>NC_053035.3:64739044-67639044 GCF_002575655.3 Aegilops tauschii subsp. strangulata
CGCCATTCTCGAGCACCACGAATATATCCGGATCCTCTTCGAATCCAGGGTCAAGGTCCCGATTGTGGCCCTCGGGCTGCGGGGCGGGGCTGTGAAGCCCCTCGGAAATCTTTCGCGAATGCTGTTACAAATGAACAGATTAATATTCATTAAAGCAAAGCTCAGGGAGTGGGTAAGTAGAGCAGAAGAGTTGGGAGCTTACCCAGCTAGGAGGACTGTACATGCATGGAATATCCTTCTCTATGCGTGATGCGCAGGAACTCCTCTTCCTCACCCTTGTACAGCTCGCCCAATATTTTGGGCAGGGCGCCAGGGGTGTCCGGACCTTTCCTGCCGCAGCAGGAGGTGTCATCTTCCCCATTGTAGTTCCACATGGGAATTCCTCTATATTGAAGTGGCTGGACCCCCCGCACTATGGAGGTCGCCATCACTTCGACTATTGTGTATCCGGACTGGGCAAGCGTCCTAATCTTGCTCAGGAGCTGGCACACTTCCGCACTATCTTCCTCCTCGAGGCTCCGAAGGCGCCAGCTATGGCGTTTCTTCAGAGGAACACTTGCAAACTCGGGTAAACCCCTCCGGACTGGATCTGGAAGTACCACGTCCTCGATATAAAACCATTCAGAGGTCCACTCTTCGGGAGCTTTCTTCGGCGTGCCGGACAGGTATCCGGTCTCAGCAATACGCCATATTTCGGCTCCGCCCACTTCAAAAATCGATCCCTCGTGGTTGCGCGGGACAAGACAAAATAACCTTTTCCATAGATCAAAATGGGCCTCACAACCCAGGAATTGTTCGCATAAGGCGACGTAGCCTGCGATATGCAGATGGAGGCTGGGGTAAAATTGTGCAGCTGAAGGCCATATATCCAGAAGCCCTCGGAGGAATGGGTGAATTGGAAGTCTCACGCCCCTTAGAAAATAAGAGACAAGGCACACTCGTTCCCCCGCAGATGGATTGGGGAAATCCTCCGCCTGGGTTTTGCCGTTGAAGGAGGCCGACCCCGCTCGAACAGGGACCAGATCTGCAGGAGGGAGAAATCCCTGCATTTGCAACTTCTCCAATTGACTGTGGGACACAGAGTACCTCTCCCACTCGCCTTTCTCTGGGTCGGAACGGGAGGAGGGGCTGGGAATATTAGCCATATTAGAACTTTCTTTCCTCGCAATCTCTGAGGATTTTCTCCGTGTGGTGTCGAATGGATCTGAGACCCAATCTCTTTAAATAGACGCTCTTTCTTGCATGGCCGGGGAGTTATTTGCAAAAAATACCCTGACCGTCCGCATTCGCCCGACACGTGGAGGCTGAAGTCATAGATGCATAGAAGCCGAGGGGTGCGGCATTGGATTATAAGCCGAATACATTACTTGGAAGTCATCGGAAGAGGAACCCGCCTTGCAATGCCGAAGACAATCTGCGCGCCGAACATCTTGGCATCGAAGCCTGGTTCGGGGGCTACTGAGGGAGTCCCGGATTAAGGGGTCCTCGGGCGTCCGGCCTATTAGCCATGGGCCGGACTGATGGGCTGTGAAGATACGAAGGCCGAAGACTGCACCCGTGTCCGGATGGGACTCTCCTTGGCGTGGAAGGCAGGCTTGGCGACCGAATATGTAGATTCCTTTCTTTGTAACCGACCTTGTGTAACCCTAGTTCCTCCCGGTGTCTATATAAACTGGAGGACTTAGTCCGGAAAGGCAGATACTCATTACCATAGTCATACATGCTAGACTTCTAGGGTTTAGCCATTACGATCTCGTGGTAGATCAACTCTTGTAATACTCATATCCATCAAGATCAATCAAGCAGGAAGTAGGGTATTACCTCCATAGAGAGGGCCCGAACCTGGGTAAACATTGTGTCCCCTGTCTCCTATTACCATCAACCTTAGACGCACAGTTCGGGACCCCTACCCGAGATCCGCCGGTTTTGACATCGACAGCGAGCCCTCAAGAGCAGAAACCTTGGCCTTCGTGTCAACAGGAGTGGCAATAGGATGACAGTTCAGCATGCCAGCATGCTCAAGGAGCTTGTGCGCATACTTCTGCTGATGAAGGAAGAAGCCATCCGGTCGCCGAACAACCTCAATGCCAAGAAAGTAATGTGGAGCACCCAAGTCCTTGATGGCAAACTCGTCACGCAGCCGTAGAGTAATCTGCTGAAGAAGGGCTGCGGAGGAGGCCGTCAGGATAATGTCGTCGACGTAGAGGAGTAAATATGCAGTCGTGTTGCCCTGGCGATAAACAAACAGTGAGGCATCCGAGCGAGTGACGCTGAAGCCCAGTGTCTGAAGAAACCCGGCGATCCGCTGGTACCAGGCGCGGGGTGCTTGCTTAAGCCCGTAGAGAGACCGGGATAGCAAACACACGTGGCCAGGAAGAGATGCGTCGACGAAACCAGTGGACTGCTCACAATACGCATGCTCCTCAAGATGGCCATGGAGGAAGGCGTTGGAGACATCCATCTGATGAACGGGCCAGCCTCGGGACACCGCAAGCTGGAGGACGGTGCGGATCGTGCCCGGTTTAACAACCGGGGCAAACATCTCAGTGAACTCAACTCCAGCGCGCTGTCGAAAACCACGAACCACCCAGTGAGCCTTGTAGCGCTCAAGTGTACCATCCGAGCGGGTCTTGTGGCGAAAGACCCACTTGCCGGTGATGACATTGGCGCGAGGAGGCCGGGGAACCAGTGTCTAGGTGCGGTTCTGCTGGAGAGCGTCGAACTCTTCCTGCATCACGACAAGCCAGTGAGGATCACGAAGGGCTGCGCGAGCGGACACAAGAAGAGGGGACGGCTCCACGGTGGAGGCGGTGAGGAGGTACTCGTCGCTCGAGTACCGTAAACTCGGACGGTGAATACCAGCTTGAGCCCGTGTGACAGGGCGAGACGGCAACGCCGGAATGTCCGGCGAGGCGGCTGGCGAAACGGCCGGCGTGACAGCCGGCGAGACGACCGGCGACGGGGCCGGCGTGACAGCTGGCGACGGGGCCGGCGAGGCGGCCGGTGACGCGGCAGGCATGACGGCCGGCGAGACCTCCGCCGAGACGGCCGGAGACGCGTCGCCAGATCCCGCAGCATCCGTGGCGCCCAAGGAGGGGGCGGCGGGCGGAGGCCGAGGATGCCGATGAGTCGGGCGTTGATGTGGGGGCGCGAGGCGCAGCTCGTCCCATGGTGCGAGGACCGTCTAAGCCCGGAGGCAGTCCGAGAGCCGAGCAGGGCCGTCCACCTGACAGAGTCGCCGAAGGGCCGCCGGCGGCCGGCGGCAAAGGGGCGACGAGAGGTACCTGCTGCTGAAACGGAAACACCTTCTCATCAAAGTAAATGTGTCGGGAGGTGAAAGCACGATGGGAGACGGGATCGTAGCAGCGATAGCCCTTAGTGTGAGGTGGGTAGCTGAGAAAGATGCAGGCGACGGAGCGAGGTGCAAGCTTATGTGGCGCAGTGGCGGCAATGCTAGGGTAGCAGAGACAGCCGAAGATGCGAAGCTCATCATAAGAAGGTGGTGCACCGAAGAGAAGGTGATGAGGTGCAAAGTTCCTGCGAGTGCGACAAGGATGGATGTTGATGAGACGTGATGCAGTGGCGAGAGAGTCAGGCCAAAAGCACGGAGGCACATTGGCGTGAAAGAGGAGAGTCCGAACGCAGCCGTTAAGTGTACCAAGGACACGCTCAGCGCGACCGTTCTGCTGCGAAGTGTACGAGCAAGTGAGACGAAAAGTCATGCCATGTGTGGTGAGAAGAGTACGAACAACAAGATTGTCGAACTCCTTCCCGTTATCTGTCTGGAACGCAAGAATGGGACGACCAAACTGCGTGAGAACGTAAGAGTAGAAGGCGGCAAGAGTGGATATAACATCCGACTTGCGACGCAACGAGAAGGTCCACACATAATGCGAGAAATCATCAAGTATGACAAGATAATAAAGATAGCCCGTATTACTTGCAAAAGGAGAGGTCCAAACATCACTATGAATTAACTGAAACGGGTACGATGCAAAATGAGAAGATGCCCTAAATGGAAGACGAGCATGTTTGCCGAGGCGACATGCATGACACGAGTGATCCTCGTTCTTATTACACGTGAAAGAAAGACTCTGAAGTATATGACAAAGGGTGGCGTGATTGGGATGACCCAAGCGAGCGTGCCAAAGATCCAGTCCGGTGGCGAGAGCGACAGGGGCGGCGGAGGTGGCGGAGTTAACCGGATAGAGTTCGTCGGGACTGTCACATCGGTGGAGTACCATCCGGGTGCGAGCGTCCTTAACAGAAAAACCACATTCGTCAAATTCAACGGTAACAGGATTTTCACGTGTAAGAGAACGAACAGAAACAAGATTTTTAATAAGCTCAGGAGAAACTAATGCATTAGACATGAATATTGGAGCAGAATTAGACGGAAAATATGCATGACCTATGTGAGTGATAGGAAGAGAGGAGCCATCACCGACGGTGATGCGAGCGGAAGTGTGGACGGGATAGGAGGTGTGGAGGTTACCAAGATAAGCGGCCATATGCGCGGTAGCTCCGGTGTCCATATACCAGTCGCCGCCGCCGGTGTAGCTAGACGGTGAAGGGGCGGTGTGAAGAGCCGCCAGAAGAGCCGGGTCCCATGGCGCCAGCAGAAGAGGCAGCGGCGGGGACGTCAGGGGCAGCAGCGGTAGCCCGCCTAGCTGCGGCTACTGGCCGTACGAGAGAGGCCCATAGGGCGCCGCATAGGGCTGTGGCGCGGCGTAGAACGCCTGATGCGATGGTGGCCGGGCGCCGAGAATACCCGGGACAGGGGCACGGGGAACCGACATGGAGTAGGCGTGCACAACGCCGGTCCATGGGTTCTAGCCGGCTTACCACGGGGCCGGCTGGTAGGCCTGCTGCGGCGGGCGGGGTGCTCCTCCTTGAGCGCTTGCGCCCCCTGCATGCGGCCGCCGTGACGGCCGCCGCGACGACCCCCCATTGGCCACCGGCTGGGGCGGCGGGAAGGGAGCGGCCGGGGCGGGCGGGAAAGCAGGCGCCGCCGGCTGGGGTGGCATCGGGCGTGGAGGTGGCGGGGCTTGGCCCCCGTGGGTGCCGGCGACGAGGGCAGTGTGGGTCGCCTGAGTCCGTGCCATCCTCATCCGGCGCTCCTCCAGCTTGAGATACGCCACCACCTTAGCGAAAGTGGGCTCCGGGATGAGGGTGAGGTTGGAGGCGGCGTTTCCAAAATCCTCGTTGAGACCGGCGGAGAGGGTGCTGATGAGGAGCTCGTCGCCAACCGTCTCCCCGAGATCGCGGAGCTCATTGGCAAGATTTTTCAGGCGCATGCAAAAATCATCGATGGACGAGTCAAGCTGCTGGCACCCGTAAAACTCGCCGTGGTGAAGGACCTTGCGCTGCAACTTGTTGTCGGTGAAGAGGCCGTTGAGCTTGGTCCAGACGGCGTAGGCATCATCGTCATCATCCACCATGGTGTGGAAGAGGTCGGTGGAGATGGTGAGATAGAACCAGTGTATGATGGTGGCGTCGAGGATGATCCAATCCTTGTCATGGATCATGAGAGCCGAATCCACGGTGCCATCGATGTGGCCATGAAGGAGGTACTCGCGGAACACCAGCTAAAAATACCGCTTCCAAGCGGAGTAGGAGGCGGTGGATTGATCAAGCTTCACCGGGACGCGCTCGTGGATGTTGAGGTCGCGGACGAGAGTGACATCGGGACCGGAAAACGGGTTGGAGACAGTGGAGGAGGAACTCATGGCTAGGGTTAGGGTGTGCGACACATGGTACGGCGCGAGGGGAAGGTGCGGCGTGGGAGCGGCGCGGGGTGGAGTTGCGGGGCTGTGGCGCGCGTAGCGAGTGGAGCTAGCGATCCAGCGGCGGCGTGCGGATGTTGGTGCTGGCCAGGAAAAAGAAAAAATGGGCAGCGGGCGTGCATGGCGATTGGAGGTAGGCGGCGGCAGCACCGAGCGCGAGAAGCAGCAGAGACCAGTGGCGGGATCGGGAGGCTGCGGCGGAGTGCGGGCTAGCAGGCGGGATCGGGAGAAGCGGACGCGGCTAGCGGGGAGGTGGAGTGCGCGGGCGGGATCGGGAGATCACGGGCGGCGGTTAGCAGGGAGGTGCCGCGGCGGCGGCTACCAGAGGGGCGCGGCGGCGGACTAGGTTTAGGATCGGGAAGGGAAAACTAATACCATGTAGAATACAAGAATAGGCTATGCAACACGCAATTCATTGATTGATGCACCAGGCACGTATATACGTGTACAGAGGGGGGCCACAACCTCGACTAGACAGATGAAATAAGAGGTGGGCCCAATACACAATATACATGTTCACAATATACTCAACACATACTTACATTGTTTTTGATTCACCCAAGCTAGCCCTAATCGTACCATTGCTCTCTGCATGCTGAAAAGGTTCGATGTATGCAAAATGTTCGATGAAATGCTGGAGGTGTTGGTATTGAATTGACTGAATTATAGTTGCAGAAAATATTTATGAACGGATCAAGACGAAAACATGTCACCATTAGCTCACACCACGATTTTTCAGGGTTGCAGATGTCATGAACGACCCCCTTGAGGGAGTCCTGGACTAAGGGGTCCTCGGGCGACCGACCTGTTAGCAATGGGCCGGACAGATGGGTTGTAAAGATACGAAGACCAAGACTGCACCCGTGTCCGGATGGGACTCCTTGGCGTGGAAGGCAAGCTTGGCGACCGAATATGTAGATTCCTTTCTTTGTAACTGACCTTGTGTAACCCTAGATCCTCCCGGTGTCTATATAAACGGGAGGACTTAGTCCGGAGGGAGATTCATTACCATAGTCATACAAGCTAGACCTCTATGGTTTAGCCAGTATGATCTCGTGGTAGATCAACTCTTCTAATACTCATATTCATCAAGATCAATCAAGCAGGAAGTAGGGTATTACCTCCATAGAGAGGGCCCGAACCTGGGTAAACATCGTGTCCCCCGTCTCCCGTTACCATCAACCTTAGACGCACAGTTTGGGACCCCCTACCCGAAATCCGCCGGTTTTGACACCGACATTGGTGCTTTCATTGAGAGTTCCACTGTGCCGTCCCCAAAAGGTTTGATGGCCCCTTCAATCATTGACGATGATGCTGTCCAAGGAGAAACCTTCCTTCTCGGACAGATCTTCGTGTTCGGCGGCTTTGCGCTGCGGGCCAACTCGTTTGGCCACCTGGAGCAGATCGATAGCTACGCCCCTGGCCATCAGGTCAGATTTGGGAGCTTGAATTACGTTGCGGACATCCGTGGAGATTTGATCTTCGCCGGATTCGAGACAGCGGCGACCGCTCCTGGTCACCTCGACGAACATGACCTAAATCTGTCGTCAGACCGCATCCAGGAGATAGCTCATGTAACCACTCTGGCCTTAGATCCGGAGCATACTGCGGCATCCAAGGATTGGAGGCTCAACCCCACCACGGAGGCCACAGATTCCCCGGCGTTGGAGCTGCACATGTACTTAACCTCACACAATACTCGTGTCACCGGAACTCCGGACTCTTCTCTGGGTATAAGTTCCGAACCATGTAAGTCCGCGGATGCCGAACTTGATCGCTTATCGATCATCGAGTTAAGCGCTGCAGACATCTTCCAGCACTCTCCCTTGGGCAATGTGCTGAACTCATTAAAGAACTTGTCCTTGGCGGGGGACTCACAGCCGAACTATGTTCGGTTCGAACTAGGGGCTGACAATGGAGAATTTTGCTTCCCACCCTCCACCCACTTCATAGCCACGATCGAGGATTTAATCGACATGCTTGATTACGGCTCCGAAGACATCGACGGTATGGACGACGATGCTGATGAAGAGCAAGACCAAAATCCGCCATATACTGGACGCTGGATGGCCACTTCTTCGTACGATGTGTACATGGTGGATACACCCAAAACAACCAACGACGATGACAAAGAAAATCCAGTCAAGAATAAACCTCCTGAGACACAGCAAAAACGCGGCGTCCTCGGCGCCGCTCTAAGTCACGTCGTTCAAAATACAGCAATGCTGGCACCGGTGAAAATAATACTCCAGACGATGCCGAAAACAATGAAGACCTTGCTGAGGTAACATTCGAACAGGAGGAGCAAGAAAACGGGCAAGCTAGCCCCGACGAACAGGCCAGGCCCAACGACTCGAAGGACGGTAGTTATCGTCCGCTCTCCGAGGATGAGGAAAGCCTCGGCAACGAAGATTTCATCGTGCCTCATGAACCTCTCGAGCAGAAGCGCTTCAAGAGCCAGCTAATAGCCACCGCAAGGAGCCTGAAGAAGAAGCAGCAGCAGCTTCAAGCTGACCAAGATCTGTTCGCCGACAGATGGACTGATGTTCTGGCAGCCGAAGAATACAGCCTTAGACGCCCAGCCAAGAGTTACCCGAAACGAAGGCTGCTACCCCAGTTCGATGAAGAGGCGCCGGAGCCCATACCTCCCTCGCATAATGCGGCCGATCGACCACTATGCGGTCGGGACAGTGCGGCGGACCGACCACCACATGGTCGGGATAGAGCGGCAACTCAGGCCGAGCAGCAGCCTGCCCCACCACCACGCAAAAACAGAGACAAAACAGCCTGGGGTCATACATACGACCTCAGGCAGGACCTGGACAGTAGAGCAGGATATACCAGATCGATCTACGGATCGCGAGGCCGTCCCTCGACACGCGATGATGGCTATCTATTCGGGCGTGACAAACCTTGCCACACCCGGGCCAATAACCGCAGACGGGCCCTATCGGAGCTACGTCGTGATATGGCTAGATATAGAGGCGCCGCACACCCTCTTTGCTTCACCGATGAAGTAATGGATCATGAATTCCCGGAGGGGTTCAAACCCGTGAATATTGAATCATACGACGGGACAACTGACCCCCCGATATGGATCGAGGACTTTATCCTCCACATCCACATGGCCCGCGGAGATGACCTCCACGCTATCAAATACCTCCCGCTAAAGCTTAAAGGACCAGCTCGGCACTGGTTAAACAGTCTGCCTAAACATTCTATTGGCAGCTGGGAGGACTTGGAAGAGGCTTTCCTCGACAACTTCCAACAACCTGGAGAGTCAGCCAGGAAATTTTGGACTAGGTTCCTAACAAAAAAGAACCAGATCGTCGACTGTCCAAATGCCGTAGCCCTAGCGGCCTTTAAACATAGCATCCGCGATGAATGGCTCGCCCGCCAGCTCGGCCAGGAAAAGCCGAAATCTATGGCAGCCCTCACGGCGCTCATGACCCGCTTTTGTGCGGGTGAGGATAGCTGGCTGGCTCATAGTAAAAATACGGCCAGCGACGCAGGCCCCTCTGAGGCCAAAAACAGCAACGGCAAGCTCCGACGCAGCAGACAAAAACGCCGAAGCAATGACGATGACACTACTGTCAACGCCGGATTCAGCGGCTCCAAGTCCGATCAGCGGAAAAAGCCGTATAAAAAGAACAATCAGGGACCATCCAGCATGGACCGCATACTCGACCATCCGTGCCAAATCCATGGCACCCCAGACAAACCAGCCAATCATACCAACAGAGATTGCTGGGTTTTTAAGCAAGCCGGCAAGTTAAATGCCGAGAACAAGGAAAAGGGATCGCAGAGCAAGGACAATGATGAGGAGCCCCTGCAGCCAAACACAGGGGGACAGAAGAGGTTCCCCCTCAGGTCAAAACGGTAAACATGATATATGCCACACACATCCCCAAGAGGGAGCGCAAGCGCGCACTCAGGGTAGTCTATGCGATAGAGCCAGTCGCCCCAAAATTCAATCCATGGTCATCGTGCCCGATCACTTTTGTTCATCGGGATCATCCAACCAGTGTCCAGCATTGCGGATCAGCCACACTTGTCCTAGACCCAATCATTGATGGATTCCACCTGACAAGAGTCCTAACGGACGGTGGCAGCAGCCTCAATCTGCTCTATCAGGATACAGTGCGCAAAATGGGCATTAACCCATCACGGATCAAGCCCACAAAGACTACCTTTAAAGGAGTCATACTAGGCGTAGAGGCCCGCTGTACCGGCTCAATCACATTAGAGGTCGTCTTCGGATCTCCGGACAACTTCCGGAGCGAGGAGTTAATCTTCGACATCGTTTCGCAGCGGCTATCACGCACTGCTTGGACGAACCGCATTTGCTCGATTCAATGCGGTACCTCACTACGCTTATCTCAAGCTCAAGATGCCCGGACCACGTGGCGTCATAACAGTCAATGGAAATACAGAACGCTCCCTTCGTACCGAGGAGCACACCGCGGCCTTAGCAGCAGAAGTACGGCGCGACCTTTTTCAGCAGAATCATAATTCGGCGGCCTGGCCCCCGGACACCATTAAGAGAGTCCAAACTATTCTGCAGCAAGACAACCCGGCTCGTCAAGAGCTTAACTAGCAATTTGGCCTCCGTCCCAATCCCGATCAAATGGCGGCATTCGTACCGCGCGTACATAACTACGCACTCAAAATCCCATGGGCATCGATGGAGGCATAGCTAGCTCGCGATCCACAGTGCGGCTCGACCGACCCTGGATCCGCACACCTTCACCTTTTCTTTTTTACTTTTCGGGTTTTTCTCTTCTCGAAGCTTTTTCCGATGACCTGATCATCGGACGGATACACCAAGGAGGCAAGGAGCTTTGACGTGACAAAGGAATCCCCAGGTGGTCTCTGCTAACGATCGCTATACCTGTTTTACATACCCGCACGCAGCTCGCTCTTAGTCATGGCATGTTAAATATCCTTACTTGCTTATCGCATTACTTGTGCAAGTACGCCTCGACGTATTAATCAAATTACAATGGAACATAATTGGCAACGTCAACTTATTACTTGATTTTTTCCTTGCCTTTGTATTTATTACTCATCGCACCCGTACACTCTGGTACATATTACTTTACCAGGGGCTTCACCACGCCCCGCAATACGACAATAAAGTCCAAACACTTTTTACAGTATAGTTCGGCACCCTGAACTTATAGCATTATATGCATCGGCTCCGAATCATATCTTTGGTCAATAGTTGGGTTGCCCGGCTCCTGTGCTTACTACCTTACGTTCCGCTATATCGGCTAGGGTAGTAAAGGGAGAACTACTGTGATTGTGTCCCGGTTCTTCCGGACGAGCACCTCTGTAGAGAAAGCCGAAAACTGACTGTCATGATGCAGCGAGAGCTGGTCAGCTGTTCGAGAGGTTTCAAAATCCTTAGAGATTTTTTCCGCTTTATGCGAGGAATCGGTAATCATCCGATCAGGTGTGTATGGCGCCCCTAGTTCGGCCTCCCGAATAACAGGGGCTTCGCCAAAATTCTCATTGTCAAACTCCTATGGCGAGGTGAGGGTGATAAAGCTGTATAGTCGGATTGCCTTGTTCGTTGCGCTAAACACCTCCTTTAAGGACCAGAATGTGGAGTAAAGAGTGTTTAGATTTATCCCGAACACCCCTGTACTATCTACATGAGGGCAGAAGCCGACGACTGGCTAACCCTCAGATTTCATAAACGGCCGCACAGGAGGTATACTTTTGAAGTCACAAGCATTATATTACATAACGACCTTGTTTCATATTACAGGACAGGATAACATGAATGTTTTCATGGGAATATAACATCCTTCGCACATTGCTCCGCCACAAGGCGGGATCCCTCTAGGACACTATCAAAATATAGCTCGGGTCGGCGGTGCTCCTTGCCCTCAGGCGGCCCCTCGGCCATCAGCTTCTTGGCATCCATCTTCGCCCAGTGCATCTTGACGCGGGCAAAGGCCATCCATGCACCTTCAATACAGACCGACCGCTTCATGACTTCAAGCCATGGGTAGGCACTACAAGCCGCTTCACAAGTCCGAAGTAGCTGCTGGGCATCGGCTCGGCAGGCTATAGCCGGACTATTAGGTCCTTCGTGGCTAGCTCGGCCGCCTTGTGCAGCTCGACCAGCTGTTTCAGCTGGTCGCTGAAGGGCACCGGATGTTCTGGTCCAAGATATTGAGACCAAAATAGCTTCTCCGTAGAACTACCTTCTTCGGCTCGATAGAACTCGACATCATCTGATATGCTGCGTGGCAAATCCGTAAACGCCCCTGGAGAGCTCCAAATTCGGGTAAGTAAAAGGAACGTTTCCTTCGCAGATTTGCTTTGCATAATGAAAGCCTTACCCGCCGCGATCTTCTTGGCCGCCTGGATTTCCTGGAGGGCGCTTTGGGCTTCGGCTCGAGCATCTGGTGCGCTCTGGCAGGCCTTCGCAAGTTCGTACCCTTGCGTCTTAGAATCACGCTCCAAGGACTCGTACTTCTTGTTGGCGTCCTGGAGCTCTTGGTGGACCTCGCTGACCCAGGCCTCATGCTTCTCGCGCGTGGCATGTACCTTGGCTGCTTTGTTGTCGGCCTCGGCTAACGCCTTCTTTAGGGCCGCCACCTCGGTCGTTGCCCCTATTAAAGTTGATGACACTTTAGTCAGCACGAAACATTCATCCCTCCTAAATATACACGCAGGTTACTGTATACCTTGGCTGTCCTCCAGCTGCTTCTTCATGAGGCCGAGCTCTTCTTCGGCCCGCTCCAGGCTCTGCTTCAGTCCAGAGACCTCCGCAGTATGAGCGGAAGCAGCCAGCAGCGACGCCTGCTTATTCACATAGACATCTTATGTTAGACTCCTGTGAAACTTATTTTGATCCTCTGTTCGGCTTTTTCTTTCTGAACATCGAACAGAGCATCAGGGGCTATTGTCTACACTGTGATATTCTTTCTACAATTACATTACTTACCTCAAAGCCTGTTAGAAGGCTAGCGCAGGTTTCGGTCAGTCCGCTTTTGGTGGACTGAACCTTCTCGATCACCATAACCATAAGGACACGGTGTTCATCCACAATGGAAGCGCCTCGCAGCGCTTCCAGCAGATTATCCGATGCCTCTGGTTGGACAGAGCTCACCAGCGGAACAGGCACACCTCCTCCTTTCGGGGAAGGCCGTTCGCTGGACTCTAGAGCCGTGTAGGTCTCCGGAATGGTATCCGGCTGGGGGCCGAATGGAACTTGGCCCCCATCACCAGTCCCCATGGGGTCTTTTTCCCCCATGTGTCCGACAATCGAGGAGTCATCCTTAGGCGCCACCCCGACAATCTCCAGAACCTCTCCCTGGTCTGGGAAGGTCCTTTGGGACACCACTTCGTCATCACCCTTGGCCGAGACAGAGTGAGCAAGCGGGGGTGACATGCTGGCCATCTCCTTTGAATCTAGTGAACCTTCTGTTGAGGATCGCGGGGAGCTGTCGCGGGCCGGACTGCAATGGCATAATTTAAACATATTAATCTTACAAAGCGGAAAGGCCACGCATTTGGATGTGCATAAGGTTTTTGGTACTTACGAGGTGACCCGAGGCTTGGTCCGGGGCAGTCGCTCTAGACTGCTATCGACATCCCACGCGGAGTTATCTGCAAGGGAGCCCTTCCCCCTCTTGGGCACCTTCGCCTCCAGATTTGTGGAGGCCCCCCTTTTCTTCCTTCCCCCCTCAGGGGGAGTCGCTTTCTTCCTTCTCCTCCTCGTCGTCTTCGGCGGCCGAAGAGTGAGTCTCGTCTTCGGACGACATGTCCGAAGCACCTTTTCGGCGAAGGCCACTCCTGGTCCCTTTGGCCGTTTTCTTGGCCTTCTTCTCCGGCACATCATAAGGTGCCGAAAACAACATCTTCGTTAGAAGTGGGGTTTCTTCGTCTCCGGGTAGCGGAGCCGGACAATTAATCCGCCCCGCTATGTCGATCAAGGCCTAAAAAAATTGATAGGAAGGTTTAGACTCCTTCCTCAAAATATGCCAGTAAAGGGTATACCTTGAAAACATGAAAGAACTTACCGAATTAGCCTGGCGATTTAAGCTAAGCCCGCGATCCTCGGTCCTAGGCGGTGGTGTCTCGCGGGCCTTGAAGAGCACTTTCCAGATGTCTTTGTGCGTCATGCCGAAGAGCTCTAGCAGCGTCTGGTGCTTGGCCGGATGGAACTCCCACAAATAGCAAGTCCGGCGTTGGCACGGAAGGATCCGGCGAATGGGCATAACCTGGATCACGTTGACAAGTTTGATTCTCTTGGTTATCATGTTCTGGACGCACGTCTGGAGCCCGGTCAGCTCGTTCAAAGAGCCCCAGGTTAGGCACTTATGTTGCCAGGAGGTGAGCCGCATCGGAACTCCAGATCGAAATTCGGGGGCCGCCGCCCAGTTGGTGTCGCGCCGCTCGGTGATGTAGAACCACCCCGACTGCCACCCCTTCACCGTCTCCATAAAGGAGCCTTTGGCCCAGGTGACATTGGGCATCTTGCCCACCATGGCGCCTCCGCACTCTGCTTGTTGACCGCTCACCACCTTCGGCTTCACATTGAAGGTCTTCAGCCATAGGCTGAAGTGAGGTGGGATGCGGAGAAAGGCCTCGCAGACGACTATAAATGCCGAGATGTTGAGGATAAAGTTGGGGGCTAGATCATGGAAGTCCAGTCCGTAGTAGAACATCAGTCCGCGAACAAACGGGTGGAGAGGGAATCCCAGCCCGCAGACGAAATGCGCGAGAAACTCAACCCTCTCATGGGGCTCGGGGGTAGGGATGATTTGTCCCTTGGCCGGGAGTCGGTGAACGATCTCCTTTGCCAGGTATCCGGCCTCTCGGAGCTCCTTGATGTCCTTCTTCTTAACGGAGGAGGCCATCCAGTTGCCTCCAGCTCCGGATCCGGACATGGTTGGAGTACTTTCTCGGGTGGGGAAAGCTAGTGCTTGGGCGCTGGAGCTCGAGAATGGATGGGCGGAGGAAGGAGAAGGCGTGAGTGAATGAGGACGAATCCTTATCCCCTTATAAAGGCCGTGAATGTCAAGCGCCTCCCCACTCTCCGTAAAACTCGCCTATTCCCAAGGGCTGTGTAGACGACACGGTTGGGTTTCCCACACCCGTATTGATGAGAATCCCCTAATGAGGGGACATGATCTCTGCTTTGACGAGACATGCCAATGGCAACTGCGTCTCGAAACATGGAGCGGCAGACGAAAAACGATTCGAAATTATGACCGGACAGATGTGATGTCATGTTACAGAAAGTGGTCAGCGGATTGGACTCGTGTAAACTTATATTCTCTCTGCGGTTGTGTGTGGTGTGTATGTTGCTGGTCCGGATACGTTCAATATGTCCGAGGACTATCTTGGAGTTCGGAAGGAGGAACCCGCCTTGAAATGCCAAAGACAGACCTACGCGCCGGATACCTTGTCATTGAAGCCAGGTTCAGGGGCTACTGAGGGAGTCCTGGACTAAGGGGTCCTCGGGCGTCCGGCCTATTAGCCATGGGCCGGACTGATGGGCTGTGAAGATACGAAGACCGAAGACTGCACCCGTGTCCGGATGGGACTCTCCTTGGCATGGAAGGCAAGCTTGGCCACCGGATATGTAGATTCCTTTCTTTGTAACCGACCTTGTGTAACCCTAGATCCTCCCGGTGTCTATATAAACTGGAGGACTTAGTCCGGAAAGACATATACTCATTACCATAGTCATACAGGCTAGACTTCTAGGGTTTAGCCATTACGATCTCGTGGTAGATCAACTCTTGTAATACTCATATCCATCAAGATCAATCAAGCAGGAAGTAGGGTATTACCTCCATAGAGAGGGCCCGAACCTGGGTAAACATCGTGTCCTCTGTCTCCTGTTACCATCAACCTTAGACGCACAGTTCGGGACCCCCTACCCAAGATCTGCCGGTTTTGACACCGACATTGGTGCTTTCATTGAGAGTTCCACTGTGCCGTCCCCAAAAGGTTCGATGGCCCCTTCAATCGTCAACAATGACGCTGTCCAAGGAGAAACCTTCCTCCCCGGACAGGTCTTCATGTTCGGCGGCTTCGCACTGCGGGCCAACTCGTTTGCCCACCTGGAGCAGATCGATAGCTACGCCCCTGGCCATCAGGTCAGATTTGGGAGCTTGAATTACGTTGCGGACATCCGTGGAGATTTGATCTTCGCCGGATTTGAGACCGCGGCGACCGCTCCTGGTCACCTTAACAAACATGACCTAAATATGTCGTCAGACCTCATCTAGGAGATAGCTCTTGTGACCACTCTGGCCTTAGATCCAGAGCACACTGCGGTATCCAAGGACCGGAGGCTCGACCCCACCACGGAGGCCACAGACTCCCCGGCGTTGGAGCCGCACATGGACTTAACCTCACAGAATATCTATGTCACCAGAATCCCGGACTCGTCTTTGGTTATAAGTTCCAAACCATGTGAGCCCGCGGACGCCGAACTCGATCGTGCATCGATTTTCGAATTCATCGCCGCAGACATCTTCCGGCACTCGCCTTTGGGCAATGTGCTAAACTCATTAAAGAGCCTGTCCTTGGCGGGGGACTCGCAGCCGAGCTATGTCCGGTTCGAACTAGGGGCTGACGATCAAGAATTTTACTTCCCACCCGCCACCCACTTCATAGCCACTGTTGAGGACTTAACCTACATGCTTGATTATGGCTACGAAGACATCGACGGTATTACGACGATGCCGACGGGGAGCAAGGCCAAGACCCTCCATTCACTGTACGTTGGACGGCCACTTGCTCATATGACGTATACATGGTAGATACGCCCAAAAATAATAGCGGCGATGATAAGGAAAACCCAGTGAAGGAGGACCCTCCTAAGACACAACCAAAGCGCCGGCGTCAACGGCGCCGCTCTAAATCACGCCGCAGCAGAGACAACAATACCGGCATAGGAAATGACAACACTTCGGATGGTGCCGAAGACACAGAGGAGCCCGTGGAACAAACTGTTGAACAAGACCATCGGGAAGAGGGGCAATTCCGCCCTGACGAACAGGGCACGGAAGAAGACTCGGAGGACGGTAGTTACCATCCGCTCTCTGAGGAGGAGATGAGCCTCGGAAACAAATACTTCATCGTGCCTGAGGAACCTCTCGAGCAGGAGCGCCTTAAGCTTCAGCTAATAGCCACTACGAGGAGCCTGAAAAACAAGCAGCAACTGCTTCAAGCGGATCAAGACCTGCTCAATGACAGATGGACCGATGTCCTGGCAGCCGAAGAATACGGCCTTAAACGACCAGCCAAAAGTTACCCAAAGCGCAAATTGCTACCTCAGTTCGATGTTGAGGCGCCAGCGCCCACACCAGCATCACGCAATGATGTCGATCGGCCACCGCGCGGCCGGGATAAAACGGCAACCCGGGCCGAAAAACAGATAGTCCCACCTCGCTGTAAAGGCAGGGATAAGATAGCTCGGGGCTATACATATGACCTTCGTCAAGACCTGGACAGCAGAGCAGGATATATAAGATCGATCTACGGATCGCGAGGACGTGCCTCGACACGCGATGACGGCTACCTATTCGGACGTGACAAACCTAGTCACGCTTGAGCCGATAACCATAGACGGACTCCATCGGAGCTACGTGGCGACGCGGCTCGATATAGAGGCACCGCACACCCTCTTTGCTTCACCGATGAAGTAATGGATCGTGAATTCCAGGAGGGGTTCAAACCCGTGAATATTGAATCATACGACGGGACAGCCGACCCCGCGATATGGATCGAGGACTTTATCCTCCACATCCACATGGCCCGCGGAGATGACCTCCACGCTATCAAATACCTCCCGCTAAAGCTTAAAAGACCAGCTCGGCACTGGTTAAACAGCCTGCCTGAAAATTCCATCGGCAGCTGGGAGGAGTTGGAAGAAGCCTTTCTCGACAACTTCCAAGGTACATATGTCCGGCCGCCGGACGCCAATGACTTAAGTCACATAGTTCAACAGCCCGAGGAGTCAGCCAGGAAATTCCGGACTAGGTTCCTAACTAAAAAGAACCAGATCTTCGACTGTCCGGATGCAGAAGCCCTAGTGGCCTTTAAACATAGCATCCGCGACAAATGGCTCGCCCGCCACCTCGGCCAAGAAAAGCCGAAATCTGTGGCCGCCCTCACGGCCCACATGACCCACTTTTGTGTGGGTGAGGACAGCTGGCTGGCTCGTAGTAAAAATACGGCCAGCGAGGCAGGCCCCTCCGAGGCCAAAAATAGCAACAACAAGCTCCGACGCAGCAGACACAAACGCCAAAGTAATGGCGATAACACCGATGAAACTGCTGTAAACGCCGGATTCAGCGGCTCCAAGTCCGGTCAACGGAAAAAGCCATATCAAAGAAACAATCAGGGACCATGTAGCATGGACTGCATACTTGACCATCTATGCCAAATCCATGGGCCCCCGCACAAACCAGCCAATCATACCAACAGAGATTGCTGTATTTTTAAGCAAGCCGACAAGTTAAGCGCCGAGAATAAGGAAAAGGGATCGCAGAGCAAGGACAATGACGAGGAGCCCCTGTAGCCAACCACAGGGGGACAGAAGAAGTTCCCCCCTCAAGTCAAAATGGTGAACATGATATATGCTACACACATCCCCAAGAGGGAGCGCAAGCGCGCACTAAGGGACGTCTATGCGATAGAGCCAGTCGCCCCAAAATTCAATCCATGGTCATCGTACCCGATCACTTTTGACCGTCGAGATCATCCGACCAGTATCCAGCACGGCGGATCAGCCGCACTATTCCTAGACCCAATTATCGACAGATTCCACCTAACGCGAGTCCTCATGGACGGTGGCAGCAGCCTCAATCTGCTCTATCAGGAGACAGTACGATTAACCCATCACAGATCAAACCCACAAGGACTACCTTTAAAGGAGTCATACCAGGCGTAGAGGCCCGCTGTACGGGTTCAATCACACTAGAGGTCGTCTGCGGATCTCTGGTTAACTTCCGAAGCGAGGAGTTAATCTTCGATATCGTCCCCTTTCGTAGCGGCTATCACGCACTACTCAGACGAACCGCATTCGCTCGATTCAATGCGGTACCTCACTACGCTTATCTCAAGCTCAAGATGCCCGGACCACGTGGTGTCATAACAATCAATGGAAATACGAAACGCTCCCTCCGTACCGAGGAGCACACAACTGTTGGGGAACGTAGTAATTTCAAAAAATTTCTACGCACATGCAAGATCATGGTGATGCATAGCAACGAGAGGGGAGAGTGTTGTCCACGTACCCTTGTAGACCGAAAGCGGAAGCGTTAACACAACGCGGTTGATGTAGTCGTACGTCTTCACGATCCGACCGATCAAGTACCGAACGCACGGCACCTCCGAGTCCAGCACACGTTCAGCTCAATGACGTCCCTTGAACTCCGATCCAGCCGAGTGTTGAGGGAGAGTTTCGTCAGCACGACGGCGTGGTGACAATGTTGATGTTCTACCGACGTAGGGCTTCGCCTAAGCACCGCTATGATATTATCGAGGTGTAATATGGTGGAGGGGGGCACCGCACACGGCTAAGAGATCAATGATCAATTGTGTGTCTAGAGGTGCCCCCTGCCCCCGTATATAAAGGTGCAAGGGGGAGGCCGCCGGCCAAGGAGGAGAGGCGCGCCTAGGAGGAGTCCTACTCCTACCGGGAGTAGGGCTCCCCCCCTTTTCCATGTTGGACTAGGGGAGAGGGGAAAGAGGTGGAGGGGAGGAAGGAAGGGGGCGCGCCGCCCCCCTCTCCTTGTCCTATTCGGACTGGGGGGGGGGGGGGGGAGGGGCTCGCGGCCCTGCCCTGGCCTCCTCTCCTCTCTTCCACCTAGGCCCAATAAGACCCATTAAGTTACCGGGGGGTTCCGGTAACCTCCTGGTACTCCGGAAAAATCCCGATTTCACCCGGAACACTTCCGATGTCCAAACATAGGCTTCCAATATATCAATCTTTATGTCTCGACCATTTCGAGACTCCTCGTCATGTCCGTGATCACATCCGGGACTCCGAACAACCTTCGGTACATCAAAACATATAAACTCATAATATAACTGTCATCGTAACGTTAAGCGTGCGGACCCTACGGGTTCGAGAACTATGTAGACATGACCGAGACACCTCTCCGGTCAATAACCAATAGCGGAACCTGGATGCTCATATTGGCTCACACATATTCTACGAAGATCTTTATCGGTCAAACCGCATAACTACATACGTTGTTCCCTTTGTCATCGGTATGTTACTTGCCCGAGATTCGATCGTCGGTATCTCAATACCTAGTTCAATCTCGTTACCGGCAAGTCTCTTTACTCGTTCCGTAATACATCATCCCGCAACTAACTCATTAGTTACAATGCTTGCAAGGCTTATAGTGATGTGCATTACCGAGTGGGCCCAGAGATACCTCTCCGACAATCGGAGTGACAAATCCTAATCTCGAAATACGCCAACCCAACAAGTACCTTTGGAGACACCTATAGAGCACCTTTATAATCACCCAGTTACGTTGTGACGTTTGGTAGCACACAAAGTGTTCCTCCGGTAAACGGGAGTTGCATAATCTCATAGTCATAGGAACATGTATAAGTCATGAAGAAAGCAATAGCAACATACTAAACGATCGAGTGCTAAGCTAACGGAATGGGTCAAGTCAATCACATCATTCTCCTAATGATGTGATCTCGTTAATCAAATGACAATCCATGTCAATGGCTAGGAAACTTAACCATCTTTGATCAACGAGCTAGTCAAGTAGAGGCATACTAGTGACACTCTGTTTGTCTATGTATTCACACATGTATTATGTTTCTGGTTAATACAATTCTAGCATGAATAATAAACATTTATCATGATATAAGGAAATAAATAATAACTTTATTATTGCCTCTAGGGCATATTTCCTTCAGTCTCCCACTTGCACTAGAGTCAATAATCTAGTTCACATCGCCATGTGATTTAACATCAATAATTCACATCACCATGTGATTAACACCCATAGTTCACATTGTCATGTGACCAACACCCAAAGGGTTTACTAGAGTCAATAATCTAGTTCACATCGCTATGTGATTAACACCCAAAGAGTACTAAGATGTGATCATGTTTTGATTGTGATATAATTTTAGTCAACGGGTCTGTCAACTTCAGATCCGTAAGTATTTTGCAAATTTCTATGTCTACAATGCTCTGCACGGAGCTACTCTAGCTAATTGCTCCCACTTTCAATATGTATCTAGACCGAGACTTAGAGTCATCTAGATTAGTGTCAAAACTTGCATCGATGTAACCCTTTGCGACGAACCTTTTGTCACTTCCATAATCGATAAACATATCCTTATTCCACTAAGGATAATTTTGACCGCTGTCCAATGATCTACTCCTAGATCACTATTGTACTCCCTTGCCAAAATCAGTGTAGGGTATACAATAGATCTGGTACACAGCATGGCATACTTTATAGAACCTATGGCCAAGGCATAGGGAATGACTTTCATTCTCTTTCTATATTCTGCCGTGGTCGGGCTTTGAGTCTTACTCAATTTCACACCTTGTAACACAGGCAAGAACTCTTTCTTTGACTGTTCTATTTTGAACTACTTCAAAATCTTGTTAAGGTATGTACTCATTGAAAAAACTTATCAAGCGTCTTGATCTATCTCTATAGATCTTGATGCTCAATATGTAAGCAGCTTCACCGAGGTCTTTCTTTGAAAAACTCCTTTCAAACACGCCTTTATGCTTTGCAGAATAATTCTACATTATTTCCGATCAACAATATGTCATTCACATATACTTATCAGAAATGCTGTAGTGCTCCCACTCACTTTCTTGTAAATACAGGCTTCACCGCAAGTCTGTATCAAACTATATCCTTTGATCAACTTATCAAAGCGTATATTCCAACTCCGAGATGCTTGCACCAGTCCATAGATGGACCGCTGGAGCTTGCATATTTTGTTAGCACTTTTAGGATTGACAAAACCTCCTGGTTGCATCATATACAACTCTTCTTTAATAAATCCATTAAGGAATGCAGTTTTGTTTATCCATTTGCCATATTTCATAAAATGCGGCAATTGCTAACATGATTCAGACAGACTTAAGCATAGATACGAGTGAGAAACTCTCATTGTAGTCAACACCTTGAACTTGTCGAAAACCTTTTTGCGACAATTCTAGCTTTGTAGACAGTAACACTACTATCACTGTCTGTCTTCCTCTTGAAGATCCATTTAATCTCAATGGCTCGCTGATCATTGGGAAAGTCAATCAAAGTCCATACTTTGTTCTCATATATGGATCTTATCTGAGATTTCATGGCCTCAAGCCATTTCGCGGAATCTGGGCTCGTCATCGCTTCCTCATTGTTCGTAGGTTCGTCATGGTCAAATAACATGACCTCCAGAACAGGATTACCATACCACTCTGGTGTGGATCTCACTCTGGTTTACCTACGAGGTTTGGTAGTAACTTGATCTGAAGTTACATGATCATCATCATTAACTTCCTCAGTAATTGGTGTAGGAGTCACAGGAACAGATTTCTGTGATGAACTACTTTCCAATAAGGGAGCAGGTAGAGTTACCTCATCAAGTTCTACTTTCCTCCCACTCACTTCTTTCGAGAGAAACTCCTTCTCTAGAAAGGATCCATTCTTAGCAACGAATGTCTTGCCTTCGGATCTGTGATAGAAGGTGTACCCAACTGTCTCCTTTGGGTATCCTATGAAGACACAATTCTCCGATTTGGGTTTGAGCTTATCAGGATGAAACCTTTTCACATAAGCATCGCAACCTCAAACTTTAAGAAATGACAACTTTGGTTTCTTGCCAAACCACAGTTCATAAGATGTCGTCACAACGGATTTAGATGGTACCCTATTTAACGTGAATGCAGCTGTCTCTAATGCGTAACCCCAAAACGATAGTGGTAGATCGGTAAGAGACATCATATATCGCACCATATCTAATAAAGTACGGTTACGATGTTCGGACACACCATTACACCGTGGTGTTCCAGGTGGCGTGAGTAGTGAAACTATTTCACATTGTTTTAACTGAAGGCCAAACCCGTAACTCAAATACTCTTCTCCACGATCAGATCGTAGAAACTTTATTTTCTTGTTACGATGATTTTCCGCTTCACTCTGAAATTATATGAACTTTTCAAATGTTTCAGACTTCTGTTTCATTAAGTAGATATACCCATATCTGCTCAAATCATCTGTGAAGGTCAGAAAATAATGATACCTGCTACGAGCCTCAATATTCATCGGACCACATACATCTGTATGTATGATTTCCAACAAATCTGTTGCTCTCTCCATAGTTCCGGAGAACGACGTTTTAGTCATCTTGCCCATGAGGCACGGTTCGCAAGCATCAAGTGATTCATAATCAAGTGATTCCAAAATCCCATCAGTATGGAGTTTCTTCATGCGCTTTACACCAATATGACCTCAACGACAGTGCCACAAATAAGTTGCACTATCATTATTAACTTTGCATCTTTTGGCTTCATTATTATGAATATGTGTATCACTACGATCGAGATCCAACAAACCATTTTCTTGGGTGTATGACCATAGAAGGTTTTATTCATGTAAACAGAACAACAATTATTCTCTAATTTAAATGAATAACCGTATTGCAACAAACATGATCAAATCATATTCATGCTCAACGCAAACACCAAATAACACTTATTTAGTTTCAACACTAATCCCGAAAGTATAGGGAGTGTGCGATGATGATCATATCAATCTTGGAACTACTTCCAACACACATCGTCACCTCGCCTTTTACTAGTCTCTGTTTATTCTGCAACTCCTGTTTCGTGTTACTACTCTTAGCAGCTCAACCAGTATCAAATACCGAGGGGTTGCTATAAACACTAGTAAAGTACACATCAATAACATGTATATCCAATATACCTTTGTTCACTTTGCCATCCTTCTTATCCACCAAATAGTTGGGGTAGTTCCGCTTCTAGTGACCAGTCCCTTTGCAGTAGAAGCACTTAGTCTCAGGCTTAGGACCAGACTTAGGCTTCTTCACTTGAGCAGCAACTTGCTTGCCGTTCTTCTTGAAGTTCCCCTTCTTCCCTTTGCCCTTTTCTTGAAACTAGTGGTCTCGTCAACCATCAACACTTGATGTTTTTCTTGATTTCTACCTTCGTCGATTTCAGCATCACGAAGAGCTCGGGAATTACTTTCGTCATCCCTTGCATACTATAGTTCATCACGAAGTTCGACTAACTTGGTGATGGTGACTAGAGAATTCTGTCAATCACTATTTTATCTGGAAGATTAACTCCCACTTGATTCAAGCGATTGTAGTACCCAGACAATCTGAGCACATGCTCACTGCTTGAGCTATTCTCCTCCATCTTTTAGCTATAGAACTTGTTGGAGACTTCATATCTCTCAACTCGGGTATTTGCTTGAAATATTAACTTCAACTCCTGGAACATCTCATATGGTCCATGACGTTCAAAACGTCTTCGAAGTCCCGATTCTAAGCCGTTAAGCATGGTGCACTAAACTATCAAGTAGTCATCATATTGAGCTAGCCAAACGTTCATAACGTCTGCATCTGCTCCTGCAATAGGTCTGTCGCCTAGCGGTGCATCAAGGAAATAATTTTTCTGTGCAGCAATGAGGATAATCCTCAGATCACGGATCCAATCCGCATCTTTACTACTAACATCTTTCAACATAATTTTTCTCTAGGAACATATCAAAAATAAACACGGGGAAGCAACAAGGCGAGCTATTGATCTACAACATAATTTGCAAAATACTATCAGGACTAAGTTCATGATAAATTTAAGTTCAATTAATCATATTACTTAAGAACTCCCACTTAGATAGACATCCCTCTAATCATCTAAGTGATTACGTGATCCAAATCAACTAAACCATAACCGATCATCACGTGAAATGGAGTAGTTTTCAATGGTGAACATCACTATGTTGATCATATCTACTATATGATTCACGCTCGACCTTTCGGTCTCAGTGTTCCGAGGCCATATCTGCATATGCTAGGCTCGTCAAGTTTATCCTGAGTATTCTGCGTGTGCAAAAACTGGCTTGCACCCGTTGTAGATGGACGTAGAGCTTATCACACCCGATCATCACGTGGTGTCTGGGCACGACGAACTTTGGCAACGGTGCATACTCAGGGAGAACACTTTTATCTTGAAAGTTTAGTGAGAGATCATCTTATAATGCTACCGTCAATCAAAGCAAGATAAGATGCATAAAAGATAAACATCACATGCAATCAATATAAGTGATATGATATGGCCATCATCATCTTGTGCTTGTGATCTCCATCTCCGAAGCACCGTCATGATCACCATCGTCACCGGCGCGACACCTTGATCTCCATCGTAGCATCGTTGTCGTCTCGCCAACTATTGCTTTTACAACTATCGCTACCGCTTAGTGATAAAGTTAAACAATTACATGGAGATTGCATTGCATACAATAAAGCGACAACCATATGGCTCCTGCCAGTTGCCGATAACTCGGTTACAAAACATGATCATCTCATACAATAAAATATAGCATCATGTCTTGACCATATCACATCACAACATGCCTTGCAAAAACAAGTTAGACGTCCTCTACTCTGTTGTTGCAAGTTTTACGTGGCTGCTACGGGCTTAGCAAGAACCGTTCTTACCTACGCATCAAAACCACAATGATAGTTTGTCAAGTTGGTGCTGTTTTAACCTTCGCAAGGACCGGGCGTAGCCACACTCGGTTCAACTAAAGTGAGAGAGACAGACACCCGCCAGTCACCTTTAAGCAACGAGTGCTCGCAACGGTGAAACCAGTCTCGCGTAAGCGTACGCGTAATGTCGGTCCGGGCCGCTTCATCTCACAATAACGCCGAACCAAAATATGACATGCTGGTAAGCAGTATGAATTATATCGCCCACAACTCACTTGTGTTCTACTCGTGCATATAACATCAACGCATAAAACCAGGCTCGGATACCACTGTTGGGGAACGTAGCAATTTGAAAAACTTTCTATGCACATGCAAGATCATGGTGATGCATAGCAACGAGAGGGGAGAGTGTTGTCCACGTACCCTCGTAGACCGAAAGCGGAAGCGTTAACACAACGCGGTTGATGTTGTCGTACGTCTTCACGATCCGACCGATCAAGTACCGAACGCACGGCACCTCCGAATTCAGCACACGTTCAGCTCAATGACGTCCCTCGAACTCCGATCCAGCCGAGTGTTGAGGGAGAGTTTCGTCAGCACAACGGCGTGGTGACAATGTTGATGTTCTACCGACGCAGGGCTTCGCCTAAGCACCGCTACGATATTATCGAGGTGTAATATGGTGGAGGGGGGCACCGCACACGGCTAAAAGATCAATGATCAATTGTGTGTCTAGAGGTGCCCCCTGCCCCTGTATATAAAGGTGCAAGTGGGAGGCCGCCGGCCAAGGAGGAGAGGCGCGCCTAGGAGGAGTCCTACTCCTACCGGGAGTAGGACTCCCCCCCTTTTCCATGTTGGACTAGGAGAGAGGGGAAAGAGGTGGAGGGGAGGAAGGAAGGGGGGGGGGCGCCGCCCCCTCTCCTTGTCCTATTTGTACTGGGGGGAAGGGGCGCGCGGCCCTGCCCTGGCCTCCTCTCCTCTCTTCCACCTAGGCCCAATAAGGCCCATTAAGTTACCGGGGGGTTCCGGTAACCTCCCGGTACTCCGGAAAAATCCCGATTTCACCCGGAACACTTCCGATGTCCAAACATAGGCTTCCAATATATCAATCTTTATGTCTCGACCATTTTGAGACTCCTCGTCATGTTCGTGATCACATCCGGGACTCCGAACAACCTTTGGTACATCAAAACATATAAATTCATAATATAACTGTCATCGTAACGTTAAGCGTGCGGACCCTACGGGTTCGAGAACTATGTAGACATGACCGAGACACCTCTCCGGTCAATAACCAATAGCGGAACCTGGATGCTCATATTGGCTCCCACATATTCTACGAAATCTTTATCGGTCAAACCGCATAACAACATACGTTGTTCCCTTTGTCATCGGTATGTTACTTGCCCGAGATTCGATCGTCGGTATCTCAATACCTAGTTCAATCTCGTTACCGGCAAGTCTCTTTACTCGTTCCGTAATACATCATCCCGCAACTAACTCATTAGTTACAATGCTTGCAAGGCTTATAGTGATGTGCATTACCGAGTGGGCCCAGAGATACCTCTCCGACAATCGGAGTGACAAATCCTAATCTCGAAATACGCCAACCCAACAAGTACCTTTGGAGACACCTATAGAGCACCTTTATAATCACCCAGTTACGTTGTGACGTTTGGTAGCACACAAAGTGTTCCTCCGGTAAACGGGAGTTGCATAATCTCATAGTCATAGGAACATGTATAAGTCATTAAGAAAGCAATAGCAACATACTAAACGATCGAGTGCTAAGCTAAGGGAATGGGTCAAGTCAATCACATCATTCTCCTAATGATGTGATCTCATTAATCAAATGACAACCCATGTCAATGGCTAGGAAACTTAACCATCTTTGATCAATGAGCTAGTCAAGTAGAGGCATACTAGTGACACTCTGTTTGTCTATGTATTCACACATGTATTATGTTTCCAGTTAATACAATTCTAGCATGAATAATAAACATTTATCATGATATAAGGAAATAAATAATAACTTTATTATTGCCTCTAGGGCATATTTCCTTCAACAACGGCCTTAGCAGCAGAAATACAACGCGACCTTTTCCAGCAGAACCTTAGTTCAGCGGCCAAGGCCCCGGACACCATTAAAAGAGTCCGGACTATTCCGCAGCAAGACAGCGCGGCTCGTCAAGAGCTTAATTATCAATTTGGCCCCCGTCCCAGTCCCGATCAAACAGCGGCGTTCGTACCACGTGTACATAACTACGCACTCAAAATCCCATGGGTATTGACGGAGGCATAGCTAGCTCGCGATCCACAGTGCGGCTCGAACGACCCCAGGATTCACACACCTTCACTTTTCCTTTTCATTTCGGGTTTTTCTCTTTTCGAGGTTTCTTCTGACAACCCATTTGTCGGACACACCAAGGAGGCAAGGAGCTTTGGCGTACAAGGGAATCCCCAGGTGGTCTCTGGTAACAATTGCTATACCTGTTTTACATACCCGCACGTGGCTTGCTCTTGGTCATGGCATGTTAAATAGCCTTACTTGCTTATCGCATTACTGGTACAAGAACGCCTCGACGTATTAATCACATTACAATGGTAAATAAATGGTAGCATCAGCTTATTACTTAATTTTCCCTTTTTCCTTACCTTTGTATTTATTACTCATTGCACACGTACACTCTGGTACATTTTACTTCACCAGGGGCTTTCGCGCCCCGCAGTACGGCAATAAAGTGCGAACACCTTTTTCAGTGCAGTTCGGCACCCCGAACTTATAGCATTATATGTATCGGCTCCGAATCATGTCTTTGTTCAATAGTTGGGTTGCCCGGCTCCTGTGCTTACTACCTTACGTTCCGCTATATCGGCTAGGGTAGTAAAGGGAGAACTACTGCGATTGTGTCCCAGTTCTCCCGGACGAGCGCCTCAGTAGAGAAAGCCGAAAACTGACTGTCATGATGCAGCACGAGCCGGTCAGCTCTACGAGCGGTTTCAAATCCTTAGAGATTTTTTCCGCTTTATGCGAGGAATCGGTTTCTTATCCGATCAGGTGCATGTAATGCCCGAAGTTCGGCCTTCCGAATACAAGGGGCTTCGCCATAATTCTCATTGTCAAACTCCTATGGCTAAGTGAGGGTGATAGAGGCTGTATAGTCTGATTGCCTTGTTCGTTGCACTAAACACATCCTTTAAGGACAAGAATATGGAGTAAAGAGTGTTTAGATTTATCCCGAACACCCCCGTACTATCAACGTGGGGGTAGAAGCCGACGACTGGCCAACCCTCAGATTTCATAAGCGGCTGCACAGGAGGTAAAATTTTAAAATCACAAGCATTATATTACATAACATCATTGTTCCATATTACAGGACAGGATACTATGAATGTTTTCATGGGAATATAACATCCTTCGTACCTTGCTCTGCCACAAGGCGGGATCCCTCCAGGACACCATCAAAATATAACTCGGGTCGGCGATGCTCCTTGCCCTCAGGCGGCCCCTCCGTCATTAGCTTCTTGGCATCCATCTTCGCCCAGTGCGTCTTGACGCGGGCAAAGGCCATCCGTGCACCTTCGATTCAGGCGGACCGCTTTATAACGTCAAGCCATGGACAGGCATCAACAAGCTGCTTCATAAGTCCGAAGAAGCTGCTGGGTATCGGCGCGGCAGGCAATAGTCGGACTATCAGCTCCTTCATGGCTAGCTCGGCCACCTTGTGCAGCTCGACCAGCTGTTTCAGCTGGTTGCTGAAGGACAACGGATGTTCTGGTCCAAGATATTGAGACCAGAACAACTTCTCCATAGAACTCCCTTCTTCAGCTCGATAGAACTCGGCAGCATCAGATACGCTGCGCGGCAAATCCGTAAACGCCCCTGGAGACCTCCTAATTCGGGTAAGTAAAAGGAACGCTTCCTTCACAGATTTGCTTTGCATAATGAAAGCCTTACCCGCCGCGATCTTCTTGGCTGCTTGGATTTCCTGAAGGGTGCTCTGGGCCTTGGCTCGAGCCTCTTGTGCGCTCCGGCGGGCGTTCGCAAGTTCGGACGCTTGCGTCCTAGAATCACGCTCCAAGGACTCGTACTTCTTGACGGCGTCCTGGAGCTCTTGCTGGACCTCGCCGGCCCGGGCCTCGTCCTTCTCGCGCGCGGCGCGCTCCTTGGCCGCTTTTTCCTCGGCCTCGCCTAACGCCTTCTTAAGGGCCGCCACCTCAGTCGTGGCCCCTAACAGAGTTCATGACGCTTTAGTCAGCATGAAACATTGACCCTTCCTAAAATATACGCGCAGGTTACTGCATACCTTGGCTGTCCTCCAACTGCTTCTTTATGAGGCCAAGCTCTTCGTTGGCCCGCTCTAGGCTCTGCTTCAAGCAGGAGACCTCCGCAGTATGAGCGGCAGCAGCCAGCAGCGACGCCTGATTATTCACATGGACATCTTATGTTAGACTCCTGCAAAAATTCTTTTGATCCTCTGTTCGGCTTTTTCTTCCCGAACACCGAACAGAGCATCAGGGGCTACTGTCCACACTGTGATATTCTTTCTACAATTATTACCTCAAAGCCTGTTAAAAGGCTAGCGCAGGCCTCAGTTAGTCCGCTTTTGGCGGACTGAACCTTTTCGATCACCGTACCCATAAGGACATGGTGCTCATCCACAATGGAGGCGCCTCGCAGCGCTTCCAGCAGATTATCCGGTGCCTCTGGTTGGACAGAGGTCACAGGCGGAACAGGCACACCTCCTCCTTTCGGGCTTTTCCCCCAGGTGTCCGGCGGATGAGGAGTTATCCTGGGGCGCCACCCTGATGATCTCCGGAACCTCCCCCCGGTCTGGGAAGGTCCTTTGGGACACCACCTCGTCATCACCCTTGGGCGAGACAGAGTGAGCGGGCGGCGGAGACATGCTAGCCATCTCCTTTGAGTCTAGCGAACCCTCTGTCGAGGATCGCGGGGAGCCATCGCGGGCCGGACTGGAATGGCATATTTTAAACATATTAATATTATAAAGTGGAAAGGCCAGGTATTTGGATGTGCATAAGGTTTTTGGTACTTATGAGGCGGCCCGAGGATTGGTCTGGGGCATTCGCTCCGGACTGCTATCAACATCCCATGTGGAGTTATCTGCAAGGGAGCCTGTCGGTGTCAAAACCGGCGGATCTCGTGTAGGGGGTCCCGAACTATGCGTCTAAGGTCGATGGTAACAGGAGACAGGGGACACGATGTTTACCCAGGTTCGGGCCCTCTCTATGGAGGTAATACCCTACTTCCTGCTTGATTGATCTTGATGGTTATGAGTATTACAAGATTTGATCTACCACGAGATCGTAATGGCTAAACCCTAGAAGTCTAGCATGTATGACTATGGTAATGAGTATCTGTCTTTCCGGACTAAGTCCTCCGGTTTATATAGGCACCAGGAAGATCTAGGGTTACACAAGGTCGATTACAAAGAAAGGAATCTACATATCCGGTTGCCAAGCTTGCCTTCCACGCCAAGGAGAGTCCCATCCGAACACGGGTGCAGTCTTCGGTCTTCATATCTTCACAGCCCATCAGTCCGGCCCATGGCTAACAGGCCGGACGCCTGAGGACCCCTTAGTCCAGGACTCCCTCTGTAGCCGCTGAACCTGGCTTCAATGACAAAGTATCCGACACGTAGATCTGTCCTCGCCATTGCAAGGCGGGTTCCTCCTTCCGAACTGTACCGAAATAGTCTTCGGACGTACCGATGTGTTCGGATCTGTAACACACACACCACACACAACCGTAGAGAGAATATAATATTTCACGAATCCATCCGGTGACAACTTCTTGTAATATGACATCACGTCTACCCGGTCATAATTTCGAACCGTCTTTCGTCTGTCGCTCCATGTTTCAAGACGCGGTTGCCATTGGCACATCTTGTCAAAGTAGAGGTCGTGTCCCCTTATTGCGGGATCCTCATCAATACGGGCGCGGGTAACCCAACCGTGCCGTTTACACAGCCATTGGGAATAGGCGAGTTTTATGGCGAGTGGGGAGGCGTTTAACATTCGCGGCCCTTTTAAAGGGATAAGAATCCGTCCCCATCCACCCACGCCTTCTCCTTTCACCGCCCATCCATTCTTGAGCTCCAGCGCCCAAGCTCTAGCTTTCCCCGCCCTAGAAAGCACTCCAAACATGTCCGGATCCAGAGCTAGAGGCAAGTGGATGGCCTCCTCTGTTAAGAAGAAAGATATCAAGGAGCTCCGAGAGGCTGGATACCTGGCCAAGGAGATCGTTCACTGACTCCCGGCCAAGGGACAGATCGTTCCTACCCCCGAACCTCAAGAGAGGGTGGTGTTCCTTGCGCATTTCGTCCGCGGGTTGGGATTCCCTCTCCATCCATTTGTCCGCGGACTGATGTTTTAATATGGGCTGGACTTCCATGATCTAGCCCCCAACTTCATCCTCAACATCTCAACATTTATAGTCGTGCGCGAGGCCTTTCTCCGAATCCCGCCTCACTTCGGCCTATGGCTGAAGACCTTCAACGTGAAGCCGAAGGTGGTGAGCGGCCAACAAGCAGAGTGCGGAGGTGCCATGGTGGGCAAGATTCCCAATGTCACCCGGTTCGAAGGCTCCTTTGTGGAGACGGTGAAGGGGTGGCAATCGGGGTGGTTCCACATCACCGAGCCGCGCTATACCAACTGGGCGGCTGCCCCCGAATTCTGATCCGGAGTTCCGATGCGGCTCACCTCCTGGCAAGAGAAGGGCATGACCCGGGGATCTTCGAACGAGCTAACTGGGCTCCAGACGTGCGTCTAGAACATGATAACAAAGAAGATCAAACTTTTCAACGTGATCCAGGTTATGCTCATTCGCCGAATCCTTCCGTGCCAACGCCGGACCTGCTATTTGTGGGACTTTGATCCGGCCAAGCACCAGACGCTGCTAGAGCTCTTTGGCACGACACACGAAGACATCTGGAAAGTGCTCTTCAAGGCCGGTGAGACACCACGCCTACGACCGAGGATCGTGGGCTTAGCTTAAAGCGCCAGGCTAATTCGGTAAGTTCTTTCATGTTTTCAAGGTATAGCCTTTACGGACATATTTTGAGGAAGGAGTCTAAGCCTTCTAATCAATTTCCTTTTTTAGGGCTAGACCGACATAGCGGGGCAGATTAATTGTCCGGCTCCGCTACCCGAAGACGAAGAAACCCCACTCCCGACGAAGATGCTGTTTCCGGCGCCTTATGATGTGCCGGAGAAGAAGGCCAAGAAAACGGCCAAAGGGACCATGAGTGGCCTTCGCCGAAAGGGTGCTTCGGACATGTCGTCCGAAGACCAGACTGACTATTCGGCCGCTGAAGATGACGACAAGGAAGAAAGTGACTCCCGCCCCGAGGGGGAAGGAAGAAAAGGGGGGCCTCAACGAATCTGGAGGCGAAGGCGCCCAAGAGGGGGAAGGGCTCCCTTGCAGATAACTCCACATGGGATGTTGATAGCAGTCCGGAGCGAATGCCCTGGACCAAGCCTCGGGCCGCCTCGTAAGTACCAAAAACCTTATGCACATCAAAATACCTAGCCTTTCCACTTTATAATATTAATATGTTTAAAATATGCCATTCCAGTCCGGCCCGCAATGGCTCCCCGCGATCCTCGACAGAGGGTTCGCTAGACTCAAAGGAGATGGCTAGCATGTCTCCTCCGCCCGCTCACTTTGTCTCGCCCAAGGGTGATGACGAGGTGATGTCCCAAAGGACCTTCCCAGACCGGGGGGAGGTTCCAGAGATCGTCAGGGTGGCGCCCCAGGATGACTCCTTGGCCGCCGGACACATGGGGGAAAAAGCCCCCATGGGGACTGGTGATGGGGGCCAAGTTCCATTCGTCCCTCAGCCGGATAACATTCCGGAGACCTACACGGCTCCGGTGTCCAGCGAACAGCCTTCCCCAAAAGGAGGAGGTGTGCCTATTCCGCCGGTGACCTCTGTCCAACCAGAGGCACCGGATAATCTGCTGGAAGTGCTGCGAGGCGCCTCCATTGTGGATGAGCACCGTGTCCTTATGTGTCCGGTGATCGATAAGGTTCATCCCGCCAAAAGCGGACTGACTGAGGCATGCGCTAGCCTTTTAACAGGCTTTGAGGTAATAATTGTAGAAAGAATATCACAGTGTGGATAGTAGCCCCTGATGCTCTGTTCGGTGTTCGGAAAAAAAAACCCGAACAGAGGATCAAAACAATTTTTGCAGGAGTCTAACATAAGATGTCTATGTGAATAAGCAGGCGTCGCTGCTGGCTGCTGCCGCTCATACTGCGGAGGTCTCCGGCCAGAAGCAGAACCTGCAGCGAGCTAACGAAGGGCTCGTCCTCATAAAGAAGCAGTTGGAGGACAACCAAGGTATGCAGTAACTTGCGCGTATATTTTAGGAAGGGTGAATGTTTCGTGCTGACGAAAGCGTCATGAACTTTGTTAGGGGCCACAACCGAGGTGGCGGCCCTCAAGAAGGCGTTTAGCTGAGGCCAAGGACAAAGCGGCCAAGGAGCGCGCCGCGCGCGAGAAGCACGAGGCCCGGGTCGGCGAGGTCCAGCAAGAGCTCCAGGACGCCGTCAAGAAGTACGAGTCCTTGGAGCGTGATTCTAAGACGCAAGCGTCCGAACTTGCGAACGCCCGCCGGAGCGCACAAGACGCTCGAGCCGAGGCCCAGAGCACCCTTCAGGAAACCCAAGTGGCCAAGAAGATCCCGGCGGGTAAGGCTTTCATTATGCAAAGCAAATCTGTGAAGGAAACGTTCCTTTTACTTACCCGAATTTGGAGCTCTCCAGGGGCGTTTACGGATTTGCCGCGCAGCGTATCAGATGCTCCCGAGTTCTATCGAGCCGAAGAAGGGAGTTCTACGGAGAAGCTGTTCTGGTCTCAATATCTTGGACTAGAACATCTCTTGTCCTTCAGCGAGCAGCTGAAACAGCTGGTCGAGCTGCACAAGGCGGCCGAGCTAGCCATGAAGGAGCTGATAGTCCGACTATGGCCTGCTGCGCCGATACCCAGCAGGTACTTTGGACTTGTGAAGCGGCTTGTTGATGCCTGCCCATGGCTTGAGGTTATAAAGCGGTCGGTCTGTATCGAAGGTGCACGGATGGCCTTTGCCCGCGTCAAGACGCACTGGGCGAAGTTGGATGCCAAGAAGCTAATGACCGAGGGGCCGCCTGAGGGCAAGGAGCATCGCCGACCCGAGTTATATTTTGATGGTGTCCTGGAGGGATCCCGCCTTGTGGCGGAGCAATGTATGAAGGATGTTATATTCCCATGAAAACATTCGTATTATCCTGTCCTGTAATATGGAACAATGATGTTATGTAATGTAATGCTTGTGATTTTAAAATTTTACCTCCTGTGCGGCCTTTTATGAAATTTGAGGGTTGGCCAGTCGTCGGTTTCTGCCCCCACGTAGATAGTACGGGGGTGTTCGGGATAAATCTAAACACTCTTTACTCCATATTCTGGTCCTTAAAGGAGGTGTTTAGCGCAACGAACAAGGCAATCAGACTATCCGACCTTTATCGCCCTCACTTAGCCATAGGAGTTTGACAATGAGAATTTTGGCGAAGCCCCTTTCATTCGGAAGGCCGAACTTGGGGCGTTACATGCACCTGATCGGATAAGAAACCGATTCCTCGCATAAAGCGGAAAAAATCTCTAAGGATTTGCAACCTCTCGAACAACTGACCGGCTCGCGCTGCATCATGACAGTCAGTTTTCCACTTTCTCTACTGAGGCGCTCGTCCGGAAGAACCAGGACACAATCGCAGTAGTTCTCCCTTTACTACCCTAGCCGATATAGCGGAACGTAAGGTAGTAAGCACAAGAGCCGGGCAACCCAACTATTGAACAAAGACATGATTCGGAGCCGATGCATATAATGCTATAAGTTCGGGGTGCCGAACTGCACTGAAAAAGGTGTTCGGACTTTATTGCCGTACTGCGGGGCGCGAAAGCCCCTGGTGAAGTAAAATGTACCAGAGTGTACGTGTGCAATGAGTAATAAATACAAAGGTAAGGATAAAGGGAAAATTAAGTAATAAGCTGACGCTACCATTTATTTACCATTGTAATGTGATTAATACGTCGAGGCGTACTTGTACCAGTAATGCGATAAGCATGTAAGGCTATTTAACATGCCATGACCAAGAGCGAGCCGCGTGCGGGTATGTAAAATAGGTATATATAGCAATCGTTAGCAGAGACCACCTGGGGATTCCCTTGTACGCCAAAGCTCCTTGCCTCCTTGGTGTGTCCGACAAATGGGTTGTCAGAAGAAACCTCGAAAAGAGAAAAACCGAAATGAAAAGGAAAAGTGAAGGTGTGCGAGTCCTAGGGTCGGCCAAGCCGCACTGTGTTTTGCGAGCTAGCTATGCCTCCGTCAATACCCATGGGATTTTGAGTGCGTAGTTATGTATGCGCGGTACGAACGCCATTGTTTGATCGGGACTGGGACGGAGGCTAATTGCTAATTAAGCTCTTGACGAGCTGGGCTGTCTTGCCGCGTAATAGTCCGGACTCTTTTAATGGTGTCCGGGGGCTTGGCCTCTGAACTAAGGTTCTGCTGGAAAAGGCCGCGCTGTATTTCTGCTGCTAAGGCCGTTGTGTGCTCATCGGTACGGTGGGAGCGTTCCGTATTTCCATTGATTGTTATGACGACACGTGGTCCGGGCATCTTGAGCTTGAGAGCGTAGTGAGGTACCGCATTGAATCGAGCTAATGCGGTTCGTCCGAGCAGTGCGTGATAGTTGCTGCGAAAGGGGACAATATGGAAGATTAACTCCTTGCTTCAGAAGTTATCTAGAGATCCAAAGACGACCTCTAGTGTGATTAAGCCCGTACAGCGGGCCTCTACGCCTGGTATGACTCCTCTAAAGGTAGTCCTTGTGGGTTTGACCCGTGATGGGTTAATACCCATTTTGCGTACTGTGTCCTGATAGAGAAGATTGAGGCTGCTGCCACCGTCCATGAGGACTCGCGTTAGGTGGAATCCACCGATGATTGGGTCTAGGACTAGTGCGGCTGATCCGCCATGCCGGATACTGGTCAGATGATCTCGACGGTCAAAAGTGATCGGGTACGATGACCATGGATTGAATTTTGGGGCGACTGGCTCTATCGCATAGACGTCCCTTAGTGCGTGCTTGTGCTCCCTCTTGGGGATGTGTGTAGCATATATCATGTTCACCATTTTGACTTGAGGGGGAAACTTCTTCTGTCCCCCTGTGGTTGGCTACTGGGGCTCCTCGTCATCGTCCTCGCTCTGCGATCCCTTTTCCTTATTCTCGGCGTTTAACTTGCTGGCTTGCTTAAAAACCCAGCAATCTCTGATGGTATGATTGGTTGGTTTGTGCGGGGTGGCAAGGACGGTCAAGTATGCGGTCCATGCTAGATGGTCCCTGATTGTTTCTTTGATACGGCTTTTTTCGCTGACCAGACTTGGAGCCGCTGAATCCGGCGTTTACAGCAGTTTTATTGGTGTTATCGCCATTGCTTCGGCGTTTGTGTCTGCTGCGTCGGAGCTTGCTGTTGCTATTTTTGGCCTCGGAGGGGCCTGCCTCGCTGGCCGTGTTTTTACTACGAGCCAGCCAGCTGTCCTCACCCGCGCAAAAGCGGGTCATGAGGGCCGTGAGGGCGGCCATAGATTTCGGCTTTTCGTGGCCGAGGTGGCGGGCGAGCCATTCGTCGCGGATGCTATGTTTAAAGGCCACTAGGGCTTCTGCATCCGGACAGTCGGCGATCTAGTTCTTTTTAGTTAGGAACCTAGTCTAGAATTTCCTGGCTGACTCCCCAGGCTGTTGAACTATGTGACTTAAGTCATCGGCGTCCGGCGGCCGGACATACGTACCTTGGAAGTTGTCGAGAAAGGCTTCTTCCAAGTCCTCCCAGCTGCCGATGGAATTTTCAGGCAGGCTGTTTAACCAGTGCTGAGCTGGCCCTTTGAGTTTTAGTGGGAGGTATTTGATAGCATGGAGGTCATCTCCGCGGTCCATGTGAATGTGGAGAATGAAATCCTCGATCCATACCGCGGGATCGGTTGTTCCGTCGTATGATTCAATATTGATGGGTTTGAACCCTTCGGGGAATTCATGGTCCATTACTTCATCGGTGAAGCAAAGAGGGTGTGTGGCGCCTCTATATCGAACGGCATCGCGACGTAGCTCCGATGGAGTCCGTCTATGGTTATGGGCTCGAGCGTGACTAGGTTTGTCACGTCCGAATAGGTAGCCGTCGTCGCGTGTCAAGGCACGTCCTCGCGATCCGTAGATCGATCTTATATGTCCTGCTCTACTGTCCATGTCTTGACGAAGGTCATATGTATAGCCTCGAGGTGTCTTATCCCTGCCTTTACGGCGAGGTGGGACTATCTGTTTTTTTGGCTTGGGTTGCCGTTTTATCCCGGCCGCGCGGTGGCCGATCGACAGCATTGCGTGATGCTGGTGCGGGCTCTGGCGCCTCATCATCGAACTGAGGTAGCAATTTGCGCTTCAGGTAACTTTTGGCTGGTCGTTAAAGGCCGTATTGTTCGGCTGCCAGGACATCGGTCCATCTGTCATTGAGCAGGTCTTGATCAGCTTGAAGCTGCTGCTGCTTCTTTTTCCGGCTCCTCGCAGTGGCTATTAGCTGAAGCTTAAAGCGCTCCTGCTCGAGAGGTTCCTCAGGCACGATGAAGTCTTCGTTGCCGAGGCTCACCTCCTCCTCGGAGAGCGGATGGTAACTACCGTCCTCCGATTCTTCTTCCATGGCCTGTTCGTCAGGGCGGAATTGCCCCTCTTCCCAATGGTCTTGTTCAGCAGTTTGTTCCTCAGGCTCGTCTGTATCTTCGGCACCATCCGGAGTGTTTTCATTTCCTGTGCCGGTATTGTTGGCTCTGCTGCGGTGTGATTTAGAGTGGCGCCGTTGACGCCGGCGCTTTGGTTGTGTCTTAGGAGGGTCCTCCTTCACCGGGTTTTCCTTGTCATCGCCGCTATTATTTTTCGGCGTATCTACCATGTATACGTCATATGAGGAAGTGGTCGTCCAACGTCAAGTGAATGGCGGGTCTTGGCCTTGCTCCCCGTCGGCATCGTCGTCCATACCGTCGATGTCTTCGGAGCCGTAATCAAGCATCTCGGTTAAGTCCTCAACAGTGGCTATGAAGTGGGTGGCGGGTGGGAAGGAAAATTCTCGATCGTCGGCCCCTAGTTCGAACAGGACATAGCTCGGCTGCGAGTCCCCTGCCAAGGACATGCTCTTTAATGAGTTTAGCACATCGCCCAAAGGCGAGTGCTGGAAGATGTCTGCGGCGCTGAATTCGAAAATCGATGCACGATCGAGTTCGGCGTCCGCGGGCTCACATGGTTTGGAACTTATAACCAGAGACGAGTCTGGGATTCCGGTGACACAGATATTGTGTGAGGTTAAGTCCATGTGCGGCTCCAACCCCGGGGAGTCTGTGGCCTCTGTGGTGGGGTCTAGCCTTCGGTCCTTGGATGCCAAAGTGTGTTCTGGATCTAAGGCCAGAGTGGTCATAGGAGCTATTTGCTGGATGCGGTCTAAAGACAGATTTAGGTCATGTTCGTCAAGGTGACCAGGAGCGGTCGCCGCGGTCTCGAATCCGGCGAAGATCAAATCTCCACGGATGTCCGCAACGTAATTCAAGCTCCCAAATCCGACCTGATGGCTAGGGGCGTAGCTATTGATCTGCTCCAGGTGGCCAAACAAGTTGGCCCGCAGTGCGAAGCCGCCGAACACGAAGATCTGTCCGGGGAGGAAGGTTTCTCCTTGGACAGCGTCATTGTTGACGATTGAAGGGGCCATCAAACCTTTTGGGGACGACACAGTGGAACTCTCAATGAAAGCACCAATGTCGGTGTCAAAACCTGTGGATCTCGGGTAGGGGGTCCTGAACTGTGCGTCTAAGGTCGATGGTTACAGGAGACAGGGGACACGATGTTTACCCTGGTTCGGGCCCTCTCTATGGAGGTAATACCCTACTTCCTGCTTGATTGATCTTGATGGATATGAGTATTACAAGAGTTGATCTACCACGAGATCATAATGGCTAAACCCTAGAAGTCTAGCCTGTATGACTATGGTAATGAGTATCTGTCTTTCCGGACTAAGTCCTCCGGTTTATATAGACACCGGGAGGATCTAGGGTTACACAAGGTCGGTTACAAAGAAAGGAATCTACATATCCGGTCGCCAATCTTGCCTTCCACGCCAAGGAGAGTCCCATCCAGACACGCGTGCCGTCTTCGGTCTTCATATCTTCACAGCCCATCAGTCCGGCCCATGGCTAACAGGCCGGACGCCCGAGGACCCCTTAGTCCAGGACTCCCTGAGAGCCCTTCCCCCTCTTCGGCGCCTTCGCCTCCAGATTCGTGGTGCCTGCATTGTTGTTGGAGTAAATGACCACGGGTAGCCTAACCGACCCCCTGGCTCTTTGAAAATTATCGGGCCGATCGAGCCTTCAAGCACCCAAAGCACAGGGCCGCCTTCCCCTGGCCAGCTGTCTCACAGGCCGACTACTGGAAGGCGACCCGGCCCTAAAAACCCTCCCGAAGAGAGTCGCAAGAAGGCCGACTCCAAGAAGCCGGCCACAAGAGGACCGACTCCCTGAAGCCGGCCACAAGAAGACCGGCTCCACGATGCCGGCCACAAGAGGGCCGGCTCCCGGCAAGCGGCCAAGAGTGCACCCTCAAGGACTGCAACCACATAACGGTGGTGAGACGGGGCGTGGCTACAGTAAAGCCTGCCACCCCCGAATCCCGGAGCACGCGTGGCCACAGTGCGCCGTACGGGTCGGCCATCCCCCGTCCGCCACGGCACTGTTGCCATGTTGACCATGACGCCACCCACGACAGTCTGTCAGTACGGCCCGCGGGCGGCGGGCCCCTTCAGCCAGAGAGATGCTCGAAGACGGCCAAGCCTCCCCCAGTCGGCCTGGGGTGTAGCCGGCTCCCAATAGCCGGCTACCTCCCTCCCTCGAAGTTTGTGCATCATTAAGGAGACAAGACGAGGTAAGGCTACAGTGAGAGCCCGCCAGGCGGCGGCACTGTAGCCGTGCTTACCTCGGCAAAGTCCTCGTCATCAGGGGCGAGGCTACAGTAACCAGCCGCCGGCAAGACCCCCAGGCGGTGGGGCCGGCCTGTCGGCCAAGAGGCCGGCAGCCGGCGGGACCCACCAGTCGGCGGGCCCCAGCGGCCGGCGGAGAAGCCGGCTAATACAGACACTGACGGCTAGGACCCGCGTCCAGCCAGATTACCATTGTACCCCTGGGAGGTAGGCCTATATAAACCCCCCGGGGCACCCATGCAAAGGGTTGATCTCTGAGAGTTTTAGACACCACATAGAGAGAAGAGGAGAGCTAGCCTTGCCCTTCTTCTTCCTCTAGCCAAACAGCTCAAGGAGCCACTTCTAGCCACTTGTGTTGATCTAGTGATCATGCGGAGACCCCGCAGAGCAGGACTAGGGGTGCTATCTCCACGGAGAGCCCCGAACCTGGGTAAGATTCGTCGGCGTGCATGTCTTCTCCTTATCCCGTTTCCAGGCACCGGCGATGTCTTACTAGCTCCCACAAAGATAAGCCACCCGTTGGCATATGTCGCACCTACCACCCGACATTTGGCGCCCACTGTGGGGCCAGGTGCACCGTCATCCGCAGACCTGTTCTGGACGGGAACCCTTTTCCTTCCCAGCGAGCATAGCCAGCCGGCACGCCCGATGGCGCTTGCCCCGACGCGCTGCAAGGCGTCGATGACGCCTGCGCGGCGAGCTGCCTCGCCTATCTTCTTGGCGAGTCTCGCATCTCCGATGAGCCTGCGTCCGACGCGGGCACAGACTGCCCCGAGAGCCGCCTCGACAGCCTCCTCGACCAGCTTCACGTCTCCAGCGAGCTTGCTGTGGACTTGGAGTCGGTTGGCTCCACCGGCCCGATGCTTGTCGACTCCGGCATGGCATTGCTTGACGCCTTCCCCACCAACGTGGTGATCATCGACGACCCTCTTCCTCGAGCCGACAGTGGCAGCAGCGCTGTCACTGAGGTGCTGGTCATCAGCCACGGCGCCACCTCAGGCGAGAACGCCCACGACGCCCTACAAGCGGCGCTACACGACTTGTCCGCCCCCATCCCGGCCGACGCCGACGCCGAGACACTGGAGGCACGCCGCCTCGCCCTCATCGCGGAGGGCCATAAGATAGCATCCATGAGACGCCTCACTGAGGCTCACCAACGCGAAGTCGACCGCGCCGCCTTTGGTACGCCGCCTCCTGGCGGGCCGAGCCGAGCCGGCATCGTCAAGAAGCGCGGCGCGGCCATCACCAGCATGCTGGGAGCAAACCGCCCAGTCTACGCCACACCACTCGAGAACTTGCGTGCCGCTCAGGCGGCCGTAGACGAGCTGAACGTGCTGGGGGCCGACGAGCTCCCCTACATGACTAGACACATCCAGCAGCTGATCGACACGGCCGCGGAGCGGCATGAAGCTAGCGCCCGCGCTGAAAGTCCTCCCCCACGCCGAGAGCACGGCGCGACATCCCGGACGCCGACTGCAGACGGCGCCCGCGCGAGAAAAGACAATGAGCCGGCTGCTAGCCGCAGTCGGACTCGGCTCACCATCGAGCGTGACACAGAAGGCCGCCCCCGAGCTGTGGAACGACGAGGCGATCCGCCTCCTCCCCCGCCTCGTGGGGATAGACATCCCACCCCGTCGCCTGTTACGCATCCGACTCTCGGCGGCCGGCTAGGCCACCGCGAAGGAGTCGGCGAGAATGACGCCCGCCACCGGATCGACCGCCTAGCGCGATCCCTGGCACTAGAAGAAGAAGATGATGTCGGCCCGCCTTGCTTTGGCCCCCACATCTGCGACGAACCCTTCCCCAAAGGGTTCTCACTCCCAAGAGACACGCCAAAATACAACGGCTCCGTGAAGCCGGAAGACTGGTTGATCGATTACTCCACCGCAGTCCGCATACACTACAAAAAAAAGACACTTCCGTGATGATACATGTTTGTCACAGTAGGTCATGTTTTCTGTCATGCATGTACATCCATGACAAATTTATGACAGAATCAAGATAGTCATACCTGTGCTGTCGTAGAAGTGTTCCATGACATTACCAAAATTATCATCACGGAAGTGTCCACTTCCATGACGATAAATCGCGCGTCACAGAAGTGCTTTCGTCAAGGGTGACCGACACATGGCATCCACCGTAACGGAACGCCGTTAAGCTACCGGGTCGGGTTTTGGATCCGATAACCCGTTAACAGCCCCGACCAATGGGGATTTTCCACGTGTAAAATCATCATTGGCTGGAGGAAACACGTGTCCGCTCATCGCCGGGACAAATGTCATCCACTCATTGGACAGAAGGCGCCTATGATACGTCGACACGTGGCACGTCCCAACAGAGGCCCATCCCTGTGAAAAGGCCGGCCCGTTTGACTTGGTCAAAAGGTGGCGGGCCGGCCCATGGAAAGCCTGTTAACGGCCTGTTCGCATATAGCCCATTTACAGCCCGCTAACCCAAGGCCCATTACGCCCTATTCGAATTAGGTCCAGTAGCGTCATCTGGGCCATCCAATATGATTCCAGCCCGTTTTCACTTCTGGCCCATGACGTCTTTCGGCCCATATGAGGCCCTATGTAACTCTTGGCCTATTAACGGCCCGTGGTGAAACTGCCCCGTAATGAACAGTGTATCACTTTACACCCATTAACAGCCCGTGGTGAAATTGGCCCGTAAAGAACAGTGTATCACTTTATACCCATTAATGGCCCGTTATTCCATTGGGCCGTTTCCAGCCCATGTTATCTTCCGGCCTTCTCAGAGCCCATTTATTCTTGGGCTATTTTCCAGCATTCGTTTACTTACGGCCCGTTACTGTCATTTTCTGCTTGTGGGCCAAATTCAGCCCGTGGTTACAGTCGGCCCGTTTGTGGTCCGTTAATACGTTGGGCCGTTTTCATAGCGTCATCAAATACAGCCTATTAACGATGGCCCGTTATGGTCGGCCCATGAACGGACGATTCCAACTCTAGCCCGTTTACGGCCAGAATGCGGTCTGTTTGGCTCATGTTTGGCCAATCGATCATACGGCCCGTATAAGGCCCATTGATGATACGACCCGTAGAAGGCCCATTATTTCTACGGCCCATAGAAGGCCCATTGTTTCTACGGCCCGAAGAAGGCCCACTGTTTCTACGGCCCGTAGAAGGACCACTGTTTCTACGGCCTGTAGAAGGCCCACTATTTCTACGGCCCGTAGGAGGCCCAATGTCACTACAGTAAATATTAGCCCTTGGTTATTGTGGCCTAGTTTTAAAAAATAGGTTATTGCAGCCACTAGCAAACCGCAGAAAAAGAACTGCACTGACTACAAGCAAACAAATAAACAAGACAACAAGGAAATAAATAAGCAAGCAACTTACACTAGGCTATCACAGCTATTACACATATTACATCCACTGGGCATCAAAGTTCGCCACCAGTGCAAATATAGGGAACACAGCAGCATATAAACGCCGCAGCAAAACAAGTCCAGAGCTGAAACCACTTCAGAAGAGCTCAAGAAACAATATCCTGGGTACCCATAATGCTGGCAAGATGCTTAGCAAGCTTATTAACTTTCTCTTGTTTGGCGCTTAAGTCCTCCAGCGCTTGCTGTTGCACCAGAAAGTATGCATCTGAATTCTGCAGGGACTTCCTCAGTCCTTCGGCTTCCTGTCGCATAACATCTGATCGATGTCTTTCAACTTGAAGTTGAGACTCAAGAAGCCGAACTGTTCAGGCAACGAGTTCGAAGAGCTGGTGCCAGCAGTGGTAGCCAGTAACTCGAACACTACATCAAGACAGGACTTTGGGGTTGTCTGAGTGTCTTCAATATAGTTTTTATCAGCTTTCTTGGAGACCAACAGGGATGTTTCACTATCTTGAACCTTATCTGCATTACTTCCTTTACCATTGCATAACAGGGTACTCTTCTCCAATATTTTATCCGCGTTCTAAAAGAGAAACAAACAAACACATCTCAGGTTTACAATGTAGTATATGAAACTCATTTTGGTAAACCAGTTCAGTAGTAAGGTGGACAGGATAACAACATGAAACAAACATATATCTATGTAGTATGGTCACTGTATGGTCTATATCATTCTAGTTTATGTTGCCAAATCAAGATAGATACAGTTCGAATCATATCTATTTAAGACAAAGCAGCATAGACAGAATATAAGTGTGGGAAACTACACAGCAATAACAACACTTGTAATGTGCATGGCATGAGAACATAACTGTTTATTCAATTGAAACTGAAATCAACATAGAGCAAGTTACAACAGCAAACAACCAAACAAGTTGAAGAAACAGGTTTAAAACATACCTGTGCGCCATTGGAGTTTCAATTGCATCCTTCAAATTTGAAATTAGTTGGTATCAGTAAATACAGTGATGCAAGAGCAAAGTAGTATGAACCATAGTGTAACACCCCGGTTGTAACTTTCCATATTTGTAACTCCAACTCTTGCCATTTTCGGCTATGTGTTATGATAATCCCTCCGTGGTCGGGTTTTGTTTGTCGTTTTGCATTTTGTTCATGTCATGCTTTTTATATCATGTCATCATGTGCATACATTTGCATACGTGTTCGTCTCAGGCATCCGGGCATTTTCCCCGTTGTCCGTTTTGCAATCCGGCGCTCCCACCTCCTCCGACGCACCCCTCTTGTTTATTTTCGTGAGCGGGTGTTGAACGCTCTCGGAATGGACCGAGGGTTGCCAAGTGGCCTTGGTATACCACCGGTAGACCACCGGTCAAGTTTCGTTCCATTTGGAGGTCGTTTGGTACTCCAACGGTTAACCGGGTAACCGCAGATGCCTTCTGTGTGTTGCAGCAAAAACCCACCTCAAAACCAGCCCAAAACCCCTCTAAGTCACTTCCATGCTCTAGGTCGTTCGATCACGATCGCGTGGGAGAAAACCGCACCTCATTTGGACTCTCCTAGCTCCCTCTAGCTATATATTTGCATCCCCTCCCGAAAACATTCGTAGTCCAACCCTAGCCCCGCTCCCTCTCCACCGCCAGACGCGTCCGGTCCGCGCCGGACAAATCCCCGCCGCCGCCCACGCCCAATCGGGACACGCCACGTGGCGCCCGCCGCCGCCCGTACGCCGTGGCCCGGGAAGCCCGTCTCCGGCCCCCGCGGGCCCGCGCGACCTCGCCCGCAGCCGAGCCGCCACCTCCCGCCCGCCGCCTCACCTTCCCCCGCGCCGCCGCCGCCTCCCGCCCGCCGCCTCGCCTTCCCCCGCGCCGCCGCCGCCCCGCCTTCCCCCGCGCCCGCCCACGCCTCAGCGCGCCGGCCGCCGCGCCGCCGCCCGCCGGCGACCGCGCCTCCCTCCGCCCGGCCTCCTCGTCGCCCTCTCCCTCCGGCCGCCATCCTCTCCCTCCTCCCCGTCCGGCAGGAGCTCCGGCGAACTCGGCCCCGATCGGATCTGGAGCAGCACCGAAGGTTGACCCCGAGATTCCCCGAAATTTTCTTAAGTCTGAGATTTTTCTACATTATGTTGCATACTTCCTCATATGATAACTCACTGCATATAGCTCCGTTTCGCTCGTGTAATATATCAAAATGTTCTTCTCGTGATGCTCTACATTTGTTTCCATTGCACCATGTTCATTAGAGTCCATCTTGATGCCCAAATCTCTGGTGCAACAGTGCTAGTTGCTGTTATCTGTTGTTACTTAGCAGAACTTGGAGATTTGTTATTTTTATTGCAATTAATCTGTGCATCTTATGGGCATGAGCTCTATATGTGTTTTGTTGTATGCCATGCCATCTTTCCAGTAGTGTATGCCATGTATTTTTGTCATCTCTGTGGTGACTAGCACAAGCATGCAAACTAGGACCCGTAATGTTTCTGATTTCAGGGACTTAGTAAATTTACCAAGTCTTTGTCTGCTGTTATTTTATTGCTATGTATCCATGTGGCTACAGAGAGATCCATACTTATTTTGGAGATTTTCAGTAAGGATGTTTTGTATATATTATTGTAATTGATCCATTCCTGCCCTTGTTTGCAATTATGGAGTGTCATAGCATGACTGAATCTTGCTCTACTTTTGCTATAAAATATTTCTGGCAGATTGTTTACGTGTTATTCAATTTTGCCAACCTTGTTGTAGTTGATCCATACATGCTATGCTTTTGTTCTTGCCATGGATAGCTTCATAAACATGCCATCTTGCTGTAGGTATGCTTGTTTTGTCATGCATTGCTTTGTGGTGAGTGCATCAAACTCACCAAGATGCCTTCATATTATTGTTTCTGCCATGCTCTGTTTTCTGCTAAGTCTGAAACCTGTTAACGAAACTTGCTATGTTTAAATGGTTGCCATAATATCTTCTGGTCCTTTTTGGCTTATGGTCAGTAAGGGACTTTTGTCATATGCATTTAGTAGAATACTGCCATGCCTTGTTTTGCCATGTTAAGTTCCTGTAGCATGTCGATTGCAGGCTCTGAACATTGCTACCTGATGCTGTTTTAGACATGTCCAGTACTTTCACCAAGTCTTTGAACCTGTTATCTTTTGCACTTTTGCCATGCTTGTTTGAGCTTGTTATGTTGTGATCTAGCCGTAGCTCAGTGTTCATATTTTGTCAAGCATCTCCTGTAGATTACAGTCATATGCTATGTTGCTATGTTGGGGTGCTGTAGCATTGTTACTTGTTGCATTCTAAATGCTATCATGCTATTAATCGCAGATTCGTGTCATTCTTGTTTTGCTTGCCATTTGCAAACCGTGCATCCGTTTCCGGTGATCTTTATATCGATTTCGACCGAAATCATCTCATCTTTCCAGTGGCATGCTTGGTTTTCCAAGTTACTGCCTTGTTCATTGTTTTCCTTCCGGAGCACGCATATGCATCGCATATCATATCTTGCATATCATTCATGTTTTGCATCATGGTGTTTGTGCATTTCCCGTGATTGATTGTGGTTCCATTGCTTGTGTTCTTGTCTTGGATAGAGCCGGGAGACAAGTTCGTGAACGAGGAACCTGTTGAGTACGCTTACGAGGATCATGCTTTCGACAACTCTGAGAACCTTGCAGGCAAGATGACCACCCCTCGAAATCACTTCTATCTTTGCTTTGCTAGTTGTTCGTTCTTTGCCATGCCGCGCTACCTACCACTTGCTATATCATGTCTCCCATATTGCCATGTCAGCCTATAACCATCCTTTCCTAGCAAACCGTTGTTTGGCTAAGTTACCGCTTTTGCTCAGCCCTTCTTATAGCGTTGCTAGTTGCAGGTGAAGTTGAAGTTGGTTCCATGTTGGAACATGGATATGTTGGGATATCACAATATATCTTATTTAATTAATGCATCTATATATTGGGTAAAGGGTGGAAGGCTCGGCCTTATGCCTGGTGTTTTGTTCCACTCTTGCCGTCCTGGTTTCTGTCATACCGGTATTATGTTCCTTGAGTTTGCGTTCCTTACGCGGTTGGGTGATTTATGGGACCCCCTTGACAGTTCGCCTTGAATAAAACTCCTCCAGCAAGGCCCAACCTTGGTTTTACCATTTGCCACGTAAGCCTTTTTCCCCCGGGTTTTCGCGAGCCCGAGGGTCATCTTTATTTTAACCCCCGGGCCAGTGTTCCTCTGAGTGCTGGTCCAAACTAGAGCACCGTGCGGGACCGTCCCTTGGCAACTTGGGTTATGTTGGTACCTGTACGCTTCGCTTATCCGGTGTGCCCTAAGAACGAGATATGTGCAGCTCCTATCGGGATTTGTCGGCACAATCGGGCGGCTTTGCTGGTCTTGTTTTACCATTGTCGAAATGTCTTGTAAACCGGGATTCCGAGACTGATCGGGTCTTTCCGGGAGAAGGTTTATCCTTCGTTGACCGTGAGAGCTTATGATGGGTTAAATTGGGACACCCCTGCAGGGTATTATCTTTCGAAAGCCGTGCCCGCGGTTATGAGGCAGATGGGAATTTGTTAATGCCCGGTTGTAGAGAACTTGTCACTTGACTTAATTAAAATACATCAGTCGTGTGTGTAGCCATGATGGTCTCTTCTCGGCGGAGTCCGGGAATTGAACACGGTTTGAGTTATGAATGACGTAAGTAGGAGTTCAGGATCACTTCTTGGTCATTACTAGTTGACGACCGTTCCGTTACTTCTCTTCTCGCTCTCTTTTGCGTATGTTAGCCACCATTATGCTTAGTACCTGCTGCAGCTCCACCTCATTACACCATCCTTTCCTATAAGCTTAAATAGTCTTGATCTCGCGGGTGTGAGATTGCTGAGTCCTCGTGACTCACAGATTCTACCAACACAGTTGCAGGTGCCGACGATGCCAGTGCAGATGATGGGATCGACCTCAAGTGGGAGTTCGATGAGGAACGTGGTCGATACTATGTGTCTTTTCCTGATGATCAGTAGTGGAGCCCAGTTGGGACGATCGGGGATCTAGCATTTGGGGTTATCTTATTTTCATTTGGATCTTGACCGTAGTCGGTCTATGTGTGGATTTTGGATGACGTATGAATTATATTTATGTATTGTGTGAAGTGGCGATTGTAAGCCAACTCTTTATCCCATTCTTGTTCATTACATGGGATTGTGTGAAGATGACCCTTCTTGCGACAAAACCACAATGTGGTTATGCCTCTAAGTCGTGCCTCGACACGTGGGAGATATAGCCGCATCGTGGGCGTTACACATAGCTACGGAACCTGACCTAAGAACAATTCTTCTTCTGCTTTACGCGTTGACTTCGGGTTCGGAGTGGTGGTCCTCGTGATTTGGGCACTGCAGTTGCCTTACTAACTTCTCGTGTTTGGGTGCTCTGTGGTGGAGACGGTGTTGTGTCAACGGGAATTGGGTTTCTATCTGCTGGGGTTGGGGTTAGAAGGGGTGTAGCTGGTTCTCTGTCCAACTGGGTAGGGGTACAATCTGCATGAGTGTGGGTTATGTGTGGTGGGGCTGGTTCTTTGGCAAGTACAACCGTGGTTCTATCTGCATCGACAGGTAGCACGATATTTTCTGAAGACCGTGTTTTTACTCCCACAGATACTGCTATCACTCTCTCCAATTGAAATCGCTGATAAACAAGAAAAGTAATTGAATGTACAGACATTGTAAGATAGACAGGTGCAATGGATAGTAGGGAAGAAAACAGGGCATGAAATAATTCACATTTATGTTGCCTAAGCAAACAGAATAGCAGGACATAATTTCACATATATGATGGCTAATTAAACAGGATAGCATGACACAATTTCACATGTATGATGGCTAACTAAACAGGATAGAATGACATACTTCAAAATATGATGACTATGTAAACAGGATGACATGATATAACTATACGACGTGTCTATTAAAGTGGTTGGCATGCCATAAATCACAAACATGCCGTCGATGGAAACATGATGGCATGATATAATTCACGGATAGAATGACATAATTTAAAATATGATGACTATGTAAACAGGATGAGATGATATAACTATATTATGTCTTTACAAAATGGGTTGGCATGCCATAATTCAGATACATGTTGTCTATGTAAACATCATGGCATGACATAATTCAAATAGATGATTTATATAATAAGGAAGTGAGCAGAGGGCAATCGCATATATGATGTGTCAACTAAGGAGATGGCATTCAATATTGTGTATATGATGTAAAAACTAAGCATTGAAATACAACATATGCATTATATGAGTAATATAACCCTGTCAAGTTTGAGCATACACCTCAGGGGGATAATAGGACTGGTCATCTGCCTCTGAGTCCTCCTCTGAAGAGCTATCTGTAACCAGCAAGATATCTGCTTCAGCAGGTAGCATTGTCTTCTCTGAAGACGTTGTTTTCACTCCAGATTTCTCCATCACCAATTCAAATGGCTCATGCACAGGAAGAGCAGTTGAATATACAAACATTGTCGACAAAAGCAATGAGAAATACAAAAAAAGGACGGCATGATATAATTCACATATATGACGCTTGCCTAAACAGCATGGCATTGCATAGTTCACATACATAATGCCTTGCAACAAGATAACATTGCATAATTCACATATATAATGTCTTGCAACAAGATGGCATTGCATAATTCACATATATGGTAATTAGACACTAAACAGGTGGCATTCACACAAAGCATGTCTAAACTAAGAAAATGACATAGCAATGCAAGATACCATACGCACGATATGAGCAACATAACCCTGCCAAGTTAGGGCATGCACCTCGGGGGGGGGGGATATGACTGGTCATCTGTCTCTGAATCCTCCTCTGAGGAGCTATCGGTAACCAGCAAGACATGCGCTTCGTCAGATAGCATTGTCTGCTCTGAAGATCTTGTTTCCACTCCAGATTTTTCCATGACCGTGCCGAATGGCTGATGCACAGGAAGAGTAATTGAATGTACTAAAATTCTTGACAAATTTAACACCTAATAAAAAAATGATGGCATGATATAATTCACATATAAGATGACTGGCTAACCAGGGTGGCATTGCAAAATTCACATATATGATGCCTGGCTAGACAAGATGGCATTGCATGATTCACATATACGATAAAGAAACTAAACAGATGGCATTGACACAAAGCATGTCTAAACTAAGCAGATGACATCTTTAATGTATACAGTAAGCAATGCAAGGCACCATATGCTTGATATTACCAACATCAGCATGCCAAGTTAGAGCGAAGACCTCATGGGGTAAATAGGAGTGGTCTTCTCCTTCTGAATCCCCCTCAGAACAGTTATCTTCCTCTTGATTACGATCCGAAATGGGTGGAGGGTGGCTGCCTTTGCGCCCACCATTGAACGATGTCTGAATGAAATTTTATTGCCATGCAAGGCTCGTCTCTTTTGCTCAACATGATCAGTTCTATTGTGTACAATAACTGGCATGCATAGGAATAAAACATAGTGAGATTATGTAAGGAGTGCATGCACAAATCCAGAGTGATGGTAGCAAACTGTGGATAGACCCAAAACCAATGATAGCAGGCAGATAATAGCTTTAGTTAAAAAATACAGATAATGGCTCCTTTAATGTTTGTTTGCACCCAACATGAAACTCATAGTAGACACCGGAGATTAACCAGATAGTAGACAGATAGTACTGATTGCTGCCCCAATATGTACCCCACAACCATTTAAAAACTCAAGTTTCAGCATTAGTTTGGACCTGACTCGGAGTCTAATAGGTGAACACGACGATAATGTAGCATGTCATCATATTAAGCGACGCATAACGTAAGCAGACACGGAAGAGTGCGACCTCTCTTGCAGACCCGTGTAGTCCTTAAGGTCATCTGCTCAGTTGATGATGGTAATGCAGTTGCCGTGGCTGCCGGCGGCGGGGAAGAAGATCTGAGGCGGCGAAAGACAGTCTGGAGAGTGGATCCCTGCTGTGGTGAACCCTTCCGTCGTTGGAGCTGCTAAGCTGGGGTGGTACACAACGCCGCAGGAGCAGGACAAACCACACAAGGTTTTCTTTGCCACATATATGTAACAGAAGTAATTGAGTAAGGGCTTGTTTGAATTTGAGGATTCTAACAATGCAGGGATAGGAAATAGACAGGAATAGGATAGGAATGCACGTGCAAAACAGAGAATTTAAAAACACAGGATTTCTGCCAATCTGGGTGTTTGATTCACAACAATTGGAAGATCACATGATGCAAAAAAGCATGGTGAGATTAAGTCAAACCACAAGAAAATGTACGGTTATAATGCTATTATGCTACTATCTCTTAGTCTTGTGCTTGATGAATAGGAATATGAAAAGGAGGAGAAGTGGAAATTAGAATTCCTACGGTTTTTCTTGTAAGGAGACACTAAAGGAACAAATCCTACAGTTTTCCTTTGCTCCATTCCTTTGCACCAAATTCGTGAAAAGTAGTACCATAAGAAACTTTCCAATTCCGATGTTTTTCATTCACTTTTCCTTTCAAGCACTGGCGATTCTAGTAGGCAGGCTTGAGCAAGGAAAATCCTACACTAAAAAAATGTTTTTGTGCTACTTCTATTAGTTTGGACCTAGGCCACTGCCATACTAGCTCAACTCCCAGGCCCATCGACAAATGCACAGCTCAAACGCGCAGAGATAAATAATGATGGCGTTCAAGAGACTCCATCACAGATAGCTAAGTTGCCTGGTACCTCACTGCTTGTCATATAGTAGTATAAAATAATCGTATTTCCCGTTACTACAAGTGCTCAGTGGACAATATATATAACATGTAGAGTAAAAAAGAGATGCAACAAGTGTACAACCTCTTTGGCGAAGCCATGTCGATCTCAGCGTGATTGGGTTGGCCGGTGAGGATGCTCCGACTGACTTGGCTGTCGGAGGAGGGGAAGAAGATCTTAGGCGTCTGGAGATGGAGCCCGAGGTACTGCTCTGGTGTGATGGAGGGTTTCGTCGTTGGAGCAGCTCCGGTGAGTTGTACGACGCCGAGGCTGAAGCAGGACAAGAGAGACAACGAACAACGTTAACCTGAGTGAAATTCTAATAGCATCTCCAATACATGACGTAAAATACATAACCACAAAGTGCTAGATGTAAAATACATCAGCCGCTCATCTCTGAACTTAACTGTCGAAACTGAATTTAACTGTCGAAACTGAACTTAACTGTCGAAACTGAACTTAACTGTCGAAACTGAATTTTGCTGTCGAAACTGAATTTTTTTGTCGAAACTGAACGCACTAGCAAGGTGAGGCTACACGTCGGTCGACTGACTTTTTTCATCTCTGGTCAGTCGATTTTGCAGCCGTTGGATACGAAATCATGGGCCTGCGGTTCATCTTCAACCTCCACCCCCCTGAGCCGCCAGCCACCACCGGCCAAACAGCAGCCCCCACCGCCCGCGGCCGGCGGTGCGCCGCCCCGCCCGCCCCGAAAACACACCCCACCGCCGGTCCGCCGCCGCCCCGGCCATCCCTCTAGGCCCCCCTGTGACGAGCTTTTTCTCCGGTGATCCCACGCCACCATCCCGCCAATGCCCCGCCAGCGCCGGCGACCACCGCCCCCATCCTGAACCCTAAGATAGATAGTGGGGTACCTCTCCGACGAGCCCCCCTCCCCGCTGCGGATGGTTCTTCCTTCACCCCGGCGAGCCCCCCCACCCCCTGAAAATCGACTGACCCAAAAGTCGATTCAGTCGACTGAAGTGTAGCTAAATCGGAGCAGCATCGCAAGCAAGAGCAAGAGCGAGAGCACCAGCGCGAGCAAGAGCAATAGCAAGAGCAGACCAGGCAGGGGACCGAGAGCAAGAGCAGAGCAGCAGCGTGAGCGAGAGCTAAAGCAGCAGCAGCTCCTACTGATGTGGACGTCGAGGCCGAGGGAGCGACGCCGTGGAGGAAGTGGCCGGGGACACCGCCGTGGATAGAGCCGCGCCGTGTCGGCTCGGGACCGAGCGCCGGCAGCACCGTGAGATCGAATCAAGAAGAAAATACCACGGACCTCGAGGACTATCACAAGGGTTACTAATATCTTAAGGGAGCTAGCAAATACTATCAACAGGAGGTGAGTGGAGTGAATCTCGGGTTCAAACCCAGGAATAGAATACCTACTAACTAAATGGCATCACGGGATGCTTTCGAGAATAATGGCCAGAATCATCACACTAGGGATGCAAGCATTGCTAGATTACTAAGTGGTCCTCTAAGACACCTAGCGTCATAATAATAACTCCAACATATATGTCAAGGCAGCAGAGTACCTCAACTCAACGATTAGTGTGGTTAATCTGGCCGAAAGGAACATCGAGAACGGAAAGAAGGGATTTGCAAATGCGTCAGATTATTTAGAAGCCTGGGATGACTCGGACAACATAACGGTTGTAAATGCTCAAAGGATTTGAGACATCCTGCAAAAATGGTGGCATAACCACTTAGAAGCACAACATCAAGGTTCCGAGACCAACTATGAACACACGGAAGTAGTAGAAACTGAACTGGGGCTTAAATCGGTCAATCCTATAAGTCTACAGAGTAGTAACACGTGATCCTAATAGAAAGATGAGAAGCCTAGTTCTTAATCCCCGTAGAAAAGAAGAGGTTGACTTAGATCAGAAGGGAATAAGGTAAAGGAGTAAAAAGAGCCTTACGTTCCCTTCCACAATCAATTCCCTTATATAACTAAAGCACTTCTAGACTCAACTTCGACCAGTTTGGCTTGGTAATCCTACAGACAGTCAGGCTCTGATACCAACGCCGTCAGGACCCCGATTCTAAGTCACACCGATCTAGCCTGTAACACCTCATATCACTTTGCGGCCTCACGCACGGTATTCCCACGGGTGTCGCCTTACCATGGCCCAGGACCGTTTGCGCCTTTTGGCTCACGTATATGATAGTGTCGCTAGCATCCATATGACAGAGAACCCGGGCCGACATGACTAGTCGTGAACCCAAAGTGGCACTAACTTACGGGGACAGGCATACATGAATCAACATCGAGCATGTCGGTCAGCAGCGTGCGAATCCGGGCTGTAGCACTGGGCTAATAGGACTCCGGGAACCCGGGCTGTAGCAGGCTAGGCAGGACTCCGGATGTCACCGCGTGACATTTCCCCGAAGGGACAGACACAGGAATGAAGTGAATCACATGCCGGCCAGCCAAGTGTTCCGGAGCAGTAGTGCTGGGCTAGCAGGACTCCGGTGAACCGGGCTGTAGCGGACTACTATGGCTCATGGAAGCACAAGACTACATTTCCCCATAAGAGAGGCTACCAAGGATAAACAACTAGGTTGTCGGATCCCACACATACCAAGCATTTCAATCATACACGCAATATGCTCGATATGGGTAAATACAACATGGCATCACAACATAACTCTACGACTCAAGTATTTATTCATTAGGCTCCGAGGAGCAAGATATTACAAACATGGGTCTTATGACCCAACATTCAGAGCATACAAGTCAAACACATGCGGAAGCTTAACATGTCTGAGTACAGACATCTACAAATGAAAAAGGCTGAGAAGCCTGACTATTTACTAGATCCTGCCGAGGGCACAAGATCGTAGCTGAGGTAACAAGCTAAACGTCGAAGTCCACGCGGAACTACTAGCGAGACTGAAGTATCTCTGCAAAAACATAAATTAAGCAAACGTGAGTACAAATGTACCCAGCAAGACTTACATCAGAACTAGCTACATATGCATCGGTATCAACAAAGGGGGGTGGTGGAGTTTAACTGCAGCAAGCCAGCTTTGACTCGGTGGCTATCCTAGCTACGACTGCAAGTAACTCTTTGAGGTGGCGCACACGAGTCCACATATTCACCATATCAATACTCCACTATGGATCCGCTCCCGTCTCCCTACGAGAACGCCATCCATAGCACTCACGCTTATCTTGCGCATTTTAGAGTATCCACTTTCACTTGTCTATGAACTGTTATAGGCAACCCAGAAGTCCTTTACCGCGGACACGGCTATTCGAATAGATGATGTTAACCCTGCAGGGGTGTACTTCGACACACACACTCTCACCACTTACCGCCGTTTACACGACATGTACTCGGCAACCTTCAAGCGGAAGCCCAGCGAGGGTGTCGGCCACAGCCTACCTAAACACTCAAGTCTCTAGTCCAGGTTTATCGCCTATTCAGGTTCCATCCGCAGGGAGTCCGGCCGAGGTTTCCACATACGGCCCCGAACGATGTGTGCAGGGTTCCCGAGACACGAAACGGGCGCCCGGTACACCGTGCCACGTGCCTACCGCATCACAGCCCACCCTTCCGGTCAGCGCTGCCCACGGCCTCCAGCATACTACAAACACCAGAAACTACTTGCAACTCCTGGACAGAGGACAAGGGTGATTAAGAAGCCGAGAGGGTCCATTGGTTTCGGGCCCAATGCGTGGTAGTAACTGTATCATGGATCACAAACACAGAACTCAGTTCCTGAGGACGGCTTTAATGAGACAACCCACCATGTACTCCTACATGGCCTCTCACCGCTACCTTTACCAAATCGTGTTCACACACTTAGCTCACACACAGTAGGACATGTTCATCACCATTCCAATTCATCCCCGACGAATCAGACCCGACTCAACTCTAAGCAGTAGCAGGTATGACAAACAAGCATGAATGAGTAGGCACATCAGGGCTCAAACAACTCCTACTCATGCTAGTGGGTTTCATCTATTTACTGTGGCAATGTCAGGTCATGCAGAGGAAAAGGGGTTCAACTACCGCAGCATGTAACAGTTGAATCGATGTTGTCCTAATGCAGTAGAAGAGAGCAAGAGCGAGAGAATGGGATTGTATCAGAATGAACAAGGGGGTTTTGCTTGCCTGGCACTTCCGAAGATCATATAGCTCTTCATCAGTGTCATCGAACTCATCGTCGGAACCACGTCTATCGAGAGGGGACAACCACCGGCAAACAAGGAAGAACACAATCAATGCAATGCAACAATTATGATGCATGCTAAGACATGTCAATATGAATGTGTTTTGGCTAATGCAACTACAAACAGATGGGTTTGGGTCTTTTTGAACCAAAGGTTCAATCCCAAACTCAAATTATGAATTTAAATAGTGCCTTATCATGTTTTGAACTAAACAGCAAGCTTAAGTTGTTTAGACATGCATGAAACCAGTACAGATGGATAGATTGGATTTTTCTGATCATTTTTCATATATAAATTATTTCATTCTGAGCTACGGTTGATTTTATATGATTTTTAGAAGTTTATACTATTTTCTGGAATTTCCTGTATAAGAATAATTCCAGTAATTAAATTACTGCGTCAGCATTGCGTCAGGGTGACGTCAGCATTGACCGAAGTCAAATCTGACTGGTGGGACCTACCTGTCAGTGTAACAGTGCTAATTATGTGGCTTATTAAATCCTAACTAAAAATAATTAGCTCGGCGGGGCCCACTGTCAGTGACTCTAGGGGGGTTAGTTAGGCGCTGATGACGGTGCCATGTCACCAGCCACCGGAGTCCAGCCGGAGGCGACCACAGAACACGGCGGGGCACGCCGGACTTGCGCTAGAGGCGTCAGCTTGGCACGCTGAGGGCACCAGGGGATAGCCCTTGATCTTGCGCATCCAAAGGACCAAGTGAGAGGTCGCGGGGTCACCGGAATTCATGCCGGCGACGAGCTTTGGCGGCGGTGGTGTTCGGTGGTGCACGGGCGCGTTGCTACGGTGTATCAGTGAGCACATGGAGGGGCTGGGCAGCACCTGCTAGGCACGGGGAGCACTAAGAGCAGCACGGTGAGGCCAGGGGAGCACGGAGGCTATGCGTGCAGCGGCAATGGCGAACGACGGCTTCGGTGCTCGTGGGGAACGGTGCTACGGCAACCAAACGGGGGCAGGGTTAGGGGGAAATGACCGGGGGCTCACCGCGGTCACGAAGAGGTTCTCGGCGAGCTCGGGGAGGCACGGAAGGCGTCGAATCGACGGTGGGGTTGCCGGCGGCCGAAGGTTGAAGACGAGGTCGGGGACGACGCTGCAGGGCTTTCGGCGGGGCGTGACTCGGTGGGGAGGAAGAGGGGGGTCGAGGCGAAGCTTCGGAGCACATCGACGAGGCGAGGCAGTGGCTCTGGGCGTGGTGGTGCTCGTCGGCGGTGACGGCGCGCTCGGGCGTTCGCGGGAGAAAGAAACAGAGGTGGGGGGAGGAGCACAGGGAGAGTGAGAGGGAGCCAGAGGGGTTGAGGGGAGTGTGTGGCACCCTCGGGTGCCTCCAGCGGCGAGCAGGTAAGCAGGAGGTGGCCGGCGCGTGCCGGCGCGCGGTGGGCACACGCCCTCGCGTCCTTCTGTCAAGAGGAGGACGATGACTGGCAGATGGCTGCGTGGGCTGGGCTGGCCAGGTGGGCTGGCCAGCTGGGCTGCGACAGGTGAGGCCAGGTAGGTTTCCTTTCTCTCTCTTTTTTTTATTTGTTTCTGTTTTCTAATATTCTGTAGTCTTTAGGGCATTATTAAAAATACTTAGACACTTCCAAAAATCATGAAACTACTCATGATCACTGTTGGGAATATATCCTACAGTAAACATTTTAGTTTATGATTATTTGAGCATTTAAAAATATTTAATAGCATTTAAATGCCCAAATGCAAATAGAGTATGATTTAATCCAGAGCCCAAATATGTCATGGAAAAATGTGCATCACCTCTGGTTACTGTTTCCAGCATTTTCCAAGAATGATGAACATTTTTGAAAGCCATTTGGATTTACTGGAAATATTTTGGTTGAACCTAGTGAATTCCTTTAATGCTAGGGTTTAGGCAATCCCGATTTCATGTTTCTTTCAAAGTTTAAACATGATGCACACATGAAGTTAGCCTAGTGCAATGTCAGGAGCTAGGGATGTGACAACTCACCCCCACTAAACAAAAATCTCGTCCCGAGATTTAAGCGTAGGGTAAGAGGAAAAGGGGACACAAAAGCTAACACAATCTTCACGATCCAAGTTGCACTTCATAAGAACGTTGATTCAATCACCATCTTTGTCTCGATGTCTTGCTCTGGGAACTCCAACCGACAAGACAACAAGAGGAAAGGGAAAACTCTAGAAGGATCGATCTTCTCGAATATCGAACAACTCAGGATCAACTCATGGAGGGAGGCATTGAAACATCTCTCGAGCTGAGAGGCAAAACATGCACCAGGAGGGACGGAAGAAACAATTTGACGAGGGTTTCAAAGTAGCGAGGAAAAATTGCCATGATTCCATAACGGGGCACCTTGGGGAAGGTGACTCGTAGAGTTATTACCTTAAGTGGCAAAAAGAATTACTTTTGATATAGAGATCATTGAGACTTTCTAAACCGGCCCAAGGAAAATCGCAAACGATCATTTGAAGGAGTTCAGAGAAATGGCATACTCAGATCGGAAAGGAAACTATGGTTATGGAGCAACTCGGCGAACGGAAGGCACATTCCCGTTGATACCGGGGATATAACCTAGTGTCTGAGTATGCTCTCCAGAACTTGAGCATTTCCATATTCATCAAGGTTTTACCAACATCGATGCCGAGGATCCTGGCAACACATCATACTACCATGATGAATGGTGATGGAGGATGCAGGTGCAAAGGAGGACAACACTTTCTCAGATTTCACCTTAGCGAAGCCAAGGGAGCAGAATCTGGATGATCGACCAAGAGACATTTAGCACTCCACTTCTAATGTTCTCCTTGATGTGCTAGCGTAACCCATTTATTGATATGGTTTGGTATCTAGAACATCAAGTAAAAGGTCGGACTTCGGGAGCGCAGGAATCCATAAGGAATAACTAGTGGAATAAATCCTAAGAAATCCTTATGGGGAGGTGGCCAACTTACTCAATCAAGATACTACCATAATAGGTCTTCCGGCTGGGTGTGTTGGCCACGACATCCACTTTACCGGTTATCGAGAGACCAATATTATAATTCTTGGAAAATGTTCCAACCATCATATCTGCCCGAGATTCAGATCTGGTTGGTGTCAGGATATTCCAGACTCATCAAGTCTAGAAGGAAAAATGAAATTTTGCAACACAAATCGACGAGATGACGTTGCGAGATTCTCAGGGGATGAACTACGATAGCAAGCTCCAAACCATGAGCTGGTTCTGCTACATACATGTGAGCACATTGTCCCAGACAAGCATGATCACATGGTAGTCTTATAATAAAATACTACCGAGTTCAGGAGGGGAACCATCATCGCAGATAATGAAGTTCTCAATTAAGCCCGGGTTAGCTCTTAAAAGGAACTCCTTCTCCTGGAACAAACAATCAGTGGCTTGGTATGCTAGGGATACATATAGAATGAAGGTTGCAAGTCTCCAAACCACGGTATACTTCGCACATATGCATGACTGACTTGGGATGATTCCAGAGGAAGCAAAACAAACTTTCTCGAATTCACGGCGGCAACTTGCATCTAATGCACATGAATTAGAGTAAGTCACTTCTTTCATCCAACATATGCTTCATGAACGGAACACGAAGATAATGCTTATAAAGTTTCCAATACTAGCTGGATGTTCAACACGAATCATGGAGAAGGTAGCAGTGTTGCTGATGGGCTCAACAACAATTCATCCAGGTTTCCATGGAGATGGAATTCCATAATTATGTGAACAAGTGATAGCATTGGTCAGACCCAAAAGATATAATGGTGTATGCTCGAGGGATCAACCACGAGTAAGACAACATTATGAACAGCGTTGGTTCTGCTTTGATTTGATGATAGCCCATACTCAAATCAAAGTCTTGATACGACAATAGGTCCAACAACTGATCACAGGGGCCAATCGATGAAGGTATCATCTATCTTCAACACACGCAAATATATCCCTTGAAATGAACTAAGCTGGCAAGCTTTTATCTTCCAACTCTCCAAGTTGTTGTTTAGCTTGACCAACTGGCTCAGGGGTATCCAACACGGATACTTGAAGAAGGGGTGGTTTACAGGAAACCAACTTGATCACGAATTCAACATAGCAGTCAGGTGACAACCTCGTGATACTTCCGAGAAGATATTCGGGAAATCACGTACCACCGATATGTTGCTAAGCTCAAAAACAATCTTGCTTTTCAGGGCAAGACGATATGACCGAATAAGCAAGGACTGACACTATCCTAACTCATTGATTGAAAAGTGCACCAGAAATAAGGACTAGGTAGCACGATCAACCTTAGGATGTGATTCAGTAACCAACACGCTAAGGATGAAATTATTGTCCTTTAACTACCAAGCAACGGAGTTGCTAGGAGTATTGATTTCACACATCATAGTTCACTTGTCGGCATTCCGGTTGCAACAACACGGGACCAAGAAATGAGTGATGATGGCGAGGAGTATCACTGCGTCAAGAATTCATAAGAGGTGGTGCAATTCCTACGATATTCTCGACATAAAGGGGGTAATACTCGAAGGTAGAACAGAACAAAAACTGGTTAGGCATTTGATCTGCGGAATACAACTACTTTGACCCAATCCCAGAGATGGACGAGGTACTGGAGTTTGTTTCTCCTAGTCATTCCGGATTAGAATGGCTTGACAGACCACAAGAATAATAGGCATCGATAACACAAATGCACAATTAATCCTGACTATCAATTGATAGACGAGGGCCAGAAAATAACTAAAGAGGGACAACCCAAAGGAACATATGTTTTTCTGAGTTGTGGATGCATGAATTAGTATGTCGAACAAATTCTACATATTTCTTCCGGATAACCCATGCAGAGGAGGAAGGACTGGCAGAGTCACAATATGAATGGAGTACTCCTCAAGAGCGCCCTGGTTGTGATCTTTTGGTTAAAAGAACTTCTGCCATAATGGTTCATGGTATTTGGAAGAAGGAAATACCACGGACCTCGAGGACTATCACAAGGGTTACTAATATCTTAAGGGAGCTAGCAAATACTATCAACAGGAGGTGAGTGGAGTGAATCTCGGGTTCAAACCCAGGAATAGAATACCTACTAACTAAATGGCATCACGGGATGCTTTCGAGAATAATGGCCAGAATCATCACACTAGGGATGCAAGCATTGCTAGATTACTAAGTGGTCCTCTAAGACACCTAGGGTCATAATAATAACTCCAACATATATGTCAAGGCAGCAGAGTACCTCAACTCAACGATTAGTGTGGTTAATCTGGCCGAAAGGAACATCGAGAACGGAAAGAAGGGATTTGCAAATGCGTCAGATTATTTAGAAGCCTGGGATGACTCGGACAACATAACGGTTGTAAATGCTCAAAGGATTTGAGACATCCTGCAAAAATGGTGGCATAACCACTTAGAAGCACAATATCAAGGTTCCGAGACCAACTATGAACACACGGAAGTAGTAGAAACTGAACTGGGGCTTAAATCGGTCAATCCTATAAGTCTACAGTGTAGTAACACGTGATCCTAATAGAAAGATGAGAAGCCTAGTTCTTAATCCCCGTAGAAAAGAAGAGGTTGACTCAGATCAGAAGGGCATAAGGTAAAGGAGTAAAAAGAGCCTTACGTTCCCTTCCACAATCAATTCCCTTATATAACTAAAGCACTTCTAGACTCAACTTCGACCAGTTTGGCTTGGTAATCCTACAGACAGTCAGGCTCTGATACCAACGCCGTCAGGACCCCGATTCTAAGTCACACCGATCTAGCCTGTAACACCTCATATCACTTTGCGGCCTCACGCACGGTATTCCCACGGGTGTCGCCTTACCATGGCCCAGGACTGTTTGCGCCTTTTGGCTCACGTATATGATAGTGTCGCTAGCATCCATATGACAGAGATATTTTTGCACTACAACCTATTTAAATATTCTTCTAAAAATTCTTCCAAATGTTTGGAGATGTTAGTAGATGCATATAATTCAACTTCATGCAAATACCCAGTGTTGTTCTATGAAAAAATTGAGTGAATCATCCTCATCTTCATTCTGCTCCAGTTTGGTGATTTGTACTGCAACCCTATTTTATTTTGCTATAGTGCCCTTGAGCTTTTTCCTACTTATAGTCCTCCCTACCAAACCCTTAAGTCCAGGAGATTGGACCCATTGGGGTACTTTTAGTGCATGCAATGATAGCCTTTAGTTTCTGCCCAAAACTGGTTTTCTCAAAAACTTGCACTAACAAATTTTTGTTTTTGGCAAACTAACCTTACCACCTTCTTTAGCTCCTAAAGAGACTAGGAACTGGAGAGTTTGGCCACCCCAAGAGTTGCCTAGATGCCCATGGCATTCTGTCGAACACCCTGTGTGCTGGAACAGTTTTGGCATGTTTTCTAGTTTGCTTTGTGAGCTTGAGCCCCTGACCCATCCAGCATGTCCACTAACCTCCTAGCTATCCCTAACCCTGGCCTGTTAACTACCAGCATCACCCTAGCTCTCTAGCACGCGCTGGCTTTTCGTCGAACACCTGGTGTGCGTGCTCTGGGCGCGGCGAGAGCACGCGTTTTGCACGTGCGTGCGCTCGGGTCGGCGCGTCGCACCCCTGGCCCTTGCTCGCCTGCAGAGCCACGCCCTGCCCTCGCCCACTCACCAGAACCCTCCAAGCCTCCCTGGTGCCCTACAGCGCCACCGTCAGGGCTCCCTTGGCGGCACGCCGGCGTCGGCAGCGGGCTCTGCCGTGGACGGCGCCGCCCAAGCCACCCGCGCGCGCCAGCTGCCCCCCTGGGAACAGCCCGAGCCTATCCACAAGCTTGTCGGCACGCGCTCATCGCTGCCACGTAGTCCTGCAGCTACAAAACAGCGGTCGCCGGCGATCCTATCCACGGCCGCCGCGGGACCGACCTCGAGCGCCTATATAAGGGGACCCCAAGCTCAACCTAGCACTTAGGCAACCTCATTCTAACCCCCTAGTGCCCCCAACACCCAGCAATCGACGTCGGGAAGCTTTCTTCCCCGTCTCCGGCCAGTTCGGTCGCCGCCTCAATCCAGTGCAGTGCGTCGCAACCGGACCCTCCCCCGCCCATCCAACGCCACCAACCGTCTCCCCTTAGTCTTGCGGAGCTGCCTAGCGCCTCAGCCTCGACCAAGGACCACCGTCCGCCGCGGAGCTCGCCGCCGGTGACTTCCTCCGTCCCCACCTGCCTAGCGCCCACCGGGAGGACCGCCCTAGACTGGCGGATCCATCCCTGCCCTCGGGGCCCCGTGGGGAGCTGCCGTTCGTCGATGGAGATCGCCGGAGTCCCGCCACCGTTCGGGCAGAGAGAGAGGAGGGAGGAAAGACCAGTCAAACCTGACTAGTGCCCCCCTGGACCCACTGTTAGTGACCCGCACGCCCGTCCACTCTGGTTAAGTGAAAGCGCAAAAGTCCCGAGTACGTCTCCTCTGCTTCAAAAGCGTATTTTCCCCCGAAACGTTTTCTTTTCTGGTTTTATTTAAAAACAGAACTTTGACTAATCTTTGACTGGCTTTATCTTTTAAAATAAACCTCCAAATGAGTTGATTCTTTTTCTTACCTCTTTCAAATTTCATCTAGTTTATTTTGAGATTTATTTCAAAAAAAATTGGGACAACTTTTTGTACTATTTTTGAAATATGTGTTATTTGAATATTTCTCATAATAGGATTTTGGAGAAAAAGGCAACCTTCAAAACGTGCGCCCCCACATGCATACACTTGAAGGCAAGCATTCTAAACCCTGGCATAATATTTTTGGATGTTGTTGATACGGTTACAACATCACCTTGACTTGGAGCATACGCTATTTTATGTGACGATAAAATCATACGCATGAGTGCATAATGGAGATTTCTTTGCTGTTATAAATGGATATGCTGGTGATAGTGATCATCCTCGTAAGCTTCTCATGCATACCGGAAGGGAGTCGGGAAAGTCGCGGTCTTGGGTAGACGCGAGCTTGTCCCTAGTTCCTTGTTGAGACGAGTATGTCTGGTATGGCATGGTGAGGCTTGATGAGTGGTGAGCTTACCTGTTAACGGAAATAATTTTGTTATGATAATCATGCAAAGAATGCTTGAACCTCCTGAGTCGACCGTAGATCGAGTCTTGTTCCAGTAACCCCCATACTTGCTTCGTACTACCACTTGTCCCTGCCATAGGTAGGGTACGGTTCAGTAAGTTGTCAACCCCTTTCTAGCACACACCATACAGAGAGGCCGTGATGAGGGTCCATGGCCATGGATTAAAGCCAGTCATCCGGTCCGGGGGCAGGGGTGTTTCAGTTGTAGCCGAAGGGGTAGCTCCCCTAGTTTGCGTGCGGTATAAATTTTGTGATCCCATGCTACGTCGAGGTTGTAGCCTCCCCACTTAGAGTTTCGCTTGACAGGTGTCGTGGGTGATTCCAGACACCGGTAAGTTAAGCTGGTGTGTGCAGGTCAGGCGTGTTTTCAATTAAAAGACCGTAGACGGAATTAGTCCCGATGGACTAAAGAAATCCGTTACCCGTGGGTAAAGAGTACACCCTCTGCAGAGATTATACATCTATTTGAATAGCCGTGTCCATGGTTAAGGACTACAGTCTGGGATGGGTCAAGTGTTGGTCTTAGTGTCAGTCTCCGGAGGAAAAACTGTTAAACCAGAACTTGGATCATGACTTGTGACTTGTGATGATTATGATCATTATTATTGTGGACTAACCATTTACCTTATTTGTATTATTGAGTATCCCTGGGACGGTTCTACCTCCTGGATACCCACTGCAACTATTCTATTATAAGCCCTTTATGTGGTGTCCCATAGACGCCCGACTGTGGCATGCCTGCTATTTTCTTTATATTATAAGCCCTTTATGTGGTGTCGCTCAGACGCCCGACTGCGGCATGCTTGTTATTTAATTATCCTTTATAAGCCCTTTATGCGGTGTCGCTCAGACGCCCGACTGCGGCATGCTTGTTATTTAATTATTCTTTATAAAGCCCTTTAGGCGGTGTCGCTCAGACGCCCGACTGCGGCATGCTTGTTATTTAATTATTCTTTATAAAGCCCTTTATGTGGTGTCGCTCAGACGCCCGACTGCGGCATTGTTAATTTATTTGCACCCTTTTCGAGGAGTCATTTCAGACACTCGATCACTACATTCTATTTCTATATTGCATATTCATATTTTACCCACATGCGTACATCATGGATTTCGTATATTTTGTGACAGACGTTATGATCATAGAATATTTCGGAGCATGTTTTGACATATTATACCCGTGTTCTTGATGTTTGCGAGGACATTCAAAAGTACTCACTGGCTTGTCCCTGGCTATTGTCTTGGCCAGATTTCTTGCGTGGAGAGGAGCGTTACGACGACAGCCCTGGAACCCATGTAAAGGTGATAGCAGCCTCGCGAAGATAGGAGTTATCCTGGTCAGCTGTTCTTGTGGGAAATGGAGTCCCATAGACGCAGATGAACCGCAAACCGCTTCCGCCATCAACCACTAGAAACCAAGTGTTGTACTCATAGGCCACAATGGTCTTGTACTTCATATTTTGTACTTTGCTTGGAATTCTTGCATCAAGTTGGTGCCTCATCAGCTAACAGTAATCCTGGGGCTGGTGAGCACAAGGGCCATTTTCTGGAGAATTAATATCCCGAAAATCCGGTCCTGACAAAACCATAGGAATTGTTCCATATGATTCATTTGCACTAGATTTCATAGGAAACATCCCATCCACTCAAACCTCTTTGAAAGAATTCTGCATTTTTTCTATGCACAATCAAACACTCGTACAATCCTGTAGGATTCAAGACGACATTCCACTATAATCCCATGTTTTTTCTATTCCCGCATTCTTAGCTTTTTTATAAAAACTAATTGATTTTGAATGAGTTGAACTATAAGAATTAAACGAAGGGCTACATCAGGCATATATGACTCAGAGCTTACATGCTATAGTGTGGTATTTATTCATAATTTGGTTGCAAAATCTGATGCGTGCAATGCACGTGTACCTTACTAGTACTTCGAGTATGTGCAAAACACGTAAATTAGAATACCAATGGCACGCTACACAGTGTCTCTCTTACAGTTCATGAAGCCACGTGGCACATGTGGAGGCGTTGTCGTGACCTCCTTGCGTGGATTTATCACAGTGACGTGCTGCTGGTTCCAGAAGAATGTACTCGTCCTCCCTGAGCCATACTGGCGGTACATGCACGAAGCGAAGATGTGCACGCACGCCACGCACGCACTCATTCCCTCACACGCACACGCGGGTACGCGGGCAGACACAATTTTGTACCAAGATCCACCCCATGTGATAATTTGACGCTTGTAAAGTCGTTCACTTCATTGATGGTCAATTAATACAGCGCATGCCAATTGAGTGGACGTGAGGGCGGAAGAAAGACATTATTACTCCATTGCGCGCATGCGAGTAGTTAAATCGTGGGTTGCTAGTAGTACTTCCATTGGTCTCCTTCGTATTTTGTGCCAATTTTTGACAGTAACATAATATTTACGCATTTGAGCAGTGTAGTACTTGAAATTTATGTTCCGCTAAACTCATCGGGAGCCGTTTCGGGCCTCAAAACCAAAACCATCAATTAATCTTTACCTTGTTCCCATCACATTCGAAAGCCTGCTCACACCTACTAGTACGTACCAAACCTGAACGTGTTCCCACTATGCAGGTATTAGTTCTAGTGCTAGTACTTAGGTTATAAAAGGGGGAACTACCTAACCGAAAATTACTCTACCTTTCTTCCTCATAAGTGCTTCTTCTTCGTCCGCCATTGCCATGGCCGGTGAGCAGAGCTCTAGGTCGACAACTACTCGTAACAAGGGAGCGGCAACCAAGGCTGCAGAAAAAAAAGAGAGGGCTCGCCCCCACGCAGAGACCTCGAAAGATCTCTCACGGGAAGGCGATGGCTCCCAGGAGCGCCCTAGCCGCGGAGGCAAACCTGCCGAGCCGGCGGAGCTGGAGTCGTTATCCCTCGACGGCATGCCCGATCAGCTCAATAAGCAGAAGGAGTTCATCCAAGGCTTGATGGAGTTGCTGAAGGAGAGCCTCGACGACATGCCCGCTGAGCTCAATCAGCAGGGGGAGTTGACCGCCGGCTTGGTGATGCTGCTGAAGAAGAGCATTGCCTCGGAGAAGAAGGCAACCGGCAAAATCCTGCGACTTCGGGAGGACAAGGTGAAGCTCTGCCACGAGATCGACCTGTTGAAGGAGAAGAACGCCGGCTGGAAGAAGCTGCATGAGAATAGTAGTTCCTCGATGAAGATGCTGTAGGCTCTCGTCATGGAACAGAAGGAGGAGTTGGCGAAGCTCCGCATTGAGCACCCGGCTGCTGTCAAGGTACGTAATGCGGCCGTGGAACAGATGATGAAGGCTCGCATCGAGAAATCCCGCGTCATGGACAAAATGAAGAAGATGGCAGAGGAGACGTGCAAGGAGATGGAGGTCGTGGAGGCGATGAAGAAGCAATAACGACTCCGCGGTGAATTAGATCATTTGGGGTGCTAATCTTCCTTCTTCTTTTGCTCCTGTGTTTCATCTTTTGCTTCGGGTGTTTCGCCGCACGTGTCATGTTCTCTGCGAGGCATGAATAGAACAATGGTTTTTTTGAGGGAATGAATAGAACAATGCTAACAATGAGATGACTAGAAAATTAGATCATTTTTTATCGCCATATGGCACTGGGCTGCCGTGTTTCGTGCTCCTTCGTCACAATACTACTCCAGTGGAAAACTTGAGTATACCGCACGGTTCTTTGCTCCTCCTCGATCAGGTCGTCGGCGCATTTATACGAGCAGTCAAATCACAAGGCCCCGCCTTCCAGCAGTAATGAGCCGTCAAATCACAAAGGCCCTCACCTCTCGTGAAACCGACCAAGCTAGCCTGCCCCGCCCTCTAGCCTTTTAAAAAATGTATACTTTTGTACAGCAGTAGTATCGATGGATTGCGCCATGGAGCAAAACTTGAAATTAAAAAAAGGTGGTACATATAGAGAGCGCTCGTCACCAAATTATGCATATAGTACTATTAAAAAGGCTAGTCATAATAATGGTGTCCAGCACAACCCACCCCTCAAATAAAACTAAGAGGGTGCTGGGATACGTTTTAGTCCCATGACTAAAAGTAGTGGGACTAAAACATGCTAGCCTCACCCATGCTTGGATCCAAATACTAAAAAGGCTAAAATCAAGTTAATGAGCATTTATTATCCTCCAAACCCTCCAATCCAGAACTCGCCTGTGTTAAAGGAGAGGAGTTAAATGAGTAGAGAGAGGACTAATCCACATTTTAGTAGGGGTACCCCTGACTAAAAAAATTTAGTCTCAAGACTAGTTTTAGCCCCTCTTTAGTCAGGGGTGCTTGGAACTTTAGCCTCTTAAAGAGACTATTTCTAGTCAGACTAAAATAAGTCCCTTGGATCCAAGCACCCTCTAAGCATCCTGGAATTCTTTGACAAAACTAAGCACCCTGAAATTCTTTGACAACTAAACTGCTGGCTATATGATGTTGGCCATATATATTGTACGTATATAATGTGAAGAAACGAGTGGTAGTACTATACCAACTAAAAGATGAAATGTAAGAAATACTAGTATGTACGTACTGAAGAGTTAAAGTAACGAGAAGAAACATAACATAGTTCTGCTGGGGGCTCAGCACAACACACCCCTCAAATTAAATTAAGCACACCTGAAATTAAACTTTGCAACTATTCCGGTAGACACTGCATTAGAACCACCATGAGCAACGACACTGCCAGCATGCGAACGGCAGGGTAGTGGCTTTCCATTCTCCCATGATACGGGCTTCCGAGAGCCCTTGGATCTAAGATCGAACGGTTGCATGGCGTGATTCTAGACCTATGGGTGAATATCCTATCCTGGAGGGTTATTCTGCAAAATTTTCAGCAACTTAGCATGCGACCGTTTGATCTCAGATCCAAGGGCTGCCAGCAGCCCGTATCATGGTCGCGCCTACCACGACCGCCGCGTCGCTCGCGCGGTCGCGCCCTTGGAGATTTAACACGGTGCGTTAGGCTATCTGATGTTGGCATGTCATACATAGTCATCACTTAGTCACTCATACTACAACAAGGTTGGCTATAGGTGTATTTTTTACTCCTCTCTATCTCTTTCTTCATACTCCCTTCGTCCCATAATATAAGAACGTTTTTGACACTAGTGTAGTGCCAAAAACGTTCTTATATTATGGGACACAGGGAGTACTAGTATTTATTGCATTTGCCAAGGAGTGACCTCTTCCAATGAAATGGTGTTGCTAAGTTTGCTTCATTTAATTAGCTATAGACTCAAAATTGTCTTTTCACCTAGGTACACGCGCTTAGCACCGTTTCTTCCTTGGGTCACCAAACTAGTCTCTCTTTTCTTGATTAACTTGCCACATCAGACTTTATGCCTATGTGGCAAGCTTAAGCACCTGTAGGAGCAAGTAAAAGTAAGTACAATAGTGCGCTTTACATGGCATTTTTGCATATGTGGAGGGAAGAGAGGCAAGGAAAAAGTGGAGAAGTGGGCTCTCATGCAAGAGCCAGCCTCTACTACATGGTGGAGCATTGGGAGAGGCACCTGTATGGAGGTGGTCAGGAATCGGCCGGTCATAGCGCCGCAGTTAAAATGATAATTGCAAGTCAAATCACGGGGCCCCACCTGTCCAGCAGTAACTCGCTGTCAAATCACACAACCCTACATTTGTAGTAGCCTACTCCCTCGTCTTCTCGCGTCTATGTCGAACCGACTAGGCGGAACTGCCCCGCCGCCTACCGCGCAGGAAAAGCCCCGCCCTCGACTTTTAAATAGTATACAGTATACTAATTTTGTATCCATGGATTGCGCCCGCGCCATGGAGCAAAGCGTCTAGAAAATGGCAGTACACATGTACGGAGTATACAGCACGCCCGTCGCGTTCACGTCGCACCCCAGACGGTCGGTCAGGTCTGGCACGCTGCTCTCCGAATGGAACGCGTGTCATATTGCGTTTGCACACACATGTGGGACGACAATTGAGAACCGACCATAGGCACACTCCCCGGCCCCGCAAGTCGGGTGACTTAATAGAAGAGGGAGACAAGCGATAGTACTAGAGAAGTGTTGTAGTACGTTGGTGCCTCGACGATCCCTGCAAGACACGGAAGATCAGTTCGTCCATGCATGTGACCAGACTCCAGCAGACACGCCTGGATTGGCTATCGTCTACATATCGTGCAGGCTGTGTTGTACATGGCTGTAGTTGTGGTGAGAAATCTAAAAGAAAGGTTTCTTGTCATCTCGCAAAATTAGGTGTCATGTGCTTCGGATAACTGCGAGGGTTAAACAGTGACAACTGAGTTGGGGTAGTCATTGGGGGCACATGCACGAACCGTGACTACTCGGCTGCCATCTAGGTCAAGTTGGCTATGTTAATTTGGACATCTATCGACGGACCCCTTTTCTACGAGTTTATATTTAATTTGAGCTTTGTTCCTCGTCTAGTTTGTCCGTCGGGATTCATGTTGTCTCCTTTGGGCAGTGAGGTTATGATTTCTTGTCATGTGGCATTTTTTCGTGTTATATGTTATAATCTGGCGCTTCAGATCAAAATGACGACAACTGCGCCTCCGGGCCACGTGCATGAAGACTTCTCGACAGTCATTGACGAGGTCAAGCCGGCTCCAGTAGACAAAAGAAAACTAGTACTACTCCACTATATAGGCAGGAGCCTCCGCGCTTGCTTGCTAGTGTTGCTCTCTTCACACTGTCTCGGCCTCTCCAGATCTAAACACGACAGCGGTGGCCACACACACACTCTCTCTCTCTGCTCACCGCTGGTCACAGATCCAACCGGATCCTCTCCGCCGGGGAAGGTGAGAAGGTGCAACGTTCACGCGGTCGTCCTCGGCGACGGCTCTTACCCACTGTTGGGCGCGTCCCGATCAGCCTGCCTTGCCGTTCTCTCCCAAGCACCGCTGGCGAGGGAGGGCCTCCGACCCCTTCTTCCTCGCTGCCGTAGTGTGGGCAGATCCGGCCTCCCACCGCCCACCTAGCGACATCCCGGCGACCATCAGGTATAACTTCCTTCGAAACCGGCCTTGCTCTACTTCCCGAGCTCCTGATGTCGCTGCATTTGTATCTTTTACTATTTCTCAGGCCCCCTCGTAGATAGGATCGACCGGCTGTTCGAAAACCACCTATTTTTTTATGTTTATGAGGTAAAACTAGTTCATGCACTCGAATCTAGTACTACTTGGTTCAAACAAGGAAGAAAGGGGGTGGGGGTGGGGGAGGATTTGTTACCTGAATCTAGGACTTGGTCGAAAGAGGAAATAATGGGGGCGAAAAGTAGCAGAGACTGGCTATCCAACTGGTCTCTAGGTCTAATAGGGAAATAAAGGGAAACGCAGTACAAACTCAATATAAACCCGATCTATTGGTTGAAAAAGGAAAGAAAGTGGGGACTGGGGGACAAGTCAATAGAGTAAGTCCAACACTAGATTTGCTAGCCTCACACAGTATAAGGTGGCTATACCGAACAAAAATGGGACCAACCCAGATATCCCGTTCTGATGTTTGTTGCCCCGAGCCACTCTTATGTAATGCCACTGGTCACTGTTAAAAGTAAGGACATGTTAAACCAATGTTGTTTTGAATGTAATGCCTCCAGTAATATGAATCAATGGCACTTCTTTACATGTCCTGCTAAAATTTCCCATTAAGATAAGTTGGCTCTTTTCGTTAGAAGTGCAACTGTCCTGGTCCGCCTACTCTCCCGTGCCCAAAGTAATGTCGTATTTAACGGTTGTCATAGTCAATCCTAATGCCCACACTAATATCTAGCAATGCTAGTGCTTTAGAAATTGCTACTGTCCTTGTAGGATTGCCATTCAGATAAGGAACATGCTTCTTTTCATTTGATGCATGTTTCATCACTTGTTAGTCACCCTCCTTTCCACCTTTTTTGTGCAAACAGAGATATACATTTCACGCTCGATCTTAGTTGAACTGCACAAATGATATCCAAATTATAGTTGAGCATTCCAGGAGCTTCACAACCAACCTTGATGTTGCTCAATTTTATTGCAACTAATGAAGAAGAAGCTCTGTGGGTTTCGTTTTCTGATGGAAATGGAACCGGGGCTGGAGCCCTTTTCTTTAAAAAAAATTACAGAAGAAGCTGCTAGCTCACGGGACATTGCATCATTTTAGGTGAACTGCACCAAAAGGTCCCATGAATTGAATCATCCATGTTGGTGACTGAAAGAGCCAGCTTCAGCATCCCAGTCTAAGCACCCCCGGCCTCCGTCCTTGCGACGCACGGTACACCTCATTTGCCACCTGCTCGACCCTAGTGTCACTGATAAAATGAAGTAATAATACAGTTAAAATAGAGCGAGTGTCATCTCTATCGTTTCATTTCCAATGTAGATAAAGGAAGTGCTTTTCTTTGTTAATGTATGTTTCATCAACTAGTCCCATTGTTAATGTTTATGCGTTTCTGCAAACTGGGGTGCTTAATTTTAGTTGATATGTACAAAAATAGAGATTTGAATGTCTCAAGGCGCCTCCTTGTACTACCGCTGTACACTGGTGTTCATCACTGGCAGAAGGTGTATCTGGGAGACTTGGGATGATGTCCAGTATGAGGCGTACCGTATGAGGCGTCGCAGGGCCCATCTCCCCCTCGCAGCATGGCATACTATGATACTATCGCAATATTTTCTTATATTTATTTTGTGTGTTTCATCAACTACTGCCACTATAATGTAATCACGCTTTTTCATTATCTGTGCAAACAGGGTTATTCAGCTGCATTTTGGTGGAACTGCACAAATGTATGTATGGAACTGGCATATATGCAGAGTGCGAGGTGTGCCAAGTAAAAATTACCGACACCAACCATGCTGCATGCATGCATTGGCATCCACCACCACCAGTGGGATGTGTGGCGCTCTCTGTGGACGGATCTTTCTCGGCAGCAAATCATCTAACCAAATACTAGTAGCTTATATTGGCAGTTTTCTAGGGAGTACTCTTTTCTGAAAGAAGCACCAATCTATTTTTCTTTATTTATACACTGTGTCACAACTTTGACCCAAAGGTCCAGAGCTATTTTAGGGTGATTGGCGTAGTACTCGGACACTGATTGTAAGCATGATTTTCATTAGCTGTCACACTGATTGTAAGCATGAGTAGGTGGAAGATTAGGTTAGTGCAAAGCTTACCTTAAACCCGACCGCCGCCGTTGAAACGAGGCGAGCGTCGAGGGAACCGTGGAGAACGGCGGGGACGCAACGTCGCGCCATCCGGCCTCCTCTTGCAGTGGGAGAATGAATACTCCTGCGGCTCTGGCTGGCTCTGCACCCTCACAAACGGCACTCCATACTCGATCGATTCGTTATCCTCTGGGTGCTCGACCTTCGACCTGTACGCCCACCACCTCCGCCTGACTGTCGCCTCGGGCGAATCTGTCTGCTCCATCGCCCAGAGGAGATACTCGATGAACTCGGAGGACTGCGGCGTGACTGCCGCCGAGGAGTACATGTACATCGCCGCCCTCATCGCCGCCGTCTCGCTCTTTCGCATACATTGCCACATGGCCTGCACCGTCCTCGAAATCTCCCACTCATTGTCAAACCAACTAAGGATCTCCTTCAACCTGGCTAACTTTGCCTGGTCACCGCCGGCGATCTGCCTGATTCGCTGCTGCATCCTCTCCATAGATGTCCTTCTGAGTGGTCCGGTGCTAGCTTTGGAAGATGGGAGGAGAGACGATGGTCTTGCAATAGAGAAGAGGGAGAGGCGAGATGGTGGTTTTGGAATGGAGATGATGGAGAGGAGAGGAGGTGGTTTTGCAATGGAGAAGATCAGAAGAGGGAGAGGCAAGACGGTGGTTTTGGAATGGAGATGATGGAGAGGAGAGGAGGTGGTTTCGCAATGGAGAAGATCAGAAGAGGGAGAGGCGAGACGGTGGTTTTGGAATGGAGATGATGGAGAGGAGAGGAGGTGGTTTTGCAATGGAGAAGAGGGAGAGGAGCGTGCGGCAACGATTTAGGATTGGACGAGAGGGCGGGCGCGCTGTGACTGGATCAAAATCAAAATCAATTTACCCTTCAATTAAGAAAGTGACCGCACATTAACTAGTCTCCCTTTTATTCTGGGTCATAATTGACCATGATTTTTGCACATAAAATATATGTTATACGTTGCAAAAATAATATAATTTGAAAGTACATTCAGATACGAACCAAACGATACAATTTTTGGTGACATGCATTCACATTTTGCTTGTCAAATACATTATGTGGTCAAACTTTGACCCAAAATACGCAAAACAACAAAAAATACTTCCAAGACCAGCGCCGCTCCTCCGCTCTTCTCCTCTTAAACCACCGCCGCTCCTCTCCTGTTCCAATCCAAATGCAGTGCCGCTCCTCTCCTCTTCCATTTCAAAACCACTGCCCCTCCTCTCCTGTTCCAGTCCAAAACCAGCGTCGCTCCTCTCCCATTCTAATCCAAAACCAGCGCTGCTCCTCTCCTCTTCCATTCAAAAACCACCGCCGGCGAGTGAAGGTGCTGTGGAGAAGTAGATCGATGGAGGAGTACAACCGATACGTGAGGATCGCAGACGGTGACCCTGTGAAGCTAGCTAGGATGTTGGAGATACAGTCTTGGTTTGACAACAAGGACCAAATAGTGGCGACGGTGACATCCATGACGAAATATCTGCAACAGAGCGAAAAGGCGGCGATACTCCCGGAGGGAGTCGCGCCGGAGTACATAGAGATGCTCCTTTGGGCCATGGAGCAAACAGATTCACCGAATCCGATCGTGAGGGAGCGGTGGTGGGAGTATCGATCCCAGATGGAGCATCCACCAGAGATTGAAGGATCGAGCATCTACAGGGTGCCGCTTGTGAGGGTGTCCTGCCAGAGCGAGCCGGTGGAGTCTTCGTCGACCGAACCCAACTGCAAGAGGAGAAAAGCAGTTGGCCCGACGACGCTTCCCCGCCATCGTCTCCCTCGCCGTTCACATCATCTCACGGGGCGGCTGTCTGCCGCCGACGAAGAGGAGGGGGCTGCCCCCCAGCCCAATAGTCGGGCAGGTTGTGAATTGTCAAGAGGAGCTTAGGGTTGTCAGTATTTGCAGGTTGTGAATTGTGTTTTGTGTTGTGTATTTTGAGAGTACTTTCAGATATGAATGTCTTTTGAATTTCAGATTTGCAGTATTGAGCATATGAAGTATTTTATGAATTCTAGAGATGTTTTTTTAGCACTTAAAAAATGTAGTTTCATAGGAGTATAAAAGTGCAGACAATGTGATTCTCAGAGAAGAAACTGCAAGTTTCAATTTCAGATAAGAAACTGCAAGTTCAGTTTCAGATAAGAAACTGCAACTTTCAGAGGCAGAGCATTTATATTAACACGACCTTTTCAAACAGGGTTAATATCATGTTGGAAGTTTTATTCATGGTCGAAAATGGAACTACCCGCCAGTTAACATCATGCTGATCAACATTCATGCATAGCACATCTTCATATGATGCACAATCAAAATGCCCACACAATGTCGAGTGTGCGAAACACAGAGAAAACGAGGGACGAAGTTTTGGCAAGTGTTGGACGTGGTTTTGGGCTGCCCCGTCTAGGCTTTCATTTTTAACATGCGCAGCCCACGACCTCGGATGGGAGGTCCATAGGCCTGTTTGTATTTTCTTAGGGCCGTCATGTATCGACCGGCCTATGGACCTCCCATCCGAGGTTTTATTTTTGGCAGCCCAATTTATGTATTTTTTTGAAGAAAACACATAGGTATGTTCTATTTTTCTATATAAGAATAGGAACGCCAGGTCCAACTTATGTTTCCCTTCTAACTATATTATATATATTTAAATTATTTTATATGTTATTTTTATTGTCATCATATATTTAACAGATACTTACATATGTAAGAAAACAATATCCCACATCTTATTAACTTATAAAAACAATTTCTTAACAAATAAAATCCTGGATTGTTTTGGCACGAAAATCCTAGTGATTGTGTACAAAAGCTTGGTAAGATTTAAGGACGAATGTAATAATATCACTTATTATTTAAATATATTTATAACAAAATGCTCAGCCCCTTTTTATTTTTGATAACATTGCTGGCCCAACCCAACATTATTATTAGAATCAGCCCAGCAAAATCATGTATTTTGAGAAAGTGCAAATGGCCTGTAATTTTTTAGGAAATAAAATAAATGGGCCGCATGGACACTACATTATTTGTTCACCCAGCCCATCTAATGGGTGTAATTCAAGAAAAGAAGATCAAATTGACTGTAAATTCTACCACGCAAAAAAAAGACTGTAAATTCTGAAAAAATGGGTTGAATACGTGCCACATTTTTGGAGGCTGAAATGTGGGCCAATAGGTCGAAGCCAACGCAAGTCGTTGTCAATTTAGTCAACAAATGATTCTGACATGTTAGCCGTTGGATTTACATCCAACGACCGGCATCCATCTTCAATCTCTCGTCTTCTTCCTCCAGCGCCGCCGGGGCCACCTCCCGCCTCCTGCTGCTAGCAGCTCTACTTAGCACGCTTCGCTATGAAGCGTACTCCACCGTTGGCCAGGCCATCCCTCCACCCCTCCACACCTCCTGTTCTTCTCCATCGACTGCCGAACCACACAGCACTAGAACCAGTTAAACCTCGTACAACTCTCTGTCTGTGACTCTACTCCTGCGTCTTCCCATCTCCGGCTCGTTGCTGTCCGGGGCCTCGCCGTCGTCCACCACCTTGGATGCACTCGGTGCGGTGTGGTCAACGTGGTCAACGACGACACCATCGGAAGTAGACTGTGCGTGGAGAGGCTGACAGCTGGGTCCACGGCCGCAAACAAGGAAATGCCTCCTTATTACGCGCAAAATAATGATTCCTCCACCTGACATCTGAGACCCACCGGAAGGGCCTCTGTATTTCGCAAAAATAACGTGCCCCCCGCTGACATGTCGGACCCACCAGCTATCTTCGCACGCAAGGAAGTGCCTCCTTATTACGCACAAAAAAATGAATACTCCCCCTTCCAGCTGGAACCCAGCATAGTGGGAGGCTGACTTGTGGGCCTACCAAGTTGACGGGGATGGAGGGCTTTGTCAACTTAGTCAATATGAACGATCCTAGCTCCTGTTACCGTACGATGTTCATCCTACGGCCGTAGTTCTTCTTCAACCTCTGGTCTTCTTGCTCCAGCCGCCCAAACCAGCGCCGGTCGTGCCGCGTGCTCCTGCCTCCTGTGGCCGGCTGTGATGCCGCGGAGGCCTCACCGCACCCTACTACTCCCACCGCTAGCCAGGCCATCCCTCTACTCACCCACACCCCCTGTTATTCTGCGGCGACAACAGCCTCACACCGCAGCCGAACCAGTGAACCCTCGTACACCTCTTCGCGTGGGCATCCACTGCTGCGTCTTCCCCGGCTCCGAGTCGTCCCCTTCCTAGTCCTCGCTGTCGTCCACCGCCGTGGTGCTCTCGGCGCGGCGTGGTCAACGTGGTCAAGGAACGATTTCCATCGGACGTGGACTGTACGTGGAGAGGCTGACAGCTGGGTCCACGGCCGCAGCAAGGAAGTGCCTCCTTATTACGCGCAAAATAATGATTCCTGCACCTGACAGTGGGGACCCACCAGACGGGCCACTGTATTTCACGAAAAAAATGTTTCCCCCTGACTGCTGGGACCCACCAGCTACATCATCGCACACAAGGAAGTGCGTCCGGGCAAAAAAAAAACAATTCACCCCCCTGTCTGCTGGGACCCACCAGCTACATCTTCGCATGCAAGGAAGTGCGTCCGGCAAAAAAAACGATTCGCCCCCCTGACTGCTGGGACCCACCAGCTACATCTTCGCACGCAAGGAAGTGCCTGACAGTCGGGACCCACCTGGTCGAAGCGTACGTAGCGTTGTCATTCTGGTCGCGAACGTGTATGTACATATATACTGGTGGATGTAGAGGCGCGCACGTGTCGTACTAGAGGTGCGTACATGTCGTAGTAGAGGCGCGCACGTAGCATGTACACGTACGTACAGCGGCCAGGGTGCAAGAAAGAAAATACGGCCACATATGTGTACATACGGGCGGGGTCTCGAACGCCTACTTGCGCATACGTACGGCCAGGGCTCGTGTACATGGCTGGTCGAACGAAGAAACAACGTCGTCGTCGTGTTCATGGGGAGGCAACGGAATGCGTCGTGTTCATGGGGAGGCAACGGAATGCGTCGTGTTCATCGGGAGGCAACGGAACGCGTGGGAGCCAACCGGCTGGGTCAGAACGGAATGCGTGGTCGTGTTCATCGGGAGGGCTTGGACGGAACAGGCGATGGAAACGAGGCCTGGCGTACCGCACAACGGAGGAAACGGACCTCCTACGTTCGAAACGGGGTCCTGTTGATCGGGAGGGGTGTGGCGTACCGCAAAACGGAGGAAACGGACCTCCTACGGTCGAAACGGGGTTCCTGTTGATCGGGAGGGGTGTGGCGTACCGCAAAACGGCCGAAACGGACCTCCGACGGTCGAAACGGAGCTCCTACGGTCGAAACGGGGGTCTTGTTGATCGGGAGGGGTGTGGCATACCGCAAAACGGATGAAACGGACCTCCTACGGGTGAAACGGGGGTCCTGTTCATCGGGAGGGGTGTGGCGTACCGCAAAATGGGACTCCACGGGATGCTGTTCATCTCCACCGTCGACCTCCTCCAGCCTCCACGAGCTACCGTCAACCTCCTCCAGCCTCCACGGGCTCCTGTTCATCCAGCCTCCACCGCGCGCTACTCCACTGGCTACTGTTCAACCACCCCTCCACGGGCACCCCTCCACCGTCTACTGTTCATCCAGCCCTCCACACCACGGGGTCCTGTTCAACCACCCCTCCACGGGCACCCCTCCACCGTCTACTGTTCATCCAGCCCTCCACACCATGGGGTCCTGTTCATCCAGAGGCAACGCCACCGCTCACTGTTCATCCAACCCTCCCCCCCGCAACGCTCACTGTTCATCCAATCGATCGGCTTCAGTTAGCAGAAGTAGCGAAGGAATCGCTCGATCGGGTTCAGTTAACAGCCATCGATCGATCGCTCGAGTTCAGTAACGCGTAGCCTGCAGTGCAATCGCTCGGGTTCAGTTAGAGCCCAACGCCTCGCTCGGGTTCAGTTAGAGCCAACGCCTCACACACACGCGCGTACGTGTACGAGAGAAACGCGCATGGCTCGGCCCCCGACCTCCCACCATAACCGGGAACTCCCCAAAATTTTCCTCGCCCTCGCTTCTACCACGGTTTTTTCCGTCATGGACGGCCCAAAGAATGTCATGCAGCTGCGTCTCCGGCCCGCCCAGGACAAAAAGCCCATTTTCTGTCATGATTTTTTGTCATAGAAGTAGTAGCCCACCACATCTATGATGATACCGGGTTTTGTCACAATTATCGTCATAGAAGCGTCATATGTATGACAGAAAAAAAAATTCGTTCGGCCCAAAATGTCTCGGATGTGTCTTTTTTCATAGTGATAGCGAACGGCAACAGGCGCATTGCCGTGAAGTACGTCCCGCTCATGCTTCAAGGCACGGCACGCACTTGGTTGAACAGCCTCAAGCCCTGCAGCATCAACAGCTGGCTAGACTTCACGGAAGTCTTCATCCGCAATTTCACCAGCACGTACAAGCGGCCTCCCAAGCCCCGCCAGCTCTCCTTGTGCGTCCAAGGGCCCAGCGAATCAACTCGCGACTACCTCACGCGTTGGGCCGAGCTCCGCAACTCCTGCGAAGGGGTGCACGAGGTTCAAGCCATAGAGTACTTCACCGCCGGGTGCCGAGAGGGCACCCTCCTCAAGCACCGGCTCCTCTGCGACGATCCGACTACCCTCGACAAGCTGCTGATCATAGCAGACAAGTACGCCATGGCCGACTCTTCAATGAAGACCGAGCTTCGAGTGGATGCCTCTGGAAAGGTGCTCGCTCCGGCTCCCAAGACGCCGGTTGGTGACTCCAATCGACGCCCTTACCAGAACGACAACAAGCGCAAGGCCCCTATGCCGCCTTCCACCAGTCGGCAAGTAGCCACAGTCGAAGACGAACAACCTGAAGGGCGGCCCATGCCCAAGAAGCAGAAGGGCGGCAGGCCGGCTTTCTCCTACGAGCAAACCCTTGATGCCCCCTGCAAGGTCCACAGCGGCGCGAAGCCGTCCAACCACATGACTCGGAAGTGTCATTGGCTCACGCGGATCTCCAAAGGCGAAGGGCTGGTGCCGCCTCCACCTGCTGGCTAGCCACCTCCAGCCCCTCAGCAGCCAGCTGCTCGACCAGCAGTCGGATCCATTCAAGACGAGTTCCCGGACAAGCCCGCCACCTATGTCGTCTTTACAAGCCAAGCTGAAGACAGGCGCAGTCGGCGCCAACAACACCAAGAAGTCAACGCGGTCGCCTCTAACAACCCAGAGTTAATGCATTGGTCTGAGAAGCCTATCTGCTGGAGCCGGGCCGATCACCCAGAGGTGATGCCGTCTCCCGGCTCTTATGTGTTGGTGTTAGACGCCACCCTCGCGATAGAAAGGCGAGCTGCCCGTTTCTCCCGTGTACTGATTGACGGTGGGAGCAGCATCAACATACTATACTGCGACACCATGGAGAAGCTGAACATCAAGACGAAGCAACTCATGCCAAGCCGGACTGTGTTCCATGGCATCGTACCTGGCCTGTCCTGTTCACCAATAGGCAAGATCAAGATAGATGTTCTCTTCGGAGACAAGGATCACTTCCGCCGAGAAGCAGTCTGGTTTGAAGTGGTGGATCTAGAGAGCCCTTACCACGCATTGCTTGGCCGACCTGCCCTAGCCAAGTTTATGGCTGTGCCCCACTACGCCTACCTCAAGATGAAGATGCCAAGTTCGAAGGGGATCATCACCATAGCCGGAGACTACAAGAAATCCTCTGAGTGTGCTGTAGCCAGCACCCGGCTAGCCGAGTCCCTCGTGATTGCTGAAGAAAAAAAGATGCTGGACCGAGTCGTGGCCATGGCCGGCAAGCAGCCGGCCCTGTCCCCTGACCCCAAGGAATATGATGCTCAAGGCTCCTTCCAGCCGGCCAAGGAAACAAAGAAGATACCTCTGGACCCAGAGAACCCGGAGAGGTTTGCCGTCATTGGAGGAAACCTGGACATCAAATAGGAAGGCCAGCTCGTCAATTTCCTCCGTGAGAATCGGGACATCTTTGCATGGTCCCCAAAGGACATGCCAGGTGTTCCGAAGGATTTCGCCGAGCACAAGCTACACGTCCGAGCAGACGCAAAACCAGTCAAACAACCTCTCCGCCGACTATCGGAGGAAAAGACAAGGATTGTAGGAGAAGAGATAGCTCGGCTTCTGGCAGTCGGCTTCATTATGGAGGTGTTTTTTCCAGAGTGGCTTGCCAACCCGGTCCTTGTATTGAAGAAAAACAATAAATGGCGCATGTGTATAGATTATACCAGCCTCAACAAAGCCTGCCCCAAAGATCCGTTTGCCTTACCTCGAATCGATCAAATGATAGACTCCACAGCCGGATGCGAGCTGTTGAGTTTCTTGGATGCTTACTCAGGCTACCATCAGATCAAGTTGGATCCAGCCGACCGCCTGAAGACCACCTTCATCACACCATTCGGAGCTTTCTGCTACCTAACTATGACATTCGGCTTGAGAAACGCCGGTGCCACTTTTCAGCGTTGCATGCAGAAATGCCTCCTCAAGCAACTCGGCAGAAATGCCCACGTCTATGTAGACGATACTGTGGTGAAGACGGAGAAGCGCGGCACCCTACTGGAAGACCTCAGAGAAACATTTGACAACTTGCGCCGGTTTCAGATCAAGCTCAACCCTGAGAAATGCGTGTCCGGAGTACTAGCCAGCCAGCTTCTAGGCTTCTTGGTCTCCGAACGCGGCATCGAGTGCAACCTAGTGAAGATCAAGGGCATAGAGAGAATGGAGATTCCTACCAAGCTGTGAGACGTCCAAAAGTTTGCCGGGTGCCTGGCCTCCCTGAACCACTTCATCAGCCGGCTAGGAGAGAAGGCTCTCCCCTGTACCGACTCATGAAAAAGTCCACCCACTTCGAGTGGAACGACCAAGCAGGCCAAGCTTTTCACGAGTTGAAGAAGATGCTGACCATGCCACCTGTCTTGGCGGCGCCGACTGAGAAAGAGCCCATGCTCCTTTACATTGTCGCGACTAGCCGAGTGGTCAGCACAGTTATTGTGGTCCAACGCCCAGAAGAAGGCCGGGCTCAGTTAGTCCAGAGGCCGGTGTATTATTTGAGCGAAGTACTGTCCACCTCGAAGCAAAATTATCCGCACTACCAAAAGATGTGCTATGGAGTATACTTTGCCGCCAAGAAGCTGAAGCCCTACTTTCAAGAGCATCCCATCACGATCGTATGTACTGCCCCGCTTGCCGAGATCATAGGCAGCCGGGATGCATCCGCCCGGGTGGCCAAGTGGGCCATTTCGCTGGCTCCTTACACGATCTCTTACCAGCCTCACACCGCCATAAAGTCCCAAGCATTGGCCGACTTTCTGGTCGACTGGGCCGAGACCCAGTACCTACCGCCGGCTCCCGACTCCACTCATTGGCGAATGCACTTTGATGGATCCAAGATGCGCACCGGCTTGGGAGCCGGCATCGTCCTCACCTCTCCCAAGGGCAACAAACTCAGATACACATTGCAAATTAATTTTGCAACCTCCAACAACGTGGCCGAGTACGAGGCGCTCATACATGGGCTCCGGCTAGCCAAAGAGCTCGGCATCCGCCGGATCCTGTGCTATGGCGACTCGGATTTGGTAGTCCAACAATCATCCGGCGACTGGGACACCAAGGACGCAAACATGGCGAGCTACCGATTCCTCGTTCAGCAAATCAGCAGATACTTTGAAGGATGCGAGTTCCTCCACGTGCCTCGGGCCGACAACGAGCAAGCAGATGCCCTGGCACGAATCGGCTCCACTGACAAGCTATACCAACCGGCGTCTCTCTCCAACGCCTCCTCAAACCGTCTGTCAAGCCGTCTCCAGAATTAGACTCCATCTTCGTACTGCCTGACCCTGATGCAGTCAGATCTGACTTGGGGAACCCAATTGGCGGCTCGGGGACTTTGACATGCGGCCCGGGGACTGCCGTAGTCGCACCCGGCTCGGGGACTTCAAAACCCGGCCCGGGGACTGCAGCAGTCGGCCCGGGGACTGCAGCAGTCGGCCCGGGGACTGCAACGACACAACAGGCGGTGGCCGACTCCAACTCTTCACCACCCAACCCACCCACCCTGGTCGCAGTAGCGATATTGGCAATAGAAGAAGTCACAGCTCCATCATGGGCCCAACCCATCCTCAACTTCCTGGTAAACAGAGAGCTGCCAACTAACGAGATCTCGGCAAGACAAGTTCAACGCCGAGCCGGAGCATACACAATAATAAACAGAGAACTCGTTAGGCGCAACGTCACTGGAGTCTTCCAGTGCTGCGTCGAGCCAGAGAAGGGCATAGCAATCCTCAAGGACATCCACCAAGGCGAATGCGGCCACCACGCGGCCTCAAGATCACTTGTCGCCAAAGCTTTCCGCCATGGGTTCTTCTGGCCGACTACTTTGGAAGACGCCAAGGAATTAGTCAAATGCTGCAAAGGGTGCCAAGTCTTCAGCTCCAAGCAACACCTGCCGGCTTCTGCACTCAAGACCATCCCCCTCACCTGGCTCTTTGCCGTCTGGGGATTGGACATGGTGGGCCCATTCAAGACGGCGCGCGGCGGCATGACACATCTGCTTGTCGCCGTGGACAAATTCACCAAGTGGATTGAAGCGAAGCCAATCAAGAAGCTGAACGGGCCGACTGCCGTGACATTCATCGCAGATATCACCACCCGGTATGGCGTACCACACAGCATCATCACCGACAATGGCACGAATTTTTCCAAAGGAGCACTGGCACGTTTCTGTGCGATACAGGGCATCCGACTGGACTTAGCGTCCGTTGCCCACCCGCAGTCAAACGGCCAAGTCGAGCGAGCAAACGGCCTCATCCTCTCCGGCATCAAGCCCCGACTGGTTGTACCACTGGAGCGTTCGGCCGTCCTCTGGATTCTGCGTACTACCCCGAACAAGTCAACCGGCTTCACCCCTTTCTTCCTGGTATATGGTGCCGAGGCTGTCATCCCAACTGACATTGAGTTCGACTCACCTCCGGTCACCATGTACACGGAGGCGGAGGCCAAGGAAGCACGAGAAGATGGTGTTGACCTGCTGGAAGAGGGCCGGCTATTAGCACTCAGCCGGTCCGCCATCTGCCAGCAGGGTTTGCGCCGTTACCACAACCGGAAAGTGAAGCCAAGATCCTTCCAAGAAGGCGATCTTGTGCTCCGGCTGATCCAGCGAACAGCCGGCCAGCACAAGCTCTTGGCCCCTTGGGAAGGCCCCTTCGTCATCAGCAAGGCCCTAGGCAACGACTCCTACTACCTGATCGACACACAGAAGCCGAAGGCACGCAAGAGAGATGAATCCGGCAAGGAGTCGGAACGACCATGGAACGCCAATCTCCTCCGAAGATTTTACAGTTAAAAGCAGTATGTACCACGCTACCTTTTGTATTAAGTACAAGACAACGGGCCCCCCGAGGAGCACTCGGGGACTACCATCCTTTATCTATGTATGACGAGTGTCATACCTATGAATGTATTACTACATTTGTTTTTTTTATCCGGCACCGGGTTCGATCAGTCGGCCTGGGGACTTGCCGCCTTGAGTTATATTAAAAGTTCTACCTGCAGTTAGACAAGTAGTGTGCCGGCACCCAAGCCCTCTCTTGTTGAAAGTCACAGATCGAAGAATCGACTGTCCGACTGGCAAGAGTCAAAGTCAGGAAAGGATGCCCACACGAAAAACGGCTAAGGACTAACGAACTTATATAACACAAGCCGGCCTCCCACCCCGCCAACCGGCTGTCAGAACAGTCGGCTGGCCGGCTTCCCATTCACCTTGCTACAATCTAAGAAAGCTAGAGTACTTGCCCTCCCAAATGGCCAAGCCCTTCCCCAGCCACAGACTGCAGAGCAGCTGTCCGGCTGGGAAGAAGGCGACCAAGGGAGGGCGGCGACCAAGGGAGGGCGGCAAAGGAAACAACCAAAAGGATGAAAAGCAAATACAATCGGAAGCCAAGCACCTGCATGATTATATTTACACAAAAGGCCTTCGAAAGGCCGGCATTCAACATAGTTTTAATACACCCCCAGTGGGTGGAACTGCGCAAACTTAACAAATATTGTTCAAAGAGTAATAAACAGGAAAGCAAAGGTGGCGGATTAGGCTAAAGGTGCAACAGGCGAGCCAGGCAGGTCAGTGGAGACGGCAGTGCTGGCTGGAGGAGTGGTCGGCTGGCGAGTCTCGGCTTGATCATCACCGGCTGCAGGCGGCGCGCTCGCACGCGCCTCGTTGCTGGAGGCACGATCAAGCTGAGGCTGGCCGGTTGCTCCACCGTCTAGCACAGCGTCTTCACCATCCTCTCCCTCCTCCTCTTTGCCCTCGTCGCTGGAGTCGATCTCCTCTGCCGAGTCCTCACCATCCGCTGGGTTCAGCCCAAACCACTCCTCCGGCTGAGGAACGCCCTCATCATCCACCTCAGGGGCAAAGACACTGGTGTTGGTGTAGTCGGCGATCGCCGAGGCGCGTTGGATAATAGCCGGCAGCACCGCCTCCAGCTCCTCGTCGGCCTCCTGCCGCCAGGTGGCCAGCTGGTCCATTTCTAGCCCAGGATACCAAGCTCGGACGAACTCCAGCGCCCGCCTGGTGCCTGACCGAGCTGCAGAAGCTTTCCAGGCCTCGAAGCGGCCAACCGCTACCTCCAGCCAGTCGGCAGTCCGACTGGGGGTACGGGGAACCACCTCGCCGGGCCAGAGGGCGGCCACCACTTGCGCCCCAACGCGCTGAAGACGGCGGAGCATGCAGTGAGCTGGCTGGAGGCAGGCTTGGATCGCCAGAAGCTGCTCCTCAAGTGACCCGCGAGCATCCGGCGCGATCTCAGCTCCAGCCTGCCTTTGCGCCTCGCGGTGGGCCTCGATGACTTGGCTGGCGGCAACAGAGTAACCAGGAAGTACTCTGTACAAGTAAGAAAGGAAGAGAAAAAACACAAAGTCAGAAAATGGACCAAATGGCAGGTGGCAAGCAATGGAACGAAGAAGAAGGCGGCCTACCGTCAACCAAATCTTCGATCCGGCCGTAGCCGTTGATCAGCGATTGCCTTGACTCAGCCCAGCTCACCGCCTCGGTCTCGTATTCGGCTTGGAGGGCGGCCTCGCTGTCCTGCGCCGCCTTCAGGGCCGCCTTATGGCTCTCCTCCTGGTCGGCCAGCTTCTTGACCAAGCGGTCACGCTCCTGAGCCAAGGCGTTGCACTCGGCTTCCTTGGCACGAAGGGCGGTCTGGGCCCCACCCAACTGCTCCCTCAGGTCGGCATTGGCCTCTGCAGATATGGCAAAGAAGAAAAAAGCAATAAGAAAGAAGTCGCCAGGAAAGATCCGGCCCGACTGCTCAGCAGTCGGCCCGAATCTCGGGGACTACACCCAGTGGGTGCGCTGACGCGCCCCCACATGAGATAAAAGATGAAGCACTTACTCCGGCTCTCGGTCAGATCAGTGATCTTCTGGTTCAGCTCGCGGGCCTGGGAGTTGAAGGTAGCCGTGCGGAGGTTGTGATAGTCCTGCAAATAGGACAGAGGAGCGGATAAGAACAAGATAGCAATCGAAGTCTACTAAGAACTTCCAAGCCGCCTGCTCAGCAGCCAACTCGGAACTCGGGGACTACACCCAGTAGGTGCGCTGACGCGCCCCCACGGAAGAAATCAAGAAACAAAAAAGCGGGAAGACTCACCCGTATGGCCGTCCGTGTCGCGAGGAACTCTTGAGTATACTGCTTCAGCACGGTGGCCTGGGATTGAAGCCGGTTCCGGACTTCTTGCGCCGCCACGTTCAGCATGGCCGTCCCACCACCCGGCGTCCAGCCCGAGCTGGCGCTGGCCGTCTCCAGATCCGGGGCCGACGAGCTAGAGCCCGCGGCCTTCTGCGGGTCCGACGCCGAAGTCGCCTTCCCCGCGCGCTGGCGCGATGGCGATCGGACCACAAGGTCTGCCCTCGCAACCGGCTCGCCCCCAGCCGGTTGCACGGGCGGCGCGCTAGGCCGGCTGCCTAGGTCCGCCCCAGTCGGCGATGGCGGTACCGCCTCCCTCTCCCGGACGACGACGTCGTCCTCCTCCCTCTCCATCCCCAGCTAGTCGCCACCGGCTTCTTCCGGCGGGGGCTCCGGGATCTCGGGCGCCACAGTGCGCAGGGGGACGACAAGCTGCGGAGGCCGGTTACGCAAGGCCTCCGCCGCCCTCTCTGCGGCTGCAGCCTCCGCCTGAGCCTTGTCCGCCGCGTCGGCTTGTGCCTCCGCCGACTCCTCCGCCGTCTCCTGCATCGCCTTGGCAGCGGCCGCCCTCAGCTCCTCCGCCTCCCGTTCCTCCCGTGCCTCCCGCGCATTCCACTTCATCGCTGCTTGAAACTCGGCACGGGGGTCCACGCGGCGGGCGCTTGCAGATCGTCCCGCCGCTCCAATCACGGAGGCGACAGCGGTCCCCTCAAGAGAAAGCGGAGCCCTATTTTTTAAGTCAAGACATGGACTCAGAAGAATACCGACAAAAAAGAAGAAGGAATACGCGAGAGAATTGACACTTACGCCGAAACCATTTGTGGCTGCTTCACCACCTTGCGGAAGCGGGCAGCCTTCGCGGCTGCCTCGTCCCGCTTGGTCGCCGCCACGTGCTCTTGGGCTTCTTCGGCCGACTGCCGAATAGGCTCGGCGCGGCCCGGCGCTTCTGCGCGCCGCCTCGGGCAGCCGGCGCGGCAGATGACCCGTGCCATGATCGGACGCCGGCTGGCGGCGCGGGACGACTTCTGCCTCGTCATGATCCGGCCAGTCGTCAAAGCTGGCTCCAAGCCCGGAGCCGCCTGCCTCGCCGCCTCCCCCCACGGTGTCGTCGTCCAGAGCGGCCGCCCCCAAGTCGGTGTCGTCCAAGTCGTGCGTCGTCCGGTCGGGGAGATATTGGCGATCCACCCCCGCCGCCCTGGCTGCCGGTCGAAGGAGGGGGCTCTGTCAAGACCAACCGACTGGTTAGAGTCGGCCAAGACAAACTTGGTCACAAAAGAAAGAAGAGAAGAAAAATAAAGCTTACCATAGGCGGGGGATTGGCACGGGAGTACGGCTCCTTGCCAAACTGCCACTCGTCGGCGAGCTTGCAGTTCGCGAGGTAGTTCACCATGAGAGCTACCTCGGCATGAGGCATCTCCTTGTTACACAGCCGACTCGGATCGAGTTGGCCGCTCATTTGACAAATCATATGAGGGCGGCCTTGGAGCGGGAGCACCCGGCGCACCACGAAGGCGGCCAGCAGGTCGGGCCCGGTCAGGCCCTCCGACTGGACCATTAGCCGGAGTCGCGCGACGGCGGCGGCTCCAGCAGGCGACAGCTTTCTGGCCCGATAGGACCACTGGGGCCGCCTCCCAGCCGGCGGGCCGGCTACATAAGCCAGCAAGTTGACGAAGTCGCCTTGCGGAGCGACATTCTTCACATAGAAGTAGGATTTCTGCCAGAGCTTCACCGACTGGATCAGCGTGATGGGAGGAAAAGGGTTGTCGGCTACCGGCCTCCGCACTGCAATGAAGGCGCCGCTCTGAGCCGGCACGCCCCTCATAGCGGTGCCGAGCTTGGACTGGAAGAATTCCCCCCAGAGCTCGAGGTGGGAAGGACGCCGAGGAAGCCCTCGCACAAAGTGACGAAGGCAGACAGCAGCACCACCGTGTTTGGAGTGAGGTGGTGCGGCTGGAGCTGGTAGAATTCGAGGAAGGAACGGAAGAAGCCGCTCGCAGGCAGGCCGAGGCCGCGCAGGAAGTGCGAGCGGAAGATTACCCGCTCGCCCTCCTCCGGCGCCAGTGAGATCTCCCTCTCCAGCGCAAGACGGACCCGCACATGGTCCCTGCCGGGCAACCGCCGCGTCCTGCGGAGGAAGTCGATGTGGTCCACATGGATGTTGGAGCCGTCCCATTCTCCGCCGCGCAACATGAGGGCAAGAAGTCGATGAGAAAGGCGCGGCGACGGCGAAACCACGGCCCCGCGGCGGTGAAGCTGTGGGGTAGTGCGATGACTAGAGGGACGGCGCGGCGGCGAGGGGCTGCAGCGACGGAGAGGAAGAAGAAGAAGAGGGCGGAGCGAGGGTGAGCGTGCGAGCGTCTGCCGCTCCCCCTCCTCCCCCTATTTATAGCCTCGTGCGGCGAAGCCGAGGAGGTGAGGCGTAGGGGGGACGTGGGATTAACTGCGCCCACTCCCCCACGTGCCGCGATTATTGCGCCCAAATGGCGTGCGGAAACTGCCGTTCGAAGGCGAATGGCCAGTTTTGCGCCACAGAAGATCCACACCTGGGCCTAGGCGTGGAAGTGGTGGGCCCCGGCCTACGGCGGCGTCCCGTCACGCGCGTGGGCTGGCAGGCTCTTCCAGTCGGAGGGTGCCACGTGGCGCGCGGGCGGCAAGCGGCCGGCCCACAACCCGGCGTGCGCGCCCGCTGGCTCCCACCTTCAGACTTCAAAACTTCACCAAGACGGCGCACCTGATCAAAGCCGGCTCCTAGCTGCTGGCTCTTCAAGATAGGAAGCTGATTGAGCTTCTCGTCCTCCTTTCAGCCTCGAAGCCCAACCAGCTTCGGGGACTACTGTCGGAGTAAATGACCACGGGTAGCCTAACCAACTCCCCCTGGCTCTTTGAAAATTATCGGGCCGATCGAGCCTTCAAGCACCCAAAGCAGAGGGCCGCCTTCCCCTGGCCGGCTGTCTCACAGGCCGACTACTGGAAGGCGACCCGGCCCTAAAAACCCTCCCGAAGAGAGTCGCAAGAAGGACGACTCCAAGAAGCCGGCCACAAGAGGACCGACTCCCTGAAGCCGGCCACAAGAAGACCGGCTCCAGGATGCCGGCCACAAGAGGGCCGACTCCCGGCAAGCGGCCAAGAGTGCACCCTCAAGGACTGCAACCACATAACGGTGACGAGACGGGGCGTGGCTACAGTAAAGCCTGCCACCCCCGAATCCCGGAGCACGCGTCGCCACAGTGCGTCGTACGGGTCGGCCATCCCCCGTCCGGCACGACACTGTTGCCATGTTGACCATGACGCCACCCACGAAAGGCTGTCAGTACGGCCTGCGGGCGGCGGGCCCCTTCAGCCAGAGAGATGCTCGAAGACGGCCAAGCCTCCCCCAGTCGGCCTGGGGTGTAGCCGGCTCCCAATAGCTGGCTACCTCCCTCCCTCGAAGTATGTGCATCATTAAGGAGACAAGACGAGGTAAGGCTACAGTGAGAGCCCGCCAGGCGCTGGCACTGTAGCCATGCTTACCTCGGCAAAGCCCTTGTCATCAGGGGCGAGGCTATAGTAACCAGCCGCCGGCAAGACCCCCAGGCGGTGGGGCCGGCCTGTCGGCCAAGAGGTCGGCAGCCGGCGGGACCCACCAGTCGGCGGGCCCCAGCGGCCGGCGGAGAAACCGGCGAATACAGACACTGACGGCTAGGACCCGCGTCCAGCCAGATTACCATTGTACCCCTGGAGGTAGGCCTATATAAACCCCCCGGGGCACCCATGCAAAGGGTTGATCTCTGAGAGTTTTAGACACCACATAGAGAGAAGAGGAGAGCTTGCCTTGCCCTTCTTCTTCCTCTAGCCAAACAGCTCAAGGAGCCACTTGTAGCCACTTGTGTTGATCTAGTGATCATGCGGAGACCCTGCAGAGCAGGACTAGGGGTGTTATCTCTACGGAGAGCCCCGAACCTGGGTAAGATTCGCCGGCGTGCATGTCTTCGCCTTGTCCCGTTTCCAGGCACCGGCGATGTCTTACTGGCTCCCACAATGATAAGCCACCCGTTGGCATATGTCGCACCTACCACCCGACAATTGTGGACAAGCACCGTATCCTTATGGGTACGGTGATTGAGAGGGTCTAGTCCGCCAAGAGCGGGCTGACCGAAGCCTACAGCAGCCTGCTGACAGGTTTTGAGGTAAGCGACGCAAAAATCCCAATATAGTCAGTAGCCCCTGAGACACTGTCCGGTGTCCGGAAAGAAAAGCCGGACAGAGGGTCGATCCTTACTAGTAGGAAACTAACTAAATTTGTCGGGAATGAATATGCAGGCGTCGCTGCTGTCCGCGGCCTCACATGCTGCCGAAGTCTCCGAACTTAAGCGAGGACTGGAGAAGGCCGAGGAAGAGCTCGGCCAGGTGAAGAGGCAGCTCCAGGAGAATCAAGGTATGCAATAACCCGAGAAGTATTCGAAAAGAGTAGGATGTTATATATTGACCGAAGTGTCTTGATATAAATAGGAGCAACGACCGAGGTCGAGGCCCTGGGCGAAGCCGAGGGGAAGGCCGTCAAGGAGCAGGCTGCCCGGAAGAAGCTCAAGGCCCGGATCAACGAGGTCCAACAAGAGCTCCAGGACGCCGTGAAGAAGTGTGAGACCTTGGAGCATAACGCGTCGGCTAAAGAGGTCGAACTCTCCAAGGCTCGTCAGAGCACGGAGACGGTCCGGAACGGGGCCAAGGGCGCCCTCCAAGAGGTCCAGGAGGCGAGGAAGATTGCGGCGGATAAGGCATTCAGTATGCATAGCAAATATGCAAAGAGGAAGTATCTTTTACAAACCCGGATTCGGAGTGTTGGGGAACGTAGTAATTTCAAAAAAAATCCTACGCACACGCAAGATCATGGCGATGCATAGCAACGAGAGGGGAGAGTGTTGTCCACGTACCCTCGTAGACCGAAAGCGGAAGCGTTAACACAACGCGGTTGATGTAGTCGTACGTCTTCACGATCCGACCGATCAAGTACCGAACGCACGGCACCTCCGAGTTCAGCACACGTTCAGCTTGATGACGTCCCTCGAACTCCGATCCAGCCGAGTGTTGAGGGAGAGTTTCGTCAGCACGACGGCGTGGTGACGATTATGATGTTCTATCGACGCAGGGCTTCGCCTAAGCACCGCTACGATATTATCGAGGTGTAATATGGTGGAGGGGGGCACCGCACACGGCTAAAAGATCGTTGATCAATTGTGTGTCTATGGGGTGCCCCTGCCCCCGTATATGAAGGAGCAAGGGGGAGGCCGCCGGCCAAGGAGGAGGGCGCGCCAAGGGGGGAGTCCTACTCCCACCGGGAGTAGGACTCCTCCTTTCCTTGTTGGAGTAGGAAATGGGAAGGGAGAAGGAGAAAGAAGGAAGGCCCCCCCCCCTCCCTAGTCCAATTCGGACTAGTCCATGGGGAGGGGTGTGGCCACCCTTTGGGGCCTTTCTCTCCTTTCCCGTATGGCCCATTAAGGCCCAATACGAATTCCCGTAACTCTCCGGTACTCCGAAAAATACCCGAATCACTCGGAACCTTTCCGAACTCCGAATATAGTCGTCCAATATATCGATCTTTACGTCTCGGACATTTCGAGACTCCTTGTCATGTTCCCGATCTCATCCGGGACTCCGAACTCCTTCGGTACATCAAAACACATAAACTCATAATATAACCGTCATCATAATGTTAAGCATCCGGACCCTACGGGTTCGAGAACTATGTAGACATGACCGAGACACCTCTCCGGTCAATAACCAATAGCGGAACCTGGATGCTCATATTGGCTCCCACATATTGTACGAAGATCTTTATCGGTTAGACCGCATAACAACATACGTTGTTCCCTTTGTCATCGGTATGTTACTTGCCCGAGATTCGATCGTCGGTATCTCGATACCTATTTCAATCTCGTTACCGGCAAGTCTCTTTACTCGTTCCGTAATACATCATCCCGCAACTAACTCATTAGTCACAATGCTTGCAAAGCTTATAGTGATGTGTATTACTGAGTGGGCCCAGAGATACCTCTCCGACAATCGGAGTGACAAATCCTAATCCCGAAATACGCCAACCCAACAAGTCCCTTTGGAGACACCTGTAGAGCACCTTTATAATCACCCAGTTACGTTGTGACGTTTGGTAGCACACAAAGTGTTCCTCCGGTAAACGGGAGTTGCATAATCTCATAGTCATAGGAACATGTATAAGTCATGAAGAAAGCAATAGCAACATACTAAACGATCGAGTGCTAAGCTAACGGAATGGGTCAAGTCAATCACATCATTCTCCTAATGATGTGATCCCATTAATCAAATGACAACTCATGGCTATGGCTAGGAAACATAACCATCTTTGATCAACGAGCTAGTCAAGTAGAGGCATACTAGTGACACTCTGTTTGTCTATGTATTCACACATGTATCTAGTTTCCAGTTAATACAATTCTAGTATGAATAATAAACATTTATCATGATATAAGGAAATAAATAATAACTTTATTATTGCCTCTAGGGCATATTTCCTTCAGTCTCCCACTTGCACTAGAGTCAATAATCTAGTTCACATCGCCATGTGATTTAACATCAATAGTTCACATCACCATGTGATTAACACCCATAGTTGACATCGTCATGTGACCAACACCCAAAGGGTTTACTAGATTCAGTAATCTAGTTCACATCGCTTATGTGATTAACACCCAAAGAGTACTAAGGTGTGATCATGTTTTGCTTGTGAGATAATTTTAGTCAACGGGTCTGTCACATTCAGATCCGTAAGTATTTTGCAAATTTCTATGTCTACAATGCTCTGCACGGAGCTACTCTAGCTAATTGCTCCCACTTTCAATATGTATCTAGATTGAGACTTAGAGTCATCTGGATCAGTGTCAAAACTTGCATCGACGTAACCCTTTACGACGAACCTTTTTGTCACCTCCATAATCGAGAAACATATCCTTATTCCATTAAGGATAATTTTGACCGATGTTCAGTGATCTACTCCTAGATCACTATTGTACTCCCTTGCGAAAATCAGTGTAGGGTATACAATAGATCTGGTACACAGCATGGCATACTTTATAGAACCTATGGCTGAGGCATAGGGAATGACTTTCATTCTCTTTCTATCTTCTGTCGTGGTCGGGCTTTGAGTCTTACTCAATTTCACACCTTGTAACACAGGCAAGAAACTCTTTCTTTGACTGTTCCATTTTGAACCACTTCAAAATCTTGTTAAGGTATGTACTCATTGAAAAAACTTATCAAGCATCATGATCTATCTCTATAGATCTTGATGCTCAATATGTAAGCAGCTTCACCGAGGTCTTTCTTTGAAAAACTCCTTTCAAACACTCCTTTATGCTTTGTAGAATAATTCTACATTATTTCCGATCAACAATATGTCATTCACATATACTTATCAGAAATGCTGTAGTGCTCCCACTCACTTTCTTGTAAATACAGGCTTCACCGCAAGTCTGTATAAAACTATATGCTTTGATCAACTTATCAAAGCATATATTCCAACTCCGAGATACTTGCACCAGTCCATAGATGGATCGCTGGAGCTTGCATATTTTGTTAGCACCTTTAGGATTGACAAAACCTTCTGGTTGCATCATATACAACTCTTCTTTAATAAATCCATTAAGGATGCAGTTTTGTTTATCCATTTGCCAGATTTCATAAAATGCGGCAATTGCTAACATGATTCGGACAGACTTAAGCATAGATACGAGTGAGAAACTCTCATCGTAGTCAACACCTTAAACTTGTCGAAAATCTTTTGCGACAATTCTAGCTTTGTAGATAGTAACACTACTATCAGCGTCCGTCTTCCTCTTGAAGATCCATTTAATCTCAATGGCTCGCCGATCATTGGGCAAGTCAATCAAAGTCCATACTTTGTTCTCATATATGGATCTTATCTCAGATTTCATGGCCTCAAGCCATTTCGCGGAATCTGGGCTCATCATCGCTTCCTCATAGTTTGTAGGTTCGTCATGGTCTAGTAACATAACCTCCAGAACAGGATTACCGTACCACTCTGGTGCGGATCTTACTCTGGTTGACCTACGAGGTTTAGTAATAACTTGATCTGAAGTTCCATGATCATCATCATTAACTTCCTCACTAATTGGTATAGGCGTCATAGAAACTGGTTTCTGCGATGAACTACTTTCCAATAAGGGAGCAGGTACAATTACCTCATCAAGTTCTACTTTCCTCCCACTCACTTCTTTCGAGAGAAACTCCTTCTCTAGAAAGGATCCATTCTTAGCAACGAATGTCTTGCCTTCGGATCTGTGACAGAAGGTGTACCCAACTGTCTCCTTTCGGTATCCTATAAAGACACATTTCTCCGATTTGGGTTTGATCTTATCAGGATGAAACTTTTTGACATAAGCATCGCAACCCCAAACTTTAAGAAACGACAACTTTGGTTTCTTGCCAAACCACACTTCATAAGATGTCGTCTCAACAGATTTAGATGGTACCCTATTTAACGTGAATGCAGCTGTCTCTAATGCATAACCCCAAAACGATAGTGGTAGATCGGTAAGAGACATCATATATCGCACCATATCTAATAAAGTACGGTTACGATGTTCGGACACACCATTACACCGTGGTGTTCCAGGTGGCGTGAGTAGTGAAACTATTTCACATTGTTTTAACTGAAGGCCAAATTCGTAACTCAAATACTCTTCTCCACGATCAGATCGTAGAAAATTTATTTTCTTGTTACGATGATTTTCCGCTTCACTCTGAAATTATATGAACTTTTCAAATGTTTCAGACTTCTGTTTCATTAAGTAGATATACCCATATCTGCTCAAATCATCTGTGATGGTCAGAAAATAATGATACCTGCTACGAGCCTCAAATTCATCGGACCACATACATCTGTATGTATGATTTCCAACAAATCTGTTGCTCTCTCCATAGTTCCGGAGAACGGCGTTTTAGTCATCTTGCCCATGAGGCACGGTTCGCAAGCATCAAGTGATTCATAATCAAGTGATTCCAAAATCCCATCAGTATGGAGTTTCTTCATGTGCTTTACACCAATATGACCTAAACGGCAGTGCCACAAATAAGTTGCACTATCATTATTAACTTTGCATCTTTTGGCTTCATTATTATGAATATGTGTATCACTACGATCGAGATCCAACAAACCATTTTATTGGGGTATGACCATAGAAGGTTTTATTCATGTAAACGGAACAACAATTATTCTCTAATTTAAATGAATAACCGTATTGCAACAAACAGGATCAAATCATATTCATGCTCAACGCAAACACCAAATAACACTTATTTAGTTTCAACACTAATCCCGAAAGTATAGGGAGTGTGCGATGATGATCATATCAATCTTGGAACTACTTCCAACACACATCGTCACCTCGCCTTTTACTAGTCTCTATTTATTCTGCAATTCCCGTTTCGAGCTACTACTCTTAGCAACTGAACTAGTATCAAATGCTGAGGGGTTGCTACGAACACTAGTAAAATACACATCAATAATCTGTATATCAAATATACCTTTGTTCACTTTGCCATCCTTCTTATCCACCAAATAGTTGGGGCAGTTCCGCTTCCAGTGACCAGTCCCTTTGCAGTAGAAGCACTTAGTCTCAGGCTTAGGACCAGACTTAGGCTTCTTCACTTGAGCAGCAACTTGCTTGCCGTTCTTCTTGAAGTTCCCCTTCTTCCCTTTGCCCTTTTCTTGAAACTAGTGGTCTCGTCAACCATCAACACTTGATGTTTTTCTTGATTTCTACCTTCGTCGATTTCAGCATCACGAAGAGCTCGGGAATTACTTTCGTCATCCCTTCCATACTATAGTTCATCACGAAGTTCTACTAACTTGGTGATGGTGACTAGAGAATTCTGTCAATCACTATTTTATCTGGAAGATTAACTCCCACTTGATTCAAGCGATTGTAGTACCCAGACAATCTGAGCACATGCTCACTGCTTGAGCTATTCTCCTCCATCTTTTAGCTATAGAACTTGTTGGAGACTTCATATCTCTCAACTCGGGTATTTGCTTGAAATATTACCTTCAACTCCTGGAACATCTCATATGGTCCATGACGTTCAAAATGTCTTTGAAGTCCCGATTCTAAGCCGTTAAGCATGGTGCACTAAACTATCAAGTAGTCATCATATTGAGCTAGCCAAACGTTCATAACGTCTGCATCTGCTCCTGCAACAGGTCTATCACCTAGCGGTGCATCAAGGACATAATTCTTCTGTGCAGCAATGAGGATAATCCTCAGATCACTCCAATCCGCATCATTGCTACTAACATCTTTCAACATAATTTTTCTCTAGGAACATATCAAAATAAACACAGGGAAGCTGCTTACATATTGTGGGATTCCCATGGGATTTCTAGTGCGTAATTATGCACACGTGGTATGAATGCCACAACCTGATCGGGGCTGGGACGGAGGCCAAATTGCTAGTCAAGCTCTTGATGAGCCGAGCTGTCCTGTTGTAGCGTAGTCCGGACCCTTTTTACGATGTCCAGGGGCTCGGCAGCCGGATTACGGTTCTGCTTGAGAAGGCCGCTCTGTACTTCTGCTGCTAGGGCAGCGGTGTGCTCCTCTGTGCGGAGGGAGCGTTCCGTGTTTCCGTTGACCGTTATGACGCCCTGTCGACCGGGCATCTTAAGCTTAAGATAAGCATAGTGTGGGACCGCGTTGAACCGAGCGAATGCAGTCCGTCCGAGCAGTGCGTGATAACCACTGCGGAATGGGACGATGTCGAAGATTAACTCCTCGCTTCAGAAGTTGGCGGGGGATCCAAAGACAACCTCTAGTGTGATTGAGCCCGTACAGTGGGCCTCTACACCTGGTATGACTCCTTTGAAGGTAGTCTTTGTTGGCTTGATCCTTGATGGATTAATGCCCATTTTGCACACTGTGTCTTGATAGAGCAGATTGAGGTTGCTACCACCGTCCATGAGGACTTGCGTTAGGTGGAATCCATCAATGATTGGGTCCAGGACTAGTGCGGCTGATCTGCCATGCCGGATACTGGTTGGATGATCCCGACGATCAAAAGTGATCGGGCATGATGACCATGGGTGGAATTTTGGGGCGACTGGTTCTATCGCATAGACGTCCCTTAGTGCGCGCTTGCACTCCCTTTTGGGGATGTGTGTAGCATATATCATGTTCACCATTTTGACTTGAGGGGGGGACTTCTTCTGCCCCGCTAAGTTCGATTGCCGGGGCTCTTCGTCATCGTCCTCACTTTGTGATCCCTTTTCCTTGTTCTTGGCGTTTAACTTTCCGGCCTGTTTAAACACCCAGCAATCCCTATTGGTATGATTGCCTGGTTTGTCTGGGGTGCCATGTATCTGGCACGGACGATCGAGTATGCGGTGCAAGCTGGATGGTCCCTGACCGCTCCTTTTATACGGCTTTTTCTGCTAACCAGACTTGGAGCCGTTGAATCTGGCATTAACTGTAGTGTCATCGGTATTATCACCATTGCTTCGGCTCTTGTGTCTATTACGTCGGAGCTTGCCGTTGCTGTTTTTGACCTCGGAGGGGCCCGCCTCACTGGCCGTGTTTTTTCTATGAGCCAACCAACTGTCCTCACCCGTGCAAAAGTGGGTCATGAGTGCCGTGAGGGCTGCCATAGATTTGGGCTTTTCTTGGCCGAGATGGCGCGTGAGCCATTCGTCACGGATGCTATGTTTAAAGGCCGCTAGGGCTTCGGCATCCGGACAGTCAACGATCTGGTTCTTTTTAGTTAGGAATCTAGTCCATAATTTCCTGGATGACTCTCCAGGCTGTTGGAATATGTGACTTAAGTCGTCGGCGTCTGGTGGCCGGACGTATGTACCTGGGAAGTTGTCAAGAAAAGCTTCTTCCAAGTCTTCCCAGCTGCCGATGGAAATTTCAGGCAGGCTGTTTAACCAGTGTCGGGCTGGCCCTTTGAGTTTTAGTGGAAGGTATTTGATAGCATGGAGGTCATCTCCGCGGGCCATGTGAATGTGGAGAATAAAATCCTCGATCCATACCGCGGGATCGGTTGTTCCATCGTATGATTCAATATCGACGGGTTTGAACCCTTCGGGGAATTCATGGTCCATTACTTCATCAATTAAGCAGAGAGGGTGTACGGCGCCTCTATATCTGGCTGCATTGCGCCGTAGCTCCGATGGACTTCATCTGCGGTTATCGGCTCGGGTGTGACTAGGTTTGTCATGGCCGAATAGGTAGCCATCATCGTGTGTCGAGGGACGTCCTCGCGATCCATAAATCGATCGGGTATGTCCTGCTCTACTATCCAGGGACTGCCAAAGGTCGTATGTGTGACCCCGAGCTGTTTCGTCTCTATTTTTACGAGGCGGTGGGGCAGGCTGTTGTTTGTCCTGAGCTGCCACTCTGTCCCGACCACGTGGTGGTCGGTCCGCCGCACTGTCCCGACCGCGTGGTGGTTGATCAACCACGTTACGCGAGGGGGGTATGAGCTCCGTCGCCTCTTCATCGAATTGGGGTAGCAGCCTTCGTTTTCGGTAACTCTTGGCTGGGCGTCTGAGGCCATATTCTTCGGCTGCCAGGACATCGGTCCATCTGTGGACGAGCAGATCTTGGTCAGCTTGAAGCTGCTGCTGTTTCTTTTTCAGGCTCCTCGCCGTTGCTATTAGCTGGTGCTTGAAGCTCTCATGCTCGAGAGGTTCCTCAGGCACGATGAAATCTTCGTTGTCGAGGCTTTCCTCATCCTCGGAGAGCGGACGGTAACTACCGTCCTCCGAGTCATTGGGCCTGGCCTGTTCGTCGGGGCTGGCTTTCCTATTTTCTTGCTCCACCTGCTTAGATGTTACCTCAGCAAGGTCTTCATTGTTTTTGGTATCGTCCGGAGTATTATTTTCACCGATGCCAGCAATGCTGTCTTTTGAACGAAGTGACTTAGAGCGGCGCCGAGGACGCCGTCGTTTTTGCTGTGCCTCAGGAGGTTTATTCTCGACTGGATTTTCTTTGTCGTCGTCGTTGGTTGTTTTGGGTGTATCAACCATGTACACATCGTACGAAGAAGTGGCCGTCCACTGTCCGGTAAATGGCGGATTTTGGTCTTGCTCCTCATCAGCATCGTCGTCCATACCGTCGATGTCTTCGGAGTCGTAATCAAGCATGTCGGTTAGGTCCTCGACAGTGGCTATGAAATGGGTGGTGGGTGGGAAGCAAAATTCTCGATCATCAGCCCCCAGTCCGGCCCGGATAGAGTTCGGCTGTGAGTCCCCCGCCAAGGACAGGCGTTTTAATGAGTTTAGCATATTGCCCAAAGGCGAGTGCTAGAAGATGTCTGCGGTGCTGAATTCGAAGATCGATGAGCGATCCAGTTCGGCGTCCGCAGGCTCGCATAGTTCGAAACTTATAACCAGAGACAAGTCCACAGTTCCGGTGACATAGATATGGTGTGGGGTTAAATCCATGTGCGGCTCCAACGCCGGGGAATCTGTGGCCTCCGTGGTGGGGTCGAGCCTCCGATCCTTGGATGCCGCTGTGTGCTTTGGATCTAAGGCCTGAGTGGTCACTGGAGCTATCTCCTGGATGCGGTCTGACGACAGATTTAAGTCATGTTCATCAAGGTGGACAGGAGCGGTTGCCGCGGTCTCGAATCTGGCGAAGAACAAATCTCCACGGATATCCGCAACGTAATTCAAGCTCCCAAACCTGACCTGATGGCCAGGGGCGTAGCTATCTATCTGCTCCAGGTGGCCAAACGAGTTGTCCGCAGTGCGATGCCGCCGACACGAAGATCTGTACGGGGAGGAGGGTTTCTCCCTGGCCAGTGTCATTGTTGACGATTGAAGGGGCCATCGAACCTTTCGTCGACGGCACAGTGGAACTCTCAATGAAAGCACCAATGTCGGTGTCAAAACCGGCGGATCTCGGGTAGGGGGTCCCGAACTGTGCGTCTAAGGTCGATGGTAACAGGAGACAGGGGGCATGATGTTTACCCAGGTTCGAGCCCTCTCTATGGAGGTAATACCCTACTTCCTGCTTGATTGATCTTGATGGATATGAGTATTACAAGAGTTGATCTACCACGAGATCGTAGTGGCTAAACCCTAGAAGTCTAGCCTGTATGACTATGGTAATGAATATCTCCGTTTCCGGACTTAGTCTTCCGGTTTATATAGACACCGGGAGGATCTAGGGTTACACGAGGTCGTTTACAAAGAAAGGAATCTACATATTCGGTCGCCAAGCTTGCCTTCCACATCAAGGAGAGTCCCATCCGGACACGGGTTCAGTCTTCGGTCTTCGCATCTTCACAGCCCATCAGTCCGGCCCATGGCTAACTGGCCGGACGTCCGAGGACCCCTTAGTCCAGGACTCCCTCAGGTATTACCTCCATAGAGAGGGCCCGAACTAGGGTAAATATCGTGTCCCCGTCTCCTATTACCATCGACCTTAGACGCACAGTTCGGGACCCCCTACCCGAGATCCGCCGGTTTTGACACCGACACCCCTGCAAACTTAAATAATACTAGCAAACGTGCCCGTTCGTTGCAACGGGAGAGTAAACTTTTTTTCATCTGAGCCACTATTTTCATTACAATTCAATTTTGACTAACTCGTCATATTGATGGCGTGCACCTACGACCATACTCATGCAACATCTGGGCCGTGTTCTTCGAAAATGAGGCTGCATCTATAAATTAACTTTATTTAAGAATTCCTATATGTATCACCGTCACATGCAACAGATATAGCATAAACTAAGATCGTATTTATCGGTTCCAATATCAACGTTGGTGACTATCACATGAATAGTTTGGATATTTTCAAAATAAACCTTCATGTACTTATGATGTTCATGAATTTTATAAATGTATGTACATCCTATAAAAATTGTTTGTGTACTCACTAAAAAAATTGTATTGTCCATTGGTAAGTATGTGCGTGGATTTCACCAAGAAAAGGTACATACGTAGGATCTTAGGTCATGAAACATGTACAAATAGAGAACAAACTGAAAGTATAGCATGCCCAAAGATTTTTTTAGCGCCTCCCCTTGCTCTCCTAGCGCCTCCTCCTCCTAGCGCCCCCTCCTCCTAGCGCCAGCCGCCACTCTAGCCGGTAGCCACCACCCCCCTCCCAGCGCCGGCCGCCACTCCGGCGCCGGCGACCACCCCCTCGGCCCCCCATGGCTTCGCGTGTCTCTCTCTTGACAGCCTCTTCGGGCTCCCCTTCCCCCTCCCCTCCCCCCTCCACCACCAGCCCTGTGCTCCCTCGTGCTGGTCCCAGATGTGGTGGGCACGACCAACGACCCAATCTTCCTGGGAGGGCCTTGCGGCGCATGCCGGCCGACTGCTTCGGCGGGGGCGGGCTGGCAGACCACACGGAACTGCAGCGACCAGGGCCAACGGCCTTCTTCCCCTTGGCGGTGCGGTTCGGCGGACCTCGACGTCTCCTCACCACCCCCTGCCGACCAGCCAGCCCAGTCCGGATTCGCTTATCCCAACAACGTTGTACGGCTGCTGCTACAACTGCGGTGGCCCCGGGCACATCTCAGCCAAGTGCACCAATGACACCCTGTGTCTGAGGTGCGGTGGGGAGGGCCACATCGAGCGGGGCTGCACCTGGCACCGCAGCCCCTCTCCGGTGGACCAGCCACTACAGCTGCCCCCGGCGCTCCGTCAGCTTCAGGCCCTGGTGGACGCCCTGTTAGGGAATGCAGTAATTTCAAAAAAGTTCCTACACACACGCAAGATCCATCTAGGTGATGCATAGCAACGAGCGGGGAGAGTGTGTCCACGTACCCTCGTAGACCAAAAGCGGAAGCGTTTAGTAATGCGGTTGATGTAGTCGAACGTCTTCTCGATCCAACCGATCCAAGTACCGAACGCACGGTACCTACGCAATCTGCACACGTTCAGCTCGGTGACGTCCCTTGTACTCTTGATCCAGCTGAGGCCAAGGGAGAGTTTCGTCAGGACGACGGCGTGATGACGGGGATGATGAAGTTCCCGACACAGGGCTTCGCCTAAGCACTACAATGATATGACCGAGGTGGAAATCTGTGGAGGCGGGCACCGCACACGGCTAAGACAACTTTCAACTTGTGTGTCTATGGGGTGCCCCCCTCCCCCGTATATAAAGGAGTGGAGGAGGGGAGGGCCGGCCCTCTCTATGGCGCGCCCAAGGGGGAGTCCTACTCCCGATGGGAGTAGGATTCCCCCTTCCCTAGTTGGAGTAGGAGAAGAAGGAAGAGGGAGAGGGAGAGAATGAAAGGGGGGCCGGCCCCCCTCCCAATTCGGATTGGGCTTAGGGGGCGCGCCCCCACCTTGTCCGCCTCCTCCTCTATCCCACTAAGGCCCAATGACTCCCCGAGGGGTTCCGGTAACCCCCCGGTACTCCGGTAAATGCCCGAACTCACCCGGAACCATTCCGATTTCCAAACATAGCCTTCCAATATATCGATATTTATGTCTCAACCGTTTCGAGACTCCTCATCATGTCCGTGATCACATCCGAGACTCCGAAAAACCTTCGGTGCATCAAAACACATAAACTCATAATACCAATCATCATCGAACGTTAAGTGTGCGGACCCTACGGGTTCGAGAACTATGTAGACATGACTGATACGTCCTTTTTGCATCATGCTTTTATATCGATATTTATTGCATTTTGGGTTGTTATTACACGTTATGTCACAATACTAATGCCTATTCTCTCTTATTTTACAAGGTTTACATGAAGAGGGAGAATGCCGGCACCTGGAATTCTGGGCTGGAAAAGGAGCAAATATTAGAGACCTATTCTGCACAGCTCCAAAAGTCCTGAAACTTCACGGAAGTTATTTTTGGAATTAATAAAAATATTGGCGAAAGAATCCACCAGAGGGGGCCCACACCCTGGCCACGAGGGTAGGGGCGCGCCCTACCCCCTGGGCGCGCCCTCTGCCTTATGGGCCCCCTGGCAGGCCTCCGGTGCCCATCTTCTGCTATATGAAGTCTTTCGTCTGAGAAAAAAAATCATAAGCAAGCTTTCGGGAAGAAAATCCGCCGCCACGAGGCGGAACCTTGGCGCAACGAATATAGGGCTCTGGTAGAGCTGTTCTGCCGGGGAAACTTCCCTCCGGGAGGGGGAAATCATTGCCATCGTCATCACCAACGATCGTCTCATTGGGAGGGGGTCAATCTCCATCAACATCTTCACCAACACCATCTCCTCTAAAACCCTAGTTCATCTCTTGTATCCAATCTTTGTCCCAAAGCCTCAGATTGGTACCTGTGGGTTGCTAGTAGTGTTGATTACTCCTTGTAGTTGATGCTAGTTGATTTATTTGGTGGAAGATCATATGTTCAGATCCTTTATGCATATTAATACCCCTCTGATTATGAACATGAATATGATTTGTGAGTAGTTACGTTTGTTCCTGAGGACACGGGAGAAGTCTTGCTATAAGTAGTCATGTGAATTTGGTATTCGTTCGATATTTTGATGAGGTGTATGTTGTCTTTCCTCTAGTGGTGTTATGTGAACGTCGACTACATGACACTTCACCTTTTTTTGGGCCTAGATTAAGGCATTGGGAAGTAATAAGTAGATGATGGGTTGCTAGAGTGATAGAAGCTTAAACCCTAGTTTATGCATTGCTTCGTAAGGCTGATTTGGATCCATATGTTTCATGCTATGGTTAGGTTTACCTTAATACTTCTCTTGTAGTTGCGGATGCTTGCGATAGGGGTTAATCATAAGTGGGATGCTTGTCCAAGAAACGGCAGCACCCAAGCACCGGTCCACCCACATACCAAATTATCAAAGTAATGAACGCGAATCATATGAGCGTGATGAAAACTAGCTTGACGATAATTCCCATGTGTCCTCGGGAGCGCTTTTCTTTATATAAGAGTTTTTCCAGGCTTGTCCTTTGCTACAAAAAGGATTGGGCCATCTTGCTGCACCTTATTTACTTTCATTACTTGTTACTCGTTACAAATCACCTTATCACAAAACTATTTGTTACCGATAATTTCAGTGCTTGCAGAGAATACCTTACTGAAAACCGCTTGTCATTTCTTTCTGCTCCTCGTTGGGTTCGACACACTTACTTATCGAAAGGACTACGATAGATCCCCTATACTTGTGGGTCATCAAGACTCTTTTCTGGCGCCGTTGCCGGGGAGTGAAGCGCCTTTGGTAGGTGGAATTTGGTAAGGAAAAATTTATATAGTGTGCTCAAATTTACTGTCACTTGTTACTATGGAAAGTAATCCTCTGAGGGGCTTGTTCGGGGCATCTTCACCCCGACCAGTAGAGCAAAGAGTTGCTCCTCAACCTACTGAACCTACTGAAAATGTTTACTTTGAAATTCCTTCGGGTATGATAGAGAAACTGCTAGCTAATCCTTTTACACGAGATGGAACATTACATCCTGATTTGCACCTAATCTATGTGGATGAAGTTTGTTGATTATTTAAGCTTGCAGGTATGCCCGAGGATGTTATCAATAAGAAGGTCTTCCCTTTATCTTTGAAGGGAGGGGCATTGACATGGTTTAGGCTATGTGATGATATGGGATCATGGAACTACAACCGATTGAAATTGGAATTTCATCAGAAGTTTTATCCTATGCATCTTATTCATCGTGATCGCAATTATATATATAATTTTTGGCCTCGCGAAGGTGAATGCATCGCTCAAGCTTGGGGGAGGCTTAAGTCAATGTTATATTCATGCCCCAATCATGAGCTCTCAAGAGAAATCATTATTCAAAAAATTTATGCTCGGCTTTCTCTCAATAATCGCTCCATGCTCGATACTTCTTGTATTGGATCTTTTATGATGAAGACTATTGAATTCAAATGGGATTTATTGGAAATAATTAAACACAACTCTGAAGATTGGGACCTCGACGAAGGTAAGGAGTCAGGTATAACACCTAAGTTTGATTGTGTTAAATCTTTTATGGATACCGATGTTTTCCGTGAATTTAGCACTGAATATGGACTTGACTCTGAGATAGTAGCTTATTTTTGTGAATCCTTTGCTACTCATGTTGATCTCCAAAAGGAGAAGTGGTTTAAATATAATCAAGCAATTGATGTAAAAGTAGTTGCACCTATTAAAGTTGAAGAAAAGACTATCACTTATGATGATCCTGTCGTTCCTACTGCTTATATTGAGAAACCACCTTTCCCTGTTAGAATAAAGGATCATGCTAAAGCTTCAACTGTGATTAGGACACCCAAACCCTCTGAGCAAATTAAAGTTGAACCTAGTATTGCTATGGTTAAAGATCTCTTGGCTGATAATATTGATGGGCATGTTATTTACTTCTGTAATGAAGCTGCTAGAATTGCTATACCTGATACTAAAAATAAACATAGACCTGTTGTAGGCATGCCTGTTATTTTTGTTAAGATAGGAGATCATTGTTATCATGACTTATGTGATATGGGTGCTAGTGCAAGTGCAGTACCTCACTCTTTATACAAAGAAATTATGCATGATATTGCACCTGCTGAGATAGAAGAAATTGATGTTACAATTAAGCTTGACAATAGAGACACTATTTCACCAGTTGGGATTGTTAGAGATGTTGAAGTCTTGTGTGGGGAAGTTAAATATCCTGCTGATTTTCTTGTTCTTGGTTCCCCACAAGATGACTTATGTCCCATCATGTTTGGTAGACCCTTCTTGAATACTGTTAATGCTAGGATAGACTGCGAAAAGGATGTTGTTACTATTGGTTTGGGGGATATGTCTCATGAGTTTAACTTTGCTAAATTTCGTAGACAACCCCGTGATGAGGAATTGCCTAGTAAAGATGAAATTATTGGTATTGCTTCTATTGCCGTGCCTCCTAATGATCCTTTAGAACAATATTTGCTTGACCATGCAAATGATATGTTTATGAATGAAAGATGGGAAATTGATGAAGTATTCTTTAAACAGGGACCTATTTTGAAACACAACTTGCCTGTTGAAATCCTAGGGGATCCTCCTCCACCCAAGGGTGATCCCGTGTTTGAGCTTAAACCGTTACCTGATACTCTTAAATATTCTTATCTTGATGAAAAGAAGATATATCCTGTTATTATTTGTGCTAACCTTTTAGAGCATTAAGAAAAGAGATTATTGAAAACTCTGAAGAAGCACCGGGCTGCTATTGGGTATACTCTTGATGATCTTAAGGGCATTAGTCCCACTTTATGCCAGCACAAAATAAAATTGGAGAAAGACGCTAAACTAGTTGCTGATCACAAACGAAGGTTAAATCCTAAGATGAAAGAAGTGGTAAGAAAAGAAATACTAAAGCTTCTGGAGGCAGGTATAATTTATCCCGTTGCTGATAGTCAGTGGGTAAGTCCTGTCCATTGTGTCCCTAAGAAAGGAGGTATTACTGTTGTTCCTAATGATAAAGATGAATTGGTCCCACAAAGAATTATTATAGGTTATAGAATGGTAATTTATTTCCGCAAATTAAATAAAGCTACTAAAAAGGATCATTACCGTTTACCTTTTATTGATCAAATGCTAGAAAGATTATCCAAACATACACATTGTGCTTTCTAGATGGTTATTCTGGTTTCTCTCAAATACCTGTGTCAAAAGAGGATCAAGAAAAGACCCGTTTTACTTGTCCTTTCGTTACCTTTGCTTATAGACGTATGCCTTTTGGTTTATGTAATGCACCTGCTACCTTTCAAAGATGCATGATGGCTATATTCTCTAATTTTTGTGAAAAGATTGTTGAGCTTTTCATGGATGATTTCTCCGTATATGGAACTTCTTTTGATGATTGCTTGAGCAACCTTGATCCAGTTTTGCAGAGATGTGAAGAAACTAATCTTGTCTTGAATTGGGAGAAGTGCCACTTTATGGTTAATGAAGGTATTGTCTTGGGACATAAAATTTCTGAAAGAGGTATTGAAGTTGACAAAGCTAAAGTTGATGCTATTGAAAAGATGCCGTGTCCCGAGGACAATAAAGGTATAAGAAGTTTCCTTGGTCATGCCGGTTTTTATAGGAGGTTCATTAAGGCCTTCTCCAAAATCTCCAAGCCTCTGACTAATCTCTTACAAAAAGATATTCCTTTTGTCTTTGATGATGATTGTGTAGAAGCATTTGAAATACTTAAGAAAGCATTGATTACTAGTCTCTATTGTTCAACCACCTGATTGGAATTTACCCTTTGAAATTATGTGTGATGCTAGTGATTATCTTGTAGGTGCTGTTCTAGGGCAAAGAGTTGATAAGAAATTAAATGTTATTCAATATGCTAGTAAAACTCTAGACAGTGCCTAGAGAAATTATGCTACTACTGAAAAAGAATTTTTAGCAGTTGTTTTTGCTTGTGATAAGTTCAGACCTTACATTGTAGATTCTAAAGTAACTGTTCACACTGATCATGCTGCTATTAAATATCTTATGGAAAAGAAAGATGGTAAACCTAGACTTATTAGATGGGTTCTCTTGCTACAAGAATTTGACTTGCATATTATTGATAGAAAGGGAGCTGAGAACCCCGTTGCAGACAACTTGTCTAGGTTAGAGAATGTTCTTGATGACCCACTACCTATTGATGATAGCTTTCCTGATAAACAATTAGCTGTCATAAATGCTTCTCGTACTACTCCATGGTATGCTGATTATCCTAATTACATTGTTGCTAAATTTATACCAGCAAAAGAAAAAGTTTTTCTATGATTTAAGACATTACTTCTAGGATGACCCACACCTGTATAAAGAAGGAGTAGATGGTGTTATTAGACGTTGTATACCTGAGCATGAATAGGAACAGATCCTACGCAAGTGTCACTCTGAAGCTTATGGAGGACACCACGCTGGAGATAGAACTGCGCATAAGGTATTGCAATTCGATTTTTATTGGCCTGCTCTCTTCAAAGATGCCCGTAAGTTTGTCTTATCTTGTGATGAATATCAAAGAATTGGTAATATTAGTAGACGTCAAGAAATGCCTATGAATTATTCACTTGTTATTGAACCATTTGATGTTTGGGGCTTTGATTATATGGGACCGTTTCCTTCCTCTAATGGGTATACACATATTTTAGTTGCTGTTGATTACGTTACTAAGTGGCTAGAAGCTATTCCAACTAGTAGTGCTGATCATAACACCTCTATTAAGATGCTTAAAGAAGTTATTTTTCCGAGGTTTGGAGTCCCTAGATATTTAATGACTGATGGTGGTTCACATTTTATTCATGGTGCTTTTCGTAAGATGCTTGCTAAGTATGATGTTAATCATAGAATTGCATCTCTGTATCACCCGCAGTCTAGTGGTCAAGTAGAATTGAGGAATAGAGAGCTCAAATAAATTTTGCAACAGACTGTTAATAGATCTAGAAAGAAATGGTCCAAGAAACTTGATGATGCATTATGGGCCTATAGAACTGCATATAAAAATCCTATGGGTATGTCTCCGTATAAAATGGTTTATGGAAAAGCATGTCACTTACCTCTCGAACTAGAACATAAGGCATAATTGGCCATTAAAGAACTCAATTATGATTTCAAACTTGCCGGTGAGAAGAGGTTATTTGACATTAGCTCACTTGATGAATGGAGAACCCAGGCCTATGAGAATGCCAAACTGTTTAAAGAAAAAGTTAAAAGATGGCATGACAAAAGGATACAAAAGCGTGAGTTTAATGTAGGTGATTATGTGTTGCTATTCAACTCTTGTTTAAGATTTTTTGCAGGAAAACTTCTCTCCAAATGGGAATGTCCTGACGTTATCGAGGAGGTCTATCGTTCCGGTGCCATAAAAATCAACAACTTCGAAGGCACAAATCCGAATGTGGTGAATGGTCAAAGAATCAAACATTATAGCTCAGGTAATCCTATAAATGTTCAAATCAATGTTATTGAAACCGTAACCCCGGAGGAATACATAAGAGACACTTTCCAGAACGTTTCAGACTCCTAAAAGGAATAGGTATGTGGTACGGTAAATAAACCGACTCCAAAACAGTTCTAATGGCAATTTTTCTCCGTTTTGGAATATTTAAGAAAATAGGAAAATAAGAAGTAGTCCGGGAAGGACACAAGGCGTCCACAAGAGTGGAGGGCGCGCCCTACTTCCCTGGGCGCGCCCCCTGCCTCGTGGGAACCTCGTGTGCTCTCCGGACTCCATTTTTTGCACGACACTTCTTTTGGTCGGTAAAAATTCATTATATAATCTGCTACCTCTTGAGCACTGCGTTGGTTTTCCCTTGAAGAGGAAAGGGTGATGCAGCAAAGTAGCGTAAGTATTTCCCTCAGTTTTTGAGAACCAAGGTATCAATCCAGTAGGAGGCCACGCACAAGTCCCTCGCACCTACAGAAACAAATAAATCCTCGCAACCAACGCAATAAAGGGGTTGTCAATCCCTTCACGGTCACTTATCAGAGTGAGATCTGATAGATATGATAAGATAATATTTTTGGTATTTTTATGATAAAGATGCAAAGTAAAGAAAGTAAAATAAAAACGGCGCCAGAAATAGCTTGTTGTCGGGAGATTAATATGATGGAAAATAGACCCGGGGGCCATAGGTTTCACTAGTGGCTTCTCTCAAGAGCATAAGTATTATGGTGGGTGAACAAATTACTGTTGAGCAATTGACAGAATTGAGCATAGTTATGAGAATATCTAGGTATGATCATGTATATAGGCATCACGTCCGAGACAAGTAGACCGACTCCTGCCTGCATCTACTACTATTACTCCACACATCGACCGCTATCCAGCATGCATCTAGAGTATTAAGTTCATAAGAACAGAGTAATGCTTTAAGCAAGATGACATGATGTAGAGGGATAAACTCATGCAATATGATATAAACCCCATCTTGTTATCCTCGATGGCAACAATACAATACGTGCCTTGCTACCCCTACTGTCACTGGGAAAGGACACCGCAAGATTGAACCCAAAGCTAAGCACTTCTCCCATTGCAAGAAAGATCAATCTGGTAGGCGAAACCAAACTGATAATTCGAAGAGACTTGCGAAAATAACCAATCATACATAAAAGAATTTAGAAGATTCAAATATAGTTCATAGATAAACTTGATCATAAACGCACAATTCATCGGTCTCAACAAACACACTGCAAAAGATATTACATCGAATAGATCTCCACGAGAGAGGGGGAGAACATTGTATTGAGATCCAAAAAGAGAGAAGAAGCCATCTAGCCAATAACTATGGACCCGAAGGTCTGAGGTAAACTACTCACACATCATCGTAGAGGCTATGGTGTTGATGTAGAAGCCCTCCGTGATCGACGCCCCCTCCGGCGGAGCTCCGGAACAGGCCCCAAGATGGGATCTCACGGGTACAGAAGGTTGCGGCGGTGGAATTTGTTGGGGAACGTAGTAATTTCAAAAAAATTCCTACGCACACGCAAGATCATGGTGATGCATAGTAACGAGAGGGGAGAGTGTTGTCCACGTACCCTCGTAGACCGATAGCGGAAGCGTTATCACAACGCGGTTGATGTAGTCGTACGTCTTCACGATCCGACCGATCAAGTACCAAACGCACGGCACCTCCGAGTTCTGCACACGTTCAGCTCGATGACGTCCCTCGAACTCCGATCCAGCCGAGTGTTGAGGGAGAGTTTCGTCAGCACGACGGCGTGATGACGATGATGATGTTCCACCGACGCAGGGCTTTGCCTAAGCTCCGCAATGGTATTATCGAGGTGTAATTTGGTGGAGGGGGGCACCGCAGACGGCTAAGAGATCACAAGGATCAATTGTTGTGGTTCTGGGGTGCCCCCCTGCCCCCGTATATAAAGGAGCAAGGGGGAGGCAGCCCGCCAAGGGGAGAGGCGCGCCATAGGGGGGAGTCCTACTCCCACCGGGAGTAGGACTCCTCCTTTCCTTGTGGGAGTAGGAGAAGGGAAGGGGGAAGGAGAAAGAAGGAAGGGTGTGCCCCCCTTCCCTAGTCCAATTCGGACCCGACCATGGGGAGGGGTGCGGCCACCTTTTGAGGCCTTTCTCTCCTTTCCCGTATGGCCCATTAAGGCCCAATACGAATTCCCGTAACTCTCCGGTACTCCGAAAAATACCCGAATCACTCGGAACCTTTCCGAAGTCCGAATATAGTCGTCCAATATATCGATTTTTACGTCTCGACCATTTTGAGACTCCTCGTCATATCCCCGATCTCATCCCGGACTCCAAACTCCTTTGGTAAATCAAAACTCAATAAAACTGTCATCGTAACGTTAAGCGTGCGGACCCTACGGGTTCGAGAACTATGTAGACATTACCGAGACACGTCTCCGGTCAATAACCAATAGCGGGACCTGGATGCCCATTTGGCTCCCACATATTTTACGAAGATCTTTATCGGTCAGACCGCATAACAACATACGTTGTTCCCTTTGTCATCGGTATGTTACTTGCCCGAGATTCGATCGTCGGTATCTCGATACCTAGTTCAATCTCATTACCGGCAAGTCTCTTTACTCGTTCCGTAACACATCATCCCGCAACTAACTCATTAGTCACAATGCTTGCAAGGCTTATAGTGATGTGCATTACCGAGTGGGCCCAGAGATACCTCTCCGACAATTGGAGTGACAAATCCTAATCTCGAAATACGCCAACCCAAAAAGTACCTTTGGAGACACCTGTAGAGCACCTTTATAATCACCCATTTACGTTGTGACGTTTGGTAGCACACAAAGTGTTTCTCCGGTAAACGGGAGTTGCATAATCTCATAGTCATAGGAACATGTATATGTCATGAAGAAAGCAATAGCAACATACTAAACGATCGGGTGCTAAGCTAATGGAATGGGTCAAGTCAATCACGTCATTCTCCTAATGAGGTGATCCCGTTAATCAAATGACAACTCATGTCTATGGCTAGGAAACATAACCATCTTTCATTAACGAGCTAGTCAAGTAGAGGCATACTAGTGACACTCTGTTTGTCTATGTATTCACACATGTATTATGTTTCCGGTTAATACAATTCTAGCATGAATAATAAACATTTATCATGATATAAGGAAAAAAATAACATTATTATTGCCTCTAGGGCATATTTCCTTCACTCTCCCACTTGCGCTAGAGTCAATAATCTAGTTCACATCGCCATGTGATTTAACATGAATAGTTCACATCACCATGTGATTAACACCCATAGTTCACATCGTCATGTGACCATCACCCAAAGGGTTTACTAGAGTTAGTAATCTAGTTCACATCGCTATGTGATTAACACCCAAAGAGTACTAAGGTGTGATCATGTTTTTCTTGTGAGATAATTTTAGTCAACGGGTTTGTCATATTCAGATCCGTAAGTATTTTGCAAATTTCTATTTCAACAATGCTCTGCATGAAGCTATTCTAGCTAATTGCTCCCACTTTCAATATGTATCTAGACCGAGACTTAGAGTTATCTAGATTAGTGTCAAAACTTGCATTGACGTAACCTTTTACGACGAACCTTTTGGCACTTCCATAATCGAGAAACATATCCTTATTCTAGTAAGGATAATTTTGACCACTGTCTAGTGATCTACTCCTAGATCACTATTGTACTCCCTTGCCAAAATCAGTGTAGGGTATACAATAGATCTGGTACACAGCATGGCATACTTTATAGAACCTATGGCCGAGGCATAGGGAATGACTTTCATTCTTTTTCTATCTTCTGCCGTGGTCGGGTTTTGAGTCTTACTCAATTTCACACCTTGTAACACAGGCAAGAACTCTTTCTTTGACTGTTCTATTTTGAACTACTTCAAAATCTTGATAAGGTATGTACTCATTGAAAACTTTATCAAGCGTCTTGATCTATCTCTATAGATCTTGATGCTCAATATGTAAGCAGCTTCACCGAAGTCTTTCTTTGAAAAACTCCTTTCAAACACTCCTTTATGCTTTGCAGAATAATTCTACATTATTTCCGATCAACAATATGTCATTCACATATACTTATCAGAAATGCTGTAGTGCTCCCACTCACTTTCTTGTAAATACAGGCTTCACCGCAAGTCTGTATAAAACTATATCCTTTGATCAACTTATCAAAGCGTATATTCCAACTCCGAGATGCTTGCACCAGTCCATAGATGGATCGCTGGAGCTTGTATATTTTGTTAGCACCTTTAGGATTGAAAAAACCTTCTGGTTGCATCATATACAACTCTTCTTTAATAAATCCATTAAGGAATGCAGTTTTGTTTATCCATTTGCCAGATTTCATAAAATGCAGCAATTTCTAACATGATTCAGACGGACTTAAGCATAGATACGAGTGAGAAACTCTCATCGTAGTCAACACCTTGAACTTGTCGAAAACCTTTTTGCGACAATTCGAGGTTTGTAGATAGTAACACTACTATCAGCGTTCGTCTTCCTCTTAACGATCCATTTATTCTCAATTGTTTGCCGATCATCGGGCAAGTCAACCAAAGTCCATACTTTGTTCTTCATACATGGATCTCATCTCAGATTTCATGGCCTCAAGCCATTTTGCGGAATCTGGGCTCATCATCGGTTCCTCATAGTTCGTAGGTTCGTCATGGTCAAGTAACATGACCTCCAGAACTGAATTACCCTACCACTCTGGTGCGGATCTCACTCTGGTTGACCTCGAGGTTCAGTAATAACTTGATCTGAAGTTCCATGATCATCATCATTAACTTCCTCACTAATTGGTATAGGCGTCACAGAAACTGGTTTCTGCGATGAACTACTTTCCAATAAGGGAGCAGGTACAATTACCTCATCAAGTTATACTTTCCTCCCACTCACTTCTTTTGAGAGAAACTCCTTCTCTAGAAAGGATCCATACTAAGCAACGAATGTCTTGCCTTCGGATCTGTGATAGAAGGTGTACCCAACTGTCTCCTTTGGGTATCCTATGAAGACACATTTCTCCGATTTGGGTTTGAGCTTATCAGGATGAAACTTTTCCACACAAGCATCGCAACCCCAATCTTTAAGAAACGACAACTTTGGTTTCTTGCCAAACCACAGTTCATAAGGTGTCGTCTCAACGGATTTTAGATGGTGCCCTTATTTAACGTGAATGCAGCTATCTCTAATGCATAACCCCAAAACAATAGTGGTAGATCGGTAAGAGACATCATATATCGCACCATATCTAATAAAGTACGGTTACGATGTTCGGACACACCATTACACTGTGGTGTTCCAGGTGGCGTGAGTAGTGAAACTATTTCACATTGTTTTTACTGAAGGCCAAACTCGTAACTCAAATACTTTTCTCCACGATCAGATCGTAGAAACTTTATTTTCTTGTTACGATGATTTTCCGCTTCACTCTGAAATTATATGAACTTTTCAAATGTTTCAGACTTCTGTTTCATTAAGTAGATATACCCATATATTCTCAAATCATCTGTGAAGGTCAGAAAATAATGATACCTGCTACGAGCCTCAATATTCATCAGACCACATACATCTGTATGTATGATTTCCAACAAATCTGTTGCTCTCTCCATAGTTCCGGAGAATGGCGTTTTAGTCATCTTGCCCATGAGGCACGGTTCGCAAGCATCAAGTGATTCATAATCAAGTGATTCCAAAAATCCCATCAGTATGGAGTTTCTTCATGCGCTTTACACTAATATGACCTAAACGGCAGTGCCACAAATAAGTTGCACTATCATTATTAACTTTGCATCTTTTGGCTTCATTATTATGATTATGTATATCACTACGATCGAGATCCAACAAACCATTTTCGTTGGTGTGTATGACCATAGAAGGTTTTTATTCATGTAAACAGAACAACAATTGTTCTCTAACTTAAATGAATAACCGTATTGCAATAAATATGATCAAATCATATTCATGCTCAACGTAAACACAAAATAACACTTATTTAGTTTCAACAATAACCCCGAAAGTATAGGGAGTGTGCGATGATGATTATATCAATCTTGGAACTACTTCCAACACACATCGTCACCTCTCCTTTTACTAGTCTCTGTTTATTCTGCAACTCCCATTTTCTAGTTACTACTCTTTAGAACTGAACCAGTATCAATTACCGAGGGGTTGCTATAAACACTAGTAAAGTACACATCAATAATCTATATATCAAATATACCTTTGTTCACTTTGCCATCCTTCTTATCCACCAAATAGTTGGGGTAGTTCCGCTTCCAGTGACCAGTCCCTTTGCAGTAGAAGCACTTAGTCTCAGGCTTAGGACCAGACTTAGGCTTCTTCACTTGAGCAGCAACTTGCTTGTCGTTCTTCTTGAAGTTCCCCTTCTTCCCTTTGCCCTTTTCTTGAAACTAGTGGTCTCGTCAACCATCAACACTTGATGTTTTTCTTGATTTCTACCTTCGTTGATTTCAGCATCACGAAGAGCTCAGGAATTACTTTCGTCATCCCTTGCATTCTATAGTTCATCACAAAGTTCTACTAACTTGGTGATGGTGACTAGAGAATTCTGTCAATCACTATTTTATCTGGAAGATTAACTCCCACTTGATTCAAGCGATTGTAGTACCCAGACAATCTGAGCACATGCTCACTAGTTGAGTGATTCTCCTCCATCTTTTAGCTATAGAACTTGTTGGAGACTTCATATCTCTCAACTCGGGTATTTGCTTGAAATATTAACTTCAACTCCTGGAACATCTCATATGGTCCATGACGTTCAAAACGTCTTTGAAGTCCCGATTCTAAGCGTTTAAGCATGGTGCACTAAACTATCAAGTAGTCATCATATTGAGCTAGCCAAACGTTCATAACGTCTGCATCTGCTCCTGCAATAGGTCTGTCACCTAGCGGTGCATCAAGGACATAATTTTTCTATGCAGCGATGAGGATAATCCTCAGATCACGGATCCAATCCGCATCTTTGCTACTAACATCTTTAAACATAATTTTCTCTAGGAACATATCAAAATAAAACAGGGAAGCAACAACGCGAGCTATTGATCTACAACATAATTTGCAAAATACTATCAGGACTAAGTTCATGATAAATTTAAGTTCAATTAATCATATTACTTAAGAACTCCCACTTAGATAGACATCCCTCTAATCCTCTAAGTGATCACGTGATCCATATCAACTAAACCATGTCCGATCATCACGTGAGATGGAGTAGTTTCAACGGTGAACATCACTATGTTGATCATATCTACTATATGATTCACGCTCGACCTTTCGGTCTCCGTGTTCCGAGGCCATATCTGTTATATGCTAGGCTCGTCAAGTTTAACCTGAGTATTCCGCGTGTGCAACTGTTTTGCACCCGTTGTATTTGAACGTAGAGCCTATCACACCCGATCATCACGTGGTGTCTCAGCACGAAGAACTTTCGCAACGGTGCATACTCAGGGAGAACACTTATACTTTGATAATTTAGTGAAGGATCATCTTATAATGCTACCGTCAAACAAAGCCAGATAAGATGCATAAAGGATTAACATCACATGCAATCAATATAAGTGATATGGTATGGCCATCATCATCTTGTGCTTGTGATCTCCATCTCCGAAGCACCTTCATGATCACCATCGTCACCGGCGCGACACCTTGATCTCCATCGTAGCATCGTTGTTGTCTCGCCAACTTATTGCTTTTACGACTATCGCTACCGCTTAGTGATAAAGTAAAACTATTACATGGCGATTGCATCTCATACAATAAAGCGACAACCATATGGCTCCTGCCAGTTGCCGATAACTCGGTTACAAAACATGATCATCTCATACAACACATTATATCACATCATGTCTTGACCATATCACATCACAACATGCCCTGCAAAAACAAGTTAGACGTCCTCTACTTTGTTGTTGCATGTTTTACGTGGCTGCTACGGGCTTAGCAAGAACCGTTCTTACCTACGCATCAAAACCACAACGATAGTTTGTCAAGTTGGTGCTGTTTTAAACTTCGCAAGGACCGGGCGTAGCCACACTCGGTTCAACTAAAGTGAGAGAGACAGACACCCGCCGGTCACCTTTAAGCAACGAGTGCTCGCAACGGTGAAACCAGTCTCGCGTAAGCGTACGCGTAATGTCGGTCCGGGCCGCTTCATCTCACAATACCGCTGAACCAAAGTATGACATGCTGGTAAGCAGTATGACTTATATCGCCCACAACTCACTTGTGTTCTACTCGTGCATAGCATCAACGCATAAAACCAGGCTCGGATGCCACTGTTGGGGAACGTAGTAATTTCAAAAAAATTCCTACGCACACGCAAGATCATGGTGATGCATAGCAATGAGAGGGGAGTGTGTTGCCCACGTACCCTCGTAGACCGACAGCGGAAGCGTTATCACAACGCGGTTGATGTAGTCGTGCGTCTTCACGATCCGACCGATCAAGTACCGAACGCACGGCACCTCCGAGTTCTGCACACGTTCAGCTCGATGACGTCCCTCGAACTCCGATCCAGCCGAGTGTTGAGGGAGAGTTTCGTCAGCACGACGGCGTGATGACGATGATGATGTTCCACCGACGCAGGGCTTTGCCTAAGCTCCGCAACGGTATTATCGAGGTGTAATTTGGTGGAGGGGGGCACCGCACACGGCTAAGAGATCACAAGGATCAATTGTTGTGTCTCTGGGGTGCCACCCTGCCCCCGTATATAAAGGAGCAAGGGGGAGGCAGCCGGCCAAGGGGAGAGGCGCGCCATAGGGGGGAGTCCTACTCCCACCGGGAGTAGGACTCCTCCTTTCCTTGTGGGAGTAGGAGAAGGGAAGGGGGGAGGAGAAAGAAGGAAGGGTGCGCCCCCCTTCCCTAGTCCAATTCGGACCAGACCATGGGGAGGGGTGCGGCCACCTTTTGAGGCCTTTCTCTCCTTTCCCGTATGGCCCATTAAGGCCCAATACGAATTCCCGTAACTCTCCGGTACTCCAAAAAATACCCGAATCACTCGGAACCTTTCCGAAGTCCGAATATAGTCGTCCAATATATCGATTTTTACGTCTCGACCATTTCGAGACTCCTCGTCATATCCCCGATCTCATCCGGGACTCCAAACTCCTTCGGTACATCAAAACTCAATAAAACTATCATCGTAACGTTAAGCGTGCGGACCCTACGGGTTCGAGAACTATGTAGACATGACCGAGACACGTCTCCGGTTAATAACCAATAGCGGACCTGGATGCCCATATTGGCTCCCACATATTCTACGAAGATCTTTATCGGTCAGACCGCATAACAACATACATTGTTCCCTTTGTCATCGGTATGTTACTTGCCCGAGATTCGATCGTCGGTATCTCGATACCTAGTTCAATCTCGTTACCGGCAAGTCTCTTTACTCGTTCCGTAACACATCATCCTGCAACTAACTCATTAGTCACAATGCTTGCAAGGCTTATAGTGATGTGCATTACCGAGTGGGCCCAGAGATACCTCTCCGACAATTGGAGTGACAAATCCTAATCCTGAAATACGCCAACCCAACAAGTACCTTTGGAGACACCTAGAGCACCTTTATAATCACCCATTTACGTTGTGACGTTTGGTAGCACACAAAGTGTTCCTCTGGTAAATGGGAGTTGCATAATCTCATAGTCATAGGAACATGTATAGGTCATGAAGAAAGCAATAGCAACATACTAAACGATCGGGTGCTAAGCTAACAGAATGGGTCAAGTCAATCAAGTCATTCTCCTAATGAGGCGATCCCGTTAATCAAATGACAACTCATGTCTATGGCTAGGAAACATAACCATCTTTGATTAACGAGCTAGTCAAGTAGAGGCATACTAGTGACACTCTGTTTGTCTATGTATTCACACATGTATTATGTTTCTGGTTAATACAATTCTAGCATGAATAATAAACATTTATCATGATATAAGGAAATAAATAATAACTTTATTATTGCCTCTAGGGCATATTTCCTTCAGAATTAGGTTTTTGGCTCCATATCTGGTAGTTTGGGGGTACGTAGGTATATATAGGAGGAAGGAGTACGTCGGTGGTGCAACAGGGGGCCCACGAGGGTGGAGGGCGCGCCCAGGGGGGTAGGCACGCCCCCCTACCTCGTTCCCTCCTGGTTGATCTTGACGTAGGGTCCAAGTCCTCTCGATCACGTTCGTTCCGAAAATCACGTTCCCGAAGGTTTCATTCCGTTTGGACTCCATTTGATATTTATCTGCGAAACTCTGAAATAGGCAAAAAACAGCAATTCTGGGCTGGGCCTCCGGTTAATAGGTTAGTCCCAAAAATGATATAAAAGTGTATAATAAAGCCCAATAATGTCCAAAACAGAATATAATATAGCATTGAACAATAAAAAATTGTAGATACGTTGGAGACGTATCAAGCATCCCCAAGCTTAATTCCTGCTCGTCCTCGAGTAGGTAAAGGATAAAAACAGAATTTTTGATGTGGAATGCTACTTGGTATAATTTCAATGTAATTCTTCTTAATTGTGGTATGAATATTCAGATCCGAAAGATTCAAGATAAAAGTTCAATATTGACATAAAAATAATAATACTTCAAGCATACTAACTAAGCAATTATGTCCTCTCAAAATAACATGGCCAAAGAAAGTTCATCCCTACAAAATCATATAGTTTAGTCATGCTCCATTTTCGTCACACAAGAATGCTCTCATCATGCACAACCCCGATGACAGCCAAGCAATTGTTTCATACTTTAGTAATCTCAAAAAATTTCAACCTTCACGCAATACGTGAGCGTGAGCCATGGATATAGCACTATGGGTGGAATAGAATATAATGATGGGGGCTATGTGGAGAAGACAAAAAAGGAGAAAGTCTCACATCAACGAGGCTAATCAATGAGCTATGGAGATGCCCATCGATTGATGTTAATGAAAGGAGTAGGGATTGCCATGCAACGGATGCACTAGAGCTATAAATAAATGAAAGCTCAACAAAAGAAACTAAGTGGGTGTGCATCCAACTTGCTTGCTCACGAAGACCTAGGGCACTTGAGGAGGCCCATCGTTGGAATATACAAGCCAAGTTCTATAATGAAAAATTCCCACTAGTATATGAAGGTGACAAAACAAGAGAGTCTCTATCATGAAGATCATGGCGCTACTTTGAAGCAAGTGTGGTAAAAAGGATAGTAGCATTGTCGCTTCTCTCTTTTTCTCTCATTTGGGGGGGGGGGGCTTCTTCTTTTTTTATGGCCTTTCTCTTTTTTTTATTCCTCACTTGGTACAATGCTCTACAAAATTATGATCATCACACTTCTATTTATTTACAACTCAATGATTAAACTCGATACTAGAACAAAGTATGACTCTATATGAATGCCTCCGGCGATGTACCGGGATATGCAATGAACCAAGAGTGATATGTATGAAAGAATTATGAACGGTGGCTTTGCCACAAATATATACTATGTCAACTACATGATCATGCAAAGCAACATGACAATGATGAACGTGTCATGATAAATGGAATGGTGGAAAGTTGCATGGCAATATATCTCAGAATGGCTATGGAAATGTCATAATAGGTAGGTATGGTGGCTGTTTTGAGGAAGATATAAGGAGGTTTATGTGTGAAAGAGCGTATCATATCACGGGGTTTGGATGCACCAGCGAAGTTTGCACCAACTCTCAATGTGAGAAAGGGCAATGCACGGTACTGAAGCGGCTAGCAATGATGGAAAGGTGAGAGTGCGTATAATCCATGGACTCAACATTAGTCATAAAGAGCTCACATACTTATTGCAAAAATCTACAAGTGATCAAAAACCAAGCACTACGCGCATGCTCCTAGGGGGATAGATTGGTAGCAAAAGACCATCGCTCGTCCCCGACCGCCACTCATAAGGAAGACACTCAAAGAACACCTCATGTTTCAAATTTGTTACATAACGTTTACCATACGTGCATGCTACGGGACTTGCAAACTTCAACACAAGTATTTCTAAAATTCCCAACTACTCAACTAGCACAACTTTGATATCACTACCTCCATGTCTCAAAACAATCATCAAGCATCAAACTTCTCTTAGTATTCAATGCACTCATAAGAAAGTTTTTACTAGTCTTGAATACCTAGCATATTAGGATTATTTAAGCCAATTACCATGCTATTTAAGGCTCTCAAAATGATCTAAGTGAAGCCTGAGAGATCAATAGTTTCTATAAAACAAATCCACAACCGTGCTCTAAAAGATATAAGTGAAGTACTAGAGCAAAAACTATATAACTCAAAAGATATAAGTAAAGCACATAGAGTATTCTAATAATTTCCGAATCATGTGTCTCTCTCTCAAAAGGTGTGTACAGCAAAGATGATTGTGGTAAACTAAAAAAATAAAGGCTCAAATCATACAAGACGCTCCAAGCAAAACACATATCATGTGGTGAATAAAAATATAGCTCCAAGTACAGTTACCGATGGAAGTAGACGAAAGAGGGGATGCCTTCTGGGGCATCCCCAAGCTTTGGCTTTTAGGTGTCCTTAGATTATCTTGGGGGTGCCATGGGCATCCCCAAGATTAGGCTCTTCCCACTCCTTGTTCCATAATCCATCAAATCTTTCAACCAAAACATGAAAACTTCACAACACAAAACTTAACAGAAAATCTCGTGAGCCCGTTAGCGAAAGAAAACAAAAGACCACTTCAAGGTACTGTAATGAACTCATTCTTTATTTATATTGGTGTTAAACCTACTGTATTAAAAATTCTCTATGGTTTGTAAACTATTTTACTAGCCATAGATTCATCAAAATAAGCAAACAACACACGAAAAACAGAATCTGTCAAAAACAGAATAGTCTGTAGTAATATGTAACTAACGCAAACTTCTGGAACTCCAAAAATTCAGCCAAAATAGGACGATCTAGAAAATTTGTTTATTGATCAGCAGCAATTGAATCAATATTTTATCGCGTTCTGGTGATTTTTAACAATTGTTTTCGTGTATAGAAAGTTTCTGAAATTTACAGCAAGATCAAATAACTATCATCCAAGAAGATCCTATAGGTTTAACTTGGCACAAACACTAATTAAAACATAAATAAATCTAACCAGAGGCTAGAAAAAATATTTATTCCTAAACAGAAGCAAAAAGCAAAAAACTAAAAATAAAATTGGGTTGCCTCCCAACAAGCGCTATCGTTTAACGCCCCTAGCTAGGCATAAAAGCAAGGATAGATCTAGGTATTGCCATCTTTGGTAGGCAATCCATAAGTGGCTCTCATGATAGATTCATAAAGTTATTTTATATTATTTCTAGGGAACTGTTCCATGCCTTTCTTTAATGGAAATTGGAATATAATATTCCCTTCCTTCATATCAATAATTGCACCAATCGTTCTAAAGAAAGGTCTACCAAGAATAATAGGACATGAAGGATTGCAATCTATATCAAGAACAATAAAATATATGGGCACATAGTTCCTATTTGCAAAAATAAGAACATCATTAATTCTTCCCATAGGTTTCTTAATAGTGCAATCCGCAAGGTGCAAGTTTAAAGAGCAATCATCAAAATCATGGAAACCAAGCAAATCGCACAAAGTTTCTGGAATCGTGGAAACACTAGCACCCAAATCACACAAAGCATAGCATTCATGATCTTTAATTTTAATTTTAATAGTAGGTTCCAACTCATCATAAAGTTTCCTAGGGATAGAAACTTCCAACTCAAGTTTTTCTTCATAAGATTACATCAAAGCATCAACGATATGTTTGGTAAAGGCTTTATTTTGACTATAAGCATGAGGAGAATTTATCACGGATTGCAACAAGGAAATACAATCTATCAAAGAGCAATTATCATAATTAAATTCCTTGAAATCCAAAATAGTGGGTTCATTAATATCTAATGTTTTGATCTCTTCAATCCCACTTTTATCAAATTTAGCATCAAGATCTAAAAACTCTGAATTTTTGGAACGCCTTCTAGGTAAAGGTGGATCATATTCAGTCCCATCATTATCAAGATTCATATTGCAAAACAAAGATTTAATAGGGGACACATCAATAACTTTTAGATCTTCATCTTTATTTTCATAGAAATTTGAAGAGCACGCTTTCACAAAGCAATCTTTCATAGCACGCATCCTAGCGGTTCTTTCTTTGCACTCATCAATGGAAATTCTCATGGCTTTGAGAGACTCATTGATATCATGCTTAGGAGGAATAGATCTAAGTTTTAAAGAATCAACATCAAGAGAAATTCTATCAACGTTCCTAGCCAATTCATCAACTTTAAGCAATTTTCTTCAAGCAAAGCATTGAAATTCTTTTGCGAATTCATAAATTCCTTAACACTAGTCTCAAATTCAGAAGGCATCTTATTAAAGTTTCCATAAGAATTGTTGTAGGAATTACCATAATTATTAGAGGAATTACTAGGGTAAGGCCTAGGATTAAAGTTTCCTCTATACGCGTTGTTACCAAAAATATTCCTACCAAAAAAATTCACATCCATAGGTTCATTATTATTCTCTATCAAAGTAGACAAAGGGAAATCATTAGGATCAGAAGAAACACTCTTAGTAGCAAATAATTTCATAAGTTCATCCATCTTTCCACTCAGAACATTAATTTCTTCTATCGCATGCACTTTTTTATTAGTAGATCTTTCAGTGTGCCATTGAGAATAATTAACCATAATATTATCTAGGAGTTTAGTAGCTTCTCCTAAAGTGATTTCCATAAAAGTGCCTCCCGCGGCCAAATCTAAAAGATTTCTAGAAGCAAAATTCAATCCGGCATAATTTTTTTGTATAATCATCCACAAATTCAAACCATGCGTAGGGTAATTACGTATCATTAATTTCATCCTCTCCCAAGCTTGTGCAACATGTTCATGATCAAGTTACTTAAAATTCATAATGTCGTTTCTAAGAGAAATGATCTTAGCGGGAGGAAAATACTTATAGATAAAAGCATCTTTGCACTTATTCCAAGAATCAATACTATTTTTAGGCAAAGACGAAAACCAAGCTTTAGCATGATCTCTAAGTGAAAAAGGAAATAGCTTCAATTTAACAATATCATTGTCCACATCTTTTTTCTTTTGCATGTCACACAAATCAACGAAGCTATTTAGATGGGTAGCGGCATCTTCACTAGGAAGGCCAGCGAATTGATCTTTCATGACAAGATTCAACAAAGCAGCATTGATTTAACAAGATTCAGCATCGGTAAGAGGAGCAATCGGAGTGCTAAGGAAATCGTTATTGTTGGTATTGGTAAAGTCACATAATTTGGTATTATCTTGAGCCATCGTGACAAGCAAGCAATCCAACACACGAGCAAACAAGAAGCGAACAAAAAGAGGTGAACGGAAAAGAGAGGGCGAATAAAATGGCAAGGGTGAAGTGGGGGAGAGGAAAATGAGAGGCAAATGGCAAATAATGTAATGCGGGAGATAAGGGTTTGTGATGGGGACTTGGTATGTTGACTTTTGCGTCGACTCCCCGGCAGCGGCGCCAGAAATGGCTCGTTGTCAGGGGTCAAATCTTGACTTGACTTCGCGTAAGCCTCCCCGGCAACGGCACCAGAAATCCTTCTTGCTACCTCTTGAGCACTGCGTTGGCTTTCCCTTGAAGAGGAAAGGGTGATGCAGCAAAGTGGCGTAAGTATTTCCCTCAGTTTTTGAGAACCAAGGTATCAATCAAGTAGGAGGCCACGCACGAGTCCCTCGCACCTACAGAAACAAATAAATCCTCGCAACCAATGCGATAAGGGGTTGTCAATCCCTACATGGTCACTTACGAGAGTGAGATCTGATAGATATGATAAGATAATATTTTTGGTATTTTTATGATAAAGATGCAAAGTAAAGAAAGTAAAATAAAAACGGCGCCAGAAATAGCTTGTTGTCGGGAGATTAATATGATGGAAAATAGACCCGGGGGCCATAGGTTTCACTAGTGGCTTCTCTCAAGAGCATAAGTATTACGATGGGTGAACAAATTACTGTTGAGCAATTGACAGAATTGAGCATAGTTATGAGAATATCTAGGTATGATCATGTATATAGGCATCACGTCCGAGAGAAGTAGCCCGACTCCTGCCTCCAGCTACTACTATTACTCCACACATCGACCGCTATCCAGCATGCATCTAGAGTATTAAGTTCATAAGAACAGAGTAATGCTTTAAGCAAGATGACATGATGTAGAGGGAAAAACTCATGCAATATGATATAAACCCCATCTTGTTATCCTCGATGGAAACAATACAATACGTGCCTTGTTGCTCCTACTGTCGCTGGGAAAGGACACCGCAAGATTGAACCCAAAGCTAAGCACTTCTCCCATTGCAAGAAAGATCAATCTAGTAGGCCAAACCAAACTGATAATTCAAAGAGACTTGCAAAGATAACCTATCATACATAAAAGAATTCAGAAGATTCAAATATTGTTCATAGATAAACTTGTTCATAAACGCACAATTCATCGGTCTCAACAAACACACCGCAAAAGAAGATTACATCGAATAGATCTCCACGAGAGAGGGGAGAACATTGTATTGAGATCCAAAAAGAGAGAAGAAGCCATCTAGCTAATAACTATGGACCCGAAGGTCTGAGGTAAACTACTCACACATCATCGGAGAGGCTATGATGTTGATGTAGAAGCCCTCCGTGATCGATGCCCCCTCCGGCGGAGCTCCGGAACAGGCCCCAAGATGGGATCTCATGGGTACAGAAGGTTGCGGCGGTGGAATTAGGTTTTTGGCTCCGTATCTGGTAGTTTGTGGGTACGTAGGTATATATAGGTGGAAGGAGTACGTCGGTGGAGCAACAGGGGGCCCACGAGGGTGGAGGGCACGCCCAGGGGGGTAGGCGCACCCCCTACCTCGTGCCCTCCTGGTTGATGTCTTGACGTAGGGTCCAAGTCCTCTCGATCACGTTCGTTCCGAAAATCACATTCCCGAAGGTTTCATTCCATTTGGACTCCGTTTGATATTCTTTTTCTGCGAAACTCTGAAATAGGCAAAAAACAGCAATTCTGGGCTGGGCCTCCGGTTAATAGGTTAGTCCCAAAAATTATATAAAAGTGTATAATAAAGCCCAATAATGTCCAAAACAGAATATAATATAGCATGGAACAATCAAAAATTCTAGATACGTTGGAGACGTATCATAATCTCCCGAAGGTTTTGACCACAGTACCACGCAAATATCCTTTGTTTTCGTTTCGAGCTATTTTCTGCCAGAGTTGTCAAGGCCAGGCATCATGTCGCCCCCCTCCTCCAACAATGGTGACAACGATGCTTGGCTAATGAAGATAGAGATGAAGAGAGAAGAACCCAGGGAAATCAACAAGGATGATGGGATCAAGAAGGCCATGGAGGACCAAGTTCCGGCAGCAGAAGATGAAGACATCCTCCAACCTCATCACAATCTTCTTACCCCAACGGAGATTGAAGCTTTCAAGATGATTGAGTTAGCTCGCATACAAAATAAGTATCTCACACGTGAAAATATTTTGTTGAAGGAGCATATCACCACACTCAAGGGCTTTATTCGCAAATTGGAGGATCTCCTAAGCTCGATGTGCGACTACCCGTCATCACCACCATCTCCTTCACCAACAAAAGAGATATAATCACATGGGTATGGGCACTCCCCTTGGTAACTGCCAAGCTTGGGGTAGGTGCCCCGGTATCGTATCACCATCACACTCCTATCTTTACCGTTTTTCTTAGTTCGATCCTTTTGGTAATATCTTGATCTAGTAGAATAAAGTTTTAGTATGATTTAGTTTTGAGTTTTGCTTTATGATCCTTCTATGTAATCGAGTCCGTGTGCTATATATAATAAATATTAGTGTTGAGTCAAGGGCTTGATTATCTTGGTATGATCTTGAGAGAAAAGAGAAAGTATAAAAAGAAGTAAAGAGATCATATTGACCTTATGGAGAGTAATGACTTCACATATAAAGAGAATGATGAATAAAGGATGTTGAGAGTTGACCAACATAGTTTTGGTCACCGCTGTAATTAATAGGAAGTAATAAAGAAAGAGAGGTTTTAACAGATAAATATACTATCTTGGACAACTTTTATGATTGTGAGCACTCACTAAAATATGACATGCTAAAAAGTTGATGTTGGACAAGGAAGACAACGTAATGGGTTATGTTTTCTTATATATGAAATAAAGTATATTGTCATGGATCATCCAACATGTTGAGCTTGCCTTTCCCTCTCATGCTAGCCAAATTCTTTGCACCAAGTAGAGATACTACTTGTGCTTCCGAATACCCTTAAAACCAGTTTTGCCATGAGTGTCCACCATATCTACCTATGGATTGAGTAAGATCCTTCAAGTAAGTTGTAATGTTGCATGCAATAAAAATTGCTCTCTAAATATGTATGATTTATTAGTGTGGAGAAAATAAACTTTATACGATCTTGTGATATGGAAGCAATAAAAGCGACGGACTGCATAATAAAGGTCCACATCACAAGTGGCAATATAAAGTGATGTTCTTTTGCATTAATATTTCATGCATCCAACCATAAAAGCACAACCTCTGCTTCCCTCTGCGAAGGGCCTATCTTTTATTCTTGTCTTATACCTTATACAAGAGTCATGGTGATCTTCACCTTTCCTTTTTACATTTTATCCTTTGGCAAGCACCTGGTGTTGGAAAGATCTTGATATATATATATATATATATCCAATTGGATGTAACTTAGCATGAATCATTATTGTTGCCATTACCCTTGAGGTAAAAGGTTGGGAGGCAACACTATAAGCCCTATCTTTCTCTATTTCCGATTAAAACTCCATACCCATAAGTATTGCGTGAGTGTTAGCAGTTGTGAAAGACTATATGATAGTTGAGTATGTGGACTGCTGAAAAGCTCTTATATTGACTCTTTCCGATGTTATGATAAATTGCAATTGCTTCAATGACTGAGATTATAGTTTGTTAGTTCTCAATGAAGTTTCTGATTCATACTTGACATTGTGAATAGATTATTACTTGAGCATAAGAAATCATATGACAATATCCATATATGTTGCTGTTATAAGAATAATCATGATGCCCTCATGTCCATATTTTATTTTATCGACACCTCTATCTCTAAACATGTGGACATATTTATCGTTATCAGCTTCCGCTTTAGGAAAAACGAGGTCTAAGCTTGGGGGAGTTGATACATCCATTTGGCATCATGCTTTTATATCGATATTTATTGCATTTTGGGTTGTTATTACACGTTATGTCACAATACTTATGCCTATTCTCTCTTATTTTACAAGGTTTACATGAAGAGGGAGAATGCCGGCAGCTGGAATTCTGGGCTAGAAAAGGAGCAAATATTAGAGACCTATTTTGCACAGCTCAAAATGTCATGAAACTTCACGGATGTTATTTTTGGAATTAATAAAAAATATTGGCGAAAGAATCCACCAGAGGGGGCCCACACCCTGACCACAAGGGTGGGGGCGCGCCCTACCCCCCTGGACGCGCCCGCTGCCTCGTGGGCCCCCTGGCAGGCCTCCGGTGCCCATCTTCTGCTATATGAAGTCTTTCGTCCGAGAAAAAATCATAAGCAAGCTTTCGGGAAGAAACTCCGCCGCCACGAGGCGGAACCTTGGCGGAACCAATCTAGGGCTCCGGTAGAGCTGTTCTGCCAGGGAAACTTCCCTCCGGGAGGGGGAAATCATCGCCATCGTCATCACCAATGATCCTTTCATCGGGAGGGGGTCAATCTCCATCAACACCTTCACCAGCACCATCTCCTCTAAAACCCTAGTTCATCTCTTGTATCCAATATTTGTCCCAAAGCCTCAGATTGGTACCTGTGGGTTGCTAGTCGTGTTGATTACTCATTGTAGTTGAGGCTAGTTGGTTTATTTGGTGGAAGATCATATGTTCAGATCCTTTATGCATATTAATACACCTCTAATTATGAACATGAATATGATTTGTGAGTAGTTACGTTTGTTCCTGAGGACATGGGAGAAGTCTTGCTATAAGTAGTCATGTGAATTTGGTATTCGTTCGATATTTTGATGAGATGTATGTTGTCTTTCCTCTAGTGGTGTTATGTGAACGTCGACTACATGACACTTCACCATTGTTTGGGCCTAGAGGAAGGCATTGAGAAGTAATAAGTAGATGATGGGTTGCTAGAGTGACAGAAGCTTAAACCCTAGTTTATGCGTTGCTTCGTAAGGGGCAGATTTGGATCCATATGTTTCATGCTATGGTTAGGTTTACCTTAATACTTCTCTTGTAGTTGCGGATGCTTGCAATAGGGGTTAATCATAAGTGGGATGCTTGTCCAAGAAAGGGCAGCACCCAAGCACCGGTCCACCCACATACCAAATTATCAAAGTAACAAACGCGAATCATATGAGCGTGATGAAAACTAGCTTGACGATAATTCCCATGTGTCCTCGGGAGCGCTATTCTCTATATAAGAGTTTGTCCAGGCTTGTCCTTTGCCACAAAAAGGATTGGGCCATCTTGCTGCACCTTATTTACTTTCATTACTTGTTACTCGTTACAAATCACCTTATCACAAAACTATTTGTTACCGATAATTTCAGTGCTTGCAGAGAATACCTTACTGAAAACCGCTTGTCATTTCCTTCTGCCCCTCGTTGGGTTCGACACTCTTACTTATCGAAAGGACTATGTTAGATCCCCTATACTTGTGGGTCATCAATGACCGAGACTCATCTCCGGTCAATAACCAATAGCAGAACGTGGATGCTCATATTGGTTCCTACATATTCTATGAAGATCTTTATCGGTCAAACCGCATAACAACATACGTTGTTCTCTTTGTCATCGGTATGTTACTTGCCCGAGATTCGATCGTCGGTATCTCAATACATAATTCAATCTCCTTACCAGCAAGTCTCTTTACTCGTTCCGTAATGCATCATCCCGTAACTAACTCATTAGTCGCATTGCTTGCAAGGCTTATAGTGATGTGCATTACCGAGAGGGCCCAGAGATACCTCTTCGACAATCAGAGTGACAAATCCTAATCTCGATCTATGCCAACTCAACAAACACCATCGGAGACACCTGTAGAGCATCTTTATAATCACCCAGTTGCGTTGTGACGTTTGATAGCAAACTAAGTGTTCCTCCGGTATTCGGGAGTTTCATAATCTCAGAGTCATAGGAACATGTATAAGTTATGAGGAAAGCAATAGCAATAAACTAAACGATCATAGTGCTAAGCTAACGGATGGGTCAAGTCAATCACATCATTCTCTAATGATGTGATCCCATTAATCAAATGATAACTCATGTCCATGGCTAGGAAACTTAACCATCTTTGATTAACGAGCTAGTCAAGTAGAGGCATACTAGTGACACTCAGTTTGTCTATGTATTCATACAAGTACTAAGTTTCCGGTTAATACAATTCTAGCATGAATAATAAACATTTATCATGATATAAGGAAATATAAATAACAACTTTATTATTGCCTCTAGGGCATATTTCCTTCACGCCCCACCTGCTTCGCCCTCTCCGCCGGCCTCATCGTTCCCCCTCCCCCGCCAGGCCCGCGTCCTCCCGGGGTTGTCCGGGTCGGGCGCACCTGGTGCCAGGTCGTGCGCACGGGATTGGCGGAGAGCTCCACCAGCGATGGCCCCGGGTTCTCGGTCCCCTTCGTGCCCCTGGGTGCCACCATGGATCGCCGGCCTGTGGAAGATGAGGTGGACTGTTGTTACCTCGAGGAAGGGGATGACTTGTGGCGCATGGAGGATGAGCTCTCTAGGGCGGTCGTGGTCACCATCACGGGAGCCCGTCCGCAGGTGGACTTGGACACTGCCGCGGCAGCTCTTCATGCGGAGTTCAACATCGGCCCCGACGACATGTCTATCTCGGACTTCCATCCAGAGAATTTCTTGGTCCTGTGTAGGAGGCAGAGCACTTGGGACAAGATGATCAGGCAGGGCAGTATGTCCTCGTCGGCGCATGGGTTGTCGCTCTCCCTATGCCCATGGCTCCGGCAGGCTCAGGCAACGGGCATCTCACTGCCTTTTCTCGTGCCTCTTGCTCTGGTAGGTGTGCCAGCTCACGCGTGGACTAGGCGGACGACGAACTACATCTTGCGAGGCTCGGGTCTGGTGGTCGGCATGGCGGAGAGCACGGCCACGCGGCGCGACATGTCATGCTTCAAGGTCTGGGTGCGCACAGACAGGCCGGACTGCATCTAGGAGCGCAAGCGGATATACATTGAGGAGCCTCGCCAGTGCAGACGCGGGATCTGGGCTCGCACGGGGTGTACGGCGTCTCTGTGGTAGAACATCAAGATCTACAAGCTGGCCGAGCCGGTGATTGACGAAGAAGACGACCCGGAGCTTCCCCCGTTTCTTCCTTCTCCTCGCGATGGTGGTAGCTTTCCGGAAGGGAGCGAGGATGACCGGGACCCTACGGCCGGCGGTGGAGATGCCACGCCGGAGTCTGGCACGCCGGCGGCCAGGCGCCAGGGTTTGCCGAAGCGGATGCCCAGTGTTCAAATTCCTAGGGCCCCGCGGGGGAACGCCCTCGTTAGCATCGTGGCTGCCATCACGGGCAGTGCGGACCAACCCGCGCTGGCTCCAGCTGTCCAGAGGGGAGAAGACCGACCATTGGCGAACCGACAGGTGGAAAGTGCGGAAGCTGATCAGGTGCTTTCTCTTGAAAGCGGAGTTGTCAGGCCTGATCCATGCCCGGTGTCCTCTTGCGCATCAGGGCCCCTAGCCTCCCTGCCCGAGGCGGTGTCGGAGGGGGGGTCTCCTGCCTCGGTTACCCTCACACGGTGGCATGTAGCGGATCAGGACGGCCAACTGGCCAATGAGAACTCAAGCGTGGCTTTTCGTGTGGGGTCGGTGGATCTTTTGGTAGTGGAAGGTGCGATGATCGATGACACCTACCCCGCAGGGGATCCGAGGAATCTGGGGGATGAGACGTGCACCATGCAGCCAGCCATGCCGCCCCACGTGGACCAACCAAGCACGCTGATCCCTTCGGTCTCCATGTAGGGAGCCACACCACGTACCCCCTCTTCTATGCCGAGTCTTTCAAGTTTTGGCGGACTGGAACCAAGCGGCGCAAGCCACCAAGTCCAGATCAGGCCCCAGTCATGGGACACATTTATGGTTGGCCTCTCGGAAGGTGTTTCTTCGACATTGGCAGATCTTCATGCGGACGGAGCGCATCAGCTCGCCCAGGCCACTCCCACTGAGGCGTGCATTCGATTGAGCAACTTCTCCATGCGTGTCAGGCGCGCACTCTCCCCCATCCTGCCCGTACTCGCGTGCCGTGCGCAACAGCCACCCAAGCGTGTGAGGCAGCGTAGACAGCCACTCCTGACCACACCGCGCCGTAGTGTCAAGCTCGCTAAGGGTGCGGGTCGTGGATCGGCAGCGACCAAACATCAACAAGTCATCATCCGCAAGCTTTTCTTGGCACATGAGGGCGGCACAATTGGAGATGAGGCCCTTCAAGCATACATTCGACTATTCGACAACCCCCTTGATGATGTGCAGATCGCGCCATCCTCGCCTTGTTCCGTTGGGAATCTCCGGCTGCACCAATGCAAGGGGATGTGGAGGCAGTGGATGGATGAGCATATGCTCTCCTTTTGGGCAGAGCTTGTAGGCTTTTCTCATGGCTTCACAACCGCTCAAGTTGATAGTGTGGAATGTACATGGACTTAACAGCCCTGCGCGGCGTAGAGCAGTCTATCAGATGGTCGTCGAGGCGGATCCGAGCTTGATCTGCTTCCAAGATACAAAAATGGAGATGTTAACTTTGGACATTGTTTTGCAATGTGTGGGCAATAAACTCAAGGAATTTTACTACTTGCCAGCCTCGGGCACATGTGGAGGGATCCTTCTAGCATGGGACCCTCTCGTGGTAACTCTATCGAGCCCACACCTCACCGAGAACACCATCTCGGTAGTTGTCTCCTCCCCTGGGTCGGAACCATGGTGGATTCCGGGCGTGTAGGCCCCAATCTCGAGGCGGACAAGCTTGAGTTCATGCGTGAACTGGAGGATGTTCGAGAACTGCAAGTAGGGTCGTGGCTGCTGGTCAGGGACTACAACTTGTTGGTCAATCCTGAGGATAAGAATAACAACTTGATTAACCGCAGAATGATCTCACGATTTCGGGCAAGACAAAATCCGCTAGAGCTCAAGGAGATTTACTTGAATGGGAGGAGGTACACATGGTCCAATGAACGTGAGCGAGCAACTTTGGAGAAGATCAACCACATTTTTGCTGCAAATTCTTGGGAGGATCTATACCCCTCCTGCTTCCTCACGGCACTGGGATCATCGGTCTCTGATCACTGTCCATTGCTTTTGGACCTTCACGCGGATTTCTCCTTCAGGAAGCGATTCAAATTTGAATCTTTTTGGCCAAAAGCTCCTGGTTTCTTGGAAACTGTTCATGTGGCTTGGCACTCTTGCCCGTCGGCCCGCAATCCTTACACAGTGCTGAACCGCAAACTCCGCGTCACGACGCGCAAGTTGCAAGTGTGGAGCTCTAAGTGGATCAGCAATGTGCGGCTTCAGATCGCCATTGCCCTTGAAATCATCCTCCACCTGGACATAGCTATGGAATCGCGGATGCTTAACGCGGGCGAGTATGAACTCCGGCGAACCCTAAAGAGGAAACTCCTTGGCCTTTCTTCTCTCCGGTGCACGATCACTCGTCAGAAGTCGCGGCTGCTACTCTTGTCAGATGGGGATGCCAGTACTCGGTTTTTCCACCAACACGCACGCCATCGCCAGAGGAAAAATGTGCTCATGGCTCTGTGCCACAACGGCCAAGTCATCTCAGGGCAAGAGGAGATCGCTTCGGTGGTGGATGGATTCTATGATAGGCTTCTGGGCACAAGCACGCTGCGCGATCATGGACTACACCTTGATGCCCTAAACATGCCCACGCGGGACCTGAGAAGGCTTGAAGAGCCCTTCTCCGAGGGTGAGATCTTTCAAACCATAAAATCCATGCCCTTGGACAAGGCACCGGGCCTGGACGACTTCATAGGCAGATTCTACACGACTTAGTGGTCCATCATCAAAGTAGACATAATGAGGGCTTTCTCGCTGTTTTATAGTGGTGACATGAGGGGATTGACAACACTCAACAAAGCATTGGTCACTCTCCTACCAAAGAAAGAAGGCGCAGAAGAGCTACTCCACTATAGACCAGTCAGCCTAATGCATGGAATTGCAAAGATCTTTGAGAAGGCACTTGCTTGCAGACTTGCGGAGGAACTGCCGCACCTAGTGGGAATTCACCAGAGCGCGTTTGTCAAAGGGAGAGCTCTGCATGACAATTTCATGTTGGTCCAGAGCACCGCGAGATGGCTACACGCACTACGGCAACCTTCAATCATTCTTAAACTGGATATTTCAAGGCCTTCGACACGGTGCAGTGGCCTTTTCTGTTCGAAGTTCTCCGTGCTCTGCTTGACACCTCATCTACCCGTATCATGGTTAATGGCGTACCCGGAGCTCCGATCTTCAACTGCAACGGACTACGGCAAGGTGGCCCTCTATCCCCCATGCTCTTCATCCTCATAATGGAGCCGCTCCACCATCTGTTTCGGCTTGCTACGGACATGGAAGTACTGACGCCGCTTGCAAGTCAAGGGCTAAGTCAAGGGCTTGGAAGTACTGACGCCGCTTACAATTGTCTTCCTTAAGCCGACAGAAAACGATCTTCAAGCTTGCTCGCGCATCTTGCGCCTGTTCGGGACAGCCTCTGGCCATCAGGCGAACTTCAACAAGATAGCAGCAATTCCCATCTGCTGCTCCGATGGTGAGAAGGCGCTCACCGCTGCTACCTTGGGCTGTGAGCTCAGAACTTTTCCATGTCGATACCTTGGACTGCCACTATTCCTGCACAAGCCATCTGCCGCCCAGCTGCACAGCCTCATAGAGCGCTTTGCCCAATGTCTGCCAAAGTGGAAGGCGGCCACACTGCCAAAGAGCGGCAGACTCACCCTCGTCCTTTCGGTACTCTGCTCTATTCCAATACACGCGATGCTTGCGCTCGCTATTCAGAAGAAGACGATACATGCCATCAACAAGATCATCAGAGGGTTTTTGTGGTGCGGAAAGTCTCAAGCAAACGGTGGAAACTGCTCGGTTGCTTGGGCAACGGTTTGCACGCCGAAGTGGGCAGGTAGTCTAGGTATTCCAGACCTTGCTTGGCTCAGCGTGGCTTTGCAGGCGCGTTGGCCCTGGCTGCAGCGTGTGGATCAGCATAGGCCGTGGATCGAGTTCAACATCAAGTTCCCCAAAGACTCGATTGCCCTTTGCAATGCCACGACAAGGATAACAATTGGAGACTGGAATCTGACCCTTTTTTGGGAGGATCGCTGGTTAGATGGATTCTGCCACCAGGAGATCGCACCACTAGTATATGCAGCCGTCCCTCTGCGTAAAAGGAAGTTGAGATCACTTAAAGAGGTTGTCGCTATAGGAATCTGGGCAACGGATATAAACCCAGACTTAGGACTTGAAGCTCTGAGGCAGTATCTACGTGTGTGGCTACGGGTTCAGGAGGTCAATTTGCAAGAGGGAGTGCCGGATACCATAGCTTGGGCTTGGGAAAGTAATGGTATGTTCTCTGCCAAGTCTTCCTATGCGGCAATATTTGCGGGAAGGGAGGTGTCAGCCACAGCACAGTTCACGTGGAAATCAAATGCCCCGCTATGCTATCGTTTCTTCCTCTGGATGGCTATGAAAAACAAATGCTAGACGGCAGATCGACTTGCTCGACGAGGCCTACCGCACCCGGATGCCTGCCCATTCTATGACCAGCAGGACGACACACTGGACCACATCAAGCTAACCTGTGTTTTTGCGCGAACGATCTAGAGAATGCTATGGACCATGATTGGCAAGGCATCCTGGACTCCCGAGGGCCATGAAACTTTGGTGGACTGGTGCGCGGACAAGCCTTAGAACATGTGCGTCATCATCACCCTAGTCCTTTAGGAGATGTGGAAGCACCGCAACGTGATCATCTTTGATGGCGCTTCACCCTTGCTGATTGGGCTCATCATGAAGATTGTGGAAGAGGGAAACACTTGGTGTATGGCGGGCCTGACCAGGGTAATTGGAATGGAGTGGTCGCAGAGCTAGTAAGGTGGGCCCGACGTGAGTAGTGGCCATATATAGTTTCTCCTCCTCGAAGAGTACTAGATGTGGGAGCTCGGCTCATGATGTACTAAGTTGTAACATTAACGGTGGATTTGGGTTCTTTACCCACCCCTTCTTTATAATATGATACACACACTCATGCGTATTTGAGAAATAAGATCATATTTTTTCCTTTGCTCGCTCCTTGCCAACCAGCACACAACATTGTGTACGGCATGTTCATTTGCAATACGGATCCACACCGGTATGAAATAAAGACAGATTGTGCGTCATTGATTAGCATGCATTTGAAAAATAATGAACATGTAAAATAATATCATATTCACATTCTACACATTTTTCTAATCAAGTTTCATATATAACATGTTAAATTTGGAGTTACGGTTTAAAAGATATGGTTATTTGAAAAAATATATTCTTAATAGACTGTGGGGTGATTAACATAGATATCAAGGGGGGTTTATGTAAAACTGAAACTTTTTGACTTGAAAAAGGACTGCGAGTTAATTACTGAGAAAGGGAGGGGGTTTTCTACAAAACGTGCAATGACAGACGACCATAAGCACTATTTGCTTTATTATTAGGGAAAGATTTAGATTGTCAAATACAATGCTTAACTTGAATTAGTTACTTGGCATATGATCATGTTCTCTTTTACCAGAAAATGTGTTCAATCGTTTATCATATTATTGGTAGAAGTAATTTTTTGCATTGTTTCTTTGGACCGTTCAATTTTTACAATGGATGGTATGGCTGCAGATTTGGCTGGTTGATCATCTACCTTTAGACCTTTAATTTAACTTCATACTCTCATATTTGTCTAAGCCAAACAAGAATTCAAAGCTTATTTGTCGGGTCAATGCCTGTGTAAATTGGCGGAATATCTTTTTTATATGACATCTAGATAACTCCGAAGAATACATATTCTTTCACTTTGGATGTTGAGGTTTTTGTTTTTGATGCTTTGTTTCTGGTTTCATGGAGAAGTTTGGGCCGAATTTCAATGAGATTGTGGCTTACATACCTAGCTCGACCACAAAGTACTAAGTTTCATAGAAAACTCACATATATGTTATAGAATGTAAGTTTATTTTCTATTGTTGGTTAATAAGTTTTTGCTAGGAATAATGTTGATATATATTATTTTTCCAGCCAATCTCCGAGGCCCACCGCATAAAAATAAGCACAGTCGTTCATGGCATAGATCATATAGACTAGGTTAGGTTAATTGAGGCCATTTGCTTCTTTTCCTCTTTGGGGAACTGCTTCTTACTTTCTTCTGAGTATTTAGTGTTAGGGTTAAAGTCTAAAGGAGCCTACACGTTGTTAAATGATAAGCTGGCTGAAGTACTTGGTTCCTTCACATTTCAGTTAGTACCTGCTATTTTCTACATTAGCAAATTAACTACCATCAAGTATTTTCTATGCGTAAGTTGGTCATCATGGAAGTTATATGTGTTTATGTGGCATCCCATCCTCGGTTTTTAGCCTTACTTTCTCTAAGAAATTTGCAGTTATCACATTGAGCTCAAGTTTGTTGAGATACAACCAGCCGATATAATCATACTCTGGTGGCGCATCCGATTTTTTTCAGAATTGTGACTTTTTTTGTATAAAATTCGGAAACTATAGCACCTAAGGGTAAAAAAGCAATACTATGACCCCGTCGGCCTTCCGTTGGCCGAAGACGGGCTTTTTGGCCGAGCCTTAGCCGAAGAGAGCTCTTCGACCTGCTATTGCCCGAAGAGTGGCTCGTCTGGGCCGGAGACTGGCTGTCGGTGGGGGAGCGACCGAAGTGGGCCGTTTTCGGCCTACCAGCGGCCGAAGAGCTCTTCGGCCATCGGTTGACCGAAGAGGTCGGGATAAGGCAGACCACATCGTCTCCTTCCTCTGGTCGCCTGTTCTTCCTCTCTCTCTCTCTCTCTCTCTCTCTCTCTCTCTCTCTCTCGTTTCTCTGTATACCTCCCCACCCCGTGCCGATCTCCTCCATTTTCCAGCCATTTTCAAATCCAATCCATAGAATCGGTAGATCATAGCAATCCCCAGCGGCCTACGGTCATTTTTTTGCTATGGGATACTTTTGTGTGCGTGTGGGGAGGAGCAGCCATGCTGGGGTGGAGGAGGTGCGGTTGGGGAAGAGGTGATGGTGAGGAGGATCAGTAGCTGTGTAGGAGGAGGTGGTGAGGAGGAGGTGCAGCTTGGGGGTTATCAAGTGTTGAACCTTCGGTCATCGAGGGGGGGGGGGCGGTGGTGTTTTCGTTGTCCGGTGGTGCAAGTACTCCGCGAGCTGGACGGTGCTGCTTAGTTGAAGAGAGGAGCAAGAAGGCGGGGACACACGCGTCGAAGGTATAACATTGTCCTCACAAATTTTCTTTGAGTTGTACAGTTCAGTTAGTTTAGATAAGTCATATATGCGAAATGTAGTGTTAAATTGTCTGTCGTGGGATTTGAGCGGATAGTTAGTGCAGTGGGTAATAATTGTATTTGCTCTTATTAATGAGAAGATGGCAATGTCTGACAGGTGAAAATGTCTGAATCGGTAAATTTGACTGTTTACTGCGGCCCTGGTAATGTTCGATATAATGAGTTGGGGGTTGATTTTAGCGAGTTTAAAAATGGCGTCATGACACTTTCAGACCCGGACAGACAGGACATTAGACAGTTGAAGTACTGGATGACTACTAGTTTTGGGCTAGATCCTAAAGTATGTTCTGTCATTATTCATGCATTGTGGACCAAATCCTGTAAAAAGGTCAAGTGGGAGTTGATGCCGATAGATAGGAGCCAGCATTGGTTGACCCTGTTAAGTCGTTGCCGAGACCGAAGAATCCACCCATATGTCCTAGTGCAGCCTGTGCCGAAGGAGGAGAATACCGTACAATTGCACGTGGGGTATGAACCTGGCCAGGGGAGTCAAGTGGATAACGAGATAGACTTATCCGGGTCACTTCCTCCGGATGTGGATGCTTGCCAACCTGAGAAAAAGTCAGACTACCTTCCACACAATGTTTGTGGTCAGGATACTGGGCATAGTAGTCAGTCGATAATATTAGTTGGTTCTAGTTTTGCTGATGGGGATGAGGAAGGGGAGGAAATCCATAGGGTGATGGAGGAAGAGGACGAGCATGGATTTGCGGAGGATCTGGATTCTGAAAATTTCGAGGATGGAGTGGAGGTACCCATTCCTTCTACATGGGATCAGGACATATCGACCGGCCTTAAGGTCAATGATGGTCATGAGACTCCGTGGCAGTATAATATGAACCAAGTCCAGATAGGGGCTATGTTTGATACGAAGAAAAAACTGAAGTATGTGGTGATAAAGTGGGCTATGTCTACGCAGAGGGTTTTCCGGACACATATACCAAGTCCAACAAACTACATTGTGAAGTGTGTTGAAAATGTTGTCCTGGGAAGGTCTACGGGCACGTGCCGAAGTATGACATTCACTGTGTTGTCACCGATGTCGTCCCACACAATTGTGTGAGGAAAACCCTTCTAGTGAATCATCCAAACCTGACTTCAACTCTCATTGCGCAACTCATGTATACTGAGATAGTGGAGAAGAAATGTATGGAAGCAAAACACATCCAGACAGCAGCGAAGGTCAGATGGAATTATAAGATTACTTATGGAAAGGCTCGGAGGGCTAAGTAGAAGGCTATGGAGGAAAGTTTGGGACGTTCTTCGACTCATATGATATTGTTGTCCGTCTCCTGGACGTACTGAAGGAGAGGAATCCCGGCACTTATGTTAACATACAACACACAAGGTTGCTGAGTATACCAGGTTTCAAGGTGTTGAAACGGGTATTCTTCTCTTTTGCTATGTGCATCGAAGCTTTCCGGCATTGTCCTCCTGTGATGTTTGTGGATGGTACATTCCTGACTGGTCAGTACAAAGGGCAAATCCTGACTGCTATTGGCGTGGATGGGAACAATCAAATCATCCCACTTTCCATGGCATTTGTGGAGGATGATTACTTTTCGAGCTGGGTATGGTTCTTCCAGCTAGTGAAAATTGCCATCGTGAAGGACCGACCAAACGTTTGTGTCATTCATGATAGGCATGGTGGTATATTGAAGGATGTGAAGACACTAAGGAATCCAACAGTAGATGAACCAACACCTTGGAAGGATTTGTAGAGCCGGTGGTGCATGCACCATCTTGGGGCTAACTTCTTCTCACAGTTCAAGAACAAGCGGTTGATGAACTTGTTTAAAAAATTATGTAAGCAGAACCAGGAGCGTAAGTACCAATTTATTTGGTCAAAACTTGATGAGTTTACTAAGAAGCAGGTCCGTGCCAGGAAGAAAATGGAAAAGACCAACAGCAATTAGCAACACTCATGGCGGAGCTGGAGGAGCCAGTTGGTCTTTGTAATTTGCCAGCAATTGACCCTCCTAATACTACAAGAAAGAAGGGGGGGGCAATAAAGGAGTTTTCAGAGTGGATAGAGAAAGAGCCTCCTGTGAATTGGTCGTTGTTGCATGACACCCATGGAGCTAGGTATGGCCACATGACAACCAACCTTGCAGAGGTGTATAACTTTGTACTCAAAGGCTAGAGGGAATAGAGCATTGCCACTCACAGCTATTGTGAAGGCTGTATTCCATGGCACTTTGAGATATTTCAGAGACCGGAACGAGTTAGCAAAGAAGCATATTACAAATAATCAGAACACACCTTACTATAGCCGTGTCATGGAGTACATGGCAAAGAAGATAGAGAAAGCAAAGAAGCACAATGTGAGACTAGTAGGTAATCATGAAAGGAGGTATGAGGTTCAACTACCTACCGATGGTTTTGGTTCTGCGAATGAGGTGAAGACGCATGAGGTAAAAATTGGAACAGAATTTTATCCAACATGTGAGTGTACATGCAACAAACCAAAGTTGTTGCACCTACCTTTCTCGCATGTGTTGGCTGCCTGTGGCCAGATTGAGTTGGACGCCATCTCATTTGTGTCCCCATACTACTCCAAAGAGGCTGTACTCAACACATGGACCGGTGAGATGATAGGGTTTAGAGTCATCGGCAATTTCAACAAGGTTAACGACATGAGAGAGTATACATCCAGGATCCAGAACTTCGGCGAACAAGCAGGGGTCGGTGTAAGGCCTATCGAATCCAAAACGATATGGACCAATCTGAAGCTGGTGGAGCAACCAGACAATGTTTGCTATGCGCGGCTTATGGGCTGATACGTCTTCGTCATATCTATAATATTTGATTGTTTCATGCCAATATTATACAACTTTCACATATTTTTGGCACCTTTTTATATGATTTATTGGACTAACCTAGGCTGTGGATGCTAGCCAACCCGAGAAAGAGTCAGACTACTTGCCACACAACGTTTGTAGTCAGGATACTGGGCATAGTAGTCAGTCGATAATATTAGCTGGTTCTGGTTTTGCTGATGGGGATGAGGAAGGGGAGGAAATCCAGAGGGTGATGGAGGAAGAGGACGAGGATGGATTTGCGGAGGATCTGGATTCTGAAAATTTCTAGGATGAAGTGGAGGTACCCATTCCTTCCGCATGGGATCAGGACATATCGACCGGCCTTAAGGACAACGATGGTCATGAGACTCCGTGGCAGTATAATATGAACCAAGTCCAGATAGGGGCTATGTTTGATACGTAGAAAAAATTGAAGTATGCAGTGATAAAGTGGGCTATGTCTACACAGAGGGTTTTCCGGACACATATATCAAGTCCAACAAACTACACCATGAAGTGTGTTGAAAAATGTTGTCCTGGGAAGGTCCACGGGCACGTGTTTAAGTATGACATCCACTGGGTTGTCACCGATGTTGTCCCACATAATAGTGTGAGGAAAAACCTTCTGGTGAATCATCCAAACCTGACTTGAACTCTCATTGCGCAACTCATGTATACTGAGATAGTGGACAAGAAAGATATGGAAGCAAAACACATCCAGACAGCAGTGAAGGTCGGATGGAATTATAACATTCCTTATGGGAAGGCTTGGAGGGCTAAGAAGAAGGCTATGGAGGAAAGTTTGGGACGTTCTTCGACTCATATGATATTGTTGTCCATCTCCTGGACGTACTGAAGGAGAGGAATCCCGGCACTTATGTTAACATACAACACACAAGGTTGCTGAGTATACCAGGTTTCAAGGTGTTGAAATGGGTATTCTTCTCTTTTGCTATGTGCATCGAAGCTTTCCGGCATTGTCCTCCTGTGATGTTTGTGGATGGTACATTCCTGACTGGTCAATACAAAGGGCAAATCCTGACTGCCATTTGTGTTGATGGGAACAATCAATTCATCCCACTTGCCATGGCATTTGTGGAGGGTGAGAACTTTTCGAGCTGGGTATGGTTCTTCCAGCAAGTGAAAATTGCCATCATGAAGGACCGACCAAACACATGTGTCATTCATGATAGGCATGCTGGTATATTGAAGGCTGTGAAGACACTAAGGAATCCAATAGTAGATGAACCAACACCTTGGAAGGATTTGTAGAGGTGATGGTGCATGCGCCATCTTGGGGCTAACCTTTTCTCACAGTTCAAGAACAAGCGGTTGATGAACTTGTTTAAAAAATTATGCAAGAAGAACCAGGAGCGTAAGTACCAATTTATTTGGTCAAAACTTGATGAGTTTACTAAGAAGCAGATCCGTCCCAGGAAGAAAATGGAAAAAGACCAGCAACCATTAGCAACACTCATGGCGGAGCTTGAGGAGCCAGTTGGTCATTGTGACTTGCCAGCAATTGACCCTCCTAATACTACGAGAAAGAAGGGGAGGGCAATAAAGGATTTTTTTAGAGTGGATAGAGAAAGAGCCTCCCGTGAATTGGTCTTTGCTGCATGACACCCATGGAGGGTATGGCCACATGTCAACCAACCTTGTAGAGGTGTATAAATTTGTACTCAGAGGGAATAGACCATTGCCACACACAGCTATTGTGGATGCTGTATTCCATGGCACTTTGAGATATTTCAGAGACCGGCACGAGTTAGCAAAGAAGCATATTATAGATAATCAGAACACAACTTACTATAGCCATGTCATGGAGTACATGGCAAACAAGATAGAGAAAGCAAAGAAGGTATGAGGTTCAGCTACCTACCAATGGTTTTGGTTCTGTGAATGAGGTGAAGACGCATGAGGTAAAAATTGGAACAAAATTTTATCCAACATGTGAATGTACATGCAACAAACCAAAGTTGTTGCACCTACCTTGCTCACATGTGTTGGCTGCCTGTGGCCAGATTGACTTGGACACCATCTCATTTGTGTCCCTATACTACTCAAAAGAGGTTGTACTCAACACATGGACTGGTGAGATGACAGGGTTTAGAGTCATCGGCAATTTCAGCAAGGTTAACGAGGATGAGAGAGTATACATCCAGGATCCAGAACTTCGGCGAACAAGCAGGGGTCGGCGTAAGGGCTGTCGAATCCAAAATGATATGGACGATTCTGAAGCTGGTGGAGCAACTAGACAATGTTTGCTATGCACGGCTTATGGGCTGATCCGTCTCCGTCGTATCTATAAACTACAAAAAATATACTTCCGTGATGATATGTGTTTGTCACAGTAGGTCACGTTTTCTGTCATGCATGTACATCCATGACAATTTTGTGACAGAATCAAGATAGTCATACCTGTGCTGTCGTAGAAGTGTTCCATGACATTACAAAAATTATCATCACGAAAGTGTCCACTTCCATGACGATAAATCTCGCGTCACAGAAGTGCTTTCGTCAAGGGTGACAGACACGTGGCATCCACCGTAATGGAACGTCGTTAAGTTATCGGGTCCAGTTTTGGATTCGATAACCCGTTAACAGACCCGACCAATGGGGATTTTCCACGTGTAAAATCGTCATTGGCTGGAGGAAACACGTGTCGGCTCACCGTTGGCACAGATGTCATCCACTCATTGGACACAAAGCGCCTATGATACGTCGACACGTGGCATGGCCCAACAGAGGCCTATTCCTGTGAAAAGGCCGGCCCGTTTGACTTGGTCAAAAGGTGGGGGGCCGGCCCACGGCAAGCCTGTTAACGGTCTGTTCACATATAGCCCATTTACAGCCCGCTAACCCAGGGCCCGTTTACGGCCTATCCGAATTAGGCCCAGTAGCGTCATCTGGGCCGTCCAATATAATTCCAGCCCATTTTAACTTCCGGCCCATGTATGGCCCATGACGTCTTTCGGCCCATATGAGGCCCTTTGTAACTCTCGGCCCATTAACGGCCCGTGGTAAAACTAGCCCGTAATGAACAGTGTATCGCTTTATACCCATTAACGGCACATGGTGAAACTGGCCCGTAATGAACAGTGTATCACTTCATACCCATTAACGGCCCATTATTCCATTGGGCCGTTTCCAGGCCATGTTATCTTTTGGCCTTCTCAGGGCCCGTTTATTCTTGGGCTCATTTTCAGCATTTGTTTTCTTATGGCCCGTTACTGTCATTTTCTGCTTGTGGGCCAAATTCAGCCTATGGTTACAGTCGGCCCGTTTGTGGCCCGTTAATACGTTGGGCCGTTTTCATGTCAAAAAACCCGTTGGGCTATTTTCATAGAGTTATCAAATACGGCCTATTAACGGCCCGTCATTGTCCATGAATAGTACGTCCCATGATTGGCGAAATGATGATACGCCCCGTAGAAGGCCCATGGATCCTACGACCCGTAAAAGGCCCATGGATCGTACGGCCCGTAGAAGGTCCTTTGATCCTATGGCCTGTATAGAAGGCCAATGGATCCTACGGCCCGTAGAAGGCCCATGGATCATACGGCTTGCAGGAGGCCCATGGTTACAAAAGTCCGTGTGTTGCCATGATTATTTTGGCCCAGTTTCCAAAAATAGGTTATTGTGGCCACTAGAAAAACACAGAAAAAGAACTGCAGTGACTACAAGCAAACAACTAAACAAGACAATAAGGAAATAAATAAGCAAGCAATTAACGCTAGCCTATTACCGCTATTACACATATTACATCCACTGGGCATCAAAGTTCGCCACCAGTGCAAATATAGGGAACAAAGCAGCATTTTACATACACTGGCCGTCAAAATTGGCCACCAGTGCAAATAAACGCGGCAGCAAAACAAGAGCATAGCTGAAACAACTTCAGAAGAGCTCAAGAAACGTTATCCTAGGTATCCACCATGCTGGCAATAAACTTAGCAAGCTTATTAGCTTTGTCCTGTTTGGCGCTAAAATCCTCCAACGCTTGCTGTTGCACTAGAAAGTATGCATCTGAATGCTCCAGGGACTTCCACAGTCCTTCCGCTTCTTGTCGCAGCACAGCTGATCGATGTCTTTCAGCTTGTAGTTGAGACTCAAGAAACTGAACTAATTCAGACAGTGAGTTTGAATAGCTTGTGCAAGCGGTAGTGGCCAGTAACTCGAACACTAAACCAAGACAAGACTTTGGGGTTGTCTCATTGTCTTCGAGATAGTCTTCCTTAGCTGTTTTATCAGCTTTGTTGGAGACCAACAAGGATGTGTCACTATCCTGAACCTTATCTGCATTACTTCCTTTACCATTGCTTAATGAGGCACTCTTCCCCAATATCCTATCAGCATTCTAAAAGAAGAAACAAGCAGACACATAACAGGTTTAGCATGTACTAGTATATGAAACTCACTTCGGTGAACCAGTTCATTAGTAAGGTGGACAGGATTAAACTACCAAGTCTTCTATTGCCAAGTACTAGTACATAATAAAAGCATCAGTCCTATGGTCACTGCACTGTCTTGCCAAATCAAAATAGAGACACGGTTCAAATCATATCAGTTCAAGACAAAGCAGCAGTGAAAGAATACAAAGCGTGGGAAACTACAAGGCACAACAAGATTTCAGAGGGGTACCACGGGTCTACATGTACAACAACACTATTGGCTCTGTTGTGATGCTAGTAGTGTGCATGATATGAGAAGTCAACTGTATACACAATTGAAATTGAAATCAACAGAGCTATTGATAAGAGCAAGCCTGTTAAAGAAACATGCGTGAACATACCTGCTGTGCCATTGGAGTTTCGATCGGATCCTTCAATTTAAAAATAAGTTTGTATGAGTAAATACAGTGATACAAGAGAAAAGCAGTATGCACGATAGCAATCATAGTTAAAAAAGGCGCGCCTAAGCGAGCGCTTAAGCACGCCTAGGCTCTAGGCGTTGGCAAAATGCATTGCGCAGAACTACGCTTAATCTGTGCATAACTGCGCATAAGCATGCGCTTTGGTCAGTAAAGCGCAAAGCGGTGGAAAACGCACAATTAACGCCTAGCGCTTTTTTGAACTATGATAGAAATGGAACCTTAAATTAGAACAGTTGTTCTTCAGGTTTAGGCACTTGTTCTACATGAAAAGAGTACAGTAAGACGCAAGAATATAGTACCTAGAAATAGAAAATGAGCTCATAGACCTTACCACATTCTTGGTTCGGGACCAGTACAGAACAAGGCATTCCCAGTCATCGTCTAGTAAATGTGTCTCAGGAGAACGTTAGGGAATTTGATGAGTTTCTTTGCCGGTGAAGTACTTTTTCTTCAAGTAATTCTGATACTGCCACCAAGCATTCTTGAAGATAGCAGAGGTATTAGCACATGTTACCTCATCCTGAGTTTCCAAATTGGTCCTTCTCTATAGAGAAAAATGGGAAGATTTGCTGTATTATAACCATCATGGAGGTAGGATGTACGGGACAAAGAAAAGTAATTGCCATGAATAACATTACTTACACATAACTCCTGGACAAACACCTGCAACTGGCATTTTCCTTCATCTTCAGTATAATATTTCCAAGAAGGGAAGATACGCACATACGATTTAACAACATCAAATGCAATAGATGCTAAACTACGACTAGCTGGTTGTGCTTCCTCCACAGTAATAGGTGTACTAACTGGTGGAGTTGGGGTTCGCCGTGGTAGTACTGGCCCTTTGGGCACTGTAGCTGCCTTACTAACAGCTCTTGTTTGGGAGCTCTGTGGTGGAGATGGTGCTGTGTCAACAGGAACTGGGTTACTATCTGCTGGGGTTGGGGTTAGATTGGGTGAAGCTGGTTCTCTGTCCATCGCAGTAGGGGTACAATCTGCGAGAGTTTGGGTTATGTGTGGTAGGGCTGGTTCTCGTGCATGTATAACCGGGGTGCTATCTCCACCAAGATGTAGCACTGTTTTATTTGAAGACCGTGTTTTTAGTCCGCTAGATACTGGCATCACCCGCTCCAATTCAAATGGCTGATAAACAGGAAACATAGTTGAATGTATAGACATTGTATGAGAGACATATGCAATAGATAGTGTGGAAGAGGACATGAAATAGTTGACATGTATATTGTTTAACTAAAACGGATAGCATGACATAATTTCACATATATGATGTCTATCTAAACTGGATAGCATAGCATAAGATAATTCAAAGATATGATGAATAACTAAACAGGATCGCATGACATAATTCACCTACATGTTATCTAAGTAATAAGGATCACATCATTTAATTCACATATGTGATTTATATGCTAAACAGAGGGCATTACATATTATGTCTGAACTAAGAACTTGGTGTTGAATATTGTGTATATGATATCTAAACTATGCAATGCAAGACACCATATGCATGATATGAGCAGTGTAACCCGTGCCAAGTTAGAGCATACACCTCGGTGGGGGAATAGGACTGGTCATCTGTCTCTGAATCCATCTATGAGGAGCTATCGGGACCCAACAAGAGATCTGCTTCGACAGGTAGCACTGTCTGCTCTGAAGGCCTTGTTTTCACTCCAGATTTTTCAATCTCCCACCCAAATGGCTGATTCACAGGAAGAGTAGTTTAATGTACAAACATTGTCGACAAATGGAAATTTAATGAAGAAAAGGATGGATATCATTCAAATATATGATGCCTGGTTAAACAGGATGGCATTGCACATTTCACATATATGATGGCTGGCTAAAAGACATGAGACTGCATAATCCCATATATGATATAGAAACTAAACTGGTGGCATTACAAAACATGTCTAAACTAAGTAGATGACATATATGATGTCAAAAGTAGGCACTGCAAGGCAACATATGCATGATATGACTAACATCATCATGCCAAGGTAGAGCAAACACCTTGGGGGTAAATAGGAGTGGTCAGCGGCATCTGGATCCGCCTCAGAACAGATATCTTCCTCTGGATTACAATCTGGAGAGGGGTGGGGATGGTTTGCCATTGAACGCACCATGGAGCAATATCTGCATGACATTGTATTGCCGCGCAAAACTCTTCTCTTTTTCTCTACATGTTCAGCATGACTGTGTACAATATCTGACATGCATACGAAAAAAATATGGTGAGATTATGTAAGGAGAGCATGCAGAAATTTAGAGTGATGGTAACAACTAGTGGATGGATCCAAAAATAATGATAGCAGGCTGATGATTTCTTTAATTTAATAAAAAGACAGATGATGATTGCTTTACTATTTGTTTCCAACCCAAGATGAACAACATAGGCATACCCTAGGTGAACCAGATATTTGACAGAGATACTATTCATTGCTTCCTCGATATGTGCCCCACAACAAATTTAGAACTCAAGTTTGAACATTAATTTGGACCTGACTTGGAGTCCAAGAGGTGAACAGGACGATAAAGTAGCAGGTAATTTTAAGCAATGCATAACATAAGTAGAAACAAAAGAGTGCGACCTCTCTTGTGCACCCATGTACTCCTCAGGTTCATCCGCTGAGTCGATGATGGTGATGCCGTTGCGGTGGGTGCCGTCGGTAGGGAAGGAGATCTGAGGCGGCGAAAGACGGTCAGGAGTCGTGATGTCTGGTTTGGTGGATGTTTCTGTCAATGGAGAAGCTCATGTGAGGTGGACGACGTCACGGCAGGAGCAGGATAAACCACACAAAGTCCCATTCGACACCTACCTGTAACTGAAGTAATTCTGTAAGGGCTCATTTTGGCTTGCATGATTCTAAAAACGCAGGGATAGGAAAAACACCGGAATAGGATAGGAATGCACATGGTAAATAGAGCATTTGTAAACACAGGATTTCTGTCAACTTGGGTGTTTGGTTTACAGGAATTGGAAGAGCAGAGGAATGCAAAGAAACATGGCCAAAATAAAGTGAAACCATATGAAAGCGTGTACAGTTAGAATGTTATTCTGCCACTAATGCACTTGGTCTTTTTTTCATGCATAGGATTTTGAAAAGTAGGTCCAGGTGGATGTTTTGCTTCATTCCTTTCAACAAAATGCATGAATAATTGAATAGTAGAGTGCCATTGGAAAATTCCCTATTGCTATGTTTTTCCGTTGAACCAAAATAACCCTAATGGATCGACATGAATGTATAGTAATAAGTGATGCAACAAGTGTACAACCTCTTTGCCGTAACCGTGTCGACCTCAACATCATGGTTTGGTCGCTGAAGCAGTTGAGGCAGAGGTGGCTATCGGAGGTGTGGAGGAAGATCTGATGAATCTGTAGACGGCGTCCAGGGCACTGCTCTGTTGTGATGGATCGTTCTGTCATTGGAGCAGCCCCGGTGAGCCATAAGACGTCAAGGCTGAAGCAGCACAAGACAGACATCATCAATCTCAAGTGGGATTCTAATAGCATCTCCAATAGATTAGGTAAAATAGATGTAAAATTTACATCACCAATAACCACGTGACTACAACAGATGAGGTAAAAACTGTTGACTCTGAACTTAACTGTCGAAACTGAAATTTACTGTGGAATCGGAATGTTACTATCGAAATTGAACGCAGTGGTAGCAGAGAGGCACTTGACATGTAGTTTAGGGAGGGCCTACAGTTCATCTTCAACCTGCACCCCCCTGAGCCGCCAGCTACCACCGGTCGAACCGCCGGCCCCAGCGCCGCCTCGCTGCCCCGAAACAACTCCCCACCGCCGGTCCGCCGCCGCCCCGGCCAGCCCTCTAGGCCCCCCGCCCCCACCCTGAACCCTAAGATAGATAGTGGGGTACCTCTCCGGCGAGCCCCCGTCCCCGCTGCGGGTGGTTCTTCCTTAACTCCGGCGAGCCCCCCACCCCCTGAAAATTGACTGACCCAAAAGTCGATTCAGTCGACTGAAATGTAGCTAAATCGGAGCAGAGCAGCAGCACGAGCGAGGGGGAGTGCAGCAGCAGTGCGAGCGAGCGAGCGAGAGCCGGAGCAGCAGCAGCAGCACGAGCGAGCGAGCGAGAGCCGAAGCAGCAGCAGCAGATCCGGCTGGTATGGACGCCACCGCCGAAGGGGCCTCGCACTGGGGGAGAGCCGCCGTAGAGATGTCACCCGCGGCGCCGGCTTCAAGGTATCCGCTCCATGGGGGTGCGGGATGGAGCACCGTCGGCGCCGGGAGGTCGAGTTAAGGAGAAGGTGTGATGCGATGAGTGTACAACCTCTTTGCTGGCGCCGAGTAGGCCTCGGCTTCGTCCGAGGAGTCGGTGAGGATGTTACGGTTCCGGCGGAGCAGGTGAAGGCATCGCTGTGGGGATGGAGCAGCAGCGATAGACGAGGCGATCGTCGGAGCAGCTCCTTGGAGGTGGAGGACGGGGCGGCTGAACCGGCGGGACGACGAGATGGACGACGGATCCTCGTCCGGGGAGGTGGACGAGGGACGTCGAGCTGTTGCGGTGGACGACGTCGTCGGGGAAGAGGCTCCGGCTGGGCAGCGGTGAGGTGGCGGACGGAGGACGGTGGGGTTTCGCGGCTTGAGCGGAGAGGTTATGGCGGCCTGGGATTTCGAATGGCAAAAAGGAGGGGATGGGAGGGGATGAACCATGACTTAGGGACGCGCTTGTCCAAAATGTAGGGTGTGTTACAAAAGTACCCCCCACCGATTTGAACTAGCGGCCCTTTCGGCTCAGGGTTAGAAGGGGGATTTCACGTGTCGGGACTTGGCCGCTGGAGGGAGTTTTCGCGTGCGTTGTAATTTGGGGATAGCAAGGCGCGGGTTGTGAAGGCGCCAGTTTTGGGAGCACGATATCTGAATTTCGGGATATAACAAGGCGCGGGTTGAATTTTAGGGACAAGCCTGATACTTCTCCAATGTATCTACAATTTTTGATTGTTCCATGCTATTATATTACCCGTTTTGGATGTTTATGGGCTTTATTATACACTTCTATATTATTTCTGGGACTAACCTATTAACCGGAGGCCCAGCCCAAAATGTTGTTTTCTTGCCTATTTCAGTGTTTCGAAGAAAAGGAATATCAAATGGAGTCCAAACGGAAGGAAACCTTCAGGGGAGTTATTTTTGGAACGAAAGCAATCCAGGAGACATGGAGTAGACGTCAGGGAAGCTTCAAGGAAGCCACGAGGTAGGGAGGCGCGCCCTACCCCCCTCGGCGCGCCCCCACCCTCGTGGGCCCCTCGTGGCTCCCCTGACCGACTTCTTTCGCCTATATATATCCATATACCCTAAAAACATCCGAGAGTACAATAGATCGGGAGTTCCGCCACAGCAAGCCTCTGTAGCCACCAAAAACCAATCGGGACCCTAATCCGGCACCCTGCCGGAGGGGGGATCCGTCACCGGTGGCCATCTTCATCATCCCGGCACTCTCCATGACGAGGAGGGAGTAGTTCACCCTTGGGGCTGAGGGTATGTACCAGTAGCTATGTGTTTGATCTCTCTCTCTCTCTCTCGTGTTCTTGATTTGGCACGATCTTGATGTATCGTGAGCTTTGCTATTATAGTTGGATCTTATGATGTTTCTCCCCCTCTACTCTCTTGTAATGGATTGAGTTTTCGCTTTGAAGTTATCTTATCGGATTGAATCTTTAAGGATTTGAGAACACTTTATGTATGTCTTGCATGTGCTTATCTGTGGTGAGAATGGGATATCACGTGATCCACTTGATGTATGTTTTGGTGATCAACTTGCGGGTTCCGTGACCTCCTAAACTTATGCATAGGGGTTGGCACACGTTTTCGTCTTGACTCTCCGGTAGAAACTTTGGGGAACTCTTTGAAGTACTTTGTTTTGGTTTGAATAGATGAATCTGAGATTGTGTGATGCATATCATATAATCATACCCACGGATACTTGAGGTGACATTGGAGTATCTAGGTGACATTAGGGTTTTGGTTGATTTGTGTCTTAAGGTGTTATTCTAGTACGAACTCTATGATAGATCGAACGGAAAGAATAGCTTCGTGTTATTTTACTACGGACTCTTGAATAGACCAATCAGAAAGAATAACTTTGAGGTGGTTTAGTACCCTACCATAATCTCTTCATTTGTTCTTTCCTATTAGTGACTTTGGAGTGACTCTTTGTTGCATGTTGAGGGATAGTTATATGATCCAATTATGTTATTATTGTTGAGAGAACTTGCACTAGTGAAAGTATGAACCCTCGGCCTTGTTTCCTAGCATTGCAATACTGTTTTCGCTCACTTTTATCGCTTGTTACCTTGCTGTTTTTATATTTTCAGATTACAAAAACCTATATCTACCATCCATATTGCACTTGTATCACCATCTCTTCGCCGAACTAGTGCACCTATACAATTTACCATTGTATTGGGTGTGTTGGGGACACAAGAGACTCTTTGTTATTTGGTTGCAAGGTTGCTTGAGAGAGACCATCTTCATCCTACACCTCCCACGGATTGATAAACCTTAGGTCATCCACTTGAGGGAAATTTGCTACTGCCCTACAAACCTCTGCACTTGGAGGCCCAACAACGTCTACAAGAAGAAGGTTGTGTAGTAGACATCAAGCAGTTTCTCGCGCCGTTGCCGGGGAGGTTAGTGCTTGAAGGTATATCTTTCGATCTTGCAATTGAATCTTTTAGTTTCTTGTTTTATCACTAGTTTATTCTATAAAAGAAAACTACAAAAAATGGAATTAAGGGTGCCTCATATGCTTCATCTTTTTAATGTCTTCTGTGAAAATAAGGATTCCGATAATTGTGCTCAATTGCTAGAGGAAGAATGCATTAGAATGTTTGGCACTAAATCTTTGAATGATGAGCATGATTGCAATGTTGTTAGTACAAATTCCTTGAATATCCATGATGCGAATGGTATGCAAAGCCACAAGCTTGGGGATGCTATGTTTGACGAAGATGATATTTTTTGTCCCCCAAGTTTTGATGAGCAAATTTATTATGATGATAGCATGCCTCCTATTTATGATGATTATATTGATGAAAGTGGGTTTGGAAGAGTGTAAAATTTAGGAAGTAATGATCCCACTATTTTGGAGGATGTTGAATCTTATTGTAATATTTATGATAGTCGATTTGGAGAGGTCATGACTTTATTTAGTGATGAATCCACTATTTTGGAAGATGTTTCAATTGATTATGAGAATAAAGTTGCATTTATGATGATTATTGTGATGATATGTATTCTATAAAGAATAATGATAACCACGGAACTTGTCATCATGATTTTAATTTTCAATTGGATTATGCCTCACATGATAGTTATTTTGTTGAGTTTGCTCCCACTACTATTCATGAGAAGAATTTTGCTTATGTGGAGAGTAATAAAAAATTTATGCTTGTAGATCATGAAAAGAATGCTTTATGTGATAGTTATATTGTTGAATTCATTCATGATGCTACTGCAAATTATTATGAGGGAGGAATATATGCTTGTAGGAATTGCAATAATATCAAGTTTCCTCTCTATGTGCTTAAAGTTTTAAAGTTATGCTTGTTTTGCCTTCCTATGCTAGTTGATTATTGTTCCCATAAGTTGTTTGCTCACAAAATCCCTATGCATAGGAAGTGGGTTAGGCTTAAATGTGTTAGTCATATTCTTCATGATGCTCTCTTTATGTTTCAATTCTTATCTTTTATGTGAATATCATTGAAATCATCATGCCTAGCTAGGGGCGTTAAATGTTAGCGCTTGTTGGGAGGCAACCCAATTTTATTTTTGTTATTTACTTTTTGTTCCTGTTTAGAAATAAATAATCTATCTAGCCTCTGGTTAGATGTGGTTTTATGTTTTAATTAGTGTTTGTGCCAAGTAAAACCTATGGGAAGACTTGGGTAAAGTCTTTATGACCATGCTGTAAAAAACAGAAACTTTAGCACTCACGAGATTAGCCGCCATTTTTTACTGGGGAGTAATTTTACGTCGATTCTTTTTGCAGATGATTAATAGACAAATTCCTCACGTCCACCAATTTATTTCGTAATTTTTTGAGTTCCATAAGTATACGTTTGATACAGATTACTACAGACTGTTCTGTTTTTGACAGATTCTGTTCTTATTCTATTCTTTGCTTATTTTGATGAATCTATGACTAGTATCGGAGGGTATGAACCATTGAGAAGTTGGAATACAGTAGATATTACACCAATATGAATTTATAATGAGTTCACAACAGTACCTAAGTGGTGATTTATTTTCTTATACTAACGGAGCTTACGAGTTTTCTGTTGAGTTTTGTGTTGTGCAGTTTTCAAGTTTTGGGTAAAGATTCGATGGACTATGGAATAAGGAGTGGCAAGAGCCTAAGCTTGGGGATGTCCAAGGCACCCCACGGTAATATTCAAGGACAACCAAGAGCCTAAGCTTGGGGATGCCCCGGATGGCATCCCCTCTTTCGTCTCCGTTCATCGGTAACTTTACTTGGAGCTATATTTTTATTCACCACATGATATGTGTTTTGCTTGGAGCGTTATTTTATTTTATTTTGTTTTGCTTGCTGTTTGAATAAAATACCAAGATCTGAAACTCTTAAATGTTAGAGAGTCTTCACATAGGTACATAATTATTCAACTACTCATTGATCTTCAGTTATATCTTTCAGAGTAGTTTGTCATTTGCTCTAGTGCTTCACTTATATCCTTTTAGAGCACGGCGGTGGTTTTATTTTGAAGAAATAGATGAACTCTCATGCTTCACTTATATTAATTTGAGAGTCTTTTAGAACAGCATGGTAATTTGCTTTGGTTATGAATTTAGTCCTAATATGATAGGCATCCAAGAGGGATATAATAAAAACTTTCATAAAAAGTGCATTGAATACTAAGAGAAGTTTGATACTTAATAGTTGTTTTGAGATATAAAGGTGGTGATATTAGAGTCATGATAGTTGGGTAATTATGAAATTGAGAAATACTTGTGTTGAGGTTGGCAAGTCCTGTAGCATGCACGTACGGTAAACGTTGTGTGACAAATTTGAAGCATGGAGTATTCTTTGATTGCTTTCCTTATGAGTGGCGGTCGGGGACGAGCGATGGTCTATTCCTACCAATCTATCCCCCTAGGGGCATGCGTAGTAGTACTTTGCTTCTAGCGCTAATAAACTTTTGCAATAAGTATATGAGTTCTTTATGACTAATGTGAGTCCATGGATATTACGCACTCTCACCCTTCCATCATTGCTAGCCTCTTCGGTACCGTGCATTGCCCTTTCTCACCTTGAGAGTTGGTGCAAACTTCGCCAGTGCGTCCAAACCCCGTGATACGATACGCTCTATCACACATAAACCTCCTTATATCTTCCTCAAAACTGCCACCATACCTACCTATTATGGCATTTCCATAGCCATTCCGAGATATATTGCCATGCAACTTTCCACCATTCCATTTATTATGACACGCATCATCACTGTCATATTGCCTTGCATGATCATGTAGTTGACATCGTATTTGTGGCAAAGCCACCATGGTAATTTTTCATATATGTCACTCTTGATTCATTGCATATCCCGGTACACCGCCGGAGGCATTCACATAGAGTCATATTTTTTTCTAAGTATCGAGTTGTAATTCTTGAGTTGTAAGTAAATAAAAGTGTGATAATCATCATTATTAGAGCATTGTCCCATGTGAGGAAAGGATGATGGAGACTATGATTCCCCTACAAGTCGGGATGAGACTCCGGACTAAAGAAAAAAAATGAGGCCAAAAAAAAAGAGAAGGCCCAAATAAAAAAAGAAAAAAATGAGAGAAAAAGAGAGAAGGGACAATATTACTATCCTTCCACACTTGTGCTTCAAAGTAGCACCATGATCTTCATGATAGAGAGTCTCTTATTTTGTCACTTTCATATACTAGTGGGAATTTTTCATTATATAACTTGTCTTGTATATTCTAATGATGGGCTTCCTAAAAATATCCTAGATCTTCGAGAGCAAGCAAGTTGGATGCACACCAACTTAGTTTCTTTTGATGAGCTTTCATATATTTATAGCTCTGGTGCATCCGTTGCATGGCAATCCCTACTCCTCGCATTGACATCAATTGATGCGCATCTCCATAGCCCGTTGATTAGCCGCGTCAATGTGAGACTTTCTTCTTTTTTTGTCTTCTCACATAACCCCTATCATCATACTCTATTCCACCCATAGTGCTATGTCCATGGCTTGCGCTCATGTATTGCGTGAGGGTTGAAAAGGCTGAAGCACGTTAAAAAGTATGAACCAATTGCTCGGCTTGTCATCGGGGTTGTGCATGATGGGAGAATATTTGTGTGACGAAAATGAAGCATGGCCAAACTATATGATTTTGTAGGGATAAGCTTTCTTTGGCTATGTTATTTTGAGAAGACATAATTGCTTGGTTAGTATGCTTGAAGTATTATTATTTTTATGTCAATATTAAACTTTTGTCTTGAATCTTATGGATCTGAATATTCTTGCCACAATAAAGAAGATTACATTGATAAATATCTTAGGTAGCATTCCACATCAAAAATTCTGTTTTTATCATTTACCTACTCGAGGACGAGCAGGAATTAAGCTTGGGGATGCTTGATACATCTCCAACGTATCTATAATTTTTTATTGTTCCATGCTATTATATTACCCGTTTTGGATGTTTATGGGCTTTATTATACACTTTTATATTATTTTTGGGACTAACCTATTAACCGGAGGCCCAGCACAAAATGTTGTTTTCTTGCCTATTTCAGTGTTTCAAAGAAAAGGAATATCAAATGGAGTCCAAATGGAATGAAACCTTCGGGAGAGTTATTTTTGGAACGGAAGCAATCCAGGAGACTTGGAGTAGACATCAGGGAAGCTTCAAGGAAGCCACGACGCAGGGAGGCGCTCCCTGCCCCCCTGGGCGCGCCCCCACCCTCGTGGGCCCCTTGTGGCTCCCCTGACCGACTTCTTTCGCATATATATATCCATATACCCTAAAAACATCCGAAAGCACAATAGATCGGGAGTTCCGCTGCCGCAAGCCTCTGTAGCCACCAAAAACCAATAGGGACACTATCCCGGCACCCTGCCGGAAGGGGGATCCCTCACCGGTGGCCATCTTCATCATCCCGGCACTCTCCATGACGAGGAGGGAGTAGTTCATCCTCGGGGCTGAGGGTATGTACCAGTAGCTATGTGTTTGATCTCTCTCTCTCTCTCTCGTGTTCTTGATTTGGCACGATCTTGATGTATCGCGAGCTTTGCTATTATAGTTGGATCTTATGATGTTTCTCCCCCTCTACTCTCTTGTAATGGACTGAGTTTTCCCTTTGAAGTTATCTTATCGGATTGAGTCTTTAAGGATTTGAGAACAATTTATGTATGTCTTGCATGTTCTTATCTGTGGTGACAATGGGATATCACGTGATCCACTTGATGTATGTTTTGGTGATCAACTTGCGGGTTCCGTGACCTCATGAACTTACGCATAGGGGTTGGCACACGTTTTCGTCTTGACTCTCCGGTAGAAACTTTGGGGCACTTTTTGAAGTACTTTGTGTTGGTTTGAATAGATGAATTTGAGATTGTGTGATGCATATCGTATAATCATACCCACAGATACTTGAGGTGACATTGGAGTAGCTAGGTGACATTAGGGTTTTGGTTGATTTGTGTCTTAAGGTGTTATTCTAGTACGAACTCTATGATAGATCGAACGGAAAGAATAGCTTCGTGTTATTTTACTACGGACTCTTGAATAGACCGATCAGAAAGAATGACTTTGAGGTGGTTTAGTACCCTACCATAATCTCTTCGTTTGTTCTCCGCTATTAGTGACTTTGGAGTGACTCTTTGTTGCATGTTGAGGGATAATTATATGATCCAATTATGTTATTATTGTTGAGAGAACTTGCACTAGTGAAAGTATGAACCCTAGGCCTTGTTTCAATACCGTTTTCGCTCACTTTTATCGCTTGTTACCTTGCTGTTTTTATATTTTCAGATTACAAAAACCTATATCTACCATCCATATTGCACTTGTATCACCATCTCTTCGCTGAACTAGTGCACCTATACAATTTACCATTGTATTGGGTGTGTTGGGGACACAAGAGACTCTTTGTTATTTGGTTGATGGGTTGCTTGAGAGAGACCATCTTCATCCTACGCCTTCCACGGATTGATAAACCTTAGGTCATCCACTTGAGGGAAATTTGCTACTGTCCTACAAACCTCTGCACTTGGAGGCCCAACAATGTCTACAAGAAGAAGGTTGTGTAGTAGACATCAAAGCCTAACGTCTAATATTGTACTTGTACTTTCTCTCGTGCATGCAGACGCCCGCATCCCTCTCAGCCTCCCTCAGCATTCTCTAGCTCCATCGCGCAAATTCGTCTTTTCACTTTTGGTCGTTCACCCACGGTGTGTGTAGGCCCCCCCCCCCCCCCGCCAGCTCCTTCTTTACGGCACACATCGATCGATATGCCTCTCTAGCTAGGTGTGCCTAGCACAAACACAAGCTTCCCCTCTTCACTTATCACCGTCCATGCCTCACTCCCACCACTCTTTTCATCGATCTCGTACTCGCACACTCCTTCCCCCTCGATATAGTATGACTCTCGCACCACCTCCTAGATGCATCCCTCTCTCTCTATCCTTCTCCCCGTGCCTCATTTGCTTCTAACACACACATGCATGTATACCGATCGATCTCCCAACATATACCTAGGTCATGGCCAATCACACTGCTAGTTTGGGCTCTGGTTCTATTTCTTCGGTGGTAATCGAGGAATTGCCAGCAGAGGATACATCACCACCCAGCTTTGCATTGCCACAGTCTCCTTCGCTGCTGGTTTCTCAGGAGGATTTCCAGTTTTCTTCAGTCACTCCCACACCGTTGGGCAAGAGGCCACGTCAGACTCGACGTCCCAAGCGCTCTGCGATGCTCGTTGAACCAGACCTGGATTTCTCGACTCGAAGGTTGACTCTTAGTTGTGCTAGAAGGACTGCCATGAAGGTTGACTCTTAGTTCTACTATCCCTTTGAAATCTACTCCTCTGCGTCGCCCCAAGGCCAAGAAGCTCAAGCTTGATGAAGATTCTAGCCAGCAGATCCCTCTTCTGCCTCCCACGCCCATCCCAACAATGCAGGCCATTGGAGAGGCACTGGGCATCAACCCATTAGAGTTATCGGTGGAGAAGCTTATGGCTCCTCCACGCTCTTCTGAAGATGATGATGTTTCACATGATGATTGAAGACCCAAGAAGCTTGGTGGAGAGTTGGGCACTTTTGTTCTCGTGTCCTTTTATTTTTAGTTTCTTCAGCTTGTCTAAATGTATGAAATGCTTTGGCTCTGGCACTTCTGTAACTGTCCTGGCTACACTTATGTCCATGTTGTTATGCAGTTGGACTCGCTTTTATTCCCCCGCACTGGTTTTCTATGGATAGTTCCTTGTTTCGTAACTGGCATGTGCTCTGTTGGAATGTGCGTGGGTTGAATTCTGAGGCTAGGCAGCATGATCTAAGGGCAAAGATCGAGGAGAGTCGTTGTTCCATAATTTGCTTGAAAGAAACTAAATGTGAGCAGTTCGACATTCGAATGATTAGATGTCCTAGGAGGTTTGATCAATTCGCGTTCTCGCCATCCATTGGAGCCTCCGGTGGGATCCTTGTCATTTGGAATTCGTCGGTCTTTGATGGTCAACTCATTGATGTTCAGTGCTTTGGGGTTGTGGTCTCATTCAGATCTCTGCATAACTCTGAACGATGGACCCTAGTCTCTGTGTACGGTCCATGTGAAGGCCAGCCTAGGGATGATTTTGTTAGTTGGTTATACCACCTAAACATCCCTCCTGATGAAAATTGGCTATTGCTGGGGGACTTTAATTTCATCAGATCCTTGGATAATAGAAATCTACCAGGTGGTGATGTTAATGATATCTTTCTATTTAATGAAATTATTGGTCACCTTGTTCTTTTGGAGCTGCCATTGAAATGTAGAAGTTTCACCTGGTCTAATATGCAACAAAACCCTCTGTTAGAGCAGCTTGATTGGTTTTTTACCACAGCAGATTGGATTTCTCATTATCCAAACACTGTGGTTCATCCCCTTACCAAAACTGCCTCAGATCATGTGCCTTGCGTGGTGTCCATTGACACGACCATTCCTGCAGCCAAGGTTTTTAGGTTTGAGAATTTCTAGGTTGATATGCCATGATTTATGGAATGTGTAATGAAGTCTTGGAACTCACCGGTTTTTTCTGATCTTTCTGCTTCTGTTGTCCTCACTAGAAAGTTCAAGAGACTGAGATCTGATTTGAAAATATGGAGCAAGAAATTATCATACATCAAGAAGCTCATAGTGGATTGTTCTAAGGTGATCCTCCATTTTGATCATCTGGAAGAAGTCAGGCCTTTGACAAGGCCAGAGTTCAATTTTCGGAAAATTGTTAAGATCCACTATGAGCATTTGCTAAAGATTCATTATATTTATTGCAAGCAGAGATGCACTATCTGGTACATTAAGGTTGGCGAGGAAAACTCCAAATTCTTCCATGCAATGGCTTCTGAGCGTATGAGGAAGAACTCAATCTCCAGTTTGAAAGCAAATGACATGGCTGATCCAGTGTCTGATCATGCACAGATGGCGGGAACCCTTTGGGCCTCGTTTAAATCCAGAATGGGCCAGTCCCAAGGGATATCTATGGGCTTTGCTTTACACCAGTTAATTCAGCCAATCCCTGGTCTGGAGGAACTATCTTTGCCCTTTTCGGATGAGGAAATCAACCAGGTTTTGAAGGAGTTGCCTGTTGATCGAGCCCCTGGTCCCGATGGTTTCAATGGGATGTTTGTTAAGCGCTGCTGGCCCATAATTGAGAATGATTTTTTGAGGCTTATTAAGGATTTTTATGAGGGAAAGCTTTCGCTTGAAAGTATCAATGGTTCTGTCATCACACTCATCCCTAAGATCATTTCTTCTGAAGGGCCAGATGATTTCAGGCCTATATCCCTCACCAACACTTGTTTAAAATTCTTAACTAAGTTGTTGGCCAATAGGTTGCAGAAGTGATTCTTAAGTGTATTCACAAAAACCGGTATGGATTCCTCAAAGGTAAATCAATTCAGGACTGCCTGACTTGGTCTTTTGAGTACATCCATCAGTGTAAACAATCCAAGCGACCAATCATTATTCTCAAATTGGACTTTGCTAGGGCTTTTGATACTGTCGAGCATGAGGTCATTCTTCAGATGTTGAAGCATAAAGGGTTTGATGATAAATGGTTGAGTTGGGTTAAGCAAATTCTTTCCACAGGTTCTTCATCTGTTTTGTTAAATGGAATTCCTGGGAAACAATTCAAATGCAAATGTGGAGTCAGACAGGGTGATCCTCTTTCCCCATTGTTGTTTGTCATTGCAGCTGATCTTCTGCAGTCAGTGGTTAACCAAATGTTGGCACTTGGAGCTTTATCCCTGCCTATTCCATCTCATGATGTAGATTTTCCCATCATCCAATATGCAGATGATACTATTATCTTTCTTGCCGCTAAGGATGAGGAGCTTATTGCACTTAAAAACATGATGCATACCTTCCAACAATCCACTGGTTTAAAGGTGAACTTTTCAAAATCATCAATGATTCCTTTGAACATAGAGGAAAGTGAAGCTATCAGGCTGGCTGCTATTCTTGGTTGTAGAATTTGACAGCTACCATTCACCTACCTTGGTTTGCCCTTGGGAACTACTAGGCCCAAGATCGCTGATCTCATGCCTCTGGTTGATAGTCTTGAGAAGAGATTAACGGCTAGCTCTTCAATGCTGAATAAAGGCTCTCGGTTATAATTGCTTACATCTGTTTTGACCTCTATGCCTATATACTTTTTGTGTAGCCTGAGCATCCCACTTGGGATCATTAAGCAGTTGGATCGAATCTTCAGACAGTGTCTCTGGAGGGGTAACAGTGATGCTCCAAAGCAATCCCTGGCTGCATGGGACCTGGTCTGCAGGCCAAAAGACAAAGGTGGTTTAGGGGTCATTAATCTCAACATCCAGAAAAAAGGCCTACTGATCAAGCATCTCCACAAATTTTATAACAAGGTTAACATTCCTTGGGTGGCCTTGATTTGGAACAGCTACTATGATCATGGTGTCCCCCATGCCACAGCACAAGCTGGATCATTCTGGTGGAGAGATGTGCTAAAACTTCATGAGACTTATACTGACATTGCCTCAGTACATGTTAACATGGATGACACAACATTGTTTTGGACTGATTCTTGGCATATTGGGGGCTCTGCTATACCTCTTTGTTGGAGACTGCCTCAGTTATTCTCTTTTGTCAACAATGATAAGATATCAGTTCAGGAATTCCTTCAGTCTCATGATCTATTCTCCATGTTTTATCTCCCCCTTTCCCATGAGGTTGCCTCTGAGTTACATGTGCTGGAAGGATGGATCATGCAGTTAAATAGGGACCCCACCATTCCTGATGTTTGGATATGGCCTGGTAAATCTGGGGGTTATTCTGCCAAAAGCTTTTATATCATAATGCACTCCCATTTGCCCACAATACAACCTTGCAAATGGTTGTGCCAGAGTAGGTGCACTATGAAGATCATGGTTTTTGGATGGTTGCTATGTTTTGACAGACTCCACACAAAGGATATGTTGGTTAGAAGACATTGGAGATCAAGTCAGGGTGATAATCTTTGTCTCATCTGTAGTGAATATGTGTATGAGGACAGAATCCATCTGTTCTTCAATTGCAAGTTCAGCACCAGAGTATGGAATTACTTGGGCATTGATTGGGCTGGTCGCTCTGATATCCAACAGTGTATCATCCATGCTCGGACCAGCTTCAGACTTCCTTTCTTCTTTGAAGTTATGCTAACAGCTGCATAGAATATACGGATTCTTAGAAATGGTAGAACCTTTAGAGCTGAGAGAGCCACCTTCAGTGCATGGAAATGTAAATTCATCCATGATATCTCACTCCTAGCTTATAGGGTGAAAGACAAAATCAAACCTCAACTGTTGGCTTGGATTGATTCTCTGTTGTAAAGCAGGTAGGCTTAGTTAGACATAGATAGGTCTTTGTTCCTAGCTCTTGTATATAGTTTTCTATTTTTGTACAGTGCTCTTCTTTATTCAATAAAGGGCTGTGGGGCTTTTGCCTCACAGTAAATATTCAAACAAAACATATACCTAGGTCGACTTTAACTATTCCCCCCATCGATCGACGTACCTCACAAGTTATGTCTCTCCTTTCTCTGACAAAGGACAGTTGATCTTCCTATGTAGTTATGTCTGCTTACCATAGCCATATCGTCCCCCCTCATCATTCGTGCATGCCTCCTGACCCGTCTCTCACACGCACGTGCACAGACAGGTAGCCATCCCCTCTCTTATTGATATTGCAGGCGTGCCCTCCGGTTGTCTAGCAAGCCTATCCCACCATTTGTTAGAAGCAACTCCACTACCACCCCCTCCAACACTCTAGCTCTGTCTCTCTCCCAACCTTCTTCCTCTCCTACACATATGCATGGATGCCGATCGATCTCCCTTAATACATGAGGTAGATCGATCTCCCTTAATACATGAGGTAGACCTCTCTCCTCCTCCACACATATGCCAGCCATTGTACCTCTATAGTTAATTAGGCCTCCCTCCCCCTCCCCCCCCCACCACACACCGATAGTCGAGCGCTGTAGGTAGGTATCCAAGCCACAGAGACAAACTGCACCCGTCCCCTCTCACGTTCCAGTAGGCCAGCCACTCTATATCTTTGACATGAGCACACACAAATTCGATGGCACTCTTTATCGATCGCGCGCGCACACACACACACATCACCCCTCTCTTCGATTCTATGGACACCTCAAGCCGATGATACCTCCACTCTCTTCTCGTGGATCCCCCCCTCTATATATATGATATATCCAGGACTCTATTTCACACACATTGCATATGTTACATTTTTTGATTGACCCCCCCAAAAAAATCTCACGAACCCACACACTATATCGCTCTATGTTTGTATCTCTCTCACACAACCCCACGTAGGTGGTGTACGTATACAAGAAGAGAATAGGTGCACCGTCCACGTACTCACGCTTAGTGCCCAGCCACACCCGCGCAGGTACACGGTGGAGCTCATTTCGGTATGAAATGGCAGCCCACGTGCTAATTTGAACGCGTGTAGCGGTTGTTTACCTACGGAGGTCGTGTACCATGCGTGCACGAAACAAAGTTCAACTTGATGCGTTGGCGCGTTATTTTTAAATAAAGTTATATCCCTCAATGGCACGTACACAGAATATAAAACGATTTTTATGGAGAAAAAGGTAGTCCGCTCCACTCACTACAAAAAAATACACTTCCGTGATGATACGTGTTTGTCGTAGTAGGTCGCGTTTTTTGCCATGCATGTACATCCATGACGATTTTATGACAGAATCAAGATAGTCATACCTGTGCTATCGTAGAAGTGTTCCATGACATTACCAAAACTATCATCACGGAAGTGTGCACTTCCATGACGATAAATCGCGCGTCACAGAAGTGCTTTCGTCAAGGGTGACCGACACGTGGCATCCACCGTAACGGAACGCCGTTAAGCTATCGGGTCGGGTTTTGGAGCCGCTAACCCGTTAACAGCCCCGACCAATGGGGATTTTCCACGTGTAAAATCATCATTGGCTAGAGGAAACACGTGTCGGCTCATCGTTGGGACAGATGTCATCCACTCATTGGACAGAAGGCGCCTATGATACGTCGACACGTGGCACGGCCCAACAGAGGCCCATTCCTGTGAAAAGGCCGGCCCGTTTGACTTGGTCAAAAGGTGGTGGGCCGGCCCATGGAAAGCCTGTTAACGACATGTTTGCATATAGCCCATTTACAGCCCGCTAACCCAAGGCCCGTTACGCCCTATCCGAATTAGGCCCAGTAGCGTCATCTGGGCCATCCAATATGATTCTAGCCCGTTTTCACTTATGTCCCATGTATGGCCCATGACGTCTTTCGGCCCATATGAGGCCCTATGTAACTCTTGGCCTATTAACGGCCCGTGGTGAAACTGGCCCGTAATGAACAGTGTATCACTTTACACCCATTAACGGCCCATGGTGAAACTGGCCCGTAATGAACAGTGTATCACTTTATACCCATTAACGGCCCGTTATTCCGTTGGGCCGTTTCCAGCCCATGTTATCTTTCGGCCTTCTTAGAGCCCATTTATTCTTGGGCTCATTTCCAGCATTCATTTACTTACGGCCCGTTACTGTCATTTTCTGCTTGTGGGCCAAATTCAACCCGTGGTTACAGTCGGCCCATTTGTGGTCCGTTAATACGTTGGGCCATTTTCATAGCGTCATCAAATACGGCCTATTAACGATGGCCCGTTATGGTCGGCCCATGAACGGACGATTCCAACTCTAGCCCGTTTACGGCCATAATGCGGCCTGTTATTGGCCCATGTTTGGCCAATCGATCATACAGCCTGTATAAGGCCCATTGATGATATGGCCCGTAGAAGGCCCATTGTTTCTACGGCCCGTAGAAGGCCCATTGTTTCTACGGCCCGTAGAAGGCCCACTGTTTCTATGGCCCGTAGGAGGCCCAGTGTCACTACAGTAAATATTAGCCCATGGTTATTGTGGCCTAGTTTTAAAAAATAGGTTATTGCAGCCACTAGCAAACCGCGGTAAAAGAACTGCACTGACTACAAGCAAACAAAAAAACAAGACAACAAGGAAATAAATAAGCAAGCAACTTATGCTAGGCTATCACGGCTATTACACATATTACATCCATTGGGCATCAAAGTTCGCCACCAGTGCAAATATAGGGAACAAAGCAGCATATAAACGCCGCAGCAAAACAAGTCCAGAACTGAAACCACTTCAGAAGAGTTCAAGAAACAATATCCTGGGTACCCATAATGCTGGCAAGATGCTTAGCAAGCTTATTAACTTTCTCTTGTTTGGCGCTTAAATCCTCCAGCGCTTGCTGTTGCACAAGAAAGTACGCATCTGAATTCTGCAGGGACTTCCTCAGTCCTTCGGCTTCTTGCCGCAGCACAGCTGACTGATGCCTTTCAGCTTGTAGCTGAGACTGAAGAAGCCGAAGTGATTCAGGCAGCGAGTTCGAAGAGCTTGTGCCAGCGGTACTGGCCAGTAACTCGAACACTACATCAACGCAGGACTGTGGGGTTTTCTCACTGTCTACAAGATCGTTTTTATCACCTTTCTTGGAGACCAACAGGGTTGTCTCACTATCGTGAACCTTATCTGCATTACTTTCTCTACCATTGCATAGTGGGGTGCTCTTCTCCAATATTCTGTTTGCATACTACAAGAGAAACAAGCAGACACATCACAGGTTTAGCTTGTAGTATACGAAACTCATTTTGGTAAACCGGTTCAGTAGTAAGGTGGACAAGATAACAACATGAAACAAACATATATCTATGTACTTTGGTCACTGTATTGTCCATATCATTCTAGCTTATGTTCCCTAATCAAGATGGAGACACAGTTCAACTCATATATTTTTAAGACACAGCAGCATAGACAGAATATAAGTGTGAGAAACTACACAGCATTGGCAGCACTTGTAATGTGCATCACATGAGAACATAACTGTTTATACAACTTAAACTAAAATCAACATAGAGCAAGAAGTTAGAACAGCAATCCAGTTAAAGAAATAGGTTTAAAACATACCTGTTGCGCCATTGGAGTTTCAATTGGATCCTTCAAATTCGAAAGTAGTTGGTATGAGTAAATACAGTGATGCAACAGCAAAGGAGTATGGACCATAGCTACGGAATCTGACCTGAGAACAGTTGCTCTTCTGCTTTAAACGTGGAGTTTGGGTTAGCTGTGGTGGTCTTCGTGCTTTGGGCACTGCAGCAGCTTCACAAACTGCTCGTGTGGGGGTACTCTGTGGTGGACATGGTGCTTTGTCAACTATAAGTGGGTTACTATCCGCTGGGGTTGCGGTTAGATGGGTTGTAGCTGGTTCTCTGCCCAACGGTGTAAGTGTGCAATCTGGAAGAGTCTCGATTATGTGTGGTGGGGCTTGTTTGTGGGCCAGTACAACCATGGTTCTATCTGCATCGACGGGTAGCACTGTCTTTTGTGAAGAACGGGTTTTTGCTCCCTTAGATACTGCCATCACCCCCTCCAATATCAAATGGCTGATAAACATGAAAAGAAATTGAACGTACAGACATTGTATGATAGACAGATATGGTAATTCACATATATGTTGTCTAACCAAACAGGACAGCATGACACAATTTCACATATATGATGCCTAACTAAACAGGATAGCATGACACAGTTTCAGATATATGATGGATAACTTAACAGGATATAATGGCATATTTCAACATATGATGAGTACCTAAACAGGATGACACGACAAAACTATATGATGTCTTTCTAAAATAGGTTGGGATGAAATAATTCACATACATGTTGTCTAAGTATACAGGATGGCATGATATAATTGATATAATTGATTCATATACTAAGCAGCTGGCACTCACATGTATGATCTCTAAACTAAGCAGATAGAATTCAATATTGTGCATATGATGTCTAAACTAAGCAATGCAAGACACCATATGCATCATATGAGAAATATAAACATTGCAACTTAGAGCATACACCTCAGGTGGGATATAGGACTGGTCATCTGTCTCTGAATCCTCCTCTGAGGAGCTCCCTATAACCATCAAGATATATGCTTCAACAGGTGCCATTGCCTGCTCTGAAGACCTTGTTTTCACTCCAGATTTTTCCATAACCGGCTCAAGCTGATACACATGAAGAGTAGTTCAATATACACAGATTGTCGACAAATGGAATACGTAATGAAAAAAAAAGATGGCATGAGATAATTCACATATATGATGCCTGGCTCCATGGCGGTGCATAATTCACATATATGATAACTGGCTGAAAAACATGGCATTGCATAATTCACATATCTGATATAGAAAGCAAACAGGAGGCATTCACACAAAGCATGTCTAATCTAAGCAGATGGCATGGCAATGCAAGACACCATATGCATGATATGAGCAATATAACCCAGCCAAGTTAGAGCATGCACCTGGGGGGGGGGGAATACGACTGCTCATCTCTCTCTGAATCCTCCTCTGAGGAGCTATCTATAACCAGCAAGAAATCTGCATCGACAGGTAGCACTGACTGCTCAGAAGACCTTGTTTTCACTCCAGATTTTCCCATGACCGACTCAAATGGCTGATGCACAGGAAGAGTAGATGAATGTATAAACATTGTTGACAAATGGAATACATTATGGAAAAAATATGGCACAATACAATTCACATATACGATGACTGGCTAAACAGGATGGCATTGCATGATTCACGTATATGATGCCTGGCTAAAGAAGATGGCATTGCATAATTCCCATATACTCCCTCCGTTCCTAAATATTTGTCTTTTTAGAGATTTCAAATGGACTACCACATACGGATGTATATAGACATATTTTAGAGTGTAGATTCACTCGTTTTGTTCTGTATGTAGTCACTTGTTGAAATCTCTAAAAAGACAAATATTTAGGAATGGTGGGAGTATGATATAGAAACCAAACAGGTGGCATGCACACAAAGCAAATCTAAACTAAGCTGATGACATATAAGATGTATAATGTAAGCAATGCAAGGCGCCATATGCATGATATGACCAACATCAGCATGCCAGGTTAGAGCAAACACCTCAGGTGGTAAACAGGCGTGGTCGGCTCCTTCTGAATCTCCATCTGAACAGTTATCTTCCTCTGGAATACAATCTGGAAATGCAGGAGGGGGGGCCACTTCGCCCACCATGGAGCGGTGTCTGCATGACATTATATTCGCACGCAACGGTCTTCTCTTTTTCTCTACATGTTCAGTACGATTGTGTACAATATCTGACATGCATAATAAAAAAAAGTTAGATTTTGTAAGGCCTAAGGGGTGCATGCAAAAATCAAGACTGATGGTAGCAAATGAGTGGATGGATCCAAAACTAATGATAGCAGGTAGATTATAGCTTCAGTTTAAAAAGATAGACAATGGATCATCTATTGTTTGTTGCCCACCCAACATCAACCACATAGAAGACCCCAGATGAACCAGTTAGTAGACAGATACTATTCGTTGTTGGCTCGATATGAGACCCATGGGCAATTCAAAACTCAAGATTGAACGATAAAGTAGCAGGTAATAATAACTGATGTATAACGTAAGCAAACACGAAAGACTGCGACCTCTCTTTCGGAACTGTGTAGTCCTCAGGTTCATCAGCTCAGTCGATGATGGCAATGCAGCTGGCATGGCTGCCGGCAACAGGGAAGATGATCTGAGGCAGCGAAAGGAAGTCTGCAGGGGGATCTCTGCTGCAGTGAACGCTTTTGTCGATGGTGCACCTCAGGTGGGGTGGATGACGGCACGGCAGGAGCAGGACATAACACACAGAGTTTTCTTTGACGCCTATCTGAAAATGAAGTAAATCTGTAAGGGCTCCTTAGAATTTGAGGATTCTATAAATGCAGGGACAGGAAAAACACAGGAATAGGATAGGAATGCACGTGCAAAACAGAGCATTTGGAAACATAGGATTTCAGTCAACCTGGGTGTTTGGCTCACATGAATTGGAAGAACAGAGGAATGGAGAAACAAAGTGATGCGACGAGTGTACAACCTCTTTGGCATAGCCTTGTGGACCTCAGCATCATTGGGTTGGACGTGGAGGATGGTGATGATGCTGGTGTGACTGTCGGAGGCGGGGAAGAAGACCCGAGGCCTCTGGAAATGGCGCCGAGGGTACTGCTCCGCTGGGATGGACGGTTCCGTCGTTGGAGCAGCTCCGCTAAGGTGTACGGCGACGAGGCTGAAGCATGACAAGACAGACAACGTTAATCTGAAGTGGGACCCTAATGCCATCTGCAATAGATGATGTAAAATACATCACCAAAAAGTGCTAGATGTAAAACACATCAGCCGCGCCACGGCCGCTCCGACAGATGCTGTAAGTACTGTTCACTCTGAACTTAACTGAAGAAAATGAACTTCACAGTCGAAACTGAATTTTACTGTCAAAACTGATTGAACTAGTAACAGAGCATTGCAATAGATGTTTAGGGCATTCGAGCACTAGTAGCAGAGAAGCAGTGATCTAAATCAGCAGATGCTCGAGCAGGGAACGCACTAGCAGAGAGCAAGTCGTGCAGTAGCACCGCGAGCGAGTGCTAAAGCAGCAACTCCTGTAGCTGCCGGAGGTCGTGCAGCAGCAGCAGCAGCGCAAGCGAGAGCAAGAGCAGAGCAGCAGCACGAACGAAAGCAGGAGCAGTGCAGCAGCGCGACCTATAGCAAGAACAGAGCCGCATCACGAGCGAGAGCCGGAGCAGCTGTAGCTAGTGCCGTTGTGGAAGTCGCCGCCGAGGAAGCAATGACAAGGGGGAGAGACGCCGTGGATGATGTGGCCGGCGACGGCGCCGTCGATGGAGACACGCCATGTCTGCTCGGTATCGAGCACCGGCAGCCCCGTGAGATCGAATAAAAGATAAAATGCAGCGGTGAGTGCAGAACCTCCTTGGTGGCACCGAGTTGGCCTCGGCTTCATTGGAGGAATTGGTGAGGGTGCTGCGGTTCCGGTGGGGCAGGTCAAGACGGCGCTGTGGGGATTGAGGTGGCGCGATAGACGAGGCGAACGTCGGGGCAGCTCCTTGGAGGTGGAGGATGGGGCGGCTGATCCGGCGGGACGACGAGATCGACAACGGATCCTCATCCGGTGCGGTCGATGAGGGACGGCGAGCTGTTGCGATGGACGACGTAGTCGGGGAAGAGTGTCCGGCTGGGCGGCGGTCGGGAGGCCGACGGAGGAGCGTGGCGTTTCGCGGGTTTTGGCGGCCTCGGTGTATGAATGGGGGGGCGAAGGGGGATGGGGAAGCCAAGCTTAGGGACGTGCTTGTTCAAAATGTAGGGTAAGTTACCAGCGTACCCCCACTGGTTTTGACACCGCGACGTGGAGCTTCATTTCCGGCTGAGGGGTAGAAGGGGGATTTCGCGTGTCTGGGCTGCGGGAGCGATTTCGGATGAGGAGGGAGTTCTCGCATGCGTCCAAATTTCGGGATAACAAGGCGCAGCGCGGGTTGAAGAAGCGGGAGTTTCAAAGCAGGTGAGACAAAAGATACTCGAGCTTGAAAATTTCGGGATAACAAGGTGCCGATTCCTTGTTCGGCAGAACAAACTTAACATGTAAAAAAACAATTCATACAAGACACAAGAGAGTCAAGTCCCCTTTTACTATATTGCTATAGATGCCATTGAAAAAACTACAAGAAAAATGTAAAAAAATCGGGAGAACAAGATTACCCTGCACAGTACCAAATCGATTCGCACTTGCCTCAACAACAACAAAAAACAAATCAATTCCCACCAAAGAAAGAGTAATGTCCCTTTTTATATGATTACAGATGCCATGATCTCGAATTTCAATTTTTGAATCCACGTTATGTTGAATTCTAATATATCGTTAGGTGACCTTGCGGTTTATAATTGATGTAGTCGTACATTTTGATCTTCCATCATATATGAACATTTTACTCCACCATGTGAACATATATATTGTCGTCTACCATATGGACTAAATTTGAATCAATTTTCCTTATTTGAATACGATTGTTGTCAAGTTATACAATAATTTAAATATTATCTTGATAACAAAAAACATACATATAGCAGTAATCATATTTCACTATGAACTACATGTACCATACGCTCTCCAATTCAAATATTTGTATCCATTTTATGTTGAATTCAAATCATAGTACATTATTGGTCTAGGTAGCGAGATGTTTGGGATAATCTAAACCCTGTTTTCATACGTATAATTTTTGGCTGAATTGGGACAAGTTTTGGTATAAGCCTCTTGCAAAACCGGAGATTCTCTCAACAAGCCTCGTGGTTCCGAGAGGGAACGTGTCACCTTTGTGTGCGAAACGATATACGCTGCCCCCCTGATTTTATTTACAGAGGCAACATAGAACTATATGAGTGCCCTGTTAAATTTTGGAATTATTTCGGGTTCATTTGGCCTTTTCATACATTAATTGAGTTTCTGGACTTTTAATGTGCATAATCTAAATATGAATTGCATGCACATGGTCTGGTGCACCAAAGTGGGTTGAAAAATCACATGTGTGTACTTGGTTGAATTTCTAGGTCCCATGGAAGAAATGAGAATGAAATTCAAACATCTGGGCATCATGACTCGGCCGAGAACATCGAGAAACTTTGATTTTAAATTCATGTAAATCCAAAACTCGCCTGGAAATCATGAAACTTGGCATGGTGTCATGTCATGGCACTAACATGTTGTGGTAAAAAATTGGGCCGATTTGGAAGCTCGTGGTTCTAAGAGGGAACGTGCCACCTTTGAGTGTGAAACGATATACGCTGCCCCCCTTGAGTTTCTTAACAAAGGCAACATAGAACCATTAGTGCCATGTTAAATTTTGGAATTATTCCGGGTTCGTTTGTCGTTTTTTATACATTAATTGAGTTTCTGGTCATTTAATGTGCATAAGTCAAATTTGAACTACAAGCACATGCTCTCGTGCACCAAAGTTGGTTGAAAAATCATTGTGTATTCGGGTGAATTTCTAGGTCCCATGCAAGAAATGAGAATAAAATTAAAACATTTGGGCATCGTGGCTCGGCCGAGAACATTGAGAAACTTGGTTTTAAAATTCTTGTAAATCCAAAAGACGTATGAAAATCATGAAACTTGGCATGGATGTCATGTCATGGTACTACCATGTTGTGGTAACAAAATTGGCCGAATAGGAACAGATTTTGGTATAAGCTTCTTGCAAACCGAAGCTTCTCTCAAGAAGGCTCGTGGTTCTGAGAGGGAACGTGCCACCTTTGAGTGCGAAACGATATACGTTGTCCCCCTTGAGTTTATTTACAAAGGCAACATAGAACTACATGAGTGCGCTGTTAAATTTTGGAATTATTCCGGCTTCGTTTGGCCTTATTTACACATTAATTGAGTTTTTGGTCATTTAATGTGCATAATACAAATTTGAACTACAAGCACATGTTCCCGTGCACCAAAGTTGGTTGAAAAATCACATTTGTGTCCTTGGGTGAATTTCTACTCCCTCCTTCCATCTATATAGGTCCTAATGCGTTTTTCGAGGCTAACTTTGACGAAACGTTAGAGCAATAATATATGAGATGCAACTTACAAAAAGCATACCTTCAAATTTGTATGTCAAAGGAGCTTCCAATAATATAATTTTCATAGTATACATCTCATGTGCTATTAATCTTGTCAATAGTCAAAGGCTGTCTTGAAAAACACATTAGGCCCTATATAGATGGAAGGAGGGAGTAGGTCCCATGCAAAAAATGAGAATAAAATTCAAACATCTGGGCATCGTGGCTCGGTCGAGAACATTGAGAAACTTGGATTTAAAATCATGAAACTTGGCATGGTGTCATGTCATGGTAGTACCATGCCGTGGTAAAAAAAATTGGCCGAATAGGAACAAATTTTGGTATAAGCTTCTTCCAAATCGGAGCTTCTCTCAAGAAGGCTCATGGTTCTGGGAGGGAACGTGTCACCTTTGTGTGCATAATTCAATTTTAAATACAAGCACATGTTCCAGTGCACCAAAGTTGGTTGAAAAATCACATGTGTGTCCTCGGGTAAATTTCTAGGTTCCATGCAAGAAATGGGAATGAAATTCAAAATTCTGGGCGTCGTGGCTGGGTTGGAAACATTGAGAAACTTAGTTTTTTAATTCCTGTAAATCCAAAACACGCATGAAAATAATGAAACTTGGCTTGGTGCCATGACATGGAACCAACATGCTGTGGTAAATTTGCAGTCCGATTTGCGAAGGCGCACACATTAACAATCAACAAAGTCATTTTGGAACAAGTGCTGTCACGTTACAATCGGAAACACAAGTATTATTGAAACCGTGGGCGTTCTACTTACTAGTACCATTTACGTGCCGCCACACATCCCCATTTTTTATTAGCTAGGAGGCGCCGTGCAGGGTAGCTATTTGAGTACGAGAGGCGTGCGATCAGACCCCTGCGCGTGCTTATCGGGAGGAGAGCCCTTTGACCTCCATCTGTCGTCCACCTCTCTCCCAAGGTCTCCATTAATGGCGCCCGAGACTCTGTTTAATGGCGTGGCTATGTCTCACTCGACTGAGATTTAAGAGAGAGAAAAGAAAATCTGAAAGCACGGATCTTGATGTAAGATCCGATGGACCTATATAGCATCTACTGCAACTTATAGCAAGACTGATGAATATATAAGGACGATTAATTTTTAATTGATCAAAGAAGGGCTTGCCCCTTCCGATTTTCATTACTGAAAACCACCACAATTCACAAGAAGTTTAGCACAACTCCAGCCTAACACGAAGGACTAAAAGCTACCAGATTGAAATCGCAACATCCCAAGAGGCCAACAAAGGCCAAACACCCGCGCTAGAACCCAACATTTCACAACCGACGACACAATCCACATCCTAAACCAATTATTACATCAAAAGAAACCAGGAAACTGAAGGAAGCCCAGTAGCAACTAGAAGGATAGCAACGCCAGGGTCGCCACAGCAAGAGTTTTCTTCATTCCAGCCTCGCAACATTGATCTTCCACAGAAAGATAAGGAGGATTAATTGTCTTACATAATTATAAAGATAATTAAAAAAGCCACATGCGGCTACGCCCGAAATACACAAGGGCAAAAGAAGAAGGAAGACAAGGATCTGGCTCGCTGGTCTCTACTTTCTTGATGCGTTGCTGCAGGCCACGGGAACTAGTCTCCGCGGCGAGCGGCGATGAGCTCTTTCGTGTCCTCAAGACGCTGCTTGAGAACATCCACGGATTCCTCCACCAGCCTTTGGCACTCGTTGCGGAGCATGTCATTCTCGTCCATAAGTTTCTTGACGATGACACCAGTCCTCTTCAACAAGGCACTGGTCTCCTCCTGCTGGTCTGCACTTCGGACGATCTTCTCCCTCAGCAGGTCGCGCTCGGCCCGGAGCCTCTCATTGCCCTCCCTTAGTTGCCAGATGACACCGGTAGCCTGTTCAAACGAGGCTCTCATGTCGTCCTGCAACCTCGCCCAGCCGGAGATCTGATCCATCTGGCTATGGACGATCGCATGCATGCGCCTGTAACAGTCGTCGCCTGCCCGCGAGAAATTTTCCCAGGCCGCCGCGGTGCGGAGGGACATCTCTGCTACATTCGTGGCGCGGCGGGACATCTCTGCTGCTTCCGCGGTGCTGCCGGACCAGTCTGTTGCATCGACGGCGCGGCGGGACCTCCGTGCTGCTTCAGCGGCGCGGCGGGACCTCTGTGCTGCTACTTCCGCGTGATGGGACATGTCAGCTGCTCTCGCAGCGAGGCGGGACATCTCTCGTGCTTCCGCTTCCATGCTCACCTCTCCCTGGTGGCAATCTCTCGACCCAGAACTCACGCTGGCCATGGCAGACGGAAGGGAAGGATGCTGAATGACTTCTTTGTTTTTGTGGATGAGGAGTTGAGGAGGAATGTGCAGTCATCTTGGCATACTAGTATTTATAACCGAGTACTAATACGCTCCTAAGTGGGAAACCGTTTAGGTTGTGATCGGTGTGAACAGGTTTGCAATTCAATATAGCTTGGTACTAATACGCTCCTAAGTGGGAAACCGTTTAGGTTGTGATCGGTGTGAACAGGTTTGCAATTCAATATAGCGTGGAGTAATTTGGAATGTGACGAGACGCAAGCTCAAAATTTATTGACGGTTCTAGTTTCGAAGTGCGGCACTATTCCCGGATGGAGTACTTCTTTTTCTACTCCCTCCTTTCCGGTTTTATAGGGCTTATCTCAAAATTTTAGTTTTTCCATTTTATAAGGCTCAATTTGGTTGTTCCCCAACACATGTTCAGATTCCAAGGTGCATTAAATCATTGCATGCAAGTATTAAGAGAAAATTGACCAATGCATGTACTTTATGCATGCATGCATTGCAATTAATGCATTGATAAACATAATTTTTTGATAAAAACAAGAGCATTAATTAGGTGCTTTGGCAAACTACAAAAAATATTCCACCACTCACCATCTTGGTTGATGAGATTTTTGAATTAAGCCCTATAAACCGGAAAGGAGGGAGTACTGCTGTGTACGTGCAATAACTGGCACCGTCGTATACATATCTTACGGTTAATGGGGCGTTCGACAGGAATAGCCGCGTGGCGAGCTCTCACACACACGTTTGTTTTTTCTCGAAAAGGAGGATGATGACCCCCGGGCTCTGCATCTGGGAGTCACACACGCATCTGTAGCTACGAATTGTAGTGTTCTCAACCATCCGATTGGCTCTATCATGGATGTACCTATATACTAAAACATGTCTAGATACATCTATATTTTGACAAATGGAAGGCATGTATTGTGGAACGGAGGGAGTGCTTGTCATCAAAATGGATAAAATGGGACGTATCTAGAACTAAAATACGTCTACATACATCTCCTTTTATCAATTTTGATGACAAGTTGTACTTCTTACCCAAAGGAACTTTATATCCAACAGACACAAAATATCCGTTCGACTGTTGGAAATTACTGATCTGATGTCGAAGTAATTGCTGCATCACCACCAAAACCCACCATTTCTTAAGCTAAAGTAGACCAAGGTAATCCCTATATTAGCATATTACTAAGATAAACAGAAGGCACTGTAGAAACATTTAGGGCGTGAGCTTGTCAATCTGAATGTGGAGGGACACAAGCTTAGCCCTGGCCAGGAGCTTGGGCGGAACTGTCAAGAAGGTCAGCTCCTGCACGTCGACGTCGCCGGGATCCTTGCTGCTTGTCACCTCCATTTCCACCTTGACGGCGTCGGTCGTGCCTTTGGGCTCCCCCGGCGGGCCGTTCGCCCACAGCTTGGCCATGTAGTGCGGTAGTGGGGACGCCCCCGCTCTGATGCAGACGACCGACACGGCGATAGGCGCGCCGATGTCGAGCACGCCGCCGACCAAGAAAAACGTGCGGCGGTCCTCCTCCGCGAACAGCAAGAGCCGTGGCTCCGACAGTGGCACTTGCAGCTGGAGCACCTTGCCGTACTGGATCCTGTGCACGGGCATGAAATGTGCGGTGCTGATGTGGTGGTAGAGCGTCGGCGGCGGGCCTTCGTAGCCGCAGACGGGCACGGGGCATTTGCAGGGCGTGAGTGGACACACGCTCTGGTGATCGGCGAGCTTGTGGTAAGTGACATAGAGCCCACAGCCTTCGTGCGGGCACTCCACCCTCACCGACGAAAGGACGGAGTCCACCGCCGTGTTCCGCACGTCGAAGAGACCGCCGCGCTCGCACTTCTGGCACTGCCGCTGGTTCCCGGGGCGCTCCACGCGGCAGTCCGCGCAGGCCAGGTGCCCTCCCTTGCACTGCAGAAATCAATCGAACAGCACATCAAGCAAGAAACCTGCACCTTGCTCAATCAGCCGAACGGACGAGGTGTATTCGAACCTCATACACTGGAGGTGTCAAGGGGCGGAGGCACAAGGGGCAGTGGAGCACGGTGAGGTCCATCGAGACCTTAGAGAGCTCCATCGTCGGGTCCTGTTCGGTCTGCATGATCTCGCCCTCCTCGTGCACAACCATCTCTCGACTTGGGCCGGGGTATTACAAAGCTTTACCGTCACATATTTTATACTACTTGAAGGTGCATTAAATCAACACATGAAAGTATCAAAAGGAGAGTCACGGCATGCATGCATTGTTATTAATGCATCGGTAAACGCAAATTCTTGAAATATATCGAGTGCAGTGCTTTGATGTGTCGCGTCAACTCGTACATCAACGAGAAGTTTGATTATCCTCTCCCTCGCGGACTTAACTGCACCTGCCTTTGGCTGTATGACAGGTTGGCCACACACCTATCGGGCCCACCTGTCATACACGCAAAGGCGGGAGCGTCCCTCCCTCGCCCATGAGCGTAGTGGCTGGCAAGACTAGGAGAAGCTTTCGCTACACGCTCTCCCACCCGCACGCGGTGGACATGCAGCAGTTCAATCGGTGTCAGATGGCCAGAAGCGTACTGTAGTACTCCTCCTGTGCAGTAGTACTCCATCATTGTTCGACTTCCCGAAGAGGCGAAGAGCCAAGCGCAGCCCGTACGCTCGTGTGGCAGTTTCATGTGTAGAGTAGTCTAGGATAGCGTGTACCGTGCCTGTAAGCTTAAAATCGTTGGGGTCGGCTCCATGCTATGTGGCCGTCTCAAAGTTTAAAAAATTTAAAATAGTCTTCTGGCCCTACCTGACACCCTGGTGATTGTAGTTTGCACGCTCATCTGGTCAAGACAGGAATATATATTTTAATTTGTTTTTTTTAAAGGGGGGACTCCCCGGCCTCTGCATCAGAACGATGCATACGGCCACATATATTTTAATTTGTGGTGGGTAAATGTTAGAGGTTGCAGCAAATATATTGTACACTGCGGGTCTTTCAGCCAAGTTTAGAGGCAAGCATGTGGGGCCAGTGCTATGATGTGTCGCGTCAACTCGTACAACGAGGAGAAGCTTGATTTTACTACACGCCTTCTCCCTCACCCATGCGCGCGGTTGCTTGCAAACGAGGATATGCTTTTGCTTAGTAGTACTTCTACAACAAGCTATCCGTCCCGCTCATGGTGGACGGACATGTAGCAGTGGATTCGACACTGTAGAAGCAGTAGTAGTAACATCATTGTCGTCTTCTCGAAGAGGCGAAGAGCCAAGCGCAAACCGAACGTTGCAGTTGCGAACATTGGAGCACGCATATAGCCAGGCTCTTGCATGAGACAAAATTGCTATGTGAGCCCACTATTGTACTAGTACGTACAACTACTTGATAGTATAGCCCTGTAAACCAGAAAGGAGTATTTTCCCTTCTAGAGATTTCAACAAGTGACTAGACTACACCGAGACGGAGTACATATGGAGCAAAATGAGTGAATCTGCACCGTCAATAAATACGTACTAGTTCTATCGTTTTCCTCTCCGAGGTGCACAATATTGAGTATACTGACTAGTCTCTTTTTGACACGCATTTATGTTTTTTTACACAGTACAGACGCAAGCGCTCATATACACGCGCATACACTCACCCCTATGAATGCACACACGCACGGCACTATCATCTTGAAATTTACGAAGTCACCATAGGCACCTCGTCGTCGACGGGTCCATAGGTGCTTGAATGCCAAGGAGGGAGAGGGTAGCGGTTCCCGAGACGTTGAACGGTCAATGATGCATACTCAATTACATGCAGAGGGAATTAATTGGAGAAGCAGAATAGAGCCAGCACGATGTGAATGCAACACAGTTTGGACTCTCGTATAATAAAGGCGCCCCACCACTCCAATCCATCTACTCCCAAGTCTCTGCGCAACACTGCTCACTCCAATCCAAGACCAAGTGACTAGAAGCCACAAGCACCTATGGAGGCGATGGACGCGAGCGGCAGTCGGCTATGCCAAATCATCCAAGGCGCCGGCCTGCGGCCCCGCACCGCGCAGTGTTTCCAGACGGTGCTGGCGACCGCAGGCATCGTAGCCCTCGCCAACGCAGGTTTCGCCTCTCGCATGGACGACATGATGGTCAACTCCATCCGCAAGTTCACCGCCGTCAAGAAGCGCGCGGACGACCTTGCCGTACTACTCCAGCCCGCGCGCCCAGGCTCCTCATTGTCTGCCACCCTCATCGGCCTCCATGGTCACGAACTCTTTCAAGCCCTGGTGGCCCTGCAGGTGTTGGAGGTCGTGACGAAGAATGTGCACCTTGAGGCCGCACTCACCGCGCAGCGCCTCGCCATGCAAGAAACCGTCGACCTGCACATCCACGTCTACGAGGAAATCGTCTACATAGGCCACTACAAGGCAAGCGAGGACAGAAAGACGTTGGCCTTCTTCCAGCGGCTGGAATCTTTGGACGCCATTGTTCAGAAGCACGTCGACCAGGCCACGAAAGCCGCTGCTACTTAGGCGTCGTTCGGTGGGCCGGCGCCCTGAGTCGAGGAGGTGGACGTCGTCGATGGATGCATCTCTTCTTGCCTCCTGTAACCAGAACTGCATCGCCTCGTGGCCTTAATGTTTTATTAGTATAGTACTCCCTCCGTTCCCAAATATAAGTCTTTCTAAAGATGCCAGCAAGTGACAACTACATACGGAGAAAAATGAGTGAATCTACACTCTAAACTATGTCTACATACATCTGTATCCTGTATTCCATTTGAAATAGTATCTAAAAAGGCTTGTATTTATGAACGGAGGGAGTATATGGCATTTTTATTCCAGTCGTAACGTTTTCACTGTGAGGTGGGGCCGCAGTTGAGCAAACCCACCCCGCCCACCGGGCGTCGGCCGAGTTTAGAATTAGAAGAGAGAAACGAGGGAGGAGAGCTAGCTGTAGCACGGACGCTGTTGCCAGATGGGACTCGTGTTTATAGAATAGGAGTACTGAGCACTCGTGCCTCTTTTTTTTTGAGGGAAAAATTAGTCGTATGTCTAGTACCACTAGTTGGGTGCGTGCGACCTATAGCTGTCATCACTTTAGGTCTCCTTTTCGAACCGCGGCTACACTTCACAGTACATATTATTTCACGCATTTATCCTCCTATATGTACTCCTAGGCTATTTCCACGTGCTCCCATTCGCCGACATGTGGTACATAGAGCATCTGGGTCGTAGTGCATGCACGACTCGGAGCATATGCTGGGGTACTTTACATTTCAGACCTCACAAATTACATGCAAACCCCCCGCAGAAGAATAAATAAATGAATGAATTACTACATGAAACCGGATTATTTTCGTGGAAACCGGAGCACGTTCATTAAATTTTGGACATAACACGTTTATAAAAAATGACCGGACCGAGACCAGTCTAAGGGCCTCTTTGATTTTTCCCGCAAAAAAAGGGCCTCTTTGATTCGCAGGATACTGAAAACACAGGAATGGGGAAAGTATGATGGCGATGAACCGAGACGTGGAGAACTCTAACTCAGTTAGAGGTTAGAGTTAGATTCTAACCCTGAACTAACTCTAAACCAAAGAGGTGTATTGATGGCAGGGTTAGATTGACAATAAATGCTCTATCTCAATCATTTGACTACTTTGGACCCTATTTCCTGCCGGATTTGGAGGGTGCTTGGATACATTTTACTTCCATGACTAAAAGTAGTGGGACTAAAACTTGCTATCCTCACCCATGCTTGGATCCAAATACTAAAGAGACTAAAATCAAGTTAATGAGCATTTATTATCCTCCAAACCCTCCAATCCAGAACTCACCTGTGTTAAAGGAGAGGAGTTAAATGAGGAGAGAGAGGACTAATCCACATTTTAGTAGGGGTACCCCTGACTAAATTTTTTTAGTCTCCAGACTAGTTTTAGCACCTCTTTAGTCAGGGGTGCTTGGAACTTTAGCCTCTTAAAGAGACTATTTTTAGTCAGAATAAAATAAGTCCCTTGGATCCAAGCACCCTCTTGGTGTGGCTGGCTCTTCTGTGGCCTCCTCCCGCTCACAATTGACATAAACGAACCATCTATACAAATCAAGCATGCAAAACATGATAATTTTTACTTTGTCCATACAAATGAGATATCGCACTTAAACATACAAGTCGTCAATCAAGCTTCACAAAATAAAAAAACACTTCATGAAACAAAGAATGAGCTAACTCATCACGGAAGTCATTCACGATAGGGAGGGAGCAAGGAGCCCCTCACGCACCGAGGGAGGAGCTCGCCATCGTCGCTCTGGAGGAAGGCTCTGTAGAGCCCAAGCCCCGGGAACCCCTCCGACGCCGGCCCTTGCAAGTTGAGGTCGACACCGGCATGGGTAGCAGGGCCGCTTGCCACCGACTGGGAACTTAATCTTTGGGCCTCTAGAAATAATGCAAGCCTGTAACTAAAATACCTAGAAAGGTGAACTGAATCTTTGGGACTCTAGAAATAATGCAAGCCTGAAACTGAAATACCTAGAAAGGTGAACTGAATCTTTGGGCCTCTAGAAATAATGCAAGCCTGAAAGTGAAATACCTAGAAAGGTGAACTGAATATTTGGGCCTCTAGAAATAATGCAAGCCTGAAACTGAAATACCTAGAAAGGTGAACTGAATCTTTGGGCCTCTAGAAATAATGCAAGCCTGAAATTGAAATACCTAGAAAGGTGAACTAAATCTTTGGGCCTCTAGAAATAATGCAAGCCTGAAATTGAAATACCTAGAAAGGTGACCTGAATCTTTGGGCCTCTAGAAAGATTTATTACCTCCTCAATCAGCATCAAGCAATTCCATGCGTGCACCACAAATCTATACCAAGTTTAATTAGGATCTACTTTTCCAAATCATAATTAGCGCTAGAGCAAGCAAGATCAATGATATGGCCGTGAGACAGCGAAGGAACGAACAAACCCACCCCTCTCGCGACCTCCCTGGTAGATGCGCCGCCGCCGCGGACGACAGAGGGAGAAAAACGACTGGTGAAGGGGGAGCGGGGCGACCTTCGAAGGCCGGAGGGAGAGGGCGGCCGAAGTAGGGTGGCGGAGGCCGGAAGGAGAGGGCGGCCGGAGGAGAGAGAGGGCGAGCGGCCCTATGGGGAACAAAGAGGAGTTGTGCGAGAGGGGAGGGGAGCGATCTGGTGTGGGCAGGGGAGATTTTTTTAGTTCTCTTTTAGTGGGCCCGAGGATAACTAACCCAATTAGAACCTCTCCACCGGGCTAGTTTTTTTAGCTGGGTTAGAGCAAACTAGCTCAAACTAACCCCTCTTGTTTCAATAACTTGAGGCTGTTTCAACCCAAACTAGCTCTAACTCAGGGATCCAAACAAAGAGGAGTGTTACTGTACATGCTACAGTGTGGACTGTAGCACATTGTTTTTTATGGCCATATCACCACATTGTTTTCTACTGCTGGTTCACTGGGCTACCGTGGTTCGCACTACTGGTTCACTGGGCTGCCGTGGTTCGCACTCCTCCGACCTGAGTAGTACTCCCTCCGTTCCTAAATATAAGTCTTCGTACATATTTCACTGTGGACCACATACGGATCTATATAGATGCATTTTATGTGTAGATTCACTCATTTTTCTCCGTATGTGGTCCATAGTGAAATCTCTCCAAAGACTTATATTTAGGAACGAAGGGAGTAGTATAGTACTAGTATATACCGCATCATTCTTTGCTCCTTCTTACTACTCCGACATGTGGGAGAGCCAACATCCGGGTCGACGTGTCATGCACCAGATTAGAGCGCGGAACGGAAGGGGGGCATCACCCCGGTCGGAGCACCAGTAATTCATGACTATAGTGAGTGGTCATATCACAAGTCTTTCCAGCAGTAACGTGCCGTCAAATTGCACAGCCCCACTCGCTCACCCTCCTCGCCTCTCTGTCAAACCGCCTACCCGAAAACGGCCGCACATACTGCCCGGGAAAAGCCCCGCCCTTAACTTTTAACTACGCAAAAATAGTTCGAGCTTGTTCGTTCTATATAAATATAGTACTTACTGTATGTTTATTCACCCATGGGGTTGTTCAATGAATGGACGGGCGGGGAGCACAAGTGAACAATACTGTAGTACTACTAGTAGTAAGTAGGAGTCGTACAATAGTCACCTTAAATAGAGAGTATCTTTTCTTTAATGCGACGTACACAAATTGAAACGCTTGTTGTGGAGAGAAAAAAGTTAATCACTCCACTATATATGGACGCAGGGGCCTGAACGCTTGCTATACTAGGGTTGCTCTCTTCATTCTCTCATCCTCTCCAGATATAAACAAGAGAGCGGTAGCGACATTTTCTCTCTGCTCACCGCTGGTCACAGATCCGGCCGGATCCCTTCGGCCGGTGTGTGTAGAGGACTAAAAGGTGCATCGTTCACGCAGTCATCGCCGACGAGGGAGGAAACCCACAGCTGCCGGAGGGGCCCGATCCTCTGCCCGTGCCGTTCTCTCCGACACAACGCCGGCTCGGGAGGTCCTCCGACCCTTCTTCCTCCCTGCCGTATTGTCCGCAGATCCGACCTGCCGCCGCCGACATCCCGGCGACCCTCAGGTATAAGTTCTTCGAAAGCGGCTTTGCTCTACTGCCCCATCTCCCCACGTGTCTGCATGTGCATCTTTTTCTACTCCCATCAGCTCTTCCAAAGCCACCTAAATTTTTAGTATTATTAGAGGTAAAGCTACTTCATGCATTCGAATCTAGGGCTTTGTTCAAACAACGAAGAAAGGGGGGAAAGTTGTAGCATGAATCTAGGACTTGATTCAAAGAGGAAATAATATGGTGAAAGTAGTAGAGACTGGATACCCAACCGGTCTCTTGGTTGAAAAGGGAAATAATGGGAAAACGCAGTACAAACTTGATAAGGAACATATCTATTATTGGTTGAAAAAAGGATAGAAAGTGGCGGCTGGTGGACAAGTCAACAGAGTATGTCCAGGATTAGATTTGCTGCCATCACATAGTACAAGGTCTCCAGGATTAGATTTGCTGCCCTCACATAGTAAAAGGTCTCAGGATTAGATTTGCTGCCACACATAGTAAAAGGTCTCAGGATTAGATTTGTTGCCCTCACATAGTAAAAGGTCTCCAGGATTAGATTTGCTGCCCTCACATAGTAAAAGGTCTCAGGATTAGATTTGCTGCCCTCACATAGTAAACGGTCTCAGGATTAGATTTGCTGCCCTCACATAGTAAAAGGTCTCCAGGATTAGATTTGCTGCCCTCACATAGTAAAAGGTCTCCAGGATTAGATTTACTGCCCTCACATAGTAAAAGGTCTCCAGGATTAGATTTGCTGCCCTCACATAGTACAAGGTCTCCAGGATTAGGTTTGCTGCCCTCACATAGCATGAACAAACTCGGCATCACCACTTTATGCCTCCTTGTAGGTACATTGTGCTGATGCATCCACTGTCGCATGTCCTTATACCAAACTTTTGTTGTTGTTAATGTAAGGGCACATGTAAAATGAAGCGATCACACTGTTACCTTAGGGACATGTCTAACCGGCGTTATTGTTAATCTAATGCCTCCAGTAATAAGATGCAATTAAACTGTGTTACAAATGGCACTCCTGCTGTTTTCCCCAGTATGATAAGTAAGTTGGTCCTTTACGCTGCTGAGTGTCCTGGTGTCCCCACGGTCCCATGCCCTTAAACCAACTCTTTAGCTGCTGTTGATTTACTGTGTCTGGTAAACAAGCAATGCCACCATTAAAGTAATCCCATATTTGAGGAATCTCATTGTATATGTTTCGTATATTCTTATTGACCAGCAACTGTTTACTTTCTATCTTTTTGTGCAGATAGGGATATCCATTTCACCTTGTTGCTATTGTGACCTTTTGGTGAACTGCACAAAACACTTTTTTGGAATGAGTGTCTTGTGCAGTTCAACTAAAATGTTACATGGGCAACATCTCTCAATTTTGGTGGAACTGCACAAAATGGTGATTGGAGTTTCCAAAATCTCCATCAAATTCTGCTGGTAATCTCGTGCAACATTTTATTAGCCTTTGCAAGATGAGCCGTAGCTGAATGATGCAATCTTTGCTTCATTTCAGGCGAACTACAGAAAAAGTGGCATGAATTGAATCATCGAGTGAAGCTGCAGGTTGACTTCCACTAGTGCCAGTATTATAGTAATCATGCTCTTCATTATCTGCGCTGTGCAAACAGGAATACTCAACTACAGATGTGTGCCGATCAAGAGCATTCGCCAAGTTCTTCGATTGTATGACATGGCTAGCCAAGATGGATTTAATCCCGATATTCACTTTATCAAAAGGCTCTAATGGGTTGGTTCTGAATCTTGCAAGCTGGGAATCAGTGAGCTGTGTAGGCATCTTTGTTGTACTTATTATTTGAATCTTATTTGTTGGTTCTGAATATTGCAAGCTGGGAATCAATGAGATGTGTAGGCATCTTTGTTGTACTTATTATTTGGATCTTATTTGTTGGTTCTGAATCTTGCAAGCTGGGAATCAATGAGATGTGTAGGCATCTTTGTTGTACTTATTATTTGGATCTTATTTGTTGGTTCTGAATCTTGCAAGCTGGGAAACACGGCATGATGATGCAGAGGACAACAACCATAACAAACAGTTCAAACTTGGTAGTATTATCTTTGTGAAAGTGCGACAAATGTGTTGATCGTGTCGTACTGAGAATAATAATTCTAATTGTTGTGCATGTTGATCCTGTGGCACTGATAGAATGAGCGAATGCATTGCTTGTTTTAAGTATAAATTTCTATTAAAGCTAATTAAATTTAAGTAAAGTGACCACTAACTCCTGTTATTACAGTACCAATACAGACCCGCTCGTGAACCGACGTGTGGCCGAGGGTGCATCGTCTGCCGGGCGTGCAGCGGACGAGGGAGGGGTAGTAACTGTTGTCGCCTGTACACACTCAGCTTACTGTTGAATCCAGTTCCCAAGAGCTGAAAAACGAACTGCTGCCGCCACCTACACTCTCGTTCACTCGAAGAGACTCCAATGGCGATCCGAGGGGTGAGCCTGCTGGATATGGACTTCAGCAAGGAGTTCCCCTTTGAGTTCGCCGTTCAGTCCTATGGCTGCACCAAGTTGAATGTGATGTACACCAACGATACGGACTCGGTGAAGCTCTGCCTCGCCTCAGTCCTATGGCTGCACCAGGTTCTGGAGCATTCGCCCGTTTCATCGGCAGCGCCGACTGCACCTTCGCTACGGTCGAGAGAAGGAAGAACGCGACGATTCGGCCATCTGGTGCAACAAGCTTGTCGACATCCAGAAGCAATACAAGATCATCAGCAACGGGCAGGAGAAGGACTCCGTGGTTGACCTCGCTGAGACCATCATCGACCCCTGATACACCAACATGAAAGAAGACGACCTGAACACGTGGGAGGTACCTCTGAATCTAGCCTACATAACCTACGCGGCCAAGGACGCGTACGCATGCTACGACATGTACAGGCAGATCTTGGACATGAGGGCGTGTTTGATTCCCGTAACCGAGGAGTACACGGACAGCCGCAGCGTCATGATCAAGCGTGCCAGGAAGGTCTAGATGTTGTACTTCATCTGTTTATAAGCACCATTATCATATGAGTGTTTCATGCATTAGCCTATGTGTCGTAATTATCTGTTTTGTCCGAAACATTTCTTTAAGAACCCATTAACCTAATTGCTTTTTTAGTGGCTATTTGCTTATGTATGTAAACTAGTTCACTTGTCCGTAAAAAACTAGTTCACTCGGCTGCCGTGCTTTGAATCTCCTTCCTCCCAACATATTCCCCTCCTCAGGTGGACCCAGCAGGTCTCTGAATTTTCTCCCACTTTCTTTTTCGATGTAAACTGAGTTTTCTCCCAGTACTTTCCCCTAGAACCAACACAACTGTCCCACGTCTAACCTAAAAAATAATAATACCCCACTTACTATTACCTCATCAAATTAAAATGATATTTTATTTCGTAAGTTGAAAGTTCTTACAAAATAATAATAATAATTGTTTATATATAACTGGGCAAGTTAACTCCTAGTGATTGCGTACATAAGCTTTCAAAGATTTTACTGGCGTGCAATCATGTGTTTATGTTTTTATAACATTTCTCCATCTAGCCCAACATGATATTTTCACCCAGCCCAGCAAGTCCGCGGATTTCGAGAAAAATGCAAATGGGATTTAAACGGGCTGCATAGATGCTACATCATTGTTTCACCCAGCCCACCAAATGGACTAAAAAAATGGACTGGCTGACATGTGGGCCAGTAGGTCGAAGCCTAAGAAGGCGTTGGATTTACATCCAACGGCCGGCATTCTTCTTCAATCTCTTGTCTTCTTCCCACAGCGCTGCCGGAACTGCCTGCTCCAGCCTTCGGCGTCCAGCGGCGTTGTTTTGCGCTCCTCAGCGAAACGCTACCCCGCTGACGGCCAGGCCATCCCTCCACTCCGCACCTCCTGTTATTCTCTGCCGAGTGTAGGCCCACCCCGCACCCGAACCAGTCAAGTTTCCCACTCCTCTCCGTCTGCGACTCCACTGCCGCGTCTTCCCCATCTCCGGGTCGTTCCAGTCTGGGGCCTCGCCGTCGTCCACCGCCTCGTTGCGCTTGGCGCAGCGTGGTCAACATACGAGAGTCATCGGAGGAGGACTGTACGTGGAGAGCCTGACGACTGGGACCCATGAGGTCCATGGTCGCACGCAAGGAAAGTTCCTCCTTATTACGCACTGTACGTGCACTGTACGTGGGAAGGGCTTCTCTATTTCACGAAAAAAACGTCCCCCCCACTGACAGGTCGGACCCACCAGCTATATCTTCGCACGTAAGGAAGTGCCTCCTTATTACGCACCAAAAAATGAATACCCCCTGCTAGCTGGGACCCACCATAGTGGGTGGCTGACTTATGGGCCTACTAAGTTGACGAGGACGGAGGGCTTTGTCAACTTAGTCAATATGAACGATTCTAGCTCCAGTGACGGTACAATGTCCATCCAACGGCCATAGTGCTTCTTCAACCTCTGGTCTTCTTGCTCCAGCCGCCCAAAGCAGCGCCGGTCGTGCCGCGTGCTCCTGCCTCTCGTGGCCAGCTGTGATGCCGCGGAGGCCTCACCACCCCCTACTACTCCCACCGCTGGCCCAGGGTATCCCTCTACTCACCCACACCCCCTGTTATTCTGCGGCGATGGCAGCCTCACGCCGCAACCGAAAGAGTGAACCCTCGTACTCCTCTCCGCGTGGGCATCCACTGCCGCGTCTTCCCCGGCTCCGCGTCGTCCCCTTCCTAGGCCTCGCCGTCGTCCACCACCTTGGTGCCCTCGGCGCGGCGTGGTCAATGTGGTCAATGACCGACTTCCATCGGAAGAGTACTGTACGTGGAGAGGCTGACAGCTGGGTCCACGGCCACAGACCAGTTTTTTTGTGATTTGCCAAGTAAGTCGCTTTGTCAGGCCTGCTGGGCTGCAAATCTTTCAAGACGAGGAGAGCTTCATTCGGCTGGCCGAGAAAATGGCCTATCAATAATGAGAAATGGGTTGTACATTTTTAAAACACATCAAACCGGCAACTAGTTTCAAATATCTTTTTTTCATTTCGAGATTTTAAATTACATTAATTTTTATGCGTGGAGAATTTGTTGGATTTTATATTGATATACATTTATTTTCAAAATCAGTTTGAATGTGAGTCGAAATTTCGGGATTAAAAACAGTTCGGACCGCACCGAAATATGCAAAATTTCATATAATTTTCTAACCGTGGCCACAATATGGGCTGTAATGCTAACAAAAGGAATATGGGCTCCAAAAAAACCTTAAGAATTAGCAAGTGGGTTGTAAATTATTAGAAATAATGGCAGATGGGTCGTATGCTGTTTTCCACAGATTTGAGGCTTTCCTAAAAAAAGGTTGACGCACAAGCAGTGACTGTTGGATGTCCATCGAACGGCCGTCGTGCTTCTTCAATCTCTGCTCTTCCTGCTCCAGCCGCTCAAACAAGCGCCGGCGGGACTGCCTGCTCCCTCCTCCCCGCGGTTGGCTGTGTTGCCGCGCAGGCCTCACCGCCCCACCGTACTCCCATCGCCGGCCTAGCCATCCCTCTACTCACCCACACCTGTTGTTATTCTCCGGCGACGGCAGACGAACCAGTAAACCCTCGTACAGTCGTACTCCCCTCCGCGTGGGAAACAACTGCCGAGTCTTCACTGCCTCCGTGTCGTTCCCTTCCTAGGCCTCGCCGTCGTCCACCGCCCCGATGCTCTCGGCGCGGCCTGGTCAACGTGGTCAACGACCGACATGCATCTGAAGTGGACTGTACGTGGAGAGGCCGACAGCTGGGTCCACGGCCGCACGCAAGGAAATGCCTCCTTATTACGCGCAAAATAATGATTCCTCCACCTGACATCAGGGATCCACCGAAAGGGCCTCTGTATTTCGTGAAAAAAACGTTACCGCCGCTGACAGCTCGGACCCACCAGCTATATCTTCGCACGCAAGGAAGTGCCTCCTTATTACGCACAAAAAAAATGAATAATCCCCCTGTTAGCTGGGACCCAGTATAGTGGCAGGCTGACTTGTGGGCCTACTAAGTTGACGGGGACGGAGGGTTTGTCAACTTAGTCAATATGCACGATTCTAGCTCCAGTGACCGTACGATGTCCATCCAACGGCCGTAGTGCTTCTTCAACCTCTGGTCTTCTTGCTCCAGCCGCCCAAACCAGCGCTGGTCGTGCCTCGTGCTCCTGCCTCCCGTGGCCGGCTGCGATACGGCGGAGGCCTCACCGCCCCCTACTACTCCCACCCCTGGCCAGGCCATCCCTCTACTCACCCACACCCCCTGTTATTCTGCGGCGACGACAGCCTCACACCACAGCGAACCAGTGAACCCTCGTACTCCTCTACGCGTGGGCATCCACTCCCGCGTCTTCCCCGGCTCCGCGTCTTCCCCTTCCTAGGCCTTGCCGTCGTCCACCGCCCTAGTGCTCTCGGCGCGGCGTGGTCAACGTGGTCAAGGAACGGCTTCCATCGGACGTGGACTGTACGAGGAGACGCTGACAGCTGGGTCCACGGCAGCAGCAAGGAAGTGCCTCCTTATTACGTGCAAAATAATTATTCCTCCACCTGATAGCTGGGACCCACCAGACGGGCCACCGTATTTCGTGAAAAAAATGTTTGCCCCTGACTGCTGGGACCCACCAGCTACATCTTCGCACGCAAGGAAGTGCGTCCGGGCAAAAAAACGATTCCCCCCTGACTGCTGGGACCCACCAGCTACATCTTCGCAGGCAAGGAAGTGCCTGACAGTCGGGACCCACCTGGTCGAAGCGTACGTAGCGTTGTCATTCTGGTCGCGAACGTGTACATACATATATACTGGTGGATGTAGAGGTGCGCACGTGTCGTAGTAGAGGCGCGTACGTGCCATAGTAGAGGCGCACACGTAGCATGTACATGTACGTACAGCGGCCAGGGTGCAAGAAAAAAATACGGCCACGTATGTGTACATACGGGCGGGGTCTCAAACGCCTACTCGCGCATACGTATGGCCAGGGCTCATGTACATGGCTGGGTCGGAACGGAGAAACATCGTCGTCGTGGTGTTCATGGGGAGGCAACGGAATGCGTCGTGTTCATGGGGAGGCAATGGAATGCGTCGTGTTCATCGGGAGGCAACGGAACGCGTGGGAGCCAACCGGCTGGGTCGGAACGGAATGCGTGGTCGTGTTCATCGGGAGGGCTTGGACGGAACAGGCGATGGAAACGAGGCCTGGCGTACCGCACAACGGAGGAAACGGACCTCCTACGGTCGGAACGGGGTCCTGTTGATCGGGGGGTGTGGCGTACCGCAAAACGGAGGAAACGGACCTCCTACGGTCGAAACGGGGGTCCTGTTGATCGGGAGGGGTGTGGCGTACCGCAAAACGGACGAAACGGACCTCCTACGGTCGAAATGGGGGTCCTGTTGATCGGGAGGGGTGTGGCGTACCTCAAAACGGACGAAACGGACCTCCTACGGTCGAAACGGGGGTCATGTTGATCGGGAGGGGTGTGGCGTACCGCAAAACGGATGAAACGGACCTCCTACGGTCGAAACGGGGGTCCTGTTCATCAGGAGGGGTGTGGCGTACCACAAAACGGGACTCCGCGGGATACTGTTCATCTCAACCATCGACCTCCTCCAGCCTCCACGGGCTACCGTCGACCTCCTCCAGCCTCCACGGGCTCCTGTTCATCCAGCCTCCACCGCGCGCTACTCCACCGGCTACTGTTCAACCACCCCTCCACGGGCACCCCTCCACCGTCTACTGTTCATCCAGGCCTCCACACCACGGGGTCCTGTTCAACCACCCCTCCACGGGCACCCCTCCACGGGCACCCCTCCACCGTCTACTATTCATCCAGCCCTCCACCACACCACGGGGTCCTGTTCATCCAGAGGCAACGCCACCGCTCACTGTTCATCCCAGAGGCAGCATTGATCGGCTTTAGTTAGCAGGAGTAGCGAAGGAATCGCTCGATCGGGTTCAGTTAACAGCCATCGATCGATCGCTCAGGTTCAGTAACGCGTAGCCTGCAGTGCAATCGCTCGGGTTCAGTTAGAGCCCAACGCCTCGCTCGGGTTCAGTTAGAGCCAACGCCTCGCACACACGCGCGTACGTGTACGAGAGAAACGCGCATCGCTCGGCCCCCGACCTCCCACCATAGCCGGGAACTCGCCGAAATTTTCCTCGCCCTTGCTTCTACCATGGTTTTTTCTGTCATGGACGGCCCGAAGAATGTCATGCAGCTGCGTCTCCGGCCCGCCCAGGACGAAAAGCCCATTTTCTGTCATGATTTTTTGTCATAGGAGTAGGAGCCCACCACATCTATGATGAAACCGGGTTTTGTCACAATTATCATCATAGAAGTGTCATATGTATGACAGAAAAAAAATTCGTTCGGCCCAAAATGTCACGGGTGTGTCTTTTTTTTGTAGTGACTATATACAATGGAGCCTGCCTGCCTGGTTTGTCTCTCTTCAGAGTATCTCACACAAGGCTGCGGTGGCCTCTCTCTCTCTATCTATCTCTCTCTATCTATCTATCTATCTCTCTCTCTCACCGTTGGTCACTGATCCGGCTGCATCCCGTCCGCCGGCGGAAAGGGAGGACTTGCATCGTTTCTCCGTTCGACGGTGCCGAGGCAGCACGTCCTGATCTGCGGTACACGCCGTTCTCTCTGACCAAGCTCCAGTGCGGTAGGGCCTACGCTACCTGCTCGCTACCGCTGTGTGGGCAGATTCCGCCTGCCGCCACTCACCTAGTTACATCCCGACGACCTCCAGGTATCCCCTCCGGCCTTGCTCCACTGCCCGTCTTCCCACGTCGCTGCATGTCGATCTTCCATAGTTCTTTGCCCAAAACGTAGCTCGTCCGGCGTACTTTCCATATTGCAATCTCGTCCTCACACCGTTTTAGACAAACACAACCGTGTTGTTATCTTCCCTTAGGACAAGGAATATGCTTCTTTTTTGTCGTCGCATGTGTCATCAATTGTTATTGGCTAGTAATTGTTTCCTTTCAACCTCTTTTTTGCAAACAGGGCTATCCATTTCACCTCGTTGCTATTGCGACCTTTTGGTGAACTGCACAAATCACTTTTTTCTTAAGAGTGTTTTGTGCAGTTGTACTAAAATGTCACATGGGCAACGTCTCCACATTTCAGTGCGACTGCACAAAGGGAGATTGGTTTTGCTCTATCCTCCTCATCCAACTCCGAGCCTAATCTTCTCCAACTAGTTAGTCTTAAGAGAGACTGAAAAGGTGACCGGCTTCTATATGTGTGTTTATTGTTTCATCAGCAGTCATCTATTATTGTAATCACACTTAATATCTTTGGAACAGGGACGCTCATCACTATTTTAGTGGAACTGCACAAAATGATCGGAATGTTGCATCCTCCAGACAGCTACTTTTTTTCCCAACATGCCTTGTTGATTTAGACAGAGCTGGGGGGACATTGCTGCCAATGAAAGCATGGATCAATTTTAATTTAACACCTTCTCACAACTTTGTCTTCAGTTGTGATGTAAATATTAGTTCTGATCTGCTAATAATTGAGATGCATTAGCAAGGAAGTTAGTTTTTTATTGTTTCCGAAAGAGCATCGATGGCAATACACATGAAACAAAAGCTGAAAGCTCACACCATTGTACAATTTCATGTCGCTGGAAAATTATTTGTATAGTACGTCAATTATGTAAACAAATGCTGGAAGCTTGATAGCATTGCCAGAAGCCTCTTCGCCATCCGGGTCCATGTGCCATGCACAAAATTATACTCCTTCGTTCCTAAAAATTTGTCTTTTTACAAATTTCAAATGGGCATATTTTAGAGTGTAGATTCACTCATTTTGCTTCGTATGTGTACTCCCTCCATTCCTAAATATTTGTCTTTCTAGAGATTTCAACAAGTGACTACATACGGAGCAAAATGAGTGAATATACACTCTCAAATATGTCTATATACATCTGTATGTAGTAGTCCATTTGAATCTCTAAAAAGACAAATATTTGAGTAGTCAGTCATTGAATTCTCTAGAAAGACAAATACTCTGGAGTATATTTAAGAACCGAGGGGGTAGTGCGCAGCCGCATGGGAGACTCAGCCCGGTCGTTGCGCCGCATTAATAGTGAGTAATGAGCAGTCAAATCATAAGCCCCACCTTTCCCACTGTAAGTTGCTCGGAAGAAGCAACCATCAATACGCTCTTCTTTGAATCTGCTCATACTACTCCATCCGTCACTGTTTATAGAGCGTGCTTTAGAAAAATAAAAAATCTCTGGGACCAAGGCGACTAGCGATTGACCTAAAAACTAGCATTGGTAGTTATAGCACGACATCTATTACTAGAGGAAATAATGCGTACACACATGCATGCAGTGCTTCCACCCCGGGTACACACATGCATGCACTTACTCCACTCCGTAGTATATCAAGAGAAAATTGTGGACTTGATTGCGGTTACCACGCCCTAATTAATTGAGCATTAAACCAAACGCGTCTAAAGTCTCTGTGGTGGTGGAAATGCATTGAGAGAAATGCATCATAATGAAGCGCGCCCTGTAAACTGTGACGGAGGGAGGAGTAGTATGAAGGTGCAAAACCAAGTATGCATATGGCCAGTCGGTCAACGCACCTCCTCTTGGCATATCACTGACATGTGGGACTGGAGTGTGAGCAAACCGATCTCAATTGATGGCAAAATGGCCAACCCGCCGTTCCTTGAGAGAGACGAGGAGTGAGAACACACAGACGGGCTCGCACGGAGGCCAAGATATATTCGAGCATGGTTGATCGATATCATCATTACATGCTGGGCTGCCGTTTTCCGCCCTTCTCCAGAATAAATGTGTACTTTATCAGAGATTATAAAAAATAAGAGTACAGAGGCTCCACCATGCGGTTCTAGTAGTAGTACTACTCGTACTACTAAACCTTGCGCTTGGCTCTTCGCCTCTTCGTGAAGTCGAACAATGATGGTACTCCGCATGTTCGGTACTATAGTGTATGCCTCTGGCAATCGGACACCAAATGAACTGATGCATGTCCACTGCCTGGGCTAGGGTACGTTGCATTAGTCAAAAGGCGTAAGCGAGCTTCACCTTGTCCTGCAAGCTTCTCCTCGTTCTGCGAGTTGATGGGACACACCAAAAAGTAGTGCTAGTCCATACTCCCTCCTTTCCGGTTAATATGGCTTAATCTTTTTGCGGGTAAATGAGAGAGCTTTATTCATATATAAGCATTCTTAGGACAATCAGCCAAGACACTGGTCACTAGGAAGCAAGGTACCCCGCAAAAAATAAGTAGGAAGCGAGGTGTTTCATCAAGCCAGCTCTCGGCCACATTCAAAGTGCAGCAAGCACGGTTCGCACAAATACGCGCCGCAAGGTTTGCTGACCTGTTTACATGTTGAAGAACAAAAAAAGAGGAAATATTACCGAGCGCTCCTATTTGTAACAGGATATGAGCCACAATTATGCGAGAATTGTGGCGAGTGTTCCATGCAATCAACTTCCATTATCACATGCGAGAACCCTCGAAGAGAACCAAATGTGTTGAAGATTGCTTTATCACATTTTAAAAATATAATAAGAGTGCAGACGCTCCTCCATCCGGTTCCTAGTACTAGTATAGTACATAACTCTATAGACTATAGTAGTAGTACTAGTACTAGTAAACTTTGCGCTTGGCTGTTCGCCTCTTCGGGAAGTCTAACAATAATAGTACTAGTATAGTGTATGCTTCTGGCAATCTGACACCGAATTAACTGTTGCACGTCCACCGCCTGAGCGAGGGAGAGCTTGCATTAGTCAAAAGTTTCTCCTTGTCCTGCGAGCCACCGCGCGCAAGCTTCTCCTCGTTCGGCAAGTTGACGGGACACAACAAAGTAATGCTAGTCCTTATTGCCTCCTCTCCGGTTAATATGGCTTAATTTCAAACGAGATAAATACACTGTCTGTCACTGTATATTTGTAAAAATACGGTCCGTGGACTTCATAATACGCTCATTGCGCTCAATATATACATTTTCTGGTGTTTATACAGTCACTAGCTCAACCTGGCTGAGTATGTGTGTGCATGCACGTGTAGGTTGAGCACTTGAGCGTGACCGTGTGTGTTCCGTCGTGTGCGCGGACATGCATGCATTAGGGCGTCGCGCGCGTTTTTGCATCCATTTGTACGTGTGACTATTGCATACACGTAGGGGGAGTACGTGTAGGGGCCACTAAAGGAGCAGTCAAAACACACAATGAGTTGGTCATAAGAAGCAACCATCATTTCACTCTTCAATGACACGTACCCAATATAAAATGGTTGATATGGAGAGAAAAAGAAAACCACTATATATACACTAGCAGGAGCCTAAGCTACAAGCCTGCTTGCTTGGGTTGCTCTCTTCACAAGCATAGAACAACGGTGGCCACACCGCTGGTCACATATCCGGCCTGATCCCGTAGCTGGGGGAAGGGAACAATGTTCTGCGTAGACGCGGTCGACATCGGCGAGGGAGAAAATCCACAGTCGGTGCGTCCCAATCGGGGGTCACCGCGGTATGGGCCGATGCCGCGTCCCAACCGCCCTTCTAGCTACAGCCCGACATCCCAGGTAGTCCATCTTCCTTTTCGAGCCGGCTTGCTCCACTGCCGCAGCTCCCCACGTAGCTCCATCTCCATGTCGATCTTTCTCTACTTCTACCGGCTTCAACTTGTGATGAGTTTATGTCTCATGAACTAGTGCCAGTACTATTATTCCAATCACACTTCTTCAATATCTTTGCCATCAGGGATGCTCAGCTCGATTTTAGTGGAACTGCACAAAAGCATCGTATGATCCGAGGGTGCCAGTCGTCTTTCCTTCGACAGGTTCTACCTGGCCAGGAAATTAAATCTTGTTTAGGGTTTAGGGTTTAAGTCGTAGTGACCCCATCAGTAGTTTTTCTTTTGTACACGCTCTCACAACTTTTGTCTTTAGTTGTGAAGTAAATATTGGCTATGATCTGTGAATCATTGAGATGCATCAGCATGCATGTTAGTTTTCCTTTGTATTTGATGGAATGTTGTAACGGGGCAACCTTGGAGTAGGAATGAAAATGGAGTGGAAAGTTTCCGTTTTTCCAGAGAAAAAATGGAAACGGAGAGAAACCAACGTTTCGATTCGTTGGATCGCGCCATCAAGCAAACCCAACGTTTAAATCACGTCTGTCGCATTCGTGTCTCACCCTCCTCCACGGCTCGACCCCACACGGTCGCTCAGCATGCCACTCACCGCAAACCGAGTATACGATAACTTTCCCGCCTGCTTGTCGATGGATCGCGCCATGGAGTACTAGTACTACTGGAAGAGATTGACGAGTTGGGGGAGGACAGCTAGCTGTAGAACGGACTCCCAAGAACTTTTTACATGCATGTTGTGGCCGGCTATTGCGACCTTTGAACGCGGAGCAGTCGCGTGCACCAGGAAGCGGCGCGGGCGACGCTCTCTCGGACGGCGCGCCGCTTCAATGCCGGCGCCAGTGAGAGGTCGTGTCCACTCTGGCCGGGCATGAATGCGGAACTGACCGTTTCGGGCGGGAAGCACGCGCGGGTGATGAAGAGGGTTCGGGTTGGTCAGGAGCGGCCGTGGCAGGACGCCCGCAAACAAGAGATGATGTACGTTAATATTGCCGCGTATATAATTAACAACGTAAATAATGTGCCAGTTGGACAAATATGGATGGAGATGGAAATGGAATTTTACGTAAACACGGATATGCATGTCTATGTCTATGTGTGTGTGCGCGACGACTCTCACGACCTGGAAGCGGGGGCGTGTTTTTGATCGAGTTTTCTTTCTTGGTACGTTAAAAAATTGTCCGCCAGTTTTCGTTTCTTTTTCCCGGGAACGCGCGTATTCTATTTAAAACCACTACTATGGAGAGATTGATAGAGTTTCTCGCGTCTCGCTCTCTCACCCTCTCCATATCAAAACAAGATGACAGTGTCCACACTATCTCTCTCCTCACTGGTGGTCACAAATCCGGCCGAATCCCGTCCGCTGCGGGAGGTGAGGAGGTGCAGCGTTGACGTTGTCGCCGTCGGCGATGGAGGAAGCCGATGCGCACCGTCCTCTCGGAGCCGGCGCTAGCGCGGACGAAGGTCCTCCGCGCCCTTGTTTGCTGCCGTCGTGTGGGCAGATCCCGCCCGCCCGCCTAAGCGACATCTCACCCACCTGAGGTATAACTTCTTGTACTGGTCCAGCTCCCCAGGTCGCTGCATGCAGGTTTTCTTCTATGCGACTACTCACCAGCTCCCCATGTATAGTAGCTAGGGTTCGTCGGCTGGTCCAACATCACCTACTATTATAGAGGAAATGCCACTCAAAAATGTGTCCTGATTTATGCCTCGGTGGAGGTATACATGTTGTTTCGACAAAAAGTACATGGTGGTTGTGCGGTCATAGTCCATATGCTCCTATTGCTGCTGCTAATCTATACTATCACTGGTTAAATGAAGAAATGCTTTTTTTCTCGGGTATCCTGGTTTAGTTCCCATCAAGATAATCATGATGCTTCTGTTTGTTGGTGTACTTTTCATAATTCTTATTGACAATTGAGATGTTGTTGTTAATCTTGTAAAACAAAGTAACAACACTATATCCATTTTTTATATTTTTGGAAACAGCGATGCGTATCTCCATACCCGGGCATGTCTTCCTCAATTTAGTGGAACTGCACAAAATTGGATGGCCATTGTTGTTCCGCCTCACTCTCCTTTGCCACGTGGTTCTTCCTTCCTCGAGCTTGATTACTGAGAAGAAACAGACCACAGTGAGGATTTGTCAAACTTCATAGGTGCCTCACCCAAACTTGATGCCAAATGGATGATGCATCACCACGATGACCTATCGATGCTCATGGTTGCGCCTCATGGTTGCGTCGGCTGGTGAAGCTGATCGATTTTCAATGAAAAACAAGTTGTCTTCCATCAGTGCTCTTTGCTTGTTACCCACAAAGATGATATCCTTCGTCAGTTCACCTTGGTTGCGTTGGAGACGCAGTCGTCTTTCATGTTGGTGCAATTTTATCACACAATTGGCTATGAACCAAATGTTTCCTCGATGAAGGATCGACGTTGGTACTAAGAGCATAATTTTTGTATTGATTTCTAAGCCTTCTCACAACTTTGTCTCCAGCTCCCCTGTAATTTTATTTGTCCAGCTATTAACTTTGATTTAAAAAAATGGTGTGGACTAAAAACCCAGATGGACGTAGTAGCCCTCCATTTTTATTTACTGCGCATATTAGATTTGACTGAAGTCAAACTTTGTAAAGTTTGACCGAGTTTAGGCCGAACACAACAAACCATAATTATTAGAGAGGGCAAACTGTACATACTCTCAAACCTTTCCGATAATTGAAATTAAAATTCTTTATGTACACACTCTCACACGTTTGGCGCATGTGTGGTTGTTCACTTAAGGGAGGGTAGTGTACCGCACGTGAAGGACAGGAAGTGCGACCAGGATGCGTGGATCGGTAGTTCATCGGAAGTACTCCCTCCGTTCCTAAGTACTTTTCTTTCAAGTGGTTTGAAATGGACTACCACATACGGATGTATATAGACATTTTTTACAGTGTAGATTCACTCATTTTGCTCCGTATCTAGTCATTTGTTGAAATCTCTAGAAAGACAAATATTTAGGAACAGAGGGAGTAGTAGTTTTCTTCACTGGTACATTAAATAAAGAGTTTTGTTTCGTACTTACACAATTTAAAACGATTGTTATGGAGAGAATAAGAAAACCACTCCACTATATATTAGTCGTATACAGGTGGGCCCAAAATGTGGTTGGCCCACCTGTCATACAGCCGAAAGAAGGTGCAGTTAAGGCACCGGAGCTCAGTCCGTACTACAGTATATATATAAGCTGGAGCCTCAGCGCTTGTTCGCTAGGGTTTGCACTCTCCACACTCTCGCCGCACTACATATATATATATACACGCTGGAGGCTCAGTGTTCCTTTGCTAGGGTTTGCTATATTCACAGTCTCTCACCCTCTTCACCAGATCTAAACAAGACTGCGTTGTGGCCTCTGTCTCTCTCACCCCCCTCACAGCTGGCGAAGGAGGCGTCCGGACCCCGTCGCACCAGGAAGGGGAGGAGGTGCAGCGTTCACTCTATCGCCTTCGGCGAGGGAGGCAATCCACTGCCGGCTGCGCTTTTCTCTTTCACCCAGCGCCTGTGCGGGAGGGCCACCGACCCCTTCTTCCTCGCTGTCGTACGTAGTGTGGGCAGATCCGACCTCCCGCCGCACGCCTTGCCACATCCCGACGACCCTAAGGTATAAGTTTCTTTGAAACCGTCATTGGTCTAGCTGCATGCGGATCTTTTTCGATTCTGTAGTCGAATCTAGGTCTTGGTTCAAAGAGGAAAGAAGGGTGCGGTGGGGTGGAGCATGAATCTAGGACGTGGTTCAATGAGGAAAGGAGGGAGGGAAAGTAGTATAGACTAGCTATCCAGCCACTTTGTTGGTCGAAAAGGGAAAAAGGGGGCAACCCAGTACACACATCTGTAAGGAACCGAACTCTTTGTTGAAACGGGAAAGAAACTGGGGGGTCGGGTAGTTTGTGCAGGACTAGATTTGCTGCCCCCACATAGGAAAAAGTTTCAAAGAGAACAAATATGGGACCAACGTAGATATGCTGCTTGGCTACATACTCTACATCACCCATTTATACGTGTGGACGCACATGGTGCTGGGATGTCCCATGTCCCATCCACATGATCGTGCAGTGTGTTTTGAGATGTTTGATACGTCTCCAACGTATCTATAATTTTTGATTGTTCCATGCTATTATATTATCTGTTTTGGATGTTTATGGGCTTTATTATACACTTTTATAGTACTTTTGGGACTAACCTATTAACCAGAACCTAGTGCAAGTTTCTATTTTTCCCTTGTTTCAGTGTTTCGCAGAAAAGGAATATCAAACGGAGTCCAAACGGAATGAAACCTTCGGGAGCGTGATTTTTGGAACGAACGTGATCCAGGAGACTTGGAGTTGAAGTCAAGGAAGCTTCAAGGTGGCCACGAGGCTGGGAGGTGCCCCCCCACTCTCGTGGGCCCCTCGTGGCTCCCCTGGCCAACTTCTTTCGCTTATATATATCCATATACCCTAAAAACATCAGGGAACAGAATAGATCGGGAGTTCCGCCGCCGCAAGCCTCTGTAGCCACCGAAAACCAATCGGGACCCTGTTCCGGCACCCTGCCAGAGGGGGGATCCCTCACCGGTGACCATCTTCATCATCCCGGCGCTCTCCATGACGAGGAGGGAGTAGTTCACCCTCAGGGCTGAGGGTATGTACCAATAGCTATGTGTTTGATCTCTCTCTCTCTCTCGTGTTCTTGAGGTGGCACGATCTTGATGTATCGCGAGCTTTGCTATTATAGTTGGATCTTATGATGTTTCTCCCCCTCTACTCTCTTGTAATGGATTGAGTTTTCCCTTTGAAGTTATCTTATCGGATTGAGTCTTTAAGGATTTGAGAACAATTGATGTATGTCTTGCCGTGCTTATCTGTGGTGACAATGGGATATCACGTGATCCACTTGATGTATGTTTTAGTGATCAACTTGCAGGTTCCGCCCATGAACCTATGCATAGGGGTTGGCACACGTTTTCGTCTTGACTCTCCGGTAGAAACTTTGGGGCACTCTTTGAAGTTCTTTGTGTTGGTTGAATAGATGAATCTGAGATTGTGTGATGCATATCGTATAATCATACCCACGGATACTTGAGGTGACATTGGAGTATCTAGGTGACATTAGGGTTTTGGTTGATTTTTTTCTTAAGGTGTTATTCTAGTACGAACTCTATGATAGATCGAACGAAAAGAATAGCTTCATGTTATTTTACTACGGACTCTCGAATAGATCGATCAGAAAGGATAACTTTGAGGTGGTTTCGTACCCTACCATAATCTCTTCGTTTGTTCTCCGCTATTAGTAACTTTGGAGTGACTCTTTGTTGCATGTTGAGGGATAGTTATATGATCCAGTTATGTTATTATTGTTGAGAGAACTTGCACTAGTGAAAGTACGAACCCTAGGCCTTGTTTCCTAGAATTGCAATACCGTTTACGCTCACTTTTATCATTAGTTACCTTGATGTTTTTATATTTTCAGATTACAAAAACCTATATCTACCATCCAGATTGCACTTGTATCACCATCTCTTCGCCGAACTAGTGCACCTATACAATTTACCATTGTATTGGCTGTGTTGGGGACACAAGAGACTCTTTGTTATTTGGTTGCAGGGTTGTTTGAGAGAGACCATCTTCATCCTACGCCTCCCACGGATTGATAAACCTTAGGTCATCCACTTGAGGGAAATTTGCTACTTTCCTACAAACCTCTGCACTTGGAGGCCCAACAACGTCTACAAGAAGAAGGTTGTGTAGTAGACATCAAGCTCTTTTCTGGCATCGTTGCCGGGGAGGTGAGTGCTTGAAGCTATATCTTTAGATCTTGCAATCGGATCTTTTTGTTTCTTGTTTTATCACTAGTTTAGTTTATAAAACAAAACTACAAAAAATGGAATTGAGTTTGCCTCATACGCTTCATCTTTTTAATGTCTTTCGTGAAAATGATGGGAAGGAAAATTGTGCTCAAGTACTAGAAGAAGAATTACATAGAATGCTTGGCATAAAATATGTGAATGATGAGCATGATTGCAATGTTGTTAGTATGAATTCTTTGAATACCCATGATGCTAATGATATGCAAAGCCACAAGCTTGGGGATGCTATGTTTGATGAATATGATATTTTTAGTCCCGCGAGTTTTGATGTGCAAATTTATTATGATGAAAGCATGCGTCCTATCTATGATGATTATTGGGATGACACGTATGCTATAAAGAATAATGATAACCATGAAACTTGTCATCTTGATCTTAATTTTCAATCACATGATAGTTATTTTGTTGAGTTTGCTCCCACTACTATTGATGAGAATAGATTTGCTTATGTGGAGAGTAATAAAAATTATATGCTTGTAGATCCTGAAAATATTGCTTTATGTGATGGTTATATTGTTGAATTTATTCATGATGCTACTTAAAATTATTGTGAGGGAGGAATATATGCTTGTAGGAATTGCAACAATACCAAGTTTCCTCTCTATGTGTTAAAAGTTTTGAAGTTATGCTTGTTTTGCCTTCCTATGCTAGTTGATTATTGTTCCCATAAGTTGTTTTCTCACAAAATCCCTATGCATAGGAAGTGGGTTAGACTTAAATGTGCTAGTAATATTCTTCATGATGCTCTGTTTATATTTCAATTCTTATCTTTTATGTGAGCATCATTGAAATCATCATGCCTAGTTAGGGGCGTTAAACGTAAGCGCTTGTTGGGAGGCAACCCAATTTATTTTAGTTTATTACTTTTTGGTTCTGTTTAGTAATAAATATTTGATATCTCCTATGGTTAGATGTAGTTTTATGTTTTAATTAGTGTTTGTGCCAAGTAAGACCTATAGGATCTTCTTGGATGATAGTTATTTGATCTTGCTGAAAATTCCAGAAACTTTCTGTTCACGAAAACAATTGTTTAAAATCACCAGCACGTGATAAAATAATGATTCCAATTGCAGTAGACCAATAAAAAAATTATCTAGGTCTTCCTATTTTGGTGGAATTTTTTGAGTTCCAGAAGTTTGCGTTAGTTACAGATTACTACAGATTGTTCTGTTTTTGACAGATTCTGTTTTCCGTGTGTTGTTTGCTTATTTGGATGAATATATGGCTAGTAAAATATTTTATAAATCATAGAGAAGTTGGAATACAGTAGATTTAACACCAATAAAAATAAATAATGAGTTCATTACAGTACCTTGAAGTGGTGTTTTGTTTTCTTTCGCTAACGGAGCTCACGAGATCTTGTGTTAAGTTTTGTGTTGTGAAGTTTTTCAAGTTTTGGGTAAAGATTCGATGGACTATGGAATAAGGAGTGGCAAGAGCCTAAGCTTGGGTATGCCCAAGGTACCCCAGGGTAACATTCAAGGACAACCAAAAGCCTAAGCTTGGGGATGCCCCGGATGGCATCCCCTCTTTCGTCTTCATTCATCGGTAACTTTACTTGGAGCTATATTTTTATTCACCACATGATATGTGTTTTGCTTGGAGCATCATTTTATTTTCTTTTGTTTTGCTTGTTGTTTGAATAAAATACCAAGATCTTAAATTCTTAAATGTTAGAGAGTATTCACATAGTTGCATAATTATTAAACTACTCTTTGATCTTCACTTATATCTTTCGGAGTAGTTTGTCATTTGCTCTAGTGCTTCACTTACATCCTTTTAGAGCACGGCGGTGGTTTTATTTTGAAGAAATAGATGAACTCTACTTCACTTATATTATTTTGAGAGTCCTAAACAACATGGTAATTTGCTTTGGTTATGAATTTAGTCCTAATATGATGGGCATCCAAGATGGGCATTATAAAAACTTTCATATAAAGTGCATTGAATACTATGTGAAGTTTGATACTTGATGATTGTTTTGAGATATGAAGATGGTGATATTAGAGTCATGCTAGTTGAGTAGTTGTGAATTTGAGAGATACTTGTGTTAAAGTTTGTGATTCCCGTAGCATGCACGTATGGTGAACCGTTATGTGATGAAGTCGGAGCATGATTTATTTATTGATTGTCTTCCTTATGAGTGGCGGTCGGGGACAAGCGATGGTCTTTTCCTACCAATCTATCCTCCTAGGAGCATGCGCGTAGTACTTTGTTTTGATAACTAATAGATTTTTGCAATAAGTATGTGAGTTCTTTATGACTAATGTTGAGTCCATGGATTATACGCACTCTCACCCTTCCACCATTGCTAGCCTCTCTAATACCGCGCACCTTTCGCCGGTATCATACACCCACCATATACCTTCCTCAAAACAGCCACCATACCTACCTATCATGGCATTTCCATAGCCATTCCGAGATATATTGCCATGCAACTTTCCACCGTTCCGTTTATTATGACACGCTCCATCATTGTCATATTGCTTTGCATGATCATGTAGTTGACATCGTATTTGTGGCAAAGCCACCGTTCATAATTCTTTCATACATGTCACTCATGAGTCATTGCACATCCCGGTACACTGCAGGAGGCATTCATATAGAGTCATATTTTGTTCTAAGTATCGAGTTGTAATTCTTGAGTTGTAAGTAAATAAAAGTGTGATGAGCATCATTACTAGAGCATTGTCCCAGTGAGGGAAGGATGATGGAGACTATGATTCCCCCACAAGTCGGGATGAGACTCCGGATGAAAAATAAAATAAAAGAGAAAAAAAAGAGGCCATAAAAAAAAGGAGAAAAAAGGCCAAAATAAAAAATGAGAGAAGGGATAATGCTACTATCCTTTTTCCACACTTGTGCTTCAAAGTAGCACCATGATATTCATGATAGAGAGTCTCCTATGTTGTCACTTTCATATACTAGTGGGAATCTTTCATTATAGAACTTGGCTTGCATATTCCAATGATGGGCTTTCTCAAAATGCCTTAGGTCTTCGTGAGCAAGCGAGTTGGATGCTCACCCACTTAGTTTCTTTTGTTGAGCTTTCATACACTTATAGCTCTAGTGCATCCGTTGCATGGCAATCCCTACTCACTCACACTGATATCTATTGATGGGCATCTCCATAGCCCGTTGATACGCCTAGTTGATGTGAGACTCTCTTCTCCATTTTTGTCTTCTCCACAACCACCATTCTATTCCACCTATAGTGCTATGTCCATGGCTCACGCTCATGTATTGCATGAAGATTGAAAAAGTTTGAGAACATCAAAAGTATGAAACAATTGCTTGGCTTGTCATCGGGGTTGTGCATGATTTAAATAGTTTGTGTGATGAAGATATAGCATAGCCAGACTATATGATTTTGTAGGGATAGCTTTCTTTGGCCATGTTATTTTGAGAAGACATGATTACTTTGTTGGTATGCTTGAAGTATTATTATTTTTATGTCAATATTAAACTTTTGTCTTGAATCTTATGGATCTGAATATTCTTGCCACAATAAAGAGAATTACATGGATAAATATGTTAGGTAGAATTCCACATCAAAAATTCTATTTTTATCATTTACCTACTCGAGGACGAGCAGGAATTAAGCTTGGGGATGTTGATATGTCTCCAACGTATCTATAATTTTTTATTGTTCCATGCTATTATATTATCTGTTTTGGATGTTTGTGAGCTTTATTATACACTTTTATATTATTTTTGGGACTAACCTATTAACCAGAGCCCAGTGTCAGTTTCTGTTTTTTCCCTTGTTTCAGTGTTTCGCAGAAAAGGAATATCAAATGGAGTCCAAACGGAATGAAAACTTCAGGAGCATGATTTTTGGAACGAACGTGATCCAGGAGACTTGGAGTTGAAGTCAAGGAAGCTTCGAGGTGACCACGAGGCAGGGAGGCGCGCCTGCCCCCCTAGGCGCCCCCCCCCCACCCTCGTGGGCCCCTCGTGGCTCCCCTGACCGACTTCTTTCGCCTATATATATCCATATACCCTAAAAATATCAGGGAACAGAATAGATCAGGAGTTCCGCCGCCACAAGCCTCTGTAGCCACCAAAAACCAATCGGGGCCCTGTTCCGGCACCCTGCCGGAGGGGGGATCCCTCACCGGTGGCCATCTTCATCATCCCGGCGCTCTCAATGATGAGGAGGGAGTAGTTCACCCTCGGGACTGAGGGTATGTACCAGTAGCTATGTGTTTGATCTCTCTCTCTCGTGTTCTTGAGGTGGCACGATCTTGATGTATCGCGAGCTTTGCTATTATAGTTGGATCTTATGATGTTTCTCCCCGTCTACTCTCTTGTAATGGATTGAGTTTTCCCTTTGAAGTAATCTTATCGGATTGAGTCTTTAAGGATTTGAGAACACTTGATGTATGGCTTGCCGTGCTTATCTGTGGTGATAATGGGATATCACGTGATCCACTTGATGTATGTTTTGGTGATCAACTTGTGGGTTCCGCCCATGAACCTATGCATAGGGGTTGGCACACGTTTTCGTCTTGACTCTCTGGTAGAAACGTTGGGGCACTCTTTGAAGTTCTTTGTGTTGGTTGAATAGATGAATCTGAGATTGTGTGATGCATATTGTATAATCATACCCACGGATACTTGAGGTGACATTGGAGTATCTAGGTGACATTAGGGTTTTTGTTGATTTGTGTCTTAAGGTGTTATTCTAGTATGAACTCTATGATAGATCGAACGGAAAGAATAGCTTCATGTTATTTTACTACGGACTCTTGAATAGATCGATCAGAAAGGATAACTTTGAGGTGGTTTTGTACACTACCATAATCTCTTCGTTTGTTCTCCTCTATTAGTGACTTTGGAGTGACTCTTTGTTGCATGTTGAGGGATAGTTATATGATCCAGTTATGTTATTATTGTTGAGAGAACTTGCACTAGTGAAAGTACGAACCCTAGGCCTTGTTTCCTAGCATTGCAACACCATTTACGCTCACTTTTATCATTAGTTACCTTGCTGTTTTTATATTTTCAAATTACAAAAACCTATATCTACCATCCATATTGCACTTGTATCACCATCTCTTCGCCGAACCAGTGCACCTATACAATTTACCATTGTATTGGGTGTGTTGGGGACACAAGAGACTCTTTGTTATTTGGTTGCAGGGTTGTTTGAGAGAGACCATCTTCATCCTACCCCTCCCACGGATTGATAAACCTTAGGTCATCCACTTGAGGGAAATTTGCTACTGTCCTACAAACCTCTGCACTTGGAGGCCCAACAACGTCTACAAGAAGAAGGTTGTGTAGTAGACATCAATGTTGTGCTACTTGTATTGGTACTGTTTTAGATAAATGTTGAATTGAAGCTATTGTATTGCTCTCTTTTCCCATTAAGTAGGGAAGAACAATGGTACCAACCCAGACATGATGATTGTTGCTTTGTTACAACAAACTCTGCATCACCCCCTTTATAAGTAGATGGAAGCACATGGTGTTGTTGCGCCCACTCGCCCCTGGAACAGTTTATGCTTTTTCTTAATCTAATGTTGATGGTAAAATTAAGCAATGCCACTCTCAGAATTAACTACTGAACTATTTTAAGAGAATTTCTCTGTTAATATGAATCAATGCAACCGTTTTAGAAATGCTACTTTCCTATACTTTGTTTTCCATCAAGATAAGGTAGATGCTTCTTTTTGTGGCCGCATGTTTTATCCTCCTTTGTTGGCAGTAATTGTTTCCTTTTTTGCCTCTGTTAAATCAGGGATATCTATTCAACTTGTTGCTATAGCAAACTTAAATGTTACACCGGCGACTTTACTTGATTTCAGTGCAACTGCACAAAACGAGATTGGATTTCCTATTCGTGTTGGCAGATTCGTACGTGATCTTGTGTGCGTCATGACAGGTTGGTACTTGCCTTCATCCACATGATCGTGCAGTGTGTTTTGAGATGATGTGCTACTTGTATTGGTACTGTTTTAAATAAATGTTGAATTGAAGCTATTGTATTGCTGTCTTTTCCCAAAAATGGGACCAGCCCAGACATTATGCTTGTTGCTTTGTTACAACAAACTCTGCATCACCCCCTTTATAAGTAGATGGAAGCACATGTTGTTGTTGCGCCCACTCTCCCCTGGAACTGTTTATGCTTTTTGTTAATCTAATGCCGCTGGTAAAATTAAGCAATGCCACTCTCAGAATTAACTACTGAATCTTATTTCAAAACTGCAACACTTGTTAGGGATTGGCGGGATTACCATTTTTGTGGCCGCATGTTTCATCCTCCTTTATTGGCCAGTAATTGATTCCTTTTTTGCCTCTGTTAAAACAGGGATATTTATTCAACTTGTTGCTATTGCGACATTTTGCTTCGCTTAATTTTGGTGGAACTGCACAAAATGAGACCGGATTTCCATATATGTGTTGAGATGTCTTTTAGATCTTCCTCGGAAGTTGTTTCAAATCTTGGTCTTGAAAGGTCAGTACCTGCTTTCCTCAAAATTAACTACTGAATCTTAGTTCAAAACTGCAACACTTGTTAGGGATCGGTGGGAGTACCATTTCTGTTAGGGATCGGCCGGAGTACATGTTTAAGAAATGTATTGTTCAGATAATGTCTCTGTTATTATATATCAGTTACAGTGTTCTACAAATGGTACTATCCTGCTTTGTAGTTCTTTCTACATGTTTAACCAAGGTATTGTTAAGATAATGTCTCTGTTAAAATGAATCAGTCGCATTGTTTTAGGAATGATACTTTTCTGCTTTGTCGTTCTTTATACATGTTGAAACAAGGCATCGTTAAGATAATGTCTCAGTTAATATGAATGAATCACACTAATTGAGAATTGCTACCCTCCTTCTTTGTTTCCCATTAAGATAAGGTAGATCAGTAGATGTTTTTCTTCTGGGAGTAGAAGTCATCAACCGTTATTTCTCAGTAATTGTTTCCCTTATACCTATTGTTGCTTACAGGGATATCAAAATTAAAGCTTGGTTTTACTCCGACTTTGATTTTAGTTGAACTGCACAAAAGGAGCCAATGTGTCTAAGCCAAACTATTGCATTAGTGGGTCCAGTTGGTCTTACCACTTTGCAGAAAGAAGCAGTCACTGTTTGCGCTACATTACACAAGGAATGATCGAGAAGCTTTACAGAGTATTAGTAGACGCTGGTGACATGACTAGTCTGCAGAGAGCATAGGAAACTCTACAACACATGGAGTGCACTGGGCAAAAAGTGCCCAAACAAGTACAGGAAGACAGGACAGGACTCCAAATCTGTCAATGCCATTCTAAGCAACAATGATGGGGCATCTGGGTATGGTAATCTGTTTACCGTACTTCTCAGTTTGTTAGTCCACCGATTGGTGGGTTGACACTGGAGCCAATATTCATGTGTGTGCTGCTGTGTCTTTGTTTTCTTGCAGCATATAAATACGATATCCACACGGATGCTCAGCTTGATTTTAGTGGAACTGTACAAAATGTCCAGATGCTTTGTGTCCTCCATAATACTTCATCATGCACAATACATCGAATGGTTCTCTAATCATTCGTCGTCACCTTGGGCCACCGGACTATATGTTTGAATGGTGCTGCTAGCGTCGGCCATTAAGAAGGGTAAGAAGAAAGACAAAAAGAGAGATGGCTGCTTTACTTGTGGTTCGGAGGAACACTGGGCAAACAAGTGCCCAAACAAGTACCAAGAAGCCAGGACAGGACTCCAAGTCAGTCAATGTCACTCTAAGCACCAATGATGGGGCATCTGGGTATGGTAATTTGTTTACCGTACTTTCAGTTTGTTAGTCCACCAATTGGTGGGTTGACACTGGGGCCAATATTCATGTGTGTGCTGATGTGTCTTTGTTTTCTGGCAGCATATAAATACGAAATCTACAAGGATGCTCAGCTTGATTTTAGTGGAACTGCACAAAATGTTCAGATGGTTCGTATCCTCCATAATACTTCATCATGCACAATACATCGAATGGTTCTCTAATCATTCGTCGTCACCTTGAGCCATCGGACTATCAGATGACAAACTGATGACATACCCTGCCCGTTCCACAATCATAGACATTACATATTTTGAATGGGAAAAGCTTGTCAAAGTTGACATTAGTTTAATATATTGGAATTAGAAAACCTTGTCAATTTTTGCTCATTGATGTTAGCCAGAAGACATGCATTTGATATTTTTGAGTGGGACGCCCTTTGCTGTGAGCAACGTCGGTCGTTTTTTCCTATTCCTGTCTTCAGTTCAGAAGTAAATATTTACTCTACTGAGATGCATAGTTACATGAATGTTGACTTATGTAAGATATTTTAAGAGTTTGTTCTGAATATTGTCTATGTAATGCCAGGCCTTGTGTTTGATTGAAAAGTTGAGCTTGGAATGTTGTGGCATGCGGCATCACGAGCTGTTCACTGTGCCTCCTGAGAATAATGCTTCGTATTGTTTTGCATGTCGATCTAATGCCAGTGATTTGCTTGTTAGGAAGATCATCCTCTTCTGTTGTTTCCGTGCTTAAGAAGTTCATCGTCTTATGTTTCATTCATAGCCTATACGACAAGTTGGGTAGGTTAGACGTGAAACCATATGATCTTCCGACCAACTCATCATCTTAGGTCGTGACTGGATCGTCGTTTTCCAACCAAAACCGCTTGTAAAACTGACGCTTGTAAATAAAAGCAGATGGTCTCGGGTGAAGCACTTGGTTGGTCGATTTCGACTAGTAAAATATACACTAGTCTCTCAAATTACATGTCGGGACCCCGATCCTAAGCCACATCGATCTAGCATGTAACACAGCATATCACTTTGCGGCCTCACGCACGGTATTCCCACGGGTGTCGCTTTACCTAGCCCGGGACCGTTTGCGCCTTTTGGCTCACGTATATGATAGTGTCGCTAGCATTCATATGACAGAGAACCCGGGCCGACATGACTAGTCGTGAACCCAAAGTGTCATTAACTTACGGGGACAGGCATACATGAACCAACATTGAACGTGTCAGTCATCAGCGTGTGAATCCGGACTGTAGCAACTGGGCTAACAGGACTCCGGGAACCCGGGCTGTAGCAGGCTAGCAGGACTCCGGAAGTCACCGCGTGACATTTCCCCGAAGGGACAGACACAGGAACGAAGTGGATCACATGCCGGCCAGTCTAAGTGTTCCGGAGCAGTAGCAACTAGGCTAGCAGGACTCCGGTAAACCAGGCTATAGCAGACTACCATGGCTCAGTGGAAGCACTAGACTACATTTCCCCATAAGAGAGGCTACCAAGGATAGACAACTAGGTTGTCGGATCCCACACATACCAAGCATTTCAATCATACACACAATATGCTCGATATGTGCAAATACAACATGGCATCACAACATGACTCTACAACTCAAGTATTTATTCAATAGGCTCGGAGGAGCTAGATATTACAAACATGGGTCTCATGACCCAACATTCAGAGCATACAAGTCAAAGCACATGCGGAAGATTAACATGTCTGAGTACAGACATCTACAAATGAAAAGGGCTAAGAAGCCTGACTATCTACCAGATCCTGTCGAGGGCACAAGATCGTAGCTGAGGTATCAAGCTAAACGTCGAAGTCCACACGGAACTAGTAGTGAGACTGAAGTCTCTCTGAGAAAACATAAATTAGGCAAACGTGAGTACAAATGTACCCTTCAAGACTTACATCAGAACTAACTACATATGCATCATTATCAACAAAGGGATGGTGGGGTTTAACTGCAGCAAGCCAGCTTTGACTCAGTGGCTATCCTGAACTACGACTACAAGTAACTCTTTTGAGGTGGCGCACACGAGTCCGCATATTCACCATATCAATACACCACTATGGATCCGCTCCCGTCTCCCTACGATAACACCATCCATAGCACTCACGCTTATCTTGCGCATTTGGAGTATCCACTTTCACTTGTCTATGAACTGTATAGGCAACCCAGAAGTCCTTTACCGCGGACGTGGCTATTCAAATAGATGATGTTAACCCTGCAGGGGTGTACTTCTTCACACACGCTCTCACCACTTACCGCCATTTACATGACATGTACTCGACAACCTTCAAGTGGAAGCCCAACGAGGGTGTCGGCCACGGCCTACCTAAACACTCAAGTCTCTAGTCCAGGTTTATCGCCTATTCAGGTTCCATCCGCAGGGAGTCTGGCCGAGGTTTCCACATATGGCCCCGAATGATGTGTACAGGGTTCCGCGACACCATATGGGCGCCCGGCATAACCGGCCACGTGCCTACCGCATCACAGCCCGCCCCTCGGGTCAACGCTGCGCACGGCCTCCAATATACTACAAACACCAGAAACTACTTGCAACTCCTGGACAGAGGACAAGGGTGGTTAAGAAGCCGAGAGGGGCACTTAAGCCTTCCAATGAGTGGTAGTAGCTGTTCATGGATCACAAACATAGAACTTAGTTCCCGAGGACAGCTACAATGAGACAACCCACCATGTACTCCTACATGGCCTCTCACCGCTACCTTTACCAAATCATGTTCACACACTTAGCTCTCAACAGTAGGACATCTTCACCACATTCCAATTCATCCCCGATCAAACCTGACTCAACTCTAAGCAGTAGCAGGCATGACAACAAGCATGAATGAGTAGGCACATCAGGGCTCAAACAACTCCTACTCATGCTAGTGGGTTTCATCTATTTACTCTGGCAATGACAGGTCATGCAGAGGAAAGGGGTTCAACTACCGCAGCATGTAACAGATGAATTGTTGTTGTCCTAATGCAGTAAATGAGAGCAGGAGCGAGAGAGTGGGATTGTATCAGAATGAACAAGGGGATTTTGCTTGCCTGGCACTTCTGAAGGTAGTATAGCTCTTCATCAGTGTCATCGATCTCATCGTCGGAACCACGTCTACTGAGGGGGAACAAATACCGGCAATAGAGAAGAAACACAATCATGCAATGCAACAATATGATGCATGATCATGACATGGCAACATGCTAGTGTTTTGAGCTAATGCAACTAGCAACAAAGTTAAATGAAGTTGGTTTGAACCAAAGGTTCAAATTCAAACTCCATATGTGGTTATTTAAATGCCATTCATTTGATTTGTCCTCAACAGTAGCCAAAAGTTGTTCTAACATGCATGAAAATGGTACAAATGGATAGATTGGATTTTTCTGATCATTTTTCATATATAATTTATTTCATTTGGAGTTATAGATTAATTTCTATGAATTTAGAAGTTTTAGCTATTTTCTGAAATTTCCTGAATTATCTTAAATCCAGAAAATGATTTACTGCGTCAGCCTGACGTCAAAGTGACATCAGCAGGTCAACAGCGCCAGCCGGGTCAAACCTGACAGCTGGGACCCGCATGTCAATGAAATAGGAGGTTAAACATGGTTTATCTGACATTAGATTAAACCTAAACTGTTGAGGATATAGACCTTAGAGTCACCCGCCAGGAGGGGCCGGGTTACTCATAATGGTCATTGCCGGAAGCCCGGCGCCAAGCTTGAAGACGGTGGGCCAAAGATGGGCTTAAGACCCGGATATGGCTTAAGGCCCGTAGTTACAATCATTATTATGGTAGAACTTGTAGTGTAAGGCAAGAATAGTTGAGAGTCCGAGCCGGACACTCTTATGAGCCGGCCGGGACTCTGAGAGCTGCTGGGCGTCGGCCTCCCTATATAAAGGGACGACCCGGCAGCGGTTTAGGGACAAGAAAGATCTCATCGAGAGCCAGGCATAGCAGTTAAGCTCCCTGGTCATCGAAACCCTAATCAATACCACCTCAAACTGGACGTAGGCTTTTACCTTCACCGTAAGGGGCCGAACCAGTATAACCCCTCATGTTCCTTGTCCTGCTTAACCCCTTCAAGCTTCCTAGCGGCGATGGCTCCACGACTAAGTCCTAGCTTGAGGACATCTGCCGTGACAATTCCACGACAGTTGGCGCCCACCGTGGGGCCAGCGCACGGTGGATTTGAGTTCTTGAAGGGCAGCTTCGAAGGGCTCAAGGGATACGCTGTGGGCCGGATGACCAAGAGTCATCGCGGCAAGCTCTACATCGACGATGCAAACTGGGGCCCCGACGCCGGCTCAATTGAGTACGGGTATCGAGTCCCCTTCGGCGGAATTCACGTTTTCATTGGCAAGATTGGTGAGCCGGGCCCTGAGCCGGATCTCTGCGCCGATCTCATCGAGATAGCTCAGCGTGCACGACCCGCCCGGCCCCGGCCTGCCTTAAGGCATGCTTTTGTGGGATGTATCCATGGAGGGCTCCCTGATCGATCTGGATCTAGTGATGAGACGGCCGCCGGCTCTGACGGCGAGTCCACCGATGAGTCAAACTCGTTGTATCAACTTCAAGATGGCAGGCTCATGGGTTGTTCCGATGGTGACAGTATTCCGGACCCGTTTGAGCCGCCAAGCCGGGTTGGAATCTTCATGGCCGGTGCGCAGCCTGTTCAGAACCCTGCTGCTGGAGCGGGAAACCCGGTGCCCTCGCTGGCTCAGGTGCTAATGGCTCTCACGGACAAGATGACGGCCCTGTTAACCGCCACGGTTGACCCGGCAGATTAAGCTCAGCATGATGCGGAGGTGGCACAGTTAAAGTTGGATCTAGTGAAAGCTAAGGAGGATCTGGCAGCAGAGGGGATCAGGATGGCTGCGGAGAGGGCGGCTCTCGACGCCCAAACTCAGTTGATCCAGGCACAGTCCTTCCGGCTCACAATGGATCAAAACGCGTCCAATGAGGTCATGAGAAGGAGGCATCAAAAGGCCCAATCTCGACTCCCTCCGGTTTACGATCCACGCAACCTCTTCAACACGCCAGGTGCAGGGTCTAGTAACCCGCTAGGGGTCATAGTGCCCGGGTCTGGGACCCCTATTCAGCCACAAGTGATGGGGCCTCCCCAGGTGCCCCTGCCCCGCCTCAGTACGTGCCAATACCACCGGGTCATTATAATAACCCGCTGGAGAACATGGTCGCCGCGGCAGCACGGCTGGCGGCTCTCCCAGTTGACGGCGACTCTCCGACGGCTATTGAAACCCGCCGGGTCAGGGAACTCCTTCAGACAGCACTGGCGCAGCAAGAGGCGTACTCCTACAGCCGGGACAGGATACACTCGACCCCTCGTCCAAGCCAGAGCCCGAGTTACAGCAGACACATGGTCTCAGCGACAGGCTCAAGTAACGTCCGACGCCATGACCCGCCCCCTGGCCATGGCCCGGCTCATAACGGAGCCTTTCCCGCAGGAGACCAAGACAGAGCACGGCAAGAGGCAGAGCAGGTGCCTCAGTTGACGGCTTACCAGACTCCCCCGGCTTATCCGACGACTTCCGTCGACGTGGGTATCCCTACCAGGACTGGGGGTGTCCCTTGTTTAGTGCCAGCTATCCGCAATGAGCGTCTACCCAAGGACTTCAAAGGCCCTAGGAAGGTGCCTAATTACACAGCAGACTTACAACCCGCAGCCTGGATCGAGAGTTACGAGATGGCCATGGAACTGCTGGAGGTCAGTGAGGCGGCAATGGCCAAGTACTTCACCATGATGTTAGATGGGCCTGCCCGCACTTGGTTGAAAGGGCTACCACCGAATTCCATCAGGTCTTGGGCTGAGCTGAAGGCCCGGTTCATCCAAAACTTCAAGGATACCTGTAGGCAGTCTATGTCAATTGTGGATTTGACTAACTGTAAGCAGCAGGAGGGTGAATCCACGACGCATTGGATTCGCCGGGTTAAGGAGATAATACATTCCTCGGATAAGATGGATGCCGGCTCTGCGGTTTTAATGTTGGAGCAGAATTGTCGTTTTGTGCCCCTGAAGATGATACTTGGGCGGCTTAAGCGCGACTGCAATGATATGGGTACACTGATGGCGGCTCTTGTCAAGTACACCGATTCTGATGGTACCAAGGACCCCGCTTCAGATGATGAAAGGACGGGGAAGGGAAAGAAGAACGGCAATGGCAAGGGTCCTCAGCATAACCCGGGAAACCAAGGAGGAGGCAAGCGCAAGGCCGATGGCAGCCTGGAGTTTGTAGCCAACGCCAGCTCACAAGGTAATAACCAGCAACGCAAGGGGAGGCCCCCTCCCCGAGCTAGCGGGTCAGGCCCGACGCTGGAACAGCTGTTGAATGAGCCTTGTCCAAGGCATGGCTCTAGAGAGAAGCCAGCTACCCATCTATGGAAGGATTGTGCAATCATGAAGGCCTTTAAGAATTACAATGGCCCGGGCGGCGGCTCAGGCGCCGGCGGTTTTCATGGCCCGGGCGGCGGCTCAAATTCTAATCCTCAGAATGGTCAAGGGGGCTTTAATCAGCAGTCTGGCCAGGGTCATCAACAGCAGCAGGGGGGTTATCAGACCAATCCAAAGCAGCTTAGCGGTGGACAGTACAATGTGTTTACCACCAGCCTGTGTAAGCGAGATCAGAAGCTTCATAAGAGGGTTGTGAATGCTGTTGAGCCGGCGGTTCCACGCTACTTGCGGTGGTCTGAGCAGCCTATAGTGTGGAGTAGGGAGGATCACCCTCCCCGGGTGGATAACCCGGGCCACATGGCCTTAGTGGTGGCTCCTCAGGTGGGAGGATATAAGTTCACTAAGGTGCTCATGGATGGAGGCAGCAGCATCAACATCCTCTATTATGAGACGTTACGTCGTATGGGGTTGATTGATAAGAACCTCAGCCAGTCCAACACTATTTTCCACGGGGTGGTACCTGGTAAGTCGGCTTATCCAGTCGGCAAGATCGATTTGGAAGTGGCCTTTGGAGATGAGAACAACTACAGGGTGGAGAAATTGACCTTTGAGGTGGTTAAGATAAGAAGTCCGTACCATGCCATATTTGGGCGGCCGGCTTACGCCAAGTTCATGGCATGGCCGTATTATGTGTACTTACAGCTCAAGATGCCGGGCCACAATGGGACCATTACGGTTCACGGCAGCCGGAAAGTGGCTCTGGAGTGTGAGGAAGGCGATGCAGCTTATGCAGAATCTGTTTGTGCAACAGAGGAGTTGAAGTTTTACAAAGACAATGTTGACCCAACAGATATGACCTCTCTGAAAAAGCCGACTACGGAAAATGAGCCGGCGATGAAATTTAAGTCGGTTGATGAAACTAAGCTTGTTGATTTTGTTCCAGGAGATTCATCTCAGCAGTTTAGCATCAGTGCCAATCTGGATCCAAAATAGGAAAGCGCGCTCATCAAGTTCATCCGTGAGAATAGGGACATCTTCGCATGGAAACCTTCTGACATGCCAGGTGTACCTAGAGAACTCGTTGAGCACACTCTCAATGTTGATCCGAAATTTAAGCCGGTCAGGCAGTTCCTTCGGCGGTTCAATGAGGAGAGGCGGAAAGCTATTGGTGAAGAGGTGGCCCGGCTCTTGGCGGCCGGGTTTATTGTTGAAGTCTTTCACCCAGAATGGTTAGCTACCCTGGTGCTCGTACTCAAGAAGAACGGCACTTGGCGGATGTGTGTGGACTACACGGACTTAAACAAGGCGTGCCCGGCTGATCCTTTTGCCCTTCCCCGTATTGATCAAATTATTGATGCTACGGCAGGTTGTGCGCGCTTAAGTTTCTTGGATGCTTACTCCGGATATCATCAGATTAAAATGGCAGTTAAGGACCAGGAGAAGACGGAGTTCATCACTCCCTTTGGAGCCTTCTGCTATGTGTCTATGCCCTTTGGACTCAAGTGTGCACAGGCGACTTATCAGCGTTGTGTACAGAACTATCTTCATAACCAGATTGGGCGCAATGTTCATGCTTATGTGGACGATATTGTGGTTAATTCCATAAAGGAGGAAACCCTGATAGATGATTTAAGGGAAACCTTTGATAATCTCCGGGTTTACAAGATGATGCTTAACCCGGCCAAGTGTGTTTTTTGGTGTTCCTGTAGGCAAACTCTTGGGTTTCTTGGTTTCTGACAGAGGCATTGAAGCTAACCCGGAGAAGATCAAGGCCATCACCTCCCTGGCTAAGCCGGCGTGTATAAATGACGTTCAGCGCTTGGCGGGTCGCATCGCTGCTTTGAGCCGGTTTATAAGCCGTTTGGGTGAGAAGGCTCTGCCATTATACCAGTTGATGAAGAAAACTGATAACTTTGTCTGGAATGATGCAGCCAATACTGCTTTTGAGGATTTGAAGAAGCAGCTGGCCGAGCCCCCAGTCCTTGCTGCTCCAGTTGACAAGGAGCCTCTATTGCTGTATGTGGCTGCTAACACACGAGCCGTCAGTGTAGCTGTGGTGGTGGAGCGCAAGGAAGAGGGTAAGGAGCATCCGGTTCAGCGGCCGGTTTATTATGTCAGCGACGTGCTCCTCGAGTCCGAGCAGCGGTATCCGCATTGGCAGAAGCTAGTTTATGGGGTGTTCATGGCAAGCCGGAAGCTTAAGCATTATTTCCAGGGTCATCCCATCACTGTGGTCAGTTCTGCCCCTCTTGGTGATATCATTCAAAACAGAGAGGCCACAGGGAGAGTGGCTAAGTGGGCTATAGAGCTCGGACCCCATGGTCTGAAATACGTGCCACGCACGGCTGTTAAATCTCAGGCCTTGGTGGATTTCATCAATGATTGGACAGAGTCACAGGTGCCCGAGCAAAAGCCGGATAACACATATTGGACTATTCACTTCGATGGGTCCAGGCAATCGGAGGGCTCGGGGGCTGGAGTCGTGTTGGCTTCCCCTAAAGGTGACAAGTTCCATTATGTGCTACAGTTGATGTTTCCTTGTACTAACAATGCGGCTGAGTACGAGGCCTTGCTCCACGGTCTTCGGATGGCTAAGGAGATGAGCTTGAGCTGGGTAAGGTGCTTCAGCGACTCAGACTTGGTGGCTCAACAAGTATCAGGAAAGTGGGACTCCAAGGACCCTCTCATGGCAGCTAATCGCCGAGAAGTTGATGCTATTGCTGGGCATTTTCAGGGTTACCAAGTAGAGCACATCGATTGCAGGAAGAATGAGGCGGCTAATGCTTTAAGCCGGTTGGGCTCTCAGCGAAAGCCGGTTCCGCCTAATACTTTCCTGGACGTCCTGTATAACCCTTCTGTTAAGTTGCCTACAGAGGAAGACTTGGCTATCCCTGACCCGGAGGCACGACTGGTGGCGGCTCTCCACATCATACCGGACTGGACAGTACCTTATTTGGCTTACATGACCCGGGGAGAGTTGCCTGAGGATGAAACTTTGGCCAGACAAGTAACCCGGCGGGCTAAGTCAATGATTGTTATCAATGGTGATTTTCATCACCGCAGTGTTACAGGAGCGTTTCAGCGTTGTGTCTCCCCTGAGGAAGGTCAAGAGATCTTGCGTGAGATTCATGAAGGGGATTGTGGCCATCACGCCGGCTCAAAGTCTCTTGTGGCCAAGGCTTTTCACCATGGTTTTTATTGGCTGACGGCTCATGCTGATGCGGAGGACTTGGTCAGTAAATGTGATGGTTGCCAAAGGTTCTCGCGACGGGCTCATGTGCCGGCTCAGGAGCTGAGGATGATCCCAATTACTTGGCCCTTTGCGGTCTGGGGGCTTGATATGGTTGGGCCTTTTAAAAGGTCCAAGGATAAGAAGACCCACCTCTTGGTGGCAGTTGACAAATTCACAAAGTGGGTGGAAGCTGAGCCAGTTAGCAAGTGCGATGCAGCCACGGCGGTTCAATTTATGAAAAAGGTGATTTTTCGCTTTGGCTTTCCGCACAGCATTATAACTGACAATGGCACCAATCTATCCAAGGGCGCCATGGAAGATTTTTGTCAACGAGAGCATATCCGACTTGATGTTTCCTCAGTTGTTCATCCTCAATCCAATGGTCAAGCTGAGAGAGCTAATCAGGAGATTCTGAAGGGCATCAAGCCCCGGCTTTTGGTCCCTTTGCAACGGACGTCGGGTTGTTGGGTGGAGGAGTTGCCCTCCGTGTTATGGAGCATCAACACTACTTCTAACAGGTCTACAGGTTTCACGCCTTTCTTCATGGTTTATGGAGCAGAAGCAGTCCTCCCCAGTGACATCCGTCATGACTCACCTCGAGTGGCGGCTTATGTTGAGGCGGACAATGAACAGGCGCGCCAAGATGCTCTTGACTTGTTGGACGAACAGCGTGATGTGGCCGCAGCTCGCTCAGCGATTTACCAACAAGACCTGCGTCGTTATCATAGTCGCCGGGTTAAATCCCGGGTCTTCCAGGAAGGTGATCTGGTGCTCCGGCTCATCCAAGATCAAACAAATGCGCACAAGCTATGCCCGCCTTGGGAAGGGCCCTTTGTGCTCAGCAAAAATTTGCACAACGGGTCATATTACCTCATTGACATTCGGGAGCACAAAGATTCACGTAAGTCGGAGGAAGAGACCCATCGGCCGTGGAACATAGCTCAGCTTCGGCCTTACTACACTTGAGCCACCGGCTCTCATAATGTACATATTTCTCTCAGCCATGTATATACTATGATAAGCAATAAAGCAGGACCTCTGTCCTTTTTTCTCCTCCAAATGTGCATGTGTTGTTTTCATTGCAAGATTAACATGATAGCTTGAAGGAGGATCCGGCTTATGATCATATTCGAATCTAGCCGTAGGTAATAAGGTCACTTGGGGGCTTCCTGTTCAAACATGGGTCATATTCGAACCAAAGAGAACATAACTGTCGATACCCATTTGATTGGCAAAGTGCCAAGCTCATTGGGAGGTTTTCTTTGATCATATTTGAATCATAGTTTAACCCCTTTGGGAACCGACGTGGATCGTATTCGAATCAGCGTCGTTAAACAATTTTAAGTCATTTGGGGGCTTCCTGTTCAAACATGGGTCGTCTTCGAACCAAAGAGAACATAGCTGTCGGTACCCTCTTGATTGGCATCGCCACACCCATTGGGGGCTATATGATCGTATTCGAATCCTAGCATAACCCCTTTGGGCCGGGTCTCTGGTCGTATTCGAACTGGAAGCCCCGAAGTTCTTCTGCTTTATAGCAAGTTTCTTCTGATTATTTCAAAGTGTGTACAGCCGGGTCTCACTTTGCCGGTTTAACATTGATTCGCAGTGTTAGTTATTAAGACAGGTACACCGGAATTGAGGTACCAACTTTATTACCCGGGTTATCTAAACCGGAAGTATGCTTGCAGGCCGCTAAGTATGTTATACGGCAGTATTATGGATATAATTGAGGACCAGTCTTTTTTGATTCATATTCCGGGTTATATATCTAAAACATATGATTCTCAGTGTGGTAAGCCGCCTAGAGACTTGTGATTTGTCCTTTTATGCAGGATAGTTAAAGGCAACTATTTTGATCTTACAGAATATAAATGATCAATCATGACCCGGAGAAATATAAAGGAGACAACTTCAATAGACTTCAGCATTCAAGGCGTGCACGATGGCACGGCAGAGATAAAGTGTTGGCCCTACTCTATTACAAGACTCATCGAGTCCAAAAGGGTGGAGCATCGTTTTATAAGCCGCCTGCAGAAGATAAGACGCTTGCTGGGTTGAAGTCTCCGGCTCGTCCCTCTCTTCTCCTCCGGCTGTTCCCAAGGCCTGGAAAGTCGATGACTTCCAGTCGATGCCGCTCAGAGCTTCGAATTGAGCCTCCTCATCAATTAACCCCGCCGGGTCAATCTCCGGGGCGAAGGTGTGCTGACGAGCCGGCGGGATTAAGCTGAGGGCTTCATAGCGCGGGGTCGGGATCCTCTGATTTTCCGCATTGTAACCAGGCTGGTACTTGGTCAGATCTGTGTCGTTTCCAATGAGGGTGGCCACCGGGCGCACGATCTTCACGCAGGCGGCAAAGTCCCTTTGATCGAAGGCTGAGCCGTCTTCCTTCAAACTTGGATAGCCGAGGGCGATGTCCGCCGGGTCTAACTCTGGAAGGAACGCCTTGGCCCGGCTCAGCGCGGCGATCGCTCCGGCTCTTGCAGAGGCCCGACGCAGCTCTTGGATACGTTGAGGCAGAACGGCGAGCCGGCGAAGAACTTCCGCCAGGTGAGTCGGCACCTCGTTGGATAGGGCCACCACAGCCAAGGCACGCTGTGACCCGGTGTAGAGTTGCTCCACCAGGGTGTACACGGCCTTCAGCTTGGTTACCACACTCTGGTTGAGGTTGGCACTTCTGGGACCTGTTTAATAGAATCAGATAGCCGCCGACAAGGATGAGTTATGAGATATAAAGATTCTAAACTTGATGAAAGCCGGTGAGATGACTTACCGAAGATTGCGGCAACCATCTGGGACACTTGGCGCTTTAAGCCGGAGAGTTCGGCAGTCTTCTCGGAGAGAGCCTTCTCCGCCTGTTCAGCCCGGTTCACCAGCGCGGCCTTTTCTTCGGCCCAAGCCTTCCGTTCAGCGTCAAACTCCGTCTTCAGCTTTTCTTGCGCGGCAATACTGGACACAAATTTGGCATTTGCCTTACGGGTCTCCATTTCTTGCATCTTCAGCCGGTTCTTGAGATCAGAGATGTCAGCCTCAAACTTCTTGCCAGCAGCCTGCATAAATTTCCGGGTTATGGCATGAACAGTTACTATGCAAATTTAAAGTCCCAAGCATTTTCCAAGCAAAGACACTTGGCACTTGGGGGCTAATGTATATCGAACGTTCCTATCTACAAACTACCGGCTCATGGAAATAAGCCGGAACCTAAGTCTACAACATACTCAATCATAAGTCGTCGACTTGGGGGCTAGCATGGTAAAGGTAACTATGCAGTAAGTAAGAGGACGGAAGAATAATACCTCAGATTTCTGCTGGATCTGGTTCACCATGGCAATCTCTGCGTCCCGGCTCTTGTGCACTTGGCTGACGAAGCCGGAGACGATCTCTCCAATGTTCAAATTGGCGTAGTCGGTGAGGTCCAGGTTAACCCGGCGGGACTCTAGCAGCTCCCTTTGGCGGAGCACTTGGCCAACGCAATAGGTCTCCCCGGCTCAACAAACTCCGTCTGGGTGATTACCACGTCCGGGTCGTCTGCTGGTTGAGCCGAGCTGGAGGCCTCCGGGTTAACAGAAGCTTCTGTTATGGGCTTGTTGGTTGGAGCAGCGGCCTCAGGAGTAGAGGCAGCTGGCGGCTCTTGAGCGGCTGCCTCTGGCTCAGGCAAGTCCGGCTCATCGACCGGCTTGTGCTTCTTCGCCCTTTTGCTGAGTTTTGCTTGGGCACTGAAAAGACAAAAAAGATTAAGCACAAAAGTGTAAGTAAAGTAAAGTATAACATGAGATGGTCATCATTACCCGGGCACGGTCTTGAAAGCCGGAAGATTCGACTGCATAGAGTCGCCAGAAGAGGGGGAAGTTTCCTGATAATTTGAGTCAGAAGAGTTGAGTGGCTGACGTATAACACCTGCCAAAGGATGAAAAGGGTAAAACTTTGAGATCACCTCGGTCCGACGTTTCCTCGATGCGTCAGGTAACCCGGCGGAAAGGTCAGTGTCTTTGTTGGTCCGGGTGTGCCGCCGGCTTTCATGAACCTGTCGCTTCAAAATAAATTGAGGGTCTTGATAAGCTAAAGGATGTGAAAAGCTTACTTTCCGGGTTACCCTTCGGACTTTCAGCCTTGGCAAGGGCTCCGAGTCGGAGGAAAGTGACATTACCTCTTCAACCACCAGGTTACTTGCGCCAGTGTCATCCTGTCGATGAACAAGTATTGATAAGGCGGACAGCAATAAACAACAAATACAACAAGGACTTACAGGCTCAGGGGTTACCTCTGACTTGGAGCTGTCGCTTAGTTGCATCAGCTCTGAAGCAGTAGGCCTACTTCCTTTCTTGCGAGGGGCGGCTTTCTTGGCGGCTTTCTTCGCCTTTCTGGCCTTCTTGGCCGCCTCATGGTCATATTTGACCCGCCAGAACTTGTCATCAGCCTGAAAAATACAATGATGACTTCTTAAAACGATTCAGATGAAAGTTATATACAGAAGAAGATAAGATGTTCAGATCAGCGGCTTACCGCTGGGGCTGGGTTGGTCTTGCAGAAGGGGGCTAACCCGGTCCTCCCGCAGTCTTCTAGGCTCTCGTTCAAGAGAGCCTTGGTCATATCCTCTGCAACATCTTCAGGAAGATCGTTGCGGCTGTGTCTCTGGGGGTCATCCCTTCGGCCTGTGTACTCGCACATTAAGCCGGGGCGGCGGCTCAATGGGATCACCCGCCAGGAGATCCAGACCCGGACCAGATCGATTCCGTTGAGACCATTGCCCAGGAGAGCTTTGATCTTGTTGATGGTGGGGAGCAGAGGTTGGCGTTCCGCCTGAGTTAACTTGTCAGACAGCGGGTGAGTCGGCTCCAGACGCGAGGGGCGAAAGCCGGGCAACGGACTCTCATCAGCCGGCGACGTGTCTTGGCAGTAGAACCATGTCAGATTCCAGTCTTTGGGGTGGCTTGGCGGCTCTGCGTAAGGGAAAAGGCAGTCCCTCCGCCGCTGAATGGAGATGCCACCAAGCTCCAAACTTGGCCCATTGGCGCACTCATTCTGACGGTTCAGGTAGAAGAGCTCTCTTAAGAGCAGAAGGCTGGGCTCCTCTCCAAGGTATACCTCGCAGAACACTTGGAAGTTGCAGATATTGGACACTGAGTTGGGTCCTATGTCTTGAGGCCGCAGGTCGAAGAAATTCAGCACGTCTCTGAAGAACTTTGAGCCGGGCGGTGCGAAGCCCCGGCTCATATGATCCGCAAAAATCACTACCTCCCCGTCCTTTGGCTGTGGTCTCTCTTCTGACGGGTCAGGGGCACGGTAGGACATGACGTCCTTCTTAGGCAGGTAGCCAGACTTGACAAAATCTGCTAACGTCTCGTTGGTGACATTGGACCTCATCCAATTGCAAGTGATGGAGGCTTTAGGAGCTTTGGGAGGCATGGTGAAAGTCGGCAGCCTATGATAAAAAGAAACATCCGGTTTAACTATAAGCCGGAGGAAATTTACAGTTCAATGTTAAAGTGGCGGCTTATGAAGGGGACTAATGACATATATCTAAGTGCACCGGGCTATTTAAGCCGCCTGAAGTGTTGAGAGTAATTCGATTGTCTACGGCCCTATCACAGATGAGCCGGAAAATTCTATGGCGCATGGTCTCCTTTGAGTCAGAAGATTCTACGGCGCGTGGTTTTATTTAAACCGGAAATGTAACCCGCCATGACTCAACGAGTGCAGTTTTTTACTAAGTGTGGTGAAAACAAGTTTCACACATTGCGGTAAATAATTTGGATCAAGTGGTCGGCAGAAAAAGAAAATTTCTAGACCTAAAAACAGACGCGAGGGAAGTTCTTGAGCTCGAATGAGGCCTTTATGCAGTAAAAAGAGACCTACTTGCATTTGAAATGAGTACTAAACAGCCGCCGCACTAGTTCTATACTATACTAAGATAAAAAAGAGGCAGTAAAAATCAAATCTACTGAGGGCCGCGATGAACTACGAAGAACAGAGGAAGAACTACGGAGCCCTAGTGCGGATCTGCCCTATGGAGTAGCGAGGACTCACCGGTGCTGAAGAGGAGCGGAGGTTGCCGCCATTTGTCTGGACCGAGTCAGGGTGATGCAGCGGCCAAGGTTGACGAAGACCGGGGGCGCGGCGGCGGCGGCGGAGTTCGAGCTCGAGCGGAGGAACAGTGGCGCGAGGAGGAAGAAGAGTGGCTGAAGGCCCGTCGGGCCGGGCTATTTATAAGGGCGAGCTCATAAGTGGGCGCGAGAAACGAGGAGACCGCGGCGTGGTTATCTCCCCACGAAACGCCTCGATTTTCGGGATGGCAGTAAAGATAAGATCCATTGCGGATCTGGTGGAGTAAAAAACGGGCTTAATGGAAGATGACGTCACGGCGGATTACCCGGAGTCCAGAGGATGACGTCACGCCGGGTTATGGCCTTCACACAAATGGTAAGCCGGAGATTTTTTTCTGTCGAAAGAATTGAAGATTGACATGAGCCGGCTCAAGTCAATCTGGGGCCTAATGTTGAGGATATAAACCTTAGAGTCACCCGCCAGGAGGGGCCGGGTTACTCATAATGGTCATTGCCGGAAGCCCGGCGCCAAGCTTGAAGACGGTGGGCCAAAGATGGGCTTAAGACCCGGATATGGCTTAAGGCCCGTAGTTACAATCATTATTATGGTAGAACTTGTAGTGTAAGGCAAGAATAGTTGAGAGTCCGAGCCGGACACTCTTATGAGCCGGCCAGGACTCTGAGAGCTGCTGCGCGTCGGCCTCCCTATATAAAGGGACGACCCGGCAGCGGTTTAGGGACAAGAAAGATCTCATCGAGAGCCAGGCATAGCAGTTAAGCTCCCTGGTCATCGAAACCCTAATCAATACCACCTCAAACTGGACGTAGGCTTTTACCTTCACCGTAAGGGGCCGAACCAGTATAACCCCTCGTGTTCCTTGTCCCGCTTAACCCCTTCAAGCTTCCTAGCGGCGATGGCTCCACGACTAAGTCCTAGCTTGAGGACATCTGCCGTGACAATTCCACGACATAAACCAATTTTGTCAGTGGCGGGGCCCACATGTCATCGACACGGGACACTAACTAAACACGATTAGCACCTAGGCTAATGGTGCCACGTCAGCCTCCGGCGTTTAACCGCCGGCGACGACAGGCCACGGCGGTGCCCGCGTCGGGTCTGCTCTACGGGCCACCGTTCGACGCGCAGACGGATGCGTTTGAAAGAGGGAAGCGAGACACATACGTGGGTGGCCGTGGTTCGAGCGGGGGTGGACAGAGTCAACGGCGGCGACCAAAATGGTGGCGGCCAGAGTACGGTGGGTTGCGGGTTTAGGGTTGCGGTGCACGAGAGGGGGAGATGTTGGTGGCTACGGTCTCGTGGGGTCATTCTAAGCACGGTGGTGTACTCAGGTGGAAGCTCCTGTGGCTATAGCCACAGCGGCAACATGGCGCGGCGGCGCCGAGCTTTGGCTCCGGTGAGAATGAGGGCTACAGGGCACAATCGAGGCGGGGAAGAGAGGGGTTCGAAGCGGTAGCTCACATCGTAACGTAGAGAAGCTCTATGGGCTCGGGGAAGGGTTGGTGACGGCGTGCGGTCATCGGCGATCTCGGCGGCCGAGAGGTTGAAGACAACGGCATGGTCGTGGTGCGGTGCGTCCGGCGTCCTGTGGGTCGTCCAGGAGGCATAGGTGACGGTGGCGGAGCTTGCACGCAACACGGGAAGGCGAGAGGGGGTCGGGGAGCGCGGTGGTTCATGGCGGCGCTTCCATGGCCGCGTTGGCCGTCGCGGGAGAGAGCGAGGGAAAGGAGGGGATGGATGCGAGAGACAGAGAGAGAGAGAGAGAGAGAGAGAGAGAGAGAGAGAGAGAGAGGGCCCGGGGGAGTACGTGGCGTCGTCCAGAGGCATCCGGGCGAGCAGGCAGAGAGGAGGTGGCCGACGCGTGCCCGCGCACGGCGACCACACGCCCATGTCCTTCTGTCCAGTGAGGAAGACGACAGGGAGGCTGCGGTGGTGGGTTGGGCCAGAACAAGAGCTGGGTCGGCTCTGCTGCAGGTAAGCGCCAAGTAAGTCTTTCTCTACTCTGTCTTTTATTCATTTGTTTCTGTTTTCTATTTCTTTTATTCTGTTTTGAATTAGTAAAAATACTAATCCATTTTGTAAAATCCTGAAAATAATTGTAGGCAGTGTTTGGATTATTTCCAACAACCCAAAACTAGTTTCAGAATTATTTGAGCATTTAAAAATATTTATAGGATCTAAATGCTCCAATTCAAATACGATATGAGTTAATTCAAAGATCCATAAATGTCCAAGAAATATGCTCATCATTTTTGGCAGAGGTTTTCACCTTTATCAGAAATCATGAACATTTTCAAAGGGCATTTTGGGCTCATTGAAAAAGATTTTATTTGAACCTATTGAATTCTTTCTGGTGCTAGGATTTGATCAATCCCCATTTCAACTTTATTTGAAATTAAACATGTTGCATGGATGATTATGCAAAGTCAAGCAATGACTAGGTAGGGTTGTGACAACTCACCCCCACTAAACAAGAATCTCGTCCCGAGATTCAAGACGTGTGGTAAGAAGACAGAGGGGACACGGAGCTAACACGATCTTCATGATCCAACTGCATTTCTCGAAGATGTTGATCCATTGCATCATATTGGTCTTGACATCCTTGCTTTCGAGATCTTCATCCAACTATGACGACAGAAAGAAACCCTATAGGAATCGATCTTCTCGAAGATCGAGCACCTCAGGATCAACTCATGGAGTGAGACGTGGGAACATCTCTGGAGTTGAAACATAAATCACACATCAGGGATGAGGAAAGGTAGAAGATAACAAAGGTTCAATTCGGTAGGCAACAACTCCACACTTGGGTAAGATGATGCATGCATTTCAAAGTAGCGAGGAGATAATCGTCGTGACTCCATAACGGGGCACCTTGGAGGAGGTGACTCATAGAATTATTCCCTCAAGTGGCAAAAAGAATTACTTTTAATATAGAGATCATTGAAACTCTTTATACCAGCCTAAGGCAATCACAATCGATCATTTGAAGGAGTTCGAAAGAATGTCATACCCGGACTAGAATGGATGATGTGGACTACCTTGTTGAAGACAACACGATGGATGATTTCTGCTTATCATCGGAAATGGATGGGACCCATGGTAGGACCACTTTTGAGGATGATCCTGAACATCAATTACTGAGAGAGCAGGCCATGGGAAATTGGCACAATGACGGTGCAAGCTGGGAACAAAATGCAATTGTTGTGAATGTTCCAACCATCATATCTGCCTGAGATTCAGATCTGGTTGGTAACAGGATATTTCAGACATCATGTTTGGAAAAGAAAGTTTGCAACACAAATCGACAAGACGATGTTGCGAGATTCTCGGGAAATGAACTATGGTAGCAAGCTCCAAAACATGAGCTGGTTCTGCTACAAACCTGTGAACACGCTGTCCATGACAAGCATGATCACATAGTAGTCTTACAATAAAAACACTACCGAGTTCAGATGGGGAACCATCATTGGGGATATCGAAGTCCTTGTATAAGCCCGGGTTAGCCCTTAAGAAGGAGCTTCTTCTCCTTGAACAATTCAATCAGTGGCTTGGTGTGCTAGGGAATACATATGGAATGAAGATGATCAGTCTATCAGACCATAGAATACTTCGCACATGCATGACTGACTTGGGATGATTCCAGAGGAAGCAAAAACAAACTTTCTTGAATTCACGGCGGCAACTTACATCAAATGCACGTGAATCAAAGGAAGTCACTTCTTACACCAAACATATGCTTCATGAGTTAGCATGAAGAAATGCTTTCAAAGTTTCCAACACTAGCTTAATGTTCAACATGAATCATGGATAAGATGAAAATATTGCCGATGGGCTCAACAACAGGTCATCCAGATTTCCGTGAAGATGGAAGTCCATGATTATGTGCACAAGGTGATAGCATTGGTCAAACCCAAAAGATATAATGGTGTATGCTCGAGGAAACAACCACGAGTAAGACAACATTACGAACATCATTGGTTCTGATTTGATTTGACGATAGCCCGTACTCAACTCAAAGACTGGATAAGACAATAGCTCCAACAACTGATCATGGGGACCAATCGATGAAGATATCATCTTTCATCAACACACACATAGAGAGAGATGTCCCCTTGAATTGAACTAAGTTAGGCAAAGCTTTTATCTTCCCACTCTCCAAGTTGTTGTTTAGCTTGACCAACTAGCTCAGGGGTATCCAACACAGATTCTTGGAGAATGGCTGGTTTAGAGGAAAACTAACTTGATCACGAGCTCAACATAACGGTCAGGGGACAACCTGGTGATACTTCCGAGAAGATATTCGGAAAATCTCGAACCACCGGTATGTTACTAAGCTCGAGAGCAATCTTGCTTTTCAGGGCAAGACGATATGATCAAAAGAGCAAAGGATTGTTACAATCCTAACTCATTGATCGAGGGGTACACCAGGGAAAATGGACTAGGTGGCACTATCAATATTAGAAAATGATGATTCAGTAACCAACACGCTAAGAATGAAATTATTGTCCATTAACTACCAAGCAACGGGGTTGCTAGGAGTATTGATTTCGCACATCACAATTCACTTGTCGGCATTCCGGTTGCGACAACACGGAACCGAGGAATGAATAATGATGGTGAGAAGTATCACTGCAACAAGAATTCATAAGAGTTGGTGCAATTCTCATGACATTCTTGACATAAGACGGTAATACTCCAGAGTAGAACAGAACAAAAGCTGGATGGCATTTTGGTCTGCGGAATACAACTACTTGGACCCAATCCTAGAAATGGATGAGGTACTGTAGTTTGTTTCTCCTAGTCATTCTGAACTATAATGGCTTGACAGACCACAAGAGGAAAGGCATCGCTGAACACGGATGCACACATACTCTTGGCTATCAATTGATAGACGAAGGTCAGAAAACGACTAAAGAGGGACAACTCAAAGGAACATATGATTTTCTGAGTTGTGGATGCATAGATTAGTATGTCGAACCAAGTTCAACAGGTTTCGTCCAGATAATCCATGCAGAGAGGTAGGATTGGCAGAGTCACAAGTATAATGGAGAACTCATCAAGAGCACTCTAGTTGTGATCTTTTGGTTCAAACGAATTTCTGCCAAGGGTGGTTCATGGTATTTGGAAGAATAATATACCACGGACCTCGAAGACTATCACAAAGGTTACTAATATCCTAAAGGGACTAGAAAACACTATTAACATGAATGAGTAGGGTGAATCTTGGGTTCAAGAACCCAGAGATAGAATGCCTACTAACTAATAACATCATGGAATGCTTTCAAGAATGATGGCCAGAATCATCACATTGGGAACACAAAACATGGCTAGATTACTAGGTGACTCCCTAAAACACCTAGGGTCATAATAATAGCTCCAACATATATGTCGACGCAATAGAGTACTGATACGTCTCCAACGTATCTATAATTTTTTATTGTTCCATGCTATATTATATTCTGTTTTGGATGTTTAATGGGCTTTATTATACACTTTTATATTATTTTTGGGACTAACCTATTAACCGGAGGCCCGGCCCAAATTGTTGTTTTTTCGCCAATTTCAGAGTTTCGTAGAAAAAGAATACCAAACGGAATGAAACCTTCGGGAACGTGCTTTTCAGAACAAACGTGATCCAGAGGACTTGGGGTCCATGTAAAGAAAGCAACGAGGATAGTACGAGGCAGGGGGCGCGCCTACCCCCCCCCCACCCCAGGCGCGCCATCCACCCTCGTGGGGCCCATGTTGCTCCACCGACGTACTTCTTCCTCCTATATATACCTATGTACCCCCAAACCAACAGAGGCATCCACGAAAACCTAATTCCACAGCCGCAACCTTCTGTACCTGTGAGATCCCATCTTTGGGCCTTTTCCGGCGTCCTGCCGGAGGGGGCATTGATCACGGAGGGCTTCTACATCAACACCATAGCCCCTCCGATGATGTGTGAGTAGTTTACCTCAGACCTTCGGGTCCATAGTTATTAGCTAGATGGCTTCTTCTCTCTCTTTATATCTCAATACAAAGTTCTCCATGATTCTCGTGGAGATCTATTCGATGTAATCTTCTTTTGCGGTGTGTTTGTCGAGATCCGATGAATTGTGGGTTTATGATCAAGTTTATCTATGAACAATATTTGAATCTTCTCTGAATTCTTTTATGTATGATTGGTTATCTTTGCAAGTCTCTTTGAATTATCAGTTTGGTTTGGCCTACTAGATTGATCTTTCTTGCAATGGGAGAAGTGCTTAGCTTTGGGTTCAATCTTGCGGTGTCCTATCCTAGTGACAGCAGGGGCAGCAAGGCACGTATTGTATTGTTGCCATCGAGGATAACAAGATGGGGTTTATATCATATTGCATGAGTTTATCCCTCTACATCATGTCATCTTACTTAAAGCATTACTCTGTTCTTATGAATAATACTCTAGATGCATGCTGGATAGCGGTTGATGTGTGGATTAATAGTAGTAGATGCAGAATCGTTTCCGTCTACTTGTCGCGGACGTGATGCCTATATACATGATCATACCTAGATATTCTCATAACTATGCTCAATTTTATCAATTGCTCGACAGTAATTTGTTTACCCACCGTAATACTTATGCTCTTGAGAGAAGCCACTAGTGAAACCTATGGCCCCGGGGTCTATTTTCCATCATATTAATCTTCCAACACTTAGTTATTTCTATTTCCGTTTATTTTACTTTGCATATTTATTTACTCTTTATCATAAAAATACCAAAAATATTATCCTATCATATCTATCAGATCTCACTCTCGTAAGTGACCGTGAAGGGATTGACAACCCCTTTATCGCGTTGGTTGCGAGGTTCTTGTTTGTTTGTGTAGGTGCATGGGACTCACGTGTGGTCTCCTACTGGATTGATACCTTGGTTCTCAAAAACTGAGGGAAATACTTACGCTACTTTACTGCATCACCCTTTCCTCTTCAAGGGAAAACCAGCGCAGTGCTCAAGAGGTAGCAAGAAGGATTTCTGGCGCCGTTGCCGGGGAGATTCGCGCCAAGTCAAGTCAAGATTTGACTCCCAGCAACGAGCCATTTCTGGCGCCTTTGCCGCGGAGTCTACGCACAACTCAAGATGTACCAAGTACCCATCACAAACCCTTATCCCTCGCATTACATTATTTGCCATTTGCCTCTCGTTTTCCTCTCCCCCACTTCACCCTTGCCGTTTTATTCGCCCTCTCTTTTCCGTTCGCCTCTTTTCTGCTTGCTTCTTGTTTGCTTGTGTGTTGGATTGCTTGCTTGTCATGATGGCTCAAGACAATACTAAATTGTGTGACTTTACCAATACCAACAACAATGATTTTCTTAGCACTCCAATTGCTCCTCTTACCGATGCTGAGTCTTGTGAAATTAATGCTGCTTTGTTGAACCTTGTCATGAAAGATCAATTCGCCGGCCTTCCTAGTGAAGATGCCGCTACCCATTTAAATAGCTTCATTGATTTGTGTGATATGCAAAAGAAGAAAGATGTGGACAATGATATTGTTAAATTGAAGCTATTTCCTTTTTCGCTTAGAGATCGTGCTAAAGTTTGGTTTTCGTCTTTGCCTAGAAATAGCATTGATTCATGGAATAAGTGCAAAGATGCTTTTATCTCTAAGTATTTTCCTCCCGCTAAAATCATCTCTCTTAGAAACGATATAATGAATTTTAAGCAACTTGATCATGAACATGTTGCACAAGCTTGGGAGAGGATGAAATTAATGACACGTAATTGCCCTACTCATGGTTTGAATCTTTGGATGATTATACAAAAAAATTATGCCCGGCTGAATTTTGCTTCTAGAACTCTTTTAGATTCGGCCGCGGGAGGCACTTTTATGGAAATCACTTTAGGAGAAGCTACTAAACTCCTAGATAATATTATGGTTAATTATTCTCAATGGCACACCGAAAGATCTACTAATAAAAAAGTGCATGCGATAGAAGAAATTAAGGTTTTGAGTGGAAAGATGGATGAACTTATGAAATTATTTGCTACTAAAAGTGTTTCTTCTGATCCTAATTATATGCCTTTGTCTACTTTGATTGAGAATAATAATGAATCTATGGATGTGAATTTTGTTGGTAGGAATAATTTTGGTAACAACGCGTATAGAGGAAACTTTAATCCTAGGCCGCTCCCTAGTAATTCCTCTAATAATTATGGTAATTCCTACAACAACTCTTATGGAAATTTTAATAAGATGCCCTCTGAATTGAGACTAGTGTTAAGGAGTTTATGAATTCACAAAAGAATTTCAATGCTTTGCTTGAAGAGAAATTGCTCAAGGTTGATGAATTGGCTAGGAACATTGATAGAATTTCTCTTGATCTTGATTCTTTGAAACTTAGATCTATTCCACCTAAGCATGATATCAATGAATCTCTCAAAGCCATGAGAATTTCCATTGATGAGTGCAAAGAAAGAACCGCTAGGATGCGTGCTAAGAAAGATTGCTTTGTGAAAGCGTGTTCTTCTAATTTTATGAGAATAAAGATGAAGATTGAAAAGTTATTGATGTGTATCCTATTAAATCTTTGTTTTGCAATATGAATCTTGATAATGATGGGCTGGAGATGAGTCACCTTTACCTAGAAGGCGTCCCAAAAATTCGGAGTTTTTAGATCTTGATGCAAAAATTGGTAAAAGTGCGATTGAGGAGATCAAAACTTTAGATATTAATGAACCCACTATTTTGGATTTCAAGGAATTTAATTATGATAATTGCTCTTTGATAGATTTTATTTCCTTGTTGCAATCCGTGCTAAATTCTCCTCATGCTTATAGCCAAAATAAAGTTTTTACTAAACATATCGTTCATGCTTTGATGCAATCTTATGAAGAAAAACTTGAGTTGGAAGTTTCTATCCCTAGAAAACTTTATGATGAGTGGGAACCTACTATTAAAATTAAAATTAAGGATCATGAATGCTATGCTTTGTGTGATTTGGGTGCTAGTGTTTCCACGATTCCAAAAACTTTGTGTGATTTGTTAGGTTTTCGTGAATTTGATGCTTGCTCTTTAAACTTGCACCTTGCGGATTCCACTATTAAGAAACCTATGGGAAGAATTAATGATATTCTTATTGTTGCAAATAGGAACTATGTGCACGTAGATTTCATTGTTCTTGACATAGATTGCAATCCTTCATGTCCTATTATTCTTGGTAGACCTTTCCTTAGAACGATTGGTGGAATTATTGATATGAAGGAAGGGAATATTAGATTCCAATTTCCATTAAGGAAAGGCATGGAACACTCCCCTAGAAAGAAAATAAAATTACCTTATGAATCTATTATGAGAGCCACTTATGGATTGCCTACCAAAGATGACAATACCTAGATCTATCCTTGCTTTTATGCCTAGCTAGGGGTGTTAAACGAGAGCGCTTGTTGGTAGGCAACCCAATTTTATTTTTAGTTTTTTTGCTTTTTTATTTTTGCTTCTGTTTAGGAATAAATATTTGATCTAGCCTCTTGTTAGATTTGTTTTTAGGTTTTAATTAGTGTTTGTGCCAAGTTAAACCTATAGGATCTTCTTGGATGATAGTTATTTGATCTTGCTGAAAATTCCAGAAACTTTCTGTTCACGAAAACAATTGTTAAATATCACCAGAACGTGATAAAATACTGATTACAATTGCAGAAGATCAATAAACAAATTTTCTAGGTCGTCCTATTTTGGTAGATTTTTTTGAGTTCCAGAAGTTTGCGTTAGTTACAGCTTACTACAGACTGTTCTGTTTTTGATAGATTCTGTTTTTCATGTGTTGTTTGCTTATTTTGATGAATCTATGGCTAGTTGAAGAGTTTATAAGCCATAGATAATTTGGAATACAGTAGGTTTAACACCAATATAAATAAATAATGAGTTCAATACAGTACCTTCAAGTGGTGTTTTGTTTTCTTTCACTAACGGAGCTCACGAGATTTTCTGCTAAGTTTTGTGTTGTGAAGTTTTCAAGTTTTGGGTAAAAGATTTGATGGATTATGGAACAAGGAGTGGCAAGAGCCTAAGCTTGGGGATGCCCATGGCACCCCAAGATAATTTAAGGACACCAAAAAGCCAAAGCTTGGGGATGCCCCGGAAGGCATCCCCTCTTTCGTCTACTTCCATCGGTAACTTTACTTGGAGCTATATTTTTATTCACCACATGATATGTGTTCTGCTTGGAGCGTCTTGTATGATTTGAGTCTTTGTTTTTTAGTTTACCACAATCATCCTTTCTGTACACACCTTTTGAGAGAGACACACACAAATCAGAATTTATTAGAATACTCTATGTGCTTCACTTATATCTTTTGAGCTATATAGTTTTTGCTCTAGTGCTTCACTTATATCTTTTAGAGCACGGTGGTGGATTTGTTTTATAGAAACTATTGATCTCTCATGCTTCACTTATAATATTTTGAGAGTCTTAAAACAACATGGCAATTTGCTTTAATTATAATATCATGAGAAATTTGATGCTTGATAATTGTTTTGAGATATAAAGGTGGTAATATCATAGTTGTGCTAGTTGAGTAATTGTGAAATTGAGAAATACTTGTGTTGGAGTTTGTGATTCCCGTAGCATGCACGTATGGTGAACCGTTATGTAACAAAGTCGGAGCATGAGGTATTTGTTGATTTTCATCCTTTGTATGGCGGTCGGGATCGCGTGATGGTTAACTCCTACCAACCCTTCCCCTAGGAGCATGCGTAGTAGTACTTTGCTTCGAGGGCTAATAAATTTTTGCAATAAGTATATGAGTTCTTTATGACTAATGTGAGTCCATGGATTATACGCACACTTACCTTTCCGCAATTTTCTAGCCTCTTCGGTACCGTGCATTGCCCTTTCTCACCTTGAGAGTTGGTGCAAACTTCGCCGGTGCATCCAAACCCTGTGACATGATACGCTCTATCACACATAAACCTCCTTATACCTTCCTCAAAACAGCCACCATACCTACCTATTATGGCATTTCCATAGCCATTCCGAGATATACTGCCATGCAACTTTCCACCATTTCGTTTATCATGACACGCTCCATCATTGTCATATTGCTTTGCATGATCATGTAGTTGACATCATATTTGTGGCAAAGCCACCGTTCATAATTCTTTCATACATGTCGCTCTTGATTCATTGCATATCCCGATACACCGCCGGAGGCATTCACATAGAGTCATATCTTGTTCTAAGTATTGAGATGTAATTCATGAGTTGTAAGTAAATAAAAGTGTGATGATCATCATTAGAGCATTGTCCCAAGTGAGGAAAGGATGATGGAGACCATGATTCCCCCACAAGTCGGGATGAGACTCCGGACTAAATAATAAAAAAAGAGGCCAAAAAAAAGAGAAAATGCCCAAAAAAATGAGAGAGAAAAGAGAGAAGGGACAATGTTACTATCCTTTTACCACACTTGTGCTTCAAAGTAGCACCGTGATCTTCATGATAGAGAGTCTCTCATTTTGTCACTTTCATATACTAGTGGGAAATTTCATAATAGAACTTGGCTTATATATTCCAATGATGGGCTTCCTCAAATGCTCGAGGTCTTCGTGAGCAAGCAATTTGGATGCACACCCACTTAGTTTCTTTTGTTTGAGCTTTCATACACTTATAGCTCTAGTGCATCCGTTGCATGGCAATCCCTACTCCTTGCATTGACATCAATTGATGGGCATCTCCATAGCCCGTTGATTAGCCTCGTCGATGTGAGACTTTCTCCTTTTTTGTCTTCCCACATAACCCCTATCATTATACCTTATTCCACCATAGTGCTATATCCATGGCTTGCGCTCATGTATTGCGTAAAAAGTTGAAAAGGCTGAAGCACGTTAAAAAGTATGAACCAATTTCTTGGCTAAAACCGGGGTTGGGCATGATATGAATATTTTGTGTGGGGAAGCTGGAGCATAGCCAGACTACATGATTTTGTAGGGATAACTTGCTTTGGCTATGTTATTTTGATAAGACATAATTGCTTGGTTAGCATGCTTGAAGTATTATTGTTTTTATGTCAACATTAAACTTTTATCTTGAATCATATAGAATCTGAACATTCGTGCCACAATAAGAAGAACTACATTGAAATTATGCTAAAGTAGCATTCCACATCAAAAATTCTATTTTTATCATTTACCTACTCGAGGACGAGCAGGAATTAAGTTTGGGGATGCTTGATACGTCTCCAACGTATCTATAATTTTTTATTGTTCCATGCTATATTATATTCTATTTTGGATGTTTAATGGGCTTTATTATACACTTTTATATTATTTTTGGGACTAACCTATTAACCGGAGGCCCAGCCAAAATTGTTGTTTTTTGCCTATTTCAGAGTTTCGCGGAAAAAGTATATCAAACGGAGCCCAAACGGAATGAAACCTTCGGGAACGTGATTTTTGGAACAAATATGATCCAGAGGACTTGGAGTCCACGTAAAGAAAGCAGCAAGGAGAGCACGAGGCAGGGGGCGCGCCTACCCCCCCCCCCCCCCCCCAGGCGCGCCCTCCACCCTCGTGGGGCCCACGTTGCTCCACTGACGTACTTCTTCCTCCTATATATACCTACGTACCCCCAAACCAACAGAGGCATCCACGAAAACCTAATACCACCGCCGCAACCTTCTGTACCCGTGAGATCCCATCTTGGGGCCTTTTCCGGCGTCCTGCCGGAGGGGGCATTGATCACGGAGGGCTTCTACATCAACACCATAGCCCCTCCGATGATGTGTGAGTAGTTTACCTCAGACCTTCGGGTCCATAGTTATTAGTTAGATGGCTTCTTCTCTCTCTTTGGATCTCAATACGAAGTTCTCCACGATTCTCGTGGAGATCTATTCGATGTAATCTTCTTTTGCGGTGTGTTTGTCGAGATCCGATGAATTGTGGGTTTATGATCAAGTTTATCTATGAACAATATCTGAATCTTCTCTGAATTCTTTTATGTATGATTGGTTATCTTTGCAAGTCTCTTCGAATTATCAGTTTGGTTTGGCCTACTAGATTGATCTATCTTGCAATGGGAGAAGTGCTTAGCTTTGGGTTCAATCTTGCGGTGTCCTTTCCCAGTGACAGCAGGGGCAGCAAGGCACGTATTGTATTGTTGCCATCGAGGATAACAAGATGGGGTTTATATCATATTGCATGAGTTTATCCCTCTACACCATGTCATCTTACTTAAAGCATTACTCTGTTCTTATGAACTTACTACTCTAGATGCATGCTGGATAGCGGTCGATGTGTGGAGTAATAGTAGTAGATGCAGAATCGTTTCGGTCTACTTTTTGCGGACGTGATGCCTATATACATGATCATACCTAGATATTCTCATAACTATGCTCAATTCTACCAATTGCTCGACAGTAATTTGTTTACCCACCGTAATACTTATGCTCTAGAGAGAAGACACTACTGAAACCTATGGCCCCCGGGTCTATTTTCCATCATATTAATCTTCCAACACTTAGTTATTTCTATTGTCATTTATTTTACTTTGCATCTTTATTTACTCTTTATCGTAAAAATACCAAAAATATTATCCTATCGTATCTATCAGATCTCACTCTCGTAAGTGACCATGAAGGGATTGACAACCCCTTTATCGCGTTGGTTGCGAGGTTCTTGTTTGTTTGTGTAGGTGCGTGGGACTCGCGCGTGGTCTCCTACTGGATTGATACCTTGGTTCTCAAAAACTGAGGGAAATACTTACGCTACTTTATTGCATCACCATTTCCTCTTCAAGGGAAACCCAACGCAATGCTCAAGAGGTAGCAAGTACCTCAACTCACCGATTTGAAGGAAATATGCCCTAGAGGCAATAATAAAGTTATTATTTATTTCCTTATATCATGATAAATGTTTATTATTCATGCTAGAATTGTATTAACCGGAAACGTAATACTTGTGTGAACACATAGACAAACAGAGTGTCACTAGTATGCCTCTACTTGACTAGCTCGTTGATCAAAGATGGTTATGTTTCCTAGCCATTGACAGGAGTTGTCATTTGATTAACGGGATCACATAATTAGGAGAATGATGTGATTGACTTGACCCATTCCGTTAGCTTAGCACTCGATCGTTTAGTATGTTTTTATTGCTTTCTTCATGACTTATACATGTTCCTAGGACTATGAGATTATGCAACTCTCGTTTACCGGAGGAACACTTTGTGTGCTACCAAACGTCACAACGTAACTGGGTGATTATAAAGGTGCTCTACAGGTGTCTCCAAAGGTACATGTCGGGTTGGTGTATTTTGAGATTGAGATTTGTCACTCCGATTGTCGGAGAGGTATCTCTGGGCCCACTCGGTAATGCACATCACTTAAGCCTTGCAAGCATTGCAACTAATGAGTTAGTTGTGGGATGATGTATTACGGAACGAGTAAAGAGACTTGCCAGTAACGAGATTGAACTAGGTATTGAGATACCGACGATGGAATCTCAGGCAAGTAACATACCGATGACAAAGGGAACAACGTATGTTGTTATGCGGTCTTACCGATAAAGATCTTCGTAGAATATGTGGAAGCCAATATGAGCATCCAGGTTCTTCTATTGGTCATTGACCGGAGACGTGTCTCGGTCATGTCTACATAGTTCTCGAACCCGTAGGGTCCGCACGCTTAAAGTTTCGATGATAGTTATATTATGAGTTTATATGTTTTGATATACCTAAGGTTGTTCGGAGTCCCGAATGTGATCACGGACATGACGAGGAGTCTCGAAATGGTCGAGACATGAAGATTGATATATTGGAAGCCTATATCTGGATATCGGAAGTGTTCCGGGTGAAATCGGGATTTTACCGTAGTACCGGAGGGGTTACCGGAACCCCCCGGGGGTTAATGGGCCATAGTGGGCCTTACTAGAGAAGAGGAGAGGCGGCCAGGGCAAGGGCCGCGCGCCCCTCCCCCCTAGTCCGAATAGGACAAGGAGAGGGGGGCGGCGCCCCCCTTTCCTTCTTCTCCTCCACCTCTTTCCCCCTCTTCTCCTAATCCAACAACGAATAGGGAGGGAGTCCTACTCCCTGTGGGAGTAGGACTCCTCCTGGCGCGCCCCCTCCTGGCCGGCCGCACCTCCCCCCTTGCTTCTTTATATACGGGGGCAGGGGGCACCCTAGACATAGAACAATTGATCGTTTGATCTTTTAGCCGTGTGCGGTGCCCCCCTCCACCATAGTCCACCTCGATAATACTGTAGCGGTGCTTAGGCGAAGCCCTGCATCAGTAGAACATCATCATCGTCACCACGCCGTCGTGCTGACGAAACTCTCCCTCAACACTCGGCTGGATCAGAGTTCGAGGGACGTCATCGGGCTGAACGTGTGCTGAACTCGGAGGTGCCGTGCGTTCGGTACTTGATCGGTCGAATCGTGAAGACGTACGACTACATCAACCGCGTTGTGCTAACGCTTCCACTTTTGGTCTACGAGGGTACGTGGACAACACTCTCCCCTCTCGTTGCTATGCATCACCATGATCTTGCGTGTGCGTAGGAAATTTTTTGAAATTTCTACGTTCCCCAACACGATTAGTGTGGTTGAACTGGCCCAAAGGGACATCGGGATCGGAAAGAAGGGATTTGCAAATGTATCAGACTATTTAGAAACCTGGGATGACTCGGACAGCATAACGGCTGTAAAATGCTCAAAAAGATTTGAGACATCCTGCAAAATGGTGGCATAACCACTTAACATCACAATATCAAGGTTTCAAGACCAACTGGCGATACACAGAAGTAGTAGGAACTAAACTGAGGCTTAAAGCCAACAATCCTATAAATCTACGGATTAGTAACACATGATCCTAATAGAAAGAAGAGAAAGCCTAGTTCCTTAACCCCCGTAGGAAAGATAGGATGACTCGGATCAGAAGGGCATAAGGTAAAGGAGTAAAAAGAGCCTTACGTTCCCAGCCACAATCAATTCCCTTATATAACTAAAGCATTTCTAGACACAACTTCGACCAGTTTGGCTTGGTAATCCTACAGGCAGTCAGGCTCTGATACCAAAGCTGTCGGGACCCCAATCCTAAGCCACATTGATCTAGCATGTAACACATCATATCACTTTGCGGCCTCATGCACGGTATTCCCACGGGTGTCGCCTTACTTGGCCCGGGACCGTTTGTGCCTTTTGGCTCATGTATATGATAGTGTCGCTAGCATCCATATGACAGAGAACCCGGGCCGACATGACTAGTCATGAACCCAAAGTGGCACTAACTTACGGGGACAGGCATACATGAACCAACATCGAACGTGCCGGTCATCAGTGTGTGAATCCGGGCTGTAGCAACTGGGCTAACAGGACTCCGGGAACCCGGGCTGTAGCAGGCTAGCAGGACTCTGGAAGTCACCGCGTGACATTTCCCCGAAGGGACAGACACAGGAAAGAAGTGGATCACATGCCGGCCAGTCTAAGTGTTCCAGAGCAGTAGCAACTGGGCTAGCAGGACTCCGGTAAACCGGGTTGTAGCAGACTACCATGGCTCAGTGGAAGCACTAGACTACATTTCCCCATAAGAGAGGCTACCAAGGATAGACAACTAGGTTGTCAGATCCCACACATACCAGGCATTTCAATCATACACACAATATGCTCGATATGTGCAAATACAACATGGCATCACAACATGACTCTACAACTCAAGTATTTATTCAATAGGCTCTGAGGAGCTAGATATTACAAACATGGGTCTCATGACCCAACATTCAGAGCATACGAGTCAAAGCACATGCGGAAGCTTAACATGTCTGAGTACAGACATCTACAAATGAAAAAGGCTCAGAAGCCTGACTATCTACCAGATCCTGCTGAGGGCACAAGATTGTAGCTGAGGTATCAAGCTAAACGTTGAAGTCCACACGGAACTACTAGCGAGACTGAAGTCTCTCTGCAAAAACATAAATTAAGCAAACGTGAGTACAAATGTACCCAGCAAGACTTACATCAGAACTAACTACATATGCATCATTATCAACAAAGGGATGGTGGGGTTTAACTGCAGCAAGCCAGCTTTGACTCAGTGGCTGTCCTGAACTACGACTGCAAGTAACTCTTTTGAGGTGGCGCACGCGAGTCCACATATTCACCATATCAATACAGCACTATGGATCCGCTCCCGTCTCCCTACGAGAACGCCATCCATAGCACTCACGCTTATCTTGCACATTTTAGAGTATCCACTTTCACTTGTCTATGAACTATATAGGCAACCCAGAAGTCATTTACCGCGGACGCGGCTATTCAAATATATGATGTTAAACCTGCAGGGGTGTACTTCTTCACACACGCTCTCACCACTTACCGTCGTTTACACGACATGTACTCGTCAACCTTCAACCGGAAGCCCAACGAGGGTGTCGGCCATGGCCTACCTAAACACTCCAGTCTCTAGTCCAGGTTTATCGCCTATTCAGGTTCCATCCGCAGGGAGTCCGTCCGAGGTTTCCACATACGGCCCTGAACGATGTGTACAGGGTTCCGCGACACCAAACGGGCGCACGGCATACCCGGCCACGTGCCTACCGCATCACATCCCACCCCTCGGGTCAGTGCTGCGCACGGCCTCCAGCATACTACAAACACCAGAAACTACTTGCAACTCCTGGACAGAGGACAAGGGTGGTTAAGAAGCCGAGAGGGGCACTTAAGCATTCCAATGCGTGGTAGAAGCTGTTCATGGATCCCAAACACAGAACTCAGTTCCTGAGGATGGCAGCAATGAGACAACCCACCATGTACTCCTACATGGCCTCTCATCGCTACCTTTACCAAATCGTGTTCACACACTTAGCTCTCAACAGTAGGATGTCGGATCTGGGGTTCCGGCAAAACCCTTAAGGTTCGAACTCTGGGGTGCGCGCGAAGTTCTTTCCCTCCTACCGATCTACGCCCTAGCTCGCTAAGATCTCACGGATGAACTCGACGAACTAGCAACACAAAGACACAAGATTTATACTGGTTCGGGCCACCGTTGTGGTGTAATACCCTACTCCAGTGTGTGGTGATGGATTGCCTCTTGGGCTGATGATGAACAGTACAAGGGGAAGAACAGCCTCCTGAGGTTGAGGTGTTCTTGTGTTCGGTGTGGCTAAGGGAAGGCTCTCGATCAGATGAGATCAAGCTGCCTCCTTTGGTGGTGGCTAGTCCTATTTATAGAGGCCCTAGTCCTCTTCCCAAATATTGAGCGGGAAGGGAGCCAACAACGGCGGCCAATTTGAAAGGGGACAGCGAGTACAAGCTATCCTGACAAAAGCGGTATTTGCCTGCGAAAGGCTCTGGTGGTGACGCCGTCTTGGGCTCCACGGTAACCTCCGTCCCTCTGGCCTGCTGGTCTTGGTCTCGTTGCACCGATATGGAAACCTTTGCCTGATGCCTCGGTACTCCGCGCCTGCGCCTGCTCCCTTGGCACCAAAGAGGAAACAAGGACGCTGCGCGCGCTGGCGCCCGCCTGGCGCTCGCCTGGTGTCAATCGTCATGGCTCACGTCACGAGAGCCTCACGAGGTTTGCCCCGCCTCGATATCTCCGCTCCTCGCGAGGCAGCCTGGAGAGACCGCTCCTGAGGAGGTCTTGCGTCGTCCCCCTCGTGAGGCTTGGCCCCTCGCGAGGGTCTTGAATGCCTTGTTGATGAGGATGGGCCGTACAGGCCCGCTAGCATAGCCACGCCGTGGGCCGCAGGCAGGCAAGTCTGGGGACCCCCGTTCCCAGAACACCGACAGTAGCCCCCGGGCCCAAGGTGCGCTCAGGCTTGGCTTCGCGGTGAAGCCAAAGGTCAAGCACGGAGCGCCGCGGGCCCCCAAAGCCTGCAGCCTTGGTCGACGCGTGGCGGTTGATTGGACGTGGGCGTCTCCACTTCCCCATGTTGCCTTGCCAACTGCTCGATTTGACAAGTCCCTGCAACATGCAAGGAAAACCATCATTACCTGTGATCGTGGAGGGCGCCGGTTGGCCTCCTCTCGCTATAAATGGGGAGGGGCGGAGCCCCCGTCGCGCATCTCTTCCTTGCTTGCTTGCTTCTTTCCTCCTTGCTCCTCTGCTTGCAACAATGGCGCCATTGAAGAGGTTCTCCGCCGCGGAGAAGGGCAAGGCCCCTCGGGAGGGACCCGGCTCCCCGGCGCCCAAGGGAGGACGTGGCCGTCTCCGCAAGCATGCCGCGACCCCCACCGTGGCCCCCGGCTCTCGGGGTGGCGCCGCAGCGTGCGGCAGGAATCGCTATGGTCACGGCAGTCCTGTCGACGAGAGGAGACGCCCCGTGGTTGCGCGACCTCCCCGACCGCGGTTCCATGCGTCTGAGGTGCTGCCGGAGTTCGTTGTCTGGTCGGAGGATCCCGTCGGCAGCTGGCTCCAGCTCCCCCGCTTCCTTGTCGGTGAGCTGCCGGCCTCCGGTCCATGGCTGCAGGGAGACGTTTGCTGCAGCCGAGATTCTTGGGTCACGGTCGAGGTCTCCATTGTGGGCAACATAGCTCTGGCCCACGATTGGCAGACGTTCGCCCGCACGCACAGCCTGGGCAGGCGATGCACCCTCCACTTCAATATCGACGGCGACGCGACACTCTTTGTGAGGGTGTTCGGGGAAGACGGTCGCCGTGCCGGATGCTGCCCCGAGGTGAACGACGGCGAGGAGGTGTGAGGGAGTCCTGGATTAGGGGGTCCTCGGACAGCCGGACTATATCCTTTGGCTGGACTATTGGACTATGAAGATACAAGATTGAAGACTTCGACCGTGTCCGGATGGGACTCTCCTTGGCGTGGAAGGCAAGCTTGGCAATACGGATATGTAGATCTCCTCCCTTGTAACCGACTCTGTGTAACCCTAGCCCCCTTCGGTGTCTATATAAACCAGAGGGTTTAGTCCATAGGACGACAACAATCATACCATAGGCTAGCTTCTAGGGTTTAGCCTCTACGATCTCGTGGTAGATCAACTCTTGTAATACTCATATCATCAAGATCAATCAAGCAGGAAGTAGGGTATTACCTCCATCGAGAGGGCCCGAACCTGGGTAAACATTGTGTCCCCCGCCTCCTGTTACCATCCGCCTTAGACGCACAGTTCGGGACCCCCTACCCGAGATCCGCCGGTTTTGACACCGACATTGGTGCTTTCATTGAGAGTTCCACTGTGCCGTCATCATAAGGCTGGATGGCTCGCCTTGTTGTCAAGGACAACATCGCCTCTGGGGGAGCCCTGGCCATAGGCCAAACTCTCCGACTAGGCGGTTTCGTCATGACCGCCTGTTCGGCCGCTGCGCCGACGATGACTTCTCGGGTCATCGAAAACAGCCTCCACGTCAACTCGGGACTCGCCGAGCAGTTGGATCCAATAGAGCTCTCTTCTTTGAACGAGCTCTTGGATCGCATCGCCGCCTTAGGGATCTCTACAGACTATGATCAGATCGGGCTTAAACCCGACTGAAGGGAGATTAACTCCCCGCCGGTCACCCATCAGATAGCGGTGGTGGAGGAGCAATGCGGCGATTCTTCCTCTATCTTGAGGACAAACTATGTCCGGATTCCCGAGCTCTCCGAGCCAGATACCCGTCTACGGGAGGACATCGCCCAAACCCTGAACCTAGAATCAGGCAGTGGGCCAGACCTATTGGGCAACATCCCGGAGCCCGAACTTCCAAGATCGGAAACTCCTCTGCCCCTGGGTCTCAGATCGGGTCAAGGTTCGGACTTAAATCCACCCACCCACCCAGATATAAATGATCTTTCCCACATTAGACAAGAGCCCCAGGAGACATTACACCACTATTGGGCCAGATTCCCCCTTGTAATGAACAAGGTCAAGGATTGTCGCGAGGAGGACGCAATTTCATTCTTTTGCAATAATTGCACAGACAAGGGAATCCTCAACGCCATAAGTCGCCGTGACATAGCACACTTCGCTGACTTGGTGGCCATAGTACGGAAGTACTATGAGATGGAAAGCGCCTGGAAAACCCAAACAAAATTTTGCGACGCTCCGGCTCTGACAAAACCCCCAATCCGAACTAAAAGGGTGCACTATTGTAAGTCGCTCGACCCAATTACAAAGAAGCAAAAGCCCACTACAGGGCGTGGAACCGTATTGGAGGGATGGCTTAACGGGCCATGCAAAATTCACAGTACAGCGGATACCATACCAACACACAGCCTTAGAGCATGTTGGGTACTCCGGCAGGTGGCCAAGAGCGGTGAGGATCTCCTCATTAACAATACCGCAGAGCACCATCCCATGGAAAACAACAATACAGTACTGACAGTCTTCGAGACCTTCACCTCAAATAGGCGTAAGCGAGCACTCCGCAGCCTTGCCGAAGTTTGCCACGTGGCAGAAATAAATCCATGGAGCGATACGGCTATCACCTTCAGTGCCAGTGACGAACCTAAATTCCGAACAGCCCGAGCACCAGCCGCCTTGGTCCTTAGTCCAATTGTGGACGGCTTCCGGCTTACTAAAGTGCTCATGGACGGCGGCAGCGGATTAAACCTCATCTATGAGGAGACTCTTCAAAAAATGGAAATAGACAGAAGCCGCATTGAGCAAAGCAGCACGACCTTCAGAGGAATCATCCCTAGCCGGGAGGCACGATGTGCTGGGAAAATCACACTAGATGTGGTATTCGGCATGCCGGAGAATTATAGGTCCGAAGAAATCACATTCCAAGTGGCCCCGTTCAATAGTGGATACCACGCCCTTCTAGGGCGGGAGGCATTCACGATCTTCCAAGCCATACCCCATTACGGGTACATGAAGCTCAAGATGCCCGGGCCCAATGGAATCATCACTCTAGCTAGTGATCCGGACATAGCACTCCGCGCCAAAAACAAAACAGCCGCACTGGCCCTCGAGGCGTTATCCAAAGCCCTCGTGGCCGAGGAATTAACTGCACTGCGCTCCACAGTGGACAGGGACGACGTGATACTCGGCAAAAGATCCAAGTCCACCTCTTTTAAACCAGCGGATGAAATAGTCAAATTCCAAGTCCACCCAACGGACCCTGCAAAAACAGCATCCATCGGGGCACAGTTAAACCCCGCTGTAGACGCCGCACTACGGGAGTTCCTGTGCGAGAATTGGGACATATTCGCCTGGCATCCTTCAGACATGCCAGGAATCCCACGCAGGCTGGCCGAGCATAGCCTTAACATTCTAGAGGGATTCAAGCTGGTTAAGCAGACTCTTCGGCGTTTCTCTAAACCTAAGTGACAAGCCATGGGAGAGGAGCTAGCCAAGTTATTGGAGGCCGGATTCATTAGAGAAATAAAACACCCGGACTGGCTAGCAAACCTGGTGATGGTACCAAAGAAGGATAAATCCTGGCGCCTATGCGTTGATTTCAAGGACCTCAACAAGGCTTGCCCCAAGGATCCCTTCCCCCTCCCCCGCATCGATCAAATTATCGACGCTACCGCAGGGCACGACTCATTGTGCTTCCTCGACGCATACTCCAGATACCATCAAATCAAGATGGCGGAGTCCAACCAAGCTGCAACGGCATTTATCACCCCATACGGCCCCTTCTGTTTTAACACCATGCCTTTCGGGCTTAAGAACGCTGGTGCAACGTATCAACGCATGATTCAGACATGCCTGGAAAAACAGATCGGCAAAACAGTGGAGGCATACGTAGACGATGTGGTCGTTAAAACCAGACACGTCGAATCCTTAATAGACGACTTGAGGCTCATGTTCGACAATCTCCGAACATACGACATCAAGCTCAATCCGGAAAAATGCGTTTTCGGCGTGCCCGCTGGAAAGCTCTTGGGCTTCATCGTCTCCAGTAGAGGAATCAAAGCAAATCCGGCTAAAATCCGAGATCTGTCACAGTTGGCTATCCCGACAGACCACAAGCAAATTCAGAAACTAACTGGATGTGTGGCGGCCTTAAGCCGCTTCATCTCCCGATTAGGAGAAAAGGCACTACCCCTTTATCGCCTTCTTCGGTGCACCGAACACTTCGAGTGGACGGATGCGGCCATGGCCGGATTGGAAGAAATAAAAGCCGTCCTGGCCACCAACCCAATCTTGGCCGCGCCAAATGTCGGCGAACCAATGTTGTTATATATATCGGCAACTCACCAAGTTGTAAGCGCAGTGCTCGTCGTCGAACGAGAGACGGACGGACATAAATTCCCACTTCAAAATCCGGTATACTATGTATCCACTGTCCTCACTCCATGCAAAGCACGGTACCCATATTATCAAAAGATAGCATACGCGGTATTCATGGCATCCCGGAAATTACGACACTACTTCCAAGAGTGTTCAATTACGGTGGCCTCGGAAGTACCACTCAATGACATAATAAACAACCGCGATGCCACGAGCCGGATTGCTAAATGGGCTATCGAGCTCCTCCCGTTCGACATAACATATAAACCACGGCGAGCCATTAAGTCGCAAGTACTGGCCGATTTTGTCGCCGAATGGACAGAAGCCGAACTCCCTAAAGAATACGGCGCGTACTCCAATTGGATCATGCACTTCGACGGCTCTAAAATGCTGGCGGGTCTGGGGGCTGGTGTCGTCTTGACATCACCCACCGGAGATACAGTCCAGTACGTACTCCAAATACTGTACACAGACTCCAACAATGCGGCAGAATATGAGGCCCTGTTACACGGTCTCCGGATGGCAGTCTCCATGGGCATTCAAGGCCTATAGGTGCGGGGGGATTCGAACCTCGCAATATCTCAAATAAATGGAGACTTCGACACCAAAGATCCAAAAATGGCGGCTTATCGCAATGTCGTCCTCAAAATGTCAGCTCGGTTCGAGGGGCTTGAATTCCACCATGTGGCCCTGGAAAACAATCAGGCGGCGGATATCCTCGCCCGCATACGCGCTAAACGCGACCCTGTCCCACCTAATATCTTCTTGGAAAGGCTGTTTAAGCCATCCGTGGTATGGGAAGGAGAGACCGGTAACAATAGTCCGGACCCGGCCACAACACCAGATACCGAACACTCTGACGTAACCGGCGGCTCTGCCACCGAAATAACACCTTCCGCCCACGTGATTATGGCTGTCATCGCCTCATGGACAGAACCCTTCATGGCCTACCTAACGAGGCAGGAACTACCTGAGGACCCAAACGAGGCACGTTGCATTGTGCGGCGGTCTAAAGCCTACAAGGTCCACGAGGGAGAGCTGTATAAGAAAAGCGCTACCGGAGTCCTTCAAAGGTGCATCCCCGAAGAGGAAGGACGGCAACTTTTGGCAGAAATTCATGCTGGACTCGGCGGTCACCACGCCGCAGCCCGGGCCCTTGTAAGCAAGGCTTTCCGTACAGGTTTTTACTGGCCGATGACCCGAGCAGACGCACAGGACCTCGTCCAACATTGCGTCGGTTGCCAGCCTTTTGCAAATCAAAGCCATATGCTGCCTACAGCTCTCCAAACAATCCCCATTACTTGGCCCTTTGCGGTCTGGGGGCTTGATATGGTCGGACCCCTCAAAGGGGGAAGCCATAAGAAAAAGAACAAGCTCAAGCCCAAATGGGAAGGTCCCTTCATTATTGACTAATTTCTGACCGGTGGAGCGTACCGTCTGCGGGATGCATCGGACAATCGACTCAAGCCAAACCCATGGAACGCAGCCAGACTCCGAAGGTTCTATGCCTAGCGCCGGACTCTATGTTCGTCTCCTTACCTCCGTCAATTTTTTTAAATATCCGTTATCTGTCTTTTATCTTTATCTTTTTTCCTTTCCTTCAAGGCCTTTAAAGGCTAAATTGTGTCTTGACTACACAATCTTGACGCGCTAGCCATGCTCATTATACCTGGGGGCTTCTTATATAGAAGCTTAATATAACTATTTTTCGGGCTCTGTGCCCCACACATGTGTTATTCTTCCACATGTACCTTTTTTGCCATTATATGCATCGATATGACTTAATTTTTGGCCAAGCTGGGTTGTCTGGCTCTTGTGTTTATGCCCTACGTTCCCGTTAATTCGGCTAGGGCATAAGGGGAGCACCTCTGCGATTGTTACTGCCAGGTCAGCCGGATGTGTACCTCAGACTGGGTGAAGCCGAAAGCTAGCGTTCTTAAGGGAATACTCGGTCGGTGAACAAAAGATGACTTTTATTTATTTTAATACATGCCCCAGATGTTTATAGCCTGCGTCTCTTTTCGCAGTTCGGACATGCACATTAGGGCATGCGTACCCAGGGAAAGGAACCCTTAACGGAACTATTCTCCCTGGAAGATGTTTCTTACTATCCATGTAATATAACATAGCTAGTTGGGTACTTGTCTGCTCAAGCACTTATGACCCCTACGCCTGGTTTCCACGCGTACCCCGGTTTTTACATAACTGAGCGGGTATTCGGATACACTCTGGACTATCGGGTCCAGAGGTCGAAGCGAAAAGGTCCGCCATGACAAATGATTCACAATCCGGCTAGGGACAATATATGTCACTTGAAGTACACAGTCACTTAGACTGACTAAATTCTTCTTCTATACCATCCAACAGGCTGTCTAGCCTACAATCCTGTTGAGAATACTTTGCGGCTAATTCTACTTGGTCATACACCAAACTGACGGGGATCTCCTTCCCGTCAGGCCCCATAGGTCCGACCTTGGCCATGTGGTTAGGGTCAGCCTTGGTATACCGTGTCTTCACCATGGCCCAGGCTTCCCTCGCACCTTGTTGGCAGGCTGATATCTTCCACAATCGGAAGCACCGCCGCGCTCCCTTGAGCTTCTCTACAAGCTCCCCCATGCCTCCTGGCAGGGAGACGGATGGCCACAAGGCTTGGGCAATGCCCTGCATCACCTGCCGAACTTGTTCGTGCAGTTGTGAGAGCTCTAGCAGAAGATCACCCGCGGACCCGGGCATCTCCTCCTCGGGACAACCCGTCAGCATACCTGCAGATATAAGTCTGTCAGCCGGTTTCTTTGCCGAACTCTTTAAAAGTTCGTTCAAGCACTTACTGAAAATGCCGCATCGAAGCCTCTTATTCTCCTTTACGGAGTCAGCAAGCTAGGCCCGAACGTCTTTCAGTTCCACGCCCAGCTGGACATTGGCATCTTGGAGATTGTTTTTCTCCTGCCTAACCTTTTTCAGCACGCGCTCACCAGCCTTTAGCTGTCGTTGGGCATGCGGCTCATTCCCTATCACGAACTCCGGATTCACTCCGGAGTCATCTGCAGAATCTATTGTTAGATTTGCATGCATGCCGCATCCTATCTGTACATGTCATTCTTTGCTATAGAGACAAGTGTTACCAGAGGGGGCCTTCTCGGACTCCTTCAGCACGGCCACTGCGGCCCGTAGCTGGGCTTTGCACTCTTCCAGCTCTCGAGACAATTGGGCATTCTTCTCTGTAAGAACCTGCACAAATAATGATCCTTAAATCAGTTGTGTCAACTGTTTCAAGTCTCAGGGGCTACTGATATATATAGTTATCAGATTTTCTTACCCGTATATCCTTTACATACTGGTCCGTGGCTCTGGCAAAACCATTTTGAGCAGCTCGAATGTACGCATCTCCTGAATTGAAGGCATCGAACGCCTCTTGGGAGAAACAAGCGTCACGAAGTATGGCCCGGCGACGCCTGTGATTCATGGCGCTCTCCACTTTGGAATTTGTAGCGGATAGCCTATCCGCATCCTCTATAGGAGGAACGTCTGGCGTTCGCCCCGAGGAGGAGACATGGACGTTATTATATTTTAAAAGACGACAACCACGGAGCGGGGTTTGGTTTCGTACCTCTGCGATGGCATCTCAGTCCCGACCGCCTTCCTTTTAAGCCTACCCGGCTTCGGTGCCCCTCGTTGGTGAGTCACTACGGGTTCGGCATGGCGTCCCGAGGTCCTTCCCTGTAAAACGCCGTATGTGTGCGGTAGGTGAAGTGCAGAAAAAGGGGATCCTTCTCGGAAGTTGGGACTCCGGTTTTACTTACATGCGATGCAGGGAGTAGTCTAGGATAGTCGGCTATGATGGCCACCATGGCATCATCGCAGCTCAATTGATAGAATGTCCTGTCGATTAGCTCCACAAATATGTCCGGATCCTCTTCGAGTCTGGGACCGAGGGCCCGGTCAGGGTCCTCTGGTTGTGGAGGCGGGCTGTGGACCTCCCTTACAGCTTTTCGCAGTTCCTGCCATGAAACGACAAGGTAAATACTTATGACAAAGAATGCGGGAAGGTTGGGAGTAAAAAGTGACAGCTCACCCAGCTTGGAGGGTTGTACATGGAAAATCCATCCCGTGGCTTAATGCAACTCCTCTTCCTCTCTTTTGTACAAATCGGACAGGATTTTTGCTAGAGCCGCGACTGAGTCCGGTCCCTTACGACCACAGCGGGTAGCATCATCTTCTCCGTTAAAGTGCCACATGGGATGCCCCCGATATTGAAGTGGTTGTACCCCCCGCATTATACAAATTGACATAACCTCGACTATTGTCAGTCCTAATTGAGCCAGCATTTTTATCCGGCCCATCAGGTAAAGGACTTCTCCGTTATCTTCCTCCTGGGGGCTCCGGGGGCGCCAGCTGTGGCGTTTCTTCAGGGGAGCATTGTTGAACTCAGGAAGGCCCATCTGAATAGGGTCCGGAAGGGGGACGTCCTCCATATAAAACCACTCCGAAGGCCAGTCCTCGGATGTCTTCTTCGGAGTACCGGACAGGTATCCGGTCCCGGCGATGCGCCATATTTCGGCTCCGCCCACTTGGTATATTGACCCTGCCTGTGTACGGGGTACGAGGCAGAATAGCCTCTTCCATAGCTTGAAATGAGCTTCGCAGCCCAGAAACAGCTCGCAAAGGGCGACATAACCAGCAATGTGTAATATGGAGGCGGGAGTAAAATTATGCAGCTGGAGGCCATAGAACTCCAGGAGCCCGCGGAGGAACGGATGAATTGGAAATCCAAGCCCTCTTAATAAGTAAGGGACAAGGCATACCCGCTCCCCCATGGATGGGCTGGGAAAGATCTCCGCTTGCTCCCCGCCATTATAGGTGGCGAGCCCGGCTCGAACGGGGACCATATACGCTGGAGGGAGAAATCCCTGGGTCTGTAACTCTACTAATTGGCTGTGCGGGACGGAACACTTCTTCCTATCGCTGGGCTTAGGGCTACGGGAGCGAGAGGAGGAGCTGCGATGGCCGGCCATGTTGGAATGGATTTTTTCCGGGCGCGCTCCGATGGATACTCACTATGGAAGGATGGTGTGATCTGGATCTGAGAATCCCCGTCTCTTTAATAGACGATTTACCCACATGGCTAGGGTGGCAATTGTAAAAATGCCCCGACTTCTCGCACTCACTCGACGCGTGGAGGATGTCCATTATTAGGTGCGGAAACCAAGGAGTGCAACATTTATGGGAAGCCGGACACTACTCAACAGGTATTCAGAATTTGGAGGAAGAACCCGCCTTGCAATGCCGAAGACAATCTGCGCGCCGGACTCATCGCCATTGAAGCCTGGTTCGGGGGCTACTGAGGGAGTCCTGGATTAGGGGGTCCTCGGACAGCCGGACTATATCCTTTGGCCGGACTATTGGACTATGAAGATACAAGATTGAAGACTTCGACCGTGTCCGGATGGGACTCTCCTTGGCGTGGAAGGCAAGCTTGGCAATACGGATATGTAGATCTCCTCCCTTGTAACCAACTCTGTGTAACCCTAGCCCCCTCTGGTGTCTATATAAACCGGAGGGTTTAGTCCGTAGGACGACAACAATCATACCATAGGCTAGCTTCTAGGGTTTAGCCTCTACCATCTCGTGGTAGATCAACTCTTGTAATACTCATATCATCAAGATCAATCAAGCAGGAAGTAGGGTATTACCTCCATCGAGAGGGCCCAAACCTGGGTAAACATTGTGTCCCCCGCCTCCTGTTACCATCCACCTTAGACGCACAGTTCGGGACCCCCTACCCGAGATCCGACGGTTTTGACACCGACAAGGTGCTCGGCCTTGGCGATGGTCGGGACGAGGAGGAGGACGGACCCGCCGGCCACGCCTCGTCTGGCTATGGTGGCTCCTCCCTTGGCGACAGCTCTAGCAGCGGCGGCCTTGATCAGCTGCCATGCCGCTGCGCCCGCTTCGAAGGTGGTAGCGGGTCATCTCGCCGCCGCGCATCGGTGAAGCACGAAGAGGGGTCCGACTAGACCCGGGACGTTGCCAAGGCTCTACCCCTGTCGGCTGCTACAGGGGCGAGCGCCGCTTTTGTTATGTTCCTCTTTTCCTTCCTGCATCGAAACGAAACCAGCATGGGCCCGGAGGGGCATGTATCGAACCGTAACTTATTAACCGTTATGCTATGCTTGTTGTTTCAGTGTTGCGTGGTTATTTTGCGCGAAGATAACTTAGCCTGGTGCATTCGGGGCGCCCTCCTCCTTACGAGGCGTTTTTTTCCTCGCGTCCATCTTGGCCTTGTGGTCTGCAATTGCTCAGGAACTGCAAAAAATTCGTTAGGGAGTTTGCCAGGAGATTTGTCGTTCACCCAAGCCTTGACCCGGCGCTTTGTATCGCGGTACCCGTGGGGCACAGATTAAGAGAGATGCACCAGCTTTTGGGCTCGAACGAGGGTGGCTCGCGAGAAGGCAGAGAGAAGAAAAATGCTCGCGAGGGCACCTGCCTAGCCCCCGTCGCGAGGTATGCGAGAGAGAGAACACGAGTGAACCAGAGCCGAAAAATGCAGTAAGAGGCGAAGGAATCGAATCAGCAAGGAACACCAAAGGCAAACTTTGATTAAGGAAAAGCGAGCCAACTACGGAAAGCAAATGAAAAGCCGCGTCGGGCACCTAATATAGTCTTCAAGTCTTCTCACCAGCGCGGAGCTAAGTGCTGCCACTAGGCGCGGGAGGGAGCCCCAGGGCCTGAGGCCGGCGCTCCTGAGACTCCGGGGCATGTACAGCCCCACTCATTATTACGTGAGAGTGTCACGGGCGGCGATTCTTCACAGGCACCGGGCCTTCTTCACAGGCTCTGAGGCTTTCTTCATAGGCTATGGGCCTTGCTTCATGGGTAGAACTTCCGGAGGTGCTGGATGTTCCAGGCGTTCTGGATAGGTATCCCGTCCTGTGTCTCCAGGCGCGCAGCGCCAGGCCTGGAGACATGGACGACTCTGAACGGGCCCTCCCACATGGGTGAAAGCTTGTGCAACCCTTCCCTGGAGAGAACCCGCCTCAGGACGAGGTCGCCCACCTCGAGCGTCCTAGAGCGGATGTTGCGGCAGTGGTATCACCGCAGCACCTGTTGGTACCTTGCCGCCCTCAGTGCAGCTTCACGACGACGATCCTCCCCCAGCATGAGGTCCATCCCCCACGTGGCGTCCTGCTATGTTTCATCGAACACCAGGACCCGTGCGGAGCGATGCTTAACCTCGTGAGGAAGGACTGCTTCAGCTCCGTGGACAAGGAAGAACGGGGTCTCGCCCATTGGCTTGATGGCGGTGGTGCGGATTGACCACAGCACAGACTGGAGCTCGTCGTGCCAGCCCCTGCCACAGGCCTCGAGCTTCTTCTTGAAGGTCCTGGTCTTGAGGCCCCTCAGGACCTCCGCGTTGGCGCGTTCGGCCTGACCATTGCTCCTGGGGTGCGCCACCGAAGCGTAGCAGATCTGCGTTCCAAGGTTAGCACAGTAGGTTTTGAAGAGGTTACTAGTGAACTGCGAGCCGTTATCTGTGATGATGCGGTTGGGGACCCCGAAGCGGCTCATGAGGCCCTTGATGAACTTGACAACAAAGCCAGCTGGGATGGTACGGACAGCTTCCACTTCCGCCCACTTGGTGAACTTGTCGATGGCAACGTAGAGGTAGCGGTAGCCCCCAGGCGCTCGAGGGAACGGGCCCAGGATGTCCAGCCCCCAGACCACGAACGGCCACGTGAGCGGAATGGTTTGGAGGCCCTGAGCCGGCTGATGAATTTGCTTGGCGTGGAACTGGCAGGCTTCACAGGACTTCACCAGCTCAGCTGCGTTGTTGAGCGCAGTGGGCCAGTAGAACCCACTACAGAACACTTTGCCGATGAGGGTCCCTGATGACGAGTGGTGCCCGCAGTCCCCACCGTGTATGTCAGTTAGCAGCTCCTTCCCCTGGTCCCTGGAAATGCAGCGCAGGGAGACGTCGTTTGGCCGCTTCCTGTACAACTCACCATCCTGGATGCAGTACGCCGTGGCTTCCGAACCACACGCTCTGCATCCTCCTCATTCTCTGGCAACGCCCCTTGCATCAGATATTCCTTGAATTCCTTGGTCCAGCACCCCTCCTGAGGCTCGAGCGCCAAGAGCAAGCGAGCTCCTGAGGTCGGGCCACAGGCTGGGGCTCCTGAGGCAGGAGCCTACGAGAGCTCCTCCTGAGGCTGAGCCGTGCTTGACAGTGGTGGTGTTGCCGATGGCTTGAAGAGCCGTTCCTCAAAGACACCGGGCTCTTGTGGCTGCCGCTTGGATGCTCTCCCGGCGATGTCGTCGGCTTCCTTGTTGGTGCCCCGGGGCATGTGCTGCAGCTCCAGGCCCAAGAACTGCTTCTCCATCTTGTGCACCTCCGCGAGGTATGCCTCCATATGCTCATCCTTTGGCTCGTATACTTTGTTGGAGAAGTTGACGAGGAGCTGCGAGTCGCCTCTAACGGTAAGGCGCTTCACCCCCAGAGCTGCTGCGGCCTTCAGGCCAGAAATGAGGCCTTCGTACTCCGCAATGTTGTTGGAGACCTTCTCGCCCTGCTGAAAGCAGAGCCGCACGGCGTAGTAGAGCTTATCCTTAGTGGGTGAGATGAGTACTGCTTCAGCCCCTGTGCCCTGGTGCGCGAAGGCGCCATCGAAGTACATGACCCAACCGTCTGGTGCCTCACTTCCTGGCGAGGTGGACCGGTCTTCACCTACCCCAAGTGTCGGGACATCCGTCCATTCCGCCACAAAATCAGCGAGCGCGGCTCCCTTGATGACCCTGGTAGTGCTGAACTCTAACTGGAATGCTTGCAGCTCGATGTTCCACTCGGCGACCCTCCCAGCAGAGTTGGGGCTCGTGAGCACCCTCTCCAATAGGTAGGCCGAGACGACCTTGATGGGGTGGCCCTGGAAGTAGTGCCGCAGCTTGCCTGAGGCCACCAAGAGTGCGAGCAGGAGCTTCTGAGGCATAGGATATCGTGCCCTTGCGTCCCGCAACACCGTGCTGACAAAGTACACCGGGTGCTCGACAAGGGCTGGCGCGTTGGTGAGGCTTGTGTCTTGCGGGGGCCCAGACGTCTCCTGAGGTGGTGGAACTCCTGGTGCCTGGTGGTCGCTTGCGGGGGTCTCTGTGACATCGTCCGGTCGAGCTTAATCTTCCGTTGACACTGCTGTGGCTCCCGCGTCGCCTTCTTGATCTTGCGTCATTTCAGCTGTAGCTTGGCGCAGTGCGCCCTTGGCTTGGTGCTCCTCCCGAACCGCCACCTGTGTTGCGCTGGCAGAGTACGGGGTGGCAGCCAGGCAGAGCACCAGGGGCTCGAGAGGCCGTGGCGCCACCATCACCGGTGGGCTAGTTAGGTATCTCTTGAGGTCTTGGAAGGCTTGGTCGGCCTCCGGGGTCCACTCAAACGGGCCTTTCTTCGTCATCAGCTTGAAGAAGGGCAAGGCGCGTTCTCCTAGCTTGGAGATGAAGCGTCCCAACGCAGTCACCCGACCGGCCAGCTTCTGCATTTCTCTGAGGGTCTGCGGTGGGCTCATGTCCTCAATGGCTTTGATCTTCTCCGGGTTTGCCTCGATCCCTCTGTGGGACACGAGGAATTCTAGCAACTTGCTGGAAGGGACACCGAACACACACTTCTCCGGGTTAAGCCGCAAGTTCACCTGGCGCAAGCTCTCGAAGGTCTCTTCCAGGTCTTGGATCAGGGTCCTCGCCTCCCGAGATTTCACCACGATGTCGTCGACGTAGGCCTCTGTGTTTCTTCCGAGCTGTCGCCCTAAGGTGATGTGCATCAGTCGCTGAAAGGTTGCGCCCGCGTTGCACAATCCAAAGGGCATGCAAGTGTAGCAGTACACCCCACACGGGGTCAGGAAGGCTGTCTTCTCCACATCTTCTACTGGCATCTTGATCTGGTGATATCCTGAGAACGCGTCCAGGAAGCACAACAGGTCGCACTCGGCGGTGGACTCGACAATTTGATCGATGCGTGGGAGCGGGAACGGATCTTGGGAGCAGGCTTTGTTAAGGTTGGTGAAGTCAACGCACATCCGTTCTTTCCCGCCTTTCTTCGGCACTACGACGGGGTTCTCCAGCCACTCGGGATACCGAACCTCGCGAATGGCACCCGCTGCCTCCAGCTTGCGGGTCTGTTGGACGATAAAGGCCTGCTTCTCAGTGGACTGCCGTCTCGCCCGCTGCTTCACGGGGCGTACATTGGGGCATACCCTTAAATGATGCTAAATCACCTCTCTCGGGACTCCTACCAGCTGATTGGGCTCCCACGCGAATATATCCTTGTTTCCGCGCAAGAACTTCACCAATGCTTCCTCTTGACCTTGGTTGAGACTGGCACCTATGGTGAAGGTGGCTCCTGAGGACCCGTCCTCGTTGACCGGCACCTGCTTGGTTTCTGCCTTGTCTTGGGTGAATAGCTACTTCTTCTTGGTAGGTGCGGCCTCCTTGGCCTCGGGGGTACCAGCGCCGGCGGGCTGTGCCGCCGCTGCGGTCTTGAAGGCGAGCTTGAGTGCCGTCATGGCCTCCTTGGTGTCCCCCTTGGCAGTGAGGACACCTTTGCTTCCAGGCATATTCATGAGGTTATAGGCCGGATGAGTCGCCGCCATGAACTGGGCCAGAGCTGGGTACCCGAGGATGGCGTTGTACGGGAGGCCGATGCGGGCGATGTCGAAGTCGACCAGCTCGGTTCGGTAGTTTTCGCGCGTGCCGAAGGTGACGGGAAGGCGGATCTGCCCCAGGGAGTGGGCAGCGCCACCACCAACTCCTGAGAAAGGCTTGCTGAGGGTGAGCCGCTCGAGCAGCACGTGAAGGAGGCTGAAGGCTTCCACGGAGAGCAAGTTGAGGCCAGCACCGCCGTCGATGAGGGTCTTGGTGACGTCCACGTGGCAGATGGTGGGCGTGCAGAGCATCGGAAGCATGCCCGTGCCGGCAGTGGAGTCGGGGTGGTCTTCCGAGCTGAAGGTGAGGTCGGCCTCCGGCGCAGCCCAACCCGGGCGGTTGGAAGCGACACCAATCTGGCGGAGGAACAACTTGACGTGGCGACCTAAAGGCGGTGGTTGAGAGCCGCCCAGCAGGGCCGTGATTGCGTGGTGCGCCGGTACCGCGTAGCGAGCAGTGAAGAGGTCGCGGAGTTCCCCCCAGGATGCCATCGTGGATCCAGGGAGGTTGAGCAGCTAGGCGCGTGGCTCGCCGGCGAGGGCCATGGGGAGCCAGTTGGCCATGACCTTGTCGTCGCCCCCGGCCTCGAGGACGGCCTCCTCGTACGCCAACAGGAAAGCTGACGGGTCCGCCGCGCCATTGTAGCGCGGCGGCATCTTCGGTTTGAACTTGGTTGGCCACCGCACCCGTCGCAGGGCCGGGGCCAGGGCTCGGAGCCCCCTGGTGCCGTCGTCGACGCAGGCCATCGGAGGCGATGACGGGGCGCCTGCCATGCGGGTGGAGCTCAGCTCGATGGAAGGGAAGCTACGGCGCACCCCTACCTGGTGCGCCAAATGTCAGATCTGGGATTCCGGCAAAACCCTTAAGGTTCGAACTCTGGGGTGCGCGCGAAGTTCTTTCCCTCCTACCGATCTACGCCCTAGCTCGCTAAGATCTTGCGGACGAACTCGATGAACTAGCAACACAAAGACACAAGATTTATACTGGTTCAGGCCACCGTTGTGGTGTAATACCCTACTCCAGTGTGTGGTGATGGATTGCCTCTTGGGCTGATGATGAACAGTACAAGGGGAAGAACAGCCTCCTGAGGTTGAGGTGTTCTTGTGTTCGGTGTGGCTAAGGGAAGGCTCTCGATCATATGAGATCAAGCTGCCTCCTTTGGTGGTGGCTAGTCCTATTTATAGAGGCCCTGGTCCTCTTCCCAAATATTGAGCGGGAAGGGAGCCAACAACGGCGGCCAATTTGAAAGGGGACAGCGAGTACAAGCTATCCTGACAAAAGCGGTCTTCGCCTACGAAAGGCTCTGGTGGTGACGTCGTCTTGGGCTCCACGGTGATCTCCGTCCTGCTGGCCTGCTGGTCTTGGTCTCGTTGCACCGATATGGAAACCTTTGCCTGATGCCTCGGCTCCGCGCTTGCGCCTGCTCCCTTGGCACCAAAGAGGAAACAAGGGCGCTGCGCCGGCTGGCGCCCGCCTGGCGCTCGCCTGGTGTCGATCGTCATGGCTCACGTCACGAGAGCCTCGCGAGGTTTGCCCCGCCTCGATATCTCTGCTCCTCGCGAGGCGGCCTGGAGAGACCGCTCCTGAGGAGGTCTTGCGTTGTCCCCCTCGCGAGGCTTGGCCCCTCGCGAGGGTCTTGAATGCCTTGTTGATGAAGATGGGCCGTACAGGCCCGCTAGCATAGCCACGCTGTGGGCCGCAGGTAGGCAAGTCTGGGGACCCCCGTTCCCAGAACGCCGACATAGGACATGTTCACCACATTCCAATTCATCCCTGGTTAGACCTGACTCAACTCTAAGTAGTAGCAGGCATGACAACAAGCATGAATGAGTAAGCACATCGGGGCTCAAACAACTCCTACTCATGCTAATGGGTTTCATCTATTTACTGTGGCAATGACAGGTCATGCAGAGGAAAGGGGTTCAACTACCGCAGCATGTAACAGCTGAATCGTTGTTGTCCTAATGCAGTAAAAGAGAGCAGGAGCGAGAGAGTGGGATTGTATCGGAATGAACAAGGGGATTTTGCTTGCCTGCCACTTCTGAAGATAGTATAGCTCTTCATCAGTGTCATTGATCTCATCATCGGAACTACGTCTACTGAGGGGGAACAAATACCGGCAATAGAGAAGAAACACAATCAATGCAATGCAACAATATGATGCATGATCATGACATGGCAACATGCTGGTGTTTTGAGCTAATGCAACTAGCAACAAAGTTAAATGAAGTTGGTTTGAACCAAAGGTTCAAATTCAAACTCCATATGTGGTTATTTAAATGCCATTCATTTGATTTGTCCTAAACAATAGCAAAAAGTTGTTCTAACATGCACGAAAATGGTACAAATGGATAGATTGGATTTTTCTGATCATTTTTCATATATAATTTATTTCATTTGGAGTTATAGATTAATTTGTACGAATTTTAGAAGTTTTAGCTATTTTCTGAAATTTCCTGAATTATCTTAAATCCAGAAAATGATTTACTGCATCAGCCTGACGTCAAAGTGATGTCAGCAGGTCAACAGCGCCAGCCAGGTCAAACCTAATAGCTGGGACCCGCACGTTAGTGAAACGGGAGGTTAAACAGGGTTTATCTGACATTAGATTAAACCTAAACCAATTCTGTCAGTGGCAGGGCCCACATGTCATCGACACGGGACACTAACTAAACATGATTAGCACCTAGGCTAATGGTGCCACGTCAGCCTCCGGCGTTTAACCGCCGGCGACGACAGGCCGCGGCGGTGCCCGCATCGGGTTTGCTCTATGGGCCACCGTTCGACGCGCGGAAGGATGCGTTTGAAAGAGGGGAGCGAGACGCATCCGTGGGTGGCCGTGGTTCGAGCGGGGGTGGACGGAGTCAACGGCGGCGACCAAAATGGCGGCGGCCGGAGCACGGTGGGTTGTGGGTTTGGGGTTGCGGTGCACGAGAGGGGGAGATGTTGGTGGCTACGGTCTCGTGGGGTCATTCTGAGCACGGTGGTGTACTCAGGTGGAAGCTCCAGTGGCAATAGCCATGGCGGCAACATGGCGCGGCGGCGGCGAGCTTCGGCTCCGGTGAGAACGAGGGCTATAGGGCACAATCGAGGTGGGGAAGAGAGGGGTTCAAAGCGGTAGCTCACAGCGGTAACGTAGAGAAGCTCTGTGGGCTCGGGGAATGGTTGGTGACGGCGTGCGGTCGTCAGCGATCTCGGGGGCTGAGAGGTTGAAGACGACGGCATGGTCGTGGTGTGGTGCGTCCGGCATCCTGCGGGTCGTCCAGGAGGCGTAGGCGACGATGGCGGGGCTTGCATGCAACACGGGAAGGCGAGAGGGGGTCGGGGAGCGCGGTGGTTCACGGCGGCGCTTCCATGGCCGCGTCAGCCATCGCGGGAGAGAGCGAGGGAGAGGAGGGGATGGATGCGAGAGAGAGAGAGTGTGTGTGTGTGTGTGAGAGGGCCCGGGGAGAGTGCGTGGCGTCGTCCAGAGGCATCCGAGCGAGCAGGCAGAGAGGAGGTGGCCGACGCGTGCCGGCCCACGGCGACCACGCGCCCCTGTCCTTCTGTCCAGGGAGGAAGACGACAGGGAGGCTGTGGTGGTGGGTTGGGCCAGAACAAGAGCTGGGCCGGCTCTGCTGCAGGTAAGCGCCAAGTAAGTCTTTCTCTGCTTTGTCTTTTATTCATTTGTTTCTGTTTTCTATTTCTTTTATTTTGTTTTGAATTAGTAAAATACTAATCCATTTTGTAAAATCCTGAAAATAATTGTGGGCAGTGTTTGGATTATTTCCAACAACCCAAAACTAGTTTCAGAATCATTAGAGCATTTAAAAATATTTATAGGATCTAAATGCTCCAATTCAAATACGATATGAGTTAATTCAAAGATCCATAAATGTCCAAGAAATATGCTCATCATTTTTGGCAGAGGTTTTCACCTTTATCAGAAATCATGAACATTTTCAAAGGGCATTTTGGGCTCATTGAAAAAGATTTTATTTGCAACTATTGAATTCTTTCTGGTGCTAGGGTTTGATCAATCCCCATTTCAACTTTATTTGAAATTAAACATGTTGCATGGATGATTATGCAAAGTCAAGAAATGAGTAGCTAGGGCTGTGGCATTACATGCGTAACCCGCCGATTTTACTTACAGACCTCGGGCCCTCTATTTCACTACGCATGTATTTTACGCGTTGTTTCCGATGATGAGTAAATTACACTTGTATCTTAATACAGGTGTGAAATAAACCGGAGCTCCCAAATGCGGCCTTACCGTTTCATGCCGTCTCAGTCTCTCGAAGGTGCTCATAGGTGTCCGATGATCCTGGCTTCCTGAATGAGCAGCGGGCGCTATATCAGACCATCCATAGGGCCCGCGAGGCCCTCTCCGTCTTCCTTCGAGTTGTTGCGCTCGCCGTGGCGCCGCCATCTCGCGTTGTCAACATTGTCAACGGACATGAGGATTCAGGAGATGACTTTATTTTGACTGGATGACAGTAGGGACCCACTAGGGCCATAGCCGTACGTACGCAAGTGCCTCCTTATTATGTACAACTATTTTTTTTTTGCTTCCTCCTGGTTTCCTGACATCACGGTCCCACACCATTTTCAACCTATGTAGTCAATATAAACGAGAGAATTGCACAAGGTGCGGCCGACAGCTGGGACCAAGCAGCTCGAGCAGTATTTGTGTTTTTTAGGCGTGAGCACTGCAGAGTTTTTCTTGGCGATGTTTTCGTTGTTGTTTAGAGGAGAGCAGGGTATTAACTGGGCGGGCTGTGGCCCGTCTAGCCCAGGACAGATATCCAGCCCAGATATTAACTTTTTTCAAGATGAAAATGGCTAGCCCAGCTTTACGTTTTTTTGAGGAATACCCAGGCAAGGTCAACTTGTTATTCTCCGCCCCGCTGGGCTGCAAATCTTTCCTGGGAGGGATGCATTAGGCTTAACAGGAAAATTGGCTTTAAAAATAATAAATGGGATGTGATTATAAAAACTGGGCAGTAACTATAAAAAATGCACCAAACACGAAATTAGTTTATAAAATATTATTTATGGATTTTGAAAATCTTAATTTTTAATTGTTGCGCGCGCAATATTTTGTTAGATTTTTACGTAATACAAAATTATATTTCATCTGACTAGAAATTTCGGCATAAAAATATTTCGGATCCCATCAAAATGTGGGAAATTTTATTGAATTCTGTCTTGAACAGTTGGTTGAAATTATTAATCGTTGTCCTAGCTATAAAATGGGTTGTACTTTTAACAAACTGTAAATGGGCTGTAGTAAATTCCATTAGAATTAAAAAATGGGCTATACATTCTTACAAATCGCAAATGGGCTATAAGTTCTCTGACACACACTTGTGGGCCTACTAAGTTGACGCGTCCCCAAAAAAAGGAAGTTGACGCGTATGCAAGGCTTTGTCAACTTATTATAGTCAACACACGGTTCTAGCAGCAGTGGCCATTGGATGTCCATCCAACGGATGCCGTGCTTCTTCGTCAATCTCGGATATTCTAGCTTCACCTGCCCAAACAATGATTCCTCCCCCTGACATCTGGGGCACACCGTTTCGGAAGCTGACCCGTGGGCCTACTAAGTTGACGCGTATCAAGGGCTTTGTCAACTTAGTCAATATAAACGATTCTAGCTATAGTGACCGTACGATGTCCATCCAACGGCCGTCGTGCTTCTTCAACCTCTAGTCTTCTTGCTCCAGCCGCCCAAAGCATAGCCGATCGTGTCGCCTGCTCCTGCCTCCCGTGGCCGGCTGTGCTGCCGCGCAGGCCTCACCGCCCCCTACTACTCCCACCATTGGTTAGGGCATCCCTCTACTCACCCACACCCCCTGTTATTCTGTGGCGACGGCAGCCTCACACCACAGCCGAACCAGTGAACCCTCGTACTCCTCTCCGCGTGGGCATCCACTGCCGCGTCTTCCCCGGCTCCACGTCATCCCCTTCCTAGGCCTCGCCGTCGTCCACCGCCCTAGTGCTCTCGGCGCGGCCTGGTCAACGTGGTCAAGGAACGACTTCCATCAGAAGAGTACTGTACGTGGAGAGGCTGACAGCTGGGTCCACGGCAGCCGCAAGGAAGTGCCTCCTTATTACGCGGAAAATAATTATTCCTCCACCTGACAGCAGGGACCCATCGGACGGGCCACCGTATTTGGCGAAAAAAACGTTTCCCCCCTGATTGCTGGGACCCACCGGACGGGCCACCGTATTTCGTGAAAAAAACGTTCCCCCGCTGTCAGCTCGGACCCACCGGAAGTGCCTCCTTATTACGCACAAAAAAATGAATACTCCCCCTGCTAGTTGGGACTCACCTTGGTGGGAGGCTGACTTGTGGGCCTACTAAGTTGACGGGGACGGAGTGCTTTGTCAACTTAGTCAATATGAATGATTCTAGCTCCAGTGACCGTACGATGTCCATCCAACGGCCGTAGTGCTTCTTCAACCTCTGGTCTTCTTGCTCCAGCCGCCCAAAGCAGCGTCGGTCGTGCCGCATGCTCCTGCCTCCCGTGGCCGGCTGTGCTGCCGCGAAGGCCTCACCGCCCCCTACTATTCCCACCGCTGGCCAGGCCTTGCGGCAACGGCAGCCTCACACTGCAGCCGAACCAGTGAACCCTCGTACTCCTCTCCACGCGGGCTTCCACTGTCGCGTCTTCCCCGTCTCTGCGTCGTCCCCTTCCTAGGCCTCGCCGTCGTCCACCGCCCTGGTGCTCTCGGCGCGGCGTGGTCAACGTGGTCAAGGAATGACTTCCATCGGAAGAGTACTGTACGTGGAGAGGCTGACAGCTGGTTCCACGACGGCCGCAAGGAAGTGCCTCCTTATTACGCACAAAATAATTATTCCTGCACCTGACAGCAGGGACTCACCGGATGGGCCACCGTATTTCGTGAAAAAAATGTTTCCCCCCTGACTGCTGGGACCCACCAGCTACATCTTCGCACGCAAGGAAGTGCGATCGGGCAAAAAAATGATTCGCCCCCTGACTGCTGGGACCCACCAGCTACATCTTCGCATGCAAGGAAGTGCGTCCGGGCAAAAAAAATGATTTGCCCCCTGACTGCTGGGACCCACCAGCTATATCTTCGCACGCAAGGAAGTGGCTGACAGTCGGGACCCATCCGATCGAAGCGTACATAGCGTTGTTATTCTGGTCGCGAACGTGTACGTACATACTGGTCGATGTAGAGCGTGCACGTGTCGTAGTAGAGGCGCGCATGTAGCATGTACACGTACGTACAGCGGCCAGTGTGCAAGAAAGAAAATACGGCCACATACGTACATATGGGCGGGGCCTCGAACGCCTACTCGCACGTACGTACGGCCAGGGCTCGTGTACATGGCTGGGTCGGAACGGAGAAACTACGTCGTCGTCGTGTTCATGGAGAGGCAACGGATTGCTTGTGTTCATCGAGAGGCAACAGAACGCGTGGGAGCCAACCTGCTTGGACGGAACAGCCGATGGAAACGAGGCCTGGCGTACCGCAGAATGGAGGAAACGGCCTTGTGTTCGACCGGCCACGTTCGCAACGGGATCCTGTTCATCGGGAGGGGTCTGGCGTACCGCAAAACGGAGGAAACAGACCTCCTACGGTCGAAACGGGGGTCCTGTTGATCGGGAGGGGTGTGGCGTACCGCAAAACGGAGGAAACGGACTTGTGTTGGAGCGCTACGGTCCAAACGGTGGTCCTGTTCTGTTGGGAAATGTAGTAATTTCAAAAAAAAAATCCTACGCACACGCAAGATCATGGTGATGCCTAGCAACGAGAGGGGAGAGTGTGTCCACGTACCCTCGTAGACCGAAAGCGGAAGCGTTAGCACAACGCGGTTGATGTAGTCGTACGTCTTCACGATCCGACCGATCAAGTACCGAACGTACGGCACCTCCGAGTTCAGCACACGTTCAACTCGATGACGTCCCTCGAACTCTGATCCAGCGAGCTTTGAGGGAGAGTTCCGTTAGCACGACGACGTGATGACGGTGATGATGTTGCTACCGACGCAGGGCTTCGCCTAAGCACCGCTACGATATGACTGAGGTGGAATATGGTGGAGGGGGCACCGCACACGACTGGGAGAGATCAACAGATCAACTTGTGTGTCTAGAGGTGCCCCCTTGCCCCCGTATATAAAGGAGGAAGGGAGAGGCTGGCCCTAGAGGGGCGCGCCAAGTGTGGGGAGTCCTACTAGGACTCCCAAGTCCTAGTAGGATTCCCCTTTCCTACCGGAGTAGGAGAGAAGGAAAGAGGGGGAGAGGGAGAAGGAAAAGGGGGCTGCACCCCTTGTCCAATTCGGACCAGAGGGGGGTGCGCGCCTCCTTCCTTTTGGCCTCTCTCCTCTATTCCCGTATGGCCCAATAAGGCCCAATACTTCTCCCGGTGAATTCTCGTAACTCCCCGGTACTCCGAAAAATACCCGAATCACTCGAAACCTTTCCGATGTCCGAATATAGTCGTCCAATATATCGATCTTTACGTCTCGGCCATTTGGAGACTCCTCGTCATGTCCCCGGTCTCATCCGGGACTCCAAACTACCTTCGGTACATCAAATCACATAAACTCATAATACAATCGTCATCGAACTTTAAGCGTGCGGACCCTACAGTTTCGAGAACTATGTAGACACGACCGAGACATATCTCCGGTCAATAACCAATAGCGGAACCTGGATGCTCATATTGGCTCCTACATATTCTATGAAGATCTTTATCGGTCAAACTGCATAACAACATACGTTGTTCCCTTTGTCATCGGTATGTTACTTGCCCGAGATTCGATCGTCGGTATCTCAATACCTAGTTCAATCTCGTTACCGGCAAGTCTCTTTACTCGTTCCGTAATACATCATCCCGCAACTAACTCATTAGTTACAATGCTTGCAAGGCTTATAGTGATGTGCATTACCGAGTGGGCCCAGAGATGCCTCTCCCACAATCTGAGTGACAAATCCTAATCTCGAAATACGCCAACCCAACAACTACCTTCGGAGACACCTGTAGAGCACCTTTATAATCACCCAGTTACGTTGTGACATTTGGTAGCACACAAAGTGTTCCTCCGGTAAACGGTAGTTGCATAATCTCATAGTTATAGGAATATGTATAAGTCATGAAGAAAGCAATAGCAACATACTAAACGATCAAGTGCTAAGCTAACGGAATGGGTCAAGTCAATCACATCATTCTCCCAATGATGTGATCCTGTTAATCAAATAACAACTCATGTCTATGGCTAGGAAACTCAACCATCTTTGATCAACGGGCTATTCAAGTAGAGGCATACTAGTGACACTATGTTTGTCTATGTATTCACACATGTATTATGTTTTCGGTTAATACAATTCTAGCATGAATAATAAATATTTATCATGATATAAGGAAATAAATAATAACTTTATTATTGCCTCTAGGGCATATTTCCTTCATGTTCATCGGGAGGGGTGTGGCGTACCGCAAAACGGGACTCCACGGGATACTGTTCATCTCCACCGTCGACCCCCTCCAGCCTCCACGGGCTACTGTTCATCCACCATCGACCTCCTCCAGCCTCCACCTGCGACTGTTCATCCACGGGTTCCTGTTCATCCAGCCTCCACCGCGCGCAACTCAACCGGCTACTGTTCAAACCAGCCCTCTCCACGGGCTCCTGTTCAACCACCCCTCCACGGGCTACTATTCATCCAGCCCTCCACCGTCTACTGTTCATCCAGCCCTCCACGGGGTGGTCCTGTTCATCCAGCCCTCCACGGGGTCTTGTTCATCCAGCCCCAACCGGCTCGATCGATCGGGGTCCTGTTCATCCAGAGGCAACACCACGGGGTCCTGTTCATCCACCCCCACCAGGAACTGTTCATCCAAAGCCCCCCAGCAACGCTCACTGTTCATCCAGAGGCAGCATTGATCGGGTTCAGTTAGCAGCAGTAGCGAAGGAATCGCTCGATCGGGTTCAGTTAACAGCCATCGATCGGTCGCTCGGGTTCAGTAACGCGTAGCCTGCAGTGCAATCGCTCGGGTTCAGTTAGATCCCAACGCCTCGCTCGGGTTCAGTTAGAGCCCAACGCCTCGCACACACGCGTGTACGTGTACGAGAGAAACGCGCATCGCTCGGCCCCCAACCACCCATCGTAACCGGGAACTCCCCGAAATTTTCCTCGCCCTCACTACTACCACGGTTTTTTCCGTCATGGACGGCCCAAAGAATGTCATGCAGCTGCGTCTCCGGCCCGCCCAGGACGAAAAGCCCATTTTTTGTCATGATTTTTTGTCATAGAAGTAGGAGCCCACCACATCTATGATGATACCGGGTTTTGTCACAATTATCGTCATAGAAGTGTCATAAGTATGACAAAAAAAATTCGTTCGGCCCAAAATGTCACGGATGTGTCTTTTTTGGTAGTGATAATTTTTTATTGTTTTTGGCACCTTTTTATATGATTTATTGGACTAACCTATTGATCCAGTGCCCAGTGCTAGTTCCTATTTTTTGCATGTTTTTTGTATCGCAGAATATCCATATCAAACAAAGTCCAAATGCAATAAAATTTCACGGAGAATTATTTTGGAATATATGTGATTTTTGCGAGTTGGAATCACCGCAAACAGAGGCCCACACAGCCCACAAGACACCAGGGTGCGCCCCAGGCCCCTGGCGCGTGCTGGTGGGTTGTGCCCTGGTACCTCTTGAGCACTGCGTTGGTTTTCCCTTGAAGAGGAAAGGGTGATGCAGTAAAGTAGCGTAAGTATTTCCCTCAGTTTTTGAGAACCAAGGTATCAATCCAGTAGGAGACCACGCGCGAGTCCCACGCACCTACACAAACAAACAAACAAGAACCTCGCAACCAACGCGATAAAGGGGTTGTCAATCCCTTCACGGTCACTTACGAGAGTGAGATCTGATAGATATGATAGGATAATATTTTTGGTATTTTTATGATAAAGAGTAAATAAAGATGCAAAGTAAAATAAACGGCAATAGAAATAACTAAGTGTCGGAAGATTAATATGATGGAAAATAGACCCGGGGGCCATAGGTTTCACTAGTGGCTTCTCTCAAGAGCATAAGTATTACGGTGGGTAAACAAATTACTGTCGAGCAATTGATAGAATTGAGCATAGTTATGAGAATATCTAGGTATGATCATGTATATAGGCATCACGTCCGCGACAAGTAGACCGAAACGATTCTGCATCTCCTACTATTACTCCACACATCGACCGCTATCCAGCATGCATCTAGAGTATTAAGTTCATAAGAACAGAGTAATGCTTTAAGTAAGATGACATGATGTAGAGGGATAAACTCATGCAATATGATATAAACCCCATCTTTTTATCCTCGATGGCAACAATACAATACGTGCCTTGTTGCCCCTGCTGTCACTGGGAAAGGACACCGCAGGATTGAACCCAAAGCTAAGCACTTCTCCCATTGCAAGAAAGATCAATCTAGTAGGCCAAACCAAACTGATAATTCGAAGAGACTTGCAAAGATAACCAATCATACATAAAAGAATTCAAAGAAGATTCAAATATTGTTCATAGATAAACTTGATCATACACCCACAATTCATCGGTCTCGACAAACACACCGCAAAAGAAGATTACATCGAATAGATCTCCACGAGAATCATGGAGAACTTTGTATTGAGATCAAAAAAGAGAGAAGAAGCCATCTAGCTAATAACTATGGACCCGAAGGTCTGAGGTAAACTACTCACACATCATTGAGGGGCTATGGTGTTGATGTAGAAGCCCTCCGTGATCAATTCCCCCTCCGGCAGGACGCCGGAAAAGGCCCAAAGATGGGATCTCACGGGTACAGAAGGTTGCGGCGGTGAAATTAGGTTTTCGTGGATGCTTCTGATGGTTTGGGGGTACGTAGGTATATCTAGGAGGAAGAAGTACATCGGTGGAGCAACGTGGGCCCCATGAGGGTGGAGGGCGCGCCTGGGGGGTAGGCGCGCCCCCCTGTCTCGTGCTCTCCTTGTTGCTTTCTTTATGTGGACTCCAAGTCCTCTGGATCACGTTTGTTCCGAAAATCACGTTCCCGAAGGTTTCATTCCGTTTGGACTCCGTTTGATATTCTTTTTCTGCGAAACTCTGAAATAGGCAAAAAAACAGCAATTTGGGCTGGGCCTCCGGTTAATAGGTTAGTCCCAAAAATAATATAAAAGTGTATAATAAAGCCCATTAAACATCCAAAACAAAATATAATATAGCATGGAACAATCAAAAATTATAGATACGTTGGAGATGTATCATGCCCTCCTCGAACGTCGGTTGGGGCTCTACTTCGGGCACAAGGAAGCTTATATCCGGAAAAAAATCTGTTAAAATCTTAGCGCAATCGGAGTTACGGATCTCCCGGAATATCACAAATGGTTTTCGGCCAGATCTGGGGAACGCGAAACAGAAGAGAACAGAGAGGGAGATCCAATCTCGGAGGGGCTCCCGCCCCTCCGCCGCCATGGAGGCCATGGACCAGAGGGGGAAGTCTTCTCCCATCTAGGGGGGAGGCCAAGGAAGAAGAAGGAGGGGGCTCTCTCCCCCTCTCTCCCGATGGCGCCGGAGTGCCGCCTGGGCTAGGATCGTGACGGCGATCTACATCAACAATCTTGCTACCGTCAACACCAACTTTCTCCCCCTCTATGAAGCGGTGTAACACCCCTTCTCCCCGCTGTAATCTCTACTTAAACATGGTGCTCAACTCCTATATTATTTCCCAATGATCTATGGTTATCCTATGATGTTTGAGTAGATCAGTTTTGTCCTGTGGGTTAATCATGATCTTGGTTGGTATGATTGCATATTTTATTTATGGTGCTGTCCTACGGTGCCCTCCGTCTCGCGCAAACGTGAGGGGTCCCCGCTGTAGGGTGTTGCAATACGTTCATGATTTGCTTATGGTGGGTTGCGAGAGTGACAGAAGCTTAAACCCGAGTAGGTGGGTTGTTGCGTATGGGATAAAGAGGACTTGATACTTAATGCTATGGTTGGGTTTCACGACCTTAACTATCTTTAGTAGTTTCAGATGCTTGCTAGGGGTCCAATCATAAGTGCATACGATCCAAGTAGAGAAAGTATGTTAGCTCATGCCTCTCCCTCATGTAAAATTGCAAGAATGATTACCGGTACTTGTTATCGATTACCTAGGGACAAATGACTTTCTTGTTGACAAAATCTATCCACTTTTACTACCTTGCAATTTATTCGTAGTTTTACTCTCAAAGTACTCGTAGTGTTATTCTTGCAAAATAGTTTCATACTTGTTTTAGGTAAAACAAACGTCAAGTGTGCGTAGAGTTGTATCGGTGGTCAATAGAACTTGAGGGAATATTTGTTCTACCTTTAGCTCCTCGTTGGGTTCGACACTCTTATTTATCAAGAAGGCTACAAATGATCCCCTATACTTGTGGGTTATCAAGACCTTTTTCTGGAGCCGTTGCCGGGAAGTAATAGCGTGGGGTGAATATTCTCATGTGTGCTTGTTTGCTTTATCACTAAGTAGTTATTATTTCCTGTTCTAAGTTGTTCTCTATCTTTGGTTGTGGATATGGAACACGAAACACCAAAAAATTAGTGGTACTTGCTACTCATGGAGATGGGGAACCTCCTAAAACCCTCGATGCTCGTTATGTAAAAGATATTATGCACTACTTTGATAATCCTGAGAAAACCCCATTCAACTATATAATGGGAGTAATGTTGGATCAACGTGGATACTTTAGGGATTATCGCTTGACTCATAAAGGGAAATTGTTATGGGATCAAATTCATATGTTGCATTGGTATGCTCGGGAGCTATGCTTGAGATATGATTATACTTGTTGCTCTTGGATGAACGCTCCACACCTTCCCTTTTCATGCAAATTTAATGATAATGAGACCTTGGCTTCTTATGCTAATGATATATATGATTACTATGATGTGGCACGAAGAGAAGAATTTGTTGCTTTTAAGGGTGCTTATGAAATTGAATCTTTGTTTGAAAAGTTTGAAGATTTTGATGATTCAGTTTATAGACCTGAAAATTTTGCTATCCTTAAATATTGCTATGATAATTATAAATGCAATTACGATATTGATGTATTTATTGAGAAAGTCTCCGTTGTCCAAGAAAAGACTAATATTTTGCAGGAGTATATGGAAGAAGAAATTGATGAAATTGTGAGCTCATTGGATGAAAAAGATGATGAGGAGAGCGAAGAACAAGCGGAGAAAGAGCGGATTGATCACCCGTGCCCACCTTTTAATGAGAGTAACTCTTCAACTCATACATTGTTTAATTTCCCTTCATTCTTACCGAAGGATGAATGCCATGATAATTGCTATGATCCCGTTGATTCGTTTGAAATATCCCTTTTTGATGATGCTTGCTACGCTTGTGGCCATGATGCCAATTTAAATTATGCTTATGGAGATGAACTTGCTATATTTCCTTATATTAAGAATGAAATTATTGCTATTGCACCCACACATGATAGTCCCATTATCTTTTTGAATTCTCCCAACTACACTATATCGGAGAAGTTTTCACTTATTAAGGATTACATTGATGGATTGCGTTCTACCACTCATCAATGGAGAAGAGTTGTTGTGCTCCGGACTCTCGTCTTATTAATGGTATCATCATAATATTATTGGAACAAGGTGAGGTCGTCAAGGCTGGACATTATATGTCTAGAGTTGATGGCAGGAGCATCTCACTTGCAGCTTCAACTACTTCGCTGCTGATACGTCTCTTTTCAAGGGAAGGCAAATATAGGGAGAAAATAAAATTGCTCCCTGTAAAGTACTCCCTCCATCTCATAATGTAAGATGTTTTTTAACACTAGTGTAGTGTCAAAAAACGTCTTACATTATGGGACGGAGGGAGTATCAATTTTTTGGTGGAGCTATAGTTGAGTAGTGCATTGTGTTTGGGCATAACTCCTCAGAAGGCACAGTTCAGTTATTGTGTGCCATCAGGCCCTCTTGTTGGGTTAAGGAATTCCGATTACTTGCTTGTAGAAAATCGGTCAGTCATTCCTTCATTCAGTTCATTTTTGTTTTCTTCTTATATATTAATTAATAGAGTTGTTCAATCATCCAATTTCTTAATTTGTTATTCAACTGCAAACCATAAACTGTGTAATTCTTTCTTAAACTTCTGTGTCCCTTGCAAATTAGGCACCACACTACATGATATACAAGTATCCAACATGTGCATTATGATTATCGAAATAACTAACTACATGACTATGCTAGGCTAAACCCACTACAATTGTAATTCTAGTACCATTTACATAGTGTACTTTATATGATGAGTAAGCAATGAGCGTTTAGCATATAAAATGTGATGAATACTAATTGTTATTTTTTTCATGTTTTAGGATGGGATTTGCATCATTGTTAATAGCCTGATGCATCTGAAATGAAATACGGAGTACTAGACATATGCCTGCACAATTCCATCCAATGTCTGAAGATTCCTCCACGTAATATTGTTGTAATCTCGTACTGCCATAGAGTATTTTTATTCAGGTAACACCATCACGAAAGGTTATGATATTCCAACCTCAAATATTAATTGTAGGTATCACTTCCAGAATAGATGATGCACCCTGATAAAAAATCTTGTATTCCTAGCTCATGTATTTTTGGTCTGTGGTTTTGGAGGAACGGAGGTTCACATTGATGCTGCCTCTATGCTCTATGTGCATGTTCTATGCCAGGAAAGTGCTAAAGAAGAATATGTGCACAACATTGCTAAGCTCTACTCCTATGTTGCAGTAAATTTGACTCGTAAATAACTACTAAAGTACAAGTTGGAGATACCTAAGGATCAGCATAACCTGTACTGGAAACAATATGCTCACAATGATTTGCTGTACAAGGAAAATCGGAGTATTTCATACTTCTTTCCTGTCCTTCAGAGAGGATGAAAACTAACAAATTTTGAAAAGCTGAAAGGTGATGTTAAAATGGAGTAGTTGAAATCTCTTGGTAGTAACTACTACAAAGGTCATTTCACTTCCCATGCAGGTTCCAGATAGCTAGAGCTGCCAAATGCTATTGAGCCAAGGATAACACATGAGATGAAACACATACTGCTGGCATCCTAATAGCGAGGAACAAACAAAAGAGGCTCTTGATTGTATCATGAATGCCGTAAGCTATCTTTTACAAGACATTATGGGATCTTTTTGGGCAGTGAGTTAAGGATGTGGTAGTGAATTTTCTGAAAACATATATGTTATCCGTATAGGGGAAGCAACTCGTCAGTTGATTATCGGACTCAACCCGATAGTCAAAAATCCGATGAGATTAAAAGAGAGTTCAGCCCATAAGCTCATTTATCATTTCTTATAAAATTATCTCCAAGGTTTTGGTGAATCTCCCGGAATTAGTTTACCTGAACTAATTCAGAGTGCCTTCTTATCAGGAAGATGGGGAAGATTGATGAGAAACAACATCCTCCTGTCTTTTGAGTTCACACAACATATTAGGGGTAAGAGGAAGGGAAAAGAATTGTTGGCTGGGGTCAAGCTTGATATGAACAACGCGTAAGACTGGGTAGAGTGGGGCTTCCTCAAAGGTATGATGCTCAAATCGTGTTTCCCTGTTCTTTGGTGTACAGAATTATGCTTTGTGTGATTAGTGATCCATATCGAGTTACAAAGTCAATGGTGATTTTACAGATGCCGTACGAACATCCCGGGAGTTACGGCAGGAGACCCGTTATCTCCATAGCTATCATCTATGCTGAGGGCCTGTCCGTGTTTTGCAGTTTCTTTTGGAATTTACAGTTTTTCCTTGTTCTTGACGCTGTTTCTTGGAAGAGCTGTGTTCATGCAGACACGGAGACACAAGTTAGATGTGTAATTTGCGTCTCAGGCGTTTATGTGATGTCACTCTTTTAGCCTTGGAGATCTGATGCATTCTGTATTATATCCTCTTATTAATTAGGTGAATACAGCTAGACCCATTGATGGCGTTCACTAGTGTGCTAGTGCTCTTGGCATAAACCATTTATATGAGGATGATCCTGTGGTGTTGATGAACATTTCAATTTGAGAAGGCAGGGTCCTAGGGAGGATCATTTCCCCGTATGAAGATTGTTCTTTACATTTTTGTTGGGGCTGTATGAAAGATTGTTCTTTACTTTTTGAGAGAAGTGCATATTTCAATCCCGAGCTTTTGCCCTAGTCTAATTTACAACCTCGAACTTCAATACCGTCTAAATTACAACCCCCCCCCCCCCCAACTCTCAAAACCGGCCAGGATTCAACCCTTCTCTCCCAGTTGACCGGTTTTGACCCATTGACTGGTCAATAGGTCAAATTTAAAAAGATAAAAAAATACGATTTTTGTCACCAGGTGAACAGTAGATTCAAAAAACAGTTGAAAAAAATAAAAAATAAAATTTCTCTTTTTTCACCGGGTGAACAACAAATTAAAAAAAACTAAAAAGTTCAAAAATAAATCCACTTTTTTGCGTTGAAGATGTCTCAAAGCATGAGGTCAGTGCCAATTTTCATCGCATTCGGACATCTGAATAGCTCTCACCAAAAAAACAAAATCGGCCCGAACAGTCCATGAAAAGTTAACCGTTTCACAGACCCCACATTTCTCTTTTTAGCTGAGAGCTACTCAGATATCCAAACAAGCTGAAAATTGGCACGGACATCATGACACAAATCATCTTTTTTGATTTTTTTTGTGTTTTTTAATTAATGTTAACCCGGTGCAAATAATCGATTTTTTTTAAATCCACCGTTCACCTGGTGAAAACATAAAAAAAATTAATTACTGTTTACCCAGTCAACTAGGTCAAAACTGGTAAATAAGGAGAGAAGGGTTGAATCCTAGCCGGTTTTGAGAGTTGGGGGTTGTAATTTAGATGGTATTGGAGTTCAGGGTTGTAAATTAGACTAGGGCAAGAGTTTGGGGTTGAAATATGCACTTCTCTCCTACTTTTTTGTGGGGGTTGTATGAAGATTGTTCGGGGCAGATGGTAAACAAAGAAAAAATGTTTATTGACATATGCGGTGAGCATGTTTCCTTGAAAAAGCTGTTGGTGCAACCTGAAGACCACTAACGGCTTCAGCAACTCCAGCTTCATTTGTTCTCCTTCACATTAAGGAGGATGCCACAACTTCCATTACATGTGATGATTTTAAAAATTAGAAACCTTGCTGGCTCCTCGTAAGTTGATTTTTATTTTTTGACAGTACTAGTTGAATTGTTTGTGTTGCAGAAACTTGCAACCAAGTGTAGGCTCTTCCTCTAGTGCTACATAATCATCCCTTGTTTTAGGCGTAATGGTTTGGTTTGCGGCCTGCCCTTTGATTTTGTTGGAAATTTGGAGAAAATCCATACAAGGAATTTACAGTCAAAAGGTGTGTATATATTTATTTTCTGAAATTGTGTATATATTCTTTGAAAACAGTTGAAGTCTCCAGTCAGTGGTAGAACAGAGTTATCTTGGATCAGTCAAGTGAGAATATGGAAGAAGACTAGTGATCTATAATCGGACCCTCTGGCCTTGCATAGGATCAGATAGCAAAGAAACATCAACATGAAAACTACAAAAAAGATTAGTTTGAGATGTTTATGTGTAACAAATAATTCAGTTGGATGAGATGTTTTTTTTGGACGATGGCAAATTTGAGGGTTTTGGGGGCCAAGGGATGTTCTGTGGATTGTTGGACGAAAGTATGCATTAGACATTTAGACCCTCCTCAACTATGTGACATTTTCTTAGGAAATTAACCACCGTGTTGATGGTACAACATTATAAATAAATCGAGTCGGTTGCAATAAACAAACCAGCTGGTAGAGAAAAACAAGCGAGATGGTTCCTCAAGAAAGAAAGAGAAACTCCACTCGGTGTGGAGCCCGGTATAGCCCAATGCAGCAAATCGTTCTTCTATATTATAACCAAATACATACCGTAGCTCCAAGTATTATTTAAAAAATGTGTTTGCTCTTTGACAGGCGCATTGATTTTCAGTGAACGCAGCTCCAAACTGGAGACAAGGAGGTCAAGGCATCACTGGTGGAGGAGGGACAAAGAGTTAAGGGTTTCAGATGTGAGGGTGCTCGTCGGCGCCAGAGAACGGTAGACTTTTTAGGAATGGTCGGGGGCGGCGGAGGAGGTGGCTCGGGCGAGGCAAGGCGACGAGGCGACACGTGCCAGCATTCAAGCCGCGGGTGACGGGAACCGACGGTGGTGAGCGGCCTGTGCATTTTAAAACCGAACCGAAAAACCATACAGAAAACAAAACCAAACCGAACCAATTTTATGGTTTATGGTTTCGATATGGTATGAACTTCTTATACCATTTTGAATTTTGGTTCTTATGGTATATACCGGAAAACCGAACGGTTTACCGAATAAACCGAAATAAAAATATATGTATATATCTCGGAAGAACAACCATACAAATAGTCTTTTATGTACATAAGCTAGATTTCCTATTAAGTGCATTCATTTTTCTTGTAACGTAGTCATACTTCTCTTCAAAAGAATGCTAAGCACGTCCATAACCTTCGAATCCATGCATGCATATACACTCGCATATAGTTATATACTCTTTGTATAAAAAGATATGTGTTTTGAGTCATAAATTTCCAAACTATTATATGTTATTTTCAAATTCGCGTCAACTTTGGTTTTTATGGTATATACCGAAACCGAACCATATCTAAATTTCATACCGTATTTACCAAAGTATTAATACTGTACAAATCAAAAAACCGTATAAACCGAATCATGTAAACCAAATAAACAGAACACACGGAGTGACGAGCGGCGCATGTTGGGTGCACACTTGCGGAGCAAGAAGAAAATGAGCGCGGATGAAACCGATTGAGGTGACCAAAGTGCTATTGCGAGCTCAAGCTCATATGAGCTTGGATGAACAACAAATTTCGAAAAATAGTAAAAAAGAAAAATTCTGAATTTTTTGGCAAGAAAATTGAAAACACACTTTTTTTGAACCAATTCAAAACACACTTCTTGGAGCATCGATTTGTTTTTTTGCCCACACCTCATTCGTGGATTTCATCGCAAAAATTGATACACGTGTAGAAAAAAACATCAACGTTTCCTGCAAAAAAATCAGAAAAATTTCAAAGTTTTTTTTGGAGTTTTTTTTTAAATTTGCTATCCACGAGGTAAATCCTTTTTTCAGGCGCCTGACTCTGTCCAAAAGAAAACTCTTAGCCACTCCACAAGCAAGACGGTGACCATGCCAGTGATGCCTCGCTTCTACTCCACTACGCCCATGCCCCGCCTCCTCCGCCGCCTCTCCTCCACCTCCACCTCCACCTCGGGGCCCTCACGCTGCTGGGATCCCAGCGCCGCCCTCGCCGCGGCCACAGAGCGGGTCCGCGCCGGGACGCTCAGCCCGGCAGACGCACGCCACCTGTTCGACGAATTGCTGCAGCGGCCAACCCCGGTCCCTGGTCAAGCCCTGAACGGCTTCCTCGCCGCCCTTGCCCGCGCTCCGGCCTCCGCCGCCTGCGGAGACAGCCCCGCCCTCGCCGTGTCTCTCTTCAACCGCCTGTGCCGAGAAGCCAGCCCGCATGCGTCGCCTCTTACAGTCCACACCTACAGCATCCTCATGGACTGCTGCTGCCGCGCGCGTCGCCCTGACCTGGGGCTTGCCTTCTTCGGCCGCCTCCTCAGGACGGGCCTGAGGACAGACGGCGTCGACGCATACGCCCTCATCAAGTGCTTCTGCCTCGCAAAACGGACAGACGAGGCTGTCAGCGTGCTGCTCCATAGGTTGTCTGAACTCGGCTGTGTGCCTGATGCCTTATCATACTCCGTCGTTCTGAAGGTCTTATGCGATGATAGCAGGAGCCAGCGAGCGCTCGACCTGCTCCGGATGATGTCGAAAGAAGGAGGTGTCTGCGCCCCCAACGTGGTGCCATATAGCACGGTCATCCACGGCTTCTGCAAGGAAGGCAAAGTAAGCAAGGCATGCGATCTGTTCAACAAAATGGGGCAGCAAGGAGTTAAGCCTAATGTGGTGACATATACCTCGATAATTGATGCGCTGTGCAAGGCCAGAGCAATGGACAAGGCAGAGTCATTCCTTCGGCATATGGTCGATAATGATGTTCGACCCAACAACGTGACATATAAGTGTATCATCCAGGGATATTCCTCTTTGGGCTTGTGGAATGAGGCAGTAAAAATATTCAGAGAAATGACAAGCCGGGGTCTTATGCTAGATGATGTTACTCGCAACTCATTCGTGGCCTCCCTTTGCAACCATGGAAGAAGCAAGGAAGCTGCGGAGATTGCCCATCAGATGATTGAAAGTGAAACTACAGTGAGCAACTGAGCATTTCCACATACGGTATAATTCTTGGAGAACTTTGTAGGAATAATTGCACTGAGGAAGCAATCATACTGTTCCACAAATTAGGTGCAGTGGATGTGAAGTTCGATATTACAATATTCAATACCATGATTGATGCAATGTACAGGGTTCAAAGAAGAGAAGAAGCTAACATTTTGTTTGCTGCAATATCTGCCAATGGATTGGTACCTAATGCTTCTACTTACAGAATAATGATGACAAATCTTTTAAAAGAAGGATCAATGGAAGAAGCTGATCATATGTTTTCATCAATGGAGGCGAGTGGTGATGCTCCCAGCTCCGTTCTGTTAAATGATATCATCAGAATGTTGCTATAAAAAGGTGAGATAGTCAAGGCTGGAAATTATTTGTCTAAAGTTGATGGGAAGAGCATTTCACTTGAAAATTCAACTGGTTTGTTGATGATGCATCTATTTTCAAGGGAAGGCAAATATCATGAGCAAATAAAATCACTCCCTGCAAGGTATCGATTTTTCGGAGGAGTCAGACACAGTTGAATAGTTGATTCATTGGATGTGTATAACTCCTTGGAAGGTACAGTTGATTTATTCCATTGCCATCTGGGTCTCTTGCTGGTATTGTAAATGCAAATTAGTTGCTTGTGGAAAACTGGTCATTCATTTTTCATTCAGTTCATATCTGTGTATCTTTTAAGCTTCTTTGGGTGTGGAAAGGTGAACCACATAGTCTAGCAGAACTGGTTGCATTTAGGGATAATGGCTTCTGATTGAACAGGGAAGGTATAGATATGTGCTCTTTCCACAAGAAGCCCAATAAACACCAATTCTAGCTTTTCTAGCATGGTTTGTTCCAACCACCCGAGATTTTATAATCTCTCTAAAACAGTCACTTTCCTTGATATGAATGCATTTTTAGCAGATATCATTCTCAGTGATGTGCTAAGGGTAGACTCACTTTTAGTTTGAGGAATTTCTGATAATGTCAGGGCAAATGGGTCCCTAAAAAAGGGATGTTTGAGATTGCTGATGCTATGTTCATTTAGTGGATATTCGAGCTCATGTCGGAGTCTCATAGTGTAAGCTGTCAGTAGCACTGATGGAGATTGTTGAATACACTGCCGGCGATGAGCGGTGTCTTTGGGAGATTGCAGGCTGACAGGGCCTCTCTTCCTTGACTGCCATGGCCCTTGGAGCTTAGTTGTTTGGCTGTAGTCCTGTCTGGTCGTTTTTTTAATGATAAACAGGCGCGAATGTAGTCTAAGAACAATAGTGTGGCATGTGTAGCGTGTGTGACTGGGTGCTGTATGGGTTCTTGTCCCATTTCTTCTTCTTAATGTAATGATACGCAGATCTCCCGCGTGCGAGAAAAAAGAGATTGTTGAATACAGGTGATAAAAGTATTGCCAGTATGTTATCTTTCTGTTATTGAGAGCACACTTCATTGAAGATTCAACTGCTTTCCTGCTCCTCGTAATGTAGGGAAAGGTATAGCCAAGAATTCACCGGTGCGAGTTTTCGCTTAAGTCCACAAGGCACCAACACCATTTTGGTGACAGAGGAGAAGGACCTAAAGCATTTGCTTGACGAGAAATTCTTGTTCCTAAGCACATGTACAGTCCTGTCCAGTCCTGTTTGGTTTTGGTGCCCTAAATGCTCCACCGCTGCGACTTCTACTTTCTCTTTTACAACTTGAAAGGCAGTTGTTTTACAGCATAGACCAGGGATCAGAATGAGAGCAAAGGCAGAGGAGCGGCACAGACGATGATGTAATTGTTGGAAATATAGTGCAACAGAGCTTTATTGCAGTGACATTTACACTATATTTTCCTAAGGAAATTGTCAGGATGGTACTGTCAGATGTAAATGGAATACAATGTCTGAAACCTTGTTTCAGTACAGTTTGGTTGTCAACATTCAGAAACAGAGTTTCAGGTCTGTGCAAACGGGTGAGTCGAGGTCTGACCCTGGTGTCAACTGATCCCGTTTCTAGCCGGACTGAATTCTGGTATGTTTGATTGATACAAACTTACAAAGTGAAGTCCATCTCATCAACGGTACCACGGCTGCCGCACGAATTCTCCGGTGGATAAACTTGCACAAGTAGTCGCCGCAGGAGGAGGAGTGCGTGGGACAAACTCCAGGGGGCGGATCCTGAAGTTTAGGCAGTTCGTTGGTTTAGGGTTGATTGCTGATTCGTGCCTATAAAAGGGAGACGTCCCAGATAGGAAGACACACAGAAAAAGCATTCACCTGAGTTCTTCTCTGTTTCGTCGCCGGAGCCTCGCCATCCCTTTCCTGTTGTGCTGCAGGACGGGGAGAGCAGTAATCTCCGTTCCTTCTCCGGCTTGCTGACCTGCACGGGTGCCGGAGCAATCAAGGTTCTGGGAAGTGCCTCTGCACGCTGCTCGCCGATCTGCATCGCCACTTCCGCTTCTCCAGCTTCGTCAGGCTTCCACTTCAACACCTTCGTTTCAGTCAAGGTAACATTCAGTTAACTATCCCAGTGTTTTGTTGGCTTCCTGCCATGTTCAAGAATAGATTGATTTGGTTACTAGCATTGCTAGTTGAGTTCTGCTATCTTGTGATATTTGTAGTGGATTATAGATTCCTTCAGATTGTCATCTTAAGTTGGTTAATTCAAAATGCAGTTAACTTGATCATAGTTAATTTACCGAATTGTTTAACAGTAATAACCTGACACCCAGCTTTATATTCCTTAACTTTATTCGTTTTGTCAAATTGATCCACACTGAGAAGAATCTTTATTATCTCTTCAGATTTTGCTGGACTGGCATTAATGGGGTTGGCAACACTCTGCTTGGGCTCTGGGACAAGTTTGTGTTTGTTACGGTTCACTGATGATCTTAATCTGGTTTGGGGAATTCTGAGAATTGCTTCAGGCTTTATTTGATACCAACTGGAGTGACTGTTAATACTCCTTTGATTTGCTCTTCACATGCATCACCAAGATTCTATGTAGACATTTTTGTTTTCCTTGTTATACTCCACCAAGAATGCTGTCTGAGCCTTTACTCCCTTCGTCCCACAATATAAAAGCGTTTTTGTGTCAAAAACGCTCTTATATTATACGTATAGGACAGAGGGCACTAGTGTAAAAAACGCTCTTATATTATAGGACGAAGGGAGTAGAACTATTCCTGTTAAGACTAGCTCCCTGGAAATTAAGACAAGACACAATCCCTACATACTCAATGGTAGCTGAAACTTTTGCATTCTACTACTGTACTAGTTAAATTGGCCCCTCTTTTAAACTTTTGTATGCCTTGTACATGGATTGCAAATTTTAGTAAAATATTCTTTGCTTAAGAGATTTTTGTAGGCTCTGTTCTTCTCCACTGGGAGGAATTGGTAAGTCTGTGTGATTTTGGACAATTTGATGGTAGTCTATGTCTTTTCTTGAGTTCTTTTTTTTGGTGTTTGTGTACTTTATTTTTTTTTGGCGGGGCTACTGTTTTTTTTAGGCCAAGTGTTTGTGTATTGTTGCTTGGCGTATCGATTTCTTGGGCCAAAAGGATACATGGGTGTGGCAGAGAGTAGGTACCACCGCATTGCCTCCGGGAGAATAATAATAAAATTTTAATTGTCTAAAAAAATCAAAATAAAAGGAATGGGTGAAGGTCGCTGACGTGTGGGCCTCTGCCGGCTATCCACCACGCACCTGACTGGTTGATTCCTACGGTTTGTCACAGGCTCACAGCCGGAGCGAGCTCGCCGGCGCCTGTCCAGTCCACGCCCATGGCGACTCCGACCACGAGCCGTCTCCACCACTACCTCCTCCCCGCCCTTCCATCTCGCCCACCTCGCACCTCGTCCTCCTCAGCCCCCTCAGTCCAGGGACCCAGCCGCCGGCCTACCTCCCGGCTGTACTGCTCATCGCCGCCGGTACGTATTAGGTATTCTAGCCAGCCTCCTCGCCCTGGCGGGGCACTACGGTTTCTTGATTCCTCGTGCTATTTCAGGTGGGAGCGCCGCCGTCAGGGAAGGGCGGCGAGTACCGGCCCTCCTTAGCCGACGACTTCCTCCTCGCCTTCTTCCGGGCCAAGATGGTGGAGGTGAGCCCCATCGATCCACCCGTCCCATTCTTCTCTCTACTTGGCTACCTATCTCCTCTCCGCCATGCAAGTGATTTTTGTTCAGCGCCGATATGAAATGATTCCTCGATTCATGGGGTTGACTGCAGAAATTATGACACGATACAGATTTAGCTAATCTGAACCTCGGCTGTCGACTCACATGCAACATATTTCAATTCTTGCTGTTATTTGGATAGAACATGATGAAATAATAAACCGAGACTGAACCCCGCCCTTTTCACTGCTGTTGTACTTATTACATCTGTTAATTTCTCTCATTCTCTGTGCACAAAGCTGTAGGAGGTTGGGTGGGATTCTCAAAAGCCTGGATACGAAGGGCTGATCGAAGTTGCGAATCGCCTCATGATCAAGGGGAAGAGTGCTTCGGAGACTGAGCAATCAGCTGTATGCCACTGCTCTTGTTCATCTCCAGTCCCACCTCTTCTGCCATAGTTACATGACTTAAAAGTTAAATCCAGTTATGCTTCTCTGTATCTCTTCTCTTACAAATTTCAGGTCCGAGTACTCCAGGCACTGTTCCCCCCTCTGTTGCTGGTCCTTTTCAAAGCTCTTTTAGCACCAATTGCTAATGGCCAACTTGCATCCATGATGGTAGGTGAGTTCATTGCAAGTCAGACATTTTAGGCAGTGCATGTAATACTTTCAGGACTCAATTCTCTGTAGAGATCAACTGCAGAATTAACTTAGCGTGATCGGTGGTCTTCTTTTTCTTACTTGTGATCCGTTGATCGGTGGTCTTCTTTTTCTTACTTGTGATCCGTTGGACTCGTGAAGCTAGAGCAACAGCGCTTTCGTGCCAATGGCTGATGGGCACATGTTCAGTGAATTCTGTGACACTGCCCAATGGGAAGTCATTGTCAAGTGGGGTATTGATCTGTTCAGTCTTCAATTTACATTTCACGAAGACTTTTGAATTGTTAATATGTCATTATGGAAATTGCCAGGTGTTTGTCGAGAAGTGTAAATATTTGGAAGAGAGCAAATGTCTTGGCATTTGTATCAACACGTGCAAACTGCCAACCCAGGTGTGTCTATGTGTTGTATTTCCAGATTTGTACTTCTCCGCAGTCTTTTTTCTGCAATAACTTTGTCTCCCAAACTCAAAGGCATGTGATATCAATTTAGCAAACTGGAATTGTATAATCTGCTTACTGAAACCTGCTTGTGAATGTCGATGTTTCCTAATTGTGAATAGATCTTGATAACATTGTTCTCACCCAAAATTGTACCAGATCCAGCAAGAAATGCTCCTTGAATGGTTAAGTTTCAATCCAGCATGCGGCTTTTATTAAAAACAGATGTCTATCTTTACTCCTATCTTTCAGACCTTCTTCAAGGATCACATGGGCGTCGATTTGTATATGGAGCCAAATTTTGAAGACTATAGCTGCCAGGTTAAAGAAATTCAGGGATCATGTACATCTTGCTATGCTAAAAGCAAAATCTCATAGCTATGCTCATTTTTTTATCCCTTTTTGCAACCAAATGCCACCGAAGAAGCACTCTCCAATAACAATGTTGCTCGTTGCAGTTCAACTTTGGAGTGCCACCCCCACCTATCGACACGGACAAGGCCTTGAAGGAACCCTGCTTGGACATATGCACAAATGCGAGACGGCGCAGAGAGCTTGGCAGCAGCGGTGGCCCAGATGGTCTATGCCCCCAAGTTTAATCTGCTGTTTCTGAAACCAGGCACATTGGTATGATTCAGCAATGGTGCTGCCTTGGCTTCACCTGGGGCTATACTAGACTGAAGATGGATTTGTACGCGGGCTTTGCGGGCTGGGCCGCCTTCTTCCCTAGCTGAACTGTATAGCATGATGTGCACATACACGCCACATGCTGCGTGCATGGGTTTAATTGGGATGTATGCAACCTACTATAATTAGAATAACGAAGTTGAATCTCGTATTGTCTGCGTGTACAAGCAAAGCAAAGAATTGGCACTGATGTTCTGTCCTCTTTATCGCTGACGGAAGCTACGTATATACCTGTATGTAAGCGTACATCATTCTGGGATCCTGTTCTCAGATTTGTTCTTGCGTGTCCATCTCATCATCGTCTCCAAGCTGGCATACACTGGGCTCAGATTCCATTCCGCCCCTATATATGTAGCCGGGCATGCAGTTCATGGCGATCGTGGCATAGCACGTGCACTGTTCCATCGTTCAGGATGCCTAGAGAGCGGCCTTTTCGCATGCCGGGCGGCCGTGGCGGTGGCGGTGGCGGCGGCGGCGACATCACGGTGCACGTCGAATATCTGGCGCGCACCCTGATGCAGAAGCAGGAGGGCGTGGCGGCGGAGGAGCAGCACCGGGCCATGGCGACCAGCCACCGGCTGTCCCGCGTCCCCCTCCACCTCCGCAACAACAACGCCAAGGACTACACGCCGGGGTTCGTCGCCATCGGCCCGCTCCACAGCCGCGAGGACCGGCGCCTCCGCCCCGCCGAGCGGCTCAAGGTGGCGTACCTCAACAGCCTCATCTCCCGCGGCCACCCCGACACGGCGCAGCACCTCGCCGTCATCCAGGGGTACATCCGCGTCGTCGCCGCCCGCGAGCAGGAGGCCCGGGCGATGTACGTCGGGGAGGACGTCGCCGAGATTCCCCCTGATGAGTTCATCCAGATGATGGTGCTCGACGGCTGCTTCATCATCGAGCACCTCATCAACGTCGCCACGGGCCACGAGGAACCGTCGCTGCACGCCACGCCCTTCGGCCCCGCGCAGCTCTCCGTCGACCTCATCCTCGCCGAGAACCAGATGCCCTTCTTCTTACTCGTTGATCTCATCGCGAACACGAAGCTGCCGGAGTTCGAGGCCACCGGCTACCCCGCGCCGGTGCTGCTCGTGAAGCTCGTGCTGTACTACCTCGCCGGCGAGAAGGGCCGCGACATGAGCGAGGAGCTGCCGCCGGCCGAGGGGGTCTCCCACGTCCTGCACCTGCTCCACGCGATGATCACCGCGGCGCGGACACGGTGGGAGCCGCCGCCCCGCGCCATCCAGGACGGTGCGGTGATAGAGACGGCACAGGAGGCGGCACGGCTGCTGCGCCGCATCCCGCTGCTTCTGTTCGTGCCGCTGCTGTACCCGATTCTCCCCGAGGACAAGAAGTGGAGCGCGAGCTACGGGAAGGAGGACGTGCCGGCGGCGAGCGACCTGAAGCGGATGGGTGTGCAGTTCAAGAAGGCGCGCGGCGGCAGCGGGAGCAAGGCGGTGGCCGGCATAGCGTCGGTGCTGGGGCCCGTGCCGCTGGCCGTGAAGCTGACGCAGCACGAGGACCGGCTCCACCTCCCCCAGCTCCGGATCGAGTTCCGCACGGCGCCGCTGCTGCTGAACCTGATGGCATTCGAGCAGTCGGCGTCGGCGTCGATGAAGACGCCGATGGACGTGTCGGCGTACGTGTGCTTCATGGCGAAGATGGCGCAGTCGGCGGAGGACGCGGGGGTGCTGGCGGCGGCGGAGGTGGTGCAGCAGCACGGCGGCGCGGGCAACGAGACCAAGGAGGCCGTGGCGAGGTTTTTCCGGACGATGGGCGTCGCGAGCGAGGCGGCGGCCGGCGGCGAGCTGCTGGTGACGAGCTACCTGTGCGTGCTGCTGGAGAAGCTGCGGGAGCGGAGCCGCCACCCGCTGTACGTCATGTGGGCCGACGTGCAGCGGAACTACTTCACGCTGCCGTGGGCCGTCGTCATCGAGGTCGTCGCGCTCGTCACCTTCGTCTCCACCATGGTCCAGACCTACACCTCCGTCAAGTACCACAGCTGAAATGCACCGGAGTGTCAACGACCAAAATGTTATCTTTGGTAAACTGACTGTCTGGGCCTTGTGTTCTCGCACATTATGGCCCACGGGCCCATGCCACTTGCGTGTGCATATACAAGTGATTTGATTTTTTATTTAGCACATTAAATTTATTTTATTTATATAAATACAAGAAACTTGAGCTTGATGAATGTTTAAAATTATGTTTTCCTAATATATCTTATTTTAAGATGCAATGAATGTAAAATTTGTATGTCACTTTTGCACATGGCAAACACATGCTTTAATATGCCACAAAAATATGATCATTATGTTGCCGGATTATAGTGTACAAACCTTTCTGCCAGGAACCGTTAATCAATGAATGATGGTTTTCTCCTCTCCTCTCCCCTATCCTCCTCCCCCTCACCCTCAAACGCGGTGGCTGTCGTCGGTCTCGCCCCTCCTTCTTCCTTCCCTCTCTGCCTTGCCGTGCCCGGGCCGATGGGCGTCAAGTACCAGAACATTATCTTTGGCAGACCGAATGTCTGGGCCTTGTGTTCTAGCGCATTTGTAGTCCACAGGCCCATGTCAGTTGCGTGTGCATATACAAGAGAAGTGATTTGATTTTTTAGCGCATTAAATTTATTCTGTTTATATAAATATAAGAAACTTGAGCTTGAGGAATTTATAAAATTATGTTTTTCTAATATACTGAGTATCATATTTTAAGATGCAGTGTCTTGTAAAATGTGTACGTCATTGTTACGCATGATACAAATGGTTGTACTTTGGCATGAAATTGTGCAAACACATGCTTTAATATGCCATAAAAATATGCTCACTATATTGCCGGACTATCGTGTACAATTCCTTTTGCCAAGGAAAAAATTCACCTCCCATGTTACATACATGTGTACTCTTTTTTTTCTTTTTTTTTTTTGCGGCAAGGAAAGAAGTACGAACTCATGATCCTGCACCCCTTCTAGGACTTCCCTTCTGCTCAGCAGTGCCGGGACGTTCTATGTCTCTAAAAATGGAGACAACTCCTCGCCGATGAAATATATAATCTCAACGTCTCCCTCAGTTCTTCTTTTGTCTATGGAATTCTGCAGGAGAACTAGCAGCTGCGAAGCGATATACTACCTCTGTGGAGGCAACTAAGATGGAATGAAGGGAGTATAACATAATAGAAGAGATAAGTAAAAATACCCTAAAATCTAAAAAGCGGCCGGCCACCAACTAACAGACACGGGCGGCTGATTCCTGGCCGTTCGATCGCGCCAGCGATCGCGCCCAGATCTGCCAGGTGCCACCTGGTCTGGATTGGCCCCGCACCGCGGTCGTGGGCGGTTGTCCATATCCGGACGTGGGCAGGCCCACCTGTAAGCGGTAGAGGAGGGGAGTAGTGGGGGTCGTGGGCGGCGGTTTTCGAAATGTGTGCCTGAAATCCCTTGCCGCAGCGTGCTCTCTCCCCATTCCGTCTTCGTCTTCCTCCTCGCAATCCTCTCCACCGAACGGGGCATCGCGGCGGAGTGCTCAGATTGGCGGCGGCTTGCGGGTGGTTCTCCTCGCGGGGGAATCGCTGGTGCTCCTCGCCGTCGGAGGTATGCTCGCTCTCCACTTCTACATGCTTCTCCTCCCTCTCTCTATCTCGCGGAGCGCGGATGGTGCCGAAATGTGAGGGGAATGCTCTCTAGGGTTCGGGAACGGCGCGAACTACCCCCGCTTATCCTCGATTTTGGTCACGTTGAGTTCCCTTCTCCTATCTCGTAGCACGCGCCCAACGGTGGTCGGGATCTACAAGGAGGCGTAGTTCACGACACGGGGGTGGCTGGCCAGGGTCAACGTGTAGTTGGCCAGGGTACGCGGTAGTCGTTAGGTAGAAGGGATGCATGTCCACGGCGCCCGTTGCGCGATTTTAGGGCAATTTGGCTGTTTAGTTCATGTTCCGTTCAATTTTGCAGAGGTTTGAGATCTGTTCATGATTCTTAGTCATTCTGCAAGTTGTATTAGATGTGCGCAATGTTGTGTGCAATGCATTGGCTGATTTTGTAGTTGGTGTTCAGTAATTTAAGTGGTTAGTTGCACAAATTCTCCTCAGTTGGCTGCGTCCATATAGTACTTGGCTGTCCATATGCTCTGCAGTTGCAGCAGTTGTTTTGGTCAGTTGGCTCACTGTTTGTACTAGTTGGTTGTCTATACGGTGTTCAGTTGCACAAGTTGCCTGCTCAGTTGGCTGCATCACTTTTTACTAGTTGGCTGTTCATATGTTACACAGTTTGTGCTAGTTGTTGTACTTAGTTGGCTTTGTTGTTTCCCCCTCTGCTGTGTGCAACTAGGGACTCTTGTTTGTGCAATTTAGCACCAATGCTTGCCAGTTTTCCAATACAGTCTACCCAATCCACCAGCCTTGTGGTGGCTGTGGTGGTTCATGTGTTTTCTCCTGCTTTGTGCAACTAGGGCCCCTTGATTGTGCAAATTAGTACCAATCCTTGCCAATTTTCCAATTTAATTTTTCTCAATGTGCAAGTCTTTGTTGTGGATGTGGTTGTTTTCATGTGTTTCCCCTCATGTGCAACTAGGGACGCTTATTTTTGCAAATTAGCACTAATGGTTGCTAATTTTTCAATATAGTATACCCAATTGTTTTGCTGGATTTTTTTGCTTTGCATTTTTTGCTTGTTCCAGTTTGCATAAGTTATCTTACTGAGCTTGTTGCCTTTAGTTAACTATTTTCAGTTAGTCCTATTTGAAGGCAAGAAGTTCGGGTAGTAAGGGCTAGGTTTATATAGGGGCTATATTTTTGATAAACATATGGTCTTGCTCATTTCTCAGGGACTTCCTCCCCGTGTTGAGAAAACTTTTCTTCTTCCAATTCTTCTTTTCTTCATTCAACTCAGTTCAAAAAAGATACCTCAAAATACTTCAATTGGTACGCGCAAGAAATAGCCTAGTTATTACTTGTCACAGTTGGCAAGTAATACCTAGAGCAGAAAATAGTTAGTTGGCTTATATGCTGTCCAGTTTGCACAAGGTTTACTGCCCAGTTGGCTGCATCATTGTAGTAGTTGGTTGTCCACATGTTTTTTGGTTTTTTGCATTTTGTGTCCTGCTTATGTGTAGATGTCTGCAGATCAAAGCAACCTTCTATGATTTCTCTAGTTTGTTTCCGCATCTTCTAACTATGTTTTCTTTTGTTGTATTTCCTCCCGCAGGGCAAAAATGGTTATAATAGGAGGAGATGCGGATGGCAATGAAGAAGATGTATTTTTTCACTTTTTCTGTGTTTTTGAGTTGTTTTCAACTTATGCACGTATGCTAATGTCCTTTTTTCATGTTTTCTTTTTGGGTTGCTTAATCAGCGTTCTGGAAGTCAGTCGCTTCGCCGGAACTCGAAGCGTCCTGCTAATCGCCAGCCACGACATGCGCGGAGTGTTGAGCAGGGAGAGGATGTTGAGGTAAGTGGCATGCTGATGACACAAGCCCATTTTTCGGTTTTGTTTGGGTCATATAACATTTTTTATTTTTTCCCATGCTCATGTTTTTTATTTTTTCTTAGGATGTTGATCAGTTCCGTGTTGTAAAGCGGACTAGACGTGCAACACTTGGAAAGGGAGTTGAGTAATCTTCCAGGGTAAGTAAATCCTCGAATATAAGTGTTTCTCGCTTTTTAGACGCTGATGAAATTATGCAGCAGTTCTCATCACTATTTTTGTTTTTAGTTTGTCAATAACAACCTTTGTAGTTGACATCTCTAGTCATCTTGATCTAAATACAGTTGACATTAGTTGGCATTACTTGGCATCTTGTAGTTGAGAAGTTGGCTTCTTTATAGTTGACATCACTGGTCATTTTTTTGTGCAGGCAGCAGTTGCTGGAGGAGCTGTCGCATCTTCCGCAACAGATGCTAAGGTATGTGGTTTTTTGTGTTTGTGAGCTATTGAACTGTTCCTTGCAAACCTTTTTTAGTTGTTGTTATCTTGTTGCAATATCATTTCTTATTGTTGCACATCCGCTAGAACTTTTTGTAGTTGCCAGGTATCGTATATTTCTTTAGTTTTTTTTAAGGTTGCACACTGGCAGTCTTCAGTTGTCCTCATGATCTTTATTAGTTGCACAAATACATCATATTAGTTGGCATGATCCATTTTATGAATATATAGCTTTTTCCAATACTGAATCCAAATGATGATTGCTAGATTTTTTTCATTCTTGTTTTTTCTCTTGTTTTTAATGTTTCCTTAATGTTTTTATATTCTCATCAACAGGCCAGCGGTGAAGGAGTTGAGGTGGCTGCAGGGGAAGATGTGGAGCGACCATCACAAGCGGGCAGGATAAGGGCATCACCAGCGCGGTTTGCAAATTTCAACGCCTCTCTAACCCCACTACAGAAGTCAGAGCTAGTTTCGAGGTTGTTCGGGGAGCTATTGAACTTATCAGACACACTTCCAGCGGACCTCACTAAGTTCTTGGTGCAGTCCTACCAGCCACAGACCTCTGAAATGGTTTTCCCAGGAAGGGGAAGGATCCGTGTCGATGCTGACAGTGTTCAGAGGGTATTTGATCTCCCAAACAGGGGTCAAAAAGTCAGATATTTAGTTGACAAGGATGCCACTAGGAAATTCAGACAGGCTTTCAACATAACTGGAAATTCTCATCCCGAGATCACTACATGGCTCAAGATGATTCAGGATATGGCTGGAAGAACGGATGGCACATTCTTTATGGCCTGGCTTGCGGTTGCCTTCAGCACTTTTCTAGCACCAACCACGGCCTTGAAGCTCAGCCCGAAGTGCTACGAACTTGTGCTAGATCATCAAATGCTCAAGAACACAAACATCTGCCACTTTGTAGCAGAACACATTAATGAAGCTTTCCGGAACATGGACCAGGAGAAGGAAACTGTCTGCTGCTGCTTGTATCACTTGATGGTTAGTGAAAACGACCACTTCCATCTGTTCTTGTTCTTTTGTGCAGTTATAGTTTGCTCAAATATTCATAATAATAACTGAACTTGGCTTTTCTTTTGTTGGGTTTGGTGAAGATACTATACCTTGATGCGCTTATCCATGACATCCCAGTAAGCAACTGCGCGATACGATCGAATGCATGGGATAGTACTCTAATTGCCAAGGTGATCAAGAAGGATACCATCTCTCCTGGTGTGTTCGGCAAATTACAAGTGAGTTCTCTTTGTTTTTTTCCAACAGTTTCTTCTTTTTATGTTCTTTTGATGTCTGGTCACTTTTTTGAAAATTGCACAAAAAACTGTCATCAGTTGGCACAACAATGCATGTAGTTGCACAGCTTGTACCTTTAAGTTTGGCATCTGCACACATGTTCATTTTAAATTGGCACACCATCTTTTTTCAGTTGCACAGTTTTACTAATCTTGTTGCACAGATGTGTGGCATTAGTTGGTAGAAACTTTTTTTTAGGTGCCATGTGGGTTGCACAGTTCTTGTGTCTTTGTTCAGTTGCATATATGTATAGTCGAATTGTCTACCCCAGTATCTTGTTGTAGTTGCACAGGTTATAATGTTTGGTTTCGTTCAACACACAAATCTATTTTGATAACCTTGTTCTTTTCTTTTTCTCTTTTTTTACATCATCTTAAAGAGGAGTATAGAGGCACGGAGCAGACACCACTGTTTGGTGGAATTTTGCAAGCTGAAGCATTCGTGGCATCCAAGTTACCAATAACCTACAATCCGCAGGTTAGTGTTTTGCATACAAAAATTTGTACCACTTACCAACATTTTCTTTTGGCTGGGATGTATGTTCAGTTGGACATGTATAACTTTTGTAGTTGCGAGAATACAGGATTCAGTTGGCTGTGATGTATGTTCAGTTGCACATATAAGCTTCTGTAGTTGCACATGTTCTTTTGGACAGTCAAAGTGTTCGTTTACAACCATTGACATCAACTTGGCAGAATGCATGTTTTTAGTTTGTGCCACAGTGCATGTGTAGTTGGCTAGAATCATGTTTTTAGTTGGCCAGAAAGTGTGTATTAGTCGGTTTTTGCTTATCACATCATGGTCAGTTACAGACATTTTACTTTTTAATTTTTTTTGTAACTGAATCAGTACTGAATCTTTTTTTTGTTGATGCAGAAAAAGGCAAAGATTGCGAAAGTGGTCAATGACCTGTGCAAGGCTGTAACTGAACAGGTTGGCACCTTCATTGAAGTAGTTGCCAAGATCGATGACGAGGAACCGGATATTGATCCTTACGTACAGCAGCCATCAATGCAAACCGGGGCGTCACGCCGTGCTCCAAAAAGAAAGAGACGGGGGTCAACTATACAAGAAGAAGAGTTTGTTGAGGATGAGTCAGAAGAAGATGAGGAAATGGAAGCAGCGATAGATGTTGACGATGACGAGGACACAGATGCGGATGAATCAGAGGAGGAGGACAAGGATGAGGATGACAATGAAGAAGATGTAGAGGAGGAGGAGGAGGAAGAGGAGGAGGAGGAGGACAAACAAGAAGAGGACAAAGGAGAGGAGGAGGACAAGGAAGAAGATAGTGAGGCAGAGGAGGAGGAAGAAGAAGGTGAGGCCAAAGAGGGGGACGGGGACAAAGGTGCAGCAGTTGATGGCAGTGAGAGGGGAGAAGACAAAGGCGCAGCAGTTGATGGCAGTGAGAGGGAAGAAGATGACGATGAAGAAGATGAGGATGGTTATGGCGATGATAAAGGGGAATCCAATGGAGGCAGCGATAGCAGCGATGATGATGATGATGACAATGCCCCTGGTTCTGGTGGTACAGGCAGCAACACATCCAGGAGGACTAGCACTTCTGCCACCCCTGCCAGCAGCAGCAATTCATTGAGTAGCAGGAGCACACTACAGATGTTAATTGACAAAACTTGCTGGAAAGACAAGGATTTGCCTAAGTCAAAGAAAAATGATGAAGCAGAGTCTCTGGGCAGCATTGATATGTTCAAGCTCTGCAACTTGAAGCCAGCTTTGCCAACCACCTTTCCTGTGCCAGATTTTAGCGACCAAGATATGTGTGAGAAGATCAACTTTGCCATTGACAAGAGCCTGTTCTTATCAAGTGATGCTGAAAAGAATCAAATTGACATGGAGGAAGCAGGAAAGGGTCTTGACTGGGTTCATTCAAAGGAAAAATACAAGGAATATTTGAAGCAGCTTCCAGACCTAAGCTCCGGCAAGAGCAAGGCAGCATCCATGGCAAACCCTCACGTGGTCCAGAAGCGTAAAGCAGTTTCAATGAAGAAGAATCTGCAGTTGCCTCAAACCAAGGAGAAGATGGTGAGTGCAGATGCTGAAGTAAATATGGTCAAGGAAGCTGTGCTTCAAACTGATATGCCAATTGTAGTGAGCAGAGAACCAACCACCATCACAGGAGTTCAACAGATCAAGGGGAAGACTCCCCTTTCAACAGTCCCACCATAACCACCTAAGCAGCAAAAGATTGTCAAGTTTGCCAGGGGCACAAAGGGGGAACATGCCACAAAAGGTTTAGGGTTCAGAGACGAGAGAGAACTACGAGCCGCAGCCATTGATGCAGGGGTGCCAAGTTCTGCTAGGTTGCTGCCAACTCGGACTGGAAAGATGCCAACTACAGATACCAGTGTGCCAACTGATGTGTCAGTTAGCAGCGTGGTCACAGTCAAAACCACCACAGCTGCTCAGGAAGGCACCACTGCAACTGCAAGCCCCAAGGTGCCTACTCATAGAGATGCTTCAATGCCAAACACAAAAGGAGGTGATCCTACTACCAAATTGCCATCCCCAAGAGCCAGCACATAGCAGCCAAGCAAGCCTGCATCACCAAGAGCTGACTTTCAGCAACCATTAACACAAGAGGAGGTGTTCAACATTATAAGTAGGTGCAAGCCTCCAAGGCTGCCAACTACAACACTATTACGAACTAAGTCAGTGAATGATGCACCCGTGTTTGTGCCGCAAGGAGATGCCCTGGTCCTTGAACCCATACGAAAATCAAAGTCTTATCATGGTGACGGGTTCTGCGATGCACCATCTTTTGACCTCGGCATAGATGGTGATGCTCCAGCAGCAGAAACAGCGGAAGCCGGTGTGATTTGTATTGATGAGTGTGAGTTGGACCCAGCAGCTATGAATGAAGGATGTGCTGCTGCTGATGCTGGCAAGGCAATAGCTCAAGAGCTAGATGTTGGATCGCCAGAGAATTGCCACACCCCGATATGCGCAGAACTAGAAGCTGGCACGAGCAGTTCTTCGGGACCACCTATTGCACGAAGACAGAGGAGGGTAATAAGGCCCGCAGCATCTCAAAGGTCTCCATTCATTGACTACAACAAGAAGAAGACTTTCAGCTCCAATGAGGCAGTGAACAAGCTTTACGCTGCCCTCTTGTATTGGGTCAGGCATCACAAAGGAGCAAATGATGAAGCTACCAGGTAAACTAACTCCCCACAGCCTACATACATATCTTTTTCAGTTGCACAGGACCAGCCACTTAGTTGCACAGAAAGCATAGCATGTTGCACAGAACAGGGCTTTTAGTTGCACACTGTTCTGTTTTCAATTTCATGCACATTTTTTTTTGCTGCTGTGACCCTTCGAGCTAACTTGTCTTTTTATTGCCTTAAAAAAATCAGCCCTGAGATAATCAGGTATGGTGCTTTCTACATTTCTTTAAAGGAGTTAGTTGATTCGATGAAGCCGGTTCAATGGCTGTCAAAAATTGTTATTGAGACTGGAATCTTACACATCATGATAACTTACTAGAAGGGTCAAAGAAGGTTGTTATGCCACTGAGGTTTTCTGTAAGTTTTTCCAAAACCTTCTTTACCCTCATCTTTGTTCTGTAGCACTTTTTTTGTTGACCAATTGAGGGAGGCCTTTCATCTACTAAGGAGTTTGAGCCATGCTTTATAATCTCTGCAGATGAATTTACAGCAAGGGATCCACAACGTGAATGAGATAAACAAGAAGTTTGATTACAAGAACCGTCTCGACAATAAAGACTTAGTGAGTGCTGTGCCCACATGGTCCATCTCTTTTAGTTGGCACCCACAGCATGTTCAGTTGCACATGACACATCTGTTAGTTGGCACATAATTGTTGCAACCTGTTTTTAACTTGACCAAGTCTTTTACTGTTTTTCTTAGCTACAGCCTGTATCTGTGTCTGAAATCCTTCATGCTTGCAGGTCATGCTGCCAGTGCTCGAGTGCGCTGATGTAACCGATAAGGAGGGAGGGAGGCATTATTGGCTCTTCAATGTCAACTTGAGGGACGGACGCTTCGAAGTTCTTGACTCAAACAGGACGCTGGACAACATTGAGCTGATGACCACCGCCTCTACCATGGCGGGGGTAGTACGCCAGCTATGGAGGTGTTGGAAATATGCCCTAGAGGCAATAATAAAATGGTTATTATTGTATTTCCTTGTTCATGATAATTGTCTGTTGTTCATGCTATAATTGTATTAACTGGAAACCGTAATACATGTGTGAATACATAGACCACAACATGTCCCTAGTAAGCCTCTAGTTGACTAGCTCGTTGATCAATAGATGGTTATGGTTTCCTGACCATGGACATTGGATGTCATTGATAACGGGATCACATCATTAGGAGAATGATGTGATGGACAAGACCCAATCCTAAGCATGGCACAAGATCGTGTAGTTCGTTTGCTAGAGCTTTTCTAATGTCAAGTATCATTTCCTTAGACCATGAGATTGTGCAACTCCCGGATACCGTAGGAATGCTTTGGGTGTACCAAACGTCACAACGTAACTGGGTGGCTATAAAGGTGCACTACAGGTATCTCCGAAAGTGTCTGTTGGGTTGGCACGAATCAAGACTGGGATTTGTCACTCCGTATGACGGAGAGGTATCTCTGGGCCCACTCGGTAATGCATCATCATAATGAGCTCAATGTGACCAAGTGTTTGGTCATGGGATCATGCATTACGGTACGAGAAAAGTGACTTGCCGGTAACGAGATTGAACAAGGTATTGGGATACCGACGATCGAATCTCGGGCAAGTAACGTACCGATTGACAAAGGGAATTGTATACGGGATTGATTGAATCCTCGACATCGTGCTTCATCCGATGAGATCATGGTGGAACATGTGGGAGCCAACATGGGTATCCAGATCCCGCTGTTGGTTATTGACCGGGGAGTCGTCTCGGTCATGTCTGCATGTCTCCCGAACCCGTAGGGTCTACACACTTAAGGTTCGGTAACGCTGGAGTTGTAGAGATATTAGTATGCGGTTAACCGAAAGTTGTTCGGGTCCCGGATGAGATCTCGGACATCACGAGGAGTTCCGGAATGGTCCGGAGGTAAAGATTTATATATGGGAAGTCCTATTTTGGCCACCGGAAAATGTTCCGGATTTTTCGGTATTGTACCGGGAAGGTTCTAGACGGTTCCGAAGTGGGGCCCACCTGCATGGGGGGACCCACATGAACGTGGGTAGTAGGGGCAAGGCCCCACACCCATGGTCAAGGCGCACCAAGATCCCACCTTAGAAGGAATAAGATCATATCCCGAAGGGATAAGATCAAGATCCATAAAAAAGGGGGATAACAATCGGTGGGGAAGGGAAATGATGGGATTTCTTTCCCCCACCTTTGCCAACGCCCCAATGGACTTGGAGGGCAAGAAACCAGCCCCCTCCACCCCTATATATAGTGGGGAGGCGCATGGGAGCAGCACCCCAAGCCCTGGCGCCTCCCTCTCCCTCCCGTGACACCTCTCCCTCTCGCAGAGCTTGGCGAAGCCCTGCCGAGATTCCCGCTACTTCCACCACCACGCCGTCGTGCTGCTGGATCTCCATCAACTTCTCCTCCCCCCTTGTTGGATCAAGAAGGAGGAGACGTCCCCGCTCCGTACGTGTGTTGAACATGGAGGTGCCGTCCGTTCGGCGCTAGGATCATCGGTGATTTGGATCACGACGAGTACGACTCCATCAACCCCGTTCTCTTGAACGCTTCCGCTCGCGATCTACAAGGGTATGTAGATGCACTCCTCCCCTCTCATTGCTAGCATCTCCTAGATTGATCTTGGTGACACGTGGGAAAATTTTAAATTTCTGCTACGTTCTCCAACAGTGGTATCAGAGCCAGGTTTATGCGTAGATTCTATGCACGAGTAGAACACAAAGTAGTTGTGGGCGACGATTTGTTCAATTTGCTTACCGTTATTAGTCTTATCTTGATTCGGCGGCATTGTGGGATGAAGCGGCCCGGACCGACCTTACACGTACTCTTACGTGAGACAGGTTCCACCGACTGACATGCACTTGATGCATAAGGTGGCTAGCGGGTGTCTGTCTCTCCCACTTTAGTCGGATCGGATTCGATGAAAAGGGTCCTTATGAAGGGTAAATAGCAATTGGCATATCACCGTTGTGGCTTTTGCGTAGGTAAGAAACGTTCTTGCTAGAAACCCATAGCAGCCACGTAAAACATGCAACAACAATTAGAGGACGTCTAACTTGTTTTTGCAGGGTATGCTATGTGATGTGATATGGCCAAAAGGATGTGATGAATGATATATGTGATGTATGAGATTGATCATGTTCTTGTAATAGGAATCACGACTTGCATGTCGATGAGTATGACAACCGGCAGGAGCCATAGGAGTTGTCTTAATTTATTGTATGACCTGCGTGTCAATGAAAAACGCCATGTAATTACTTTACTTTATTGCTAACCGTTAGCCATAGTAGTAGAAGTAATAGTTGGCGAGACAACTTCATGAAGACACGATGATGGAGATCATGATGATGGAGATCATGGTGTCATGCCGGTGACGAAGGTGATCATGCCGCGCCTCGAAGATGGAGATCAAAAGGCGCAAGATGATATTGGCCATATCATGTCACTTTATGATTTGCATGTGATGTTTGTCATGTTTACATCTTATTTGCTTAGAACGACGGTAGCATAAATAAGATGATCCCTCACTAAAATTTCAAGAGATGTGTTCCCCCTAACTGTGCACCGTTGCGAAGGTTCGTTGTTTCGAAGCACCACGTGATGATCGAGTGTGATAGATTCTAACGTTCGCATACAATGGGTGTTGACGGGCCTAGCATGTACAGACATGGCCTCGGAACACAAGCAAAACACTTAGGTTGACTTGACGAGCCGAGCATGTACAGACATGGCCTCGGAACACAAGAGACCGAAAGGTCGAACATGAGTCGTATAGTAGATACGATCAACATGGAGATGTTCACCGATGATGACTAGTCCGTCTCACGTGATGATCGGACACAGCCTAGTCAATTCGGATCATGTATCACTTAGATGACTAGAGGGATGTCTATCTAAGTGGGAGTTCATTAAATAATCAGATGAACTTAATTATCATGAACATAGTCAAAAGGTCTTTGCAAATAATGTCGTAGCTTACGCTTTAGTTCTACTAAGATATGTTCCTAGAGAAAATTTAGTTGAAAGTTGATAGTAGCAATTATGCGGACTGGGTCCGTAAACTGAGGATTGTCCTCATTGCTGCACAGAAGGCTTATGTCCTTAATGCACTGCTCGGTGTGCTGAACCTCGAGCGTCGTTTGTAGATGTTACGAAACATCTGACATACACGTTTTGATGACTACGTGATAGTTCAGTGTGTGATGCTAACGGTTTAAAATTGCGGCACCAAAGACGGTTTTGAAACGTCGCAGAACATATGAGATGTTCCAAAGACTGAAATTGGGATTTCAGACGAATGCCCACGTCAAGAGGTATGAGACCTCTGACAAGTTTCTTAAGACTGCAAACTAAGGGAGAAAAGCTCAATCGTTGAGCATGTGCTCAGATTGTCTGAGTACTACAATCACTTGAATCGAGTGGGAGTTAATCTTCCAGATGAGATAGTGATGGTTCTCCATAGTCACTGCCACCAAGCTATTTAGAGCTTCGTGATGAACTATAACATATCAGGGATATACATGATGATCCTTGAGCAACTCGCGATGTTTGACACCGCGAAAGTAGAAATCAAGAAGGAGCATCAATTGTTGATGGTTAGTAAAACCACTAGTTTCTAGAAGGGCAAGGGCAAGAAGTGATACTTCATGAAACGGCAAATCAGTTGCTGTTCTAGTGAAGAAACCCAAGGTTGACCCCAAACCCGAGACTAAGTGCTTCTGAAATGAGGGGAACGGTCACTGAAGCAGAACTACCCTAGATACTTCGTAGATGAGAAGGCTGGCAAGGTCGACAGAAGTATATTGGATATACATTATATTAATGTGTACTTTACTAGTACTCCTAGTAGCACCAGGGATACCGGTTCGGTTGCTAAGTGTTAGTAACTCGAAATAAAAGCTACGGAATAAACGGAGACTAGCTAAAGGTGAGATGACGATATGTGTTGGAAGTGTTTCCAAGGTTGATGTGATCAAGCATCGCATGCTCCCTCTACCATCGAGATTTGTGTTAAACCTAAATAATTGTTATTTGGTGTTTGCGTTGAGCATAGACATGATTGGATTATGTTTATCGCAATACGGTTATTAATTTAAGGAGAATAATGGTTACTCTGTCTATTTGAATAATACCTTCAATGGTCTTGCACCTAAAATGAATGGTTTATTGAATCTCGATCGTAGTGATACACATGTTCATGCCAAAAGATATAAGATAGTAATGATAGTACCACATACTTGTGGCACTGCCACTTGAGTCATATTGGTATAAAACGCATGAAGAAGCTCCATGTTGATGGATCTTTGGACTCACTCGTTTTTGAAAAGATTGAGACATGCGAACCATGTCTATTAGTATATATGCATGAAGAAAGTCCATACAGATGGATCATTTGGACTCACTTGATTTTGAATCACTTGAGACATGCAAATCATACCACATGGGCAAGATGACTAAAAGGCCTCGTTTTCAGTAAGATGGAATAAGAGAGCAACTTGTTGGAAGTAATACATTTGATGTGTGCAGTCCAATGAGTGCTGACGCACGCAGTGGATATCGTTATGTTCTTACTTCACAGATGATTTGAGTAGATGCTGAGAATATTTACTTGATGAAACACAAGTCTGAATTATTGAAAGGTTCAAGTAATTTCAGAGTGAAGTTGAAGATCGTCGTGACAAGAGGATAAAATGTCTGTGATATGATCATAGAGATGAATATCTGAGTTACGAGTTTGGCACACAATTAAGAAATTGTGGAAATTGTTTCACGACTAATACCGCCTGGAACACCATAATTGTGATGGTGTGTCCGAACATCATAACTGCACCCTATTGGATATGGTGCATACCATGATGTCTCTTATCTAATTACAACTATCGTTTATGGGTTAGGCATTAGAGACAACCGCATTCACTTTAAATAGGGCACCACGCAATTCCATTGAGACGACACCGTATGAACTATGGTTTAGAGAAACCTAAGCTGTCGTTTCTTAAAAGTTTGGGGCTGCGACGCTTATGTGAAAAAGTTTCAGGCTGATAAGCTCGAACCCAAAGCGGATAAATGCATCTTCATAGAATACCCAAAACAGTTGGGTATACCTCCTATTTCTGATCTGGAAGCAAAAGTGATTGTTTCTAGAAACGGGTCCTTTCTCGAGGAATAGTTTCTCTCGAAAGAATTGAGTGGGAGGATGGTGGAGACTTGATGAGGTCATTGAACCGTCACTTCAACTAATGTGTAGCAGGGCACAGGAAGTTGTTCCTGTGGCACCTACACCAATTGAAGTGGAAGCTTATGATAGTGATCATGAAACTTCAGATCAAGTCACTACCAAACCTCATAGGACGATAAGGATGCGTACTACTTCAGAGTGGTACGTAATCCTGTCTTGGAAGTCATGTTGCTAGACAACAATGAACCTACGAGCTATGGAGAAGCGATGGTGGGCCCAGATTCCGACGAATGGCTCAAGGCCATAAAATCCGAGAGAGGATCCATGTGTAAGAACAAAGTATAGAATTTGGAAGAACTACTTGATGGTCGTAAGGCTGTTGGGTGCAGATGGATTTTAAAAGGAAGACGGACAATGATGGGAAGTGTCACCATTAGGAAAGCTCGGCTTGTCGTTAAGATGTTTTCCGACAAGTTCAAGGAGTTGACTACGATGAGATTTTCTCACTCGTAGCGATGCTAAGAGTCTGTTGGAATTATATTAGCAGTTACTGCATTATTTATGAAATCTTGCAGATAGGATGTCAAAACATTGTTTCCTCGACGATTTTCTTGAGGAAAGGTTGTATGTGATACAACCAGAAGGTTTTGTCAATCCTGAAAGATGCTAACAAGTATGCAAAGCTCTAGGAATCCTTCTAAGAATTGGAGTAAGCATCTCGGAGATGGTGTACGCTTTGATGAGATGATCAAAGATTTTGGGTTTATACAAAGTTTATGAGAAACTTGTATTTCCAAAGAAGTGAGTGGGAGCACTATAGAATTTTTGATGAGTATATGTTGTTAACATATTGTTGATCAGAAATGATGTAGAATTTCTGGAAAGCATACAGGGTTATTTGAAAAGTGTTTTTCAATGGAAAACCTGGATTAAGCTACTTGAACATTGAGCATCAAGATCTATAAGGATAGATCAAAAACGCTTAATAGTACTTTCAAATGAATACATACCGTGACAAGATTGTGAAGGAGTTCAAAATAGATCAGCAAAGAAGGAGTTCTTGGCTGTGTTACAAGGTGTGAGTATTGAGTAAGACTCAAGACCTGACCACGGCAGAAGAAAGAGAAAGGACGAAGGTCGTCCCCTATGCTTTAGACGTAGGCTCTACAATATGCTATGCTGTGTACCGCACCTGAAGTGTGCCTTGCCATGAGTTAGTCAAGGGGTACAATAGTGATCCAGGAAGGGATCACATGACAGCGGTCGAACTTATCCTTAGTATCTAGTGGACTAAGGAATTTTCTCGATTATGGAGGTGGAAAGGGGGTTCGTCGTAAAGGGTTACGTCGATGCAAACTTTGACACTAATCCGGATGACTCTGAGTAGTGAACCGGATTCGTATAGTAGAGCAGTTATTTGGAATAGCTCCAAGTAGCGCGTGGTAGCTGCATCTACAAGATGACATAGAGATTTGTAAAGCACACACGGATCTGAATGTTGCAGACCCGTTGACTAAAACCTCTCTCGTAAGCATAACATGATCAAACCCTAGAACTCATTGAGTGTTAATCACATGGTGATGTGAACTAGATTATTGACTCTAGTAAACTCTTGGGTATTAGTCACATGGCGATGCGAACTTTGAGTGTTAATCACATGATGATGTGAACTAGATTATTGACTCTAGTGCAAGTGGGAGATTGTTGGAAATATGCCCTAGAGGCAATAATAAAATGGTTATTATTGTATTTCCTTGTTCATGATAATTGTCTGTTGTTCATGCTATAATCTTTTAACTGGAAACCGTAATACATGTGTGAATACATAGACCACAACATGTCCCTAGTGAGCCTCTAGTTGACTAGCTCGTTGATCAAAAGATAGTCATGGTTTCCTGACGATGGACATTGGATGTCATTGATAACGGGATCACATCATTAGGAGAATGATGTGATGGACAAGACCCAATCGTAAGCATAGCACAAGATCGTGTAGTTCGTTTGCTAAGAGTTTTTCCAAATGTCAAGTATCATTTCCTTAGACCATGAGATTGTGCAACTCCCGGATACCATAGGAGTGCTTTGGGTGTGCCAAACGTCACAACGTAACTGGGTGGCTATAAAGGTGCACTACAGGTATCTCCGAAAGTGTCTGTTGGGTTGGCACGAATCAAGACTGGGATTTGTCACTCCGTATGACGGAGAGGTATCTCCGGGCCCACTCGGTAATGCATCATCATAATGAGCTCAATGTGACTAAGGAGTTAGCCACGGGATCATGCGTTATGGTACGAGTAAAGTGACTTGCCGGTAACGAGATTGAACAAGGTATTGGGATACCGACGATCGAATCTCGGGCAAGTAACATACCGATTGACAAAGGGAATTGTATACCGGATTGATTGAATCCTCGACATCGTGGTTCATCCGATGAGATCATCGTGGAACATGTGGGCGCCAACATGGGTATCCAGATCCCGCTATTGGTTATTGACCGGAGAGTCGTCTCGGTCATGTCTGCATGTCTCCCGAACCCGTAGGGTCTACACACTTAAGGTTCGGTGACGCTGGAGTTGTAGAGATATTAGTATGCGGTTAACCGAAAGTTGTTCGGAGTCCCGGATGAGATCCCGGACGTCACGAGGAGTTCCGGAATGGTCCGGAGGTAAAGATTTATATATGGGAAGTCCTATTTTGGCCACCGGAAAATGTTCCGGATTTTTCGGTATTGTACCGGGAAGGTTCTAGAAGGTTCCGTAGTGGGGCCCACCTGCATGGGGGGACCCACATGAACGTGGGTAGTAGGGGCAAGGCCCCACACCCCTGGTCAAGGCGCACCAAGATCCCACCTTAGAAGGAATAAGATCATATCCCGAAGGGATAAGATCAAGATCCCTAAAAAAGGGGGATAACAATCGGTGGGGAAGGGAAATGATGGGATTTCTTTCCCCCACCTTTGCCAACGCCCCAATGGACTTGGAGGGCAAGAAACCAGCCCCCTCCACCCCTATATATAGTGGGGAGGCGCATGGGAGCAGCACCCCAAGCCCTGGCGCCTCCCTCTCCCTCCCGTGACACCTCTCCCTCTCGCTGAGCTTGGCGAAGCCCTGCCGAGATTCCCGCTACTTCCACCACCACGCTGTCGTGCTGCTGGATCTCCATCAACTTCTCCTCCCCCCTTGCTGGATCAAGAAGGAGGAGACGTCCCCGCTCCGTACGTGTGTTGAACACGGAGGTGCCGTCCGTTCGGCGCTAGGATCATCGGTGATTTGGATCACGACGAGTACGACTCCATCAACCCCGTTCTCTTGAACGCTTCCGCTCGCGATCTACAAGGGTATGTAGATGCACTCCTCCCCTCTCGTTGCTAGCATCTCCTAGATTGATCTTGGTGACACATAGGAAAATTTTAAATTTCTGCTACGTCTCCAACAGGAGGAAGCATTACCCAAAGTTCAGCATCGAGCACTTCCAGATTATTGACATTAACGTACCGAAGCAGCTTGGCAAGTAAGACAATAAGCATGGCATTCTTCTCAATTTCTTACCATCATTTTGTAGTTTTTAAATTTTTCTACATGTGCAATCTTTAGTTTTTTAAGACACAGTACTAGTCTGCAATATGTTTATCATTTTTATGAGTTTCTAATGGATTATCTAGCCAGTTGCAGAGTGGCACATAAGTAGTTGTACACTGGCACATAAGCAGTTGCACAGTGGCACATAAGCAGTTGCACAGTAGAACATAAACAGTTGCACAGTAGAACATAAGCAGTTGCACAGAGTGCATTATCTTTATTGGTTTTAATTTTATGTGACAAATTTTCTTTCTTGTCCATCGCAGTAATGAGTGTGGGCTGTTCGCACTGCTTAACGCCACCGAGTGGAATGGTAGCAAACTGCCCAACTACGAACCCAAGGAAGTACTCAACATCAGGAAGAAGCTGGCATATGATTGGGTCACCAGCGTGCACAACACCGCCCCATGGAGGAAGTTGCTGAGATACGACAAGGACTAGGTCAGTACTCTTTTTCTTTCTCTGCTCCATGGAGGAAGTTGCTGGTTTGCACAATTTTTAAGCAGATTTTGTAGTTGCACACTAGTAGTAATTCCGTTTGCAACTCAATATCATCACTTTTGTTGATACATTAGGAGCACTGGACATACAATTGTTCAACAACTAAATATTTAACCAGTTGCCAACAAAGGCACAAATAGCAACCTTTTTTACACAGTGCATGAACTAATTCAAGGAGCATAAATTAGATAAAGAGAAATCATAGATGCTGAATGTGTCCACTTGGTCCCAACATTGCTAAAAAACATCATTTTTTTCCTTTTTTGTCTCAAAGTTACAAACGATGAAACAGAATCACAGTAGCCCGAGTGGACACACACCAGCAGTGTGCTCTGTAGATTGGCACTGGTTGCATTTGTTTTTCTTCTTTGGGTGTAGCTCCAGCGCCGATTTGTACCATCGACTCTTCGCCCTACCCTTTGTAGTAGACCTTGGAGGATCCCTGGGCACAAAATCATCAGAAGCTTGTGCAGGGGATGCAGCCTCCAACGGGGCAGTAGGACCATCACGATCACCTGTGTAATAATCATATAAAAAATTTAGTATTTTTTTTGTTGTGCAACCAGCACTGATGTTCTCTGCAACCACACAGCCCATGTTGTGCAACTAACTGGTTGCTGTGTGCAAGTTAAGTTGAAAAAAACACCTGTAGTAGCACGGCCCGTCATGGTACTTGGATTGTAATCGCCTATGGGCAGAACAGGAAAAACAAGTTAGATTTTTAGCTTGATCCTCAAACTAACACAGCGCACGCAACTAGGCAGCATGTTCTGTGCAACTGGGCACTATGATATGTGCAACTGAAGTCACACACCCTAGTTTTGTTGGGAGTTGGGGAAGGTATTTTACCTGGGTGATGAGCCCCCTGAGTCCTGCCTGTAGGTCCATTGGGAGTAGCACGCAGGGCACTGCTAGTTGGGCCAGGCGGGGGAGGAGGTCTTTGAGGGTTGGTATCACCTATAGCCAGAACAGGACAAACAAGTTAGTTGTGTTATCTTTGATGCTCGAACTAACACAGCGTGCGCAACTAGGTAGCCTGTTTCTGTGCAACTGAGCACCATGATGTGTGCAACTGGAGTTACAGACCTAGTTTGATGGGGAGTTGGGGCAGGTAATTACCTGGACGATGAGCCCCCTGAGTGCTGCCTGTAGGGCCACTGGGAGGAGCACACGGGGGAGGAGGTGTTGGAAATATGCCCTAGAGGCAATAATAAAATGGTTATTATTGTATTTCCTTGTTCATGATAATTGTCTGTTGTTCATGCTATAATTGTATTAACTGGAAACCGTAATACATGTGTGAATACATAGACCACAACATGTCCGTAGTGAGCCTCTAGTTGACTAGCTCGTTGATCAAAAGATAGTCATGGTTTCCTGACTATGGACATTGGATGTCATTGATAACAGGATCACATCATTAGGAGAATGATGTGATGGACAAGACCCAATCCTAAGCATAGCACAAGATCGTGTAGTTCGTTTGCTAAGAGCTTTTACAAATGTCAAGTATCATTTCCTTAGACCATGAGATTGTGCAACTCCCGGATACCATAGGAGTGCTTTGGGTGTGCCAAACGTCACAACGTAAATGGGTGGCTATAAAGGTGCACTACGGGTATCTCCGAAAGTGTCTGTTGGGTTGGCACGAATCGAGACTGGGATTTGTCACTCTGTATGACGGAGAGGTATCTCTGGGCCCACTCGGTAATGCATCATCATAATGAGCTCAATGTGACCAAGTGTTTGGTCATGGGATCATGCATTACGGTACGAGAAAAGTGACTTGCCGGTAACGAGATTGAACAAGGTATTGGGATACCGACGATCGAATCTCGGGCAAGTAACGTACCAATTGACAAAGGGAATTGTATACGGGATTGATTGAATCCTCGACATCATGGTTCATCCAATGAGATCATGGTGGAACATGTGGGAGCCAACATGGGTATCCAGATCCCGCTTTTGGTTATTGACCGGAGAGTCGTCTCGGTCATGTCTGCATGTCTCCCGAACCCGTAGGGTCTACACACTTAAGGTTCGGTGACGCTAGGGTTGTAGAGATACTAGTATGCGGTAACCCGAAAGTTGTTCGGAGTCCCGGATGAGATCCCGGACGTCACAAGGAGTTCCGCAATGGTCCGGAGGTGAAGAATTATATATAGGAAGTCCAGTTTCGGCCACCGGAAGGGTCCCGGGGGTCCACCGGGTGGGACCACCTATCCCGGAGGGCCCCATGGGCTGAAGTGGGGAAGGGAACCAGCCCCTGGTGGGCTGGTGCGCCCCCCTTGGGCCTCCCCTGCGCCTAGGGTTGGAAACCCTAGGGGTGGGGGGGCGCCCCACTTGACTTGGGGGGCAAGTTCCCCCCTTGGCCGCCGCCCCCCCTTGGAGATGGGATCTCCTAGGACCGGCGCCCCCCAGGGGCCCTATATATAGAGGAGGGGAGGGAGGGCAGCAGCACCCCAAGCCCTGGCGCCTCCCTCCCTCCCGTGACACCTCTTCCTCCCCGCTTGCGCTTGGCGAAGCCCTGCCGGGATCCCGCTACTTCCACAACCACGCAGTCGTGCTGCTGGATCTCCATCAACCTCTCCTCCCCCCTTGCTGGATCAAGAAGGAGGAGACGTCGCTGCTCCGTACGTGTGTTGAACGCGGATGTGCCGTCCGTAAGGCGCTAGGATCATCGGTGATTTGGATCACGACGAGTACGACTCCATCAACCCCGTTCTCTTGAACGCTTCCACTCGCGATCTACAAGGGTATGTAGATGCACTCCTCCCCGCTCGTTGCTAGCATCTCCTAGATTGATCTTGGTGACACGTAGGAAAATTTTGAATTTCTGCTACGTTCCCCAACAGTGGTATCAGAGCTAGGTCTATGCGTAGATTCTATGCACGAGTAGAACACAAAGTAGTTGTGGGCGATGATTTGTTCAATTTGCTTGCCGTTACTAGTCTTATCTTGATTCGGCGGCATTGTGGGATGAAGCGGCCCGGACCGACCTTACACGTACACTTACGTGAGACAGGTTCCACCGACTGACATGCACTTGATGCATAAGGTGGCTAGCGGGTGTCTGTCTCTCCCACTTTAGTCGGATCGGATTCGATGAAGAGGGTCCTTATGAAGGGTAAATAGCAATTGGCATATCACCGTTGTGGCTTTTGTGTAGGTAAGAAACGTTCTTGCTAGAAACCCATAGCAGCCACGTAAAACATGCAACAACAATTAGAGGACGTCTAACTTGTTTTTGCAGGTTATGCTATGTGATGTGATATGGCCAAAAGGATGTGATGAATTATATATGTGATGTATGAGATTGATCATGTTCTTGTAATAGGAATCATGACTTGCATGTCGATGAATATGACAATCGGCAGGAGCCATAGGAGTTGTCTTAATTTATTGTATGACCTGCGTGTCAATGAAAACGCCATGTAGTTACTTTACTTTATTGCTAACCGTTAGCCATAGTAGTAGAAGTAATAGTTGGCGAGACAACTTCATGAAGACACGATGATGGAGATCACGGTGTCATGCCGGTGACGAAGGTGATCATGCCGCGCCTCGAAGATGGAGATCAAAGGCGCAAGATGATATTGGCCATATCATGTCACTTTATGATTTGCATGTGATGTTTGTCATGTTTACATCTTATTTGCTTAGAACGACGGTAGCATAAATAAGATGATCCCTCACTAAAATTTCAAGAGACGCGTTCCCCCTAACTGTGCACCGTTGCGAAGTTTCGTTGTTTCGAAGCACCACGTGATGATCGGGTGTGATAGATTCTAACGTTCACATACAACGGGTGTAAGCCAGATTTACACATGCGAAACACTTAGGTTGACTTGACGAGCCTAGCATGTACAGACATGGCCACGGAACACAAGAGACCGAAAGGTCGAACATGAGTCGTATAGTAGATACGATCAACATGGAGATGTTCACCGATGATGACTAGTCCGTCTCACGTGATGATCGGACACGGCCTAGTTGACTCGGATCATGTATCACTTAGATGACTAGAGGGATGTCTATCTGAGTGGGAGTTCATTAAATAATCAGATGAACTTAATTATCATGAACATAGTCAAAAGGTCTTTGCAAATTATGTCGTAGCTTACGCTTTAGTTCTACTAAGATATGTTCCTAGAGAAAATTTAGTTGAAAGTTGATAATAGCAATTATGCGGACTGGGTCCGTAAACTGAGGATTGTCCTCATTGCTGCACAAAAGGCTTATGTCCTTAATGCACCGCTCGGTGTGCTGAACCTCGAGCGTCGTTTGTGGATGTTGCGAACGTCTGACATACACGTTTTGATGACTACGTGATAGTTCAGTGCGTAATGTTAAAACGGTATAGAATTGAGGCACCGAAGACGTTTTTGAAACGTCGCAGAACATATGAGATGTTCCAAAGACTGAAATTGGGATCTCAGACTAGTGCCCATGTCAAGAGGTATGAGACCTCTGACAAGTTTCTTAAGCCTGCAAACTAAGGGAGAAAAGCTCAATCATTGAGCATGTGCTCAGATTGTCTAAGTACTACAATCGCTTGAATCGAGTGGGAGTTAATCTTCGAGATGAGATAGTGATGGTTCTCCAAAGTCACTGCCACCAAGCTACTAGAGCTTCGTGATGAGCTATAAACATATCAGGGATAGACATGATGATCCTTAAGCAACTCGCGATGTTTGACACCGCGAAAGTAGAAATCAAGTAGGAGCATCAATTGTTGATGGTTAGTAAAACCACTAGTTTCAAGAAGGGCAAGGGAAAGAAGGGATACTTCATGAAACGGCAAATCAGTTGCTGCTCTAGTGAAGAAACCCAAGGTTGAACCCAAACCCGAGACTAAGTGCTTCTGTAATGAGGGGAACGGTCACTGAAGCAGAACTACCCTAGATACTTGGTAGATGAGAAGGTAGGCAAGGTCGACAGAAGTATATTGGTTATACATTATATTAATGTGTACTTTACTAGTACTCCTAGTAGCACCAGGGTATTAGATACCAATTCGGTTGCTAAGTGTTGGTAACTCGAAATAAAAGGCTACGGAATAAACGGAGACTAGCTAAAGGTGAGATGATGATATGTGTTGGAAGTATTTCCAAGGTTGATGTGATCAAGCATCGCATGCTCCCTCTACCATCGAGATTGGTGTTAAACCTAAATAATTGTTATTTGGTGTTTGCGTTGAGCATAGACATGATTGGATTATGTTTATCGCAATACGATTATTCATTTAAGGAGAATCATGGTTACTCTGTCTATTTGAATAATACCTTCAATGGTCTTGCACCTAAAATGAATGGTTTATTGAATCTCGGTCGTAGTGATACACATGTTCATGCCAAAAGATATAAGATAGTAATGATAGTACTACATACTTGTGGCACTGCCACTTGAGTCATATTGGTATAAAACGCATGAAGAAGCTCCATGTTGGTGGATCTTTGGACTCACTCGTTTTTCAAAAGATTGAGACATGCGAACCATGTCTATTAGTATATATATGCACGAAGAAAGTCCATACAGATGGATCATTTGGACTCACTTGATTTTGAATCACTTGAGACATGCAAATCATACCACATGGGCAAGATGACTGAAAGGCCTCGTTTTTCAGTAAGATGGAACAAGAGAGCAACTTGTTGGAAGTAATACATTTGATGTGTGCAGTCCAATGAGTGCTGACGCACGTAGTGGATATCGTTATGTTCTTACTTCACAGATGATTTGAGTAGATGCTGAGAATATTTACTTGATGAAACACAAGTCTGAATTATTGAAAGGTTCAAGTAATTTCAGAGTGAAGTTGAAGATCGTCGTGACAAGAGGATAAAATGTCTGTGATATGATCATAGAGATGAATATCTGAGTTACGAGTTTGGCACACAATTAAGAAATTGTGGAAATTGTTTCATGACTAATACCGCCTGGAACACCATATTGTGATGGTGTGTCCGAACATCATAACTGCACCCTATTGGATATGGTGCATACCATGATGTCTCTTATCGAATTACAACTATCGTTTATGGGTTAGGCATTAGAGACAACCGCATTCACTTTAAATAGGGCACCACGCAATTCTGTTGAGACGACACCATATGAACTATGGTTTAGAGAAACCTAAGCTGTCGTTTCTTAAAAGTTTGGGGCTGCGACGCTTATGTGAAAAAGTTTCAGGCTGATAAGCTCGAACCCAAAGCGGATAAATGCATCTTCATAGAATACCCAAAACAGTTGGGTACACCTCCTATTTCAGATCTGGAAGCAAAAGTGATTGTTTCTAGAAACGGGTCCTTTCTCGAGGAAAAGTTTCTCTCAAAAGAATTGAGTGGGAGGATGGTGGAGACTTGATGAGGTTATTGAACCATGACTTCAACTAGTGTGTAGCAGGGCACAGGAAGTTGTTCCTGTGGCACCTACACCAATTGAAGTGGAAGCTTATGATAGTGATCATGAAACTTCGGATCAAGTCACTACCAAACCTCGTAGGACGACAAGGATGCGTACTACTTCAGAGTGGTACGTAATCCTTTCTTGGAAGTCATGTTGCTAGACAACAATGAACCTACGAGCTATGGAGAAATGATGGTGGGCCCAGATTCCGACGAATGGCTCGAGGCCATAAAATCCGAGAGAGGATCCATGTATAAAAACAAAGTATAGACTTTGGAAGAACTACTTGATGGTCGTAAGGCTGTTGGGTGCAGATGGATTTTAAAAGGAAGACAGACAATGATGGTAAGTATCACCATTAAGAAAGCTCGACTTGTCGTTAAGATGTTTTCCGGCGAGTTCAAGGAGTTGACTGCGATGAGACTTTCTCACTCGTAGCGATGCTAAGAGTCTGTTGGAATTATATTAGCAGTTACTGCATTATTTATGAAATCTTGCAGATAGGATGTCAAAACATTGTTTCCTCGACGATTTTCTTGAGGAAAGGTTGTATGTGATACAACCAGAAGGTTTTGTCAATCCTGAAAGATGCTAACAAGTATGCAAAGCTCTAGCAATCCTTCTAAGGACTGGAGTAAGCATCTCGGAGTTGGAATGTACGCTTTGATGAGATGATCAAAGATTTTGGGTTTATACAAAGTTTATGAGAAACTTATATTTCCAAAGAAGTGAGTGGGAGCACTATAGAATTTTTGATGAGTATATGTTGTTAACATATTGTTGATCAGAAATAACGTAGAATTTCTGGAAAGCATCCAGGGTTATTTGAAAAGTGTTTTTCAATGGAAAACCTGGATTAAGCTACTTGAACATTGAGCATCAAGATCTATAAGGATAGATCAAAAACGCTTAATAGTACTTTCAAATGAATACATACCGTGACAAGATTTTGAAGGAGTTCAAAATAGATCAGCAAAGAAGGAGTTCTTGGCTGTGTTACAAGGTGTGAGTATTGAGTAAGACTCAAGACCTGACCACGGCAGAAGAGAGAGAAAGGATGAAGGTCGTCCCCTAAGCTTTAGACATAGGCTCTACAGTATGCTATGTTGCGTACCGCACCTGAAGTGTGCCTTGCCATGAGTTAGTCAAGGGGTACAATAGTGATCCAGGAATGGATCACATGACAGCGGTCGAACCTATCCTTAGTAACTAGTGGACTAAGGAATTTTCTCGATTATGGAGGTGGTAAAAGAGTTCGTCGTAAAGGGTTACGTCGATGCAAACTTTGACACTAATCCGAATGACTCTGAGTAGTAAACCGGATTCATATAGTAGAGCAGTTATTTGGAATAGCTCCAAGTAGCGCGTGGTAGCTGCATCTACAAGATGACATAGAGATTTGTAAAACACACATGGATCTGAAAGGTTCAGACCCGTTGACTAATAACTTCTCTCACAAGCGAGATATGAACAAACCCCATGGGTGTTGGATTCATTACAATCACATTGTGATGTGAACTAGATTATTGACTCTAGTAAACTCTTGGGTATTAGTTACATGGCGATGTGAACTTTGAGTGTTAATCACATGGCGATGTGAACTAGATTATTGACTCTAGTGCAAGTGGGAGACTGTTGGAAATATGCCCTAGAGGCAATAATAAAATGGTTATTATTGTATTTCCTTGTTCATGATAATTGTCTGTTGTTCATGCTATAATTGTATTAACTGGAAAATGTAATACATGTGTGAATACATAGACCACAACATGTCCCTAGTGAGCCTCTAGTTGACTAGCTCGTTGATCAAAAGATAGTCATGGTTTCCTGACTATGGACATTGGATGTCATTGATAACGGGATCACATCATTAGGAGAATGATGTGATGGACAAGACCCAATCCTAAGCATAGCACAAGATCGTGTAGTTCGTTTGCTAAGAGCGTTTCCAAATGTCAAGTATCATTTCCTTAAACCATGAGATTGTGCAACTCCCGGATACCATAGGAGTGCTTTGGGTGTGCCAAACGTCACAACGTACCTGGGTGGCTATAAAGGTGCACTACGGGTATCTCATAAAGTGTCTGTTGGGTTGGCACGAATCGAGACTGGGCCCACTCGGTAATGCATCATCATAATGAGCTCAATGTGACAAAGTGTTTGGTCACGGGATCATGCATTACGGTACGAGTAAAGTGACTTGCCGGTAACGAGATTGAACAAGGTATTGGGATACCGACGATCGAATCTCGGGCAAGTAACATACCGATTGACAAAGGGAATTGTATACGGGATTGATTGAATCCTCGACATCATGGTTCATCCGATGAGATCATCATGGAACATGTGGGAGCCAACATGCGTATCCAGATCCCGCTGTTGGTTATTGACCGGAGAGTCGTCTCGGTCATGTCTGCATGTCTCCCGAACCCGTAGGGTCTACACACTTAAGGTTCGGTGACGCTAGGGTTGTAGAGATACTAGTATGCGGTAACCCGAAAGTTGTTCGGAGTCCCGGATGAGATCCCGGACGTCACGAGGAGTTCCGGAATGGTCCGGAGGTGAAGAATTATATATAGGAAGTCCAGTTTCGGCCACCGGAAGGGTCCCGGGGGTCCACCGGGTGGGGCCACCTATCCCGAAGGGCCCCATGGGCTGAAGTGGGGAAGGGAACCAGCCCCTGGTGGGCTGGTGCGCCCCCCTTGGGCCTCCCCTGCGCCTAGGGTTGGAAACCCTAGGGGTGGAGGGGCGCCCCACTTGACTTGGGGGGCAAGTTCCCCCCTTGGCCGCCGCCCCCCCTTGGATATGGGATCTCCTAGGACCGGCGCCCCCCCAGGGGCCCTATATATAGAGGGGGGAGGGAGGGCAGCAGCACCCCAAGCCCTGGCGCCTCCCTCCCTCCCGTGACACCTCTTCCTCCCCGCTTGTGCTTGGCAAAGCCCTGCCGGGACCCCGCTACTTCCACCACCATGCCGTCGTGCTGCTGGATCTCCATCAACCTCTCCTCCCCCTTGCTGGATCAAGAAGGAGGAGACGTCGCTGCTCCGTACGTGTGTTGAACGCGGAGGTGCCGTCCGTTCGGCGCTAGGATCATCGGTGATTTGGATCATGACGAGTACGACTCCATCAACCCCGTTCTCTTGAACGCTTCCGCTCGCGATCTACAAGGGTATGTAGATGCACTCCTCCCCTCTCGTTGCTAGCATCTCCTAGATTGATCTTGGTGACACGTAGGAAAATTTTGAATTTCTGCTACGTTCCCCAACAGGAGGTGGCAGAGGATGCCGTGTACAGCCAGGAGATGGAAGAGGTCCTTGAGGGTTGACATCACCTATATCCAGAACAGGAAAAACAAGTTAGTTGTGTTATCTTGATGCTTGAACTAACACAGCATGCGCAACTAGGCAGCCTGTTCTGTGCAACTAGCCACCATGATGTGTGCAACTGGGCACAATGATGTGTGCAACTGAAGTTACACACCTAGTTAGGTCAGGAGTTGGGGCAGGTAATTACCTAGATAATGAGCCCCCTGATTGCTGCCTGGAGGTGGAGGAGGTCCTCGAGGGTTGCCATCATCTGATGGCCCCGTGGCAGTAGTTGGTTTTTTCTTTTTCTTGGACTTGTTCAGGTGGCCGATCTCGGTACGTGCTGCGCACATATGCTTGTATACAATAGCTTGTGCTGGATCAGAACCACTCGCAAACTTTGCTAGTTTCCGAAAATCGTATATCATGTTCCTCTCCCTTATCTGCTTCTTTGATTGAGGAGGCATTTCATCCGGTTGCTCATAACCAGTCCCTGGCGCACTAGGTACAGCAGTAGGTGTCCACCGTCTTAGCAGGTACCTTTCCGGTATGACATCAACTCCAATATGGGTGAACACCTTGAGGATGTGGCAACAGAGGATGCCGTCCTTGTCCATTCTACAACACTCACACAAATAGGAACCCTCCTCCACCCTTGCATGCACCAAGTAGTTTCGAGAACCATATTTGGCAACAAATTCCTGGCTCGGTATGAGCTCAAATATATCAGCACCAACTTGGAATGCATTATAACGTCCAATCAGCTCAAACTCTTCTCTGAACATGCGGTAAAGGTCCCTAGTATAGGTTTTGTAAGCTTGCTTCTCTATTGGGAAGTTGGACCACAGCTCAATCTCAAGGTGTTCTGTCCTGTAATCATTGCAGCCTTCCTTGGTAAGGATGTGGTTCTGGATTTTTTCATATTGCTTGACGAAGTTCAGCATTGAGTTGTGTGGGTTCACATATCTTTTCAGGACGGCGTTGAACCCCTCACTATGCTGTGTAGACTGTAGGAACAGGAAGAACCTGTGTTTGAAGTAGCACGGCACCCAAGTTGACATGTATTCGTACAACTTCTCAAAGTGCGTGTGTGTCATAGCCTCGTACTTCATCATTAACCCAGCCCAATTCTGCTCAAACTCGTCTATAGTGAAGCTGAAGTCAACACACTTGTTGAAATCATCAGAGAGTCCTGGATTCCGGCACAGCAGCCAACCAACTTTTTCCTGAGCCTTTTTCATGATGTGCCATCGACAACAGCGGTGCACGGTGGTTGGAAAGATGCTCTGTATTGACTGCCTCATTGCACCATCCTGATCGGTGATGAAGTTGTCAGGAGATTTGCCATCCATAGCCTCTAGGAATGCTCCAAAGACCCAATCAAAGCTCGATGCCAACTCCTGCCTCACAAACGCGCAACCCAGCATGAAAGATTGGTCATGTCGGTTTATTCCTATGAAGGGCGCGAACGGCATATTGTACATGTTGGTCATGTAGGTGGTGTCAAACGATATGCAATCGTGGTATGCCTCCGCATAAGCTTTTCGAGCTAAGCCATCCACCCAAAATATGTTGACAACTCTGTCCTCTTCATCATATTTCACCTTATAGAAGAAGTCTGGATCGGTTTTTTGTATATCCTTGAAGTGCGCAATTGTCTCAATCAGATCACCCTCCTTTGTGTCATCTCTACGGAAACTTGTACAAAGATTTGTTATTGCCTTTGGTCCGAATGGCACCATCATCTCAGATCCATAGAACTCTGCCATTACATGCATCATACGTCCTGCATAATACAAAAACAAACACTATATCCTTTTTTAGTTGCACGAATGCGCACATCCAGCTGCACAGTAATAGGACATGTGTTGGCACAGAAGATAATCGCAGGAAATGGACACCTAGCTGCACCTTTTTAAAAACACTTTTGCACTTTTTGCATACAAGACATTGTGTAGTTGCACAGTAAAGACAATCTAGTTGCACAACAAGCACCAAAAGTGATATACAAACAGCATGAGAAGTTGGACACCAGTTGCACAGTTAAGTCATTTCAGTTGCACAGTAGTACCATAACAGTTGCACACTGGACTGCCTAGAGGAAAACTTAATTCTTTAAGGGATATAGAAAAACACCACACCTGTAGTCAAGTTGCAGTTATACAAGATGCGCAGAAACTCCTTTTCATCAGGTGAGATGCCTTGGTGGGATCTCAAGTATTTGGACAATGAAGGTTTGTTCACGAGCGGATGATTGTGGTCACGAACAAAGTGCGTCACCTCCCATCGCCCATCTATCAGCTTCACCAACATTTTCGCTTTGCACTAAGTCTGCTTTATTGTCTCATGTTTGCACTTCTTCTTCTTCTTACTAGTACAGCCTCCTCTTCAGCAAATATTGGAGGTTCTTCTTCCATCTCCTCATCACAGTAAACAGATTTTGGATCTGGAATAGGGTCCAGGACAGGAGGAGCCTCAGCTCCTCCATCATCAGCTTTGGGCTTCTTGAACTTGTTGCAGCAAAACTGTTGTTTTATCAATTCATTGGTGCGGGGTGTCCGTCTAGATGTGTTCATCTTGATAGAGAAACCCATCCGTAGTGCGTAGCTGTTGTAGTGATCCTTAGCAATTTGAAGGCTGTCAAACCTCATGCCAACATAGGGTTCCATAGGTTGAGAACCAGCCTCATCCTCTCCTTCTTCTCCTTGCACAGCTCCGTCAACAGCCCCAGCTCCTAGCTCAGTCCTGGTTGGATTAGGAACATTTGCCTCGGTTCCCGTGTCATCTAGAGTATGGCTCTCTGACTGCAAAGACACCACTACAGGAGCACCACGGTCTGATGACTGGCCTGCCACATTGTCATGGCCCATAGGGTTACCATCATGACTTGCCTGCGTGTAGTAAACAGATCAACCATTTTCTGTCCATTTTCCTTATTGTATGCTGGGTTGCTGCTGATCCGTATCATGAGGAAGCTCATTGAGATCAGGAGGCAACTCATTGAGATCAAGCATTTTTTTTCCTTTTTTTGGATGCTGCCACACACTCCCTGCACATATTAAAAAGTAGAAATTGATGTCATCTGTTGGTAACCACAGAAAAGAGTGTTTCAAACAACCTAAAAACTTAGTAAATAGGCAGTTGCACACCATTTTGTGACAATCTTAGTTCCAAAAGCAACATGACTGTAGCATAATCTTTATTATAACAGTTATGAATTTTTTTGTTTGCACAGAGTTGTTGTGTTAGTTGCACAAAGAGCATGACTTCTTTTTACTACAGAGTTTTCTGACTTTTTCCCTTTGTTTCATTGCAATGATCTGTAGGTTTTCTGTGTTGGCAAGGAGCTGTTTCAGATTTTTCTGCACATAATTTGATGTTACATTTGAGACGGAAAATCCAGGTGAAAGAAGAAAGAAGAATTGGAGGACAGATTATAGTTATATATTTTCATCGCCGTTATGTTTTTAGTTCCGGTATATTGAACATATTTTTACACTATAGCTTTGCAATAGGTGTGGGACCAGAATATATGTGTGGGACAAGATTATATGCGTGAATATGTTAATATGGTTTGTGGCTTCATTAGCCATGGACAAAAGTTCTTGTGTTTTTGCTGTCGCACTACAGATTTTTGGTTTCGCTAGAATAGACGTCTCAATTGCCAGGATGCATTTTTCCACTTGGCCAGCATACATATTCAGTTGGACATTCAATGTTTTTAGTTGGCTAGAATAGATGTCTCAGTTGGCCAGGTTGCATTTATTTCAGTTTTTGGCCAACATGCATGTTCAGTTGGACAGTTAATGTATTCAGTTGGCTAGAATAGATGTCTCAGTTGGCCAGGATACATTTTCTCAGTTTTGGCCAACATGCATGTTTAGTTGGCCAGAAAACATGTTTTTATTTGCACATATACTACAGTTTTGGCTAGCATGCATGCCGAGTACACGTGGGGTACAATGCATGTTTTAGTTTTGGCTAGCATGCATGCCGAGTTGCCAAAATATAGGTTCAGTTGGCTGGGATGCATGTTCAGTTGCACATTTATGAATTTTTTGTTGCACATATCTATTGGACAGTCAATTTGTTCATTTGCAAACAATAACTACAAGTTGGTAGAATGCATGTTTAGTTTTTGGCTACAATGCTTGTTGAGTTGGCTTTAATCATGTTTTAATTGGCCAGAGAACTGGTTTTTAGTTGGCTTGTTTAACACATCCAGGTGGGAGAAACTTGTTTGGCATGCATCAAGTAGTTTTTGGCTTGTTTAACACATCCAGCAGTAACATCAAGTAGGCTGGTGTGATGTGCCAGATTCACCTCTTTTTTGAGGCAGCTTCTCCATGGATTTGTCCTAGATCCATGGAGAAGGGGGTTTACATATGCCTACATATATGCAGTAGAAGAAAGGGGGAAGTGAAGAGGGGCAGAGGGGGCTTACCTACTTGATGTTACTGCCTGGTATGGCTCTGACCACCCTGCCCTTAGATCTTCTTTTTTGAAGCAGCTCCTTCTTCTACTTTGGGGCTCCCATGGCGGCTGTGTAGGAGGAGGAAGAAGGGTTGGGGGGCGATTCTGTTGGATCTCCTTCTGGCGTGCAGAAGAAGAAGAAGGCAGCGTGGGAGGGGCTGAGGCATGGGGGGCGAGCGGGCGTGGGTGCGAGCTGGGGACAGCTGGCCACGTGGGGTGGTTTGCGATTCTGTTGGTGGCCGCTCGATCAGTCTGTTTTGGTGGCCGGTCGATCGGCCGGGTTGGTGGCCCTTCCTTTTCTGTTTCGCGGGGAACAGGGGGTTTCCTTTTTCAGCCGGCCGCTCGGTTGCACTAGTGGGCAGCCAGCCGCCCACTAGACGCGTCCTAAAAATACAATGAGAATACACATGGGAGGAGACACAATACACACATACTCCTTCCAACCCAAAATGTAAGATCACATTTTACATTATTATTGTGTCAAAATTGGTATTACATTTTGGAATGGAGGGAGTATCTCATACGAAGTAACAAGTGAATGATGTGTTGGGAAACGCAGTAATTTCAAAAAAATTCCTACGCACACGCAAGATCTATCATGGTGATGCATAGCAACGAGAGGGGAGAGTGTAGTCCACGTACCCTTGTAGACCGTAAGCGGAAGCATTATGACAACACGGTTGATGTAGTCGTACGTCTTCACGATCCGACCGATCCTAGCACCGAAAGTACGGCACCTCCGTGATCTGCACACGTTCGGCCCGGTGATGTCCCACAAACTCTCGATCCAGCTGAGTGTCGAGGGAGAGCTTTGTCAGCACGATGGCATGATGACCGTGATGATGAAGTTACCGACGCAGGGCTTCGCCTAAGCACTACAACGATATGACCGAGGTGGAATCTGTGGAGGGGGGCACCGCACACGGCTAAGACAACTGTCAACTTGTGTGTCTACAGGGTGCCCCCTTCCCCCGTATATAAAGGAGTGGAGGAGGGGGATCGCCGGCCCTCTATGGCGCGCCCTGGGAGGAGTCCTACTCCCACCGGGAGTAGGATTCCCCCCTTTCCCTAGTTGGAGTAGGAGAAGGAAGGAGGGGAGAGGGAGAAGGAAAGGGAGGCGCCGCCCCCCTTCCCTAGTCCAATTCGGACCCAAGGGGGAGGGGGCGCACGGCCTGCCCTAGCCGCCCCTCTCTCTCTCCACTAAAGCCCATTAGGGCCCATATACTCCCCGGGGGGTTCCGGTAACCCCCCGGTACTCCGGTAAATGCCCGAACTCACCCGGAACCATTCCGATGTCCAAACATAGTCATCCAATATATCGATCTTTGTGTCTCGGCCATTTCAAGACTCCTCGTCATGTCCGTGATCATATCCGGGACTCCGAACAAACTTCGGTACATCAAAACACATAAACTCATAATACCGATCGTCACCGAACGTTAAGCGTGCGGACCATACGGGTTTGAGAACTATGTAGACATGACTGAGACTCATCTCCGGTCAATAACCAATAGCGTAACCTGGATGCTCATATTGGTTCCTACATATTCTATGAAGATCTTTATCGGTCAAACCGCACAACAACATATGTCATTCCATTTGTCATCGGTATGTTACTTGCCCGAGATTCGATCGTCGGTATCTCAATACCTAGTTCAATCTCGTTACCGGCAAGTCTCTTTACTCGTTCTGTAATTCATCATCCTGCAACTAACTCATTAGTCACAATGCTTGCAAGGCTTATAGTGATGTGCATTACCGAGAGGGCCTAGAGATACCTCTTCGATACTCGGAGTGACAAATCCTAATCTCGATCTATGCCAACTCAACAAACACCATCGGAGACACCTGTAGAGCATCTTTATAATCACCCAGTTATATTGTGACGTTTGATAGCACACTAAGTGTTTCCCCGGTATTCGGGTGTTGCATAATCTCATAGTCATAGGAACATGTATAAGTTATGAAGAAAGCAATAGCAACAAACTAAACGATCATCGTGCTAAGCTAACGGATGGGTCAAGTCAATCACATCATTCCCTAATGATGTGATCCCGTTTATCAAATGCCAACTCTTTGTCCATGACTAGGAAACTTAACCATCTTTGATTAACGAGCTAGTCAAGTAGAGGCATACTAGTGACACTCTGTTTGTCTATGTATTCACAATTGTACTAAGTTTACGGTTAATACAATTCTAGCATGAATAATAAACATTTATCATGATATAAGGAAATATAAATAACAACTTTATTATTGCCTCTAGGGCATATTTCCTTCAGTCTCCCACTTGCACTAGAGTCAATAATCTATATTACATTGTAATGATTCTAACACCCATGGAGTCTTGGTGTTGATCATGTTTTGCTCGTGAGAGAGGCTTAGTCAACGGGTCTGCAACATTCAGATCCGTATGTATCTTGCAGATCTCTATGTCTCCTTCCTTGACTTGATCGCGGATGGAATTGAAGCGTCTCTTGATGTGCTTGGTTCTCTTGTGAAATCTGGATTCCTTTGCCAAGGCAATTGCACTAGTATTGTCACAAAAGATTTCCATTGGACCCGATGCACTAGGTATGACACATAGATCGGATATGAACTCCTTCATCCAGACTCCTCCATTTGCTGCTTCCGAAGCAGCTATGTACCCCGCTTCACACGTAGATCCCGCCACGATGCTCTGCTTGGAACTGCACCAACTGACAGCTCCACCATTCAATAAAAATACATATCCGTTTTGTGACTTAGAGTCATCCGGATCAGTGTCAAAGCTTGCATCGACGTAACCATTTACGACGAGCTCTTTGTCACGTCCATAAACGAGAAACATATCCCTAGTACTTTTCAGGTATTTCAGGATATTCTTGACCGCTGTGCAGTGATCCACTCCTGGATTACTTTGGTACCTCCCTGCTAAACTAATAGCAAGGCACACATCAGGTCTGGTACACAGCATTGCATACATGATAGAATCTATGGCTGAAGCATAGGGAATGACTTTCATTTTCTCTCTATCTTCTGCAGAGGTCGGGCATTGAGTCTGACTCAACTTCACACCTTGTAACACAGGCAAGAACCCTTTCTTTGCTTGATCCATTTTGAACTTCTTCAAAACTTTGTCAAGGTATGTGCTTTGTGAAAGTCTAATTAAGCGTCTTGATCTATCTTTATAGATCTTGATGCCCAATATATAAGCATCTTCACCAAGGTCTTTCATTGAAAAATTCTTATTCAAGTATCCTTTTATGCTATTCAGAAATTCAGTATCATTTCCGATAAACAATATGTCATCCACATATAATATCAGAAATGCTACAGAGCTCCCACTCACTTTCTTGTAAATACAGGCTTCTCCAAAACTCTGTATAAATCCATATGCTTTGATCACACTATCAAAGCGTATATTCCAACTCCGAGAGGCTTGCACCAATCCATAAATGGATCGCTGGAGCTTGCACACTTTGTTAGCACCTTTTGGATCGACAAAACCTTCTGGTTGCATCATATACAACTCTGCTTTAAGATATCCATTAAGGAATGCAGTTTTGACATCCATTTGCCAAATATCATAATCATAAAATGCGGCAATTGCTAACATGATTCGGACGGATTTAAGCATCGCTACGGGTGAGAAGGTCTCATCGTAGTCAACTCCTTGAACTTGTCGAAAACCTTTTGCAACAAGTCGAGCTTTGTAGACAGTAACATTACCGTCAGCGTCAGTCTTTTTCTTGAAGATCCATTTATTCTTTATGGCTTGCCGATCATCGGGCAAGTCAACCAAAGTCCATACTTTGTTCTCATACATGGATCCCATCTCAGATTTCATGGCCTCAAGCCATTCTGTGAAATCTGGGCTCATCATCGCTTCCTCATAGTTCGTAGGTTCGTCATGGTCAAGTAACATGACTTCCAGAACATGATTACTGTACCACTCTGGTGCGGATCTTACTCTGGTTGACCTACGAGGTTCGGTAGTAACTTGATCAGAAGTTTCATGATCATCATCATTAGCTTCCTCACTTACTGGTGTAGGAATCACTGGAACTGATTTCTGTGATGAACTACTTTCCAATAAGGGAGCAGGTACTGTTATCTCATCAAGTTCTACTTTCCTCCCACTCACTTCTTTCGAGAGAAACTCCTTCTCTAAAAAGGATCCATTCTTAGCAACGAATATCTTGCCTTCGGATCTGTGATAGAAGGTGTACCCAACAGTCTCCTTTGTGTATCCTATGAAGACACATTTCTCTGATTTGGGTTCGAGCTTATCAGGTTGAAACTTTTTCACATAAGCATCGCAGCCCCAAACTTTAAGAAATGACAACTTGGGTTTCATACCAAACCACAGTTCATAAGTTGTCGTCTCAACGGATTTAGATGGTGCCCTATTTAATGTGAATGCAGCCGTCTCTAAAGCATAACCCCAAATTGATAGCGGTAAATCAGTGAGAGACATCATAGATTGCACCATATCTAGTGAAGTACGATTACGACATTCAGACACACCATTACGCTGTGGTGTTCTAGGTGGCGTGAGTTGCGAAACTATTCCGCATTGTTTCAAATGAAGACCAAACTCGTAACTCAAATATTCTCCTCCACGATCAGATCGTAGAAACTTTATTTTCTTGTTACGATGATTTTCCACTTCACTCTGAAATTCTTTGAACTTTTCAAATGTTTCAGACTTATGTTTAATCAAGTAGATATACCCATATCTGCTCAAATCATCTGTGAAGGTAAGAAAATAACGATACCCGCCGCGAGCATCAACACTCATCGGACCGCATACATTAGTATGTATTATTTCCAACAAGTCTGTCGCTCGCTCCATTGTTCCGGAGAACGGAGTCTTAGTCATCTTGCCCATGAGGCATGGTTCGCAAGCATCAAGCGATTCATAATCAAGTGATTCCAAAAGCCCATCAGCATGGAGTTCCTTCATGCGCTTTACACCAATATGACCTAAACGCCAGTGCCATAAATAAGTTGCACTATCATTATTAAACTCATATCTTTTGGCTTCAATATTATGAACATGTGTATCACTACTATCAAGATTTAGTAAAAATAGAACACTCATCAAGGGTGCATGACCATAAAAGATATTACTCATATAAATAGAACAATCATTATTCTCTGATTTAAATGAATAACCGTCTCGCATCAAACAAGATCCAGATATAATGTTCATGCTCAACGCTGGCACCAAATAACAATTATTTAGGTCTAAAACTAATCCCAAAGGTAGATGTAGAGGTAGCGTAACAACGGCGATCTCATCGACTTTGGAACCTTTTTCCATGCGCATTGTCACCTCGTCCTTAGCCAATCTTCTCTTAATCCGTAGCCCCTATTTCAAGTTACAAATATTAGCAACAGAACCAGTATCAAATACCCAGGCGCTACTGCGAGCATTAGTAAGGTACACATCAATAACATGTATATCAAATATACCTTTCACTTTGCCATCCTTCTTCTCCGCCAAATACTTGGGGCAGTTCCGCTTCTAGTGACCAGTCCCTTTGCAGTAGAAGCACTCAGTCTCAGGCTTAGGTCTAGACTTGGGCTTCTTCACTTGAGCAGCAACTTGCTTGTTGTTCTTCTTGAAGTTCCCCTTCTTCCCTTTACCCTTTTTCTTGAAATTGGTGGTCTTGTTGACCATCAACACTTGATGCTCCTTCTTGATTTCTACCTCCACGGCCTTTAGCATTGCGAAGAGCTCAGGAATTGTCTTATCCATCCCTTGCATATTATAGTTCATCAAGAAGCTCTTGTAGCTTGATGGCAGTGATTGAAGAACTCTGTCAATGACGCTATCATCAGGAAGATTAACTCCCAGTTGAGTCAAGTGGTTGTGGTACCCAGACATTCTGAGTATATGTTCACTGACAGAACTATTCTCCTCCATTTTGCAGTTGTAGAACTTATTGGAGACTCCATGTCTCTCAATCCGGGCATTTACTTGAAATATTAACTTCAACTCCTGGAACATCTCATATGCTCCATGACGTTCAAAACGTCGTTGAAGTCCCGGTTCTAAGCCGTAAAGCATGGCACACTGAACTATCGAGTAGTCATCAGCTTTGCTCTGTCAGACGTTCATAACATCTGGCGTTGCTCCTGCAGCGGGTTTGGCACCTAGCGGTGCTTCCAGGACGTAATTCTTCTGTGCAGCAATGAGGATAATCCTCAAGTTATGGACCTAGTCCGTGTAGTTGCTATCATCATCTTTCAACTTAGATTTCTCTAGGAACGCATTAAAATTCAACGGAACAACAGCACGGGCCATCTATCTACAACAACATAGACATGCAAAATACTATCAGGTACTAAGTTCATGATAAATTAAAGTTCAATTAATCAAATTACTTAAGAACTCCCACTTAGATAGATATCCCTCTAATCATCTAAGTGATCACGTGATCCAAATCAACTAAACCATGTCCGATCATCACGTGAGATGGAGTAGTTTTCAATGGTGAACATCACTATGTTGATCATATCTTACTATATGATTCACGCTCGATCTTTCGATCTCAGTGTTCCGAGGCCATACCTGCATATGCTAGGCTCGTCAAGTTTAACCCGAGTATTTTGCGTGTGCAAAACTGGCTTGCACCCGTTGTATGTGAACGTAGAGCTTATCACACCCGATCATCACGTGGTGTCTCGGCACGACGAACTTTCGCAACGGTGCATACTCAGGGAGAACACTTATACCTTGAAATTTATTGGGAGATCATCTTATAATGCTACTGTCGAACTAAGCAAAATAAGATGCATCAAGGATAAACATCACATGCAATCAATATAAGTGATATGATATGGCCATCATCATCTTGTGCCTTTGATCTCCATCTCCAAAGCACCGTCATGATCACCATCATCACCGGCTTGACACCTTGATATCCATCGAAGCATCATTGTCGTCTCACCAACTATTGCTTCTACGACTATCACTACCACTTAGTGATAAAGTAAAGCAATTACATGGCAATTGCATTTCATACAATAAAGCGACAACCATATGGCTCCTGCCAGTTGCCGATAACTCTGTTACAAAACATGATCATCTCATACAATAAAATTTAGCATCATGTCTTGACCATATCACATCACAACATGTCCTGCAAAAACAAGTTAGACGTCCTCTACTTTGTTGTTGCAAGTTTTACGTGGCTGCTACGGGCTGAGCAAGAACCGTTCTTACCTATGCATGAAAAACCACAACGATTTTTCGTCAAGTGTGCTGTTTTAACCTTCAATAAGGACCGGGCGTAGTCACACTTGATTCAACTAAAGTTGGAGAAACTGACACCCACTAGCCACCTGTGTGCGAAGCACGTTGGTAGAACCAGTCTCGCGTAAGCGTACACGTAATGTCAGTCTGAGCCGCTTCATCCAACAATACCGCTGAATCAAAGTATGACATGCTGGTAAGCAGTATGACTATTATCGCCCACAACTCTTTGTGTTCTACTCGTGCATATAACATCTACGCATAGACCTGGCTCTGATGCCACTGTTGGGAAACGCGGTAATTTCTAAAAATTTCCTACGCACACGCAAGATATATCATGGTGATGCATATCAACGAGAGGGGATAGTGTAGTCCACGTACCCTTGTAGACCGTAAGCGGAAGCGTTATGACAACGCGGTTGATGTAGTCGTACGTCTTCACGATCTGACCGATCCTAGCACCAAAAGTACGGCACCTCCGTGATCTGCACACATTCATCTTGGTGATGTCCCATGAACTCTCGATCCAGCTAAGTGTCGAGGGAGAGCTTCATCAGCATGACGGCGTGATGACGGTGATGATGAAGTTACCGACGCAGGGCTTCGCCTAAGCACTACAACGATATGACCGGGGTGGAATCTGTGGAGGGGGGCATGCTACCTCTTGAGCACTGCGTTGGTTTTCCCTTGAAGAGGAAAGGGTGATGCAGTAAAGTAGCGTAAGTATTTCCCTCAGTTTTTGAGAACCAAGGTATCAATCCAGTAGGAGGCCACGCACGAGTCCCTCGCACCTACACAAACAAATAAAATCCTCGCAACCAACGCAAGAAAGGGGTTGTCAATCCCTTCACGGTCACTTACGAAAGTGAGATCTGATAGATATGATAAGATAATATTTTTGGTATTTTTGTGATAAAGACGCAAAGTAAAGAAAGAAAAATAAAAATGGCGCCAGAAATAGCTTGTTGACGGGAGATTAATATGATGGAAAATAGACCCGGGGGCCATAGGTTTCACTAGTGGCTTCTCTCATGAGCATAAGTATTACGGTGGGTGAACAAATTACTGTTGAGCAATTGACAGAATTGAGCATAGTTATGAGAATATCTAGGTATGATCATGTATATAGGCATCAGTCTGCGACAAGTAGACCGACTCCTGCCTGCATCTACTACTATTACTCCACACATCGATCGCTATCCAGCATGCATCTAGAGTATTAATTTCAAAAGAACAGAGTAACGCTTTAAGTAAGATGACATGATGTAGAGGGATAAACTCATGCAATATGATATAAACCCCATCTTGTTATCCTCGATGGCAACAATACAATACGTGCCTTGCTGCCCCTACTGTCACTGGGAAAGGACACCGCAAGATTGAACCCAAAGCTAAGCACTTCTCCCATTGCAAGAAAGATCAATCTCGTAGGCCAAACCAAACTGATAATTCGAAGAGACTTGCAAAGATAACCAATCATACATAAAAGAATTCAGAGAAGATTCAAATATTGTTCATAGATAAACTTGATCATAAACCCACAATTCATCGGTCTCAACAAACACACCGCAAAAGAAGATTACATCGAATAGATCTCCACGAGAGAGGGGGAGAACATTGTATTGAGATCCAAAAGGAGAGAAGAAGCCATCTAGCTAATAACTATGGACCCGAAGGTCTGAGGTAAACTACTCACACATCATCAGAGAGGCTATGGTGTTGATGTAGAAGCCCTCCGTGATCAATGCCCCCTCCGGCAGGACGCCGAAAAAAGCCCCAAGATGGGATCTCACGGGTACAGAAGGCTGCGGTGGTGGAATTAGGTTTTCGTGGATGCTTCTGTTGGTTTGGGGGTACATAGGTATATATAGGAGGAAGAAGTACGTCAGTGGAGCAACGTGCGCCCCACGAGGGTGGAGGGCACGCCCCCCTACCTCGTGCCTTCCTGGTTGATGTCTTGACGTAGGGTCCAAGTCCTCTGGATCACGTTCGTTCCGAAAATCACGTTCCCAAAGGTTTCATTCCGTTTGGACTCCATTTGATATTCTTTGTCTGCGAAACTCTGAAATAGGCAAAAAAAATAGCAATTCTGGGCTGGGCCTCCGGTTAATAGGTTAGTCCCAAAAATAATATAAAAGTATATAACAAAGCCCATTAATCATCCAAAACAGAATATAATATAGCATGAAGCAATCAAAAATTATAGATACGTTGGAGACGTATCAAGCATCCCCAAGCTTAATTCCTGCTCGTCCTCGAGTAGGTAAATGATAAAAACAGAATTTTTGATGCGGAATGCTACTTAGTATAATTTTTTAATGTAACCCTCTTAATTGTGGTATGAATATTCAGATCCGAAAGATTCAAGATAAAAGTTTAATATTGACATAAAAGCAATAATACTTCAAGCATACTAACTAAGCAATTATGTCTTCTCAAAATAACATGGCCAAAGAAAGTTCATCCCTACAAAATCATATAGTTTAGTCATGCTCCATTTTCGTCACACAAGAATGCTCTCATCATGCACAACCCCGATGACAAGCCAAGCAATTGTTTCATACTTTAGTAATCTCAAACTTTTTCAACCTTCACGCAATACATGAGCGTGAGCCATGGATATAGCACTATGGGTGGAATAGAATATAATGATGGGGGTTATGTGGAGAAGACAAAAAAGGAGAAAGTCTCACATCAACGCGGCTAATCAACGGGCTATGGAGATGCCCATCGATTGATGTTAATGCCAGGAGTAGGGATTGCCATGCAACAGATGCACTAGAGCTATAAATGCATGAAAGCTCAACAAAAGAAACTAAGTGGGTGTGCATCCAACTTGCTTCCTCACGAAGACCAAGGGCATTTGAGGAAGCCCATTGTTGGAATATACAAGCCAAGTTCTATAATGAAAATTTCCCACTAGTATATGAAAGTGACAAAACAAGAGACTCTCTATCATGAAAATCATGGTGCTACTTTGAAGCACAAGTGTGGAAAAAAAGGATAGTAGCATTGTCCCTTTTTTGGGGGCCTTCCTTTTTTTATTTGGCCTTTCTTTCTTTTTTTTTGGGACAATACTCTATGAATGATGATCATCACACTTCTATTTATTTACAACTCAATGATTACAACTCGATACTAGAACAAAGTATGACTCTATATGAATGCCTCCGGCGGTATACCGGGTAGTAATGAATCAAGAGTGACATGTATGAAAAATTATGAACGGTGGCTTTGCCACAAATACGATGTCAACTACATGATTATGCAAAGCAATATGACAATGATGAACGTGTCATAATAAACGGAACGGTGGAAAGTTGCATGGCAATATATCTCGGAATGGCTATGGAAATGCCATAATAGGTAGATATGGTGGCTGTTTTGAGGAAGATATAAGGAGGTTTATGCGTGAATGAGCGTATCATATCGCGGGGTTTGGATGCACCGGCAAAGTTTGCACCAACTCTCAATGTGAGAAAGGGCAATGCACGGTACCGAAGAGGCTAGCAATGATGGAAGGGTAAGAGTGCGTATAATCCATGGACTCAACATTAGTCATAAAGAACTCATATACTTATTGCAAAAATCTACAAGTCATCAAAAACCAAGAATTACGCGCATGCTCCTAGGGGGATAGATTGGTAGGAAAAGACCATCGCTCGTCCCCGACCGCCACTCATAAGGAAGACAATCAAAGAACACCTCATGTTTCAAATTTGTTACATAACGTTTACCATACGTGCATGCTACGGGACTTGAAAACTTCAACACAAGTATTTCTCAATTTCACAATTACTCAACTAGCACAACTTTAATATCACTACCTCCATATCTCAAAACAATCATCAAACTTCTCTTAGTATTCAGCACACTCATAAGAAAGTTTTTCTTTTACTAGTCTCGAATACTTAGCATATTAGGATTAATTTTCCTTTTTAAGCAAATTACCATGCTGTTTAAGACTCTCAAAATAATATAATTGAAGCATGAGAGAATAATAGTTTCTATAAAACAAAACCACCGCCGTGCTCTAAAAGATATAAGTGAAGCACTAGAGCAAAAACTATATAGCTCAAAAGATATAAGCGAAGCGCATAGAGTATTCTAATAAATTTTGAATCATGTGTGTCTCTCTCAAAAGGTGTTTACAGCAAAGATTATTGTGGTAAACTAAAAAGCAAAGACTCAAATCATACAAGACGCTCCAAGCAAAACACTTATTATGTGGTGAATTAAAATATAGCTCCAAGTAAAGTTACCGATAGAAGTAGACGAAAGAGGGGATGCCTTCCGGGGCATCCCCAAGCTTTGGCTTTTAGGTTTCCTTAGATTATCTTGGGGTGCCATGGGAATCCCCAAGCTTAGGCTCTTGCCACTCCTTGTTCCATAATCCATCAAATCTTTTACCCAAAACTTGAAAACTTCACAACACAAAACTTAACAGAAAATCTCGTGAGCTCCGTTAGCGAAAGAAAACAAAACACCAATTCAAGGTACTGTAATGAACTCATTATTTATTTATATTGGTGTTAAACCTACTGTATTCCAACTTATCTATGGTTTATAAACTATTTTACTAGCCATAGATTCATCAAAATAAGCAAACAACACACGAAAAACAGAATCTGTCAAAAACAGAACAGTCTGTAGTAATCTGTAACTAACGCAAACTTCTGGAAATCCAAAAATTCAGCCAAAATAGGAAGACCTAGACAATTTGTTTATTGATCAGAAGAAATTGGAATCAATATTTTATCACGTTCCGGTGATTTTTAACAATTGTTTTCGTGAACAGAAAGTTTCTGGAATTTTCAGCAAGATCAAATAACTATCATCCAAGAAGATCCTATAGGTTTAACTTGGCACAAACACTAATTAAAACATAAAAATGTTGGGGAACGTAGTAATTTCAAAAATTTCCTACGCACACGCAAGATCATGGTGATGCATAGCAACGAGAGGGGAGAGTGTTGTCCACGTACCCTCGTAGACCGAAAGCGGAAGCGTTAACACAACGCGGTTGATGTAGTCGTACGTCTTCACGATCCGACCGATCAAGTACCGAACGCACGGCACCTCCGAGTTCAGCACACGTTCAGCTCGATGACGTCCCTCGAACTCCAATCCAGCTGAGTGTTGAGGGAGAGTTTCTTCAGCACGACGGCGTGGTGACGATGATGCTGTTCTACCGACGCAGGGCTTCGCCTAAGCACCGCTACGATATTATCGAGGTGTAATATGGTGGAGGGGGGCACCGCACACGGCTAAAAGATCGTTGATCAATTGTGTGTCTCGAGGTGCCCCCTGCCCCCGTATATAAAGGTGCAAGGGGGAGGCCGCCGGCCAAGGAGGAGAGGCGCGCCTAGGAGGAGTCCTACTCCTACCGGGAGTAGGACTCCCCCCCCCCTTTCCATGTTGGACTAGGAGAGAGGGGAAAGAGGTGGAGGGGAGGAAGGAAGGGGGGCGCCGCCCCTCTCCTTGTCCTATTCGGACTGGGGGGGAAGGGGCGCGCGGCCCTGCCCTGGCCTCCTCTCCTCTCTTCCACCTAGGCCCAATAAGGCCCATTAAGTTACCGGGGGGTTCCGGTAACCTCCCGGTACTCCGGAAAAATCCCGATTTCACCCAGAACACTTCCGATGTCCAAACATAGGCTTCCAATATATAAATCTTTATGTCTCGACCATTTCGAGACTCCTCGTCATGTCCGTGATCACATCCGGGACTCCGAACAACCTTCGGTACATCAAAATATATAAACTCATAATATAACTGTCATCGTAACGTTAAGCGTGCGGACCCTACGGGTTCGAGAACTATGTAGACATGACCGAGACACCTCTCCGGTCAATAACCAATAGCGGAACCTGGATGCTCATATTGGTTCCCACATATTCTACGAAGATCTTTATCTGTCAGACCGCAACATACGTTGTTCCCTTTGTCATCGGTATGTTACTTGCCCGAGATTCGGTCGTCGGTATCTCTATACCTAGTTCAATCTCGTTACCGGCAAGTCTCTTTACTCGTTCCGTAATACATCATCCCGCAACTAACTCATTAGTCACAATGCTTGCAAGGCTTATAGTGATGTGTATTACTGAGTGGGCCCAGAGATACCTCTCCGACAATCGGAGTGACAAATCCTAATCTCAAAATACGCCAACCCAACAAGTACCTTTGGAGACACCTGTAGAGCACCTTTATAATCATCCAGTTACGTTGTGACGTTTGGTAGCACACAAAGTGTTCCTCCGGTAAACGGGAGTTGCATAATCTCATAGTCATAGGAACATGTATAAGTCATGAAGAAAGCAATAGCAACATACTAAACGATCGAGTGCTAAGCTAACGGAATGGGTCAAGTCAATCACATCATTCTCCTAATGATGTGATCCCGTTAATCAAATGACAACTCATGTCTATGGCTAGGAAACATAACCATCTTTGATCAACGAGCTAGTCAAGTAGAGGCATACTAGTGACACTATGTTTGTCTATGTATTCACACATGTATCAAGTTTCCAGTTAATACAAAACTAGCATGAATAATAAACATTTATCATGATATAAGGAAATAAATAATAACTTTATTATTGCCTCTAGGGCATATTTCCTTCAGTCTCCCACTTGCACTAGAGTCAATAATCTAGTTCACATCGCCATGTGATTTAACATCAATAGTTCACATCACCATGTGATTAACACCCATAGTTCACATCGTCATGTGACCATCACCCAAAGGGTTTACTAGAGTCAGTAATCTAGTTCACATCGCTTATGTGATTAACACCCAAAGAGTACTAAGGTGTGATCATGTTTTGCTTGTGAGATAATTTTAGTCAACGGGTCTGTCACATTCAGATCCGTAAGTATTTTGCATATTTCTATGTCTGCAATGCTCTGCACGGAGCTACTCTAGCTAATTGCTCCCTCTTTCAATATGTATCTAGACCGAAACTTAGAGTCATCTAGATTAGTGTCAAAACTTGCATCGACGTAACCCTTTACGACGAACCTTTTGTCACTTCCATAATCGAGAAACATATCCTAATTCCAGTAAGGATAATTTTGACCTCTGTCTAGTGATCTACTCCTAGATCACTTATTGTACTCCCTTGCCAAAATCAGTGTAGGGTATACAATAGATCTGGTACACAGCATGGCATACTTTATAGAACCTATGGCCGAGGCATAGGGAATGATTTTCATTCTTTTTCTATCTTCTGCCGTGGTCGGGCTTTGAGTCTTACTCAATTTCACACCTTGTAACACAGGCTAGAAACTCTTTCTTTGACTGTTCCATTTTGAACCATTTCAAAATCTTGTTAAGGTATGTACTCATTGAAAAAACTTATCAAGCATCTTGATCTATCTCTATAGATCTTGATGCTCAATATGTAAGTAGCTTCACCGAGGTCTTTCTTTGAAAAACTCCTTTCAAACACTCCTTTATGCTTTGCAGAATAATTCTACATTATTTCCGATCAACAATATGTCATTCACATATACTTATCAGAAATGTTGTAGTGCTCCCACTCACTTTCTTGTAAATACAGGCTTCACCGCAAGTCTGTATAAAACTATATCCTTTGATCAACTTATCAATGCGTATATTCCAACTCCGAGATACTTGCACCAATCCATAGATGGATCGCTGGAGCTTGCATATTTTGTTAGCACCTTTAGGATTGACAAAACCTTCTGGTTGCATCATATACAACTCTTCTTTAATAAATCCATTAAGGAATGCAGTTTTGTTTATCCATTTGCCAGATTTCATAAAATGCGGCAATTGCTAACATGATTCGGACAGACTTAAGCATAGATACGAGTGAGAAACTCTCATCGTAGTCAACACCTTAAATTTGTCGATAACCTTTTGCGACAATTCTAGCTTTGTAGATAGTAACACTACTATCAGCGTCCGTCTTCCTCTTGAAGATCCATTTAATCTCAATGGCTCGCCGATCATTGGGCAAGTCAATCAAAGTCCATACTTTGTTCTCATACATGGATCTCATCTCAGATTTCATGGCCTCAAGCCATTTTGCGGAATCTGGGCTCACCATCGCTTCTTCATAGTTCGTAGGTTCGTCATGGTCTAGTAACATAACCTCCAGAACAGGATTACCGTACCACTCTGGTGCGGATCTTACTCTGGTTGACCTACGAGGTTCAGTAATAACTTGATCTGAAGTTCCATGATCATCATCATTAACTTCCTCACTAATTGGTGTAAGCATCACTGGAACTGATTTCAGTGATAAACTACTTTCCAATTCGGGAGAAGGTACAGTTACCTCATCAAGTTCTACTTTCCTCCCACTCACTTCTTTCGAGAGAAACTCCTTCTCTAGAAAGGATCCATTCTCAGCAACGAATGTCTTGCCTTCGGATCTGTGATAGAAGGTGTACCCAATAGTTTCTTTTGGGTATCCTATGAAGATTTACTTCTCCGATTTGGGTTCGAGCTTATCATGTTGAAACTTTTTCACATAAGCATCGCAGTCCCAAACTTTAAGAAACGACAACTTGGGTTTCTTGCCAAACCACAGTTCATAAGATGTCGTCTCAACTGATTTAGATGGTACCCTATTTAACGTGAATGCAGCTGTCTCTAATGCATAACCCCAAAACGATAGTGGTAGATCGGTAAGAGACATCATATATCGCACCATATCTAATAAAGTACGGTTACGATGTTCGGACACACCATTACACTGTGGTGTTGCGTGAGTAGTGAAACTATTTCACATTTGTTTTTATTGAAGGCCAAACTCGTAACTCAAATACTCTTCTCCACGATCAGATCGTAGAAACTTTATTTTCTTGTTACGATGATTTTCCACTTCACTCCGAAATTATATGAACTTTTCAAATGTTTCAGACTTCTGTTTCATTAAGTAGATATACCCATATCTGCTCAAATCATCTGTGAAGGTCAGAAATTACTGATACCTGCTACGAGCCTCAATATTCATCGGACCACATACATCTGTATGTATGATTTCCAACAAATCTGTTGCTCTCTCCATAGTTCCGGAGAACGGCGTATTAGTCATCTTGCCCATGAGGCATGGTTCGCAAGCATCAAGTGATTCCAAAATCCCATCAGTATGGAGTTTCTTCATGCGCTTTACACCAATATGACCTAAACGGCAGTGCCACAAATAAGTTGCACTATCATTATTAACTTTGCATCTTTTGGCTTCATTATTATGAATATGTGTATCACTACGATCGAGATCCAACAAACCATTTTATTGGGTGTATGACCATAGAAGGTTTTATTCATGTAAACAGAACAACAATTATTCTCTAATTTAAATGAATAACCGTATTGCAACAAACATGATCAAATCATATTCATGCTCAACGCAAACACCAAATAACACTTATTTAGTTTCAACACTAATCCCGAAAGTATAGGGAGTGTGCGATGATGATCATATCAATCTTGGAACTACTTCCAACACACATTGTCACCTCTCCTTTTACTAGTCTATGTTTATTCTGCAACTCCCGTTTCGAGTTACTACTCTTAGCAACTGAACCAGTATCAAATACCGAGGGGTTTCTATAAACACTAGTAAAGTACACATCAATAACATGTATATCCAATATACCTTTGTTCACTTTGCCATCCTTCTTATCCACCAAATAGTTGGGGTAGTTCCGCTTCCAGTGACCAGTCCCTTTGCAGTAGAAGCACTTAGTCTCAGGCTTAGGACCAGACTTAGGCTTCTTCACTTGAGCAGCAACTTGCTTGCCGTTCTTCTTGAAGTTCCCCTTCTTCCCTTTGCCCTTTTCTTGAAACTAGTGGTCTTGTTAACCATCAACACTTGATGCTCTTTCTTGATTTCTACCTTCGTCGATTTCAGCATCGCGAAGAGCTTGGGAATTACTTTCGTCATCCCTTACATACTATAGTTCATCACGAAGTTCTACTAACTTGGTAATGGTGACTAGAGAATTCTGTCAATCACTATTTTATCTGGAAGATTAACTCCCACTTGATTCAAGCGATTGTAGTACCCAGACAATCTGAGCACATGCTCACTGCTTGAGCTATTCTCCTCCATCTTTTAGCTATAGAACTTGCTGGAGACTTCATATCTCTCAACTCGGGTATTTGCTTAAAATATTAACTTCAACTCCTGGAACATCTCATATGGTCCATGACGTTCAAAACGTATTTGAAGTCCCGATTCTAAGCCGTTAAGCATGGTGCACTAAACTATCAAGTAGTCATCATATTGAGCTAGCCAAACGTTCATAACGTCTGCATCTGCTCCTGCATTAGGTCTGTCACCTAGCGGTGCATCAAGGACATAATTCTTCTGTGCAACAATGAGGATAATCCTCAGATCACGGATCCAATCCGCATCTTTGCTACTAACATCTTTCAACATAATTTTTCTCTAGGAACATATCAAAAATAAACACAGGGAAGCAACAACGCGAGCTATTGATCTACAACATAATTTGCAAAATACTATGAGGACTAAGTTCATGATAAATTTAAGTTCAATTAATCATATTACTTAAGAACTCCCACTTAGATAGACATCCCTCTAATCATCTAAGTGATTACGTGATCCAAATCAACTAAACCATAACCGATCATCACGTGAAATGGAGTAGTTTTCAATGGTGAACATCACTATGTTGATCATATCTACTATATGATTCACGCTCGACCTTTCGGTCTCAGTGTTCCGAGGCCATATCTGCATATGCTAGGCTCGTCAAGTTTAACCTGAGTATTCTGTGTGTGCAAAACTAGCTTGCACCCATTGTAGATGGACGTAGAGCTTATCACACCCGATCATCACGTGGTGTCTGGGCACGACAAACTTTGGCAACGGTGCATACTCAGGGAGAACACTTTTATCTTGAAATTTAGTGAGAGATCATCTTATAATGCTACCGTCAATCAAAGCAAGATAAGATGCATAAAAGATAAACATCACATGCAATCAATATAAGTGATATGATATGGCCATCATCATCTTGTGCTTGTGATCTCCATCTCCGAAGCACCGTCATGATCACCATCGTCACCGGCGCGACACCTTGATCTCCATCGTAGCATCGTTGTCGTCTCGCCAACTATTGCTTCTACGACTATCGCTACCGCTTAGTGATAAAGTAAAATAATTACATGGCGATTGCATTGCATACAATAAAGCGACAACCATATGGCTCCTGACAGTTGCTGATAACTCGGTTACAAAACATGATCATCTCATACAATAAAATTCAGCATCATGTCTTGACCATATCACATCACAACATGCCCTGCAAAAACAAGTTAGACGTCCTCTACTTTGTTGTTGCAAGTTTTACGTGGCTGCTACTTGCTTAGCAAGAACCGTTCTTACCTACGCATCAAAACCACAACGATAGTTTGTCAAGTTGGTGTTATTTTAACCTTCGCAAGGACCGGGCGTAGCCACACTCGGTTCAACTAAAGTGAGAGAGACAGACACCCGCCAGTCACCTTTAAGCAACGAGTGCTCGCAACGGTGAAACCAGTCTCGCGTAAGCGTACGCGTAATGTCGGTCCGGGCAGCTTCATCTCACAATACCGCCGAACCAAAGTATGACATGCTGGTAAGCAGTATGACTTATATCGCCCACAACTCACTTGTGTTCTACTCGTGCATATAACATCAACGCATTAAACCAGGCTCGGATGCCACTATTGGGGAACGTAGTAATTTCAAAAATTTCCTATGCACACGCAAGATCATGGTGATGCATAGCAACGAGAGGGGAGAGTGTTGTCCACGTACCCTCGTAGACCGAAAGAGGAAGCGTTAACACAACGTGGTTGATGTAGTCGTACGTCTTCACGATCGGACCGATCAAGTACCGAACGCACGGCACCTCCGAGTTCAGCACACGTTCAGCTCGATGACGTCCCTCGAACTCCGATCCAACCGAGTGTTGAGGGAGAGTTTCGTCAGCACGACGGCGTGGTGACGATGATGATGTTCTACCGACGCAGGGCTTCGCCTAAGCACCGCTACAATATTATCGAGGTGTAATATGGTGGAGGGGGGCACCGCACACGGCTAAAAGATCGTTGATCAATTGTGTGTCTCGAGGTGCCCCCCTGCCCCCGTATATAAAGGTGCAAGGGGGAGGCTGCCGGCCAAGGAGGAGAGGCGCGCCTAGGAGGAGTCCTACTCCTACCGGGAGTAGGACTCCCCCCCCTTTCCATGTTGGACTAGGAGAGAGGGGAAAGAGGTGGAGGGGAGGAAGGAAGGGGGGCGCCGCCCCCTCTCCTTGTCCTATTCGGACTGGGGGGGAAGGGGCGCGTGGACCTGCCCTGGCCTCCTCTCCTCTCTTCCACCTAGGCCCAATAAGGCCCATTAAGTTACCGGGGGGTTCCGGTAACCTCCCGGTACTCCGGAAAAATCCCGATTTCACCCGGAACACTTCCGATGTCCAAACATAGGCTTCCAATATATCAATCTTTATGTCTCGACCATTTCGAGACTCCTCGTCATGTCCGTGATCACATCCGGGACTCCGAACAACCTTCGGTACATCAAAACATATAAACTCATAATATAACTGTCATCGTAACGTTAAGCGTGCGGCCCTACGGGTTCGAGAACTATGTAGACATGACCGAGACACCTCTCCGGTCAATAACCAATAGCGGAACCTGGATGCTCATATTGGTTCCCACATATTCTACGAAGATCTTTATCTGTCAGACCGCATAACAACATACGTTGTTCCCTTTGTCATCGGTATGTTACTTGCCCGAGATTCGATCGTCGGTATCTCTATACCTAGTTCAATCTCGTTACCGGCAAGTCTCTTTACTCGTTCCGTAATACATCATCCCGCAACTAACTCATTAGTCACAATGCTTGCAAGGCTTATAGTGATGTGTATTACTGAGTGGGCCCAGAGATACCTCTCCGACAATCGGAGTGACAAATCCTAATCTCGAAATACGCCAACCCAACAAGTACCTTTGGAGACACCTGTAGAGCACCTTTATAATCATCCAGTTACGTTGTGACGTTTGGTAGCACACAAAGTGTTCCTCCGGTAAACGGGAGTTGCATAATCTCATAGTCATAGGAACATGTATAAGTCATGAAGAAAGCAATAGCAACATACTAAACGATCGAGTGCTAAGCTAACGGAATGGGTCAAGTCAATCACATCATTCTCCTAATGATGTGATCCCGTTAATCAAATGACAACTCATGTCTATGGCTAGGAAACATAACCATCTTTGATCAACGAGCTAGTCAAGTAGAGGCATACTAGTGACACTCTGTTTGTCTATGTATTCACACATGTATCAAGTTTCCAGTTAATACAAAACTAGCATGAATAATAAACATTTATCATGATATCAGGAAATAAATAATAACTTTATTATTGCCTCTAGGGCATATTTCCTTCAAAAAACACATCTAACCAGAGGCTAGATCGAAGATTTATTCCTAAACAGAAGCAAAAAGGAAAAAAATAAAAATAAAATTGGGTTGCCTCCCAACAAGCGCTATCGTTCAACGCCCCTAGCTAGGCATAAGAGCAAGAATAGATCTAGGTATTGCCATCTTTGGTTGGCATTTCTTTAATGAGACATCTATCACCCTCAGGAGTTTCTTCCTTTTTATTAATTATCAAACTTCTAGGCAGAAAATCAAAAAATTCATTTGTAGCAAATGGTTCCTTAATGATAGCAAAAAGATTGGGATGAATACTTATAGATTTGAGATCCGCAGTTTCCTTGCTAGAGGATTCACCCTTATTTTTAGGAACATACATAAGCTTGGCAATTTTAGTTGGAGGACTTGGAGTATTCTTTACGGAAGAAAAAGCGGTTCCCAAGTTGGTAATAATACCCTCAAGTTTATCGATTCTAGTGGAATCCTGATTTATTCTTTCATTAACTATGGGTTCCTTCTCCTTAATATTTTTCAAAGTGACTCCTACTTTAGATCCATATTGGGTAATTTGGTTGTGGATCTTTTTATCCAAATTTTCAATTAACTCTACGGTAGCAACTTTATTTTCAATAATTTCAAGTCTTTGCATTACATGCTCCAAAGTTAACATAGTTCCATTAACCAAAAGAGGGGGTGAGCCAAACAAATCTATCAAAGCATTATAAGAATCAAAAGTATTGCTACCCAAGAAATTCCCTCCGGTAATGGTATCAAGGATATATCTGTACCAAGGAGTAGCGTCTACATAAAAATTGCGGAGAAGAACGGAAGTAGATTGCTTCCTGGTATATCTATTTTGAGCATTGCAAATTCTATACCAAGCGTCTTTTAGATTTTCTCCTTCCCTTTGCTTAAAATTAAGAACATCATTTTCGGGAGACAACGGAGAAGATAGGGGACTAGCCATCACGACAAGCAAGCGATCCAACACACGAGCAAATAAGAAGAGAGCGAAAAAGAGGTGAACGGAAAAGAGAGGGCGAATAAAACGGCAAGGGTGAAGTGAGGGAGAGGAAAACGAGAGGCAAATGGCAAATATTGTAATGAGGGAGATAAGGGTTTGTGATGGGTACTTGGTATGTTGACTTTTGCGTAGACTCCCCGGCAACGGCGCCAGAAATGGCTCGTTGTCGGGAGTCAAATCTTGACTTGACTTGGTGTAGGCCTCCCCGGCAACGGCGCCAGAAATCCTTCTTGCTACCTCTTGAGCACTGCGTTGGTTTTCCCTTGAAGAGGAAAGGGTGATGCAGTAAAGTAGCGTAAGTATTTCCCTCAGTTTTTGAGAACCAAGGTATCAATCCAGTAGGAGGCCACGCACGAGTTCCTCGCACCTACACAAACAAATAAAATCCTCGCAACCAACGCAATAAAGGGGTTGTCAATCCCTTCAAGGTCACTTACGAAAGTGAGATCTGATAGATATGATAAGATAATATTTTTGGTAATTTTGTGATAAAGACGCAAAGTAAAGAAAGCAAAATAAAAATGGCGCCAGAAATAGCTTGTTGACGGGAGATTAATATGATGGAAAATAGACCCGGGGGCCATAGGTTTCACTAGTGGCTTCTCTCATGAGCATAAGTATTACGGTGGGTGAACAAATTACTGTTGAGCAATTGACAGAATTGAGCATAGTTATGAGAATATCTAGGTATGATCATGTATATAGGCATCACGTCCGCGACAAGTAGACCGACTCCTGCCTGCATCTACTACTATTACTCCACACATCGACCGCTATCCAGCATGCATCTAGAGTATTAAGTTCAAAAGAACAGAGTAACGCTTTAAGTAAGATCACATGATGTAGAGGGATAAACTCATGCAATATGATATAAACCCCATCTTGTTATCCTCGATGGCAACAATACAATACGTGCCTTGCTGCCCCTACTGTCACTGGGAAAGGACACCGCAAGATTGAACCCAAAGCTAAGCACTTCTCCCATTGCAAAAAGATCAATCTAGTAGGCCAAACCAAACTGATTCAAATATTGTTCATAGATAAACTTGATCATAAACCCACAATTCATCGGTCTCAACAAACACACCGCAAAAGAAGATTACACCGAATAGATCTCCATGAGAGAGGGGGAGAACATTGTATTGAGATCCAAAAAGAGAGAAGAAGCCATCTAGCTAATAACTATGGACCCGAAGGTCTGAGGTAAACTACTCACACATCATCGGGAGGCTATGGTGTTGATGTAGAAGCCCTCCGTGATCAATGCCCCCTCCGTCAGGACGCCGGAAAAGGCCCCAAGATGGGATCTCACGGGTACAGAAGGTTGCGGCAGTGGAATTAGGTTTTCGTGGATGCTTCTGTTGGTTTGGGGGTACGTAGGTATATATAGGAGGAAGAAGTACGTCGGTGGAGCAACGTGGGCCCCACGAGGGTGGAGGGCGCGCCCAGGGGGGTCCAAGTCCTCTGGATCACGTTCGTTTCGAAAATCACGTTCCCGAAGGTTTCATTCCGTTTGGACTCCGTTTGATATTCTTTTTCTGCGAAACTCTGAAATAGGCAAAAAAACAGCAATTCTGGGTTGGGCCTCCGGTTAATAGGTTAGTCCCAAAAATACTATAAAAGTGTATAACAAAGCCCATTAATCATCCAAAACAGAATATAATATAGCATGAAGCAATAAAAAATTATAGATACGTTGAAGACGTATCAGGGCACCGCACACGGCTAAAACAACTATTAACTTGTGTGGCTATGGGGTGCCCCCTTCCCCCGTATATAAAGGAGTGGAGGAGGGGGAGGGCCGGCCCTCTATGGCGCGCCCTGGGAGGAGTCCTACTCCCACTGGGAGTAGGATCCCCCCTTCCCTAGTTCGAGTAGGAGAGAAGGAAGGAGGAGAGAGGGAGAAGGAAAGGGGGCGCCGCCCCCCTTCCCTAGTCCAATTCGAACCCAAGGGGGAGGGGGCGCGCGGCCTGCCCTGGCCGCCCCTCTCTCTCCACTAAAGCCCATTGGGGCCCATATACTCCCCGAGGGGTTCCGGTAACCCCCCGGTACTCCGGTAAATGCCCGAACTCACCCGGAACCATTCCGATGTCCAAACATAGTCATCCAATATATCGATCTTCGTGGCTTGACCATTTCGAGACTCCTCGTCATGTCCGTGATCATATCCGGGACTCCGAACAACCTTTGGTACATAAAACACATAACTCATAATACTGATCGTCACCGAATGTTAAGCGTGCGGACCCTACGGGTTCGAGAACTATGTAGACATGACCGAGACTCATCTCCGGTCAATAACCAATAGCAGAACCTGGATGCTCATATTGGTTCCTACATATTCTACGAAGATATTTATCGGTCAAACCGCACAACAACATATGTAGTTCCCTTTGTCATCGGTATGTTACTTGCCCGAGATTCGATCGTCGGTATCTCAATACCTAGTTCAATCTCGTTACCGGCAAGTCTCTTTACTCGTTCTGTAATGCATCATCCCGCAACTAACTCATTAGTCACAATGCTTGCAAGGCTTATAGTGATGTGCATTATCGAGAGGGCCCAGAGATACCTCTCCAATACTCGGAGTGACAAATCCTAATCTCGATCTATGCCAACTCAACAAACACCAACGGAGACACCTGTAGAGCATCCTTATAATCACCCAGTTACGTTGTGACGTTTGATAGCACACTAAGTGTTCCTTCGGTATTCAGGAGTTGCATAATCTCATAGTCATAGGAACATGTATAAGTTATGAAGAAAGCAATAGCAACAAACTAAACGATCATCGTGCTAAGCTAACGGATGGGTCAAGTCAATCACATCATTCCCTAATGATGTGATCCCGTTTATCAAATGCCAACTCTTTGTCCATGGCTAGAAAACTTAACCATCTTTGATTAACGAGCTAGTCAAGTAGAGGCATACTACTAACACTCTGTTTCTCTATGTATTCACACATGTACTAAGTTTCCGGTTAATACAATTTTAGCATGAATAATAAACATTTATCATGATATAAGGAAATATAAATAACAACTTTATTATTGCCTCTAGGGCATATTTACTTCATGATGCATGTTTGACCGTTACTTACCGGCGTCGCTAGAAACCACTTTGGCCCGATGCATGAGATCAGCGGATTGAAGCGGAAATTTGCGCGGCGATGCTGCCTACCGGCAGCCGCTCCTCTAATCAGCTAGTAATGCCTCACATCGTATACTGGTTTATGTGTTGTATAAAAAGTGTTCCATTTTTATGCAATGTTTGGTATTTCAATGGCTGGCCCACCACTACAGCTCACATACAAGATTGACAGTAATGTGACGGACCCGCTCTCTCTCTCTCTTCTCTCATACAATAAATCCAACCATTTCTTTCACCTTGGCTAATTTAAAACATTCATATCTTTTAAACCATATATTTGTTTTTGAAACATTTTTTATATTTGAACTCCTTGCGCTAAAACTATTAAAATAAGATCAATCTTGAATATTTTTCAACCATGTTTAAATTCGAGTGTGCATTTCACATTTCAAAATAATCAATTTCACATTGATACATTACAATTTCACAAATTTCGAATTTACATTTCACTTTCCATTGGCTTGTTTCACAAATATAACATATATTTCAATTGCGCATTTCTAAAATAACCTATTCCACTCTTTTGAAATACATTTTCAAATAATCAGTTTCACACAGATACATTACAGTTTCACTTTTGTGACTACTATTTCACACTTTACGACTTACATTTCGGATATTCCCTTTTGCTCCTACGTGCATATGCACCCATTGTCGAAATACACATTTCGAAAAGTTGAAAAATTCGGAACAAAAATCCCGCGTGTATATTCGGACATTTTATGTCCGTTCACAAGGTTTCGGTGAAAAACGATATTTTTTTGTGGCTTGTGTAAAAAAGACAATTTCTGATGCTTCATTCTAACTATTCACGAGGCATTTCTTTATCTTTTTTACACAAGCCATAAAAAACGTCGTTTTTCACCGAAACCTTGTGAACGGACATAAAATGTCCGGATATACACGCGGGATTTTTGTTCCGAATTTTTCAACTTTTCAAAATGTGTGTTTTCGACAATGGGTGCATATGCACCTAGGAGCAAAAAAGCCGCGTCACTTTCAGTAGCTTGTTTCACAAAAAACAACTATTTCAATTGCACATTTCTTAAATAAACCATTTCATTATTTTGAAATAGATTGTTTCACATTTTCAAAATAATCAATTTCGCAATGATGCATTATAATTTTACTTTCCGTGGTTGCTATTTCATAATTGAGAACTACATTTCACATTTCACTCGGTTGTTTCACAAAAAAAACATCTATTTCAATTGCGCATTTAAAAAAAACATGTTTCACTCTTTTGACAAAAATGGTTACACATTTCCAAATAATCAGTTTCACAAGCTATCACTTTAATTTCATATTTGGGTTAATACAGGTTTCTAGTGAATTAAGTTGGTTTCACACATTTCAATTGAAATAGGGTTTTCCATATTTTTCTAGTGAAATAGATTTGTTTCACATATGGAATGTGAAATGTTGAAATTTAAAAGTGTTAAAAAATGTATCCAAGATTGGTCTAGTTCTAAAGCTTTCGTCGCCAGGAGTTCAAATATATAAATTATTTCAAATATTAATTTATAGTTTAAATGATATGGACAATTTAATTTAGCTAAGATGAAACAAAAGGATGAATTTATGTGTGAGAGAAGAGAGAGCGGGCTGTCACATGCTGCCACCGCTTCTATCCCTGCCATACGAAAGGAGAATGGTGGGATCAAACTGTTGTATTAGGCATGGTATTCAGTCTGTATATCAAAAAGGGGAGAATAATAGACGTTTATCGCCCGAATCTTAAAGCCATCGATGGAAGGTGAGATTGTTTTCAGTATGTACCGCAAACGATCAAGATGACTTTCCCATCAGCGGATTGAGCGTGAGCAACGTCGTCGGAAGAGGAGACCTCTGCAGTAACGTTGCTAGCGACTTAGTTAGCACACAAGACCTCGTTGAGCAAAACGGAAAATTGCGCGTTAACGCCAGGTAGTGGCAGATCTCTAGCCGTTTATTGAGTGTTGAAGAGTCATGTGCGAGAAAATGTATAACACGTGAACCATTTTTCAGATAAAATACACTGCAATACACCGTGCGCATGTCAAATGATACAGTAGGTCCCCATGCTTTTTAGTCAGATGGTGCACCACGGTTGCATGCATGCGCTGCCATTCTCTCTCTTCTCTCTCCCAGACAAACCTATCCATTTATTTTACGATTGCTAACTTAAGTCGTTCATATCTTTTAAATCAATATTCCAGTTTGAAAACTATTTATATATTTGAACTTTAAAACAAGACCGATTTTGAATACATTTTAAATAAGTTTAAAATTCATTAAACATATTTCACTCGCTTGAAATCTTTTAAATAAAATGATTTCAATCATTTTCACAAGTTGATATTTTTGCTTCATGTTGTTTTTCACTTTCTAAACTTACATTTCATTTTCCACTGGCGTGTTTCAGAAAAATCATATCTATTTCAATTGCACATTTTTTAAAGAAAATATTTCACTATTTTAAAATAATTCGTTTCACATTCGGAAAAACGATTTCACAAGTTGACATTTCAGTTTCATAATGTCTTTCATTTTTGGAACCTACATTTCATTTTACTTTGGCTTTTTTCATAGAAATGACATGTATTTCAATTGCGCATTTTTGAAATAACATGTTTCACACTCTTGAAATAAACTGTTACACATTTTGAAATAATCATTTTCACAAGTTGTCATTTCACTTGATATAGTTTTTTACTTTCAGAACCTACATTTCACTTTGCACTGGTTTGTTTCCCAAAAATCAACTCTATTTCAATTTCACGCTATTGAAATAGCATATTTCACTCTTTTAAAATAAACCATTACACATTTCAAAATTTTCAATTTCACAAGTTGACATTCAGTTTCACTTTTTATTTCCGACTTTCAGAACCTACATTTCACTTTGCACTAGTTTGTTTCACAAAAATTACATCTATTTCAATTTCACTTTACTGAAAAAGCATATATCGCTCTTTTTGAGTAAACTGTTATACATGTCATAATCTTCAATTTCACAAGTTGAGATTTTAGTTTCACATTTTTTTTCCAATTTCAGTAGGTGCATTTTATTTTTCACTGGATTCTTTCACAAAAATCACATCTATTTCAATTGCGTATTTTCGAACTAACTTATTTTACTCTTTTGAAATAAAAATGTTAATTAGTTTCACAAGTTGACATTGGAGTTTCATATTTGGGTTTAATCGGTTTATGTAAAAAATGTTATTTTCACAAGTTGATATTTTAGTTTCACATTCTTTTCACTTTCAGTAGGTGCATTTTACTTTTCACTGGTTTCTTTCACAAAAATCACATCTATTTCAATTGCACATTTATGAAATAACTTATTTTACTCTTTTGAAATAAAAATGTTACACACTTACAAATAATTAGTTTCACAAGTTGACATTTGAGTTTCATATTTGGGTTTAATAGGTTTGTGTGAAAAATGGTATTTTCATGTATTTCTAGTGAAATAGGTTTGTTTTAAATTTTTCTAGCGAAATGGGTTTATTTCACATATGAAATGTGAAATGTTGAAAAATCAAATGTTTTTGAAATAAAAAAATATTGCACAGTTCCAAATAATTAGTTTCACAAGTTGGCAGTTGAGATTTTAGTTTCACATTTTTTCACCTTCAATAGGTGCATTTTACTTTTCATTGGCTTTTTCACAAAAATCACATCTATTTTCGATTCCACATTTATGAAATAACATTTTTTTAACTCTTTTGAAATAAAAATGTTACACTCTGCCAAATGATTAGTTTCACAAATTGACATTTGAGTTTCATATTTAGTTTTCATATGTTTATGTAAAAAAAATGTTATTTTCACAAGTTGAGATTTTAGTTTCACATTTTTTTCACTTTAAGTAGGTGCATTTTACTTTTCATTGACTCCTTTCACAAAAATCAAATCTATTTGAATTGCATATTTATGAAATAATGTTTTTTACTCTTTTGAAATAAAAGTGTTACACACTTCCAAATAATTAGTTTCACATTTTTTTCACTGTCAATAGGTACATTTTACTTTTCGCTCGCTTATTTCACAAAAATCACATCTATTTCAATTGCACATTTATGAAATAACATTTTTTCACTCTTTTGAAATAAAAATGTTACACTCTTCCAAATGATTAGTTTCACAAGTTGACATTTGAGTTTCATATTTGGGTTTAATAGGTTTATGTAAACAATGTAATTTTCACAAGTTGAGATTTTAGTTTAACAATTTTTCACGTTCAGTAGGTGCATTTTACTTTTCACTGGCTTCTTTAACAAAAATAACATCTATTGCAATTGCATATTTATGAAATAATGTTTCTTTTTCCTCCTCTGAAATAAATATGTTACACACTTCCAAATAATTAGTTTCACAAGTTGAGATTTTAGTTTCACATTTTTTTACTGTCAATAGGCACATTTTACTTTTCGCTGTCTTCTTTGACAAAAATCACATCTATTTAAATTGCACATTTCTGAAATAATATTTTTTTTACTCTTTTAAAATAAAAATGTTACACTCTTCCAAATGATTAGTTTCACAAGTTGACATTTGAGTTTCATATTTGGCTTTAATAGATTTATGTGAAAAATGTTATTTTCACAAGTTGAGATTTTAGTTTTACATTTTTTCACTGTCAATAGGTTCATTTTGCTTTTCGCGGGCTTCTTTCACAAAAATCACATTTTTATTTCAATTGCACGTTTATGAAATAACATTTTGTTCTCGTTTGAAATAAAAATGTTACACTCTTCCAAATGATTAGTTTCACAAGTTGATATTTGAGTTTCATATTAGGTTCAATAGGTTTATGTAAAAAATGTTATTTTCACAAGTTGAGATTTTAGTTTCACATTTTTTTTCACTTCCAGTAGGTGCATTTCACTTTTCACCGGCTTCTTTAACAGAAATCACATATATTTCAATTGCACATTCATGAAATAATGTTTTTTTACTCTTTTGAAATAAAAATATTACACACTTCTAAATAATTAGTTTCACAAGTTGAGATTTTAGTTACACTTTTTTTACTGTCAATAGCTGCATTTTACTTTTCGTTGGCTTCTTTCAAAAAAATCACATCTATTTAAATTGCACATTTATGAAATAACATTTTTTTACTCTTTTGAAATAAAAATGTTACACTCTTCCAAATGATTAGTTTCATCCGTTGACATTTGAGTTTCATATTTGGGTTTAATAGGTTTATGTAAAAAAATGTTATTTTCAGAAGTTGAGATTTTAGTTGCACATTTTTTTAATTTCAGTAGGTGCATTTTACTTTTCACTGTCTTCTTTAACAAAAATCACATCTATTTCAATTGAACATTTATGAAATAATGTTTTTTTACTCTTTTGAAATAAAAATGTTGCGCACTTCCAAATAACTAATTTCACAAGTTGACATTTGAGTTCCATATTTGGGTTTAATAGGTTTATGCCAAAAATGTTATTTTCACAAGTTGAGATTCGAGTTTCACATTTTTTTTCACTTTTAGTAGGTGCATTTTACTTTTCACTTACTTCTTTCACAAAAATCACATCTATTTCAATTGCACATTTACGAAATAACTTATTTACTCTTTTGAAATAAAAATGTTACACAGTTAGAAATAATTTGTTTCACAAGTTGACATTAGAGTTTCATATTTGGGTTTAATTGGTTTATGTGAAAAATGTCATATTCACAAGTTGAGATTTTAGTTTCACATATTTTTCCTTTTAGTAGGTGCATTTTACATTTCACTGGCTTCTTTCACAAAAATTACATCTATTTCAATTGGACATTTATCAAATAACTTATTTTACTCTTTTGAAATAAAAATGTTACACGCTTCCAAATAATTAGTTTCACAAATTGACATTTGAGTTTCATATTTGGGTTTTTTAGTTTTATGTGAATACTCTTATTAGATTTTAGTTTCACATTTTTTTCACTTGTAGTATGTGCATTTTACTTTTCACTGGCTTATTTCATAAAAATCACATATATTTCAGTTGGACATTTACGAAGTAACTTATTTTACTCTTTTGAAATAAAAATTTTACACACTTCCAAATAATTAGTTTCACAAGTTGACATTTGAGTTTCATATTTGGGTTTAAACAACTTTTGTAAAAAATGGTTATTTACACAAGTTGAGATTTTAGTTTCACATTTTTTATCGCTTTCAATAGGTGCATTTTACTTTTCACTGGCTTCTTTCACAAAAATCACATCTATTTCAATTGCACATTTCATAAAGAACTTATTTTACTCTTTTGAAATAAAAAAAATTTACACACTTCCAAATAATTAGTTTCGGAAGTTGACATTTGAGTTTCATTTTTGGGTTCAATAGTTTTTATGTAAAAAATGTTATTTTCACAAGTTGAGATTTTAGTTTCACTTTTTTTTTCACTTTCGGTAGGTGCTTTTTTTACTTTTCACTGGCTTCTTTCACAAAAATCACATGTAATTCAATTGCACATTTATCAAATAACTGATTTTACTCTTTTGAAATAAAATATTACACACTTCCAAATAATTAGTTTCACAAGTTGACATTTGAGTTTCATATTTTGGTTTAATAGGTTTACGCGAAATTTTTTATTTTTCACAAGTTGAGATTTTAGTTTCACATTTTTTTTCAATTTCAGTAGGTGCATTTTATTTTTTTACTGGCTTCTTTCACGAAAATCACATCTATTTCAACTGAACATTGATGAAATAACTTGTTTTAGTCTTTTCAAATTAAAATATTACACACTTCCAAATAATTAATTTCACAAGTTGACATTTGAGTTTCATATTTGGGTTTAACTGGTTTATGTGAAAAATGTTATTTTCACAACTTGAGATTTTAGTTTCACATTTTTTTTACTTGCAGTACGTGCATTTTACTTTTCACTGGCTTATTTCATAAAAATCACATCTATTTCAATTGCACATTTATGAAATAACTTATTTTACTCTTTTGAAATAAAAATGTTACACACTTCCAAATAATCAGTTTCACAAGTTGACATTTGAGTTTCATATTTGGTTTAATAGGTTTATGTGAAAATGTTATTTTCACAAGTTGAGATTTTAATTTCACATTTTTTTCTCACTTTCAGTAGGTGCAATTTACTTTTCATTGACTTCTTTCACAAAAAACACATCTATTTCAATTGCACATTGAAATAACTTTTTTTACTCTCTTGAAATAAAAATGTTGCACAGTTCCAAATAATAGTTTCACAAGTTGACATTTAAGTTTCATATTTGGGTTTAATAGGTTTATGTGAAAATTGTTATTTTTGCAAGTTGGGATTTTAGTTTCACATCTTTTTCATTTTCAGTAGGTGCGTTTTACTTTTCACTGGCTTCTCTCAGAAAAATCATATCTATCTCAATTGCACATTTATGAAATAACTTATTTTATTCGTTTGAAATAAAAAATGTTACACATTTCCATATAATTAGTTTCACAAGTTGACATGTGGGTTTCATATTTGGGTTTAATAGGTTTATGTGAAAAATGTTATTTTCACAAGTTGAAATTTTAGTTTCACATTTTTTTCACTTTCAGTAGGTGTATTTTACTTTTCACTGGCTTCTTTCAGAAAAATCACATCTATTTCAATTGCACATTTATGAAATAACTTATTTTACTATTTTGAAATAAAAATGTTACATACTTCCAAATAATTAGTTTCACAAGTTGACATTTGAGTTTCATATTTGTGTTTAATAGGTTTGTGTGAGAAATGTTATTTTCACATATTTCTAGTGAAATAGGGTTGTTTTAGATTTTTCTAGTGAAATGGGTTTATTTCACATATGAAATGTGAAATGTCAAAAATTAAATGTTTTTGAAATATATCGAAAATTGATCAAGTTTTAAAGTTCTTGACGCCAGGAGTCCAAATATATGAAAAGTTTCAAAACGAGTCTATAGTTTAAAAGATATGGTTGATTTAAATTGTGTAAGAGGAAATAAAGTATATGGATTTGTTCCGCAGGTAGAGTAAGAGGAGAGACTTGCATGCATACCGTCCCTGACAGAAGTTGTAGTTTAGGGTCCATTATGCTGCCACTGATTTAACTTAAAATAAAGATACAAAAAATATACTCCCTTCATCTGAAAATACTTGTTATCAAAATAGATAAAAAGAGATGTATCTAGAATTAAAATACGTCTACATACATCCCCTCTTATCCATTTTGATGACAAGTATTTCCGGATGAAGGGAGTACTAGTGCTATGCATATAGGTGGGCCATACAGTTTCATGAATCTGAAAAAATGGATGGCTTCAGAGCATCTCCAACAGTCGCGCAATGCGCGACGCGCTAAAAATCAGAATACAGTGCTGGGTGAGCCAGCTTTTGCGTGCGGTGGTGCGCTGGCTCCAGCGGCCGCCATAAAATAAAGCGCACCCGCCAGCAGGCACGCTATATTTCATTTGTTTTTTTCTTTTACGCCTACTATGTGAACTACGATTCGATACATATTTGATTCCGATAGTAAAAATATGGAGATAGTTCGTCACATAGCCTGCTTCTACGATACAAAATAAAACGAAAAACTACTACTACTCGTCATTCTCTGACTCGGACTCTGCCTCGGTGATGTCCTCCTCCGACGTCTGAGATTTGGCGTTAAGGAACTGCTCGTCGCTGGAGTCCCAGGAGGACGCATCTCCTAGCGCGATGTTGTATTTAGCGACCGCCTTCCGCGTTCGCTTGTCCTCGCGATAGGCGGCTCGCTCCTCCCTCCTCTTCGCCCTCTCCATCCTCCTCTCAGCAAAGAACTGTTCCTCGTTGATGATGTCTTGCGGGAAGCGTTGGCTCCACAGCGCCATGGCTTCCTCGTCCATCTCGGCCAGGCTGAGACGGCGCTCCCGCCTTCGGTTCTTGCGACGATCCTCGTCGGTGATAAGCCTCGGGAAAGGCGCCAACTCCTGTGCCCGCTCCCGCGTCGCCACGTCGGCGAAGTTCATGTCCCAACAGGACCGCCGGAGGCGCCACGCCGCAGTGGCGTATGCGCGGGCGCCATCCTGGCCGGTGTCAAAGGTTCCGAGGCCAAGGCGCACGCCGCCGCCCGTCCGAATCTCGGCGGAGTAGTTGCCGGACGGACGCACGCGGACGCCGCGGTAGCCCGAAGCTCCCCGGCGGCGAGGCGGCATGGTGGCACGGTGGTGTCGTGTTGGCGGCAAGGAGAGAAAGCTGTAGAGGGAGCGATGAGAGAGCGGCAGAGGGCGTTGCAATTTTATAGGCGCGCCGGACGCGGTGCGCCAAATCTAGCGCGCGAGCTGCCGCCTTTTCCCGCGCGCGTGCAATCGTTTCCCGCGCGCAAGTTTCCCGCCACCGCTGGAGCGCGCGAAAACGTCCCACGCGCGCTAAAAAGCCAGTTTACCGCGCGCGTCTTTTGACGCGGCTGTTGGAGATGCTCTCGTGTAGATGACCTAACCGCGCAAAATGAGTTTGCGCCTCCTCGGGTAACCGTCTCCATCTTGGACGTCTGAGTCAATTAAGCCACTCCACTTGTTCTCAAGAACACTTCAACAAGTTCGGACTTGCCTTCAGGAAATCGACAACGACCAGCCCACATTAGATAGCTCAACCATTTTTCGTCAGACGATGGCATTCGCTGCTCGTCTGAAAAATCGTCGCCAATCCATCTCGACGATACGCGGGGAGAATGGAGCAAATCACCCCTCGAGTTGCTCTTGCTCCCCAGACAAACTGCAGCCGGATGCCATGGAATCCAGAGCAACGAGCACCAAAGCTCGTCTCCTCTTGCTCCTGCTACTGGCATGCACATGCGGCGCCGTCTCTCCCTCAAGCGAAGCTGCTGAAGCCAAAGCGCTTCTGACATGGAAGTCCACTCTGACGTTCTCCGACGCAAACGCCTCCTCTCCGCTCTCGTCATGGTCGCCGGCCAGCTTCCCGTGCGGTTCTTGGTCCGGCGTCGCGTGCAACGCGGCCGGCCGTATCGCCGCGCTCACGGTTCCGGGGGCCGGGGTCGCAGGCACGCTCGACGCCTTGGATTTCTCCGCGTTGCCGGCGCTCGCAAGCCTCAACCTCAGCGGCAACCATCTCGCGGGCGCCATCCCCGCCAACGTCTCCCTCCTGGCCTCGCTTGCCTCGCTCGACCTTTCGAGCAACAACCTCACCGGCGGCATACCGGCGGCGCTCGGGACGCTGCGCGGCCCGCGAGCTCTTGTCCTCCGCAACAACCCGCTCGGTGGGCGGATCCCGGGGTCCCTCGCCAAGCTCGCCGCGCTGCGGCGGCTGGACCTGCAGGCCGTGCGGCTCGTGGGCACGATTCCGACGGAGTTGGGGCGCCTGAGAGCTCTCACCTTCTTGGACCTGTCCAGGAACAGCCTCTCCGGCGAGCTGCCACCGTCCTTCGCCGGGATGGCCAAGATGAGGGAGCTCTACCTGTCAAGAAACAACCTCTCGGGTGTTATTCCTCCTGACCTCTTCACTAGCTGGCCTGAGGTAACTCTGTTCTTCCTGCACTACAACTCGTTCACCGGAAGCATACCGCCGGAGATCGGCAAAGCAGGCAAGCTGCGGTTCTTGGCGCTTGAGGCCAACAACCTTACCGGCGTCATCCCGGCGGAGATCGGCAGCTTGACGGGCCTCCAGTTTCTGGATTTGGGGAGGAACTCGCTATCCGGACCGATCCCTGCTTCTATCGGAAACCTCAAGCTGCTTGTCGTCATGGCTCTGTCCTTCAACGGCCTCACTGGCTTGGTGCCCCCTGAAATTGGTAGTATGTCCTTACTACAAAACCTTGATCTCAACGGTAACCAGCTCGAGGGTGAGCTACCTGCAACTATTTCATCGCTCAAGGATCTGTACAGTCTTGACTTCAGTAACAACAAGTTCACTGGTACAATCCCAAGCATTGCCAGTAAGAAATTGCTCTCAGCTGCCTTTGCCAACAATAGTTTCTTGGGAAGCTTCCCTCGGACATTTTGCCAAATCGCATCATTGGCACTGTTGGATTTATCTAGCAACCAATTGTCAGGGGAGCTCCCTAACTGCCTGTGGGACTTGGAGGATCTATTGTTCCTAGATTTGTCAGGCAATGGTTTCTCCGGGAAGGTTCCGTCAGCTGGGTCCGCTAATTTATCATCGTTGGAATCATTGCATTTGGCAAATAACAGACTCACAGGTGGGTTCCCAACTATACTGAAGAAGTGTAAGCAGCTCATTGTCCTTGATATCGGTGGGAACCACTTTTCCAGCCAAATTCCATCATGGATAGGATCAAGTCTTCCTTTCCTGAGGATTCTCCGGCTGCGGTCGAACTCGTTTAGTGGTAGCATTCCCTTGCAACTGTCACAGCTCTCCCATCTCCAACTACTCGACCTAGCTGCCAACCAATTTCCAGGTCCCATACCGCAGGGTTTGCTTGCCAATTTAACATCCATGATGAAACCACAGACAGAATTCAACATGACTTCACTAATCCACCAGCAAATTTTACATCTAGATGCTCAGATGAATTTTGTAGAACGGATCGATGTGAACTGGAAGATGAGGAGCTACACATTCCTAGGGACGATTGCACTTATGATAGGTATCGATTTATCAGGCAATTCGCTCTCTGGTGAGATTCCAACCGAGCTAGCAAATCTCCAGGGCCTCCGGTTTCTGAATCTGTCAAGGAACCATTTGTCAGGCCACATCCCTGAAAACATTGGTGATCTCAAACTTCTGGAATCCCTTGACTGCTCATGGAATGAATTATCTGGTGCAATTCCTTCGAGCATCTCGAAACTGCCGTCTCTTAGTTCCCTCAATCTCTCCAATAATAATCTCTCTGGCGAGATACCAACTGGGAATCAGCTACAAACACTGGACGACCCTTCCATTTACAACAACAATTCTGGGCTTTGCGGATATCCATTGGTCGCATGCTCCAAAGGTTCTTCGGCTACTGTGGAAACACGGGACACAGAACTTGAAACCGTGTATTTCTACTACTCTATAATTGCTGGACTCGTCCTTGGATTTTGGTTGTGGTTGGGGTCTCTAGTTTTCTTCAAGACGTGGAGGACTTATGTTTTCTGTTGTGTAGATCGCCTGCTTCAAGATAAGGTTATGAAAAGACGCAGAGCGTTTCGTTAATGTGTGTCTATATATCGTTATGTAGCCTTTGTACTTGAGTGTAGGATATGTATAGGATTCTACGTATATTTTTCTTTACTCTTTGTATCATATATAGGATCTGTATTCCTTAAAAATATATATGTTGTTGCATACTATCTCCATCTAGATTTATTGGCCCCTTCATATTTTGTGTCAAATTTTGACCGTAGATTGACTAACAAATGTATAAGTACGCCATAAAACTTATATTGTTCTTTATCAAAAAATATGGTGGGAAATGTAGTAGAAAAAAAATCCACGTCTAGGTCGGAGCCATGGTGCAATCGCTTTAAGTCCAAAGGGAGTAAGACCGTTCTTATTCATCCCTCTCTATTTAGTCTTCCCATGTATATGATGGGGTTATATATCTTGCCGGAAGGGGTCCATAGCTCTTTTGACAAAGACCTCTCTCATTTTTTTTGGAAAGCGACGGATGGCCGACAAAAATACCTTATGGTCATGTGGGCCAATGTGTGCATGCCAAAAGACTTGGGCGAGATTGGCATTCTTGCGTCTCGTCGCATGAATGTAGCCCTTATGCTTAGATGTGTCTGACAGATACAACGTGGGGAGGGAAGGGTCTATGGTTGCAGCTGGTCTAGGGTAAGTATCTGCAGGGCGACACATTCTTGCTTGTGAGCGCAGGGAAGGGTTTTGATTCTGAAAATTCATCCAGCAGATCGAACATGAGCTGCACTAGAATTTCTGGCTTGGCCCGTGGGTTGGAGGCGCTTCACTGTGTACGAAGTTTCCTAATGTGTTTGCTATGTGCTCGAATCCTCAATGGCATTGGTTTCCACGGCGCCCAAAGTGGCCAGTAGAACATCTTGTTCCTACGGACATTTGGGCCCATGGAGTCCATTGAGTGGGCCAACTTGTGGGCCGCCCTCCCGTCGGTGCTCGCAGATTATCCAGACACCTTGTCTTGGCGGTTGACCCCCTCCGGTATCTTCTCGGTTGGCTCGGCATACCATGCCTTATGCTAATGGTTGCCCCTGTTGTGGACTTTTCCACTATGGAAAGCGCCCATACCATTGAAGATCAAGATTTGTGTTTGGCAATTGCTACGGGATCACCTCCCATATGGGACGGAGCTGCTCAAGCGGCACGACCTTGGTGATGGGTTGTGCCCCTTTTATGGTGTTGACGGGGACGCACATCTTTTGTTGCATTACGGTGATATTCCTGTGGAGCTTTGTCTGTGAGGCTCTAGGGTCTGATTGGGAGGCCCTAGACCTCCTATAAACTCGTACCAACTAGACTGGGAGGAGACGCCTCTTCTAGCTATGTTCGCGGCGCTAGCTTGGAATTTGTGGACGACGTGTAACAAGATGGTGATTGACCGGATCTTCCTTAGACGATCTGACTCTATCTTTAAATTCCTTGCATTTTTGCAGCATTCGCACCCGGTCTCTAGACAGTGGGATCATGACCGGTTTGGATTCATCATGGATACGTTGACTGCTATTGCACGCCGTCTTGCTTCGTCGTAGATCTGCTAAGCTTCCGGCCACTTGGTCTTTTTTCTTTTTCGAGAGTACGTCTAAGTGTACCATAGCTTTATAGAAGGCAGAATTCAAGTATCAAAACACTGTCACTCACTTGGTGGTCTTTTTTTCATCTTTCTTTTTAGCTTTTTATGGGCATGTTTGAGTTGTTGTCCCAGCAGAGTACTCGATTTTCAGTGTGGTACTTGAACTTGTTGCATAGACATGTCGGTTGTTTTATTCATAATAAAGCGGGGCGAAAACCTGTTTTGAGAGTTGTTGTCGGTTCATCATGTGCAAAGCCATGGTCCCACGGATTTTTATAAATATTCTCTTCCTGTGTTCTTTTAGGGAATTGGTGGTGCAAATTTCACTGCACACTGGCAAGTATACGTGTCCAAAGAGAATACTGCATACAAGTCGCATGAGTCGAAACAAAAAAGAACCAAGACAAAGAAAGATGACGATTGATGATGGTTGTTGAACCGTCTCCCTCTTGGACGGCTGGGTCAAGTAAGCCATGCTTCACCCGTTCTCAGCAGTAAATTTGGACTTTCCCAAGCAAAATCGACAACGACCAGACCACATCCACACCACATGCATACACAGCCCAACAATTTTCCAGCAGAACCGCTGCCGGTCCATCTCAGTTCTCAAATCGCTCTCTGTTAATCATCGCGTGTTTTGACTTTTCCAAAAGGTAATTTGCTTGGTTCTAAAGCTATCCAGAAGCTATCGCCTATCGGTCCATCACCTAGACCAAAATCATATGAATTTTCTGAATTCTGTCACTTTTTCGTTTGCTTGTTGTGTTTTGTGTGAATTCCCTGACTTTTTCCTCTCTTTTTTATCTGCTGTTAGACGTTGATTAAATCTCTTCATTGCCAAGGGCACATGCGCAAAAAGGAGACGACTTTCAGTTGATTTTAGCTGAGATGGTGTTGGAGGCGTTGAAGACTGCACTTCTCTGAATATTTGACAAAGCTAACACTCCTCTGGTTGCTTACTTACATCTTACAAACAGGGTTCTATGATGGGAACATTTTCAGTTAGTAGTACTTCAATATCATCCTAACGTAAAACAATGACAAAAAATGTTAAGATGATCCTTCACACCCTGTTGTTAATCACCTGGCTTGCACCCCACTCACCGACAGCTGGTTCGTCGAGAACGGCGACTTGTCGGAGTTCGACATCAGAGACATTGATGACCCCGAGCTTTCGCTCTTCGCGTTCGACCCTTTTACGTTGATGAACGGAGGCTCGGTAGGCTTGGGCAGCACCCTATCCCCACTTCCCAGCATCTCCACCACCTTCCACATCGGCGGTCTGAGGTTCGGCGATGCCTGCGCGCACAGCAGCCCGACTTGGAACACCTTGAGAGCTTCCGCCTCCGAGCATTGGTCGCGGAGGTTTGGGTCCAGGATCTCCATCAGGGTACCGGCGTTGTAGTGCTTCCATAACTGAAAATGGAAGGATGTCAGCATCAGGTTGTCTGAAATGCTACAGTATGCTAGTACTTGACAACAGAGGTGAAATGGGAGAATGTACCTGAGACATGAGGGACAATCCCTCGGCCGATGACGCCACAGAGTTGTGGTTCTTGCGGCCGGTGACGATCTCAAGGACCAGCACACCATAGCTGTAGATGTCGGCCTTCTCCGTCAGCTGCCCGTGAACGATGTACTCCGGAGCCATATATCCACTGCAAAAATGTCGGCATGGTCAGTTCTATTTCTTCAGACACATCGCGCAATTTATATCGCAACATTTTCTTCACCCCTTGATCAGATTAGATGTTTTGGACAAGTGAAACTTACAATGTTCCCGCGAGGCCGGTGCTGAGGTGGGTCTGATCTTCCATGAAGTTCCTGGCCAGGCCGAAATCGCCAATCTTAGGCCTGAACCTCTCATCCAACATCACATTGCTGGCCTTGATGTCCCTATGTATGATCCTGACCTCGGAGCCACTGTGGAGGTATGACAAACCCTCCGCCGCCCCGAGGACAATCTCCGACCGCCGCTCCCAATCCAACGCGTTCTTCTTGAAAGCATCTGCATCAACAAGCATGGAAGATCAGTCAAAATGAAAATCCACCATTTGAAGTATGACATTTTTTTTTCAGAATGCAGGAGTTGTTTTTATTTTCTTACCAAAAAGGTAGTGATCGAGGCTGGTGTTGCAGAGGTACTCGTAGACGAGGAGGCTCTCAGGGCCCTCGACGCTGCACCCGAGGAGCTTGACGAGGTTCTTGTGCTGCACCTGGCTGACGAGCTTCACCTCGTTGAAGAACTGGTCGGTCCACTGCCGCGTGTTGAGGTAGAGCCGCTTCACGGCGATCTCCCGGCCATCCGGAAGCACGCCCTGTGATATCCATCATATTATCGGGATGTCAAATTCAGATGAAGCAAGCATTTCAAGAAAGATGATCAATGAAATTCAGTGTTGCATTGTGCCAAATGTGTGGTGTTCCAAATGACACGGCAATGCACCTTGTAAACTGAACCGTAGCCGCCCTGGCCGAGCTTGTTGATCTGATTGAAGTCATCGGTCGCCTTGCGCAGCTCCTCGTACCGGAAGCCAAGCTGCGACGACATGATGGTGCGGATGATCTCGCCAGAGCCATCCATGTCTACAAAGTGTCAGAAACTCTCGTCAGATCATAGTGCAGCATCAGATATTCAGATGTAGTAAGTGGTTGCAATTTTACAGTTTTGCATACCGTCGTGGAGGTCGTCTCTCCTGGGCCTCATTCGTGTCCAGATAAATACTATGCCGATGACAGCCATGGCGGAGAGGACGGATGCGAAGACGATGATGATTATGTGCCGGGCTGCCATGGATAATTCAGAAGAAGAAGAAAGATGTCATATTCATGGCGTTTCATACGGTTTTTTTTTTTTTTGCTGTTTTCAGGCTCTGAAACCTGAAATATCGGTACGTGAATGCGCCGTTGCTGTCAGCAGAATTCAGACACGACACGGCACGACACTTGGACCAAGAACGGAATTACGACCGAGAATGTGTGTGCTGTACTCACTGGATGACCCGCCGCCGCCGCCGGCTTTCGCCGGCAGGTAGAAGGGCTGCGTGGAGTACCTGACGACACAGCCGGCGTTGAGCCCGTACCCCTCGGCGGCGCCGGGAAGGCACTGCCGCACCACCCGGTCCCGCGCGCTCTCCGTGCATGCCGTGCACGCCGTGGCGTTCAGCGACCTCCAGCACTGCGCCGCCGCGTACACTCGCGCGCCGGTCGGCATCGCGGACGCCGACGCCGACCCGGCGTAGTAGTACCCCCTCGCCCCTGGCGCGGTCGCCGTGACGTTGCGCACCAGCGCGGCGGCCGCGGCCGCGAACGCCGGGGTTGCCGGCGCGGTGTCGTTGGAGCACAGGAACGTGTCGCCGGCGTCGGTGGCGGCGGCGGTAAAGTTGCCGGCGCCGTAGCGGAGGAAGCAGCCGTCGACGTAGATGCGGCCGCCGTCGGCCGGGAGGCAGTGGGGCAGCTTCACGCGGCTCTGCGCGTAGCAGAGCTGGCAGTCGGTCGGGGAGAGGTAGGCGAGGCACTGGCCGAGCCCGAAGACGGAGAAGTTGCCGGAGCCGGAGGAGGCGGCGCCGAAGCCGGAGCGCGTCACGTTCTGGTAGATGAGCTCCAGGGTGTTGACGAAGCTCACGTCGAACGACTCCGGGTCGGCCGCCTGCCTGGACCCGCACACCGTGTCCAGGATCGCCGGCGCCGCGACCGCGTCCGCGTGCGCGCCCGCGGCCACGACGGCGACGGCCCCGGCGAGGACGATGCACCGGAGCACGCCCGCCGCGGCCGGGAGAAGAGAGTGGCGGCCGCGGGGTCTTCCCGGACGTCGCTGCATGGCGGCGTGCTCGCGCGGTGACCGCGCACCTGCAGGCGTGCCAGCGCGTGTGTGCGTGCGCGCGGGTGAATGATTGTTTTGTTTCTGGGCTCTGGGCGCGGTCGATCTCCGGGTTTTGTACGGTGGCACGTTGCGGTGTGTCGTTTCTTTCTTTCAGGTCTGAACTGCTTCAAGTGGCCGGCTGCTAAGCTGCTATAGCTTATGTGGACTGATGTGGGACAGTTGAGGCCTTGAGGGCGTACGTGCCACATCATTCGGCACCGAAGTAAGTAAGCACGCAGTTATAAAAAAAAATCATGTGATCCACTCACATAATTGAGATCAAAATATCTAGTAACCTGTTAGAGCCATCTGATAGAACACGAAGTGTTCTTTTTCTTCTTCTTTTTTGCCGGAAAGATAGAACATGAAATCTATTGTAATACTACAAAAACGATGAGAAGATCTTAATTGGATGGTACACCGGTCTATATGAACATGACGTTCATGTACAAAAAGGGATGAAGGAATTGGATGGTGTCAACTGAGATTTTTTTTTTCTAAAATGTTGAGCTATGTATCATGGTTTTCATAAATTTAAATCGTGTGAGAAACATTTTCTTATGTGCAAATCAACCCCATGACTTTTCTCATGTACAAATAGGGATGCTTTTTCTAGAAATAAATGAAACCAAAAGGCCATATATTAAGTAGCACAAACTCTTACAAAGGCATACTTACAAAAATTGATAAATACTCCCTCCGTTCCTAAATATTTGTCTTTCTAGAGGTTTGAAATGGTGACTACATATGAAACAAAATGAGTGAATTTACACTCTAAAATATGTCTATATACATCCGTATGTGATGACCATTTGAAATCTCTAGAAAGACAAATATTTAGGAACGGAGGGAGTACATCCAAATACCTGAGGGTGCCCGAAGTCTTGTTCCTCTTGCATTCATCAGCAGCTCCATCCACTTAGATGTACGCTAATCCGAGTTATGACCACTTCCTGGTTTAAAGTCGTACATATATGCATGCATGAAGCACACACAAATGCACATTCCATGAAAAATAACCCATGAAGTTCTCTTCCGACTATCGAGGGGAATGTTACCACGCTTTTTCATTATTTTTGCAACGTTCTGTTTGGATTGTTCCTTTTAAATTCTTTTATTTGTTCTTGTACCTTTACAAAAAAATTAATTATATTTCTCAAGTCAATAAAATGCTATATTTTCAAGTCGATGGAAACATAGTTACCCCTAAACATGGACATTTTCGGGGTTGGGCCAGGTTTTGGGCTAGGCATTGGAAAGCTTGACTTGATGAAATGCTATGCAAGACATCACCTAAAAGCCTAGAAAAATCAATATGTTTTGCATTTTTAATATTTTTGGTATAAATAAAGGTATTATTGAAGGAATTTTAAATATAATGGGAATTTCAAATGTTTCGGTTTTTTACGCTATTGAACTGTGCTCCGGCAATAACAATCATAGACTGCCCAACGCAAATCTAGGGCTTTTGCGTCGGGCTACCCATGTCGCAGCTTTAGTCAGATCACAAGATGATTTCGGTGAAGGATTTGGATCACCATTCTATGATATTTTCACGTGCTGCGATTTTGCTATTCTTCCAGTGGATACATTACTATATCAAAGTCATCGCCAAAAGAGTATATGGTGAGATTCATGAAGCACAAAGACTAACACTGTGTTCTTGTCAAGTCAATTTATTGGTTGTTTATACCCCCTCCGTTTTTATTTAGTCCGCGTATTAGTTTTAGTCAAAATCAAGCTTTGTAAACTTTGATAAAACTTGTAAAAAAATATTAACATATACAATAACAAATCAATACCGTTAAATTTATTATTGAATGTACTTTCACATTATATAGATTTGTTATAGTAAATGTTTGTACTTTTTTCTATAAACTCGGTCAAACTTTGCGAAGTTTGATTTCAGTCGGCTCTAATATGTAGAGTTTTTTTTTGAGACAATCTCATGAAGCTTTTATTAAATCGTCACAATGTTTACAGGGACGAAAGGAAGATTTCCGGGATGGCCTAACCAAACATGGCGGCCAATCCCTAGAGAAAGTGCATGGTTCGCTAAATTGTGAGCCTCAAAATTTGAGCTCCTAAATTCATGGCTAAAATTACAAGAATCAAAAGACCACGAGTGATCTATTATTTCATGTATGATTGCTCCGTACCGAGAGGCATTTTCCTTCCGAATATCTTCAACCACCACTTTGCAGTCGGAAGCCACATGGATTCTCCGTAGATATTAATCATCTGATAGGGCAAGAGCTTCTCGAATTGCCAAGCCTTCTAGAGTTTCCGGTTCAGCAATATATCTGAAAACTAGCGCTGAGGCTCCCAAGAACTCTCCATCAACATTTTTGCTTATTGCTACCACGGCGCCGTATCTTCTATGCTGAGGTACAGCCGCATCAACATTCACTTTTGCACTGTCTTCGATCGGCGGCTGCCAAACTGTAGGTCTTGGGGCCCTAGTTACCACCGGCCTCGACGATATTGTATTCGCCACTTGTAGTTCATTCAAATATCGTGTGATGAAGCCCTGGATGGACAATGGTGATTGGAAAATATCCTCATGGATTGCTTTCCTTCTCGCTCCCTAGATTGCCCATGAAGTGACAACAAGCCGTACAAACTCTTCCTTGCTTAGTATCCCATGTAGTGCAAAAAGCCAGTCCTTCGAGCTCTCTTCTTGTCGATCGACCAGATGTTGGACAAGCTGTTCCGGAGCCAGCGCCCAAACACTGCTGGACATCGGGCAAGTAAGTAGTGCATGCCTCCATGTGTCCCTTGCCCCGCAAAGGTTACATGTTTCCTCTGTCGACATATGACGGTGTTTCAATAGCTCACCAGTAGGCATGGACTGCCTAGATAACCTCCACACAAACATCCTGAGTTTTGAAGGTACTTGGATGTGCCAAATGCTGCTCCATTGCTTGCTCTCATGCTGAACGTACGAAGATCCCTCGGCCTCATGCAACCATGCCTCCATGCTTAATTTTGTCCTCAAGATCATGCGGTACGCCGAGCGAACACTAAAAATTCCACGGGTTTCCTCATGCCATGCCTAGAAGTCTGATACTCTGCGTGTACATAGTGGGATCTTGAGAATTTCCTCATAATCAAAAGGAGTGAAAATAGACCGAACTAGTCCTTCATTCCAAGAAGAGGTAGAAGCATTAATCAGTTGAGCAACTCTAGCCGGCGGGTGCTGTACCAGGGATGTTATAGGCCTTTTAAAACTCTCCCTCGGGATCCAGTTGTGTGCCCAAATGTCCGTGGTTTCTCCATCTCCAATCCTCCTGATAATGCCCTGCGCCAATATGTCCCGGCCATCCAAAATAGCCCTCCAAATCTGCGATGGATGAGATCCCAGCTCAGCATCTAGCAAAGAGCAGTTTGGGAAGTAAACTGATTTGAGGATTTTTGAGCTTAGTGAGAGTTCTGACGTCATAGTCTGCCATGCCTGACGCGCCAGAAGCGCCATGTTAAAGATCTCCAGGTCACGGAAGCCGAGACCACCCATATGTTTCGGTCTAGTCATCGTGTCCCATGCCACCCAACTGGGCTTCCTCCTTCCCCACCAGAATTGCCTTATGATTGATGTGATGTTCTCGCATAGCCCTCTCGGCAATCTGAAGCATGCCATGGAATAAACAGGTATCGCTTGTGCCATAGACTTAATCAGTACTTCTTTTCCAGCTGAGGACAACAGTTTCTCCATCCAACCTTTAATCTTCTCCCATACTCTATCTCTCAGATATTTGAATGTTCCGTTCTTTGAGTGACCAACATCAGTTGGCATTCCCGATAACGATCAGACAAAGACTCATTTTGGACCTGTAGAGAGTTCTTCACCTCTGTTTTGGTGGGGGCTGGACACCCTTTGCTGAAAAATATAGAAGATTTATCATGGTTTATCCTCTGCCATGATGCTTCGCAGTATTTATCTAGCAGGTTTGACACTGTAACTGCTCCCTCTACACTTGCCTTGAAAAGCAACAGGCTGTCATCTGCAAATAGGAGGTGATTAATAGTTGGAGCCATGGGGGCCACCTTGATACCTGCTAGTGATGACTGAGAACTGGATTTCAAGAGGCACGAAAGGCCCTCTGCTGCAATCAAGAATAAGTAGGGGGAGATTGGGTCTCCCTGCCGGATTACTCTAGTTGGTTTGAAAGAGTCAAGCTTCTCACCATTAAAAAGAACTAAAAATGAGACAGATGATACCATAGCCATGACTGTGTTGATCCACTGTTCTGCAAAACCGAGTTTAGTCATGATAGCTCTCAAATATGTCCATTCTAGCCTATCATAGGCCTTCATCATATCCAACTTCAGAGCACAAAAGCTATTGGATTTCGCCCTGGACCGCTTCATAAAATGCAGACATTCATAAGAACAAATGATGTTATCTGTAATTTGCCTCCCTGGCACAAAAGCGGACTGCTCTTCCGATATTATATCAGGTAAGATGATCTTCAACCTATTAGCGACCACCTTGGATGCTATCTTGTATAACACATTGCAAAGACTTATAGGTCTAAACTGGGATAAAATAGTGGGATTCGTTACCTTCGGTATAAGAACCAAAACTATGTCATTAATGCATTCTGGGCTTTCTTCTCCACGGACTATACTTAGGACTACCTTGGTGACCTCGTCACCACATACATCCCAATGTCGCTGATAAAGGGGGCAGGAAACCCATCCGGGCCCGGCGCCTTGGTAGGAAACATTTGAAACAAAGCATTCTTTACCTCTTCGTTGGTGTACGGAGCACAAAGGGAGGCGTTCATATCATCGGTCACCTTCAGCGGGACATGCTCAAGCACCTCTTCCATATTGTGAACCCCCTCTATGGTATACAAGTTTTGATAAAACATGTTTGCCATGTCCCTTAGTTCTGCCGGATCAGAGATGACAACTCCCAGTGAGTTTTGTAAGGCTTTTACCATATTTTTCTTTCTGCGAATGCTAGCTCGAAGATGAATGAATTTGGTATTTTTGTCTCCAGCCGAAAGCCACTCAATTCTCGCCTGTCGCCACATGATCTCCTCTCTGTGATACATCTCGATCAGCCGTTCGTTGATTTTTAATTTCAACGTGAGAAGGTCCAGTCCTTAATGGATCACCCCTGAGCTCCTCAAGAATTTGCTTCAGATTTTTAATCTCCTTCCTGACACTTCCGAAAGTATCCTTGCTCCATCTAGCCAGCCCGCCTGCAAGAGTACGCAGCTTCTCTCGCATTTGTTCAACAGTATTGCATGGTGGTCCTGAAGCCCATCCCTCTGTCAAGAACGGTCGGAGCCCCTCATGTGTCTCCCACATTATCTCATACTTGAAAAGTCTCTTTCTACTTTCCGTTGCTTTGCTTCCATAATCAAGCAAGATTGGTGAGTGGTCTGAGGTGACACACGTAATATGTGTGACTGAGGCCAAAGGGAACCTCGCCATCCAGTCCGCATTCACCATTGCTCTATCCAGTCTGCATCGTGTATAACTGCCCCCAACAACCTTCTTTTCAAAAGTCTAAAAATTGCCCTTAAAACCTATGTCAAGCAGCATGCAAACATCCGTAGCATCCCGGAAGGCCTGGATCTGAGCGTTACTACGCTCTCCCACTCCCTCATGTTCATTCGTACGTAAGACTTCATTAAAATCGCCTATACACAGCCAAGGGAGAGTGCTCAAAGTACTGATTATTTTAGCACCTCCCACGTTTGGTGTCGAAGGTGTGTCTGCGCCTCTCCATAAACACGAGTCATCCTCCATATTTCCTGTTCGTTCTCCTCAACCGACACATCTAAATGATAATCAGAGTAGCCAAGGATCTCCACTTTTATTGAATTGTTCCAAAACAGCCCAATACCATCACTTCTACCACGACTATCAACAGCATAAGATTTATCGTAACCAAGAGTACTAGCTGAAGCTTCTACCCTAGCTCCTTCAATTTGTGTCTCAACTATACACAGTAGGGTAGGGGCAAATTGCCTCGCGAAATTGCGACGCTCACAAACTGTCGCGACGTTTCCCGCGCCACGGCAGTTCCAACATAAGGCACTCATTGACCTCGGCGGCGCCCATCGGGGCCCGCCAACGTTGGTTGTCCTTTTCCCTGTACTCCAGTCTTGGCCATGGTGTTCTTTTCCATCATCTGTTTGTAGTTTTGTCCTCTTGGGATCCTGTTTACCACTTAGGCTCGGAGGAACAGCGGGGGCTGGAAGCGCCAAGGTAGTCTGCTGTCCCTTACTTGCAACGACAGGGTTTCCTGCCGGCAGCACACTCTGTGTCGCCGCTGACTCTGAACCCCTCTTTCTGTTATTCTCTGCCTTCTTCTTCTCAGCATCCCTATCTTCCTCGTGATCCTCATTAGAACCATCATCGGCATGATGTGGCTTGTACTGTGGACTCCTTTCTTGGCCACCTAACCGGAGATCAATCTAGGAGATGCTAGCAACGAGAGAGAGGGAGTGCATCTTCATACCCTTGAAGATCGCTAAGCCGAAGCATTACAAGAACGCGGTTGATGGAGTCGTACTCACGGTGATTCAAATCGCGGAGGATCCGATCTAGCGCCGAACGGACGGCGCCTCCGCGTTCAACACATGTACAGCCCGGGGACGTCTCCTCCTTCTTGATCCATCAAGGGGAGAGGAGAAGTTGAGGGAGAACTCCAGCAGCACGACGGCATGGTGGCAATGGAGCTCGTGGTTCTCCGGCAGAGCTTCGCTAAGCACTACGGAGGAGGAGGAGGAGTTGGAGGAGGAGAGGGCTGCGCCAAGGGAAGGGTGTGGCTGCCCTCCCACCCCCTCACTATATATAGGGGGAAGGGGAGAGGGGGCCAGCCCCTCTAGATGGATCTAGAGGAGGAGGCGGCGGGAAACCCTAGATGGGTTTGGGCGCCCCCACCCCTAGGAAACTTGCCCCCCAAGCCGGGAGGGGCGGCTGCCCTAGGGGTGGCGCCCCCACCTCTCCTGGTTACGTGAGAGGGGTTGGGAGGGGCGCACAGCCCCTTAGTGGGCTGGTTTGCCCCTTCCCCTTGGCCCATAAGGCCCCCCAACGCTTGCCGGTGTTGGGGAACGTAGTAATTTCAAAAAATTTCCTACGAACACGCAAGATCATGGTGATGCATAGCAACGAGAGGGGAGAGTGTTGTCCACGTACCCTCGTAGACCGAAAGCGGAAGCGTTAACACAACGCGGTTGATGTAGTCGTACGTCTTCACGATCCGACCGATCAAGTACCGAACGTACGGCACCTCCGAGTTCAGCACACGTTCAGCTTGATGACGTCCCTCGAACTCCGATCCAGCCGAGTGTTGAGGGAGAGTTTCGTCAGCACGACGGCGTGGTGACGATGATAATGTTCTACCGACGCAGGGCTTCGCCTAAGCACCGCTACGATATTATCGAGGTGTAATATGGTGGAGGGGGGCACCACACACGGCTAAGAGATCAATAGATCAATTGTTGTGTCTATGGGGTGCCCCCCTGCCCCCGTATATAAAGGAGCAAGGGGGAGGCCGGCCGGCCCTTGTTGGCGCGCCAGGAGGAGGAGTCCTCCTCCTAGTAGGAGTAGGACTCCCCTCTTTCCTACTCCTACTAGGAGGGGGAAAGGAAGGGGGAGAGGGAGAAGGAAAGGGGGGCGCCGCCCCCCTCTCCTAGTCCAATTCGGACCAGAGGGGGAGGGGGCGCGCGGCCCCTCCTGGCTGCCCCTCTCTCTCTCCACTAAGGCCCATAAGGCCCATTACTTCTCCCCGGGGGGGGGGGGGGGGTTCGGGTAACCCTCCGGCACTCCGGTTTTCTCCGAAATCACCCGGAACATTTCCGGTGTCCGAATATAGTCGTCCAATATATCAATCTTTATGTCTCGACCATTTCGAGACTCCTTGTCATGTCTGTGATCACATCCGGGACTCCGAACAACCTTCGGTACATCAAAACATATAAACTCATAATATAACTGTCATCGTAACGTTAAGCGTGCGGACCCTACGGGTTCGAGAACTATGTAGACATGACCGAGACACGTCTCCGGTCAATAACCAATAGCGGAACCTGGATGCTCATATTGGCTCCCACATATTCTACGAAGATCTTTATCGGTCAGACCGCATAACAACATACGTTGTTCCCTTTGTCATCGGTATGTTACTTGCCCGAGATTCGATCGTCGGTATCTCAATACCTAGTTCAATCTTGTTACCGGCAAGTCTCTTTACTCGTTCCGTAATACATCATCTTGCAACAAACTCTTTAGTTGCAATGCTTGCAAGGCTTAAGTGATGTGCATTACCGAGAGGGCCTAGAGATACCTCTCCGACAATCGGAGTGACAAATCCTAATCTCGAAATACGCCAACCCAACAAGTACCTTCGGAGACACCTGTAGAGCACCTTTATAATCACCCAGTTACGTTGTGACGTTTGGTAGCACACAAAGTGTTCCTCCGGTAAACGGGAGTTGCATAATCACATAGTCATAGGAACATGTATAAGTCATGAAGAAAGCAATAGCAACATACTAAACGATCGAGTGCTAAGCTAATGGAATGGGTCAAGTCAATCACATCATTCTCCTAATGATGTGATCCCGTTAATCAAATGACAACTCATGTCTATGGCTAGGAAACATAACCATCTTTGATCAACGAGCTAGTCAAGTAGAGGCATACTAGTGATACTCTGTTTGTCTATGTATTCACACAAGTATTATGTTTCCGGTTAATACAATTCTAGCATGAATAATAAACATTTATCATGAAATAAGGAAATAAATAGTAACTTTATTATTGCCTCTAGGGCATATTTCCTTCAGTCTCCCACTTGCACTAGAGTCAATAATCTAGATTACACAGTAATGATTCTTACACCCATGGAGCCTTGGTGCTGATCATGTTTTGCTCGTGGAAGAGGCTTAGTCAAAAGATCTGCAACATTCAGATCCGTATGTATCTTGCAAATTTCTATGTCTCCCACCTGGACTAAATCCCGGATGGAATTGAAGCGTCTTTTGATGTGCTTGGTTCTCTTGTGAAATCTGGATTCCTTTGCTAAGGCAATTGCACCAGTATTGTCACAAAAGATTTTCATTGGACCCGATGCACTAGGTATGACACCTAGATCGGATATGAACTCCTTCATCCAGACTCCTTCATTTGCTGCTTCCGAAGCAGCTATGTACTCCGCTTCACACGTAGATCCCGCCACGACGCTTTGTTTAGAACTGCACCAACTGACAGCTCCACCGTTCAATGTAAACACGTATCCGGTTTGCGATTTAGAATCGTCCGGATCAGTGTCAAAGCTTGCATCGACGTAACCATTTACGATGAGCTCTTTGTCACCTCCATAAACGAGAAACATATCCTTAGTCCTTTTAAGGTATTTCAGGATGTTCTTGACCGCTGTCCAGTGATCCACTCCTGGATTACTTTGGTACCTTCCTGCTAGACTTATAGCAAGGCATACATCAGGTCTGGTACACAGCATTGCATACATGATAGAGCCTATGGCTGAAGCATAGGGAACATCTTTCATCTTCTCTCTATCTTCTGCAGTGGTCGGGCATTGAGTCTTACTCAATTTCACACCTTGTAACACAGGCAAGAACCCTTTCTTTGCTTGATCCATTTTGAACTTTTTCAAAACTTTGTCAAGGTATGTGCATTGTGAAAGTCCAATTAAGCGTCTTGATCTATCTCTATAAATCTTGATGCCCAATATATACGCAGCTTCACCGAGGTCTTTCATTGAAAAACTCTTATTCAAGTATCCCTTTATGCTATCCAGAAATTCTATATCATTTCCAATCAACAATATGTCATCCACATATAATATCAGAAATGCTACAGATCTCCCACTCACTTTCTTGTAAATACAGGCTTCTCCAAAAGTCTGTATAAAACCAAATGCTTTGATCACACTATCAAAGAGTTTATTCCAACTCCGAGAGGCTTGCACCAGTCCATAAATGGATCGCTGGAGCTTGCACACTTTGTTAGCTTCCTTTGGATCGACAAAACCTTCCGGTTGCATCATATACAACTCTTCTTCCAGAAATCCATTCAGGAATGCAGTTTTGACATCCATTTGCCAAATTTCATAATCATAAAATGCGGCAATTGCTAACATGATTCGGACAGACTTAAGCATCGCTACGGGTGAGAAGGTCTCATCGTAGTCAATCCCTTGAACTTGTCGAAAACCTTTCGCAACAAGTCGACCTTTATAGACAGTAACATTACCGTCAGCGTCAGTCTTCTTCTTGAAGATCCATTTATTTTCAATGGCTTGCCGATCATCGGGCAAGTCAACCAAAGTCCATACTTTGTTCTCATACATGGATCCCATCTTGGATTTCATGGCCTCAAGCCATTTTGCGGAATCTGGGCTCACCATCGCTTCTTCATAGTTCGTAGGTTCGTCATGGTCTAGTAACATAACCTCCAGAACAGGATTACCGTACCACTCTGGTGCGGATCTTACTCTGGTTGATCTATGAGGTTCAGGAATAACTTGATCTGGAGTTTCATGATCATCATCATTAACTTCCTCACTAATTGGCGTAGGTGTCGCAGAAACTGGTTTCTGTGATGAACTACTTTCCAATAAGGGAGCAGGTACAGTTACCTCATCAAGTTCTACTTTCCTCCCACTCACTTCTTTCGAGAGAAACTCCTTCTCCAGAAAATTTCTGAATTTAGCAACAAAAGTTTTGCCTTCGGATCTGTGATAGAAGGTGTACCCAACAGTCTCCTTTGGGTATCCTATGAAGACACATTTCTCCGATTTGGGTTCGAGCTTATCAGGTTGAAGTTTTTTCACATAAGCATCGCAGCCCCAAACTTTAAGAAACGACAACTTTGGTTTCTTGCTAAACCACAGTTCATAAGGCGTCGTCTCAACGGATTTTGATGGTGCCCTATTTAACGTGAATGCAGCCGTCTCTAAAGCATAACCCCAAAACGATAGCGGTAAATCAGTAAGAGACATCATAGATCGCACCATATCTAGTAAAGTACGATTACGACGTTCGGACACACCATTACGTTGTGGTGTTCCGGGTGGCGTGAGTTGCGAAACTATTCCGCATTGTTTCAAATGTAGACCAAACTCGTAACTCAAATATTCTCCTCCACGATCTGATCGTAGAAACTTTATTTTCTTGTTACGATGATTTTCAACTTCACTCTGAAATTCTTTGAACCTTTCAAATGTTTCAGACTTATGTTTCATTAAGTAGATACACCCATATCTGCTCAAATCATCTGTAAAGGTGAGAAAATAACGATATCCGCCACGAGCCTCAATATTCATTGGACCACATACATCTGTACGTATGATTTCCAACAAATCTGTTGCTCTCTCCATAGTTCCGGAGAACGATATTCTCCACATAGTGACGTTTGGTAGCACACAAAGTGTTCCTCCGGTAAACGGGAGTTGCATAATCTCATAGTCATAGGAACATGTATAAGTCATGAAGAAAGCAATAGCAACATACTAAACGATCGAGTGCTAAGCTAATGGAATGGGTCAAGTCAATCACATCATTCTCCTAATGATGTGATCCCGTTAATCAAATGACAACTCATGTCTATGGCTAGGAAACATAACCATCTTTGATCAACGAGCTAGTCAAGTAGAGGCATACTAGTGATACTCTGTTTGCCTATGTATTCACACAAGTATTATGTTTCCGGTTAATACAATTCTAGCATGAATAATAAACATTTATCATGAAATAAGGAAATAAATAATAACTTTATTATTGCCTCTAGGGCATATTTCCTTCGGCCGGGGCCTCCGAAAACCCCTTTCGGACATGCTGGCCATAGCCTGGTACCCCCGGAACAATTCCGGACTCCAATACCCTTCGTCCAATATACCGATCTTCACCTCCGGACCATTCCGGAGCTCCTCGTCATGTACGGGATCTCATCCGGGACTCCGAACAACCTTCGGTAACCACATACTATTTCCCATAACAACTCTAGCGTCACCGAACCTTAAGTGTGTAGACCCTACGGGTTCGGGAACCATGCAGACATGACCGAGACACCTCTCCCGCCAATAACCAATAGCGGGATCTAGATACCCATATTGGCTCCCACATGTTCCACGATGATCTCATCGGATGAACCACGATGTCGGGGATTCAATCAATCCCGTATACAATTCCCTTTGTCCATCGGTATGTTACTTGCCCAAGATTCGATCGTCGGTATCCCCATACCTTGTTCAATCTCGTTACCGGCAAGTCTCTTTACTCGTTCCGTAACGCATGATCCCGTGGCTAACTCATTAGTCACATTGAGCTCATTATGATGATGCATTACCAAGTGGGCCCAGAGATACCTCTCCATCATACGGAGTGACAAATCCCAGTCTCGATTCGTACCAACCCAACAGACACTTTCGGAGATACCTGTAGTGCACCTTTATAGCCACCCAGTTACGTTGTGACGTTTGGTACACCCAAAGCATTCCTACGGTATCCGGGAGTTGCACAATCTCATGGTCTAAGGAAACGATACTTGACATTAGAAAAGCTCTAGCAAACGAACTACACGATCTTGTGCTATGCTTAGGATTGGGTCTTGTCCATCACATCATTCTCCTAATGATGTGATCCCGTTATCAATGACATCCAATGTCCATGGTCAGGAAACCATAACCATCTATTGATCAACGAGCTAGTCAACTAGAGGCTCACTAGGGACATGTTGTGGTCTATGTATTCACACATGTATTACGGTTTCCAGTCAATACAATTATAGCATGAACAATAGACAATTATCATGAACAAGGAAATACAATAATAACCATTTTATTATTGCCTCTAGGGCATATTTCCAACAGTCTCCCACTTGCACTAGAGTCAATAATCTAGTTCACATCACTATGTGATTGTAATGAATCCAACACCCATGGGGTTTGTTCATATCTCGCTTTGTGAGAGAGGTTATTAGTCAACGGGTCTGAACCTTTCAGATCCGTGTGTGCTTTACAAATCTCTATGTAATCTTGTAGATGCAGCTACCACGCGCTACTTGGAGCTATTCCAAATAACTGCTCTACTATACGAATCCAGTTTACTACTCAGAGTCATCCGGATTAGTGTCAAAGTTTGCATGGACGTACCCTTTACGACGAACTCTTTTACCACCTCCATAATCGAGAAAATTCCTTAGTCCACTAGTTACTAAGGATAAGTTCGACCGCTGTCATGTGATCTATTCCTGGATCACTCTTGTACCCCTTGACTAACTCATGGCAAGGCACACTTCAGGTGCGGCACACAGCATAACATACTGTAGAGCCTACGTCTAAAGCATAGGGGACCACCTTCGTCCTTTCTCTCTCTTTTGCCGTGGTTAGGTCTTGAATCTTACTCAATACTCACACCTTGTAACACAGCCAAGAACTCCTTCTTTGCTGATCTATTTTGAACTCCTTCAAAATCTTGTCACGGTATGTATTCATTTGAAAGTACTATTAAGCGTTTTTGATCTATCCTTATAGATCTTGATGCTCAATGTTCAAGTAGCTTAATCCAGGTTTTCCATTGAAAAACACTTTTCAAATAACCCTGTATGCTTTCCAGAAATTCTACATCATTTCTGATCAACAATATATTAACAACATATACTCATCAAAAATTCTATAGTGCTCCCACTCACTTCTTTGGAAATACAAGTTTCTCATAAACTTTGTATAAACCCAAAATCTTTGATCATCTCATCAAAACGTACATTCCAACTCCGAGATGCTTACTCCAGTCCTTAGAAGGATTGCTGGAGCTTTGCATACTTGTTAGCATATTTCAGGATTGACAAAACCTTCTAGCTGTATCACATACAACATTTCCTCAAGAAAATTGTCGAGGAAACAATGTTTTTGACATCCTATCTGCAAGATTTCATATATAATGCAGTAACTGCTAATATAATTCCAATAGACTCTTAGCATCGCTACAAGTGAGAAAGTCTCATCGCAGTCAACTCCTTGAACTTGTCGGAAAACATCTTAATGACAAGTCAAGCTTTCTTAATGGTGACACTTACCATCATTGTCCGTCTTCCTTTTAAAATCAATCTGCACCCAACAGCCTTACGACCATCAAGTAGTTCTTCCAAAGTCTATACTTTGTTTTTATACATGGATCCTCTCTCGGATTTTATGGCCTCGAGCCATTAGTTGGAATCCGGGCCCACCATCGCTTCTTCATAGCTCGTAGGTTCATTGTTGTCTAGCAACATGACTTCCAAGACAGGATTACGTACCACTCTGAAGTAGTATGCATCCTTGTCGACCTATGAGGTTTGGTAGTGACTTGATCCGAAGTTTCATGATCACTATCATCAGCTTCCACTTCAATTGGTGTAGGCGCCACAGGAACAACTTCCTGTGCCCTGCTACACACTAGTTGAAGTGACGGTTCAACACCCTCATCAAGTCTCCACCATCCTCCCACTCAATTCTTTCGAGAGAAACTTTTCCTCGAGAAAGGACCCGTTTCTACAAACAATCACTTTTGCTTCCGGATCTGAAATAGGAGGTACCAACTGTTTTGGGTATCCTATGAAGATGCATTTATTCGCTTTGGGTTCAAGCTTATCAGCGTGAAACTTTTTCACATAAGCGTCGCAGCCCCAAACTTTCAAGAAATGACACCTTAGGTTTCTCTAAACCATAGTTCATACGGTGTCGTCTCCACGGAATTGCGTGGTGCCCTATTTAAAGTGAATGCGGTTGTCTCTAATGCCTAACCCATAAATGATAGTGGTAATTCGATAAGAGACATCATGGTATGCACCATATCCAATAGGGTGCAGTTATGATGTTCGGACACACCATCACACTATGGTGTTCCAGGCGGTATTAGTTGTGAAACAATTTCCACAATGTCTTAATTGTGTGCCAAACTCGTAACTCAGATATTCATCTCTATGATCATATCATAGACATTTTATCCTCTTGTAACGACGATCTTAAACTTCACTCTGAATTACTTGAACCTTTCAATAATTCAGATTTGTGTTTTATCAAGTAAATATACTCAGCATCTACTCAAATTATCTGTGAAGTAAGAACATAACGATATCCACTGCGTGCCTCAGCACTCATTAGATTGCACACATCAAATGTATTACTTCCAACAAGTTGCTCTTTTGTTCCATCTCACTGAAAACGAGGCCTTTCAGTCATCTTGCCCATGTGGTATGATTTGCATGTCTCAAGTGATTCAAAATCAAGTGAGTCCAAACGATCCATCTGCATGGAGTTTCTTCATGCATATATACCAATAGACATAGTTCGCATGTCTCAATCTTTTCAAAAACGAGTGAGTCCAAAGATCCATCTACATGGAGCTTCTTCATGTGTTTTATACCAATATGACTCAAATGGCAGTGCCACAAGTATGTGGTACTATCATTACTATCTTATATCTTTTGGCATGATCATGTGTATCACTACGATCGAGATTCAATAAACCATTCATTTTAGGTGCAAGACCATTGAAGGTATTATTCAAATAAACAGAGTAACCATTATTCTCCTTAAATGAATAACCATATTGCGATAAACATAATCCAATCATGTCTATGCTCAATGCAAACACCAAATAACAATTATTTAGGTTTAACACCAATCTCGATGGTAGAGGGAGCATGCGTTGATTGATCACATCAACCTTGGAAACACTTCCAACACATATCGTCATCTCACCTTTAGTTAGTCTCCATTTATTCTGTAGCCTTTTATTTCGAGTTACCAACACTTAGCAACCGAACCGGTATCTAATACCCTGGTGCTACTAGGAGTACTAGTAAAGTACACATTAATATAATGTATATCCAATATACTTCTGTCGACCTTGCCTGCCTTCTCATCTACCAAGTATCTAGGGTAGTTCTGCTTCAGTGACCGTTCCCCTCATTACAGAAGCACTTAGTCTCGGGTTTGGGTTCAACCTTGGGTTTCTTCACTAGAGCAGCAACTGATTTGCTGTTTCATGAAGTATCCCTTCTTTCCCTTGCCCTTCTTGAAACTAGTGGTTTTACTAACCATCAACAATTGATGCTCCTACTTGATTTCTACTTTCGCGGTGTCAAACATCGCGAGTTGCTCAAGGATCATCATGTCTATCCCTGATATGTTATAGTTCATCACGAAGCTCTAATAGCTTGGTGGCAGTGACTATGGAGAACCATCACTATCTCATTTGGAAGATTAACTCCCACTCGATTCAAGCGATTGTAGTACTCAGACAATCTGAGCACATGCTCAACGATTGAGCTTTCCTCCCTTAGTTTGCAGGCTTAAGAAACTTGTCAGAGGTCTCATACCTCTTGACGTGGGCACTAGTATGAAATCCCAATTTCAGTCTTTGGAACATCTCATATGTTCTGCGACGTTTCAAAAACGTCTTTGGCGCCTCAATTCTAAACCATTAGCATTACGCACTGAACTATCACGTAGTCATCAAAACGTGTATGTCAGATGTTCGCAACATCCACAGACGACGCTCGAGGTTCAGCACACCGAGCGGTGCATTAAGGACATAAGCCTTCTGCGCAGCAATGAGGATAATCCTCAGTTTACGGACCTAGTCCGCATAATTTCTACTATCAACTTTCAACTAAATTTTCTCTAGGAACATATCTTAAACAGTAGAACCAAAGCGTAAGCTATGACATAATTTGCAAAGACCTTTTGACTATGTTCATGATAATTAAGTTCATCTGATTATTTAATGAACTCCCACTTAGATAGACATCCCTCTAGTCATCTAAGTGAACATGATCCGAATCGACTAGACCGTGTCCGATCATCACGTGAGACGGACTAGTCATCAACGGTGAACATCTCCATGTTGATCGTATCTACTATACGACTCATGTTCGACCTTTCGGTCTCTTGTGTTCCGAGGCCATGTCTGTACATGCTAGGCTCGTCAAGTCAACCTAAGTGTTTCGCATGTGTAAATCTGGCTTACACCCGTTGTATGTGAACGTTAGAATCTATCACACCCGATCATCACGTGGTGCTTCGAAACAATGAACCTTCGCAACGGTGCACAGTTAGGGGGAACACATCTCTTGAAATTTTAGTGAGGGATCATCTTATTTATGCTACCGTCGTTCTAAGCAAATAAGATGTAAACATGACAAACATCACATGCAAATCATAAAGTGACATGATATGGCCAATATCATCTTGCGCCTTTTGATCTCCATCTTCGAGGCGCGCATGATCACCTTCGTCACCGGCATGACACCATGATCTCCATCATCATGATCTCCATCATCGTGTCTTCATGAAGTTTTCTCGCCAACTATTACTTCTACTACTACGGCTAACGGTTAGCAATAAAGTAAAGTAATTACATGGCTTTTTCATTGACACGCAGGTCATACAATAAATTAAGACAACTCCTATGGCTCCTGCCGGTTGTCATACTCATCGACATGCAAGTCGTGATTCCTATTACAAGAACATGATTAATCTCATACATCACATATATATTTAATTCATCACATCCTTTTGGCCATATCACATCACATAGCATACCCTACAAAAACAAGTTAGATGTCCTCTAATTGTTGTTGCATATTTTACGTGGCTGCTATGGGTTTCTAGCAAGAACGTTTCTTACCTACGCAAAACCACAACGGTGATATGCCAATTTCTATTTACCCTTCATAAGGACCCTTTTCATCGAATCCGATCCGACTAAAGTGGGAGAGACAGACACCCGCTCGCCACCTTATGCATCAAGTGCATGTCAGTCGGTGGAACCTGTCTCACGTAAGCGTACGTGTAAGGTCGGTCCGGGCCGCTTCATCCCACAATGCCGCCGAATCAAGATAAGACTAGTAACGGCAAGAAAATTGACCAAATCATCGCCCACAACTACTTTGGGTTCTACTCGTGCATAGAATCTACGCATAGACCTAGCTCATGATGCCACTGTTGGGGAACGTAGTAATAATTCAAAATTTTCCTACGTGTCACCAAGATCAATCTAGGAGATGCTAGCAACGAGAGAGAGAGGGAGTGCATCTTCATACCCTTGAAGATCGCTAAGCGGAAGCGTTACAAGAACGCGGTTGATGGAGTCGTACTCGCGGCGATTCAAATCGCGGAGGATCCGATCTAGCGCCGAATGGACGACGCCTCCGCGTTCAACACATGTACAGCCCGGGTACGTCTCCTCCTTCTTGATCCAGCAAGGGGAGAGGAGAAGTTGAGGGAGAACTCCAGCAGCACGACGTCATGGTGGCAATGGAGCTCGTGTTTCTCCGGCAGAGCTTCGCTAAGCACTACGGAGGAGGAGGAGGAGTTGGAGGAGGAGAGGGCTGCGCCAAGGGAAGGGTGTGGCTGCCCTCCCACCCCCTCACTATATATAGGGGGAAGGGGAGAGGGGGCTGGCCCCTCTAGATGGATCTAGAGGAGGAGGCGGCGGCCAGGGGAAACTCTAGATGGGTTTGGGCGCCCCCACCCCCTAGGAAACTTGCCCGCCAAGCCGGGAGGGGCGGCTGCCCTAGGGGTGGCGCCCCCACCTCTCCTGGTTACGTGAGAGGGGTTGGGAGGGGCGCACAGCCCCTTAGTGGGCTGGTTTACCCCTTCCCCTTGGCCCATAAGGCCCCCAACGCTTGCCGGGGCCTCCGAAAACCCCTTTCGGACATGCTGGCCATAGCCTGGTACCCCCGGAACTATTCCGGACTCCAATACCCTTCGTGCAATATACCGATCTTCACCTCCGGACCATTCCGGAGCTCCTCGTCATGTCCGGGATCTCATCCGGGACTCTGAACAACCTTCGGTAACCACATACTATTTCTCATAACAACTTTAGCGTCACCGAACCTTAAGTGTGTAGACCCTACGGGTTAGGGAACCATGCAGACATGACCGAGACACCTCTCCGGCCAATAACCAATAGCGGGATCTGGATACCCACATTGGCTCCCACATGTTCCACGATGATCTCATCGGATGAACCACGATGTCGGGGATTCAATCAATCCCGTATATAATTCCCTTTGTCCATCAGTATGTAACTTGCCCGAGATTTGATCGTCGGTATCCCCATACCTCGTTCAATCTCGTTACCGGCAAGTCTCTTTACTCGTTCCGTAAGGCATGATCCCGTGGCTAACTCATTAGTCACATTGAGCTCATTATGATGATGCATTACCGAGTGGGCCCAGAGATACCTCTCCGTCATACGGAGTGACAAATCCCAGTCTCGATTCGTACCAACCCAACAGACACTTTCGGAGATACCTGTAGTGCACCTTTATAGCCACCCAGTTACGTTGTGACGTTTGGTACACCCAAAGCATTCCTACGGTATCCGGGAGTTGCACAATCTCATGGTCTAAGGAAACGATACTTGACATTAGAAAAGCTCTAGCAAACGAACTACACGATCTTGTGCTATGCTTAGGATTGGGTCTTGTCCATCACATCATTCTCCTAATGATGTGATCCCGTTATCAATGACATCCAATGTCCATGGTCAGGAAACCATAACCATCTATTGATCAACGAGCTAGTCAACTAGAGGCTCACTAGGGACATGTTGTGGTCTATGTATTCACACATGTATTATGGTTTCCAGTCAATACAATTATAGCATGAACAATAGACAATTATCATGAACAAGGAAATACAATAATAACCATTTTATTATTGCCTCTAGGGCATATTTCCAACACCCCTCATGTGTCTCCCACATTATTTCATACTTGAAAAGTCTCGTTCTACTTTCCGTTGCTTTGCTTCCATAATCAAGCAAGATTGGTGAGTGGTCTGAGGTGACACACGTAATATGTGCGACTGAGGCCAAAGGGAACCTCGACATCCAGTCCGTATTCACCATTGCTCTATCCAGTCTGCATCGTGTATAACTGCCCCCAACAACCTTCTTTTCAAAAGTCTAAAAATTGCCCTTAAAACCTATGTCAAGCAGCATGCAAACATCCGTAGCGTCCCGGAAGGCCTAGATCTGAGCGTTACTACGCTCTCCCACTCCCTCATGTTCATTCGGACGTAAGACTTCATTAAAATCGCCTATACACAGCCAAGGGAGAGTGCTCAAAGTACTGATTTTTTAGCACCTCCCACGTTTGGTGTCGAAGGTGTGTCTGCGCCTCTCCATAAACACAAGTCATCCTCCATATTTCCTGTTCGTTCTCCTCAACCGACACATCTAAATGATAATCAGAGTAGCCAAGGATCTCCACTTTTATTGAATTGTTCCAAAACAGCCCAATACCATCACTTCTACCACGACTATCAACAACATAAGATTTATCGTAACCAAGAGTACTAGCTGAAGTTTCTACCCTAGCTCCTTTAATTTGTGTCTCAACTATACACAGTAGGGTAGGGGCAAATTGCCTCGCGAAATTGCGACGCTCACAAACTGTCGCGACGTTTCCCGCGCCACGGCAGTTCCAACATAAGGCACTCATTGACCTCGGCGGCGCCCATCGGGGCCCGCCAACGTTGGTTGTCCTTTTCCCTGTACTCCAGTCTTGGCCATGGTGTTCTTTTCCATCATCTGTTTGTAGTTTTGTCCTCTTGGGATCCTGTTTACCACTTGGGCTCGGAGGAACAGCGGGGGCTGGAAGCGCCAAGGTAGTCTGCTGTCCCTTACTTGCAACGATAGGGTTTCCTGCCGGCAGCACACTCTGTGTCGCCGCTGACTCTGAACCCCTCTTTCTGTTATTCTCTGCCTCCTTCTTCTCAGCATCCCTATCTTCCTCGTGATCCTCATCAGAACCATCATCGCCATGATGTGGCTTGTACTGTGCACTCCTTTCTTGGCCACCTAACCGGCCACCCCGTCGGCCTCCTCTCCGGCCTGGACCCTCGCCCGGCCCCCGGCCAATACGCATAAACCAATTTGCCCTCAAGTCTTTGAAGACTAATGCTGATGGAGGGTGGATCCCATTGCCATGCTCCTTGAATTGGTGACCAAGCAAACCACAAACCGCACACCAATCCGGCACCTTCTTGTATCTAACTTTGTATATCTGCCTCTTTCCATTACGAATCATGGATACGGCGTTCTTGAGAGGTTTGGCGACATTGATCCTCACCCAAACGCGATAGAAATTACCCTTGAAGTCTTGTGATTGTGGCTTCGTGAACAACACCTCTCCAATCTTAGCTCCAAGTGACGGCACCAGATGTGCGTATAACTGTGGTACATCATGAATTTGTGCCCAGATTTCAATGGTGTCTAGCCGAACTATGGACGGCTTTGTGATCCCATCATAAGGTTTGATGATGACAACATCTCCCCTAAAGTGCCATGGTCCATCATGGATAACTCTCTCCCAATCCCCCAAGCACGAGAATTGGATGGTATATAGATTATCCTCCAGAGGCTTGAAGTTCGCCTCCTGCGCCAGATCCCAAGCTGATCTCATGTTCTTAAAAAACCAGCATTGGTTGTACGTCTTGTCGGAGTGCACCCTAGCAAGAGCAATCCATCTGGCTGCTTCAGGCGGCGCCTCTTTCTCATCAAAAATCACATCATTGAGGTCTTCTTCTTGAATCCCCAATTCCTTCATTATCTTCTCCACATCATCTGTCTCCGATGAGCCTGCAGCCGCCGCATCCTTAGCCGCGCTCGAAGACATCTTTTCTGGAACCCTAACCCGATGGAGACAAACTATCGGGCCTTGTTGCAACAACCCTAAAGATTCCAATCTCCACCGCCCCGCCAAAGACCAGGAGGCGTCCCCCTGATCGATCGCAAGGGACGGCAGCCAGTAATCAGGGTAGGGAAACACGATCTCAACCGCCCCGGGAGGACTAAAACCCTAGCGAGAAGAAAACTGGTGGGGTCGTGAATACTTTACTAACAGTTGTATGCACGTGGATAGCGGAAGGCCATTTGGCTAATATGTAGACTAAATAAATGAGTGAGTACAGTGTAATTGTCATTTATCATTCCTAACGGCTAACAGTCTGGGCCTGAGGGACTAGCGTGCAAGGAAGTCAACCCTTGACAAGAGCCTGATCCCACATCATCACAGAGATTTTGCTCGAATTGAATCTCGCTGACTCCGCGCGCTGTGGCGGCTGGTACGTGACCCCGATCGACAGCTAAGCCTCCTCGCCCGCCCTACGCGTGGCACGCGTCGTGTCCACCGAAGGTAGCTACCTACACAGTCTTCTTTTTTTTGGGTGAGCTACCTACACAATCGGTCGCCAAGTGTTCGCGGCCGGCGGTGTCGAGCCGTCTCGCCGCCCGCCGTCCCTGTCGACCGCGTCGCTGTTGCGACAGCCCAAGAGCTTAGCCGTAGCCGACCACCGGCCGTACGTCGCCCGCCGATGGGTCACGATCGGCCGTGACGCGTTCCTACGGCAAGTCAGCAAAACTACGCGAGTGGGAGTAATAACTTCAGCGACGAGCCCCCTCGCTCTCTCGCCCTGCTCGGCCTAGCTAGTGCCTGGCTAAAACAGGAACTAATTAATACTCTCGCATGGAGCACGGGTGCGTACGCGCCACTCCTGGTTTTCGTTTTTGTTCTTTTTTTGCGAGGGTAAAAGGATTTTATTCCATAATTATAGGGTTACAATCGAATGGCACAAGTTCCTCTACACAAGGTGGACTCCTACCTAGCCATACATCAGTAGTACTCTCCGTACGACTATACAAAGCCAACCGATCTGCTACCCTATTCTGATCACGTTTAATCTTCGAAGGAATAAATTCCCTTTCACCCATGAGAAGTTGGATTTCAGCAACTAGATGTCCATAAGCAGAGCGGGAAAGATTGTCTCCATTCAACGCCAGGAGAGCTTATGATGAGTCTGACTGAACAATGACCGGCAACTCAGAGTGTTGAATAGCCAAGGCCATACCTTGCATTAAGGCATGTATCTCAGCCTCCAGAGCGTCATTATAATTGAAGATGCATCTGTAGGCTGCAAAAATAACGCTCCCATCAGTTCACCGTAGGATCATACCCGCAGCCGCCGACCCGTCTGAGTTAGCATAAGCTCCATCCACTGATAAGGTGACCCAACCCATTGGTGGTCTCGGCCAAGGTTGAGGTACAGCTGCAGCACACTGTATCACCGGGGCCTCCTCCCTCAACTGCATCTTTCCTTTCATAATTTCTTCAGTGGTAAACTTCCTAGAATGTAGCAAGGAAGACATATAGCTCTGGAGATACTCCGCTGTCACCTCCATGGATGGAACAGCCTTACCGTGAGCCAAGTCTGAACGCAAAGACCAAATCCTCCAGATTAACATTATGGTCAGAATCTTGCAGTAATTCCGGATCGGGGAGATCCCATACCTGGCGCATCTTCGTCCATACCTGACGAGCATGCACGCAAGACACCAGGGCGTGGAAGCTCGATTCTTTCTCCGTACCACAAAGCGGGCATGTATCTCACATCGATATATGTTGATATTTCTTGCATCCGTTCGTCGCGAGTGCACCGGACACAGCTTTCCAGGTAAGAATCCACATCTTGAGGCACTACAGGAATCAGGAACTTTGCCGTCCGCCATGGCTGACGGCAAAGGCATGCATTGCGGACGGCAAAGGCCTTTGCCATCAGCCAGCAGACGGCAAAACGTCCGGCTGAACGAGCTACGGCAAATGGCACTTTGTCGTCTGCTGGCGGGCGGCAAAGATGCAAAGGCCTTTGCCATCTGCCAGCAGACGGCAAAGGGCATGGCTCTTTGCCATCTGTTGGCAGACAGCAAAGGTTGCAGGCTCTTTGCCATCTGCTGGCACCAAATAGGCATTAATTCTGTTTTTTCTTATATCAATTCATTTTCACAGAAAATCAAACACACACACACACACACATATATATATATAACACATATTACCAATAGTCATGAACAAATATATATCCAACACATATCCATGAACACATATACAACACATGTTACCAATAGTAGCAAGTTTCATCCATACATACATAGTTTCATCAATATTACACAGTTTGATCCATAGGTAGCAAGTTTCACAAAGTCAAAACAAAAACTAAGGACAAGCACTCCATATCTGAAATTACAAGAAATGACCTAAAACTAAATATCTATTTTCCTAAAAACTATCTTATTACTAAGATCTTCTCTGGATCTTCTTCTTTTCTTCCAACCCACATAACAAAAACACTAAGAAAGAGAGAATGGGTTAGGAGTAGAAATGTAGCATTTCACTTGGTGAAATGCAATGTTGTAGGAGCCAGCACTTGAGATCAAGACAATCTTAGTTAAGATCCTCATTTTCAAAGTGATCTTAATTAGAAAGCCAAATAGAGTAAACCAATACCAAAGAGCCAAAGGAGAGAACCAGCCAAGGACCCAATCAAGAAGCCACCACAATTAGTAGTAAGTTAAATGCCAACACAAAGACCACTATCAGTACTAGCTCCAGGAATTAAGCCAACTAAAAACTAGTGATTAAAGCGAAGGATTAGACTGAAGGAAATATGCCCTAGAGGCAATAATAAAGTTGTTATTTATATTTCCTTATATCATGATAAATGTTTATTATTCATGCTAGAATTGTATTAACCGGAAACTTAGTACATGTGTGAATACATAGACAAACAGAGTGTCACTAGTATGCCTCTACTTGACTAGCTCGTTGAATCAAAGATGGTTAAGTTTCCTAGCCATTGACATGAGTTGTCATTTGATTAACGGGATCACATCATTAGAGAATGATGTGATTGACTTGACCCATTCCGTTAGCTTAGCATTTGATCGTTTAGTATATTGCTATTGCTTTCTTCATGACTTATGCATGTTCCTATGACTATGAGATTATGCAACTCCCGAATACCGGAGGAACACTTTGTGTGCTACCAAACGTCACAACGTAACTGGGTGATTATAAATGTGCTCTACAGATGTCTCCGATGGTACTTGTTGAGTTGGCATAGATCAAGATTAGGATTTGTCACTCCGATTGTCGGGGAGGTATCTTTGGGCCCTCTCGGTAAATGCACATCACTATAAGCCTTGCAAGCAATGTGACTAATGAGTTAGTTGCGGGATGATGCATTACGGAACGAGTAAAGAGACTTGCCGGTAACGAGATTGAACTAGGTATTGAGATACCGACGATCGAATCTCGGGCAAGTAACATACCGATGACAAAGGGAACAACGTATGTTGTTATACGGTTTGACCGATAAAGATCTTCGTAGAATATGTAGGAGCCAATATGAGCATCCAGGTTCCGCTATTGGTTATTGACCGGAGACATGTCTCGGTCATGTCTACATACTTCTCGAACCCGTAGGGTCCGCACGCTTAACGTTCGGTGACAATCGGTATTATGAGTTTATGTTTTTTGATGTAACGAAGGTAGTTTGGAGTTCCGGATATGATCACGGACATGATGAGGAGTCTCGAAATGACAGAGACATAAAGATCGATATATTGGACGACTATATTTGGACATCGGAATGGTTCCGGGAGAGATCGGGCATATACCGGTGCACCGGGAGGTTACCGGAACCCCCGGGGAGGTATATGGGCCTTATTGGGCCTTAGTGGGAGAGAGGAGAAGGGAGCAAAGGAGGGCCCCCCCAAGCCCAATCCGAATTGGGAAGGGGGCCGCCCCCCATTTCCTTCCTCCTTCCTCCCCCTTCCTTCTCTCCTAATCCAACTAGGGAAGGGGGAGGAAATCCTACTCCCAGTGGGAGTAGGACTCCCCTTGGGGCGCGCCTAGGAGGCCGGCCTCCTCCCCCTCCTCCACTCCTTTATATACGGTGGAGGGGGCACCCCATAGACACACAAGTTGATCATTGATCTCTTAGCCGTGTGCGGTGCCCCCCTCCACCATAATCCACCTCGGTCATATCGTTGTAGTGCTTAGGCGAAGCCCTGCGCCGGTAGCTTCATCATCACCGTCATCATGCCGTCATGCTGACGAAGCTCTCCCTCAAAGCTCTACTGGATCGTGAGTTCGTGGGACGTCACCGAGCTGAACGTGTGCAGATCGCGGAGGTGCCGTACGTTCGGTACTAGGATCGGTCGATCGTGAAGACGTACGACTACATCAACCGCGTTGTCATAACGCTTCCGCTTTCGGTCTACGAGGGTACGTGGACACACTCTCCCCTCTCATTGCTATGCATCACCATGATCTTGCGTGTGCGTAGGAATTTTTTTGAAATTACTACGTTCCCCAACAGAGACTTCATCACCATAATCAGTTTTGTCCAGTGACAATAGGTACATGTCACTATGCAACGCCAAAAACAAAGCTCCAGGAGGAGATATACATCACAACAAGCAGATCCACCCATGAGCTTGACACAGCAAGCAGCTGCTGTTAACACCACAATCACCAAAGCCACCCGTGAGGACAGCACAAACACACACACGGCTTAGTCACACCATTCAGGCCAGTATAAATAGGGCAACCAACCGTAGAGTAGGGTCTGTTAGACACTTGGTGTCCAAAATATCAAACAGGACTGGTCCCAAAACCATATCTATGAGATAGTGTGAAGCAGCTAGGAGGAGCAGGCTGTCCACAAGAAGCAGGTTTAGCAGAATCCACAAGACCAAGCTACAGAAGACCTCAAGGTATACTTCGAGGGATTATGTGCTCAGACAGCCTAGAAGTGCCATGGCTAGTTCATCACAACACAGGGATAGCCACATGTAAATTAAGCCAAAGAGAGGGGGGCTCAGACCAGCATCACTGCCCAAATCAGATGTAGTATCTGTCTTATCAGTAGAAAACTAGGAAAGTAATAGCCAAAACCAAGTATAGCATTTGTTCATAGGCTTATTAGAAAGAGACCAATAGGAATAGACAAACCAAGTGGTATCTGTTCATATTAGTATTAGAAGTAAAACAACTAAGAACAAGTGAGTATTTGTTCATGAGTAAAGTAACTATAGCATAGAAGAAATAGCAGGGTAGCACCCCAAATGATCATCTGCTTTTGCATAACACAGCACCACACTTGCACTTGGTATTTTTCTGCAATTAGGGCACTGCACCCACAAGCACAGGGGGGCTAGTACCATTATAAACTACTACTGCAAGTAATAGCAGCACAGAACAGAGCAGAGGAGCATATATACTTCACAAATACACATAGATGGCCACTGACCAAATACCTGACACAGCAAGAATCCATCACAGAGAGCTCCAACACAAGTTGATGCTCATCTACAGCAGCTAACCACAGCTAATAGAGCCTCACATCCAACAAGATCAAGAGCTAGGCATTAGAGAGATCAGAGGAGGGGAGCAAGGATAAGCTCACCAAGAGGAGTTGTAGCCGAAGCGGGATGCATCCACACCATCACTATGGTGTGACCAGCAGCACAACCAACACCACCACAGCACGCCGGAGCTCGCTAGAGAGCACCACAACGGCAGCGCCAGCGAGAGCACGGGCATAGAGGCGACCACCCAGGGGCACCGCAGCACGGAGGCGCCACCCAGGGGCACCGCCGCGCCACGGCACATCCAGCACCGACGGAGGATCCTCATCAGAGCACCATGTCCAAACCACCACCAGCACCAAAATCCTAACGGGGAGAAACCGAAGAGGATGACCGCAGGAAGCGGGGAAAAGCAAATCGATGCGGAGGAATCGATAGAGCTTGTCGAGAGAAAGCAGTAGGGGGCCATGCCGGCGACGTGATGGCCGAAACCCTAGCCACAGGGGAGGGTCGCGCGTGGTCGCAGGAGGACGCGCGCGTCGAATCTGGTCGGAGGGGATGGAGGAGCGGGGCGAGGGGGTCACATGGGTGTGCTGGGCGGCGTCGAATCCCGCCGGAGCTCGCCGGAATCGGCCGCCGTAGCTGCTCGCGTGGGGGAGAGGGAGAGACGAGCGGGAGAGAGAGAAGGGTGGGGCGGAGAGAGAGAGGGGGGCGGAGAGAGAGGGGATAGAGATAGAGGAGGTGGGGGCAACGGTTTTTTTTTACCCGCAAAAAAAAAGATAGCTCCCCCTCTTTGCCGTCCGCTGGCAGACGACAAGGATTCTTTGCCATCTGCCAGCAGACGGTAAAGAAATGACAGATGGCAAAGACCTTCTTTGCCGTCTGCCAGTTCTTTGTCGTTTGCTTTTTGGTAGCTGATGGCAAAGACCTTATTTGCCGTCTGCTAGCAGACGGCAAAGAACTGGCATACGACAAAATCCCTGATTCCAGTAGTGAGGGGAACCTTGGCCTCCCAGATCCGTCGCCAGATCGGTCGCTGGCCCCCCGGAGAGGCACATGATGCACCCAGCCCCGTATGCATATGGACAGTCACAAGCCGGTACGCACTCTTCACAGTATACCTTCCACTCTTCTCTGGGAACCAAGCGAGGAAATCTTGTCCCCTCCTAGGAGACGTACAAATTTTCAGGATTTCTCGGACATCCATGTCCCAAAAGTATTGCCTGAGCCGTTGTACATTCCAGGCGCCGGACTCCTCTAGAAAATCAGCCACCCAGTTATACATGCATGTGCCCTTCGGGGTGATAGGTTTAAAGTCATGACCCCTCGGAATCCATGCATCTCTCCAGGTTTTAATCAGAGAACCATCGCCTACTCGCCATATCAACCCCTTTTTGAGCAGCTCCAAACCATGTGTGATGCCCCTCCATACTACTGATGATGATGAGGGGAACACTGTATCCAGCAGGTTCCCATTGGGGTAATACTTTGCACGAAGTAAGCGGGCACATAAACTATCCGGGCTGTCCAATAATCTCCACGCTCGCTTAGCAAGCAAAGCCTCGTTGAAAGCTCGCATATCTCTGAATCCCATGCCCCCCATATCCTTGGGTAACACCATTTTCTCCCAACTGGGCCATGCCATCTTTCTTTTGCCATTTTCCACTCCCCACCAATATTGTCTCATCATCCGTGTGAGGTCATCACAAACCGAAGCCGGGAGACGGAAGACACTCATGACATAGGTTGGTATTGCTTGCGCTACTACCTTTATTAAGATCTCCTTATTGCCAGTAGATACATATTGCTCGCTCCAGTCAACAAGTCTCTTTCATAATCTCTCTTGAAGAGTCTCAAATTGTCCTTTGTGCATTCTTCCTTCCAGGACCGGTAAGCCCAAGTATTTAGGCTCAAAAACCTGCTGAGTAACATCCAGTATATGTTTCACGTCGTCCGCCACCGACTGCATGCAATTTTCCGAGAAAAGGATGGAACACTTCCTAGGGTTAATAAGTTGACCCGTCGCTGAGGTGTATGCGTTCAATAAACCTTTGACAACGCTTGCTTGCTGGGTTGACACTTCAAAGAGTAGCATGGTATCATCCGCAAACAGCAAATGAGAAATCACCGGTGCACCACGGCATATTGAGATCCCCCTCAACTCCCCATTGTTCACTGACTTTGAAATAAGAGAGGACAGATCATCAGCAACAAATAGGAACAAGAAGGCGGAAAGTGGATCACCTTGCCGCAAACCCCTAGAGGGGACAAAAGACTCCAGTATCTTCCCATTAAACTTCACCGAGTATTTCACCGACTTAACACACGCCATTATCCAGGATATCCACTCCATAGAGAAACCCCACTTTATCAGGGATTGCTCCAGAAAATCCCAATCAACATGATCGTAAGCCTTCGATAGATCAAGTTTGTACGCACACGCCGCCGGTTTGTTCTGCTTCAGCGACTGTACATGGTGTATGCACTCAAAGGCAATGATAGAATTATCAGATATGAGGCGGCCAGGACAAAAGGCACTTTGATTTTCAGAAATCAACTCTCCAAGTAAAGGTCGAAGCCGGTTGACCAAACATTTAGAGACTAGTTTGTATAACACATTACATAAGCTAATCGGTCTGAAATCCTTTAGCTCCTTTGGGTGTGGAACTTTCGGGATAAGAACGGTAGCCGTATCATTCACCCCGTCCGGAATTGTTACTGATTTAAAGAAGTCCAATACTGCTCAACGATATTTGTCTTCAACACAGCCCAGTTCCTCTGAAAGAACCTAGCTGGCAAACCATTAGTACCTGGAGCCTTTATAGGGCCAATCTGAAACAGCGCATTTGAAACCTCCTCCTCTGAAAAAGGTGCACAAAGAGTTTCGTTCATTGCTTGGGTAACTTTAGGTACTATAGCCCCCAACACCTCCTCCGGCGACAGGGTCGGATCCTTGGTATAAACCTCTTTGAAATAGGAGGTCGCCATGCGTTCCATGTCAGATGGCACGGTGCACCATGTGTCATTCTCCCGACGGAGGCGTTAGATGAAATTTCGGCGTGCCCGCCACACTGCTCGCCGATGAAGGTAGGCAGTGTTCCGCTCTCCCTCCTTTAACCAAGTAATCCTCGACCTCTGGAGCCACAACATTTCCTCTCTATAGAGTAGTTAATCCAAAACATTCATCTTTTGTCGTACCATTGCCCAATCCGCATCCCGGAGCTGGAGATCCGCAAGTTCACCATGGAGTTTCTCAATTTCCAGGAGCGTAATTCGCCCATCATATCTCTGAGAGCGGCTCGCACCGCCCCCAGATTCCCAGCCGGCTTACTCCTTCTCCACCCGTTCTCAATCACAGTAGTAGCGCAGGAGCTCGCTCCCACATAATCTCATACCTTGGCGCCGCCCTAGTTTTTGGTGCCTCATCGTGTGCCAACCGCACGAGAATTGGACAGTGATCTAAACACGACGACGCCAAATGCAGCACTTGTGTGAACGGGAAAAGCTCCCTCCATGCCTCATCAGCACAAGCCCTATCCAGTCGAACCCTGACGTTACCACCACCTAGCTGGCCATTATCATATGTGAACGGGATTCCACTATACCCCAGGTCATCAATTCACAGGATAACAAACAATCACGAAACAACTGCATTTGAGCTTCAGACCGTTGCGTTTGAGAGAAATGTTCATGTTGCCACATTGCCTCATTAAAATCACCACATACCAACCACGGTTCTGCAGAGATCGCCCTTAGGTTGGAAAGCAAACTCCACATTCGGTGACGATTTTTTCTACCCGCGGTTCTCCATATACATAAGTTGTCCTCCAAGATTTATCATTTGCACCATCAACAATCCGCACATCTATATACCGTGCACAAGAGTCCAGGACTGTGACTTGAAGATTCTCATCCCAATATAGTGCAAGGCCCCTACTGACACCATCGCTAGACACACCAGCAAAACCCTTCATCCTTAGTCTCCACTTGAGTTTCTCCACCTTACTAGAAGCTTGTCGAGTCTCTGAAAGGAAGACAAGCCCCGGGGAATTGGCTTTGTAGAGGGCCAACACCTCACGAACTGTCCGGCGGTCCCCCCCCCCCTCTCCCCCGCTGCAGTTCCAGATTAACGAACTCATTGTGCCCGGCGGTCCTCCTCGAGGGAGGCCGCCGATCTGTCATCTTCGGATTCCAATCTAGCTTGCTTACTTCCATTACTGCTGCATGGTGAGTTGTCCCCGCCTCCATCCTCTCCCTTTCCAATGGTCAAGGCAAGGGTCTCCACAGTAGTTGTATGCTCCTTTGTACCCACCGTGTTCACGGCCTCCATTGCCAACCTCTTCCTTGTTGGATTATCCATCCTCTCCATTGGTTGAGAAATGTTTGAAGGGCTCGTAGCCGTATCCATAACCTCTAGGTCAACCGTGTCTTTTCCTGTCTTTTGCACCGGCTTGGGAGTCTGATCTAGTTTATATCCCCCCCGGTCATATGCTCCATCATTCCTTGGTTTGTTTGGGCCATCAGCATACAGCCATGCCCCAAATTTCTTGCTTCTCTTATCGTGGATCCCAGACCCACACTCCTTGTATTCATGACCAATGATGCCGCATACGCTACAAAAACGAGCTAGTTTCTCGTATCTTACCAGAAAAACCTGCCGTTCCTTGCCTCTCACAATACTCACAAACTTGGTCAAGGGCAGGCGCACATCATGGCGTACCCTAATTCTGACATAGTCTCCCCGAACATTACCGTTCAGCCTCATATCCAAGATTTTCCCAGAATTCCTCAACAGATGCTCAACAATGTTTGCTTTGCAGAATCCCTCAGAAAACTTATGAATCTGGAGCCAGATTGGCATAAAAAACATCGGTACCTCCTCTGCTTTAGTAAACCCATCATAAGGACACATCAAGACAGCTGAGCTTCTGAACAGCCAGGGACCCTGGTCGATCATGCGTTCATAATGGCCGAGGCATGACGCCTGAACGACAAACAGTTTGGGTCCCGCCGGCCTAAATCTCACCTGTTGCACAGGGTTCCAAGCCGCGCGCATATCCTTGTAGAAGGCAGTATGGCTGAAGTGTTGGGGATCGTAGCAGAAATTAAAATTTTCTACGCATCACCAAGATCAATCTATGGAGTTTACTAGCAACGAGAGGGGAGGAGTGCATCTACATACCCTTGTAGATCGCGAGCGGAAGCGTTCAAGAGAACGGGGTTGATGGAGTCGTACTCGTCGTGATCCAAATCACCGATGATCCAAGCGCCGAACGGACGGCACCTCCGCGTTCAAGACACGTACGGAGCGGTGACGTCTCCCATGCCTTGATCTAGCAAGGAGGAGGGAGAGGTTGAGGAAGAAGGCTCCAACAGCAGCACGACGGCGTGGTGGTGGTGGAGTGATAGTTCTCCGGCAGGGCTTCGCCAAGCACACGCGGAGGAGGAGAGGTGTTTGGGAGGGGAGGGGCTGTGCCTTGGATGTCGTTCTGCAGCCCTCCCCTCACCCCTCTATTTATAGGGAGAAGGGGGAAGGGGGCCGGCCCCTCTAGATGAGATCTAGAGGGGGGGCGGCGGCCAAGGGGGGAGGGAGCTTGCCCCCCAAGCAAGGGGGGCGCCCCCCCTTTAGGGTTCCCCCAAACCCTAGGCGCATGGGCCCTAGGGGGGTTGGCGCCCAGCCCACTAAGGGCTGGTTCCCTTCCACCTACAGCCCATAAGGCCCTCCGAGGCAGGTGGACCCTCCCGGTGGACCCCCGGAACCCCTCCGGTGGTCTCGGTACAATACCGGTATACCCCCGAATATTTCCGGTGACCGTATGGTGACTTCCCATATATAAATCTTTACCTCCGGACCATTCCGAAACTCCTCGTGACATCCGGGATCTCATCCGGGACTCCGAACAACATTCGGTAATCACATACAAACCTTCCTTATAACCCTAGCGTCATCGAACCTTAAGTGTGTAGACCCTACAGGTTCGGGAATCATGTAGACATGACCGAGACACCTCTCTAGCCAATAACCAACAGCGGGGTCTGGATACCCATGTTGGCTCCCACATGTTCCACGATGATATCATCGGATGAACCACGATGTCGAGGATTCAAGCAATCCCGTATACAATTCCCTTTGTCAATCGGTACTTTACTTGCCCGAGATTCGATCGTCGGTATCCCAATACCTCGTTCAATCTCGTTACCGGCAAGTCACTTTACTCGTTCCGTAATGCATGATCCCGTGACTAACTACTTAGTCACATTGAGCTCATTATGATGATGCAATACCGAGTGGGCCCAGAGATACCTCTCCGTCATACGGAGTGACAAATCCCAGTCTCGATCCGAGCCAACCCAACAGACACTTTCGGAGATACCTGTAGTGCACCTTTATAGCCACCCAGTTACGTTGTGACGTTTGGTACACCCAAAGCATTCCTACGGCATCCGGGAGTTGCACGATCTCATGGTCTAAGGCAATGATACTTGACATTAGAAAAGCTTTAGCAAACGAACTACACGATCTAGTGCTATGCTTAGGATTGGGTCTTGTCCATCACATCATTCTCCTAATGATGTGATCCCGTTATCAATGACATCCAATGTCCATGGTCAGGAAACTGTAACCATCTATTGATCAACGAGCTAGTCAACTAGAGGCTCACTAGGGACATGTTATGGTCTATGTATTCACACATGTATTACGATTTCCGGATAACACAATTAAAGCATGAACAACAGACAATTATCATGAACAAGGAAATATAATAATAACCATTTTATTATTGCCTCTAGGGCATATTTCCAACAGTCTCCCACTTGCACTAGAGTCAATAATCTAGTTACATTGTGATGAATCGTACACCCATAGAGTTCTGGTGTTGATCTTGTTTCGCTCATGGAAGAGGTTTAGTCAACAGATCTGCGACATTCAAATCCTTATGCACTTTACAAATATCTATGTCTCCATTTTGAACATTTTCACGAATGGAGTTGAAGCGACGCTTGATGTGCCTGGTCTTCTTGAGAAACCTAGGCTTCTTGGCAAGGGCAATAGCTCCAGTGTTGTCACAGAAGAGAGTCATCGGCCCCGATGCATTGGGAATAACTCCTAGGTCGGCAATGAACTCCTTCATCCAGATTGCTTCATGTGCTGCCTCCGAGGCTGCCATGTACTCCGCTTCACATGTAGATCCCGACACGATGCTTTGCTTGCAACTGCACCAGCTGACTGCCCCACCATTCAAAATATACACGTATCCGGTTTGTGACTTAGAGTCATCCAGATCTGTGTCGAAGCTAGCATCGTAACCCTTTACGACGAGCTCTTCGTCACCTCCATAAACGAGAAACATATCCTTAGTCCTTTTCAGGTACTTCAGGATGTTCTTGACCGCTGTCCAGTGTTCCATGCCGGGATTACTTTGGTACCTTCCTACCAAACTTACGGCAAGGTTTACATCAGGTCTGGTACACAGCATGGCATACATAATAGACCCTATGGCCGAGGCATAGGGGACGACACTCATCTTTTCTCTATCTTCTGCCATGGTCGGGCATTGAGCCGTGCTCAATCTCACACCTTGCAATACAGGCAAGAACCCCTTCTTGGACTGATCCATATTGAACTTCAATATCTTGTCAAGGTATGCGCTTTGTGAAAGACCTATGAGGCGTCTCAATCTATCTCTATAGATCTTGATGCCTAATATGTAAGTAGCTTCTCCAAGGTCCTTCATTGAAAAACACTTATTCAAGTAGGCCTTTATACTTTCCAAGAATTCTATATCATTTCCCATCAATAGTATGCCATCCACATATAATAAGAGAAATGCTCCAGAGCTCCCACTCACTTTCTTGTAAACACAGGCTTCTCCATAAGTCTGCGTAAACCCAAACGCTTTGATCATCTCATCAAAGTGAATGTTCCAACTCCGAGATGCCTGCACCAGCCCATAGATTGAGCGCTGGAGCTTGCATACTTTGTCAGCATTCTTAGGATCGACAAAACCTTCCGGCTGCATCATATACAATTCTTCCTTAAGGAAGCCGTTAAGGAATGCCGTTTTGACGTCCATTTGCCATATTTCATAATCGTAGAATGCGGCAATTGCTAACATGATTCGGACGGACTTCAGCTTCGCTACGGGTGAGAAGGTCTCATCGTAGTCAACTCCTTGAACTTGTCGATAACCCTTAGCGACAAGTCGAGCTTTATAGATGGTAACATTTCCATCCGCGTCCGTCTTCTTCTTAAAGATCCATTTATTTTCTATTGCTCGCCGATCATCGGGCAAGTCTGTCAAAGTCCATACTTTGTTTTCATACATGGATCCTATCTCGGATTGCGTGGCTTCAAGCCATCTGTTGGAATCTGGACCCGCCATTGCTTCTTCATAGTTCGAAGGTTCACCGTTGTCCAACAACATGATTTCCAGGACAGGGTTGCCGTACCACTCTGGTGCGGAACGTGTCCTTGTGGACCTACGAAGTTCAGTGGTAACTTGATCATGATCGTCATCATTAACTTCCTCTCTAGTCGGTGCAGGCACCACGGAAATATTTTCTTGTGCTGCGCTACTTTCTGGTTCGAGAGGGGTCATCTCATCAAGTTCCACTTTCCTCCCACTTACTTCTTTCGAGAGAAACTCTTTCTCCAGAAAGGACCCGTTCTTGGCAACGAAGATCTTGCCTTCGGATCTGAGGTAGAAGGTATACCCAATGGTTTCCTTAGGGTATCCTATGAAGACGCATTTTTCCGACTTGGGTTCGAGCTTTTCAGGTTGAAGTTTCTTGACATAAGCATCGCATCCCCAAACTTTAAGAAACGACAGCTTAGGTTTCTTTTCAAACCATAATTCATACGGTGTCGTCTCAACGGATTTCGACGGAGCCCTATTTAAAGTGAATGCGGCAGTCTCTAAAGCATAACCCCAAAATGATAGCGGTAGATCGGTAACAGACATCATAGATCGCACCATATCCAATAGAGTGCGATTACGACGTTCGGACACACCATTACGCTGAGGTGTTCCAGGCGGCGTGAGTTGTGAAACAATTCCATATTTCCTTAAGTGTGTGCCAAATTCGTGACTCAAATATTCCCCTCCACGATCTGATCGTAAGAACTTTATTTTCCTGTCACGTTGATTCTCAACCTCACTCTGAAATTCCTTGAACTTTTCAAAGGTCTCAGACTTGTGTTTCATTAAGTAGACATACCCATATCTACTCAAGTCATCAGTGAGGGTGAGAACATAACGATAGCCACCGCGAGCCTCAACGCTCATTGGACCGCACACATCAGTATGTATGATTTCCAATAAGTTGGTTGCTCGCTCCACTGTTCCGGAGAACGGAGTCTTGGTCATTTTGCCCATGAGGCATGGTTCGCACGTGTCAAATGATTCATAATCAAGAGACTCCAAAAGTCCATCTGCATGGAGTTTCTTCATGCGTTTGACACCAATGTGACCAAGGCGGCAGTGCCACAAGTATGTGGGACTATCATTATCAACCTTACATTTCTTGGCATTCACACTATGAATATGTGTAACATCACGTTCGAGATTCATTAAGAATAAACCATTGACCAGCGGGGCATGACCATAAAACATATCTCTCATATAAATAGAACAACCATTATTCTCGGATTTAAATGAGTAGCCATCTCGCATTAAACGAGATCCAGATACAATGTTCATGCTCAAAGCTGGCACTAAATAACAATTATTAAGGTTTAAAACTAGTCCCGTAGGTAAATGTAGAGGTAGCGTGCCGACGGCGATCACATCGACCTTGGAACCATTCCCGACGCGCATCGTCACCTTGTCCTTCGCCAGTCTCCGCTTATTCCGCAGCTCCTGCTTTGAGTTACAAATATGAGAAACCGCACCGGTATCAAATACCCAGGAGCTACTACGAGCGTTGGTTAGGTACACATCTATAACATGTATATCACATATACCTTTGGTATTGCCGGCCTTCTTATCCGCTAAGTACTTGGGCAGTTCCGCTTCCAGTGACCGTTTCCCTTGCAATAAAAGCACTCACTCTCAGGCTTGGGTCCATTCTTTGTCTTCTTCCCGGCAGCTTGCTTACCGGGCGCGGCAACTCCCTTGCCGTCTTTCTTGAAGTTCTTCTTACCCTTGCCTTTCTTGAACTTAGTGGTTTTATTCACCATCCACACTTGATGTTCCTTTTTGATCTCCACCTCCACTGATTTCAGCATTGAATATACCTCAGGAATGGTCTTTTCCATCCCCTGCTTATTAAAGTTCATCACAAAGCTCTTGTCGCTTGGTGGAAGCGACTGAAGGATTCTGTCAACGACCGCGTCATCCGGGAGATTAACTCCCAGCTGAGACAAGCGGTTGTGCAACCCAGACATTTTGAGTATGTGTTCGCTGACGGAACTATTCTCCTCCATCTTACAACTGTAGAACTTGTCGGAGACTTCATATCTCTCGACCCGGGCATGAGCTTGGAAAACCATTTTCAGCTCTTGAAACATCTCATATGCTCCGTGCTGCTCAAAACGCTTTTGGAGCCCCGGTTCTAAGCTGTAAAGCATGCCGCACTGAACCAGGGAGTAATCATCACTACGTGACTGCCAGGCGTTCAGAACGTCTTGAGTTGCTGGGAAAACAGGTGCATCACCTAGCGGTGCTTCAAGGACATATGCTTTCTTGGCAGCTATGAGGATAATCCTCAGGTTACGGACCCAGTCCGTGTAGTTGCTACCATCGTCTTTCAGCTTGGTTTTCTCTAGGAACGCGTTGAAGTTGAGGGCAACATTAGCGTGGGCCATTTGATCTACAAGACATATTGTAAAGGTTTTTAGACTAAGTTCATGATAATTAAGTTCATCTAATCAAATTATTAACGAACTCCCACTCAGACAGACATCCCTCTAGTCATCTAAGTGATACATGATCCGAGTCAACTAGGCCGTGTCCGATCATCACGTGAGACAGACTAGTCATCATTGGTGAACATCTTCATGTTGATCGTATCTGCTATACGACTCATGTTCGACCTTTCGGTCTCTTGTGTTCCGAGGCCATGTCTGTACATGCTAGGCTCGTCAAGTCAACCTAAGTGTATTGCGTGTGTAAATCTGGCTTACACCCGTTGTATGCGAACGTTAGAACCTATCACACCCGATCATCAAGTGGTGCTTCGGAACAACGAACCTTCGCAACGGTGCACAGTTAGGGGGAACACTTTCTTGAAGTTTTAGCGAGGGATCATCTTATTTATGCTACCGTCGTTCTAAGCAAATAAGATGTAAAACATGATAAACATCACATGCAATCAAATAGTGACATGATATGGCCCATCTTCGGGGCGCCATGTTCATCATCGTCACCGGCATGACACCATGATCTCCATCATCGTGTCTTCATGAAGTTGTCTCGCCAACTATTACTTCTACTACTATGGCTAACGGTTAGCAATAAAGTAAAGTAATTACATGACGTTCCAGTTGACATGCAGGTCATAAATAAATTAAGACAACTCCTGTGGCTCCTGCCGGTTGTCATACTCATCGACATGCAAGTCGTGATTCCTATTACAAGAACATGATCAATCTCATACATCACATATATCATTCATCACATCCTTCTGGCCATATCACATCACATGACACTTGCTGCAAAAACAAGTTAGACGTCCTCTAATTGTTGTTGCAAACTTTTACGTGGCTGCTATAGGTTTCTAGCAAGAACGATTCTTACCTACGCCAAAACCACAACGTGATATGCCAATTTCTATTTACCCTTCACAAGGACCCTTTTCATCGAATCCGATCCGACTAAAGTGGGAGAGACAGACACCCGCTAGCCACCTTATGCAACTAGTGCATGTCAGTCGGTGGAACCTGTCTCACGTAAGCGTACGTGTAAGGTCGGTCCGGGCCGCTTCATCCCACGATGCCGCCGAATCAAGATAAGACTAGTAACGACAAGTAAATTGACAAAATCGACGCCCACAACAACTTGTGTTCTACTCGTGCATAGAAACTACGCATAGACCTAGCTCATGATGCCACTGCTGGGGATCGTAGCAGAAATTAAAATTTTCTACGCATCACCAAGATCAATCTATGGAGTTTACTAGCAACGAGAGGGGAGGAGTGCATCTACATACCCTTGTAGATCGCGAGCGGAAGCGTTCAAGAGAACGGGGTTGATGGAGTCGTACTCGTCGTGATCCAAATCACCGATGATCCAAGCGCCGAACGGACGGCACCTCCGCGTTCAACACACGTACGGAGCGGTGACGTCTCCCACGCCTTGATCCAGCAAGGAGGAGGGAGAGGTTGAGGAAGAAGGCTCCAACAGCAGCACGACGGCGTGGTGGTGGTGGAGTGACAGTTCTCCGGCAGGGCTTCGCCAAGCACACGCGGAGGAGGAGAGGTGTTTGGGAGGGGAGGGGCTGCGCCTTGGATGTCGTTCTGCAGCCCTCCCCTCACCCCTCTATTTATAGGGAGAAGGGGGAAGGGGGCCGGCCCCTCTAGATGAGATCTAGAGGGGGGGCGGCGACCAAGGGGGGAGGGAGCTTGCCCCCCAAGCAAGGGGGGCGCCCCCCCTTTAGGGTTCCCCAAACCCTAGGCGCATGGGCCCTAGGGGGGTTGGCGCCCAGCCCACTAAGGGCTGGTTCCCTTCCACCTACAGCCCATAAGGCCCTCCGGGGCAGGTGGACCCTCCCGGTGGACCCCCGGAACCCCTCCGGTGGTCCCAGTACAATACCGGTATACCCCCGAATATTTTCGGTGACCGTATGGTGACTTCCCATATATAAATCTTTACCTCCGGACCATTCCGAAACTCCTCGTGACGTCCGGGATCTCATCCGGGACTCCGAACAACATTCGGTAATCACATACAAACCTTCCTTATAACCCTAGCCTCATCAAACCTTAAGTGTGTAGACCCTACGGGTTCGGGAATCATGGAGACATGACCGAGACACCTCTCTAGCCAATAACCAACAGCGGGATCTGGATACCCATGTTGGCTCCCACATGTTCCACGATGATCTCATCGGATGAACCACGATGTCGAGGATTCAAGCAATCCCGTATACAATTCCCTTTGTCAATCGGTACTTTACTTGCCCGAGATTCGATCGTCGGTATCCCAATACCTCGTTCAATCTCGTTACCGGCAAGTCACTTTACTCGTTCCGTAATGCATGATCCCGTGACTAACTACTTAGTCACATTGAGCTCATTATGATGATGCAATACCGAGTGGGCCCAGAGATACCTCTCCGTCATACGGAGTGACAAATCCCAGTCTCGATCCGAGCCAACCCAACAGACACTTTCGGAGATACCTGTAGTGCACCTTTATAGCCACCCAGTTACGTTGTGACGTTTGGTACACCCAAAACATTCCTACGGCATCCGGGAGTTGCACGATCTCATGGTCTAAGGCAATGATACTTGACATTAGAAAAGCTTTAGCAAACGAACTACACGATCTAGTGCTATGCTTAGGATTGGGTCTTGTCCATCACATCATTCTCCTAATGATGTGACCCCGTTATCAATGACATCCAATGTCCATGGTCAGGAAACCGTAACCATCTATTGATCAACGAGCTAGTCAACTAGAGGCTCACTAGGGACATGTTATGGTCTATGTATTCACACATGTATTACGATTTCCGGATAACACAATTAAAGCATGAACAACAGACAATTATCATGAATAAGGAAATATAATAATAACCATTTTATTATTGCCTCTAGGGCATATTTCCAACATGAAGGATTTCTCCATATGAACCCTAGCTAGGGCAAGCCATCTGACACTTTCATTGATCACCGGATCATCCTCATCAATAATCAGATCATCAAAGACTTCGTCCTCGAGGTTTAGTTGCTCCATGAAATCTTCCAGATCCGATCTCATGGCATCTCCGCCGCCTTCACTAGTTCCAGACTGCACGTCCGCCGCAGCACTCATCGCGACGACGGGAAAGTGGTGTTTGATTGATGGAGAGGGGAACCCTACGTTGGAGCAGCGCCCTACGGTAGGGGGTCGGGTTTGGGTAGGGTAGGAACTCGCCGACGAGAGATTGCCAGGGAGGAGAGGAAAACCCTAGCCGCCCCTAGGGGAATTGGTTTCCGTTTCTGTTGGCGATAGAGTGGCTTGATTCCTCCGGTGACTTGTTGGAGAAAAGATGTTATCCGGCGTCTGCGCCGGGCAAGCACTTTTCGGCCTCGTTGAATTGAACGGGTGAATTCAAGCGATCTAGAAAGGCATTTGACCGACGGAATTAAAGTACTAGTGGTAACATTTCTCTGCGGTTGGTAGCACAAAGGCAGAAACCACAAAGAGATTTGGAGGCACCTTTGAATGCTTTATTTAATTTGAAGGTTTAAACCGCCCAAGGAGCAAGACGCAACTCAGACGATCCATTCTGGAAGGCACAACAGTTTGGAGAGTTTTTCTTTTTTTTGCCAAGCTCGTTGCGGTTGATTAATACAGATTTGGATTTCACACGGACAGGGACAGGCATTTCTCTTTCGAACAATTATTGGGCTACTGGTTGGCTTTGACACGGATAGCTCCTTTTGTGCAGTTATTATTACGCTATAAATTGGCCATCGGATAGAGATACAAGCGTTTCACGAAAAATAGGCAGATATGATGTGTACCATGCTTTTTATTCGAAAAAAAAGGAGGAAATGCAATATCTGAAACTACTGTATTTTCTGTAGTTCCTTCTTCTTTTTCACGTGCTTTGTTCATATCTGTTTTGAAGATTTTTAGCACTACTACTTTTGCACACACACTAAGCTGTCCATCGATCCACGCATAAAGTCGACACGCGCTGCGCAGTTTCAGTTGGGACAATCGGTCGTTCGCCATGGTCCCGTCGAAGTCATCACGGGGCCGGGCACCTAGCCCGAATTGAATTGGTTGACTCCGCGGCCGCTGCGGCGGCGGCCGGTGAACGCGAACGCGATCGGTAGCTAGGTCCGGCCGCCTCGCGTGGAAATTCTACGCGTGGCACGTGGTATGCCATGTACAGTTGGTTGGCAAGATGAGCTCTACTTTGATCGGTTTTGCGGTGTTGATCTCGCCGCGGTCTGCTGCACACCCGTCGTTGTTGCCACAGCGCCAGCTTTAGCTTTGCGTGGACGCCCGCGGTGCCAGCGCTTGGCCGCGGCCACCGGCCCTCCCCGGTGTCCCGATCGAGTGCGACCGTACCTGCATTTGTCATGTGATGCGCTAGCAATATATCGACCAAATAATACTTGGCTGGCTACGGTTGACGTGCGACATATATTGTTTGTCTAAAACAGGAATTCTCGCAGAGTGCTAGCAGCAGTACTACTATATGCATTAGAGCAACTCCAACACGCTGACCCAAACGGACGGCGCTTTTATCCGTAATTTATTCATTTCGGTCGGCCGCCTGCTCCACGTCCGCCTTATTTAATATTTGGGTCGACAGTGTGTCCAACGCCGGCGACCCATTTTATGTCCGCGCATAAATTTGAAAAGGCCCGTGGCCGTAGGTCATGCCAGCGGACATGTCGTGCCCAAAGTTCATGCCGGCACCATGCCAGCGGCCGGCATACAATGTCAGCTTTAAAAAAACACCACACAATTCATGCTGGCGCACTTGCCAGCGGCCAGCATACATGTCAGCACACAAAAGGGGCGAGAGTTCGACCACGCCATCGCGGCCGTGGTCATGCCAGCACACTTGCCGGCATACAAAAAAGGATGGCGCTCGCCGCCAGAGATCACTCGTTGTCAAACTTGAGCATGTCGGCCTGCATTTTCTCGAACCACGGCCTCTTCCTTGGAGACACGGTGTTGAGATCCACCTTCATGATCTCCACCCCCGTCATCATGATAGCGAGAGCCACTTCTTTCCCCTTGGTCTTGGCATTGGCGGCCTCGATCTCTAGCATCTTGACTTGCTTCTCCGCCTTCATCTCAAGCATCCTCATTTGCTTCTCCGCCTCCATCTCAAGCCTCCTCCTTTGGATCTCCATGAAGGCGTTCATTTGCTCTTCCTTGTCTTGCCGGCATTTCTCATCCCTTAAGTCTTTCTTGGTCATCATGCCCTCCACGGTTGCAATCAAGGCGATCGACGCCGCATCCCACTTGTCCTCCTTCTTGGAGTTGGTCTTCCCCTGCGGTCATGGCTTCTCGCCCTCCCCAACCTCCTCCACGGCTTTCTTTCCCCCACGCGCCATGAGGGCGGCATATTACGTCTTGAACTTCTCCTCGTCTTTGATGACCCTTCAACAATGGGAGAGGTTGAAGGACTTGCCTTCGTGTTGGACCTTGAATGATTCCAAAGCTTGGAATGCCTATAAATGAATTGCATGCAAGCATATTGGCAAATGGATATGGAAATGGACATGCAAGTATAAACGGAATGACATAAAGAGGGGTGCATGCATGCATACCATGTCTTGCATGCCGATGCCGCTCACGGGGTGTGCCTTGATGCTCTCAAAAGTGGCACAAAACTTGTTGCACTCTTGTTGGATCACCTTCCATCGCTTTGAAATGGACACCCACCCGCGCGTGCTTTGTATTTGGTACAGTGAAAACTTCTTGCGGTCATGGAACTCACGATGGACACTAGTCCAAAAGGTTGATGCCTTTTGTTCGGCGCCGACCTTGGGGTCTTGCCCAATGTCCCTCCAACACTCACACAGGAGCTTGTCCTCGGCCGTCGTGTATGCCTTCGTCCGCCTGCTCTTGTGCTTCGGCTTCACCCCGACGGCTTGGTTGGCGAGCTCTTTCTCAAATAAAGGCTCCCCGTTGATGTCCAACTCACCCTCTTCCTCGAAGTCGTAGTACTTTGGAAACTCGTGGTCGAGCGGGAAGCCGTCCAGGTTCGGGCCGACCTGATCTTGCATGAATGCGGCCTGCATGCCAGCCTGATCAAAGGTCGACGGCATGAACGACCCTCGGCCGTCCTGGCTTTGTGTCTCATCGGGATCGTAGCCAGCCACGGCGGAACCGCCAGCGACCGCCGTACCACCCTCGAATATGATGCTCTCCATGAAACGGTTGTCCGTCTCGTCGTCGCCGACCGCCGGCATTCTGTTGAACAGGTTGCGGGCGCCGGGGAGCATGTGGTTGGCATCTCCCTCGCGCGTTTCCTCGCCCCACCGGATGACGAGCCACCGGCTATTGGTGTGGCGTTGAGGTCGATGGGCGCGAACGCGGGCGTGGAAGGCGCCACCACGCTCACCTCCGGTGAGCATTCCCCAGAGAGTCGGGAGGTTTGCGGGTAGACGTGGAAGCTGGGAATCGGGTGAGTCACCGACACGCGGGGCGACTCTGGCAGCACCATCCGAGGAAACGCAGACTAGCCGATGCTGGCCGCGGCCACGGCGGCGTTGACGAGCCCGTGCTAGCTAGGGTTTAACCCTAGGTACAATAGCGCCTCTCTCATGCCGCCGCGACGTGGGCGGCGGTGTCCTCCGTCTACGCGGCGGCGGCTATGGCCGCGGCGGCCGCTGCTTCGTCCCTTGCGTCCGCCGCGTGCCTCCGTTCCTTTCTCTTCGCCGACTCCCTGGCCCGCTCCTCGAGCGTCAGCTTCTTCTTCTTCTTCGGCGCGGTGGCGGTCTTGCGGGAGGCGCGGGGATTTCCTTTGCCAGAGGGAGCGGTCGTGATGCCGAATGAGGCGAGGGAGGCGAGGCCGGCGGCGGCATCGAGGTCGTCGTCCATGGCGAGCGGTGGGAGCGCGCGCGGGCGGGAGGGTTTTGGGAAAAGTGGAGGGAAATGATGGAGGCTTTGCCACCGACTAGCGGGCCAGGGGAAGGAGTAGGCGAGCGCCGCCCGTGTCCGTCTCGTGTCCGCGCCGACGTAAATGAGGCTCAAAAATGGGCCGGGAATGGGTCGGCAGGCGGACGAAAAGTGGACGCGCGTCCGTTTGAGTCGACGCGTTGGGCCGACTTTTCTGCCTACCACAACCCAAATGAACGTGCGCTGACGAAATAGGTCGCCGCATTGGAGTTGCTCTTACTCCCTCCGTTTTAAAATTAGTGTCGTGGTTTTAGTTTAGTATTTTAGGCTTTGTTTTGCTTGTTTGCAGTTGCCGGTAGATCGAATGGCTTGAAAATCGTCTAATTCGTCTCATGACTTGTTAGAGAAAGAAAAAAAGATACTGTGAAGACTTGTTTGAGAAAAGGTGTAGCCGCGGGCGTAGCAGTTTGCACGCGCGGGCATTCTTTATTTTCAACCTCGTTGGATTGAATTCAACAAGCAATCTTGAAACGTTGTTGACTCGATGGCACATGCGCCGCGTCATCCTGCGGCCACACCGGTCTACCAAAACGCACTGTAATCCGCTGAAAAGTTTGCTTAAAATCATTATTTACAGAACATTGTCCATGGTCCATATCATTATTCACACCGGTCTACAATTAATTAAGCAGCCTTTACGAACATTGGCTGTCTATATCGTCACGGGATTGCTTGAATTGAATTTGCTGACTTCCGCGGACGCGCGCTGTGGCGGCCGGCTCGCCGGCCGGCCCGACAGTGAATCCGATAGCGAGGTCGGGTGGATGTCGTGGAGCCATGCCAGCTAGCGCTTAGCCACCGGGCGTCGGTCGCCGGTGTCGTCATCCACCGCATGTGATGATCGCGATCGACACGAGGCAGATGAGCACGTCCGCCGCGTCCGGGAGCAGAGGCCGGCGTGCGCTGCCTCCCGTTCTACGTCGGTTCATGGCGGCGAGCTAGCTCGTGAATCGTGATGAACGTCGGGATGCGCTCGCGAGCGCGTGTTTGTCCGTGACCCTCTTCCTTTACATTCTTTGCAGATCTTTTTGTCTTTTGAAAAATAGTCCTTTTTTAACACAATACAAACGCAAAGCGCTTATATAAACACGCATACACCGGAAACATCTCCTCCTTAGTCTACGGAAACGTCTCCTCCCATTGAAAATGTATCACCGGAAATCCTGAAATTAATTCAGGATAAATGTGAGCACCAGGACTTAAACCCTGGTGGGCTGGGGATACCACTGTCCACCTAACCATCCCAGCCACATGTTGGTTCGCTGAAAAATAGTCTTTGTACTCCCTCCGGTCCTAAATATAAGACATTTTGGAGATTTCAATACAAATTACGTACAAAGCAAAATGAGTAGATTTACTCTCTAAAATATGTCTATAAATATTCGTATGTAGTCTGTATTATAACGAAAATTGCTTTTGGAGGCCGAGCTCCATGGAGGCCTCGGCCTCCAAATGCAAAATTCAAAATTCATGAAAATTCAAATTTTGACATTTCAAAAACATTTGAACAAAAATACAGAGGTAGATGAACGCATAGTGCACAAGTGTGTAAATTTTCAGGACGAAATACGTTGAAACGAGGGTTGTGCAAAAAAGACAAATATTGATTTTTTAACACATGATACTATTCAACCTCCCAGACCATGAATTTATTTTTTTTGAATAGGTCGCATTTCAGCGTATTTCATTCTGAAATTTTACACACATACGCCTCACATCCTTGTATACTTGTACAATTGTTTTCAGATTTTTTTTTGAAACCAAAATTTTTCAAATTTGAATTTTTTATTAAAAACGGCCTCCATGGAGGCCGAGAGCCAAAACGCCATTCTCGTATTATACTCACTAAAAAGGCTTATATTTAGAAACGGATGGAGCAGATGATACAGACGTTTCTCGTCGAGAAGAGCAAACGGAGGACGGGCTCCAGGAAGGACTTAAAAAACATATTCCTATGTGACACAAAAAAAATCAATTTCTTTTGTACATACACAAATACATATATAACATGTTCAGGGAAATTTTCAGAATAATATACCTTTATATGCGGTGTATGCAAAAAAAATGCGTACACGTAAATGGGCCACTTTTTTTGTTGTTGGGCCGGGATTCTTTTTGTGCAGCTTACAAATCGTAATATTTTGGAACAAAATTTTGCAAATCTATCGCGAATATGTATAAGTTTCATATATATTTTTAGCTTGGGAATATCATTTTTTAATCATTTGAAATATAGCGCTTCGATGTCCCCGTCCACCGAAACTTCGCATTCCGTTTTTCTTGTGTTATAATTGTGCCGTTTCTCCTCTGTATTATGCACTCGTGTTTTTAGCATGTAATCCTCTCTTGTCATTGGGCTGGGCGGCAACTGCGAACTAAGATAGCTTAGAGCATCTACAGTCGAGCTTCTCAAATGCCCCCAATACGTTCGGGCGGACGGTCCAATCGCTGACATGCCACAAAATTGTGATCTAGCCATCCCCCTCAAATCAGCCCTATTCGTCCAGGTTGGCCAGCACCCCTCATATCCAGCCCATATTCTAGACGGTTGGGGGGGGGGGGGGGGGGGGGGCGAGAGCGACCGCCACGTTGGATCGGATAGACTAGACCCACCACAAATTCCATCAAATTGACCAGTACACCAAATCCACCGTCCTTCTCACATGTTAGTCCTCCAATGGGCCGGAAACGACATGACGGACGCATCTATGTGTCCCATATCCACTCCATATATGGGCTGGATATGTAGGTTGCCGGTTAGTTTGGGCGTTTGGGCCGGATTTGCTAGGTGGGCCGTCCCTATTCCTCGCCTTTAGCGAGTGTAACTCCTGGCTCGTTGAAGGGGGCGAGCAATATGGTCCGGCCCACACGCGAGCGAGGCCACAACCTGTTTTTCTGTTGTTGTTTTTACGTTTGTTTTTGTTTTTATTTATGTTTGTACTTTTGTTTTTGCTTTAAAATATTTTAAATGTATATATTACAAAAAAACTCTACAAAAACATTTGGAAAATGTTGAATAAGTATTTGAAAAATCTTGAACAAGTATTTGAAAAATGTTATCAAGCATTCGAAAAATGTTAAACAAGTATTTGAAAAAAAAAATATTGAACAAGTATTTGGATAATGTTATTGATGCATTCAAAAAATGTTGACCAAGTATTTGAAAAATATTGATCAAGCATTTGAAAAATGTTGAACAAGTATTTGAAAAATATTGAATAGGTACTAAAAAATTTTTGTACAAGTATATGAAAAATATTGAACTAGTAAGTATCGAAAAATGTGAAGGAGTATTTGAAAAATGTTGAACATGTATTTAAAAAAATGTTGATTATGTATATAAAAATGTTGAACAGGTATTTGAAAAATGTTGATTATGCATATAAAAGGTGTTGAATGGGTGTTTGAAAAATATTGAACAAGTACTTGAAAAAATGTTGATCATGTATGTAAGAATGTAGAATGAGAAAAAAAAGAAACAAAGAAAAATAGAAAAGAAACAAAATAAAAGGAAAAAACAAAATGAAAAAACTGAAGAAGCAAATAAAAACCTGGAGAAGAAAAAACAAAAGAAAACGAAAAAGAAAAAAAAAGAGAAATCTAGACTATTTTCATATGAGTAGGATCCGCCCTACTACTGTCACGAACCGAAAGCTAGCCCAGTGGCTTGACATAGTTGCTCTAAATCAGGAGACCACGGCTCGAATCCCCGCCGCGCTCCAGTGAATGGGCCGGCCCGATTAGCGTAGTCTCTTAAGTGAGCGATCCTTCCCATCTCGCTTAATGCGAGAAATAGTCGTCACATGTCAGGTGCTGTTGAGTGGCATTTTTGCGTCCGCTCAACTCACCGGAACGTTTGTGACGGATATAGGGGCTCCAGTGGTGATGCTCTTAGAGCATCTCTAGCAGATATCTTAAACCTCGGAACTAAAAACGTGTTTTAAGGATCGGTTTAAGCTGTGGCCGAATAGACCCCTCAAACTTAAACTGTAAAACCAAAAATTCGCTTATATTTTTTTCCATGTTTTGTTCCTCTTGCTCGTGTCCATAATCAGCCAGCTCGCTCCTACGAAACCGACGAATAGTGTACGAAACGGCCAAATACGAAACCGCCGGGCGTCTAGCTAGCTCGAAGCGGCCAAATACAAAGCAGCCGACAGTCAAATACAGCGCATGAAGCTCGAATCAATCCAGGAGCTAGCTAGCTCCTTCGTCTGCCTAATCGATCGATTCAGCTAGCTAGCAGGGCACCGTCGGGTTGGCTTCGAAATCCTTGCTAGAGATGCTCCGCTGCAAAACGACCGGACGGACCGAGACCTTTGGCTTGTCGGCCAAAGCGCATCCCCGTGCTCACCCGACCGCAGATCTTCATCTCCCTCCGACGATGCCGGAGGAGAGTCAGATCTAGACACCGTGAGCTGGTGGAGTGGAGTTAAGGAAAGGAAGACGGACCTACAGACCACGGTCTTCTAGCCAGTAAGTGCTCGTTCCCATATATTCCCTGAAGTATCATGCAAATAACAAGTGTTCATGTCGTAAAATTGTTCGCTGCTTCAATGCAAAAAGCCACTTGAAAGTATATAATGTTTCCGTAGTTCGGTGAATTTGTCCATGGGAAGGAAGAAAACAAGCAACAGAGAAAAAGAAACCCACCATGAACCCTACAACTTAACAGAGCACAAAAGTGCACAAATGCATGCGAGGAAGAAAAGCACAGGCACAGGTAACCTTCGAATAACAAATCTCCAAGAAATCTCAAAAACATAATTCACGGTCAAATGGTTCTATTGATGTTTCTGAAGCAAGTCCGCCTATGGTTCACTGCTCCAACTAGAATTAAGATTCATTCTACAAGGGTGTTCCAATATACTCCCTCCCTTCCTTAATATAAAACGTTTTTGTAGTTCAATTTAAACTGCAAAAACATCTTATATTAAGGGACAGAGGTAGTAGGTGACTAGAGGGAAGAGGGATCTCTAGGGAACTGTCTTTACAACCACATCAAGTCATCATTAGCTCATAGTGAACATGTCATCATGCCATCCTCCTTGAACGTATTTGGCTTGCAGCCGCCTGAGGGCTTCAACTTGATTTGGTGCTGCAGTTTCGACAAGGAATGTTTGACCCCATATCTTCCGCAGTTCTGACCGGAAAAGAGTCAAGCAGAAGCAAATAGAGTATTGTCAAATAAATGATGCTGTGCAACTAGTTAACACCAGTATGTACAAAGTCCAAATACACAGATTCATTGAAATGAATGTTCTAAGAAATCATCAGGTCACTGGAATTGATGAGGGGAGCCTACTCATTTAAAAATTGGCCTCCCAGCAACTCAATATAGATGTGTTCCCCAATCTAAGATGCCTTCAGCTGGGTTATTTTGCACATTCGTATATGATCCCGCTACTTTTTTTTATCAGCATTTATAGTATTTGAATGGTTTATGTATAGGCATGTCGAAATATACTACTTCCATATCAACATGTTCAAATGTGCGCAACCCTCTGCTGAGCTCGGATGATTCACCCTCTTGAACCTCTCCGTATATTCTCTTTCTCCAAATCGTCAAGTCTGCAGCAGTGGTGATTGGTAACCGCTTGGCGGTGAAATCTGCAGTGCACAGTAGCAACCTAACTTAACCATGCCTAGAGTAGACTCTGGCTGGCCTATACGCTCGACACTGCACCACACCCTGACTTAACCATGCCTCTTTTATTTTACTATACACAGTAGGGCAAAACACCCCACTGCAATTTTTATTAATAAAAAGAAAAGGAACAAGCTACAAAGTCTAGGGCTTGAGAGAAGCCACTTCATCCCCCATCTCATCTGGGACCTCCGGGCCACCATCGGCCCCGCCAAACCAGCTCTGAAATACCTCCCTTCCATTTAAATATCCCGATACAGCGTTATGACTTTGCCCTGGCACATCTGTGGTGCTCCGCTCGATCTGCCACGGTGCCACCATCCAGGGCTCAGCTCTCGGCGGCAGAGCTCTCTTGCTCTTCCTTTTCTTGTTTTCCACCCTCCACCCCCCACCCCCCAGGTGGTTTCACCCCCTCTCCAGATCAAGTTCACAGGGACCGAGGGACGTGATGTTACGGATTGGGGAACAAGAATGGTTCGCATAAAAAGCAGCCGCACATGGAGGTAGGAAGGTCCAGTCCCACGTTGCTGGCATCCAGCGGTGCCAATCTAGCGACGTGAGCAGCAAGGCTGCCATGTAATTTTGCACTCTTACTGGAAAAACCTAGAAGCTCGATGTGGCAGAACCTAAGAAGTCGACCTAATGGCTAATAACACTTGGATTATCCATCTCCACACCATTGGATTAGACTACATCAGCAACACAGGAGTACAGACAAATGCAATTCAAATAATCTTTCATGATTTTTAAATAATACCAAGGGGGATGCCGGATGAGGGACTATCAATCTACTACTAATAATAAACAGCTGGGCATGATAAGGGAAAACATACGATGGATGCAAGGGCAGCAAAGTTCAAACATACCAGATTTATGCATGGGTGAGAGGCACATGATGATCAAGTCAAAGCGAGAAACTTTCGCCAAATTCTCCAAAATGCTAACTGCTAACACTGCATCATCCCTGAGTACATAATACGAATTAATAATAGGTAATAACAGTACAGGTCATGAGAGTACTGCAAGAGAATGTAAGAAACACTTTAAAAAAACATAAGAGGCAAGCACACCGGAAAATTGAGGCTGTGCACTTCACGATATCAATCAGAAAAGCTGATGAAAGTGCATCCTTAAAAATCTCTGGAAGTCTCTCTGGTCGAATTGACTGATCACGTAACAAAAAGTGACAATTAGAAATGTACATATGACGATTAATTTAAGACACCAAAAAGAGGCTGAGAATAAACCTTTAACAATTGTATTTGCTGGGTAAGGTCGTCAGAGATAGCTCTCCAAGAAACCTCAAAATCATAAGCTGTCTTTGGTGTCTTCACACTTTTTACAGTGCTGGATATATATCGTGAAGCAGCACGTGATGCAAGCTCTTGCACTGATATTTCTGGCCCAGGTTTCTGTTTAGCATCTCGAGATTGCTGCATTAAATTAAAGAATTGAAATGTAACAGGAAGAAGCAACACTACTTCAAATTCCCCAAAGAAGTGTGCAAAATCAGTACTTTACATCACATTTGCACTAAAATAGTACTCCCTCTGTAAAGAAATATAAGAGCGTTTAGATCACTACTTTAGTAATCTAAACACTCCTATATTTCTTTATGGAGGGAGTAGAACATAAATGTGCTCCTATACGCAGAACTTCAAGTATTACTTCAATGGCTAGGGAGGGCTCGCCCTCTGCCTGCTCCTTCATGGTTTTCCAACCACCCAAACACTCTGCTCCACCACAGAATCAACATCCGAATTAAAAAGAGTAAACTTGCGCAGTGGGCAGACTTTCCTCTGCTTGAATAGACATGTTAGCTACTGGAAGCCAGTCCAGCTACCAAGCTTTGATGGATTTTGAGAACTTCAGATACATGAACCAGTTTTTTCATATATCCATAAGGATCAAATACTATATTTCAGCAAAATGCATGAACAAGGAGACCAACTCATATGCTATGCAGGTTATATCGTTGACGATGCAAACTATGCAATGGTATAAGCTGATAAGTACCAACACACAAATCATACATCTCTTATTTTTAGCCAACTCATATATAAGGGGACACAATATCATGTGCATTTATGATAGTCAGAAATGTTAGTCAGACCGCACCTGCATGTTATTGTCTTTGAGGCTTACACCAGATCCTCCTTTGGACACACCACCTGATAATTCTCTGATCCCAGCCGCAGCTCTCCCAGGCAAATCAACTTCCATGAAACTGTCCTGTAGAATTAAATCAGACATTACAAACCCAAACATGTTTGCTGAATAGACCTCAGGTGGAATGTAACCAGCTCTACAAGAAACAGAACAGAGGGCTAATTCAAAATCGCAGAGCCATGTGCATGAATTATATTAATCTGTCAAAGCATGTTACGAAAACTTTACTTCTTATAAAGGGAAAGACACAGCATGTCATGCAATAGAACACTATAACCTACCTTCTGGGGATCACTTGGTGCATGAGAAGTGATATTTTTTCTATCTCCAGCTTTATCAAATTCAGAAATTGTATGCTTAGCTTGAACTGAACTTCTCTTGGCCATTTTCTGCAGAAGTAATAAACTCGTTATTACAAGCAATGAAAGGGGGCATCTCTTTAATACAACATCTAAGACTGAATGTGGATACATAAGTAATGAACAGAAAATTTGACCAAAGAGCTTGGATGCGAACACTAATGGTAACACATCAGATGAAAATTGAAGTAAATAGCTGCTCACCTCCATGAGTAATGCCTTTATCTCAGAATATTGTTTCCTCAATTCTGGATTGTTAGCATCGACACTTACAGCAAATTCAGCATCTGTTATGCAAATAAGTAATGTACAATAGTTGTCAATGTTCACGCAGACAAGAATTAAGCTTACAAGGAAAGCACTGTCAAAAGGAAAATCAAGAAGGGTTAAAACGCAGAATACCATCCATTGCTTCCTTAAGCTTCCCAAGTCCTTTCCTTGCAGTAATTCTGCGTGAGTATGCTTTAACATAACGGTCATCCAGATTCAGAGCCTCAGTGCAATCATTCTCTGCCTCTTCAAATCTATTAAGTTCCAGATAAAAACGTAAGACTAAACCAGATAGTGGTCGTAAAACATGGCTCTCAAGTTCCACAACAGGGAAAACACGAGATATTAGCACAAATAGCAAAGAAGAATATCAACAGTCTGAAAGTTTCACTTGATCTATCCATCAACCAGAATTATGGTTACAGCCACAAATAAGGTGTACTATAGTAAATCAATTGCAGCTACTAGCACAATCAAACCAGTAAGTGCCACAGCCTAGCAAACACAAGCATGGTTCTAGTGTAGGAACTTGCCTTCTTAGTTTAAGATACGCCATAGCTCGATTGGCAAAGGCAACAGCCGTCGGCGACAATGCGATACTTCTCGAGTAGCACTCAACCGCTTCAGCAAACTTCTTCTGCTTGAAGTACTCATTACCCTGCAAACACAACCACAGAAACAACACGTATAGGTTCACGGAACTGGTCTCGGCCTCTCAACACAGCAGTCGAAAAATCATCACAAGGGTATGCATTGGGATGCATATATACATACCTGTTCCTTTTCTGAAGTGGCGTCAGGCATTGGTTCGTCGTTCAGGTAGGAAGAGTAGTTTGTGCGATTGTACCGACCAGCCATCTTTAATGACAACAAGATGGATATGGTTAGATTCGATAATGCACCCAAGAGGAAAGATGAGAGCAGTTCGAGCAAGCACAATCTAGGATTTTTACAGTGGTGGAGCTAGGATTCAAGCAAGCAAGCCAAAGATTACAAAACAAATGGTTCGACTGTATTAGCATTATTTCAGAATTTGACCTCGGTTCTTAATGATGTAACAAAGGAGATAAAACTACGCGTAACATCTTCATCTTGTTGTTTGTATAACATGAGATTGGTAAGAAAATGCATCAAGTCAAGCTCTAAGAAATGAAAATTGGGAAAATCACCTAGGGGTTCTAAGCATGCTAGGCTACTGTTTGACGGGGTTCCTGGGGAAATCAATCACCTCTTGGAGCAGCGGCGCGACGAGAGTGGGACGCGTGGGCGAGCTCGACCAGCAGGCTCCCTTGGCGGTGCAGCGGAGGCGAGACGACAGGGGCGGGGTTCCGGCCTGACGCAGCAGTCCAGCAGAGGCGGGGGCGGCTCGGAGGCGCAGCGTAAGCGGGGCGACGCGGCCGAGGCGGTGGGCGGGGGCAGCGCAGCGGCGAGTCGGCGCGGTGAGCCGGGCGCTCTGTCTCTCTACCGAGCGAGGCGCGAGGTCAGGCAGAGAAGCCTCTCTGCTGGATTAGGGGAGGGGTGATTGGATTGGAGGCCGGCGTCGAGGGAGGCGGCGGCGCTGGCGTTTCTTGGAAGAGGAAGCGGGCAGGCTTTGGGCCGGCTCGGTCGAGCTCGAACCATTCTGCGGCACATGGTTAGGTCCAGCCGACGGGAAAAAAAAAGCCTAAATTCTTAATAGCAAAGCTTTGCTCTTTAGACATCCCGAGCACACACCCTTCCAAGCCGTCGGATTGGGATCCAATCACCAGGTGCTGCACGGTCGGGGCAGTGGAGCGAAATATCTACAGAGTTACAGACGCACTACCGACAAGTCTCCCGCAATCCACTCAACCACTCTACTCAAGCCTGACGCTTCCTCCCTGATATTGATACGCGGCCGCCGCCTCGCTCCTCCCCCAGACCACGCCGCCGCCGCCCCGCTCCTCCTACCGGCTCCGCGCTCCGTTGCCCCGCTCCTCCCGCCGACGCGCGTCACACCAAGCACACCCATCTCGTCTGCGGCTACGAGCATGCGACCATGGCAGCTTCTTCTTCCAAATCCACCACCGCATTCATCGATTCCGTGGCCGAGCTTCCGGAGATTACTAGCGGATTTGGGAGGCGTGGGGAGAAAAGGAAGGAGAAAGACCACTCTGCAGAGAGAGAGAGAGGGGCAAAAGAGCCATCCGTGCGTGTTGACCACCAGACGGAGGTAGGGGAGAGGAGGGGTCTGGGCGGCGCTGCTCCTCTGTGCGCCGCTTTCGTCCAGGAGCCAGGGATTGAGGAGGGACCCGCGCATCCGTGCAACACGAACATCTCGCCTGTAGCGCCCTCGTCAGCGGTCCAGCAAATCGCCGGTCAGCATCTTGAGCCCAATAACGCACGCATGCGACTTCCTGCACTCGAATCGTCGGATATGGGGGCGTATTGGAGAGTTGATGTTGGTTCCCCGCAGGTTTTTTGGGGCATGTGGGTCGTTAATTTGTGGACGACGGCGAGAAGCGCAGCGAGGTTACGGTGCAGTACCTCACTGTAGATTCCCCTCCCGCTCTTCGTCCACAGATTGAGGCGTTGTGAACCAGTTTTTGGATTTGCCAAAGTGCGTGTGTTGAGTTGCTGCAGGCGTGAGCATGAGTTGCAGGAAGATGTGGTGTGAGTTCGTCAGAGTTTGCCGTACGGTAGTTGGTAGATCCTTTCCCACAAAGCGTGTATTTTGTTGTTGTACAAAAACTTGCCTAACTATTGATTTGTAGTTGCCTGAAATGTTCGTTAGTTTTGCCATCTCATAGAGGTGCTACAAAAACTTGATGGAAATTTTGATTACTCAGAACCCAGAAACTTTGTTGCACACCAATGCGCTCATGGAGATATGAACTAGCCTACTTTCATATCTACCCACAGCTTGCCTAATGTTCTTGTATATCTGCACAAAGCTTGCCTAACGATTTTGTTAGCTGGTTGCCTGATATGGTTCAAAACTTGTTAGTTTCTCGAAGGATGAGTCCATCCAGAGGAGGAGGCAGAGCATCCAAAGGATCGACCCTGCGCCTCACGCAGGGTGAGTCCCCCGCCCTCCCTATCGTTTCTTGAAGTAGCTGATGCAGATTCATCCCGATTTTTTGACGTGATTTTTGTTCGGTGAGAGTTTGTCGCTAGCGGGGCAGGGGTGATTTGAATTGGTCACCTTGATTCCGCGAGAAGCGTTTTTGTCATCTCCAATCCATAGTTGGTCAGCCAAGGAAAGCATTGCTGGCATGATGTCTTGTTGTATCTTGTTGTACTAGAGAATGTGATTGTTTCCGTTGCATATGTCGCTGAGAAGTGCCGCAGCTGCATCCATCTCGAGACCATTATCGTTTCTATGGTTTGCTGTCCCAGGGAAGAGCAACAATGAATTTCCAGTATCATTTGGATAGTAAGAGGAAGGGGAGAACAAATCTGCTTTTTTTCACTGCAAGTGGGGCTGTATTTGAATTTCCAGTATTTTTTTTCGCTTTATCACGTTTTGCCTCAAAACAATGCAATACTTGCCCCATTTTTCTGTCTGAAATGTTTTTCACAGGCAAAAAAAAGGCTGGGAAAAGCAAAAAGGGCGTTCAACAAGATCCCCAATAGTTAACCCCGATGCTAATTCATCTCCTGTCATTGAAGAGCAGCAAACAAAGGTGCGTAGAGAAAATTTATAACTGAAATCACATCAGGATTTGCTTGACCACTGTGCGGTGCTTGCTATAGTTTTATGTGAGACTTGCCCTTTAAAATATTGTGGACAAAAACAGATTTGTGAAAAAGTCTTTTTTTTTCTCAAATTTGATTCATCCCAAAAAACTTCCCTACCACCTAAAAAACCATCCCAAAAAACACTTTATATGTGTGGCTTGCAACTACAGAAAATTAGGATATGCTTGCCAAAAACTACATGGGGTTGCTGGAGTTTTATGTGTGACTTGCCTACTATTGTGTGTGATTTGCCTAGTCTTTTCTATATGTGGGGAGAGGCGGGCATGGCGGAATTTGTTGGAGATTTTGGGAGGGCTGAGAGAGGGGACCTGTGGTTTTGCTGTTGAATCGACCGGTGGTGGTGTTGAATCTCCTCCTGGCGACGCATGCCTCGACTGGCAGGGCCTACATGTGGTCAGTACTGGCCTAAATCACCTAACTTTTATAGATATCTTGTTATCCACTAATTTGATACACTGAAATAGGATCCTATTTCCTATTTTATGCGGCATGTTTTTGCCAGATCCTATTTTCTGATATATTTTTCTCTCATTCACTCGATGTGGATGAACTGATTCCAGGCACAGTTCCAAGGGCTTCCGTTTGGGACGACGACCTCATACTCAAGGTCATGAGGAAGGAAAAGAAGGGTCCAGGGGAGTACAACAAGCTGCGAGTAAGCATTCAACACCCCACATTTTTTTTCCTGTTTTTCACACACGAAACTTTTTAGGCAAGCATACACTTAGCTCAACCAAATCATGCATAAATTTGTTGTCAGTGAAGCCACACACACAAAAGGCAGGCTACCAAAAGTAACTGAATTGGCAAGTTCGACACCAGACATAGGATAGATATTCATACTGGATCAGGCAACACCACACACATTTTTCAAGCAACTCACACCATTAGCACAAGCAAGTCACACAGCCTTTTTCATATCAACATACATGGTACAACCCACAAAAATATCCTATATCAAGTCGAAACTGAAAACGATGTCAAGTCAAAAGCTCGGGGTTATTGTGCACACTTGGAAGCTTCACCAGCCACCCCCGGTAAAGCTTCGCACAACCACAAAAATGTATCAAACTTGTTTAATCTTGCCTTTCTTGCCAACAAGTTACCTTTTTTCCTGAAACTTATATACATTTTGCCTACAGCCCGGCAGGACTTTGCCTTGTATGGCATTTTGCCTGAAACTTGCACAAGAAGCTTCACAGGAAAACAGGCTTCCCAAGCCACTACCAGGTGAACTTTTGCTTCCCAGCCACCACCATGTTGCTTCAATACACCACCATGTTGCCTACATCTCAGCATTTTGCATGTTACCTGGTTAACGCAAGTGCGGGTCTACATAGGGATTCGGATTGCAATTGCCAACCGATTGTTCCCACTATTGTTGTTTGCATTTGAAACATGACCTCTTTGTTGATTGTAATGAAGTTGTCCAAAAATAGAATAGTTTATTGCACACATCCACCCAGGGAGGTGTATGTCGCATATTTTTAAGGAACAAATGTTTGGTCTAGAAAGTCAGGAGGCATTTTTTGGACACAAGACTTTGCTTGGTGATTGCACTCAAGTTGCCTCAAAGAACACAAGCAGTTGCTTGTCTTGTTTTTGGTCTAGACAAAACAGAACCTAAATTTTTGAGGAGGAAATTGCATGCATGAAACTCATAGCAACTTAGCAAGTTCATATTGCATAAACACACACCACCACCAGTTTGTATCATACAAGTTCAAGAGGAAGTCATGTTTTTTGTCTAGATAGAAAAAGAGTTAGGATGCAAATTTTCTGTGCATGGGACTTGCTTGTTGGTTGCACTGATGTTCCTGAAAAGAACAACAGTAGTTGCTTTCCTTTGTATCATACATGTTCAAGGGAACACATATTTTTGTCTAGGTAGCAATAGAGTCGGGATGCAATTTTTTGTGCAGAGGGCTTGCTTGTTGGTTGCACTGGTGTTGCCTAAAAAGAATAGTAGAGTTGCTTGCTTTCTACTCCCTCTGTTTCTTTTTTACTTCGCATATAAGATTTGTCTTAAGTCAAACTTCATAAAGTTTGACCAAATTTACATAAAAAATTATCAACATCTACGGTACTAGAGATATATAACATGAAAGTTAATTCAATAGTGCATCTCATGATATCGATTTTATATTGTGAATGTGGATATTCTTTCCTACAATCGCAGTCAAACTTTACTACGTTAGACTTAAGACAAATCTTATATCCGAAGTAAAAAGAAATAGAGGGAGTATTTTTATGTTCCAAACAAGTTGTCTTAGATCCATATAAAATGTTCCTTAGTTTTTATTTTTTCCCACGTCACAAAAATGACACAACTTGCTTACACAGCGGCAGTAAGTTGCTTAAAAGATACCCATCAAGTTGCTCTTTGTCATCCATATACAAGGTTCCTTCGTTTTTATTTTCCCACGTCACAAAATGTTCACAACTTCCTTACACAGTGGCAGTATGTTGCCTAAAAGATTCCAGACAAGTTGCTTAGATCCATATACAAGGTTCCTTAGTTTTTATTTCTCCCCACGTCACACAAATGACACAACTTGCTTACACAACAACAGTAAGTTGCCAAAAAGATACCCATCGAGTTGCTCTTTGTCATCCATATACAAGGTTCCTTAGTTTTTATTTCCCCATGTCACAAAATGTTCACAACTTCCTTACATAGTGGCAGTATGTTGCCTAAAAGATTCCAGACAAGTTGCTTAGATCCATATACAAGGTTCCTTAGTTTTTATTTCTCCCCACGTCACACAAATGACACAACTTGCTTACACAACAACAGTAAGTTGCCAAAAAGATACCCATCGAGTTGCTCTTTGTCATCCATATACAAGGTTCCTTAGTTTTTATTTCCCCATGTCACAAAATGTTCACAACTTCCTTACATAGTGGCAGTATGTTGCCTAAAAGATTTCAAACAAGTTGTTTTAGATCCATATACAAGGTTCCTTAGTTTTTATTTCTCCCCATGTCACACAAATGACACAACTTGCTTACACAACAGCAGTAAGTTGCCAAAAAGATACCCATCGAGTTGCTCTTTGCCATGCATATACAAGTTACTTTTTTCAGAACTTTATCTTTTTATTTTCTTCGTCTGCACCACAAAAATTGACACAACGTTTTGTTTACATAGTTGCTTAAAATATACCCATAAACATGAGTAGTAGGCCATATAACACATCCATTTAAAAATGACCAAATTTGCTTACACCGGTGCAATGAGTTGCCTAAAAGACACCTGACAAGTTGCGTCTGCATCCCATATATAAGTTCCTTTTAGTTAAACCATATATTTTTGCCCGTTTTGACACCTTCCTAACCACAAAATCCATATATCTACTACTGATTTCTCATTATTTTGTACCTTTTCTTTCTCTCACATGATAGTACGCAAAAACACCCAAAAAGGACACACCATCCATATATCTACTAAGTTTTGTGTTTTTATTTTTGTTTTGTATTTTTCGCAAGACCCACTAAAAAAACCCTCATCAAGCTATCAAAGTAATGCCCATGCAAGGAAACCTCTACCAGCTACCATCAACTATACTTCGGGTAATTTCTCACTCCCTACTCCAAAGACTTGGTTGTTTTACTTTCTAGATAATCTGGTGTTTTTCAAAAAAAATTCACTAATACTTGCCTAAGGGAACCCCAGTACTTGACTATAGTTAGTCCCAGCAGTGACAACAAACAACAAAAGTTTGCTTAATGGATAGCACTGGACTTTTGTTTAAACAAACCAACTACTTTTGCTTACAATTTTATTTTTAGAGCCTAGCGGGTTAGTACATGTCAACAAAATCTACATAATTTTTGCTTAATGGTAGCACTGGATTTGCTAACACCTCACTACTTGCCTACAATTTTTTAAGGGGTGCATGAGTTGCTTACTTCAACCCAATTTCTTGCTTAAAATTTCTCAAGTAGTTGCTCACAATCTTTTTATTTCTGCACATAAAGTTTTCTAGCACCCATAAGCACACAAGGATTTTTCTCATTGGTAACACTTGTTTTGCCTAAATAACCCCTATAAGTTGATGCCTTTTTTAATTTGTAACACACTTCTTGTTCCAAAACAAATCTAAGTAAAACAAGAGTGGTCAGGTTAGTACATGACAATAAATCTTCAAATTTTTGCTTAATGGTAGCACTGAATTTGCTTAAACAACCTCATGACCTTCCTACAGTTTTTTAGGGGATACATGATTTGCTCACTTCAGCTCACTTTTTTTTGCTTAAAAGTGCTCAAGTAGTTGCTTGCACCTTTTTTGCACATTAAGTCTCTAGCACCCTGGAGAACACAGGAGTTGCTCGTTGGTGTAACTCTGTTTTTCTTTAAACAAACCCTAGAAGTTGTTGCTTACACTTCTGGTTCCAAAGCAAATGTAATGAAAACAAGAGGGGTTTCTCCGAATGTACAACAAAACCAGCAGTTGGCAGGATTTGCTTATTCCTAGCTACAAAAACCACTATAGGTGCTCAACTTTCCCCCCTCTCCCTATGTTTTTCTTGCAACAGGGCACATTACAAAACAGTGCGGGAGATTAAAGAAATGAGGGCGAACACAACAGGGGGAAATTTTGCACCCACAACGAGCAATGGTGAGAAGAAAATCACACTTCTTTCTCTTGATCTCTTTTTTGGCTGTAGAGTTGTAGATCAATTTCTTCAGTTTTCAACCTCTAATGGCTTAGCCATTGCAGGTCCTTCAGATTGGGTGGAACCAGGGGAAGGGATTCATTGCCTATGTCCTCCTTTTGCGTAGGAAGGTGTGGGGACAGGTGGGGAGAGAAGAAAGGAGGGAGGCGGCCAATGGGCGCAGAGGGGCAGCTCAGAGTCAGCTTTGGTGAAGCACGTGATCGGGAGATTGGGAGGAGAGAAGCTGGGTTGACGGGGAACGTGGGAGGCAGTCAACCCTTTACTTTCCAAATCTGGATTGAGGGGGACCGAACCTTACCTAATACGGGAGGCACACGTTTGCCCGCTAGACGCGTCCAAAAAAAGAGGGTTTGATTTTTAGCCACTACTAACTTTACACTTTGATAATTTAAAATGTTTTTGCGAACCCACCTAAGTTGCATGGTTAGAGGGATTGTGGTATCCCTAGCTCATCAGGTTCAAGTCCTGGTGCTCGCATTATTCCTGGATTTATTTCAGAATTTTTGGCGATACGCTTTCAGTGGGAGGAGACGTCCCGTCGACGACGAGGCGTCTACGGTGACTTCGTAAATCTCAAGATAATACACTGACTCAGTTTCTTATTTCAGGATTTTTGACGATACGTTTTCAGTGGGAGTAGACGTTTTCGTCGACGACGAGGCGCCTACGATGACTTCGTAAATCTCAAAATGATATACTTTCTTATTTCAGGATTTCCGGCGATACACTTTCAGTGGCGGGAGATGTTCCCGTCGACGATGAGGCGCCTACAGTAACTTCGTAAATCTCAAGATGATATGCCGGCTCAATTTCTCGAAAATGCTCATAGGGATAGGGTGTGCGTGTGTGTTCATAGAGGTGAGTGTATGCACGTATGTATGAGCGCTTGTGTCTGTACTGTGTTAAAAAAAGCTAATTTATATTTTTTTCCGGTGGCAGGACCGCGCGCTCCCATGTGCCAACCCCTCTTCTCTTTGAATCAACATGAGGTTAAATTTCGTGTTTTGATCCTTTTGCCTTAGTTTAGTCAAATCTGACCCCAGTTCGAAATCATTTCAGGATCTGACCCTTTCGCTACCGCGAGGGCCCATGATGGTAGGGTTGAACAAGCTACCGTCGGAGACCACGATGGTAGGGTAACGGCAGCCTCCGTCAAACTACCGGTTGCAGCCTGACGTGTCGTAACTCCTCTACCGCCGAGGCAGATGGTGGTAGGTTAGCTAACATTACCGCCACCTCCCTCGGCGGTAGGGTGTGACAGGCCTGCGCGAGCGCCAGCTTGCTGTGACAGAAAATGCAGGTGTTTTTGCGGTAGGATTTCACAGCCTACCGCCACCTCCCGCGGCGGTAGGCAGCCTACCGCTAGGGTACCTGACGGTAAGCTGTGAAATCCTACCGCCGCTGCTCCTGGCAGTAGGGTCCTCTCTCCCTAATATTTTTACAAGAAGTTGGCAATTTTTTTGAATTTTTACTGTGAGGCAAAGCCCCACGGCCCTTTATTAAAATCAGAGGGAACTGCACAAACAGAAGGAACTATGTACAAAAGGTAAGAAGAAAGAACCTACCTATGCCTACCTATAATTACAACAAAGTACCAATCCATGCAAGCAGCCTATGTTTGTTACTATCTTTAAACCTATGAGCTAGAAGAGAAATATCATGGATGAATTTACATCTCCAGGCACTGAAAGTGGCTCTCTCTGCTCTGAAAGTTCTGCCATTCCTTAGAATTCAAATATTCCATGCTGCTGTTAGCATAACTTCAAAGAAGAAGGGGTGCTTGAAGCTGGATCTGGCATGGTGGATACACTGCTGGATATCAGAGCCCCTAGTCCAATCAATGCTGAGATAATTCCACACCCTGGAACTAAAACTGCAATTGAAGAATAGATGAAGCATGTCCTCATACACATATTCATTGCAGATCACACAAAGGTTGTCTTCCTAGCAGATCTCCAGTGCCTTCGAACCAACATATCCTTAGTGTTGAGCCTATCAAAGAATAACAACCAACCAAAAACCTTGATCTTCATGGTGCACCTACTCTACCACAACCATTTGCAAGGCTGGATGGTAGGCAAGTGTGAGTGCATTATTGTGTAAAAGCTTTTGGCAGTATATTCTCCAGATTTGTGTGTCCAGACCCGAACATCTGGAATGCTGGGGTCTCTGTTTAAATTCAGAATCCACCCTTCAAGCACTTGCAACTCTGATGCAGCCTCTGATAGAGGCAAATAAAACATGGAGAATAAGTCCTGGGACAAAAGGAATTCTTGAACTGATATCTTATCATTATTGACAAAGGAAAACAACCGAGGCAATCTCCAACACAAAGGCCGTGAGGAGCCCTCAGTGTGCCAAGCATCAGTCCAAAAATAGAGCATAATCTCCCATATTTATGTGCACTGAGGCAATGGCAGTGTAAGCATCATGCAGTTTTAGCACATCCCTCCACCAGAAAGAACGAATTGGGGTGGTCGCATGAGGTACCCCAAGATCATAATAACTGTTCCATATCAGAGCCACCCTAGGTATATCAGCCTTGTTATAGAATTTATGGAGGTGCTTGAGGAGAAGGCATTTATTCTGGATGTTAAGGTTGATCACCCCAAGGCCTTCTTTGTCTTTTGGCCTGCAAATCAGGTTCCATGCAGCCAAAGATTGCTTTGGAGCGTCACTATTGCCCTCCAAAGGCATTGTCCGAATATTCTGTCCAACTGCTTAATGATCCCTGGTGGAATTTGCAGGCTACACAGGAAGTATATTGGCATTGAAGTCAGGACAGAAGTAAGCAACTGGAGACGAGAGCCTTGATTCTGAAGGAAATATGCCCTAGAGGCAATAATAAAGTTATTATTTATTTACTTATTTCATGATAAATGTTTATTATTCATGCTAGAATTGTATTAACCGGAAACATAATACATGTGTGAATACATAGACAAACAGAGTGTCACTAGTATGCCTCTACTTGACTAGCTCGTTGATCAAAGATGGTTAAGTTTCCTAACCATAGACATGAGTTGTCATTTGATAAACGGGATCACATCATTAGGAGAATGATGTGATTGACTTGACCCATTCCGTTAGCTTAGCACTTGATCGTTTTAGTTTACTGCTATTGCTTTCTTCATAACTTATACATGTTCCTATGAGGAACACTTTGTGTGCTACCAAACGTCACAACGTAACTGGGTGATTATAAAGGTGCTCTACAGGTGTCTCCGATGGTACTTGTTGAGTTGGCATAGATCGAGATTAGGATTTGTCACTCCGATTGTCGGAGAGGTATCTCCGGGCCCTCTCGGTAATGCACATCACTATAAGCCTTGCAAGCAATGCAACTAATGAGTTAGTTGCGGGATGATGCATTACAGAACGAGTAAAGAGACTTGCCGGTAACGAGATTGAGCTAGGTATTGAGATACCAACGATCGAATCTCGGGCAAGTAACATACCGATGACAAAGGGAACAACGTATGTTGTTATGCAGTTTGACCGATAAAGATCTTCATAGAATATGTAGGAACCAATATGAGCATCCAGGTTCCGCTATTGGTTATCGATCGGAGACGTGTCTCGGTCATGTCTACATAGTTCTCGAACCCGTAGGGTCCGCACGCTTAAAGTTCTGTGACGATCGGTATTATGAGTTTTTGTGTTTTGATGTACCGAAGGTAGTCCGGAGTCCCGGATATGATCACGGACATGACGAGGAGTCTCAAAATGGTCGAGACGTGGACAACGGAATGGTTCCGGGTGAAATCAGGATTTTAGCGGAGTACCGGGAGGTTACCGGAACCCCTCGGTAATTGTATGGGCCTTAATGGGCCATAGTGGAGAGAGAGAGGAGGCCAGGGCAGGCCGCGCGCCCCCTCCCCCTCTGGTCCGAATTGGACTAGGAGGGGGGGGGGCGCCCCCCTTTCCTTCCTCCCTCTCTCCCCCTTCCTTCTCTCCTAGTCCAACTAGGGAAGGGGGGGGGAATCCTACTCCCGGTGGGAGTAGGACTCCTCCAGGGCGCGCCATAGCTAGGACGGCCCTCCCCCTCCTCCACTCCTTTATATACGTGGCCAGGGGCATCCCGTAGACACACAAGTTGATCATTGATCTCTCTTAGCCGTGTGCGGTGCCCCCCTCCACCATAATCCACCTCGGTCATATCGTAGCGGTGCTTAGGCGAAGCCCTGCGTCGGTAACTTCATCAACACCGTCATCACGCCGTCGTGCTGACGAAGATCTCCCTCGAAGCTCTACTGGATCGTGAGTTCGCGGGACATCATCGAGCTGAACGTGTGCTGAACACGGAGGTGCCGTACGTTTGGTATCGAGGATCGGTCGATCGTGAAGACGTACGAGTACATCAACCGCGTTGTCCTAACGCCTCCGCTTTCGGTCTACGAGGGTACGTGGACACACTCTCCCCTCTCGTTGCTATGCATCACCATGATCTTGCGTGTGCGTAGGAATATTTTTGAAATTACTACGTTCCCCAACAGATTCGACATAGAAGAGCTAGCAGTCAGCCTCCTCTCCAAACTGTCAACTAGGGGCATGAGGTCGATTATCCTGGGTCTAGTAGTACCCAAGGGCAAACCAAGATAGGTGAAAGGAAGCTGACCAATTTTACACCCCAGCACATCATCCAACCTAGTAGCTTCATTTTCCTCTATGTTCAAGGGTATCATGGAAGATTTTGCAAAGTTCACCTTTAGACCAGTGGATTGCTGAAAAGTATACAACATGTTCTTAAGGGTGACAAGCTCCTCCTCTTTGGCTGACAAGAAGATAATAGTATCATCCACATATTGAATGATAGGAAAATCCAAATCATGAGATGGAATAGGCAAAGTTAATGATCCATGGGCCAACGTTTTATTTACCATTGATTGCAAGAGATCCGCTGCTAGAACAAAAAGCAAAGGTGATAGAGGGTCACCCTGCCTAACTCCACACTTGCATTTGAATTGTTTCCCAGGAATACCATTTAGCAAAACCGAAGAGGAGCATGTGGAAAGAATTTCTTTAACCCAGCCCAGCCACTTATCATCAAACCCTTTATGTCTCAACATCTGAAGTATGACCTCGTGCTCCACAGTATCAAAAGCCTTGGCAAAATCCAATTTGAGAATTATGATTGGTCTTTTAGACTATTTACACTGATGAATATACTCAAAAGCCCATGCTTGGCATTCCTGGATTAATCTTCCTTTAAAAACCCATATTGATTCTTATGCATGCACTTCAATATAACTTTCTGCAACCTGTTGGCCAACAACTTTGTTAGGAATTTTAAGCAGGTGTTAGCGAGGGATATAGGCCGAAAGTCACCTGGTCCTTCAGGAGATATGATCTTTGGAATGAGAGTGATGAGAGAACCATTGATGTTTTCAAGAGACAATTTCCCCTCACAGAAATCCCGAATTAGTCTCAAGAAGTCCTGCTCAATGATGGGCCAGCAACACGTGACAAACATCCCATTGAAGCCATCCGGACCAGGGGCTCGATCTACTGGCAGCTCCTTCAAAACCTTGTTGATATCCTCATCTGAAAATGGCATAGACAACTCCTCCAGGCCCGGGACCGGTTGGGTTAACTGATCCAAATCATAGCCCATAGTGATACCTTGGGCCAGGCCCATTCTGTTTTTGAAAGAAGCCCAAAGAATTCCCGCCATCTGAGCATGATCAGACACTGGGTCATCCATCCCATTGATTTTCAAGCTGGAATAGCGTTCTTCCTCATTCTTTCCGAGGCCTGATACGTCTCCAACATATCTACTTTTCCAAACTCTTTTGCCCTTGTTTTGGACTCTAATTTGCATAATTTGAATGGAACTAACCCGAATTGACGTTGTTTTCAGCAGAATTGCCATGGTGTTATTTTTGTGCAGAATAAAAAGTTCTCGGAATGACCTGAAACTTCACGGAGCCAAGTTTTGGAATTAAGAAAAAATATTGGCGAAAGAATCAGCAGCAGGGGGCCCACACCCTAGCCACAAAGGAGGGGGCGCCCCCTCCGACCTTGTGGGCCTCCTGGACCTCCACCGACCTCAACTCCAACTCCATATATTCTCTTTCGGGGAGAAAAAAATCAGAGAGAAGGATTCATCATGTTTTACGATACGGAGCCGCCGCCAAGCCTTTTTCTTCCTTGGGAGGGCAGATCTGGACTCCGTTCGGGGCTCCGGAGAGGGGAATCCATCGCCATCGTCATCATCAACCATCCTCCATCACCAATTTCATGATGTTCACCGTCGTGCGTGAGTAATTCCATTGTAGGCTTGCTGGACCGTGATGGGTTGGATGAGATTTACCATGTAATCAAGTTAGTTTTGTTAGGGTTTGGTTCCTAGTATCCACCATGTTCTAAGATTGATGTTGCTATGACTTTGCTATGCTTAATGCTTGTCACTAGGGCCCGAGTGCCATGATTTCAGATCTGAACCTATTATGTGTTCATGAATATATTTGTGTTCTTGATCCTATCTTGCAAGTCAATAGTCACCTACTACATGTTATGATCCGGCAACCCCGGAGTGACAATAGTCGGGACCACTCCCGGTGATGACCGAGATTTGAGGAGTTCCTGTATTCACTAAGTGCTAATGCTTTGGTCCGGTACTCTATTAAAAGGAGGCCTTAATATCCCTTAGTTTCCAATAGGACCCCGTTGCCACAAGAGGGTAGGACAAAAGATGTCATGCAGGTTCTTTTCCATAAGCACGTATGACTATATTCGGAATACATGCCTACATTATATTGATGAATTGGAGCTAGTTCTGTGTCACCCTATGTTATAACCGTTCCATGATGAATGCCATCCGACATAATTATTCATCATTGATCCATTGCCTATGAGCTTTTCACATATTGATCTTTGCTCGGTTACTTTTCTGTTGCCATTGTTACGATTGCTATGAAACTACTATTGTTACTTCTGCCACCGTTACCGTTACTTCCATACTACTTTGCTAGTAAATACGTTGCTGTAGATATTAAGTCTTTCAGGTGTGATTGAATTGACAACTCAGCTGCTAATACTTGAGAATATTCTTTGGCTCCCCTTGTGTCGAATCAATAAATTTGGGTTGAATACTCTACCCTCGAAAACTGTTGCGATCCCCTATACTTGTGGGTAATTATCAAGACCTTTTTCTGGCGCCGTTGCCGAGGAGCATAGCTCTATTCTCTGAGTCACTTGGGATTTATATCTGTTGATCAGTGATCAATATGAGGAATTTGAAAGATCAAAGAACTAAAAAATTTCCCTCAACTACGAGGGAAGGTAAGGAACTGCCATCTAGCTCTGCACTTGATTCTCCTTCTGTTTTGAGTAAACTTGCAACACCTACACCTGCTATTGATTCCGATATGTCGCATATTATTGATGATGCCACTTCTGCTATGCATGATGCTTATGATGAAACTACTTCTCTACTTGATAATACTGTGCCACTAGGTGAATTTCTTGATGAACAACTTGCTAGGGTTAGAGAGAATGAAATTACTGAGATTGATGATATTATTGGAACTGAAGATTATGATTCTCCCCCTAGATATGAATTGCATGTTGTTCCTGAGGGTTATGTTATGGATGAAGAAACTGCTACAGACTTCCTTGCTTGCAATGATAGAGAGGATTTTAAGAAATTGTTAGCTAAGCTGAAAGAAAAATCCTTGAATGCTAGAATGAAATATGATCCCGCTTTTGCTACTTAACCTATCTTTGTTACTGATAAGGGTTATGAATTATCTGTCGATCTTGAGTTAATTACTTTGGTTGAATCTGATCCTTTTCATGGTTATGAATCTGAAACTGTTGTGGCACATCTTACTAAATTGAATGATATAGCCACCCTATTTGCTCATGGGGAAAAATTCGCTATTACTATATTCTTAAATTGTTTCCTTTCTCATTAAAGGGTGATGCTAAGTTATGGTTTAATTCTCTTGCTCCTGGTTGTGCGCGTAGTCCCCAGGATATGATTTATCACTTCTCTGCAAAATATTTCCCTGCTCATAAGAAACAAGCTGCTTTAAAGGAAATGTTTAATTTTGTGCAAATTGAAGAAGAGAGTCTCCCACAAGCTTGGGGGAGGCTTCTCCAATTACTTAATGCTTTGTCTGATCATCCTCTCAAGAAAAATGAAATACTTGATATCTTTTATAATGGACTAACCGATGCTTCCAGAGACCACCTGGATAGCTGTGCTGGTTGTGTTTTCAGGGAGAGAACTTTTGAGCAAGCTGAACTGCTATTGAATAATATACTGAGTAATGAAAATGATTGGACACTTCCTGAACCAACTCCGAAGAAAAGGGGTATTCTATTTCTCAGTCCCGAAGATATGCAAGAGGCAAAGAAATCTATGAAGAAAAAGGTATTAAAGCTGAAGATGTTAAGAATCTACCACCTATTGAAGAAATACATAGTCTTGATAACCCGACACAGGTAGTAGAGGTAAACTCTCTTCGTAGATTTGATGAAAGTGATATTCCTCAGAATAAGTCTGCTAGACAATGCTTGGATGAGGTTGATAATTTTATTGATAAACAAGAGAACTTCAATGCTTATGTTAGTAGACAATTGAAACGTAATACTTACATGCTTGACCACTTGGGTGATTATATGAATAGAACTGTTAATGACCTGAAGCTTATTAGTAAACATGCTTCCATGGTTACAACTCAAATAGAACAAGTACCTAAAGCTCAAGATGATTTTCTTAATGAGTTGAATAGTAAGAATAATGATAATGTTGTTAGGGTTATGACTAGGGGTGGTAAGATGACCCAGGAACCTTTGTATCCTGAGGGCCATCCTAAGAGAGTTGAGAAGGATTCTCAGAGAATTAATACTGATGTACCTAGTCCTTGTACTAAAAAGAAAACTGATAGGACTTTGCATGCTAGTGAACCTGCTGTAGACACACCTGAGAATCCCAATGATATTTCTATTTCTGATGCTGAGACACAATCTGGTGATGAACATGAACCTAGTGATAATGTTAATAATGATGTTCATGTTGATGCTCAACCAAGTAATGATAATGATGTAGAGATTGAACCCGCTGTTGATCTTGATAACCCACAATCAAAGAATCAATGTTATGATAAGAGAGACTTTGTTGCTAGAAAACATGGTAAGGAAAGAAAACCATGGGTTCAGAAACCCATGCCCTTTCCTCCTAAGCCATCTAAGAAAAAGGATGATGAGGATTTTGAGCGCTTTGCTGAAATGATTAGACCTATCTTTTTGTGTATGCGTTTGACTGATATGCTTAAAATGCCTCCTTATGCTAAGTACATGAAAGATATTGTTACTAATAAAAGAAAGATACCGGAAGCTGAAATTTCCATCATGCTTGCTAATTATACTTTTAAGGGTGGAATACCAAAGAAACTTGGAGATCCAGGAGTACCAACTATACCATGCTCCATTAAAAGAACTATGTTAAAACTGCTTTATGTGATCTTGGAGCCGGTGTTAGTGTTATGCATTTCTCTTTATATCGTAGACTTGAATTGAATAAGTTGACACCTACTAAAATCTCTTTGCAAATGGCTGATAAATCAACTGCTATACCCATCGGTATTTGTGAGGATGTGCCTGTTGTGGTTGCAAACGTTACTATCTTAACAAACTTTGTTATTCTTGATATTCCCGAGGACGATAGTATGTCGATCATCCTTGGTAGACCCTTTTTGAATACTGCAGGGGCTGTTATTGATTGCAACAAAGGCAATGTCACTTTTCATGTTAATGGTAATGAGCATACGGTACACTTTTCGAAGAAACAACCTCAAGTTCATAGTATCAATTCCATTGGAAAAATTTCAACTATTACTATTGGAGGTTTTGAATTCCCTCTACCTACTATCAAAAAGGAATATGATATTCTTATTGTTGGGGAAATGCATATCCCCGTTGAGGTAACCTAGTGTTATTCGAAAGTTCTCCGGTTGCATGTCATTCGGAAGAAGTTTGTGAATAAGACTTGATCAACCTTGTTAATGGATTCCTTTTGATGAGCATGAGATGGATGAATTTAGAAAGCACAACTCTCTATACCCATCTTTTACTTTATATTATTTAGATTAAATAAAGCAAAAATAGTATTTTCTGTCTGTTTTCTGAATTATCCATGCAATAAAAAATGTCCCGAAAATAAAAGTTCTCCAAATGCCCTGAAAATTAGATATGATTTTATATATATTATTTTAGAATTTCTGGTGCAAAGAACACACCAGGGGGCCTCACTGATACGTCTCCAACGTATCTATAATTTATGAAGTATTCATGCTGTTATATTGTCATTCTTGGATGTTTTACAATCATTTTATAGCAACTTTATATCATTTTTTGGACTAATCTATTGACCTAGTGCCCAGTGCCAGCTGCTGTTTTTTGCTTGTTTTTTACATCACAGGAAATCAATATCAAACGGAGTCCAAACACCGCGAAACTTTTTGTGGATTTTTTATGGACCAGAAGACCACCGATGGGCCAGAGCAGCACCTGGGGGTGCCCCGAGGGGGGCACAACCCACCAGGGAGCGCCTGGGCCCCCAGGCGCGCCCAGGTGGGTTGTGCCCACCTCGGTGGCCTCCCGCACCCCCTCTTTACCCTATAAATTCACAAATATTCCAAAAACCCTCGGGGTTACCCTAGATCAGAAGTTTCGCTGCCGCAAGGCTCTGTAGCCACCGAAAACCAATCTAGACCCTTTTCGGCACCCTGCCGGAGGGGGTAATCATCACCGGTGGCCATCTTCATCATCCCGGCGGCCACCACGATGAGGAGGGAGTAGTCCACCCTCGGGGCTGAGGGTTTGTACCAGTAGCTACGTGTTTAATCTCTCTCTCTCTCTTGTGTTCTTGAGATGTCACGATCTTGATGTATCACGGGCTTTGTTAATATAGTCGAATCATATGGTCTTTTCCCATCTCTATCTTGTTGTGATGAATTGAGCTTTCCCTTTGAGATTTCGTTGTTATCGGATTGAATACTTTTATGGATTTGAGAACACTTGATATATGTCTTGCAATTGAATACTCGTGGTGACAATGGGGTATCGTATTTCACTTGATATATGTTTTGGCACTCAACTCACGGATTCCCGAGGTGACATTGGGGTATTCTATGCATAGGGGTTGATGCACGTTCTTGTCTTTGTTTCTCTGGTAGAAATCTTGGGGCACTCTTTGAAGTTCTTTGTGTTGGATTGAGTATTATGAATATGAATTTGCTTTGGTTTTATTTTAGTACGAACTCTAGGATAATCAAACAGAAAGAATAGCTTTATGTTATTTTAGTACAAACTCCTAAATAGATCAAACGGAAAGAATAGCTTTGAGGTGGTTTCGTACCCTACAAACAATTTATTCTTATGTTCTCCGCTAGATATGAACTTTGGAGTGATTCTTCATCGCACTTTGAGGGATGGTTATATGATCCAATTATATTAGCATTGTTGAGAGGTTGCACTAGTGAAAGTACGGACCCTAGGCCTCATTTTCAAGCATTGCAATACCGTTTTTGTGCCCGTTTATTATTTTCTGCCTTGCTGTTTTTATTTATTCAGATTATAAAAATATATTTCTAGCATCAATATTACACTTTTATCACCATCTCTTCGCCGAACTAGTGCACCCATACAATTTGCCATTGTATTGGGTGTGTTGGGGACACAAGAGATTTCTTGTATTTTGTTGCAGGGTTGTTAGAGAGAGACCATCTTCATCCTACACCTCCCACGGATTGATAAACCTTAGGTCATCCACTTGAGGGAAAATTGCTACTGTCCTACAAAACTCTGCGCTTGGAGGCCCAACACGAGTCTACAAGAATAAAGTTGCGTAGTAGACATCAAGCTCTTTTCTGGCGCCGTTGCCGAGGAGGTTAGGTAAGCGGCACTCACAACTCGTCAACGAAGCTCTTTTCTGGCGCCGTTGCCGGGGAGGTGAGTGCTTGAAGGTATATCTTTAGATCTTGCAATTGAATCTTTTAGTTTCTTGTTTTGTCACTAGTTTGGTTTATAAAAGAAAACTACATAAAAATGGAATTGAGGTTGCATCATATTATTGATCATCTTTATAATATCTTTCTTGAAAATGATCGTTCAGAAAATTGTGCTCAATTGTTAGAAGAAGAAGTCAATAAAATGTTTGGCACAAAATCTTTTAATGATGAGCATGATTGCAATGTTGTTAGTATGAACTCTTTGAATATTCATGATGCTAATGATATACAAAACTAAGCTTGGGGAAGCTATGTTTGATGAAGATGATATTTTTAGTCCCCCAAGATTTGATGTGCAAATTTGTTATAATGATAACATGCCTCCTATTTATGATGATTATAATGATGAAAGTGGATTTGGAGAGGCCATGACTTTATTTAGTGATGAATCCGCCATTTTGGATGAGGCTTCAATTGACTATGATAACAAAAGTTGCTATCTATGATGATTATGGTGATGACATATGTATGCTATAAACAATAGTGATAACCATGAAACTTCTCATCATGAATTTAATTTTCGCTCTCATGATAGTTATTATGTTGAGTTTGCTCCCACTACTATGGATGAGAAGAAATTCGCTTATGTGGAGAGTAATAAAATTTCTATGCTTGTGGATCATGAATTTTTTTGCAAAACTGATTTGGGGGATTGATCTTCGGTATGTGACTCCTCCAATTGTCCAATTAGTTTTTGTTCTAGTGCTTTATTCATTGCAAATTTTTGCTGCTGTGTTGACCTTGTTCTTGAGCTTGCATGTCAAATTTATATGGTCCAAAGTAGTTTTGATGCATGATATAGCCTCTAGGCACTTGTAGGAGTAGTTGCTATCAATTTTGTTGAGTTTGGTTCACTTTTATTATGAGTCACTAAAAATTTCAGAAATTTTCAAAGGAAGAAAATGTTGAGGAGATTGTTGAGAGGTTCCTTGAGCCAGGGTTCGAAGGAAAAAGAAAATGAGGAGAAGGAAAAGCCCAAGCATAGTATTCCTCGCGCCGCAGAAATTTGGCCGTGTGAATGGCCATGTGATGCATTCTTACAAGCAGCTGGGATTTATGATGATTTCTATTATTTGGCTGGGAATGTAGGCATCACCTACTTCCTCCTCGACCGGTGTAATCAGTATCTCCTACTCACTAATACTTTTGTGCAAAATTTTCGTTTTCATTCTAGGAGATCACCACCCACGGTAGATTTTGACTTATATGATAAGTACAAAGAAATGACGCTTTATGACTTTTGTGAGGTTTGTAAATTACCTTATGAAGGTAGCATCGAGGAACCACGTCCTAGTGATGTGGAAAGCCTTATTCATGAAATTACCGTAGGGGAAGGCAGAGGAGTGTCGGGAGCGAGAGTGGCTACCATACATTTCCCTGTTTTACGTTATTACTCATTATTTGCTGGGAGATGTTTAATTGGTCGTGGAGAGAGTGGGGGCCTTAGTGCCCCTGACCTCGCTATTTTGCGCCACGCTTTACATAAAGATAGAACTTACAGTTTGGGCGCTACTGTTGCTAAACGGTTGAGTATGAACCGTGCAAAGGGTCCTATTTTCGGAGGTATCTTCGCCTCCCGCCTTGCTAAACATTTTGAGATACCCATCAGGCACTATGAAAAAGAGGAGAAATTGCTACCCACTATACATTTAGATTATGACAGCGTGGTAGCACATAAGTTTATTCGCCATGATGAGGAAAAGAGACTTATTTATAACCTGGTATTTAGCGAGGTCACCTTTCAGATTATTACCTTGCCTGCACCTGTTTTGTTTGATATTCATTCATGCAGGTACTTCGTTTTGCCCGCGGACATTCATGCATACTGGGAGGGGACACGATCTCCACCTCCTGAGCCAGAGCCATCACCTGATCCATATCAGGAGTTTATTTATCAGTGGGAGCCACAGGAGCTCGCTAACTAGTGGAACCCCCAGGATCCTCCTCAGTACACCAGAGAGGGCTACTTTGATCCATGGGCGTAGAACAACTTAGGCCAAAAGCCTAAGCTTGGGGGAGTACGTATTTCTCACCGACATTATATTCATGTTCACACACTCATTTCAGTTATCGGTGTTCATACTTTTTCATTGTATTATCCATGCTAGTTTATTTATTTTTCTCGCTTTCTTCTTGTGTGTTTGATAAATCTTAAGAAAAAAACCAAAAAATTAGTTGTAGTTAGTTTGCTTTCTAGTAGTAATATTAAAAGAAAAACCAAAAAGAATTTTCTTTCTTCTTTTGCTTGTTGGGAGCTTTCCCGTGTAAATAGTTTTTCTCGTTCTTGTTTTACTTTCTTCAGAAAAAACAAAAACTCCAAAAATATTTCAGTGTGTTTATTTGAAATTCTTTTCTTTTCTTGGGGGTCGAGAGGAGAAGACCATGGTGAAAATGTTGAGTGGCTCTCATATGCATTATTGTTGATCTAACAAGGAGCCCATAGTACCTTGTCTTCTCCTTTGAATAAATGTTTGCAGATTCCAGCTTAGTCCAATGCACGTGTACTATTATTATTTATCCACACCGTTTGGTTGTGCAAGTGAAAGGCGATAATGATGATATATGAGAAATGATTGAGATGAGGAAAAGCTGGTATGAACTCGACCTATCTTATTTTTGTAAATATGATTAGTTCATCGTTCCTGATTCAGCCTATTATGAATGAAACATGTTTGCAATGACAATTAGAGATTATACTTATTCATGCCATGCTTAACTAGCTAGGAGTTTATAATGGTTTACCTTGCATGCCAACATGGAAATTAAAATGGTTGTGATGTAGTATGATAGGATGGTATCCTCCTTTGAATGATTCGAGTGGCTTGACTTGGCACATGTTCACGCATGTAGTTGAAACAAAATCAACATAGCCTCTATGATATTTATGTTCATGGTGATTTATATCCTACTCATGCTTGCACTCAATGTTGGTTAATCTCAAGGCATGTTTATGACTGTTGTCGCTCTCTAGTTGGTCGCCTTCCAGTCTCTTTCTAGCCTTCACTTGTACTAAGCGGGAATACTGCTAGTGCATCCACTTCCATAAACCCCAAAGTTGTTCCATATGAGTCCACCATAACTTTCTATATGCGGTATTGATACGTCCATTTTGCATCATGCTTTTATATCGATATTTATTGCATTATGGGCTGTTATTACGCGTTATGTCACAATACTTATGCCTATTCTCTCTTATTTTACAAGGTTTACATGAAGAGGGAGAATGCCGACAGCTGCAATTCTGGGCTGGAAAAGGAGCAAATATTAAAGACCTATTCTGCACAGCTCCAAAAGTCCTGAAACTTCACGGAGGCATGTTTTGGAATTAATAAAAAATACTGGCGAAAGAATCCACCAGAGGGGGCCCACACCCTGGCCACGAGGGTGGGGGGCGCGCCCTACCCCCTGGGCGCGCCCCCTGCCTCGTGGGCCCCCTGGCAGGCCTCCGGTGCCCATCTTCTACTATATGAAGTCTTTTACCCTGGAAAATATCATAAGCAAGCTTTCAGGACGAAACACCGCCGCCACGAGGCGGAACCTTGGCGGAACCAATCTAGGGCTCCGGCAGAGCTATTCTGCCGGGGAAACTTCCCTCCGGGAGGGGGAAATCATCGCCATCGTCATCACCAACGATCCTCTCATCGGGAGGGGGTCAATCTCCATCAACATCTTCACCAGCCCCATCTCCTCTCAAACCCTAGTTCATCTCTTGTATCCAGTCTTTGTTCCAAAGCCTCAGATTGGTACCTGTGGGTTGCTAGTAGTGTTGATTACTCCTTGTAGTTGATGCTAGTTGGTTTATTTGGTGGAAGATCATATGTTCAGATCCTTTATGCATATTAATACCCCCTCTGATTATGAAGATGAATATGATTTGTGAGTAGTTACGTTTGTTCCTGAGGACATGGGATAAGTCTTGCTATAAGTAGTCATGTGAATTTGGTATTCGTTCGATATTTTGATGAGATGTATGTTGTCTCTCCTCTAGTGGTGTTATGTGAACGTCGACTACATGACACTTCACCATTATTTGGGCCTAGAGGAAGGCATTGAGAAGTAATAAGTAGATGATGGGTTGCTAGAGTGACAGAAGCTTAAACCCTAGTTTATGCGTTGCTTTGTAAGGGGCTGATTTGGATCCATATGTTTCATGCTATGGTTAGATTTACCTTAATACTTCTTTTGTAGTTGCGGATTCTTGCAATAGGGGTTAATCATAAGTGGGATGCTTGTTCAAGAAAGGACAGAACCCAAGCACCGGTCCACCCACATACCAAATTATCAAAGTAACGAACGCGTATCATATGAGCGTGATGAAAACTAGCTTGACGATAATTCCCATGTGTCCTCGGGACCGCTTTTCCTTATATAAGAGTTTGTCCAGGCTTGTCCTTTGCTACAAAAAGGATTGGGCCATCTTGCTGCACCTTATTTACTTTCATTACTTGTTACCCGTTACAAATTACCTTATCACAAAACTATCTGTTACCGATAATTTCAGTGCTTGCAGAGAATACCTTACTGAAAACCGCTTGTCATTTCCTTCTGCTCCTCGTTGGGTTCGACACTCTTACTTATCGAAAGGACTAAGATAGACCCCCTACACTTGTGGGTCATCAAGACTCTTTTCTGGCGCCGTTGCCGGGGAGTGAAGCACCTTTGGTAGGTGGAAATTGGTAAGGAAAAATTTATAGTGTGCTGAAATTTACTGTCACTTGTTACTATGGAAAGTAATCCTCTGAGGGGCTTGTTCGGGGTATCTTCACCCTGACCAGTAGAGCAAAGAGTTGCTCCTCAACCTACTGAACCTACTGAAAATCTTTACTTTGAAATTCCTTCGGGTATGATAGAGAAACTGCTAGCTAATCCTTTTACAGGAGATGGAACATTACATCCCGATTTGCACCTAATCTATGTGGATGAAGTTTTTGGATTATTTAAGCTTGCAGGTATGCCCGAGGATGTTATCAAGAAGAAGGTCTTCCCTTTATCTTTGAAGGGAGAGGCATTGACATGGTTTAGGCTATGTGATGATATGGGATCATGGAACTACAACCGATTGAAATTGGAATTTCATCAGAAGTTTTATCCTATGCATCTTGTTCATCGTGATCGTAATTATATATATAATTTTTGGCCTCGCGAAGGAGAAAGCATAGCTCAAGCTTGGGGGAAGCTTAATTCAATGTTATATTCATGCCCCAATCATGATCTCTCAAGGAAAATGATTATTCAAAATTTTTATGCTCGGCTTTCTCTCAATAATCGCTCCATGCTCGATACTTCTTGTACTGGCTCTTTTATGATGAAGATTATTGAATTAAAATGGGATTTATTGGAGAGAATTAAACGCAACTCTGAAGATTGGGATCTCAATGAAGGTAAGGAGTCAGATATAACACCTAAGTTTGATTGTGTTAAATCTTTTATGGATACCGATGTTTTCCGTGAATTTAGCACTAAATATGGACTTGACTCTGAGATAGTAGCTTCTTTCTGTGAATCCTTTGCTACCCATGTTGATCTCCCTAAGTAGAAGTGGTTTAAATACAATCCTCCCATTGAAGTGAAAGTAGTTGCACCTATTAAAGTTGAAGAAAAGATTATCACTTATAATGATCTTGTCGTTCCGACTGCTTCTATTGAGAAACCACCTTTCCCTGTTAGAATAAAGGATCATGCTAAAGCTTCAACTGTGGTCAACAAAAGTAACATTAAGACACCCAAACCCCCTGAGCAAATTAAAGTTGAACCTAGTATTGCTATGGTAAAAGATCTCTTGGCTGATAATATTGATGGGCATGTTATTTACTTCTGCAATGAAGCTGCTAGAATTGCTAGACCTGATGCTAAAAATAAACATAGACCTGTTGTAGGCATGCCTGTTATTTCTGTTAAGATAGGAGATCATTGTTATCATGGCTTGTGTGATATGGGTGCTAGTGCAAGTGCAATACCTCATTCCTTATACAAAGAATTATGCATGATATTGCACCTGCTGAGATAGAAGAAATTGATGTTACAATTAAGCTTGCCAATAGAGACACTATTTCACCAGTTGGGATTGTTAGAGATGTTGAAGTCTTCTGTGGGAAAGTTAAATATCCTGCTGATTTTCTTGTTCTTGGTTCCCCACAAGATAGCTTTTGTCCCATCATATTTGGTAGACCCTTCTTGAATACTGTTAATGCTAGGATAGACTGCGAAAAGGATGTTGTTACTATTGGTTTGGGGGATATGTCTCATGAGTTTAATTTTGCTAAATGTCGTAGACAACCCCGTGACGAGGAATTGCCTAGTAAAGATGAAATTATTGGTCTTGCTTCTATTGTTGTGCCTCCTAATGATCCTTTAGAACAATATTTGCTAGACCATGAAAATGATATGTTTATGAATGAAAGAAGGGAAATAGATGAAGTATTCTTTAAACAGGGACCTATTTTGAAACACAACTTGCCTGTTGAAATACTAGGGGATCCTCCTCCACCCAAGGGTGATCCCGTGTTTGAGCTTAAACCATTACCTGATACTCTTAAATATTCTTATCTTGATGAGAAAAAGATATATCCTGTTATTATTAGTGCTAACCTTTTAGAGCATGAAGAAAAGAAATCATTGAAAACTCTGAAGAAGCACCGTGCTGCTATTGGATATACTAGTTTTGATCTTAAGGGCATTAGTCCCACTCTATGCCAACACAAAATAAAATTGGAGAAAGACGCTGAACCAGTTGTTGATCACCAACGACGGTTAAATCCTAAGATGAAAGAAGTGGTAAGAAAAGAAATACTAAAGCTTCTGGAGGCAGGTATATATTATCCCGTTGTTGATAGTCAGTGGGTAAGTCATGTCCATTGTGTCCCTAAGAAGGGAGGTATTATTGTTGTTCCTAATGATAAAGATGAATTGATCCCTCAAAGAATTGTTACAGGTTATAGAATGGTAATTGATTTCCGCAAATTAAATAAAGCTACTAAAAAGGATCATTACCCTTTACCTTTTATTGATCAAATGCTAGAAAGATTATCCAAACATACACATTTTTGCTTTCTAGATGGTTATTCTGGTTTCTCTCAAATACCTGTGTCAAAAGAGGATCAAGAAAAGACAACTTTTACTTGCCCTTTCGGTACCTTTGCTTATAGACGTATGCCTTATGGTTTATGTAATGCACCTGCTACCTTTCAAAGATGCATGATGGCTATATTCTCTGATTTTTGTGAAAAGATTGTTGAGGTTTTCATGGATGATTTCTCCGTATATGGAACTTCTTTTGATGATTGCTTGAGCAACCTTGATCGAGTTTTGCAGAGATGTGAAGAAACTAATCTTGTCTTGAATTGGGAGAAGTGCCACGTTATGGTTAATGAAGGTATTGTCTTGGGGCATAAAATTTCTGAAAGAGGTATTGAAGTTGATAAAGCTAAAGTTGATGCTATTGAAAAGATGCCGTGTCCCAAGGACATTAAAGGTATAAGAAGTTTCCTTGGTCATGCCGGTTTTTATAGGAGGTTCATTAAGGACTTCTCAAAAATTTCTAGGCCTCTGACTAATCTCTTACAAAAAGATATTCCTTTTGTCTTTGATGATGATTGTGTAGAAGCATTTGAAATACTTAAGAAAGCATTTATTTCTGCACCTATTGTTCAGCCACCTGATTGGAATTTACCCTTTGAAATTATGTGTGATGCTAGTGATTATTGTAGGTGCTGTTCTAGGGCAAAGAGTTGATAAGAAATTAAATGTTATTCAATATGCTAGTAAAACTCTAGACAATGCCTAGAGAAATTATGCTACTACTGAAAAGGAATTTTTAGCAGTTGTATTTGCTTGTGATAAGTTCAGACCTTATATTGTTGATTCTAACGTGACTATTCACACTGATCATGCTGCTATTAAATACCTTATGGAAAAGAAAGATGCTAAACCTAGACTTATTAGATGGGTTCTCTTGCTACAAGAATTTGATTTGCATATTATTGATAAAAAGGGAGTTGAGAACCCCGTTGCAGACAACTTGTCTAGGTTAGAGAATGTTCTTGATGACCCACTACCTATTGATGATAGCTTTCCTGATGAACAATTAGCTATCATAAATGCTTCTCGTATTGCTCCATGGTATGCTGATTATGCTAATTACATTGTTGCTAAATTTATACCACCTAGTTTCACATACCAGTAAAAGAAAAAGTTTTTCTATGATTTAAGACATTACTTCTGGGATGACCCACACCTTTATAAAGAAGGAGTAGATGGTGTTATTAGACGTTGTATACCTGAGCATGAACAGGAACAGATCCTACGCAAGTGTCACTCCGAAGCTTATGGAGGACACCACGCTGGAGATAGAACTGCACATAAGGTATTACAATCCATTTTTTATTGGCCTACTCTCTTCAAAGATGCCCGTAAGTTTGTCTTATCTTGTGATGAATGTCAAAGAATTGGTAATATTAGTGGACGTCAAGAAATGCCTATGAATTATTCACTTGTTATTGAACCATTTGATGTTTGGGGCTTTGATTATATGGGACCGTTTCCTTCCTCTAACGGGTATACACATATTTTAGTTGCGGTTGATTACGTTACTAAGTGGGTAGAAGCTATTCCAACTAGTAGTGCTGATCATAACACCTCTATTAAGATGCTTAAAGAAGTTATTTTTTTGAGGTTTGGAGTCCCTAGATATTTAATGACTGATGGTGGTTCGCATTTTATTCATGGTGCCTTTCATAAAATGCTTGCTAAGTATGATGTTAATCATAGAATTGCATCCCCGTATCACCCGCAGTCTAGTGGTCAAGTGGAATTGAGTAATAGAGAGCTCAAATTAATTTTGCAAAAGACTGTTAATAGATCTAGAAAGAATTGGTCCAAGAAACTTGATGATGCTTTATGGGCCTATAGAACTGCATATAAAAACCCTATGGGTATGTCTCCATATAAAATGGTTTATGGAAAAGCATATCACTTACCTCTCGAACTAGAACATAAGGCATATTGGGCCATTAAAGAGCTCAATTATGATTTCAAACTTGCCGGTGAGAAGAGGCTATTTGACATTAGCTCACTTGATGAATGGAGAACCCAAGCTTATGAGAATGCCAAACTGTTTAAAGAAAAAGTTAAAAGATGGCATGACAAAAGGATACAAAAGCGTGAGTTTAATGTAGGTGATTATGTGTTGCTATTCAACTCACGTTTAAGATTTTTTGCAGGAAAACTTCTCTCTAAATGGGAAGGTCCTTACGTTATCGAGGAGGTCTATCGTTCCGGTGCCATAAAAATCAACAACTTCGAAGGCACAAATCCGAAGGTGGTGAACGGTCAAAGAATCAAACATTATATCTCAGCTAGTCCTATAAATGTTGAAACTAATGTTATTGAAACCGTAACCCCGGAGGAATACATAAGGGACACTTTCTAGAACGTTTCAGACTCCTAAAAGGAATAGGTATGTGGTACGGTAAGTAAACCGACTCCAAAACAGTTCTAATGGCAATTTTTCTCCGTTTCGGAATATTTAAGAAAATAGGAAAATAAGAAGTAGTCCGGGAAGGACACGAGGCGTCCACGAGGGTGGAGGGCGCGCCCTACCCCCTAGGCGCCCCTGCCTCGTGGGCACCTCGTGTGCTCTCCAGACTCCGTTTTCTTGCACGATACTTCTTTTGGTAGGTAAAAATTCATTATATAATCTTCCAAAGGTTTTGACCATCGTACCACGCAATATCCTCTGTTTTTGTTTCGGGCTATTTCTGTAGCAGGTTTGGAGCAAGATGTCATCTCAGAATTCCGACGGAGATAACTATGTCTCACATCTCGTTGCTGACCCAAAGACCTATGGGGATCTATCTCCTTGTGGTCGAACTACTAATGATGAGGAGGATGCTCATTTGATTAGGATCAATGATTCAAGTTCGGAGGAGGAGGATGTCCCTCTACCTCAACCTGGGGATATGCACGTGAAGTTCAAGAAGTCTAGTCTTCCTAAGAGGGCTAGACTGTCTAACAACCGATCTATTCCTTCTCATTTTTGGCAGAAAAGCAAAGGAGATTTATGTGACAAGATCTTGAAGCTGGAAACGGAAGTCGATGATTCAAAGGAGGAAATTGCTCTTCTCAAATACAATATGAAAAAGTTGAAGGCACAATTAACTCCATCATCACCACCTCCGAAGAAAGAGACATAATCACATGGGTATGGGCACTCCCCTTGGCAACTGCCAAGCTTGGGGGAGGTGCCCCGGTATCGTATCGCCATCACACTCCTATCTTTACCGTTTTTCTTAGTTCGATCCTTTTGGTAATATGTTGATCTAGTAGAATAAATTTTTAGTATGATTTAGTTTTGAGTTTTGCTTTATGATCCTTCTATGTAATCGAGTTCGTGAGCTATATATAATAAAGATTAGTGTTGAGTCAAGGGCTTGATTATCTTGCTATGATCGTGAGGTAATAAATGAAAAAGAAAGTATAAAAAGAAATAAAGAGATCATTTGATCTTATGGAGAGTAATGACTTCACATATAAAGAGTATGATGAATAAAAGTTGTTGAGAGTTGACAAACATAGTTTTGGTCATTGTTGCAATTAATAGGAAGTAATAAAGAAAGATAGGTTTTCACATATAAATATACTATCTTGGACAGCTTTTATGATTGTGAGCACTCATTAAAATATGACATGCTAAAGAGTTGATGTTGGACAAGGAAGACAACGTAATGGGTTATGTTTTATTATATCCGAAATAAAGTATATTGTCATGGATCATCCAACATGTTGAGCTTACCTTTCCCCCTCATGCTAGCCAAATTCTTTGCACCAAGTAGAGATACTACTTGTGCTTCCGAATATCCTTAAACCTAGTTTTGCCATGAGAGTCCACCATATCTACCTATGGATTGAGTAACATCCTTCAAGTAAGTTGTCATGTTGCATGCAATAAAAATTGCTCTCTAAATATGTATGATTTATTAGTGTGGAGAAAATACACTTTATACGATCTTGTGATATGGAAGCAATAAAAGCGACGAACTGCATAATAAAGGTCCATATCACAAGTGGCAATATAAAGTGACGTTCTTTTGCATTAAGATTTCGTGCATCCAACCATAAAAGCACATGCCAACCTCTGCTTCCCTCTGCGAAGGGCCTATCTTTTACTTTTATCTCTTACCTTATACAAGAGTCATGGTGATCTTCACCTTTCCTTTTTACATTTTATCCTTTGGCAAGCACCTTGTGTTGGAAAGATCCTGATATATATATATATCCAATTGGATGTAAGTTAGCATGAATTATTATCGTTGACATTACCCTTGAGGTAAAAGGTTGGGAGGCAACACTATAAGCCCCTATCTTTCTCTGTGTCCGACTAAAACTCCATACCCATAAGTATTGCGTGAGTGTTAGCAATTGTAAAAGACTAAATGATAGTTGAGTATGTGGACTTGCTGAAAAGCTCTTATATTGAATCTTTTCGATGTTATGATAAATTGCAATTGCTTCAATGACCGAGATCGTAGTTTGTTAGTTCTCAATAAAGTTTCTGATTCATACTTTACATTGTGAATAGATTATTACTTGAGCATAAGAAACCATATGACAATATCTACATCTGTTGCTGTTATAAGAATGATCATGATGCCCTCATGTCCGTATTTAATTTTATCAACACCTCTATCTCTAAACATGTGGACATATTTATCGTTATCGGCTTCCGTTTGAGGACAAGCTAGGTCTAAGCTTGGGGAGTTGATACGTCCATTTTGCATCATGCTTTTATATCGATATTTATTGCATTACGGGCTGTTATTACGTGTTATGTCACAATACTTATGCCTATTCTCTCTTATTTTACGTTTACATGAAGAGGGAGAATGCCGGCAGCTGGAATTCTTGGCTGGAAAAGGAGCAAATATTAGAGACCTATTCTGCACAGCTCCAAAAGTCCTGAAACTTCACGGAGGGACATTTTGGAATTAATAAAAAATACTGGCGAAAGAATCCACCAGAGGGGGCCCACACCCTGGCCACGAGGGTGGGGGGCGCGCCCTACCCCCTGGGCGCGCCCCCTGCCTCGTGGGCCCCCTGGCAGGCCTCCGGTGCCCATCTTCTGCTATATGAAGTCTTTTACCCTGGAAAATATCATAAGCAAGCTTTCGGGATGAAACACCGCCGCCACGAGGCGAAACCTTGGCGGAACCAATCTAGGGCTCCGGCAGAGCTGTTCTGCCGGGGAACTTCCCCCCGGGAGGGGGAAATCATCGCCATCGTCATCACCAACGATCCTCTCATTGGTATGGGGTCAACCTCCATCAACATCTTCACCAGCACCATCTCCTCTCAAACCCTAGTTCATCTCTTGTATCCAGTCTTTGTTCCAAAGCCTCAGATTGATACCTGTGGTTTGCTAGTAGTGTTGATTACTCCTTGTAGTTGATGCTAGTCGGTTTATTTGGTGGAAGATCATATGTTTAGATCCTTTATGCATATTAATACCCCTCTGATTATGAACATGAATATGATTTGTGAGTAGTTCGTTTGTTCCTGAGGACATGGGAGAAGTATTGCTATAAGTAGTCAAGTGTATTTGGTATTCGTTCGATATTTTGATGAGATGTATGTTGTCTCTCCTCTAGTGGTGTTATGTGAACGTCGACTACATGACACTTCACCATTATTTGGGCCTAGAGGAAGGCATTGGGAAGTAATAAGTAGATGATGGGTTGCTAGAGTGACAGAAGCTTAAACCCTAGTTTATGCGTTGCTTCGTAAGGGGCTGATTTGGATCCATATGTTTCATGCTATTGTTAGGTTTACCTTAATACTTCTTTTGTAGTTGCGGATGCTTGCAATAGGGGTTAATCATAAGTGGGATGCTTGTTCAAGAAAGGACAGCACCCACGCACCGTTGCACCCACATACCAAATTATCAAAGTAACAAACACGAATCATATGAGCGTGATGAAAACTAGCTTGACGATAATTCCCATGTGTCCTCGGGAGCGCTTTTCTCTGTATAAGAGTTTGTCCAGGCTTGTCCTTTGCTACAAAAAGGATTGGGCCATCTTGCTGCACCTTATTTACTTTCATTACTTGTTACCCGTTACAAATTACCTTATCACAAAACTATCTGTTACCGATAATTTCAGTGCTTGCAGAGAATACCTTACTGAAAACCGCTTGTCATTTCCTTCTACTCCTTGTTGGGTTCGACACTCTTACTTATCGAAAGGACTACGATAGATCCCCTACACTTGGGGGTCATCAGGTATTTACCTACCATTCCAAGTAAATTTGCAAGTGCCAAACTCTAAACCTTCAAATGATAATCTGTCTTGTATGCTCGAATAGGTCATGTACCAACTAGGGCTGTCAATATCTTCCATGCTAGGTGGGTTATTCTCACGATGAGTGGACTCCGGTCATCATTCACGAGAAAATGGCTGGTAACCAGGATGCCCAGTCCCATGCTCAAAGAAAATCAACTCAAAATAATTGCAAACAAAACTTCCCCAGGAATGTTGTTAGTTGGATGGTACCCGTTGTTTCGGACCAGCCGTGGAGTGTGCTTGTTGGTGGGGGGGGGGTAGTATAAACTTTACCATTCTGTTTGGTAACCGCCTATAATGTATGTAGCATGGAAGATATCGAGATCTCTTAGTTTTTATGTCGACAATGAAAGTATACCGCTCAAAATATTATTCAATCTCTATTTCAAAACCCGAGCTCTGGCACCTCTGCAAATCCCTACTTCCCTCTGCGAAGGGCCTATCTATTTACTTTTATTGCTGAGTCATCATCCTGTTATAAAAAAGCACCAGTTAGAGAGCACCACTGTCATTTGTATGCATTGTTATTAATTATATTGAGTATGACTGTGACTGGATCTCTTTTACCATGAATTACAATGTCTAGTCAGTCCTTGATCTTCAAGGGTGCTCTGCATTTATGTTTTGCGGTCTCAGAAAGGGCAAGCGAGATACCATCTTGTTATATCATATCATGATTGTTTTGAGAAAGTGTTGTCATCTGATATTTATTATTATTGCTCGCTAGTTGATTATGCCATTGATATGAGTAAATGTGAGACCTAAATGTTATTGTCAATATGGTTAGTTCATAATCTATGCTGGAAACTTGAATGCTGGCTTTACATATTTGCAACAAAGGGATCAAACAGAGTTTGTAAAAGTTTTTCTTTATCACTTTTGGTTTGCTAACTGAATTGCTTGAGGACAAGCAAAGGTTTAAGCTTGGGGGAGTTGATACGACTCCAACGTATCTACTTTTCCAAACTCTTCTGCCCTTGTTTTGGACTCTAATTTGCATGATTTGAATGGAACTAATCCGGACTGACGCTGTTTTCAACAGAATTGCCATGGTGTTAATTTTTTGCAGAATAAAAAGCTCTCGGAATGACCCGAAACTTCACGGAGCCAAGTTTTGGAATTATTAAAAAATATTGGCGAAAGAATCAGCAGCAGGGGGCCCACACCCTAGCCACAAGGGTGGGGGGCGCGCCCACCCCCCTGGGGTGCACCCTTCGACCTTGTGGCCCCCCTGGATCTCCACCGACCTCAACTCCAACTCCATATATTCTCTTTCGGGGAGAAAAAAATCAGAGAGAAGGATTCATCGCGTTTTATGATACAGAGCCGCCACCAAGCCCTGTTCTTCCTTGGGAGGGCAGATCTGGAGTCTGTTCGGGGCTTCAGAGAGGGGAATCCGTCGCCATCGTCATCATCAACCATCCTCCATCACCAATTTCATGATGCTCACCGCCGTTCGTGAGTAATTCCATCATAGGCTTGCTGGACCGTGCTGGGTTGGATGAGATTTACCATGTAATCGAGTTAGTTTTGTTAGGGTTTGATCCCTAGTACCCACTATGTTCTAAGATTGATGTTGCTATGACTTTGCTATGCTTAATGCTTGTCACTAGGGCCCGAGTGCCATTATTTCAGATCTGAACCTATTATGTTTTCATGAATATATTTGTGTTCTTGATCCTATCTTGCAAGTCAACAGTCACCTACTACGTGTTATGATCCGGCAACCCCGGAGTGACAATAGTCGGGACCACTCCCGGTGATGACTGTAGCTTGAGGAGTTCATGTATTCACTAGGTGCTAATGCTTTGGTCCAATACTCTATTAAAAGGAGGCCTTAATATCCCTTAGTTCCAATAGGACCCCGCTGCCACGAGAGGGTAGGACAAAAGATGCCATGCAAGTTCTTTTCCATAAGCACGTATGACTATATTCGGAATAATGCCTATTATATTGATGAATTGGAGCTAGTTCTATGTCACCCTATGTTATGACCGTTGCATGATGAATGCCATCCGACATAATTATCCATCATTGATCCATTGCCTACGAGCTTTTCACATATTGATCTTCGCTCAGTTACTTTTCCGTTGCCACTGTTACGATTGCTACGAAACTACTACTGCTACTTCTGCCACCGTTACCGTTACTTCCATACTACTTTGCTGCAGATATTAAGTCTTTCAGGTGTGGTTGAATTGACAACTCAGCTGCTAATACTTGAGAATATTCTTTGGCTCCCCTTGTGTCGAATCAATAAATTTGGGTTGAATACTCTACCCTCGAAAACTGTTGCGATCACCTATACTTGTGGGTTATCAAGGCCATAGCATGGAAGATTTTTGAATTTTCCTCCCCAACCTTAATATATTGAATAGTGCACCTTTGCTTCTAGTATATATAGTGGATTTTCAATAGATGCTCATAATGGAGTTTGAGAATTCGCATGAAGTTGAACTCAGGTCTGGTCAGAGGCCTAATTTCTTCCAGCTGATCAAAGTGGAGAATCAACTTGCTGCAGTCAATAGTTAACTTCTTGATATATGATAATTTCTTGCTCCAAACCTTCAAATCATGACTTAGACATTTAAATTTCTTAGTGAGAAGAGCAGAGGCAGATAGGTCTGCAATAACTAGTGCATCCCATGACTTCTTTACACAGCCCATAAATCCATGCATATCCACCCAAAAATTCTTAAACCTAAAAACATTGGCAGCAGGGATCGTCGTGTCAATGGACACCATGCAAGGCACATGATCGGAGGCCGTTTTAGCCAGGGGATGCACCGCCTTGTTTGGATAATGGGAGATCCAATCAGTGATTGTGAAGAACCAATCAAGATGCTCGAGCAGTGGGTTTTGCTGCATATTAGACCAAGTGAAACTTCATCCTTTAAATGGTAGTTCGAGTAGGCCCAGATGACCAATCACCTCACTAAAGGAATATATCATTAACATCACCACCCGGGAGGTTTCTGTTTTCTAATGAACGGATAAAATTAAAATCGCCCAAGAGTAACCAATTCTCATCTGCAGGGATGTTTAAATGATATAGCCAGCCAACAAAATCATCCCTGGTCTGGCCTTCACATGGCCCATAAACAGAAACCAGAGTCCAATTCTCTGAATTATGAACAGACTTGAAAGAAACCACAACCCCAAAATGTTGAACTTCAATTAGGTGGCCCTAAAAAATGGAGGAGTTCTAAATGACCAAGATTCCACCTGACGCGCCGATGGAGGGTGAGAAAGAAAATTGATCGAACCTCCGAGGGAAAAAGGACCTAATCATTCTAATATCAAAATGCTCACATTTAGTCTCATGCAAGTAGATAATGGAACAACGACTCTCTTCAATTTTCGCTCTTATGTCACGCTGCCGAGCTTCAGAGTTTAACCCACGCACATTCCAACACAGGACGTGCCAATTACGATAAGAGGTACTATCCATAGATAACCGTCAAAGGAGGATAACAACGAGTCAATTTGCCTAACAGCAAAGGCATAACCGTAGCAGAGTCGCATACAATAAGTTCAGACAGGTAAACATGCAGACGAAAATAAAAATAAAAGGGCATAGGACCAAAAGTGCCCAACTCTCCACCGATCTCCTCCAGTCTTCAATCATCATGGGAAACATCATCATGCTCAGCTGGACTTGGAGTAGCCATAAGCTTCTCCACCGACAACTCGGTCGGATCAATACCCAGGGACAAACCGATAGCGTGCATTGTTGGGATTGGTGTTGGAGGCGGCAGGGGGAGCTGTTGGCTTGACTCAGCATCAGTCTTGAGCTTCTTAGCCTTAGGGCGACGTAGCGGAGCAGATTTCACTGGTATTACAGAGCCTGGCCTCATACCAGTCCTTTTAGCACAACTGTGAGTCGGTCTCCTCGTAGAAAAGTCCAATTCGAGTTCCACTAAGGTGACAACACGCTTGGAGCGTTGTGTCTGCCTTGGTCTCTTGCCCAATGACGTAGGAGTGTCAGAAGTGAACTGAAAATCCTCCTGTGAGTTGATGACCCAAAAGTATAGGGGATGTATCATAGTCCTTTCGATAACTAAGAGTGTCGAACCCAACGAGGAGTAGAAGGAAATGACAAGCGGTTTTCAGCAAGGTATTCTCTGCAAGCACTGAAATTATCGATAACAGATAGTTGTGTGATAAGATAATTCGTAACGGGTAACAAGTAACTAAAGTAAACAAGGTGCAGCAAGGTGGCCCAATCCTTTTTGTAGCAAAGGAAAAGCCTGGACGAACTCTTATATAAAGCAAAGCGCTCCCGAGGACACATGGGAATTGTTGTCAAGTTAGTTTTCATCATGCTCATATGATTCGTGTTCGTTACTTTGATAATTTGATATGTGGGTGGACCGGTGCTTGGGTGCTGACCTCCCTTGGACAAGCCTCCCGCTTATGATTAACCCCTCTCGCAAGCATCCGCAACTACGAAAGAAGAATTAAGATAAATCAGCCCCTTATGAAGCAACACATAAACTAGGGTTTAAGCTTCTGTCACTCTAGCAACCCATCATCTACTTATTACTTCCCAATGCCTCCCCCTAGGCCCAAATAATGGTGAAGTGTCATGTAGTCGACGTTCACATCACACCACTAGAGGAAAGACAACATACATCTCATCAAAATATCGAACGAATACCAAATTCACATGATTACATATAACAAGACTTCTCACATGTCCTCAGGAACAAACGTAACTACTCAAAAAGCATATTCATGATCAAGATCAGATGAGTATTAATTATCATTAAGGATCTGAAAATATAATCTTCCACCGGATAAACCAACTAGCATCAACTACAAGGAGTAATCAACACTACTAGCAACCCACAGGTACCAATCTGAGGTTTTGAGACAAAGATCGGATACAAGAGATGAACTAGGGTTTGAGAGGAGATGGTGCTGGTGAAGATGTTGATGGAGATTGACCCCCTCTCAATGAGAGGATCGTTGGTGATGACGATGGCGATGATTTCCCGCTCCTAGAGGGAAGTTTCCCCAGCAGAACAGCTCCGCCAGAGCCCTAGATTGGTTCTGCCTAAGTTCCGCCTCGAGACGGTGATGCTTCGTCCCGAAAGCTTCAGGACATTTGGAGTTGTGCAGAACAGGTCTCTAATATTTGCTCCTTTTCCAGTCCAGAATTCCAGCTGCCGGCATTCTCCCTCTTCATGTAAACCTTATAAAATAAGAGAGAAAAGGCATAAGTATTGTGATATAACGTGTAATAACAGCCCATAATGCAATAAATATCAATATAAAAAGCATGATGCAAAATGGACGTATCAACTCCCCCAAGCTTAGACCTCGCTTGTCCTCAAGCGAAAGCCGAAATCGAAAAATATATCGACATGTTTAGAGATAGAGGTGTCGATAAAATAAAATACGGACATGGGGGCATCATGATCATCTTTAGAACAGCAACATATATTGTCATATAATTTCTTATGCTAAAGTAACAATTTGTTCACAAAGTAAAGTATTAATCAGAAACTTCATTGAAAACAAACAAACTATGATCTCAGTCATTGAAGCAATTGCAATTTATCATAACATCGAAAAGAGTCAATTCAAGAGCTTTTCAGTAAGTCCACATACTCAACTATCATTTAATCTTTCACAATTGCTAACACTCACGCAATACTTATGGGTTCAAAGTTTCAATTGGACACAGAGAAAGACATGGGCTTATAGTTTCGCCTCCCAACCTTTTACCTCAAGGGTAATGTCAACAATAATACTTTATGATAACCTACATCCGAGTGGATATTTATATCCGGATCTCTCCAACACATAGTGCTTGCCAAAGGAAAAAGTATAAAGAGGAAAGGTGATGATCACCATGACTCTTGTATAAGGGTAGAAGATAAAAGTAAAAGATAGGCCCTTCACAAAGGGAAGCAAAGGTTGTCATGTGCTTTTATGGTTGGATGCACAAAATCTTAATGCAAAAGAACTTCACTTTATATTGCATCTATGATAAAGAACTTTATTATGAAATCCATCGCTTTTATTTCTTCCATATCACAAGTTCGTATAAAGCTTATTTTCTTCACACTAATAGATCATACATATTTAGAGAGCAATTTTTATTGCTTGTACCGATGACAACTTACTTGAAGGATCTTACTCAATCCATAGGTAGGTATGGTGGACTCTCATGGAAAAACTGGTTTAAGGGATGTTTGGAAGCACAAGTAGTATCTCTACTTGGTGCAAAGAATTTGACTAGCACGAGAGGGAAAGGCAAGCTCAACATGTTGGATGACCCATGACAATATAACTTCTATTCGGATATAAGAAAACATAACCCATTATGTTTTCTTCCTTGTCCAACATCAACTTTTTAGCATGTCATATTTTAATGAGTGCTCACAATTGCAAAAGCTGTCCAAGATAGTATATTTATATGTGAAGCCTCTCTTTCTTTATTACTTCCTATTAATTGCAACAATGACCAAAACTATGTTTGTCAACTCTCAACAACTTTTATTCATCATAATTTTTTATACGTTAAGTCATTACTCTCCATAAGATCAATATATGATCTTCTTATTTCTTTTTATTCTTTATTTTATTTAATTCCCTCAAGATCATAGAAAGAAAGCAAAGTCCCTCAACTCAAAACTATTCTTTATTATATATAACTCAAGGACTCGATTACATAGATAGAGATCAAAACAAAACTCAAAGCTAGATCATACTAAAAACTTTATTCTACTAGACCAAGATATAACCAAAAGGATCGAACTAAGAAAAAGGTAAAGGTAAAAGTGTGATGGTGATACGATACCGGGGCACCTCCCCCAAGCTTGGCAGTTGCCAAGGGGAGTGCCCATACCCATGTATTTATGTCTCTTTCTTCGGAGGTGGTGGTGATGAAGTTGTTGTTGTTGCAGGCTTGTCGTCCATCTTCCAGGGCATAGGCTCGCTCACCATCATAAAAGGATGAACGAGTCTTCGGGATCCTCAAATCTGCAGCCAAACTCATCCTCTTGAATCTATATTCATACTCACAGTTTTGGTTTTGCAGGTCATAGATCTGGGCCTGGAGGTGCTCGATTTTCTCGTGAAGCTTGAAGATGCCCCCCCGATGTTCTTGGCATCCATCTTGTGATTGTTGGTGAACTCCGCGATCATCATGTGATTGGCGTTGTGTGACGCCCCGAGACCGATGCTCCAGTTGCCTTCCATTTATTTGGTCGTCGTCATGTGTTTCATTTGTTTGTTGCCATGTTCATGTTGAGTGCTTTGTCATATCTGTGCTTCTTACACCATGCTCATCTCACTTGTTTTGTTGCATTGAGCCTCTTGTCATTTTGCATTATGCCATCCTTTGCCTGATGCATCATATTATAGCATTGTGTCATCCATGTTGTTTCCATGTCCATCTTGTGCATTGCCCCTACATTATATTTGTTGATTGCTCCATGTATGATCATGCATCATCACCTCCTCCTTCCTTTGGCAAGTGACCTTTACCCCTCCTCCATAAATGTTCATTCTTTTCCTGATGCTAGTGCACCTCATCCTTAACCCCTCTGCAAAATTTCATCTCATTTGAAGTTGTTTTGGTTGGGTTCAAAACATTCAAACTTGGATTATTTTTCTACCTCTAAAAATTGCCAAGTCAATTTATTCAAATCCTGCATAAATCCAGGACTCCATATATATTTTTATCTCTGAGAGTTTCCTTCCCAAAACCCCTTGCCTTTTCAATCTTGGAGGTGTCTAATTATTTTAGGCAGAATAAAAGAAAGGAAGGAAGGCCTCAATCCCAGCCGAAGCCCACCTGGGCCTTTCTTTACCCGGCCTAGACGAGCCGAACGACCACCTGCTCCGCTACATCGCCGTCTCCCTCCTCTGGGAGCCACTAGTTAACGAGCGCTCCTTCGGGAGCCTCGCAACGATCAGCGCCACTTGGCGCGCTCTCAGCCATTCGCCACGTGTCGCGCTCTGGACGCTCTCTTCGGATTTTTTTTATTTTTCCGCACGCGTTTTCGGCTATTTCAACGGTTTTTTTGACGTTTTGGTTTTCCACCGGTCTTCCTTAGCTTTTCAACCAAAAAAATTTCAACTTTTTTTTGCGCGAAAAAACACGTTTCCTTTTTTCCTTTCGCGAGAGTCACGGTTTTCCTTCCGCGAGAGGCACGGTTTTGCTGTCATGAGAGTCACGGCCGTGCCTCTCGAAAACGAAAAAATGCGTTTTCTGTTTTTTTCCTTTCGCGAGAGTCACGGCCGTGCCTCCTCGGAAACGAAAAAAACGTGTTTTCTCTTTTTTTTCCTTCCGCGAGAGTCACGGTTTTGCTTCCGCGAGAGGCACTGTTGTGATTTCATGAGAGGCACGGGCGTGCCTCTTTCGGAAAGGGAAAAAAACCCGTGCTCCCGGTTCGGTTTTTTCGTCCGGTTTTTTTCGGCCGGTTTTTTCGTGAAAAAAAGTTCAGCAAAACCTATCAACATGGGATCTAGTTTTGAAGATCTCGACACGAGGAATCCAACGGTGAAAGCGGTTTGAAATTTGGACGCACGGTTTGAGAGATAAAACGTTTTGAATAAACAGATCTACGAAAAAGGGAAAACTTCCAGGTTGCGACAAGTGGCGCGCTGCATGTGCGCCACTTGTTGCAACCTGAGGAATTGGAGTGATCTTTGCAACGAGTACTCCTCAACTAGTGATTTCGGAGATAAGTCCAGTATCTTTTTTAGTAAGGGTTGCCCACAAATAGTACGAGATGCAGGCAAAGGCCATCTTCAGGTTCCGAATGAATCTTTGAGTGATAGATATTTGGGTATGCCGACCGACGTGGGACACTCGAAGATGGGTACTTTCAAATATATTAGTGATCGAGTATGGGAGAAGGTAAGAGGATGGATGAGTAAACTTCTGTCTGCAGGAGGTAAGGATGTACTGATTAAATCAGTTGCCCAAGCTATCCCAGACTACTCTATGTCATGCTTCAAGTTGCCTAGAAGGTTGTGCAAAAATATTAACTCCATCATCTGCAAGTTCTGGTGGGGTTGTAAACAAGGACAAAGGAACCCGGCGTGGATGTCGTGGGAAGTTATGACGAGGCCAAAGTACTTTGGGTGGACTCGACTTTCGTGATATGGAGCTTTTTAACCTTGCGCTTCTATCACGGCAATCATGGAGACTACTACAAGAGCCGGAATCTTTGAGTGCTAGAATATTGAAAGCAGCTTATTATCCGGATGGGAATATCTTGACAACAGATTTGGGAGCGCACCCGTCCCAGATTTGGCGTGCAATACTAGATGGGAGAGAGATCATGAAGCAAGGTATCATAAGGAGAATAGGGAATGGGAAAAATACAGAGATATGGACATATAGTTGGTTACCTAAGAGTTCACTTAGACCTTTATTATCTCTGATTCCTAACCCTCCAATTATGGTATCTGAATTATTGGTGCCAGCGACGACTTAGTGGAATGAGGAGTTGATCCGGTCTGTTTTTCTTCCTTTCGATGTTGAAACTATTTTGAATATCCTGGTGTGTACGAGGAACGTTGACGATTTTTGGGCCTGGTACCCGGACAGCAAGGGACAGTTCTTAGTAAGTTCTTCCTATAAACTTATGATCAACACCAAATCACGCCGGGAGGACATGCTGGAAGGAAGAGGAGGAACTTCTGACAGTACAAAACATGAGAAGGACTGGGTGTCGTTGTGGAATTTTTTGGTACCGTCAAAGGTCAAAATCTTTTTATGGAGACTAGCGCGCCACTCGCTGCCAACATTTGATGTTCTCCCTCGTAGAAAGATGTCCACTGTTGATGCATGTCCGTTGTGTGGTGGAGAGGATTCATGGAGACATGCCCTAATAAGTTGCACCATGGCAAGGTGCATCTGGGTGCTCTCAGACTCGGACATGGTTGATCTCATAGCGGAGAATAAAGAATCAAATGCGAAGAGCTTTATTTGTGACATGCCGCGAATCCTGAGCCATGACCAATTTGCGGAGATGGTAGTTACACTATGGTCCATTTGGTATGTCAGGAGAGGAAGGCTGTTTATGAAGGGATCTTCCAAAGCCCAAAGCAAACGCACTCTTTTATCACCAACTATTTACTGGACCTAAACTCGCTACCGAAGCCAGGGCCAGTACGATCTATTGTCGCGCCGGGACCAGCAACACGAGCACCTTTGGTTCGTAGCTGGGTTCCCCCACCAAAGGGCATTGTTAAACTGAATGTCGTTGGGGTGGTGAACTCGCTTGGACAGAAAGGAGTGGTAGCAGCAGTATGCAGGGATCGAGATGGTATGTATCTTGAAAACGCCAAACGGAGACCGAGCTCCATGAAGGCCTTTATTTGAAAACTTTAAAATTCAAACTTTTCAGTTTCAAAAAATTCTGAAAATAAATACACATATAGCTAGATACATAATATACATCTCTGCAAATTTTTAGGTCGAAATACAATAAAATGTGAGCTACACAAAAAACACAAATCTGGGGCTTTTTAGCATATGTAATGTTCATCTCTAAAGTCCATGATTTTGTTTTTTTTTGTGCAGCTCGCAATATTAGGTATTTCATCCTGAAATTTTTCACACATACACTTTACATCCTTGCATACATGTGTAATTTTTTTCAGAATTTTTTTAAACCCAAATTTATGAATTTTGAATTTTTCAAAATAAAGGGCTCCATGGAGCTCGGTCTCCAAAATGCTCTACTCTATGTATCTGGGCTACTCTGTTGTGGTGTTTGCAAACTTCACTAATCCTTCCACCCTGGACGTTTACACGGCTTGGGAGGCACTGGCACTAGCAGCAGACCTTAACTTACAAAGGATACACATTGCTTCAGAATGCGATAGGGTGATCAAGAATATTCGGGATGGATCTGGTGGAGAACAGGGCGCCATCATAAAGGAGATTATTATCACTAGGAATACTTTTGATTTATGTAGTTTTAATTATGAGCGTAGTTTGTTTAATTATGAAGCTCATATTCTCGCCAAGTTTGGTCGTAATCTTGGGCCTGGCCGACATCTTTGGTTGGGATCACCCCATGACCAAAACCTTTACCTATGAACATTGAGATGAATCAATAAAGTGGGCGAGATTTCTCAAAAAGAAAAAAGTTAGAAAAAAAACTCAAACATAGACTACCACCATTTCAGCAGTGCTCCTTCATTTTCGAAGGGCGTGACACCAATTTCGAGGCACACAGCCTTGCTAGACATGCTTTCGGTTTGGAGTTTGGCCGGCATCTTTGGCTGTTGAACCCTCCAAATCTCTCTTGTATTCCCATAAACATTATTGACTCATAAAAAGTGTGTTTAGACTAAAAAAAATTGTCCAAAAGCACACAGACTTGCCAATTCCTGCAGAGTGGAAAAGAACATGGCCTTCAAAAATCTCTTAAGCAAAGAAGATTTTACTAAAACCTGCAATCCATGTACAAGACATACAAGAGTTTACATAAAAGAGGGGCCAATTTAACTAGTTAGAATGCAAAGTTTGAGCTACCATATATGTAGGGATTGTGTCTTGTCTTAATTTCCAGGGAGCTAGTCTTGACAGGAATGGTTCCAGCTCACGTCCCCAGATGATTGAGAAAAGCCCAAGCAAAGACTCGGAAGCATTCTTGGTGGAGTATAACAGGAAAACAAAAATGTCTACACAGAATCTTGGTCATGCATGTGAAGAGTAAATCAAAGGAGTATTAGCAGTCACTCCAGTTGGTACCAAACAAAGCCTGAAACAATTCTCAGAATACCCCAAACCAGATTAAGATCATCAGTGAACTGTAACAAACACAAACTTGTCCAAAACATCTTCACAGAGCCGAAGCAGAGTGTTGCCAGCCCGATTGATGCCAGTCCAGCAAGATCTGAAGAGATGATGAAGATTTTTCTTCTCAGTGTGGATCAACTTGACAAAACGAATAAAGTTGAGGAATATAAATTTGAGTGTCAGGTTATTACATCATGTTTTGTGCTGCTCCTCTGCCTTTGCTCTCACTCTGATCCCCAGTCTATGCTGTAAAACAACTGCCTTTCAAGTTGTAAAAGAGAAAGTAGAAGTCGCGGCGGTGGAACATTTAGGGCACCAAAACCGGACAGGACTGTACACGTGCATAGGAGAAAGTGACTGTTCTAGAGATATTATAAAATCCTGGGTGGTTGGAACAAACCATGCTAGAAAAGCTAGAATTGGTGTTCATTGTGCTTCTTATGGAAAGAGCACCATATCTATACCTTCCCAGTTCAATCAGAAGCCATTATCCCTAAATGCAACCAATTCTGCTAGACTATGTGGTTCACCTTTCCACGCGCAAAGAAGCTTAAAAGATACCCAGATATGAACTGAATCTAAAAAATGAATGACCGGTTTTCCACAAGCAACTAATTTGCATTTACTATACCAGCAAGAGACCCAGATGGCATTGGAATAAATCAACTGTACCTTCCAAGGAGATATACACATCCAATGAATCAACTACTCAACTGTGCTGACTCCGAAAAATTCATACCTTGCAGGGAGTGATCTTATTTGCTCATGATATTTGCCTTCTCTTGAAAATAGATGCATCATCAACAAACCAGTTGAAGCTTCAAGTGAAATGCACTTCCCATCAACTTTAGACAAATAATTTCCAGCCTTGACTATCTCACCTTTTTCTAGCAACATTCTGATGATATCATTTAACAGAACGGAGCTGGGAGCATAACCACTCGTTTCCATTGATGAAAACATATGATCAGCTTCTTCCATTGATCCTTCTTTTACAATACTTGTTATCATTATTCTGTAAGTAGAAGCATTAGGTACCAATCCATTGGCAGATATTGCAGCAAACAAAATGTTAGCTTCTTCTCTTCTTTGAACCCTGTACATTGCATCAATCATGGTATTGAATATTGTAATATCGAACTTCACATTCACTGCACCTAATTTGCGGAACAGTATGATTGCTTCCTCAGTGCAATTATTCCTACAAAGTTCTCCAAGAATTATACTGTATGTGGAAATGCTCACTGTTGTTCCAGTTTCAATCATCTGATGGGCAAACTCAGCAGCTTCCTTGCTTCTTCCATGGTTGCAAAGGGAGGCCACGAACAAGTTGCGAGTAACATCGTCTAGTATAAGACCCCTACTTGTCGTTTCTCTAAATATTTTTACTGCCTCTTTCCACCAGCCCAAAGTGGAATAACCCTGGATCATATACTTATAGGTCACGTTGTTGGGTCGAACACCATGATTGACCATATGCCGAAGGAACGACTCTGCCTTGTCCATTGCTCTTGCCTTGCACAGCGCATCAATTACTGAGGTGTATGTCACCACATTAGGCTTAACTCCTTGCTGCACCATTTCATCGAACAGATCGCATGCCTGGCTTACTTTGCCTTCCTTACAGAAGCCATGGATGAACGTGCTATATGCCACCACGTTCGGGGCGCACCCACCTCCTTCTTTCGACATCATCTGGAGCAGGTCGAGCGCTCGTTGGCTCCTGCTATCGTCACACAAGACCTTCAGAACGACGGAGTACGACAAGGCATCAGGCACACAGCCGAGTTCAGACATCCTATGGAGCAGCACGCTGACAGCCTCGTCTGCCCGTTTTGCGAGGCAGAAGCACTTGATGAGAGCGTATGCGTCGACACCGTCTGTCCTCAGGCCCGTCCTGAGGAGGCGGCCGAAGAAGGCAAGCCCCAGTCAGGGCGACGCGCGCGGCAGCAGCAGCCCATGAGGATGCCGTAGGTGTGGACTGTAAGAGGCGACGCATGTGGGCTGGATTCTCGGCACAGGCGGTTGAAGAGAGACACGGCGAGGGCGGGGCTGTCTGTGCAGGCGGCGGAGGCTGGAGCACGGGCAAGGGCGGCGAGGAAGCCGTTCAGGGCTTGGCCAGGGACCGGGGTTGCCTGCTGCAGCAATTCGTCGAACAGGTGGCCTGCGTCTGCCGGGCTGAGCGTCCCGGCGCGGACGCTCTCCGTGGCCACGGCGAGGGCAGCGCTGGGATCCCAGAAGCGTGAGGGCGCAGAGGTGGGGGCGGAGGAGGCGCGGCATGGGCGTGGAGGAGTGGAAGCGAGGCATCACTGCCATGGACACCGTGTTTGGTGCTGCGGAGTGGCTGAGCGTTTTCCTTTTTGGACTTACAGCACCTACGGACAAATACACCCCCTCAAACGCCCGCGGGCACGTCCATAGATAATGACCGGGTACGCCTCAAATTTTACTTTGCATCCGACCATATCATATTAAATTATCAAAGACATGCAAACTAAAATAAACCTACGTACTACGTCGATCAACTAGCTACTCGTCGTCGGAGATGTCGACGATCTCTGTGCCCGGCTCCGGCAGCATGGGTGGCAGCCGCAGCTCCGGCTCCTCCGGCGCCTCCAGCTACTCCACTTCGGCCTCCTCCGCCTCTATCTCCGCGTCGAGCTCGTCGAAGAGCGCGTCGGTCTCCGCCTGCTGCCGCCGGAGGAACGCCCGGTTGGCCTCCACATAGGCCTCATCCTGGATGGACTCCAGGATGGCCTGCTGCTTGGCCATCTCGTCGGACTGGGCGACGGCGAACTCCACCTCCGCCTTCTTCATGTTGAAGGCCGGCACCTGCTGGTTCGGCTCCTCCGCCTCCTCCTCGTCCTACACCTCCATCGGAACCATCTTCTCCTCTTCCTCCTTCGGCTCTGGCGAGTTCGGAGGCAGCCCGACAGTGATGCGGGCGGCGCGCGCGGCTTCCCTCGCCCGGATTTGCTGCTGGATCTCGTAGCGGCGCTCCAGCGTCAGCATGGCATAGTACATGACCTTGCTTTGGACCATGGTGGAGTGCCGAAGCGTGGACAGAGCGCCAGAGCGGGAGAGGGAGGAGGTGGATGGGCTCGGACTGGCGGCGCGGAGAGGGGGAGGGGGTTGGGTTAGGGTTGCGGGACGCCGGCCGGCTTAAATAGCCGGATTTCGTCTTGGGCGACAAGCCGGAGCGGCGCCACGCGGCGTTCACACCACGGCGACGGACGCGTCGTCCGTCGGATCGCCGGGTTTCCGGGTGTTTCCGTGTGGGGCCACGCCGTTAGGCCAACGTGGCGGGCGTGCCCGGACACCCCCATATCCGCCCCATATTTGGACTGGATATGGGGGTGCCGGTCAGCCCAGGCATTTGAGGACCGTTTGAGGGGCCATCCGGGTCACTGTAAACTTCTTGTATGGGGCGTAGTGTTTTCACGAAATTTTCAACAAAATCAAAGGGCGGGCAGCAAACCAAACCATCACGCCTAAATCAAGGGTGGATTGTGTAGCACTAGAGGATGGGCCTACGCTTGGTTAAGTTTCTGCAACACAAACAATTCAACTAGTACTGTCAAAAAATAAATTCAACTCACGAGGAGCCAGCAAGGTTTCTAATTTTTAAAATCATCACATGTAGTGGAAGTTGTGGCATCCTCCTTTGTTAGTGGTCTTCAGGTTGCACTAACAACTTTTTCGAGGAAACATATTGGCTTAGAATCCCTCGACGCATGAATATTGCGACTGAACATTTTTTTCTTTGTTTACCATCTGCCCCGAACAATCTTCATACAGCCCCCACAAAAAAGTAAAGAACAATCTCTCATACAGCCCCCACAAAAAAAGTAAAGAACAATCTTCATACAGGGAAATGATCCTCCCTAGGACACCTGCCTTCTCAAATTGAAATGTTCATCAACACCACAGGATCATCCTCGTATAAATGGTTTATGCCAAGAGCAGTAGCACACTAGTGAACGCCATCAATGGATCTAGCTGCATTCACCTAATTAATAAACACGGACAGGCCCTCAGCATAGATGATAGCTATGGAGATAACGGTTTTAGCATCATACCTTTGATGAAGCTCCACTCTACCCAGTCTTACGCGTTATTCAGATCAAGCTTGACCCCAGCCAACAATTCTTTTCCCTTCCTCTTACCCCTAATATGCCGTGTGAACTCAAAAGACAGGAGGATGTTGTTTGTCATCAATCTTCCCCATCTTCCTGATAAGAAGGCACTCTGAATTAGTTCAGGTATAAAACTAATTCCGGGAGATTCACCAAAACCTTGGAGATAATTTTATAAGGAACGATAAATGAGATTATGGGCTGAACTCTCCTTTAATCTCATCGGATTTTTGACTATCGGGGTGAGGATCACCATTGCTTCCCCATACGGATAACGTATCTGTTTTCAGAAAATTCAGTACCACATCCTTAACTCGCTGCCCAAAAAGATCCCATAATGTCTTGTAAAAAATAGCTTACGGCATTCCATGATACAATTAAGAGCATCTTTTATTTGTTCCTCACTATTAGGATGCCAGCAGCATGTGTTTCATCTCATGTGTTATCCTTGACTCAATAGCATTTGGCAGCTCTAGCTATCTGGAACCTGCATGGGAAGTGAAATGGCCTTTCTAGTAGTTACTACCAAGAGATTTTCACTACAAGAGAAATACCATTTTAACATCACCTTTCAGCTTTTCAAAATTTGTTAGTTTTCACCCTCTCTGAAAAACAGGAAAGAAGTATGAAATACTCCGATTTCCTTGTACAGCAAATCATTGTGAGCATACTGTTCCCAGTACAGGTTATGCTGATCCTTAGGTCTCTCCAACTTGTACTTTAGTAGTTGTTTACGAGAGCTTAGCAATGTTGTGCGCGTATTCTTCTTTAGCACTTTCCTGGCATAGAACATGCACATAGAGCATAGAGGCAACATCAATGTGAACCTCCATTCCTCCAAAACCACAGACCAAAAATACATGAGCTAGGAACACAAGACTTTTTATCAGGGTGCATCATCTATTCTGGAAGTGATACCTACAATTAATATTTGAGGTTGGTACATCATAACCCTTCGTGATGGTGTTACCCAAATAAAAATACTCCATGGCAGTACGAGATTACAACAATATTACTTGGAGGAATCTTCAGACATTGGATGGAATTGTGCAGGCATATGTCTAGTACTCCGTATTTCATTTCAGATGCATCAGGCTATTAACAATGATGCAAATCCCATCCTAAAACATGAAAAACAATAACAATTAGTATTCATCACATTTTATATGCTAAACGCTCATTGCTTACTCATCATGTAAAGTGCACTATGTAAATGGTACTAGAATTACAATTGTAGTGGGTTTAGCCTAGCATAGTCATGTAGTTAGTTATTTCGATAATCATAATGCACATGTTGGATACTTGTATATCATGTAGTGTGGTGCCTAATTTGCAAGGGAAACAGAAGTTTAAGAATTACACAGTTTATGGTTTGCAGTTGAATAACAAATTAAGAAATTGGATGATTGAACAACTCTATTAATTAATATATAACAAGAAAACAAAAATGAACTGAATGAAGGAATGACTGACCGATTTTCTACAAGCAAGTAATCGGAATTCCTTAACCCAACAAGAGGGCCTGATGGCACACAATAACTGAACTGTGCCTTCTGAGGAGTTATGCCCAAACACAATGCACTACTCAACTGTAGCTCCACCAAAAAATTGATACTTTACAGGGAGCAATTTTATTTTCTCCCTATATTTGCCTTCCCTTGAAAAGAGACGTATCAGCAGCGAAGTAGTTGAAGCTTCAAGTGAGATGCTCTTGCCATCAACTCTAGACATATAATTTCCAGCCTTGACGACCTCACCTTGTTCCAATAATATTCTGATGATATCATTAATAAGACGAGAGTCTGGAGCACAACAGCTCTTCTCCATTGATGAGAGCATGTTTTCAGCTTCTTCCACTAATCCTTCTTTTAGAAGATTTGTTATCATTGTGCGGTAGGTAGAAGCATTAGGTACCAATCCACTGGCCGATATTGAAGCAAACAAATCATTAGCTTCTTCTCTTCTTTGAACCTTAAACATTGCATTGATCATGGTATTGAGTATTGCAACATCCAATTTTATATTCATTGCACGTACTTTCTGGAACAGCGTGATTGCTTCATCGGCGCAATTATTTCTACAAAGTCCTTCAAGAATTATAGCGTATATTGAAAGGCTCACTGTTGTTCCACTTTCAATCATCTCATGGATCATTTTCTTCGCAGAAGCAGTTCTCCCAGCACGAAACAACCCATTTAGTAAGGTGCCATGTGTAGCAGTTGTAGGTTTAATTTTGTTATGCATCATTTCGCTGAATAGTGTCAACCCATCATCAATCCTTCCATTTCTAGAATAGCCATCAAGAAGGGTAGTATATGTATAAACATCAGGCTCGATGCCAGCCGATACCATGGCATCAAGTACTTTGAATGCTTTATCCATCTTGCCAACTAAACAATATCCGTCAATCAGTGAAGTAAATGTAATGACGTCAGGCCTCTCACCAATGTTTATAGCCAAGTCGAAGATACTGTGTGCATCTGTAACTCTTCCTTCTTTGCATAGACTGTTTATTACTGAGCTGAAGAACACAATGTTTGGACGAGGCATACCTTTGTTCATCATTTCAGAAACCAGTTCCTTCACTTTCCCCAAATCACCATGTGTACAGAAGCCCTGAATTAGGGATGTATAAATAGCCACGTCCGGTTGTAATCCCGTAGCAATCATCTTATTTAATTTGCCCATTGCATCAGACAGCCTACCCATTCTGCAAAGTGCAGCTATTACAGTTGCATAGGTGCATACATTCGGACTCACTCCTTGTTCCCGCATTTTGGTAAATATGAGCATAGCTTCATGCCTCATTCCACATTTAGCATATGCATCAATTAATATGTTGAAAACATTGCAGTGAGCTACAATACCATTGCCTTCCATTGAATTAAAGAGATTAATCATATCAGCTAAGCATCCTTCGGTAGCATACCCGTGAAGAAGAGTAGAGTACACGATGATATTAGGTTTGAGGCCCTTGGAGGTCATGGAGTCAAAAAATTCTGCAGCTTCTTTGCTTCTTCCATTCTTGCAAAGGGAGTACATGAATGAGTTCCATGTATACATATGTGGTCGAACACCATTATCAACCATCTGCTGAAGGACCAGCTTTGCCTTGTCCATTGCCCTGACCTTGCACAAGGCATCAATAATCGAGCTATATGTCACCACATTAGGCACAATCCCTTGCTGCATCATTTCATGGAACAGATCGCATGCCTTGCTTACTTCCCCTTCCTTAAAGAAGCCGTGGATGACCGTGCTATATGCCACCACATTGAAGGAGCAGGCACCTCCTTCTTTCCTCACCATCTGGAGCAAGTCGAGCGCTTGCTGGCTCCTGCTATCGTCACATAAGCTCTTAAGTACTATAGAGTATGAGATGACATTAGGCACACATCCGAACTCGGACATCCTATGAAGCAGCATGTTGACAGCCTCATCCGTCCGTTTTGCGTGGCAGAGGCACTTGAGGAGGTTGCTGGCGACGATCTGGTCTTCCTTGAGGCCCGTCCTGAGGAAGCGGCCGAAGAAAGCAAGGCCTAGGTTCGGGCGGCATGCACGGCAGCAGCTGTCCATGAGGATGCTGTAGGTGCAGACTGTGGGCGGCGCCACCCGCGGTCCTGCTTCTTCTCGGCAGACGCGGTTGAAGAGGGCGAGAGCAAGGGAGGGTCCATCTCTGAGAGCAGCGGAGGACGGAGCACGGGCGAGCGCGGCAAGGAAGCCGTTGAGGGAGCGGTAGGGGACCGGGTTGGCCTGCAGTAGCAATTCGTCGAACAGGTGGTGTGCGTCTTCAGGGCTGAGCGTCCCGGCGCGGACGCGCTCCGTGGCCGCGGCAAAGGCGGCTCGGGGGTCCCAGCGGCGTGAAGGCGACGAGGTGGAGGAGGAGGAGAGGCGGCGGCGGCGGAGGAGAGGAGGCGGAGCATGGGCGTGGTGGGGTAGAGGCGAGGCATGGGACGGGCACGGCCTTCGTGTTCGCGCTGGTGGAATGGTGAGGAGTCTTTGCTGTAACAAATCGGAAGCGGGTAAAATGGCCTCCTCATGTGATTTTTTTAATTTCTCATACAATGAAATCCGTCTTTTAAATTAAACAAAAAGATTAGCAAATAAACATACTCCTACGCTTATGTGGGTGCCTAATCACTCATCGAACATTTCTTTTACATGTCATCCCAAATGAGTTTCTACTTTCGACATTGCTGATAATAGTCCTTATTTACACATCGTAAATCGTAATATGAATATCATCATTGATGTCTGTTTTGCGCACTCAAAATTTTGAATTGGCATAGCATGTACTAATTATCATTTATGATTGAACTGAAAAATTAACATGAACATTTAAAGTACTTTTCGTGTGAGAAATGTCTAAGTGCAACTATGATAATCTATCGGTTGTAGTTTTTTGCAATGTTTAGGCATGACTATGTAGATCAAACTGATGTGATCTGTTTAGATAATAAATGGATGTAATAATGTGATTAGTGTAAGTATATTTTGCGCGTTTAATGATTAAAATCTATTATTATTATATACTAAAGCACAATCTAGAGAGAAAAAAATAGAGAGGTTGGCTAGAAAATACCACAAAGAGTAAAACATATGGTTGTAGTGCTTGTGGACCGTTAACTGTAAAACGACAATCAAGGGGTTAGATCTAACTCATAAGAGGAAACGCAGTGCTAGCATGATTTGGACATTACGTAGATTTAACATGTATGATCAGTTAAGACACTTATTTTGGGATGGAGGGAGTATATGATAATGTAGATCTAAAGGTTATGAAATTATTAGACACAATTAAGAGAATCTATAGAATGTGATTATGTAGATCTAACAAGTACAACCGATTTAGGTGAGATTACGCAGATCTAGCAATTGTGATCTACTAATAGAGAGATGATTGATCGGCATGTGTTTTTGTCTATGAGAATTTCTGGCACATCTCTCTATTATTTTTACCGTACTGTGGTTTTAGTATTTAATAATAGATAGATAAATTATTAAAACCTATTGACCATATTTATTAATCACATTGAGGTTCATCGGACAGATGGTTAGATGTTTTGCCTTTTTTGGGTCTAGAAAGTGGAGTGTCGTAGTTTTACGTGATATTAAATTAATATGAAATAATGTTCCATTTGAATATATAACATTCATACCGAGATAATCTTTTTAGTTGCAAGCTGTTGTGGGAGCTGGTTGTAGTTTTATGTGATATGATTTCTTTTTTTTTTACATTTTTAGAGTGAAAAACGTCATGAAAAACTCATTGCACCATTTTCAACTTTTTTTTTATAAAAGTGGGGCATTGTATGAAAACAATACATAATAATGTATTAAATTTGTTCAATAAAAATGGTATAATGGATAGACCAAATGAAAACTTTAGTCACAAGCCATAGTAATAGTTAGATGTTTTTTTTGTGTGCAAAGACGACGTGTTGTAGTTTTATGTGAATATGATATGAGTATTAAATAGGAAATTATGTTCCACTCAAAATACATTCATGATGTCAAAAGAATATTTTGTTGCAAGTTGTCAAATGTAGCCGTGTGTCATTTTATGTGGAATGAAACTAATACTAAATATATTTATGATACATAATATAATTGACGGGCAAAAAAATAGGTCGCATGCTATAGCTAGTTGGTTGCCAAAGTTATTTTACATGAAATGCTAAAGCATGAAGGATTAACGTTGAATATACTGTGATGGCGTGAGAAAGTATTAGATGCCGAGATAAATACATGAAAATATCTTGAGTTTTCATATATGACAAGGATTTCTAGTTCGTTTATGATCGGGTAATAGATATTTGTAGATCAAGGATGGGAGACATTTATAACTAATTATGAATATCTAAGAGCTATATGAGGCTTAATCATATACAGTTATGGAGTAAGATATATCTGTTGGAGAACGTAGTATTTCAAAAAAAATCCTATGATCACGCAAGATTTATCTAGGAGAAGCATACCAACGAGCAGGGAGAGTGTGTTCACGTACCCTCGTAGACCGAAAGCGGAAGCGTTTAGTAACGCGGTTGATGTAGTCGAACGTCTTCGCGATCCAACCGATCCAAGCACCGAACGTACGGCACCTCCGTGTTCAGCACACGTTCAGCACGATGACGTCCCTCGAGCTCTTGATCCTGTTGAGGACGAGGGAGAGTTCCGTCAGCACAACGGCGTGGCGACGGTGATGATGAAGTTACCGGCGCAGGGCTTCACCTAAGCACTACGACGATATGACCGAGGTGATAAACTGTAGAGGGGGGCACCGCACACAGCTAAGAGATTGTCTGTTGTGCTTTGGGGTGCCCCCTGCCCCCGTATATAAAGGAGGAGGGGAGGAGGCCGGCCACCAGGGGCGCACCAAGAAGAGGGGAGTCCTACTAGGACTCCAGTACTCCAGTCCTAGTAGGATTCGGCCCCACCTTTTTTCCTTCTACCGGAGGGGGAAAAAGGGAAGGAGAGGGAGTAGGAGAAGGAAAGGGGGGGTGGCGCCCCCTCCCAAGTCCAATTCGGCCTCCTCCCTTGTGGAGGGCGCACTGGCCCCTTGTGGGCTGGTTAGCCTCCCTCCTATGGCCCATAAGGCCCATATCTTTCCCCGGGGGGTTCCGGTAACCTCCCGGCACTCCGGAAAATACCCGAAACACTTCGGGACCATTCTGGTGTCCGAATATAACCTTCCAATATATCGATCTTTACCTCTCGACCATTTCGAGACTCCTTGTCATGTCCGTGATCTCATCCGGGACTCCGAACAAACTTCGGTCATCAAATCACATAACTCATAATACAAATCGTCATCGAACGTTAAGCGTGCGGACCCTACGGGTTCGAGAACTATGTAGACATGACCGAGACACATCTCCGGTCAATAACCAATAGCGGAACCTGGATGCTCATATTGGCTCCTACATATTCTACGAAGATCTTTATCGTTCAAACCGCATAACAACATACGTTGTTCCCTTTGTCGTCGGTATGTTACTTGCCCGAGATTCGATCGTGGGTATCATCATACCTAGTTCAATCTCGTTACCGGCAAGTCTCTTTACTCGTTCCGTAATGCATCATCCCGTGACTAACTCATTAGTCACATTGCTTGCAAGGCTTATAGTGATGTGCATTACCGAGAGGGCCCAGAGATACCTCTTCGATACACGGAGTGACAAATCCTAATCTCGATCTATGCCAACCCAACAAACACCTTCGGAGACATCTGTAGAGAATCTTTATAATCACCCAATTACGTTGTGACGTTTGATAGCACACAAGGTGTTCCTCTGGTATTCGGGAGTTGCATAATCTCATAGTCAAAGGAACATGTACAAGTCATGATGAAAGCAATAGCAATAAAACTAAACGATCATTATGCTAAGTTAACGGATAGGTCTTGTCCATCACATCATTCTCTAATGATGTGATCCCATTCATCAAATGACAACACATGTCTATGGTCAGGAAACATAACCATCTTTCATTAACGAGCTAGTTAAGTAGAGGCATACTAGGGACACTCTGTTTTGTCTATGTATTCACACATGTACTAAGTTTCCGGTTAATACAATTCTAGCATGAATAATAAAAATTTATCATGATATAAGGAAATATAAATAACAACTTTATTATTGCCTCTAGGGCATATTTCCTTCAGTCTCCCACTTGCACTAGACTCAATAATCTAGTTTACATCGCCATGTGATTTAACACCAATAGTTCACATCACCATGTGATTAGTTCACATCACCATGTGATTAGTTCACATCGCCATGTGACTAATACCCAATGGGTTTTTTCTAGAGTCAATAATCTAGTTCACATCGCTATGTGATTAACACCCAAAGAGTACTAAGGTGTGATCATGTTTTGCTTGTGAGAGAAGCTTAGTCAATGGGTCTGTCACATTCAGAGCCGTATGTATTTTGCAAATTTTCTATGTCTACAATGCTCTGCATGGAGCTACTCTAGCTAATTGCTCCCACTTTCAATATGTATCCAAATTGAGACTCAGAGTCATCCGGATCGGTGTAAAAGCTTGCATCGGTGTAACTCTTTATGATGAATTCTTTATCACCTCCATAACCGAGAAATATCTCCTTAGTCTTCTAAGGATAATTTTGACCGCTGTCAAGTGATCCACTCCTGGATCAATATCATACCCCCTTACCAAACTCATGGCAAGGTACACAATAGGTTTGGTACACAACATAGCATACTTTATAGAACCTATGGCTGAGGCATAGGGAATGACTTTCATTCTCTTTCTATTCTGCTGTGGTCGTGTTTTGAGTCTTACTCAACTTTACACCTTGCAATACAGGCAAGAACTCCTTCTTTGACTGTTCCATTTTGAACTACTTCAAAAATCTTATCAAGGTATGCACTCATTGAAAAATCTTATCAAGCATCTTGATCTAGTCTATAGATCTTGATGCCCAATATGTAAGCAGCTTCACCGAGGTCTTTCTTTGAAAAAACTCTTTTCAAACACTCCTTTATGCTTTCCAGAAAATTCTACATCATTTCCGATCAACAATATGTCATTCGCATATACTTATCAGAAAGGCTGTAGTGCTCCCACTCACTTGTAAATACAGGCTTCACTGCAAGTCTGTATAAAACTATATGCTTTGATCAACTTATCAAAGCATATATTCCAACTCTGAGATGCTTGCACCAGTCCATAGATGGATCGCTGGAGCTTGCACATTTTGTTAGCACCTTTAGGATTGACAAAACCTTCTGGTTGTATCATATACAACTCTTCTTTAATAAATCCATTAAGGAATGCAGTTTTGATATCCATTTGTCAGATTTCATAAAATGTGGCAATTACTAACATGATTCAGACAGACTTTAAGCAGCGATACGAGTGAGAAAATCTCATCGTAGTCAACATCTTGAATTTGTCAAAACCCCTTTTCGACAAGTCGAGCTTTGTAGATAGTAACACTACTATCAGCGTCCGTCTTCCTCTTGAAGATCCATTTATTCTCAATGGCTTGCCGATCATCGGGCAAGTCCACCAAAGTCCACACTTTGTTCTCATACATGGATTCTATACTAGATTTCATGGCCTGAAGCCATCTGTCGGAATCTGGGCTCATCATCGCTTCCTCATAGTTCGTAGGTTCATCATAGTCTAGCAACATGACTTCCAGAACAAGATTACTGTACCACTCTGGTGCGGATCGTACTCTAGTTGACCTACGAGGTTCGGTACTAACTGTTGGGGAACGTAGTAATTTCAAAAAATTTCCTACGCACACGCAAGATCATGGTGATGCATAGCAACGAGAGGGGAGAGAGTTGTCACGTACCCTCGTAGACCGAAAGCGGAAGCGTTATGACAACGCGGTTGATGTAGTCGTACGTCTTCACAATCCGACCGATCCAAGTACCGAACGCACGACACCTCCGAGTTCAGCACACGTTCAGCTCGGTGACATCCCACGAACCCACGATCCAGCAGAGCTTCGTGGGAGAGTTCTGTCAGCACGACGGCGTGATGACGGTGATGATGATGCTACTGACGCAGGGCTTCGCCTAAGCACCATTACGATATGACCGAGGAGGATTATGATGGAGGGGGGCACCGCACACGGCTAAAAGATCAACTGATCAACTTGTGTCTATGGGGTGCCCCCTCGCCACGTATATAAAGGATGGAGGGAGGAGGAGGCCGGCCCTCATAGGGCACGCCCAATGTGGAGTCCTACTAGGACTCCCTAGTCCTAGTAGGATTCCACCTCCCACATGGAATAGGAAAAAGGGAAGGGAGAAGGAGAAGGAAGGAAGGGGGCGCCCCCCTCACTAGTCCAATTCGGACCAGTCCATGGGGAGGGGTGCGGCCACCCTTTGAGGCCTTTCTCTCCTTTCCGTATGGCCCATTAAGGCCCAATACGAATTCCCGTAACTCTCCGGTACTCCAAAAAAATACCCGAATCACTCGAAACCTTTCCGATGTCCGAATATAGTCGTCCAATATATCGATCTTTACATCTCGACCATTCCGAGACTCCTCGTCATGTCCCCGATCTCATCCAGGACTCTGAACTACCTTCGGTCATCAAATCACATAAACTCATAATACAAATCGTCACCGAACGTTAAGCGTGCAGATCCTACGGGTTCGAGAACTATGTAGACATGACCGAGACACGTCTCCGGTCAATAACCAATAGCCGAACCTGGATGCTCATATTGGCTCCTACATATTGTAAGAAGATCTTTATCGGTCAAACCGCATAACAACATACGTTGTTCCCTTTGTCATCGGTATGTTACTTGCCCGAGATTCGATCATCGGTATCTCAATACCTAGTTCAATCTCGTTACCGGCAAGTCTCTTTACTCGTTCCTATAGCGACCCGGCCTCAAATGGTCAAGTCTCTGTGCTTCAGTGTCATCCCTGGATCGGTAATGCTGACACACACAGTACTCGAAGGATTTATAACAGAGTGACAATCACTCACTTATTACATCGAGTGTCTCAAAAGAGAACTTATTACAATAAATATGTGTCGGGTGGTTGGTGCGACATATGCCAACGGGTGGCTTATCATTGTGGGTGCCAATAAGACGTCGCCGGTGCCTGGAAACGGGATGAGGCGAAGACATGCACGCCGGCGGATCTTACCCAGGTTCGGGGCTCTCCGAGGAGATAATACCCCTAGTCCCGCTCTGCGGGGTCTCCGCATGATCACTAGATCAGTAAAAGTAGCTACAATCGCTCCTAGAGCTGTTGGGTTCAAGGGAGAAGAAGAACAAGGCTAGCTCTCACTTCTCTCTCTCTATGGTGTGTGTGCTATGCTCAGAAGCCAACCCTTTGCATGGGTGCTCCGGGGGGTTTATATAGGCCTACCCCCCGGGGGTACAATTGTAATCCGGCTGGGCTCTGGTCCCAGCCATCAGTGTATACGCTCGTCGGCTTCTCCGCCGGTTGTTGGAGCCCGCCGACTAGTGGGTCCTGTCGGCTGCCGGCCTCTTGGTCGACAGGCCGGCCCCACCGCCTAGGATCTTGTCGGCGGCTGCTTACTGTAGCCTCGCCCCTGATGACGAGGGCGTTGTTGAGGTAATCGTGGCTACAGTGGGCCGCCTCGAGGGTCCTCACTGTAGCCTTACCTCGTCTTGTCTCCTTAATGGGGCGCATGCTTCGAGGGAGGGGGTAGCCGGCTTCTGGGGGCCGGCTATGCCCTTGGCCGACTGGGGGAGGCCGGGCCGCCTCCGCGCTTCTCTCTGGCCGAGGGGACCCGCCGCCCGTGGGCCGTACGGGAGTCTGTCGTGGATGACGTTGAGGCTAGCATGGCTACAGTGCCGAGCCGAACGGGAGACGGCCGTCCTGTACGGCCTCCTATGGCCATGCCTGCCTCGGGCTTCGGGGGTAGTGGGCCGCACTGTGGCCACACCCCGTCTTGTCACCGTTATGTGGGTGTAGCTTTGGTGGTTGTGGTCTCGGCCGGCTTCTTGGAGTCGGCGCTCTTCGAGGCCGGCTTCCTGGAGTCGGCCACCCCGCGGATATCCTGGGGGGGGGGGGGAGGTTGCTGAGGCTGGGCCGCCTCCCGTGAGTCGGCTTCGGGGTAGCCGGCCAGGGGAGGTGGTCCAATGCTTGGAGTGCTTGGAGGCCCAAAGGCCTGATAATTTTTCAGAAGAACCAAGGGCAGTCGGTTAGGCTACCCGTGGCCATTTACTCCGACAATATGGCTTAAGGCCATCTAATATGATAACAACGGAAGGCTTGGAAGATAAAGTGAGTCCATCAACTCCAACGGCATAGCTGAGCTGCACGGCAATGACCTAACGAACCTTACTCCTCGTCTGAAAAGTCTGCAACATAATACGTTGCAGCCCGAAAACGGGTCAGCACATGGAATATGCTGGCAATATAACACAGTAGAGCAAGAACAGAATAATGCTATCACTACATGCATATTTGGCTGGTGGAAAGCTCTATGGTTATAGTTTTGCGAAAAGCCAAATTTTCCCTACAACAAAGGAATAAGTTTTATTTTAACTATCATGGTAGTTGAAACATCATTGAGAAGGTTCCTCCAACTCAATCCCAATTAAAAGTAATTATCAACCCAACAATATTAAATTAGAGTGATGATATACTTAGGATAATCCAAGTACTAGATACTCAAGATGTCCATAACCGGGGACATGGCTAACCATGATTAGATTGTACACTCTGCAGAGGTTTGCGCACTTTTCCCCACAAGACTCGGTCTCCTCCGTTGGATTTCTCGCACTACATGGTGTTTGAGAAACGGATGACCGAGACACAGTCTTTCAGGAACATTAACTCTTTACTCCGGGTAGACTATACCAACCTACATCCCTCTACATCTGCTAGTCCACCTCTTCAAGAGCTCACGCAACTTACTCAACTATGCTAGAGCCCATAATAGCTTGTGGCTGCACACGGAAGTTTCTAGCATGATATATCTCAATTCCCTTTGAGCCTGGGTGGCGGACCTTAGGATGATCACACGGGTACTCCGGGATATCCTAGGACAACACTGGATTCTCCAGGTGCCCGACAAGCAATCCACCTAGATGTGTATTAAAGTTGCCACCCTAAGTTGAACCATTAATTAACAATCTCACATCTGTCATGGATTCACTCACCCAAACCACGTCTACGAGCATAGCATAGCAATATAAGCAATACGTAGAAGTAACTCCCAAGGGTTTGATTATAACAGGGCAATAGGTTCTACCTCATCAACTACTCCCCAAAACCCACAAGTTAATCACATCCTAATCATGCAGTGTTTGAGGATTGGAGCTAATGCATAAAAACTGGGTATGAAAAGAGTATGATCAATGTGTTACTTGCCTTGCTGACGATCCGCAAAACCTAGGGACTCGTAGTAGCACGCTTCGCACTCCGGGAATTCTATCGCAAACAAACAATAACTTACATAAGCAATCAATCACAGATGCATGGGAAAAACTCAAATAAGAAGAATTGACCAGAAAGTTCAACTTAAGAACTCCGGTTTGCAAAAGGAATCAAATCAAACGGAGCAACGAAACTCAAACTGCGAAAGAAACAAGATCCGTTTACTAATCTGAACTAAAGTCAAATTTTACAGTACCAAAATCTTGTTCAAGTTGGTTAAACAAAAAGAGGGTTTCGAGACAAAGATCTAGGCGCTTGAATCGCCTGATTCCGATAAACGAGCGAAAAGATAAACAGAAACGAAAATCGGATCAGAAATCGCGATCGAAAATAATCGCGAAAAACCCGAGAAAAAGAAAAACTGACGAACAGGCTAACGAACGAACGTTCGTTGTCTGTAACTAAGGAGCGAAAACCGTTCGTTAAAACGAACGTACGGACGAACGTCCGCTAATTCAACTAAACCGAGAAAACCGGTGACTAAGAAAACGAAACTAGGGTTTTTTTTTAAAACCGACGGTTTTTACCTAAACCGAACGGCGAGATCGGATCGGATCGGCGGCGGCTCCGGCGGCTTCCACAGCGGCGCGACGAGGCGGGGGCAGCGCGGGGTGGCGGGGGGCGGCGCGGCGAGGCTCGGCGGCGACGCGGCAGCAGCGGCGAGCGACGGCGACAGCGGCGGCGGCGGCTCCGGCTTGGGGCTCCAGGGGGGCCTCGGGTCGGGTTTTAAAGGGGGGAGAGGTGGCTTGCGGGAGGGGGCAGGGGGCGTGGCCGACTCGGCCAGGGCGAGCGGCGGCGTGGCGGTCGCGGTCTCCGCGAGGGAGACGGCGGCGCGGGTGGCTGGGCCAACTGGGCCTCGGCCCAGTTCGGTCCGGCGGGCTCTCTCTCTTTTTTTAAACAGATTCCGCCGAGAATAAATCCTAGGAAAATAAATAAAAATCTAAAAATGCCAAAACAAATTTTCACCGTCTAAATAAAATATTTAGAACAAGATGAAGATTTTCTTGGCCCTAAAATGAAATTTTGAAAACATGCAATTTTTCTAATGCGAATTAAATAGCAATAAAATCCGAATAAAATCAAATATTTGATTTTAATATTTTTCTTCCAATATTTCATTTATTTTGGAGAAGTCATATTATCTCCTCTGATATATTTTAATATGAAATATTTTCGGAGAGAAAAATAATTAAAACAAATAATCCTCGTTTCAATATTTGATAAAATTCAAATATGAAAACAATGAAATCCCCAACTCTCTCCAAGGGTCCTTGAGTTGCTTAGGATTTCGAGGTTCGCGAAACGAAATGCAACAAAAAATATGATATGCATGAATGATCTATGTATAACATTCCAAATTGAAAATTTGGGATGTTACAAACCTACCCGCCTTAAGATGAATCTCACCCTCGAGATTCGGGTTGGCTAGAAAATAGGTGTGGGTGGTCTTTGCGAAGATCATCCTCTCGTTCCCAGGTGGCTTCATCCTCGGTATGGTGGCTCCACTGAACTTTGCAAAACTTGATAACCTTGCTGCGGGTGACTTCACTGGCAAATTTAAGAATCCTGACTGGCTTCTCCTCATAGGTCAGATCACTGTCCAACTGAATTGCTTCCAAGGGCACTGTATCTCTTAGTGGTATATCGGCCATCTCAGCATGACACTTCTTCAACTGTGAAACGTGAAACACATCATGAACTCCTGACAGTCCTTCAGGTAACTCCAACTTGTAGGCAACTTCTCCCATACGTTCCAAAACACGATACGGTCCTACAAACCTCGGGGCTAACTTTCCCTTAACTCCAAAACGTTTCACTCCTCGCAGGGGTGACACTCGCAGATATGCTCTATCTCCAATTTCACAGGTTACCTCCTTGCGTTTCGAATCTGCATAACTCTTCTGCCTGGACTGAGCTACCTTTAGTCTATCGCGAATCAACTTAACCTTCTCTTCAGACTCCTTGATCAAATTTGGTCCAAACAGCTGTCGATCTCCAACTTCATCCCACATCAACGGTGTTCTGCACCTTCGTCCATACTGGGCTTCGAACGGTGCCATCTTCAAACTGGCCTAGTAGCTATTGTTGTATGAGAACTCTGCGTAGGGCAAATTGTCATCCCAACTAGATCCATAATCTAGCGCACAAGCCCTCAACATATCCTCCAGAATCTGGTTGACTCTCTCGGTCTGTCCATCTATCTGCGGGTGGAATGCTGTACTGAACTCCAGCCTTGTTCCCAAAGTCTGGTGCAGCTGATGCCAAAAGTTTGAAGTAAACTATGTTCCTCTATCTGATACGATGGTCCTCGGAACTCCATGCAGACATACGATCCTGGTCATATATATCTTGGCCAACTTCGCACTTGTATAGGTGGTTTTCATTGGGATAAAGTGAGCCACTTTGGTCAAGCGATCAACTACTACCCATATAGAATCATATCCTGATTTGGTCCTGGGCAATCCGGTGATAAAATCCATGCCAAGTTTATCCCACTTCCATTCGGGTATCGGCATAGGCTGTAACAATCCTGCTAGCTTTTGATGTTCTGCCTTCACTCTCTGACATACATCACATACGACTACATACTCCGCAATATCCTTCTTCATACCAGTCCACCAGAAATGTTCCTTCAAATCCAAATACATCTTGGTGTTTCCGGGGTGTATCGAGTATGGTGAGTCATGAGCCTCCTGAAGTATTAACTTCCTGATCTCTGTGTTATTGGGCACATAAGCACGGTCCTCAAACCATAAGGTGTCGTGCTCATCCTCACGAAAACCTTTGGCCTTTCCTTTGCTCATTCTCTCTTTTATCTCGACAATCTCTTTTTCATCCTTCTGAGCTTCTCGAATCTTTCCTAACAATGTAGACTGAACCTCCATTGTTGCAACAAAACCTCTAGGAACAATCTCCAATCGAAGTTCCCTGAGATCCTCTGCTAACTCCTTTGGCAATCCTGTGCTTACTAGGGTGTTAGCATAACTCTTCCGACTCAAAGCGTCTGCTACGACATTGGCCTTGCTTGGATGATAGTGAAGCTTCATGTCATAATCCTTTATAAGCTCGAACCATCTCCTCTGCCTAAGGTTCAGCTCCTTCTGTGTGAAAATGTACTTCAAACTCTTATGATCCGTGTACACATCACAACGGTTTCCAATGAGGTAATGTCTCCACGTCTTGAGCGCATGCACTACAACCGCTAACTCCAAATCATGCATGGCATAATTCAATTCGTGCAGTTTTAGTTGTCGCGAGGCATACGAAACAACTCTTCTGTCCTGCATAAGCACACTTCCAAGTCCTAGGCGAGAGGCGTCGCAATACACTTGGAAATCCTTGCGTATATCCGGCAGAATCAGCACTGGGGCTGTAGTCAAACGTTTCTTTAACTCTTGAAAACTTGCCTCACATCCTTCCGTCCATTTAAATTTGGTATCCTTCTTCAATAACTCCGTCATTGGATTCACAATCTTGGAAAAATTCTCAATGAATCTCCGATAGTATCCCGCGAGTCCAAGAAAACTGCGGATCTCGCTAACTGAAGTGGGTGCCAACCATTCAGTGACTGACTGAACCTTGGTGGGATCTACTGCTATACCTTCTCCTGATATAACATGTCCGAGGAATCCAACTTCCTTCAACCAAAACTCACATTTGCTGAACTTGGCATACAACTGATGTTCCCTGAGTTTCTCGAGAACTAAACGTAAATGCTCCTTGTGCTCCTCTTCATTCTTCGAGTATACCATTATATCGTCAATGAACACCACAACAAACTTATCCAAATATTCCATGATCGATCTTCGAAAACACTTTAGCTCCTTGCAACTGGTCAAACAAATCATTGATCATCGGCAATGGGTATTTGTTCTTAATCGTCACCTCATTCAACGCCCGATAATCAACAACCATTCTCAAGGATCCATCCTTCTTCTCAACCAAGAGCACTGGGGCTCCCCATGGTGATGAACTTCGTCGAATGTAACCCTTCTCCAATAACTCCTTGATCTGCTTCTTAATCTCCTCCAGATCATTTGCGGGCATCCGGTATGGTCTCTTAGATATAGGCCCGGTGCCTGGCAACAGTTCTATCAAAAACTCGATATCCCGATCTGGCGGCATGCCTGGTAATTCCTATGGAAATACATCTGGGTAATCCTTTACAACAGGCACTTCTTCTTGAACAACTCCGGAGAGGGAATTTACTTGGCTCCTCCTAGGCGCATGCCTAGATACATACTTGATCCTTTTTCCCTCCGGGGTGGTGAGATAAATCGACTTACTAGCACAGTCAATGCTTCCTCCATACTTTGACATCCAGTCCATGCCTAATGTCACATCCAATCCTTGTGACTCCAAAATTATTAGGTCTGACGGGAAAACATGGCTACCAATGGTTAAGGGTATCTGGTCGCACCATCGGCTAGCCATATACTCTGCTCCAGGTGAACTCACTAAGAGAGGGGTCCTAAGGGTTTGGGTTGGTAGTTTAAACTTATCCATGAACCCCCTTGATATGTATGAATGCGATGCACCAGTATCAAAAAGAACAAGGGCGGTAAAAGACTTAACCAAAAACTTACCGCTAACCGCGTCTGGCTGCTCTTCAACCTCCTCCACGTTAACGTGGTTCACTTGTCCTTTGTTGAATGATTGGGCTTCTCCCTAGCACTCCCATTACCGTTTCCATTCTTCGCTTCAGGGCACTCCGTGGCATAGTGTCCAGTCTCCCCCCACTTGAAGCAAGTAATGTGACTTAGGTCTCTCTTGGCGGGTGTGGCTGGATTGGAGCGGTTCTGATTGTTGCTTGTTCCGTTCCCAGTCCCATTTTTAGAACCATTGTGGTTATGCGAACTTCCTCCGGTGTGGTTATGACCTCCATGGTTATGAACAAGTCCTCCCGAGTTCGGGGTTAGACAAGGCTTCTGCTGAGTTCCCGAGTTGTATCTTCCTTGCCCATACTTCCTCTTACGGCTCTTAATCTGCTGCTGCTTCCCTTCAATCATAAGAGCCTTATCTACCAACTCCTGGTAGTTGTTGAATGTAGCCACCATCAACTGCATGCTCATCTCATCATTCAGCCCTTCCATAAACTTCTCCCACTTCGCGGCATCCGTGGCCACATCATCAGGGGCATAGCGAGATAACTTGCTAAACTCATCCACGTACTGAGCTACAGTACAGTTCCCCTGGCGTAAGTTGCGAAACTCACGCTTCTTCATATTCATAGCTCTAGTTGAGACATGGGCTGTGCAGAAAGCTTGCTGAAACTGATCCCAAGTGACGTTGGCTATGGGGAAAGTGGCCGTATAATTCTCCCACCATGAGACTGCTGGTCCATCCAATTGATGTGCGGCAAAGCGCACCTTCTCAGCATCTGTGCAACTTGCGGTGGTCAACTCCCTCCCAATACGGCGTAGCCAATCATCATCAACTATAGGCTCGGTGCTACTGGAAAACACCGGCGGCTGCAACCTCAGAAAGCGAGCTAAGTTGTCAACTGGAGGCGGGTTGTTGTTGTTGTTGTTGTTGTTGTTGTTGTTGCCTTGGTTCTGGACTAACAATTGCATCAAGGCATTCTGCTGCTGGATCAACTGAGTGAGCTCTGGCGGGAAGGCAAATCCGGCGTCACGTCTCGGAGGCATCTGGCGGGTTTAGAGGGGAGAGATTAGAATAGAAAAGGGGTCTAGTGAGAAAGCACTACCCATATGCACATGAGACAAACACAATCATTTCACTCAATCAATCAAGCAAGGGCATACAAACGGTCTAGAACTATCGTTGAAAGTGCTCAACTACTACTATATACATGGGGGAATACTACTAATCATTTGGTGGTCTACTAGAAATTTTGATCGGTGGAAGACTCCATGATGTCTGCTCCAGCTTCGTCTTCAAAGTCATCTTCACTAGGGTCGGAGTCGGTGTCGTCGATGATGATGTAGTTTTCCGGGCAAGTGGAATCGTCGTCCTCTCCTCCTGGCGCGGGGTCTCCCATGAATACTCTGATCTTCTTTATCAGGTCGTCATTCTTCTCCAATAGTGTTGCAATTTCCTCCTCATATCCATCGCGTGTAGACTTAAGTTCTTCTTCCAGCTCGATGATCCTTGTCTTCGCCTTCTTCAAATCTATCATGTTTGCGCACATCTGATTCTCCTGGCGTCGAATGTGCTGGTTTAACTCCTGGATGAAAGCTGCAATGGATCTGTCCTTCTTGGTGCTGATCATCTCCCATTGCTCATCTCGGCGCCCACATATCTGGTAGATAGTGTCCTTGAGATCCTTGTTGTAGACTTCTCCAATGCGTCCCATGGCAATGTGGGCTGCCATGCTCTTGCCTAGACTCCAGGTTGGTGCATCAAAAGGAAACTCTATGGGCTTAGTGGTTGGCGAGAACGTCCTTCCCGGAACTTGAACTTGAATCATCCAGCGCTCCTCTTCTGGTAAAGTGGCGCTGTAAGTCCCGGTGAAGCTTGGTATTCCGATGTTCAGGTACCTAGTGACTTCCTTCAAGTGGCGTCCAAAGGGGGCGTCTTCATCCGGTTGTGCAAACTTGTTCCTTGAATCCGCCATCCTAAAGAGTAGAAAATGGAGAGGAGTCAGAAATGAGTAGAGAAGAGTGACCTATGGCTTATCTTAGTGGTCGTGTCCTACACTCAGCGTGTGCTCTGATACCATCTTGTAGCGACCCGACCTCAAACGGTCAAGTCTGTGTGCTTCAGTGTCATCCCTGGATCGGTAATGCTGACACATACAATACTCGAAGGATTTATAACAGAGTGGCAATCACACACTTATTACATCGAATGTCTAAAAAGAGAACTTATTACAATAAATATGGCTTAAGGCCATCTAATACGATAACAGCGGAAGGCTTGGAAGATAAAGTGAGTCCATCAACTCCAACGGCATAGCTGAGTTGCACGGCAACGACCTAACGAACCTTACTCCTCGTCTGAAAAGTCTGCAACACAATACGTTGCAGCCCGAAAACGGGTCAGCACATGGAATATGCTGGCAATATAACATAGTAGAGCAAGAACAGAATAATCCTATCACTACATGCATATTTGGCTGGTGGAAAGCTCTATGGTTATAGTTTTGCGTAAAGCCAAATTTTCCCTACAACAAAGGAATAAGTTTTATTTTAACTATCATGGTAGTTGAAACATCATTGAGAAGGTTCCTCCAACTCAATCCCAATTAAAAGTAATTATCAACCCAACAATATTAAATTAGAGTGATGATATACTTAGGATAATCCAAGTACTAGATGCTCAAGATGTCCATAACCGGGGACACGGCTAACCATGATTAGATTGTACACTCTGCAGAGGTTTGCGCACTTTTCCCCACAAGACTCGGTCTCCTCTGTTGGATTTCTCGCACTACATGGTGTTTGAGAAACGGATGACCGAGACACAGTCTTTCAGGAACATTAACTCTTTACTTCGGGTAGACTATACCAACCTACATCCCTCTACATCTGCTAGTCCACCTCTTCAAGAGCTCACGCAACTTACTCAACTATGCTAGAGCCCATAATAGCTTGTGGCTACACACGGAAGTTTCTAGCATGATATATCTCAATTCCCTTTGAGCCTGGGTGGCGGACCTTAGGATGATCACACGGGTACTCCGGGATATCCTAGGACAACACTGGATTCTCCAGGTGCCCGACAAGCAATCCACCCAGATGTGTATTAAAGTTGCCACCCTAAGTTGAACCATTAATTAACAATCTCACATCTGTCATGGATTCACTCACCCAAACCACGTCTACGAGCATAGCATAGCAATATAAGCAATACGTAGAAGTAACTCCCAAGGGTTTGATTATAACAGGGCAATAGGTTCTACCTCATCAACTACTCCCCAAAACCCACAAGTTAATCACATCCTAATCATGCAGTGTTTGAGGATTGGAGCTAATGCATAAAAACTGGGTATGAAAAGAGTATGATCAATGTGTTACTTGCCTTGCTGACGATCCGCAAAACCTAGGGACTCGTAGTAGCACGCTTCGCACTCCCGGAATTCTATCGCAAACAAACAATAACTTACATAAGCAATCAATCACAGATGCACGGGCAAAACTCAAATAAGAAGAATTGACCAAAAAGTTCAACTTAAGAACTCCGGTTTGCAAAAGGAATCAAATCAAACGGAGCAACGAAACTCAAACTGCGAAAGAAACAAGATCCGTTTACTAATCTGTACTAAAGTCAAATTTTACAGTACCAAAATCTTGTTCAAGTTGGTTAAACAGAAAGAGGGTTTCGAGACAAAGATCTAGGCGCTTGAATCGCCTGATTCCGACAAACGAGCGAAAAGATAAACTGAAACGAAAATCGGATCAGAAATCGCGATCGAAAATAATCGCGAAAAACCAGAGAAAAAGAAAAACTGACGAACAGGCTAACGAACGAACGTTCGTTGTCTGTAACTAACGAGCGAAAACCGTTCGTTAAAACGAACGTACGGACGAACGTCCGCTAATTCAACTAAACCGAGAAAACCGGTGAACCGATCTAAGAAAACGAAACTAGGGTTTTTTCAAAAAACCGACGGTTTTTACCTAAACCGAAAAAAACCGAACGGCGAGATTGGATCGGATCGGCGGCGGCTCCGGCGGCTTCCGCGGTGGCGCGACGAGGCGGGGGCAGCGCGGGGTGGCGGGGGGCGGCGCGGCGAGCCTCGGCGGCGACGCGGCAGCAGCGGCGAGCGGCGGCGGCTCCGACTTGGGGCTCCAGGGGGGCCTCGGGTCGGGTTTTAAAGGGGGGAGAGGTGGCTTGTGGGAGGGGGCAGGGGGCGTGGCCGACTCGGCCACGGCGAGTGGCGGCGTGGCGGTCGCGGTCTCCGCGAGGGAGACGGCGGCGCGGGTGGCTGGGCCAACTGGGCCTCGGCCCAGTTCGGTCCGGCGGGCTCTCTCTCTTTTTTTAAAGAGATTCCGCCGAGAATAAATCCTAGGAAAATAAATAAAAATCTAAAAATGCCAAAACAAATTTTCACCGTCTAAATAAAATATTTAGAACAAGATGAACATTTTCTTGGCCCTAAAATGAAATTTTGAAAACATGCAATTTTTCTAATGCGAATAAAATAGCAATAAAATCCGAATAAAATCAAATATTTGATTTTAATATTTTTCCTCCAATATTTCATTTATTTTGGATAAGTCATATTATCTCCTCTGATATATTTTAATATGAAATATTTTCGGAGAGAAAAATAATTAAAACAAATAATCCTCGTTTCAATATTTGATAAAATTCAAATATGAAAACAATGAAATCCCCAACTCTCTCCAAGGGTCCTTGAGTTGCTTAGGATTTCGAGGTTCGCGAAACGAAATGCAACAAAAATATGATATGCATGAATGATCTATGTATAACATTCCAAATTGAAAATTTGGGATGTTACGGTCCGTAATGCATCATCCCGCAACTAACTCATTAGTCACATTGCTTGCAAGGCTTATAGTGATGTGCATTACCGAGAGGGCCAGAGATACCTCTCCGAAAATCGGAGTGACAAATCCTAATCTTGATCTATGCCAACTCAACAAGTACACTGGGAGACACCTGTAGAGCACCTTTATAATCACCCAGTTACGTTGTGACGTTTGGTAGCACACAAAGTGTTCCTCCGGTATTCGGGAGTTGCATAATCTCATAGTCATAGGAACATGTATAAGTCATGAAGAAAGCAATAGCAACATACTAAACGATCAAGTGCTAAGCTAACGGAATGGGTCAAGTCAATCACATCATTCTCTAATGATGTGATCCCGTTAATCAAATGACAACTCATGTCTATGGCTAGGAAACTTAACCATCTTTGATTCAACAAGCTAGTCAAGTAGAGGCATACTAGTGACACTTTGTTTGTCTATGTATTCACACATGTACTAAGTTTCCGGTTAATACAATTATAGCATGAATAATAAACATTTATCATGATATAAGGAAATATAAATAACAACTTTATTATTGCCTCTAGGGCATATTTCCTTCAGTAACTTGATCTGAAGTTTCATGATCATCATCATTAACTTCCTCACTAATTGGTGTAGGCGTCACTGGAACAGATTTCAGTGATGAGCTACTTTCCAATTCGAGAGAAGGTACAATTACCTCATCAAGTTCTACTTTCCTCCCACTCACTTCTTTCGAGAGAAACTCCTTCTCTAGAAAGGATCCACTCTTAGCAACACAGATCTTGCCTTCGGATCTGTGATAAAAGGTGTACCCAACAGTTTCTTTTGGGTATCCTATGAAGACGCACTTCTCCAATTTGGGTTTGAGCTTATCAGGCCAAAACTTTTTCACATAAGCATCGCAAACCCAAACTTTAAGAAACGACAGCTTTGGTTTCTTGCCAAACCATAGTTTATACGGTGTCATCTCAACGGATTTAGATGGTGCCCTATTTAACATGAATGCAGCTGTCACTAATGCATAATTCCCAAACGATAGTGGTAAATCGGTAAGAGACATCATGGATCGCACCATATCTAATAAAGTACGATTATGACGTTCGGACACACCATTACGCTGTGGTGTTCCAGGTGGCGTGAGTTGTGAAACTATTCCACATTGTTTCAAATGAAGACCAAACTCATAACTCAAATATTCACCTCCACGATCAGATCGTAGAAACTATATTTTCTTGTTACGATGATTTTCCACTTCACTCTGAAATTCTTTGAACTTTTCAAATGTTTCAGACTAATGTTTGATCAAGTAGATATACCCATATCTGCTCAAATCATCTACGAAGGTCAGAAAATAACGATACCCGCCTCTAGCCTCAACACTCATCAAACTGCATACGTCAGTATGTATTATTTCCAATAAGTCAATTGCTCGCTCCATTGTTCCGGAGAACGGAGTCTTAGTCATCTTGCCCATGAGGCATGGTTCGTAAGCATCAAGTGATTCATAATCAAGTGATTCCAAAAGTCCATTAGCATGGAGTTTCTTCATGCGCTTTACACTAATATGACCTAAACGGTAGTGCCACATATAAGTGGCACTATCATTATTAACTTTGCATCTCTTGGCTTCAATATTATGAATATGTGTATCACTACGATCGAGATTCAGTAAACCATTTATATTGAGTGTATGACCACAGAAGGTTTTATTCATGTAAATAGAACAACAATTATTCTTTTACTTAAATGAATAACCGTATTGCAATAAACATGATCCAATCATATTCATGCTCAACGCAAACACCAAATAACATTTATTTTAGGTTCAACACTAATCCCGAAGGTAAAGGGAGTGTGCGATGGTGATCTTATCAACCCTGGAATCACTTCCAACTCACATCATCACCTCGCCCTTAACCAGTCTCTGTTTATTTTGCAACTCCCGTTTCGAGTTACTACTCTTAGCAACTGAATCAGTATCAAATACTGAGGGGTTGCTATAAACACTAGTAAAGTACACATCAATAACATGTATATCCAATATACCTTTGTTCACTTTGCCATCCTTCTTATCCGCCAAGTATCTAGGGCAGTTCCACTTCCAGTGACCATTTCCTTTGTAGTAGAAGTACTCAGTTTCAGACTTGGGTCCAGCTTTTGGGTTTCTTCTGAAGGAAATATGCCCTAGAGGCAATAATAAAGTTGTTATTTATATTTCCTTATATCATGATAAATGTTTATTATTCATGCTAGAATTGTATTAACCGGAAACTTAGTACATGTGTGAATACACAAAACAGAGTGTCCCTAGTATGCCTCTACTTGACTAGCTCGTTAATCAAAGATGGTTATGTTTCCTGACCATAGATATGTGTTTTCATTTGATAAATGGGATCACATCATTAGAGAATGATGTGATGGAGAAGACCCATCCGTTAGCTTAGCATTATGATCGTTGAGTTTTATTCCTATTGCTTTCTTCATGACTTATACATGTTCCTCTGACTATGAGATTATGCAACTCACGAATACCGGAGGAACACTTAGTGTGATATCAAACGTCACAACGTAACTGGGTGATTATAAAGATGCTCTACAGGTGTCTCCGATGGTGTTTGTTGAGTTGGCAAAGATCGAGATTAGGAGTGGTCACTCCGATTGTCGGAGAGGTATCTCTAGGCCCTCTCGGTAATGCACATCACTATAAGCCTTGCAAGCAATGTGATTAATGAGTTAGTTACGGGATGATGCATTACGGAACGAGTAAAGAGACTTGCCGGTAACGAGATTGAACTAGGTATGATGATACCAACGATCGAATCTCGGGCAAGTAACATACCGATGACAAAGGGAACAACGTATGTTGTTATGCGGTTTGACCAATAAAGATCTTTGTGGAATATGTAGGAGCCAATATGAGCATCCAGGTTCCGCTATTGGTTATTGACCAGAGATGTGTCTCGGTCATGTCTACACAGTTCTCGAACCCGTAGGGTCCGCATGCTTAACGTTCGATGACGATCGGTATAATGAGTTTATGTGTTTTGATGTACCGAAGGTTGTTCGGAGTCCCGGATGAGATCACGGACATGACGAGGACTCTCGAAATGGTCGAGACATAAAGATTGATATATTGGAAAGTTATATTCAGACACCGGAAAGGTACCGGGGGTCACCGGATAAATACCGGAGTACCGGGGAGTTACCGGAACCCCCCGGGGGGTCAACGGGCCTTTATGGGCCTTAGTGTAAATAGAGGGCAGCAAGGGAGCTGTGGGGCGTGCCCCCCTAGGACCAAACAAAATTGGTTTAGGGAATGGGGCCCGGCCCCCTCTTTCCTTCTCCCCTCCTCCTTTTTCCTTCCCCTCCTAGTTGGACTAGGAAAGGGGGAACCTACTCCTAGTAGGAGTAGGATTCCCCCCTTGGGGCGCACCCTATGAGGCCGCCGGCCCCTCCCCTTGCTCCTTTATATACGGGGGAGGGGGCACCACTAGAAAAAAAGACACATCTGTGACATTTTGGGTCGAACGAATTTTTTTTCTGTCATACATATGACACTTCTATGACGATAATTGTGACAAAACCCGGTATCATCATAGATGTGGTGGGCTCCTACTTCTATGACAAAAAATCATGACAGAAAATGGGCTTTTCGTCCTGGGCGGGCCGGAGACGCAGCTGCATGACATTCTTTGGGCCATCCATGACGGAAAAAACCATGGTAGAAGCGAGGGCGAGGAAAATTTCGGGGAGTTCCCGGTTACGGTGGGAGGTCGGGGGCCGAGCGATGCGCATTTCTCTCGTACATGTACGCGCGTGTGTGCGAGGTGTTGGCTGTAACTAAACCCGAGCGAGGCGTTGGGCTCTAACTGAACCCGAGTGATTGCACTGCAGGCTACGCATTACTGAACTTGAGCGATCGATCGATGGCTGTTAACTGAACCCGATCAAGCGATTCCTTCGCTACTGCTGCTAACTGAAGCCGATCGATGCTGCCTCTGGATGAACAGTGAGCATTGCTGGGGGGGTTGGATGAACAGGATCCCGTGGTGTTGCCTCTGGATGAACAGGACCCCGATCGATCGAGCCGGTTGGGGCTGGATGAACAGGACCCCGTGGAGGGCAGGATGAACAGGACCACCCCGTGGAGGGCAGGATGAACAATAGATGGTGGAGGGCTGGAGGAACAGTAGCCCGTGGAGGGGTGGTTGAACAGGAGCCCGTGGAGAGGGCTGGTTGAACAGTAGCCGGTGGAGTAGCGCGTGGTGGAGACTGGATGAACAGGAGCCCGTGGATGAACAGTCGCAGGTGGAGGCTGGAGGAGGTCGACGGTGGATGAACAGTAGCCCGTGGAGGTGGGAGGGGGTCGACGGTGGAGATGAACAGTGTCCCGTGGAGTCCCGTTTTGCAGTACGCCACACCCCTCCCGATGAACAGGACTCCCGTTTCGACCGTAGTGCTCCAACACAAGTCTGTTTCCTCCGTTTTGCGGTACGCCACACCCCTCCCGATCAACAGGACCCCCGTTTCGACCGTAGGAGGTCCGTTTCCTCCGTTTTGCGGTACGCCAGACCCCTCCCGATGAACAGGATCCCGTTTCAAACGTGGCCGGTCGAACACAAGGCCGTTTCCTCCGTTCTGCGGTACGCCAGGCCTCGTTTCCATCGGCTGTTCCATCCAAGCCCTCCCGATGAACACGACGACGCATTCCGTTCCGACCCAGCCGGTTGGCTCCCCATGAACACGACGATGACGCTGTTTCTCCGTTCCGACCCAGCCATGTACACGAGCCCTGGCCGTACGTATGCGCGAGTAGGCGTTCGAGACCCTGCCCGTATGTATGTACGTGGCCGTATTTTCTTTCTTGCACACTGGCCGCTGTACGTACGTGTACATGCTACGTGCGCGCCTCTACTACGACACGTGCGCGCCTCTACATCGACCTGTATGTACGTACACGTTCGCGAACAGAATGACAATGCCATGTACGCTTCGACCAGGTGGGTCCCGACTGTCAGGCACTTCCTTGCCTGCGAAGATGTAGCTGGTGGGTCCCAGCAGTCAGGGGGGCGAATCATTTTTTTGCCCGGACGCACTTCCTTGCGTGCCAAGATGTAGCTGGTGGGTCCCAGCAGTCAGGGGGAAACGTTTTTTTTCACGAAATACAGTGGCCCGTCTGGTGGGTCCCAGCTGTCAGGTGGAGGAATCATTATTTTGCGCGTAATAAGGAGGCACTTCCTTGCTGCGGCCGTGGACCCAGCTGTCAGCCTCTCCACGTACAGTCCACGTCCGATGGAAGTCGTTCCTTGACCACGTTGACCACGCCGCGCCAAGAGCACCAGGGCAGTGGACGACGGCGAGGCCTAGGAAGGGGACGACGGGGAGCCGGGGAAGACGCGACAGTGGAACCCCACGCGGAGAGGAGTATGAGGGTTCACTGGTTCGGCTGCGGTTTGAGGCTGCCGTCGCCGCAGGGCCTGGCCAGCGGTGGGAATAGTAGGGGGCGGTGAGGCCTCCGCGGCAGCACAGCCGGCCACGGGAGGCAGGAGCATGCGGCACGACCGGCGCTGCTTTGGGTGCCTGGAGCAAGAAGACCAGAGGTTGAAGAAGCACTACGGCCGTTGGATGGACATCGTACGGTCACTGGAGCTAGAATCATTCATATTGATTAAAGTTGACAAAGGCCCCCGTCCCAGTCAACTTAGTAGGCCCACAAGTCAGCCTCCCACCATGGTGCGTCCCAGCTAGCAGGGGGAGTATTAATATTTTTTGTGCTTAATAAGGAGGCACTTCCTTGCTTGCGAAGATATAGCTGGTGGGTCCGAGTTGTCAGCGGCGGTAACATTTTTTTCGCGAAATACAGAGGCCCTTTCGGTGGGTCCCTGATGTTAGGTGGAGGAATCATTATTTTGCACGTAATAAGGAGGCATTTCCTTGCGTGCGGCCGTGGACCTAGCTGTCGGCCTCTCCACGTACAGTCCACTTCAGATGCATGTCGGTCGTTGACCACGTTGACCAGGCCGCGCCGAGAGCACCAGTGCGGTGGACGACGGCGAGGCCTAGGAAGGGAACGAAACGGAGGCAGGGAAGACTCGGCAGTTGTTTCCCACGCGGAGGGGAGTACGACTGTACGAGGGTTTACTGGTTCGTCTGCCGTCGCCGGAGAATAACGGCAGGTGTGGGTGAGTAGAGGGATGGCTAGGCCAGCGATGGGAGTACGCTGGGGCGGTGAGGCCTGTGCGGCAGCAGAGCCGGCCGCAGGGAGGAGGGAGTAGGCAGTCCCGCCGGCGCTTGTTTGAGCGGCTGGAACAGGAAGAGCAGAGATTGAAGAAGCACGACGGCTGTTGGATGGCCATCCAACAGTCACTGCTTGTGCGTCAACCTTTTTTGGTAGGAAAGCCTCAAATCTGTGGAAAACAGCATACAGCCCATTTGCTAATTATTAAGGTTTTTTTGAGCCCATATTCTTTTTGTTAGCATTACAGCCCATATTGTGGCCACGGTTAAAAAATTATACGAAATTTTGCATATTTCGGCGCGCCCCAAACTGTTTTTAATCCCGAAATTTCGACTCACATTCAAACTGATTTTAAAAATAAATGTATATCAATATAAAATCCAACAAATTCTCCACGCATAAAAATTAATGTAATTCAAAATCTCGAAATGAAAAAAAGATATTTGAAACTAATTGCCGGTTTGATGTGTTTAAAAAATGTACAGCCCATTTCTCATTACTGATGGGCCATTTTCTCGGCCAGCCGAATGAAAGCTCTCCTCGTCTTGAAAGATTTGCAGCCCAACAGGCCTGACAAAGCGACTTACTTGGCAAATCACAAAAAAACTGGGCTGTGGCCGTGGACCCAGCTGTCAGCCTCTCCACGTACAGTACTCTTCCGATGGAAGTCGTTCCTTGACCACGTTGACCACGCCGCGCGGAGAGCACCACGGCGATGGACGACGGCGAGGCCTAGGAAGGGGACGACGCGGAGCCGGGGAAGACGCGACAGTGGAAGCCCGCACGGAGAGGAGTACGAGGGTTCACTGGTTCGGTTGCGGTGTGAGGCTGCTGTCGCCGCAGGGCCTGGCCAGCGGTGGGAATAGTAGGGGGCGGTGAGGCCTCCGCGGCTGCACAGCCGGCCACGGGAGGCAGGAGCATGCGGCACGACCGGCGCTGCTTTGGGCGGCTGGAGCAAGAAGACCAGAGGTTGAAGAAGCACTACGGCCGTTGGATGGACATCGTACGGTCACTAGAGCTAGAATCGTTCATATTGACTAAGTTGACAAAGCCCTCCGTCCCCGTCAACTTAGTAGGCCCACAAGTCAGCCTCCCACCATGGTGGGTCCCAGCTAGCAGGGGGAGTATTCATTTTTCTGTGCGTAATAAGGAGGCACTTCCGGTGGGTCCGAGCTGACAGCGGGGGGAACGTTTTTTTAGCGAAATACGGTGGTCCGTCCGGTGGGTCCCAGGAGTCAGGGGCAAACGTTTTTTTTCACGAAATACGGTGGCCCGTCTGGTGGGTCCCAACAATCAGGGGGGAAACATTTTTTCCTCGAAATACTGGTGGCCCATCCGGTGGGTCCCTGCTGTCAGGTGGAGGAATAATTATTTTGCGCGTAATAAGGAGGCACTTCCTTGCGGCTGCCATGGACCCAGCTGTCAGCCTCTCCACGTACAGTACTCTTCCGATGGAAGTCGGTCGTTGACCACATTGACCACGCCGCGCCGAGAGCACCACGGCGGTGGACGACGGCGAGGCCTAGGAAGGGGATGACGCGGAGCCGGGGAAGACGCGGCAGTGGATGCCCACGCGGAGAGGAGTACGAGGGTTCACTGGTTCGGCTGCGGTGTGAGGCTGCCGTCGCCGCAGAATAACAGGGGGGGTGGGTGAGTGGAGGGATGGCCTGGCCAGCGGTGGGAGTAGTATGGGGACGGTGAGGCCTCCGCGGTAGCACAGCCGGCCACGGGAGGCAGGAGCATGCGGCACGACCGGCGCTGCTTTGGGCGGCTGGGGCAAGAAGACCAGAGGTTGAAGAAGCACTACGGCCGTTGGATGGACATCGTTGACCACGCCGCGCCGAGAGCACCAGGGCGGTGGACGACGGCGAGGCCTACGAAGGGAACGACACGGAGCCGGGGAAGACACGACAGTGGCTGCCCACACGGTGGAGAGTATGAGGGTTGACTGGTTCGGCTGCCGTCGCCGGAAAATAACAGGAGGTGTGGGTGAGTAGAGGGATAGACAGGCCAGGGATGCGAGTATGATGGGGCCGTGAGGCCTGCCCGGCAGCACTGCCGGCCACGGGAGGTGGGAGCAGGCGGTTCCGACGGCGCTGGTTTGGGCGGCTGGGGCAGGAAGATCAGAGACTGAAGAAGCACGATTGCCGTTAGATTGACATCTAACGGTCTGACGCTGGTAGAGTCGATTGTTGACTAAGTTTCTTTTTTGAGAAACCTTGTGTACGCATGCACTTAGTAGGCCCACAAGTCAGCCTCCAAATCTGTGGCAGACAACATAAAGCCCATTTGCTATTTTTTTATAATTTGCAGCCCATTTGCTAATTCTTAAGTAATTTATTGCAGCCCATTTTCTGCCCAGGACCACGGTCAAAAAGTTCAACCTTATTTTGCATATTTTGGTGGAGTCTAAACTGTTGTAATCCCGAAATGATAAACATTTTTTAAGAACTTATTGATTTGCCAAAAAAATCATTTTGTTTTTGTAAGCAAATAAGACGTGGGACAATTGAGTTGGTTTAAGGGAAAACTAGTGGTAAAAAAATCAGCGCTGGGTGGGAAAAAACAACAAAAATAAGGATGTAAATATGAAAAGGGAATTTTATGTGTTTTCAATATAATGATACATGTATATGAACTAGTAAAACTATAGGTAGAGATTAGAAAACGGATGTAGGACATGCGTTTCAAGAGGAAAATAGAACTGGGTTGTGTGTTTGATTCAGTAAAAAAAACTGCCTGCGGATGTTTTAAGACAAAATATAACTAACGCTGGCGGGCCAGAGGCCAGTAGATACCTGCTGGATCTTTGTGCCCCGTTGTCGTCATGGGCTGGGCCTGTTAAAAACAAAACCAACCCTGGGCAGTCTACAACCCAGTTGAAACTTGCTTGACCTGAAAAAATAATATACGTGCTCAATAAACAAGAGAATTCTGCAAGTACAGACTGATAACTGGGATGCAGCACGGATATTGTTTTTTTATCGTGATAATAAGTGCATGCACTTGTTTCGAAAAAATTGGAGAACTGGGAATTCGAACGGCGGGTGCTTATGCTACCCATCAAATAAAAATCAGGTGCCTGAAAATTCGTTTCGAAACAAATGATTCAGCTTTATATCCACGTCGACCCTCGGCATGATGGTTGGAAGCAAATGCAAGTTCATACCAAAAGATCGTTAACAACAATACCAACTTGTGGACGACAAGGTAGTACAACTACCAATACCAAACTAACTTATAATCTTTTTACTCCTGGCCCTAGTGTTCGTCTGGTAGAAAATCTTGCAGAGGACCAGCTCCCGCTCCTTCTCTTGCTCCAGGTCCCCGAGGTGGTACTGGTGCATCACCCAGTTGGTCCTCTGCTTGTCGAAGTTCTTGTTGGTGTGCAGCACCAGAACCTTTTTTGCTGCCCGTCTTGCCGGCCGTTGACCATCACCGGCAAGGTATTGCCGGTCTTGTGCCACATCGCGTGCATGCTGCACTCCGACTGTATCTTGCGACGCGTCCACGTGCCCCTTTTGAACACCCTGGAATTGCGCTGGAAGAAATGCTTCCTTAGGCCACTCAGTGTGATACCTGCAGTATTGTGGAATACAGGTTTTAGTGTACCTAGTTGGCATTTTCATAACATCTTTGGCATGTTGCAGTCACTTGTTTCACTTTTTATTAACTGTCAAATTGTAATTGCTTCACCAGGTTTGCGTCTAAAAATAAAAATAGAGCTATAAACAAAGGAATATGTTTGTGCAAGTAGACGGCCGATCGGTGTCTTACCTGGAAGTTTCTCAGGTTGGGTGTAGCATATGCCGTGCTCGCTGTCGATGGTTGGTATGAACAAAACGGTGAGAGACTGAAATCTCGCGCTGTCAGCACTCACTTTGGCCTCAAGGTGCTCGATCAGCTCCTGATCCGTGGGATCGAACTTGACGCCAGCCGACAGCACCGGCCAATCCTTCTTCGACTTGCATCGGTAATTCCAGTTATATGGTACTCAATGTATGATCAATCGACTGTTTTAAGTGAATGATGAAAGATTTCGACAGATAAGTGGTACTCCATATCTGAAGTCCAGAATACCCGAACACGCCGCCGGGATTCTTGTGTCACCTCACGCGCAGCGTGTTGTCACGTCAATTCAATGTGTGGACATGATGAGTAATTTGACCGATGTATACTAGTACTGCTACTGTACTACTTACTAGTCGTATTTAGTGTCACAATTTATACATAGGTTTAACTAACAAGTACGCACTTGAAGCCTAATTGATATATATATATATATATATATATATATATGGCTTTTGCACAACATCTCCATCATCATTATCAGTACATCCTACGCAGGTGAGTTAGGATGCACTTGATCCCAGGAAGGTATCTATCCTTCAAACCAGAGGAGTGCTTCAAACTAACAACAGTACATAATATCCAACAAAAGAGGGTCGTGCCACAGCAGCAGAATACATGGCTCAGTCTAGATATCAGCACGAATCAAGTTGTGCATATTTGCTGTTGGCATGAACCACATCGCCGCATGTCGGGTTTGCAAAAGCCATCCATCGCATGGAAGCTTGATGCCTTTCACACACTGAAGATTATCTGGCAACAAGCTGTGTCGACGAATCTCTGGATATGGTGATTCATGAAACCCATGGTATGATGTGTAAACACAGCCCCCCTCGCGAATGGAAGTTGCATAGCACAGTAATCATCGCCGGTGATATGATCGATGATTGGTTGGATGATCGGATAATTGAGCCCGAGGAACAAGGAGTGGTTGCCAAGGTTGTAAACCCACCTCCAGTTGAATACGCCTGGCCCAACGGAGCTGGGATCTTTCTCGAACACGAAGCAGCCATAGCCATCAATGTCACGAACGCCCCACGCATTGTACTGCATGTGGTTTGATGTAATGGTTTGGTCAATTTGGTACGTGCGAATGAGCATCAAATGACCGCCGTTAGCTGAACGAGTGATAAACCACCACCCATCGGCTGGTATGATTCCAGGTCCTGGAATCATGAAGGCCAGCGCATTTGCGTCTGCTACAACAATTCAAATTGGAGACCAAAAGGACAAAAATAAACAATCATGTTCAGAGTATGTGTGGAATTAAGATTACTATAACAGTGACGCATATCATAATCATACCCCAAGTTAAAAAAATAAGCCAATGGCTTTCATATTCTAGCAATATGTGATGGTTCAAACATCATGTAACAATGAGAGGAAAACAACTATGACAGCGCCTACTCATATTCTACCATAGCACTTACTACTACTGTTCTCATATCAACTCTAAGCAATAACATGCGTTGTTATAAAAATCTTGTAAACGAGAGTAACATATAGCAATCATGATGTTATGCTCATAATATGTATTCTAACAATCATTAGATGCCAATTGTTCTCATATCAACTCTAACAATAACATGTGTGGTCATAAAAATCTAGGAAATGAGAGGAACATATAGCAATGATGTGGTTATAGACATGCTATGCATTCTAAATTTGTAACAAATGAACATGCAGTCGTATTCATAAGGTAAAGATGAGATGAGATAGAACAATTACACGATGAGAGATTCCACCAGTATAGGCAGCCAATCTGTGCGTCGACCGCGTAAACGATGCCATCGTGCACTATAGCATCAGACAGAAATGTTGCCTCAACAGGATTGATGATGAGCCATAACCATGTATGGCGACCGGATTCCAGATAGACTAATCCCATGTTGAACAAGGCAATGAAGTTGTAATCCATGTAGTCTTCTGATGGTGTGGGCACTTCGCAGAATACAACTTTCTGCAAACAGAGGTCGAGCCAAAAGCTTGACGCATCTCGTGCGTAGTAGTCAGGAGTGTCCGGCGGGCCGCGAGGCTCGATGGCGGCGGTATCCAACGATGGAAGGGTGATCTCTTTCTGGGTGTAGATATCCACGAGACGCCACGGACTACCGGTGTGGTGGATGAGGACGATCCAGTTGGCCTTCATGCCCGCCCAGTAGTGGCCGCGCATGAAGGACAGGTGGACGGGTAGTGGTAGCATGTCGAGGGGAACCACGGCAACCTCCGTAGGATCGTCAAGTCGGTGTCTGGGCCACCTGCGAAGATCGGGCATCAGCAAGCAGGGTGTCTTGAAAAGAGCCGGCCCGTTGCAGACGAGTAGACGGTACAAAGACACCGAGCATGCGGCCAGACGGACGGTGCTGAGTAGGTCCATACGACTACAGATCTGCTCCAAGAGAACATCGGGGAGGGAATTCCAATCACGGCTTTGCGTGTCAGTCGGTTCTGCCATTGGGGTTTTCGGTGCCTGCGAGCCAGCGGGGAACTTGATTCGGGCGGGCGAGCGAAGAAGCTTCTCCTCGTGTGGCCGAGCAGTGAGCGGGGGGATATGGTACACACGAGCTACCAAGGAAGATGGCGCGGGCGGGCGAGCAGTGAGCGGGGGTAAATGGTGTGCGGCCGACGATGGGGAAGAGAGGAGGAAGAAGAAGAGAGGAGGAAGAAGAAGAGAGGAGGAAGAAGAGTGGAAGACGGGGAAGAAAGTGCATTCAATCTCAATTCTACTAGTACTACTACCAGGATATACCGCCCTTCGGAGTGTAAATAGTTACACCGATGACATGTGGGTCTACCACAACAGGGCCCATATGTCATTTAATGGAGGACAGAGGTGCGTAGGCGTATTTGCGGAAGCGTGCTCTACTGGCAAACATGATGGCAGTACTGGGTAAGGCTGATTTAGTAACACCAACACACTGGTTCAGCTTATTAATTACGTGTCCCATCTGCTGCAGCGTGTATTGTCACTTCACTGCAAAGACTAGTTGAATAGTTCTCTCTGACCGAGATGGGGAATAATGGATCGCGAGGACTTCCTTTCTACAGTATCCCTATGCCTCTACGCTCACTTCACTCATTTTGCTCCGTACCTAGTCACTTGTTGAAATCTGTAGAAAGACAAATACTCCGTATTTGGGAACAGAGGGAGGCTTTTACTCCGTACTATTTGGGAACAGAGGGAGTATCACCATATGGAGGGAACAGAGGAAGCTTGAAATATGAACATGTCAATGGGAGGGAGTAAGACCCATGCATGCATGCATGCAACATGCAACACTCACATGTACACATGGACGCACGCAACACTCACGCACCCATGCGGCACACAGCACACGACGCAACACACACGCTCACGCTCATGTGCTCAACCTACTCCCTACGTCCGTGAAAGACTATACATTTAGAGATTTACACATTGACCAGGGCATAATTAACGCCCAAAAGTAGCAGACTTATGTGTGCATGCGACCATTGAGATAAGAAGATTAAATGAAGGCCGTTGCATGCTGTAATTAAGGATAGACATGTAGCCTATACCTACAGCACAAGTTGGTGCATTAGTCAATCAATATCGATTTAGATTAAAGGCTAAATGCATTGGAAGTGTAGATGTACATCATGTACTACACTCTTTGTTTTACAGCCGATGTACACTCTTTGTTGGAAGACCGAGGGAGGACACGTGCATGCACTCACATACACAGCCAGAGCGGTTCGCGCGCAAGGGTTGGACTCGTGTCGCGCCTGCGTAAAGTTTTGTTTAACTGATTTCTTTGCTCTGCCAACTGACAGGTGGGACCCAGAAACCAGGTGACAATTTAACCAGTCAACAAAGTGCCACGTCGACTATGTGGCCGGTCAGTAGGGTGCAATACGGTGCTCTACGATGAGCTAGTGATCGTATAATCGCCGCAAAACTATATGTAGTGACCGTAAAGAGCGTATTGTTACATACGTTGACCGCCAGTGTATTTTTCTCGTTTCAAATTAAGCCATATTAATCGGAAAGGACGCAGTATGGACTACTACTACTAGTACTAGTACTGCTTTGATGTGTCCCGTCAACTCGCCGAACGAGGAGAAGCTTGCTTACTACGCCTCTCCCTCACCCACGCGCGCGGTGGTTCGCAGGACGAGGAGAGGGTTTTGACTACAGCGCCCTCTCCCTCGCCCTCGCGGTGGACGTGCAGCAGTTCAATCGGTGTCAGATTGCCAGAAGCATATTGTACTGTAGTATCATCATTGTTGGACCTTCCGAAGAGGCGAAGAGCCAAGTGCAAGGTTCACACGAGTACGAACTGTTGAACCTCCCGAAGAGGCAAAGAGCCAAGCGCAAGGTTTTATAGGAGTTGTCGTCCTAGTAGGAGTGTACTACAACTATAGCGAACGATGCTACTGTATGATGCCGCCACGTCACGTATATCCAAAGTTGTGCCACCTTTTTTTCTCAAAGAGCGTGTTGGAGCCCATGCAACAACCACACAAGTTGCACGTACACATAACACATTTACTAGTAATAAATTCTAAAGGACAAATGCCAGTATGCCACACAAGTTCATCTCCAATTCATGTGATAAATTTGTGCACGACTAGTCTACATATATTCACAGCGCTACCGTTCACAATTACCGTACTCCACTTACACGTTATAGATGGGCTACATGTCCTCCTCCAGGTTCCAGTCCCAGGTGTTCTTCATGGATGGCACGATCCATAGCGGTGGGCAACGGGAATCATTGTCGCAGCTTTCTAGTCCGGTTCCACACGATGGAGACTCATCCAAGCTGAAGCGGCATAAATCAGGGATAGCGTGTCCCAGCATGACGTTCATCCGGCGGTGCGCAGTGAAGACACAACCATGCTTCATGAACGACAGGCCTTCCGTGTTGTGCACGGAAGGTGGCATCCGCTTCACAATGGGGTAGCTGACCCCGATGAAAAGCGAGTACTCTCCAAGAGTGTTCCTCGGCACCCACGTAGCATCACGGGGGTCGAACTCGGCGCCATTCATCTGGTACACGCGGCATCCCAGATCTGGACACATGGTGACGTACATAGTCAAGGTCCATGCATAATAATGTTGTGCTCAAATATGGCGGTCAGTAATACTGTGCAGCAAATAGTACTACCCCGGTATAGAGGAAGTAAAATAACCGGCTTATTATATATAGCCACTCTTGGCTACATGGATGAGATAGTAAGACATGGAAAAACAAAAATGGTGGCAGCTAGTGGGTTCAAGTCTTCAAGGGCCTAGCTAGCTATACGCGTCCTCCAAGGTAAAAAGTACTCCTACTAGTACTACAAAGTATACTACTAGTACAACAATGAAAGAGAAGGCGAGAGGGTTAAAAAATGGAATACCTGGGTAGATGGTGACGGTCCGATCGTGGTAGATTGTGTGACCATGTTGCACATCAGTGGTACCATGGGTAACGACTGCAGATAGTTGATCCCAATATGCCAAAGTCAGCTACAAGGTTCCAGGTTAGACCGAATCGCGGATGCAAATGCACATCCAGGATCGGCGATCTTATTTTGATCGGGGGATGACTGGTCCCTAGTACCGTTAGGGATGCAAATGATGGTTTGTGCATTCCGTTTGTAATCTCCCGTACCGTAGGATGGCAACCAGATGAAACAAGTCCCCTGGCTTGTCACCGCGAAGATGCGGCCTAGATGGCGCACGGCGTCTTCGAACGTGTAGGGGTACAAATCTGCCGCCGCCAACATGCGCCAGCCTCTGCCGTTACTGCCTCTTGCATTGATGGCAATCCTTATGTCGAACACCGCGATGAGATAGTAATCGTCGTAGCCGCGTCGCTTTGTCGGCGGGTCCGCAATTGCTATCTTCTTCAATCTCATGTAGGCATCATCATACGTATTCAAGCCCAGCCAGTCCGGAAGGCCGATCCCAATGGTGGAGAAGGGGTCTACCAGAACGGCCGCACTGCTGTGGATGTTGTGCAAAATGATGGTGGTATCCGGCCGGAGGTATGCAAGCCAATCTTCGTTGGCACCGACGCAGACCTGTATATAAGACGGTGGGCAGCGGAGAAATTACGGGATGGAAATGGAATAACTAAGTACTACATGATCAAACTCCATTACTGACCTGCTCATCGGACAAAATCCGACTACCTCTCAACGTCGGCAACTCTAGCGGAGTCAACGTGCAACCATGGCCAGGGAGCGGTGGACTGTTCGAAGGATTGTCCCATAGAAGAACCTTCTCCTCGAGGACGCATGGAAGACCAACAAGCATGCCCTTTTCCCAAGCCTGTTTAAGCAACGTCTTGAAAAAGTTGGTGCAGGAAGCACCGAGTCTTGCGGCGGTGAGGACGTCGGAGCGGCGTGCGATTTCTCCCAGAGGATCATCGTCCAAGGTCTCCCAGCACCGACGAGGAGGAGAACCGCTTGGTGAATCCATGGGTGCAGCGACGAACTGCCTTCTCTTCGGGGGGAGGGGAACTGGCGAGGAGGAGATAAGAGCGTAGTAACCGCAGGGCCTCGTCCCTTCCAACTGTAGATCGTTCCTCAGCGAAGGGGTGAGGCTATTATTTACTACTTGTACTAGCATTATGGAACGTTATGGGATTGCATTACACAGTAAATAATAGCACTAGTAAGAATTTTTTGGCACTAGGTAGTAGTTTTTGGCGTGGATTAAGAAATTTTGGGTATGTTTTTGCCATTTTTTGTACACGCCAACTAGTGTCAAAAAACGTCTTACATTATGTGACGGAGGAGTAAGTACTCGTACTGTAGCAGTACTAGTACTACTTTTCTCAACTAGTAGTGCGATGTACTGTACTTCTAGTCTAGTCTAGTATAGTGCACCAGTTTTGAACTCTTGAATCTCAGGGCCAAGGAGCTACAGTGGAAGTGGAGGGTACTACTGTTCTCTAGAACCATCGCTGTACTATCAATGCAGGGGAAGTACACCTGTGTAGTGGCCTAGTGGGTACTCTCGGTGCTCTATTCAGCCGCTCCTCTCACGTAGCTGGCCTACTCAGCCGCTCCTCTCACGCACACACTAGCAGCCTGTTTATCAGTGACGGTTACTGCGGGGGCAGAACATTTGAGTTATTTGATACAGCGAGACTAGGCTTTTTGCTTCCATTTGTGGAGGTGTAATGGATCTCGTTGAACTTTGTTAGTAGTTCCTTCTTTATGAATGAGATGAAGCAAAGCTTTTGCCTCCGTTTCAAAAAAAACACGTCAAGAGGAATTTCTTTTATAGTAGAGCCGATAATGGAGTGAAGTCCATGCGTGCAATGCCACAAGCTACAGAGTAGTAGTAGAGCACTTTACGTACAGAGCCATATTGCACAGTTCCCAATGCCCCGCCAGGCTTTTCCGGCTCCTCGGGCTTAATTGGGAGGCACTAGTTTAAATATGCTACTAGCTGGAAGCTGCAAGCGAGGAGCGGCTAGGGCGAGCACGCGAGCCACGGGATGCAGGGAAGGAAAACCCGTTCACGTGGTTAGGCTGTCCAGTGCACCCAGATTGTGGGGCCGCACGTCCGTTTGACTTCAAAACTCAAACTACCCGTGTAAAATATTGGCTCGCAGCAAAGTGTAGTAGTACTATTTTTTTTAAAAAGGCCGCCGTGCGTTCGGCCGGGATCAAACCCACAAAACGAGGTATACACTCCCGCAACCACTAGTAGTACTCATTGGAGTACAACGCAACCTAGAATCGCCTTTTGTCGCTAGTAGTACGTACATTGTTCCTTACAAGAAACCCCTAATGGTTAATAGTATAGCCAGCTGGTGGCTATAAGCCAGTGCCATGTCATCTACAGCCCATCTTATAGCCAACATGTACAATAATAGATCAAAAGAGTGTACTACTTTTTTTATTATGTGGCCCACTTCTAATTCTCACAAAGTGCCTAGGAGCACGTGCTAGAGCTGGCTCTTCACGAAGAGCCCGCTTACCTTCTCTCTCCTCTTCTCTTTCTTCCAACTAAGCAGAAATATACTAGTTTATTTCTTATAGCCCGCTGACTCAGCTCTATTGTACTTGCTCTAATAATGCAAGAAACCACTAAAATGCCAAGAAACTACTACCACTTGCATACGTTGCAGACTTAAGATAAGACTACCTTATCAACCATTGTACATGCTCTTACCAACAAAAATCCTCGAGTGACCTCCTACCTCCGGCCCGTCCACCTAGTCATCCTCGGCCGTGGGACACAGCTACCGCCACCGGCAGAAGGCGAGGTCAAAACCGACGGCAGTGCGGAGCCCATGTTGCGGCAGCCCGGATACCAGCTCCGTCCGACGCTCGCGGCCGCTAGCTAGCCAAGATAGCTCCGTCCAGCTTCTTGTCTGCAAGGTTTGCTAGCTAGATTAGCACGGCAGCGCGGCGGCTTGCTCGCGCGCGCCGCGCTAAGGCCAGCCATCTGGCTCGAGCGAGGGTCAGCGCGGCGGCTTGCTCGCTCGTGAGTCACGCTCGGGCCAGCCTGCCAACCCGTGCGGAGGCCAACGCGGCGTCCGGCCCGTCCGGCGGAGCGGCAGCCAACTCGCTCATCACCGGCGCCACCGACGAACACGCATCAGTACTGTTTGAAGTAATGTTCAGGAAAAATATTGATTTGAGGGGGAATAACAGGATAGAAGGTCAGATGTGGGTCCCTCGTGTCAACGGTCAAACAAAATGTGTTGGTTTAAGCTGCCTCTCAGCACGGACGTGTGGGCCAACCTTGTCATAAATGGGTTTAAACGAACCTAATCGGTAGGAGTACTAGGTAGTTTTTGGCGTGGATTAAGAAATTTTGGGTATGTTTTTGCTATTTTTTGTACAATAGATTCTTCCTAGGGCTGGTTGAAAGTGGTAGTTTTTTGTTAAATACTCTACATATTGTAAGTAGGAGTGAAAGTTAAGCTTTGGAAGCCAATAAGCAAGGCTAGTTACGTAGTGCATATGTGTACATGATTGAAAGTAAATATCAACCATGAGTGACTAATATCTTGATGGAAAACTCGAAACTATGGAATACTAGGAAAAAATGCATGGTTGGAATTACTACCAATGTTCATGTCCGTTGCAACGAATCATAATTAGAATAATACTTATTCACAAACTTGGTACAAAACACTCTAATTTTGATATACATATGTCACTAGAGATATATTATGTTTCAATTAGAATATATTCCTTGGGCTGTTTTGGTGAGGTCAGGGAGGGATGTGGTTGGTTTTAAGATACTAATTATGGGTTTTTCTGCAAATTGGTAGACAAGTGGGATGTTGGTGAGAAAAGGCAACAACTTACCTCACAATCGTTAGATGTAGATCTAATGGTCAGAAACGACGGATGGCAGACACACCAGCATCACCAACTTAGTCTTGTGTAGGAGTACTAGCAAGATCCGTGCATTGCACGGAACATCAAGATGCATTTTTTATAAAACACTTGTTGTGATTGACCCTTGCGGGAGTAATCCCATGTGTAAAAACTAATGATATCTCGAGAAATATGAGATAAGGTGAAGAGGAGTGGGGTGTGGTGGTGGTTGGTGGTCGGACTGAGCGGAGGCATGGGGATTGACGACGCTGGCAGCGGCCACCAGGCCAGTTTGTTCCAGAGGCTTCCTTTCTTAATTGCTCAACAATGAGGTTTGTTGGAGATAAGGATGAACGAGGGAAGGCCTTGTCTGCAAATGTGGAGAGGGGTGCGGGTATCTTTTAGTTTAATTTCCATCCGTCAGATATAGATTGGACGGTCTATATTGCAAGATGGCACACGTACCATCATCACCAACTCGGTTTTTTATAAGAGAAGAAATATAAGTATGGAGATACAAACGTATTATCGATACTTGCTTCCGTAAACTAGCATCTACATTCTATTCAACGCCTCGGCATGTGGGGCCTTAGCACAATGACTTCTCGACTGTGTAAAACAAAGATTTTCCCATTGCCGACAAGGAGGGGGTGACGGCGGCGCGCTTTTTGGCTTGCTCTAGTCCTAGTAGTCATACTAGGTGGTCTAAGCATGTGTAGATTTATTCTTTTTCACGTCTCGTGTTCGCCGTACTGCCACGACTGTTGATGAATAGACGGTAAGTTATTCACGGGGAAACCCTTGTTGAGCGTGTTTGCGAGAGAGAGAGAGACAGTGTGTGTGTGTGTGTGATATGTTAGAGACTGAGGCAATGATAACAGATTCTTTGTGTCTATGTGTGTGGAGGATAGAGATAGACATGTACATGGGGCTTTGTGTTGTGTAACGTGGAGACACATATACATAATTAGAGAGTGAGTGTGTGAGATACACATGCGGACATGAGGAGAGATGAGGTTCCAGATAAATGGGTGTTTGTGCGTGTCTGTGTATGTTTGTGCACGCGTTTGTGTGTGAGAGGGAGAGAGTGTATGTGGACTAGAGAGACCACTGATGATGTAAACCTAGTATAAGGGAAGGGGGAATGGTGTGACATGTGTAGTAGCGAGATAGCACGGGTGCAGGCGGGGGGAGCAGACTATTTGGAAGAGACATCGAGTGTGTGTGTGGGAGAGGGGTGTGAGAGCGAGAGAAAGAGAGAGCTAGCGACGGAGAGAGAGAGAGAGGAAGAGAGGGGGCGAGAGGGGTCGTTTGTGTCCATAAATGGTGTATAGATAGGGAGACAATGTTGATGTTGTCCGAAATTGGCCTATGAACGGAGACGCAAGGGAAGCGAGTCATCGTGTGTGTGATAGGGACTTCATGAGAGATATAGAATAGATGGTGTAGAGAACAATGTGCGAAATCGAGAACGATTATACATTAGGGAGCTATGCAAAGAGTCACGACATATATGTATAAAGGGAAGGAGCTGGGGCGGGTCCGCATGTGGGAGAGATAGAAAGAGGAGAGTGGTGCACAAGGAGACAAAGTGTGCTTGTTTGCAGTGGGGGTGGTGTGTGAGGTGAGTGCGCGAGAACCACATGACTAGGGAGATAGACGTTTGGGGGCGACGTTTTGTGTGTATGGGAAATATACACTCTACATAGTGCGTGTGCTTGGGTAAGAGAGATAGCGGGAGACCTAGAGAGTGAGGGAAGAGATGTGTGCATGCCCGAGAGACAAAGTGATAGAGACCTATGTTGGGGTCCGGACTTTACAAGAGAGAGGGGTGTTAATGTGCTCGTGTGTTGGTGTTTGGGGGAGAGAACGACTTCTCTATGTGTGTGTGTGTGTGGTGGGGGGGGGTTGACTTTAGATAAAGAGTGAGGTGTCTATATTTGAGGGACTTTAGCGTAATTGAGATATTGTGCACTCATGGTTGATCAATTTGTTTCACAGTTTGTACTATGAGATAACGATACTTTTGAACATGCGTGATATACCTTGATGTACCAGAATTACAAACCTAAGATTGGAGATTTGGAATTCGACTCCATCATTAGCTTTTGTAATTCATTTAAACGGAGGTACATTTTTAAGCCGGGATTTCGTGATTTCAAATTCATATATCAAACCTAGAGATATACACATACGGGCATGTTCAAACTTTATAATCATCCACTTTATTCATACACATACACATTTTTGCTTTTGTCATCATATTTAGGATAAACACATTTGGAATTTCATTTGAATTGGACCGTATGATGGTATTTGCTTGTAGTAGCTCAATGATCCATATTTGAATTGAATGGACAATCTAAGTTTTGAGTTGGAGACATTGATTTTCAAAACTTGCACATTTTTTTGCGTGCAAAACAAACAAATTGTCGGCCATGATATCATAGTCAGTCGTACGAGAGCAGAATACTTATAATTTTAGGCGCCAAAAGCTTTCAAACTTCCCGCTCACATCGAAATATCACGCGCCCGAAAGTTTAGCCCTGCGATATTCCTGTTTTACCCCTGCCACATGAACGGAAAAGGGCTGCTTTGGTAACTCCATTGTTTTCCCCTCTTTTCCCCAACATTCTTCCCCAGAGCCCCTCCCCTTCCCCTCCCCGACCCCCAACCACGGCAAGCCACCGAATCTAGTCCTCCGCCGCAGCGGTGGACCTCACACCCCGCCGGATCTACCTTCCGCACCTTGGAACTCCCAACTGCCAACTCACCACTTCACCGGAGCCGCTTCAGCGACTGGCTTGTCCACCGCTCCAGATCTCCTTGACCGCCATCATGGTCCACCGCACCGAATCTGCTTAACCGGCGCCCTCGTCCACCACAGCGTAGGCCCTTCACTGACTCCCTCGCCCGCCCCTTCGCTGGCCCTTCATACAAGCCCTCGTCCGCCGCAACAGATCCGCCTCACCGAAAGCACTGTACAACGCGCCCGCCGAAGCCTTCGTCCACTGCACCGGACCCGCTCCACGGACGCCATATTCAACTCCACCGGCCCTGCTTTACCGACGCCGCAGCCTCATCAGGTTATTTCGATTTGTACTCCTTCGGTTTTTCTCTTTATCGTGCAACTGTTCACTTACCACAGATGAGCTTTATTGTATGTCGACAAGCGCCGCAACCGTAGCACCGGAGCCTCTTCAGCGACGGCGACAGCTGGCCCAAACTCAACGCAACACGAGCACCATCGACGATCCTTAGCTATCAAGTATGACAACGATACCCATACGCCGCCGAGAATCAGGTACTATTATCCAACGGCCAGCGCCTACATTCACTTTCCTAGCATAAGCACCGCACCTTTGAATTTCTTCAGGGCATCATTCAGTTTTTCATGAGACACGGTATTCTGCTTGCACCTGTAGGGCCATACTTCTGGCAGTGAACATGTTACATGTGCTAAATTACATACCAGTGCACATATAGTTAATATGCTTTAGTTTTCTTCTGATGCCACCTGTTGGTTCCATCAGACTGCTTAATGTTCTCTATGCTTAATTACACATCAGCAAACTAGCATGTGGTTCCGCTGCTTTTTTGTTCGTTTTACCCTACATTTTCTGATGCTAGCTATTACATCACTGCTCCAAGCCTCTGTTCATTACTTGTTTGTGTGTTCTTGATCTTCCCAAGTTGCATGACTAATTTGATGCTTCTATTAATTATGGAGCTGCCAACCCCATCAAGCAAAATATTTGTTCTTTTGGGGATGGCACCTCGAACAAGCATAAAAATAGAGGGAAGCAGATATATTGTCGTGTATGCACACACCCTTCTTTCATTAGTTTAGATGAACCATTGATGATCAATTCGGACCAGTGCATGCGATTAAAATTAATTTTACCTAAATAGATGGTGCAGAATAAACTACAACAACTAGATTTGCAACCACGAGATGCTGACGATATCTTCAAAGAACATTGCAACAGCAGCTAGGCTTCACAGCAACATATGGTAAGCCAGTGTGTTTTAGTACATGTGAAATGTAATGCGAGTGGGCTGCTTTCTTGGCTTGTGCCCTCAACGTGTAATCCTACTGAATTACAAATAGTTCAGTTGTCTGCTTTGCTGTATTGCTTGATTCGAATGCTTATTTGTTGTTACGCTATACCTGAGTTGGCCAATATGTCAGCAGTGCCTGCTGTACTATCGTAAAGAAATGCATGCCTATTTCATTTGAGTCCTTAACTTTTCCTCTCAACTTCATCACAAGACTGTCTTCGTAGTTTATATGAGGCCACACTGTTAAGTGCTTTCTCAGATTATTTCAACTGCTTAGATGCCTTGGCAACTTAAATATAGCGGTTGTACACTCCCTTTGTCAACTGGGTCCCGTTTAATCCCGATTAAAGTCCACTAGTGGTATGATAGTTCAAAAGAGTTTTTGTTTTTTGAGGAAAATGAACTAGGGAGGTAGCAAAAACTAACCAGATGGGACTGGCGGATGTCGTTTATTTGCCACTTACATCCCTAGTTTCATCTTACCATTTTAATTTGTTTTCGGCTGATGCTGCTTTGAACCATTTAAATATAGTTTGCCATGCTCGGCAATAATTCGTCCGTCGTTTACCATGTAAGCTTACTGCCTGGATCATACGATAACTATCTCTTACTGATGTCCAGCAGAAACCTTTCAGGATGCCGTTCACACTAGGACACAATGTACAACCCCAGAATCTATTTGTGGAAGCAGTGCGCCATCCATGTTACCAGATGGTAGCAGTTCAGAGGCAACACCGCCGGAGAGCAGTCTGAGCACAGATATTATAGTGCTTGAGGCTCTACTAGAGGCAGAAAGAGATGGTGTGGCTGCCATGAATGAGGTAATCTTTATCTTGAGGCTGGAAATTACGGAATTAGCGGCACGCATTATGCAAGCAACCCAAGAATTGGAGGAAGTAAGAATGTTGCATTTGAAGACGGAGGAGGTCCTGCTGTTTCTGCTATCTGAAGCCCAAGGTAATCCCGGTTCTTCTTTAGATACCAGTTGAAATTGTCATTAGATTATTGTACTTGCATGTTGTGTCATGTCTCTGAATGGATTATGTTGCAAGACCCCCTATGTTGTCCATGTGTTGTAATGATCCGAATTTTTTAGGCGAGGTAATCCTCAGTACTTGTATGATTGACATAAGGTGAACTGTTTTTCGTGTGAGCATATTGTATTGGATGAAATAACTGTTTGACTCAGAGTGTATCCAACCTACTGAATTTGAAGATCACGACATTTCTAAATCATAATCATATATAAAGGTGGAATAAATCTTTGTTGTGGTTTTTAAGAAATAAATAACAAAACGTATAATTATCTATGGATATTCATAATCGAATACAAATTGGATTTGAATTTAGTTTGCCAGGTCCCAGGGCAAACGTGAATGCTAATTCTCCCAAGTTTTGAACGAAGCGGCTAAACACCCACTATAATTTGTGGGCTGCCCGAAGCAAGTGTTTGCGAGATGGGAATTACTGTCTACCCCTGACACTTGACATCCTTATCGACCGGATTTACACTGCTGTCGATAGGGGTAGACTAGTAACTTCAATCAGACATGACACGACGGCCTCTGAGCCCATTCAGACACGGTGGGCGCCAAACATGGGCGGCAAAACACATTTGATTCAAGCTCATCCGAAAGACATGTGTCTCTTCCTCCATTTCCCCATTCATACACGGTGGGCAGCAAAACAAACTCTCCTCGTCCGAAATCGATGTAGGCTAATATTTTAAATAGGGGCAGATGTGTAACTTCCATCAGACGTGACACAACCGCCCTACCTGTCAGGCCCGTTCATACACCGTGGGCGCCAACCGTGGGCGGCAAAACACCCTCTCCTCGCCCGAAATAGTTACCGGCAAATATTTGGGAGATGCGAGATTACCGTCCTATCCCCAACCGACGCGATGTCCAAAATTTTAAACGGGGGATAAGTTCGTAACTTTCCCCCATTTCAGAGAAGCGCGTCCCAAAGTTTGAGATCCCCCCTCCCCTCCATTTCCCCATTCATAAACCGTCGGTGGCACGACAACCTCCGCACTACGGCCAGCCTCCTCCGTCCGCCACCCCATCCTCCACCTTGCCGGAGCCGCTACCCCTACCCCGTCGTCCACTGCAAGAGATGGACGTCTCTCATCCACGGCGCTGGACCAGGATCCTTTCATCGCCTCCTCTCGCTTCATCGGCGTCGTCGTCCACCTTGCCGTTTCCGCTCCTACGACCGCCTCGTCCACGGCAATAGGATATATCCCCCGACCCGGCCGTCTGCCGTCTAAAGTCTTCTTCCCCGTCGCCGACAGCCATCGCACCCGCAGCACCCTCAACGTATCAGCATAGGTCTACACGGCGTCGCAAGAGAGGTGGTACTCTTCCATATGTGCTTAAGTTATTGATCTCACCCGGAAAATAGATCGTAATTTGTTTACTGTACTTTTCTTGTCCGTACCAAATCATAGTGGCTAGTTGAAAGCAAACATTGGTTGCGAAGTAGCTTTGTCCGGTTTGCACCTTCAGATCCGCCATGGCACGGACACTATACTCGTAAAGCTTATGGTTCCCCCCCTTTATATTCACTACCATCATCGTAGGTGCTTCGTCTCGTGCTAGCACTGCTCCTCAAGACCTCAACCCAAAGCTTACGTGTTGAAATACGAATCTGATATGATGCTCATATCACTAAAACAGAGAACGTTTAATTGGTCACCTAATGTTCCTATATTCATTTCGAAAAGCATGTGCGCCACCCACTGGTCCAGCTAGTTCCACTTTCCTGATTTTTCTCTTGATGCTTAGGGTTTTCCCCTTTTATCTACTCTACTGTGATCTGCGTAGGTGCTTTCTGCCGTACTAGCATTACTCCACCCTTCAAGCTAAACAACACAACACTCAGAATTCGAAAGCTTAGTTGTTCAAATATGATTGTGATATGATACTGATATTAGTTAACCGACACATTTAATTGGTTAGCTAAAGGTCCCACTTGAGTTTCCAAATGCATGTCGCGACATATAGAGAGACAGCATACTTGCATTTCTTTGTCACTTGTTGACCGTACTTTCTTGTCCATACCAAATCTTAGTTGTTATTTCAAAGCAAACATCGGTTGCTAACTACCCTTTGCACGGTTTGCAGCTTCAGATCTGCCATCCCACTGTCACGGTCAACACTGTACTCATCATGCTTATGTTTTCCCCATTTTATGATGACCACAATCAGCCTACGTGGTTTGTGTCGTAATAGCACTACACCCATCGAGCTAAACAAGCTTAGTTGTACAAATTCATATATGATATTATTGCTGATATTAGTAAAACTGAGAGATGTTTAATTGGTTAGCTAAATGTTCCTACTTTAGTTTCGAAATGCATGTGAGCCACATATGGAGAGACCGGAAAGAATAGTATTTCTCTGTGCGCTCTGGTTCATCATGGGTGACCAACCGACATTGTATTGAAAGACTTGTAATATCTTCAAGATGATACTCTTCTCTTGCGGTCGACTGGTCAGGTCGAGTTGTTCTCCCTTAGTATATTTTGAATCTGTCAGGTTAGGTCGACTTGTTCTTCTTTACTATATGTTGAAGCTATCATCTGCGAAGTGTCATCACTTCTGGAGCTCTCATATTTTGAGTAGTAGGCCACATTATATTAATGCACACAACAAATTACAGCATGCATGGCATCTTTTAGAAGAATGGCAGAGATAGCACAAAGGGGTTTACAGGGAGGCAGTATTGGATTAGAATCACTTCTACATTAGAAAGAAAATCTCACTTGTTTTTATGTTTTCATGCATGTGAGATATTGAACATTATCAAAATGAATATGAGAATGGGCGCACGAGGGGAATATTGCGGAACGATCCACTGGCTAACAAACTTGGCATGGTGGAGGATGGCCTGTCTTATTCACCCATCAAGGTGCTTGCTCTAACTTTGCAAAGTTGTATTGGTCGCACATATTTTGCATCTGACCTCTTGCATTACTTCTACTTTGTTACACCATCTGCTTAGTTTAAGCATCATATATGAGTATATGCCATACCTATCCATTTTCTGTACCTATTCCATGTGTCGTCACACTATGTTTTTCCAGTCAAATGTTGTTCTTTCGTAATAGATGTCCAAAAGGAAGAGGGTGAGTGTAGATCCTCAAGGAGTACAAACTAGGTATTTGGAAAAGGTAGTGATACCTGTTAAATCAAATAGATCAGCAGCCACAGAAAACACAGGCCCAACTGTACCACACTTTACCCCTACTCCAGTGGCCAAACCCCTATTAGAACTGCTGGGAGCCCAGCGTCAGGTACTGTCTATGATATCAATTCAAAATTTGAACTCCTAAATTTCTGCTTGTGCCTTACCTTCTCTCTTGTATGAAAACTAATTTCAGATGAATCTCCTTGCTCAAAGGATCATACGATCTCAAAACAATAATGGGCTCTGCATTGCTCTTGTCAGTACCTCTCTCCCTTTTGCCTTGTAACGCTGTACTTAATTAATTGCTATTTGATTATGTATCATCGGTCTGCACCTGAGCTTCATTATCCTCTGTTTCTTCCAATATTATTTGATATATATTTGTCTCTTTGCAAAATGTAGAATAATGGCAACGCTTATAAAGAATTTTCTTTGGGGAATTTATTGAATTATCCTTCCATCAACATGGAGAAGGGCTTTGTCCAGCCCGTGTTAACATGTAATGTAAGTTCATCCTTCTCAAGCCTTCAAACTTTGTTCTAGTATAGATTTGGATAGGCATCATTTCCTCCACTGCTGTTTGCTTTGCTGTTTACATCTGATTGGATGTTTGCAACAACTACCAGTTTCAAATTGTGGTTGTAAAAACATGTTCCTTATGCAGAATAGATCCATTTATTTGCTTATATAATTGTGAAACCTGTTACGTGTCTCCTTGTTTCTCTTTCAGACTCGTATCTCTTATGCCAGGCAGAACTTTAGGGAAGATAGTGAGCCAAACCATCTTGAGGAAAGCGAGATGACCCCAAGGTCCTGTCTTGATGAAGACAGTAAGTTGAAGCTACTCACCAGCAGGTGTGTGACAACCTCTGTGCAGTCGCTGCCTCAATCAGTTCGACTTCTTCAGTCTCAACTTAAAGCGGAAAGGCTTGCTTCAGCTCAGCTCCGACTTGAAGTCAAAGATGCAATGAAGATGTCAGAGGACTGCCGTGCGCACCATCATGCCTTAAATCTACTGTTGATGCATCTATCGTTGACACAACTGAGGTCTACTCAACTTCTTCAGCTGTTTGGGGGGCCCGACGTGGCCAGGCCTAGTGCCTTCTGAAGTGCTCTCAGTTTTGTATATTCTTTTGTCGGCGCGTTTATTTGCACTGGTGGTGAACTTTGATGCCCAGTGGATGTAATATGTGTGATAGCCGTGATAGCCTAGCGTAAGTTGCTTTCTTATTTATTTCCTTGTTGTCTTGTTTATTTTTTTGCTTGTAGTCATTGCAGTTCTTTTTCCGCGGTTTGCTAGTGGCTATAATAACCTATTTTTTAAAACTAGGCCACAATAACCATGGGCTAATATTTACTGTAGTGACACTGGGCCTCCTACGGGCCGTAGAAACAGTGGGCCTTCTACGGGCCGTAGAAACAATGGGTCTTCTATGGGCCGTAGAAACAATGGGCCTTCTACAGGCCGTATCATCAATGGGCCTTATACGGGCAGTATGATCGATTGGCCAAACATGGGCCAATAACAGGCCGCATTATGGCCGTAAACGGGCTAGAGTTAGAATCGTCCGTTCATGGGCCGACCATAACGGGCCATCGTTAATAGGCCGTATTTGATGACGCTATGAAAACGGCCAAACGTATTAACGGACCACAAACGGGCCGACTGTAACCACGGGCTGAATATGGCCCACAAGTAGAAAATGACAGTAACGGGCCGTAAATGCTGGAAATGAGCCCAAGAATAAATGGGCTCTAAGAAGGCCAAAAGATAACATGGGCTAGAAACGGCCCAACGGAATAACGGGCCGTTAATGGGTAAAAAGTGATACACTGTTCATTACGGGCCAGTTTCACCACGGGCCGTTAATGGGTGTAAAGTGATACACTGTTCATTACGGGCCAGTTTCACCACGGGCCGTTAATAGGCCAAGAGTTACATAGGGCCTCATATGGGCTGAAAGACGTCATGGGCCATACATGGGCTAGAAGTGAAAACGGGCTGGAATCATATTGGGTGGCCCAGATGACGCTACTGGGCCTAATTCGGATAGGGCGTAACGGGTCTTGGGTTAGCGGGCTGTAAATGGGGTATATGCGAACACGTCGTTAACAGGCTTTACATGGGCCGGCCCGCCACCTTTTGACCAAGTCAAACGGGCGGCCTCTTCACAGGAATGGGCCTCTGTTGGGCCGTGCCACGTGTCGACGTATCATAGGCGCCTTCTGTCCAATGAGTGGATGACATCTGTCCCAACGATGAGCCGACACGTGTTTCCTCCAGCCAATGATGATTTTACACGTGGAAAATCCCCATTGGTCGCGGCTGTTAACGGGTTATCGGATCCAAAACCCGACCCGATAGCTTAACGGCGTTCCGTTACGGTGGACACTTCCGCGATGATAATTTTGGCAATGTCATGGAACACTTCTACGACAGCACAGGTATGACTATCTTGATTTTGTCATAAATTTGTCATGGATGTACATGCATGACAGAAAACGCGACCTACTGTGACAAACACGTATCATCACGGAAGTGTATTTTTTTTGTAGTGCACCCCATAGACATACAAGTTGATCTTTTAGCCGTGTGCGGTGCCCCCTCCGCAGTTACACACCTCGGTCATATCGTCGTAGTGCTTAGGCGAAGCCCTGCGCTGGTAACTTCATCATCACCGTCACCACGCCATCGTGCTGACGAAACTCTCCCTCGGCCTCAACTGGATCAAGAGTTCGAGGGACGTTACCGAGCTGAACGTGTGGAGATCGCGGAGGTGCCGTGCGTTCGGTACATGGATCAGTTGGATCACCAAGACATTCGACTACATCAGCCACGATACTAAACGCTTCTGCTTTCGGTCTACGAGGGTACGTGGACATACTCTCCCTGCTCATTGCTATGCTTCTCCTAGATAGATCTTGCGTGATCATAGGCAATTTTTTTGAAATACTACGTTCCCCTACAGTGGCATGCGAGCCAGGTCTATGCGTAGATGTTATATGCATGAGTAGAACACAAAGAGTTATGGGCGATAATTGTCATACTGCTTACCAGCATGTCATACTTTGATTCAGCGGTATTGTTGGATGAAACGACTCAGACCGACATTACGTGTACGCTTACGCGAGACTGGTTCTACCGACGTGCTTCGCACACAGGTGGCTAGTGAGTGCCTGTTTCTCCAACTTTAGTTGAATCGAGTGTGACTACACCCGGTCCTTGTTGAAGGTTAAAACAACAAACTTGACGAAAAATCGTTGTGGTTTTGATGCGTAGGTAAGCACGGTTCTTGCTAAGCCCGTAGCAGCCACGTAAAACTTGCAACAACAAAGTAGAGGACGTCTAACTTGTTTTTGCAGGGCATGTTGTGATGTGGTATGGTCAAGATGTGATTATATAATTTGTTGTATGAGATGATCATGTTTTATAACATAGTTATCGGCAACTGGCAGGAGCCATATGGTTGTCACTTTATTGTATGAAATGCAATCACCATGTAATTGCTTTACTTTATCACTAAGCGGTAGCGATAGTCTTAGAAGCAATAGTTGGCGAGACGACAAGGATGCTTTGATGGTGATCAAGGTGTCAAGCCGGTGAAGATGTTGATCATGACGGTGCTTTGGAGATGGAGAATGGCACAAGATGATGATGGCCATATCATATCACTTATATTGATTGCATGTGATGTTTATCCTTTATGCATCTTATTTTGCTTAGTTCGACGGTAGCATTATAAGATGATCTCTCACTAAATTTCAAGGTACAAGTGTTCTCCCTGAGTATGAACCGTTGTGACAGTTCGTCGTGCCGAGACACCACGTGATGATCGGGTGTGATAAGCTCTACGTTCACATACAACAGGTGCAAGCCAGTTTTGCACACGCAAAATACTCGGGTTAAACTTGACGAGCCTAGCATATGCAGATATGGCCTCGGAACACTGAGACCGAAAGGTCGAGCGTGAATCATATAGTAGATATGATCAACATAGTGATGTTCACCATTGAAAACTACTCCATCTCACATGATGATCGGACATGGTTTAGTTGATATGGATCACGTCATCACTTAGATGATTAGAGGGATGTCTATCTAAGTGGGAGTTCTTAAGTAATATGATTAATTGAACTTTAATTTATCATGAACTTAGTCCTGATAGTATTTGCATAACTATGTTGTAGATCAATAGCTCGCGATGCAGCTCCCCGTTTATTTTTGATATGTTCCTAGAGAAAAACTATGTTGAAAGATGATAGTAGCAATGATGCGGACTAGGTCCGTGATCTGAGGATTATCCTCATTGCTGCACAGAAGAATTATGTCCTTGATGCGCCGCTAGGTGACGGACCTATTGCAGGAGCAGATGCAGACTTTATGAACATTTGACAAGCTCGGTATGATGACTACTTGATAGTTTAGTGCACCATGCTTTACGGCTTAGAACTGGGACTTAAAAATGTTTTGAACGACATGGAGCATATGAGATGTTCCAAGAGCTGAAATTGTTATTTCAGACTCATGCCCGAGTTGAGAGGTATGAGACCTCTGACAAGTATTTTGCCTACAACATGGAGGAGAATAGCTCAACCAGTGAGCATGTGCTCAGAATGTCTGAGTAATACAATCACTTGAATCAAGTGGGAGTTAATCTTCCAGATAAGATAATGATTGACAGAGTTCTCTAGTCACTACCACCAAGTTACTAGAACTTCGTGATGAACTATAATATGCAAGGGATAACGGAAATGATTCCCAAGCTCTTCACGATGCTGAAATCGGCGAAGGTAGAAATCAAGAAAAAGCATCAAGTGTTGATGGTTGACAAGACCACTAGTTTCAAGTAAAAGGGCAAGGGAAAGAAAGGGAACTTCAAGAAGAATGGCAAGCAAGTTACCACTCCCGTGAAGAAGCCCAAAGCTAGACCCAAGCCTGAAACTGAGTGCTTCTACTACAAAGGAAATGGTCACTGGAAGAGGAACTGCCCCAAATACTTGGCGGATAAGAAGGATGGCAAAGTGAACAAAGGTATATTTGATATACATGTTATTGATGTGTACTTTACTAGTGTTTATAGCAACCCCTCAGTATTTGATACTGGTTTAGTTGTTAAGAGTAGTAACTCGAAACCGGAGTTGCAAAATAAACAGAGACTAGTTAAGGGCGAGGTGATGATGTGAGTTGGAAGTGATTCCAAGGTTTATAAGATCGCCATCGCACACTCCCTTTAGCTCCGGGATTAATGTTGAACCTAAAATAAATGTTATTTGGTGTTTGCGTTGAGTATAAATATGATTGGATCATGTTTATTGCAATACGGTTATTCATTTAAGTCAAAGAATAATTGTTGTTCTATTTACATGAATAAAACCTTCTATGGTCATACACTCAATATAAATGGTTTATTGAATCTCGATGGTAGTGATATACATATTCATAATATTGAAGCCAAAAAGATGCAAAGTTAATAATGATAGTGCAACTTATATGTGGCACTGCCGTTTAGGTCATATTGGTGTAAAGCGCATGAAGAAACTCCATGCTGATGGAATTTTGGAATCACTTGATTATGAATCACTTGATGCTTGCGAACCATGCCTCATGGGCAAGATGGCTAAGACTGCGTTCTCCGGAACAATGGAGCGAGCAACTGACTTATTGGAAATAATACATACTGATGTATGCGGTCCGATGAGTGTTGAGGCTCACGGCGGGTATCGTTATTTTCTGACCTTCACAGATGATCTAAGCAGATATGAGTATATCTACTTGATGAAACATAAGTCTGAAACATTTGAAAAGTTCAAAGAATTTCAGAGTGAAGTGGAAAATCATCGTAACAAGAAAATAAAGTTTCTACGATCTGATCGCGGAGATGAATATTTGAGTTACGAGTTTGGTCTTCAATTAAAACAGCGTGGAATAGTTTCACAAACTCATGCCACCTTGAACACCACAGCATAATGGTGTGTCCGAACGTCATAACCGTACTTTATTGGATATAGTGCAAACAATGATGTCTCTTACTGATTTACCACTATCGTTTTGGGGTTATGCATTAGAGACAGCTACATTCACATTAAACAGGGCACCGTCTAAATCCGTTGAGACGACACCGTATGAACTATGGTTTGGCAAGAAACCTAAGCTGTCGTTTCTTAAAGTTTGGGGTTGCAATGCTTATGTGAAAAAGTTTCAACCTGATAAGCTCGAACCCAAATCGGAGAAGTGCGTCTTCATAGGATACCCAAAAGAAAATGTTGGGTACTGATACGTCTCCAACATATCTATAATTTTTGATTGTTCCATGCTATTATATTTTCTGTTTTGGATGTTTAATGGGCTTTATTATGCACTTTTATATTACTTTTGGGACTATCCTACTAACTGAAGGCCCAGTGCAAATTGCTGTTTTTTGCCTATTTCAGTGCTTCGCAGAAAAGGAATATCAAACGGAATCCAAACGGAATGAAACCTTCGCGGGGATCATTTTTGAAAAAAACGCAATCCAGGCGACTTGGAGTGGACATCAAGGAAGCCACGAGGTGGCCATGAGGTAGGAGGGCGCGCCCAGGGGGGTAGGCGCGCCCCCACCCTCGTGGGCCCCTCGTAGCTCCACCGACCTACTTCTTTCGCCTATACATACTCATATACCCTGAAAACATCCAGGAGCACCACAAAACCCTATTTCCACCACCGCAACCTTCTGTACCCATGAGATCCCATCATGGGGCCTTTTCCGGCGCTCCGCCGGAGGGGGAATCGATCATGGAGGGCTTCTACATCAACACCATAGCCTCTCCGATGATGTGTGAGTAGTTTACCACAGACCTTCGGGTCCATAGTTATTAGCTAGATGACTTCTTCTCTCTCTTTGGATCTCAATACAAAGTTCTCCTCGATTCTCTTGGAGATCTATTCGATGTAATAATTTTTGCGGTGTGTTTGTCGAGATCCGATGAATTGTGGGTTTATGATCAAGATTATCTATGAACAACATTTGATTCTTCTCTGAATTTTTATATGCATGATTTGATATCTTTGCAAGTCTCTTCGAATTATCAGTTTGGTTTGGCCTACTAGACTGATCTTTCTTGCAATGGTAGAAGTGCTTAGCTTTGGGTTCAATCTTGCGGTGTCCTTTCCCAGTGACAGCAGGGGCAACAAGGCACGTATCGTATTGTTGCCATCGAGGATAAAAAGATGGGGTTTATATCATATTGCTTGAGTTTATCCATCTACATCATGTCATCTTGCCTAACGCGTTACTCTGTTCTTATGAACTTAATACTCTAGATGCATGCTGGATAGCGGTAAATGTGTGGAGTAATAGTAGTAGATGCAGAATCATTTCGGTCTACTTGTCACGGACATGCAAGTGCGAGACTGAAGGAAATATGCCCTAGAAGCAATAATAAAGTTGTTATTTATATTTCCTTATATCATGATAAATGTTTATTATTCATGCTAGAATTGTATTAACCGGAAACTTAGTACATGTGTGAATACACAAAACAGAGTGTCCCTAGTATGCCTCTACTTGACTAGCTCATTAATCAAAGATGGTTATGTTTCTTGACCATAGACATGTATTGTCATTTGATAAACGGGATCACATAATTAGAGAATGATGTGATGGACAAGACCCATCCGTTAGCTTAGCATTATGATCGTTGAGTTTTATTGCTATTGCTTTCTTCATGACTTATACATGTTCCTCTGACTATGAGATTATGCAACTCCCGAAATCCAGAGGAACACTTGGTGTGCTATCAAACGTCACAACGTAACTGGGTGATTATAAATATGTTCTACAGGTGTCTCCAATGGTGTTTGTTGAGTTGGCATAGATCGAGATTAGGATTTGTCACTCCGATTGTCGGAGAGGTATCTCTGGGCCCTCTCGGTAATGCACATCACTATAAGCCTTGCAAGCAATGTGACTAATGAGTTAGTTATAGGATGATGCATTACGGAACGACTAAAGAGACTTGCCGGTAACGAGATTGAACTAGGTATTGAGATACCGATGATCGAATCTCGGGCAAGTAACATACCGATGACAAAGGGAACAACGTATGTTGTTATGCGGTTTGACCGATAACGATCTTCGTGGAATATGAAGGAGCCAATATGAGCATCCAGGTTCCGCTATTGGTTATTGACCAGAGATGTGTCTCGGTCATGTCTACATAGTTCTCGAAGCCGTAGGGTTCGCACGCTTAATGTTCGATGACGATCGGTATTATGAGTTTATGTGTTTTGATGTACCGAAGGTTGTTCGGAGTCCCGGATGAGATCACGGACATGACGAGGAGTCTCGAAATGGTCGAGACATAAAGATTGATATATTGGAAGGTTATATTCGGACACCGGAAAGGTTCCGGGGGTCACCGGATAAATATCGGAGTACCGGGGAGTTACCGGAACCCCCCGGGGGGGTCAATGGGCCTGAGTGGAAATAGAGGGCAGCAAGGGAGCTGTGGGGCGCGCCCCCTAGGCCCAAACTGAATTGGTTTAGGGCTTGTGGGCCGGCCCCCTCTTTCCTTCTCCCCTCCTCCTTTTTTACTTCCCCTCCTAGTTGGACTAGGAAAGGGGGAACCTACTCCTAATAGGAGTAGGATTCCCCCCTTGGGGCGCACCCTATGAGGCCGCCGGCCCCCTCCCCTTGCTCCTTTATATACAGGTGAGGAGGCACCCCATAGACATACAAGTTGATCTTTTAGCCGTGTGGGGTGCCCCCTCCACAGTTACACACCTCAGTCATATCGTCATAGTGCTTAGGCGAGCCCTGCGCCGGTAACTTCATCATCACCGTCACCATGCCGTCGTGCTGACGAAACTCTCCCTCGGACTCAATTGGATCAAGAGTTCGAGGGACGTCACCGAGCTGAACGTGTGCAGATCGCGGAGGTGCCGTGCGTTCGGTACTTTGATCGCTTGGATCGCGAAGACGTTCGACTACATCAACCGCGTACTAAACGCTTCCGCTTTAGGTCTACGAGGGTAGGTGGACACACTCTCCCCGCTCGTTGCTACGCTTCTCCTAGATAGATCTTGCGTGATCGTAGGCAGAATTTTTGAAATACTACGTTCCCCTACATCTTCATGGGAGTGGCAACTTTCTTGTCATTCTTCTTGAAGTTCCCTTTCTTTCCCTTGCCCTTTTACTTGAAACTAGTGGTCTTGTCAACCATCAACACTTGATGCTTTTCTTGATTTCTACCTTCGCTGATTTCAGCATCGTGAAGAGCTCGGGAATCGTTTTCGTCATCCCTTACATATTATAGTTCATCATGAAGTTCTAGTAACTTGGTGATAGTGACTAGAGAACTCTGTCAATCACTATCTTATCTGGAAGATTAGCTCCCACTTGATTCAAGCGATTATAGTACTTAGACATTCTGAGCACATGCTCAATGGTTGAGCTATTCTCCTCCATCTTGTAGGCAAAATACTTGTCAGAGGTCTCATACCTCTCGACTCGGGCATGAGTCTGAAATACAAATTTCACCTCTTGGAACATCTTACATGCTCTGTGGCGTTCAAAACGTTTTTGAAGTCCCGGTTCTAAGCCGTAAAGCATGGTGCACTAAACTATCAAGTAGTCATCATACCGAGCTTTGCCAAACGTTCATAACGTCTGCATCTGCTCCTGCAATAGGTCCGTCACCTAGCGGTGCATCAAGGACATAATTATTCTGTGCAGCAATGAGGATAATCCTCAGATCACGGACATAGTCTGTATCATTGCTACTATCATCTTTCAACTTATTTTTCTCTAGGAACATATAAAAAATAAACGGGGAGCTACATCGCGAGCTATTGATCTACAACATAGATATGCTAATACCATCAGGACTAAGTTCATGATAAATTAAAGTTCAGTTAATCATATTGATGACCCACTGCTACCTCTTGAGCACTGCGTTGGTTTTCCCTTGAAGAGGAAAGGGTGATGCAGCAAAGTAGTGTAAGTATTTCCCTCAGTTTTTGAGAACCAAGGTATCAATCCAGTAGGAGGCTACGCGCGAGTCCCTCGTACCTACACAAAACAAATAAATCCTCGCAACCAACGCGATAAGGGGTTGTCAATCCCTTCACGGTCACTTACGAGAGTGAGATCTGATAGATATGATAGGATAATATTTTTGGTATTTTTATGATAAGATGCAAAGTAAAATAAAAGCAAAGGAAATAAATAAGTGTTGGAAGATTAATATGATGAAGATAGACCCGGGGGCCATAGGTTTCACTAGTGGCCTCTCTCGAGAGCATAAGTATTTTACGGTGGGTGAACGAATTACTGTTGAGCAATTGACAGAATTGAGCATAGTTATGAGAATATCTAGGTATGATCATGTATATAGGCATCACGTCCGAGACAAGTAGACCGACTCCTGCCTGCATCTACTACTATTACTCCACTCATCGACCGCTATCCAGCATGCATCTAGAGTATTAAGTTCATGAAAACAGAGTAACGCCTTAAGCAAGATGACATGATGTAGAGGGATAAATTCATGCAATATGATAAAAACCCCATCTTGTTATCCTCGATGGCAACAATACAATACGTGCCTTGGTGCCCCTACTGTCACTGGGAAAGGACACCGCAAGATTGAACCCAAAGCTAAGCACTTCTCCCATTGCAAGAAAGATCAATCTAGTAGGCCAAACCAAACTGATAATTCGAAGAGACTTGCAAAGATAACCAATCATACATAAAAGAATTCAGAGAAGATTCAAATATTGTTCATAGATAATCTTGATCATAAACCCACAATTCATCGGTCTCAACAAACACACCGCAAAAAGAAGATTACATCGAATAGATCTCCACGAGAGAGGGGGAGAACATTGTATTGAGATCCAAAAAGAGAGAAGAAGCCATCTAGCTACAAACCATGGACACCAAGGTCTGAGGTAAACTACTCACACTTCATCGGAGAGGCTATGGTGTTGATGTAGAAGCCCTCCGTGATGGATGCCCCCTCCGGCGGAACTCCGAAACAAGCCCCAAGATGGGATCTCGTGGGTACAGAAGGTTGCGGCGGTGGAATTAGGTTTTTGGCTCCTGTTCTGATCGTTTGGGGGTACGTAGGTATATATAGGAGGAAGGAGTACGTCGGTGGAGCAACAGGGGGCCCACGAGGGTGGAGGGCGCGCCCTGGGGGGTAGGCGCGCCCCCTACCTCGTGGCCTCCTCTTTTGTTTCTTGACGTAGGGTCCAAGTCTCCTGGATCATATTCTTCCTAAAAATCACGTTCCCGAAGGTTTCATTCCGTTTGGACTCCGTTTGATATTCCTTTTCTGCGAAACTCTGAAATAGGCAAAAAAACAGCAATTCTGGGCTGGGCCTCCGGTTAATAGGTTAGTCCCAAAAATAATATAAAAGTGAATAATAAAGCCCAATAATGTCCAAAATAGTAGATAATATAGCATGGAGCAATAAAAAATTATAGATACGTTGGAGACGTATCAAGCATCCCCAAGCTTAATTCCTGCTCGTCCACGAGTAGGTAAATGATAAAAACAGAATTTTTGATGCGGAGTGCTACTTGGCATAATTTCAATGTAATTCTTCTTAATTGTGGTATGAATATTCAGATCTGAAAGATTCAAGACAAAAGTTTAATATTGACATAAAAATAATAATACTTCAAGCATACTAACAAAGCAATTATGTCCTCTCAAAATAACATGGCCAAAGAAAGTTATCCCTACAAAATCATATAGTCTGCTATGCTCTATCTTCACCACACAAAGTATTTAAATCATGCACAACCCCGATGACAAGCCAAGCAATTGTTTCATACTTTTGACATTTTCAAACTTTTTCAATCTTCACGTAATACATGAGTGTGAGCCATGGACATAGCACTATATGTGGAATAGAATGGTGGTTGTGGAGAAGACAAAAAGGGAGAAGATAGTCTCACATCAACTAGGCGTATCAACGGGCTATGGAGATGCCCATCAATAGATATCAATGTGAGTTAGTAGGGATTGCCATGCAACGGATGCACTAGAGCTATAAGTATATGAAAGCTCAACAAAAGAAACTAAGTGGGTGTGGATCCAACTCGCTTGCTCACGAAGACCTAGGGCATTTTGAGGAAGCCCATCATTAGAATATACAAGCCAAGTTCTATAATGAAAAATTCCCACTAGTATATGAAAGTGACAACATAGGAGACTCTCTATCATGAAGATCATGGTGCTACTTTGAAGCACAAGTGTGGTAAAAGGATAGTAACATTGTCCCTTCTCTCTTTTTCGCTCATTTTTTATTTGGGCCTTTCTCTTTTTTTATGGCCTCTTTTTTTTTATTTTTTTTATTTTTTGTCCGGAGTCTCATCCCGACTTGTGGGGGAATCATAGTCTCCATCATCCTTTTCCTCACTTGGGACAATGCTCTAAAAATGAAGATCATCACACTTTTATTTTCTTACAACTCATCAATTACAACTCGATACTTAGAACAAAATATGACTCTATATGAATGCCTCCGGCAGTGTACCGGGATATGCAATGAATCAAGAGTGACATGTATGAAAGAATTATGAACGGTGGCTTTGCCACAAATACGATGTCAACTACATGATCATGCTAAGCAATATGACAATAATGGAGCGTGTCATAATAAACGGAACGGTGGAAAGTTACATGGCAATATATCTCGGAATGGCTATGGAAATGCCATGATAGGTAGGTATGGTGGCTGTTTTGAGGAAGGTTTATGGTGGGTGTATGATACCGGCGAAAAGTGCGCGGTATTAGAGAGGCTAGCAATGGTGGAAGGAAGAAAGTGCGTATAATCCATGGACTCAACATTAGTCATAAAGAACTCATATACTTCTTGCAAAAATCTACAAGTTATCAAAGCAAAGTATTACGCGCATGCTCCTAGGGGGATAGATTGGTAGGAAAAGACCATCGCTCGTCCCCGACCGCCACTCATAAGGAAGACAATCAATAAATAAATCATGCTCCGACTTCATCACATAACGGTTCACCATACGTGCATACTACGGGAATGACAAACTTTAACGCAAGTATTTCTCAAATTCAAAACTACTCAACTAGCATGACTCTAATATCACCATCTTTATATCTCAAAACAATTATCAAGCATCAAACTTTTCTTAGTATTCAACACACTCATAAGAAAGTTTTTATTGATCTTGAATACCAAGCATATTAGGATTATTTAATCAAATTACCATGCTATTTAAGACTCTCAAAATAATCTAAGTGAAGCATGAGAGATCAATAGTTTCTATAAAACAAATCCACCACCGTGCTCTAAAAGGTATAAGTGAAGCACTAGAGCAAAACTATATAACTCAAAAGATATAAGCGAAGCACATAGAGTATTCTAACAAATTCCAAATCATGTATGGCTCTCTCAAAAGGTGTGTACAGCAAGGATGATTGTGGTAAACTAAAAAGAAAAGACTCATATCATACAAGACACTCCAAGCAAAACACATATCATGTGGTGAATAAAAATATAGCTCCAAGTAAAGTTACCGATGGAAGTAGACAAAAGAGGGGATGCCTTCTGGGGCATCCCCAAGCTTTGGCTTTATGGTGTCCTTAGATTATCTTGGGGGTGCCATGGGCATCCCCAAGCTTAGGCTCTTGCCACTCCTTGTTCCATGATCCATCAAATCTTTCACCCAAAACTTGAAAACTTCACAACACAAAACTCAACAGAAAATCTCGTGAGCTCCGTTAGCGAAAGAAAACAAAAGACCACTTCAAGGTACTGTAATGAACTCATTCTTTATTTATATTGGTGTTAAACCTACTGTATTCCAACTTCTCTATGGTTTATAAACTATTTTACTAGCCATAGATTCATCAAAATAAGCAAACAACACACGAAAAACAGAATCTGTCAAAAACAGAATAGTCTGTAGTAATCTGTAACTAACGCAAACTTCTGGAACTCCGGAAGATCAGCAAAAATAGGAAGACCTGGGCAATTTTTTATTGATCAGCAGCAATTGGAATCAGTATTTTATCACGCTCTGGTAATTTTTAACAATTATTTTCATGAACATAAAGTTTCTGGAAATTTCTGCAAGATCAAATAACTATCTTCCAAGAAGATCCTATAGGTTTAACTTGGCACAAACACTAATTAAAACATAAAAACACATCTAACCAGAGGCTAGATCAAATATTTATTATTAAACAGAAGAAAAAAGAAAACAACTAAAAATAAAATTGGGTTGCCTCCCAACAAGCGCTATCGTTTAACGCCCCTAGCTAGGCATAAAAGCAAGGATAGATCTAGGTATTGCCATCTTTGGTTTTAGGGAAAAAGAGAGCAAACTTGTTATCTATGGAATTAATCTTTCTATTTTGACAAAGTACATGGCCATTAATGGTAGAAGAAAGATTAAGTATGTTGCGGAAATTGGCATCTAGGCTAGCTTTTATCTCTTTGATAGATTCGTTTTGGTAAGAAAGCAAAAGAGATGTGATTTCAACTTTCTCGTTAATGGGGTGCCCAAATATAGTTTTCATCTTTTCATAGGTATCTATGGGGTCCCCTTCGAGAAAACCCTCCTCAAAAATAGAATCTAAAACTTGTTTGAATGAAGCGGGCAACCCAACATAAAAGCTCTTTAAGTAAACCTCAATTTGGTATTGAGGTACATAGCTAGCCCGAATCCTTAATAGCCTATCCCAAGCATCTTTCAAAGATTCATCGAGTAAATAACGAAATATTCCAGAATCTTCTTCATCAAAATTGCTAAGGTTTTCATTGATAACTCCGACAGGTTTTTCCATAGTATTACTCCACACATCGACCGCTATCCAGCATGCATCTAGAGTATTAAGTTCATAAGAACAGAGTAACGCATTAAGCAAGATGACATGATGTAGAGGGATAAACTCAAGCGATATGATATAAACCCCATCTTGTTATCCTCGATGGCAACAATACAATACGTGCCTTGCTGCCCCTTCTTTCACTGGGAAAGGACACCGCAAGATTGAACCCAAAGCTAAGCACTTCTCCCATTGCAAGAAAGATCAATCTAGTAGGCCAAACCAAACTGATAATTCGAAGAGACTTGCAAAGATAACCAATCATACATAAAAGAATTCAGAGAAGATTCAAATATTGTTCATAGATAATCTTGATCATAAACCCACAATTCATCGGTCTCAACAAACACACCGCAAAAAGAAGATTACATCGAATAGATCTCCACAAGAGAGGGGGAGAACATTGTATTGAGATCCAAAAAGAGAGAAGAAGCCATCTAGCTACTAACTATGGACCCGAAGGTCTGAGGTAAACTACTCACACTTCATCGGAGAGGCTATGGTGTTGATGTAGAAGCCCTCCGTGATGGATGCCCCCTCCGGCGGAGCTCCGGAACATGCCCCAAGATGGGATCTCGTGGGTACAGAAGGTTGCGGCGGTGGAATTAGGTTTTTGACTCCTGTTCTGATCGTTTGGGGGTACGTAGGTATATATAGGAGGAAGGAGTACGTCAGTGGAGCAACAGGGGGGCCATGAGGGTGGAGGGCGCGCCCTGGGGGGGTAGGCGCGCCCCCCTACCTCGTGGCCTCCTCTTTTGTTTCTTGACGTAGGGTCCAAGTCTCCTGGATCATATTCTTCCTAAAAATCACGTTCCCGAAGGTTTCATTCCGTTTGGACTCCGTTTGATATTCCTTTTCTGCGAAACTCTGAAATAGGCACAAAAAAACAGCAATTCTGGGCTGGGCCTGCGGTTAATAGGTTAGTCCCAAAAATAATATAAAAGTGAATAATAAAGCCCAATAATGTCCAAAACAGTAGATAATATAGCGTGGAGCAATAAAAAATTATAGATACGTTGGAGACGTATCACCCACAAGTATAGGGGATCTATCGTAGTCCTTTCGATAAGTAAGAGTGTCGAACCCAACGAGGAGCAGAAGGAAATGACAAGCAGTTTTCAGTAAGGTATTCTCTGCAAGCACTGAAATTATCGGTAACAGATTGTTTTATGATAAGGTAATTCATAACGGGTAACAAGTAACAAAAGTAAACAAGGTGCAGCAAGGTGGCCCAATCCTTTTTGTTGCAAAGGACAAACCTGGACAAACTCTTATATAAAGGAAAGCACTCCCGATGACACATGGGAATTATCGTCAAGCTAGTTTTCATCATGCTCATATGATTCGCGTTCGTTGCTTTGATAATTTGATATGTGGGTGGACCGGTGCTTGGGTACTGCCCTTCCTTGGACAAGCATCCCACTTATGACAAACCCCCCTCGCAAGCATCCGCAACTATGAAAGAGCAATTAAGGTAAACCTAACCATAGCATGAAACATATGGATCCAAATCAGCCCCTTACGAAGCAACGCGTAAACTAGGATTTAAGCTTCTGTCACTCTAGCAACCCATCATCTACTTATTACTTCCGAATGCCTTCCTCTAGGCCCAAACAATGGTGAAGTGTCATGTAGTCGATGTTCACATAACACCACTAGAGGAAAGACAACATACATCTCATCAAAATATCAAACGAATACCAAATTCACATGACTACTTATAACGAGACTTCTCCCATGTCCTTAGGAACAAACATAACTACTCACTGATACGTCTCCGTCGTATCTACTTTTCCAAACACTTTTGCCCTTGTTTTGGACTCTAACTTGCATGATTTGAATGGAACTAACCCGGACTGACGCTGTTTTCAACAGAATTTCCATGGTGTTATTTTTGTGCAGAAACAAAAGTTCTCGGAATGACTTGAAACTTCACGGAGATTATTTTTGGAAATAATAAAAAATACTGGCGAAAGAATCAAGGCCAGGGGGGCCACACCCTGTCCATGAGGGTGGGGGCGCGCCCCCCGCCCGTGGCCCCCCTGGAGCTCCACCGACCTCAACTCCAACTCTATATATTCGTGTTCGGGGAGAAAAAATCAGAGAGAAGGATTCATCACGTTTTACGATATGGAGCCGCCGCCAAGCCCTAATCTCTCTCAGGAGGACTGATCTGGAGTCCGTTCGGGGCTCCGGAGAGGGGAATCCGTCGCCATCGTCATCATCAACCATCCTCCATCACCAATTTCATGATGCTCACCGCCGTGCATGAGTAATTCTATCATAGGCTTGCTGGACGGTGATGGGTTGGATGAGATTTATCATGTAATCGAGTTAGTTTTGTTAGGGTTTGATCCCTAGTATCCACTATGTTCTGAGATTGATGTTGCTATGACTTTGCTATGCTTAATGCTTGTCACTAGGGCCCGAGTGCCATGATTTCAGATCTGAACCTATTATGTTTTCATGAATATATGTGAGTTCTTGATCCTATCTTGCAAGTCAATAGTCACCTACTATGTGTTATGATCCGGCAACCCGAAGTGACAATAATCAGGACCACTCCCGGTGATGATCGTAGTTTGAGGAGTTCATGTATTCACTATGTGTTAATGCTTTGGTCAGGTACTCTATTAAAAGGAGGCCTTAATATCCCTTAGTTTCCAATAGGACCCCGCTGCCACGGGAGGGTAGGACAAAAGATGTCATGCAAGTTCTTTCCCATAAGCACGTGTGACTATATTCAGAATACATGCCTACATTACATTGATGAATTGGAGCTAGTTCTATGTCACCCTATGTTATAACTGTTGCATGAATAATCGCATCCGACATGATTCTCCATCGCCGATCCAATGCCTACGAGTTTTTCACATATTATTCTTCGCTTAGTTACTTTTCCGTTGCCACTGTTACAATCACTACAAAACTATCACTATTACTTTTGCCACTGTTACTGTTACTTCCATACTACTTTGCTACTAAATAGTTTGCTACAGATACTAAGTTATCCAGGTATGGTTGAATTGACAACTCAACTGCTAATACTTGAGAATATTCTTTGGCTCCCCTTGTGTCGAAACTGTTGCGATCCCCTATACTTGTGGGTTATCACTCACAAATCATATTCATGTTCATAATCAGAGGGGTATTAATGTGCATAAAGGATCTGAACATATAATATTCCACCGAATAAACCAACTAGCATCAACTACAAGGAGTAATCAACACTACTAGCAACCCACAGGTACCAATCTAAGGTTTTGAGACAAAGATCGGATACAAGAGATGAACTAGGGTTTGAGGAGAGATGGTTATGTTGAAGATGTTGATGGAGATTGACCCCCTCCCGATGAGAGGATCGATGGTGACGATTTCCCCCTCCCGGAGGGATGTTTCCCCGGCAGAACAGCTCTGCCGGAGCCCTAGATTGGTTCCGCCAAGGTTCCGCCTTGAGACGGGGGCGCTTCGTCCCGAAAGCTTCCTTCTTATTTTATCCAGGGCAAAAGACACCTTATATCAGAAGATGGGCATCGGGGGGCTTCCAGGTGGCCCATGAGGCAGGGGGGCGCGCCCTCCACCCTGGTGGATAGTGGGTGGCCCCCCTCTGGTGCTTTCTTCGCCCAATATTTTTAATATATTCCAAAACTGACTGTCGTGGAGTTTCAGGACTTTTGGAGTTGTGCAGAATAGGTCTCTAATATTTGCTCCTTTTCCAGCCCAGAATTCCAGCTGCCGACATTCTCCCTCTTCATGTAAACCTTGTAAAATAAGAGAGAAAAGGCATAAGTATTGTAACATAATGTGTAATAACAGCCCATAAGGCAATAAATATCGATATAAAAGCATGATGCAAAATGGACGTATCAACTCCCCCAAGCTTAGACCTTGCTTGTCCTCAAGCGGAAGCCGTTATCGAAAAATATGTCCACATGTTTAGAGATAGAGGTGTCGATAAAATAAAATACGGACATGAGGGCATCATGATCATTCTTAGAATAGCAACGTATATATTGTCATATGATTTCTTATGCTAAAGTGACAATCTATTCACAATGCAAAGTATGAATCAGAAACTTCACTGAAAACTAACAAACTATAATCTCAGTCATTGAAGCAATTGCAATTTATCATAACATCGGAAAGAGTCAATATAAGAGCTTTTCAGCAAGTCCACATACTCAACTATCATTTAGTCTTTCACAATTGCTAACACTCACGCAATACTTATGGGTATGATGTTTTAATCGGACACAGAGAAAGATAGGGGCTTACTGTTTTGCCTCCCAACCTTTTACCTCAAGGGTAACGTCAACAATAATGCTTTATGAAAACCCACATCCAATTGGATATATATATATATATATATATATATATATCAGGATCTTTCCAACACATAGTGCTTGCCAAAGGATAAAGTGTAAAAAGGAAAGGAGAAGATCACCATGACTCTTGTATAAGGTATAAGACAAGAGTAAAAGATAGGCCCTTCGCAGAGGGAAGCAGAGGTTGTCATGCGCTTTTATGGTTGGATGCACACAATCTTAATGCAAAAGAACGTCACTTTATATTGCCACTTGTGATAGGGACCTTTATTATGCAGTCTATCGCTTTTATTTCTTCCATATCACAAGCTCGTATAAAGCTTATTTTCTCCACACTAATAGATCATACATATTTAGAGAGAAATTTTTTATTGCTTGTAGCAATGACAACTTACTTGAAGGATCTTACTCAATCCATAGGTAGATATGGTGGACTCTCATGGCAAAACTGGGTTTAAGGATATTTAGAAGCACAAGTAGTATCTCTACTTGGTGCAAAGAATTTGGCTAGCATGAGGGGGAAAGGCAAGCTCAACATGTTGGATAATCCATGGCAATATAATTTATTTCGGATATAAGAAAACATAACCCATTACATTGTCTTCCTTGTCCAACATCCACTTTTTATCATGTCATATTTTAATGAGTGCTCACAATCATAAAAGATGTCCAAGATAGTATATTTATATGTGAAAAGCTCTCTTTCTTTATTACTTCCTATTAATTGCAACAATGACCAAAACTATGTTTGTTAACTCCCAACAACTTTTATTCATCATACTCTTTATATGTGAAGTCATCATTCTCTATAAGATCAACAAGATATCTTTATTTCTTTTTATTCCCTTTCTTTTTTCTTTTATTCCCTCAAGATCATAGCAAGATAACCAAGCCCTCGACTCAAGACTAATCTCTATTATATATAGCTCAGAGACTCGATTACATAGATAAGGATCAACACAAAAACTCAAAGCTAGATCATACTAAACTTTATTCTACTAGATCAAGATATAACCAAAAGGATCGAACTAAGAAAAATGGTAAAGATAGAAGTGTGATGGTGATACGATACCGGGGCACCTCCCCCAAGCTTGGCAGTTGCCAAGGGGAGTGCCCATACCCATGTATTCATGTCTCTTTCTTCGGAGGTGGTGATGATGGAGTTGTTGATGATGTAGGCTTGTCGTCCATCTTCCAAGGCATAGGCTCACCATCATAGAAGGATGATCGAGTCTCCGGGATCCTTAAATCTGCAGCCAAACTCATCCTCTTGAATCTATATTCATACTCGTAGTTTTGGTTTTGCAGGTCATAGATCTGGGCTTGGAGGTGCTTGATTTTCTCGTGAAGCTTGAAGATGGTCTCCCCAATATTCTTGGCATCCAGCTTGTGGTTTTTAGTGAACTCCGCGATCATCATGTGGTTGGCGTTGAGTCCGCGTTCCACCATCCCCTGGCACTTGAAAACTTGTTGCTCCATTGCTTCGACTCTTGTTTCCATGCTTCCGGTCCTCCTTGGTCCCTCAACATCGCGGATGTGCAGCATCCCCTCACGCATCTCAATGGTTTGAGGGTGTTGCAGCACCTCCGCGAGGTAGGGATTGATGACTTTCTCAAAAAATTTGTCTTTGGGGGCGCTTGAAGACGTCATGATGATCTAGTCTGTAAAAACACAGCTCGAAACAAAAGCAGAGGATATTTGCGTGGTACGGTGGTCAAAACCTTCGGGAGATTATATAGTGAATTTTTACCGACCAAAAGAAGTATCATGCAAGAAAACAGAGTCCGGAGGGCACACTAGGTGCCCACGAGGCAGGGGGCGCGCCCAGGGGGGTAGGGCGCGCCCTCCACCCTCGTGGATGCCTCGTGTCCCTTTCGGACTACTTCTTATTTTCCTATTTTCTTAAATAATCCAAAACGGAGAAAAATTGCTATTAAACTGTTTTGGAGTCGGTTTACTTACCATACCACATACCTATTCCTTTTTGGAGTCTGAAACGTTCTGGAAAGTGTCCCTTATGTACTCCTCCGGGGTTACGGTGTCAATAACATTGGTTTCAACATTTATGGGATTACCTGAGATATAATGTTTGATTCTTTGACCGTTTACCACCTTTGATTCGTGCCTTCAAAGTTGTTGATTTTTATGGCACCAGAACGATGACCTCCTCGGTAACGTAAGGACCTTCCCATTTAGAGAGGAGTTTTCCTGCAAAAAATCTTAAACGAGAGTTGTATAACAAAACATAATCTCCTACATTAAGCTCACGCTTTTGTATCCTTTTGTCATGCCATCTTTTAACTTTTTCTTTAAATAGTTTGGCATTCTCATAGGCCTGGGTTCTCCACTCATCAAGTGAGCTAATGTCAAATAGTCTCTTCTCACCGGCAAGTTTGAAATCATAATTGAGCTCTTTAATGGCCCAATATGCCTTATGTTCTAGTTCGAGAGGTAAGTGACATGCTTTTCGATAAACCATTTTATATGAAGACATACCCATAGGATTTTTATCTGCAGTTCTATAGGCCCATAATGCATCATCAAGTTTCTTGGACCAATTCTTTCTAGATCTATTAACAGTCTTTTGCATAATTAATTTAATCTCTATATTACTCATTTCTACTTGACCACTAGACCGTGGGTGGTATGGAAATGCAATTCTATGATTAACATCATACTTAGCAAGCATTTTACGAAAAGCACCATGAATAAAATGTGAACCACCATCAGTCATTAAGTATCTAGGGACTCCAAACCTCGGAAAAATAACTTCTTTAAGCATCTTAATAGAGGTGTTATGATCAGCACTACTAGTTGGAATAGCTTCTACCCACTTAGTAATGTAATCAACAACAACTAAAATATGTGTATACCCATTAGAGGAAGGAAACGGTCCCATATAATCAAAGCCCCAAACATCAAATGGTTTAATAACAAGTGAATAATTCATAGGCATCTCTTGACGTCTACTAATATTACCAATTCTTTGACATTCATCAATGGACAAGACAAACTTACGGGCATCTTTAAAAAGAGTAGGCCAATAAAAACCGGATTGCAATACCTTATGTGCAGTTCTATCTCCACCGTGGTGTCCTCCATAAGCCTCGGAGTGACACTTGCGTAGGATCTGTTCCTGTTCATGCTCAGGTACACAACGTCTAATAACACCATCTACTCCTTCTTTATAAAGGTGTGGGTCATCCCAGAAGTAATGTCTTAAATCATAGAAAAACTTTTTCTTTTGCTGGTATGTGAAACTAGGTGGTATGAATTTAGCAACAATGTAATTAGCATAATCAGCATACCATGGATTAGTACGATAAGCATTTATGACAGCTAATTGTTCATCAGGAAAGCTATCATCAATAGGTAGTGGGTCATCAAGAATATTCTCTAACCTAGATAAGTTGTCTGCAACAGGGTTCTTAGCTCCCTTTCTATCAATAATATGCAAATCAAATTCTTGTAGCAAGAGAACCCATCTAATAAGTCTAGGTTTAGCATCTTTCTTTTCCATAAGATATTTAATAGCAGCATGATCAGTGTGAACAGTTACTTTAGAATCAACAATATAAGGTATGAACTTATCACAAGCAAATACAACTGCTAAAAATTCTTTTTCAGTAGTAGCATAATTTATCTAGGCACTGTCTAGAGTTTTACTAGCATATTGGATAACATTTAATTTCTTATCAACTCTTTGTCCTAGAACAGCACCTACAACATAATCACTAGCATCACACATAATTTCAAAGGGTAAATTCCAATCAGGTGGCTGAACAATAGGTGCAGAAATCAAGGCTTTCTTAAGTATTTCAAATGCTTCTACACAATCATCATCAAAGACAAAAGGAACATCTTTTTGTAAGAGATTAGTCAGAGGCCTATAATTTTTTGAGAAGTATTTAATGAACCTCCTATAAAAACTAGCATGACCAAGGAAACTTCTTATACCTTTAATGTCCTTAGGACACGGCATCTTTTCAATAGCATCAACTTTAGCTTTATCAACTTCAATACCTCTTTCAGAAATTATATGCCCCAAGACAATACCTTCATTAACCATAAAGTGGCACTTCTCCCAATTCAAGACAAGATTAGTTTCTTAACATCTCTGCAAAACTCGATCAAGGTTGCTTCAGCAATCATTAAAAGAAGTTCCATACACGGAGAAATCATCCATGAAAACCTCAACAATCTTTTCACAAAAGTCAGAGAATATAGCAGTCATACATCTTTGAAAGGTAGAAGGTGCATTACATAAACCAAAAGGCATACGTCTATAAGCAAAGGTACCGAAAGGGCAAGTAAAAGTGGTCTTTTCCTGATCCTCTTTTGACACAGGTATTTGTGAGAAACCAGAATAACCGTCTAGAAAGCAAAAATGTGTATGTTTGGATAATCTTTCTAGCATTTGATCAATAAAAGGTAAAGGGTAATGATCCTTTCTAGTAGCTTTATTTAATTTATGCAAGTCAATTACCATTCTATAACCTGTAACAATTCTTTGTGGGATCAATTCATCTTTATCATTAGGAACAACAGTAATACCTCCCTTCTTAGGGACACAATGGACAGGACTTACCCACTGTCTATCAACAATGGGATAAATTATACCTGCCTCCAGAAACTTTAGTATTTCATTTCTTACCACTTCTTTCATCTTAGGATTTAACCGTCGTTGGTGATCAACAACCGGTTTAGCGTCTTTCTCCAATTTTATTTTGTGCTGGCATAGAGTGGGACTAATGCCCTTAAGATCATCAAGAGTACCGATAGCAGCACGGTGCTTCTTTAGAGTTTTCAATAATTTCACTTCTTCCTGCTCTGAATGGTTAGCACTAATAATAACAGGATATATCTTCTTTTCATCAAGATAAGCATATTTAAGAGTATCAGGTAATGGTTTAAGCTCAAACACAGGATCACCCTTGGGTGGAGGAGGATCCCCTAGAATTTCAACAGGCAAGTTGTGTTTCAAAATAGGTCCCTGTTTAAAGAATACTTCATCGATTTCCCTTCTTTCATTCATAAACATATTATTTTCATGGTCTAGCAAATATTGTTCTAAAGGATCATTAGGAGGCACGGCAATAGAAGCAAGACCAATAATTTCATCTTTACTAGGCAATTCTTTATCATGGGGTTGTCTACAAAATTTAGAAAAATTAAAATCATGAGACATAGCCCCCTAAACCAACAGTAACAATATCCTTTTCGCAGTCTATCTTAGCATTAACAGTATTCAAGAAGGGTCTACCAAATATAATGGGACAAAAGTCATCTTGTGGGGAACCAAGAACAAGAAAATCAGTAGGATATTTAACTTTTCCACACAAGAATTCAACGTCTCTAACAATCCCAATTGGTGAAATAGTATCTCTATTGGCAAGCTTAATTGTAACATCAATATCTTCTATCTCAGCAGGTGCAATATCATGCATAACTTCTTTGTATAAGAATGGGGTATTGCACTCGCACTAGCACTCATATCACATAAGCCATGATAGCAATGATCTCCTATTTTAACAGAAACAACAGTCATGCCTACAACAGGTCTATGTTTATTTTTAGTATCGGATCTAGCAATTCTAGCGGCTTCATTACAGAAGTAAATAACATGCCCATCAATATTATCGACCAAGAGATCTTTAACCATAGCAATACTAGGTTCAACTTTAATTTTCTCAGGGGGTGTAGGTGTTCTAGCATTACTCTTACGAACCACAGTTGAAGCTTTAGCATGATCCTTTATTCTAACAGGGAAAGGTTGTTTCTCAATATAAGCAGTAGGAACAATAGGATCAACATTATAAGTGATAGTCTTTTCTTCAACTTTAATAGGTTCAACTACTTTTACTTCAATGGGAGGATGGTATTTAAACCACTTCTCCTTAGGGAGATCAACATGAGTAGCAAATGATTCACAGAAAGAAGCTACTATCTCAGAGTCAAGTCCGTATTTAGTGCTAAATTCACGAAAAGCATCAGCATCCATAAAAGATTTAACACAATCAAACTTAGGTGTTATACCTGACTCCTTACCTTCGTCCAGTTCCCAATCTTCAGAGTTGCGTTCAATTCTTTCCAATAAATCCCATTTGAATTCAATAGTCTTCATCATAAAAGAACCAGTACAAGAAGTATCGAGCATGGAGCGATTACTGAGAGAAAGCCGAGCATAAATTTTTTGAATAATAATTTCTCTAGAAAGCTCATGATTGGGGCATGAATATAACATTGACTTAAGCCTCCCCCAAGCTTGAGCGATACTTTCTCCTTAGCGAGGCCAAAAATTATATATATAATTACGATCACGATGAACCAGATGCATAGGATAAAACTTCTGATGAAATTCCAATTTCAATCGGTTGTAATTCCATGATCCAATATCATCACATAGCCTAAACCATGTCAATGCCTTTCCCTTCAAATATAAAGAGAAGACCTTCTTCTTGATAACATCCTCGGGCATACCTGCAAGCTTAAATAATCCACAAACTTCATCCACATAGATTAGGTGCATATCGGGATGTAATGTTCCATCTCCTGTAAAAGGATTAGCTAGCAGTTTCTCTATCATACCCGAAGGAATTTCAAAGTAACATTTTCAGTAGGTTCAGTAGGTTGAGGAGCAACTCTTTGCTCTACTGGTTGGGGTGAAGATACCCCAAATAAGCCCCTCAAAGGATTATTTTCCATAGTAACAAGTGAGAGTAAATTTCAGCACACTATATAAATTTTTCCTTACCAAATTCCACCTACCAAAGGCGCTTCACTCCCCGGCAACGGCGCCACAAAAGAGTCTTGATGACCCACAAGTATAGGGGATCTATCATAGTCCTTTCGATAAGTAAGAGTGTCGAACCCAACGAGGAGCAGAAGGAAATGACAAGCAGTTTTCAGTAAGGTATTCTCTGCAAGCACTGAAATAATCGGTAACAGATAGTTTTATGATAAGGTAATTCGTAACGGGTAACAAGTAACAAAAGTAAACAAGGTGCAGCAAGGTGGCCCAATCCTTTTTGTAGCAAAGTACAAGCCTGGACAAACTCTTATATAAAGGAAAGCGCTCCCGAGGACACATGGGAATTATCGTCATGCTAGTTTTCATCATGCTCATATGATTCGCGTTCGTTACTTTGATAATTTGATATGTGGGTGGACCGGTGCTTGGGTACTGCCCTTCCTTGGAAAAGAATCCCACTTATGATTAACCCCCCTCGCAAGCATTCGCAACTACGAAAGAAGAATTAAGGTAAACCTAACCATAGCATGAAACATATGGATCCAAATCAGCCCCTTACGAAGCAACGCATAAACTAGGGTTTAAGCTTCTGTCACTCTAGCAACCCATCATCTACTTATTACTTCCCAATGCCTTCCCCTAGGCCCAAACAATGGTGAAGTGTCATGTAGTCGACGTTCACATAACACCACTAGAGGAAAGACAACATACATCTCATCAAAATATCGAACGAATACCAAATTCACATGACTACTTATAACAAGACTTCTCCCATGTCCTCAGGAACAAACGTAACTACTCACAAATCATATTCATGTTCATAATCAGAGGGGTATTAATGTGCATAAAGGATCTGAACATATAATCTTCCACTGAATAAACCAACTAGCATCAACTATAAGGAGTAATCAACACTACTAGCAAACCACAGGTACCAATCTGAGGTTTTGAGACAAAGATCGGATACAAGAGATGAACTAGGGTTTGAGGAGAGATGATGCTGGTGAAGATGTTGATGGAGATTGACCCCCTCCCGATGAGAGGATCGATGGTGATGACGATGGTGACGATTGGTTCCGCGGCAGAACAGCTCTGCCGGAGCCCTAGATTGGTTCCGCCAAGGTTCCACCTCGAGACGGCGACGCTTCGTCCCGAAAGCTTCCTTCTTATTTTTTCCAGGGCAGAAGACACCTTATATCAGAAGATGGGCATCAGGGGGCTTCTAGGTGGCCCACAAGGCAGGGGGCGTGCCCAGGGGGTAGGGCGCGCCCTCCACCCTCGTGGACAGTGGGTGGCCCCCCTCTGGTGCTTTCTTCGCCCAATATTTTCAATATATTCCAAAACTGACTTTCGTGGAGTTTCAGGATTTTGGAGTTGTGCAGAATAGGTCTCTAGTATTTGCTCCTTTTCCAGCCCAGAATTCCAGCTGCCGGCATTCTCCCTCTTCATGTAAACCTTGTAAAATAAGAGAGAAAAGGCATAAGTATTGTAACATAATGTGTAATAATGTAACGCCCACGATGCGGCTATATCTCCCACGTGTCGAGGCACGACTTAGAGGCATAACCGCATAGTGGTTTTGTCGCAAGAAGGGTCATCTTCACACAATCCCATGTAATGAACAAGAATGGGATAAAGAGTTGGCTTACAATCGCCACTTCACACAATACATAAATATTATCATACATCATCCAAAATACAAGCATATAGACCGACTACGGTCAAAAATCCAGATGAAAATAAGACAACCCCAAATGCTAGATCCCCGATCATCCCAACTGGGCACCACTACTGATCATCAGGAAAAGACACATAGTAACGACCACGTTCCTCGTCGAACTCCCACTTGAGATCGACCCCATCATCTGCACTGGCATCGTCGGCACCTTCAACTGTTATGGTAGAATCTATGAGTCACGAGGACTCAGCAATCTCACACCCGCGAGATCAAGACTATTTAAGCTTATAGGAAAGGATGGTGTAAATAGGTGGAGCTGCAGCGGCAATAAGCATATATGGTGGCTAACTTACGCGAAAGAGAGCGAGAAGAGAAGCAATGGAGCGGTCGTCATCTAGCAATGACCAAGAAGTGATCCTGAACACCTACTTACATCATACATAACTCAGACCGTGTTCACTTCCCGGACTCCGCCGAGAAGAGACCATCACGGCTACACACGCAGTTGATGTATTTTAATTGGGTCAAGTGACAAGTTCTCTACAACCGGACATTAACAAATTCCCATCTGCCTCATAACCGCGGGCACGGCTTTCGAAAGATAATACCCTGCAGGGGTGTCCCAACTTAGCCCATCATAAGCTCTCACGGTCAACGAAGGATAAACCTTCTCCCGGAAAGACCCGATCAGTCTCGGAATCCCGGTTTACAAGACATTTCGACAATGGTAAAACAAGACCAGCAAAGCCGCCCGAATGTGTCGAAAAATCCCGATAGGAGCTGCACATATCTCGTTCTCAGGGCACACCAGATGAGACATCCTACGAGTAAAACCAGACCTCGAGTTTCCAGGAGGGGGCCCCATAGTCTGCTCAGTTCGGACCAACACTCGAAGGAGCACTGGCCTTGGGGGGGGGTATAAAATAAAGATGACCCTCGGGCTCGCGAAAACCCGGGGAAAAAGGCTTAGGTAGCAAATGGTAAAACCAAGGTTGGGCCTTGCTGGAGGAGTTTTATTCAAGGCGAACTGTCAAGGGGGTCCCATAAATCACCCGACCGCGTAAGGAACGCAAACTCAAGGAACATAATCCCGGTATAACAGTAACTAGGGCGGCAAGAGTGGAACAAAACACCAGGCATAAGGCCGAGCCTTCCACCCTTTACCAAATATATAGATGCATTAATTAAATAAGAGAGATTGTGATATCCCAACATATCCATGTTCCGACATGGAACAAACTTCAACTTCACCTGCAACTAGCAACGCTATAAGAAGGGCTGAGCAAAAGCGGTAACTTAGCCAAACAACGGTTTACTAGGAAAGGATGGTTAGGGGCTGACATGGCAAAATGGGAGTCATGATATAGCTTGTGATAGGTAGCGGAGCATGGCAATAGAGAGAACAACTAGCAAAGCAAAGATAGAAGTGATTTCGAGGGGTGGTCATCTTGCCTGCAAGGTTCTCAGAGTTGTCGAAAGCTTGATCCTCGTAAGCGTACTCGACAGGTTCCTCATTCACGAACTCATCTCCCGGCTCTACCCAAGACAAGAACACAAACAAACGGAACCACAATCAACAATGAGAAATGCGCAAGCAACATGATGCAAAACATGTATGATATGCAAGATATGATAAGCGATACATATGCGTGCTCCGGAGGGGAAATGATGAACAAGGCAGTAACTTGGCAAACCAAGCATGCCACTGGAAAGGTGAGATGATTTCGGTTGAAATCGATATAAAGATCACCGGAAACGGATGCACGGTTTGCAAATGGCAAGCAAAACAAGAATGACACGAATCTGCGATAAACAGCAAGATAGCACTTAAAATGCAACAAGAAACAATGCTACAGCACCCCAACATAGCAACAAAGTACATGGCAGTAATCTACAGGAGATTCTTGACAAAAGATGAACACTGAACTATGGCTAGATCACAACATATCAAGCTCAAACAAGCATGGCAAAAATGCAAAAGATAACAGGATCACAGACTTAGTGAAAAACTGGACATGGCAGTAAACAGCATCAGGTAGCAGTGTTCGGAGCCCGAAATCAACATGCTACAGGAACTTAACATAGCAAAATAAGGCATGGCAGTGTTCTACTAAATTCACATGACAAAAGTTCCTTACTGACCATAAGCCAAAAAGGAATAGAAGATATGATGGCAAGCATGTAAACATAGCAAGTTTCGTTATCAGGTATTCAGACTTAGCAGAAAACAGAGCATGGCAGAAATTATAATATAAAGGCCTCTTTGCGAGCTTGATGCACTCACTACAGAGCAATCTATGACAAACCAAGCACACCTACAGCAAGATGGCATGTTTAGGAAGCTAACCATGGCAAGAACAATTACATATCATGTATGGATCAACTACAATAAGCTTGGCAAAATTGCATATCATGTTAAGAATCTGCCAGAAATATTTTATAACAAAAGTAGAGCAAAATTGAGTCATGCTATGGCACTCCATAATTGCAAACAATTGCAGGAATGGATCAAGTACAACTATAGCTACAAAACATCCTTACTGAACATCTCCAAAATATGCATGGATCCTTCTGTAGCATCAAGTTTACATGGAAACAAAATAACAGCAGACAAGGACTTAGAGAAATCATTAAGTCCCTGAAATCAGAAATATTATGAAGCCTACTTTGCATGCTTGTGCTAGTCACCACAGATATCACCAAAATACGTGACATACACCCTTGGAAAGATGGCATGGACTACTTGAAAACACATGTAGAGCTCATGCTCATAAGATGCACAGATTAAATGATACAAAAATGACAAATCTCCAAGTTCTGATAAGAACCAGAGAATAACAGCAACTAGCCCTCTTCCAACAGAGATTTGGGCATCAAGACAACCTCTAATGAACATAGTGCAATTGAACAAAAGGAAGAGCATCGCGAGACGAACAATTTGACATATTACACGCGCGAATCGGAGCTACATGCACGGAGTTATGGAGCTATGAACATGGCAAGATGCTGAGAAAAATTCCAGACTTAGAAAAAAACGGGATACAGGAGAAGTCAACGCGTACAGTGCTCTATCGATCGGATCTGGCCTCGGGCTCGTTAATGGCGGCCGGTGTCGAAGGAAGGAGATGAGGACGAGGCGCCGGCGGCCGGAGGAGGGGGCGGCGCCGGAGCAGGGTGACGGTGATGGCCGGCGGCGGCGACGGCTCCGGGCGGCGCGACGGCGGCGGTGCGGCAGGGCCGGCCGGCGAGCACGGCGGCGGAGGGAGCCGGCGGGCGCGGGCGCGGGCACGGGAGGCGGCGGCGGCGGGCGCGCGGGCCGCGCGGGCCGGGCGGGCCGCGGCGGCGGCGGCGGACGGGTGCCACGTGGCGCGGGCTGATTCGCCGGGCGGTGCGGGCGGACGTTGTCCGGCGGCGCGAGGTGGAAGACGCTAGGGTTTAGACTGCGATTTCGTTTTTCGGGATGCCCACATATTTATAGGTAGAGGGAGCTAGGAGGCTCCAAATGAGGTGCGGTTTTCGCCCACACGATCGTGATCGAACGACCTAGAGCATGGAAGAGAGTTTGGTGGGTTTTGGGCTGGTTTTAGAGGGGGTTTTTGCTGGACACTCAAATGGATTTTGCGGATGCCCGGTTAACCGTTGGAGTACCAAACGACCTCCAAATGAAACGAAACTTGACCGGTGGTCTCCGGGTGGTATATTAAGGCCACTTGACAAGCCTCGGTCCATTCCGAGAAAGTTTGACACACGCACACGAAAGAAAACAAGAGGGATGCGCCGAAGGAGATAGGAGCGCCGGATTGCAAAACGGACAACGGGGAAAATGCTCGGATGCATGAGATGTATGCAAATGCAAAGCACATGATGACATGATATGAAAATGCATGACATGAAAAAATACAAAACGAAAGACAAAACCCGACAACGGAGGGAAAATCATAACACATAGCCGGAAATGGCAAGAGTCGGAGTTACAAATATGGCAAGTTACATCCGGGGTCATACAACACTCCACCACTACGAGAGGATCTCGTCCCGAGATCTAGGACTGAAAGAACTCCGGATATTCGGAACGGAGATGGTCCTCGCGTTCTCAGGTGGCTTCCCGATTGGAATGGTGCGACCACTTCACTTTCAGGAATTTGATTGACTTGTTGCGAGTCTTGCGCTCAGTTTCTTCAAGAATAGCAACGGGGTGCTCATGATAAGACAAATCTTCTTGGAGGTCAATCTCTTCGAAGTTGATAGTGCGCTCAGGCGTCTTGAAGCACTTGCGGAGCTGTGACACATGGAACACATCGTGCACGTTCGCGAAGTTGGAAGGAAGCTCAAGTTGATAGGCGAGGTCGCCTCTTTTGCCAATGATCTTGAAAGGACCCATGTATCTAGGGGCAAGCTTCCCTTTGATACCGAACCGACGAGTGCCTTTCATTGGAGAGACGCGGAGGTAGACATGGTCTCCGATCTCGAAAGCCAAATCACGGTTCTTACTATCATAGTAACTCTTCTGGCGCGATTGCGCGGCTTTGAGATTATCACGGATGACTTTACACATTTCTTCAGCTTCAGTGATTAAGTCATTGCCAAGAAGTTGGCGTTCGCCAGTCTCTGACCAATTGAGAGGAGTACGGCACTTTCTGCCATAGAGAATCTCGAATGGGGCCTTGCCCGAACTCGCTTGGAAGCTGTTGTTGTAGGAGAATTCAGCATAAGGAAGACAATCTTCCCATTTCATGCCAAAGGAAATGACACAAGCCCTGAGCATATCTTCAAGAATTTGATTGACTCGCTCGACTTGGCCACTAGTTTGAGGATGGAAAGCTGTGCTGAAGCGAATGTTAGTGCCCATGGCCTTCTGGAAGGAGTCCCAGAACTTAGAGGTGAAGATGCTTCCACGATCTGAAGAAATCAATTGTGGAATGCCGTGCAAGGAGACAATTCTGGAGGTGTATAGCTCTGCCAGCTGAGCTGCTGTGATGGATTCTTTGATTGGAAGGAAATGAGCCACTTTAGAAAGCTTGTCGATGACAACGAAGATAGCATCATTTCCGCGCTTGGACTTGGGAAATCCAGTCACGAAGTCCATTTCGATATGATCAAACTTCCATTCCGGGATAGCAAGAGGTTGGAGGAGACCAGCTGGTCGTTGGTGTTCTGCTTTCACTCTTTGACAGACATCACATTCATTCACGAATTGAGCAATTTCTCGCTTCATTCGAGTCCACCAATACGACTGCTTGAGGTCATGATACATCTTCGTACTTCCAGGATGAATGGACAGAAGAGAAATGTGCGCCTCGTTCATTATGACTTTCCTTAGATCACCTTTAGGAACCACAATCCGGTCCTCGAAGAATAAAGTGTCTCTGTCATCAATGTGATAGCACTTGTATTTGGAAAGATCCTTGTCGATACCACGTTTCACCTTCTTCACCATGGCATCAAGGAGTTGTGCCTCACGAATTTGATCTTCCAAAGTAGGAGATACTATGAGGTTGGCAAGAAAGCCTTGAGGAACAACTTGGAGATTCAGCTTGCGGAAAGCTTCACAAAGATCAGGTTGGAAAGGCTTGAGGATTAAGCTGTTGCAATAAGCCTTCCTGCTTAAAGCGTCTGCAATGACATTGGCCTTGCCTGGAGTATATTCAATACTCGGATTGTACTCTTGAATCATTTCGACCCATCGAGTCTGCCTGAGGTTGAGGTTGGGCTGAGTGAAGATATACTTGAGACTCTTGTGATCAGTGAAAATGTCCACTTGTCTTCCCAACAAAAGATGTCTCCACGTTATTAATGCATGGACAACTGCCGCCAACTCAAGATCGTGAGGGGGGTAGTTCTTCTCGTTGGGCTTCAACTGACGAGAGGTATAGGCCACAACTTTCTTCTCTTGCATTAACACAGCACCGAGACCTTGGAGAGAAGCATCACAGAAAACTTTATATGGCTTGGATTCATCAGGAGGAGTCAAGACAGGAGCTGTGACTAGTTTCTCTTTGGGAGTGTTGAAAGCAACGTCACACTCAGGAGACCAGACATACTTCACATGCTTCTGGAGGAGGTTGGAAAGAGGCTTTGCAATCTTGGAGAAATTCTCAACGAATCTTCGGCAATAGCTTGCAAGACCCAGAAAACTGCGGAGCTTGTCGTGGAATTGTCACGGCAGATGTCCTTGAGCTAGGACTTAGTCGTGGAGCCATCGCAGCTAGGAAGCTTGAAGGGGTTAATGCGGGACAAGGAACACGAGGGTTTATACTGGTTCGGCCCCTTACGGTGAAGGTAAAAGCCTACGTCCAGTTGAGGTGGTATTGATTAGGGTTACGATCACCAGGGAGCTAAACTGCTATGCCCGGCTCTCGATGAGATTGTTCTTGTCCCTAAACCGCTGCCGGGTCGTCCCTTTATATAGGGAGGCTGACGCCCAGCAGCTCTCAGAGTCCCGGCCGGCTCATAAGAGTGTCCGGCTCGGACTCTCAGCTATTCTTGCCTTGCACTACAAGTTCTACCATGATAATGATTGTAACTACGGGCCTTAAGCCATATCCGGGTCTTAAGCCCATCTCTGGCCCACCGTCTTCAAGCTTGGCGCCGGGCTTCTGGTAATGACCATTAGAGTAACCCGGCCCCTCCTGGCGGGTGACTCTAAGGTCTATATCCTCAACATTAGGCCCCAGATTGATTTGAGCCGGCTCATGTCAATCTTCCATTCCTTCGACAGAAAACCTCCGGATAATCTGTCGTGCCGTCATCTTCCATTAAGCCCGTTTTTTACTCCGCCAGATCCGCAACGGATCTTTTTCTTTACTGTCATCCCGAAAATCGAGGCGTTTCGTGGGGAGATAACCACGCCGTGGTCTCCTTGATTCTCGCGCCCACTTATGAACTTGCCTTATAAATAGGCCGGCCCGACGGGCTCTCAGCCACTTCTCTCTCCATCTTCTTCCTCGTGCCACTGCTCCCCTGCCCGAGCTCTGCTACTGCCGCCGCCGTCGCGCCCCCGGTCTTCGTCAACCTTGGCCGTTGCGTCACCCTGACTCGGACCAGACAAACGGCGGCAACCTCCGCTCCTCTCCAGCTCCGGTGAGTCTCCGCTACTCCATAGGGCAGATCTGTACTAGGGCTCGAGTAGTTCGTCCGTGTTCTTCGTAGTTCATCACGGGCCTCAGTAGATTTGAATTTTGCTGCACCTTTTTGATCTTAGCTCTGTATAGGCTTACTACGGTCGACGTTGAGGACCCATTTTACATGCAAGTAGCTCTCTTTTTACTGCATAAGAACCTTGTTCGAGCCCAAGAACTTCTCCAGCGTATATTTCTAGGTCTAGAAACTTTTCTTTTGCCCGACTATTTTGATCCAAATTTTTTACTGCGATGTGTGAAACCTGTTTTACCACACTTAGTAAAAATTGCAATCCTTGAATCTCGGCGGTTTACAGTTCCGGTTTAAAGAAACCCCGCGCCATTAGAACTTTCCGGCTTAAAGAAAACCATGCGCCATAAAATTTCCGGCTTAGCTGTGATAAAGCCTGTAGACAATCAAATTACTCTCAATCCCTCGGTGGCTTAAATAGCCCGATGCACTTAAATGTATACCATTAGTCCCCTTCATAAGCCGCCACCTTGACCTTGAACCGTAGATTTCTTCCGGCTCATAATTAACCCGGACGTTTTTCCTTTTATCATAGACTGCCGACTTTCACCATGCCTCCCAAAGCTCCCATCACTTGCAACTGGATGAGGTCCAATGTCACCAATGAGACCCTAGCAGATTTTGTCAAGTCCGGATATCTGCCTAAGAAGGACGTCATGTCCTACCGTGCCCCTGACCCGTCAGAAGAGAGACCACAGCCAAAGGACGGGGAGGTAGTGATTTTTGCGGATCATATGAGCCGGGGCTTCGCATCGCCCGGTTCAAAGTTTTTCAGAGACGTTCTGAACTTCTTCGATCTGCGGCCTCAGGACATAGGACCCAACTCAGTGTCCAATATCTGCAACTTCCAAGTGTTCTGCAAGGTTTACCTTGGAGAAGAACCTAGTCTGCTCCTCTTCAGAGAGCTTTTTTACTTAAACCGTCAGAATGAGTGCGCCAATGGACCAAGTCTAGAGCTAGGTGGCATCTCCATTCAACGGCGAAGAGACTGTCTTTTCCCTTATGCCGAGCCTCCGAGCCACCCAAAGGACTGGAACATGACTTGGTTCTATTGCCAAGATACGTCACCGGCTAATGAAAGTCCGCTGCCCGGCTTTCGCCCATCATGTCTGGAGTCAACACACCCATTGTCAGACAAACTGACTCCGGCGGAGCGCCAGCCTCTGCTCCCCACCATCAACAAGATCAAGGCTCTCCTGGGCAATGGTCTGAATGGAATCGATCTGGTCCGGGTCTGGATCTCATGGCGGGTGATCCCATTGAGCCGCCGGCCCGGCTTAATGTGTGAGTACACGAGCCGAAAAGACGACCCTCAGAGACACAGCCGCAATGATCTTCCTGAAGACGTTGCAGAGGAGATGACCAAGGCTCTCTTGAACGAGAGCCTGGCAGACTGTGGAAGGACCGGGTTAGCCCCCTTCTGCAAGACCAACCCAGCCCCAGCGGTAAGCCGCCAATCTGAACATCCTATCTTCTTCTGTATATGACTTTCATCTGAATCGTTTAAAGAAATCACCATTGTATTTTTCAGGCTGACGACAAGTTCTGGCGGGTCAAATATGACCATGAGGCGGCCAAGAAGGCCAGAAAGGTGAAGAAAGCCGCCAAGAAAGCCGCCCCTCGCAAGAAAGGAAGCAGGCCTACTGCTTCAGAGCTGATGCAATTAAGCGACAGCTCCGAGTCAGAGGTAACCCCTGAGCCTTTAAGTCCTTGCTGTATTCACTGTTTGTTGCTGTCCGCCTTATCAATACTTGCTCATTGACAGGATGACACCGGCGCAAGTAACCCGGTGGTTGAAGAGGTAATGTCACTTTCCTCCGACTCGGAGCCCTTGCCAAAGCTGAAAGTCCGAAGGGTAACCCGGAAAGTAAGCTTTTCACATCCTTTAGCTTATCAAGATCCTCAATTTATTTTGAAGCGACAGGTTCATGAAAGCCGGCGTCACACCCGGACCAACAAGGACACCGACCTCTCCTCCAGGTTACTTGACACATCAAGGAAGCGCCGAACTGAGGTTATTTCCCACTTGTACCCTTTTCATCCGTTGGCGGGTGTTGTCCGTCAGCCACTCAATTCTTCTGACTCAAATTATCAGGAGACCTCCCCCTCTTCGGGCGACTCTATGCAGTCGAGTCTTCCGGCTTTCAAGACCGCGCCCGGGTAATGACAACCATCTCATTATACTTGTCTGTACTTACCCTTTTTGTGCTTAACGTTTCTGTCCTTTCAGTGCCCAGGAAAAGCTCACCAAGAGAGCGAAGAAGACCAAGTCAGCCGGAGTGCCGGATTTACCTGAACCGGAGGTGACAGCTCAAGAACCGCCAGCTGCCTCCGCCCCCGAAGCCACCATTCCAACCGACAAGGCACCTGAGGCCGCTGCCCCAACTACCAAGGCAACTACAGAAGCTTCTGTTAATCCGGAGGCCTCCAGCTCGGCTCCACCAGCAGACGACCCGGACGTGGTAATCACCCGGACGGAGTTCGTTGAGCCGGGGAGACCTACCGTGCTGGCCAAGTGCTCCGCTAAGGGGGAGTTGCTGCAGCCCCACCGGGTGAACCTGGACCTCTCCGGCAACACCAACCTGAGCATTGGAGAGCTCGTCTCTGGCTACATCAGCCAAGTGCACAAGAGCCGGGACGCAGAGGTTGCCATGGTGAACCAGATCCAGCAGAAATCTGAGGTATCATTCTGCTGTCCTCTTACTTACTGCATAGTTACCTTTACCATGCTAGCCCCCAAGTCGACGACTTATGATTGAATATGTTGTAGACTTTAGGTTCCGGCTTACTCAATTGAGCCGGCAGTTTGTAGATAGATACGTTCAATATGCATTAGCCCCCAAGTGCCAAGTGTCTTTGCTTGGAAAACGCTTGGGACTTATATAGTAACTGTTCATGCCATAACCCGGAAATTTATACAGGCTGCTGGCAAGAAGCTTGAGGCTGACCTTGCTGATGTCAAGAGCCGGCTGAAGATGCAAGAGATGGAGACCCGGAAGGCAAACGCCAAGTTCGTGTCCAGCATCGCCGCGCAAGAAAAGCTGAAGACGGAGTTCGACGCTGAGCGGAAGGCGTGGGCCGAAGAAAAGGCCGCATTGGTGAACCGGGCTGAACAGGCGGAGAAGGCTCTCTCCGAGAAGACCGCCGAGCTCTCTGGCCTAAAGCGCCAAGTGTCCCAGATCGTGGCCGCAATCTTCGGTAAGTCATCGCGCCGGCTTTCATCAAGTTTAGAATGTTTATATCTCATAATTTCATCCTTGTCGGCGGCTTATCTGACTCTGTTAAACAGGTCCCAGAAGTGCCAACCTCAACCAGAGCGTGGTAACCAAGCTGAAGGCTGTGTATACCCTGGTGGAGCAGCTCTACACCGGGTCACAGCGTGCCTTAGCTGTGGTGGCCCTATCCAACGAGGTGCCGACTCACCTGGCAGAAGTCCTTCGCCGGCTCGCTGTACTGCCTCAACGGATCCAAGAGCTGCGACGGGCCTCTGCAAGAGCCGGAGCGATCGCCGCGCTGAGCCAGGCCAAGGCATTCCTGCCGGAGTTAGACCCGGCGGACATCGCCCTTGGCTATCCAAGCCTGAAGGAAGACGGCTCAGCTTTCGATCAGAAGGACTTCGCAGCTTGCGTGAAGGCCGTACGCCCGGTGGCCACCCTTATCGGGAACGACACAGATCTGACCAAGTACCAGCCGGGTTACAATGCGGAGAATCAGAGGATTCCAACCCCTCGCTATGAAGCCCTCAACTTGATCCCGCCGGCTCGTCAGCACACTTTCGCCCCGGAGATTGACCCGGCCGGGTTAATTGACGAGGAAGCCCAATTCGAAGCTCTCAGCGGCATCGACTGGAAGTCATCAACTTTCCAGGTCTTGGGATCAGCCGGAGGAGAAGACAGGAACGAGCCGGAGACTTCAACTCAGCAAGCGTCGTAACTCGGCTGGCGGTTTACCAAACAATGCCTCACCCTTTTGGACTCAACGAGTCTTGTAATAGAATAGGACCAACACTTTATTTTTGCCGTGTCACCGTGCACGCCTTGAATGCTGAAGTCTTTTGAAGTTCTCTTTGATGTTTCTCCGGGTCATAATCAATCCTTTGTTTTTCTTAACCTCAAAAGAGGTGCCTTTAATTATCCTGCATAGAAGGGCAAATCACAAGTCTCGAGGCGGCTTACCGCCCTGAGAATCATAAATTTTAGATAACCCGGAATATGAATCAAAAAGGACTTGTCTTCAATGATATCCTGAATACAGCCGTAAGAACATACTTAATGGCCTGCAAGCATACTTCCGGTTTAGATAACCCGGATAAGAAGGTTGGTACCGCAACTCCGGTTTACCTGTCTTATAACACCCATTGCGTTCAGCAATACTGTAAACCAAAGTTAAGCCGGCAAAGTGAGACCCGGCTGTACACACCTTGACATAATCAGAGAAAACTTGTGATAAAGCGGAAGAACTTAGGGGCTTCCGGTTCGAATACGACCAGAGACCCGGCCCAAAGGGGTTAAGCTAAGATTCGGATACGATCATATAGCCCCCAGTGGGTGTGGCGATGCCAATCAAGAGGGTACCGACAGCTATGTTCTCTTTGGTTCGAATACGACCCATGTTTGAACAGGAAGCCCCCAAGTGATTTTAAGAATTGTTTAACGACGCTGATTCGAATATGATCCACGTCGGTTCTCAAAGGGGTTAAACTATGATTCAAATATGATCAGAGAAAACCTCCCAATGAGCTCGGCACTTTGCCAATCAAATGGGTATCAACAGCTATGTTCTCTTTGGTTCGAATACGACCCATGTTTGAACAGGAAGCCCCCAAGTGACCATATTACCCGCGGCAAGATTCGAATACGATCATAAGCCGGATCCTCGTTCAAGTTACCATGTTAATCTTGTAAAGAAAACACGTGCACATTTGGAGGAGAAAAAAGGACAGAGGTTCTGCTTTATTGCTTATCATAATATATACATGGCTGAGAGAAATATGTACATTATGAGAGCCGGTGGCTCAAGTGTAGTAAGGCCGAAGCTGAGCTATGTTCCACGGCCGACGGGTCTCTTCCTCCGACTTACGTGAATCTTTGTGCTCCCGAATGTCAATGAGGTAATATGACCCGTTGTGCAAGTTCTTGCTGACCACAAAGGGCCCTTCCCAAGGCGGGGATAACTCGTGTGCATCTGTTTGATCCTGGATAAGCCGGAGCACGAGATCGCCTTCCTGGAAGACCCGGGATTTAACCCGGCGGCTATGATAACGGCGCAGGTCTTGTTGATAAATCGCTGAACGGGCTGCTGCCATATCACGCTGTTCGTCCAACAAGTCAAGAGCATCTTGGCGCGCCTATTCATTATCCGCCTCAACATAAGCCGCCACTCGAGGTGAGTCATGACGGATGTCACTGGGGAGGACTGCTTCCGCCCCGTAAACCATGAAGAAAGGCGTGAAGCCTGTAGACCTGTTAGGAGTAGTGTTGATGCTCCATAACACGGAGGGCAACTCCTCCACCCAACAACCCGGCGTCCGTTGCAAAGGGACCAAAAGCCGGGGCTTGATGCCCTTCAGAATCTCCTGATTAGCTCTCTCAGCTTGACCATTGGATTGAGGATGAGCCACTGAGGAAACATCAAGTCGGATATGCTCTCGTTGACAAAACTCTTCCATGGCGCCTTTGGATAGATTGGTGCCATTGTCGGTTATAATGCTGTGCGGAAAGCCAAAGCGGAAAATCACCTTTTTCATAAATTGAACCGCCGTGGCTGCATCGCACTTGCTAACTGGCTCAGCTTCCACCCACTTTGTGAATTTGTCAACTGCCACCAAGAGGTGGGTCTTCTTATCCTTGGACCTTTTAAAAGGCCCAACCATATCAAGCCCCCAGACAGCAAAGGGCCAAGTAATTGGGATCATCCTCAGCTCTTGAGCCGGTATGTGAGCCCGTCGCGAGAACCTTTGGCAACCATCACACTTACTGACTAAGTCCTCTGCATCAGCATGAGCCGTCAACCAATAGAAACCATGACGAAAAGCCTTGGCCACAAGAGACTTTGAGCCGGCGTGATGGCCACAATCCCCTTCATGGATCTCACGCAAGATTTCTTGACCTTCCTCAGGGGAGACACAACGCTGAAACGCCCCTGTGACGCTGCGATGATGCAACTCGCCATCGATAACGATCATTGACTTAGCCCGCCGGGTTATTTGCCTGGCCAAAGTTTCATCCTCAGGCAACTCGCCCCGGGTCATGTAAGCCAGATACGGCATTGTCCACTCTGGTATGATATGGAGAGCCGCCACCAGTCGTGCCTCCGGGTCAGGGACAGCCAAATCTTCCTCTGTAGGCAACTTAACAGAAGGGCTATACAGGACGTCCAGGAAAGTGTTAGGCGGCACCGGCTTTCGCTGAGAGCCTAGCCGGCTTAGAGCATCAGCTGCCTCGTTCTTCCTGCGATCAATGTGCTCTACTTGGTAGCCCTGAAAGTGCCCAGCAATGGCATCAACTTCGCGGCGATAAGCCGCCATGAGAGGGTCCTTAGAGTCCCACTTGCCTGATACCTGTTGAGCCACCAAGTCTGAGTCACCGAAACACCTTACCCGGCTCAAGCTCATCTCCTTAGCCATCCGAAGACCGTGGAGCAAGGCCTCGTACTCAGCCGCGTTGTTAGTGCAAGGAAACATCAACTGTAGCACATAATGGAACTTGTCACCTTTAGGGGAAGCCAATACAACTCCAGCCCCCGAGCCTTCCAACTGCCTGGACCCGTCGAAGTGAATAGTCCAATATGTGTTATCCGGCTTCTGCTCGGGCACCTGTGACTCTGTCCAATCATTGATGAAATCCACCAAGGCCTGAGATTTAACAGCAGTGCGTGGCACGTACTTGAGACCATGAGGTCCCAGTTCTTATAGCCCACTTAGCAATTCTCCCTGTGGCCTCTCTGTTTTGAATGATATCACCAAGAGGGGCAGAACTGACCACAGTTATGGGATGACCCTGGAAATAATGCTTAAGCTTCCGGCTTGCCATGAACACAACATAAACAAGCTTCTGCCATTGCGGATACCACTGTTTGGACTCGATGAGCACTTCGCTGACATAATAAACCGGCCGCTGAACCGGATGCTCCTTACCCTCTTCCTTGCGCTCCACCACTATAGCCACACTGACGGCTCGTGTGTTCGCCGCCACATATAATAATAAGGGATCCTTATCAACCGGAGCAGCAAGGACTGGAGGCTCTGCCAGCTGCTTCTTCAACTCCTCAAAGGCGGTATTAGCTGCATCATTCCAGACAAAGTTATCAGTTTTCTTCATCAACTGATATAAGGGCATGGGCTTCTCACCCAAACGGCTTATAAACCGGCTTAAAGCAGCGATGCGACCCGCCAAGCGCTGAACGTCGTTTATACACGCCGGCTGAGCCAGGGAGGTGATGGCCTTGATCTTCTCCGGGTTAGCCTCAATGCCTCTGTCAGAAACCAAGAAACCCAAGAGTTTGCCTGCAGGAACCCCAAAGACACACTTGGCCGGGTTAAGCATCATCTTGTAGACCCGGAGATTATCAAAGGTTTCTCTCAAATCATCTATCAGGGTTTCCTCCTTTATGGATTTAACCACAATGTCGTCCACATAAGCATGAACATTACGCCCAATCTGTTTATGAAGACAGTTCTGCACGCAACGCTGATAAGTCGCCTGTGCACACTTGAGTCCAAAGGGCATGGATACATAGCAGAAGGCTCCAAAGGGAGTGATGAACGCCGTCTTCTCCTGGTCCTTAACTGCCATTTTAATCTGATGATATCCAGAATAAGCGTCCAGAAAACTTAAACGCGCACAACCGGCCGTAGCATCAATAATTTGATCAATACGGGGAAGGGCAAAAGGATCAGCCGGACACGCCTTATTTAAGTCCGCGTAGTCCACACACATCCGCCAAGTGCCGTTCTTCTTGAGTACGAGCACCGGGTTAGCCAACCACTCTGGGTGGAAGACTTCAACAATAAACCCGGCCGCCAAGAGCCGGGCCACCTCTTCACCAATAGCTTTCCGCCTCTCTTCATTAAACCGCCGAACGAACTGCCTGACCGGCTTAAATTTCGGATCAACATTGAGAGTGTGCTCAGCGAGTTCTCTAGGTACACCTGGCATGTCAGAAGGTTTCCATGCGAAGATGTCCCTATTCTCACGGATGAACTCGATGAGCGCGCCTTCCTATTTTGGATCCAGATTGGCACTGATGCTAAATTGCTGAGATGAATCCCCTGGAATGAAATCAACAAGTTTAGTCTCATCAGCTGACTTAAATTTCATTGTCGGCTCATGCTCCGTAGTCGGCTTTTTTAGAGAGGTCATATCAGTTGGGTCAACATTGTCCTTGTAAAACTTCAACTCCTTTGTAGCACAAACAGATTCTGCATAAGCCGCATCGCCTTCCTCACACTCCAGAGCCACCTTCCGGCTGCCGTGAACCGTAATGGTCCCATTGTGACCCGGCATCTTGAGCTGCAAGTACACATAACACGGCCGTGCCATGAACTTGGCGTAAGCCGGCCGCCCAAATATAGCATGGTACGGGTTTTTATCTTAACCACCTCAAAGGTCAATTTCTCCACCCTGTAGTTGTTCTCATCTCCAAAGGCCACTTCCAATTCGATCTTGCCGACTGGATAAGCCGACTTACCAGGTACCACACCGTGGAAAATAGTGTTGGACTGGCTGAATTTCTTATCCACCAACCCCATACGGCGAAAAGTCTCATAATAGAGGATGTTGATGCTGCTGCCTCCATCCATGAGCACCTTTGTGAACTTATATCCTCCCACTTGAGGAGTCACCACTAAGGCCAAGTGGCCCGGGTTATCCACCCGGGGAGGGTGATCCTCCCTACTCCACACTATAGGCTGCTCAGACCACCGCAAGTAGCGTGGAACCGCCGGCTCAACAGCATTCACAGCCCTCTTATGAAGCTTCTGATCTCGCTTACACAGACTGGTGGTAAATACATGATACTGTCCACCGCTAAGCTGCTTTGGATTGGTCTGGTAACCCCCCTGCTGCTGTTGATGACCCTGGCCAGACTGCTGGTTAAAGCCCCCTTGACCGTTCTGAGGATTAGAATTTGAGCCGCCGCCCGGGCCATGAAAGCCGCCGGCGCCTGAGCCGCCGCCCGGGCCATTGTAATTCTTAAAGGCCTTCATAATTGCACAACCCTTCCACAGATGAGTCGCTGGCTTCTCTCTAGAGCCATGCCTTGGACAAGGCTCATTCAACAGCTGCTCCAGCGTCGGTCCTGACCCGCCGCCTCGGGGAGGGGGTCTCCCCTTACGTCGCTGGTTATTCCCTTGTGAGCTGGCGTTGGCTACAAACTCTAGGCTGCCATCTGCCTTGCACTTGCCTCCTCCTTGGTTCCCCGGGTTATGCTGAGGACCCTTGCCATTGCCATTCTTCTTTTCCTTCCCTGTCCTTTCATCATCTGAAGGGGGATCCTTGGTACCATCAGAATCAGCGTACTTGACAAGAGCTGCCATTAGTGTACCCATATCACTGCAGTCGCGCTTAAGCCGCCCGAGTTTCATCTTCAGGGGCACAAAACGACAATTCTGCTCCAGCATTAAAACTGCTGAGCCGGCATTCATCTTGTCTGGCGAGTGTATGATCTCCTTAACCCGGCGAACCCAATGTGTCGTAGACTCGCCCTCCTGCTGCTTACAGTTAGTCAAATCCACAATGACATAGACTGCCTAAAGGTATCTTTGAAGTTTTGGATGAACCGGGCTTTCAGCTCAGCCCAAGACCCGATGGAATTCGGTGGTAGCCCCTTTAACCAAGTGCGGGCAGTCCCATCCAACATCATGGTGAAGTACTTGGCCATTGCCGCCTCACTGACCTCCAGTAGTTCCATGGCCATCTCATAAATCTCGATCCAGGCTGCGGGTTGTAAGTCAGCCGTGTAGTTGGGCACCTTCCTAGGGCCTTTGAAGTCCTTGGGTAAACGTTCATTGCGGATAGCTGGCACTAAACAGGGGACACCGCCCGTCCTGGTAGGGATACCCACGTCGACGGAAGTCGTCGGATAAGCCGGGGGGTCTGGTAAGCCGTCAATTGAGGCACCTGCTCCGCCTCTTGCCGCGCTCTGTCCTGGTCTGCTGCGTGAAAGGCTCCGTTATGAACCGGGCCATGGCCAGGGGGCGGGTCATGGCGTCGGACGTTACTTGAGCCGGTCGCTGAGACCATGTGCCTGTTGTAACTCGGGCTCCGGCCTGGGCGAGGGGTCGAGTGGATCCTGTCCCGGCTGTAGGAGTACGCCTCTTGTTGTGCCAGTGCTGTCTGAAGGAGTTCCCTGACCCGGCGGGTTTCAATAGCCGTCGGAGAGTCGCCAGTCGTGCTGCCGCAGCGACCATGTTCTCCAGCGGGTTATTATAATGACCCGGTGGTATTGGCACGTACTGAGGCGGGGCAGGGGGCACCTGGGGAGGCCCCATCACTTGTGGCTGAATAGGGGTCCCAAACCCGGGCACTATGACCCCTGGCGGGTTACTAGACCCTGCGCCTGGCATGTTGAAGAGGTTGCGTGGATCGTAAACCGGAGGGAGTCGAGATTGGGCTTTTTGCTGCCTCCTTCTCAGGACCTCATTGGCCGCGTTTTGATCCATCGTGAGCCGGAAGGACTGCGCTTGAATCAACTGGGTTTGGGCATCGAGAGCCGCCCGCTCCGCAGTCATCCTGATCCCTTCCGCTGCCAGATCCTCCTTAGCCTTCACTAGATCCAATTTTAACTGTGCCACCTCCGCATCATGATGAGCTTGATCCGCCGGGTCAACCGTGGCGGTTAACAGGGCCGTCATCTTGTCCGTGAGATCCATCAGCACCTGAGCTGGAGAAGGCACCGGGTTTCCCGCTCCAGCAGCGGGGTTCTGAACAGGCTGCGCACCGGCCATAAAGATTCCAACCCGGCTTGGCGGCTCAAATAGGTCCGGAATACTGTCACCATCGGAACAACCCATGAGCCTGCCATCTTGAAGTTGATACAACGAGTTTGACTCATCGGTGGCTGACTCGCCGTCAGAGCCGGCGGCCGTCTCATCACCAGATCCAGATCGATCAGAGAGTCCTCCATGGATACACCCCACAAAAGCATGCCTTAAGGCAGGCCGGGCCCGGGCGGGTCGCGCACGCTGAGCCGTCTCGATGAGATCGGCGCAGAGACCCGGCTCAGGGCCCGGCTCACCAATCTTGCCAATGAAAACATGAACTCCGCCGAAGGGGACCCGGTACCCGTACTCAATTGAGCCGGCGTCAGGGCCCCAGTTTGCATCGTCGATGTAGAGCTTGCCGCGACGACTCTTGGTCATCCGGCCCACAGCGTATCCCTTGAGCCCTTCGAAGCTGCCCTTCAAGAACTCAAATCCACCGTGCGCTGGCCCCACGGTGGGCGCCAACTGTCGTGGAATTGTCACGGCAGATGTCCTTGAGCTAGGACTTAGTCGTGGAGCCATCGCAGCTAGGAAGCTTGAAGGGGTTAATACGGGACAAGGAACACGAGGGTTTATATTGGTTCGGCCCCTTACGGTGAAGGTAAAAGCCTACGTCCAGTTGAGGTGGTATTGATTAGGGTTACAATCACCAGGGAGCTAAACTGCTATGCCCGGCTCTCGATGAGATTGTTCTTGTCCCTAAACCGCTGCCGGGTCGTCCCTTTATATAGGGAGGCTGACGCCCAGCAGCTCTCAGAGTCCCGGCCGGCTCATAAGAGTGTCCGGCTCGGACTCTCAGCTATTCTTGCCTTGCACTACAAGTTCTACCATGATAATGATTGTAACTACGGGCCTTAAGCCATATCCGGGTCTTAAGCCCATCTCTGGCCCACCGTCTTCAAGCTTGGCGCCGGGCTTCTGGTAATGACCATTAGAGTAACCCGGCCCCTCCTGGCGGGTGACTCTAAGGTCTATATCCTCAACAGAGCTGCTTGACATTTTGAGGAGGTTCCCAATTCACAACTGCGGACACCTTCTCGGGGTTAACAGCGATGCCCTTGGCAGAGATGATGTGACCAAGGAAAAGAACTTCATCGAGGCAAAACTCACATTTGGAGAACTTCGCATAGAATTGATACTGTCTGAGCTTGTCGAGCACCAATCGCAAATGTTTGGCATGATCCTGCTTATTCTTGGAGAAGACCAAGATATCATCGAGATACACCAGAACGAATTCATTGGTATAGGGGTTGAAGATGAAATTCATCATCCGAGAGAACACCGGAGGAGCATTGACAAGGCCGAAAGACACGACAGTATATTCATAAGAACCAAAGCTTGTTCTGAATGATGTCTTGGGAATATCTTCTTCACGAATGCGAATCTGATGATAACCCATACGAAGGTCAAGCTTCGAGAATACTTTAGCCCCTTTGAGTTGCTCAAATATCTCATTGATGTTGGGAAGTGGATACTTGTTCTTGATTGTCCTCTTGTTCAATGGACGGTAGTCGACACAAAGTCGGTCCGTGCCATCCTTCTTCTTGACAAAAAGAACACCACAACCCCATGGAGAAGAACTCGGTCTGATCAAACCCAGACGTTCTTGTTCATCGAGCTACTTCTTCAATTCCTTCAGCTCGTTGGGTCCAAGTTTGTATGGACGCTTGCAAACGGGTTCAGTACCAGGCTCTAGTTTGATAACGAACTCAACTGTCCGATGAGGAGGCATACCCGGAAGCTCTTCTGGAAAGACATCTTGATACTCACAAACGACTGGAATTTGAGAGATGGCATTCAATTCGCCCTTCTCATTGAGAGAGAAAAACCGAATGGTTTCATCACGAGCGGCAAAAATAATGACATCCTCAGAAGAATGTGTCAATTGAATTTCCCTGGCAGCACAATCAAGTTGAGCCTTGTGCTTAGAAAGCCAGTCCATCCCGAGAATAAGATCAATATCTGAGTCACCAAGAACAATTGGAGAAGACTGAAATTTATAGTCGCCCATCTTGATGGAAACATCGGGAGCAACCAAACTAGAAGACAAAAGCTTACCCGGAGAAACAACTTGCATAACTTTGGATAAAATCTCTGTGTCAACATTGTGCTTTGATGCAAATGGGTATGACAAGAAAGAATGCGATGCACCAGTATCAAAAATAACTTTTGCAGGAATATCATTAACTGAGAGATTACCCATTATCACATCCATAGATTCCTCCGCTTGAGCTGCATTCATCATGTCCACCTTAGCAGACTTTGGATTATCCTTGACCACTGCATTGCTGGAAGATCTGACGGGAGGAGGAGGAGGAAGACGCCTTTGGTTGAAACACTTGTTAGCATAGTGACCTTTCTGCTGACATTTGTTGCAAGTCACCTCCGAGAGTGGACGGTGATAAGGAGCATTGGACTTTGGAGCTTGATTCTGAGACTTGTTCTGATAGCCAGAGTTGGAAGAGTTGGAAGAACCATGGCCACCTTTGTTCTTCTGCTGGTAAGGCTGACGAAACGGAGGAGGAGGAGGCAACCAGAACTTCTGTTGCTTAGCAGTCACAAGTGAGGAAGAAGAAGACTGAACTGCGTCTCTGACTCTCTTCTTAGAAGCCTCACACTTGAGCTGAGCAGCCTCTTGCTTCAGTGCCATATTATAGAATTGATCAAACTGAGTAGGCTCAACAAGAACGAGAGCTAACTGCAGATCCTCTTTAAGGCCACCTCTGAAGTGATAGATCATGCTCTTTTCATCAGGAACGTCTTGTTTAGCGAAGCGAGCAAGTTTCTGAAACTGAATGTTGTATTGATACACAGACTTGTTGCCTTGCTTGAGATTGCGGAACTCCTCACGCTTGCTCTCAACAACACTTTGTGGAATGTGGTGCGCTTTGAAGTCCGGACAGAAGTCAGTCCAAGTGATCACACGACCTCCTCTGGAATCTTTGTATTGTTGATACCAATCAGCAGCTTGGTCCTTGAGCTGGAAAGAAGCGAACTTGACATAGTCCTCAGGCCTGACATTGCTACATTCAAAATGCTTGTTGATGTCCACGAGCCAATCATCGGCATCCGTGGCCTCGGCACAGTAGCTGAAAGACTTGGGCTGATTTGCGAGAAACTAGTTGAGAGTGGCAAAGTGAAGCTGATTGTTGCCTTGACCTTGATTGCCTTGCCCTTGAGTACGTTCTTGCAAGAGTTGCAGAATCATCTGAGCATTGGCGTTGGTGGCTGCCATGATAGCTTGCCATGCCTCCGGAGGCGGAGGTGGTGGCGGAGGGTTCGCTTGACTCCCTTCATTGCGATTCGGATACTGACGCGTTGGCGGAGCCATCCTGAAGAGGGTGACATCCGTTAGCATCTTGATAGACAAATAGATAAGTAGAATCAACGGATAGAAATTGCAACATATAGTCTTCACAATAAACATTCGAACGAAGATGAACGAATGAATTCCGTAGTAAATCATCACTCTTCCATAAGTTGAGAAGCCACTTGAACAAGATATGGAATCAACATATGAATTCGAAGCAACTCGAATACCACAATACAAAACAAAACAAAGTATTGGCTTGCAGAATAAGCCGGAACAAACATATGATCGAGATTTCGTCCGAAGTTTTCGTGGTGGGGCCCACACGGGCTCAATCGTACAGCACCATCATGTACAAGGCTGTGCACATGACATACGAAGCGTCCCCGAGTCGGCAAAGCCATGGACTCTTTAAGACACTACGAGACCACTGTAAAATCAACCGTGGAAAGGCGAACCACTAGACGTCGAACCCCAATCTCATATCATGCATCTGTCGGAAAGATATCCTAAGGCTACTTGAATTCCCACTTATAAACTCCCGAAACTTTCTGGTTATGCAATCTGGTGTAGGGGATACAGGGGACACAAAATATATCACCCAAACTAGCAATCCCTAGATCCAGCTGTATCCATCCGTCAACACATAACCAAGAAACCTTCGGAAATCGTTTACCTCAACCTTCGAAAAACATCCGTTATACCAATTATGGCAATACTCCCGAACTCCCGCCCCAGTACTGGGTGGCGCCGAGGTGATCTCACCAACAACTTCATAAAAGAGATTTCGATGTCGACGAAACTCAGGTATTCCAGAACTGCAACGATAAAATTGTGACGACAACACCTCGGAGCTCAACTCCCCGGGACACTGCCACAACCCCTAAATGTCAGGAGGCACCAAGAACAATGTTCTCGTCACAAAACCATCGGAACGATTCCAAGATACCCGCGTGATCCTAAAAAAAATTTTTAGTGAAATTTGAGGAGAAAAGAGTCAAACTTCTACGTCAGGAGACCTCACCAGAGCGACGAAGGGACTGAGGAGTAAAAGAATCCTACTCTCTGATATATATAATCCTAAGACTCAAAACATTTTTGTTCTAGACTCAACAACGCCAGCGATTCGATCAAGCAGGGGGCTCCTAAGTCGGGGATGGCTCTGATTACCAACTTGTAACGCCCACGATGCGGCTATATCTCCCACGTGTCGAGGCACGACTTAGAGGCATAACCGCATAGTGGTTTTGTCGCAAGAAGGGTCATCTTCACACAATCCCATGTAATGAACAAGAATGGGATAAAGAGTTGGCTTACAATCGCCACTTCACACAATACATAAATATTATCATACATCATCCAAAATACAAGCATATAGACCGACTACGGTCAAAAATCCAGATGAAAATAAGACAACCCCAAATGCTAGATCCCCGATCGTCCCAACTGGGCACCACTACTGATCATCAGGAAAAGACACATAGTAACGACCACGTTCCTCGTCGAACTCCCACTTGAGATCGACCCCATCATCTGCACTGGCATCGTCGGCACCTGCAACTGTATGGTAGAATCTGTGAGTCACGAGGACTCAGCAATCTCACACCCGCGAGATCAAGACTATTTAAGCTTATAGGAAAGGATGGTGTAAATAGGTGGAGCTGCAGCGGCAATAAGCATATATGGTGGCTAACTTACGCGAAAGAGAGCGAGAAGAGAAGCAATGGAGCGGTCGTCATCTAGCAATGACCAAGAAGTGATCCTGAACACCTACTTACGTCATACATAACTCAGACTGTGTTCACTTCCCGGACTCCGCCGAGAAGAGACCATCACAGCTACACACGCAGTTGATGTATTTTAATTGGGTCAAGTGACAAGTTCTCTACAACCGGACATTAACAAATTCCCATCTGCCTCATAACCGCGGGCACGGCTTTCGAAAGATAATACCCTGCAGGGGTGTCCCAACTTAGCCCATCATAAGCTCTCACGGTCAACAAAGGATAAACCTTCTCCTGGAAAGACCCGATCAGTCTCGGAATCCCGGTTTACAAGACATTTCGACAATGGTAAAACAAGACCAGCAAAGCCGCCCGAATGTGCCGACAAATCCCGATAGGAGCTGCACATATCTCGTTCTCAAGGCACACCGGATGAGACATCCTACGAGTAAAACCAGACCTCGAGTTTCCAGGAGGGGCCCCCGCAGTCTGCTCAGTTCGGACCAACACTCGAAGGAGCACTGTCCCGGGGGGGGGGGGTAAAATAAGATGACCCTCGGGCTCGTGAAAACCCGGGGAAAAAGGCTTAGGTAGCAAATGGTAAAACCAAGGTTGGGCCTTGCTGGAGGAGTTTTATTCAAGGCGAACTGTCAAGGGGGTCCCATAAATCACCCGACCGCGTAAGGAACGCAAACTCAAGGAACATAATCCCGGTATAACAGTAACTAGGGCGGCAAGAGTGGAACAAAACACCAGGCATAAGGCCGAGCCTTCCACCCTTTACCAAATATATAGATGCATTAATTAAATAAGAGATATTGTGATATCCCAACATATCCATGTTCCGACATGGAACAAACTTCAACTTCACCTGCAACTAGCAACGCTATAAGAAGGGCTGAGCAAAAGCGGTAACTTAGCCAAACAACGGTTTGCTAGGAAAGGATGGTTAGGGGCTGACATGGCAAAATGGGAGTCATGATATAGCTTGTGATAGGTAGCGGAGCATGGCAATAGAGCGAACAACTAGCAAAGTGTTGAGGATATAGACCTTAGAGTCACCCGCCAGGAGGGGCCGGGTTACTCTAATGGTCATTACCAGAAGCCCGGCGCCAAGCTTGAAGACGGTGGGCCAGAGATGGGCTTAAGACCCGGATATGGCTTAAGGCCCGTAGTTACAATCATTATCATGGTAGAACTTGTAGTGCAAGGCAAGAATAGCTGAGAGTCCGAGCCGGACGCTCTTATGAGCCGGCCGGGACTCTGAGGGCTGCTGGGCGTCAGCCTCCCTATATAAAGGGACGACCCGGCAGCGGTTTAGGGACAAGAACAATCTCATCGAGAGCCGGGCATAGCAGTTTAGCTCCCTGGTGATTGTAACCCTAATCAATACCACCTCAACTGGACGTAGGCTTTTACCTTCACCGTAAGGGGCCGAACCAATATAAACCCTCGTGTTCCTTGTCCCGTATTAACCCCTTCAAGCTTCCTAGCTGCGATGGCTCCACGACTAAGTCCTAGCTCAAGGACATCTGCCGTGACAATTCCACGACAGTTGGCGCCCACCGTGGGGCCAGCGCACGGTGGATTTGAGTTCTTGAAGGGCAGCTTCGAAGGGCTCAAGGGATACGCTGTGGGCCGGATGACCAAGAGTCGTCGCGGCAAGCTCTACATCGACGATGCAAACTGGGGCCCTGACGCCGGCTCAATTGAGTACGGGTACCGGGTCCCCTTCGGCGGAGTTCATGTTTTCATTGGCAAGATTGGTGAGCCGGGCCCTGAGCCGGGTCTCTGCGCCGATCTCATCGAGACGGCTCAGCGTGCGCGACCCGCCCGGGCCCGGCCTGCCTTAAGGCATGCTTTTGTGGGGTGTATCCATGGAGGACTCTCTGATCGATCTGGATCTGGTGATGAGACGGCCGCCGGCTCTGACGGCGAGTCAGCCACCGATGAGTCAAACTCGTTGTATCAACTTCAAGATGGCAGGCTCATGGGTTGTTCCGATGGTGACAGTATTCCGGACCTATTTGAGCCGCCAAGCCGGGTTGGAATCTTTATGGCCGGTGCGCAGCCTGTTCAGAACCCCGCTGCTGGAGCGGGAAACCCGGTGCCTTCTCCAGCTCAGGTGCTGATGGATCTCACGGACAAGATGACGGCCCTGTTAACCGCCACGGTTGACCCGGCGGATCAAGCTCATCATGATGCGGAGGTGGCACAGTTAAAATTGGATCTAGTGAAGGCTAAGGAGGATCTGGCAGCGGAAGGGATCAGGATGACTGCGGAGCGGGCGGCTCTCGATGCCCAAACCCAGTTGATTCAAGCGCAGTCCTTCCGGCTCACGATGGATCAAAACGCGGCCAATGAGGTCCTGAGAAGGAGGCAGCAAAAAGCCCAATCTCGACTCCCTCCGGTTTACGATCCACGCAACCTCTTCAACATGCCAGGCGCAGGGTCTAGTAACCCGCCAGGGGTCATAGTGCCCGGGTCTGGGACCCCTATTCAGCCACAAGTGATGGGGCCTCCCCAGGTGCCCCCTGCCCCGCCTCAGTACGTGCCAATACCACCGGGTCATTATAATAACCCGCTGGAGAACATGGTCGCTGCGGCAGCACGACTGGCGACTCTCCTAGTCGACGGCGACTCTCCGACGGCTATTGAAACCCGCTGGGTCAGGGAACTCCTTCAGACAGCACTGGCACAACAAGAGGCGTACTCCTATAGCCGGGACAGGATCCACTCGACCCCTCGCCCAGGCCGGAGCCCGAGTTACAACAGGCACATGGTCTCAGCGACCGGCTCATGTAACGTCCGACGCCATGACCCGCCCCCTGGCCATGGCCCGGTTCATAACGGAGCCTTTCACGCAGCAGACCAGGACAGAGCGCGGCAAGAGGCGGAGCAGGTGCCTCAATTGACGGCTTACCAGACCCCCCGGCTTATCCGACGACTTCCGTCGACGTGGGTATCCCTACCAGGACGGGCGGTGTCCCCTGTTTAGTGCCAGCTATCCGCAATGAACGTTTACCCAAGGACTTCAAAGGCCCTAGGAAGGTGCCCAACTACACGGCTGACTTACAACCCGCAGCCTGGATCGAGATTTATGAGATGGCCATGGAACTACTGGAGGTCAGTGAGGCGGCAATGGCCAAGTACTTCACCATGATGTTGGATGGGACTGCCCGCACTTGGTTAAAGGGGCTACCACCGAATTCCATCGGGTCTTGGGCTGAGCTGAAAGCCCGGTTCATCCAAAACTTCAAAGATACCTTTAGGCAGTCTATGTCATTGTGGATTTGACTAACTGTAAGCAGCAGGAGGGCGAGTCTACGACACATTGGGTTCGCCGGGTTAAGGAGATCATACACTCGCCAGACAAGATGAATGCCGGCTCAGCAGTTTTAATGCTGGAGCAGAATTGTCGTTTTGTGCCCCTGAAGATGAAACTCGGGCGGCTTAAGCGCGACTGCAGTGATATGGGTACACTAATGGCAGCTCTTGTCAAGTACGCTGATTCTGATGGTACCAAGGATCCCCCTTCAGATGATGAAAGGACAGGGAAGGAAAAGAAGAATGGCAATGGCAAGGGTCCTCAGCATAACCCGGGGAACCAAGGAGGAGGCAAGTGCAAGGCAGATGGCAGCCTAGAGTTTGTAGCCAACGCCAGCTCACAAGGGAATAACCAGCGACGTAAGGGGAGACCCCCTCCCCGAGGCGGCGGGTCAGGACCGACGCTGGAGCAGCTGTTGAATGAGCCTTGTCCAAGGCATGGCTCTAGAGAGAAGCCAGCGACTCATCTGTGGAAGGGTTGTGCAATTATGAAGGCCTTTAAGAATTACAATGGCCCGGGCGGCGGCTCAGGCGCCGGCGGCTTTCATGGCCCGGGCGGCGGCTCAAATTCTAATCCTCAGAACGGTCAAGGGGGCTTTAACCAGCAGTCTGGCCAGGGTCATCAACAGCAGCAGGGGGGTTACCAGACCAATCCAAAGCAGCTTAGCGGTGGACAGTATCATGTATTTACCACCAGTCTGTGTAAGCGAGATCAGAAGCTTCATAAGAGGGCTGTGAATGCTGTTGAGCCGGCGGTTCCACGCTACTTGCGGTGGTCTGAGCAGCCTATAGTGTGGAGTAGGGAGGATCACCCTCCCCGGGTGGATAACCCGGGCCACTTGGCCTTAGTGGTGACTCCTCAAGTGGGAGGATATAAGTTCACAAAGGTGCTCATGGATGGAGGCAGCAGCATCAACATCCTCTATTATGAGACTTTTCGCCGTATGGGGTTGGTGGATAAGAAATTCAGCCAGTCCAACACTATTTTCCACGGTGTGGTACCTGGTAAGTCGGCTTATCCAGTCGGCAAGATCGAATTGGAAGTGGCCTTTGGAGATGAGAACAACTACAGGGTGGAGAAATTGACCTTTGAGGTGGTTAAGATAAAAACCCGTACCATGCTATATTTGGGCGGCCGGCTTACGCCAAGTTCATGGCACGGCCGTGTTATGTGTACTTGCAGCTCAAGATGCCGGGTCACAATGGGACCATTACGGTTCACGGCAGCCGGAAGGTGGCTCTGGAGTGTGAGGAAGGCGATGCGGCTTATGCAGAATCTGTTTGTGCTACAAAGGAGTTGAAGTTTTACAAGGACAATGTTGACCCAACAGATATGACCTCTCTGAAAAAACCGACTACGGAGAATGAGCCGGCGATGAAATTTAAGTCGGCTGATGAAACTAAGCTTGTTGATTTTGTTCCAGGCGATTCATCTCAGCAGTTTAGCATCAGTGCCAATCTGGATCCAAAATAGGAAAGCGCGCTCATCGAGTTCATCCGTGAGAATAGGGACATCTTTGCATGGAAACCCTCTGACATGCCAGGTGTACCTAGAGAACTCGCTAAGCATACTCTCAATGTTGATCTGAAGTTTAAGCCGGTCAGACAGTTCCTCCGGCGGTTTAATGAAGAGAGGCGGAAAGCTATTGGTGAAGAAGTGGCCCGACTCTTGGCGGCCGGGTTTATCGTTGAAGTCTTTCACCCAGAGTGGTTGGCTAACCCGGTGCTCGTACTCAAGAAGAACGGCACCTGGCGGATGTGTGTGGACTACACAGACTTGAACAAGGCGTGTCCGGCTGATCCTTTTGCCCTCCCCCGTATTGATCAAATCATTGATGCTACGGCAGGTTGTGCACGTTTGAGTTTCTTGGATGCTTATTCCGGTTATCATCAGATTAAGATGGCAGTTAAGGACCAGGAGAAGACGACATTCATCACTCCCTTTGGAGCCTTCTGCTACGTGTCTATGCCCTTTGGACTCAAGTGTGCACAGGCGACTTACCAGCGTTGTGTACAGAACTGTCTTCATAAACAGATCGGGCGCAATGTTCATGCTTACGTGGACGATATTGTGGTTAAGTCCATCAAAGAGGAAACCCTGATAGATGATTTAAGGGAAACCTTTGATAATCTCCGGGTCTATAAGATGATGCTTAATCCGGCCAAGTGTGTCTTTGGTGTTCCTGCAGGCAAACTCTTGGGCTTCTTGGTGTCTGACAGAGGCATTGAGGCTCACCCGGAGAAGATCAAGGCCATCACCTCCCTGGCTAAGCCGGCGTGTATAAATGACTTTCAGCGCTTGGCGGGTCGCATCGCTGCTTTAAGCCGTTTAGGTGAGAAGGCCATGCCCTTATATCAGTTGATGAAGAAAGCTGATAACTTTGTCTGGAATGATGCAGCTAATACCGCCTTTGAGGATTTGAAGAAGCAGCTGGCAGAGCCCCCAGTCCTTGCTGCTCCGGTTGATAAGGAGCCCTTGCTACTGTATGTGGCGGCAAACGCACAAGCCGTCAGTGTGGCTATTGTGGTAGAGCGCAAGGAGGCGGGTAAGGAACATCCGGTTCAGCGGCCGGTTTATTATGTCAGCGAAGTGCTCATTGAGTCCAAGCGGCGGTACCCGCATTGGCATAAGCTTGTGTATGGTGTGTTCATGGCGAGCCGGAAACTTAAGCATTATTTTCAGGGTCATCCCATCACTGTGGTCAGCTCTGCCCCCCTTGGTGATATCATCCAAAACAGAGAGGCCACAAGCACCTCTTTGAGGTTGAGAAAAACAGAGGGATGATTATGACCCGGAGAAATATCAAAGAGACAACTTCAAAGACTTTCGCATTCAGTACGTGCACGATGGCACGGCAGAGATAAACTGTTGCACCTACTCTATTACAAAACTCATCAAATATATAAGGGGTGGAGCATTGTTTGGTAAACCGCCAGCCGAGTTACGATGCTCGCTGAGTGGAAGTCTCCGGCTCGTTCCTATCCTCTCCTCCGGCTGATCCCAAGACCTGGAAGGTTGATGACTTCCAGTCGATGCCGCTGAGAGCCTCGAATTGGGCTTCCTCGTCAATTAACCCGGCCGGGTCAATCTCCGGGGCGAAGGTGTGTTGACGAGCCGGCGGGATCAGGTTGAGGGCTTCATAGCGAGGGGTTGGAATCCTTTGATTCTCCGCGTCATAACCCGGCTGGTACTTGGTCAGGTCTGTGTCGTTCCCGATGAGGGTGGCCACCGGGCGTACAGCCTTCACACACGCCGCGAAGTCCTTCTGATCGAAAGCTGAACCGTCTTCCTTCAGGCTTGGATAGCCAAGGGCGATGTCCGCCGGGTCTAACTCCTGCAGGAATGCCTTGGCCCGGCTCAGCGCAGCGATCGCTCCGGCTCTCGCAGAGGCCCGTCGCAGCTCTTGGATCCGCTGAGGCAGAACGGCGAGCCGGCGCAGGACTTCTGCCAGGTGAGTCGGCACCTCGTTGGATAGGGCCACCACAGCTAAGGCACGCTGTGACCCGGTGTAGAGCTGCTCCACCAGGGTATACACGGCCTTTAGCTTGGTGACCACGCTCTGGTTGAGGTTGGCACTTCTGGAACCTGTTTAACAAAATCAGGTAAGTCGGCGACAAGGATGAATCCTAAGATATAAGCATTCTAACATTGATGAAACCCGGTGAGGCGACTTACCGAAGATGGCGGCCACCATTTGGGAAACCTGGCGCTTTAGGCCGGAGAGCTCAGCAGTCTTCTCTGAAAGAGCCTTCTCCGCCTGTTCCGCCCGGGTCACCAGTGCGGCCTTCTCTTCGGCCCAGGCTTTCCGCTCAGCATCAAATTCAGTCTTCAGCTTCTCTTGAGCGGCGATGCTAGATACAAACTTGGCGTTTGCCTTCCGGGTCTCCATCTCCTGCGTCTTCAGCCGGCTCTTGAGATCCGCAAGGTCCGCCTCTAGTTTCTTACCAACAGCCTGTATAAATTTCCGGGTTATGACATGAGCAGTTACTATATAAGTCCCAAGCACTTTCCAAGCAAAGACACTTGGCACTTGGGGGCTAATGCATATTGAACGTATCTATCTACATACTGCCGGCTCAATTGAGTAAGCCGGAACCTAAGTCTAAAACAGATTCAAGCATAAGTCGTCGACTTGGGGGCTAGCATGGCAAGGGTAACTATGCAGTAAGTAAGAAGATGGCAGAAGTTTACCTCAGATTTTTGCTGGATCTGGTTTACCATGGCGACCTCGGCGTCCCGGCTCTTGTGTACTTGGCTGATGTAGCCAGAGACGAGCTCTCCAATGCTCAGGTTGCTGTAGTTGGAGAGGTCCAGATTTGCCCGGTGGGGCTGCAGCAACTCCCCCTTAGCGGAGCACTTGGCCAACACGGTCGGTCTCCCCGGCTCAACAAACTCCGTCCGGGTGATTACCACGTCCGGGTCGTCTGCTGGTGGAGCTGAGCCGGAGGCCTTCGGGTTAACCGAAGCTTCGGTCGTTGCCTTGGTAGTTGGGGCGCTGGCTTCAGGGGCCGTGTCCATTGGAGTGGTGGCTTCGGGGGCGGAGGCAGCTGGCGGTTCTTGGACTGTCACCGCCGGCTCAGGCAAATCCGGCACTCCGGCCGACTTGGTTTTCTTCACCCTCTTGGTGAGCTTTGCCTGGGCACTGAAAGAACAACAAAGGTTAGTACAAAGAATATGAGTAAAGATCAGAACAACATGAGATGATTGTTGTTACCCGGGCGCGGTCTTGAAAGCCAGGAGATTTGACTACATGGAGTCACCCGAAGAGGGGGAGGTCTCCTGGTAATTGGAGTCAGAAGAGTTGAGTGGCTGACGGATAACACCCGCCAACGGGTGAAAAGGGTACAAGTGGGAAATAACCTCAGTTCGGCGCTTCCTTGTTGCGTCGGGTAACCCGGCGGAGAGGTCGGTGTCCTTGTTGGTCCGGGTGTGACGCCGGCTTTCGTGAACCTGTCGCTTCAAAAGAAATTGAGGGTCTTGATGAGCTAAAGGATGTGAAAAGCTTACTTTCCGGGTTACCCTTTCAGCTGTGGCAAGGGCTCCGAGTTGGAGGAAAGTGACATTACCTCTTCAACCACCGGGTTACTTGCGCCGGTGTCGTCCTGTCAATGAGCAAGTATTGATAAGGCGGATAGCAACAAACAGTGAATATAGTAAGGACTTAAATGCTCAGGAGTTACCTCTGACTCGGAGCTGTCGCTTAATTGCATCAGCTCCGAAGCAGTAGGCCTGCTTCCCTTTTTGCGAGGGGCGGCTTTCTTGGCGGCTTTCTTCGCCTTCCTGGCTCTCTTGGCCGCCTCATGGTCATATTTGACCCGCCAGAACTTATCATCAGCCTGAAAAATACAATGATGAATTCTTAAAACGGTTCAGATGAAGGTTATATGCAGACGAAGATAAAAAGTTAAAGTCAGCGGCTTACCGCTGGGGCTGGATTGGTCTTGCAGAAGGGGGCTAACCCGGTCCTTCCGCAGTCTGCCAGGCTCTCGTTTAAAAGAGCCTTGGTCTCCTCTTCTGCAACGTCTTCTGGAAGATCATTGCGGCTGTGCCTCTGAGGGTCATCCTTTCGCCCTGTGTACTCACACATTAAGCCGGGGCGGCGGCTCAATGGGATCACCCGCCATGAAATCCAGACCCGGACCAGGTCGATTTCGTTCAGACCGTTGCCCAGGAGGGCTTTGATTTTGTTGATAGTAGGAAGCAGAGGCTGGCGCTCCGCTTGGGTCAGCTTATCCGACAGTGGGTGAGTCAGCTCCAGACGTGTTGGGCGAAAGCCGGGCAGCGGACTTTCATCAGCCGGGGACGTATCTTGGCAGTAGAACCAAGTCATGTTCCAGTCCTTGGGGTGGCTCGGCGGCTCTGCATAAGGGAAAAGACAGTCCCTACGCCGCTGGATGGAAATGCCACCTAACTCCAGACTTGGTCCGTTGGCGCACTCATTCTGGCGGTTTAAGTAAAAAAGCTCTCTAAAGAGCAGCAGACTAGGCTCTTCTCCAAGGTAAACCTCGCAGAAGACTTGGAAATTGCAGATGTTGGACACTGAGTTGGGGCCTATATCTTGAGGCCGCAAGTCGAAGAAGTTGAGCACGTCCCTAAAAAACTTTGAGCCGGGCGGTGCGAAGCCCCGGCTCATGTGATCCGCGAAAATCACTACTTCCCCGTCCTTTGGCTGTGGCCTCTCTTCTGACGGGTCAGGCGCACGGTAGGACATGACTTCCTTCTTAGGCAGATATCCGGACTTAACAAAGTTTGCTAGGGTCTCATTGGTAACGTTGGACCTCATCCAATTGCAAGTGATGGGAGCCTTGGGAGGCATGGTGAAAGTTGACGGTCTATGACAAAAAGGAAAAATGTCCGGGTTAATTATAAGCCGGAGATCTACAGTTCAACACTAAGGTGGCGGCTTATGAAGGGGACTAATGATATATACTCAGGTACAGTGGGTTATTTAAGCCGCAGGGGCATTCAGAATAAATTGATTATCTACGGCCTTATCACAGCTAAGCCGGAGGATTCTACGAAGCATGGTTTTCTTTAAGTCAGAAGATTCTATGGCGCGTGGTTTCTTTAAACCGGAATGGTAAGCCGCCAAGATTCAATGGTTGCAGTTTTTACTAAGTATGGTAAAACAGGTTTCACATATTGCAGTAACTTTTTTGGATCAAAATGGTCGGGTGAAATGAAAATTTTCTAGACCTAGAAACAGACGAGTAGATGTTCTTGAACTCGAACGAAGCCTTTATGCAGTAGAAAGAGATCTACGGGCATTTGAAATGAGTCCTAAACAACCGCCGCACTTGTTCTATACAAGGCTAAAGATCAAATAAGGGCAGTAACTATGAGAATTACCGAAGCTTGCGGACAATGGCGAAGAACACGGACGAACTATTTGAACCCTACCGCAGATCTGTTCTAGCAGGGCAGAAGAGACACACAGGAGCTGGAAAAGAGCGGAGATCGCCGCCGTTTATCTGGTCCGAATCAGGGTGATGCAGCGGCCAAGGTTGACGGAGACCGGAAGCGAGACGACGGCGGCGGCAGTAGCAGAGCTCGGGCAGAGGAGCGATGGCACGAGGAAGAAGATGGAGAGGAAGTGGCTGAGAGCCTGTTGGGCCGGCCTATTTATAAGGCAGGTTCATAAGTGGGCGCGAGATTCAAGGAGACCACGACGTGGTTATCTCCCCCCCACAACGCCTCGATTTTCGGGATGACAGTAAAAGCAAAGATCCGTTGCGGATCCGGTGGAGTTAAAAAACGGGCTTAATGGAAGATGACGTCACGGCGGATTATCTGGAGTCCAGAGGATGACGTCACGCCGGGTTATGGCCTCACATGAAAGGTAAGCCGGAGATTTTTTCTGTCGGAAGAGTTGAAGATTGACATGAGCCGGCTCAAATCAATCTGGGGCCTAATGTTGAGGATATAGACCTTAGAGTCACCGGCCAGGAGGGGCCGGGTTACTCTAATGGTCATTACCAGAAGCCCGGAGCCAAGCTTGAAGACGGTGGGCCAGAGATGGGCTTAAGACCCGGATATGGCTTAAGGCCCGTAGTTACAATCGTTATTATGGTAGAACTTGTAGTGCAAGGCAAGTATGATTGAGAGTCCGAGCCGGACGCTCTTATGAGCCGGCCGGGACTCTGAGGGCTGCTGGGCGTCAGCCTCCCTATATAAAGGGATGACCCGGCAGCGGTTTAGGAACAAGAACAATCTCATCGAGAGCCGGGCATAGCAGTTTAGCTCCCTGGTGATCGTAACCCTAATCAATACCACCTCAAACTGGACGTAGGCTTTTACCTTCATCGTAAGGGGCCGAACCAGTATAACCCTCGTGTTCCTTGTCCCTCATTAACCCCTTCAAGATTCCTAGTTGCGATGGCTCCACGACTAAGTCCTAGCTCGAGGACATCTGCCGTGATAATTCCACGACACAAAGCAAAGATAGAAGTGATTTCGAGGGGTGGTCATCTTGCCTTCAAGGTTCTCAGAGTTGTCGAAAGCTTAATCCTCGTAAGCGTACTCGACAGTTTCCTCATTCACGAACTCGTCTCCCGGCTCTACCCAAGACAAGAACACAAACAAACGGAACCACAATCAACAACGAGAAATGCGCAAGCAACATGATGCAAAACATGTATGATATGCAAGATATGATAAGCGATAGATATGCGTGCTCCGGAGGGGAAATGATGAACAAGGCAGTAACTTGGCAAACCAAGTATGCCACTGGAAAGGTGAGATAATTTCGGTCGAAATCGATATAAAGTTCACCGGAAACGGATGCACGGTTTGCAAATGGCAAGCAAAACAAGAATGACACGAATCTGCGATAAACAGCAAGATAGCACTTAAAATGCAACAAGCAACAATGCTACAGCACCCCAACATAGCAACAAAGCACATGGCAGTAATCTACATGCGATTCTTGACAAAAGATGAACACTGAACTACGGCTAGATCACAATATATCAAGCTCAAACAAGCATGGCAAAAATGCAAAAGATAACAGGATCACAGACTTAGTGAAAAACTGGACATGGCAGTAAACAGCATCAGATAGCAGTGTTCGGAGCACAAAACTAACATGATACAGGAACTTAACATAGCGAAACAAGTCATGGCAGTGTTCTACTAAATGCACATTACAAAAGTCCCTTACTGACCATAAGACAAAAAGGACCATAAGATATGATGGCAAGCATGTAAACATAGCAAGTTTCGTTATCAGGTATTCAGACTTGGCAGAAAACAGAGCATGGCAGAAATTATAATATGAAGGCCTCTTTGCGAGCTTGATGCACTCACTACAGAGCAATACATGACAAACCAAGCACATCTACAGCAAGATGGCATGTTTATGAAGCTAACCACGGCAAGAAAAATTACATAGCATGTATGGATCAACTACAATAAGTTTGGCAAAATTGCATATCATGTTAAGAATCTGCCAGAAATATTTTATAGCAAAAGTAGAGTAAGATTGAGTCATGCTATGGCACTCCATAATTGCACACAACTGCAGGAATGGTTCAATTACAACTATAGCTACAAAACATCCTTACTGAACATCTCCAAAATATGCATGGATCCCTCTGTAGCATCAAGTTTACATGGCAACAAAATAACAGCAGACAAGGACTTAGAGAAATCACTAAGTCCCTGAAATCAGAAATATTACGGAGCCTACTTTGCATGCTTGTGCTAGTCACCACAGAGATCACCAAAATACATGACATACACCCTTGGAAAGATGGCATGGCATACTTCAAAACACATGTAGAGCTCATGCTCATAAGATGCACATATTAAATGATACAAAAATGACAAATCTCCAAGTTGTAATAAGAACCAGAAAATAACAGCAACTAGCCCTCTTCCAACAGAGATTTGGGCATCAAGACGACCTCTAATGAACATGATGCAATTGAACAAAATGAAGAGCATCACGAGGCGAACAATTTGACATATTACACGCGCAAATCGGAGCTACATGCACGAAATTATGGAGCTATGAACATGGCAAGATGCTGAGAAAAATTCCAGACAGAAAAAAAGGGATACGGGAGAAGTCAACGCGTACCGTGCTCTATCGATCGGATCTGGCCTCGGGCTCGTTAATGGCGGCCGGTGTCGAAGGAAGGAGATGAGGACGAGGCGCCGGCGGCCGGAGGAGGGGGCGGCGCCGGAGGGCCGTGACGGTGATGGCCGGCGGCGGCGACGGCTCCGGGCGGCGCGACGGCGGCGGTGCAGTGCGGCGGCGCGGCGATGGCGGCAGGGCCGGCCGGCGAGCACGGCGGCGGAGGGAGCCGGCGGGCGCGGGCGCGGGCATGGGAGGCGGCGGCGGCGGGCGCGCGGGCCAGCTGCGGGCCGGGCGGGCCGCGGCGGCGGCGGCGGACGGGTGCCACGTGGCGCGGGCTGATTCGCCGGGCGGTGCGGGCGGACGTTGTCCGGCGGCGCGAGGTGGAAGACGCTAGGGTTTAGACTGCGATTTCGTTTTTCGGGATGCCCACATATTTATAGGTAGAGGGAGCTAGGAGGCTCCAAATGAGGTGCGGTTTTCGCCCACACGATCGTGATCGAACGACCTAGAGCATGGAAGAGAGTTTGGTGAGTTTTGGGCTGGTTTTAGAGGGGGTTTTTGCTGGACACTCAAATAGACTTTGCGGATGCCCGGTTAACCGTTGGAGTACCAAACGACCTCCGAATGGAACGAAACTTGACCGGTGGTCTCCGGGTGGTATATTAAGGCCACTTGACAAGCCTCGGTCCATTCCGAGAAAGTTTGACACACGCACACGAAAGAAAACAAGAGGGATGCGCCGGAGGAGATAGGAGCGCCGGATTGCAAAACGGACAACGGGGAAAATGCTCGGATGCATGAGACGAACACGTATGCAAATGCAAAGCACATGATGACATGATATGAAAATGCATGACATGACAAAATACAAAACGAAAGACAAAACCCGACAACGAAGGGAAAATCATAACACATAGCCGGAAATGGCAAGAGTCGGAGTTACAAATATGGCAAGTTACATCCGGGGTGTTACAAATAACAACCCATAATCCAATAAATATCGATATAAAAGCATGATGCAAAATGGGCGTGTCACATATTAGTAAAGAACTCCCACTTAGATAGACACCCCTCTAGTCATCTAAATGATCGCGTGATCCATATCAACTAAACCATGTCTGATCATCACCTAAGATGGAGTAGTTTTCAATGGTGAACATAACTATGTTGATCATATCTACTCTATGATTCACGCTCGACCTTTCGGTCTCAGTGTTCCATGGCCATATCTGCATATGCTAGGCTCGTCAAGTTTAACCCGAGTATTCTGCGTGTGCAGAACTGGCTTGCACCCGTTGTATGTGAACGTAGAGCTTATCACGCTCGATCATCACGTGGTGTCTCGGCAGGACGAACTGTCGCAACGGTGCATACTCAGGGAGAACACTTATGCCTTGAAATTTAGTGAGAAATCATCTTATAATGCTACCGCCGTACTAAGCAAAATAAGATGCATAAAAAGATAAACATCACATGCAATCAAATAAGTGATATGATATGGCCATCATCATCTTGTGCCTTTGATCTCCATCTCCAAAGCACCGTCATGATCACCATCTTCACCGGCTTGACACCTTGATCTCCATCGAAGCATCGCTGTTGTCTCGCCAACTATTGCTTCTACGACTATCGCTACCACTTAGTGATAAAATAAAGCAATTACATGGAGATTGCATTTCATACAATAAAGCGACAACCATATGGCTCCTGCCAGTTGCCGATAACTGTTACAAAACATGATCATCTCATACAACAAATTATATATCATCACATCTTGACCATATCACATCATAGCAAGCCCTGCAAAAACAAGTTAGACGTCCTCTACTTTGTTGTTGCAAGTTTTACGTGGCTGCTACGGGCTTCTAGCAAGAACCGTTCTTACCTACGCATCAAAACCACAACGAATTTTTGTCAAGTGTGTTGTTTTAACCTTCAACAAGGACCGGGCGTAGTCACACTCGATTCAACTAAAGTTGGAGAAACAGACACCCACTAGCCACCTGTGTGCGAAGCACGGCGGTAGAACCAGTCTCATGAACGTGGTCATGTAATATCGGTCTGGGCCGCTTCATCCAACAATACCGCCGAATCAAAGTATGACATGCTAGTAAGCAGTATGACTATTATCGCCAACAATTCTTTGTGTTCTACTCGTGCATGTAACATCTACACATAGACCTGGCTCGGATGCCACTGTTGGGGAACGTAGTATTTCAAAAAAAAATCCTACGACCACGCAAGATCTATCTAGGAGAAGCATAGCAACAAGTGGGGAGAGTGTGTCCACGTACCCTCGTAGACCGAAAGCGGAAGCGTTTAGTAACGCGGTTGATGTAGTCGAACGTCTTCGCGATCCAACCGATCCAAGCACCGAACGTACGGCACCTCCGTGTTCAGCACACGTTCAACACAATGACGTCCCTCGAGCTCTTGATCCAGCTGAGGACGAGAGAGAGTTCCGTCAGCACAATAGTGTGGCGACGGTGACGATGAAGTTACCGGCGCAGGGCTTCGCCTAAGCACTACGACGATATGACCGAGGTGGTAAACTGTGGAGGGGGCAACGCACACGGCTAAGAGATTGTCTCTTGTGCTCTGGGGTGCCCCCTGCCCCCGTATATAAAGGAGGAGGGGAGGAGGCTGGCCACCAGGGGCGCGCCAAGAAGAGGGGAGTCCTACTAGGACTCCAGTCCTAGTAGGATTCGACCCCACCCTTTTTTTCCTTCTACCGGAGGGGGAAAAGGGAAGGAGAGGGAGTAGGAGAAGGAAAGGGGGTGGCGCCCCCTCCCCAAGTCGAATTAGGCCTCCTCCCTCCTATGGCCCATAAGGCCCATATCTTTCCCCGGGGGGGGGGGGGGGGTCCGGTAACCTCCCGGTACTCCGGAAAATACCCGAAAAACTTCGAAACCATTCCGGTGTCCGAATATAACCTTCCAATATATCGATCTTTACCTCTCGACCATTTCGAGACTCCTCGTCATGTCCGTGATCTCATCCGGAACTCCGAACAAACTTCGGTCATCAAATCACATAACTCGTAATACAAATCGTCATCAAACGTTAAGCATGCGGACCCTACGGGTTCGAGAACTATGTAGACATGACCGAGACACATCTCCGGTCAATAACCAATAGCGGAACCTGGATGCTCATATTGGCTCCTACATATTCTACGAAGATCTTTATCTTTCAAACCGCATAACAACATACGTTGTTCCCTTTGTCGTCGGTATGTTACTTGCCCGAGATTCGATCATGGTATCATCATACCTAGTTCAATCTCGTTACCGGCAAGTCTCTTTACTCGTTCCGTAATGCATCATCCCGTGACTAACTCATTAGTCACATTGCTTGCAAGGCTTATAGTGATGTGCATTACCGAGAGGGCCCAGAGATACCTCTCCGATACACGGAGTGACAAATCCTAATCTCGATCTATGCCAACCCAACAAACACCTTTGGAGACGTCTGTAGAGCATCTTTATAATCACCCAGTTACGTTGTGACGTTTGATAGCACACAAGGTGTTCCTCTGGTATTCGGGAGTTGCATAATCTCATAGTCACAGGAACATGTATAAGTCATGATGAAAGCAATAGCAATAAAACTAAACGATAATTATGCTAAGCTAACGGATGGGTCTTGTCCATCACATCATTCTCTAATGATGTGATCCCGTTCATCAAATCACAACACATGTCTATGGTCAGGAAACATAACCATCTTTGATTAACGAGCTAGTCAAGTAGAGGCATACTAGGGACACTCTGTTTTGTCTATGTATTCACACATGTACTAAGTTTCCGGTTAATACAATTCTAGCATGAATAATAAACATTTATCATGATATAAGAAAATATAAGTAACAACTTTATTATTGCCTCTAGGGCATATTTCCTTCAATATCGGTCATATTTTGTAACTAGAAGAGGATCCACCAGATATATGGCTAGATGTTTCGATTTTTTTCTGGGAGGCAACCTGTTATAGTTTTATTTGATGTCAAATCAATAAGAAATTATAAATGTAATAAATATACTACATTGATGGGCAGAAAACATTTTGGGTTGCACGTTGTTGAGGCCACAGTTGTTAATTTATGTGATATTAAAAAGGTACAGAATTATATGTTAGATCAATGGATAGAATATATTTCTAGCAGAATAGAATTAAAAACTTATTGTTGTTGGAAAATTATTTTTCTACTTGATAATAAATCATTGCTCACATGCCTTTTTTGTTGGAACATGTAGCATTTGATTAGGTTAATTTAGTCCTACATTTATTTCAAATATTAAAAAAGGCTCACAAGGTGAACTCTATGGGTGCATTATTTACATTACTTACGGTGACCACTAATTATTTTTTGTTGTGAACTTAATAATAAATCATAGAGAACATGCATTTTTTATTGGAATATGCAGCATTTGATTATGTTAATGGTCCATTTGCAAATTTTAAAAGAGTCTCGCAAGGTGAAATATTGGTGCATTATTTACATTACTTATGGTGATCCTTTTTTTTCACGCCACGTGAATAGTCTTGGACCAAACAGAATTTCTTGCCATGTCCTAATCATTGTTTCCTTTTACCATGCCATGTGTCTTGGACCAAACGGAATATTCTGTCATCTCCGTAGCTATGAGGCATGTTATAATAGTGCTATCTTAGAAATGTCATATAGGACAAATGATGAGATGGAGGTGGGAGAATTCATAAGAAAAGGCTTGTCCTCTCTTATTTAAGAGATGATCTCTTAGCATAATATGTCATACCATGCTTTTAGGATTAACTACTTATTGTAGATAAGGCTAAAAGATAATCCATTGTAGACATGCTTTTATAGTCATCTTTAAATTACATGCAAGATTTAAGATAAGATTGTTTTATCAATCACTGTACATGTCTTTAGCCTTTCCAATTATGTGGGTTGTAGCTGCCGTGGGACTAAGCTTGATTGTTCAAAACTCTTCGTTGTCGTGTGCATCTCTGTATTAGCTATTAGAGCATCCACAGCCGCATACCCCAGATCTGGTCCCTTAAATGCCCATGGACGAGCTCAGCACTGACCGAGCATCCCTCATTTTGCTGCGTCCGCAGCCGTGCACCCCATATCCAGCTCCTCATATCCATAGAAATCATGCAACATGCAAAATTAACCTACATATAGATCAATGAACTAGCAATAAACAGAGTTAAATCAGGCATAATTCATAGATAAGTGGGTCATCAGACAACTAAAATAAGCAGTTTGCATGGCCGAACAGTACTTCCTCGCCGGCCCCTTCCATTGCAGTTGGCGGTGCTGCTTTGGCCCTCGGTGTAGGTGTCGGCCGCCGGAGGGTCGTTGTCATCAGAACTTGATCTGTCACTAACGTTCGAGGCGTCTTCCGACTAGATCTGCCCGGCCAGACTTTAGAGCGAGCGCTCCTACTCCTCAGCGTGCCGCTGCGCCTTCGCCTTCGCCGCCACCTACATTGTTGCCTCGCGCTCTGACAGCTCGATGGCCAGCCCGAGCACTTTGGCATTCTTCCGCCTGAGCCGTCGCGCATCCATCTCCGTCGTCGTCAGGGAGTGGCGGAGGAACGACACGGTGAACTTGTCCTCAGGGTCCACCGACGCGCGCTTTCCCTACACCTCCCAACGCCTTGCCCCCGCCACCCTCTCCCTCACCCGTCGTCGCTCGCGTTGTGCTGCCCGGGCCTCCGACTCGGGCTTGACCGCCCCGGTGCTAGCGAGGGCACGAGCACCCAACGGTGGTCGTGGATGTCCTTCGGAGGTGGCAAAGAAGGGGCGGGACGGCGTACTTGCAGTGGAGCGAGTGGGCGGAGCTATCGTCAGTGCTAGAGTGTAGCTCAAATTGTGCCAATGGAAGCTATATATGAGATACTCTGCATCAAACCCCATTTCCACGTAGGTTTAGAAAGATGTTGGGTTCCCTTGGATTATGGCCGTCCGATCAGTTCCAAAATTCCTTTTTTGATCCTAAAATTGCATAGGGTTTGAGTAGACCCATTTCTCATCCGATAATTTACGTTACAAGTAACTAAGAAATGGAGGTAACATTAATTTCCATCTTGCGGGTTTCAGTCATTAGCAAGGTTGCCAGAATCTTCATCAAACTAGTTTTGTCCTAAAGAAAGGGTTTTTAGGAGTCTAGTGTCTCAATGGAGGGCTCTCAACGCAATCTTCATCATGAGGTGTTTTCAAATGAAAGTAAGAGAAGGTATCACAATACTTTTTTTTTGACAGAGAAGGTATCACAAACTTGTTGTCATAGATCCCATCTCGTTAAAATCCTCCTGAGAAGAGAATGTGCAGTATCAGTACGAACAACACATAAATGTTTTCTACGGAAACACTGTCAGATTTTTAGGCATCGCAATTTATATTGGCGCGATGATGATAATTTTAATTTGCAAGCATGGCAATTTTCCGATAAAAACAAAAATAAGACTGATTTGCCACGCTCTTCAACTAAACTTGTCATCCTTGGAGAACATAATTTGCCATAAAAAAATGTTTGATTTGCTATGATAAAAAATCTGATGTCAAATTTGCAGTGGAGTCCTTCCTTTATATAGGTTGCTGCCGAGGCATAACATTGGCATTGATCTGAAGGAAAATAACCATATACTACTTCGTCTGGGTTTACTAGCCCCCTCCCTGTATTTTAGGCAACTGGTAAAATATAAGTTATATATAGAAAAATAATATCATTAGAAATTACATTTAAATAAAAATTCAACAATATAAATTTTGGTGACACATAGAGCCTCTTTGTTTCGCGGGATTCTAGAAACGCGGGAATAGAAAAAACATAGGATTGAAATGTCACACTTATCGCAATCCTGAGTTTTTTGATTGCATCAAGGAAAGCCAAATGATTCTTTCAAAGAAGTTTGAGTGGATGCTAGAAATACAATAAAAAGTAGTATAAAAATGTTTAGGGAAAAATCCTATAGGATTCAATCATATGAATCAAACAACCAATATAGAAAAAATATGCTAATGATTATAATCCTCCAAAATTCCTATGAAAGACCTTTGAATCAAAGGTGCCCTTAACATTTGTAGTCAAATATGTGGTGAAAATTTAACCCAAAATACAATGGAAACTAATAAACCTTTGAATACAATAAAAAGTAGTAAAAAATGTTTAGGGAAAAATCCTATAGGATTCAATCATATGAATCAAACAACCAATATAGAGAAAAAAATGCTAATGATTATAATCCTCGAAAATTCCTATGAAAAACCTTTGAATCAAAGGTGCCCTTAACATTTGTAGTCAAATATGTGGTGAAAGTTTAACCCAAAATACAATGGAAACTAATAAACGCAGACGGAGGTAGTAGTGCTGTTTCAAAATATTCTGAATCAAAGAATGAGCGGGTTGTGCCTCTCATCCTTGTAATTTTCAAAGAGAAATCGAATCTAGCGTCTACGGGGAAAGCTTCGCGTCTCCCTCTTTAAAAAGCTCCCCCCGTACGCAGCACCAGTCTCACTCTCACAGAAAGGAAACCATCGTCCAGGCACGCAGGCGAGCGATGGCGAGCCTGAGCGTGCCTCCGGTGCTCACGCCCCCGCGCGATGACGCCGTCGCTCTCCACAAGGCCTTCAAAGGTACACAGATGCAACGAACGATGAACTATTCCTTCCATCCTGTCTAGCAACAATCGATGTTGTCAGTGTAACGGCCGGTGGTGGTCTTGTATTGTGCAGGTTTCGGCTGCGACAGCACGACGGTGACCAACATACTTGCTCACCGCGACTCGGCGCAGCGCGCGCTCATCCTGCACGAGTACAAAGCCATGTACCATCAGGATCTCTACCATCGCCTAGCAACCGAGCTGAGTGGAAACCACAAGGCATGCAAAATGAACTACATTTTTTCATATTTACACATCCTAGCTAGGGATATTCTGTCCAAAAACGGAGTGGAGTACTGCTCCCGAAACGAACCTGCTTGGCTGTGGTAGCAGAATGCTATGCTGCTTTGGGTCCTCGACCCTGCTGGGCGTGATGCGACCATACTGAACCAAGCTCTCAACGGCGACATCACCGACCTGAGAACCGCCACCGAGGTTATCTGCTCCAGGACGCCGTCGCAGCTGCAGATCATGAAGCAAACCTACCGTGCGAGGTTCGGTTGCTACCTCGAGCATGACATCACCGAACGCACCTATGGAGATCATCAGAAGGTTAATTTTGCTTCTTGTTTCCATCATCACATACGTGCCTTTTCTTGATCTGTTCTGTGTTTGAATCTATCATCATTATTGTCTACTTTTTTCGTGTGTGGATCAATGCAGATTTTGCTTGCGTACCTGGGAGTCCCACGCAACGAAGGCCCGGAAGTTGATCCTTCGGCGGTGACAAACGACGCGAGGGAGCTGTATAGGGCCGGCGAGAAGAGGGTGGGCACCGATGAGCGGGCCTTCATCCGCATCTTCACCGAAAGCAGCAGGGCACACCTGGTGTCCATCGCCAACGCTTACCAGCACATGTACGCCCGGTCCCTGGAGAAGGTGATGTTGGTCTCCAACTTTCTTGAAACTCCTCTCATCTTCCTTCCATGTGCAAATCAGGCCCAGAAAATAAATAAATAAAGGTATTGATGCTCACCGAATTTGCAGACCCTGAAGAGTGAGACGACAGGGAACTTCCAATTCGGGCTGCTGACCATCCTCAGGTGCGCCGACACTCCGGCAAAGTACTTTGCCAAGGTCCTGCACAAGGCGATGAAAGGCCTGGGCACCAGCAACGCGGCGCTCATAAGGGTGGCGGTGACGAGGACCGAGGTCGACATGAAGTACATCAAGGCAGAGTACCACAACAAGTACAAGGGGTCGCTGGCTGAAGCTATCCACTCCGAGACGTCAGGGAACTACCGAACCTTCCTCCTCTCGCTCGTCGGCCGGGACCGCTAAGGCGCTCCAGTGCATGCTCAATCGATCCCCCACATGGATGGTGGCGCCAAGACTGCCATGCGTGATCGATCAATAGGCATTGGGGCACAATAATCTGAAAAGGAGCAAAATAAGATTGTATTATTCTTGTGGAATCAACACAATTGTTCTATGTTCACTTTTCCAAATATGGAGCATCAGTACCTTCACTATTTCCAAACAACTCGCCATCAACATAGTTCTTTTTACTATAGTAGTACCCCATCTTACACTGCTTTATTCCGCCTTATCTCCCCCGTCTCGTCACATTTGGTCTATCACCAGATAAATGTAGTGGGAAGGTGCCTTAATTATTGTTAACTACCACTCCAGAAGGGAAAAGAAAAAAAGGAACAATAGTTTGGCAACATATTCTACATGATTGGCCGACCACATCTCGCCTTTCACGAAAAAAGTAACAATAATTTGACAACATATTCCACACGACTGGCCGACCACATCTCGCCTTCCATAAAATTCCACAGAGAAGTTTATTTCAACAGCCAAAGCTTGTAAATCACTCCTAAGTTTCAGGACTAGTTAAGGTGCTTCTACGTTATACGGAAGCTCTATTATGATTCAACGAAACTTAATTAACATAATGTACGGAAAACTTCTCTCTGCTTCCTCCGTTAGAAGTGAGCCTCCAAAATACCTGAAATGGACAGATGACGTGTTTAGTACCACATAACATCCAGTCCATCTTAAATTACTGTTACACAGATGATGCGTTTAGTACAACATAACAACCTGCTGTTATAAATCACTGTTACAAAGATGATGGTACCAGATAACATAAAGGTTAATGCTAACGACTCCACTGCACAATTAGGGAGGCAAATAGGCAAAGTAATAACCAGTATTAAAAGTAAGCATGCAACAACAGAGTCCAGGTTTCTGATCAAAATTGACAGGCAAGGGTATAAATGGAGATAATCCAGCTGCAATGATGAATGTTTGTTCATCTACACTCCCAGTAAAGGCACAAGTTATGTTGGGACACTAATTACTTACTTTTACGGAAAGAACACAGTTTAATAACCATCCACCAAATCTAATATGATAAGTGCATGTAAAAAAGTGCGGAATTTTCTTGCAGTTCCTAATTATGTTTTATTTGTCTCATGCCCTTCCCTCCTCTGTCTACCCAATGGCACACCTTAGTTCCAATTGGGCAAAATTAATAATCATCATCAAGGATGAAAGGAGCTACTCAATGGCACACTTTACTGCCTATTGGCGAAAATTAATAATCATCAGCAAGTATGAAAGGAGCAATTCTTTTGGTCAACCTTGTAATATTCTTTCAGTCATCTAGTCAATAATTAGAAATAGAAAACATTGTGTGTTCTTGAGCCAGTAGAAGGATGATCCAGGAAAAGAAATTCCGCCAGTTTGTATGCCATCTCCATACTACCGAGGCACAACATTATATTATTGATCTTAGTAATAGGTGTTGTTCATTGTATAGTCCTGGTCCGTTGACGCTGGTCACAATCAAGAACTTTTCTTGAGAGTGAATATTCGGAGGTTGAAGTCACTTAGGCAATGTGAAATCAAAATCAATTCTCTGATTACGACCACTCCGGTTACATGTGAATGGGGCCCAGATGTAAGTTTGTTGGAAGAGAGAACTACATGCACTTCTTGGATGCCGATGAAAAGAGTCAAACAACTAATCATCAAGCTCATGGACCTAGAAGCGCTGGAGAGTTTCAGCTAGCTGTGGTTGCAATTTTTATGCTTATTGAGTGTCTACCAAAAATCTGCACTGACGCCTAATTTTCCTTTAAAGGTAAGGGCTCCAATCTATATAGACCATGCACCTTCCTTCTTTTAAATCATAGGAGGGCACATGCATCCACCTAGCCAAATCAAAACAGAAAGGATAAACAACATATTACCTGACAGCTAGTGGTCACAACATTTAATCAACGATAAGTCTTGTCTCTCTGACATGCTTTTCCTCTGAAATTCAAGTGCAGGGTAGTCACGGAGGGCACCAACAAGGAGTTGAGCTCATTCAGCTTAAGCATCCTGTGCCAATCTACATCGACCTTGGTGAGGTTTAGTCTGCAGAGGAGTGGCATTTAGTGAACATATGATAGATTAACTAAAGACAGGCAAGAAGGAACAAAAATCTAGCAATGCAGTGCGAATTCAGCTAGACTCCAGCATCTTACCACCACATATCGACTTAATTTCTTCAGTGTGGAGAGAAGAGTGTCATCAGGAGGATTGTTGAGCAGATCTTCCTGTTGATTGCCATCATAGATAAGCTTATTCAGAGAATGTCTTGATCCAGATGAAGCAGGTGAGCAGGAAAAGGTTCTATTCCTTGTGCTTATGCCAGAAATATCTGGGAGACCAATTCTTCTCCTGCGCCTTGCTAGGTTTATCTGGAGGTAATTGACTCTGCCTTTAATCTGGGAATAAATTCTTTCTCTGAGTGGTATAGCAGGATGTCATGACCTATTTGGAAGCTGGCAAATAAATCTCACTTGCAATATTAGATATTGTGCATCCTCACCTGTGAACTTCTAAACTGGCCATAGTATGAAGCTCCAGGCAATCTTGCAGACAAAAAGAAGAGACACAAATGTAGCAGGGATTGGAGTCAAGGAGGCATCCTGTAAGGTGGTGCCAGGCTGGGGTTGATCAGCAACCAACTCCTCGTTGCCACTTTATGCTTTAGTTCAGAAGCTGGCCTCTTTGATTTCAGTGAATGGAAATCAAGTACAACTTGTGGTGCATACGTTTGAGATGAGCTCCACGTCTGTAATTTCTGCATATGTTCTTGCATAAGAAAACTGTATGTAACTTGCGTCCATGATATACCCTTCATATATATATTCTGAAAGTTTAGAAGGATCCAATGCATGCAAAATTCGATTTTCAACACAATATATTGTTTCTTGTCCATCTCCAACCGTCCAACTAATGCCGGTCTTGAGAAGCTTTAAACCTTTCAGAATACTTAGCCAGCTGTACGACATATACCCTAGGTTGAGCCTCCATGTAGAACATGTGTGTTTTGGAAAGGAACACCCATAGGAAACTCTGTTGCCTGCAGTAACCGCCATCCTTGTCTAGCTAGCATGGTAATGTTGAAGAGCTGGAGAGACAGAAGCCAAGGCATCCACATTTCTTTTGGCCTTGACATTTTTCGCCAACTAAGCCAAAGAATTTAATGCTCATGCTCTTGCTGGCACCCCCAGTACGTTTCTATCTTAGTGCTAAGCTGATCACAAAAGCTTTTTATTAGATAAAAAACATGGCATGGTGTAAGTCAGACATTGCTTGCGCCACCGCTTTCACCAAGATTTTCTTTCCTGCTTTAGAGAGACTTTTCTACTTCCATCTACTTATTCTCTTACACATATTTTCCTTAAAATACTCAAAAGTGTTAGCCTTTGATTTTCAAAGTAGACCAGCAACCACAGGTATCTATCATTCCAATCTTCTTTACCAATTCCTAGGTTCTCTGTTGTGGCTCTATTGATCACAGTATCAATATTACAGCAGATCATTGTGGCCCCAAACCATCCTCATACAGTCCTCTCAAAAAAGAAGAGGAATCTTCATACAGAAAAAGGATCCTCATTACGTCATCTGCCTTCTCGGCTGAAACTGTACCTTTTGAGGAGTTCTGCTCATATACAATGTATTAACTACTCAACTATGGCTGGATCCATCAAAAAATTGATACTTGGCAGGGAGCAATTTTATTTGCTCCCGATATTTGCCTTCCCTTGAAAAGAGAGAAAGCATCAGTGAAGTAGTTGAAGCTTCAAGTGAGATATTCTTTCCATCAACTTTAGACATATAATTTCCAGCCTTAGATATCTCACCTTTTTCCAATAACATTCTGATAATATTTAACAGACGAGAGCTAGGAGCACAACCACTCTTGTCCATTGATGAAAACATATTGTCAGCTTCTTCCACTAATCCTTCTCTTAGAAGATTTGTTATCATAACACCGTAAGAAGAAGCATTAGGTACCAACCAATTGGCTGATATTGCAGCAAACAAATCCTTAGCTTCTTCTCTTCCCTTAACCGTGTACACTGCATTAATCATGGTATTGAATATTCCAACATCCAACTTCACATTCATTGCACCTAATTTCACGAACAAGATGATTGCTTCATCAACGCAATTGTTTCTACAAAGTCCTCCAAGAATTATAGCATATATGGGAATGTCCACTGTTGTTCCACTTTCAATCATCTCATTGAACATTTTCTTCGCAGAAGAAGTTCTGCCAGCACGAAACAATCCATGAAGTATGGCGCCATATGTAGCAGTTGTAGGTTTAATTTTGTTACGCGTCATTTCTCTGAATAGGGTCAACCCATCATCAATCCTTCCATTTCTAGAATAGCCATCAACAAGTGTATTGTATGTGACAACATTGGGCTCAATGCCAGCTGATACCATGGCATCAAGTACTCCGAATGCTTTATCCATCTTCCCGGCTAAACAATATCCGTCAATCAGTGAATAAAATGTAATAACGTCAGGCCTCTCACCAATGTTTATAGCCAAGTCGAAGATATCGTGTGCATCTGTAACCCTTCCTTCCTTGCATAGGCTGTTTATTACTGAGCTGAAGAACACAATGTTTGGACGAGGAATACCTTTGTTCATCATTTCAGAAACCAAGGCCTTTGCTTTCACCAAATCACCATGTGTACAAAAGCCCTGAATTAGAGAGTGATAAACAACCTTGTTCGGTTGTAATCCCATAGCAATCATCTCATTTAGTTTGTCCATGGCATCAGCCAGCCTGCCCATTCTGCAAAGTGCAGCTATTACAGTTGCATAGGTGCACACATCCGGACTAACTCTTTGTTCCTGCATTTCGGTAAATATGAGCATAGCTTCATGCATCATTCCACGTTTAGCATATGCATCAATTAATATGTTGAAAACATTGCAGTTGGCTACAATACCATTGTCTTCCATTGTATTAAAGAGATTAATCATATCGGCTAGGCATCCTTCAGTAGCATACCCGTGAAGAAGAGTAGAGTACGCGACAATATCAGGTTTGAGGCCCTTGGTGGTCATGGAGTCAAAAAATTCTGCAGCTTCTTTGCTTTTTCCATGCTTGCAAAAGGAGTACATGAATGAGTTCCAAGTAACAACATCTGGTTGAACACCATTATCAACCATCTGCTGAAGGACCAGCTTTGCCTTGTCCATTGCCCTGACCTTGCAAAGGCATCAATAATCGAGCTATATGTCACCACATTAGGCACAATCCCTTGCTGCATCATCTCATGGAATAGATCGCATGCCTTGCTTACTTCCCCTTCCTTAAAGAAACCATGAATCACTGTGCTATATGCCACCACACTGAGGGAGCCGCACCTCCTTCTTTCCTCACCATCTGGAGCAAGTCGAGCGCTTGCTGGCTCCTGCTATCATCACATAAGCTCTTAAGTACTAGAGTATGAGATGACATTAGGCACACATCCGAATTCAGACATCCTATGGAGCAGCACGTTGATTGCCTCATCTGTCCATCTTGCGTGGCAGAGGCACTTGAGGAGGGTGGTGGCGACGATCTGGTTTGCCTTGAGGCCCGTACTCAGGAAGCGGCCGAAGAAGGCAAGGCCTAGGTCCGGGCGGCGTGCACGGCAGCAGCTGTCCATGAGTATGTTGTAGGTGCAGGTTGTGGGTGGCGCCACCTGCGGCCCTGCTTCTTCTCGGCAGACGCGGTTGAAGAGGCCGAGAGCAAGGGAGGGTCCATCTCTGAGAGCAGCGGAGGACGGAGCACGGGCGAGCGCGGCAAGGAAGTCGCTGAGGGAGCGCTCGGGGACGGGGTTGGCCTGCAGTAGCAATTCGTCGAACAGGTGGTGTGCGTCTTCAGGCCTGAGCGTCCCGGCGCGGATGCGCTCCGTGGCCGCGGCAAAGGCGGCTCGGGGGTCCCAACGGCGTGAAGGCGACGAGGTGGAGGAGGAGTAGCGGCGCCGGCGGCGGAGGCGGGCCATGGGCGTGGTGGAGCAGAGGCGAGGCATGGGGCGGCACGGCCTTCGTGTTCGCGCTGTTGGAATGGGAGTGGCGAGATGTGCGTGAGTGAGAGGAGTCTCCGCTGTACCAAACGGAAAACGGGTAAAATGGGCTTCCCACTTAACACGTGGTCACCCTCACTCCGGTCTGGTCCAGCAATAGCGGCCCGTTTGGATTCAGGCCTGGTCCAACGACGGAGCGACTGCCTCCGGTCAAGCCGGCTTCCGGGCTCGCCTGTGTCTCGCCTTTTTTAGGGGTAAACGAACATTTTATTTAACTAAGAATGCATATATAAAAATGTACTATCAAAAATGTACAATGTGTATGGAAAATAGTTTTTAGAAAATGTTAATGGTTTTCTTAAATGTGCATATCTATACACCTATGTAGTGTGCGAATAACTTTGAAAGTTGGTCGTTGGATGAAGCCAATCCGACGGTACAGAGATGACAAATCCGAGCACTACTGGCCGTTGGATATCATCTACCTTCCATCAGGTTCTGCCACATGCATGTATAATCTAGAAGACTGCATGGTTAAACTTAAGCATAATGCACAAACCTCAAACACACAAGCACTTCTCCTTTGTTCTCTATAATCTTCCATATCTTATTTGTCCAAACCTTTTTTTAAATGAATTGTCACTTTTTGTTTTTATCTTTACAATGCACAATTCCATGAATTTTAAAAATAGATTTTTTTATAAAACTAATTGATTTTGGATGGGATCAACTATAAGAATTAAACAAATATCTACATCATGCATATATGACTCAAAGCTTACATATTGTACTGTGTTATTTATTCATAATTTGGTTACCAAATCTCATGCTTGTAATGCACGCGTATCTTACTAGTATAATATGTTTCTAATGTATACGAAAAGTGTGTATATATAATATGTTTCTGATGTATACGAAAAATGGACAATGTGTACTGAAAAAGTTTACATGTGCTCAACAAAATGAAACCAATGAAACTAAACAAAGAAAAACAAAGGAATCCAATAAAAACAAATAAATAAATAAAAGAAACCCAAGAAAGAAAGAAAACTGAAGAAAACCAATGCAAATGTGAGAAACCCGAGAAAGAAACAAAGAAAAACAAAGAAAACATTTAAAACCAACAAAGAAAACCGGAGAAAAGAATTTGATAAAGAAAAAAATAAAATGGTAGAACAACATTGATAACTAGATAAAAAAGAAAGAACATAAGAAAACCAGTAAAAATTGGGAATAGAACGGAAAACTAGGAGAAAAAAGGGGAAAACTGAAGAAACCCATGAACAAAGAAAAAACGAAAAAAACAAAAAAGATTAAAAATAGTTAAAACGCAGCAAACACAGCTGCAGCGAGCGAGCGCACGAAATAGCTGGCCCAATACTATACAGAATAGGAAATATGTTCAGGCAAGATAGAAGCTAGCTTTGTTGTAAGCACGATGTAGCTCTCGCATCTTGCTTCCAGTCCCAGCGATCTCAAATCCTATTTGGCACCTTCAGCGGGTTAATCCGTAGCAAGCCCCCCCCCCCCCCCCCCCTTCATTGGTTCCAGTGGGCTGTCGGCGCATTCCTTTTGCCCCCCCTTGTTGGGAAACGTAGCATGCAATTTCAAAAAAAATCCTACGCTCACGCAAGATCTATCTAGGAGATGCATAGCAAGGAGAGGGAAAGAGTGTGTCCACGTACACTCGTAGACTGAAAGCAGAAGCGTTTGTTAACGCGGTTGATGTAGACGAATTTATTCTCGTTCCGACCGATCAAGCACCGAATGTACGACACCTCCGAGTTCTGCATACGTTCAGCTCGATGACGTCCCTCGAACTCTTGATCCAGCAAAGTGTCGATGGAGAGTTCCGTCAGCACGATGGCGTGGTGACGGTGATGGTGAAGTGATCTGCGCAGGGCTTCACCTAAACACTACGTGAATATGACCGGAGGCGTGAACTGTGGAGGGGGCGCCGCACACGGCTAACACTAGTAAAAAAAGACACATCCGTGACATTTTGGGCCGAACGAAAATTATTTCTGTCATACATATGACACTTCTATGACGATAATTGTGACAAAACCCGGTATCATCATAGATGTGGTGGGCTCCTACTTCTATGACAAAAAATCATGACAGAAAATGGGCTTTTCGTCCTAGGCGGGCCGGAGACGCAGCTGCATGACATTCTTTGGGCCGTCCATGATGGAAAAAACCGTGGTAGAAGCTAGGGCGAGGAAAATTTTGGGGAGTTCCCAGTTACGGTGGGAGGTCGGGGGCCGAGCAATGCGCGTTTCTCTCGTACACGTACGCGCGTGTGTGCGAGGCGTTGGCTCTAACTGAACCCGAGCGAGGCGTTGGGCTCTAACTGAACCCGAGCGATTGCACTGCAGGCTACGCGTTACTGAACCCGAGCGATCGATCGATGGCTGTTAACTGAACCCGATCGAGCGATTCCTTCGCTACTGCTGCTAACTGAAGCCGATCGATGCTGCCTCTGGGATGAACAGTGAGCGTTGCGAGGGGTTTGGATGAACAGTGAGCGGTGGCGTTGCCTCTGGATGAACAGGACCCCGTGGTGTGGTGGAGGGCTGGATGAACAGTAGACGGTGGAGGGGTGCCCGTAGAGGGGTGGTTGAACAGGACCCCGTGGTGTGGAGGGCTGGATGAACAGTAGACGGTGGAGGGGTGCCCGTGGAGGGGTGGTTGAACAGGAACCCGTGGTGTGGAGGGCTGGATGAACAGTAGACGGTGGAGGGGTGCCCGTGGAGGGGTGGTTGAACAGGAACCCGTGGTGTGGAGGGCTGGATGAACAGTAGACGGTGGAGGGGTGCCCGTGGAGGGGTGGTTGAACAGTAGCCGGTGGAGTAGCGCGCGTGGAGGCTGGATGAACAGGAGCCCGTGGAGGCTGGAAGAGGTCGACGATAGCCTGTGGAGGCTGGAGGAGGTCGACGGTGGAGATGAACAGTATCTCGTGGAGTCCCGTTTTGCGGTACGCCACACCCCTCCCGATGAACAGGACCCCCGTTTCGACCGTAGGAGGTCCGTTTCGTCCGTTTTGCGGTACGCCACACCCCTCCCGATCAACAGGACCCCCGTTTCGACCGTAGGAGGTCCGTTTCGTCCGTTTTGCGGTACGCCACACCCCTCCCGATCAACAGGACCCCCGTTTCGACCGTAGGAGGTCCGTTTCGTCCGTTTTGCGGTACGCCAGACTCCTCCCGATGAACAGGATCCCGTTTCGAACGTGGCCGGTCGAACACAAGGCCATTTCCTCCGTTCTGCAGTACGCCAGGCCTCGTTTCCATCGCCTGTTCCATCCAAGCCCTGCCGATGAACACGACCACACATTCCGTTCAGACCCAGCCGGTTGGCTCCCACGCGTTCCGTTGCCTCCCGATGAACACGACGCATTCCGTTGCCTCCCCATGAACACGACGCATTCCGTTGCCTCCCCATGAACACGACAACGACGCTGTTTCTCCGTTCCGACCCAGCCATATCAACGAGCCCTCGCCGTACGTATGCGCGAGTAGGCGTTCGAGACCCCGCCCGTATGTACACATACGTGGCCGTATTTTCTTTTTTGCACTCTGGCCGATGTACGTACGTGTACATGCTACGTGCGCGCCTCTACTACGACACGTGCGCGCCTCTACATCCACCAGTATATATGTACGTACACGTTCGCGACCAGAATGACAACGCTACGTACGCTTCGACCAGGTGGGTCCCGACTGTCAGGCACTTCCTTGCGTGCGAAGATGTAGTTGGTGGGTCCCAGCAGTCAGGGGGGCGAATCGTTTTGTTTTTTTTGCCCGGACGCACTTCCTTGCGTGCGAAGATGTAGCTAGTGGGTCCCAGCAGTCAGGGGGGAAACGTTTTTTTCGCGAAATACGGTGGCCTGTCCGGTGGGTCCCCGCTGTCAGGTGGAGGAATAATTATTTTGCGCGTAATAAGGAGGCACTTCCTTGCTGCGGCCGTGGACCCAGCTGTCAGCGTCTCCACGCACAGTACTCTTCCGATGGAAGTCGGTCGTTGACCACATTGACCACGCCGCGCCGAGAGCACCACGGCGGTGGACGACAGCAAGGCCTAGGAAGGGGATGACACGGAGGCAGGGAAGACTCGGCAGTTGTTTCCCACACGGAGGGGAGTACGACTGTACGAGGGCTTACTGGTTCGTCTGCCGTCGCCGGAGAATAACAGCAGGTGTGGGTGAGTAGAGGGATGGCTAGGCCAGCGATGGGAGTACGGTGGGGCGGTGAGGCCTGCGCGGCAGCACAGCCGGCCGCGGGGAGGAGGGAGCAGGCAGTCCCGTCGGCGCTTGTTTGAGCGGCTGGAGCAGGAAGAGCAGAGATTGAAGAAGCACGACGGCCATTGGATGGACAACCAACAGTCAGTGCTTGTGCGTCAACCTTTTTTTAGGAAAGCCTCAAATCTGTGGAAAACAGCATACAACCCATCTGCCATTATTTCTAATAATTTACAGCCCATTTGCTAATTCTTAAGTTTTTTTGAGCCCATATTCTTTTTGTTAGCATTACAGCCTATATTGTGGCCACGGTTAAAAAATTATACGAAATTTTGCATATTTCGGTGCGGTCCGAACTGTTTTAATCCTGAAATTTCGACTCACATTCAAACTGATTTTAAAAATAAATGTATATCAATATAAAATCCAACAAATTCTCCACGCATAAAAATTAATGTAATTTAAAATCTTGAAATGAAGAAAAAGATATTTGAAACTAATTGCCGTTTTGATGTGTTTTAAAAATGTACAGCCCATTTCTCATTACTGATGGGCCATTTTCTCGGCCAGCCGAATGAAAGCTCTCCTCGTCTTGAAAGATTTGCAGCCCAACAGGCCTAACAAAGCGACTTACTTGGCAAATCACAAAAAAACTGGGTTGTGGCCGTGGACCCAGCTGTCAGCCTCTCCACGTACAGTACTCTTCCGATGGAAGTCGTTTCTTGACCACGTTGACCACGCCGTGCAGAGAGCACCACGGCGGTGGACGACGGCGAGGCCTAGAAAGGGGACGACGCGGAGCTGGGGAAGACGTGACAGTGGAAGCCCGCGCGGAGAGGAGTACGAGGGTTCACTGGTTCGGCTACGGTGTGAGGCTGCCGTCGCCGCAGGGCCTGGCCAGCGGTGGGAATAGTAGGGGCGGTGAGGCCTCTACGGCAGCACAGCCGGCCACGGGAGGCAGGAGCATGCGGCACGACCGTCGCTGCTTTGGGCGGCTGGAGCAAGAAGACCAGAGGTTGAAGAAGCACTACGGCCGTTGGATGGACATCGTACGGTCACTGGAGCTAGAATCGTTCATATTGACTAAGTTGACAAAGCCCTTCGTCCCCGTCAACTTAGTAGGCCCACAAGTCAGCCTCCCACCAAGGTGGGTCCAGCTAACCGGGGGAGTATTCATTTTTTTTGTGCGTAATAAGGAGGCACTTTCGGTGGGTCCGAGCTGACAGCGGGGGGAACGTTTTTTTCACGAAATACGGTGGCCCGTCCGGTGGGTGCCAGCGGTCAGGGGGAAACGATTTTTTTCGCAAAATACTGATGGCCCGTCCGGTGGGTCCCCGCTGTCAGGTGGAGGAATAATTATTTTCCGCGTAATAAGGAGGCACTTCCTTGCGGCTGCCGTGAACCCAGTTGTCAGCCTCTCCACGTACAGTACTCTTCCGATGGAAGTCGGTCGTTGACCACATTGACCACGCCGCGCCGAGAGCACCACGGCGTTGGACGACGGCGAGGCCTAGGAAGGGGACGACGCGGAGCCGGGCAAGACGCGGCAGTGGATGCCCACGCGGAGAGGAGTACGAGCATTCACTGGTTCGGCTGCGGTGTGAGGCTGCCATCGCCGCAGAATAACAGGGGGTGTGGGTGAGTGGAGGGATGGCCTGGCCAGTGGTGGGAGTAGTATGGGGGCGGTGAGGCCTCCGCGGTAGCACAGCCGGCCACGGGAGGCAGGAGCAGGCGGCACGACCGGCGCTGCTTTGGGCGGCTGGAGCAAGAAGACCAGAGGTTGAAGAAGCACTATGGCCGTTAGATGGACACCATACGGTCACTGGAGTATTGACTAAGTTGACAAAGCCCTCCGTCCCCGTCAACTTAGTAGGCCCACAAGTCAGCCCAACAATATGGTGGGTCCCAGCTAGCAGGGGGTATTCATTTTTTTGGGCGTAATAAGGAGGCACTTCCTTGCGTGCGAAGATATAGCTGGTGGGTCCGACCTGTCAGCGGGGGAATGTTTTTTTCATGAAATACAGAGGCCCTTCCTGTGGGTCCTAGCTGTCAGGTGGAGGAATCATTATTTTGCGCGTAATAAGGAGGCATTTCCTTGCGTGCGGCCGTGGACCCAGCTGTCAGCCTCTCCACGTACAGTCCACTTTCGATGGATGTCGTTCATTAACCACGTTGACCGGGCTGCGCCGAGAGCACCAGGGCGGTGGACGACGGCGAGGCCTAGGAAGGGAACGACACAGAGCCAGGGAATACTCGGCAGTTGTTTCCCACGCGGAGGAGTATGAGGGTTTACTAGTTCGTCTGCCGTCGCCGGAGAATAACAGCATGTGTGGGTGAGTAGAGGGATGGCTAGGCCAGCGATGGGAGTACGTTGGGGCCGTGAGGCCTGCGCGGCAGCATAGCCGGCCACGGGAGGAGGGAGCAGACAGTCCCGCCGACGCTTGTTTGAGCGGCTGGAGCATGAAGAGCAGAGATTGAAGAAGCACGACAGCCGTTGGATGGACATCCAACAGTCACTGCTCTCGTGTGTTGACTAAGTTGACAGGGCGTTGCGTGTGCGTCAACCTTTTTTTATGAAAGCATACGCGTCAACCTGTAGTAGGCGCACAAGTCAGCCTCAAATCTGTGGAAAACAACATACAACCCATCTGCCATTATTTCTAACAATGTACAGCCCATTTGCTAATTTTTAAGAATTTTTTTGGAGCCCATCTTCTTTTTGTTAGCATTACACCCCATATTGTGGCCACGGTTAAAAAGTATATGAAATTTTGCATATTTCGGTGCGGTCAACTATTTTTAATCCAGAAATATCGATTCACATTCAAACTATTTTGAAAAATAATTTATATAAATATAAAATCCAAATAATTGTCCACGCATAAAAATCAATGGAATTTAAGATCTTGTAATGAAAAAAATTGAAACTAGTTTCCGGTTTGATGTGTTTTAAAAATGTATAGCCCATTTCTGGGCAAACCGAATGAAACTCTCCTCATCTTGAAAGATTTGCAGCCCAGCAGGGCCGATAAAGCAAGTAGACCTTGTTTGGGTATTTCTTAAAAAAAATAGAACTGGGCTAGCCATTTTCAGCAAGAAAAAAACACAACTGGGCTCATGATGTGGTAAACATAAATAAAACCCTGGCTAGACGGGCCACAGCCCACGCACAGCCCCGTTGTTACCCTGATCCGTCACTAAAACTAGTATAAATAACAACGGCTTGTTCCTCAAAAAAAACTGCGCGACTTGCTGGGTCCCTAGTGTCAGCCGCTCGTAGTGTAATTCTCTCGTTTATTGACTACGTTGACAATGGCCTGAGCCCCAGATGTCCAACCATTAGGAGGAACCATAATTTTTGGGCTTGTACTATAGAGGCACTTGCTTGCGTACTGCCATGACGCTGGTGGGTCCCTACTGTCATCCTCTCCACGTACAGTCATCTCCTTGTTCCTCTCGGTTGTTGACGACGTTGACAACGCAAGAGGGCGGCGCACCACGCACGGCGAGCGAACCAAGGCCGCAAGGCGGAGGACGACGGCGAGGCCTCGGACGGAACGAACAGGAGCCGTTGAACATGCGTCGGTCCAGTTGTAGGCGGAGGGGAGTACGAGGGTTGACTGGTTCGGGCGTGGGTGCGTGTTGGGGCTGACGTCGCCGGAGAATAACAGGACGTGTGGGGGAATAGAGGGAGGGACTCGCCAACGTTGGAGGGTACGTACGGTAGGGCGGCGGAGGCATAGCCAGCCATGGGAGGCGGGAGCAGGCGGAGCCGACGGGGTGGTTTGGTTTGGGCGACTGGAGGAAGAAGAAGACAAGAGATAGAAGATACACGACAGATGTTGGATGTCAATCCAACGGCTGGTAGGCAGAATCGTTTGTTGACTGGCTAGTAAGTCGACACCACCTTGGATAGGCTATTTCCTCGTGGGTCCCAAATGTCAGAATCCAAATCTGTCACGGTCATGCAGCCTTTCCTATGAAAATTTACAGCCTATTTGATGTGCTAGTTCGAAATAAGTTTGTGGGTGCTGGTGGGGGCTAATCACTTGGCTTCTGTAATGCACAGTGAGCTCAAGCAGCCGGCGAGAGTGATGTTATTTCCCTTGGTTGGGATTTGTTACAATATTTCACTCTAAATTAAACGAATGGCAAGCCATTTGCCTTGTTTCAAAGAAAATATGACAGTCACAGCCGAGTTGAAAAGGGCAGGAACATCTAACTCCAGCTTACAAACTGTACAAAAGCACGAGGGTTAATTGTTCATCAGATTTACAAAAAAAACCAGATTGAAAAGGGCAACAACATCTAGTTCCAGCACTGTTTTCGGCAGTCACAGTCAAATGGATAGGTCAGGTCCATAGAATGAACATCCTGGGTCGTAAAATTTACTGGATTATGACCATAATATGTTGTAAATAGAAGCCCGGCACGTTCAGAAGCTCTTTTGCCCACCTGAAACTCCTTTTTTTGCTCTTCGACATACCCATCCGTCAAAACCATCCTCCTGATAAACTTAAGCCTGATGGACAATAGTAACCTCGCATTCAGCAGGAAGAATGTGACAAATCTTGTGTTTGCACGGTTGGCTACATATCGTTCTAGCGTTATTGTCTTCAATCGAATCTCATGAGAAGTGAGAAAATCCGGATGCTTACGAATCCACCGATTGGTTATAACTTTCTTACCCCGTCCTGTTGCCTAAATAGACATGAAGATTGAAAACAGTTAAGGTCTAAAAGAAGAGTGTCGAAAGAGCAACAGCTGAACGGTTAATTCTAGTACACTATATGCGGGCTTCCAATGTGCGTGAAATTATCACCTTTATATACAACTTATCCAGACATGGAAAGCATTGCAGCAAGCCAATAATCTTGTTCAGGTCAAAACTATTCATTTGGATATATAAGATCTTGACAGAATCCAGCACCATTGATAGGCCATCCATGGAGAAACTCTTCATTGAGCATAGAACATAATATTAGTACAAAATGTGTACTCCAAGATGATATATAAATTATGCGCAGAAATTTAAAATGCAGCTTATGGTTACAAGTGTAGATGATAATATAAAGTACCTGAAGAACTGTGGAGCCAAACACCATATTGAAATGAGCACAGAGATCATGTATTACACCCAAGGTCTCCAGTTTAGGCGCAGAGAGGACGGTTATTTGCAACGGTGAATAACTAGAATCAAGGATCAACCTTTGAAGTGAAGGGGCATCTTGGATGATGAGCTGCCTTCCGTCAAAAGAAATTCCAATTCTTACAAGGTTAGGCGAATTTATTTGGAGACAACCGATTCTAACTGTGAAAACAAGCACCAAGCACTCCAGCGCAGGGCAACTGGAGTGGATGATGCTGTGCAATGAGGCCTCCGATATACGAACCCGCACAAGTGAAAGTTTCTTGAGAAATGGGAGTCGAAGGTTTAGTACCAGATTGTCTGGTAGGTAGCACAGCGCAAAGGTGGCGGTGTGGAGAGAGGACGAAAACCGCGAGATGGACATCGGTGCTGAGGGCACAAGTTCATGGCGTTCGGTATGTGGTATGTGATTTCCAGGGGAATAGTAGAACTCAAGCAGCTATAGTTCTGTGAATTCAGGGGATTTCAGCCAGGTGTCCACCGTGCGGGGCATGGTATGCTTGCTCAGGTAGCATGACGGGATGCAGAGGCTTTGGACGGAGCCCTGGTGGGAGGAGATGATGGCTCTGGGGATTTCAAAATCATTGAAGAGAGATAGCTGACGACAGTCGAGATTAAGGGGCACGGCGCGCCATAGAGGGCGCCACCGAATTGAGAGGACTTGGGTGCGGCAGCAATCCTTGGTGGGGAGAAGCGAGATGATCTCCCCAAGGACGGCGTCCGGGAGATCGCTGATGCGGTCCACCCGAGATTCTACGGGTTCCTGGGATCCGGTGGGGGCGGGGTCGCCGCTTCTCCCCGCGCTGCCGGGTGCGGGATCTACAACAGGCGTCGCCGCTGGCGGGAGCCTCATCTTCTTGGCGGTGGGGTCAGCCGACTCCATTTTCCTCGAGGGCGTCGCGTCGCGCTCACGGATTTGAGCAGAGTAATGAATGACGAGCCTAGTTGTAGTGCGAGCTAAGAAGAAGGGGAGCCGGGGGTTTTCTGTAGGAGTGAGGAAGAAGGGGGGCTGGGGTTTTCTGTAGGAGTGAGGTGAGGAATTTGGGGGTACGAGTGGAGCGAGCTGACGTGAGGTGGGTGGGAGCGAGGAGGAAGAAGAGCACCCAGTGTGGATGGGCTTTTGAATTGATTTTACTATTTACTAGTGTGGATGGGCTGTTTTGTCTTGGGCCCAAAGAAACAATTACTACTAGTACAGTGGAGACACTCTACAGCTACCCAGAAAAACAATTACTACTAGTACAGTGAAGACACTCTACCGCTTCTGGCTCCTCCTAGGTCATTGAAACGTTTCCCTCTATTGAATGTCGTTATACTTTTGTTCACCGACATGCGGGCCATGCAGCGCGCGGGCCCAAATGCCATCCACCAAATTAGAAGACAGTATGTAGGCGGAGAGTCACCCCAGTCGTAGCGCGGCAGTAACGAGCCGTCGTATCACAAAACCCCACCTCCCCGTAGTCTAAGTTTGACAGACGAAGCAACCATCATTTCACTCTTCGCTGAATCCCCTTCTCCCTCACCGTCTTCAAGAAAGGCAACACTCGCATCTGCCACTGTTCTTCTCTCCGAACGAAGGGAAGGTAAGCGGATCCGTGATGTTGGTATATTTTCGTTCAGAGAAAAAAAAAGAACTTTTGCAAAGCAGTAACCGATGATCACTCTCTTTTTTGTTTCATTGTCATTGCGATTATGTTTTCCTTTCAGTGGTCTCCTAGTATTCGTCAGTTTCATGATGGACCAAGGAGAACCAGGCAAAGATCTGCCGATATTGGAGCAGACGCGGGAGGCTGATCCCCACGAGACAGAGAGCTCCAAGAAGATGGAGGCAACCACCGAGCTGACCCCAGATATGCTCACGGCCACTACTGAGATGGTCAACGCCCCGTTTGAGGTTACAACCCCCGTGGCACCGCAGGAGCAGTTTTCCCCCTTGGAGGATGTGTCCCCCCCCCCCGCTGAGCTGCCCAAGGTGATTTCCTTCTTTGGCGATCTCGATTGTGGTTTTTCATCTATGTATGTGGTGATTTTTTTTAGAAAAGGAAGTATGTGGTGATTAATAATGCAAAATTTTATTAGCTTCGATGCCATGCTATACATAGTGGTTTAAATAACTTGTGTTTCTTATACTGAAAAGTAATTCAGAATTTGTTTCTGTTTCAATTAGAGCCCTGATGCAGACAAGGATTGTGTGGTTGTACATGTCACTCGCTATGAGGCGGACGACCTGAATATACACACTGGGAAAACAGAGTTCTTAGGCTGTTGGATCCTGGAAGCCATTTGCGGTTATACCAATGAAGAGTTGTATTCCAGCCTCACTGTTGTCAGGCGTGTTGTCCAGGGTGTACTGAAGCACAAGAAGTTCAAAGCTACTCCTTCATTTGTGAGGCATACTATTCTTGTCAAGCTTACGCAGGACGTCCTCGATGATGTTCATGGCAAGGTCCGTCTTGTGTCCAGCCCAAATTAGATGGAGGCATGAAATAGTTGCTCCAGCTAGTGTTTAATAGTAGTTTGGATTGTGTCTAATTATCCGAACCTTGCCTGTTATCGACCCCTCTGGGGCTAGTACTCTGTTTGAATCCGTCTATGGGAACTGCTGCTACTTTTGTGTGCCCGTGAATCATGTGAGAACCATCGTAATTGTTGCCGAAACAGATGCGTCCTCACTAGTTTTTTCATGAATATGGCATGGTAAGACATAAGTTGTCACGGTTTATCATACGAGAAGTGTGTGTTTTGATGAAATAGAGCACTCGTTCGAGAACTGTGCGCCGACGTATACATAAGTACTTGTAAACACTGTTGGTGCTACCCCACTTGTAAGCAGTTGTGCAAAACACGACACATTGGCTCAGCTCGCTTCAACACTAGGCTATCGACCAGCTAACAATCAACAATCTGCTGTCTGACATATAAGCAACTATGTATCTTGTTACAGTGGTTCATGCAGTTAATTGAGGCCACAATGTAATAAATTCCAAACGTTCACACGCTAGTCCAGCGCTCATGTGGAACACTAACATTAAACTCGTCTTCATAAAAAACTTGAAAAGCATAAGTTAAGCAATTTTATACATCTCAATGATTCATAGAACATAACAAACATATACTAGTTCACAGCAAAAGACAAAGTTGTGAGAAGGTTTAAAAATCAGGAAAAAACAAGCAAGGCTTCTCTGAGCAAAGGGCCTCCCGGCAAGCTTAAATTTCCTGGAGTTCACTCTGGTTTTTTCTTGTTGCCACCATCCAGGGTTAGGTTCTCTCATTCCAGAATAACCAATTATAATTGTGGTCTCAGCTGGAACGCTGAACTAAACCATGCAGTGTACTGACCAGCTGAAATGCTTGTGCATTCCACTAAATTTAAGCACCGCTATTTGCAGAAATAAGCAGACCACAATGCCTCTTGTCCGCGCACCAGTCCAAAAAACCGCCGTGCAGCCGTGCCAACTAGTCCTCGGTCCATGGATGAACTGGTAGAAAGTGCATTCCGGACTAGGATGCAGTTGTTTTCGCTCGTCCCTGCACTGCAATCAGGAAGTAAAACGTACGAATCAGCTTCTTTTAGATTGCGTTGGTCATTCTACCTTAGTTACTAGTACCAATGTAGGGATACCTTGAAGACGGGAGGTTAGATGACGGCAACGAGGGATAGCCATCTCATTTTGCGCAGTTGTACTAAAACTGAGGTGTGTGCTTTTGATTGCGCGGATAGAAACGATACGGAGACAGACATCCCGGAACGATATGGAGACAGACATCCCTGTTTGCACAAATACAAAATACGGTTATTTAAACAGTGACAGATATTACTACTTTCCCCCGTTTCCACTTAGAACCAAGTCCTAGATTCATGCTACAGCTTTCCCACTTTCTTCCCTGTTTGAACCAACGCTTTGAGTCCACTATATGAACTAGCTTTACTTCTAATAATAGTAGAAGTCTAGGTGGCTTTGGAACAGCGGACGGAAGTAGAAAAGGATCCACACGAAGGGAGCTGGGGCAGTAGAGCAAGGCAGGTTTCGAAGGAATATATACCTGAGGGTCGTCGGCATGTGGCAAAGACGGCGTCGGGAGGCCGCATCTTGGCCACAATACCGCAGGGAGGAAGAAGGGGTCGGAGGCCCTCCTGAGCCAGCGCTCTCTCGGAGAGAACGGCACGGCCGCCGATCGGGACGCGCAGGTAGCCGTTGGTCTCCTCCCTCGCCGCCGACGACAGCGTGAACGATGCACCTACACCCCTGCCCCGGTCGAGGTTGTCCGGCCGGATTTGTGACCAGCCGTGAGCTGAGAGAGAGTGTGGCCGCCTATGTGTTGCTTAGATCTGGAGAGCATGAGAGAGTGAATGAGAGGAACCCTAGTAAAGCAAGCGCTAAGGCTCCTGCTTTTATATATAATGGAGTGATTTTGTTGTACCAGCTTCAAAAAAATGCACTCCTACGTGTACCCGCGAGTGGGTGTGAGAGAACTAGTGCGTGCGTGCACCGCTTCTCTTCGTGAGAGTACAATATACTATGCCCAAAGAACGTTCGCCGCAAGAGTAATAGTATAAGTGTGTGACGTGTGAGCTAAAATAAAATGTGCGCGCCGTCTTTTGTTTTTTAGAAGTTCTGAGGATAGGGTGTGAAGAGCACATATGTGCGTGACGTCTACCTGCAGATAGACGGTGGGTGCGACGTGTGAGTCTGCGAGAGGACTCGGGAGAGTCGTGACTCGTGAGGGTGCATGTGCGTGAGAGAGAGGGGGGCACGTATCAATGCAATGCATGTGTCCGTAAATCATTATCCGACAAACGTTCGCCACAAGCCTTTTCCCGACGAACGCCGTAAGAACCGTTAGATTGGCATCCGACAGTGTTAGTTTTGCCATGTCATTTAACAGAACAGCCACTCCTCCTACACACAAATCTTCCACGTGAGTGTTAGCAACTGCCGTATGCTCCCTCCGTTCCGAAATGCAGTGCATATAGCTTTATTGAAAATTCGAACCTCGCAAACTTTTACCGAGTTTTCGTGTACCAAATTGCACATGTAGAATACCATGTATATATCATTTCATTCATCTTCGAGAGCTAACTATAAAGATGGGTGAGGAGTCTACAAAGAAAGACCATCGTATCACCCGCAGCAATTTCAAGCATCCTTTAGTGTCGAGGAATATCATAGGAACTCTATATGATATGATTTTTGTAGGATTTTTTCCTTTAGAGCCAATTGGTTCATAGGAATAGATTCATATACTCCACATTTCAAAGGAAATAAACATGATATCATTTCTATAGCTTTAGAGCCACTTGGTTCATATGAATGGATTCCTATACTCCCTTAATTTCAAAGGAAAATAAACATTAGCGTATATTCAATAGAAAAGTTCCTATGATATGAACCAAATTACATCTCTTTTCTAATCCCTCCTCATAGGAATTGAGATACATGTCATCTCTAGATTCAATAGAAAAGTTCCTATGATGTGAACGAAATGACATCTCTTTTCCAATCCCTACTCATAGGAATTGAGATGCTCCATGTCATATCTTTCCCTACAACTTCCATGTATACATCTTCTATTCCTAAATAGATAGTACAACCCACTAGTAGCTTTTTTCCAAAACATGCAACTATGGCACAAGAACTATATAGTGTGCCAATAACTTTGAAAGATGGTCGCTGGATGAAGCTAACCCGACAGTGCAGAGATAGGCAAATCCGAGCACTACTGGCCGTTGCATATCATCAACATTCCACCAGATCTGCCACATGTACAATTTAGAAGACTCCATGGTTGAACTTAAGCATAATGCACAAACCTCAAAACACAAGCACTTCTCCTTTGTTCTAGAATCTTCTGTATCATAATTGATTATTATTTTTAAATGAATTGCCATTATTTGTTTTTTACTTTATGATTTACAATGCACAACCCCATGAATCTTAACATTTTTATAAAACTAATTGATTTTGAATGAGATGAACTATAAGAACTAAACGAACATCTACATCATGCATATATGACTCAAAGCTTTACATGCTATAGTGTGTATTTATTCGTAATTTGGTTTCGAAATCTCATGCGTTCAATACATGTGCACCTTACTAGTTTTGAGTAGAGTAGCAAATTTCACGCGGCCCCGGGTATATCAAAATGCAGGGCCCATGCATCATTGCCTTTCGGTCGAACCTACGTCCACAATTTTTTGTACGTACTATATCTCCACTGGTCCCCGAACCCAAAATGTTGCCTCGTTCCCGTAAAACCAAGCGGCCCACACATATTTAAGGCGTCGACTCAAACCCGTTTACTACGACGTGGCCCTGCACGCCGTAGTACTCCTACAAATCCTACCGCCGCACTCATCATCGGTTTTCTTCAAAAGGACGAGGGAGAAGCCGATTTTTAGTGGAGGCGCTTTCAAAAAAAGGATCTGTAGTGGAGACCCCTACCCTAGGGTGCCCTAGGTAGCTGCCGCACGCATCATTGTTTTCTCTTTTCTTTATGCTCTTGCGCCATAGAGTGAAATGATGGTTGCTTCGTCCGTCCAGCTTAATGCGGGAAAGGTGGGGCTTTGTGATTTGACCCCTCATCGCTCATTTTCTACTACTGCGGCGCTACGACCAGGGTGCCTCCAATTCCAACCGCTGCTCTGAACTGTAATTTGGTGCATCGCACGTGGAACAAGACGGTGGATGAGCCACATGTCGGTCAAAGGGGTCCTGTTAAGTGTGTCGCCATTTCGTGTGCGGACTGACCCTGCTTGAGTTGCTACACCAACACGACAGGAGCAGCCTACCACTTGGTTTTGCTCCTTGGTGAATCCCGACTATATTGATCTAAAAAGATACGTGCTGAACTACCCTCTCTATCTCGTTTTTTTATTTTTAGGTGTCTCGGTTTATAGGGCCTGCACGTAGTTCTAGGTCATCCATTTGACTAACTAAATATGAGTTACTATGTCACAAAAAGTATATCATTGGATTCCTAAGCGGATGTAGTTGTATTTAAAAGTCGAGGGCGGGGCTTTTCCTGCGCGGTAGGCGGGGCACTTCCACCTAGTCGGTTCGACAGAGACGCGAGAAGACGAGGGAGTAGGCTGCTGCAAACGTAGGGCTGTGTGATTTGACAGCGAGTTACTGCTGGACAGGTGGGGCCCCATGATTTGACTTGCCATTATCATTCTAACTGCGGCGCTACGACCGGCGTGAGTCTCCCAATTCCTGACCACCTCCATACAGGTGCCTCTCCCAATGCTCCACCATGTAGTAGAGGCTGGCTCTTGCATGAGAGCCCACTTCTCCACTTTTTCCTTGCCTCTCTTTCCTCCACATATGCAAAAATGCCATGTAAAGCGCACTATTGTACTTACTTTTACTTGCTCCTACAGGTGCTTAAGCTTGCCACATAGGCATAAAGTCTGATGTGGCAAGTTAATCAAGAAGAGAGAGACTAGTTTGGTGACCCAAGGAAGAAACGGTGCTAAGCGCGTGTACCTAGGTGAAAAGACAATTTTGAGTCTATAGCTAATTAAATGAAGCAAACTTAGCAACACCATTTCATTGGAAGAGGTCACTCCTTGGCAAATGCAATAAATACTTGTACTCCCTGTGTCCCATAATATAAGAACGTTTTTGGCACTACACTAGTGTCAAAAACATTCTTATATTATGGGACGGAGGGAGTACGAAGAAAGAGATAGAGGAGTAAAAAAAATACACTTATAGCCAACCTTGTTGTAGTATGAGTGACTAAGTGATGACTATGTATGACATGCCAACATCAGATAGCCTAACGCACCGTGTTAAATCTCCAAGGGCGCGACCGCGCGAGCGACGCAACGGTCGTGGTAGGCGCGACCATTATACGGGCTGCTGGCAGCCCTTGGATCTGAGATCAAACGGTCGCATGCTAAGTTGCTGAAAATTTGCAGAATAACCCTCCAGGATAGGATATTCACCCATAGGTCTAGAATCACGCCATGCAACCGTTCGATCTCAGATCTAAGGGCTCTCGGAAGCCCGTATCATGGGAGAATGGAAAGCCACTACCCTGCCGTTCGCACGCTGGCAGTTCGCTCCTATTCGTCCCCGCACGTCCTTCAATACTACGGCGGTTCGCTCCTAGTCGTCTCGTCCATTCACATTACGGCAGTTCCACTAATCCTAACCCTCCTCCCAAATCCATGGCGTCCCAAATCTCCACGATCGGCGGTGAGTACAAGGTTAGAACCATCACCGGCGATGAGTTTGACGTCATCTACACCCGTTCTTCCGCGACGGTGAAAGGATGCCTTTCTCGCTTCAGACGCATGTTCGAAAACTCAGATGATGAGTGGGTCACTGGGCTAGATGTTGAGTACACCACAGTCCTGGGACGAGAGAAGGATCTAAAGGACGAAGAGAGGAAGAAGCCCGTCGTGATCCAGGTTTGCGTACATAATGTTTGCTTGGTCTACCACATATGCCATGCCAACGTTGAGCCAGGATTTTAAGAACTTCCTCAAGGACAAAGCAGTGAAATTCGTTACTGTAGACTTTAAGAACGAGAAAGAAGTCCTGGATCGGATAGGCCTCGTTGTAGGCAACCCCTTCGACCTCCAGAAGAATCGGCTGGTGCCCTCTCGTCAGCCTTCAATGCTGACCCTGGCAGGAGCCATGGTTCATCCTTCGTACCGTAAACTGGAGAAACCTCATTACACGTTTCATCGTCATGCATGGCAGCGGAATGTACTAGATATAGACCACATCCACTACGCTGCAATGGATGGCTACCTTTGTTTCAATATCTACAAGGGTTGGATGAAGAGCAACAGCCAAGTGTGCGGTTCAAGCAAAGCAGTATCGGCCAAGAGGAAGAGGGACAAAAACGAAGTCGAGGACGTGGACGAGGACTCTGAGTAAGGTGGCAGTGTCATTGCTCATGGTGGTTCTAAACTTCTAATGCAGTGTCTACCGGATTAGTTGCATAGTTTAATTTCAGGTGTGCTTAGTTTAATTTGAGGGGTGTGTTGTGCTGAGCCCCCAGCAGAACTATGTTATGTTTCTTCTCGTTACTTTAACTCTTCAGTATGTACATACTACTAGTATTTTTTTAATAGAATTTAGCACCCCAATTAAGCATGTACTAGCTTTTTTAATAGTACTATATGCATAATTTGGCGACGAGCGCTCTCTATATGTACCACCTTTTTTTTAATTTCAATTTTTGCTCCATGGCGCAATCCATCGATAGTACTACTGTACAAAAGTATACATTTTTTAAAAGGCTAGAGTATTGTTCATCACATATATAGCCAGTTAAATTCTCAACCAAGAACGACGTGCATGCCATGTAGTAAATCGATATGGAGGAAGTATAGTAAAAATGAGGTGATTTTAACAAGCGATTGGCGGGGGAGCATGGTGTAACGCCCCGGATCCGATGCGCCAGGTGTCTGCCAGTTATTCGCCGTCCTTGCCTTGTCATTTGCCCGCGTGTTGCATTTTTCCATGTCATCATCTGCATTTCATATCATGTCATCATGTGCATCGCATTTGCATACGTGTTCGTCTCATGCATCCGAGCATTTTCCCCGTTGTCCGTTATGCAATCCGGCGCTCCTATCTCCTCCGGTGCACCCCTCTTGTTTTCTTTCGTGTGCGGGTGTCAAACTTTCTCGAAATGGACCGAGGCTTGTCAAGTGGCCCTAGTATACCACCCGGAGACCACCGGTCAAGTTTCGTTCCATTTGGAGGTCGTTTGGTACTCCAACGGTTAACCGGGCATCCGCAAAGTCCATTTGAGTGTCCAGCAAAACCCCCCTTCTAACAGCCCCAAAACCCCTCTAAGTCTCAGCCATGCTCTCAGTCGTTCGATCACGATCGCGTGGGCGAAAACCACACCTCGTTTGGACTCTCCTAGCTCCCTCTGCCTATATATTTGCCCTCTCCCCCGAAATCCGCAGACGAAACCCTAAGTTTTTCCTCCCTCACCGCACCAGACATGTCCGCCCGCCGCCGGACGCCGTCCGCCGCCGCTCCCAGCCAATCCGGAGGTGACACGTCAGCTCCCCGCGCCTCCTCTCTCCTCCCGCCGCCGCGGCCCGCCGGGGCCCGAGGCCGGCCCGCCCCGGGCCGCATCTGGGCCGTGCCCCGACCGAGCCCCGCCGCCCGTCCGCTTCGACCCCGCCGCCGGTCGCCGCGGGTTCCCGCCCCCGCCGCCGTCGTGGCCTCGCCGCCCGGCCATGGCGCGCCGCCGCCCGGCGCTCCCCGCAGCCTCCAGCCGCCGGCGCCCCGCCCCGCCGGCGTGCCCCGTGGGCCCCGCCACCGCCGCCTCCTCTCCTCCCTCCGGGCGCCGCCCCTCCGGCCTCCTCCCTCCTCTCCCCGCCGGCGAGCCTCTGCCGCGGTCCTCCGGCCCGAGCCGGCCCGAGTTCGGCCGATCTGGATCCGGTGAGACCTCCCGAGCGTTGACTTTCCTCCCCCTCCGAATATTCTAAGTCCTGGAAATTTATCATTATCATGCCATGTTCAACTGTGTGTAACTCTGTGCATGTAGCTCCGATTCGCGCGTGTAATATGTCAAATTGTTCGTCTCGCGATGCTCTTAACTTTGGTCAATTGAACAATGTTCATTAGAGGTCATTTTGATGCCCAAATCTCTGTTGGAAGAGGGCTAGTTGCTGTTATTCTCTGGTTCTTATCAGAACTTGGAGATTTGTCATTTTTGTATCATTTAATCTGTGCATCTTTTGGGCATGAGCTTTACATGTGTTTTGAAGTATGTCATGCCATCTTTCCAGTGGTGTAGTCCATGTAGTTTTGTGATCTCTGTGGTGACTAGCACAAGCATGCAAAGTAGGTCCCGTAATATTTCTGATTTCAGGGACTTAGTGATTTCTCTAAGTCCTTGTCTGCTGTAATTTTGTTGCTTTATAAACTTGATGCTACAGTGAGATCTATGCATATTTTGGAGATGTTCAGTAAGGATGTTTTGTAGCTATTGTTGTAATTGATACATTCCTGTCCTTGTTTGCAATTATGGGATGCCATAGCATGACTCAATATTGCTCTACTTTTGCTATAAAATATTTCTGGCAGATTCTTATCATGATATGCAATTTTGCCAAGCTTATTATAGTTGATCCATACATGCTATGCTATTGTTCTTGCCATGGTTAGCATCATAAACATGCCATCTTGCTGTAGGTGTGCTTGGTTTGTCATGCATTGCCATGTAGTGAGTGCATCAAGCTCACAAAGAGGCCTACATATTAATATTTCTGCCATGCTCTGTTTTCTGCTAAGTCTGAAACCTGATAACGAAACTTGCTATGTTTACATGCTTGCCATCATATCTTCTTGTCCTTTTTGGCTTATGGTCACTAAGGGACTTTTGTCATATGCTTTGAGTAGATTCATGCCATGCTTTGTTTTTCCATGTCAAGTTCCTGTAGCATGTTGATTTCGTGCTCTGAACATTGCTACCTGATGTTATTTCTGCCATGTCCAGTAATTTCACCAAGTCTGTGACCTGTTATTATTTTGCAATCTTGCCATGTCCTTTTGAGCATGTTCTAGTGATTTCTGGAGATATCTCAGTGTTCATGTTTTGTTGTGCTTTACCTGTAAATCATGCCCATGCCTTTTGTTTTCATGTTGAGTTGCTGTAGCATATTGTTTTGATGCTCGCAATATGCCTAGTTGCTGTTTTGGCCAGATTGTTGCTATGTATTGTTTGGAGTGTATGTGTTGCACCGTTGCTCCGTTTTGAGCATGCTCTATATGAAACTTGCTTAGTTTTGCATGTAGTCTCATATTATCATGTTGCATCCTTGTTTTGAGGTGTTTGCTTGATGTTTGTATGCATTTTGCATCAATGCCATGTTTATCTTGTTTTGCTCATATCTTCTAGGCCGTAGCTCCGAATCTAATGAACTTCATATGTAACTTGACTAGAATTTCGTGTAGATCTTCATGGTGCTCTTTAACTTGCTGTTTAACAACTTCAACTTAATGCTTGTTCAGTTCTGGACCAATTTCGAAATTTGCATATGAGGACTTACCGGAATTGTTATATGTTGTTTCCGGCCTCATTTAAACTTGCCTTGATGTGTTGTTCTTGTATGCACCATCTCTTGTCACGAGTAGCTTCATATAGCCTTGTCATGCATCATTCTTGGTTGAGCATCATGTCTTGTTCATGTGTGGTGTGTTTACCTTGTTGTGTGCTTCTTCTCGATAGTTCCCGTGTCGTTGCGATCGTGAGGATTCGTTCGTCTTCGTGGCTTCATCTTCTTCATGGATTCGTTCTTCTTCCTAAGCGGGATTTCAGGCAAGATGACCGTCACCTTGGATCTCATTACTATCATTGCTATGCTAGTTGCTTCGTTCTATCGCTTTGCTGCGCTACCTATTCACTTGTTCCTCAAGCCCCCATTTTGCTACCGTTGTCCGTTTTGCAATCCGGCGCTCCTATCTCCTCCGGTGCACCCCTCTTGTTTTCTTTCGTGTGCGGGTGTCAAACTTTCTCGAAATGGACCGAGGCTTGTCAAGTGGCCCTAGTATACCACCCGGAGACCACCGGTCAAGTTTCGTTCCTGTCGTGGAATTGTCACGGCAGATGTCCTTGGGCTAGGACTTAGTCGTGGAGCCATCGCAACTAGGAAGCTTGAAGGGGTTATGCGGGACAAGGAACACGAGGGTTTATACTGGTTCGGCCCCTTACGGTGAAGGTAAAAGCCTACATCCAGTTCGAGGTGTTATTGATTAGGGTTACGATCGCCAGGGAGCTAAACAGCTATCCCGGCTCTCGGAGAGATTGTTGTCGCCCTTGAACCGCGGCCGGGTCCTCCCTATATATAGGGAGGCTGACGCCCAGCAGCCCTTAGAGTCCCGGCCGGCTCATAAGAGCGTCCGGCTCGGACTCTAATCAATACTTGCCTTACACTACAAGTCTACTATAACAATGATTGTAACTACGGGCTTTAAGCCATATCCGGGTCTCAGCCCATCTCTGGCCCATTATCTTGAAACTTAGCTCCGGGCTTCTGGTAATGACCCTTAGAGTAACCCGGCCATCCTGGCGGGTGACTCCAAGGTCTATATCCTCAACATTAGGCCCCAGATTGACTTGAGCCGGCTCGGGTCAATCTTCAGCTCTGCAGAAAAAAATCCCCGGCTTCTATTCATGTAAAGGTCATAACCCGGAGTGACGTCATCCTCTGGACTCCGGGTAATCCGCCGTGACGTCATCCTCCATTAAGTCCGTTTTTTACTCCGCCAGATCCGCAACGGATCTTTGCTTTTACTGTCCTTCCGAGAATCGAGGCGCCGTGAGGGGGAGATAACCACGCCGTGGCCTCCTTGAACCCCGCGCCTACTTATGATTCACCTTATAAATAGGCCGGCCCGGCACTCTCTTCTCACACTCTCCTTCTTCTTCCTTGCGTTGTCGTTCCTCTGCCCGAGCTTCTGCCGCCGCCGTCGCCGTCGCGCCCCTGATCTTCATCGACCCGGCTGCTGCATCACCCTGACCCGGACCAGATAACGCCGGCGACCTCCTCTCTTCCTCAACTCCGGTGAGTCTTCTCTGCCTTGCTAGAATAGATCTGCGGTAGGGTTCCTTCAGTTCTTTGTGTTCGTCACCATTGCCCACAAACTCGGTAGTTCTTGTTGCCACCGTAGTTGGTTGATCCTTAACCTCGCGTAGAACCACTGCGGTAGAGGTTTGAGACCCATTTCATCTGTAAGAAACCCTCTTTTTACTGCATAAGAACTGTGTTCAACCTCAAAAACTTCTCCTGCCTCTGTTTTTTAGGTCTAGAAAACTTTTCTCTGCTCCGACTACTTTGATCCAAAAAAGTTACTGTAATATGTGAAATCTGTTTACCACACTTAGTAAAAACTGCAGTCCTTGAATCTTGACGGCTTATATTTCCGACTTAGAGAAAACACGCGCCGTAGAACTTTCCGGTTTAAAGAGAATCATGCTCTGTAGTATCTTCCGACTTAACCGCAGTAAGCCGTAGACGACCAACTTATCCTGAAAGCCCCGACGGCTTAGATAACCCACCGTATCAATACATACCATTAGTCCCCTTCATAAGCCGTCATTGTAACTTGAATGATAAACTCCGGCTTATAATTAACCCGGACACTTTTCTCTTCCTCGTAGACCACCAACCGTCACCATGCCTCCCAAGGCTCCCATCACTTGCAACTGGATGAAATCCAGCGTCACCGAAGAGACCCTGGCCAACTTCGTTAAGTCCGGATATCTGCCTAAGAAGGAAGTGATGTCCTACCGTGCCCCTGACCCGTCCGAAGAAAGGCCACAGCCGAGAGACGGGGAGGTAGTGATCTTTGCCGACCATATGAGCCGGGGCTTCGCACCGCCCGGCTCAAAATTCTTCCGGGACGTGCTCAACTCCTTTGATCTTCGGCCTCAGGATATAGGACCCAATTCCATATCCAACATCTGTAACTTCCAAGTTTTTTGTGAAGTATATCTTGGAGAAGAGCCGAGTCTGCTGCTCTTCAGAGAGCTGTTCTATTTGAACCGCCAAACCGAGTGCGCAAACGGTCCAAGTCTAGAGTTAGGCGGCATCTCCATCCAACGGCGCAGGGATTGTCTGTTCCCTTACGCAGAACCGCCAAGTCACCCCAAGGACTGGAACATGACTTGGTTCTACTGCCAAGACACGTCCCCGGCTGATGAGAGCCCGCTGCCCGGCTTTCGCCCAACGCGCCTGGAGCCAACTCATCCATTATCCGACAAGCTGACTGCCGCAGAACGCCAGCCTCTGCTTCCAACGATCAACAAGATCAAAGCCCTGCTAGGCAATGGTCTGAACGGAATTGACCTGGTCCGGGTCTGGATCTCATGGCGGGTGATCCCATTGAGCCGCCGCCCCGGCTTAATGTGTGAGTACACCGGGCGAAAGGATGACCCGCAGAGGCACAGTCGCAATGATCTTCCAGAAGACGTTGCTGAAGAAGAGACCAAGGCTCTTTTAAACGAGAGCCTGGCAGACTGTGGAAGAACCGGGCTAGCCCCGTTCTGCAAGACCAATCCAGCCCCAGCGGTAAGCCGCTGACTTTAACCTTTCCATTTTGTTTTACCTGTCATCTTACTAAGAACTCATTACTGTATTTCTCAGGCTGATGATAAATTCTGGCGGGTCAAGTATGACCACGAGGCGGCCAAGAAGGCCAGGAAGGCGAAGAAAGCCGCCAAGAGAGCCGCCCCTCGCAAAAAGGGAAACAGACCCACTGCTTCGGAACTGCTGCAATTAAGTGATAGCTCCGAGTCAGAGGTAACCCTTAAATCTTTTAAATTCTTGCAGTATATGTTGTCTGATGCTGTCTGCCTTATCAACACTTGCTTATTGACAGGATGACACCGGCGCCAGTAACCCGGTGGTCGAAGAGGTAACATCACTTTCCTCCGGCTCGGAGATTTTACCACAGCTGAAAGTCCGAAGGGTAACCCGGAAAGTAAGCTTTTCCCATCCATTAGCTCACCGAGACCCTCAATTTCTTTTGAAGCAGCAGGTTCACGAGAGCCGGCGTCACACCCGGGCCCGCAAGGACGCCGACCTCTCCACTGGGTTACCCGACGCAACGAGGAAACGCCGCACTGAGGTTTTTTCTCACCTGTACCCTTTTCATCCGTTGGCGGGTGTCATCCGTCAGCCACTCAACTCTTCTGACTCCAATTACCAGGAGACCTCCCCCTCCTCGGGTGACTCCATGCAGTCAAGTCTGCCGGCCTTCAAGACTGCCCCCGGGTAATAACAATCTCCTTACATTATCTGTCTGTACTTACCCTTTGTATGCCTAACACTTCTGCCTTTTCAGTGCCCAGGCAAAGCTCACCAAAAGAGCAAAGAAGACCAGGTCAGCCGGAGTGCCCGACTTGCCTGAGCCGGAGACGACGGCTCAAGAGCCGCCAGTCGCCTCTGCCCCTGAAGCCACCATTCCCATGGATACGGCGCCTGAAGCCCCTGCCCCGACCACCAAGACAACGACCGAAGCATTAGCTAACCCGGAGGCCTCCGGCTCAGCCCCACCAGCTAACGACCCGGACGTGGTAATTACCCGGACGGAGTTTGTTGAGCCGGGGAGGCCGACCGCGCTGGCCAAATGCTCCGCGAGGGGGGAGTTGCTGCAACCCCACCGGGTGAATCTGGATCTTTCCAGCTACACCGACTTAAGTATTGGAGAACTCGTCTCAGGCTACATCAGCCAGGTTCACAAGAGCCGGGACGCCGAGATCGCCATGGTCAACCAGATCCAACAAAAATCTGAGGTAACCTTCTGCTGTTCTCTTACTTTCAGCATAGTGATCCTTGCCATTCTAGCCCCCAAGTCTAGGACTTATACTTGAATATGTTGTAGACTTTAGATTCCGGCTTACTGAACTGAGCCGGCCGTACATAGATAGATACGTTCAATATGCATTAGCCCCCAAGTGCCAAGTGTCTTTGCTTGGAAAGCGCTTGGGACTTTATAGAATGACTGTTAATAACCCGGAAATATATGCAGGCTGTTGGCAAGAAATTAGAGTCGGACCTGGCGGATCTCAAGAGCCGGCTGAAGGCACAAGAGATGGAGACCCGGAAGGCAAATGCCAAGTTTGTCTCCAGCATCGCCGCTCAGGAGAAATTGAAGACTGAATTCGACGCTGGGCAGAAGGCCTGGGCTGAGGAGAAAGCTGCACTGGTGACCCGGGCAGAACAGGCGGAGAAGGCCCTCACTGAGAAGACCGCTGAGCTCTCCGGTCTAAAGCGCCAAGTGTCCCAAATGGTAGCTGCCATCTTCGGTAAGTTGCCTCACCAGCTTTCATTCAAGTTGGAATGTTTACATCTCTTAACTCATCCTTATCACCGGGTCATCTGATGTTGTTAAACAGGTTCCAGAAGCGCCAACTTGAACCAGAGCGTGGTCACCAAGTTAAAGGCCGTGTACACCCTGGTGGAACAGCTCTACACCGGGTCACAGCGGGCCTTAGCTGTGGTGGCCCTGTCAAATGAAGTGCCGACTCATCTGGCCGAAGTCCTGCGCTGGCTCGCAGTTCTGCCGCAGCGGATCCAGGAGCTACGACGAGCATCCGCGAGATCCGGAGCAATCGCCGCACTGAGCCGGGCCAAAGCCTTCTTGCCAGAGCTAGACCCGGCAGATATCGCCCTGGGTTACCCCAGCCTGAAAGAAGACGGCTCAGCGTTCGACCAGAAGGACTTCGCGGCTTGTGTGAAGGCTGTGCGCCCGGTGGCCACCATCATTGGGAACGACACCGATTTAACCAAGTATCAGCCGGGATACAACGCGGAGAATCAGAGGATTCCAACCCCTCGCTATGAAGCTATCAATCTGATTCCCCCGGCTCGCCAGCACACCTTCGCCCCGGAGATTAACCCGGCCGGGTTAATTGACAAGAAGCTCAGTTCGAAGCTCTCAGCGGCATCAACTGGAAGTCGTCGACCTTCGAAGCCTTGGGATCAGCCGAAGAAGAAGATGAGCCGGGGACTTCAACTCAGCAGGCGTCATAAACCGGCTAGCGGCTCACCAAACAACGCCCCATCCTTGAAACTTTGAAAGATTTTTGTAATAGAGTAGGTGCAACAATTTATCTCTGTTGTGCCATCGTGCACGTAATGAATGCTGAAATCCTTTGAAGTCATTCTTTTGATGCTCCTCCGGGTCGTAATTATCCCTTTGTCCTTCTCAACTTTAAAAAGTGCCTTTAAATATCTGCATAGAAAGGCAAATTACAAGTCGCAAGGCGGCTTACCGCCCTGAGAATCAGGTGTTTGAGATGGATAACCCGGGATACGAACCAAAAAAGATTGGTCCTTAACTATACTCGAACATAGCTGTGATGACACACTTAACAGCCTGTAAGCATACTTCCGGGTTAAATAACCCGGGTAGCACGGTTGGTACCTTAACTCGAATTTATTTGTCTTGATGACATCCATGATGCTCAACTAACAAGATAAACCAAAATTAAGCCGGCAAGTGAAACCCGGCAGTACATACTTTGACATGATCAAAGCAAGTTTGTGGTAAAATATAAAAACTTAAGGGCTTCCGGTTCGAATACGACCAGAAACTCGGTCCAAAGGGGTTAAGCTAAGATTCGGATACGATCATATAGCCCCCAGTGGGTTTGGCGATGCCAATCAAGAGGGTATCGACAGCTATGTTCTCTTTGGTTCGAATACGACCCATGTTTGAACAGGAAGCCCCCAAGTGATTCTGAAAATTTGTTTAACGACGCTGATTCGAATACGATCCACGTCGGTTCTCAGAGGGGTTACACTATGATTCAAATATGACCAGAGGCAACTTCCCAATGAGCTCGGCACTTTGCCAATCAAATGGGTATCGACAGCTATGTTCTCTTTGGTTCGAATACGACCCATGTGTGAACAGGAAGCCCCCAAGCGACTTTACTGCTTACAGCTAGATTCGAAGATGATCATAAGCCGGATCTTCTGCAAGTCAGCATGTAACAACACACATTTTTGGAAGAGAGCAAAGGACAGAGGTCCTGCTTTATTGCTTTATCATAATATATACATGGCTGAGATAAATATGTACATCACAAGAGTCGGAAGCTCAAGTGTAGTAAGGCCGAAGCTGAGCTATGTTCCACGGCCGACGGGTCTCCTCCTCAGATTTACGTGAGTCCTTATGCTCCCGGATATCAATGAGGTAATATGACCCGTTGTGCAAGTTCTTACTGACCACAAAAGGCCCTTCCCAAGGTGGGGATAACTTGTGTGCATTTGTTTGATCCTGGATGAGCCGGAGCACCAGGTCGCCCTCCTGGAAGACCCGGGATTTGACCCGGCGGCTATGATAACGGCGCAGGTCTTGTTGGTAAATCGCTGAACGGGCGGCTGCCACATCACGCTGTTCGTCCAGCAAGTCCAGAGCATCTTGGCGTGCCTGTTCATTATCCGTCTCAACATAAGCCGCCACACGAGGTGAATCATGACGGATGTCGCTGGGGAGAACTGCTTCTTCTCCATAAACCATGAAGAAAGGCGTGAAGCCTGTAGACCTGTTAGGAGTAGTGTTGATGCTCCATAAAACGGAGGGCAACTCCTCCACCCAACAACCTGGCGTCCGTTGCAAAGGGACCAAGAGCCGGGGTTTAATGCCCTTCAGAATCTCCTGGTTAGCTCTCTCAGCTTGACCATTGGATTGGGGGTGTGCCACTGAAGAGACATCAAGCCGGATATGCTCTTTTTGACAAAACTCCTCCATAGCGCCTTTGGACAGATTAGTGCCATTGTCTGTTATGATGCTGTGTGGAAAGCCGAAGCGGAAGATCACCTTTTTCATAAATTGAACCGCCGTGGCTGCATCACACTTGCTAACTGGCTCAGCTTCCACCCACTTCGTGAATTTGTCCACTGCCACCAAGAGGTGGGTCTTCTTATCCTTGGACCGTTTAAAAGGCCCGACCATATCAAGCCCCCAGACCGCAAAGGGCCAAGTGATCGGGATCATCCTCAATTCCTGAGCCGGCACATGAGCCCGTCGGGAGAACCTTTGGCAGCCATCACATTTACTGACCAAGTCCTCTGCATCAGCGTGAGCCGTCAGCCAATAAAAACCATGACGGAAAGCCTTGGCCACAAGAGATTTTGAACCGGCATGATGGCCACAATCCCCTTCATGGATCTCGCGCAAGATCTCTTGACCTTCCTCAGGGGAGATACAACGCTGGAATGCCCCTGAAACACTGCGATGATGCAACTCGCCATCGATAACAATCATTGACTTAGCCCGCCGGGTTATTTGCCTGGCCAGAATTTCATCCTCAGGAAACTCTCCCCGGGTTATATAAGCCAGATATGGCATTGTCCAGTCTGGTATGATATGAAGAGCCGCCACCAGTCGTGCCTCCGGGTCAGGGATAGCCAAGTCCTCCTCTGTAGGCAACTTAACCGAAGGGTTATATAGGACATCCAGGAAAGTGTTAGGCGGCACCGGCTTTCGCTGAGAGCCGAGCCGGCTTAAAGCATCAGCCGCCTCATTCTTCCTGCGGTCAATGTGCTCCACTTGATATCCCTGAAAGTGCCCGGCAATGGTATCAACCTTGCGGCGATAAGCCGCCATTAGAGGATCCTTAGAATCCCAGGTGCCTGATACTTGTTGAGCCACCAAGTCCGAGTCACCAAAACACCTCAGCCGGCTTAAGCTCATCTCCTTAGCCACCCGAAGACCGTGGAGCAAAGCCTCGTACTCAGCCGCATTATTAGTGCAAGGAAACATCAACCGTAGCACATAATGGAACTTGTCACCTTTAGGGGAAGCCAAGACCACACCAGCCCCCGAGCCCTCCAGCTGCCTGGACCCATCAAAGTGAATAGTCCAATAAGTGTTATCCGGCTTTTGCTCGGGTACTTGTGACTCTGTCCAATCATTGATGAAATCTATCAAGGCCTGAGACTTAACAGCAGTGCGTGGCACATATTTGAGGTCATGAGGTCCAAGTTCTATAGCCCACTTAGCAATTCTCCCTGTAGCCTCTCTGTTCTGGATAATATCACCGAGAGGGGCGGAACTGACCACAGTGATGGGATGACCTTGAAAGTAATGCTTAAGCTTCCGGCTCGCCATAAACACCCCATATACGAGCTTCTGCCAATGCGGATACCGCTGCTTGGACTCAATGAGCACCTCACTGACATAATAAACCGGCCGCTGAACCGGATGCTCCTTACCCGCCTCCTTGCGCTCCACCACAATAGCCACGCTGACGGCTCGTGCGTTTGCCGCTACATACAGTAGCAAGGGCTCCTTATCAACCGGAGCAGCAAGGACGGGGGGCTCTGCCAGTTGCTTTTTCAAATCCTCGAAGGCGGTATTAGCTGCATCATTCCAGACAAAGTTATCAGTTTTCTTCATCAATTGATATAAGGGCATAGCCTTCTCACCCAAACGGCTTATAAACCGGCTTAACGCAGCGATGCGACCCGCCAAACGCTGAACGTCATTTATACATGCCGGCTTAGCTAGAGAAGTGATAGCTTTGATCTTCTCTGGGTTAGCCTCAATGCCCCTGTCAGAAACCAAGAAGCCCAATAGTTTGCCTGCAGGAACACCAAAAACACATTTGGCCGGGTTAAGCATCATCTTATAGACCCGGAGATTGTCGAAGGTTTCCCTTAAGTCATCTATCAGGGTTTCCTCCTTGATGGATTTAACCACAATGTCGTCCACGTAAGCGTGAACATTGCGCCCGATCTGCTTATGAAGGCAATTCTGCACACAACGCTGGTAAGTCGCCTGTGCACACTTGAGTCCAAAGGGCATAGACACATAGCAGAAGGCTCCAAAGGGAGTGATGAACGTCGTCTTCTCCTGGTCCTTAACTGCCATCTTAATCTGATGATACCCGGAATAAGCATCCAAGAAACTTAAGCGTGCACAACCTGCCGTGGCGTCAATGATTTGATCGATACGGGGGAGAGCAAAAGGATCAGCCGGACACGCCTTGTTCAAGTCCGTGTAGTCCACACACATCCGCCAGGTGCCGTTCTTTTTAAGTACAAGCACCGGGTTAGCCAACCACTCTGGGTGAAAAACCTCAACAATGAACCCGGCCGCCAAAAGCCGGGCCACTTCTTCACCAATAGCCTTCCGCCTCTCTTCGTTAAACCGTCGAAGGAACTGTCTGACCGGCTTAAATTTTGGATCCACATTGAGAGTGTGCTCAGCGAGTTCTCTAGGTACACCTGGCATGTCAGAAGGTTTCCATGCAAAGATGTCCCTATTCTCACGGATGAACTCGATGAGCGCGCCTTCCTATTTCGGGTCCAGATTTGCACTGATGCTGAACTGCTGAGACGAGTCACCTGGAAAAAAATCAACAAGTTTAGTCTCATCGGCTGATTTAAACTTCATTGCTGGTTCATTCTCCGTGGTTGGCTTTTTCAGAGAGGTCATATCTGTTGGGTCAACATTGTCTTTATAAAATTTCAACTCTTCTGTGGCACAAACAGACTCTGCATAAGCCGCGTCACCTTCCTCACACTCCAGAGCCACTTTCCGGCTGCCGTGAACTGTAATGGTCCCATTGTGACCCGACATCTTGAGCTGTAAGTACACATAACACGGCCGTGCCATGAACTTGGCGTAAGCCGGCCGTCCGAATATAGCATGGTATGGACTTCTTATCTTGACCACCTCAAAGGTCAACTTCTCCACCCTGTAGTTGTTTTCATCACCAAAAGCCACTTCCAATTCGATCTTGCCGACTGGATAAGCCGACTTACCGGGTACCACACCATGGAAGATAGTATTTGACTGGCTGAGGTTCTTATCAACTAGCCCCATACGACGGAAAGTCTCATAATAGAGGATGTTGATGCTGCTGCCTCCATCCATGAGTACCTTTGTGAACTTATAGCCTCCCACCTGAGGAGCCACTACTAAGGCCAGGTGGCCCGGGTTATCCACCCGGGGAGGGTGATCCTCCCTACTCCACACTATGGGCTGCTCCGACCACCGTAAGTAGCGTGGAACCGCCGGCTCAACAGCATTAACAGCCCTCTTGTGAAGCTTCTCGTCTCGTTTGCATAAACTAGTGGTGAACACGTGATACTGTCCACCGCTAAGTTGCTTCGGGTTGGTCTGATAGCCCCCCTGTTGCTGTTGATGACCCTGACCAGACTGTTGATTGAAGCCCCCTTGACCGTTCTGAGGACCGGAATTTGACCCGCCACCCGGGCCATGAAAGCCGCCAGCGCCGGAGCCGCTTGCGCCTGGGCCGCCGCCCGGGCCATTGTAGTTTTTAAAGGCCTTCATGATAGCACAATCCTTCCACAGATGAGTCGCCGGCTTCTCTCTAGAGCCGTGTCTCGGACAAGGTTCATTCAACAGCTGCTCCAGAGAAGGTCCTGACCCGCCGCCTCGGGGAGGGGGCCTCCCCTTGCGTCGCTGGTTGTTGCCTTGGGTGTTGGCCACGAACTCCAGGCTGCCATCGGCCTTGCGCTTGCCTCCCCCTTGATTCCCCGGGTTAAACTGAGGGCCCTTGCCATTGCCGTTCTTCTTTCCCTTCCCTGTCCTTTCATCATCTGAAGGGGGATCCTTGGTACCATCGGAATCAGCGTATTTGACAAGAGCCGCCATTAGTGTACCCATATCCGTGCAGTCACGTTTAAGCCGCCCAAGCTTCATCTTTAGGGGCACAAAACGACAGTTCTGTTCTAACATCAAGACTGCAGAGCCGGCGTCCATCTTATCTGATGAATGTATGATCTCCTTGACCCGGCGAACCCAATGGGTCGTGGACTCACCCTCCTGCTGCTTACAGTTAGTCAAATCCACAATTGACATAGACTGCATACAGGTATCCTTGAAGTTTTGAATGAACCGGGCCTTCAGCTCAGTCCAAGACCCAATGGAGTTCGGTGGCAGCCCTTTTAACCACGTGCGGGCAGTTCCATCTAACATCATGGTGAAATATTTGGCCATGGCCGCCTCGCTGACCTCTAGCAGTTCCATAGCCATCTCATAACTCTCAATCTAGGCCGCAGGCTGTAAGTCAGCTGTATAGTTAGGCACCTTCCTAGGGCCCTTGAAATCCTTAGGTAGACGTTCATTACGGATGGCCGGCACCAAACAAGGGACACCCCCGGTCCTGGTAGAAATACCCACATCAACGGACGCCGTTGGATAAGCCGGGGGGGTCTGATAAGCCGTCAATTGCGGCACCTGCTCCGCCTCTTGCCGTGCTTGGTCTGCGGCGTAGAAGGTTCCAACATGAGCCGGGCCATGGCCAGGGGGTGGGTCATGGCGTCGGACATTACTTGAGCCGGTCGCCGAGACCATGTGCCGGCTGTAACTCGGGCTCTGGCCTGGGCGAGGAGTTGAGTGGATCCTGTCCCGGCTGTAGGAGTACGCCTCTTGCTGCGCTAGGGCCGTCTGCAGGAGTTCCCTGACCCGGCGGGTTTCGACGGCTGCCGGAGAATTGCCGTCAACGGGAAGAGCCGCCAGTCGTGCTGCCGCAGCTACCATGTTCTCCAGCGGGTTATCGTAATGACCCGGGGGTATTGGCACATACTGAGGCGGGGCAGGGGGCGCCTGGGGAGGCCCCATTACTAGTGGCTGAATAAGGGGTCCCGACCCGGGCGCAATGACCCCTGGTGGGTTACTGGATCCCGCACCCGGCGTGTTGAATAGATTGCGCGGATCGTAAACCGGCGGGAGTCGAGACTGGGCCTTCTGATGCCTCCTTCTCATGACCTCGTTGGCCGTGTTCTGATCCATCGTGAGTTGGAAGGACTGCGCCTGAATCAACTGAGTCCGGGCGTCGAGAGCCGCCCGCTCCGCCGCCAGCCTGATCCCTTCTGCTGCAAGATCCTCTTTTGCTTTCATCAGATCCAATTTTAACTGTGCCACCTCCGCGTCATGCTGGGCTTGATCTGCCGGGTCAACCGTGGCAGTTAACAGGGCCGTCATCTTATTTGTGAGATCCATCAGCACCTGAGCCGGGGAAGGCTCCGGGTTTTCTGATCCGGTAGCGGGGTTCTGAACAGGCTGCGCACCAGCCATAAAAACTCCGACCTGACTTGGCGGCTCAAAAAGGTCCGGAATACTGTTGCCATCGGAATCACTCATGAGCCTGCCATCTTGAAGTTGGTACAACGAGTTTGACTCATCAGCGGCCGACTCGCCGTCAGAGCCGGCGGCCGCCTCATCCCCAGACCCAGATGGATCGGAGGGCCTTCCATGGATGCATCCCACAAAAGCGCGTTTTAAGGCAGGCCGGGCCCGGGCGGGTCGTGCGCGCTGAGCCGTTTCGATGAGATCGGCGCAGAGACCTGGCTCGGGGCCCGGCTCACCAACCTTGCCAATGAAGACATGAATTCCGCCAAAGGGGACCCGGTACCCGTACTCCACTGAGCCGGCGTCGGGGCCCCAGTCCGCGTCGTCGATGTAGAGCCTGCCGCGACGACTCTTGGTCATCCGGCCCACAGCGTATCCCTTGAGCCCTTCGAAGCTGCCCTTCACGAACTCAAATCCACCGTGCGCTTGCCCCACGGTGGGCGCCAACTGTCGTGGAATTGTCACGGCAGATGTCCTTGGGCTAGGACTTAGTCGTGGAGCCATCGCAACTAGGAAGCTTGAAGGGGTTATGCGGGACAAGGAACACGAGGGTTTATACTGGTTCGGCCCCTTACGGTGAAGGTAAAAGCCTACGTCCAGTTCGAGGTGTTATTGATTAGGGTTACGATCGCCAGGGAGCTAAACAGCTATCCCGGCTCTCGGAGAGATTGTTGTCGCCCTTGAACCGCGGCCGGGTCCTCCCTTTATATAGGGAGGCTGACGCCCAGCAGCCCTTAGAGTCCCGGCCGGCTCATAAGAGCGTCCGGCTCGGACTCTAATCAATACTTGCCTTACACTACAAGTCTACTATAACAATGATTGTAACTACGGGCTTTAAGCCATATCCGGGTCTCAGCCCATCTCTCGCCCATTATCTTGAAACTTAGCTCCGGGCTTCTGGTAATGACCCTTAGAGTAACCCGGCCATCCTGGCGGGTGACTCCAAGGTCTATATCCTCAACAGTTCCATTTGGAGGTCGTTTGGTACTCCAACGGTTAACCGGGCATCCGCAAAGTCCATTTGAGTGTCCAGCAAAACCCCCCTTCTAACAGCCCCAAAACCCCTCTAAGTCTCCGCCATGCTCTCGGTCGTTCGATCACGATCGCGTGGGCGAAAACCGCACCTCGTTTGGACTCTCCTAGCTCCCTCTGCCTATATATTTGCCCTCTCCCCCGAAATCCGCAGACGAAACCCTAAGTTTTTCCTCCCTCACCGCACCGGACATGTCCGCCCGCCGCCGGACGCCGTCCGCCGCCGCTCCCAGCCAATCCGGAGGTGACACGTCAGCTCCCCGCGCCTCCTCTCTCCTCCCGCCGCCGCGGCCCGCCGGGGCCCGAGGCCGGCCCGCCCCGGGCCGCATCTGGGCCGTGCCCCGACCGAGCCCCGCCGCCCGTCCGCTTCGACCCTGCCGCCGGTCGCCGCGGGTTCCCGCCCCCGCCGCCTGGGCGTCCCGCCGCCGTCGTGGCCTCGCCGCCCGGCCATGGCGCGCCGCCGCCCGGCGCTCCCCACAGCCTCCAGCCGCCGGCGCCCCGCCCCGTCGGCGTGTCCCGTGGGCCCCGCCACCGTCGCCTCCTCTCCTCCCTCCGGGCGCCGCCCCTCCGGCCTCCTCCCTCCTCTCCCCGCCGGCGAGCCTCTGCCGCGGTCCTCCGGCCCGAGCCGGCCCGAGTTCGGCCGATCTGGATCCGGTGAGACCTCCCGAGCGTTGACTTTCCTCCCCCCTCCGAATATTCTAAGTCCTGGAAATTTATCATTATCATGCCATGTTCAACTGTGTGTAACTCTGTGCATGTAGCTCCGATTCGCGCGTGTAATATGTCAAATTGTTCGTCTCGCGATGCTCTTCACTTTGGTCAATTGAAGAATGTTCATTAGAGGTCATTTTGATGCCCAAATCTCTGTTGGAAGAGGGCTAGTTGCTGTTATTCTCTGGTTCTTATCAGAACTTGGAGATTTGTCATTTTTGTATCATTTAATCTGTGCATCTTTTGGGCATGAGCTTTACATGTGTTTTGAAGTATGTCATGCCATCTTTCCAGTGGTGTAGTCCATGTATTTTTGTGATCTCTGTGGTGACTAGCACAAGCATGCAAAGTAGGTCCCGTAATATTTCTGCTTTCAGGGACTTAGTGATTTCTCTAAGTCCTTGTCTGCTGTAATTTTGTTGCTTTATAAACTTGATGCTACAGTGAGATCTATGCATATTTTGGAGATGTTCAGTAAGGATGTTTTGTAGCTATTGTTGTAATTGATACATTCCTGTCCTTGTTTGCAATTATGGGATGCCATAGCATGACTCAATCTTGCTCTACTTTTGCTATAAAATATTTCTGGCAGATTCTTATCATGATATGCAATTTTGCCAAGCTTATTATAGTTGATCCATACATGCTATGCTATTGTTCTTGCCATGGTTTGCGTCATAAACATGCCTTCTTGCTGTAGGTGTGCTTGGTTTGTCATGCATTGCCATGTAGTGAGTGCATCAAGCTCACAAAGAGGCCTACATATTAATATTTCTGCCATGCTCTGTTTTCTGCTAAGTCTGAAACCTGATAACGAAACTTGCTATGTTTACATGCTTGTCATCATATCTTCTTTTCCTTTTTGGCTTATGGTCACTAAGGGACTTTTGTCATATGCTTTGCGTAGATTCATGCCATGCTTTGTTTTGCCATGTCAAGTTCCTGTAGCATGTTGATTTCGTGCTCTGAACATTGCTACCTGATGTTATTTCTGCCATGTCCAGTAATTTCACCAAGTCTGTGACCTGTTATTATTTTGCAATCTTGCCATGTCCTTTTGAGCATGTTCTAGTGATTTCTGGAGATAGCTCAGTGTTCATGTTTTGTTGTGCTTTACCTGTAAATCATGCCCATGCCTTTTGTTTTCATGTTGAGTTGCTGTAGCATATTGTTTTGATGCTCGCAATATGCCTAGTTGCTGTTTTGGCCAGATTGTTGCTATGTATTGTTTGGAGTGTATGTGTTGCACCGTTGCTCCGTTTTGAGCATGCTCTATATGAAACTTGCTTAGTTTTGCATGTAGTCTCATATTATCATGTTGCATCCTTGTTTTGAGGTGTTTGCTTGATGTTTGTATGCATTTTGCATCAATGCCATGTTTATCTTGTTTTGCTCATATCTTCTAGGCCGTAGCTCCGAATCTAATGAACTTCATATGTAACTTGACTAGAATTTCGTGTAGATCTTTATGGTGCTCTTTAACTTGCTGTTTAACAACTTCAACTTAATGCTTGTTCAGTTCTGGACCAATTTCGAAATTTGCATATGAGGACTTACCGGAATTGTTATATGTTGTTTCCGGCCTCATTTAAACTTGCCTTGATGTGTTGTTCTTGTATGCACCATCTCTTGTCACGAGTAGCTTCATATAGCCTTGTCATGCATCATTCTTGGTTGAGCATCATGTCTTGTTCATGTGTGGTGTGTTTACCTTGTTGTGTGCTTCTTCTCGATAGTTCCCGTGTCGTTGCGATCGTGAGGATTCGTTCGTCTTCGTGGCTTCATCTTCTTCATGGATTCGTTCTTCTTCCTAAGCGGGATTTCAGGCAAGATGACCGTCACCTTGGATCTCATTACTATCATTGCTATGCTAGTTGCTTCGTTCTATCGCTTTGCTGCGCTACCTATTCACTTGTTCCTCAAGCCTCCCATTTTGCCATGAACCTCTAACCTTTGTCACCCTTCCTAGCAAACCATTGTTTGGCTATGTTACCGCTTTGCTCAGCCCCTCTTATAGCGTTGCTAGCTGCAGGTGAAGATGAAGATTGCTCCATGTTGGATTATGTTTATGTTGGGATATCACAATATCTCTTATATTATTAATGCATCTATATATTTGGTAAAGGGTGGAAGGCTCGGCCTTATGCCTGGTGTTTTGTTCCACTCTTGCCGCCCTAGTTACTGAGATACCGGTGTTATGTTCCCGGATTTTGCGTTCCTTACACGGTTGGGTGATTTATGGGACCCCCTTGACAGTTCGCTTTGAATAAAACTCTTCCAGCAAGGCCCAACCTTGGTTTTACCATTTGTCCAGCCTATTTCTTTTCCCTAGGGAGTCGCTCTCTCGAGGGTCATCTTATTTTAACCCCCCCGGGCCAGTGCTTCCCTAAGTGTTGGTCCGAACTAGAGCCACTTGCAGCGCCACCTCGGGGAAACTTGAGGTCTGGTTTTAGTTGTACATAGTGCTCATCCGGTGTTGCCCTGAGAACGAGATATGTGCAGCTCCCATCAGGATGTCGGCGCATCGGGCGGCTTTGCTGGTTTTGTTTTACCTTTGTCGAAATGTCTTGTAACCGGGATTCCGAGACTGATCGGGTCTTCCCGGGAGAAGGAATATCCTTCGTTGACCGTGAGAGCTTATCATGGGCTAAGTTGGGACACCCCTGCAGGGTATTATCTTTCGAAAGCCGTGCCCGTGGTTATGTGGCAGATGGGAATTTGTTAATATCCGGTTGTAGATAACTTGACACTTGACCTTAATTAAAACGCATCAACCGCGTGTGTAGCCGTGATGGTCTCTTCTCGGCGGAGTCCGGGAAGTGAACACGGTTTCTGGGTTATGTTTGACGTAAGTAGGAGTTCAGGATCATTTCTTGATCATTGTTAGTTCACGACCGTTCCTTTGCTTCTCTTCCCGCTCTTATTTGCGTAAGTTAGCCACCATACATGCTTAGTCGCTGCTGCAACCTCACCACCTTTACCCCTTCCTTTCCCTTTAAGCTTTGCTAGTCTTGATACCCATGGTAATGGGATTGCTGAGTCCTCGTGGCTCACAGATTACTACACCACCAGTTGCAGGTACAGGTTTTGTGATGATCATGACGCGAGAGCGATGTTACTTGTTTTGGAGTTCTTCTTCTGCTTCTTCTTCGATCAAGGGATAGGTTCCAGGTCGGCAGCCTGGGCTAGCAGGGTGGATGTCGTTTGAGTTTCTGTTTATGTTTCATCCGTAGCCGGATGTTGTTCTTATGTATGATGTATTGATGTATTCTTGCGGCATTTGTATGCCTTGTATGTATCCCCAAATATTATGTAATATTGATGTAATGATATCCACCTTGCAAAAGCGTTTCAATATGTGGGTCTATCCCTGGTGGGACCTTCGAGTTCCTTTAGGATAGGGTCGCATATTGGGCGTGACACATGGCCTGTCATGCGGTCCCACGTGTCATGATGTACCAAGGCGATGCGCGTGTCCCTCTTGAGGCAGAAGCAATACTACGTGGTTTGAGATGATGGCGAACCGAAGTGTGAAATAATGGTTGCTTCGTCCGTCTGGGAAGGTGCGGCATTGTGATTTGACGTCTCATTGCTCATTACTACTACTGGGCCGGTACGAGTGGGGTGCGTCCCCCCTGCTGTTCTGCACTGTTATTTGGTGCTTGACACGTCGACCCGGTTGCTATATGTCCCACATGTCGGCGACAGGAAGTATAGAATTCATGAAAGGGAGCGTCGACGGAGAAGTATACTACAGAATTCATGAAAGGGAGCGACTTAGTTTTGGAAAAATCTGTTTTTACAGAGTACGTACCCACTAGGGTTTATAGGGCTCATCTAAAAAACATTCGTTTTTCCGTTTGATAAGTCTCAATTCTACTATACTAGTAGTAGTACCATTACATGTTGGATTTCGAGGTGCGTTAGATCACCCGACGCAAGCAGTGTCAAGAGCAAACTAACCAATGCATGTACAAGTTCATGGAAATTTAGTGGTCATTCATGCATTCGTTCTAATTAATGCCTCGGTAAACATAACTTCTTGAGAAAAACGAGCGTACTAATTACTTGTGCAAACTACGAAATTAATTCGACCACTCACCGTCTACCTTGGTTGGAGAGATTTTGAAATTGAGCCACAAACTGGAAAGGAGGGAGTAGTAACTTTTGTCTCGATTACTATTTGTGGCCTTGTATAGATGCAAAATGTATTTTTTTATAGTGGCCTTGTATAAGTAAATGGAGGGAGTACTAACCAAAGTACGTAGTAGGGACGAGGAGTAAACGGAGGGAGTAGTAAAATTTTCTCCTCGTGCTGCGAGCCACCGCGCACGTGGGCAAGGGAGCGGGCGTAAAGGCGCACAGTAGTAGTAGTAGTAGTAGTACTACTACTACTCGTAAGCAAGCTTCACCTCATCCTGCGAGCCACCGCGCCCGTGGGCGGGGGAGACGGCGTACTAAGCAAGCTTCTCCTCGTTCTGCGAGTTGACGGGACACATCAAAAGTACTCCAGTGTATAGAGCCTTGCCTCTAAGGTAGGCCCCACATGGTTTGCCTCTTTTTTTAATTTAACATAACGCGTCAAGTCGCAATTTGTTTGTTCACCTGTGGTAGATGATCCTCCCTCCACCAAGTGGACAACCAGTACACGTGCCAAATTACCACGTGGGCTGCCTTTTTCATACAGAAATGAGCTCCACCGTGTACCCGCACGGGTGTGGTTGGGAAAGAGACGGGAGTACGTGCGCCGTGCGTGCACCTCTTCTCTTCGTGCACGTCCCCCACCTACGTGGGTGTGTGTGAGAGAGATACAAACCTAGACATAATGCGCCGTCCATCCCCATGCCTCCGCCCAGTCCGACCACCAGTCACCACCACGCCCCACTCCTCCTCACCTTATCTCTCATCTTTCTCCCTCCATTTTTATATACAAGGGGCCACTATCAAAATTACAGTTTGCAGATATACAAGGCCACTAACACTAATCGATGCAATATTAATGGTGTTTGCCTCGTGGTACTAGCAAAGGAGGACACTAATTATTCCTTGCATGCATGCGGGAGTTTGTAAAAAAATGCATCTTGATGTTCCGTGCAATGCACGGGCATCTTGCTAGTCCATGAAAACAACACATGGCAAAATTCCATGGCGAACGAGGGATTTGAATCTGTTGGGAGGGGCTGTTTGGATCTTGCCCGGGGTAGCCAAAATATTGGCGACCCTTTTGTCCACCAGTGCCTTTGCCACCGATGAACGAGGAATGGCTCGGGTGCTCATGCTGTCATGCATCCTCCAGCGCGCACGTTGGAGACGAGATCGCACGAGCTGTGTTTTTTTGTCCCACAACGCCGCCCGAGCTGCCCGCAGACCGACCGGCGACCCGCAAATTACGCCATCCAACCGTAGCCGCACACATTATGACAGCAACTCAACCAACCGGACGAAATTCACGCAAACACGTAGACAAACTGATATTTCATATAAACAACGACGGAAATCATATAAAATACCGGATTTTCATACAAACATGACAAATTTCATTACATTCAAATGAACTACGCGGTGCTAGTTCTGGACAACACAGGTATATAATACGTGGCCTAAATGGTCGCCCGCCGATCGATTTGTGTTCCTCATGTCCGGCAGCACGATCACCGGACTGCCGGGAGCCCCGGAGGTATATGCTTTAGCGCAAAGGACGGCTCGCTTCCCCACTGCCCAACTGATATCATTGGCTGGTGTCGAAGATGATGGTGGCCGGCACCGGTTTGAGTTCATCACCGGCCACTACTTCGCCATGGCCGGCACCGGCTCGAGTTCATCCTAACATTACCCTCTTCCATGGAGCCCATGCGGGGTCAACGAAGGTCCTTGCAACAAAAGGATCCGGCAAGACACCTGCTGTGTACGCCGGCGTCGCCTCCGCGGTGGCCTTCATGGGACCCAAGCGGCGGCGGCCTCCCGTGTTCTACTTATCCTCGATGATGGCGGCGGACGCGGAGGCGCTGGCCACCGACTCGTCCCTCTCCGCACACCCGGCTTCTGTCGCTGCTTGCATGGCGCGACCGCCGGCATGGGAGTCTCGGCCACAGAAACGGGAGACGCGGTACGAGGCGGCGGCGTGGACGGCAGCAACGATGCCCGTGCGTCGCTCCTCGTCAAGCTGGCCTGGAGCGGCGAGTTGCTGAACCGCGCGCCGGCTTGGGGCGGCAACTGGCTCCGTCGGGCGAGGGGAGGGAGGTGGATCAGCGAGCTGCATAGCTCGTATCCGGCGGGCTACCCAGCCGGCTTGGATGCGGAATAACTACTCTTCGTAAGCCATTGTAAGAGTGGACAAAATGGTGGAGGAGATAGGTGAGCGGCGGAGGTGTGCAATTCTTGGCCGACGTTTGGCCTCGTTTAAATAGGAGATTAAATAGACGGCGGACGGGAGGAACTCGGCCGGCGTTGCGTTTAACGCCGGCCCGGTCATGAACGGACGTGTGTCCAGAGTGGGTTTCTCGGCTTCCACACGGGCGGTAAAAAAATGGATGGTTCAGGAAAGTCTAGTGAAGCGGCACGGTCTGATCATATAGATGACCATAGTGGTATGGTTCCATAGAAAACTACTGATGGAGGCGTTTGAATGCGGCACGGAGGCGTGTTCAGCCGGGCGTGCCGCGAGTGGCGCCCTCGACTCTGACCTAGGACACCGCGCCGTTCTTCCACTGACGTGTGGGCTCTTTGGGTGCATGGCCTGCATGTCAGTGACCCAACGCAGGCAGCGCATAGCAGAGGAACCTTTGGTGGGCCAGGGCGGTCAGAAGCGGGCATTTCATAAACCTATGATTGTTCATTGAGTGTGACGTCATCTTTTTCATGTAGATAAGCCTACTATGTTGATAGCCTGTTCGATACGTTGTGATTCATAAAGACCACCGCAAACATCAATGTTCTGCTTATCACAGATAAGATTGATTAATACCCGTAACAATCCATGTCCTTAACAAAGGGTGCATGCACGTATAGGTTGAGCGTGTGTCTTGCGTCGTGTGCTGTGTGCATGCAAGCGGGCGAGTGTTGCGTGCGTGCAAGGGTACGTTTCAGTGTTGCATGCATGGGTGCGTACGTGCGTGTGTTCGTGAGTGCATGTGTACGTGTCAGTGTTGCACGCCAGCATGTGTGCGTGTGTACGTGTCAGTGTTGCACGCCTACATGCGTGCGTGTCTTGTGTGCGTGCATGTGTACGTGCGGGGTGAGGCTACACGTCAGTCGACTGACTTTTTCATCTCTGGTCATTAGATTTTCCAGCCGTTGGATACGAAATCAAGGGCCTCCAGTTTATCATCAAACTCCACCACCGGCCAAACCGCCAGCCCCCGCCGCCTGCGGCCGGCCCGCCCTCCCTGAATCCACTCCCCACCGCCGGTCCGCCGCTGCACCGGCCATCCCTCCAGCCCCCCCCCCCGCTGAGCTTTTTCTCCGGGGATCCCCACCCCACCGCCCAATGAACGCCCCCAACCGCCGGTGACTGCCAACCAGAGGTCTCACGACTTCGAATACCCACCGACCACTAATTTATTACCATTTCTGTCCTTCATATACGCGCTAACGGGTGAGCCCTATGGTAATGTGTGCTGCTGAATGTGGACCGTTTAACTGGTCAATTGATCGTGTTATCAACAAATTACGGAGCTGTATGGTGAGCCAGTGACCGTATGATCACCCTAAAATGTACTCCTATTTTATTAACACAGTACAGACTCAAACTACCATTTCTTTCTTTCATATACGGGCTGACAGGTGGGCCCCACGGTTACGCGCCCCGATGGTGCAACACTAGTTGCGCCGCATGGAACGTTTGACTGGTCAATTGATTGTGTCATCAACGAAATACGGAGTTATACGGGTGAGCCAGTGACCGTATAATCATGATATGTATTTGTTTAACACGGTACAGACACAAGGGCTCATATATACGCGCAAGCACTCACCGCTATAAGCGCACACACGCAAAACCTACCCCTATGAGCACCTTCGAGAGAGTGGGCCAGCATATATGATCTTGAGATTTTACGAAGTCACCATAGGTGCCTCGTAGTCGAGTGGAATGTCTCCTCCCACTGAACGTACATCGCCGGAAAATACTGAAATTAACACAAGATAAATGCGAGCACCGGGACTTTAACCTTGGTGGGCTCGAGAAACCACTGTCCTCTAACCATCCAACCACATGTTGGTTAGCACGACAAAATGTATGTGGTGACCGTGATGAGCTTATTCTGAAGTCCAGTGACCATATCGTGCTTTCGCTTCAAATAGAATGACCATAAGTGTCGTCAACAAAATACGGAGCACGCATCAAATGCAAAGTCCGTCAGTGTCATCAACAAAATATGGAGACGTATCGTGAGCTAGATATCGTTGTACTATTGTATATGCTTATTTTCTTAGTGGCCGATTGCGTGTGTGGTGTGGTGGGCACATCATTTCTAGTTGTGGTGGGTCAACATGAAGACTCATGGGTCGGTTCCATCCTGCGCCACATATAGGTTGGACCGAGACGTGTTATACGAAGACCCATGTGGAGGACTCGGCGTACAACACGAAGCTACCAGAGTCGCGGAGGACTCTATCCCCACTGGTGATAAGCCGACTATATATGATTTGTAACCCTAGGCCCTTAGTATGTTATACAAGCTTGGGGGCTAGTTCGTCGATAGTATACACACACGCACAATGCCTGGTATTCACGTGTACTTTGTACACACCCCTATCACTAATATACAGTACCAGGAGTAGGCTCTTTCTTCAACTGCAAGGGTCCGATCCGAACTAGGGTAAAACTTTGCCTCGTATTACCATCCAGCCTAACAGCCAGGGATATCCTACCGAATGATATGATGAAATCATATCTGCCAACTACTAAGAGAGAGGTGTGTCGGGGGGGCAATGTGTGCGAGAGAGGCCTAAAGATAATGTGCATGCGGGAGACACGTAGGCACATATATGTGCGTATAGAGGGCTAGTAGAGACCGTGCATGTGTATATATGCATGTGAGAGAAATAGTGTTTTCCAACTGATATTAGTGAAAAGAGTGGTACATAGTAGTCAGAAAGAGAGAGAGAGAGAGAAACAGAGAGAGCATGTGCGTGAGACACCCCGACACCCTGAGAGAAATTGTGAGCATGTGTGAAAGAGAAATGCCGATGCATATAAAGTGTGTGCACTTATGCGTTAGATAGAGAGATATATAACGCGTTTGTGAGAACGGGGTGAGGCATAGTGCATCTACGTGTAAAAGGCGGTTCTACACATTAAATTAAAATATAAATGGCATTATTATTTTTGGATGAGATCATGAATTTTGCAAATTGCGTATGGATGAAAATCGGTCTATCAGACACCCATACTCTATTGAATTCTAGCATGTGCATGTGTTTATTTCATATTATCGATCCATAGAGTGAGAGCGGTTTGAAATATAGGCAATGGATGCTTTTGCAATTCATATATAAACATTAATTAGTGCACTCCATGTTGTTAGTGTGAAGCACTTTATACATTTGTCACTTGCATGGATACATTCCAAATTGCTAGCTACGAAATAGAATACATGTCGAATTCAACATAAAGGGGGTTTCTAAGATTCAAAATCATAGGAAGTGCATTCATCTATTTGAACCCGAGATAATGGCATTTGTAAATCAGATGTAAAAGGGGGCATCAATCTTTGTTGTGAGTTTGAACATGCTATATATATTCATACGCATATCTAACTTTTTTTTTGCAACCAAGGAGATTATATCTGGAACCATGCATGAACTGAGGTAAGTTGCATATTTTTTAATATATACTCGTGTACAATGTATATTTAAATGTACCCCCTCCATTCCAAAATAATCGTAGCTTTAGGATTTTCAAGAGTAAAGATTTGTGAAGTTTGACAAATCCTGAAAGTTCAATTCAAGAGAACCGAAAACGTTAATGCTTCTGCTCCCAAATATTGAACGAAGCGCCAAATAGGCCTCTGGTCACCCGAAACCGCGCGAGACTAATGTTTTAGTGGTAGGAAATTACTGTCCTAACTCTGGCCCGTGTAGCCTATCGGCCCGATGTCCAAAGGTCTAAACCGGGGTAGGTTTGTAACTTCACCAAGACGCCAGTCTCAACCGCCTAAGAGAAGCATTCATACGTCGTGGGCGCCTACCCATGCGCTTGGCAAAAATCTATCCCGCCCACATTTGGGACACCTGACATGACTGTCCTACCCCCAACCCGCAATATGTCCGAAATTTTAGATGGAGGCAAAGTTTGTAACTTTCCCCAAATTTCAAACAAGCGCGTCTCAAACTGAAACATTGTTCCCCCTTAGTTCCCCGCCTCCCTCCGTTTCCCCATTCATACTCCGTGGGTGCGAAAACGCCCTCTCCACCAGCCGTGAAACCCCAACCTCCTCCGTCCTCCACCCCATAGCGGCCAATCCACCGCCGCCCTCCTCCATCACGCCAGAGCCGGTACCCCGACGTCGTTGTCCAACGCAACCGCAACCGCAACGCCCTCAAGGACTTAGCAGCTGAAGCCGAGGCAGAGCTGCCTCCACGACGCCGACGCCGACGTGCGCCGTACCAGAACCACTCCGACCACGCCGTCCTGCGCGTCACTGCTGCGGCTCCACTGTCGCAAGCGTCCACCGCACCGGAGCTGTTCCCGCTACGCCGTCGTTCGCCGCCTCCGATCTGCTTCCCTGCCGCCGACAGACGGCCACCGCACCACACTCAACAACTTGGCCATGGGTTCGTCCAAGGCTGCACCGTCCTCCACAACTTCTGGTTTCCGGCGAACAACAAGAAGATCGTCAGAAAAAACAGAAGGAGCACATAACACTGCCAGCAAAAAGAGGTACTCCTCTTCCCTTATTCGTGCAAATCTTACGTCTCCGCTCACACCGTATTCATCCCACGAAAGAAACTAGTTGAGCGCTTCTTACTGCATCTTCTTCGTGATACTAAATACACAAGGTTTCCTCCCTTTTACTATTTCACCTTTGCTAGAGGTCAGTAGCCCGCCTGGATTTCAATTCAGGGTCAGTCGAACCGCAATTAAAAGAAGCAGCACCCGCTTAGGCGCGCGGAGCACCTAGTCCGCCTGTTCCCCGGGGAAGCGGCGCATCAGTGTCTATCATAGGGGTGTGGGGTGCAGGAGCTGCTTGCGCCCGATCTGGAGGTCAGCAGGGATTGAATGGATGGCCGGGGGGCGGTGCCAAGCACGGCGGTGCGGTGAGGTCGAGGGGAGGGCGCAGGCAGGGGAGGAATACTGGGCCGGTGGTCGCTGGCATTTCGAGAAAGATCGTCAACACTGACTGGCTGGAGGTAGATGAAGGCGATCTGCCCGTTCTTTGTACATCGGATGGTGCATAAAAAATGGACTGACCTATTTGCTTTCAGTCGACTATTATTTTCATACAATCCTGTAGTAATTTAGTGTGCCATGCATGTTGTAGAGCTATCATATGTCTCCCGTCATTTATTTCTCACCGACCTGCTATCTGCTACCTTTACACTGTACTAATTGTGCACACACTTCACCCATACTCACACTATTGTTTTTTTATGCATGGGTATTTCAGACTCTGACGCAGTGTTGATGAATGCAGAAAAGAAAAGACAGAAGTCGCTCCAGTGTAATTCGAAGATAAGCACTAAGCGTTTCAGCGCTCTAATGGGTGCAGTGTCAGCAGTTGGAGACAGTAAACGTAGCTCTGCAATTGATGATCTCAATTGCCACACACAACCATCCCAGGTGCTTGCTTTAACTTTGCGCTGTCAAATGTGGTTGCATGTTGCATATGGTGTCTAACTTGTATTGCTTCCAATTTGGTTAAATTGCATCTGCTTACTTTACACATTATACCTTTGATAATGACATGCCTTCCTGTTTTTGATACATACTACATATGTCTATTAACCATGTTCGTACATCAAACTAATGCTCTTTTGTATCCCTCGTCAATCACTTATGATGAGACAGTCACCCGAGTGGCTTACTGTGAGACGCCCTACTCGTTTAAAGAGTGCAATGTCATCCTCCCCACATGATTCTCAAGAAACAGCAAGGCTAAATGAAGATAGTCAACGTAGCTCTCTAGTTGATCACCGCAATTCCCCCACACCACCATCGTAGGCGCTTGCTCTTACTTGGCAGTGTGATATGTGGTTGCATGTTGCATATGGTGTCTACCTTGTAATGCTTCTAATTAGGGTAAATTGCATCTGCTTAGTTAACACATTATACCTGTGAATATGACATGTCTTCCTGTTTTTGGTACATACTACGTCTTTCTATTAACCATGTTCTTACATCAAACTACTTTTCGTGTGTATCCCTCATCAATGCTCCTAATTTGTTAAATTGCATCTCCTTAGCTTACACATTATACATGTGAATATGACACGCCTTCCTGTTTTTGGTACATACTACATCTGCCTATCACACCATGTTCTTACATCAAACTACTGTTCTTGTGTATCCCGCGTCTATCGCTTATGATGAGACAGTCACGCGCGTGGGTTAATATGAGACGCAATACTCTTATAAAAAATGCAATTTCATCCTCTCCACATGATTCTCAAGAAACAGCAAGCCTAAATGAAGATATTGAACGTAGCTCTGTACCTGAAGACCGCACTTCCCCTACACCACCATCACAGGTGCTTGCTATAACTTCGCAATGTGATATGTGGTTGCATGTTGCGTACAGTGTCTAGCTTGTAATGCTTCTAATTAGGGTAAATAGCATCTGCTTAGTTTACACACTATACCTGTGAATATGACATGCCTTCCTATTTTTGGTACACACTACATCTATGTGTTAACCTTGTTCTTACATGAAACTACCTCTCTTCTGTATCCTGCATCAATCACTTACGATGAGTCACCTTTATTCGTTGCATATTGCATATTATTTCTAGCCTGTTGCCATGTATTGCTTCTAATTTGGTCAAATACATTTGTTAGGGCACCCTTTTAATTTGGCAGAGTGATATTGGTTTCATCTTTCCTATGGTTTCTAGCTTGCATCGATTCTAACAAGTTCAAGCACCTTGTGCTTAGTTTACACTTTATACATCATACATGTCAATATGTCACGCCGCCCTGTTTTTCATACATATTCCATCCTCCTATCATGTGGCTGCCTTACATGAAAGTAGTGTTCGTCAGTATCATGCATCAATGAGTTCTGAAGAGCAAATTTTATTCCTTTTTCTTGTGGGTTTGACTTGACAAGGCAAAATCAAGAAAGAGGAAGGAAAAGAGTAAGGAAGGCGATGATGGTGGTCCTCTGCAGCAACGTAAACGGAGCATCTGTACCGATTCTCCTTGTACTGATAGTGTATTACAAGGTCCAAGTCTCCGCTCCCCTACTCCACCATCCAAGGTGCTTGCTCTAACTTGGCAGTGTGATATCTGGTTGCATGTTGCATATGGTGTCTAGCTCGTATTGCTCCTAATTAGTGTAAACTGCATCTGCTTAGCTTACACATGATACATGTGAATATGACACGCTTTCCTGTTTTTGGTACATACTATATCTGTCTATCACACCATGTTCTTACATGAAACTACTCTTCTTGTGTATCCTGCATCAGTCACTTATGATGGGACACCTTTAAGTTGGCAGTGTGATATTGGTTTGCATCTTGAATATGATTTCTAGCATGTATTGCTTCTGGTTTGATGAACGCCACCTATGACGAGACAGTTTTAACTTGGCAGAGTGATATTGATTGCACCTTCCATATGGTGTCTTGCAGTGTTTCTAATTTGTTGAAGTGCGTTCTGCTTAGTTACCACATCATAGGTGTGAATATGTCAAGCCGTCCATTTTTTTGTACATATTCCATCCTCGTATCATGACTTTGCCTTTCATCAGAGTAGTGTTCGTCAGTATCATGCATGAATGAGTTCTGAAGAGCGAATGATATTCCTTTTTCTTGTCGGTATGACCTCACAATGCAAAATCAATAAAGCTGAAGGAAATTGGCAAGGCATTGGATGATGGTGGTCCTTCCGAGCAACTGAAACGGAGGTTCTCTACAGATTCTACTCCGCCATCCTCCCAACAAGATTCGCAAGACAACACAAGGCTAGACAGTCAACGTAGATGTGTAGATGATGAGCACATCTCCCCTACTCCACCATCACAGGTGCTTGCTCTAACTTGGCACTATTATATGTGGTTGCATGTTGCGTATGATGTCTAGCTTGTATTGCTTCTAACTTTGTTGAATTGCATCTGCTTACTTTACACATAATGCCTGTGAATATGACATGTGTTCCTGTTTCTACATCAGACTACTATTCTTGCATATCCCGCATCAGTCACTTATGATAAGGCACCTTTAAGTCTCCACTGTGATATTGGTTGTGTCTTGTATATGATTTCTAGCATGTACTGCTTCTAATTTGTTGAAACGCCATACAGTTTGAACTTGGCAGAGTGATATTGGTTGCATCTTTCATATGGTGTCTAGCTTGCAGTGCTTCTAATTTGTTGAAATGCCTTCTGCTTAGTTACCACATCACAGGTGTGAATATGTCACACCATCCTATTTTTCATACATATTCCATCCTCGCATCATGTGTTTGCCTTTCATCCGAGTAGTGTTCGTCAGTATCATGCATGAATGAGTTCTGAAGAGCGAATTTTATTCCTTTTTCTTATCGGTTTGACTTCATAATGCAAAATCATTACAGCTGAAGGAAATTAGTCCGGCAGTGGATGATGGTGGTTCTTCGGAGCAACTCAAACAGGGGGTCTCTACAGATGCTACTCCGCCATCCTCCCAACAAGATTCGCAAGACAACACAAGGCTGGACAGTCAACGTAGCTGTGTAGATGATGAGCACATCTCCCCTACTCCACCATCACAGGTGCTTGCTCTAACTTGACACTATTATATGTGGTTGCATGTTGCGTATGATGTCTAGCTTGTATTGCTTCTAACTTGAATTGCATCTGCTTACTTTACACATAATGCCTGTGAATATGACACGTGTTCCTGTTTCTAGAACATACGTGTACATGATGAGCACATCTCCCCTACTCCACCATCACAGGTGCTTGCTCTTACTTGGAACTGTTATACGTGGTTGCTTTTTCGTATGATGTCTAGTTTGTATTGCTTCTGATTATGTTGAATTGCATCTGCATAGCTTACAACTTATACCTGCAACGATCACTTACCCATAAGACACATTTAACTTGGGACTGTGATGTAGGTTGCATCTTGCATTGTCTTCTAGCTTGTACTGCTTCTAATTTCTTGAAATGGCACTTACGACGAGACACTTTTTACCTGATAGAGTGATATTGGTTGCATGTTCATATGGTGCCTAGCTTTCATTTCTTCTAATTTTGTTGAAATGCCTTCCGCTTACTGTTTTTTCATACATATTCCATCCTCCTATCGTACGTGTGAATATGAAACGCTGTATTTTTTGTATATATTCCATCCTCCTATCCTGCGCTTGCCTTACATCAAAGTAGTGTTCGTCTGTATCATGCATCAACCAGTTATGCAGAGCTAATTTTATTCATCTTCTTGTGGTTTTGACTTCATAAGGCAATATCAGAAAATAGGAAGGAAAAGAGTAAGTTAGGGGATGTTGGTGGTCCTCCGCACCGACGCAAACAGAGACTCTCTAGATTTGCCACTGCTACTGCTAATGAAGTTGAAGTCCCAAGTCTACATGATGAGTTCATCTCCCGTACTCCACCATCGCAGGTGCTTGCTCTAAGTTGACAGTGTGATAATTGGTTTCATGTTGCATATGTTGTCTAGCCTGTATTTCTTCTATTTTGATTAAATTGCACCTGCTGAGTTTATACGTTATACATGTGCATATGACATGGCTTTCTGTGTCTAGAATACACTACATCTATCTATCATACCATGTTCTTACATCAAAGTACTGCTGTTGTGTATCCCGCATCAGTCACTCATGATTGGACGCTTTTAACATGGCAGTTTGATAGTGGTTGCATCTTGCATTGATTTCTACGTTGTACTGCTTCTAATTTTTCGAATTGCTACTTATGACAAGACACTTTTAACTTGGCAGAGTAATATTGGTTGCATCTTTCATATGGTGTCTAGCTTGCATTACTTCTATTTTCTTGAAAATCCTTCTGCTTAGTTTGCACATCGTAGCTGTGAATATGTCATGCCGTCCTGTTTTTCTTACATATTCCATCCTCATACGGTTGTCTTACATCAAAGTATTGCTTGTCTGTATCATGCATCAATGAGTTTTGAAGAGTGATTTTATTCTTTTGTGTTGTGGGTACAGCTTGACATGGCAAAGTCAAAAAAGAGCAAGGAAAATAATATAGTAGGGAGTGCTGTTACTCGTCGGGTGAAACGGAAAAGATTCTGCCGTCGAGATTCTGCTGGTACTTATAGTGCAGTAGAAGGTCCAAGTCCACCGGCTAAATCTACAAACACAGTATCACCTGCTCCACCAGCTGCAGCATCCGCTTCAACTGTACCAGCATCTCAACCAGTTACTCGTTCGTTTGCTCCGGAACTGGCCAGTTCCCAAGCTGCCTTCACACCTAACACTACTTCCGAAGCACTGCTGACACAACAGGACTTGGCAAGATCAGATGAACCTCATGAGCATCAACACCAAGACGGTACCTGACCGACAAGTTGCAGTTGCATGCTCCTTTATATGTACTCTCACAGTTTGATGTACACTAACACTTTTCATATTCGTTGTTGAACTAGCACCACGGCGCAAGCGGAAACAGACATCAGGGATAATGCTTGACAGATTAACAAAATCTAAAGGAGGAAGAATGGAGATCCATTTTGAGGCAGGTTTAAAAAGGCCACGTGATGCTACAGAGTCAGCGAAGTTAGTATCAGAGGCAGCCGTTGCCGTTAGGTGTCATGCACATATCCTCCCAACGTGGATCCAGTACAGGAATGAGAAAGACAATACCCAGTTTAACACCTTCCTTGACCATTTATCCGTAAGTAATGTTATTCATCGCAATTAGTAATATTGTCTTGCTCTGTCCCATACTTTCTAGCTTCCTCCTAATAAGACTCACATTCTTTTTTCAACAGATGAGGTTCAAGTTGGATCCGAAAGATGATGCAACTAAACAAGCATGCACTCATGTTTTTCAGTCTGCTCTGCGACAGTATCGGTACCACCTTAGAAAATCTCACTTTGAAGGCAAGGCTAACAATGAAATCGCCCAAACATCTCCAGTGGAATATATTACAGATGAAGACTGGACAGCCCTCGTTAAACATTGGTCTGATTCAAAGTATCAGGTAGGCTATATGTATTTGATCAGACCACATATTGAACTTGTATTTATGTATGTGCCTTACAAGTGTATCTTCTTCTAGGCTAACTGTTTGAAGAACAAAACCAACCGTTCTAAAGTGAAATTCCAACAGACAACAGGATCTTGTAGCTATATTGCACACTGCGAGGCTCTTGTAAATAGCTGCTACTTCCTTCTTTTTTTGTGCCATATTATCGTATCTATATTGACTTGTTCCAAATACAGAGGAAAGCCCGTGCGGACCAAAAAGAACCTGAACCGAATGCAATGCAAATCTTCAAGGATTGCCACACCAGCAAGATGAAGGGCATGAGCACACCAGTTCAAGCCGTTGTTGTAAGTCCTTACTCCTCCTGCCTTGAACTGATTGGTACTGTGATGTCTTCATTTAACTACTTGGTTTGCAGCCAATGTCAGTTACTCTGTTCACTTTTATTCACAGTTGTCTTAACGTATAATTTCACCTTACATGGTTTAAAAGAGATGAAGGATATTCTTTTGGTCTTGATCTGTAATCTAGTTGTTATGTTCACGTGCGCACACAATAATAAAATAGCCTGTTTGTTTTATATCTGTTTGCCCATGATATGAATGATGTCATACTATGTTCATCCTACTTTAAACCATGTCTCTTTATCCTTAGATGTCAACAAATGTGAGGAAATAGACAATACAGTAGGCATGCTACATGGACATATGTTCCGAAAGTGATTTTATTATGTAGTTGGCACTACAATACATGCTAATGTATTACAGTAGTTCACCAAAATAAGTTATGTATAAACGTTTAACCTACTTTGTTTGTTTTTGTCTCATTAGTAACTTATCTGGTACACTAATCTACAAGTTCAAACTTTCAGGAAGCTATGGAACAAATGATTGAACATCCACAACCACCTGAAGGTGACGAGGCTACTACAGGCACAATGTCACCTCTTGCTGCAGTGCGTAAGTATCTCTCCACTAACAGTGCAAAAAGCACCTTCCTGCGTAATTCTGGGTTGGTTGTCAAGGTAACCTCGTCCAAATCGCCTACTGAACAAAATCTTCCTGCTAGACAGAGTGATATATCTGTGCTCCAGACACAAGTCCAATCCCTAATGGACGTTGTTTCGGAAACAAGAATAGTGGTTGAGAAATGTCGTCAAGATATGAATGGTTTTGAAACCAGACTATCAGACATTCGCTTCGTTGTTCAAGAGCAATGGCGGAAAAAAGGTGGAGATCGTGCTGCTCCATCAGATTCTACAGCCTGAAACATTAGCACTCAGGTCAAATGATCTGTGCTTCTATACATCTGATGGTGCTTTTATCTGGAAGGACTGTAAACTTTATGCCAACATGCCTTTTGTTGTATGGTTGGAATTTATTTTGTTGTGATACAACATTTATGATGCTGCCTCAGGCTGCAGTAATTACGACGCTATTTTTGTATAGTGTAGGTTTATCTTAGTAATGTATTCGGCCGAAAGCTTCGTAGGAGCCCAACATGCCAACATTCGTCGGGCCCATTCCAATTGGGCTAAAAACGACTACGGGCCGAAATTGGCATGTAGCCCACTAAAAATATCTGGGCCTAAATCAGCATAAGCTTTCATATTTTTCTGGTAGGCCCGTGCCCATAGTGGGCCTTTAACAGGCGTAAACATAATTTGGGCCCTCAGTAAAAATAGGCTGTTTACAGGTGTAAATATCTCGAGCCCATAAAAAACATGGGCCTTTAATAGACCGAAAGTGAGATTGGGCCCTGATTGTGCCAAATAACCCACTGGACTTAGCAGGCCGAAATGGTGGCCCATTTACGATGCGGATCTTTGACAGGCCGAAATTCGGACGGGCCGTAAATGCGCCGACCTAATACATGGGCCTTTAACAGGCCGGAACTTCGGTCGGGCTAGATTATCGTCATTTTTATATGGGCCGTTAATGGGCCCGATATGACGTTGGGCCACATATGGCCCATGGTTTACGTCCGGCGTTAACAGTCCGAAAATGACAACAGGCCGAAAGTGGCCCAAAGCTATAGTGGGCCTCTAACAGGCCGAATGTCAGACATGGCCGAATATGACCCAAATCCTTCACGGTCGTTTATGGGTCGAAAGTTTTGATGGCCTGTAAATGGGCCCAAATGAAGCCGGACCTTTAACAGGCCGGAAATACACCGGGCCGTCATTCGGCCCAATTACTTAGCGGACTGTTAACGGGCCAGAAGTGACCATGGGCCGCGTTGATGACAAGTTTAGGACAGGCCGTTGACGGGCCGATTTGACAGAGAATGTTGGGCCTTTAGCTGGGCCGGCCCATTATGGTATGCAGAATCTTGTGGGCCTTTAGCTGGGCCGGCCCATTGTGGTCCGCAAAATCTTGTGGGCCTTTAGCTGGGCCGGCCCATTATGGTCTGCAAAATCGTGTGGGCCTTTAGCTGGGCCGGCCCATTATGGTCCGCTAAATTTTGTGGGCCTTTAGCTGGGTCGGCCCATTATGGTCCGCTAAATCTTATGGGCCTTTGGTTGGGCCGGCCCATTTAAACTTTGTGGGCCACTTTTGGGCCGGTCCACGTGTCAACATATCATAGGCCCATCTCGACCGTTGGATGAGTGACACCTGTGCCAACGCGGAGCTGATGCGTGGATCCGTCAGCCAATGAGAATTTTACACGTGGAAAATCGGCATTGGTCGTGGCTGTTGCCGGGTTATCAGATCCAAAATCCGACCCGATAGCTTAACGGCGTTCCGTTACGGTGGATGCCACGTGTCAGTCACCCTTAACGAAAGCACTTCTGTGATGCGCGATTTATCGTCATGGAAGTGGACACTTCCGTGATGATAATTTTGGCAATGTCATGGAACACTTCTACGACAGCACAGGTATGACTATCTTGATTCTGTCATAAATTTGTCATGGATGTACATGCATGACAGAAAACGCGACCTACTGTGACAAACACGTATCATCACGGAAGTGCATTTTTTTGTAGTGTAACAATGTTTGATGTGTGTTCTAGGCGCCCCCTCCCCACGTATATAAAGGAGGGAGGGGGAGAGGCAGCCCTAGGCGCGCCCAAGTAGGAGGAATCCTACTTGGGCTCCTAGTCCAAGTCGGCCTCCCCCTTTCCTTTTATCGAAAGGGGGAGAAGGGAAGAGTGTTGGGGAACGTAGTAATTTCAAAAAAATTCATATGCACACGCAAGATCATGGTGATGCATAGCAACGAGAGGGGAGAGTGTTGTCTACGTACCCTCGTAGACCGTAAGCGAAAGCGTTTTATCAACGCGGTTGATGTAGTCGTACGTCTTCACGATCTGACCGATCCAAGTACCGAACGCACGGCACCTCCGAGTTCTGCACACGTTCAGCTCGATGACGTCCTCGCCTTTCTCGATCCAGCGAGAGGGGCGAAGTAGTAGATGAGTTCCGGCAGCACGACGGCGTGGTGACGGTGTTGGTGAAGAACAATCTCCACAGGGCTTTGCCTAAGCACTACGAAAACTATGACAGAGGATAAACTAGAGGGGACGGGGTTGCCGGCACATGGCTTGGTATTTCTTGATGTGTCTTGGGTGCTAGCCCTACCCCTCTATTTATATGTTGAGCCTTGGGGTCGAAACTTGGAGTAAAAGCCTCCACAAAGTCGGTTTCACCCGAAAGGCAAGAGTCCTTCTCGGACTCCAGGACCAGACGCCAGGGTTCCCGCCATCTGGACCCAGACGCCAGGGACCCTGGCCCCTGGACTCCGCAAAACTTCCTTTTGCGCTTTCCAAAAACCTCGTGGGCTTTCCCCTTTGGCCCAGATAAAGTGTTCTCGTGCCCAAACATTTCGGGAAACATCCGGAACCCCTTCCGACGGATTCCGGAACCTTTCTGGAGATCAAACACTACTATCCACATATCAATCTTTACTTCCGGACCATTCCGGAGTTCCTCGTCATATCCGTGATCTCATCCAAAACTCCGAACAACATTCGGTCACCAACATACATAACTCATAGTACTATATTGCCAACGAACGTTAAGCATGCGGACCCTACGGGTTCGAGAACTATGTAGACATGACAGAGACACCTCTCTGGTCAATAACCAATAGCGGGACCTGGATTGCCATATTGGCTCCTACATATTCTACGAAGATCTTTATCGGTCAGACCGCATAACAACATACATTGCTCCATTTGTCATCGGTATGTTACTTGCCCGAGATTCGATCGTCGGTATCTCAATACCTAGTTCAATCTCGTTACCGGCAAGTCTCTTTACTCGTTCCGTAATACATCATCCCGCAACTAACTTATTAGTTGCAAGGCTTATAGTGATGTGCATTAACGAGTGGGCCCAGAGATACCTCTCTGACAATCGAAGTGACAAATCCTAATCTCGAAATACGCCAACCCAACAAGTACCTTTGGAGACACCTGTAGAGAACCTTTATAATCACCCAGTTACGTTGTGACGTTTGGTAGGACACAAAGTGTTCCTCCGGTAAACGGGAGTTTCATAATCTCATAGTCATAGGAACATGTATAAGTCATGAAGAAAGCAATAGCAGAATACTAAACGATCGAGTGCTAAGCTAACGGAATGGGTCAAGTCAATCACATCATTCTCCTAATGATGTGATCCCGTTAATCAAATGACAACTCATGTCTATGGTTAGGAAACTTAACCATCTTTGATTAACGAGCTAGTCAAGTAGAGGCATACTAGTGACACTATGTTTGTCTATGTATTCACACATGTATTATGTTTCCGGTTAATACAATTATAGCATGAATAATAAACATTTATCATGAAATAAGGAAATAAATAATAACTTTATTATTGCCTCTAGGGCATATTTCCTTCAAAGAGAGGGGAAGAAGGAAAGAGGGGGGCGCCGCCCCTCCTCCTAATCCTATTCGGCCTCCTTCCTTGGGGGGGGGGCGCCACCCCTATGTGGGCTGGTGTACTTACACTTAAGGTGTTGGGGAACGTAGTAATTTCAAAAAAAAATCCTACGCACACGCAAGATCATGGTGATGCATAGCAACGAGAGGGGAGAGTGTCGTCCACGTACCCTCGTAGACCGAAAGCGGAAGCGTTATAACAACGCGGTTGATGTAGTCAAACGTCTTCATGATCCGACCGATCCAAGTACCGAACACACGGCACCTCCGAGTTCAGCACACGTTCAGCTCGATGACGTCCCACGAACTCCGATCCAGCAGAGCTTTGCGGGAGAGTTTCGTCAGCACGACGGCGTGATGACGGTGATGATGTTGCTACCGACGCAGGGCTTCGCCTAAGCACCTCTACGATATGACCGAAGTGGATTATGGTGGAGGGGGGCACCGCACACGGCTTGAAACAATCAACTTGTTTGTACTAGGGTGCCCCCTGCCCCCGTATATAAAGGAGCAAGGGGGAGGCCGGCCGGCCCTTGGGGCGCGCCAAGGAGGGGGGAGTCCTCCTCGTAGTAGGAGTAGGACTCCCCTTTCCTAGTCCAAATAGGAAGAGGGAAGGGGGGAGGAAAGAAAGGGAGAGGGAGAGGGAAAGAGGGGCCGCGCCCCCTCCCCTAGTCCAATTCGGACTCCTCATGGGAGGGGGTGCGCCACCTCCTGGGCTGCTGCCCTCTCTCTCCCCTCAGGCCCAGTAAGGCCCAATACTTCCCCGGGGGTTCCGGTAACCCCTACGGCACTCCGGTTTTCTCAAAAACCACCCGGAACACTTCCGATGTCCGAATATAGCCGTATGATATATCAATCTTTACGTCTTGACCATTTCGAGACTCCTCGTCATGTCCGTGATCACATCCGGGACTCCGAACTACCTTCGGTACATCAAATCACATAAACTCATAATACCGATCATCACCGAACGTTAAGCGTGCGGACCCTACGGGTTCGAGAACTATGTAGACATGACCGAGACTCATCTCCGGTCAATAACCAATAGCGGAACCTGGATGCTCATATTGGTTCCTACATGTTCTACGAAGATCTTTATCGGTCAAACCGCATAACAACATACGTTGTTCCCTTTGTCATCGGTATGTTACTTGCCCGAGATTCAATCGTCAGTATCCTCATACCTAGCTCAATCTTGTTACCGGCAAGTCTCTTTACTTGTTTCGTAATGCATCATCCCGCAACTAACTCATTAGTCACATTGCTTGCAAGGCTTATAGTGATGTGCATTACCGAGGGGGCCCAGAGATACCTCTCCGACAATCGGAGTGACAAATCCTAGTCTCGATCTATGCCAACTCAACAAGTACCATCGGAGAAACCTGTAGAGCACCTTTATAATCACCCAGTTACGTTGTGACGTTTGGTGGCACAAAAAGTGTTCCTCCGGTAATCGGGAGTTGCATAATCTCATAGTCATAGGAACATGTATAAGTCATGAAGAAAGCAATAGGAGTAAACTAAAACGATCAAGTGCTAAGCTAACGGAATGGGTCAAGTCAATCACATCATTCTCCTAATAATGTGACCCCATTTATCAAATGACAACTCATGTCTATGGTTAGGAAACTTAACCATCTTTGATAAACGAGCTAGTGAATTAGAGGCATACTAGAGACACACTGTTTGTCTATGTATTCACACATGTATTATGTTTCCGGTTAATACAATTTCTAGCATGAATAATAAACATTTATCATGAAATAAGGAAATAAATAATAACTTATTATTTCCTCTAGGGCATATTTCCTTCATAAGGCCCATATGGCCCATATCTTCCCCCGGGGGGTTCCGGTAACCCCCCCGGTACTCCGATATGTACCCGATACATTCCGGAACACTTCCGGTGTCCGAATACTATCATCCAATATATCAATCTTTACCTCTAGACCATTTCGAGACTCCTCGTCATGTCCGTGATCTCATCCGGGAGTTCAAACAACATTCAGTCACCAAATCACATAACTCATATAATACAAATCGTCATCGTACGTTAAGCGTGGACCCTACGGGTTCGAAAACTATGTAGACATGACCGAGACACCTCTCCGGTCAATAACCAATAGTGGAACCTGGATGCTCATATTGGTTCCCACATATTCTACTAAGATCTTTATCGATCGTACCGTAATGACAACATACGTTATTCCCTTTGTCATCGGTATGTTACTTGCCCGAGATTCGATCATCGGTATCTTCATACCTAGTTCAATCTCATTACCGGCAAGTCTCTTTACTCGTTCTGTAATGGATCATCCCATAACCAACTCATTAGTCACATTGCTTGCAAGGCTTATTATGATGTGTATTACCGAGAGGGCCCAGAGATACCTCTCCGATACTCGGAGTGACAAATCCTAATATCGATCTATGCCAACCCAACAAATACCTTCGGAGATACCTGTAGAGCATCTTTATAATCACCCATTTACATTGTGGTGTTTGATAGCACACGAGGTATTCCTCCGGTATTCTCATAGTCAAAGGAATATGTATAAGTCATGAAGAAAGCAATAACAATGAAACTTAACGATCATCATGCTAAGCTAACGGATGGGTCTTGTCCATCACATCATTCTCCTAATGATGTGATCCCGTTCATCAAATGACAACACATGTCTATGGTTAGGAAACTTAATCATCTTTGATTAACGAGCTAGTCTAGTAGAGGCTTACTAGGGACACCGTGTTTTGTCTATGTATCCACACATGTATCAAGTTTCCAGTTAATACAATTCTAGCATGAATAACAAATATTTATTATGATATAAGGAAATATAAATAACAAGTTTATTATTGCCTCTAGGGCATATTTCCTCCAGTCTCCCACTTGCACTAGAGTCAATAATCTAGATTACATTGTAATGATTCTAACACCCATGGAGTCTTGGTGTTGATCATGTTTTGCTCGTGGAAGAGACTTAGTCAACGGGTCTTCCACATTCAGATCCGTATGTATTTTGCAAATATCTATGTCTCCCTCCTTGACTTGATCACGGATGGAGTTGAAGCGTCCCTTGATGTGTTTGGTTCTTTTGTGAAATCTGGATTCCTTCGCCAAGGCAATAGCTCCAGTATTGTCACAAAAAAATTCATTGGACCCGATGCACTAGGTATTACACCTAGATCGGATATGAACTCCTTCATCCAGACTCCTTCATTCGCTGCTTCCGAAGCAGCTATGTACTCTGCTTCACACGTAGATCCCGCCACGACGCTTTGTTTGAAACTGCACCAATTGACAGCTCCACCATTCAATATAAATACGTATCCGGTTTGTGACTTAGAGTCATCCGGATCAGTGTCAAAGCTAGCATCGACGTAACCATTTACGACGAGCTCTTTGTCACCTCCATAAACGACAAACATATCCTTAGTCCTTTTCAGGTACTTCAGGATGTTCTTGACCGCTGTCCAGTGATCTACTCCTGGATTACTTTGGTACCTCCCTGCTAGACTTATAGCAACGCACACATCAGGTCTGGTACACAGCATTGCATACATGATAGAACCTATGGCTGAGGCATAGGGAACGACTTTCATTTTCTCTCTATCTTCTGCAGTGGTCGGGCATTGAGTCTGACTCAACTTCACACCTTGTAACACAGGCAAGAACCCTTTCTTTGACTAATCCACTTTGAACTTCTTCAAAACTTTATCAAGGTATGTGCTTTGTGAAAGTCCAATTAAGCGTCTTGATCTCTCTCTATAGATCTTGATGCCCAATATATAAGCAGCTTCACTGAGGTCTTTCATTGAAAAACTCTTATTCAAGTATCCTTTTATGCTATCCAGAAATTCTATATCATTTCCAATCAACAATATGTCATCCACATATAATATTAGAAATGCTACAGAGCTGCCACTCACTTTCTTGTAAATACACGCTTCTCCAAAAGTCTGTATAAAACCATATGGTTTGATCACTTCATCAAAGCGTATATTCCAACTCTCAGATGCTTGCACCAATCCATAAATGGATCGCTGGAGCTTACACACTTTGTTAGCACATTTAGGATCGACAAAACCTTCTGGTTGCATCATATACAACTCTTCTTTAAGAAATCCATTAAGGAATGCAGTTTTGACATCCATTTGCCAGATTTCATAATCATAAAACGCGGCAATTGCTAACATGATTCGGATAGACTTAAGCATCGCTACAGGTGAGAAGGTCTCATCATAGTCAACTCCTTGAACTTGTCAAAAACCTTTCGCAACAAGTCGAGCTTCATAGACAGTAACATTACCATCAGCGTCAGTCTTCTTCTTGAAGATCCATTTATTCTCTATAGCTTGCCGATCATCGGGCAAGTCAACCAAAGTCCATACTTTGTTCTCATACATGGATCCCATCTCAGATTTCATGGCCTCAAGCCATTTCACGGAATCTGGGCTCATCATCGCTTCCTCATAGTTCGTAGGTTCCTCATGGTCTAGTAACATGACTTCCAGAACAGGATTACCGTACCACTCTGGTGCGGAACGTGCTCTGGTTGACCTACGAGGTTTGGTAGTAACTTGATCCAAAGTTTCATGATCATTATCATTAGCTTCCTCACTAGTTGGTGTAGGCATCACGGGAACGGGTTTCTGTGATGAGCTACTTTCCAATTCGAGAGAAGGTACAACTACCTCATCAAGTTCTACTTTCCTCCCACTCACTTCTTTCGAGAGAAACTCCTTTTCTAAAAAGGATCCATTCTTGGCAACAAAGATCTTGCCTTTGGATCTGTGATAGAAGGTGTACCCAACAGTTTCTTTTGGGTATCCTATGAAGACGCATTTCTCCGATTTGGGTTTGAGCTTATCAGGCTGAAGTTTTTTCACATAAGCATCGCAACCCCAAACTTTAAGAAACGACAGCTTAGGTTTCTTGCCAAACCATAGTTCATACGTTGTCGTCTCAACGGATATAGATGGTGCCCTATTTAACGTGAATGCAGCTGTCTCTAATGCATAACCCCAAAACGATAGTGGTAAATCGGTAAGAGACATCATAGATCGCACCATATCTAATAAAATACAGTTACGACGTTCGGACACACCATTACGCTGTGGTGTTCTAGGTGGCGTGAGTTGTGAAACTATTCCACATTGTTTTAAATGAAGGCCAAACTCGTAACTCAAATATTCGCCTCCGCGATCATATCGTAGAAACTTTATTTTCTTGTTACGATGATTCTCCACTTCACTTTGAAATTATTTAAACTTTTCAAATGTTTCAGACTTGTGTTTCATTAAGTAGATATACCCATGTCTGCTCAAATCATCTGTGAAGGTTAGAAAATAACGATACCCGCCGCGAGCCTCGACACTCATCGGACCGCATACATCGGTATGTATTATTTCCAATAAGTCAGTGGCTCGCTCCATTGTTCTGGGGAATGGATTCTTAGTCATCTTGCCCATGAGGCATGGTTTGCAAGCATCAAATGATTCATAATCAAGTGATTCCAAAAGTCCATCCGCATGGAGTTTCTTCAAGCGCTTTACACCAATATGACCTAAACGACAGTGCCACAAATATGTTGCACTATCATTATCAACTTTGCATCTTTTGGCATCAATATTATGAATATGTGTATCACCACAATCGAGATTCAACAAAAATAGACCACTCTTCAAGGGTGCATGACCATGAAAGATATTACTCATATAAATAGAACAACCATTATTCTCTGATTTAAATGAATAACCGTCTCGCATCAAACAAGATCCAGATATAATGTTCATCATGATCCAGATATAACGCGCATTGAGCCTTGGCTGGGTAGGTGGCTGTTGAAGGCGGCTCGGACGATTCTCATCAACTCCTCCCTCTCCAGCCTCTTCTTGTTTCTTATGAGCTTCTACAGCCTTCACGAGACTCTCCACCATGAGATCGCCAAAGTCCAATATCGCTTCTATTGGGCTGGTGACAACAATAAACAGAAGTACCACATGGTTAGTTGGCCCGACATCTGCAAGCCCCAGGAACAAGGAGGCCTCGGTATCATGTGCTCGAAGCGCATGAATATTTCCCTCCTCTCTCGATGGCTCTAGCGCATCTCACAAGGGCACATCGGCCTTTGGTTAGATATCATCCGAAACAAGTACCTGCGTGGGCAACCCCTGGCCTTCTTTCAACGGTCTGGCGGATCCCAATTTTGGCAGTTGGTCATCCAACTGCTCCCCATTCTCCGCATTGGGACTTACATTTTGTTTGTATCGGGATCTGCGACTTTGTTCTGGTTTGACCGATGGGCGGGGGACACCCCCTTCGCGGCTCGATTCCCCGACCTCTTCTCCATTGCTGTCGTCCCCTCGATTTCAGTTGAGAGGGCCCTTATTGACTTAGGGCGCCTCGCATTCCGGAGGCCATTTGGGCCTCCGGAAGCCGCCGCCTGGCAGGAGCTGCTTGATTGCGTCGCTCTACACGAGCCGGTTTGTTGATGCTGATCCGGATGAGGTCCGATGGCGTCTTGAGCCATCAGGCCAATTCTCCACCAAGTCCCTCTATATGGCCATTGCCCCCTCCTCCGCCCCTCCCCCCTTCTGGTGGTGTGGGCCATTCGCCTGCCTCTAAAAATCTGGATCTTCATGTGGCAATGGATCCGCGGAGGGCTACGTCTGGGGTGGAGGTCCGCAAGCGCAATGGTCCTGGCTCAGGCCTATGCCCGCTGTGTGGTATGATACGTCCATTTTGCATCATGTTTTCTTACTGTTATTTATAATTTTTTATCCATAATAATGCCTTTTGGAGTAATTCTAATGCCTTTTCTCCCATAATTTGCAAGGTACACACCAAGAGGGGGAATTCTGGCAGCTGGAAATCTGGACCTGAGAAAGCTACGTCGGGCCACCTGTTCTGCACAACTCCAAATGAGCTGAAACTCCACAAGGATTTTTTGTGGATTATTTAAGAATTATTGGAGCCAATAAACAACAGAGGGGGGCCACCAGGTGGGTACAACCCACCTGGGCGAGCTAGGGCCCCTGGCGCGCCCTGGTGGGTTGTGGCCTCCTCAGCCCACCTCCGGTGCCCATCTTCTGGTATATAAGTCATTTTGACCTAGAAAAAATAAGAAGAAGACTCTCGGGACGGAGAGCCGCCATCTCGAGGGGGAACTTGGGCAGGAGCACTTTTGCTCTCCGGCGGAGCGATTCTGCCAGGGGAACTTCCCTCCCGGAGGGGGAAATCATCGTCATCATCATCACCAACAACTCTCCCATCTTGGGGAGGGTAATTTCCATCAACATCTTCACCAGCACCATCTCATCTCAAACCCTAGTTCATCTCTTGTATTCAATCTTGTTATCGGAACTATAGATTGTTGCTAGGGGTGACTAGTAGTGTTGATTACATCTTGTAGTTGATTACTATATGGTTTATTTGGTGGAAGATTATATGTTCAGATCCATTATGCATATTAATACCCCTCTGATCATGAGCATGTTTGTTTTTTGTGAGTAGTTACTTTTGTTCTTGAGGTCACGGGATAAATCATGTTGCAAGTAATCATGTGAATTTGATAAGTGTTCGATATTTTGATGGTATGTATGTTGTTATTCCCTTAGTGGTGTCATGTGAACGTCGACTACATGACACTTCACTATATTTGGGCCTAAGGGAATGCATTGTGGAGTAGTAAATAGATGGTGGGTTGCGAGAGTGACAGAAACTTAAACCCCAGTTTATGCACTATTCCGTAAGGGACCGATTGGATCCTAGAGTTTAATGCTATGGTTAGGATTTATCCTTAATACTTTTCTCGCAGTTGCGGATGCTTGCGGGAGGGTTAATCATAAGTAGGAGGTTTGTTCAAGTAAGAACAACACCTAAGCACCGGTCCACCCACATATCCAATTATCAAAGTAGCGAACACAAATCAAACCTACATGATGAAAGTGACTAGATGAAATTCCCGTGCACTCTCAAGAATGCTTTGCTTATCATAAGAGACCGTTTTGGCCTGTCCTTTGCCTCAAAAGGATTGGGCTACCTTGCTGCATATTTGTTACAATTATCGTTACTTGCTTGTTACAAATTACCTTGCTATCAAACTACTCGCTACTTACAATTTCAGCACTTGCAGACATTACCTTACTGAAAACTACTTGTCATTTCCTTCTGCTCCTCGTTGGGTTCGACACTCTTAATTATCGAAAAGAGCTACAATTGATCCCCTATACTTGTGGGTCATCATGGTACCCCCGAAGATTCGAACCACATCTTCTTCTCCTGTGTGTCCGCCCAATTCGTGTGGAGCTGCTTTAGAGAGGGTGTGGGAGGTGATTGGTGCCATACCAACTTCCCCGACCTCTTCGTCGAACTTCAGAACTCCCCCCTGCCCTCTCGCCACATTAGGTGGCTTGAGATTGGGGCACTCGCGTGGACCCTCTGGATGATTCGCAATAAGCTTGTGATTCAGCGTATCCCTCTTCGACGGGCTACTGACGCTCTCTTCGAACTTTCTGGTTACTTGAAGCTTTGGCGGCCGCTTAGCCGCCCTCAGGACCGGGACGCCATCTCCGCCTTCATCGCCGACCTTCGCTCGATGGCCGTCCGTCTGTCGCCCCCCCCCCCCCCCCCGCCTTCTCCGGAGCCAGATTAGACGCCTAACATGTTCTCCGTCTCCGGCTTCGTCCTCTTCTTTTTTATGTTGTTTTTTGGGCTTGTTGAGCTGTGCCCTCAGCAGAACCTTTGTACCTCTTGTTGTGTGACTTGGGTGTGTGTGTCCTGGACTAGTCCATGTATGTGTGCTCTTGGCGGTTTGGTTTATTTATAAAGCGGGGCGAAAGCCTTTTTCAGTATAATGTTCATGCTCAACGCTAGCACCAGATAACAATTATTCAGGTCTAAAACTAATCCCGAAGGTAGATGTAGAGGTAGCACGCCGACGGCGATCACATCGACCTTGGAACCATTCCCGCCGCGCATCGTCACCTCATCCTTAGCCAATCTTCGTTTAATCCGTAGCCCCTGTTTCAAGTTGCAAATATGAGTAACAGAACCAGTATCAAATACCCAGGCACTACAATGAGCATTAGTAAGGTACACATCAATAACATGTATATCAAATATACCTTTGTTCACTTTTCCATCCTTCTTATCCTCCAAATACTTGGGGCAGTTCCGTTTCCAGTGACCAGTCCCTTTGCAGTAGAAGCACTTAGTTTAAGGCTTGGGTCTAGACTTGGGCTTCTTCCCGGGAGTGACAACTTGCTTGCCATTCTTCTTGAAGTTCCCCTTCTTTCCCTTGCCTTTTTTCTTGAAACTAGTTGTCTTGTTAACCATCAACACTTGATGCTCTTTCTTGATTTCTACCTCCGCAGCTTCGAGCATAGCGAAGAGCTCGGGAATTGTCTTATCCATCCCTTGCATATTATAGTTCATCATGAAGCCTTGTAGCTTGGTGGCAGTGATTGAAGAACTCTGTCAATAACACTATCATCCGGAAGATTAACTCCCAGCTGAGTCAAGTGGTTATGGTACCCAGACATTCTGAGTATGTGTTCACTGACAGAACTGTTCTCCTCCATCTTGCAGCTATAGAACTTGTTGGAGACTTCATATCTCTCAACTCGGGCATTTGCTTGAAATATTAACTTCAACTCCTGGAACATCTCATATGGTCCATGGCGTTCAAAACGTCTTTGAAGTCCCGATTCTAAGTCGTAGAGCATGACACACTGAACTATAGAGTAGTCACCAGACCGCGTCTGCCAGACGTTCAAAGCGTCTACATTAGCGGGAGGGGGCTTGTCACCTAGCGGTGCATCAAGGACATAATTCTTGTGTGCAGCAATGAGGATAATTCTCAAGTTATGGACCCAGTCCGTGTAGTTGCTACCATCATCTTTCAACTTAGCTTTCTCTAGGAACGCATTAAAATTCAAGGGAACGGTAGCACGGGCCATTGATCTACAACATAGATATGCAAAAACTATCAGGACTAAGTTCATGATAAATTAAGTTCAATTAATCATATTACTTAAGAACTCCCACTTAGATAGACATCCCTCGAGTCATATAAATGATCACGTGATCCATATCAACTAAACCATGTCCGATCATCACGTGAGATGGAGTAATTTTCAATGGTGAACATCTCTATGTTGATCATATCTACTATATGATTCACGTTCGACCTTTCAGTCTCCAGTGTTCCGAGGCCATGTCTGTACATGCTAGGCTCGTCAAGTTTAACCCGAGTATTCCGCATGTGCAAAACTGTCTTGCACCCGTTGTATGTGAATGTAGAGCTTATCACACCCGATCATCACGTGGTGTCTCGGCACGACGAACTGTCGCAATAGTGCATACTCAGGGGAACACTTATACCTTGAAATTTTAGTGAGGGATCATCTTATAATGCTACTGCCGTACTAAGCAAAATAAGATGCATAAAAGATAAACATCACATGCAATCAAAATATGTGACATGATATGGCCATCATCATCTCGTGCCTTTGATCTCCATCTCCAAAGCACCATCATGATTTCCATCATTGCTAGCCTGCACCTTGATCTCCAACGTAGCGTCGTTGTCATCTTGCCAACTATTGCTTCTACAACTATCGCTAACGCATAGTGATAACGTAAAGCAATTACATGGTGCTTGCATTTCATACAATAAAGCGACAACCATAAGGCTCCTGCCAGTTGCCGATAACTTTTACAAAACATGATCATCTCATATAATAACGTATATCACATCATGTCTTGACCATATCACATTACAACATGCCCTGCAAAAACAAGTTAGACGTCATCTACTTTGTTTTTGCAAGTTTTACGTGGCTGCTACGGGCTTCTAGTAAGAAACGTTCTTACCTACGCATCAAAACCACAATGGTGTTTCGTCAAGTTTCCTTATTTAACCTTCAACAAGGACCGGCCGTAGTCAAATTCGATTAAACTAAAGTTGGAGAAACAGACACCCGCCAGCCACCTTTATGCAAAACAAGTTGCATGTCTGTCGGTGGAACCGGTCTCATGAACGTGGTCATGTAAAATTGGCCCGGGCCGCTTCATCCAACAATACCGCTGAATCAAAATAAGACTTTGGTGGTAAGCAGTATGACTATCACCGCCCAAAACTGTGTTCTACTCGTGCATATCATCTACGCATAGACCTGACTCGGATGCCACTGTTGGGAAACATAGCATGCAATATTAAAAAAATTCCTACGCTCACGCAAGATCTATCTAGCAGATGCATAGCAACGAGAGGGGGAGAGTGTGTCCACATACCCTCGTAGACCGAAAGCGGAAGCATTTGTTAACGCGGTTGATGTAGTCGAACTTCTTCTCGTTCCGACCGATCAAGCACCGAACGTACGGCACCTCCGAGTTCTGCACACGTTCAGCTCGATGACGTCCCTCGAACTCTTGATCCAACAAAGTGTCGAGGGAGAGTTCCGTCAGCTCGACGGCGTGGTGACGGTGATGGTGAAGTGATACGCGCAGGGCTTCGCCTAAGCACTACGTGAATATGACCGGAGGCGTAAACTGTGGAGGGGGGCGCCGCACACGGCTAACAATGTTTGATGTGTGTTCTAGGCGCCCCCTCCCCACATATATAAAGGAGGGAGGGGGAGAGAAGCAGCCCTAGGCGCGCCCAAGTAGGAGGAATCCTACTTGGGCTCCTAGTCCAAGTCGGCCTCCCCCCTTTCCTTTTACCGGAAGGGGGAGAAGGAAAGAGGGGGGGCGCCGCCCCCTCCTCCTAATCCTATTCGGCCTCCTTCTTTGGGCGGGCACCCCTATGTGGGTGTAACACCCTGAGAATCATGCTACAGTAACCCCCTGTGATTAAGCTAATCATATTGCTAAACAGGGCTAGATCACATTTGAACCACACCCTTGTCAGACTCCTAGTTCAAACTTCAAATATAATTAAAGTGGAAAATAAAAGTTTTCAAAAATTCAAACAGAAATGTTCAGTGGGTTCTAAATAATACACTGGTAATTATGGTGGAGAAAACACATTTTTATAAAATGTCTAAATACTTTTAAATGAAATAAAACAGAAAAGGAAATAAACAAAAAAAGAAAACAAAAAACAAAACAGAAAAAGAAAACGGGGGGGAAAGGGCCCGCTCCCCCCCCCACTAGACCCGCGGCCCAAACCCCCCCGGCCCAAGCTGGGCTGCCACCCGCGCCCCGCGCCCCGGCCCAGCCCACCTCCCCCCCGCGTCCCCTTCCTGTTCCCCCGACCGGGTCGGAACAGGGGAGCGTCGCCGCCGCACCCCCTCGCCGGCGACGGGGAGGATAAGGGCGCCAGCTCCCCCGCCTCCTCGGGCCTCTCTCCCACTCGCCCCCGCTCTCCCTCGGCCTCTGCGCCTTCTCCCCCGCCAGATCCCCCTCCCTCTCCCCTCCGTTCCCCTCTGCCCGCGCGTGCTCGCCGCCGTTCACCGTCGAACTCGCGGTCACCTTGCCCCGATCGCCTCGACGACGTGCCCAAACGACTCCCCGCCGTCGACTACGTCGACTGCGCCCTCGGGAACGAGCCGAGCGCCTCTGCACCGGCCTCCCCGAGCTCGTCTTCAACCTACGGCCGCCGTCGTTCGTCGCCGATTCCGGCTGCCCCGCGCCCTCCCCGAGCTCACTGCCACTCCCTACAGCCGCGCGGTGAGCTCCTCTACCTCCTCCCCCTCTCCGCTAGCTCGCTCGCGCTCCGTAGCTGCTTCCCCGCGCGCACCCGAACGCCACGCTGCGGAGCTCGCCGCCGGCGTGTCTCCGGTGACCAAATGGTCACGGGCGTTGGCCCGCTAGCCCGACCGCACCGTGCCGCACCCACCTAGCTAGCTAGTTCGGCCGTTCGCGCGCTCTAGCGTAGCTTCCGTCGGGCACCCGTAGCACCTCGCCGCCGGCGAGCTTGTAGCGGTCGCCCCCGGCCGTTCCAGCCCCTCCGACCACCGCCGTTGGACGCGCGACGTCGAGCCGCGTCGAACGCGCCCAGCCCCGCCTCCGCAAACCCACTGTGGGTGAAACCCGCGCCCCTCCCGCGCGCGCCGCCGTGCGTTTTGGTCGCCGGCGATACTCCGGCGCCGGCCGCCGACGTGGCACACCTGGGGCCACCCCTGGGTCACTGCCAGTGGCCCCCACGGGCCCAGTTGACTGGGTTGACCCAGTCAACTGCTGACTGGGCAGGCCCAGTCACTGACATGCGGGCCCCGCCGCAAAAATTTAAAAAAAAAGAAAAGAAAATGTTTTTATAAATAAAAATAATTAGTTTAATTAATCTCTCACTGACAGGTGGGCCCAGTAGCTAATTAACTAAAGATTAATTAGTTTAATCCTCTGTTAACCCACTGTCTATGACAGGTGGGTCCCCCTTGTCAGTTTGACCAGTCAACCCAGGCTGTCGACCGCTGACGTCACTCCTACGTCACGCTGACGTCATATCCCTTTTTCTGTTAAATTAAATAATTCCAGAAATTCAAATAAACTTTGAAAATTCATATCTTTTAAACCGTAACTCGGATGAAAATGTTTTCTATATGAAAGTTGCTCAGAACGACGAGACGAATCCGAATACGCAGTCCGTTCGTCCACCACACCTCCCTAACCTATCGATCTAGCAACTTTCCCCCTCCGGTCCGTCTGTCCGAAAACGCGAAACATCGGGAATACCTCCCGGATGTCCTCCCCCTTCACCGGTACCACCTACTGTCGCGTTAGGACAGCCCTAGCACCGCTCACTGTCATGTCACGCATCGTCATGCTTATGTTTGCATTGTATTTACTATTTCCTCCCCCTCTTCTCTCCGGTAGACTACGAGACCGACACTGCTGCTGCCCAGTTCGACTACGGAGTCGACGACCCCTCCTACTTGCCAGAGCAACCAGGCAAGCCCCCCTTGATCACCAGATATCGCCTACTCTACTCTCTACTACTTGCATTAGAGTAGTGTAGCATGTTACTACTTTCGATATCCTATTCTGATGCATAGCCTATCCTTGCTACTACTGTTGTTACCTTTACCTGCAATCCTACATGCTTAGTCTAGGATGCTAGATTTCCATCAGTGGCCCTACATTCTTGTCCGTTTGCTGTGCTATACTATCGGGCCGTGATCACCTGGGCGGTGAACACGGGCATATACTTATATACTATATACATGACACATGTGATGATTAAAGTCGGGTCGGCTCGTAGGAGTACCCGCAAGTGGATCTTTGTGGCGGAGCGACAGGGCAGGTTGAGACCGCCTAGGTGAGAGGTGGGCCTGGCCCTGGTCGGCGTTCGCGGATACTTAACACGCTTAACGAGATCTTGGTATTTGATCTGAGTCTGGCCATTTGGTCTATACGCACTAACCATCTACGTGGGAGTAGTTATGGGTATCCCGACGTCGTGGTATCAGCCGAAGCTCTTTTGACGTCAGCGACTGAGTGGCGCGCGCCGGATTGGACTGGAACGCCACTATGCTAGGTCTGCTTCCGGCCGCGTACGCAACGTGCAGGTGTGCATAGGGCGATGGGCCCAGACCCCTGCGCGCATAGGTTTAGACCGGCGTGCTGGCCTCTCTGTTGAGCCTAGGTGGGGCTGCGACGTGTTGATCTTACGAGGCCGGGCATGACCCAGAAAAGTGTGTCCGGCCAATTGGGATCGAGCGTGTTGGGTTATGTGGTGCACCCCTGTAGGGAAGTTTATCTATTCGAATAGCCGTGTCCCTCGGTAAAAGGACGACCGGAGTTGTACCTTGAGCTTATGACAACTAGAACTGGATACTGAATAAAATACACCCTTCCAAGTGCCAGATACAACCCGGTGATCGCTCTCTAACAGGGCGACGAGGAGAGGATTGCCGGGTAGGTTTATGCTATGCGATGCTACTTGGAGGACTTCAATCTACTCTCTTCTATATGCTGCAAGATGGAGATGTCCAGAAGCGTAGTCTTCGACAGGACTAGCTATCCCCCTCTTATTCCGGCATTCTGCAGTTCAGTCCTCTGATATGCCCCTTTACCCAATTACCCATGCATATGTAGTGTAGCTCCTTGCTTGCGAGTACTTTGGATGAGTACTCACGGTTGCTTTTCTCCCTCCTTTCCCCTTTCTATACCGGATTGTCGCAACCAGATGCTGGAGTTCAGGAGCCAGACGCCACCGTCGACGACGACACCTACGACACTGGAGGTGCCTACTACTACGTGCAGGCCGCTGACGACGACCAGGAGTAGTTAGGAGGTCCCAGGCAGGAGGCCTTGCCTCTTCGATCGTTGCTACTTTTGTGCTAGCCTTCTTAAGGCAAACTTGTTTAACTTATGTCTGTACTCCGATATTGTTGCTTCCGCTGACTCGTCTATGATCGAGCACTTGTATTCGAGCCCTCGAGGCCCCTGGCTTGTATTATAATGCTTGTATGACTTATTTATGTTGTAGAGTTGTGTTGTGATATCTTCCCGTGAGTCCTTGATCGTGATCGTACACATTTGCGTGCATGATTAGTGTACGGTCAAATCGGGGGCGTCACAAGTTGGTATCAGAGCCGACTGCCTGTAGGAATCCCCCTTCCACACTCCTTGGTCGAAGTCGAGTCTAGACATTGCAAACTTTTACTAACATGGCTGTGCGGCTTACGGGCCCACGTCGCCATTGGGTAATACTAGGATCTTTTACTCCCCGACCTTTACTCTGGGACTCTGAACTCTCTTCTACTCGGGTTAAACGAATTTACTAACTCTAACACTAGGATCCCGTGACCGCGTTCACCCCTAAGATGGATAAGCCATAGTTGTTTCTTAGAATAGTATTTTGAACAATTCACACACTGTCATTTGACTCCTTTGAAACGTCTTTGCTTTCAGATGGAACCCACGAGGCAGGTTGTTCGCCACACGATGGCCATTGGTGCCTCGGGATCACCTGCGGTGCTAGCTGAGATGATGACCTATCTGGGTTATCGCTGGCACCCTGAGTTCACCGTCTACGAGGAGTTCCAGGACTTTAACCAGGAGCAGTACCGTGCCACCGTCCACCTCTACTCTCGGGAGTACGACTCCACCACTGTGCTGCACACCGCACATGGTGTTGGTGTGACCATCGATATGGCTGTCCACGATGCAGCCTATGCTGCTCTGACACGTCTTCGTGGAGAGTATCGGGAGTTGGACACCTCCCCTTTCAGGCTCATTGCTATCGCCTCTGATATTGGTGCGGAGGGATACTACACTGCCGCCTACTCCACTGTCACCTGGGAGCCCTTCTACCATCAGCACCTGGTTCTGCATGCTGATGGGCTGGATCGAGCTAACCGAGCTCTTCGCCACGAGATGTACACCACCCGTCAGCACCTTTACCGTGCTCTGACGCTGCTGCGCCCCTTTGTCCGGTCTGGACAGGTACCGCGCGCTGCGATCTACCCAGCCAGGACCGTGATGCCCCACCACGGTGTCGGTTGGCCAGAGGTGGGAGGCTACTCTCCCGCACTTGGTTCTCTTCTGCCACCTGAGCGTCGGACTCTACACCTGAGTATCCGCGGGCCCCAGTCTGCTGACGTGGAGGACTATCCGTTGCCTCACTACCAGCTGTCGGGCTACGATTACCTCCACAGTACCTCTTGGGACTGATGTAGGCTTGATTGTAGTATTAGTTTCAGTCGCCGCGAGCCTGTGTGCCGCCTATGATGTTTTAGTCTATGTACTGAACTCTATGTACTGAACTCTATGCATGACCCCTTTTGTAAGCTATGCCGACTATTATGTGGTAGCTATCGTGCTCCTTTCGTTATGCATGTTTCATCATAAATGATTCTTGTCATTGCAAATTTTCTCAATGCTGAACTACCACTGTTATATATTAGCAGGATGGTTAGACCAGGTGGTCGTGGTCGTGGTGGCGATGCCCCACCACCACCTGAGTACATGGCTGGTATGATCCAACAGTTTGAACTGAACCGCCAATTCATGGAAAATATGATGGCTCAGTTTCCTCGCCCCAATATGAACCAACAGCCAGCCCAAGTGACTCTTCAAGATTTCCTACGCCTCAACCCAACCATCTACCGCAGCTCAACTCAGCCTCTGGATGCTGATGACTGGCTCCGTGACATCACCTATGAGTTGGAGTCTGCTGATGTAGCCCCTGCCAGCTATGTCAATTTTGCTTCCTTCTTCTTGAAGGGACCCGCAGCTCAATGGTGGGACAGCCACAGGCGTACTCTGCCAGCTGGAACAATCATCACCTGGCCAGACTTCCAAGCTGCTTTTCGTGACCGCTTCATTCCTCAGGGAGTCATGGACCGGAAGAAGCGTGAGTTCCGCAACCTCACCCAAGGCAACAAAACTGTCGAAGCTTATCAGCGGGAGTTTCTGGACTTGTCCCGCTATGCTGAAGAAGACATTGCAACTGATGCACGCAGACAGGAGAAGTTCCGTGATGGCCTTCAAGCTGACATCAAGCTCGCACTTCTAGTGCATGACTTTGCTGATTTCGCCACCTTGGTGAACAAGGCCACCAATGTCGAAACTGGTCTGCAGGAATACCAGAGCTCACACAGGCGCAACCGTGACACGGGCTCATCTTCGGGCCCGCCCTCACAGAAGCGTAAGATATGGATCCCGAACAGCATGTATCGTCCAAATGCTTCTGCCCCAAAGCAGACCTATGCTGCCCCTCGTCTGCCTACACCACCGTCCAGGCAGTCAAGACTTCCAGCTCCACCATCCCAAGCTCCTGTTCCCACTCCGAATAATGGCTTGTGCTTCAGGTGTGGTCAACCAGGGCACCGTGCTAAAGAGTGCAACCAGAACCAGAATCAACTGGCCCTTCCAGCAAATGGCCGTGGTAACAATCAGCCCCGCAACAACAATGCTAAGTCTTATGGACGTGCTCATGCCAACCACGTTGATCTTAACGAAGCTCAAGACCAGCCTGCTACTGTGATGGGTACACTCCTCGTAAATTCAGTACCAGCATCCGTTTTATTTGATACAGGTGCATCGCATTCATTCATGTCAGAAGATTTTGCATACAAGCACGACGTTAAATGTGAGGAGATGAACACCTCTGTATTGGTCAAAACCCCCGTGGGACAGTGTCAAACCTCCTTGGTTGGCATCGATGTCCCCGTGGAAATCGAAGGGCTGGAATTCTATGCCTCTCCCATTATCCTGAAGTCGTCTAACATCGACCTCATTTTGGGTATGGATTGGTTGAAAGCGCATACTGTTTCTATAGTTTGCGCCACTAAGACCGTCCATCTGCTACACCCTTCAGATGAAATAGTTGCTTACCAAGCTCATCTGGTGCAAAATGCCGAGGCAAGGCTCTATGCATTGAATGCATTGAACGCTGCACCACTCGAGGGCATTGAAAATATTCCCGTCGTGCGTGAATTCCTCGACGTCTTCCCTGAAGAGCTTCCAGGGATTCCCCCTGCTAGAGCTGTCGAATTCATCATCGACTTGAAACCAGGCACCACTCCTATAGCCAAGCGACCCTACAAAATGCCGCCGCATGAACTCCTTGAGCTTAAGGAGGAAATCGACAAGTCTCTTCGCAAAGGATTCATTCGCCCAAGTTGCTCTCCTTGGGGAGCACCTTCCCTCTTTGTCAAGAAGAAGGATGGGACAAACCGGTTAGTTCAAGACTACCGTCCTATAAACCAAGCTACCATTCAAAATAAATACCCTCTTCCTCGGATCAATGATCTGTATGATCAACTGGCGGATTCGTCAGTGTTCTCTAAGCTCGACTTGAGGTTGGGCTACCACCAGATCCGTGTTCGCGAAGAGGATATCCCAAAGACCGCCTTCGTGACTCGCTATGGTTCATACGAGTACACCGTCATGTCTTTCGGTTTAACCAATGCTCCAACCACCTTCTCTCGTCTGATGAACTACATATTCATGGATTACCTCGACAAGTTCGTCGTGGTTTATCTGGATGATATCCTGATATTTTCCAAGAACGAAGAAGAACATGCTGAACATCTTCGTCCTGTGCTGGAAAAGCTACGAGAACATCAACTTTATGCCAAGTTCTCCAAATGTGAATTCTGGCTACCCGAAGTAACCTATCTGGGGCATGTCATCTCTAAGGATGGTATTGCCGTCAACCCCGAGCGAGTTCAGGCTATTCTTGATTGGACCCCTCCCAAGAACGTTAAGCAAGTCAGAAGTTTTCTCGGTCTCGCCAGCTATTGCCGTCGATTTGTCGAGAACTTCTCCAAGATCGCCAGGCCTCTGACTAACCTGTTGCATAAGGGCGTCAAGTTCCAATGGACAGACAAATGTCAGGAAAGTTTCCAAGCACTCAAAGACAAGTTGACTTCTGCTCCAGTTCTAGCTCCACCTGATACTAAGAAGGACTTTGTCATTTACTGCGACGCTTCCCGTCAAGGATTAGGCTGTGTCCTAATGCAAGACCGCAAAGTGATTTCTTATGCCTCTCGACAATTGCGCCCTCACGAAGAGAACTACCCAGTTCACGACCTCGAACTTGCTGCTGTCATTCATGCGTTGAAGCAGTGGCGACATTACCTTCTCGGTAATCGTTGCGAGATCTTCACTGACCACCAAAGTCTGAAGTATCTGTTTACTCAGCCAGATCTGAACCTCCGTCAACAGAGATGGATGGAGCTCGTTGCAGACTTTGACTTGGGTATTTCCTATACTCCAGGCAAGGCTAATGTAATGGCTGATGCCTTGAGCCGCAAGTCTTACTGCAACCACCTCCAGGTTCATAAAGTTCAGCCCTCACTTGTTGAAGAATTCAGGAAGATGAACCTCCATATTGTTCCTCCGGGTGCACTCGCTCCCCCTCATAAGGAGTTCCGCAAGATGAACCTCCGTGTTGTTCCCCAGGGTTCCCTCAATACCCTGGTCGTCGAACCAGATCTCCTGGACTCCATCAAGAGAATACAGGGGTATGACTCTGAAGCCCACAAGATTAAGCGCTACCTCGCAGAAGGAAAGCCCTCATTCTTCACCATTTCTGAAGATGGCACCCTATACTTCAAGGGCCGCCTAGTGGTGCCATGTGCAGAGAAAAACCTGGATATGACACAGGAAGTTATGAAAGAAGCTCATGATACGCCTCTGTGTATCCATCCAGGTAGTACAAAGATGTACCAAGATATCCGTCAGAGATTCTGGTGGACTAATATGAAGCAAGACATTGCTCGTTATGTTGCTGAGTGTGACGTTTGCCGTCGCATCAAGGCAGAACATCAAAGACCTGCTGGAACTCTGCAACCTATCTCTATTCCTGAATGGAAATGGGACCATGTTGAGATGGACTTCGTCACTGGATTTCCCAAATCGCAGAAAGGTAATGATGCTATTCTTGTCGTCATTGACCGGCTTTCCAAAGTTGCACATTTCCTGGCAGTCAAAGAAACGATCACTGCTAGCCAATTGGCAACGCTCTATATGTCCAGGATTGTTTCACTCCACGGTATTCCATTGGTTATCAGCTCAGACCGTGGCAGCTTATTCACTTCAAGATTCTGGGCAAGTTTCCAAGAAGCAATGGGAACTCATCTGTCATTCAGTACTGCGTTTCATCCTCAATCGCAAGGACAAGTTGAACGCGTCAATCAAGTTCTCGAAGACATGCTTCGAGCTTGCGTTATTTCCTTCGGCAAGAAATGGGAGGAATCTCTCCCGTATGCTGAGTTCTCCTATAATAATAGCTATCAAGCTAGTCTGAAGATGGCCCCCTTCGAGGTGTTATATGGACGAAAGTGCCGAACCCCTCTGAACTGGTCAGAAACTGGGGAACGTCCACTCTTCGGTCCGGATATTATCCAAGATGCCGAAGAACAAGTCCGCATTATTCGCGAGAATCTCAAGACTGCTCAGTCACGTCAGAAGAGTCAGTATGACCGTCATCATAAAGACATGGTCTATCAACCTGGCGAAAAGGCTTATCTTCGAGTCACACCTATGAAGGGTGCTCACCGCTTCGGGATCAAGGGCAAACTAGCTCCTCGCTATATTGGCCCATTCACTATTCTCGAAAGGCGTGGAAAAGTGGCATACCAACTGGAACTACCGCCGAACCTTTCTCAGGTTCACGATGTGTTCCATGTGTCACAGCTCCGCCGTTGCTTCAAGGATCCAATCCGAGCGGTGGATCACGAAGTGCTCGAATTGCAGCAAGACCTCTCCTATAAAGAGCATCCGGTCCGCATTCTCGATCAAGCTGAACGCCGCACACGTCAGAAGGCGATCAAGTTTCTCAAAGTCCAGTGGTCGCACCATTCTGAAGATGAGGCCACTTGGGAACGAGAAGATCGTCTGCGCGAAGAATACCCCGCGCTGTTTCCTTCTACCTCCTAAATCTCGGGACGAGATTTCTTGTAGTGGAGGAGATTTGTAACACCCTGAGAATCATGCTACAGTAACCCCCTGTGATTAAGCTAATCATATTGCTAAACAGGGCTAGATCACATTTGAACCACACCCTTGTCAGACTCCTAGTTCAAACTTCAAATATAATTAAAGTGGAAAATAAAAGTTTTCAAAAATTCAAACAGAAATGTTCAGTGGGTTCTAAATAATACACTGGTAATTATGGTGGAGAAAACACATTTTTATAAAATGTCTAAATACTTTTAAGTGAAATAAAACAGAAAAGGAAATAAACAAAAAAAGAAAACAGAAAACAAAACAGAAAAAGAAAACGGGGGGGAAAGGGCCCGCTCCCCCCCCACTAGACCCGCGGCCCAAACCCCCCCCCCCCCCCGGCCCAAGCTGGGCTGCCACCCGCGCCCCGCGCCCCGGCCCAGCCCACCTCCCCCCCGCGTCCCCTTCCTGTTCCCCCGACCGGGTCGGAACAGGGGAGCGTCGCCGCCGCACCCCCTCGCCGGCGACGGGGAGGATAAGGGCGCCAGCTCCCCCGCCTCCTCGGGCCTCTCTCCCACTCGCCCCCGCTCTCCCTTGGCCTCTGCGCCTTCTCCCCCGCCAGATCCCCCTCCCTCTCCCCTCCGTTCCCCTCTGCCCGCGCGTGCTCGCCGCCGTTCACCGTCGAACTCGCGGTCACCTTGCCCCGATCGCCTCGACGACGTGCCCGAACAATTCCCCGCCGTCGACTACGTCGACTGCGCCCTCGGGAACGAGCCGAGCGCCTCTGCACCGGCCTCCCCGAGCTCGTCTTCAACCTACGGCCGCCGTCGTTCGTCGCCGATTCCGGCTGCCCCGCGCCCTCCCCGAGCTCACTGCCACTCCCTACAGCCGCGCGGTGAGCTCCTCTACCTCCTCCCCCTCTCCGCTAGCTCGCTCGCGCTCCGTAGCTGCTTCCCCGCGCGCGCCCGAACGCCACGCCGCGGAGCTCGCCGCCGGCGTGTCTCCGGTGACCAAATGGTCACGGGCGTTGGCCCGCTAGCCCGACCGCACCGTGCCGCACCCACCTAGCTAGCTAGTTCGGCCGTTCGCACGCTCTAGCGTAGCTTCCGTCGGGCACCCGTAGCACCTCGCCGCCGGCGAGCTTGTAGCGGTCGCCCCCGGCCGTTCCAGCCCCTCCGACCACCGCCGTTGGACGCGCGACGTCGAGCCGCGTCGAACGCGCCCAGCCCCGCCTCCGCAAACCCACTGTGGGTGAAACCCGCGCCCCTCCCGCGCGCGCCGCCGTGCGTTTTGGTCGCCGGCGATACTCCGGCGCCGGCCGCCGACGTGGCACACCTGGGGCCACCCCTGGGTCACTGCCAGTGGCCCCCACGGGCCCAGTTGACTGGGTTGACCCAGTCAACTGCTGACTGGGCAGGCCCAGTCACTGACATGCGGGCCCCGCCGCAAAAATTAAAAAGAAAAGAAAAGAAAATGTTTTTATAAATAAAAATAATTAGTTTAATTAATCTCTCACTGACAGGTGGGCCCAGTAGCTAATTAACTAAAGATTAATTAGTTTAATCCTCTGTTAACCCACTGTCTATGACAGGTGGGTCCCCCTTGTCAGTTTGACCAGTCAACCCGGGCTGTCGACCGCTGACGTCACTCCTACGTCACGCTGACGTCATATCCCTTTTTCTGTTAAATTAAATAATTCCAGAAATTCAAATAAACTTTGAAAATTCATATCTTTTAAACCGTAACTCGGATGAAAATGTTTTCTATATGAAAGTTGCTCAGAACGACGAGACGAATCCGAATACGCAGTCCGTTCGTCCACCACACCTCCCTAACCTATCGATCTAGCAACTTTCCCCCTCCGGTCCGTCTGTCCGAAAACGCGAAACATCGGGAATACCTCCCGGATGTCCTCCCCCTTCACCGGTACCACCTACTGTCGCGTTAGGACACCCCTAGCACCGCTCACTGTCATGTCACGCATCGTCATGCTTATGTTTGCATTGTATTTACTATTTCCTCCCCCTCTTCTCTCCGGTAGACTACGAGACCGACACTGCTGCTGCCCAGTTCGACTACGGAGTCGACGACCCCTCCTACTTGCCAGAGCAACCAGGCAAGCCCCCCCCTTGATCACCAGATATCGCCTACTCTACTCTCTACTACTTGCATTAGAGTAGTGTAGCATGTTACTACTTTCGATATCCTATTCTGATGCATAGCCTATCCTTGCTACTACTGTTGTTACCTTTACCTGCAATCCTACATGCTTAGTCTAGGATGCTAGATTTCCATCAGTGGCCCTACATTCTTGTCCGTCTGCTGTGCTATACTATCGGGCCGTGATCACCTGGGCGGTGAACATGGGCATATACTTATATACTATATACATGACACATGTGATGATTAAAGTCGGGTCGGCTCGTAGGAGTACCCGTAAGTGGATCTTTGTGGCGGAGCGACAGGGCAGGTTGAGACCGCCTAGGTGAGAGGTGGGCCTGGCCCTGGTCGGCGTTCGCGGATACTTAACACGCTTAACGAGATCTTGGTATTTGATCTGAGTCTGGCCATTTGGTCTATACGCACTAACCATCTACGTGGGAGTAGTTATGGGTATCCCGACGTCGTGGTATCAGCCGAAGCTCTTTTGACGTCAGCGACTGAGTGGCGCGCACCGGATTGGACTGGAACGCCACTATGCTAGGTCTGCTTCCGGCCGCGTACGCAACGTGCAGGTGTGCATAGGGCGATGGGCCCAGACCCCTGCGCGCATAGGTTTAGACCGGCGTGCTGGCCTCTCTGTTGAGCCTAGGTGGGGCTGCGACGTGTTGATCTTACGAGGCCGGGCATGACCCAGAAAAGTGTGTCCGGCCAATTGGGATCGAGCGTGTTGGGTTATGTGGTGCACCCCTGCAGGGAAGTTTATCTATTCGAATAGCCGTGTCCCTCGGTAAAAGGACGACCCGGAGTTGTACCTTGAGCTTATGACAACTAGAACTGGATACTGAATAAAATACACCCTTCCAAGTGCCAGATACAACCCGGTGATCGCTCTCTAACAGGGCGACGAGGAGAGGATTGCCGGGTAGGTTTATGCTATGCGATGCTACTTGGAGGACTTCAATCTACTCTCTTCTATATGCTGCAAGATGGAGATGTCCAGAAGTGTAGTCTTCGACAGGACTAGCTATCCCCCTCTTATTCCGGCATTCTGCAGTTCAGTCCTCTGATATGCCCCTTTACCCAATTACCCATGCATATGTAGTGTAGCTCCTTGCTTGCGAGTACTTTGGATGAGTACTCACGGTTGCTTTTCTCCCTCCTTTCCCCTTTCTATACCGGATTGTCGCAACCAGATGCTGGAGTTCAGGAGCCAGACGCCACCGTCGACGACGACACCTACGACACTGGAGGTGCCTACTACTACGTGCAGGCCGCTGACGACGACCAGGAGTAGTTAGGAGGTCCCAGGCAGGAGGCCTTGCCTCTTCGATCGTTGCTACTTTTGTGCTAGCCTTCTTAAGGCAAACTTGTTTAACTTATGTCTGTACTCCGATATTGTTGCTTCCGCTGACTCGTCTATGATCGAGCACTTGTATTCGAGCCCTCGAGGCCCCTGGCTTGTATTATAATGCTTGTATGACTTATTTATGTTGTAGAGTTGTGTTGTGATATCTTCCCGTGAGTCCTTGATCGTGATCGTACACATTTGCGTGCATGATTAGTGTACGGTCAAATCGGGGGCGTCACAGTGGGCTGGTGTGCTTACACTTAAGGCCCATATGGCCCATATCTTCCCCCGGGGGTTTCCAGTAACACCCCCCCCCCCACAAGTACTCCGATATGTACCCGATACATTCCGGAGCACTTCCGGTGTCCGAATACTATCATCCAATATATCAATATTTACCTCTCGACCATTTCGAGACTCCTCGTCATGTCCGTGATCTCATCCGGGACTTTGAACAACATTTGGTCACCAAATCACATAACTCATATAAATCGTCATCGGATGTTAAGCGTGCGGACCCTACGGGTTCGAGAACTATGTAGACATGACCGAGACACCTCTCCGGTCAGTAACCAACAACGGAACCTAGATGCTCATATTGGTTACCACATATTCTACTAAGATCTTTATCGGTTGTACTGTAATGACAACATACGTTATTCCCTTTGTTATCGGTATGTTACTTGCCCGAGATTCGATCGTCGGTATCTTCATACCTAGTTCAATCTCGTTACCGGCAAGTCTCTTTACTCGTTCCGTAATGTATCATCCCGTAACTAACTCATTAGTCACATTGCTTGCAAGGCTTATTATGATGTGTATTATCGAGAGGGCCCAGAGATACCTCTTCGATACTCGGAGTGACAAATCCTAATCTCGATCTATGCCAACCCAAGAAACACCTTCGGAGACACCTGTAAAGCATATTTATAATCACCCAGTTACGTTTTGACATTTGATAGCACATAAGGTATTCCTCCGGTATTCGGGAGTTGCATAATCTCATAGTCAAAGGAATATGTATAAGTCATCAAGAAAGCAATAGCAATAAAACCTAACGATCATTATGCTAAGCTAACGGATGGGTCTTGTCCATCACATCATTCTTCTAATGATGTGATCTCGTTCATCAAATGGCAACACATGTCTATGGTTAGGAAACTTAACCATCTTTGATTAACGAGCTAGTCTAGTAGAGCCTTATTAGGGACACTGTGTTTTGTCTATGTATCCACACATGTATCAAGTTTCCAGATAATACAATTCTAGCATGAATAATAAACATTTATCATGATATAAGGAAATATAAATAACAACTTTATTATTGCCTCTAGGGCATATTTCCTTCACCCCACCCCCGGAACCTTCTAGATGGTTCCCACCGGTTTTCTGGGGTTGGGTATCGGTGGGTTTTCTCACCCGATTATTTTTGTTTCTTCTTTTTTCTTTCAGTTTTTTTGTTTGTTTTTTCTGTTTCTTTTTTCTCTTTGTTTTCTGTTTTCTCATAAAAAATTTATGAATTTGTGTTCGAGAATGGCGAACAATTTTCAAATTTTCCCACTTTTTAAATTTCTGAACTTCTTTTAAATTAGTGAACTTTTCTCAAATGGAGGGTGTGCAGGTGAGTTCTGAACACGCCATGAGTTTACACCATGTTCGTGTTGACCTCTTTTACTTTAAGTGTGTACTGATTTCAATGAATTGGTCCTTAATTCTAAGGAGAAAAACTCTTATCTCTCAAATCTGAATACCAAGTCAAAATAAATTTCTTACATCCTATATATTGCAAAGACCAAATTGTAAGTAATACAGTTTACTGAGTAATCATTCTTTTTTTATCTCCGATGGGGTTTATTGAGTAATCGTTAAAGCAAGCTTGTCAGCAAAGTCAGGGAACCAAGCCAAAAAGGATTCAGATTCCTTGACCCTGATCGACCTCGGATCTAGCTGGCGACAGAGTCGTGAGGAGGAGGAGCATGGCAACGCTCCTGCAGATTGCATGCATGACCTTCTGTAGAGTAGAGTGGAGATGACGGCGGCGAGCGCAGCAGCCCCATGCACGCCGATGCTCGAAAACACGGGCTAGCACGGACCAATCGCAAAACGGATTCGACAAAAACAGTGTCCGTTCCGGTCCGGCCTCTGGCGCGTGGCCTCATTTCGTGTCCCCTACTCATCGGATTCCGAAAGCACCTTGCAGACTCGAACCGAGTCGGGAACGAACACACACACAGGACACAGCGAACACTATAAATATGTGCTCCTGGGCATCTTGTGGACTCATCGAATTCATACCACATTTTCTGGGTTTCCTTCCACGTATCGTCTCCATCGAACAAACAATCTATCGACATCTCCCTTAGCTCGCGCGTGGCGGCTAGCTGATCCAGCAGGAGCAACCAGTAATGGCAGCAGAAGCTCCTCTCCCGCCACTGCTCCCGACGCCGCCGAGGAGCGAGATGCTGCCGATCCTCCCGACGCCGCCCAAGAGCATGATGCTGCCGCTGCTGCCCACGCCGCACGGCCTCGTCCTCACCATGCTGGCGTCCGCCATGCCAGGCCGCGCCGACTTCTTCCAGCGGTGGGACTGGAACAAGCACAAGTGCGAAAGGCCATGCGGCAGCTCCGTCTGCTCCTCGTCGTCGTCGGAGGGCAGCGGGAGCACCGACCGTGCCGACTCCGTCGACAGGTGGGACTCGCACAAGAAATACAAGAAGCCCCGCGCTACCATGACCATGTCGTCGTCGTCGTCGTCGTCGTCACACGGCAGCGCCGGGAGCCCCGGACGCGCCGAGGAGCGCTGGGACAGCAAGAAACTCGAGACCTCGTCCACAGATCGCGTCCACCATGACGGCAACAACAAGCGCCTGCCTAGCCCTAGCCGCGCGTCCTCGGCGGAGCGCTGGGACTTGCACAAGAAGCCTCGCCGGGAGCAGACGGAGAAGCTGCCTCAGGCCAACGCCGCAGCGACGACGCTAGCCACGACACTGCAAAAGGCCGCGTTCGCCGGGCCCAGCTTCTACGCCTCGCCGGAGCCGAGCATGCTCCCCATGCCGCCATTCTTTCTGCTGGCACGTTCGCGTGCACTCTGTACTTAGTAATTGAGCCCATTACGGTGATCTAGTTCCTTCGTCAGGAGTAGTGCTGTGCTGTGGTAGGAAAGGATGTGTAATTTGTTTGCAATCCCTTTTATTTCATATATATCAGATAGTGAAAAAGCACGGGATTTCCTAGAATTTGGCCAATGCTAGTCCTGTATGTTATAAATTTATGACCGGAGCTGCTAAATCTCAGTCGACTGAGACTTTGACAAATCCGCTTTGGATGTTTGTTCGCATCAAGATTGGCTCTGTGTTTTTTTAGACAACCTCGTGAAACTTTTATTCAGCCGTCACAATGTTTACAAGGACGAAAGGAATCCTATTAGGCTGGCCTAACCAAACATGGCGGCCAGGTCCAAGTGTTAAAGCATGTTTCGCTAAGTTATGAGCTTCAACATTTGAGCTCCTAAACTCATGATCTATATTACAAGAAGTAAAAGAAGAAATCTGTTGCTTGATCTCCCGTATGATTGCGCCATAAGTAGCTGCACTTCCCTTTTTAATCTCTTCGGCCACACCCTTGCAATCAGACGCCATACTTATTCTGTCTAGATTCAAATCCGTGGCCAAGGAAAGCCCCTCTCGGATTGCACACGCCTCCAAAGTGGCTGGGTCGCCCAAGTTGAACACCATGGCAGATGCTCCAAGGAATCCACCTGTGATGTCCTGACAAACTGTAGCAACTGAACCATAACGCCCCCGCCGGCCGACTGCTGCATCAACATTAATCTTGGAGTGATTTGCATGAGGTGCTAACCATCTCGTAGCTTTCTCTGGTGATAACACATGTATATCCTGCAAGTAGGAATTGATAAAACTGTGGATTGAGTGCGGGCTCTTATGGATGTCTTCATGGATAGCTTTTCTCCGGGCTCCCCAAACTGACACGGCTGCCCTGACGAATTCTTCAGTGGGTAACGCCTCCTGTAACTTGAACATCCACTTCTTCGCACACTCCTGCTGGTTCATACTTAGCTGATCAAGAATCATATCCGATGATAGTGCCCAAGTACTCCGTGACACCGGGCAATCCAGCAAGGCGTGTCTCCAAATATCACGAACTCCAGAGAGATGACAGGCCGCCGTGGTTGCCATATTGCGCCTTAACAGTAGCTCACCCGATGGAATCGAATGTTTGGCCAAACGCCATGAGAACACTTTGATTTTGGACGGGCTCGCATCTTCCAAACTGAACTCCATTAATTCTTTGCTTTCCCCTTGAGCTGTTGATGTTTCTTCTCTTCCTTCCAACCAAGCCTCCCGATAAACCTTCGTACGGACAAGCATACGATATGCATAGCTTACTGAGAAGTTCCCCCTCGGCTCCTCATCCCAGGCCCAGAAGTCATCCACCCTTTTTTTAGAAAAGGAGGATGACCCCCGGCCTCTGCATCTGGGAGATGCATACGGTCACTTTATTAATTATTCTCGAGAACCTTACAAAGTATTACACACAATATACCTAAATCCACCATCTTGGCAACATATGCCGGTACTCTTATCCATATGATGAAGGGATGCTAGCTGGGCCACTACCCAAACCACTCACCTAAACCTAACATCAAAAGCCGGAAGCCCCAGCCGAGCCACATACCGGGTCTGGGGCACAATCCGGTCAGACGCACTCTTGTGTCGTCGCCGCCATCTTCCACAAGTCCGTCTTCAGATTATATTGAGTCTTCTACCTTGTGAAGGCCACTTCTGCCATCGACGTCACCATGACGCCAGACAGCTACCTCCTCCTGCGCGAGTCCATCTCCGCGCATCGGACGCCGAGCCTCCACAGCGTCATGCCGCCGAACTCCGCCGCCATCAATGAGTGAGATGAAGTACCGCTCCACCACGGCAAGTACAACGTGAGGAAGGGCGAGGTCGCCGTCGGAGACACGGCCGGAAGATAAGCATCGCAGTCACGAGACATGCCCGGAGCTGCGACGCGGTAGATCAGACGGGCCGCCACCAGGATCCAGACAATCTCACCATGCACGCCCAGCATCCCCATGCCCAAGTCGGCGCCTTCAAGAAGGTGATGACGCTGTGGCGCCGCCGCCGCTTAACCACCGGGGCTAGGGTTTCCACCCGGGCGCAGGGGAAGGGGGGAGGCAGGGGAGGTTTAGCCTCGGCGCCGCCACCAAGGAGGGAATGGCGTCCGGGACGCCATCGACGCCGTGACCGCCACCGGCGGCTAAGGGTTTCCCCCGGCCAAGCACCCTGCCGCCACCTCCGAACCAGCCACAACGTCAGCAGGCGCGTGCACGCCGGAGATCCAGGCCGGCCGGAGGTCATACATCACGAGCGGACCAGATCGCCTCCGATCTGACGAGGGGAGCCCGAGGCCTCCCCGCGCCATGACCAGCGCCCACCGGGACCTCGCTGCCCGCGCAGCCGAGGGGATCCGGCCTACCTCACCGACGAGCACTCCCCGCCGCCGGAGGAGCGCCGTCCGCACCAGCGAGGCCGCCGCCTCAGATCCGCCGCGAAGAACGCCGCGCCGCCACCGGCCCGCGCGCTCCAGTGACGTGCCGCCCCGGCCAGCAGGCCGCGCCGCCCCGCACACTAGAGCGCGCCACCCGACGCGCCGGCCGCCGAGCTCCGCCGCCGCGCCCGAAGAAGCAGCCCCCCGCGGCCCACCCTACGCATGCATAAAGGGATCTGTAGTATTGCTTCTGCATCTATGGGTGTGAAAACCGATCTTATCAACTCCACCCGCCACGTCGCATTAGTTGTTTCAATAAGCTCCGACACCTGCTGTGGTGGCGACTGGACCAATGATGTAATCGGCTCTGTGTGTGTTTGTCCTTGTTTTTTTTTAATGGAGGAGGACCCCCGGCCTCTGCATCTGGACGATGTATGCAGCTACTTTATTAATTATTCACACAAGACCTTACAAAGTCATACAACAGTAAGACTGAAGCCACCGTCTAGGCAACAAAAATGTCGCTACTCCTATCCAATTGATGAAGGGATGCTGATAGTCTGGGCCTAATACCAAACAGACCTCGCAGCCAAACCTGACATCTAAGACCTGAGGTCCCAACCAGGACGCCTGCCGGGTATGGGCACCCACCAGTCCGGCGTGCTCCTCAACCAGGACGCCTGCTGGGTATGAGGCCGCTGCAGCCACCTGCCATCAATCCATCTTCAGAGTTGTACTGAACGTTGCCCGGTCTAGCTGCCGCCGACGCCACCACGACGCCAGACAGCGTCGACCTCCGGCGCGAGTCCACCATCGCACATCAGACGCCTAATCTCTAGAGTGCCATGCCATCGAGATCCGACACCATCAATGTGTGTGATGAAGCACCGCTCCTCCTCTTGTCTCCTCCGGCCATCACTTGCTCCAAAACGATACCCCCATGAGGGAAAGCGCTACTAAGAACGCCATCATCGTCCGATCCGGAAGACCCAGATCTAGGGTTTCCCCCGGAGCATCCCGAGCCTGATGGCGCCAACTGCAACAACGATGCCTCGACAAGGAAACGACATCAAAGACGCCGCCATGACCATAGTCGTCGCGATTTTCATCGGCAGTTGCGCCACCGAGCGTACGCCGCCGGCCTTGCTAGTTCCTTTGACCGTAACAAACTCCAAAACGATGCCCTGAAGAGGGACTACGGAGCAAGAGCACCGCCATCGCTCGATCCCATGGAGATCTAGGGTTTCCCCGGAGTTGCCCGGGTTGTCAAGGACCAGACACAGATGGAATCCCACAAATCCGTCCAGCTGCCGACGTGTCGCACTCGCCATAGCGCCGATCGTGACCCGGAGACCAAGCTCAGGCACTACAGGAATCAGCTATTTTGCCATCTGCCATGGCGGACGGCAAAGGCCTTTGCCGTCAGCCGCGGACGGCAAAAGGCTACGGCAAAGTAGGCTACGGTAAACAGCTACTTTGCCGTCTGCTTCCTGGCGGCTGACGGCAAAGGCTCTTTGCCGTCTGCCGCGGACGGCAAAGAGGGCGGACGACAATAATTGTGCTCTCAGTCCGTTAAGTGGCTAACGGCAGGCCTTTGCCGTCCGCCGCGGACGGCAAACTTTCTAGTGCCTTTGCCGTCTGCCAGCGGACGGCAAAGTTTCTACTGTCTTTGCCGTCCGCCGTATGATGTCATCTACACGTCACTACATGGCAGGCCGGGGTGGTGGGGCGACCGGGCGGCGGCGAGTGGTGGGGGCGGCGGCGCGCGGCGGGCGGCGGCGGCGGCGGTGGGGTGGGAAGTGGTGGCGGGGCTCGGCGAGGAGAGAACAGAGTAACGGGCGGGGGGGTACGGGCCGTTAGGTAGTGTCCTCTTTGCCGTCCGCCACTCTTTGCCGTCCGCCCTTTTGCCTCTTTGCCGTCTGCTGGCAGACGGCAAAGAGGTGGGCCGTTAAGTATTTTCCAAACGGGCGGGGGGTGGGGGCCACCTCTCTCTTTGCCGTCCGCTGGCGGACGGCAAAGAGCTCGCAGATGGCAAAGAGCTTCTTTGCCGTCTGCCATTTCTTTGTCGTCTGCTTTTGGGTAGCTGATGGCAAAGAGCTTCTTTGACGTCAGCTAGCAGACGGCAAAGAGCTGGCAGATGGCAAATTAGCTGATTCCAGTAGTGAGGCCTGAGCCCAGATCCGGCCGCGCCGCCGCCGATCCGGTCACGCCGCCGCCGTCCCTGGCGACCGTGGCACCCCAGAACTTGAAGCCGCCTGCCATGGGGAATGGGATTGTCGGAGCGCCGCCAGCTGATACGTCTCCAACGTATCTATAATTTTTGATTGCTCCATGCTATATTATCTTCTGTTTTGGACATTATTGGGATTGTTGTTTTTTGCCTATTTCAGAGTTTCGCAGAAAAAGAATATCAAACGGAGTCCAAACGGAATGAAACCTTCGGGAACGTGATTTTCGGAACGAACATGATTCAGAGGACTTGGACCCTACGTCAATAAAGCTACCAGGAAGCCATGAGGTAGGGGGGCGCGCCCTCCACCCTCGTGGGCCCCACGTTGCTCCACCGACGTACTCCTTCCTCCTATATATATCTACGTACCCCCAAACTACCAGATATGGAGCCAAAAACCTAATTCCACCGCCGCAACCTTCTGTACCCGTGAGATCCCATCTTGGGGCCTGTTCCGGAGCTCCGCCGGAGGGGGCATCGATCACGGAGGGCTTCTACATCAACACCATAGCCTCTCCGATTATGTGTGAGTAGTTTACTTCAGACCTTCGGGTCCATAGTTATTAGCTAGTTGGCTTCTTCTCTCTTTTTGGATCTTAATACAATGTTCTCCCCCTCTCTCGTGGAGATCTATTCGATGTAATCTTCTTTTGCGGTGTGTTTGTTGAGACCGATGAATTGTGGGTTTATGATCAAGTTTATCTATGAACAATATTTGAATCTTCTGAATTCTTTTATGTATGATTGGTTATCTTTGCAAGTCTCTTCGAATTATCAGTTTGGTTTGGCCTACTAGATTGATCTTTCTTGCAATGGGAGAAGTGCTTAGCTTTGGGTTCAATCTTGCGGTGTCCTTTCCCAGTGACAGCAGGGGCAGCAAGGCACGTATTGTATTGTTGCCATCGAGGATAACAAGATGGGGTTTATATCATATTGCATGAGTTTATCCCTCTACATCATGTCATCTTGCTTAAAGCGTTACTCTGTTCTTATGAACTTAATACTCTAGATGCATGCTGGATAGTGGTCGATGTGTGGAGTAATAGTAGTAGATGCAGGCAGGAGTCGGTCTACTTGTCTCGGACGTGATGCCTATATACATGATCATACCTAGATATTCTCATAACTATGTTCAATTCTGTCAATTGCTCAACAGTAATTTGTTCACCCACCGTAAATACTTATGCTCTTGAGAGAAGCCACTAGTGAAACCTATGGCCCCCGGGTCTATTTTCCATCATATTAATCTTCCATCCACAAGTTATTTCTAGTGCCGTTTTTATTTTACTTTCTTTACTTTGCATCTTTATCATAAAAATACCAAAAATATTATCTTATCATATCTATCAGATCTCACTCTCGTAAGTGACCGTGTAGGGATTCACAACCCCTTATCGCGTTCGTTGCGAGGATTTATTTGTTTGTGTAGGTGCGAGGGACTCGTGCGTGGCCTCCTACTGGATAGATACCTTGGTTCTCAAAAACTGAGGGGAATACTTACGCTACTTTGCTACATCACCCTTTCCTCTTCAAGGAAAAACGAACGCAGTGCTCAAGAGGTAGCACCAGCCCCCGTCGTGATGTCCGGCCGCATGCCACGCTCCGGCCCGGGGGCGCCAGCCCGCGCCAGCTAGCTCCTCACGAGCAGGAGGGCACCTAGTCCCCGCCGCCACCGGCGACGGCAAGGCTTTGCCTGGCCGCACCCTTAGTTGGCGGCGAGGGAGGAGGAGGAAGAGAGGGGGTGTCGGGGGCGACGGGATCTGGGGCCTCCCAGCCACCGCACGGGGACGACTCGGGAGGGACGGGACGGGAGAGTGCTCGGGAGAGTCCAGCCTGTTTGTCCTTGTTTTGGTCTGTACAAGGCGCAGGCCAGCCTGTTTCCTTTCTTTTGTTTCGTTGGGGGCTTTTGTAGCGTGGGAGCATTGCTTTTTTTAGAACGAAATGGGAGCATTGCTTCATGGGCTGGGTAGGTGCTTTGGATGGGACTTTTTTTTTTGCCGTTGCTTGGGCTGCATTTTTTTGTCATTTAGAGACACGGAAGGGGAAGCTCCTGAAATTAATCGCCGTAAATAAGGGAACAAAAACGGCCGAAATTAATTCCTCATGGTAAATAAGAGGAAGGGAATGGTCGGTCGTCAGTCCATTTGATCTCCATCCCTTCTTCTCCCTCAAAGCCGAAGAACTCTTTTTTTAACGGAGGCAAAGATTGCCTCATCTATTAATTAAGCATGAGAGAATTGCCCAGTTAATTAGAGAAAACAGGGCAAAAACTGAAACAACAAGGGCCAAGCCCACTCCCATAGACTGAAACAAACAGGGCAAAGCCCACCCTTATCGACTAGAAGTCGACCTGCGGCCAGACAACGCAGCTCCGACTCTGACAGAGAACTCAGAAGAACAAAACAAGGCACGGCTGTCGCCACGCAAGATCATCGAACGACCACCTGCAGCTAGTCATCGTACACCACAGGGCCCCGCCGCTGCAGCTTCGACTCCATATCAACAAGCAAACCGAGGGAAAACCGTGGACACGCTGGAGAAGAGCCGACTACCGCAACCATTGCCGCGTCGCCGACATCGCTCCCACCATCATCATTGCCACAGAAGTCTGGTCACCACAGTGATTCTCTCGGGGCCGCCGCCCCGACATCCACCGCTCCATCGCGCCCAGCGCAATCAACCGGCACCGCCTTCCGGGGCCGCCGCCCCGACATACCACCGCTCTCCTCGAGCAGCAACGCCGCACAACCCAGCTGCCCGCAGCCCACGCTGCTCAGGACAACCGCTCGCAGACCACGAACGTCGCACCACATCCGGGGCCGCCGCCCCGACATAAAGTCAGACCGCCCCCTCTGGGGCGCATCGACCGAGCCGACACCCCTACCGCCCAAGCGGGACAAGGATGCCACCCAACCAATGTCGAGAGAGAGCCCCACCTCATAGAGCTGCCACTCACATTGTTCCCGAGATCGCCATCTCGACATACAATCAGAAACCATCCGGAGCCGCCGCCCCGACTTCCACTGTCCCCAACGACGAAGAGATACGTGCAAACTGCAACATGCTGACTCTCCAAGGCGATGCCTCAAAGAAGGAAACGATGTAGCCGCCGTCATCGCCCGCTTCGACCATCTGAAGCTAGGGATTTCTCCCGGAGAGTCATGCAATGGAGCACCACGGCAACACCTTCAAGAAGGGGAACGACGCCATGGCCATGGCGCCGCTGTTGCCGGCACCGACCCAAGGTCAGTGCTGGACTTTCGCCCGGAGCTCCACCACACCTCCGAATCCGAGCAGATCCGAAGCACTACGCAGCACACAATCCCCATGGTCGACATCCACCGGCTCCACCTTCCTGCTGCGCCAAGCTACCTCCGTCGTCGACCACCAAGCTCACGCGCACTCGATGCCAGCACCACGGCGCCAGACCCCTTGAGCAGCCACGTGCCCAGCACAGCACAACTACGCCCCTCTGCGCCGCTGCCTCCTGATGCCATCCCACCAGAGAAGACGAGCGGCCCCGCCAGATCCATGCTGTGCCACCCCCTCGCCATAGCCGCGCGCCCGAGCCGCCCCTTGCCGCCGGAGGCCATTGCCGAGCGCCAGATCCAACGCGAGCACGTTCACCACGCACACCATGCGACGGCCAGAGCTGATCCGCACCTCCGCTGCGCACTAGCCCCCCGCACGGGGCCTCCCCAGCCGCGCGCCCACCACTGCACGAGATCCGGGCGCGAGGGCCCCGGATCCGCCGCCCTGCCGGAGGAGAGGATCTCCCGACCACTGGCGCCGCTTGCAGGACGAACCCCGCGCTGGCTCCCGCATGAACCAGCCACGGGTGCGCCCACACCCTGTAGAAGACGAAGCCCCGCCGCCGCTGCTGCCACACGGCCTTTGACCGGCGGCGGCGAGGGGGAGGACGGCAGGGGAGCAGTTGCTGGCGGCTGCTAGTTTCGCCTCCCGTGTCGCCCGTGGGGAGCGACGGGGGGCCGAAGCCGAAGAACTCTGAAGGGTAAGGGGAGGGCTGTTGGGAATTGTAGCATAATTTAAAATTTTTCTACACTCACCAAGATGCATCTATGGAGTCTACTAGCAACGAGGGGAAAGGAGTGCATCTACATACCCTTGTAGATCGCGAGCGGAAGCGTTCCAATGAACGTGGATGACGGAGTCGTACTCGCCGTGATCCAAATCACCGATGACCGAGTGCCGAACGGACGGCACCTCCGCGTTCAACACACGTACGATGCAGCGACGTCTCCTCCTTCTTGATCCAGCAAGGGGGAAGGAGAGGTTGATGGAGATCCAGCAGCACGACGGCGTGGTGGTGGATGTAGCGGGTCTCGGCAGGGCTTTGCCAAGCTTCTGCGAGAGAGAGAGAGGTGTTGCAGGGGAGGAGGGAGGCGCCCAAGGCTGTGTGTTGCTGCCCTCCCTCCCCCCCCCTTTATATAGGCCCCCTGGGGGGGCGCCGGCCCAGGGAGATGGGATCTCCAAGGGGGGGCGGCGGCCAAAAGGGGGGGAAGGGGTGCCTTGCCCCCCAAGGCAAGGGGGAAGCTCCCTCCCAGGGTTCCCAACCCTAGGCACATGGGGGGAGGCCCAAGGGGGGCGCCCCAGCCCACTAAGGGCTGGTTCCCTTCCACTTTCAGCCCACGGGGCCCTCCGGGATAGGTGGCCCCACCCGGTGGACCCCCGGGATCCTTCCGGTGCTCCCGGTACAATACCGGTAACCCCCGAAACTTTCCCGGTGGCCGAAACTTGACTTCCTATATATAATTCTTCACCTCCGGACCATTCCGGAACCTCTCGTGACGTCCGGGATCTCATCCAGGACTCCGAACAACTTTCGGGTTTCCGCATACATATATCTCTACAACCCTAGCGTCACCGAACCTTAAGTGTGTAGACCCTACGGGTTCGGGAGACATGCAGACATGACCGAGACGCCTCTCCGGTCAATAACCAACAGCGGGATCTAGATACCCATGTTGGCTCCCACATGTTCCACGATGATCTCATCGGATGAACCACGATGTCGAGGATTCAGTCAATCCCGTATGCAATTCCCTTTGTCAATCGGTATGTTACTTGCCCGAGATTCGATCGTCGGTATCCCAATACCTTGTTCAATCTTGTTACCGGCAAGTCTCTTTACTCGTACCGCAATGCATGATCCCGTGACTAACGCCTTAGTCACATTGAGCTCATTATGATGATGCATTACCGAGTGGGCCCAGAGATACCTCTCCGTCACACGGAGTGACAAATCCCAGTCTCGATCTGTGCCAACCCAACAGACACTTTCAGAGATACCCGTAGTGCACCTTTATAGTCACCCTGTTACGTTGTGACGTTTGGCATACCCAAAGCACTCCTACGGTATCCGGGAGTTGCACGATCTCATGGTCTAAGGAAAAGATACTTGACATTGGAAAAGCTCTAGCAAATGAAACTACACGATCTTTTATGCTATGCTTAGGATTGGGTCTTGTCCATCACATCATTCTCCTAATGATGTGATCCCGTTATCAATGACATCCAATGTCCATAGTCAGGAAACCATGACTATCTGTTGATCAACGAGCTAGTCAACTAGAGGCTTACTAGGGACACGTTGTGGTCTATGTATTCACACATGTATTACGATTTCCGGACAATACAATTATAGCATGAATAATAGACAATTACCATGAACAAAGAAATATAATAATAACCATTTATTATTGCCTCTAGGGCATATTTCCAACAGTCTCCCACTTGCACTAGAGTCAATAATCTAGTTACATTGTGATGAATCGAACACCCATTGCGTCCTGGTGTTGATCATCTTTTGCCCTAGGGAGAGGTTTAGTCAACGGATCTGCTACATTCAGGTCCGTATGTACTTTACAAATATCTATGTCTCCATTTTGAACACTTTCACGAATGGAGTTGAAGCGACGCTTGATATGCCTGGTCTTCCTGTGAAACCTGGGCTCCTTCGCAAGGGCAATAGCTCCGGTGTTGTCACAGAAGACAGTCATCGGGCCCGACGCATTGGGAATCACCCATGGTCGGTAATGAACTCCTTCATCCAGACTGCTTCCTGTGCTGCCTCCGAGGCTGCCATGTACTCCGCTTCACATGTAGATCCCGCCACGACGCTTTGCTTGCAACTGCACCAGCTTACTGCTCCTCCATTCAAAATATACACGTATCCGGTTTGTGACTTCGAGTCATCCAGATCTGTGTCGAAGCTAGCGTCGACATAACCCTTTACGACGAGCTCTTCGTCACCTCCATAAACGAGAAACATATCCTTAGTCCTCTTCAGGTACTTCAGGATATTCTTGACCGCTGTCCAGTGTTCCATGCCGGGATTACTTTGGTACCTTCCTACCAAACTTACGGCAAGGTTTACATCAGGTCTGGTACACAGCATGGCATACATAATAGACCCTATGGCCGAGGCATAGGGGATGACACTCATCTTTTCTATATCTTCTGCCGTGGTCGGGCATTGAGCCTTGCTCAATTGCACACCTTGCAATACAGGCAAGAACCCCTTCTTGGACTGATCCATACTGAACTTCTTCAATATCTTGTCAAGGTATGTACTCTGTGAAAGACCAATGAGGCGTCTTGATCTATCTCTATAGATCTTGATGCCTAATATATAAGCAGCTTCTCCAAGGTCCTTCATTGAAAAACACTTATTCAAATAGGCCTTTATACTTTCCAAGAATTCTATATCATTTCCCATCAACAGTATGTCATCCACATATAATATGAGAAATGCTACAGAGCTCCCACTCACTTTCTTGTAAACACAGGCTTCTCCATAAGTCTGTGTGAACCCAAACGCTTTGATCATCTCATCAAAGCGAATGTTCCAACTCCGAGATGCTTGCACCAGCCCATAGATTGAGCGTTGGAGCTTGCATACTTTGTTAGCATTCTTAGGATCGACAAAACCTTCCGGCTGCATCTTATACAACTCTTCCTTAAGGAAGCCGTTAAGGAATGCCGTTTTGACGTCCATCTGCCATATCTCATAATCATAGTATGCGGCAATTGCTAACATGATTCGGACAGACTTCAGCTTCGCTACGGGTGAGAAAGTCTCATCGTAGTCAACCCCTTGAACTTGTCGATAACCCTTAGCGACAAGTCGAGCTTTGTAGATGGTCACATTACCATCTGCGTCCGTCTTCTTCTTAAAGATCCATTTGTTTTCTATGGCTCGCCGCTCATCGGGCAAGTCAGTCAAAGTCCATACTTTGTTTTCATACATGGATTCTATCTCGGATTTCATGGCTTCTAGCCATTTGTCGGAATCCGGGCCCGCCATCGCTTCTTCATAGTTTGAAGGTTCACCGTTGTCTAACAACATGATTTCCAGGACAGGGTTGCCGTACCACTCTGGTGTGGAACGTGTCCTTGTGGACCTACGAAGTTCAGTAACTTGATCCGAAGCTTCATGATCATCATCATTAACTTCCTCCCCAGTCGGTGTAGGCACCACAGGAACATTTTCCCGCGCTGCGCTACTTTTCGGTTCGGAAGGGGTGACTATCACCTCATCAAGTTCCACTTTCCTCCCACTCAATTCTTTTGAGAGAAACTCCTTCTCTAGAAAGGACCCGTTCTTGGCAACGAAGATCTTGCCCTCGGATCTAAGGTAGAAGGTATACCCAATAGTTTCCTTAGGGTATCCTATGAAGACGCATTTTTCCGACTTGGGTTCGAGCTTTTCAGGTTGAAGTTTCTTGACATAAGCATCGCATCCCCAAACTTTTAGAAACGACAGCTTAGGTTTCTTCCCAAACCATAATTCATACGGTGTCGTCTCAACGGATTTTGACGGAGCCCTATTTAAAGTGAATGCGGCAGTCTCTAAAGCATAGCCCCAAAATGAGAGCGGTAAATCGGTAAGAGACATCATAGATCGCACCATATCCACTAGAGTGCGATTACGACGTTCGGACACACCGTTTCTCTGAGGTGTTCCAGGCGGCGTGAGTTGTGAAACTATTCCACATTTCCTTAAGTGTGCACCAAACTCGTGACTTAAATATTCTCCACCACGATCTGATCGTAAGAATTTTATTTTCCTGTCACATTGATTCTCAACCTCACTCTGAAATTCCTTGAACTTTTCAAAGGTTTCAGACTTGTGTTTCATTAGGTAGGCATACCCATATCTACTTAAGTCACAAGTGGGAGTGAGAACATAACGATATCCTTCGCGAGCCTCAACACTCATTGGACCGCACACATCGGTATGTATGATTTCCAATAAGTTGGTTGCTCGCTCCATTATTCCGGAGAACGGAGTCTTGGTCATCTTACCCATGAGGCATGGTTCGCATGTGTCAAATGATTCGTAATCAAGAGACTCCAAAAGTCCATTTGCATGGAGCTTCTTCATGCGCTTGACACCAATGTGACCAAGTCGGCAGTGCCACAAGTATGTGGGACTATCGTTATCAACTTTACATCTTTTGGTATTCACACTATGAACATGTGTAACATCACGTTCGAGATTCATCAAAAATAAACCATTGACCAGCGGGGCATGACCATAAAACATATCTCTCAAATAAATAGAACAACCATTATTCTCGGATTTAAATGAGTAGCCATCTCGAATTAAACGAGATCCAGATACAATGTTCATGCTCAAAGCTGGCACTAAATAACAATTATTGAGGTTCAAAACTAATCCCGTGGGTAGATGCAGAGGTAGCGTGCCGACGGCGATCACATTGACCTTGGAACCATTCCCGACGCGCATCGTCACCTCGTCCTTTGCCAGTCTCCGTTTACTCCGTAGTTCCTGTTTTGAGTTACAAATATGAGCAACCGCACCGGTATCAAATACCCAGGAGCTACTACGAGTACTGGTAAGGTACACATCAATAACTTGTATATCACATATACCTTTGGTGTTGCCGGCCTTCTTCTTGTCCGCTAAGTATTTGGGGCAGTTCCGCTTCCAGTGACCACTTCCCTTGCAATAAAAGCACTCAGTTTCAGGCTTGGGTCCATTCGTCGACTTCTTCCCAGTAGCTGGTTTACCGGGCGCGGCAACTCCCTTGCCGTCCTTCTTGAAGTTCTTCTTACCCTTGCCTTCTTGAACTTAGTGGTTTTATTCACCATCAACACTTGATGTTCTTTTCTGATCTCCCCTTCCGCTGATTTCAGCATTGAATATACCTCGGGAATGGTCTTTTCCATCCCCTGCATATTGTAGTTCATCACAAAGCTCTTGTAGCTTGGTGGAAGCGACTGGAGGATTCTGTCAATGACCGCGTCATCCGGGAGGTTAACTCCCAGCTGAGACAAGCGGTTGTGCAACCCAGACATTCTGAGTATGTGCTCACTAACAGAACTGTTCTCCTCCATTTTACAGCTGAAGAACTTGTCGGAGACATCATATCTCTCGACCCGGGCATGAGCTTGAAAAACTAATTTCAGCTCCTCGAACATCTCATATGCTCCATGTTTCTCAAAACGCTTTTGGAGACCCGGTTCTAGGCTGTAAAGCATGCCGCACTGAACGAGGGAGTAATCATCAGCACGTGATTGCCAAGCGTTCATAACGTCTTGGTTCTGTGGGATTGGTGCTTCACCTAGCGGTGCTTCTAAGACATAATCTTTCTTGGCTACTATGAGGATGAGCCTCAGGTTCCGGACCCAGTCCGTATAGTTGCTGCCATCATCTTTCAGCTTGGTTTTCTCTAGGAACGCGTTGAAATTGAGGACAACGTTGGCCATTAGATCTACAAGACATAGTGTAAAGATTTTAGACTAAGTTCATGATAATTAAGTTCATCTAATCAAATTATTTAATGAACTCCCACTCAGATAGACATCCCTCTCGTCATCTAAGTGAAACATGATCCGAGTTTAACTAGGCCGTGTCCGATCATCACGTGAGACGGACTAGTCAAGATCGGTGAACATCTCCATGTTGATCGTATCTTCTATACGACTCATGCTCGACCTTTCGGTCCTCCATGTTCCGAGGCCATGTCTGTACATGCTAGGCTCGTCAAGTCAACCTAAGTGTATTGCGTGTGTTCCGAGGCCATGTCTGTACATGCTAGGCTCGTCAACACCCGTTGTATTCGAACGTTAGAATCTATCACACCCGATCATCACGTGGTGCTTCGAAACAACGAACCTTCGCAACGGTGCACAGTTAGGGTGAACACTTTCTTGAAATTATTATAAGGGATCATCTTACTTACTACCGTCGTTCTAAGCAAATAAGATGCAAAAACATGATAAACATCACATGCAATCAAATAGTGACATGATATGGCCAATATCATTATGCTCCTTTGATCTCCATCTTCGGGGCACCATGATCATCTTCGTCACCGGCATGACACCATGATCTCCATCATTGTGTCTTCATGAAGTCGTCACGCCAACGATTACTTCTACTTCTATGGCTAACGCGTTTAGCAACAAAGTAAAGTAAATTACATGGCGTTATTCAATGACACGCAGGTCATACAAAATAATAAAGACAACTCCTATGGCTCCTGCCGGTTGTCATACTCATCGACATGCAAGTCGTGATTCCTATTACAAGAATATGATCAATCTCATACATCACATATATCATTAATCACATCTTCTGGCCATATCACATCACATAGCACTTGCTGCAAAAACAAGTTAGACGTCCTCTAATTGTTGTTGCAAGTTTTTACGTGGTTTGTAGGTTTCTAGCAAGAACGTTTTCTGACCTACGTATGACCACAACGTGATTTTCCAATTTCTATTTACCCTTCATAAGGACCCTTTTCATCGAATCCGTTCCGACTAAAGTAGGAGAGACAGACACCCGCTAGCCACCTTATGCAACTAGTGCATGTCAGTCGGTGGAACCAGTCTCACGTAAGCGTACGTGTAAGGTCGGTCCGGGCCGCTTCATCCTACAATGCCGCCGAAACAAGAAACGACTAGTAGCGGCAAGAAGAATTGGCAAACTCAACGCCCACAACTGCTTTGTGTTCTACTCGTGCATAGTAACTACGCATAGGCCTGGCTCATGATGCCACTGTTGGGAATCGTAGCATAATTTAAAAAATTTCTACGCTCACCAAGATGCATCTATGGAGTCTACTAGAAACGAGGGGAAAGGAGTGCATCTACATACCCTTGTAGATCGCGAGCGGAAGCGTTCCAATGAACGTGGATGACGGAGTCGTACTCGCCGTGATCCAAATCACCGATGACCGAGTGCCGAACGGACGGCACCTCCGCGTTCAACACACGTACGGTGCAGCGACGTCTCCTCCTTCTTGATCCAGCAAGGGGGAAGGAGAGGTTGATGGAGATCCAGCAGCACGACGGCGTGGTGGTGGATGTAGCGGGTCTCGGCAGGGCTTTGCCAAGCTTCTGCGAGAGAGAGAGAGGTGTTGCAGGGGAGGAGGGAGGCGCCCAAGGCTGTGTGTTGCTGCCCTCCCTCCCCCCCCCCTTTATATAGGCCCCCTGGGGGGGCGCCGGCCCAGGGAGATGGGATCTCCAAGGGGGGCGCCGGCCCAGGGAGATGGGATCTCCAAGGGGGGCGCCGGCCCAGGGAGATGGGATCTCCAAGGGGGGCACCGGCCCAGGGAGATGGGATCTCCAAGGGGGGGGGGGGGGCGGCCAAAAGGGGGGGAAGGGGTGCCTTGCCCCCCAAGGCAAGGGGGAAGCTCCCCCCCCCTAGGGTTCCCAACCCTAGGCGCATGGGGGGAGGCCCAAGGGGGGCGCCCCAGCCCACTAAGGGCTGGTTCCCTTCCACTTTCAGCCCACGGGGCCCTCCGGGATAGGTGGCCCACCCGATGGACCCCCGGGACCTTTCCGGTGGTCCCGGTACAATACCGGTAACCCCCGAAACTTTCCCGGTGGCCGAAACTTGACTTCCTATATATAATTCTTCACCTCCGGACCATTCCGGAACCTCTCGTGAAGTCCGGGATCTCATCCGGGACTCCGAACAACTTTCGGGTTTCCGCATACATATATCTCTACAACCCTAGCGTCACCGAACCTTAAGTGTGTAGACCCTACGGGTTCGGGAGACATGCAGACATGACCGAGACGCCTCTCCGGTCAATAACCAACAGCGGGATCTGGATACCCATGTTGGCTCCCACATGTTCCACGATGATCTCATCGGATGAACCACGATGTCGAGGATTCAGTCAATCCCGTATGCAATTCCCTTTGTCAATCGGTATGTTACTTGCCCGAGATTCGATCGTCGGTATCCCAATACCTTGTTCAATCTCGTTACCGGCAAGTCTCTTTACTCGTACCGCAATGCATGATCCCGTGACTAACGCCTTAGTCACATTGAGCTCATTATGATGATGCATTACCGAGTGGGCCCAGAGATACCTCTCCGTCACACGGAGTGACAAATCCCAGTCTCGATCCGTGCCAACCCAACAGACACTTCCGGAGATACCCGTAGTGCACCTTTATAGTCCCCCAGTTACGTTGTGACGTTTGGCATACCCAAAGCACTCCTACGATATCCGGGAGTTGCACGATCTCATGGTCTAAGGAAAAGATACTTGACATTGGAAAAGCTCTAGCAAACGAAACTACACGATCTTTTATGCTATGCTTAGGATTGGGTCTTGTCCATCACATCATTCTCCTAATGATGTGATCCCGTTATCAATGACATCCAATGTCCATAGTCAGGAAACCATGACTATCTGTTGATCAACGAGCTAGTCAACTAGAGGCTTACTAGGGACACGTTGTGGTCTATGTATTCACACATGTATTACGATTTCCGGACAATACAATTATAGCATGAATAATAGACAATTACCATGAACAAAGAAATATAATAATAACCATTTATTATTGCCTCTAGGGCATATTTCCAACAAGGGCTGCCGAGCTCCAAGACTCCTTGGACAGAAGAAATCGGCATGCTTCTGGATGCCGGCCGGCGAGAGGATGGGTAGCAGTGCTGATGGAGTAGGTTTCCCTCTCTTTTTCTCCATTTTTTTGTTTGTTGGCGCTGTACTATAGATCTGAGGGGATTGAGTTCCATTTGTATGGATCTAGTGTAGATTAGTATCTTCAAGCATATAATCGCCGCCAGGATTTAGCTATTTTTTCGTGTCCTTTTTTTCGAGCAGTGGTATGTAGGGTGTCTGCTTTCTATGTTTTTTTCAGATTATTGAGTCACTATTTTTTCGAGAGTACACCAATGACGTACCATATTTTTATAGAAAAGAGTAAGACAATTTACAAGAGGATCATAGCCAATGGGAAGAAGGACAGGATCGTACACCTTCAGCCACACCTACAAAAAGCAGAAAGCTACTCTCGCACTAAGAAATCTAGACCTCCTGCTCCAGCCGTCTTCCAATCTTCAATCTCGTCGACAATTTGGGTCATCAACTGAGTGGGGTTTAGCTGTTGAGCAATCCTCCCAAATACCCTCGCATTTCGTTGCTTCCAAAGCCACCAAGTGGTGAGGATGAAGAGTGAATCAAACCCTTTACGATTCCTTCTGTTAAATCTGCTCCTGGCTAGAGTCCACCATTACACCAAAGTGTTCTGTGGGGAGGGGTTTTCGTTGTCCAGGCAATAGTGGTTAAGAACTAGGTACCACGTCTCCCTCGCGTACGCGCACTGTTACTCCATAGAATGCTGAAATCATTCTTTGGTGTAGATGGGAAAGTTTGCAATACAATAGACGTGGTATTGATGGGGTGCTGGTGCACGTATATATAATACAAGGGAAGGCCTCTACCTCAACTATACAATACTAGGAGGTGGGCCACAACTCCAATACACGTGCAATACAAAATACATACTCAACACCCCCCCCCCCCCCCCCCCGCAGTCGAAGTGTCGCCGGAGACACAGAGACTGGACCGAAACTCCTCGAAGACGGAAGTAGGCAATCCCTTAGTCATTACATCAGCAAACTGTTGCGTCGTCGGCACGTGGAGAACCCGAACGCGGCCAAGGGCAACCTGCTCGCGCACGAAGTGAATATCGAGCTCAATATGCTTCGTCCATCGATGATGCACCGGGTTGGCGGAGAGGTAGACCGCGCTGACGTTATCGCAGTAGACAAGAGTGGCCTTGTGAACATCACAAAGCAACTCCTGGAGCAGCTGACGTATCCAAGAGCACTCGGCCACGGCATTAGCCACGGCGCGATACTCTGCCTCGGCGCTGGAGCGGGAGACCGTGGGCTACCTCTTTGATGACCAAGAGATCAACGAGGGCCCAAGGTAGACGCAGTAGCCTGACATAGAGCATCGCGTGTCGGGGCAGCCAGCCCAGTCGGCATCGGAGTAGGCCACGAGGTCGGTGGAGGCGGAGGCGGTCAGGATGAGTCCCAAGGATATGGTGCCGCGTATATAACGGAGAATACGCTTCACCAGAGTCCAGTGAGAGTCACGCGGGGCGTGCATGTGGAGTCACACCTGCTGGACAGCGTACTGCAGGTCGGGGTGACTCAGCGTCATGTACTGTAAAGCAACGGCAATAGAGCCATAAAACGCTCCATCGGACGCAAGAGACCCCTCGAGAGCAGAGACCTTCGCCTTCGTGTCGACGGGGGTGGGCGCCGGCTTGCAGTTAAGCATACCGGCACGCTCCAGGAGCTCGTGGGTGTACTTCTGCTGAAGCAGAAAGAAGCCGTCAGTCCGTCGGACCACCTTGATACGTCTCCAACGTATCTATAATTTTTGATTGTTCCATGCTATATTATATTATATTTTGGATGTTATTGGGCTTTATTATACACTTTTATATTATTTTGGGACTAACCTATTAACCGGAGGCCCAGCCCGGAATTGTTGTTTTCTGCATATTTCAGTATCTTGCAGAAAAAGAATATCAAACGGAGTCCAAACGGAATGAAACCTTCGGGAACGTGATTTTTGGAACAAACGTGATCCAGACGATTTGGAGTCCACATCAAGAAAGCAAGGAGGAGGGCACGAGGCAGGGGGGCGCGCCTACCCCCCTGGGCGCGCCCTCCACCCTCATGGGGCCCACGTTGCTCCACCGACGTACTTCTTCCTCCTATATATACCTACGTACCCCCAAACTACCAGATACGGAGCCAAAAACCTAATTCCACCGCCACAACCTTCTGTACCCGTGAGATCCCATCTTGGGGCCTTTTCCGGCGCTCCGCCGGAGGGGGCATTGATCACGGAGGGCTTCTACATCAACACCATAGCCTCTCTGATGATGTGTGAGTAGTTTACCTCAGACCTTCGGGTCCATAGTTATTAGCTAGATGGCTTCTTCTCTCTCTTTGGATCTCAATACAAAGTTCTCCATGATTATCATGGAGATCTATTCGATGTAATCTTCTTTTGCGGTGTGTTTGTTGAGACCGATGAATTGTGGGTTTATGATCAAGTTTATCTATGAACAATTTTGAATCTTCTCTCAATTCTTTTATGTATGATTGGTTATCTTTGCAAGTCTCTTCGAATTATCAGTTTGGTTTGGCCTACTAGATTGATCTTTCTTGCAATGGGAGAAGTGCTTAGCTTTGGGTTCAATCTTGCGGTGTCCTTTCCCAGTGACAGCAGGGGCAGCAAGGCACGTATTGTATTGTTGCCATCGAGGATAACAAGATGGGGTTTATTTCATATTGCATGAGTTTATCCCTCTACATCATGTCATCTTGCTTAAAGCGTTACTCTGTTCTTATGAACTTAATACTCTAGATGCATGTTGGATAGCGGTTGATGTGTGGAGTAATAGTAGTAGATGCAGGCAGGAGTCGGTCTACTTGTCACGGACGTGATGCCTATATACATGATCATACCTAGATATTCTCATAACTATGCTCAATTTTATCAATTGCTCAACAGTAATTTGTTCACCCACCGTAATACTTATGCTCTCGAGAGAAGCCACTAGTGAAACCTATGGCCCTCGGGTCTATTTTCCATCATATTAATCTCCAGTCAACAAGATATTTCTTGCGTCGTTTATTTTGTTTTCTTTACTTTTACTCTTTATCATAAAAATACCAAAAATATTATCTTATCATCTCTATCAAATCTCACTTTCGTAAGTGACCGTGAAGGGATTGACGACCCCTTTATTGCGTTGGTTGCGAGGTTTTTATTTGTTTTTGTAGGTGCGAGGGACTCGTGCGTGGCCTCCTACTGGATTGATACCTTGGTTCTCAAAAACTGAGGGAAATACCTACGCTACTTTACTGCATCACCCTTTTCTCTTCAAGGGAAAACCAACGCAGTGCTCAAGAGGTAGCAAGAAGGATTTCTGGCGCCGTTGCCGGGGAGTCTACGCAAAAGTTAACATACCAAGTACCCATCACAAACTCTTATCTCCCACATTACATTATTTGCCATTTGCCTCTCGTTTTCCTCTCCCCCACTTCACCCTTGCCGTTTTATTCGCCCTCTCTTTTCCGTTTGCCTCTTTTCGCTTGCTTCTTGTTTGCTCGTGTGTTGGATTGCTTGCTTGTTACTATGGCTCAAGACAATACTAAATTGTGTGACTTCACCAATACCAACAACAATGATTTTCTTAGCACTCCGATTGCTCCTCTTACCGAAACTGAATCTTGTGAAATCAATGCTGCTTTGTTGAATCTTGTTATGAAAGATTAATTCGCCGGCTTCCTAGTGAAGATGCCGCTACCCATCTAAATAGCTTCGTTGATTTTTGTGATATGCAAAAGAAGAAAGATGTGGACAATGATATTGTTAAATTGAAGCTATTTCCTTTTTCGCTTAGAGATCGTGCTAAAGTTTGGTTTTCGTCTTTGCCTAAAAATAGTATTGATTCATGGAATAAGTGCAAAGATGCTTTTATCTCTAAGTATTTTCCTCCTGCTAAGATCATCTCTCTTAGAAACGATATTATGAATTTTAAGAAACTTGATCATGAACATGTTGCACAAGCTTGGGAGAGGATGAAATTAATGATACGTAATTGCCCTACTCATGGTTTGAATTTGTGGATGATTATACAAAATTTTTGCGTCGGATTGAATTTTGCTTCTAGAAATCTTTTAGATTCGGCCGCGGGAGGCACTTTTATGGAAATCACTTTAGGAGAAGCTACTACACTCCTAGATAATATTATGGTTAATTATTCTCAATGGCACACCGAAAGATCTACTAATAAAAAAGTGCGTGTGATAGAAGAAATTAATGTTTTGAGTGGAAAGATGGATGAACTTATGAAATTATTTGCTACTAAGAGTGTTTCTTCTGATCCTAATGATATGCATTTGTCTACTTTGATTGAGAATAATAATGAACCTATGGATGTGAATTTTGTTGGTAGGAATAATTTTGGTAACAACGCGTATAGAGGATATTTTAATCCTAGGCTGTATCCTAGTAATTCCTCTGATAATGGTAATTCCTACAACAACTCCTATGGAAATTTTAATAAGATGCCCTCTGAATTTGAGACTAGTGTTAAAGAATTTATAAATTCGCAAAAGAATTTCAATGCTTTGCTTGAAGAAAAGTTGCCTAAGATTGATGAATTGGCTAGGAACGTTGATAGAATTTCTCTTGATGTTGATTCTTTGAAACTTAGATCTATTCCACCTAAGCATGATATCAATGAGTCTCACAAAGCCATGAGAATTTCCATTGATGAGTGCAAAGAAAGAACCGCTAGGATGCGTGCTAAGAAAGATTGCTTTGTGAAAGCGTGTTCTTCTAGTTTCTATGAAAATAAAGATGAAGATCTAAAAGTTATTGATGTGTCCCCTATTAAATCTTTGTTTTGAAATATGAATCTTGATAATGATGGGACTGAATATGATCCACCTTTACCTAGAAGGCGTTCCAAAAATTCGGAGTTTTTAGATCTTGATGCAAAAATTGATAAAAGTGAGATTGAAGAAGTTAAAACTTCAGATATCAATGAACCCACTATATTGGATTTCAAGGAATTTAATTATGATAATTTCTCTTTGATAGATTGAATTTCCTTGTTGCAATCCGTGCTAAATTCTCCTCATGCTTATAGCCAAAATAAAGCTTTTACCAAACATATCGTTGATGCTTTGATGCAATCTTATAAAGAAAAACTTGAGTTGGAAGTTTCTATCCCTAGAAAACTTTATGATGAGTGGGAACCTACTATTAAAATTAAAATTAAAGATCATGAATTCTATGCTTTGTGTGATTTGGGTGCTAGTGTTTCCACGATTCCAAAAGCTTTGTGCGATTTGCTAGGATTCCATGAATTTGATGATTGCTCTTTAAACTTGCACCTTGCGGATTCCACTATTAAAAAACCTATGGGAAGAATTAATGATGTTCTTATTGTTCCAAACAGGAATTATGTGCCCGTAGATTTTATTGTTCTTGATATAGATTGCAATTCTTCATGTCCTATTATTCTTGGTAGACCTTTCCTTAGAACGATTGGTGCAATTATTGATATGAAGGAAGGGAATATTAGATTCCAATTTCCGTTAAGGAAAGGCATGGAACACTTCCCTAGAAAGAAAATAAAATTACCTTATGAATCTATTATGAGAGCTACTTATGGATTGCCTACCAAAGATGGCAATACCTAGATCTATCATTGCTTTTATGCCTAGCTAGGGGCGTTAAACGATAGCGCTTGTTGGGAGGCAACCCAATTTTATTTTTAATTTTTTGCTTTTTTTCTTCTGTTTAGGAATAAATATTTGATCTAGCCTCTGGTTAGATTTGTTTTTATGTTTTAATTAGTGTTTGTGCCAAGTTAAACCTATAGGATCTTCTTGGATGATAGTTATTTGATATTGCTGAAAATTCCAGAAACTTTCTATTCACGAAAACAATTGTTAAAACTTATCAGAACGTGATAAAATATTAATTACAATTTCTGCAGATCAATAAACAAATTTTTTCGGTCGTCCTATTTTGGTAGAAATTTTTGAGTTCCATAAGTTTGCGTTAGTTACAGATTACTGCAGACTGTTCTGTTTTTGACAGATTCTGTTTTTCGTGTGTTGTTTGCTTATTTTGATGCATCTATGGCTAGTAAAATAGGTTATAAACCATAGAGAAGTTGTAATACAGTAGGTTTAACACCAATATAAATAAATAATGAGTTCATTACAGTACCTTGAAGTGGTGTTTTGTTTTCTTTCGCTAACGGAGTTCACGAGATTTTCTGCCAAGTTTTGTGTTGTGAAGTTTTCAAGTTTTGGGTAAAAGATTTGATGGATTATGGAACAAGTAGTGGCAAGAGCCTAAGCTTGGGGATGCCCATGACACCCCAAGATAATCTAAGGACACCAAAAAGCCAAAGCTTGGGGATGCCCCGGAAGGCATCCCCTCTTTCGTCTACTTCCATCGGTAACTTTACTTGGAGCTATATTTTTATTCACCACATGATATGTGTTTTGCTTGGAGCGTCTTGTATTATTTGAGTCTTCATTTGTTAGTTTGCCACAATCATCCTTGCTGTACACACCTTTTGAGAGAGACACACATGATTCGTAATTTATTAGAATACTCTATGTGCTTCACTTATATCTTTTGAGCTATATAGTTTTTGCTCTACTTCACTTATACCTTTTAGAGCACGGTGGTGGATTTGTTTTATAGAAACTATTGTTCTCTCATGCTTCACTTATATTATTTTGAGATTCCTACAAAACAGCATGGTAATTTGCTTAAATTGAGAAAGTAGTCCTAAAGTAATAGGCATCCAAGATTAGTAAAAATTATCTTATGAGTGTGTTGAATACTATGAGAAGTTTGATGCTTGATAATTGTTTTCAGATATAAAGATGGTGATATTAGAGTCATGCTAGTTGAGCAGTTGTGGATTTGAGGAATACTTGTGTTAAAGTTTGTGATTCCCGTAGCATGCACGTATGGTGAACTGTTATGTGATGAAGTCGGAGCATGATTTATTTATTGACTGTCTTCCTTATGAGTGGCGGTCGGGGACGAGAGATGGTCTTTTCCTACAAATATATCCCCCTAGGAGCATGCGCGTAATACTTTGTTTCGATAACTAATAGATTTTTGCAACAAGTATATGAGTTCTTTATGACTAATGTTGAGTCCATGGATTATACGCACTCTCTTCCTTCCACCATTGCTAGCCTCTCTAATACCGCACACTTTTCGCCGGTATCATACACCCACCATATACCTTCCTCAAAACAGCCACCATACCTACCTATCATGGCATTTCCATAGCCATTCTGAGATATATTGCCATGCAACTTACCACTGTTCCGTTTACTATGACACGCTCCATCATTGTCATATTGCTTCGCATGATCATGTAGTTGACATTGTATTTGTGGCAAAGCCACCATTCATAATTCTTTCATACATGTCACTCTTGATTCATTGCATATCCCGGTACACCGTCGGAGGCATTCACATAGAGTCATATTTTGTTCTAATTATTGAGTTGTAATTGTCGAGTTGTAAGTGAATAAAAGTGTGATGATCATCATTTTTAGAGCATTGTACCAAGTGAGGAAAGGATGATGGAGACTATGATTCCCCCACAAGTCGGGATGAGACTCTGGACGAAAAAAAGAGGCCATAAAAAAAGGCCCAAATAAAAAATGAGAGAAAAAGAGAGAAGGGGCAATGCTACTATCCTTTTACCACACTTGTGCTTCAAAGTAGCACCATGATCTTCATGATAGAGAGTCTCCTATGATATCACTTTCATATACTAGTGGGAATTTTTCATTATAGAACTTGGCTTGTATATTCCAATGATGGGCTTCCTCAAAATGCCCTAGGTCTTCGTGAGCAAGCAAGTTGGATGCACACCCACTTAGTTTCTTTTGTTGAGCTTTCATATACTTATAGCTCTAGTGCATCCGTTGCATGGCAATCCCTACTCACTCACATTGATATCTATTAATGGGCATCTCCATAGCCCGTTGATACGCCTAGTTGATGTGAGACTATCTTCTCCTTTTTTGTCTTCTCCACAACCACCATTCTATTCCACTTATAGTGCTATATCCATGGCTCACGCTTATGTATTGCGTGAAGATTGAAAAAGTTTGAGAACACCAAAAGTATGAAACAGTTGCTTGGCTTGTCATCGGGGTTGTGCATGATTTAAATATTTTGTGTGGTGAAGATAGAGCATAGTCAGACTATATGATTTTGTAGGGATAACTTTCTTTGGCCATGTTATTTTGAGAAGACATGATTGCTTAGTTAGTATGCTTGAAGTATTATTATTCTTATGTCAATATTAAACTTTTGTCTTGAATCTTTCGGATCTGAATATTCATACCACAATTAAGAGAATTACATTGAAAATTATGCCAAGTAGCATTCCACATCAAAAATTCTGCTTTTATCATTTACCTACTCGAGGACGAGCAGGAATTAAGCTTGGGGATGCTTGATACGTCTCCAATGTATCTATAATTTTTTATTGTTCCATGCTATATTATATTCTATTTTGGATGTTATTGGGCTTTATTATACACTTATATATTATTTTTGGGACTAACCTATTAACAGGAGGGCCAGCCCAGAATTGTTGTTTTTTGCCTATTTCAGTATCTTGCAGAAAAAGAATATCAAATGGAGTCCAAACGGAATGAAACCTTCGGGAACGTGATTTTTGGAACAACCGTGATCCAGAGGACTTGGAGTCCACGTCAAGAAAGCAAGCAGGAGGGCACGAGGCAGGGGCGCGCCTACCCCCCTGGGCGCGCCCTCCACCCTTGTGGGGCCCACGTTGCTCCACCGACGTACTTCTTCCTCCTATATATACCTACGTACCCCCAAACTACCAGATACGGAGCCAAAAACCTAATTCCACCACCGCAACCTTCTGTACCCGTGAGATCCCATCTTGGGGCCTTTTCCGGCGCTCCGCCGGAGGGGGCATTGATCACGGAGGGCTTCTACATCAACACCATAGCCTCTCTGATGATGTGTGAGTAGTTTACCTCAGACCTTCGGGTCCATAGTTATTAGCTAGATGGCTTCTTCTCTCTCTTTGGATCTCAATACAAAGTTCTCCATGATTATCATGGAGATCTATTCGATGTAATCTTCTTTTGCGGTGTGTTTGTTGAGACCGATGAATTGTGGGTTTATGATCAAGTTTATCTATGAACAATTTTGAATCTTCTCTCAATTCTTTTATGTATGATTGGTTATCTTTGCAAGTCTCTTCGAATTATCAGTTTGGTTTGGCCTACTAGATTGATCTTTCTTGCAATGGGAGAAGTGCTTAGCTTTGGGTTCAATCTTGCGGTGTCCTTTCCCAGTGACAGCAGGGGCAGCAAGGCACGTATTGTATTGTTGCCATCGAGGATAACAAGATGGGGTTTATTTCATATTGCATGAGTTTATCCCTCTACATCATGTCATCTTGCTTAAAGCGTTACTCTGTTCTTATGAACTTAATACTCTAGATGCATGTTGGATAGCGGTTGATGTGTGGAGTAATAGTAGTAGATGCAGGCAGGAGTCGGTCTACTTGTCACGGACGTGATGCCTATATACATGATCATACCTAGATATTCTCATAACTATGCTCAATTTTATCAATTGCTCAACAGTAATTTGTTCACCCACCGTAATACTTATGCTCTCGAGAGAAGCCACTAGTGAAACCTATGGCCCTCGGGTCTATTTTCCATCATATTAATCTCCAGTCAACAAGATATTTCTTGCGTCGTTTATTTTGTTTTCTTTACTTTTACTCTTTATCATAAAAATACCAAAAATATTATCTTATCATCTCTATCAAATCTCACTTTCGTAAGTGACCGTGAAGGGATTGACGACCCCTTTATTGCGTTGGTTGCGAGGTTTTTATTTGTTTTTGTAGGTGCGAGGGACTCGTGCGTGGCCTCCTACTGGATTGATACCTTGGTTCTCAAAAACTGAGGGAAATACTTACGCTACTTTACGGCATCACCCTTTCCTCTTCAAGGGAAAACCAACGCAGTGCTCAAGAGGTAGCACACCTCGATGCCAAGGAAGTAGTGCAGGGGCCCCAAGTCCTTGAGGGCGAACTCATCACGAAGACGAGCAGTCAGCCGCTGAAGGAGGTCGGGGGCGGACGCCGTGAGGATGATGTCGTCGACGTAGAGCAGCAGGTATGCAGTGTCAACTCCCTGATGATACACGAAGAGTGAAGCATCGGAGCGAGTGGACCAAAATCCAAGAGACTGCAGAAAGGCTGCGATACGCTGGTACCAAGCCCGAGGTGCCTGCTTCAACCCGTAAAGAGAACGGGAGAGCAAGCACATGAAGTCTGGGTGCTCGGCGTTGACGAAACCAATGGGCTGGTCACAGAACACCTGCTCGGCGAGATGGCCGTGCAAGAAGGTGTTGGAAACATCCAACTGGTGCACAGGCCAGGCGCACGAGACCGCCAGTTGAAGCATGACGCGAATCGTGCCTGGTTTCACAACCGGGGCGAAGGTGTCGGTGAAGTCCACGCCCGCGCGCTGCCGAAAACCACGAACCACCCACCGAGCCTTGTAGCGCTCGAGAGAACCGTCCGGGCGAGTCATGTGGCGAAACACCCACTTGCCAGAGATGATGTTGGCACGAGGGGGTCGTGGAACAAGCTACCACGTGCGGTTGCGCTGTAAGGCGTCGAACTCCTCCTGCATCGCAGCTAGCCAGTGGGGAACCCGAAGGGCAGCACGAGCGGAGGTGGGGACGGGTGATGGCGTTGACGTCGGGGCAGCGCATAGATACTCGTCGGCGGAGTAGCGCCTGATGGGCCGAAGCACTCCTGCTCGGGCATCGGTAGTCACGCCAAGTGACGGAGCAGCAGGGCCGGCGGGTGCCGCGGCGGCGGGGGCCGGGGCGGTGGGGGCACCCGGTGCGGCGGCGGGGGCCGCGGCGGAGGCGGCGGCTGATAATCCCCAAGTGCAAGGAATCATCGTAGCAATTTCCAAAGGTGGAAGTGATAATTATGGAGTGTCGAACCCACAAGGAGCTAAAGGTAAGATCAATATTCTCTCAAGCCCTATCTGCCACTGATACAACTCTACGTACACCGAACGGTTGCTTCCAACTAGCAACGAGAAATAAAACTATGTTGTGGGTATGAAGAGGATAACTTTGTATGATATCGGAGAGCTAAAATATAAAAGTAGGTGTTGTTATCATGAAGTTAGAATATATTACTAAATATTATAAATAGCGAGTGTGGAATAATGGTGGATCGGTGTACGGAATTGTCCTAGGCAACCGTTAACAAGACCGGTGATCACTATTGCAGTTTCATATGAGGGAGAGGCATAAGCTAACATACTTTCTCTACTTGGATCATATGCACTTATGATTGGAACTCTAGCAAGCATCCGCAACTACTAAAGATCATTAAGGTAAAACCCAACCATAGCATTAAAGCATCAAGTCCTCTTTATTCCCATACGCAACAACCCCCTTACTCAGGTTTGTGTTTCAGTCACTCACCAACCCACTATAAGAGAATCATGAACGTATTGCAACACCCTACAGCGGGAATCCCTCACGCTTGCGCGACACGGAGAGCACCATAGGACAGCACCAATAATAAAACATACAACTCATACCAATCTAGATCATCAATCAACCCAAAGACAAAGGATATCTACTCAAAACATCATAGGATGGCAACACATCATTGGATCATAATATGTGGCATAAAGCACCATGTTCAAGTAGGGATTACAGCAGGGTGCGGGAGAGTGGACCGTGTAAAAGAGATGAGGATGATGATGATGATGATGATGATGGTGATGTTGATGAAGACGATCACCGCGGCGATGATTCCCCTCCCGATGGCACTCCGGCGCCACCGGGAGAGAGGAGGAGAGATTCTCCCCCTTGTGCTTCCACCTCCATGGCCTCCCCCTAGATGGGGAGAGGTTCTCCCTCTGGTCCTTGGCCTTCATGGCGATGATGGCCCCTCCGGGATCCTCCTCCATGGCCTCTGGTGATGATGGCCCCCTCCGGCAGGGTGCCAGAGAGGGCCTAGATTGATTTCTCGTGGCTACAGAGGCTTCCGGTGGCGGAACTTCCGATCTAGGTTAATTTTCCGAGGTTTTTGTGTTTATAGGAATTTTTGGCGTCGGTCTCACGTCAAGGAGGTGCCCGAGCTGTCCACGAGGGAGACCCACGCGCCCAGGGGGTGGGCGCGCCCCCCACCCTCGTGGGCAGCTCGGGACTCTTCTGGCCCAACTCCGATGCTCCGTGGTCTTCTTTTGGTCCATAAAAAATCATCAAAAATTGGCACGTCAATTGGAGTCCGTTTGGTATTCCTTTTCTGCAAAACTCAAAAACATGGAGAAAACAGAAACTGGCACTGGGCTCTAGGTTAATAGGTTAGTCCCAAAAATCATATAAAATAGCATATAAATGCATATAAAACATCTAAGATGGATAATATAATAGCATGAATACTTCATAAATTATAGATACGTTGGAGACGTATCAGCATCCCCAAGCTTAATTCCTGCTCGTCCTCGAGTAGGTAAATGATAAAAGAAATAATTTATGAAGTGTGAATGCTAGCAGGTGCACAAGTTTGATCAATGATAATTTCAGTCACCTTTTCTAGCATCCTTATATGTCATAATAGTAGCTCATCTCATAAAACTTCTCATGATAAAGTAATAAGCTATCCACATGTTAAAGTACAGATCATAAACTTTCTTGAAAACTAACAAACCGTGTTATCAGTCATCAAACAATTACAATTCATCTTATTTTCAGGAAGAGTCTATGTCAGAGCTTTGATTTAGCAAACTCCACATACTCAACTATCATTTAGTCTTTCAATATTGCTAACACTCACGCGATATTTATGGGTACAAAGTTTTAATCAGACACAGAGAAAGATAGGGGCTTATAGATTCGCCTCCGAACCTTTTACCTCAAGGGTAATGTCAACAATAATAGTTTATGATGCCTTACATCCAATTGTATATATATATATCAGAATCTTTCCAACACAATGTGCTTGCCAAAGGATAAAATGTAAAAAGGAAAGGTGAAAATCACCATGACTCTTGCATAAGTGTAAGAGATAAAAGTAAAAGATAGGCCCTTCGCAGAGGGAAGCAGAGGTTGCCATGCGCTTTCAGGGTTGGATACACAAAATCTTAATGCGAAAGAACATCACTTTATATTGCCACTTGTGATATGGACCTTTATTATGCAGTCCGTCGCTTTTATTTCTTCCACATCACAAGATCATATAAAGCTTATTTCCTCCACACTAATCAATCATACATATTTAGAGAGCAATTTTTATTGCTTGCACCGATGACAACTTACTTGAAGGATCTTACTCAATCCATAGGTAGGTATGGTGGACTCTCATGGAAAAATCGGGTTTAAGGGTATTTGGAAGCACAAGTAGTATCTCTACTTAGTGCAAAGAATTTGGCTAGCATGAGGGGGAAAGGCAAGCTCAACGTGTTGGGCGATCCATGACAATATACTTTATTTCAGATATAAGAAAACATAACCCATTACGTTGTCTTCCTTGTCCAACATCAAACTTTTAGCATGTCATATTTTAATGAGTGCTCACAATTACAAAAGATGTCCAAGATAGTACATTTAGATGTGAAATTCCTCTTCCTTCGATATTCTTTCATGAATTGTTCAAGTGACCAATTCTACGTTTGCTAACTTTCAATAAGTTCACTACCTATACTCATTATGTGTGAAGTCATTACTCCCCATGTTATAAGTATATGAAACATATATAAATTTAGATTTATGACATTCAATTCATTCAACCATTTACTCATAGGATATACGTGAAGCACATGAGTGAATGGCAAACTACTCCAAAAGATATGAGTGAAGAATAATGAGTAGTCAAATAATTAACTAGCCATGGGAGGATTCTTTTTCATTCAATATTTCAGATCCAATGATTTTATTCAAATAGAAAGTAAAATTGAAAATACGCTCCAAGCAAAACACATATCATGTGACGAATAAAAATATAGCTTCGAGTAAGGTATACCATAGTTTTGGACACGAAAGAGGGGATGCCTTCCGGGGCATCCCCAAGCTTAGGTGCTTGAGTCTTCCTTGAATATTACCTTGGGGTGCCTTGGGCATCCCCAAGCTTAGGTTATTTCCACTCCTTATTCTCCTCATATCGATATCTCAGCCAAAGCTTGAAAACTTCAATCACACAAAACTTAACAAAACTTCGTGAGATAGGTTAGTATGATAAAGAGTAAACCATTCACTTTGGTACTGTCAAAGACAAGGTTCATAATTTTTCTCACACAATGCCTACTGTACCATATCATTTCTACAATTTATATTGAGGAATATAAGCCATAGAAACTAGAAAACAAGCAAACTATGCAATGAAAACAGAATCTGTCAGAAACAGAACAGTCTGTAATGATATGAACAATAACCATACTTCTGCTACTCCAAAAATTATGAAATAAATTGGTGGACGTGAGGAATTTGTCTATTAATCTTATGCAAAAAGAATCAACTCAAAATCACTCTTCTGTAAAAAATGACAGCTAATCTCGTGAGCGCAAAGTTTTTGTTTTTTACAGCAAGATCACATTAACTTTCACCCAAGTCTTCCCAAAGGTCTTACTTGGCACTTTATTGAAACAAAAGCTATAAAACATGATTACTACAGTAGCTTAATCATGTAAACACACAAAAACAGTAAGGGTAAATATTGGGTTGTCTCCCAACAAGCGCTTTTCTTTAATGCCTTTTAGCTAGGCATGATGATTTCAATGATGCTCACATAATAGACAAGAATCGAAACACAAAGAGAGCATCTTGAAGAATATGACTAGCACATTTAAATCTAACCACTTCCTATGCCTAGGGATTTTGTGAGCACACAACTTATGGGAACAACAATCAACTAGCATAGGAAGGCGAAACAAGTATAACTCAAAACTTTAAGCACTTAGAGAGGAAACTTGATATTATTGCAACTCCTACAAGCATGTATTCCTCCCTCATAATAATTTTCAGTAGCATCATGGATAGCAAATTTGTTCTCATACTCAATTGGAACCTCTTCCGAAATAGTGGAATCATTACTAGCTAAAGTTGACACTCTTCCAAATCCACTTTCATAAATATCACACTAAGATTCAACACCCTCCAAAATAGTGGGATCACTAATTCCTAAAGTTGACACTCTTCCAAACCCACTTTAAATTATAGTATTATTCATACTCCAAAAGATATAAGTGAAGTTCATCGAGCTTTCTACAATTAATATAGACTAACCAATATCCAAGCTCAAAATATATAAGTGAAGCACATGAAGCATTCTATAAAACCATACTCAAAAGATTTAAGTGAAGCACAAAGAGCAATTCTATAAGATCATACTTAAAAGATTTAAGTGAAGCACATGAAGTATTCTATAAATCAATGAAGGGCTATCTCATTCTAGCATGGTTCTTAAAGTAAAAACAAAAACACAAAGGACACAAATCATGTGAACAAAGCAAAAACCGAGGTATACCGATATTTGTTGAAGAAGAAAGATGGGATGCCAACCGGGGCATCCCCAAGCTTAGATGCTTGAGTATCCTTTGAAATATTACTTGGGGTGCCTTGGGAATCCCCAATCTTGAACTCTTGCCTCTCTTTATTCTTCTCATATTGATAGCTCCTCGACCTTCGGACACTTCATCCACACAAAACTTTAACAAAAACTTGTGAGATCCGTTAGTATAACAAAGCAAATCACTACCTTTAGGTACTGTAATGAACTCATTATTTATTTATATTGGTGTTAAACCTACTGTATTCCAACTTCTCTATGGTTCATACCCCCCGATACTAGCCATAGATTCATCGAAATAAGCAAACAACACACGCAAAACAGAATCTGTTAAAAACAGAACAGTCTGTAGTAATCTGGAAGTTTGGTAAACTTATATAACTCCTAAAATTATGAAATAAATTTAAAAATTTGAAAAATTTGTACAGAGGTAATGTGCAAAAAGTTTCAGACCCATTTTACTTTCCAGTAAAAAATGTAAATTCATGCACTACAGCCAAAGTTTCTGTTTTTGTTCTGCACAAAGTAAACAAGCAATCTAATCATCCTAAAACCCAAGCTTGGCACATTATTTTTATAATACAATGGATATATACAAGGGGATAATTATTTACAGAGAAACTTCCATGAAAAATTCTACATTGTTTCCATGAGCATGAACACAAGTGTTCAAGGTCGACCCTCACTTCTTCAATGCATAACTTTCCAATCACTTCTCTTTTTGAAAAACCTTTTAGGCATGAGAGGCAAGTAATAATTTTTTGTATTTTCATTCTTTAAATTTTTTTGTATGTTTCACCCACAACTAAACAGAAACAAAAAGGAAAAATAAAATCTACTTAGTGAAGAAAGCAAACAAGCACAGACGAGAATATCAACCCCACGCTATTGCTCCCCGGCAACGGCGCCAGAAAAGAGCTTGATAATCCCCAAGTGCAAGGAATCATCGTAGCAATTTCCAAAGGTGGAAGTGATAAGTATGGAGTGTCGAACCCACAAGGAGCTAAAGGTAAGATCAATATTCTCTCAAGCCCTATCTGCCACTGATACGACTCTACGTACACCGAACGTTTGCTTCCAACTAGCAACGAGAAATAAAACTATGTTGTGGGTATGAAGAGGATAACTTTGTATGATATCGGAGAGCTAAAATATAAAAGTAGGTGCTGTTATCATGAAGTTAGAATATATTACTAAATATTATAAATAGCGAGTGTGGAATAATGGTGGATCGGTGTGCGGAATTGTCCTAGGTAATCGTTAACAAGACCGGTGATCACTATTGCAGTTTCATATGAGGGAGAGGCATAAGCTAACATACTTTCTCTACTTGGATCATATGCACTTATGATTGGAACTCTAGCAAGCATCCGCAACTACTAAAGATCATTAAGGTAAAACCCAACCATAGCATTAAAGTATCAAGTCCTCTTTATTCCCATACGCAACAACCCCCTTACTCGGGTTTGTGTTTCAGTCACTCACCAACCCACTATAAGAGAATCATGAACGTATTGCAACACCCTACAGCGGGAATCCCTCACGCTTGTGCGACACGGAGAGCACCATAGGACAGCACCAATAATAAAACATACAACTCATACCAATCTAGATCATCAATCAACCCAAAGACAAAGGATATCTACTCAAAACATCATAGGATGGCAACACATCATTGGATCATAATATGTGGCATAAAGCACCATGTTCAAGTAGGGATTACAGAAGGGTGCGGGAGAGTGGACCGCGTAAAAGAGATGAGGATGGTGATGTTGATGAAGACGATCACCGCGGCGATTATTCCCCTCCCGATGGCACTCCGGCGCCACCGGGAGAGAGGAGGAGAGGTTCTCCCCCTTGTGCTTCCTCCTCCATGCAGCGTAAAATAGCATATAAATGCATATAAAACATCTAAGATGGATAATATAATAGCATGAATACTTCATAAATTATAGATACGTTGGAGACGTATCAGCGGCGGCGGCGGCGGAGGCCGATCCGGCGGCAGAAGAGGCGACGGGCGAGGGTGACGTCGAGCCCATCGCAGGGGTGGCAGGCGGGGTGCCGGGCTCAACCTCGTATGAGGGAGACGGGGACCCGGGGGCCCGCTCGGATTCGACCTCGGGGGAGGGAGTCACGAAGCCAGGTGGTGGCGGCAGAAGGCGCCGTGCCGGGGGGGCGCCGGGGGCTGCCACCGCGCATCGCTCCATGAAGGGGGCGCGGGGGCCGGCACCGAAGGGGCCGAAGCCAGAGGAACCTGAAAAAAAGGGAACACCGTCTCGACAAAGTACACATGCCTCGAGGTGTACACACGATGAGTGACAGGATCATAGCACCGGTAACCTTTGGTGTTAGGAGGGTAGCCAAGGAAGACACATGGGACGGATCGTGGTGCGAGCTTGTGTGGCGTGGTGGACGCGGTGCTAGGATAACAGAGACACCCGAAGATGCGGAGACCATCATAGGACGGTGGTGTGCCGAAGAGAAGGTGATGAGGGGCGTAGTTCCACCGAGGGCGACACGGACGAATGTTAACTAAGAGATTGGCGGTAGCGAGGGCATCGGGCCAAAACCGAGCGGGCACGTTAGAGTGAAAGAGTAACGTGCAAACGCAGTCATTAAGAGTGCGGAGAATGCGCTCGGCGTGGCCGTTCTGCTGGGAAGTGTAGGGGCAAGTCAGACGGAAGGTGGTGCCGTGAGAGGCGAGAAGTGTGCGAAGAGGGACGTTGTCAAACTCTTTTCCGTTATCAGTTTGGAGTGCGAGTATGGGGCGACCGAACTGGGTGGTGACATAGGAGTAAAAGGCGGTGAGTGTGGCTAAAGCATCGGATTTACGACGAAGGGAAAAAGTCCACACATAATGAGAGTAATCATCTAAAATCACCCAGTAGTAAAGATAGCCCGTGTTACTCGCAACGGGAGATGTGCAAACATCATATGAAGTAATTGAAACGGAAAAGTGGAAACTGAAGAAGACGCACTAAAGGGAAGACGAACGTGCTTGCCTAAGCGACAAGCCTCACAAGAGTGCTCGTCGAGCTTATCACATGAGAAAGAGAAACTCCGAAGAATTTGACGTAAGACGGTGTGGTTGGGGTGACCCAAGCGAGCGTGCCAAAGGTCAATGCCGGCAGCAAGGGTGACGGGTGTGGAGGTGGAGGCGCCGATGTGCACGGGGTAGAGCTCATTGGGACTGTCACATCGGTGAAGGACCATCCGGGTACGGGCGTCTTTCACAGAAAAGCCAACACCGTCAAATTCAACAGTAAGTGGGTTCTCACGAGTAAGACGACGAATGGAAACTAGGTTCGTGACTAAATTAGGTGAAACAAGAACATTAGACATAGTGATGGGTGTGGAAGTGGAGGGAAAGCTAGTGCTACCGATATGAGTAATAGGTAAGGAGAATCCGTTGCCGACAGTGATACGAGTGGGTGTGTGAACGGGAGTGGAGAAGGTTAGGTTACCGGGATGAGCTGCCATGTGCGCAGTAGCACCTGAGTCCATGTACCAGTTGCCTCCACCGACAGAGCTACTCGGCGACGGCGCGGAGTGCTGGGCGGCAAGGAGGGTGGGGTCCCATGGCATAGGTACCAGCGGCGGCTGAAGGCCCCCGTAGGGCGGCACCGGGACGGGCGGGCCATAACCACCGAGGGGCGGCAGACCAAGGAGGGCGCCGTAGACGGCGCCAGTCGGCTGGAAGGGCGCGCCGATGAACGCCTGGTGGCCAGCGGGGAGAGCCTGCTGATAGTGCGCCCCCCCCTCCCGCGCGTCCTAGGCCCGCTGCTGCTGCAGGCGGCGGCGACCGCCACCACGCCAGTTGCGTGGGCCCCCTCCCCCTTGTGGGTGCTGCGTGGAAGGCGCTGGTGGCAACAACGGGTAACACCCGGTGGATGCGGGAGGATGCGACTGGATCGGCGCGGCCGGTAGAGCGCTTCCACCGCAGATGGTGAAGTAGCCTAGAGAGTCCATGGAAGGCGTCAGAAATGGCGGGAAGAGGAAGGGGCGCGGCGGCACGGGGCGGCGGTGGCGTCAGAGGAGGACGCGGCGGCGCGCGCGAGGAGGCGCTACGCAACAGCGGCGGTGGGGAGCGGCGGCGGCGGCGCGCGCGGGGAGGCACTTGATACGTCCATTTTGCATCATGCTTTTATATCGATATTTATTGCATTATGGGCTGTTATTACACATTATGTCACAATACTTATGCCTATTCTCTCTTATTTTACAAGGTTTACATAAGGAGGGAGAATGCCGGCAGCTGGAATTCTGGGCTGGAAAAGGAGCAAATATTAGAGACCTATTCTGCACAACTCCAAAAGTCTTGAAACTCCACAAAAGTTATTTTTGGAAATAATAAAAAATACTAGAAGAAGAATCTATGTCAGGGGGGCCTCCACCTGTCCACGAGGGTGGGGGCGCGCCCTACCCCCTGGGCGCGCCCCCTGCCTCGTGGGCCCCCTGTTGGCTCTCCGATGCCCATCTTCTGGTATATGAAGTCTTTCGTCCGAAGAAAAATCATAAGCAAGCTTTCGGGACGAGACTCCGCCGCCACGAGGCGGAACCAATCTAGGGCTCCGGCAGAGCTGTTCTGCCGGGGACACTTCCCTCCGGGAGGGGGAAATCATCGCCATCGTCATCACCAACGCTCCTCTCATCGGGAGAGGGCAATCTCCATCAACATCTTCACCAGCACCATCTCCTCCCAAACCCTAGTTCATCTCTTGTATCCAATTCTTGTCTCTAAGTCCGGGATTGGTACCTGTAGGTTGCTAGTAGTGGTGATTACTCCTTGTAGTTGATGCTAGTTGGTTTATTTGGTGGAAGATCATATGTTCAGATCCTTTATGCATATTAATACCCCTCTGATTATGAACATGAATATGCTTTGTGAGTAGTTACGTTTGTTCCCGAGGACATGGGAGAAGTCTCGCTATTAGTAGTCATGTGAATTTGGTATTCGTTCGATATTTTGATGAGATGTATGTTGTCTATCCTCTAGTGGTGTTATGTGAACGTCGACTACATAACACTTCACCATTATTTGGGCCTAGAGGAAGGCATTGGGAAGTAATAAGTAGATGATGGGTTGCTAGAGTGACAGAAGCTTAAACCCTAGTTTATGCGTTGCTTCGTAAGGGGCTGATTTGGATCCATATGTTTCATGCTATGGTTAGGTTTACCTTAATACTTTTGTTGTAGTTGCGGATACTTGCAATAGAGGTTAATCATAAGTGGGATGCTTGTTCAAGTAAGGGCAGCACCCAAGCACCGGTCCACCCACATATCAAATTATCAGAGTACCGAACGCGAATCATATGAACGTGATGAAAACTAGCTTGACGATAATTCCCATGTGTCCTCGGGAGCGCTTTTCTCTATATAAGAATTTGTCCAGGCTTGTCCTTTGATACAAAAAGGATTGGGCCACCTTGCTGCACTTTATTTACTTTTGTTACTTGTTGCTCGTTACAATTTATCTTATCACAAAACTATTTGTTACCTATAATTTCAGTGCCTGCAGAGAATACCTTGCTGAAAACCGCTTATCATTTCCTTCTGCTCCTCGTTGGGTTTGACACTCTTACTTATCGAAAGGACTACGATAGATCCCCTATACTTGTGGGTCATCAAGACTCTTTTCTGGCGCCGTTGCCAGGGAGTGAAGCGCCTTTGGTAAGGAAAAATTTATATAGTGTGCTGAAATTTACTGTCACTTGTTACTATGGAAAGTAATCCTCGAGGGGCTTTTTCGGGGTAGCTTCACCCCGACCAGTAGAGCAAAGAGTTGCTCCTCAACCTACTGAACCTACTAAAAATTAAAATGTCTACTTTTAAATTCCTTCGGGTATGTTAGAAAAACTGCTAGCTAATCCTTTTGCAGGAGATGGAACAATGCATCCTGATGAGCACCTAATCTATGTGGATGAGGTTTGTGGATTATTTAAGCTTGCAGGTATACCCGATGATGTTATTAAGAAGAAGGTCTTCCCTTTATCTTTGAAGGGAGATGCATTGACATGGTATAGGCTATGTGATGATACGGGGTCATGGAACTACAAACGATTGAAATTGGAATTTCATCAGAAGTTTTATCCTATGCATCTTTGTTCATCGTGATCGCAATTATATATATAATTTTTGGCCTCGCGAAGGAGAAAGCATCGCTCAAGCTTGGGGGAGGCTTAAATCAATGTTATATTCATGCCCCAATCATGAGTTTCCAAGAGAAATAATTATTCAAAGTTTTTATGCTCAGCTTTCTGATAACAATCACACCATGCTCGATACTTCTTGTGCTGGCTCTTTTGTGATGAAGACTATTGAATTCAAATGGGATTTATTGGATAGAATTAAACGCAACTCTGAAGATTGGGATCTCGACGAAGGTAAGGAGTCAGGTATGACACCTAAGTTTGATTGTGTTAAATCTTTTATGGATACCGATGTTTTCCGTAAGTTTAGCACTAAATATGGACTTGACTCTGAGATAGTAGCTTCTTTCTGTGAATCTTTTGCTGCTTATATTGATCGCCCTAAGGAGAAGTGGTTTAAATATCATCCTCCCATAGAAGTAAAAGTAGCTACACCTATTAAAGTTGAAGAAAAGACTATCACTTATAATGATCCTATTGTTCCTACTTCTTATGTTGAGAAACAACCTTTCCCTGTTAGGATAAAGGATCATGCTAAAGCTTCAAACATGGTCCGTAAAAGCAATATTAGAACTTATACACCTCCTGAGCAAATTAAAGTTGAACCTAATATTGCTATTGTTAAAGATCTCATGTCTGATAAAATCGATGGGCATGTTATTCATTTCCGTGATGAAACTGCTAGAATTGCCAAACCTTGTGCTAAAGATAAACATAGACCCGTGGTAGGCATGCCTGTTATTTCTGTTAAAATAGGAGATCATTGTTATCATGGCTTATGTGACATGGGTGCCAGTGCTAGTGCTATACCTCATGACCTATACAAAGAAATTATGCATGATATTGCACCTACTGAGTTAGAAGAAATTGATGTCACAATTAAACTTGCCAATAGAGATACTATATCGCCAATTGGAATTGTTAGAGATGTTGAAGTCTTGTGTGGGAAAACTAAATATCCTGCTGATTTTCTTGTTCTTGGTTCCCCACAAGATAGCTTTTGTCCCATTATATTTGGTAGACCCTTCTTGAACACTGTTAATGCTAGGATAGACTGCGAAAAGGATGTTGTTACTATAGGTTTGGGTGATATGTCTCATGAGTTTAATTTCTCTAAATTTCGTAGACAACACCGTGAAGAAGAATTGCCTAGTAAGGATGAAATTATTGGTCTTGCTTCTATTGCCGTACCTCCTAGTGATCCTTTAGAACAATATTTGCTAGACCATGAAAATGATATGTTTATGAATGAAAGAAGGGAAATAGATGAAGTATTCTTTAAAAAGGAACCTATCCTGAAACACAATTTTCCTGTTGAAATCCTAGGGGATCCTCCTCCACCCAAGGGTGATCCCGTGTTTGAGCTTAAACCGTTACCTGATGCTCTTAAATATGCTTATCTTGATGAGAGAAAGATATATCCTGTTATTATCAGTGCTAACCTTTCAGAGCATGAAGAAGAGAGATTATTGAAAACTCTGAAGAAGCACCGTGCTGCTATTGGATATACTCTTGATGATCTTAAGGGCATTAGTCCCACTCTATGTCAACATAAAATAAATTTGGAGAAAGATGCCAAACCAGTTCGTGATCATCAATGACGGCTGAATCCTAAGATGAAAGAAGTGGTAAGAAAGGAAATACTAAAGCTCCTTGAGGCAGGTATAATTTATCCCGTTGCTAATAGTCAGTGGGTAAGTCATGTCCATTGTGTTCCTAAGAAAGGAGGTATTACTGTCGTTCCTAATGATAAAGATGAATTGATTCCGCAAAGAATTATTACAGGTTATAGGATGGTAATTGATTTCCGCAAACTAAATGAAGCTACTAAAAAGGATCACTACCCCTTATCTTTTATCGATCAAATGCTAGAAAGATTATCTAAACATACACATTTTTGCTTTCTAGATGGTTATTCTGGTTTCTCTCAAACACCTGTGTCAGCTGATGATCAATCAAAGACCACTTTCACTTGTCCTTTCGGTACTTTTGCTTATAGACGTATGCCTTTTGGTTTATGTAATGCACCTGCTACCTTTCAAAGATGCATGATGGCTATATTCTCTGACTTTTGTGAAAAGATTTGTGAGGTTTTCATGGACGACTTCTCCGTCTATGGATCCTCTTTTGATGATTGCTTGAGCAACCTTGATCGAGTTTTGCAGAGATGTGAAGAAACCAATCTTGTCTTGAATTGGGAAAAGTGCCACTTTATGGTTAATGAAGGTATTGTCTTGGGGCATAAAGTTTCTGAAAGAGGTATTGAAGTTGATAAAGCCAAGGTTGATGCTATTGAAAAGATGCCATGTCCCAAGGACATCAAAGGTATAAGAAGTTTCCTTCGTCACGCCGGTTTTTATAGGAGGTTCATTAAGGAGTTCTCAAAAATTTCTCGGCCTCTGACTAATTTATTACAAAAAGATATACCATTTGTCTTTGATGATGATTGTGTAGAAGCATTTGAAATACTTAAGAAAGCATTGATCTCTGCACCTATTGTTCAGCCACCTGATTGGAATTTACCCTTTGAAATTATGTGTGATGCTAGTGATTATGCTGTAGGTGATGTTCTAGGGCAAAGAGTTGATAAGAAATTAAATGTTATTCAATATGCTAGTAAAACTCTAGACAATGCTCAGAGAAATTATGCTACTACTGAAAAAGAATTCTTAGCAGTTGTATTTGCTTGTGATAAGTTCAGACCTTATATTGTTGATTCTAAAGTAACTATTCACACTGATCATGCTGCTATTAAATATCTTATGGAAAAGAAAGATGCTAAACCTAGACTTATTAGATGGGTTCTCTTGCTACAAGAATTTGATTTGCATAATATTGATAGAAAGGGAGCTGAGAACCCCGTTGCAGACAACTTGTCTAGGTTAGAAAATGTTCTTGATGACCCACTACCTATTGATGATAGCTTTCCTGATGAACAATTAAATGTCATAAATACTTCTCGTACTGCTCCATGGTATGCTGATTATGCTAATTACATCATTGCTAAATTCATACCACCTAGTTTCACATACCAACAAAAGAAAAAGTGTTTCTATGATTTGAGACATTACTTCTGGGATGACCCACATCTTTATAAAGAAGGAGTAGATGGCATTATTAGACGTTGTGTACCTGAGCATGAACAGGAATAGATCCTACGCAAGTGTCACTCCGAGGCTTATGGAGGACACCACGCTGGAGACAGAACTGCACATAAGGTATTGCAATCCGGTTTTTATTGGCCTACTCTCTTCAAGGATGCCCGTAAGTTTGTTTTATATTGTGATGAATGTCAAAGAATTGGTAATATAAGTAGAAGTCAAGAAATGCCTATGAATTATTCACTTGTTATTGAACCGTTCGATGTTTGGGGCTTTGATTATATGGGACCTTTTCCTGCCTCTAATGCATACACACATATTTTAGTTACTCTTGATTACGTTACTAAGTGGGTAGAAGCTATTCCAACTAGTACTGCAGATCATAACACTTCTATTAAAATGCTTAAAGAAGTTATTTTTTCGAGGTTTGGAGTCCCTAGATATCTAATGACTGATGGTGGTTCACATTTTATTCATGGTGCTTTTCGAAAAATGCTTGCTAAGTATGATGTTAATCATAGAATTGCATCTCCTTATCACCCGCAGTCTAGTGGTCAAGTAGAATTGAGCAATAGAGAGCTCAAATTAATTTTGCAAAAGACTGTTAATGGATCTAGAAAGAATTGGTCCAAGAAACTTGATGATGCATTATGGGCCTATAGAACTGCATATAAAAATCCTATGGGTATGTCTCCGTATAAAATGGTTTATGGAAAAGCATGTCACTTACCTCTCGAACTAAAACATAAGGCTTATTGCGCTATTAAAGAGCTCAATTATGATTTCAAACTTGCCAGTGAGAAGAGGTTATTTGACATTAGATCACTTGATGAATGGAGAACACAAGCCTATGAAAATGCCAAATTGTTTAAAGAAAAAGTTAAAAGATGGCATGACAAAAGGATACAAAAGCGTGAGTTTAATGTAGGTGATTATGTGCTGCTATACAACTCCTGTTTAAGATTTTTTGCAGGAAAACTTCTCTCTAAATGGGAAGGTCCTTACGTTATCGAGGAGGTCTATCGTTCCGGTGCCATAAAAATCAACAACTTCGAAGGCACAAATCCGAAGGTGGTGAACGGTCAAAGAATCAAACATTATATCTCAGGTAATCCCATAAATGTCGAAACCAATGTTATTGAAACCGTAACCCTGGAGGAATACATAAGGGACATTTTCCGGAACGTTTCAGACTCCGAAAAGGAATAGGTATGTGGTACGGTAAGTAAATCGACTCCAAAACAGTTCCAAAGGCAATTTTTCTCCGTTTTGGAATATTTAGAAAAATAGAAAAATAAGAAGCAGTCCGGGAAGGACACGAGGCCTTCACGAGGGTGGAGGGCGCGCCCCCTGCCTCGTGGGCACCTCGTGTGCTCTCCGGACTCCGTTTTCTTGCACGATACGTATTTTGGTCGGTAAAAATTCATTATATAATCTCCCGAAGGTTTTGACTCCCGTATCACGCAATTGTCTTCTGTTCTTGTTTCGAGTTGTTGCTGCTGCAGATTAGAGCAAGATGTCTTCTCAAGAGTCAGTCGGGGAGAGCCGGGTGTCTCATCCGGCATCGAGACCAAGGACAAACAGCGATGCTGACCAGTTTGGGCCAGTAACGGAGGAAGAGATGGAGGCTAATTTGATGAGGATAGATGCCACGGAGGAGGATCAAGAAGTCACTTCTCGCTTCCGGGATGGATTTACGATGGGGGAACTACAGAGCTCAGCTATTCCAAACTCAGTTATCCCTTCCAATGTTAGATTTCTTATGAAAATATGAAGAAGAGTGTCACTTGTTCTCCCGCAGCTATGCAACACCCTTGGGTGCAAGGAGCTTTAGCGGTTACAGGGAAGCTTCGTAAGGAGATAATGGATCTCAAGCAGCAACTCAATAAGCTCGAGGAAGAGAATCGTATCCTGAGGGGCATTATCGCCAAGAATATCACATCACCATCCCCGAAGAAGGAGACCTAATAACACGGTGAGCCTATGCCTTGGAAGATGGACGACAAGCCTACATCATCAACAACTCCATCATCACCACCTTCGAAGAAAGAGACATGAATACATGGGTATGGGCACTCCCCTTGGCAACTGCCAAGCTTGGGGGAGGTGCCCCGGTATCGTATCACCATCACACTCCTATCTTTACCGTTTTTCTTAGATTGATCCTATTAAATAGTATTTTGATCTAGTAGAATAAAGTTTTGGTATGATCTAGTTTTGAGTTTTGCTTTATGATCCCTCTATGTAATCGAGTCCGTGAGCTATATAATAAAGGTTAGTGTTGAGTCAAGGGCTTGATTATTTTGCCATGATCTTGAGTGAATAAAAGAAAAGAATAAAAAGAAATAAAAAGAGATCATATTGATCTTATGGAGAGTAATGACTTCACATAGAAAGAGTATGATGATTAAAAGTTGTTGAGAGTTGACAAACATAGCTTTGGTCATCGTTGCAATTAATAGGAAGTAATAAAGAAAGAGAGGTTTCACATATAAATATACTATCTTGGACATCTTTTATGATTGGGAGCACTCATTAAAATATGACATGCTAAAGAGTTGATGTTGGACAAGGAAGACAACGTAATGGGTTATGTTTTCTTATATCTGAGATAAAGTATATTGTCATGGATCATCCAACATGTTGAGCTTGCCTTTCCCCCTCATGCTAGCCAAATCCTTTGCACCAAGTAGAGATACTACTTGTCCTTCCAAATACCCTTAAACCAGTTTTGCCATGAGAGTCCACCATATCTACCTATGGATTGAGTAAGATCCTTCAAGTAAGTTGTCATCGGTGCAAGCAATAAAAATCGCTCTCTAAATATGTATGATTGATTAGTGTGGAGGAAATAAGCTTTATACGATCTTGTGATGTGGAAGAAATAAAAGCGACGGACTGCATAATAAAGGTTCATATCACAAGTGGCAATATAAAGTGATGTTCTTTCGCATTAAGATTTTGTGCATCCAACCTTGAAAGCGCATGGCAACCTCTGGTTCCCTCTGCGAAGGGCCTATCTGTTACTATTATCTTCTACCTTATGCAAGAGTCATGGTGATCTTCACCTTTCCTTTTTACATTTTATCCTTTGGCAAGCACAGGGTGTTGGAAAGATCCTAATGTATATATCTAATTGGATATGGGTTAGCATGAATTATTATTGTTGACATTACCCTTGAGGTAAAAGGTTGGGAGGCGAAACTATAAGCCCCTATCTTTCTCTGTGTCCGATTAAAACTCCGTAACCACAAGTATTGCGTGAGTGTTAGCAATTATGAAAGACTAAATGATAGTTGAGTATGTGGACTTGCTAGAAAGCTCTGACATAGACTCTTTCTGATGTTATGATAAATTGCAATTGCCTCAATGACTGAGATTATAGTTTGTTAGTTCTCAATAAAGTTTTTCGATTCATACTTTGTATTGTGAATAGATTATTACTTGAGCATAAGAAATCATATGACAATATCCATATATGTTGTTGTTATGAGAATAATCATGACGCCCTCATGTCCGTATTTTCTTTTATCGACACCTCTACCTCTAAACTTGTGGACATATTTATCGTTATCGGCTTCCGCTTGAGGACAAGCGAGGTCTAAGCTTAGGGGAGTTGATACGTCCATTTTGCATCATGTTTTTATATCGATATTTATTGCATTATGGGTTGTTACTACACATTATGTCACAACACTTATGCCTATTCTCTCTTATTTCACAAGGTTTACATAAGGAGGGAGAATGCCGGCAGCTGGAATTCTGGCCTGGAAAAGGAGCAAATATTAGAGACATATTTTGCACAACTCCAAAAGTCCTGAAACTCCATGAAAGTTATTTTTGGAAATAATAAAAAATACTGGAAGAAGAATCTACGTCAGGGGGGCCTCCACCTATCCACGAGGGTGGGGGCGTGCCCCCTGCCTCGTGGGCCCCCTGTTGGCTCTCCGATGCCCATCTTCTGGTATATGAAGTCTTTCGTCTGAAGAAAAATCATAAGCAAGCTTTCGGGACGAGACTCCGCCCCACGAGGCGGAACCTTGGCGGAACCACTCTAGGGCTCCGGCAGAGCTGTTCTGCCGGGGACACTTCCCTCCGGGAGGGGGAAATCATCGCCATCGTCATCACCAATGCTCCTCTCATCGGGAGAGGGCAATCTCCATTAACATCTTCACCAGCACCATCTCCTCCCAAACCCTAGTGTTGGAAATATGCCCTAGAGGCAATAATAAATAGTTATTATTATATTTCTTTGTTCATGATAGTAGTCTATTATTCATGCTATAATTGTATTGTCCGGAAATCGTAATACATGTGTGAATACATAGACCACAACGTGTCCCTAGTAAGCCTCTAATTGACTAGCTCATTGATCAACAGATAGTCATGGTTTCCTGACTATGGACATTGGATGTCATTGATAACGGGATCACATCATTAGGAGAATGATGTGATGGACAAGACCCAATCCTAAGCATAGCATAAAAGATCGTGTAGTTTCGTTTGCTAGAGCTTTTCCAATGTCAAGTATCTTTTCCTTAGACCATGAGATCGTGCAACTCCCGGATACCGTAGGAGTGCTTTGGGTGTGCCAAACGTCACAACGTAACTGGCTGACTATAAAGGTGCACTACGGGTATCTCCGAAAGTGTCTGTTGGGTTGGCACGGATCGAGACTGGGATTTGTCACTCCGTGTGACGGAGAGGTATCTCTGGGCCCACTCGGTAATGCATCATCATAATGAGCTCAATGTGACTAAGGCGTTAGTCACGGGATCATGCATTGTGGTACGAGTAAAGAGACTTGCCGGTAACGAGATTGAACAAGGTATTGCGATACCGACGATCGAATCTCGGGCAAGTAACATACCGATTGACAAAGGGAATTGTATGCGGGATTGATTGAATCCTCGACACCGTGGTTCATCCGATGAGATCATCGTGGAACATGTGGGAGCCAACATGGGTATCCAGATCCCGCTATTGGTTATTGACCGGAGAGGCGTCTCGGTCATGTCTGCATGTCTCCCGAACCCGTAGGGTCTACACACTTAAGGTTCGGTGACGCTAGGGTTGTAGAGATATATGTATGCGGAAACCCGAAAGTTGTTCGGAGTCCCGGATGAGATCCCGGACGTCACGAGAGGTTTCGGAATGGTCCGGAGGTGAAGAATTATATATAGGAAGTCAAGTTTCGGCCACCGGGAAAGTTTCGGGGGTTACCGGTATTGTACCGGGACCACCGGAAGGGTCCCGGGGGTCCACCGGGTGGGGCCACCTATCCCGGAGGGCCCCGTGGGCTGAAAGTGGAAGGGAACCAGCCCTTAGTGGGCTGGGGCGCCCCCCTTGGGCCTCCCCCCATGCGCCTAGGGTTGGGAACCCTAGGGGGAGCTTCCCCCTTGCCTTGGGGGGCAAGGCACCCCTTCCCCCCTTTGGCCGCCGCCCCCCCCCCCCCCTTGGAGATCCCATCTCCCTGGGCCGGCGCCCCCCCCCCCCCCCAGGGGGCCTATATAAAGGGGGGAGGGAGGGCAGCAAGACACAGCCTTGGGCGCCTCCCTCCTCCCCTGCAACACCTCTCTCTCTCTCTCTCGCAGAAGCTTGGCAAAGCCCTGCCGAGACCCGCTACATCCACCACCACGCCGTCGTGCTGCTGGATCTCCATCAACCTCTCCTTCCCCCTTGCTGGATCAAGAAGGAGGAGACGTCGCTGCACCGTACGTGTGTTGAACGCGGAGGTGCCGTCCGTTCGGCACTCAGTCATCGGTGATTTGGATCACGGCGAGTACGACTCCGTCATCCACGTTCATTGGAATGCTTCCGCTCGCGATCTACAAGGGTATGTAGATGCACTCCTTTCCCCTCGTTGCTAGTATACTCCATAGATGCATCTTGGTGAGCGTAGGAAAATTTTAAAATTATGCTACGATTCCCAACAGTGGCATCATGAGCCAGGCCTATGCGTAGTTACTATGCACGAGTAGAACACAAAGAAGTTGTGGGCGTTGATGTTGCCAATTCTTCTTGCCGCTACTAGTCGTTTCTTGTTTCGGCGGCATTGTAGGATGAAGCGGCCCGGACCGACCTTACACGTACGCTTACGTGAGACAGGTTCCACCGATTGACATGCACTAGTTGCATAAGGTGGCTAGCGGGTGTCTGTCTCTCCTACTTTTGTCGGAACGGATTCGATGAAAAGGGTCCTTATGAAGGGTAAATAGAAATTGGCAAATCACGTTGTGGTCATACGTAGGTAAGAAACGTTCTTGCTAGAAACCTACAAACCACGTAAAAACTTGCAACAACAATTAGAGGACGTCTAACTTGTTTTTGCAGCAAGTGCTATGTGATGTGATATGGCCAGAAGATGTGATGAATGATATATGTGATGTATGAGATTGATCATATTCTTGTAATAGGAATCACGACTTGCATGTCGATGAGTATGACAACCGGCAGGAGCCATAGGAGTTGTCTTTATTATTTTGTATGACCTGCGTGTCATTGAATAACGCCATGTAATTTACTTTACTTTGTTGCTAAACGCGTTAGCCATAGAAGTAGAAGTAATCGTTGGCGTGACGACTTCATGAAGACACAATGATGGAGATCATGATGATGGAGATCATGATGATGGAGATCATGGTGTCATGCCGGTGACGAAGATGATCATGGTGCCCCGAAGATGGAGATCAAAGGAGCATAATGATATTGGCCATATCATGTCACTATTTGATTGCATGTGATGTTTATCATGTTTTTGCATCTTATTTGCTTAGAACGACGGTAGTAAGTAAGATGATCCCTTATAATAATTTCAAGAAAGTGTTCACCCTAACTGTGCACCGTTGCGAAGGTTCGTTGTTTCGAAGCACCACGTGATGATCGGGTGTGATAGATTCTAACGTTCGAATACAACGGGTGTTGACGAGCCTAGCATGTACAGACATGGCCTCGGAACACACGCAATACACTTAGGTTGACTTGACGAGCCTAGCATGTACAGACATGGCCTCGGAACACGGAGGACCGAAAGGTCGAGCATGAGTCGTATAGAAGATACGATCAACATGGAGATGTTCACCGATCTTGACTAGTCCGTCTCACGTGATGATCGGACACGGCCTAGTTAAACTCGGATCATGTTTCACTTAGATGACGAGAGGGATGTCTATCTGAGTGGGAGTTCATTAAATAATTTGATTAGATGAACTTAATTATCATGAACTTAGTCTAAAATCTTTACACTATGTCTTGTAGATCTAATGGCCAACGTTGTCCTCAATTTCAACGCGTTCCTAGAGAAAACCAAGTTGAAAGATGATGGCAGCAACTATACGGACTGGGTCCGGAACCTGAGGCTCATCCTCATAGTAGCCAAGAAAGATTATGTCTTAGAAGCACCGCTAGGTGAAGCACCAATCCCACAGAACCAAGACGTTATGAACGCTTGGCAATCACGTGCTGATGATTACTCCCTCGTTCAGTGCGGCATGCTTTACAGCCTAGAACCGGGTCTCCAAAAGCGTTTTGAGAAACATGGAGCATATGAGATGTTCGAGGAGCTGAAATTAGTTTTTCAAGCTCATGCCCGGGTCGAGAGATATGATGTCTCCGACAAGTTCTTCAGCTGTAAAATGGAGGAGAACAGTTATGTTAGTGAGCACATACTCAGAATGTCTGGGTTGCACAACCGCTTGTCTCAGCTGGGAGTTAACCTCCCGGATGACGCGGTCATTGACAGAATCCTCCAGTCGCTTCCACCAAGCTACAAGAGCTTTGTGATGAACTACAATATGCAGGGGATGGAAAAGACCATTCCCGAGGTATATTCAATGCTGAAATCAGCGGAAGGGGAGATCAGAAAAGAACATCAAGTGTTGATGGTGAATAAAACCACTAAGTTCAAGAAGGGCAAGGGTAAGAAGAACTTCAAGAAGGACGGCAAGGGAGTTGCCGCGCCCGGTAAACCAGTTACTGGGAAGAAGTCAAAGAATGGACCCAAGCCCGAGACTGAGTGCTTTTATTGCAAGGGAAGTGGTCACTGGAAGCGGAACTGCCCCAAATACTTAGCGGACAAGAAGGCCGGCAACGCCAAAGGTATATGTGATATACATGTAATTGATGTGTACCTTACCAGTACTCGTAGTAGCTCCTGGGTATTTGATACCGGTGCGGTTGCTCATATTTGTAACTCAAAACAGGAACTACGGAATAAACGGAGACTGGCGAAGGATGAGGTGACGATGCGCGTCGGGAATGGTTCCAAGGTCGATGTGATCGCCGTCGGCACGCTACCTCTGCATCTACCTACGGGATTAGTTTTAAACCTCAATAATTGTTATTTAGTGCCAGCTTTGAGCATGAACATTGTATCTGGATTTCGTTTAATTCGAGATGGCTACTCATTTAAATCCGAGAATAATGGTTGTTCTGTTTATTTGAGAAATATGTTTTATGGTCATGCCCCACTGGTCAATGGTTTATTTTTGATGAATCTCAAACGTGATGTTACACATGTTCATAGTGTGAATACCAAAAGATGTAAAGTTGATAACGATAGTCCCACATACTTGTGGCACTGCCGCCTTGGTCACATTGGTGTCAAGCGCATGAAGAAGCTCCATGCAGATGGACTTTTGGAGTCTCTTGATTACGAATCATTTGACACGTGCGAACCATGCCTCATGGGTAAGATGACCAAGACTCCGTTCTCCAGAACAATGGAGCGAGCAACCAACTTATTGGAAATCATACATACCGATGTGTGCGGTCCAATGAGTGTTGAGGCTCGCGGAGGATATCGTTATGTTCTCACTCTCACTGATGATTTAAGTAGATATGGGTATGTCTACCTAATGAAACACAAGTCTGAAACCTTTGAAAAGTTCAAGGAATTTCAGAGTGAAGTCGAGAATCAACGTGACAGGAAAATAAAATTCTTACGATCAGATCATGGTGGAGAATATTTAAGTCACGAATATGGTACACACTTAAGGAAATGTGGAATAGTTTCACAACTCACGCCGCCTGGAACACCTCAGAGAAACGGTGTGTCCGAACGTCGTAATCGCACTCTATTGGATATGGTGTGATCTATGATGTCTCTTACCGATTTACCGCTCTCATTTTGGGGCTATGCTTTAGAGACTGCCACATTCACTTTAAATAGGGCTCCGTCGAAATCCGTTGAGCCGACACCGTATGAATTATGGTTTGGGAAGAAACCTAAGCTGTCGTTTCTAAAAGTTTGGGGATGCGATGCTTATGTCAAGAAACTTCAACCTGAAAAGCTCGAACCCAAGTCGGAAAAATGCGTCTTCGTAGGATACCCAAAGGAAACTATTGGGTATACCTTCTACCTCAGATCCGAGGGCAAGATCTTCGTTGCCAAGAACGGGTCCTTTCTAGAGAAGGAGTTTCTCTCGAAAAATTGAGTGGGAGGAAAGTGGAACTTGATGAGGTGATAGTCACCCCTTCCAAACCGGAAAGTAGCGCAGCGCGGGAAAATGTTCCTGTGGTGCCTACACCGACTGGGGAGGAAGTTAATGATGATGATCATGAAGCTTCGGATCAAGTTACTACTGAACTTCGTAGGTCCACAAGGACACGTTCCGCACCAGAGTGGTACGGCAATCCTGTCCTGGAAATCATGTTGTTAGACAACGGTGAACCTTCGAACTATGAAGAAGCGATGGCGGGCCCGGATTCCGACAAATGGCTAGAAGCCATGAAATCCGAGATAGGATCCATGTATGAAAACGAAGTATGGACTTTGACTGACTTGCCCGATGATCGGCGAGCCATAGAAAACAAATGGATCTTTAAGAAGAAGATGGACGTGGATGGTAATGTGACCATCTACAAAGCTCGACTTGTCGCTAAGGGTTATCGACAAGTTCAAGGGGTTGACTACGATGAGACTTTCTCACCCGTAGCGAAGCTGAAGTCCGTCCGAATCATGTTAGCAATTGCCGCATACTATGATTATGAGATATGGCAGATGGACGTCAAAACGGCATTCCTTAACGGCTTCCTTAAGGAAGAGTTGTATATGATGCAGCCGGAAGGTTTTGTCGATCCTAAGAATGCTAACAAAGTATGCAAGCTCCAGCGCTCAATCTATGGGCTGGTGCAAGCATCTCGGAGTTGGAACATTCGCTTTGATGAGATGATCAAAGCGTTTGGGTTTACACAGACTTATGGAGAAGCCTGTGTTTACAAGAAAGTGAGTGGGAGCTCTGTAGCATTTCTCATATTATATGTGGATGACATACTGTTGATGGGAAATGATATAGAATTCTTGGAGAGTATAAAGGCCTATTTGAATAAGTGTTTTTCAATGAAGGACCTTGGAGAAGCTGCTTATATATTAGGCATCAAGATCTATAGAGATAGATCAAGACGCCTCATTGGTCTTTCACAGAGTACATACCTTGACAAGATATTGAAGAAGTTCAATATGGATCAGTCCAAGAAGGGGTTCTTGCCTGTATTGCAAGGTGTGCAATTGAGCACGGCTCAATGCCCGACCACGGCAGAAGATAGAGAAAAGATGAGTGTCATCCCCTATGCCTCGGCCATAGGGTCTATTATGTATGCCATGCTGTGTACCAGACCTGATGTAAACCTTGCCGTAAGTTTGGTAGGAAGGTACCAAAGTAATCCCGGCATGGAACACTGGACAGCGGTCAAGAATATCCTGAAGTACCTGAATAGGACTAAGGATATGTTTCTCGTTTATGGAGGTGATGAAGAGCTCGTCGTAAAGGGTTACGTCGACGCTAGCTTCGACACAGATCTGGATGACTCGAAGTCACAGACCGGATACGTGTATATATTTAATGGAGGAGTAGTAAGCTGGTGCAGTTGCAAGCAAAGCGTCGTGGCGGGATCTACATGTGAAGCGGAGTACATGGCAGCCTCGGAGGCAGCACAGGAAGCAGTCTGGATGAAGGAGTTCATTACCGACCTAGGGGTGATTCCCAATGCGTCAGGCCCGATGACTCTCTTCTGTGACAACACTGGAGCCATTGCCCTTGCGAAGGAGCCCAGGTTTCACAGGAAGACCAGGCATATCAAGCGTCGCTTCAACTCCATTCGTGAAAGTGTTCAAAATGGAGACATAGATATTTGTAAAGTACATACGGACCTGAATGTAGCAGATCCGTTGACTACACCTCTCCCTAGGGCAAAACATGATCAACACCAGGACTCAATGGGTGTTCGATTCATCACAATGTAACTAGATTATTGACTCTAGTGCAAGTGGGAGACTGTTGGAAATATGCCCTAGAGGCAATAATAAATAGTTATTATTATATTTCTTTGTTCATGATAGTAGTCTATTATTCATGCTATAATTGTATTGTCCGGAAATCGTAATACATGTGTGAATACATAGACCACAACGTGTCCCTAGTAAGCCTCTAATTGACTAGCTCATTGATCAACAGATAGTCATGGTTTCCTGACTATGGACATTGGATGTCATTGATAACGGGATCACATCATTAGGAGAATGATGTGATGGACAAGACCCAATCCTAAGCATAGCATAAAAGATCGTGTAGTTTCGTTTGCTAGAGCTTTTCCAATGTCAAGTATCTTTTCCTTAGACCATGAGATCGTGCAACTCCCGGATACCGTAGGAGTGCTTTGGGTGTGCCAAACGTCACAACGTAACTGGCTGACTATAAAGGTGCACTACGGGTATCTCCGAAAGTGTCTGTTGGGTTGGCACGGATCGAGACTGGGATTTGTCACTCCGTGTGACGGAGAGGTATCTCTGGGCCCACTCGGTAATGCATCATCATAATGAGCTCAATGTGACTAAGGCGTTAGTCACGGGATCATGCATTGCGGTACGAGTAAAGAGACTTGCCGGTAACGAGATTGAACAAGGTATTGGGATACCGACGATCGAATCTCGGGCAAGTAACATACCGATTGACAAAGGGAATTGTATGTGGGATTGATTGAATCCTCGACACCGTGGTTCATCCGATGAGATCATCGTGGAACATGTGGGAGCCAACATGGGTATCCAGATCCCGCTATTGGTTATTGACCGGAGAGGCGTCTCGGTCATGTCTGCATGTCTCCCGAACCCGTAGGGTCTACACACTTAAGGTTCGGTGACGCTAGGGTTGTAGAGATATATGTATGCGGAAACCCGAAAGTTGTTCGGAGTCCCGGATGAGATCCCGGACGTCACGAGAGGTTCCGGAATGGTCCGGAGGTGAAGAATTATATATAGGAAGTCAAGTTTCGGCCACCGGGAAAGTTTCGGGGGTTACCGGTATTGTACCGGGACCACCGGAAGGGTCCCGGGGGTCCACCGGGTGGGGCCACCTATCCCGGAGGGCCCCGTGGGCTGAAAGTGGAAGGGAACCAGCCCTTAGTGGGCTGGGGCGCCCCCCTTGGGCCTCCCCCCATGCGCCTAGGGTTGGGAACCCTAGGGGGAGCTTCCCCCTTGCCTTGGGGGGCAAGGCACCCCTTCCCCCCTTTGGCCGCCCCCCCCCCTTGGAGATCCCATCTCCCTGGGCCGGCGCCCCCCCCCCCCAGGGGGCCTATATAAAGGGGGGAGGGAGGGCAGCAAGACACAGCCTTGGGCGCCTCCCTCCTCCCCTGCAACACCTCTCTCTCTCTCTCGCAGAAGCTTGGCAAAGCCCTGCCGAGACCCGCTACATCCACCACCACGCCGTCGTGCTGCTGGATCTCCATCAACCTCTCCTTCCCCCTTGCTGGATCAAGAAGGAGGAGACGTCGCTGCACCGTACGTGTGTTGAACGCGGAGGTGCCGTCCGTTCGGCACTCGGTCATCGGTGATTTGGATCACGGCGAGTACGACTCCGTCATCCACGTTCATTGGAACGCTTCCGCTCGCGATCTACAAGGGTATGTAGATGCACTCCTTTCCCCTCGTTGCTAGTATACTCCATAGATGCATCTTGGTGAGCGTAGGAAAAATTTAAAATTATGCTACGATTCCCAACACCTAGTTCATCTCTTGTATCCAATTCTTGTCTCTAAGACCGGGATTGGTACATGTAGGTTGCTAGTAGTGTTGATTACTCCTTGTAGTTGATGCTAGTTGGTTTATTTGGTGGAAGATCATATGTTCAGATCCTTTATGCATATTAATACCCCTCTGATTATGAACATGAATATGCTCTGTGAGTAGTTACGTTTGTTCCTGAGGACATGGGAGAAGTCTCGCTATTAGTAGTCATGTGAATTTGGTATTCGTTCGATATTTTGATGAGATGTATGTTGTCTATCCTCTAGTGGTGTTATGTGAACGTCGACTAGATAACACTTCACCATTATTTGGGCCTAGAGGAAGGCATTGGGAAGTAATAAGTAGATTATGGGTTGCTATAGTGACAGAAGCTTAAACCCTAGTTTATGCGTTGCTTCGTAAGGGGCTGATTTGGATCCATATGTTTCATGCTATGGTTAGGTTTACCTTAATACTTTTGTTGTAGTTGTGGATTCTTGCAATAGAGGTTAATCATAAGTGGGATGCTTGTTCAAGTAAGGGCAGCACCCAAGCACCGGTCCACCCACATATCAAATTATCAGAGTACCGAGCGCGAATCATATGAACGTGATGAAAACTAACTTGACGATAATTCCCATGTGTCCTCGGGAGCGCTTTTCTCTATATAAGAATTTGTCCAGGCTTGTCCTTTGCTACAAAAAGGGTTGGGCCACCTTGCTGCACTTTATTTACTTTTGTTACTTGTTGCTCGTTACAATTTATCTTATCACAAAACTATCTATTACCTATAATTTTAGTGCTTGCAGAGAATACCTTGCTGAAAACCGCTTATCATTTCCTTCTGCTCCTCGTTGGGTTCGACACTCTTACTTATCGAAAGGACTACGATAGATCCCCTATACTTGTGGGTCATCAGCGTTGCGCGGCGGCGGCAGCGGCGGTGGGGAGCGGCGGCGGCGCGCGGGGAGGCGCTCGGCGGCAGCAGCAGCTTCAGACACAGATGCAGTGCAGCGGCGGCTCACGAGGCTGGGTGGCTCGGCGCAGGCTGGCAGGGGCGATCACGCGGGCGGGCGAGCAGGGTGTCTGGGAGATCGCGCGGATTAAGCGACGCGGACGGGCAGCGGCCAGCGATGCCAGATGCGTGCGGGTGCGTTCGCACTAGCGGGATCGAGAGCAGCAGCACCCCACGGCGGTGGCCGAGCACGTACCAAGCCCGATGCACCTTGGCTAGCTAGCGATCAAGAAAAGTCAGCGGAGCACCTTGGCTTGGCTAGCTAGCGATTGAGAAAAGCAGCTTGGCTAGCTAGCAAGGCACGGTAGCGTAGAGGAAAAAGCAGGGGAGCGAGGCAGTGAGAAGAGCGGCGGCGGCCGGCGCGGGAAGGCGCACGGGGGCGGCGGCGGCTGGATAGCGGCGGCGGCGGCGCAGAGAAGATGCGCGGCGGCGGCGGCGGCGGAAGCGGGAGGAAAACCTAAAAAACTGATACCATGTAGACGGGAAAGTTTGCAATACAATAGACATGGTATTGATGGGGTGATGATGCACGTATATATAATACAAGGGAAGGCCTCTACCTCAACTATACAAGACTAGGAGGTGGGCTACAACTCCAATACACGTGCAATACAAAATACATACTCAACATTTGGAAAACAAGAGTATGATTACTCAACCCGTTACTAAGTAGTGGCATGTTTGAATTTTTTGTCGTGTCCCCTTTTCAAGCAGCGGCATGTTAATTTTTTTCACTAGGCATCAAACTGCAAGTGTTGTCCTCAACTGCAATTGCGTGCCCACACATCTGACTATAACCAACATTTGTTTTGTAAGTGTGCGGTGGGAGAGGGAGGGGGCATTGCATGTCCGATACCAGGCTTGCAACTGTAAGCGTCGCCCTCGACTGCAACTACATGTCCCCCTCCTAGCTACAACTGACCCTGTGTTTTTGTCGGAGAGGGGTGGGGGGGATTGCATGTCCGACAGTAGTCTTGCATTTGCAAGTGTCGCCCTCGACTAGAACTACATGCCCACACACCCGACTGCAACCGACATTTTCTTTTGTTAGTGGGCGGCGGGAGAGGGTAAGTTGGATGTCCGATACCAGGCTTGCAACTGTAAACGTCGCCCTCGACTGCAACTACATGCCCCCTCCTAGCTACAACTGACCTTGTGTTTTTGTCGGAGAGGGGTGGGGGGGTTTGCATGTTCGACAGTAGTCTTGCATTTGCAAGTGTCGCCCTTGACTGGAACTACATGCCTACACATCCGACTGCAATTGCATGCCCACACACCCGACTGCAGCCAACATTTTCTTTTGTTAGTGGGCGGCAGGAGAGGGCGAAGTTGCATGTCTGATACGAGGCTTGCAACTGCATGTCCTCTACCGACTACAATTGGCCTTGTGTTTTTGTCGGAGAGAGGGTGAATTTCATGTCCGACAATAGCATTGCAACTGCAAGTGTCGCCTGCAATTACAATTGCATGTCCGATAGTAGGCTTGCAACTGCAAGTGTCGCCCTCAACTGCAATTGCATGCCTACAGACCCGACTGCAACTTTCCTTTTTTTGTTTTGTAAGTGAGTGGAAGAAGAGGGGGAGAGAGGTGCATGTATGGTACTAGGCTTGCAACTGCAAGTGTCGCCCTCAGCTGAAATTGCATGTCCCCTATGGGCTGCAACTGGCCTTGTGTTTTTGTCGGAGAGGGGGTGAATTGCATGTCTGACAAAATACTTGCAACTATAAGTGTCACCCTCGACTACAATTGCATGTCCGACAGTAGGCTTGAAAATGCAAGTGTCGCCCTAGACTTCAATTGCATGCCTACACACCCGACTGCAACTGACTTTTTTTGTTTTGTAAGTGAGCAGCAGGAGAAGGGGGGGTTGCATGTGTGACAATAGGCTTGAAACTACAAGTGTCACCCTCAATTGCAATTGCATGCCTACACACTCGACTACAACTAACCTTTCTTTTATTTTGTAAATGAGTGGCAGGGGAGGGGGAGTTGCATGTCCGATGCTAGGCTTGCAATTGCAAGTGTCGCCCTCGACTGCAACAGCATGCCTACACACCCGAATGCAACTGACATTTTTTTTGTAAGTGGGTGTCGTGAGAGGGGGTAGTTGCATGTCTGACACTAGGCTTTGCAACTGCAAGTGTCGCCACCTAGTGCAACTATCACCCCCACTGCAATTGCATGTCTTCCAACATGGTTGTAATTGGACTTTTTGTCATGTTGGAGGGGGGGAGTTGCATGTCCGATACTAGGCTTGCAACTGCAAGTGTCGCCCTCGACTGCATCTGCATGTCCGACTATAGGCTTGCAACTGCAAGTCTTGCCCCCGACTGCAACTGACCTTTTATTTTGCAACTACACACCCGTCTTAGGCGGTCTTCTATGTCGGTTTTTTATTGACTTTTTCTTTTCTACTTTCTACTTTTGTTCTTTACTCCTGTGTTTTGGATTTATTTAAAAGAAAACAACGCAACACGGCACACGTCGGCCGCACACATTTGCATATCCACCATCTGTATGCAACTTAATATTTCTTTCTTTTAAAAAACAGTGCCGCACTATTTAACTTGTCTTGTTTCTATTTTGTTTCTTTGTTACATTAAAGATTGATTTTTTTTTCAAATGTGCAAAATGTTTTTTGAAAGAAATGATAGAAATGAAAAATAAAAAAGAGAAGCAAGATAACACACGAAGAGAAGGACTGAAAGATGAGCTACACTAACGACGGAAAAATGTTTTTATTTACTTTTCTTGTTGAACACTTTTTTGCTGTGTCAAGAAAAACAAAGACAAAGAAAAACAATCAGCCCAACCCAAATAAACAAACAACAGAGAAACAAAAAAAGCCCAGCTAAGAATAAAACCCAGATCGAGCCAACGAACAGGCCTAATCTACCTAAGGTGACATCAGCCGACTAAGACTTCGCGAAGTCTCAGTCAACTGAGACCTAAACAGACCCATTTATGATTCCAATGTCTCAAAATAAGACTTTCATCTCGCTTTATATATAAAAGCAACAACCGAACAAAGTACACGACCCGATACAAGGTTGTGGGTGACCCTCTTGCAAAACTGATCCCATGATAAACGGACCACGGTAAACCACTAAGCGACTATACTGCTGAAAGAAAACACAGGAAGATCTAAGAACAACGCCACATTACGCCCTAATGCACCTAAGCTCCACAACAACACCCTTAGGAGGGGAAATGACGCAGAGCGTCGCCGCTGCCGAGTCCACAATGGACAAAGGTCTTCACCAATAACCTAGACACAGAGAGGAGCACTACAACGAAGTCTTCAAGAAGAGAGTGGCACCCGCGGGCGTCATTGTCGTAGGCGCCAAAGCGCAAGGTTTTCGCCCGGTAGCTCCCATGTGTCGCTACGAGGTCTTTGGGAGAAGTGCGACGAGTTCAGAACTACATATTCGGATCTGGGCGCCGCCATTGTTAGAGACAAAGAGCGCGCCCGAGCCACCCGCCGCTATGCCTCTTGTCGCCCACATGACCAAGAGAAATAGACGCCACCAATGTCATGGTGCCCATCGAAGAGCCAACCATGCGGACCACCTTCCAGGGCCACCGTCCCGGCATCCATACCACGAGACACCACCAACCGCCCACTTCCCAATGCACAGACCGCGGGAAGAAAAGCCCGACATCAGCCCATGAGCTCGGGTCAGTGCCACCGCCGTAGGGGGCTAGGGGCGCCCACACATGCAATCCCCTCCAATCCCGATGGGCCGAGGGGGATACGACTCGGTGGCTGCCAATGGTGATCATCAAGCCATCAGCTCAGACGCCATAACGTGCAGATGCCCGTGAACTAACCCACAAAGCTCCTGCCTTGGCGTGACCGGAGGCGGCCTAGAGCCGTGAACCAACTCCAGGGCAACCGAGCGCAGGAACTCGCGAGAAGTAAGCATGATTGGTTTGATGCCAAAAGTTGGCATGCCAATTTTTGACAAATGCCAAATGTTGGCTAGTGATTGGTTGGCTATCAATTTTTCTTCTCAACCCCACAAAAAGTTGCCAACATTTGGCAAATTTTGATTTTGCCAAATGTTGGCTTGCCAAATATTGGCAATGCCAATTGTTGGCATCAAACCAATTATGCTCTAACTAACCCCATGCTGGAGGACCATGTCAAACTCCCACATTGGCGGGCAGTCCATGAAGCTGGCCCACTACCAGACATCACACCCGGGAGAGGTGGGCACCTCCCCATCAGATCTGGGCATCACAAATCCAGACGGGGGTCGCTCATGGCAGCCGGCAACTCCAGTCGCCGAGCAGCCACGCCCAAGCCAGCCCCGCCCCACATCGACTTCTCGCGCCACGCCCCACCACCACTGTCCGAAGCCAAGGGCTCCACCCAACGCCCACATCCCCGCCTCCACACGCCTGCCGGAAGGCCCATCGGTCACCGCCACCAGCAGCGCCAGCCAGCCCCCAGCAGGAGCTCGGTCGAGCCCCGGCAGCACCCCGCACCGCAAGCCAGCCCCCAGGCGCCAGATCTGGCCAGACGCTCGCCCACACGTCTCCACCTAAGCTGATCTCGACACAGCCGCAGCATCACGCATAGGCCCCAGGCTGCCGCCGCATCGCCACCAGTTGGCCGCCCCGTAAGCCCGCCGCTGCTCCGCTGAGCCCCATGATAGCCCAGCGCCATCGCCCAAAGGCAGCATACCACCCTGGTCCCGCCGGGCAGAGGTGCAGGAGAAGCCCCGTCGCCACGCCGACTGGGCTTTGCTCGTCAGTGCCTGTCAGCAACGGCGAGGGAGGGGAGTGGAAGAACGTGGCTAGGGTTCGCTCTCGGTCGCCCACGGGGGCGACGCAAGAGAGAAGGGGGATTCTTGGTCGCCCACAGGGGCAACGCAAGAGGGAAGGGGGATTCTTTGTGAGTTCACTGCTTTACATGAGGCCAATCCATGATTCTAATGTAACCAAAATATAGGAAGGATGATTATTTTCGTGAATTTGTTCATGGTAATTTTTTAGCAACTTAATTTTATAAACTTTAATGTACCATAGCGATGCAGTTCTGATAAGAGTTGGTATTGCTTCATGAACCGGACACAAACATGAGGATCTGTGTCTGAAGTTCGAGCAAGAACTCCAGCGCGACCAGGGCTTCAAAAGAAGTAGAAGTTATGTGTCTAGGGCACGTCTAGATGTGGTCTAGTTATTGTACATCTAAGTGACTCAATGAGACTTAAAAAAATATATATATATATATATATATATATGCATGAATCTCCACCTAAAATCAATGACATATGACTTAGATGTGCAATACTTGAGGCACATCTAGATGTGCTTTAGCAAAACCGAGAGTTCTACGGTCTGGGCTTCAAAAAAAGTCCGAACAAGGACTCCAGTGCGGCTAGTCGCCCCTGTAGCTCGAACACCCCGTTCCCCTCTTTAGAACATCTTCAGTAAACGATGTATTTTACATCGCCACAATTGTGGTGTGAGTAAAATATACATCACCAAAAACGTCCAACTCCAACTCCAACAAATGATATAAAATAGGGTAGCCGCTCCAACAGATGATGTAAAATAGACCAGCCACATGGCAACTGCTCCACAATTTGATACATATTTGAACCAAATAATATCAAAATCATCTCAAACCAACAAATGAGAAAAAGGAGTGTATGACCAGCAATAAAGTGCATTGCATTGCCATCAGCGATCTATCATCAGTGATCTATCATCACCTATGTACTGGCCAGTTCAATTTGTGCTCTATTCCTGTTTTACAAACAGTATATTAGTATAGCAATTTTAGGTCTGCACAGGTCAAGTCTTCATAACATGTTAACATGTTTCTACAATGTTCAACATTTCAATTGCAAGCATTGTACTCCCTCCACTCCTAAATATAAGTATTTTTAGAGATTCCAATATAGACCACATACGGAGCAAAATGTGTGAATCTAGACTTTAAAATATGTCTATATGCATCCGTATGTAGTTCGTATTGGAATCTTTAAAAATGCTTATATTCAGGAACGGAGGGAGTACAAAGCAGAACAAACTGAGGCAGCATCAGTGTGGACCTCCATTCCTCCCAAACCACAGGTCACCAATTTATGAGCAAGGAACATAAGATCTTTTATCAGGGCGCATCATCTATTCAGGAAGTGATATACCTACAATTCAGATAAGGGCTTGGAGCATCACACCCTTTCATGACGGTGCTACTCAGATAAAAGATACTATAGGGCAGATGGAAATAACTACGGTACGTACACTAGTTGAAGGAGTATTCAAACATCGGAAGGAACTGTGCAGGCCTACGTCCACTATTTCCTTTCAGATGCATCCAGTCATAGAGCAAATATGATGAAAATCTTTTCTGCTCATCCTAACACATGAAAACAACAGTAATGAGTATTTTTTACATTCATAATAAACAAAAATACTATACAATAAAGAATAAACACTCACTGGTTAAGCAGCATATAGAGTGCACAATATAAATGGCATTGGAATGATAATTGCATTACATTTACCCTAGCAAAGTCATTTAGTAAATCTTTTGATCATTAATATTGCACACGTTGATTATTTGTATATCTTGTAGTGTGGTGCCTAATTTGCAAAGGAAACAAAAAGTTCAAGAAAGAATAATAGTGTTTAAGGTTTGCAGTTGAATAAGAAGTTAACAAACGTCGATGACTGTGCAACTCTATTCATATGTAACAACAACACAAAATTATAATCAACCAAGGAACGGGCCGATTTTCTACAAGCAAGAAATTCGTATTTCCTATCCCAGCAAAAGGGCCTGATGGCAAGCGACAATTCAATTGTACCTTCTGAGTAGTTATGCTCATATACAATGCATTAACTGTAGCTGACTCTACCAAAAATATGATAGTACTTTACAGGAAACAATTTTATTTGCTCCTGATATTCACCTTCTCTTGAAAAGACATACAGCAGCAGCAAAGTAGTTGAAGCTTCAAGTGAGATAATCTTCCCATCATCTTTAGACATATTTTCCAGCCTTGGTTATCTCACCTTTTTCCGATAAAATAATGAGATATCATTTAACAAATGAGAGCTAGGAGCACAACTACTAGTATTGTCCATTGATGAAAACATATTGTCAGCTTCATCCACTAATCCTTCTTTTAGAACATGTCTTATTATAACTCCATAAGTAGAAGCATTAGGTACCAACCCATTGGCTGATATTGCAGCAACCAGATTGTTAGCTTCTTTCTTCTCCTAACCATGTGCATTGAATTCATCATGGTATTGAATATTGCAATATCGAACTTCACATTCAATGCACCTAATTTTCCAAACAGGATGATTGCTTTGTCAGCGCAATTTTTTCCACAAAGTTCTCCAAGGATTATAGCATATATGAAAATACTCACCATGGTTCCACTTCCGATCATCTCATGGAACATTTTCTTCGCAGAAGCAGTTCTTCCAGCATCAAACAACCCATGCAGTATGATGCCATATGTGACAGCTGTAGGTTAAATTCTGTCAAGCATCAATTCTCTGAACAATCACCTTCTATTTCTAGAATAGCCATGACGAAGTGTAGTATAAGTAACAACATCGGGCTCAATGCCAACTGATTCCATGTCATCAAGTACCCCGAAAGCTTTCGCCATCTTGCCAACCAAGCTATAGCCGTGAATCAGTGAATTAAATGTAATAACGTTGGGCCTCTCACCAATGTTCATAGCCAAGTCAAAGATACCGTGTGCATCCTTAACCCTTCCTTCTTTGCACAGCCTGGCTATTACCGAGTTGAAGAACACAATGTTAGGACAAGGAATACCTTTGGTCATCATCTCAGAAACCAACTCCTTAGCTTTGACCAAATCATCATGTGTACAAAAACCCTGAATTAGGGAATAGTAAACAGCCTCGTCCGGCTGTAATCCTGTAGCAACCATTTCATTTAATTTCTCCATAGCATCAGATAGCCTACCCATTCTGCAAAGTGCAGCTATTATAATTCCATAGGTGAATGTATCAGGACTCACTCTTTGTTCCCGCATTTCAGTAAATATGAGCATAGCTTCATGCATCATTCCACGTTTAGCATATGCGTCGATTAGTATGTTAAAAACACGGCTGTTAGCTACAATACCGTTGCCTTCCATTGAATTAAAGCGATTAATCATATCAGTGAAGCATCCTTCAGTAGCATACCCATGAAGCAGAGTAGAGTACATGACAACATCAGGTTTGTGGCCCTTGGCGGCCATGTAATCAAAAAGTTGTGTAGCTTCCTTGCTTCTTCCCTGCTTGCGAAGAGATCCCATGAATGAGTTCCAAGTATACATATCTGGTCGAACACTATTACCAACCATATGCCGAAGGACCAGCTTTGCCTTGTCCATTGCCCCGACCTTGCACAACCCACCAACCATCAAGCTATATGTCACCACATTAGGCATAACCCCATCATTTCATAGAAGAAGAATGTGCACGCCATGCTTACTTGGCCTTCCTTAAATAAGCCCTGAATGACGGTGTTATATGACACCACATTAGGGGAGCGGCAAGCTCTTTGTGCCATCATCTGGAGCAGGTCAAGAGCTCGCTGGCTCCTGCTACTGTCACATAAGCTCTTAAGAACTATGTTGTATGGGATGACATTAGGCTCACAGCCGAGCTCGGAGATCCTATGAAGCAGCACGTCCACAGCCTCGTTTGTCCGTCCTGCATCGCAGAGGCACATGAGGAGGCTGCTGGCGGTGATCTGGTCTGCCTTGAGGCCTGACTTGAGTAGGCGGCCGAAGAAAGCAAGCCCAAGGTCCGGGCGACCCACGCGGCAGCAGCTGTCCATTAGAATGCTGTAGGTATAGTAAGTGGGCGGCTCTACACAAGGGCCGGCTTCTTCTCGGCAGAGGCGGTTGAAGAGGGCGACGGTGAGGGCGGGGCCATCTCCGCAGGCTTCGGAGGCTGGGGCACGGGCGAGGGCGGCAAGGAAGCCGTTCAGGAAGCGGTTGGGGACCGGGATGGACTGGCGTAGCAATTCGTCGAACAGGTGGTGTGCGTCCTCAGGGCTGAGCGTCCCGGCTCGGGCGCGCTTCGTGGCAGCGGCGAATGCGGCGATGGGAGACCAGATGGCTGACGGCGGCGAGGCTGAGGGGGGAGGGGAGGGGCGATTGCGGTGGAGGTGGTCGAGTAGGAGCACGGACAGCGGCGAGGTGGAGTCGAGGAGAGGCGTCCGGCATGGGCGCATGGCTCGCGTGTTCCTGTTGGAGTGGTTCAGTGTAGGCGTGTGGTTCCTGTCGATGGAGCGTCCGAGTCCAGTCGCGTGCTTCCTGCCAGTAGAGTGGATCGAGTGGCTGTAGGCCTGTAGCCCACTCGTTGTTGTTTTTCTCTGACAGTATTCCCTTCCTCATTGTTAGGGGCATCTGACTTGCACTTGGGGCAACTCAAACACGGTTCACCGAACCTCAATGTCCGGTACCCCTTCAAAAAAAAAAAACTCAATGTCACTGTGCATTTTATTTTTTTCTATTCAATGCCTGTCATCGAATTTTTCAGGACCGGCCTAGTCCAAAATCCACAGACCATAAACAAACGTAGGGGGAGGTTTGCGGGCATTCAGACCTATGTCATGTCGGACTCCGACACACCCGGCCACCCATAAAACCCACCTGAAGCCTACGTGTTTGGACCCGTGCCAAAGCCCATCTTTTCTGCCGCGAGAGCTATATTTCCATTATAGCGAGATACATGGGGCATGGCTATACCTCGCTTATAGTGAGGCAGCCTTCCGACTCGCTGAAGTCACGCCAGCATATGGGCCGGCCCAGTGTGCATCGACTGCCTCGCTTTTTCATGTTTTTATTTTTTCTTTAATTCGTTTACTTACATTTATACTTAACAAATATACTCCCCCATTTTTATTAACTCCATGTATTAGCTTTGGTCAAAATCAAGGTTTGTAAACTTTGACAATGTTTATAGACAAAAATTTTAACATATACAATAACCAATCAATACCATTATATTCAATATTGAATGTACTTTCACATCATATAGATTTGTTTATGATAAATGTTTATATTGTTTTCTATAAACTTGGTCAAACTTTACAAAGTTTGACTTCAGTCAAATCTAATATGCAAAGTAAATAAAAATAGAAGGAGTACTAAATAATATATTATAAAAACATTTTACATAAAATATTTCAAAAAAATTGCTAACCAATCATTTGACATATTTTACATGTACATAAAGAAAATGTTTCTCTGTGTACGAAAAATGTGTACAAAATGTATAATATGTGTGGAAAAAAATTGATCATGTATTTAAAAAACTCATCCAAGCACTTGAAAAAAAATTAAACAAATATTTTTAAAATGTAATCAAACATTTAAAAATGTTAATCAATCATTTCAAAAAATTTAAATATGTACAGAAAAATGTTGGCCATGTATTCAAAGTAAAATGTTAAACTAGTATTTGAAAAGTGTTAAACAACCATTTGAAAAACCAAAATGTGTATAAAAAATGTTGACCATGTATTAAAAAATGTTAAACTCGAATTCGAAAAAATGATAAAAAAATTTGAAAAAAAATATTAAATGCGTATAGAAAAATGTTAACCATATATTGATAAAATTTCAAATTTGTATTTGGAAATATAATCAAGGATTTGAAAAAAAAAATGTAGAATATGTATGTAAAAAATGTTGATCATGTATTTAAACAATGTTAATCTGCTTTTTAGAAAATTTTAATCAAGCATTTGAAAAAAATTAAATGAGTACTGAAAAATGTTGCTGGTGTTTTAAAAAATGTTAATCTTGTACTTAAAAATGTTAATAAAGCATTTCAAAAATATTAAATGTGTACTGAAAAAATGTTGACCATCTATTCAATAAATTTTAATCATGTACTTGAAAAAATTTAAGCATGTATTAGATATATACAAAAAATATGTGCATGAAAACAATGAAACCCGTGAGAAAACAAAAGAAAACCAATGAAAAGCGAGAAAAAAATATAAAAACCAAAGAAATAAGTTAGTGAAAACAAAGAAAATAACAAAAAAATAAAACCATATAAAAGAACTGAAGAAAAAACTGGTGAAAAATAAGAAAATACAAAAAAAAAGTAGAAAACAACTTAAACCCAACTCAATTGGTTTAACAAGGTCGTGACCTACTAGTTAAACATAAACCGGATCTTGATCCGGTGTCTAGGAGATCACAGTATCGAATCCCACGCGACCCCCTTTTGTCTCTTGTCTTTCTTTTACCATGAATGGGTCGGGCCGCGACTTTAGACGCTTCAATCGAGACCGAGGAAGACTTGCTATAAGTGAGCTATAGCCTTTGAGAGATACATGCTCACCTCGCCTTAAGCTTCTCTCCCTCACATCAGTATTGGGTCGACCCGTTCCTTTTTTTATCTATTGTATTTCTTTTACCGCGAATGGGCCGAGCCGCGACTTTAGACGTTTCAGCCGAGACCGAGGAAGACTTGCTATAAGTGAGATATAGCCTTTGAGAGATACATGCTCATCTCGCCTTAAGCTCTCTCCCTCACATCAGTATTGGGTCGACCCGTTCCTTTTTTTTATCTATTGCATTTCTTTTACCGCGAATGGGCCGGGACCGCGACTTTAGATGTTTCAGCCGAGACAGAGGAAGACTTGCTATAAGTGAGATATAGCCTTTGCAAGGTACATGCTCACCTCGCCTTAAGCTTCTCTCCCTCACGTCATTATTGGGCCAACCAGTTCCTTTTCTTTCATCGCTGGCGCATGCCGCGTGCGTTTTTTAGACGGAACACCCGATTCCATTAGCACATTAGCTCCTTTTTGGTTTTAGGAAGATTCTATAACCCTCCCAAAACCAGGGTTTTCCTTTTTTTTCGGTTTTTTCTGCCTTTTCTTTTTTTATGTCAGTTTTTTCTTTCCTTTTATTTCTCATTTTACTTTACTTTCATTTTCTATTTTTCTATTTTTTCATTTTCTGAACACTTTTTTTCCAAATTCATTATTTTTTGTGAAATCATGAATATCTTTTCATATCCCGAACATTTTTTATGAAATTGTGAATGTTATTCTAATTCATGAACATTTTAACAAATTTGCAAACACTTTTTGAGTTTATGCACATTTTAGCACATTTGTTTTGAAATTTGGAACAATTTTTTGAACCAACAAACATTTTCCAAATTTTATGGCAATTTTTTAAAATTCACGAACATGTTTTCTTTGACAAACATTTTCTTGCAACACATGAACATTTTTCGAAATTAATGTTTTTTGAATCAGCGAACATATTTTAATTGATGAATTTTTTTGCAATTGCCAGTAATTTTTCATTTTGTGAAAATTTTAAAAAATCATGACCATTTTTTAAATTTGTGAACATTAAATAGTTTTTTAATACATGAACATTTTTTTCAAAATCAGGTACAATTTTTTGAATCCACAAACATTTTATGATTTCTTGAACATTTTTCCAAAATTTAGATTTTTTTAAAATATAAACTTTTCTTAAACCTGTATTATTTTAAAGAAGCAAAATAAAGAGCAAGGAAACGAAATAAAAAAACAGGGCGCGTCCTGCCCTGCGCATGGACCAGCCCAAAAGGGGTGTGCGGGGAAAGGGGGTTGCACACTGGCTCGATCGCCAGCACATAGCATGCCGAATAGGAGCTCTGAGGACTTAAGGTCGGCCCGACACATCCCTTTTAGTATTGTTTCACATTCTTGGCTGTTTAGACCTGGTTTAGCCTTTTTAACCTAAAATTATAAACTTTTATGGTTGTTTTGGCCTTTTTAAGGTTGTGTGGCCTTTTTAATGCAGGTCAGCCCAAAGTCGTGTCGGGTTGGCCCTTTTAGCTCCCGGGCAGGCCGATCCTCGAGTTGAGGCCTTTAGGCCGACACGGCACGACCCTCTTATAAAAGGGCTGGTATGCATCGTGCCATGCCAGCCATTTTATAGGTGTCTCGAGCTGTGCCAGCCCATATGGTCAGGTTTGGCAAGGCCCAAGCCCTACCATATAGGTCATGCTTTTAAGACCGGCCCGCGGGCACGGATTTTTGGACACAACACGTGAATAAAAGGGCCATGTCGACCTACGGCCCGCCACGGAACAAGGCCGATCCTCAAAGCCATCTCTTAAAGCCGACCCAGCCCGATTCTTGTATCAAATTTTGGCCTTTTTTTAACCTAAAACTCTAAGCTTTTTGAGGGTTGTTTTGACCTCCTTAGGACTGTTTGACCTTGTATCAAGGAATGGCAAAATCTTTAGGAATGAAAGACCTTCTTTTGGGGCTTGGCGCTGCAAATTTATCCATGACATGACTCTTCTCTCCCATAGAGTTAGGTGTAAATACAAGGATAGGCTTTTATATTTTGGATTTCTTCTTTACCATGGGTAGGTACTTTTATGTATATACTACTTCCTCCGTCCGGATTTATTAGGCCCATTCTTATTTTGTGCTAAAGTTTGACCTATAAGTTTCATTAATGAAATGTAAACTATATGCCACAAAAATTATACCATGGGAGAGCTCTTTCAAATACAAATCCAATGGTGTATTTTTGTAACATATAATTTATATTTTGTTAGTCATATAGATGGTCAAAGTCTGGCTCAAAAATACAAGGGGGCCCAGTAAACCCCGACGGAGGTAGTAAATACGTAAATTAAGTCTCCCTTCCCCTTCTTCCTTGGACATATGTAATTTCTTTGTTCAAAACTTTGTTCCCTTCTTAGTATTAATAAAAGACAGTTGGTTGTTGCCTTGAAGTAAATAGTTAAAAGATAATGCTCTAACAAGGTCCTCGGTAGTGGGACACACCGATACAAATTGGGACGTGGGAAGGCTTACTTATTAATTTCATACATAGAGATATAAACTGATGGAAGAGCGTCGTCCAGCAAATAAGATCATTTCCATCCAAAGGACCATGCCAATCAAACAACCATTCACCGAGCCAAGTATGTGCAAGACAAGACAGGACCTAGATAAGTCAAATAGAATACATTGCTTTAACACGGGCAACTTTTTTCTTCATGTCATACATTCCACTTTTCCTTTGTTGAAACGAGAACACAAATTCGAGCATCCAAACATCAAATAGATATTGAAGTCAAAGCGTTGTCATCGCACTGATCAATTCATATGAATGCATGAACACGCTGCTGAAAAAAGCTAGGAAAGAGTGCAATAGAGACATGACAAGCGGACACATCATCACTCTTGCCGAAGGGCGCAGTGCCATCCTTTCAACTTGCTCGCGAGCAGTTTCAGAGGAGCCCGACCGTTGACGTAACAAGTTGGGGATCCTCACGCGATTATATTTTAGGGGTGTAATGGTTAAAACGTCAACTTTTACAAGCCCAATACCGCTCACCCAAACTGGTTTCTTGGACCTAATATTTTCGTAGGCACATAATTTACACCTGTTTTGTGTCAAAATTGTATACGCGCCTTACCTAAATCATGAGGCTGTAAGCTAACCCACTACGCTGAAGGAATATCGGATGGAAATCATGTTTAAAAGATTTCAAATTTCTCAAATTACAGTATGTTAAGTTCTATTGTCATTTGGAATCCCATGTTCAAACAGAACTCATTTAGGATGTACTCCCTCCTTGCTGAAATATGGCCCATAATACTTCAAACTCGCATACCAAGTAGAAGTTAAGATACGTTTCTTAGGGATCACGCATGGGCTCATGAAGTTTTTGATCGTAAATGCGCCTACATGCATTGGATCATTACGCATTGATTTCCTAATACGCGTTACAATATCGAGCAAGGTAAAAAAAACTAATAGCATTATACATTTAGAGGTGCGGGGAGTACAAAAAAACAATTTCATTGTCATTTACTGTTCGGCACTGTTTATTGCTGGATTTGTGGTTTTTCATGACTCATAATGGATTTGTGTTTGAACATTGAATTTTGGACCTGGCTCGCTGGCGCTCGTGCGCTCGTACACGGGAGCGAGCGCTCTCCCATATAAGGAAGGATCACCCCGCGCGCCAGCCAGGACAACCAAAAAAGGAAGCCGAATGCGCGCGCATAACTATCCCACCTGCATTTATTAGGGGATCAAAAATTTTAAAAACCTGTAACTTTTGATTAGAATATCAAAATTCAAATCCGTTTTCACCGTCAGGTTTCTCGCGACGAGTTCTTCAAAACTAGATCCCATATGAGTAGGTTTCGATGAACTTTTTTTTCCGAGCAACTTTGTGTGCTATAGAGGCAACTTTAGTGCTATAGGGAAGCAACTTTTCTTTTTGGCCTAGTAGGACTGACTATTAGGTTGGATTGCGTAAAAAAGAGAAAAATCACACAAAACATAAGGCAACTTTAGTGCTACATACAAAAGCAATTCATTGCACTGGGTGTATCTTTGAATTTTGCTAACATTATCCCAACTTGCGTATCATGACTGCTCAATTGCCTATTGTTGATGGTCAGTTCCTATACTTGATGTTCAATTGCCTGTACATGCTATAAATTGCCTACTATTGATATATAGTTGCTTGCTATTGATAATTAATTGCCTACAATTGCTGCATAATTGCCTAACTTTTCAAAATAGTTGCTTACAATACTATGAAGTTATTTATCATTGTTTTCTAAGTTGCCTACAAACACTTTGAAGCAACCAAGATTCACCATCATGTTGCCTACCATAACTAGCAATAGTAGACACAAGAGCATTATCGGTAGATGACTTCATAGTATTATAGGCAATTTAGAAACAACGACATACTAGCTTGAACAGTAGGCAACTTAGAGGTACTGGCGAGGAAGTTAGGAGAAAATTAGACAAAATTAACTAGGAGACAGAGTGTAGTGAAGTTGCCTGCTTTTAGCATTAAAGTTTCCTCTTGTAGAAGGAAAGTTGTGATGTTATCTACCTCTATTTCGAAGTTGTTTTGTATCATTAGTTAGATGCTTATTGTTGCTAACTAGTTATTTTTAATGGAGTGAAGTTGCTTATGTTTAGCACTAATGTTGCATTAAAGTTTCCTCTTGTAGAAGGAAAGTTGTGATGTTATCTACCTCTATTTCGAAGTTGCTTATGCTTAATGTTATTTTCAAAGTTGCTTTTAAAAATATTAAAGAAACATATCCATGTGGAGTTTAATTTTGAAAAGCTCGTCGCGACCTTACTAGCCAACTCATGTGTGTTTTCCATCATCATATCTGAAGATTTCAATGATTTTTGTAGGCAACTCGACTAAAAATTAAGAATTTTTGTAGGCAATTGTATGATCAGCCCTGCTATGAAACTTCTGATAACCCCCTATGCAACTTCTCATCTAACACCGCGACTTGACTAGCCAACAACTGTGCGCTCAGTAGCGTTGGCAACTTAGGTCCCCTAATGGACAACTTTCATAGTATTTTACGCAATTGCGGATCACCCGTGGGAAGCTTCGTAGCAATGTAGGCAACTTGATTTCTGAGGCAGACAACTAAGAAACCATGTTAGACAACTTCCCACTTTACGATGAGCAACTTTCACAGTATGGTAGGCAACGAACTATGTAGCCACCTATTACCTATTGCACACAACTAAGTAGGAGGCTACTAGGCGAATTCACTTATACACATGGTGCAATTCTTCTAGCATCGAAGTTGCTCATGTTTAGCACTAAAATTGCCTCATCTAGCATCAAAGTTGTTTTTTTTAAATCATCAAAACATATTCACATGGGATCTAGTTTTGAAGAGCTTGTCAAAAGGAATCCAGCGGTGAAAACGGATCATCATTCCGACACGCGGTGTGAAAGTTTAGTTTTTTGAATTTTCTTATACGAGAATTAATGCATGTTACGTCATCGCTGGGTTGACACGGTTGGTCGGACGAGGTGAAGAAAAATCAACGCATTGTAGTTGAAGAATCTTTTCATATATAGAATAAGTGGGTGGGCAGTTTACCAAATCTAGAATCAGTCTCTTGCATCGTTCAGTCTATGAGCGTGCGCTCGGGAGCCCGAAAAAGTGCAGCTGCACTTTTAAGTATTTATTAGGTTGAATTTTAGGCGTCTATACAAACCATCTCTTCAAAACATGGTTCCCATACACACGGGTTTTACCGGCTTCAACGGTAATTTGCTTTTCACACATGGTATTTCTGTCCGCACAAAAAAAGCAACAAAGCCGTCTGTGGCTGGACCACGATCGCGCCGCGCCCGTGTCCGAGCGAGGCGGCCGATCCAAGAACCAATCCGGCACGCACTTCTGCGCGCGCGCGCGGGCGACGCCGCTTTCGCTTTGCCGCTCGCTCTGCTTTTTGGCGGCGCGTACTACAGGACGTCGCGAAAGAGGAGATGAGAGGGAGAAGAGATCAAAGCAAAGCAGAGCAGGCGCCCGCGACGCAGCGGGGCGAGCCCCCAAATATTCCTCCTGCTTCTCCTTCCTTCTCCGCCTGCCCAGCCCAGCCCTGCCTGGGGATCGCCGCCCGCGCCGTGGCTCTGGCTCCTTCCCTTTCCCTTTCCCTTTCCTTACCCTTTCCTTTCCTCTACTGATCGATCGATCAGGTGGCCGTAAGGATCGATGGATGGATGCTTTGACTGCCCCCGCCTCGAAGGAAGGGAAAAGCCCTTTCGCCCTTCTCTTTCTTTGGCCGCGGCCCCTTTCCTCTTTCCTGCTCGCCGAGGCCGGCCGCTCCGCCGGCGCGTCTGCAGCAAGCACGTCGTCGACGGTTCGCCCTAGACAGTGTCCAACTCCCAAGCGTGGAGCGCGGCCATGTAGGGGTGAGAAGAACATCGAGTGGTTTTCACCGAATTCACCGCTGCCGGGATCATTTTCCCTTCACCCGCACGTCGTCGCGTGTCGCCACCTCCGTCCATGGTTCTCGAACGTGATGATGATCTCTCGCGCATCTAGCGGCAGACAAAGCGTGTGCCCCCCATCCATGTAACTCTTTAGGGATTCACGAGCTGATGAGCTATCAAAGGCGTACTCGAAATGTTCTTGACAACTTCTTCTAATCTAATTTAATCTAAACAGAACACTCAACGCACTTTCTTTCTTGGGTCTTACGTCTGTCATGTTTCGACCAAGCTCGATCGATCCACCAAAAAGTTTGGGCCTAACCGATTACCTACAACGGGCACATGGGCGAATCATAGTTAGAGGCTTAGAGCATGTGCATGCTCAATTAATTAGAGCACGCAGCTCTAACAGATTCCCTACAAAGGGGACTTTAAAGGTGGTTTACGTCTTGTTTCTTTTGTTAAAGAAAAATTGAGTTTCTAAAGCAAGTGTGGAAAGACAGATTTTCTAAAACTTAATTGTGTTCTCCGTTCTTACTATGTGTGTGCGTATATAGTTTATTTCAACTGCACTTTCGGATAAATATAATTCAAACTTTCCATATTTCAACATCAAACAATTTAACAACATTTGAAATCAACAAGTTTGAATTTACAAAGATTTTGGTCCAAATAAATAAAATAATCCAAATTAATCATGAATAAATAAATTTAGACACACTATCACTCATGTAGCTACCACTCATGCTCAATGAGGTCCTGGCAGAGCTAGCCATGTGATTTGCCGTCTTTAAACCTCCACACACCTCAAGAAATGCTTGAAATCATTTGTGATTCCTACGAGGTCTGCCAGTTTAGCCAACATAGTCATAGTCCAATGGGGCACCCCTCGCATACTCGATGATCATGTTGTGCACTATCACACAAGTTGCCATGATCTTTTTCCAAGGTCTTCTTGTCCCAAAATCGAGCAGCACCCCAGGCGATTACAAATCGAGCTTGCAATACTCCAAATGCTCTTTTTATATCCTTCCTCGCCACTTCTTAAGTCTTGGCAACGTGGGATCTCTTCCTATCTTGAGGATTTGTAGTTATTTTGACATATGTTGACCATAAAGGATAGATGCCATCAGCGAGATAGTAGCTCATCTCATAATCATGGCCATTGACCTTGAAGATGCATGCAGGAGCATCATCACTTGCTAGCCTAGCGAAAAGTGGAGATCTCTCCAAGACATTGATGTCACTGTGAGAGCTGGGAATACCAAAGTAGCAAGCCAAATCTACAAGTCCTCGGAAGAAACGGCTATGTTTAATGTCGATTCTTCTTGTCTCACAGACCAAAAATCATGGTTGTGATTTTTGTCATGTTTCCCCCTTGTCTTATTCTTTGGATTTTCCTTGGATTTAATCCTTGGTTAAGGTGGGTGACAAGTTCAAATATGGCATATTTACTATTTAGTCTAGAGAATATTCTCACTTCATACCAGGATCGATACCCTTGGCTCCACTTACCTTGATACTATCCACCCAAGATATTTGTTTCAATTTATTGGAATTTAAACCCTGCCTTCCATTTTACAAAGGAACCATCAATCCCTCACTTCAAAAGTTTTGCATAAGTTACCAGCGACTATGATGGATATGAATTATAGATATGCTAAAATATTACTATGTCGAATACAATATTTTCCAATATAAAATAATTCATTTTACTGCTCATTTGAGATATTCATTTCTTAAAAATATCAAGGCATCTCCTAAATTCATCAAAATTTGTGGAGACACTTCCTGCCTCAGTTTTGACTTATGGTAAAAAATCTTAGCTCCATTTGAATGGTATGTCATATTCATAAAATATACTTGACCATATTTAGCTCCACATATTTTTGGATGCTCCACTTAAAGTCTTCAATGTTTCTTTGCGAACAACCCCGCCAACCTTATTCTTAGGCCTTCCACTATGTAGTCGATGCCCAGTCCATTAAAATATAGTTGGCTGGGCAGCAATGCCCTGGAAACATTATTTGGCACCCGTCTCACAATGTGGTGTTCGCAGCCTTGAAAAACGCGGGACCCAAGAGGCCAATAAAATACTCAACCAGCCATCAACTACTTGCTTTAGGTGAGTGTCTTCAGTCTGCTTCACTTCCTTCGGTGGGCCAGGGAGCTAATTGTTTGCTGCTTGTGGATTTGGCACCGGAGCAGCTACTTGCTCCGGTTCCCAGAATCTTTTTTATGGCACCGGCTAGGCAATGGAGAGCACCGGTGCCAAATAAAGCAAAAGTATATTTGGCATCACTTTTGGCCTACATAGTGGAGGGCCTTATACTCCTACCAGTGACATTGGAGAACATGCACCTATTCTTTGTTGTGGAGGGGGATTCCATTCCTTCTCCTAGGTGGTAATTAATTTTGGGCGTCCGAGGAACTTTTAAAAATTGCACTATTCACGTCAGATTTTGCCTTTTTTGCCAGGAGCTCCTCGAATGTCCATACTTCACAAAATTTGCACGGAGTTCATGCACCGGCGCTTCTTGCACCATAAAAAAATAATCTATTTTTACTGTTCACCGGATGTATCTGAGCTGAGGTTCCGGATTGAATTATCGTTGAGCTAGACAATAATCTCGAAAATTAACATAAAAACTAGTAAGAAACAATTATAGGCTACATGGAGCTACACAGGCGCAAAGTGTAGCGACTAATTAGCTACTCCCTCCGTCCGGAAATACTTGTCGGAGGAACGAATGCATCTAGACGTATTTTAGTTTTAGATTCATCAATTTTTATGCATTTCTCCGACAAGTATTTCGGAACGGAGGGAGTACAAATCACCCACAAAATAGATTCCTGGAAATTAGCAGCAAAAACTATATTAAGAAACATTTATAGACTATTTAACAGTGAGCCCCCTCTACTTACTCGAAATCAAACAGCCTTTCTACAACTTGGACCAAGAGCATACGGTCCATACTCGTACGGGCGGGGGTGGCCAATGCCACGGTGGAGGCCAACTCCGGTGGTCCCGTACACCGGCAGCTCATTACCGTACGACCCGTCGCGATCCCACCGGCCGCTCTCCGAAGCCGTGGCCGCGAGATTCTCGAGCTCGAACAGGTCGGAGCTCGCGTCGCTGCTCTTCTCGCCACCGTCGATGCGCGCCTCCACGTCCGCCGGCCGGAGCAGCTCCTCCTCCACCTCCACCACCGGAATCCGGCGGCAGCGTCCCACTGCCGCGGCGGCCACGGCCAGCTCACCGTCGATGTCCAGGAACCTCACGGTCCGGGTACTCCGGCTCCGGCTCGCCCGCGCCGCAGACGGCGGCGGCGTCTTGGACAGGCAGGACCGCGCGTACGACGGCGCTGTGGAGCACGCGGGCTCCTGGTCCGCCGGGGCCGTCCGCTGAGCCGAATGACGCTTTCCGGCGAAGATGGAGTTGAGCAGGTTGGCGAGCCGCGCGCCGGGGGATGCCGGCCTGCTGCAGCCGCGGGTGGTGGCGGCCGCCGGCTTCTTAATCCTCGCCGTCTTCTCCGGAGCGGGATGCTGCTGCTGCTGCTGCTGCTTCTGCCTCGGCGCCGCGCCGCCGGACGTGCGGATGCGGTGGAGGCGGCCGAGGGAGCACTCCACCTCGGACGAGGAAAAGTAGCCTCGGCCGGAGCAGTCCGCGGCCGCGGCGCCCTGCGTCGGCTGCTCGCCGCGCGCCCGGTGGCTGGCGGCCATGGCGGGCTTGTAGTAGTAGTAATGCAGGGCGGCCTCCTCCTGCTTCTTGGCCGCAGCCGCCGCCGCCCTTGTCGCCGCCGACGCCGACCTCGCCGCCGCCGCGCTTCTCGCCTCGGGGCCGTCCATGGAGTCGCATATGGCGTCGAGCAGCGTGGAGGAGAAGGACGGCTGGTCGGCCGGCCGCCTCGGCGCCCTGGGCCGCGCCGGCGCCGGCGCCGGCGCCCACCTCATGTCCATCGCCGATCGATCTGCGCACTCAGCTGAGCGGAGCGGAGCGGAGCAGAGCAGCAGGCGGCGCGGCAATGATGGCGCAGGGCAGGCGAGCTAGGCTAGGCGTGGAGGGGAAAGCGAGCGGCGACGGCGGGCGGGCGTGTGATTTGATTCGACCGATCGATCGGGGAGGAGTGGTGTGGAGTGGAGCGGAGCAGTGCGGGCGGGCGTGCGGGCGAGGGGATCTTGTTGCCGGGACGGGCGGGGCCCGCCTTCATTCCCCTGTCTGGCTGCTTCACATCCATCGAGCTTCTCTTCCTTGCTCGTGCCGTCTCACTCCCTGTCTCTCTTGCCCTCTTTTCCTTTCGCTTTGTCGGCACTTCTCCGCGGCCACTTGGCTCGCCATTTACCGTCTCGATATTACCCCTCTGTAAATACGTCACGTCGTAGTGTATATATGTGCAGTTAAATTTTCATGCGTGAACCCTGCAAAATAAAAGTCGAATGTCTTTAATTTTCACTCATGTTGTCTGAAAATTTTAGCTTTCCCTGCAAAAACAGATGTTACCCTATTCGATCTAAAATAAGTGTCATGAATTTTTTAGCTAAAATTTGAACTTAATAGTGGAGTAACTATTAGGTCTAGTGACATGAAACTGATAATATTAGATTTGTGATCAAAAAATATTTCCAAGATATCAAATTTGAATAGATTCGAAGTATCATTTTAAAATGAGAAAATAACAATGATTGTGGCATATCTCCTTTATTTAGAAGCTGGGCTCTTCTGTCTCAATTTTTTTACTTTACTCTTTATTTATTTCATTTCAATATTTCCACTTCCTTTATCCCTAACATTTGCATCAGTAGAGAACATAATCCCAAGCTGGGTCCAAAATTGACGGGTTGATGTGAGCTTAGGCGCTCTGAAAATAGGAATCCATTTTCTATCTCCTTGAAATTGACGTTTCAATATCTTCATCTTGTTGTTGTTTCCACACTTCCTTTTTCTATCCTACCATTCCATTATATAATTTATTTCATTTTTAAGATTAACAACGATCCAAAGTAGCTTGAAATAAATAATAATTGCTTCATGGGAACCGTCTCGTGAAAGTTGGGCATTGATACATGGTATAAGCATAACCATGATGAATTAACTAACTTGTCCACGTATGAAAATTAAAAACTTCAAAATGTAAAACATACATGTTAGTGTTTTAAGCTAAAAAATCTAGTTGAAGTAAACAATCTCTTTTATGTATACTTAAATCATACTCTAGGATTGTATGTTGCGTTCTTGGAAGGATAAATCACTCCCGGAAAAGAGGTCTATTGATTCTTTCATAATTGGTTGGATCATAGGGGCGATGATTTAGTTCACGGGGTGAGGTCTTTAGTTCAAATCCAGGATGGACCGGTAGTGCCAGGAGAAAAATCATCCTAAGGTTTACCCTTGTGTGAGATATCGCGTTACTCGATGAAGGCTAGAAAGTTTTATGCGGCATACGATGAATTCCTATAGGCACGTAGGAAGGGCTGAATGTATCGGATAGCAATACCAGTCCGAACTCCTACCCCCTATATGCTCGGTGCACTGACATGGAGACCTCAATAGCTCCATGCGAGTGCTATATAAGGGCAACACATGCATAGTAAAGAGGATCCGATTTTCGCATAGTCTAAAGCCTTTACACCATGTAGAGATTTTGACACTTCCATTGTTAAAATCTACAATCACATGTTGAGTTATGCGAACTCACCGAGACCCCCCCCTTACGATCTTGTGATCTCCTATATTATCATCACATATAAGAAGAAGAAAACAAGGTAGGTGTAGCACCCCGAGATAGACACTATGTGGATTTAGCGTCCTTCGTCAACCTCCTCACAATATTGATCACGAGGTGCCTACTTTCACACACCGTACATATTGAAAATGTGCACGTCGTGTGGCAGGATCGTCGCTATGACAACAGACATAAATGAAATAATCTGCAACAACATATACAACAGAAGCGAATGTATAGAATGCAAATTGCTTTAAAGACATACATATACAACAACTTTAGAGACTCAAATTTATCGAATGAATACAATAAAGGTCTTTCGACCAAATACAACCTATACAACGGAAGTGAATGTAAAGAATGCAAATTGCTTTAAAAGTTTTAAACAAAAGCAAAGGCGTCGATATCCCTTCCCAGATCGATGTCTACGGGATAACTAGCTAACGTCGTCCATCAACAAACATGCTTCCTGAATTATTGTCGGCTGGATGGATGACTGTCAGAAGGAAAATTAAGGGTTTTGTCTCCCTCTGATTAGGGTTTGCCTTTATTTGGAAGGAGATGACTTGCTTGATATAGGTAGGGGCAGTTTGGGCTTGGCTTTAGGGTAATTAGATGGGCTGGCTGGAGGAGAGAGGGTAGGGCCAATTAGCAAGTTTTATTTGCAAATCCATTTAAAATTTAACTGGCTATTAGTGCCCTAATATTTATCCGTTCGGGTATCGGGTGAATTCAAATTTGACCAAGACTTTATATGTGTCATATCTATACTATAAAAAGGCCACACAAAGATTCAATCCTTTAGCACTTTCTTCAACTAACGAACTAAAAAATATCTGCATTCAATGGGTTTGAATTACAAGTGCTAGCTAGATTTGTGCTAAAATTGCGAAACAATTTGGGTAGCTACCAAGTGTCACAAAAAGAATGTGTCCAAGGTTTAGGGTGAGTCATGGTGCAGAAGATCAAAAGGGAGAAATGAATTTACTTATTCATCGGTTGTCAAAATGGTAAATAGAATATTCAATTAATTAATTGATTAATGTGAAATGACGCTAATGCAGTGCTTATGAGATGCACATGATGCACACACATTATATTAGGAAAAATATCTAGGGGATTACTCCTGGGATATTACATACAACACCACTCAATGGGAATATCACACCGACATTCCAAAAGAAGGTACGGGGGAAAAGGAGTGCAAAAGCCGATGAGGATCTCCTATTCCTTGTTGTTCTTCTTGACACCACTCAGCGGAAGTTTACTTCACCATTGCACCATGAAGGGCATCTAAGTGAAGAACTCGATAAGGAGTATTGATTAGCTATTGGTCAACTAAGCGAAAAGAGTGTAGATGCGATAGGCAAAAGGCAAAGGACCGAAAGCATCTAGATCCTAAGATGTTGAATAATCAGAAGCAGATATATTAAAGGCTTGGGAAGATGTAAGAGAGGAATTAGAGCAAGATGAGGAATAAAATAAGTCCTACTTGGAACTCCCAACGCATTTCAGCAAAATAGCGCTAGCGAGGTTATCCTACACGCATTGCGGATCCTACCAATATGAAAACTATTTGTTATGGAGCGGGCTATGGGTACCAAAACCTGAGCTCTAATAACACTCGTAGCACCCTGGGATTGACACTATGTTAGATCTAACATCCGCCCCTAACCTACGCATAATATTGATTTTAAGGTGCCTGATACGTCTCCATCGTATCTACTTTTTCAAACACTTTTGCCCTTGTTTTGGACTCTAACTTGCATGATTTGAATGGAACTAACCCGGACTGACGCTGTTTTCAGCAGACTTTCCATGGTGTTATTTATGTGCAGAAACAAAAGTTCTCGGAATGACCTGAAACTCCACGGAACGTCTATTTGGAAATAATAAAAAATCCTTGCAAAAGATGAAGACCAGGGGGCCCACACCCTAGCCACGAGGGTGGGGGCGCGCCCCCCTACCTCGTGGGCCCCCTGGAGCTCCTCCGACCTCAACTCCAACTCTATATATTTGCTTTCGGGGAGAAAAAATCAGGGAGAAGGATTCATTGCGTTTTACGATACGGAGCCGCCGCCAAGCCCTAAAACCTCCCGGGAGGGCTGATCTGGAGTCTGTTCGGGGCTCCGGAGAGGGGAATCCGTCGCCGTCGTCATCATCAACCATCCTCCATCACCAATTTCATGATGCTCACCGCCGTGCGTGAATAATTCCATCGTAGGCTTGCTAGACGGTGATGGGTTGGATGAGATTTATCATGTAATCGAGTTAGTTTTGTTAGGGTTTGATCCCTAGTATCCACTATGTTCTGAGATTGATGTTGCTATGACTTTACTATGCTTAATGCTTGTCACTAGGGCCCGAGTGCCATGATTTCAGATCTGAACCTATTATGTTTTCATGAATATATGTGAGTTCTTGATCCTATCTTGCAAGTCTATAGTCACCTACTATGTGTTATGATCCGGCAACCCGAAGTGACAATAATCGGGACCACTCCCGGTGATGACCATAGTTTGAGGAGTTCATGTATTCACTATGTGTTAATGCTTTGGTCCCGTACTCTATTAAAAGGAGGCCTTAATATCCCTTAGTTTCCGTTAGGACCCCGCTGCCACGGGAGGGCAGGACAAAAGATGTCATGCAAGTTCTTTTCCATAAGCACGTATGACTATATTCGGAATACATGCCTACATTACATTGATGAATTGGAGCTAGTTCTGTGTCACCCTATGTTATGACTGTTACATGATGAACCACATCCGGCATAATTCTCCATCACTGATCCAATGCCTACAAGCTTTTCACATATTGTAAGGGCATATTTATCCCTAAGATGTTTTGGTGATTGATGACAATGCTTTTGCGGACTAATCGTGTGCGTTGAGTGTTTTTCAGAGAGTCATTCTTTTGGCACGAGACGATTTCCTCCTCTCGGAGCTTAAAGCGAAGACGGTGTAGTCCCTTCGGATTAGTTTGGTGGACTAGTTTCATAGGGCTCTCCGTACTATCAAGAGGGGGTCCGTTTTGGAAAGGCTAGGGCGGAATCATCACGTACACTTCCTTTGCCCCTCCCTCTGAGCCTTTCCGTTTCAATGATGGGCTTGGTTCTCCCTTCTTTGTGCCCTCTCTGGTCCCAGCGGTAGTACCGCGGACCAGAGCGGTAGTACCGCTTGGGTTCTACAAGCGGTAGTACCGCTCCGGAGCGGTAGTACCGCTAGCAGCCCCATGCGTGTACTGTCTCTGGTCCCAGCGGTAGTACCGCGGGACGGAGCGGTAGTACCGCTTGGGTGCCACAAGCAGTAGTACCACTAGTGGCCCCAAGCCATAGTACCGCGGTGGTCTCGTGCTAGTACCGCCTCGACTCGAGGGCTCATTTTTCGTGTCGGGTTTTACGGTACTGGCCGCGGCTATGGGGGCCGTAGTACCGCTCCTGTGCGGTAGTACCGCCCTCCCGCCGCGGTAGTACCGCTGTGGGCCAAGCGGTAGTACCGCGCTTTGGGGCGGTAGTACCGCTTATAGTGGAAAGTGGTAGTACCGCTGGCTCAGCGGTACTACCGCTCTCTTCGGGGCAGAAGGGGGGTAACGGTTGGTTTGTTCCCCCCACTATATAAAGGGGTCTTCTTCCCCAAAGTTGACTCACCTCTTCCCCCAAAAGCTCCATTGTTGCTCCAAGCTCCATTTTCGCCCGATCTCTCTCCCTAGCCAATCAAACTTGTTGATTTGCTCGGGATTGGTTGAGAAGGCCACGATGTACACTTCCACCAAGAGAAATTTGATTCCCCCCACTTATCCCTAGCGGATCTTGTTACTCTTGGGTGTTTGAGCACCCTAGACGGTTGAGGTCACCGCGGAGCCATAGTCCATTGTGGTGAAGCTTTGTGGTGTCGTTGGGAGCCTCCAATTAAGTTGTGGAGATTGCCCCAACCTTGTTTGTAAAGGTCCGGTCGCCGCCTTCAAGGGCACCAATAGTGGAATCATGGCATCTCGCATTGTGTGAGGGCGTGAGGAGAATACGGTGGCCCTTGTGGCTTCTTGGGGAGCATTGTGCCTCCACACCGCTCCAACGGAGACGTACTTCCCCTCAAAAGGAAGGAACTTCGGTAACACATCCTCGTCTCCACCGGCTCCACTCTTGGTTATCTCGTTCCTTTACTTTTGCTAGTTCTTGTGTTATATCTCTCACTTGCTTGCGTGCTTGTTGTCGTTGCATCATATAGGTTGCTCACTTAGTTGCATATCTAGACAACCTATTTTGATGCAAAGTTTAATTTGGTAAAGAAAAGCTAAAAATTGTTAGTTGCCTATTCACCCCCCCTCTAGTCAACTATATCGATCCTTTCAATTGGTATCAGAGCCTCGTCTCTTTATTAAGGACTTTACCGTCCAAAGAGTATGGTTGACGTCGTAGACGGTGCGGAGGAGCACTCCGGTGAGAATCCAGTCTCGTCTACGGGAGATGGGGGAACCGCGGTCTCTCGTGAGGAATTCAATGTGGCATTGGACACATTGAAAACCTCCATGACGACCAAGGTCGAAAGCATGTTTAATAAATTCTTAGAAGGGCTTAAACTTACCACCGCACCGTTGAAAGTGGGTGATCCCGCTAACAAGGTGACGGATGCTACCTCCGACAAGGGGGAAGCTTCGAGCGAGAAGGCTCCTTGTTCTAATGATAAAAATGGGACCGACATCTTTGCCCATGTGGAACCTCCACCTGTCTATGGTGGACCGCTCCCTTCCACTCATTTGAATCATGCCGGCCCGACCCCTAAGATTGAGAAGAATGTAGATTTTGATTCTTGGGTCTATCGTTTTAAGCGTCATTTAAATCATGTGAACACTAACCTTTGGAGAATCATTGAAGAAGGTTTCTATCCGCATGACCGAAGTAACTTCACTCCTAGAGAAGTTGTGGATCATCAATTCAATGAGAATGCTCTCTTCATCATCCAAGAAGCAATCCCACCCGAAGATCTTCCTCATCTCCGGCCTTACACCGTGGCCAAAGATGCTTGGCTCCAAGTTGTTTCCCTCTATCGGGGAAGCGCAAGCATTCAATGCTCCAACTATGAAGTGGTGCAAGATGAAGCCGACGAGTTTGCAATGAAAGAAGATGAAGAACCTCGTGAGCTTTTTCGGAGAGTAACCAAACTCGCGGTCTCTCTCCGAGATCATGGAAGCAAGGACACAGATGACAATTGGATCAAGCGCAAATTCCTCAAGGCAATGATGCCCTACCACAAAGCCATGTCCTCCGTAATTCGTCAAAGGCCGGACTTCCACACCTTGTCCTCAAGTGAAGTGTTGGATGAGTTTGCTGCTATGAGCATCTTGGACAAGACCGCCGACAATGCGGTTCTTCGCTCTCAAAGAATAAAGAAGCCCAACCTTGCTCTAAAGGCCAAGGTTAGTCTGGAGGAAGAGGATGAAGAGGAAGAAGAGGAGGGCAACCTCGAAGATACGAAGTATGCCTATCATGAACACATGGCTCTTGCTTCAAGGCAATTTTGGAGCAAGAAGAACACGAGGCCAAACTTCAACAAAAGCAACTCAAGTGGCGCAAAGGGCAAGCAACGGATGAGGACTTGCTTCAATTGTGGCAATGTGAGCCACTTTGTTGCGGAGTGCCCTTACGAGAAGAGGGAAGACAATGGTGGCAAGCTCATTAGAAAAGACAAGGCCAAGTCGTTCCCCAACAAGAGCAACTTCACCAAGAAGACTCCTCCCAAGGCGTTGGTGGTTCAAGAAGAGTACAATGAGGATGATGACGATGATGAAGACAGTGAGTCGGTTGCCATGGCCACCGTTGCCATTGCGAAGACTCCACGGGTGTCTCTCTTCGACTCACCCAATGAAAACATCACCGCCAAGTGCCTCATGGCTAAAGCCACCAATAAGGTAACCTCCAACATCAAAACTACCATCATTAATCATCCTTCTTCGACGGATAGCATTGATGAACATGAGGGGACAAATGTGGAGGAAAATGAGTTTGAGATCTTTATGGGTAAACTCAAGGGTAAATCCAAGAAGCACTTCGTTGCTCTCTTGGAACAACTTGGTGAAGCCAATGACATGATCGAGGCTCACGAAGATACCATCTCTAAGATGGAGGGGCATAGTCGTGACTATGCCGATGAGATTTCGGATCTTTCCAATGCTCTTGACGAAGAGCGTGGTCTTCGTTTGGCTCTTGAGGAGTCATGCAACGATGATCATGCTAAGTTAAAGAAAGATCTTGATCATGCTCTTGTTGTGTCTTGTGTGCTAAACTCCGAGAAGGCAAAACTTGGGGTTGATCTTGCTAGACTCAAAGAGGAGTTTGACATTCTCGACAAGGCTCACAAAGTCTTGAAGGGTGTTCATGCTAGCCTCAAGGAGTCTCATGATCAACTCCAAGTGACACTAACAAAGGAGAAAGCCACCTTTCCTCATATGGTATTGCTTGATAATGCAATTGCTACTAACCCGTGTTGTGAGCATGTGCATCTTGTTGAGGAGAATGCTAAGTTGAAGGAGCAACTTGAGAAAGGCCTTGTGTCATGCATACAAGGTGAGAAGAACCTCAACGACCTCTTGAGCAATCAAAAGGAAGTTGTGGCCAAGGAGGGGATTGGGTTCGCACCCAATCCCAAGAACAAGAAGAAGAATGACAAGACTAAGCGACCTCCTCCTCTCAAGCAAACTTTTGTGAAGGAGGGAGAGGGTGCTTCCAAGGAGAAGAAGAACAATGCGAAGGGTGGCGGCGTCAAGAAGAGCAATGCCACTCCTTCCAACAAAGCCGGCGACTTTAATCCTTCTTATGTGTTATGCCGTGCTAGTGATGGGCATGTTTGTGCCAAATTCGTTGGTTCTCCTCATGAGTACATTGAATGGTCTATTTGGGTTCCTAAGACCCTTGTTGCTAACATCAAAGGACCCATTACAAAATGGGTACCTAAAACCAAGCATTAATCTCTTGTAGGTGTTTGCTTCCGGTGGGGGATCATGGTTGCTCGATAGTGGAGCTACAAATCATATGACCGGAAGCAAGGACTTGGTGGTGGACGTGCACAAGATTTCATCTATGCCCACCAATGTCGAGTGGGGTGATGCCTCGTCTTCTAAGGTATTGGGACTCGGTAAAGTTGTCATTTCTCATGATCTCACGATCGAGAAGGTCATGCTAGTTGAGTCCCTTGCATACAATTTACTTTCCGTTCGTCAACTTGCTATCATGGGCTTTGCCACTTTCTTTGATATTGATACCGTGGCCCTCTTGTGGAGCAAGACTCTTAAGGTAGCCTTTGTTGGGCATGTCGAGAACGGTCTCTATGTGATTAACTTTTCGGAGCAACTCACTAAGACCGCGACATGCCTAATGGCTAAAGTTGACGTGGGATGGCTTTGGCATCGCCGTTTAGCCCATGTCAATATGAGATCTTTGCAAAGTCTCCTCAAGGGGGACCATGTCCGTGGACTAACGAACGTTACTTTTGCCAAAGGTCGTGCTTGCAGTGCTTGTATCGAAGGAAAGCTTCATGAGAAGGCTCACCCTCCCACGACTCGTATTTACTCAAAGAGGCCATTGGAGCTCCTTCATTTGGATCTCTTTGGGCTCCATCCTTTGATAGTCTTGGGGGTAGAAAGTATTGCTTGGTAATCGTGGATGACTATTCTAGATACACGTGGGTGTATTTCTTCAAGAGGAAGAGTGAGACCCAACAAACCGTCATTGACTTTGCAAATGAAGCCCAACATCAACACAATGCAAAGATCTTGACAATAAGAAGTGACAACAGCACCGAGTTCAAGAACTACACCTTGGATGAGTTTCTCAGTGATGAGGGGATCAAGCATCAATATTCCGCACCTTACACCCCTCAACAAAATGGTGTTGTGGAGAGAAAGAACCGGACGTTGATGGATGCGGCAAGGACCATGATGGCGGAGTTCAAGTCTCCATACAACTTTTGGGCCGAAGCCATCAACACCGCGTGTCATGCTTCAAATCGGCTCTATCTTCGCAAAGGCTTGAACAAGACTCCATATGAGATCCTCACCGGTAACAAGCCCAACCTCAAGTACTTTCGGGTGTTCGGGTGTAAGTGTTTCATTCTCAAGAAAGGTGTTCGTTTGTCTAAATTTGAGACTAGAGCTCATGAGGGCATATTTGTTGGTTATGCTACAAACTCCCATGCTTACCGTGTTCTCAATAAGTCCACGGGACTTATTGAGGAGACGTGTAACGTGGAGTTTGATGAAAATAACGGATCCCAAGTGGAGCAAAGTGGTACTTGTGATGTAGGTGATGAAATTCCTCCCCAAGCCATAAGAAGAATGGGTATTGGATATATCCTACCCATTGAGGAACCCCTTGTGGCCGAAGGAGAAGGACAATGCTTCACTCAAGTGGAGCCATCACCAACCCAAGACCCACACGCTTCCGAAGAACAAAGTGAAGGACCTCAACCTCATGAACAAGATCAAGGGCAAGATCAACCTCAAGATGGTGGTCATCCACCAAATGATGCCCAAGGTCAAGTTCTTCCCCTCGAGCTAGTTCAAGATCAAGAACAAGCTCAAGACGACGCTCAAGATGATCAAGTAACCCCTCCTCACTTCACTTCCGAGGAGGAATTGGAGCGTCGTGCCGCTAAGATCGCTCCAAGCTCACCACCAAAGGTCACCTCATGGAGAATGTGGTTGGAAGCCTAAGAAAGGGGGTAAGCACTCATAGACAATTAGCAAACTATTGTGAACATCATGCGTTTGTTTCTTGTGTCAAACCCCAAAAGGTTTATGAAGCGCTTGAGGACCTGGATTGGCTCAATGCCATGCATGAAGAACTCAACAACTTCGAACATAACCAAGTGTGGAAGTTAGTGCCAAGGCCAACCGGGAATCATAATGTCATTGGAACCAAGTGGATATTCAAGAACAAGCAAGATGCTCATGGAATCATTGTTCGCAACAAGGCTCGTTTGGTGGCACAAGGCTACTCCCAAGTCGAGGGTATCGACTACGGTGAAACCTTTGCCCCCGTTGCTCGCCTTGAATCTATTCGTTTGTTGATTGCTTATGCTTCTCATCATAATTTCACTTTGCAACAAATGGATGTGAAGAGTGCTTTTCTTAATGGTCCCATAAATGAGTTGGTATATGTCAAACAACCCCCCGGGTTCGAAGATCCCTATTTCCCCGATCATGTGTATCAACTCCACAAGGTGCTCTATGGCCTTAAACAAGCCCCACGTGCGTGGTATGAGCATCTTACGGAGTTGCTACAAGATCGTGGATTCGAAATCGGGAAAATCGACCCCACTCTTTTTACTAAGAAGGTCAAAGGGGAGTTGTTTGTGTGCCAACTATATGTTGATGATATTATTTTTGGTTCCCCTAACAAAGCTTTCAATGAAGAATTTGCCGCTCTCATGACCTCAAAGTTCAAGATGTCTATGATGGGAGAGTTGAAGTTCTTTCTCGGATTCGAAATCAAACAAAGAAGAGAAGGAACCTTCATCAACCAAACCAAATACACTCAAGACATGCTAAAGAGATTCAAGCTAAGTGATGTCAAGCCGGCTTCCACTCCAATGCCCACCAAGTGCCAACTTGACATTGATCCCAATGGTAAAGCGGTGGATCAAAAGGTATATCGCTCTATGATTGGATCCTTGCTTTACCTTTGTGCATCTAGACCGAATATCATGTTGAGTGTGGGAATATGTGCACGGTTTCAAGCCGCACCTAAGGAAAGCCACTTTGTGGCGGTCAAGCGAATCTTTCGATATTTGGCTCATACCCCAAACTTTGGCCTATGGTACCCAAGAGGAGCAAACTTCAAGCTTGTAGGTTTTTCGGACTCCGATTGGGCGGGAGACAAAGTGGATAGGAAGTCCACTTCCGGAGGGTGCCAATTTCTTGGTTGCTCTTTGGTAAGTTGGTCTTCTGAAAAGCAAAGTTGTGTGTCTCTCTCGTCCACCGAAGCGGAGTATGTGGCGGCCGGAAGTTGTTGTGCACAACTCTTATGGATGAGGCAAACTTTAAAGGATTACGGTGTCATTTGTGACAAAGTGCCTCTTTGGTGTGACAATGAAAGTGCTATCAAGATTTCTCTCAACCCGGTGCAACACTTCAAGACAAAGCATATTGAGATTCGGTATCACTTCATCCGGGATCATATTAGGCGAGGGGAGATCGAGCTCAACTATGTCAACACTCATGATAACCTTGCAGATATTTTCACGAAGCCATTGGATGAAGCAAGATTTCGCGAGTTAAGGCATGAGCTAAATATCATTGATTCGAGCAATGTGGTTTGAACCTTGGCACACCCCTCACATTCATTATGCTTTCTTGTCTAGGTGTAGGCATGGACGTAGGGGGAGTGTTGTTCTCTCAATGAACTTTCCCTCCCCCCACAATGCATAAACTGATCTCACTCTTTCACATTAGCCATTTTTGATGGTACTTGTGCTTCAAAGATGAGCTTTGGTCATGGGCCCAAGGATAATTCTTCGCGGTGCCATACCAAGTGACTCAAACATAGGTGGCCTCGGCCACCGCCCTCTCGTATAGAGGCGTGTGTTTCTTGTTCTCTTGCTAGTGCTCTTGTTGGTCTTCTTGCCGGTGTTTCCCGTCTTTCGTTTTGCACCATAGGTGTTGAGTCTGGTTTGAGTTGCGCTGGGCGGTACTACCGTTGTGCATGAGCGGTACTACCGCTTCTACGGCTAAGCGGTACTACCGCCCCTCACCACGGTACTACCGCTGAGGGGCGAGGCCAGGGGGTTAAGTCGTGGGCAGGGGTGGTTTCCTCCACCCCATACCCATTTGCTTCGTCCCCTGGTTCCTCTTCCTCTCTCTCCAGCGCTATCTCGCCGCGGGAAGGCTCCGGCGGCCCTCCGTCTCCGGACCGTTCCTCTCCATTTCCTTCGGTGGAGTCGATCCCCACCTCGTCCTCTTGCCATGGATGCCGGTATTGCCCCCGTTCCTCTTCTCTTCGTGTTTAGTTTTCAGATCTCGCATTTTAGGGGCAATAGTAGTTGCATCTCTAGATTTTTGGCCAAATCTAGGCTTGAGTAGGTTGGAGAGGCAACTAGACTCTTTGGATTGATGTTTGGTAGGTTTATTTTTGAATTTGGCATCCCCGGTAGTGCCGGATCTGACCACGGCAGTAGGGATCCGCCGTGCTCCATCTCGGGCGGTACTACCGCCCATATGGCACGGTACTACCGCTGGAGCGGTACTACCGCTCCACGGAGCGGTACTACTGCTTATATGGTTCAGCGGTATTACCGCTGAGCAGGCACGGTACTACCGCTGGATGCCCAGTTCCATTGTTTCCTACCACATGATTGATCCATCTTTGTTGTGTTTATTTGGTTTTGATCGTTTCTTCTGGTTGTTTCTTGTGTCCGTGTGTTTGGTTCCAGGTGATGAACATCCTGAGCAGCAAGTCCACCGTGTCAACCCCGGGCGTTCAACGTCAAAGCGGTACCGCTCATCTGAGACTGCAGGTGGTTCTTCCAGTGCTCCACAGCCGGCAGGGGGTGCTTCCTCAAGTGCTAATCCTCCTCGCAAGAAGAAGATTGCCAGCCGACCGAAGCCAAGTGGCAAGAAAGCGACTGAGATGTCTAGCAGGGAATTCTGGGACAGGCGTCGGCGCAACCCCTATGAGGAAGAACAAGAACCCAATCTTGTCAACCGCCCGTTCTGGAACCGGTTTCAGTATGCCACATACTTTGATGTGATCAAGGCTAAGAAGAATCTCTTTGTCAATGTTCATTCAATCAACACAGATGCTATGGAGAAGGACCTTGAGTACTTTGGTGATGCCCTACAGATGTGCTCTCAGTTGAACATTCTTAGGATCATGCAGTTTAACAAGGACTTTGATGCAGATTTGCTGGCTCAGTTCTTTGCCACTGTTCACCTAGGGACTGACGCAGACAGGACTCTGACTTGGATGACAAATGGAAAGGTGCTAGCTGTCAAGTGGCAGGCCTTCATGGGGCTGCTTGAGGTGGAAGATCAAGGGCTCGAGACTCCAGTTGGTTTTCGTCCTCACCAAAATACCACCTCCACTCACAAGCAAGCCCTCTGGCCCTACTGTACTCGGAAGGTCCACCCTGAGACCAGGAAGGAAACCTATGAGTTGTCTACCTATTTGGACATCCTTCACCGCATCTTCCGCGAGACTCTCTTCCCTCGTATTGGGAATCTGGACATGGTGCACTCTTACCTTGTGGACATGCTTCTCTTCTGCCAGCGTGAGAAGGACGCAAACACCGGCGAGTCTCTGGACATCTCTCATGTCATGTGGTCTGAGCTTCTGGCGGCTGTTTCTGAGCGCAAGTGCCCAATTTATGGTCCGTTCATCATGTTGCTTATTGAGAGGGCCTGGAGACGTACCTATCCTGATGAGCAGCTGGAAACTGGAGAGTTGGTCTCTCATGAGATCAAGCGTCTGAGGAAGAAGGATAATTGGGGTAGATCTGGAGCTCCATCTTCTGCTGCTGCCATGGAGACCGAGGACGAGGCTGATGCAGGTGATGATGATGAGGAGTATGTGCCTCCTGGGACAAGAGCCTTCTGCAGCAGAGCCCTCTTGGGCAAAGAAGCTCAAACGCAAGATGAAGAAGCTGTTCTGCCTAGAGTCTCATGGTCAGTACATGACTCATGTGGCTGAAAAGAAGGCCAGAGGACGTCACAAGGAGCTGATGCGTCAGATGGGTGCGACAGTCACCAGCGGCTCAGAGGGTCAGATTACTGAGGAGGAGGAGTGGATCCAGCAGCACTGTCCGTGGACCGACTCACATGCCGAGAAGTTTCCGGGCGAGGACAGCAGTGCAGATGATCACGCAGAGTCCCGATGTTCGAGATCCTCAGCATGCTCTCACCTGGAGCCGTAGGCTAGCTCTTTGCCCCTTTTGGTGTCTCAATGCCAAAGGGGGAGAGAGTTTAGGGATTTGCGTCAGTGTGTTGCGAGTGTGTCTTCGCCTTTGTGCTTTCGTTATGTGCTACTTTGTGCTTTGCTTCAAACTTGTGCTTTGCTTTGCTTGGTTTTGTGTTCGGTAAGACTTTAGTTCGCGTCATATGGTGTGAGACATATGCTACCCTATCATTATCATATCTTTATCTTTGTCTCATGAGTTATATGCTTCATTATGTTATATATCCTGCTATCTTATTTCTCGCTTAGGTTGTTGGTCTCTAAAATACAGGGGGAGTGTTGATCCTAGTATGTGTGTCGTGCAGCTCAAAGCACCTATCTCGATGGCACACATCTAGGGGGAGCCCGTCTATATTTTAGAGACTTGGGGTTTGCTTATGTCCTTTGTTTTTCCCAGTTATGCAAATCCCGTATTGTCATCAATCCACCAAAAAGGGAGAGATTGTAAGGGCATATTTATCCCTAAGATGTTTTGGTGATTGATGACAATGCTTTTGCGGACTAATCGTGTGCGTTGAGTGTTTTTCAGAGAGTCATTCTTTTGGCACGAGACGATTTCCTCCTCTCGGAGCTTAAAGCGAAGACGGTGTAGTCCCTTCGGATTAGTTTGGTGGACTAGTTTCATAGGGCTCTCCGTACTATCAAGAGGGGGTCCATTTTGGAAAGGCTAGGGCGGAATCATCACGTACACTTCCTTTGCCCCTCCCTCTGAGCCTTTCCGTTTCAATGATGGGCTTGGTTCTCCCTTCTTTGTGCCCTCTCTGGTCCCAGCGGTAGTACCGCGGACCAGAGCGGTAGTACCGCTTGGGTTCTACAAGCGGTAGTACCGCTCCGGAGCGGTAGTACCGCCCAGAGCAGTAGTACCGCTAGCAGCCCCATGCGTGTACTGTCTCTGGTCCCAGCGGTAGTACCGCGGGACGGAGCGGTAGTACCGCTTGGGTGCCACAAGCGGTAGTACCGCTCTGGGCGCGGTAGTACCGCTCCAGAGCAGTAGTACCACTAGTGGCCCCAAGCCGTAGTACCGCGGTGGTCTCGTGCTAGTACCGCCTCGACTCGAGGGCTCATTTTTCGTGTCGGGTTTTACGGTACTGGCCGCGGCTGTGGGGGGCCGTAGTACCGCTCCTGTGCGGTAGTACCGCCCTCCCGCCGCGGTAGTATCGCTGTGGGCCAAGCGGTAGTACCGCGCTTTGGGGCGGTAGTACCGCTTATAGTGGCAAGCGGTAGTACCGCTGGCTCAACGGTACTACCGCTCTCTTCGGGGCAGAAGGGGGGTAACGGTTGGTTTGTTCCCCCCACTATATAAAGGGGTCTTCTTCCCCAAAGTTGACTCACCTCTTCCCCCAAAATCTCCATTGTTGCTCCAAGCTCCATTTTCGCCCGATCTCTCTCCCTAGCCAATCAAACTTGTTGATTTGCTCGGGATTGGTTGAGAAGGCCACGATCTACACTTCCACCAAGAGAAATTTGATTCCCCCCACTTATCCCTAGCGGATCTTGTTACTCTTGGGTGTTTGAGCACCCTAGACGGTTGAGGTCACCGCGGAGCCATAGTCCATTGTGGTGAAGCTTTGTGGTGTCGTTGGGAGCCTCCAATTAAGTTGTGGAGATTGCCCCCTTGTTTGTAAAGGTCCGGTCGCCGCCTTCAAGGGCACCAATAGTGGAATCACGGCATCTCGCATTGTGTGAGGGCGTGAGGAGAATACGGTGGCCCTTGTGGCTTCTTGGGGAGCATTGTGCCTCCACACCGCTCCAACAGAGACGTACTTCCCCTCAAAAGGAAGGAACTTCGGTAACACATCCTCGTCTCCACCGGCTCCACTCTTGGTTATCTCGTTCCTTTACTTTTGCTAGTTCTTGTGTTATATCTCTCGCTTGCGTGCTTGTTGTCGTTGCATCATATAGTTTGCTCACTTAGTTGCATATCTAGACAACCTATTTTGATGCAAAGTTTAATTTGGTAAAGAAAAGCTAAAAATTGTTAGTTGCCTATTCACCCCCCTCTAGTCAACTATATCGATCCTTTCACATATTGTTCTTCGCTTATTTACTTTTCCGTTGCTACTGTTACAATCACTACAAAACCCAAAAATATTACTTTTGCTATCGTTACCGTTACTATCATACTACTTTGCTGCAGATACTAAGTTATTCAGGTGTGGTTGAATTGACAACTCAACTGCTAATACTTGAGAATATTCTTTGGCTCCCCTTGTGCCGAATCAATAAATTTGGGTTGAATACTCTACCCTCGAAAACTGTTGCGATAACCTATACTTGTGGGCTAAACCATTATAACTCATAGCTAATCAAGCATGGCACGAGTAACTATGATCTCTAATTGTCATTGCAAACATGTTTATTCATAATAAGCTAAATCAGGAACGATGAACTCATCATATTTACAAAAACAAGAGAGGTCGAGTTCATACTAGCTTTTCTCATCTCAGTCAGTCCATCATATATTGTCATAATTGCCTTTCACTTGCACGTCCGAACGATGTGAATAATAATATGAGTGCACGTGCATTGGACTAAGCTGGAATCTACGAGCATTCAATAAACAGGAGAAGACAAGGCAATATGGGCTCTTGGTTAAATCAACAATAATGCATATAAGAGCCACTTCAACAATTTAATCATGGTCTTCTCCTATCGACCCCCAAAGAAAAGAAAAGAAATAAAAGCTATTTACACGGGAAAGCTCCCAACAAGCAAAAGAAGAACGGGAAATCTTTTTGGGTTTTATTTTTAATTATTACTACTACAGCAAGAAAAGTAAACTAACTAAAAGCTACAACTAATTTTTTTGGGTTTCCTTAAAGTTTATCAAACACACAAGAAGAAAGCAAGAAAAGGAAAATAAACTAGCATGGATATTACAGTGAAAGAGTATGAGCACCGACATCTAGCAATGAGTGTGTGAACATGAATGTAATGTCGGTGGGAAATACGTACTCCCCCAAGCTTAGGCTTTTGGCCTAAGTTGGTTTATTGCCACGGATGGCCTGGTGCATATCCGTAGTTGTAGCTGGGTCGTACTGAGATGCAGCGGTTATCGCCTCGTGAGCTGCAGCGTGGCGGCGAGCTGCCTCCGCCCTCCTCTCGTACTCATCTGCCTCCTCTCTGGTAATAAAATGTCTTCCTTTTGCCTGATAATCAAAGAAGGCAGGAGCAGGGAGAGTAATACGGACAGCATGACGTCTGTAAAATATTAAGCGATATCGGAGAGGTGATTCATTCCTCTCGACAAACTGGTGGTAGACCATAGAATTATAGTCTAAATAAGTAGGAGGCAACTCAATATCATCCTCACGAACGTCCACACCAAGAAAATCAGCTAAGCGGGTTGCATAAATTCCTCCAAAGAAATCTCCATTAAATCTATTATTATGCAACCTACGTGCAACAATGGCTCCCAAATTATAAGATTTGTCTCCTAACACAGCACTCCTAAGAATACTAAGGTCAGGGACACACATATGACATGCTTCATCTTTACCATTTATGCATCTACCTATGAAGAGAGCAAAATAATGTATAGCAGGAAAATGAATGCTCCCTATGGTAGCTTGTGCTATATCTCTAGATTCCCCCATGGTTATACCAGCAAGAAAGTTTCTAAATTCAGATTTACGGGGTTCACTAACACTACCCCATCGTGGAAGTTTGCAAGCAGAAGTAAAATCCTCTAAGTCCATGGTATAAGATTTTTCATAAAGATCAAACAGGACAGTTGGAGAATTACGTGAAGATGAAAATTCAAACCTCCTCACAAATGAACTAGTGAGATGATGGTATTGGCTACACTTCTCTGCCTCAAAGCTCACAAGATCAGCGTTACGCAAATATGCGTTAAATTCTTCCTTCATTCCCGCTCGATCCATAAATATGCCCAAATATAGTTTTAACAATTGTTTACGTGAACAGAAAGTTTCTGGAATTTTCATAAAATTCCAGAAACTTTCTGTTCACGAAAACAATTGCTGAAAATTCCCGCTCGATCCATAAATATGCCCAAATATACTATGGAAAACAAATATGCCCAAATATAGTTTTCATCTTTTCATAGGTATCTATGGGATCCCCTTCAAGAAAACCCTCTTCAAAAATAGAATCTAAAATTTGCTTGAACGAAGCGGCCAACCCAACATAAAAGCTTTTTAGGTATATCTCAATTTGATATTGGGGCACATAGCTAGCTCGGATCCTTAAAAGCCTATCCCAAGCATCTTTTAAAGACTCATCAAGTAAATAATGAAAAATTCCGGGATCATCTTCATCGAAATTATTCAAACCTTCACTGATAACCCCGGTAGGTCTTTCCATAGTATCATTATTTATGAGCTTAGAGAGGACAGAGGGACTATCCAAAGTATTAAAACCTTGGAGAGAGCCCTTAGCCCTTTTTGATTCGGCCATGGCATAAGAAAAACAACGGGAAAGAGGCGAACGGAAAGAGAGGGCGAATAAAACGGCAAGGGTGAAGTGGGCGAGAGGAAAACGAGAGGCAAATGGCAAATAATGTAATGTGAGGGATAAGAGTTTGTGATGGGTACTTGGTATGTCTTGACTTGTGCGTAGACTCCCCGGCAACGGCGCCAGAAATCCTTCTTGCTACCTCTTGAGCATGCATTGGTTTTTCCCTTGAAGAGGAAAGGGTGATGCAGCAAAGTAGCGTAAGTATTTCCCTCAGTTTTTGAGAACCAAGGTATCAATCCAGTAGGAGGCCACACGCAAGTCCCTCGTACCTACACAAACAAATAAGAACCTTGCAACCAACGCGATAAAGGGGTTGTCAATCTCTTCACAGCCACTTGCAAAAGTGAGATCTGATAGAGATGATAAGATAATATTTTTGGTATTTTTATGATAAATATTATAAGTAAAGAAAGCAAAATAAACGGCGCCGGAAATAGCTAGTTGACGGGAGATTAATATGACGGAAAATAGACCCGGGGGCCATAGGTTTCACTAGTGGCTTCTCTCAAGATAGCATAAGTATTAGGGCTTATTCCATCTGTGCCCCCAATTCCTTAGTTGTGCTCAGTTTTCCCCACGCTTCAAACTTTTGCTCACTTTTCCCCACTCCCTTAGCTGAAACTCTCACAAATGTTCATAACAGACGTTTGCCGTCTTGGCCATTAACTGACTTGTGGGGCCACGTTGGACTCTGTTGACTGTGGTTGTGGCTTCGCTGGTTGGGCCGTGTTTGTGTTCATAGGACGGGCCCGTTAGTTTGTTGGGAATAAATTAAAAAAGCCTTCTATCGATGGATGCAGCCTGCTATGCATGCCTGGCTTTGGCATCGATTTAGCCTGCTATGCATGCAAACACCGCCATGCACGCATCTAGTGACCTAGACCTAAACGCATGCATGCACGCCGAGACGCACGCATCGATCCTTGCCGCCCGGTTGCCGGTGGATTTAGTCGCTCCGCAGCGTCGTTTCACGCGTCGCAGGCATACGTGCCGGTGGCAGAAGGGGCAGGCTGCACGCACGCTCGCGTCTATGTCGAGGCATCGGTTCACGCCGCACGAGTGCTGCTCGATTCAGTTGTGGGAGGCAGGCAGCCGCCAACGCAGAGCACGCAGAAGGGGGAGGCAGGCAGCCGCCAACGCAGAGCACGCAGAAGGGGGAGGCAGGCAGCCGCCAACGCAGAGCACGCAAAGCACGTTCGGATGGATTCACGTTCACACATTTATGATCGCATCGGTTCACGCACGCACTGAGTCACGATCTACGCCGTTTGCGCGTGTACCCACTTCGTCTCTCCTGGCTATTTAAACTGCCCTTCATTGCCTCTTCTTCTACAGATCCATCTGTGCCTCCCACTTCTCTTCTTCCCCCAAAAGCCAAAGCCGTTCCACTCAGCGAAGCGTTTCAAGATGCAGTACAACGGGCCGACGTTCCAAGCGCCGCCCACCGTGCCGGAACAGCGGTACCCCGCCAACGTCGTCGTCGAGGCATCGCTCCGCGTGTGGGCGATCTCACGCTGGAGGGGTAGCACTGAGCTTGCACGGGGGTTCCTCCGTGCGGGCTTCCACCACCTTCCGCCGGGCTCGCCGCCCATGTTCAACCTCGTGGAGCAGCGTCCCCACGCCAACGATCCAGTGGTAGGGCTCGTCGTCCACTTCACCAACAGGTTCGATGCCTACTACCTGCTCGGCAAGGTGTATTGGTGTGGGTGCGAGTTCATCGCATTCACCACCCATAACATCTTCACGGACTTCGAGAGCGTCTTCCCCGCTCGCAACCGCATGCACAACCTCCCGTACTACGTCGGCGACAATGGCCTTGAGGAGGAGGAGTACTGAAGCCGACGGCGAAGAAGACGGTGAAGCCGGCGGTGTGCGTGTTGCCCTAGCTACCCTATCCCTATCTACTATGTAGTGTGAGTGTGAGTTTGGTGTGCGTGTTGCCCGACCTAGCTATGTAAGAACTTGGGAACTTATGTTGCCCTAGCAACCCTATCTATTTATGTGTGTTATATTAATGTTTTGTTATGTTTGTTGCCCTAGCAACCCTACTATCTAAGTTAATTTATGTGTGTTATATTAATGCTTTGTTATGTTTGTATTTCCCTTTGTATTTTGTTTGTCCCAAGTTTAGACACGGCTAATTGGCGTGGGGAAAATTAACCAAACTAACTAAAAATGATGTGTTCATAGATGCCTTCTAAAAATAAGAACATATTGTACATTTGTACACGGCTTTGGTTTGAGAGCTCTGTATTTTTTAGGTATTCCAAGAATACTTTGGTTTTCAGAAATATTGAAGTATCAAATACTTTGAGATGTTTGGCTTTAGTCAAAAGTGTAATTTTATATACTTTAATATGTAGAAAACTACACTATGTTTGAAGTATATAAAAAAGAGGGTTGGACCTCTTTTTCCAATCATGAAGTATTGGTTCTCTAGGCATAATAATACTGCGGTTTGCAAATACTTTGATTCTAAAAAATGAAGGGACCCATAAAGGAAAGCAAAAAAATCCTCAATGAGATAGAAGAGATTGGGCAATCAAATTAATGAAAAAAGCAATCAGAAACAAAAAAGGACAAAGCAATCGTTCCTAAACAAAAAAAAGAAACATCGCTTGTTTCTGGGCCTCATTTATCCTTTGTGGGCCTATTGCAGCTTGATTCTCTTTGGGCCCGCGAACTAGGTTTCTAGCAGAACTGACGAACTCGAGGACAAAAGTTTGGCAAGTGCGAGAGAGAAGAGATGAACTTGATGTATATCCCTTGTGCTGCTCAAGTACTGCTTACTGTCATCTGACGAGCTAGGGTATGATCCAACACTCAAGGTTATTTGCTAACAAAATAATCCTATCACTGAACTGGTACTTGTCTTCTGCCGAAACTGAAAGTGTCGAAACTTAACAGTAAACTGCATACATTCAGAGATCGACAGTTGCACTAAACAGAGTTGCATTTGAGATAAACAGACTTGGATTGCTAAACAGTGGCAACAACAGTAGACAAACATCTCTAACGAGAGATGGCCATCAAGTAAAAAATTCCTAGAGCAAGTATTCCTAAAGCTATCAGATTGGATTGCTTCTTCAACTCAATCAGCTGCTTGAAGTTCTTGTTCATCTTCTTCAATTCCGTCTTCAGTTCGACATCTACCACCGTCGGGTATTCCGGACGCGCTGCTGCTGCCGGAGCGGCACTGTCATGGGGCAGATTGAACTCGCGGATTGCATTCCCCCTCGAATCCAGCAAGCCCAACCCTTGAAGCCTCTGGATGTAATCATCCATCCACTCGAAATGGTGGCATTTCTTCACGATCTGAAAACGAAATGTGATAGATTTTTTGAGAAATTAGAGATAAAGGATGCGAGGAAAACTCAGATCTAACCTGCCCCTCCGGCTTGCTCTCGCATTTGACGAACTCGCGCCCAAAGTTCCCATTCTTCTCCTCCTTCGAAGTCAACCGCTTCAGTGGCGCAGTCCGTGGGCAGTCAGTGCATCGAGTCATCGGCACTGGACCATACACCGGCCACGTGGAACGGGGGGCTGACGAGGAGGTCGACATATCGCCCGAGAGGAAGAAACAGAGGAATTGCTCGAGAGGAACAAGAACGAGAAGATGGGGAAAGAAACAGAGGAATTGCCCTATCTGCTCGATGCCTTTGTCTGTCAGATGGAGAAGAGGAGAAGGGGAAGCTATATTGACGATTTGCCACATTGTATTTTGTAGTTTGAATATTTGAACCAACTCTTAACACTGACATGTGGTGGTCATGTGCGAAAAATACAATTTCATATGTAAAGTGGGGCAGATCGTAAAAACCCGAGAAGGACAGTGCAGTAGCCAATCAGGATGCATCACGCGGATCGCGCATGCCTGCCCACATCTGACGGGTGGTGTTTGGCGCTTGGTAGGATCCGACGACGGACGTTCGACGCTAGGGTTTGGAGCATTTCTGCGGGGTTATGAGCGAGTCAACGGGGTTATTAGGGTTTGACCAGATTTCAAATGGCCATAACTAAATTAGAAAAAATCGCAAAAATATAAAACAAACGTAGTTCGTACGTTTATGAGACCTAGTTACCATAAAAAAATATAAACTCGGTATAGGGGCATTTTTTTGAAAAATCATTTTTTGAAGTGATCTGTCAAAATCAAGTTCAAATGTTTTTAAAAAATTCAAAAAAACTCAAAATGTTGTAATTCTTGTGCACATAGCCGTCATATGTGACAAGGTTATGAGAAAAAAATATAAACTTGGTGTAGGTCATTTTCATGAAAAAAGGCTTCACACAAATGAGCTATCACCTATGAACATGTTCAGAGTTCGTATAATAGGGAGAGAGGGTTTAGGGTTTGAAAAAAAAAATCAAAAAATTCAAAAAAATCAGAAAAAAATCTCCATAGCTTCATTTTCGAGTGAATAAGAAGGATCTGAACTTACTTTTTCATTTTCATATCTAAAACGTGTTATTTCACGGTTTTGAATTAAAAGCATATTTTTTCAAAAAAATGTAGTAATATGAATATTAATCAATAAATAGTGAGACTTCGTTTTTACCATATATATATGGAACAAGTGTTCATAAAAATATATATGCCTCATTTAGCCAAGGTAAAAAAAACTTGATTTCAAATAGGGCTGTTTACCCTAGCTTTCGAGCTTGTTTCTAGCACATTTCTCATTCGGACTGTTCACCTACGAATATTGGGCTTCAAATGCTCGATCAAATACACCACACAGAGCAATGAACCTCCAATGTTCAACTTCAACTTTGGCTCGAATCCAAATTTTGGCCCAAATTAAAATATTGATTTAAATTCAAATTTTGATGGAAATTTGAATTCTGACACAAATAAGAAACCAAAGTAGAAGCAACATTATTACAAGGGATCCCTTATTACAACTGATAAGTTTTCACAGTAGCTCAAATATACCAAGTTTTAAGATGCCAACATCTTAATACAAATCTACCAAGTTTTAAGCGATCGACTCGCCCTCAAATTGACAACACAAACATTTCCCAACAACTTAATTCAAATTTTCGACTTGCTCCTTGTGTTTGCAGCTGGCTTCACCGTCTTGCTCCTGGTTTCCCTAGTTGAGATGCTCTTTTCTTTCAGACTCTTGTTCCTTTTGATCTTGGGCTTTACTTGGGGTTTTCCCCGTGGAGGTGTTGATGGAGTAGTTCCACTCGCCGAGCACTTGACGACCATTTGACGGTCATCTATGGGTTCAATAATCTTTAAAGGCACAGTTGGAAAAATTACCCCCTCCTCTTCCTCTCTTATAGCTTCAAAACCATCAAAGGCCATGGTTTCAAAATCTTCTGCTTCTTCATCTCTTGGCCTTTTCTCCCTAGAGCTGGTAAATAAAATTATAAGCCATAGGCAAAAAAGACAACAAATGCAAACAAAAGGGTAGCTGCATTCTACAAAGGGTGCAAACACATACCAAGATGCTTCATTTGCTGCAGCATTCTCCACTGCTTCAATTGCTGCTGCATTCTCCACTGCATCTTCAGTCTCCATTGCTGCTGCATTCTCCTCAGCATTGGCTGCTATCCATCTTTCCTCCTCTCCAAATGATGCATCCACTGCATTGGTACAAAGCCTAGCAATATGCCCCAGAACTCCACATTTTTTGCAAGCACGCTTCTTTGGTAGACGACCCTCCTCACCTGCTCTAATCCTCTGGTTCCTTGGTCTTCCTGGTGGTCTAGTAATGACAGGAGCGTGGAGTTTGAACCCTGGATCACTATGTTCCATTGATCTTTCCCCAATAGTGCAGGCACATTGTCAGCATAAGCAGACATAAATTTGGCAACAGAGAAATACTCAGAGCAATATTGATCAACTTCACCATCTGCACCCCCGATAACGGTCATCAGATGTAGGGCATGTATGCATGGCTTCCCACGGATCTGCCATTGCCTACAAGTACATTCTCTAGTACTTAGGTTCACAGGATACCTCCATACCCTATTTTTAGTGTCAGTATATGTAACCTCTCCCTCATATGTACCAGATCGAATACATTTCATCTTCAGTCCTCTTGCCTTCAAGTGCAATGCCTTAATCAGTGATGGGAGCATTTGATGACCAACATATTGTGTTTCTGCAATTCTTTTGCGAAGAGCCATCTTTATCATGATCATTTTCCTCATCTTGTCAAATGCTTGCCACAACAAGAGCCCTTTCACGGACTTGAACTTTGAATTGAAGCATTCTGCAAGGTTACTGGTCACATAATCTACTTTGCAGATTTCGTTGAATTGGCTTCTTGACCACACCTTACCATGATGTGCATCCATGTACTCCTTCACAAGAGGATTTTGAGCATACAACACTCTCAAATGGTGTTCATGCTTCCTTTTGCTGCATGTGTATGATGCTGGCCATAAGTTCTCATCATAAACTTTACCTTTGAACTTCTTTTTGAAATTATGCGCTAGGTGTCGCATACATTCCCTATGCTCCACTCCAGGGAATACAATTTCCACTGCACTCTCTAAACCCTTGCAAGCATCTGTGTGTATAGCTAAACCTGGGGGTGTGCCTATAATGTTGCGCAACTGCTGCAGAAACCAGACCCAACTTTCCTCAGACTCTGCCTCCACGACACCAAATGCAACTAGGAATAGCCAGTTGTGTCCATCAACTGCAGAAGCTGCTACTAGCTGCCCTCTCCATCTTCCAGTCAAATGTGTAGCATCTACAGCCAAATAGGGCCTGCAACCATCTAGAAACCCCTGCCAGCAAGCCTTGAAACAAATAAAAGCCCTTCTGAAGCGCTCCTTCTGAAATGACTTCCCTTTTATTTTGAATGGAACTGTATGCTTGTCAATCTCTACAACACTCCCTGGACTTGCCATCTCCACTTCAGCTTTGAAAGTGTAAAGCAGCTGAAAACTGTCATTCCATTGACCATTAATTCTGTCAAGAGCCCTTTCCCTAGCATTGAAAATTCTCATGTAAGGAATTTCTATCTTGTACTTCTCAAAAAGCTTCCCATGGAGTGCTGTTGGACCAAGTCCAGGTTCTTCTCTCAGCCAATCCAATATAGCATCTGCCACCCACCTAGTTTTTGCTAGCTTGGTTTTGGCCTTCCCCCCTCCCCCTCCAGGTGGACATGTGTGCTTGTGTGGGTTTTTCTTTATCTGAAACAAAATCAAAGGGTAAAAAACAGTTGAGAAACCTTACTCAACGATCTGAAACTAAATTACTAACTGAACTTGGATTACCTGAATATATTTGCTCTTGATCATACGAGATGCATGCAACTTCCACCTACACCTAGGATATGGACAAAATACTGTGAACCTTGCTGGCTCACTCCTTTTAATCTTATAGGTGTTTTCAGATATAATGCACCATGTTGTCACTGCATTCCGACAGTCCACCATTGATTGGAAAATGGTACCTACACTAAGCTCAGGTTTTCCCTGTTCCACTCAATTGTTGGCATGTCATCACCATCGTATTCATCCTCGATTAAGCTCTCCATGTTCTCCACCTTCTCTTCATCGTCAGTGTCATCAAACCTAGCTTGGCTGATGGGCTCCTCCATATATTCGTCATCCACTGCTTGCTGACTGGCTACATCGACCAGTTCAGGAAACATCATCTCGTCTTCATCATCATTTGTAGGCACTGCCTCGTCAGGTTCTGCATCTTCTTCTACACCAACTGCAGAAGGTACACGAGAAGCAGCAGCTGAATCGGAACCAGAATTGGCAGCAGGCATGTTCTGGCTCCATGAACCACTTGCTTTACTTGGTGTCGACCTACAAGGAGTGCCAGGGTGCTGGCTATTAGCACAGACAGATGATGTCTGAACTCCCTTCCCCTTCGCCCGTTCTGCGCGTGGCTAAAGCACATCGATTTGGAGTTTACCAAATCGGCAGCCAGCAATCCCAGCAAAAAGCAACGGCATATGATCGTCGCAAGTTAGTGGGAGAAATCTTTGCTCGTCACTGCTGAAGTAATTCAGTTCAACAGCATCGGCATCACTCCAGGGATAGGTGTTTCGGAGCTCAGCTCGCAAATCTTTGAAAGATATGCTGGTTTCTACCACTTTGGGATAGAAAAATGATGAAATCAAATGCGGTTTAGTACCACGCAGCACACTAGTTTCCATTCTAATCGCCAGCCGGAAAGCCAGCGCGGGATCAATCCTATTTTGTTGAAGGAAACAAAGGCTTCAGTTAGCCGGGTAAAATCGAGCACAAATTCAAACGATTCAAGCAAACCGAAGTCAAATACGGCCTACAATACGACTTAGAACGTCAATTCGAGAGGAAACAATGCTTACCCAGGTTTAATCCATGAATTATCTGCCGCAGATTCCACCCAATCCTCTCCACGGTCGACTGCATTCCGGCCATCCTCACTCAACATCGCTATGTAATCCCAGGTGGGGAGGTGGGCTATATCTGGCGGAGACGCGGCGTCGCCGACGAACTGAATAGGGGCATAGGGTGGAGGAAACAACTGTGGTGGACGCGGCACGACGCCGGCGGAGGGGGAGGGGCGGCGCGGTGCAGTGCGGCCTATCTAGATTTGTTTCAGATTCAGACAAGCTGCCCAATACGTGTCTCCTTGCGGTCCCACCCGTCAGCAAGAAACAGTCAGACGAAGACTCGGCCCCACTCGTCAGCAATTAACGGTCAATGGACGGTCAAGACGGCAAACGCCCGCTATGAGCATTTGTGAGAGTTTCAGCTAAGGAAGAGGGGAAAAGTGAGCAAAAGTTTGGAGCGTGGGGAAAAGTGAGCACAACTAAGGAACCAGGGGCACTAATTTAAATATCCCTATAAATAAATAATGAGTTCAATACAGTGCCTTGAAGTGGTGTTTTTTTTCTTTCGCTAACGGAGCTCACGAGATTTTCTGTTAAGTTTTGTGTTGTGAAGTTTTCAAGTTTTGGGTAAAAGATTTGATGGATTATGGAACAAGGAGTGGCAAGAGCCTAAGTTTGGGGATGCCCATGGCACCCCAAGATAATCTAAGGGCACCAAAAAGCCAAAGCTTGGGGATGCCCTGGAAGGCATCCCCTCTTTCGTCTTAGTCCATCGGTAACTTTACTTGGAGCTATATTTTTATTCACCACATGATATGTGTTTTGCTTGGAGCGTCTTGTATGATTTGAGTCTTTGCTTTTTAGTTTAACACAATCATCCTTGCTGTACACACCTTTTGAGAGACACACACATGATTCGGAATTTATTAGAATACTCTATGTGCTTCACTTATATCTTTTGAGCTATATAGTTTTTGCTCTAGTGCTTCACTTATATATTTTAGAGCACGGTGGTGGATTTATTTTATAGAAACTATTGTTCTCTCATGCTTCACTTATATTATTTTGAGAGTCCTACAAAACAGCATGGTAATTTGCTTTAATTATGATAGGCATCCAAGATTAGTAAAAAACAATTCTTATGAGTGTGTTCAATACTATGAGAAGTTTGATGCTTGATAATTGTTTTGAGATATGAAGATGGTGATATTAGAGTCATGCTAGTTGAGTAGTTGTGAATTTGAGAAATACTTGTGTTAAAGTTTGTGATTCCCGTAGCATGCACGTATGGTGAACCGTTATGTGATGAAGTCGGAGCATGATTTATTTATTTATTGTCTTCCTTATGAGTGGCGGTCGGGGACGAGCGATGGTCTTTTCCTACCAATCTATCCCCCTAGGAGCATGCGCGTAATACTTTGCTTTGATAACTTGTAGATTTTTGCAACAAGTATATGAGTTCTTTATGACTAATGTTGAGTCCATGGATTATACGCACTCTCTTCCTTCCGCCATTGCTAGCCTCTCTAATACCGCGCACTTTTCACCGGTATCATACACCCACCATATACCTTCCTCAAAACAGCCACCATACCTACCTATCATGGCATTTTCATAGCCATTTCGAGATATATTGCCATGCAACTTACCACCGTTCCGTTTACTATGACACGCTCCATCATTATCATAATTGCTTTGCATGATCATGTAGTTGACATCGTATTTGTGGCAAAGCCACCGTTCATAATTCTTTCATACATGTCACTCTTGATTCATTGCATATCCCGGTACACCGCCGGAGGCATCCACATAGAGTCATATTATGTTCTAAGTATTGGGTTGTAACTCTTGAGTTGTAAAGTAAATTAAAGTGTGATGATCATCATTATTAGAGCATTGTCCCAAGTGAGGAAAGGATGATGGAGACTATGATTCCCCCATAAGTCGGGATGAGACTCCGGACTAAACAAAAAAAGAGGCCATAAAAAAGGAGAAAAGACCCAAAGAAAAAAATGAGAGAAAAGGAGAGAAGGGACAATGCTACTATCCTTTTACCACACTTGTGCTTCAAAGTAGCACCATGATCTTCATTATAGAGAGTCTCCTATGATATCACTTTCATGTACTAGTGGGAATTTTTCAGTATAGAACTTGGCTTGTATATTCCAATGATGGGCTTCCTCAAAATGCCCTAGGTCTTCGTGAGCAAGCGAGTTGGATGCACACCCACTTAGTTTCTTTTGTTGAGCTTTCATATACTTATAGCTCTAGTGCATCCGTTGCATGGCAATCCCTACTCACTCACATTGATATCTATTAATGGGCATCTCCATAGCCCATTGATACGCCTAGTTGATGTGAGACTATCTTCTCTTTTTTGTCTTCTCCACAACCACCATTCTATTCCACATATAGTGCTATGTCCATGGCTCACGCTCATGTATTGCGTGAAGATTGAACAAGTTTGAGAATACTAAAAGTATGAAACAATTGCTTGGCTTGTCATCGGGGTTGTGCATGATTAAATACTTTATGTGATGAAGATAGAGCATAGCCAGACTATATGATTTTGTAGGGATAACTTTCTTTGGCCATGTTATTTTGAGAAGACATAATTGCTTAGTTAGTATGCTTGAAGTATTATTATTTTTATGTCAATATTAAACTTTTGTCTTGAATCTTTCGGATCTGAATATTCATACCACAATTAAGAGAATCACATTGAAAATTATGCTAAGTAGCATTCGACATCAAAAATTCTGTTTTTATCATTTACCTACTCGAGGACGAGCAGGAATTAAGCTTGGGGATGCTTGATACGTTTCCAACATATCTATAATTTTTTATTGTTCCATGCTATATTATATTCTGTTTTGGATGTTTAATGGGCTTTATTATACACTTTTATATTATTTTTGGGACTAACCTATTAACCGGAGGCCCAGCCCGAATTGTTGTTTTTTTGCCTATTTCAGTGTTTCACAGAAAAGAATATCAAACGGAATCCAAACGGAATGAAACCTTCGGGAACGTGATTTTCGGAACAAACGTGATCCAGAGGACTTGGAGTCTACGTAAAGCAATCAACGAGGAGGGCACGAGGCAGGGGGCGCGCCTACCCCCCCGTCCCCCCAGGCGCGCCCTCCACCCTCGTGGGGCCCACGTTGCTCCACCGACGTACTTCTTCCTCCTATATATACCTATATACCCTGGAAACATCATATACAGAGCCAAAACCCTATTTCCACCGCCGCAACCTTCTGTACCCGTGAGATCCCATCTTGGGGCCTTTTCTGGCGCTCCGCCGGAGGGGGCATTGATTATGGAGGGCTTCTACATCAACACCATAGCCTCTCCGATGATGTGTGAGTAGTTTACCTCAGACCTTCGGGTCCATAGTTATTAGCTAGATGGCTTCTTCTTTCTCTTTGGATCTCAATACAAAGTTCTCCTCGATCTTCTTGGAGATCTATTCGATGAATCTTCTTTTGCGGTGTGTTTGTCGAGATCCGATGAATTGTGGGTTTATGATCAAGATTATCTATGAACAATATTTGAATCTCCTCTGAATTCTTTTATGTATGATTGGTTATCTTTGCAAGTCTCTTTGAATTATCAGTTTGGTTTGGCCTACTAGATTGATCTTTCTTGCAATGGGAGAAGTGCTTAGCTTTGGGTTCAATCTTGCGGTGTCCTTTCCCAGTGACAGCAGGGGCAGCAAGGCACGTATTATATTGTTGCCATCGAGGATAAAAAGATGGGGTTTATATCATATTGCATGAGTTTATCCCTCTACATCATGTCATCTTACTTAAAGCATTACTCTGTTCTTATGAACTTAATACTCTAGATGCATGCTGGATAGCGGTTGATGTGTGGAGTAGTAGTAGTAGATGCAGGTAGGAGTCGGTCCTAGATATTCTCATAACTATGCTCAATTCTATCAATTGCTCGACAGTAATTCGTTTACCCACCGTAAATACTTATGCTCTTGAGAGAAGCCACTAGTGAAACCTATGGCCCCCGGGTCTATCTTCCATCATATTAATCTACCAACACTTAGTTATTTCTATTGCCGTTTATTTTACTTTGCATCTTTATCATAAAAATACCAAAAATATTATCTTATCATATCTATCAGATCTCACTCTCGTAAGTGACCGTGAAGGGATTGACAACCCCTATATCGCGTTGGTTGTGAGGTTCTTATTTGTTTGTGTAGGTGCGTGGGACTTGAGCGTGATCTCCTACTGGATTGATACCTTGGTTCTCAAAAACTGAGGGAAATACTTACGCTACTTTACTGCATCACCCTTTCCTCTTCAAGGGAAAACCAACGGAGTGCTCAAGAGGTAGCAGGCGCGCCTACCCCCTGGGCGCGCCCTCCTACCTCGTGGCCTCCTCGTTCCTTTCTTGACGTCCACTCCAAGTCTCCTGGATTGCGTTTGTTCCAAAAATCACTCTCCCGAAGGTTTCATTCCGTTTGATATTCCTTTTCTGCGAAACATTGAAATAGGCAAAAAAACAGCAATTTGCACTGGGCCTTTGGTTAGTAGGTTAGTCCCAAAAATAATATTGAAGTATATAATAAAGCCCGTTAAACATCCAAAATAGATAATATAATAGCATGGAATAATAAAAAATTATAGATACGTTGGAGACGTATCAAGGTGCAGGGGGAGGAATGCAAAAGCCAAAGAGGACATATTAACCTTGTTGTTCTTCTCGACACCACTCAACAGAAGTTCACTTCATTGTTGCGCCATGAAGGGAAATGGAGTGAAGAACTTGATAAGGAGTATCGCGTAGCTCAAGGCAATTCATAAAAATGAGTCTAGATGGGATAGACAAAAGACAAAGGGCCGAACCATCGAGATCCTAAGGCCTCCTTTGGTTTATGGAATTTTGTAGTAATTTTAATGGATAGGGATTTTGTAGGAAAATTTCCTTTGGAGCCCTTTGTCTTGAAGGAATGGATTCCTATTCCTATGTAGGATAGGAAGCAATCCTTCACATTTCAAAGGAAAAAAATAGCCTAGAGTCAATGAAAAAGTTCCTACCCTATGAGTCAAATGACACATATTTCCTTACAGGAATTGAGATACATGTCATCTAACTTCCTATGATTTTCCTATTCCCATCATAATCCTATCCTATGAACAAAAGGAGGCCTAAGATGATGAATGGCCAGGAGACGATAGATTTAAAACATGTGAAGTGGTAAGAGAGGAATTAGAGTAAGATGAGGAATAAAAGAAGTTCTACTTGAAAATATTCCACACATTTTTTTGCGAAAGAGTGGTAAGACTCAACTACAACTGTTAGAGAGGTTATCCTACAAGCAGCGGACCCTATTGCTTCAAAAACTATTCGTAACGGAGTGGCTATGGGTTTCAAAACATTATCTCTGATATCACTTGTAACACCCCGAGATCGACACTATATGTAGATCTAGTATCCTCCGCTAGCCTCCATTTAATATCAATCCTGAGATGCCTACCTTCACAAAATGTACACGTTGAAACATGCACACTTTTGGCAGGACGGTCGTTATCACAACACAGATAATAAAATAATCCGCAGCAACAACATATGTACATATAAAACAACTTTGAATAGTCAAATTTAATGATTGAATACAATAAGGGTCTTTCAACCAAATACAACTCATACAATTGAAGCACATGTAAATAATACAAATTTCCTTAAGAAAGCTTAAACAAAAGTAAAGATGTTGATATCCCTGTCAGACCACTGTTTGTGGGATAACCAGCTAACATCGTCCATCAACAAATCTGCTTCCTGAATTGCAACCAGCTGGATGCATGGATGGCTGTGGCACGGAGCCTGAGGTGGTAGGGCGAGGCCAAGTGGCGACTATGGAGGAGAATTTGGGGGGTTGTTTGGGCTTGGCTTTGAGGGAATTAGACGGGCTGGCTTGAGGAGAGAGAGGGAAGGGTCATTAGCAAGTTTTATTTGTAAATCCATTTAATATTTAACTGACCATCAATGCCCTCATATTTTTCGGGTTGAGCATCAAACGAACTCCGATTTGGAGGAGATTTTACATGTGGCCTATCTATATTATAACAAGGCACCACACAAAGATACCACCCATTCAGACTTATTTTAACTAACAGACTCAAAAATATCTCCATTCACTTAAATGAGTGGTTTGAACTTTGAGTGCTAGCTAGGGTTGTGCTAAAATAGCAAAACAACTTGGGTAGCCCCCAAATGTCACAAGAAGGAATGTTTCCGAGGTTTGGGGATGATTCTCGGTGCAGAAGATCAAAAGGGAGAAGGGAGCTTACTTATTCACCATTTGACAAAACAGTATATTCATATAAGTTAACTGATTAATGTGAAATGATGATGAGCCATGCTTATGAGATGCACATGATGCACAAACATCATATTAGGAAAAAATGTTGAAAGGATTGCTCCCGGGATGTTACTGTAGGAAGTTGGGCTTTTACCCACATCGGGTAGCGGAACATGGGTATATCACGTGTCTCCTTTTATATGTGTTCTAGATCCACTGTAACCTCGCATGGTTTCCCCGACTACAAATCCCTACACTTGTTGTGGGTCTGCGAAAAATCCTTGGACGACTGGTGCCGACCATGGGGACGTCACATCAGATCTATGGACCTTTGGAGTCGGGCAAGCCACCAAGTTTGGGATAATTGTTGTGAGCAACATCGCATTGGCGCACACGTGAGGTCGAACTGCGAATAATTTCATGAGTAACCGACTTGGAGATCCGGAAGAGGGAGAACCTTGTAAGAAATCCACCAGTAGGTCACCTTCGGGCTGAATCAATGAGCTACAAATCTAAGAGGGGCGCCTGAATTATAATTAGGAATATGACTGCAATCATCTCATGATTACTCACCTCAAAATCTTGACAGAGTACGGTGGCCATCCGTTTTGACGAGGAAGACTATCCAACATGCTCCATCATCTGGGGCGACACCCATTGCTCACTTCGCCATTAATCAGAGATGCGCAGGTTCATCACATCTTAGTCGATAGGGGGGTTGTGTTGGGCTTCATTAGGCTAGAAGCCCTGGAGTAGATGCAAAAAATAATGTTGTAATATTTTTAAATGTTCATGTGATAAAAAAGGTGATTTTCTAAAAAAACAATGTTAATGTTTTAATTAAATAAAACATCCTAGGAAAATCGGTTCAAAAAGCCGAAATAAACCACCAACGACTAACAGGTCCGCTTGTCTGGCGCATATATAGGGTGTGGGATGGCGACAAAACACGTTCCTCGATTTTTGTAGTGACGGTTAATCGGTTGCCCCATTTTCATTCCCATTCTGCTTGTTTCTTTCGTTGAGCGACTATTCCAGTTTTGAAATGTTTGTGAAGTTTAAATATGTTCTAGAATTTAAAAATATTCTTGAATTATAAACATGTTATTAAATCTAAAACTGTTCTGATATTAAAAAAATTCACGAACCTACAAAGATGTTCGTGAACTTAAACTGATTCACAATTAAAAACTGTTAATGAATCTAAAAAACATTTACCAATTTCAAATATTTTACCGAATATTAAAGAATCATGATTTTTTAAATTTTATTTTTTAAATGTTAATTTTTTAAATGTCCACATATGTTTTAAATTAAAAATATGAACAAGAAACAGAAAAAGAGAAAATGGAAATAATATAAAAAGTAGAAAAGTGAAAGGAAAACCCCAGGCAGAAAACTGAAAAAGATTGCCTAAAAAAGAAAACTGAAAAACAAAGACAAAACAATTAAGACCATACAAACTGAAAAATTCGAGAAGAAAACCCAGAGTATGCAGACCATTACGAGGGAGGGAGTTGCATAATTGCTTGACTCACTTAAAAAATTGCTTTACGTGCCCCGCTCCACACGCGGACTAGGTGAAGGAAATATGCCCTAGAGGCAATAATAAAGTTATTATTTATTTCCTTATATCATGATAAATGTTTATTATTCATGCTAGAATTGTATTAACCGGAAACATAATACATGTGTGAATACATAGACAAACAGAGTGTCACTAGTATGCCTCTACTTGACTAGCTCGTTGATCAAAGATGGTTGTGTTTCCTGGCCATAGACATGAGTTGTCATTTGATTAACGGGATCACATCATTAGGAGAATGATGTGATTGACTTGACCCATTCCGTTAGCTTAGCACTCGATCGTTTAGTATGTTGCTATTGCTTTCTTCATGACTTATACATGTTCCTATGACTATGAGATTATGCAACTCACATTTACCGGAGGAACACTTTGTGTGCTACCAAACGTCACAACGTATCTGGGTGATTATAAAGGTGCTCTACAGGTGTCTCCAAAGGTACTTGTTGGGTTGGAGTATTTCGAGATTAGGATTTGTCACTCCGATTGTCGGAGAGGTATCTCTGGGCCCACTCAGTAATACACATCACTATAAGCCTTGAAGCATTGTGACTAATGAGTTAGTTGCGGGATGATGTATTACGGAACGAGTAAAGAGACTTGCCGGTAACGAGATTGAACTAGGTATCGAGATACCGACGATCGAATCTCGGGCAAGTAACATACCGATGACAAAGGGAACAACGTATGTTGTTATGCGGTCTGACCGATAAAGATCTTCGTAGAATATGTGGGAACCAATATGAGCATCCAGGTTCCGCTATTGGTTATTGACCGGAGAGGTGTCTCGGTCATGTCTACATAGTTCTCGAACCCGTAGGGTCCGCACGCTTAACGTTACGATGCAGTTATATTATGAGTTTATATGTTTTGATGTACCGAAGGTTGTTCGGAGTCCCGGATGTGATCACGGACATGACGAGGAGTCTCGAAATGGTCAAGACATAAAGATTGATATATTGGAAGCCTATGTTTGGACATCGGAAGTGTTCCGGGTGAAATCGGGATTTTTCCGGAGTACCGGGAGGTTACCGGAACCCCCCCGGTAACTTAATGGGCCTTATTGGGCCTAGGTGGAAGAGAGGAGAGGAGGCCAGGGCAGGGCCGCGCGCCCCTTCCCCCCCAGTCCGAATAGAACAAGGAGAGGGGGGCGGCGCCCCCCCTTCCTTCCTCCCCTCCACCTTTTCCCCTTCCTCTCCTAGTCCAACATGGAAAGGCGGGAGTCCTACTCCCGGTAGGAGTAGGACTCCTCCTGGCGCGCCTCTCCTCCCTTGGCCGGCGGCCTCCCCCTTGCTCCTTTATATACGGGGGCAGGGGGGCACCTCTCTACACACAATTGATCAACGATCTTTTAGCCGTGTGCGGTGCCCCCCTCCACCATATTACACCTCGATAATATCGTAGCGGAGCTTAGGCGAAGCCCTGCGTCGGTAGAACATCATCATCGTCACCACACCGTCGTGCTGACGAAACTCTCCCTCAACACTCGGCTGGATCGGAGTTCGAGGGACGTCATCGAGCTGAACGTGTGCTGAACTCGAAGGTGCCGTGCGTTCGGTACTTGATCGGTCGGATCGTGAAGACGTACGACTACATCAACCGCGTTGTGTTAACGCTTCCGCTTTCGGTCTATGAGGGTACGTGGACAACACTCTCCCCTCTCGTTGCTATGCATCACCATGATCTTGCGTGTGCGTAGAATTTTTTTGAAATTACTACGTTCCCCAACAGTGGTATCAGAGCCAGGTTTTATGCGTTGATGTAATATGCACGAGTAGAACACAAGTGAGTTGTGGGCGATATAAGTCATACTGCTTACCAGCATGTCATATTTTGGTTCAGCGGTATTGTGAGATGAAGCGGCCCGGACCGACATTACGCGTACGCTTACGCGAGACTGGTTTCACCGTTGCGAGCACTCGTTGCTTAAAGGTGACTGGCGGGTGTCTGTCTCTCTCACTTTAGTTGAACCGAGTATGGCTACGCCCGGTCCTTGCGAAGGTTAAAACAGCACCAACTTGACAAACTATCGTTGTGGTTTTGATGCGTAGGTAAGAACGGTTCTTGCTAAGCCCGTAGCAGCCACGTAAAACTTGCAACAACAAAGTAGAGGACGTGTAACTTGTTTTTGCAGGGCATGTTGTGATGTGATATGGTCAAGACGTGATGCTATATTTTATTGTATGAGATGATCATGTTTTGTAACCAAGTTATCGGCAACTGGCAGGAGCCATATGGTTGTCGCTTTATTGTATGAAATGCAATCGCCATGTAATTGTTTTACTTTATCACTAAGCGGTAGCGATAGTCGTAAAAGAATTAGTTGGCGAGACGACAACGATGCTATGATGGAGATCAAGGTGTCGCGCCGGTGACGACGGTGATCATGACGGTGCTTCGGAGATGGAGATCACAAGCACAAGATGATGATGGCCATATCATATCACTTATATTGATTGCATGTGATGTTTATCTTTTATGCATCTTATCTTGCTTTGATTGACGGTAGCATTATAAGATGATCTCTCACTAAAATTTCAAGATAACAGTGTTCTCCCTGAGTATGCACCATTGCGAAAGTTCTTCGTGCTGAGACACCACGTGATGATCGGGTGTGATAGGCTCTACGTTCAAATACAACGGGTGCAAAACAGTTGCACACGCGAAATACTCAGGTTAAACTTGACGAGCCTAGCATATGCAGATATGGCCTCGGAACACGGAGACCGAAAGGTCGAGCGTGAATCATATAGTAGATATGATCAACATAGTGATGTTCACCATTGAAACTACTCCATCTCACGTGATGATCGGACATGGTTTAGTTGATTTGGATCACGTAATCACTTAGATGATTAGAGGGATGTCTATCTAAGTGGGAGTTCTTAAGTAATATGATTAATAGAACTTAAATTTATCATGAACTTAGTACCTGATAGTATCTTGCTTGTCTATGTTAATTGTAGATAAATGGCCCGTGCTGTTGTTCCGTTGAATTTTAATGCGTTCCTTGAGAAAGCAAAGTTGAAAGATGATGGTAGCAATTACACGGACTGGGTCCATAACTTGAGGATTATCCTCATTGCTGCACAGAAGAATTACATCCTGGAAGCACCGCTAGGTGCCAGGCCTCCTGCAAGAGCAACACCGGAAGTTATGAACGTCCGGCAGAGCAAAGCTGATGACTACTCGATAGTTCAGTGTGCCATGCTTTACGGCTTAGAACCGGGTCTTCAACGACATTTTGAACGTCATGGAGCATATGAGATGTTCCAGGAGTTGAAGTTAATATTTCAAGCAAATGCCCGGATTGAGAGATATGAAGTCTCCAATAAGTTCTACAGCTACAAGATGGAAGAGAATAGTTCCGTCAGTGAGCATATACTCAAAATGTCTAGGTATAATAATCACTTGATTCAACTGGGAGTTAATCTTCCGGATGATAGCGTCATTGACAGAATTCTTCAATCACTGCCACCAAGCTACAAGAGCTTCGTGATGAACTATAACATGCAAGGGATGAATAAGACAATTCCCGAGCTCTTCGCAATGCTAAAGACAGCGGAGGTAGAAATCAAAAAGGAGCATCAAGTGTTGATGGTCAATAAGACCACTAGTTTCAAGAAAAAGGGCAAAGGGAAGAAGAAGGGGAACTTCAAGAAGAACAGCAAGCAAGTTGTTGTTCAGGAGAAGAAACCCAAGTCTGGACCTAAGCCTGAAACTGAGTGCTTCTACTGCAAGCAGACTGGTCACTGGAAGCGGAACTGCCCCAAGTATTTGGCGGATAAGAAGGATGGCAAGGTTAACAAAGGTATATGTGATATACATGTTATTGATGTGTACCTTACTAATGCTCGCAGTAGCACCTGGGTATTTGATACTGGTTCTGTTGCTAATATTTGCAACTCAAAACACGGGCTACGGATTAAGCGAAGATCGGCTAAGGACGAGGTGACGATGCGCGTGGGAAATGGTTCCAAAGTCGATGTGATCGCGGTCGGCACGCTACCTCTACATCTACCTTCGGGATTAGTTTTAGACCTAAATAATTGTTATTTGGTGCCAGCGTTAAGCATGAACATTATATCTGGATATTGTTTGATGCGAGACGGTTATTCATTTAAATCAGAGAATAATGGTTGTTCTATTTATCTTTTATGGTCATGCACCCTTGAAGAGTGGTCTATTTTTGTTGAATCTCGATAGTAGTGATACACATATTCATAATATTGACGCCAAAAGATGCAGAGTTGATAATGATAGTGCAACTTATTTGTGGCACTGCCGTTTAGGTCATATCGGTGTAAAGCGCATGAAGAAACTCCATAATGATGGACTTTTGGAATCACTTGATTATGAATCACTTGGTACTTGCGAACCGTGTCTCATGGGCAAGATGACTAAAACACCGTTCTCCGGTCCTATGGAGAGAACAACTGATTTGTTGGAAATCATACATACAGATGTATGTGGTCCGATGAATATTGAGGCTCGTGGCGGATATCGTTATTTTCTCACCTTCACAGATGATTTGAGCAGATATGGGTATATCTACTTAATGAAACATAAGTCTGAAACATTTGAAAAGTTCAAAGAATTTCAGAGCGAAGTTGAAAATCATCGTAACAAGAAAATAAAGTTTCTACGATCAGATCGTGGAGGAGAATATTTGAGTTACGAGTTTGGCCTACATTTGAAACAATGCGGAATAGTTTCGCAACTCACGCCACCCGGAACACCACAACGTAATGGTGTGTCCGAACGTCGTAATCGTACTTTACTAGATATGGTGCGATCTATGATGTCTCTTACTGATTTACCGCTATCGTTTTGGGGTTATGCTTTAGAGACGGCTGCATTCACTCTAAATAGGACACCATCGAAATCCGTTGAAACGACACCTTATGAACTATGGTTTGGCAAGAAACCAAAGTTGTCGTATCTTAAAGTTTGGGGTTGCGATGCTTATGTGAAGAAACTTCAACCTGATAAGCTCGAACCTAAATCGGAGAAATGTGTCTTCATAGGATACCCAAAGGAGACTGTTGGGTACACCTTCTATCACAGATCCGAAGGCAAGACATTCGTTGCTAAGAATGGATCCTTTCTAGAGAAGGAGTTTCTCTCGAAAGAAGTGAGTGGGAGGAAAGTAGAACTTGATGAGGTAACTGTACCTACTCCCTTATTGGAAAGTAGATCATCACAGAAATCAGTTTCTGCGACACCTACACCAATTAGTGAGGAAGTTAATGATAATGATCATGAAACTTCAGATCAAGTTATTACTGAACCTCGTAGGTCAACCAGATTAAGATCCGCACCAGAGTGGTACGGTAATCCTGTTCTTGAGGTTATGTTGCTAGACCATGACGAACCTACGAACTATGAAGAAGCGATGGTGAGCCCAGATTCCGCAAAATAGCTTGAGGCCATGAAATCCGAGATGGGATCCATGTATGAGAACAAAGTATGGACTTTGGTTGACTTGCCCGATGATCGGCAAGCCATTGAAAATAAATGGATCTTCAAGAAGAAGACTGATGCTGACGGTAATGTTACTGTCTATAAAGCTCGACTTGTTGCGAAAGGTTTTCGACAAGTTCAAGGGATTGACTACGATGAGACCTTCTCACCCGTAGCGATGCTTAAGTCTGTCCGAATCATGTTAGCAATTGCCGCATTTTATAATTATGAAATTTGGCAAATGGATGTCAAAACTGCATTCCTGAATGGATTTCTGGAAGAAGAGTTGTATATGATGCAACCGGAAGGTTTTGTCGATCCAAAGGGAGCTAACAAAGTTTGCAAGCTCCAGCGATCCATTTATGGACTGGTGCAAGCCTCTCGGAGTTGGAATAAACGCTTTGATAGTGTGATCAAAGCATTTGGTTTTATACAGACTTTTGGAGAAGCCTATATTTACAAGAAAGTGAGTGGGAGCTCAGTAGCATTTTTGATATTATATGTGGATGACATATTGCTAATTGCAAATGATATAGAGTTTCTGGATAGCATAAAGGGATACTTGAATAAGAGTTTTTCAATGAAAGACCTCGGTGAAGCTGCATATATATTTGGCATCAAGATCTATAGAGATAGATCAAGACGTTTAATTGGACTTTCACAAAGCACATACCTTGACAAAGTTTTGAAGAAGTTCAAAATGGATCAAGCAAAGAAAGGGTTCTTGCCTGTACTACAAGGTGTGAGATTGAGTAAGACTCAATGCCTGACCACTGCAGAAGATAGAGAGAAGATGAAAGATGTTCCCTATGCTTCAGCCATAGGCTCTATCATGTATGCTATGCTGTGTACCAGACCTGATGTGTGCCTTGCTATAAGTTTAGCAGGGAGGTACCAAAGTAATCCAGGAGTGGATCACTGGACAGCGGTCAAGAACATCCTGAAATACCTGAAAAGGACTAAGGATATGTTTCTCGTTTATGGAGGTGACAAAGAGCTCATCGTAAATGGTTACGTTGATGCAAGCTTTGACACTGATCCGGACGATTCTAAATCGCAAACTGGATACGTATTTACATTGAACGGTGGAGCTGTCAGTTGGTGCAGTTCTAAGCAAAGTTTCGTGGCGGGATCTACATGTGAAGCGGAGTACATAGCTGCTTCGGAAGCAGCAAATGAAGGAGTCTGGATGAAGGAGTTCATATCCGATCTAGGTGTCATACGTAGTGCATCGGGACCAATGAAAATCTTTTGTGACAATACTGGTGCAATTGCCTTAGCAAAGGAATCCAGATTTCACAAGAGAACCAAGCACATCAAAAGACGCTTCAATTCCATCCGGGATTTAGTTCAGGTGGGAGACATAGAAATTTGCAAGATACATACGGATCTGAATGTTGTAGACCCGTTGACTAAGCCTCTTCAACGAGCAAAACATGATCAGCACCAAGACTCCATGGGTGTAAGAATCATTACTGTGTAATCTAGATTATTGACTCTAGTGCAAGTGGGAGACTGAAGGAAATATGCCCTAGAGGCAATAATAAAGTTATTATTTATTTCCTTATATCATGATAAATGTTTATTATTCATGCTAGAATTGTATTAACCGGAAACATAATACATGTGTGAATACATAGACAAACAGAGTGTCACTAGTATGCCTCTACTTGACTAGCTCGTTGATCAAAGATGGTTGTGTTTCCTGGCCATAGACATGAGTTGTCATTTGATTAACGGGATCACATCATTAGGAGAATGATGTGATTGACTTGACGTATTCCGTTAGCTTAGCACTCGATTGTTTAGTATGTTGCTATTGCTTTCTTCATGACTTATACATGTTCCTATGACTATGAGATTATGCAACTCCCGTTTACTGGAGGAACACTTTGTGTGCTACCAAACGTCACAACGTAACTGGGTGATTATAAAGGTGCTCTACAGGTGTCTCCAAAGGTACTTGTTGGGTTGGCGTATTTCGAGATTAGGATTTGTCACTCCGATTGTCGGAGAGGTATCTCTGGGCCCACTCAGTAATACACATCACTATAAGCCTTGCAAGCATTGTGACTAATGAGTTAGTTGCGGGATGATGTATTACGGAACGAGTAAAGAGACTTTCCGGTAACGAGATCGAACTAGGTATCGAGATACCGACGATCGAATCTCGGGCAAGTAACATACCGATGACAAAGGGAACAACGTATGTTGTTATGCGGTCTGACCGATAAAGATCTTCGTAGAATATGTGGGAACCAATATGAGCATCCAGGTTCCGCTATTGGTTATTGACCGGAGAGGTGTCTCGGTCATGTCTACATAGTTCTCGAACCCGTAGGGTCCGCACGCTTAACGTTACGATGACAGTTATATTATGAGTTTATATGTTTTGATGTACCGAAGGTTGTTTGGAGTCCTGGATGTGATCACGGACATGACGAGGAGTCTCGAAATGGTCGAGACATAAAGATTGATATATTGGAAGCCTATGTTTGGACATCAGAAGTGTTTCGGGTGAAATCAGGATTTTTCCGGAGTACCGGGAGGTTACCGGAACGCCCCCCCGGTAACTTAATGGGCCTTATTGGGCCTAGGTGGAAGAGAGGAGAGGAGGCCAGGGCAGGGCCGCGCGCCCCTCCCCCCCAGTCCGAATAGAACAAGGAGAGGGGGGCGGCGCCCCCCCTTCCTTCCTCCCCTCCACCTTTTCCCCCTTCCTCTCCTAGTCCAACATGGAAAGGGGGGAGTCCTACTCCCGGTAGGAGTAGGACTCCTCCTGGTGCGCCTCTCCTCCCTTGGCCGGCGGCCTCCCCCTTGCTCCTTTATATACGGGGGCAGGGGTGCACCTCTCTACACACAATTGATCAACGATCTTTTAGCCGTGTGCGGTGCCCCCCTCCACCATATTACACCTCGATAATATCGTAGCGGAGCTTAGGCGAAGCCCTGCGTCGGTAGAACATCATCATCGTCACCACGCCGTCGTGCTGACGAAACTCTCCCTCAACACTCGGCTGGATCGGAGTTCGAGGGACGTCATCGAGCTGAACGTGTGCTGAACTCGGAGGTGCCGTGCGTTCGGTACTTGATCGGTCGGATCGTAAGACGTACGACTACATCAACCGCGTTGTGTTAACGCTTGCATAGATTTTTTTTGAAATTACTACGTTCCCCAACACTAGGATCCCCCAACACGAAGGAGTCTACGACCGCGAATGCTGAGCATAATTGATTTGATGCCAACATTCAACATTGTCAATATTTGGCAAGCCACATCCGGTAAAATCAAAAGTTATCAAAAATTGACAACTTTTTGTCAGATTGACAAGAAAAATTGGTAGCCAACCAGTCCCAAGCCAACATTTGGCATTTGCCAAACATTGGCATGCCAACTTTTGGCATCGAACCAATTATGCTCACAATATCTCGCATATATCAAGTATGGCATCTCTCTCGCGTGAAAGCAGAGCGCATATCACTACTAGAATCCACTTATTTGCCGTCTGCCACCTCTTTGCCGTCTGCTGGCTGACGGCAAAGAAGGTCTTTGCCGTCAGCCGCAGGAAAACAGACGGCAAAGATGTGGCTGATGGCAAACGAAGTCTTTACCATCAGCCAGTTCTTTGCCGTCCGCTGACTGACGGCAAAGAATCTTTGCCGTCCGCTAGCAGACGGCAAAGAGGTGGGTGGGTCTAGTTATTGTTTAACCAACTCAAGCCCACCGGCCCCACCTCTTTGCCGTCCGCAAGCGGACGGCAAAGAAACTTTGCCGACCGTTGGCAGACGGCAAAGAGGCGGCTACGTTAACGGCCGTCCCGCCCCGTCTCTTCTCCCCACTCTCTCATTCGTCCCTACCCACACCCGCGCCGCCGCCGCCGACCCCGTCTGCCGTAGCCGGCCGCCCCGCCGCCCCACACCCCTCCCCTGTGGCGCCCCGACCTCCACCGCACCCTCGCCGCCTCTTCCACATCGCCCCGCCCACACCAGCCCGTGCCGCCGCCGCCGACCCCGTCCGGCGTAGCCGGCCTCCCCGCCGCCCCGCACCCCTCCCCAACCTCCATCGCGGCCCCGCCGCTCCTTCCACGTCGGCCAGCCGCGCCGCGGCCGTCCAGTCCCCGTACCGCCGCGCCCGTCCCCGCCCCCGACCCCCGACCAACCGCCGCTGCCGCTGCAGCCGCGGGTCGACCGCCCCCCGAGGAGCGCCGCCCATCGCTGCCCCTCCCCTCCCCATCGCTGCACCGCCCCGTCGCCGCCCCCCACGGTGAGCCCCTGCCGCCCCCCCTGTGTCCTATTTTCTTTTCTGTTTTTTTGTTTTTCTTTTCTGTTTAGATATGGTTTTTTAGTTTAAGTTTTTTCAGTTTAGAATTAATTAGTTTAGGTTATTTAGTTTAATTAGTTTAGGTTTAATTAGTTTAAATAGTTTAGTTTTAATTAGTTTAGTTTTTTAGTTTAGGTTTAATTTTATATAGTTAGCTAGATTAGATTAATTAGATTGGATTATATTAGACTAGTGTTAGGTTTTAGTTAAATAGTCGTAATTAAAGGAAGTGAAAAAAGATGAAAAAAGAAGACGAAAAGTAGAATAAGTAGAAGGGGGAAGAAGAAGAAGAAGAAGAAGAGGAGGAGGAGGAGGAGGAGAAAGAAGAAGAAGAAGAAGAAGAAGAAGAAGAAGAAGAAGAAGAAGAAGAAGAAGAAGAAAAGAAGTAGAAGACGGGGGATGAGAAGAAGTAGAAGAATGGGAAGAAGTAGAAGTAGTAGAAGAATGAGAAGACCCCCTGACCCCCCAACCCCGACACCACACCCCGACACTCGACCCCGACTCCACCCCGACACCCGACCCCCTAACCCCCTGACCCCGACACGACACCCCGACCCCCCGACCCCGAAACAGCACCCCGACCCCGACACGGCACCCCGACACCGACACGACACCCCGACCCCCGACACGACACCCCCGACACCCCGACCCCGAGACCCCGACCCCGACCCCGACCCCGACACCCCGACCTCGAGCCTGACCCGACACCCCGACCCCGACACCGACACGGCACCCCGACCCCGACCCGACACCCCGACCCCGAGACCCCGACCCCGACACGGCACCCCGACACCGACACGACACCCCGACCCCCGACACCTCCCGAAAAGGTGTTCTTTGGCCTTCCAGAGGCCGACGGGGTCATATATTTGTGAATTATTAGTTAGGTCATATATTTTTCGATTTTGTTATGAAAAACATCATATATAATTGTGTTGATCGGGTAGTTTTAAATGTGCAGTTGTTTCATCGCTGCGAGGTTTGGTGTTCGACGACCTCGCCGTGCGTTTGACGAGCTATGCCCCTTCGTTCGTGGGTGAGCACAAATGACATGTCCGCCTCCCCCATTATTTATTTGATCTATTCCGATGAAACTTGATAGCTAGCTATATATGTGTCTTGAATCATCAGTATGCGTAACCAATATGTGTCTCCCGTTCGAAAGCGTCATAGTTATAAATATGCATGCATTTGCATATTTATAACCTTGATTCTTTCGAATTGTCCAACGCTATCCATGGACAACCCGAGTATGTTTAGATTGGGTTCGTTTTCCCATATGCTTTGCTCCGGATCCGACGCATAAACTTCGTCAGTGCCTCCCCTGTTGTTCTCCGGGTACACATCCTCTCTGTTTATTGCAGAGACGTGTATCAGGAGAACAGCGGGGAGGTGCTGCTGAAATTTTGCGTAGGATCCGGAGCATAGCATGGGAAAATGAACCCAATCTAAACATACTCGGGTGGGATTAGGACCTATCATTACCTATTAGAGTGTAGGTTGCATGGACGTAATAAAATTGACAAAGTAGATCAACTGATGAATATATACATGGTGAATTATATATATATATATATATATTTGTTGTGTGTCTAGTAGCTCTGAAAGTCAAGATGAGTGATCGTGCGTGGATGTACACCGGTCACACTGGTCAGAACAAATGGAGCACTGAATGGTTCACAAAAACCAAGGGGTTTGTGCGAGCCGCATTTGCAAATGGCCAGAGGAAAACCTGGTGCCCCTGTTTACGGTGCGGCAATTGGGAAAAGAGGACAGAGGCTGAAATGGGCAAACACCTGCAGAAGAGTGGTTTTACGCCCGATTATACGGTGTGGACATTTCATGGTGAGTCTGCCCAACGTGACCGAGCTGAGGTGGATCGTCGTCGCACCGACGAGCATGGTACCGGGATGGAAAACATGGTGCAAGACTTCACCCCAAAACATTGAAGTAGACAGCGACAGTGAATCCGACATCACCCCAGAGGAGGAACAAGAAGAGCCGGAACAAGAAGAGGTTACTGCTGCGGATGACCTGTCATTGCTTGACCGATTACGTCAAGGTGGCCTTCCTCATGTTGATGCCACTGAACCCTATGAGCCCGTCATTGATTATAGTGATGATGATGATTATGCATTTATTGATGATACTGATCGAGATTATTAGTAGTGTCAGGTATTAAATTTTTTAATGTTGTACTTGATGATGACACACTTAAGTGATACACATATTATTATTCGTGTCGGTCTTTTTTTTTATGTTGTACTAATTTCGTTTACTGTTTGTCATGGCAGGTGTTGAAAGATGGTGGGCGCTGGTCGGGAGCGCGCCAAGGCCCCTTCTTCGCCGGCGCGTGGTCTGTCGATTCCAGACGCACCTCTCCGCCGAGCGTTGCTGGACAGTATGGCCACACCGCCGGGCCCTTCTTCGTCGACCGCGGTGCCCAGCGGGGGACGAGGTAGGAAGAGAGGAGGTGGGGCACGTGGTCGCGGGAGAGGAGGTAGGGTGACTGCTACGGCGCCTTCCTCGCCACCACCCCCAGTTGTTTCACCCGAGCACGTGACTGCTTGGGTGGACTCGTCCGAGGAGGAGGCTACACGGACTCCGGTCCACGAGCCTCCGGTCCACGGGTCTTGGGCCCACGAGCCTCGGGTCGACTGGCCTTCGGCCCACGAGACCCCGGAGGAGCACACTTCCGGATGGGGTACCTGGCCGGATCAGCCCGAGGAGCCGAGTGGCCATGCTGATGATGGCGGGGAGCCGACTGATCTTGAGGAGGAGGGTGGCACCGTCTACCAGCGTGGTGCTACACGGCTCCCGTCCGTGCCGGCGACCCGCGAGCAGAGGTGGTTGATTTTCCCTGATGGGGAGAGGTACGTAAGTGCATTTAATATTTTTGTACCTTCTGCATTCACGTTTCTTCAAATAACTAATGCGTTGGCCTTGTCATGCTGCAGGGGTTGGGACCACCATCATAGTGTCCGCTGGCCCAACTCCGTCCTTGGAGTTCTTTGCCGGCAAAACTTTCCGGGGTTTGTCACGTTGCCTGGTGAGGGTAGGCTTCCAGAGCTTGGATTGAGCTGGGAGCACTACGTGGCTGCCCCGGCCCCGCCGGATGAGATTATCGACGGTGTCGTGTGCGACACGAGGGCAGACATGGTGATCAGAAAGTTCTGGGTAATTTCTCCTTTACACATTTAAAAATCTTCAACTAGCTAGTTATTAATTGTACTAATCAATATTGTCTCATTTGATTGCAGACATTCTACAGGTGTGAGGAGGGATACGAGGAGGACGCGGCACATGTTATCGAGAACGTCTGCAAGCGCCTACTCTAGAACTTACGGCACGAGGCTCGGGTGCAGGCTGTCGAGACTACTACGCCTTGCGTGGTATCAAGAAGACCAAGCCGGCGTGCCGCGATAAGTTCCTGAGTAAGGAGCAGTACATGAAGGTAATTCTTAAGGCCTTCTACTTAAGTTCCTTCATTTAGTAATTCTTAGCCGTAGCGCTCAAGTTTCTATTTGCTAACTTAGGCGCCTCCGAGATGGTGTGCGGATCGGATGGATTGTTGGGAGGTGTTGGTCGATGAGTGGTGCTCAAAAGAATGGCTAGCCCTCCACAACGAGGCCAAGGACAAACGTGCCCAAATGGAAGGTGTGCCACACCATCAAGGCAGCTCCAACTTATATCAGTTCGGGCGCAACTGGGTATGTGGTTTGCTTCATGATTCATGCAATTCATTCATCATGCTAGCTTGAGCCCTTTAATTACTAATTTTCATTGTTTCTCTCTTTCAGGCACGCTACAATAAGGCAGATAAGGTGCCAGAGGTGTACGACCTGTATGCCATGGCCCACACTGCCTCTTTCAAGAAAGTCAAGGCTTTCTCTTAGTCTGACCTCGATGATGCAAACAACTTCACCAAAATCTCCTCCCACAACAAGCTCGTGAGATATAGAGATGAGGGGAAGGCGAGGAAAGGGGAGGACTTTAACCCGAGCCAGGGTCCCATTGATCCAGAGCTGGTGATGATATCTGGTGGCGGGAGGTCCCATGGCTCCATAGCCATTGGAGATGGACTTATCCGTTGTCCTAGCACTCTCCCGGAGATCAAGGCGCGCCAGTCGAGCTCCGCTCCTGAGATAAGGCCTCGTGAACGGCCAGTGCAACTCGCCATCAAGGTTAGTGATACGTACTCAGTTATCTTTCTCCCATTACATTGTGTGCGCTTCCATCAATGATTACAAATGGTCATGTGAGTGGTGTTGCAGGCTGCTATACAGACTGAGAGAGATAGAACGGAGAAACTTCTGGCGGAGGCGGCGGAGAGGCAGCGGGAGATGGAGGAGAGGACGAGAAAGATGATGGAGGAGGAGAGGGCACGGAATGACATGCAGGCAAGGGCCATGTACGAGCTCCTTGTGGTAAGTTTCTTCTGTAGATTACTTGCTAGTCTTAACATTTGAGTCTCATTACTAACTAGTATGACTCTGTTGTGAAAACCAAATGTGCAGTCTGTGTGCGAGAAGTCCGGTCAGCCCGCTCCGCCGATGCCAGTGATTGCTCCTGGGAGCACGGTGAGTTTAATTTGAATGGACATTACTTGCTAGTCTTAACATTTGAGTGTCATAATGCTAACGAGACATTGGAAATGATCTTTGGTGCAGCTTAACTCCAGAAACGCATTGCACGATCCTTCTCCAGGTAGCGGCACTAGCCACCCCGCTCCTACACCTCCCTGATCACGGTAAGTTTCTCTAGTGTTTTGCTTAACAAATGCATAAAGACCTAGACTTAGCTTTATTTCCTCCAATATGCTTACCATAATGACCTAGAGTTAGCTTCTTTTCCTCCAAAATGACCCATTTTACCTAGGTTAGCTTATAAATGATGTAGTTCATCCAAGTTAGCTCAAAAATGACCCATTTTACCTAGATTAGCTCCTAAATGATCCATTTTACCTACGTTAGCTTTAAAATGGCCCATTTCACCTAGGTTAACTCCAAAATGACCCATCTTACCTAGGTTATCTCATAAACAATCCATTTCAACTAATTTAGCTCATAAATGATCCATTTGACCCAAGTTAGCTAAAAAACGATCCATTTCACCTAAATTAGCTCTTAAATGATCCATTTCACCTAAGTTAGCTCAAAAAGATCCATTTCAACTAAATTAGCTCAAAAAAGATCCATTTCAATTAAATTAGCTCATAAATGATCCATTTCAACAAAGTTAGCTAAAAAACGATCCATTTCAACTAAGTTAGCTCATAAATGATCCATTTGACCTAAGTGAGCTAAAAAACGATCCATTTCACCTTAGTTACCTAAAAAAACGATCCATTTGACCTTAGTTAGCTCATAAACGACCCATTTCAACTTAGTTAGCTCATATATGATCCATTTCACATAAGTTAGCCCATAAATGACATACTCTTCTTGTTCTAGTCTTCTTCTTGTTCTAGTCACCTATTTCTAACTTTCTTATTTTTCATTTTGCAGATTTCATTCACTTGACGAAAGCTTGCATAGATGGAGTGCTCCTTATCCCTTTCTCTGTTTCTTTTGTATCGTTGAACTATGCATGTATCTTGGTAGTTGGATGAACTATGCTACGTATGATGGAACTTGGTAGTTGGATGGAACATATGTGATGGAACTATATATGATGGAACTCTGCATGTTGGATATCTTATATGTTTGCTGTGAAAATTGTTGTCATATATATCATATATATCTTATATGTTTGCTGTGAAATATATCTGTATATGTCATATATATTTGTGATGCAAATTGTTGGATTTAATAAAAAACAGAAAAAAGAGCCAATATGCAGGCTCTTTGCCGTCTGCCACCGACGGCAACGGGCTCTTTGCCGTCTGTCGCGGACGGCAAAGAGGCCACGTGGCATCCAGCTGTGCTTCCTGGGAGCTGACCCATTTGGTCAATTTGCCTACAGTGGCAGACGGCAAAGAGTAAAAGAGTTTGCCGTCAGCCGCGGACGGCAAAGGCCTGCCATGTGGTGATGTGTAGATGACATCATATGGCGGACGGCAAAGACACTAGAAAGTTTGTCGTCCGCTAGCGGACGGCAAAGGCACTAGAAAACCGCCAGCGGACGGCAAAGGACTGCCGTTAGCCACTTAACGGACTGAGAGCACAATTTTTGCCGTCCGCTCTCTTTACCGTCCGCCGCAGACGGCAAAGGCCTTTGCCGTCAGCCGCCAGGAAGCAGACGGCAAAGCAGCTGTTTACCGTAGCCTACTTTGCCGGAGCCTTTTGCCGTCCGCGGCTGACGGTAAAGGCCTTTGCCGTCCGCCGTTCGTGCCTTTGCCGTCCGCCGTGGCAGACGGCAAAATAGCTGTTTCCTGTAGTGTATAGGGCCGGCCCATTATTGAGGTTGATCGCTCACTCGCTTAACATAGTGTTTGCTCCGGACTTTTTCTTCTTTTGGTCTTTTCTCTGCACCTGTTACCTTCGGTTTTCTGTTTTTGCATCGTTCTTCGTCATTTATTTCACGATATTTATGGTTTTTCTTCGTTTTTTCTTTCCCGGTGTTTACTGGCTTTTCTTTGTTTTTGTCTGTTTCGTTGTGTTTTTTTGTTGTTTTATTGGTTTTCTTTGCACTCCCTTCGATACGTATTACTTGCTGCTCAAACCGGATATATCTAGATGTACTTCATTGATAGGTATGTACATCCGTTTGAGCGACAAGTAATATGGATCGAAGGCAGAACATAGTTTGTATACAATAGGAACACTTTTTATATACACGTTTAGCATTTCTTAAATACATAATTATTATTTTTGGAAATTTATTTTTTTATGTCTACTTTTTTTCATACATATTGTACATTTTCCTGTATACATAGGGAATATTTTTTTATATACAAGTTAAACTTTTTTGGAAATACATGATTAACATTTTTTTAAACATATATTTTGACATTTACTTTTTTCATAAACATTCTACATTTTTTTAAACACGTTCAACATTGTTCAAATATGCGATTAACATTGTTCAAATAGCCCATTATTGAGGACTATTTTATATATACACGTTCAACATTGTTCAAATATGCGATTAACATTTTTTACGACTTATATCTTCTGATGTCTACTTTTTTTCATACACATTGTACATTTTTTATACATTTTTCATATACATAGGATACATTTTCTTGTATGCACATTCAATAGTTTTGAAATGCATGTTTATCCTTTTTTTAAAGGAAAACTTATAATTGTTATTTAGGCCTATATTTTTCATACACATTGTATAGTTTTCTATATACATATACCTTTATTGGAATGCATGATTAATATTTTCAAAAACTCATGTATTTTTTTGTAATAGATGTTTGTAATATTTGCAAACATTAACAAAAATAAAAAAAAGATAAAGGAGATAGTAAAAACAAAAAATGTAAAACTATGAGCACTTTTGAGGCCAGTGGCTTTCCACGTGCTGGGCCGGCCTAGCCTAGCGCTCGCTTCAGGCGATTCAGCTATATGTCTCACCTTCTTTAGCGCCTTCAGCGTGTGCTCGCGCAAACAGTAAGATAAGAGAGACATAGGCACCGAAATTCTGTTCAGCGCCTTCACTGTCTGCTCGCGCAAACTGGTACACACCCCCTTCCAGCTTGGGCTCAGCCCATTTAGCTCTTTTTCTTTCTCATCGGTTCCTGGACGACTGGTTCACTTTTTTTAACACCGGTTTTCGGAACCTTCTAGATGGTTCCAAAGGTTTTTTGGGGCGGTTTTACCTGATTTTTTCTAGGACAAGTTTATGCCTTTTTTTTCATTTTTTTCTTTTGTTCCTTTTCCATTTTCGTTTTTATCAAAGTCGTGAACTTTTTATCAAAATCCTTTGATTACTAAACCCTTTTTTATTTCTTGAACTTTTTTCAAATTATGAATTTTTAAAATCTTGTAAATTGATGTTCATTTTTTCCATTGTTTTTCAAATTATGAACTTTTCCAAGTCTTGTACCTTTTTCTCAAATTCGTGAACTTTTTCTTTTCCAAATGCCATGAAGATTTTTAACATTTTTGAAGTTTTTTTTTGGTTTTGCAAACTTTTTCATTCTTTCTCAAAATTCAATGGACCACTCTCCATGGTCAATGGCGAATGGTCGATGGTCCACTAGTTAGTAGATTTAACCACCATGCAGCTGGGCCAGCCAATTTACTTTCACGCGTGAGTGCGAGTTAGCTCAACTAGCGTCAGAGGCACTGTATAGGAGCTCTAACATAGGGGCCTCTGTTTACGAGCTCTTCGGTGAAATAACGGCACGAAAATGGGCCGACAACCATAACCATGCTTTGTGCGTCACCCCTCTTCTTTCTCCACTTGATACAAGTGACGCATTGCAGCAATTCCTACAGATATTGTTTTTAGTGGTATTCCTACAGGTCAAATAGGAGGAAAAAGGCATTGAGCCCTAGATTATGGGATGGCCCAAGAATGCAATGCTCAGGTATGGTTTTTTTTTTTTCCGGTTTTAGGAACCATTTAGAAGGTTCTTTTCTTCTTCAGATTTTTTGTTCAGATTCCTTTATAAAAAGTTCAAAATGTCACCAAATTGTTATTTATAAAGTTGTTTGATATAAAAAAATCAAGAATTTATTTTGGACTTTTACAAGAATTTTCAAATTTTAGAAAATTTGATTTTTTAATGAAATGTTCTGATTTTTTTAAAAATTGTTCTCAATAGTCAAGAAATGTTCACATTTTTAAAAATTTCTCAAAACTAAAAAAATGCCTGAAAATATCGGAGTTGGTTCGAATTTTGAAAAAATGTTTTCATAATTCAAAATGTATTCCTATTTCGAAAATTATTCTCAAAACTGAAAAATTGTTCAAAAAATTTAAAATGTTGGCGTTATGTTTTCATTTTTTTAAATCAACTTTTTGAAATAAATAAATTGTTTATATTATTTTTCAACAAAACAATGAAAAATAGATTGAAAATGAGAAAAAAAACACTTCAAACGTACACCATCGAAGAAACCTCGTTTGGTACTATGTTGCTACAACACTCTGAGAATGGGCCGACCTAGTAAGCCGACCTATAACCTATGTTGTGTATAGATTGACAAATTGTTGGGTCTAACCTCTGGGCGACCTATAACTTATGTTGGGTGCCAGGTAAGAAAACAAAGGGAAAGCGGTTTTCTTCAAGCCGAAGGGGAGCCCGGATAATTGAATGAAATTTGGGACAGAACTCCAAAATAACAGATCCTTTCCTTCTAGTTTGTTATTTCAGTTGGACAGCAAGAAATGGGATAATCATTTCAAATCAATTTCTCCTAGTTTTCCTAATTGAATTCTAGTCAGAAAATCAATGAATAGGATTTGGATCAGAAAATCAGGAGAACCATAGATCCTACGCCAACCCTCAATTACCAAGTTCTTACTTCTAACCTATTTTTTTCCCATCTATCTAACTTCCTTGATTGCCTCAAGCCGTGTGAGTTTTACGTCATATTTGACGCGTCGACGGACATATCGGAAGTCCCACGACGAGGGTTTCATTTAAAAGTGCAGCGGCGACTAACTAATCAGAGGGCACTCCTTGGGGGGGGGGGGGGGGGACTTTTGGTGGGCTAGGAATGTCCCACTTGTTTTCCATCTCCTGCAAGTCCTTGGTGTCTTGGCCATCGAGTTTGTTTGCTTTTGAATCATGGTATTTCTTGCGCTAGCCCTTTGATTGAATAAGTGTGTGTTCTTATGACCCGCTGGTAGCCACTCAATTCGGTGGTATAGCTCTACAAGCCTGTCATTTTGACTTCAGCATGGGACGGGCCGACACGATGCGACAATGACCAAAGGTTAGCCGGTTCCTCTTAAACTTCTCTAATATGCTTCCTCACATATCCAAATGAACTAGCTTCCCATCTTGTGAGGGTGTGTGCAAAGAATGGAGTTTACTCTTCACTCATTAAGCGAGTCACAGGGTCCTCCGGTTTCCACCCATACAATCACATTGGCCAACTTTCGGATGTGTCTCCCACATAACATCGTACTCATAGGCACAAGGTAAACTTCTAGGCACGTTCTCACTCAATCAATGGGACAATGATGAGATGTTGAGGGAGTCAAACGAGCAAGCACCACAAACGGAAACATATTACTCCACTCCGAGTTAGCTAAAGCACGATCAAGACAAGGGGACCTCCTTTTTAGTGACGCGAGTCACCCCCCCCCCCCCCCCCCCCCCCCCCAGTGCACGCTTTTATTTTCCCTTTTTCCCTTTTGTTTCTATAGGGATTTCAAAAAATGTTCATGATTATGGAAAAACGTTCCGATTTTTAAAATTATTTTTGGGATTTTGTAAAAGATGTTCATGAATTTGAAAATTGTTTATGAATTCAAAAAATAATGATTTTTTAAAAAAGGGATCCAAAAATATGTGCAAATTCAAAAAATGTTTGTTAATTTCGAAATTTCTCTGAAAATTCAAAAAATTTCTTTGATTCCAAACATGTTTATCGATTCTACAAATATTCACAAATTCAAAATATGCTAGTGAATTTCGGAATATTGTTCCCAAAATTTTAAAAATATTCACATATTTAAAAAATGTTCCAAAAAATGACGCATGGTTACTTGGGAAAAAAAACGCCCCCAACAACTGCCCAATACCGCTAAAAAAATGCTGCCCAATCGTAAAGTTTTTGCACAACACTAAAAATACAGCACAAAATCTCCAAAAAAAAAAAACAGCACAACGGCTAAGCCATTTCCTTCCCGCGCGTCTGCTGCCGCAGCTCCTTCCGCCGCTGCCGCCATGGCCGCCGCCCCTGGAATCCGACAGCACCGTGGAGGATCCGGTCGATTCGGCCGCGAATCGACCTCCTGCTGGGTCGACGGCTGACAAGCAGCGCCCAGCCCCGCCGCGCGCCCAGGACGACGATCAGCGCCACGCTCGATTCGTGGTCGCCGTGCTCGATCCGGCCGGCACCAAGCGCCTGTAGGCCAAGTCGCCCGTGCACGGTCCGCTGTGTTGGAATATTAGGCAAGTTCATGATTAATTCCAGTAAATAATTCATGACTAGAAGAGATACTAGCATGCAATAATCTAGCAAACTAGAAGAACAGCAAGACATGCATAACAGTAGCAAACACGTAACAATAGCTGTAGAAACAGACATGAACAGAGGATGTTGGACGTACTAATCGTTAGCTATTATGGGTGCGACAGTGTTGATGACGATGTTGGCGATGATCTGCTGCTGACGGCGATGAATACGACGATGAGTAGCACCGCCCGACTTGGACGGAAGACGACCCGTGATGACGAATTTGAGCAGTCGCGCACAGCGCTTCCCAAAAACCTAATTCGTCCTTTCCCGGTGCAGGATCGCAAAGACGAACGGTTCCGGAGACCTGCTCTCCCACGCGCCGATGCACGCCGGCGTTTGAGATGGAGTAGACTACGATGGCGGCGCAAGTTGTGAGATGAGGCAAAACCCTAGGTGTTTTTCGGTATATCTCTGGCCGCAGCCGGTAGCTGTATATATATTAGGACCAGAGGCGGTATCGTGTCGCGACCACAATCCCAAACCGACTCGGTTTCTAATTCGTATACTTACCGGACAAGTAATCAAAAACTTGTCTGCCAAGACATAAAAATAAAACGGCAAAAAGAAGCTGCGCTCCTGCAAGGAGACGGACCGGATTTCGGCGGACCATTCACGCGCATGTCGCATGTACGCGCCGCCTCGCCATGCCACGCCACGCCCCGGCCCGGCCCGGCAAGGCGAGGCGAGGCGAGTGAGCGCGCGCGTGTGGTTTTCCCTTTCTCTTCTCACACACCACTTAGAGTGGTGGAGAGAACCCACTATATAAAGAGGTCCAACTCTTCTTCAACTTCTGGGGTGGGACTAAACTTAGCACCACCACTTGCCATTTTACACATGGGCTTTGAGATTTCAGAAATTGCTATGGGCCTAGCCCATTAATTCTAACAATCCCCCACCAGATCTCAAATACCCATTTAGAGATTTGCCTTCTCTCACCACTTGTTTAATATACCAGTGTTTTAGCAGAGACTGTTAAGTTGAACTTCTGCCTAGAACTTTAAGCTACATCCATTCACAACTTGACAATGGACTATGCCTTGAATTGCTAGTTTTGTGTGAACAGGTTTCACTCAAAGTCTTAACCAGTACCTGACCGCCAGTAGGCTACCCCGCGGTTTGGAGCTTATACGTCATACTCCCTCGTCTCTTCGTGAGCTTACTAGAGATCACCCAAATCTCATAGACTGCGACGTTTACAGTCAGAACTCATATAGGTGTGTTCTTTCAAGACTGCTCTGTAGGACAGCATCTTTGCTAATTATAGCCAATAGAACCACATTAAGGCATGTTGCCAACCTGCCTTACAGATCTGAGCCTTACAGCTCTGAGAGTTTTGCATCTTCACTTGGAGACGATCATAAGTTATTACTCTCCTCAGTTAACCAATAGCTTGTTCTTCCCAGATCCTAATTCACGGGATCTCCGATCACAAAGGTTGGGTTACTACTATGGTGTAACATCTATGGGTCTCATACCCATCTCCCTCGATGCAATATCTATCACATTTCGTGATAGTCCCTTTGTAAAGGGATCTGCCAGGTTTTTGTCTGTTTGTATATACGTAACAGTTATTACTCCGGAGTTTCTCAACTTCCTGACAGATTTCAAACGTCTTTTCACGTGTCTTGATGACTTTGCATTATCTTTAGAATTGTTCACTTTAGCGATAACCTTTTGGTTATCACAATTCATAAGAATAGCCGGTACAGGTTTTTCAACAACCGGCAAGTCCATCAAGAGCTCACGCAACCATTCTGCCTCAACAGTAGCTGTGTCCAAAGCAGTTAATTCTGCTTCCATAGTTGACCTCGTCAATATAGTTTGCTTGCAAGACCTCCATGACACTGCGCCACCACCATGAGTAAATACATACCCACTTGTTGTGTAAAGTACATCAACATCGGAGATCCAATTTGAATCACTATATCCTTCTAGCACAGCAGGATGCCCTGAATAAGTAATTCCATAACTCATAGTACCTCTCAGATAGCGCAAGACCCTTTCTAGTGCATGCCAATGATCATCACCCGGGTTGGACATGAACCTACTCAGTTTGCTCACAGCAAAAGAGATATCTGGTCTTGCAGCGCTAGCTAAGTACATGAGTGAACCGACAATTTGAGAGTATCTTAATTGATCTCTCGTTTCTTTCTTGTTCTTTCTGAGTGTCACGCTGGGATCATAAGGTGTTGGAGAAGGCTTGCTATCCATAAAACCGAATCGGTTCAAGACCTTCTCAACATAGTGAGATTGCGTTAATGTAATCCCACTCTCATCCTTAATAAGTTTGATGTTTAGAATTACATCGGCTTCTCCCAGATCTTTCATGTCAAAACTTTTTGATAGAAAAGACTTGACCTCATTAATTGCATTAATGTTTGTACCAAAGATCAGTATGTCGTCCACATACAAACATAATATGACACTATTGCCCCCACCATGGCGATAGTAAACACACCTATCAGCCTCGTTAATGACAAATCCTGCAGAAGTCAGAGTTCTTTCAAACTTCTCATGCCATTGCTTAGGTGCCTGTTTCAGACCATACAAAGATTTTAACAACTTGCACACCTTTCTCTCTTCACCCTTAACCACAAACCCGTCAGGCTGATCCATATAGATCTCCTCTTCCAACTCTCCATTGAGAAAAGCTGTCTTTACATCCATTTGATGAATGATAAGACCATAAGAGGCAGCCAAGGAAAGTAACACCCGAATGGTGGTCATTCTAGCAACGGGTGAATAGGTGTCAAAGTAATCTTCGCCTTCTTTCTGAGTGTAGCCCTTGGCCACTAGCCGCGCCTTGTACTTATCAATAGTACCATCAAGATTTAGCTTCTTTTTGAACACCCACTTACAGCCCACAGGTTTACAACCATATGGTCTATCAGTTAGTTCCCAAGTTCCATTAGAAAGAATTGAGTCCATCTCATTATGAACAGCTTCTTTCCAATCATCTACATCCGGAGATGCATATGCTTCTGCAATCGTCTTGGGTGTGTCGTCCACAAGGTATACAATGAAATCATCACCAAAGGATTTTGCAATCCTTTGTCTCTTGTTCCTTCTAGGAACTTCATTGTTATCCTTCTCAAGGACTTCCTCATGTGATTGTTCGAAATATTCATCAGTTGTACTAGATTCAGGAATTATCTCAGAAGAAAATCTAGCAATGCTATGCATATCTTTCATAGGAAATATGTTCTCAAAAAATGTTGCATCACGAGATTCCATTATAGTATCAACATGCATATCAGGTACTTCAGATTTTACCACTAAAAACCTATAAGCAATGCTCCGTTGAGCATACCCTAGAAAGACACAATCCACTGTCTTCGGTCCAAGTTTGCGTTTCTTAGAAATAGGAATATTGACCTTTGCCAAACATCCCCAAGTGCGCAAATAAGAAAGTGATGGTTTTCTCCCAACCCACTCCTCATAAGGGATTTTCTCCTTATTATTGTTGGGAACTCTATTCAGGACATGACATGAAGTCAATAGAGCCTCCCCCCACCATGCCTTAGATAAACCAGCAGTGTCTAACATGGCATTCACCAAGTCAGTCAATGTGCGGTTTTTCCTCTCGGCCACTCCATTTGATTGAGGTGAATAGGGAGGCGTCCTCTCATGAATAATACCATGTTCCTCACAAAATTCATCAAAAACTTTTGGAAAATACTCTCCACCACGATCGGACCTAAGACGCTTGATCTTTCTCTCTAGTTGATTTTCAACTTCAGCTTTATAGATTTTAAAGTAGTCTAATGCTTCATCTTTAGTTTGCAACAAATAAACATAGCAAAATCTAGTCGCATCATCAATCAAAGTCATGAAATATCTCTTTCCACCTTTTGTCAACACACCATTCATCTCACAAAGATCAGAATGTATGAGTTCTAGAGGTGCCAAGTTTCTCTCCTCGGCAGCCTTATGAGGCTTTCGAGGTTGCTTAGATTGCACACAACTATGGCACTTAGAACCTTTGGCAACTGTGAAGTTCGGAATTAAACTCATGCTGGATAGCCGAGACATTAAACCAAAATTAATATGACATAAACGAGAGTGCCAAATACTTGCATCATCATTAACACTAGCACAAATTTGGTTTATTGACTTATTGCAAAAATCTGAAAGAGAAAAGCGGAACAAGCCTCCGCACTCATAGCCTTTTCCTATAAATTGTCCAAATCTTGACACGATTACTTTATTGGACTCTAAAACTACCTTAAATCCATCTCGACATAGAAGGGAGCTGCTAACTAGATTCTTGTTCATAGTAGGGACATGCTGCACGTTCCTTAGTTGCACGATCTTTCCCGAAGTAAACTTCAGATCCACCGTGCCAATGCCACGAACAGAAGCATGTGACCCATTCCCCATTAGGACGGAAGAATCCCTTGCGACCTGATAAGAAGTAAACAGGGAGATGTCAGCACACACATGAACGTTAGCACCCGAATCAATCCACCACGAAGATGATTGAAATACTGAAAGCACAATAGGTAAATTACCATACCCATCAGTATTGCTAGCGGTCACCATGTTGACAGTCTTGGAGCTTGTTTTCCCTCTGCGGTCTGCACGTTCAGGGCATTCCTTGGAAAAGTGTCCAGGCTTCCCACAGGCGTAGCACTCTAGCTCAGCCTTGTTGAACTTCTTCTTCTTGAAGGTAGTAGTCTTGGTAGGCTTGTTGAAAACAGGTTTGTTCTTCCCTTTGTTCTTGTTCTGTGGGTACCTCTGCACCATGTTAGCAGTAGGCTGAACCTCACCTCCTTTTTCAGTAGTATCTTTAGCCCGAGCTTTTTCTTCAACATCAAGAGATGCAATCAGATTTTCAACTGATATCTCCTGTCTCTTATGCTTCAGAGTTGTGGCGAAATTCCTCCATGAAGGAGGCAACTTTGCAATCATGCACCCAGCCATGAATTTGTCGGGTAGAACACATTTAAGGAGTTCAAGTTCCTTCACAATGCACTGTATCTCATGAGCTTGTTCAACCACAGAACGGTTATTCACCATCTTGTAGTCATGAAAATTCTCCATGATGTACAGTTCACTGCTTGCATCTGTTGCACCGAATTTTGCATTCAGTGCATCCCACAGAATCTTTCCGTCATTTATGTGCATGTACACATCACACAGACGGTCAGCAAGAACACTCAGAATGCATCCCACAAACATAGTATTGGCTTCCTGGAATTTTCTCCGATCTTCGTCGGTCATTCACTCTGGAGCACCAACACTAGCGTGGAAAACTTTCAGAGCAGTAAGCCAGAGCGTGATCTTCACCTCCACCTCTTAAAGTGCACACCGGTAAACTTATCCGGCCTCAGTGCATCAGCGAATCCAGCCATAGTTAACTCAGGAAATTGCCTATAATTAGGTTTTTGGATTGTTGGAATATTAGGCAAGTTCATGATTAATTCCAGTAAATAATTCATGACTAGAAGAGATACTAGCATGCAATAATCTAGCAAACTAGAAGAACAGCAAGACATGCATAATAGCAGCAAACACGTAACAATAGCTGTAGAAACAGACATGAACAGAGGATGTTGGACGTACTGATCGTTAGCTATTATGGGTGCGACAGTGTTGATGACGATGTTGGCGACGATCTGCTGCTGACGGCGATGAATACGACGATGAGTAGCACCGCCCGACTTGGACGGAAGACGACCCGTGATGACGAATTTGAGCGGTCGCGCACAACGCTTCCCAAAAACCTAATTCGTCCTCTCCCGGTGCAGGATCGCAAAGACGAACGGTTCCGGAGACCTGCTCTCCCACGCGCCGATGCACGCCGGCGTTTGAGATGGAGTAGACTACGATGGCGGCGCAAGTTGTGAGATGAGGCAAAACCCTAGGTGTTTTTCGGTATATCTCTGGCCGCAGCCGGTAGCTGTATATATATTAGGACCAGAGGCGGTATTGTGTCGCGACCACAATCCGAAACCGACTCGGTTTCTAATTCGTATACTTACCGGACAAGTAATCAAAAACTTGTTGCCAAGACATAAAAATAAAACGGCAAAAGGAAGCTGCACTCCTGCAAGGAGACGGACCGGATTTCGGCGGACCATTCACGCGCATGTCGCATGTACGCGCCGCCTCGCCTCGCCTCGCCACGCCAGGCAAGGCGAGGCGAGGCGAGCGAGCGCGCGCGTGTGGTTTTCCCTTTCTCTTCTCACACACCACTTAGAGTGGTGGAGAGAACCCACTATATAAAGAGGTCCAACTCTTCTTCAACTTTCGGGGTGGGACTAAACTTAGCACCACCACTTGCCATTTTACACATGGGCTTTGAGATTTCAGAAATTGCTATGGGCCTAGCCCATTAATTCTAACACGCTGCTGCTGCGTGATGCGATTCGTGCCCCTGGCTGCATCGTATCCGAGCGCCGGACGTTCTTCTGCGCGGCGGCGTAGATGAGGCCGAACCGGGAGACGTCGACGGGCTTGGAGCAGAAGTTGGAGGACATGTCGGCGACGAGGACGCCCGACCCGTTCATCGGCTCCGGGTAGTCCTTTAACTCCACGCCGTGGATGGTCTCGTTGGAGCAGATGTGGAGGAAGCGCGCCTCGGGGTTCTGCGCGAGCGCCCCGAAGTCCGCCGGCAGGGAGGTGTACTTGGTGGCCTTGCCGGACCAGGCGACGGAGGCGGCGGAGTACTTCCCGGCCTCCTTGAAGGCCTTGTCGCTCCAGGAGCCGGAAACGACGAAGTCGGCGGGGTCCGAGGTGGAGCCGCAGAGGTTGAGCGGCGCGGCGGCGCACTGCGTGGTGGCGCCGCCCTGGAGGAAGAGCACCTCGTGGGTGTCCGGCACGGCGAGGAGCGCACGCAGGTCCGCCTCGGCATTCTTGATGGCCGCGTCGAACTCCTTGCCCCGGTGGCTCATCTCCATGATGCTCATGCCGGAGCCGCGGTAGTCGACCAGCTCCGCCTACGCCCTCTGCAGCACGGAGAGGGGCAGCATGGCCGGGCCCGCCGCGAAGTTGTAGCCGCCGCGCTCGCCCGTGGCGACAAGGGGGAAGGGGGCGGAGGGCGCCGCGATGGCCTGGTAGCGGATCCTGGCGGCGCGCGCCGGGACGCGGGCGGAGGGAGCCGCGGCGACGGCCTTGGGGCTTAATGTAACGCCCGGGCAATCAAGCTACAGTAATTCCCCGCTAATCATGCCACGTCACCTCGGTTACTGTTGTTAACCGTGCGATGATCCAAAACCGTTTCATAATTTAAATTCAATTAGTGTCAACAATAATTTTTTTTCAAATATTAAAACTAAAATGTTCGGAGTGAACCAAATATTGCATAGATAAAAATGGTGGAGAAACCTAAATTTAATAAAATGTTTAAGTGTTCAAAATAATTAAAATAGAGGTTCAAATGTTAAAATAAATGCCTTTTGGATTTTATAAAATATTAAACTATTTTAAATTTGGGTTGAGGATTAATGTGGCAATAGTATACTTAAAAGTATTAATTTAAGTGCTAGTGATAATTTTTATAAAACTAAAATAAAATAAAACTAAAAGTAAAACAGTAAAAGAAAGATAAATAAAAGGAAAAGAAGAACCCTCGGGCTCCGGCCCAGCAGGCCGGCCCAACCGGCCCAGCCGGCCACTCCCCCCCCCACTCCTCCTTATCCCCTCACCCACCGACACCATTCTCCCCCCCCACGATCCCCACTCCCCTGGATCCACTCCCCCTCTCCCTCCTACTGGATCGGCGCCGCCGCGGCACCCCTCGCGCCCGATCCCGCCCGTCGCTGTTCTCCACCGCCCCCAACCGCTCCGCCCCCCACTGTCTCTCGCCCCCCCCCCCCCCCGCTCGATCTGGACGCCCGCGCCTAGGGGCTGGACCTCGCTGCCCCCCCAACCCCGGCGCGCCGACGCGCTCGTCGTCGCCGGCCCCCGCCTCGTCCCTACGCCCCGTCACCGCCGGCGCCTCCTCGTCTCCTCCCCACGCCGGACTCCTCTGCGCCCCTCCTCTCCCTCGCACGGCTCCCGCCTGAGCCGTGGCCGTCGCTCGTCACCGCGCCGTCGTCGACCATCATCGCCCCAAGCTCCGGCGCCTCCCCGAGCTCGCTTTAGCACATCTACAGTGCCTCGTGAGCCCCCGCTCCCTTTTCTTCCTCTTCCCCGACTGTTTCGACCCTTAGCGCGCCTCCCGCTCGTACCCGTAGCTTCGTCGCCGTCGGACATGGTCCCGGCCATCGATCCCGCGCGTCCCTGCTAGCCAGACCACGCATCGGGCTTCCCCTGCCCGCGCCACCTGCTGCCGCTCGTGGCCGCGCCGCGCCTGCTGCGCCCCGCCGCTCCCCGCGTGCCGGCGCCGCCCCGCTGCGCCCGTTCTGGCCCGCCTCCTTCGCCCCTGCGTTGCTTTCGCCGGCCAGCTCCCGCTGGGCCGCAGCCGAGCGCCACCTCCGCCCGCACAGCCTCCGGCGGCCGCCCGCGCACCACCACGGCCTCGCCAGCGCCCCCCCGGGCGCCCTGTCGGGCACCAGCGCCCGAACCGCCCCGTTTGGCCCTAGGGCCACTGACAGTGGGCCCCCCTGGAAACTTGTTTAAAAAAAAGGAAAAATAAAGTTATAAAAATAATAATAATAACATTTAGTTAATTAACTTAATTAATCTGTTTAATTAAAACTAATTATTCAATTAATAAAAACTAACTACTGTTTAGTTAACCTGAGACTATGACGAACGGGACCCATGCGTCTGTTGACCCAGTCAACAGATGGTTGACTGATGACATCATGCTGACCTCACGCTGACGTCATAATTAATTTTCTAATTAAATTAATTCTAGAAATAATTTAAATCTTTATAAATTAATATAAAATAATCCGTAGCTCGGATGAAAAAACTTTGTACATGAAAGTTGCTCAGAACGACGAGACGAATCCGGTTACGCACCCGTTCGCCCGCCATGCATCCCTAGCATAACGAACACGCAACTTTTCCCCTCCGATTCATCTGCCCGAAAACGCGAAACACCAGGGATATTTTCCCGGATGTTTCCCCCCTTCACCGGTATCACCTCATACCGTGTTAGAACACGTCTAGCTCTGCCTGTTGTCCTGTTATGCACTTGCTTGCTATGTATTTACTGTTTCTCCCCCCTCTTCTCTTCGGTAGACCCCGTGACGATGCTGATGCCCCTGTGATCGACTACGTCATCGACGTCCCCTCCTTCTTGTCTGAGCAACCAGGCAAGCCCCCCCTTGATCACCAGATATCGCCTATTCCTTCTCTATACTGCTTGCATTAGAGTAGTGTAGCATGTTACTGCTTTCCGTTAATCCTATCCTGATGCATAGCCTGTCATTGTTGCTACAGTTGTTACCCTTATCTGCTATCCTACTGCTTAGTATAGGATGCTAGTGTTCCATCAGTGGCCCTACACTCTTGTCTGTCTGCCATGCTATACTACTGGGCCGTGATCACTTCGGGAGGTGATCACGGGTATATACTATATACATTATATACATGACACATGAGGTGACTAAAGTCGGGTCGGCTCGAGGAGTACCCGCAAGTGATTCTGATGAGGGGGCTGAAAGGACAGGTGGCTCCACCCCGGTAGAGGTGGGCCTGGGTTCCTGACGGCCCCCGACTGTTACTTTGTGGCGGAGCGACAGGGCAGGTTGAGACCACCTAGGAGAGAGGTGGGCCTGGCCCTGGTCGGCGTTCACGGATACTTAACACGCTTAACGAGATCTTGGTATTTGATCTGAGTCTGGCCATTTGGTCTATACGCACTAACCATCTACGCGGGAGTAGTTATGGGTATCCCGACGTCGTGGTATCAGCCGAAGCTCTTTTGACGTCAGCGACTGAGTGGCGCGCGCCGCATTGGACCGTAAGCTCGCGCTTGTATTAAGGGGGCTAGGTCTGCTTCCGGCCGCGTACGCAACGTGCAGGTGTGCATAGGGCGATGGGCCCAGACCCCTGCGCGCATAGGGTTAGACCGGCGTGCTGACCTCTCTGTTGAGCCTAGGAGGGGCTGCGACGTGTTGATCTTACGAGGCCGGGCATGACCCAGAAAAGTGTGTCCGGCCAAATGGGATCGAGCGTGTTGGGTTATGTGGTGCACCCCTGCAGGGAAGTTTATCTATTCGAATAGCCGTGTCCCTCGGTAAAAGGACGACCCGGAGTTGTACCTTGACCTTATGACAACTAGAACCGGATACTTAATAAAATACACCCTTCCAAGTGCCAGATACAACCCGGTGATCGCTCTCTAACAGGGCGACGAGGAGGGGATCGCCGGGTAGGATTATGCTATGCGATGCTACTTGGAGGACTTCAATCTACTCTCTTCTACATGCTGCAAGATGGAGATGTCCAGAAGCCTAGTCTTCGGCAGGACTAGCTATCCCCCTTTTAATCTGGCATTCTGCAGTTCAGTCCACTGATATGCCTCTTTACACATATACCCATGCATATGTAGTGTAGCTCCTTGCTTGCGAGTACTTTGGATGAGTACTCACGGTTGCTTTTCTCCCTCTTTTCCCCTTTCTATACCTGGTTGTCGCAACCAGATGCTGGAGTCCAGGAGCTAGAGATCCCGAGGATGATGCTACATGGAGTTCGGTTTCGAGGAGTAGTTAGGAGGTCCCAGGCAGGAGGCCTTGCCTTTTCGATCGTTGCTACTTTTGTGCTAGCCTTCTTAAGGCAAACTTGTTTAACTTATGTCTGTACTCAGATATTGCTGCTTACGCTGACTCGTCTATGATCGAGCACTTGTATTCGAGCCCTCGAGGCCCCTGGCTTGTATTATAATGCTTGTATGACTTATTTATGTTTTAGAGTTGTGTTGTGATATCTTCCCGTGAGTCCCTGATCTTGATCGTACACATTTGCGTGCATGATTAGTGTACGGTCAAATCGGGGGCGTCACAAGTTGGTATCAGAGCCGACTGCCTGTAGGAATCCCCCTTTCCAACTCCTTGGCCAAAGTCGAGTCTAGACATTGCAAAAACTTTTACTAACATGGCTGTGTGTCTTACGGGCCCACGTCGCCATTGGGTGGTATTAGGATCTTTTACTCCTTGTCTATACTCTGGGACTCTGATCTCTCTTCTATTCGGGTTAAGTGAATTTTACTAAATCTAACATTAGGATCTCGTTATCACTTTCACCCGGAGAGCCCCTTATTACTGATGACCGTCTGCTGCACGTGAAGACCCTGAAGATACTCTCCGCTGATAACCCGAGAACTTGTGTTCATTGATTTTGCAATTCCCTTTCATCGATAAACTCCTATGGATAACCACGTATACTCGCCATTCATACAATGTTTCCCAGTTGATCTTGTTATTACAAGATACCGCGAAATGCTCCCCGTTGTTCCGAAAATCCTTTGAGCTTACTGCCTTGCTGTTCTTGTCACCTGCATACCCCTACGGATAATTCTCGCACTTACCAAGTATCCGGTCATCCCCAGTTGATTCAAGTATTTCACAATAGTCTTCAAAATACTATTCGATCTTCCGAAAATCCTCAGGAGCCTATTGCTCTTGAAATTCTTGTTTGCTTGCATTATGGTTAGTCCCATAAGTCTCGTAATCTTATTGGCATCTCTTGTCATTATCATTTTGAGTCCGTTGATTCAATTTGTTGCGAATGCTCGCAATCCTCAATCATATCCTAGAATTCATTCTTCCGGCTCAGACGTCATTTTAAACGTGAGCTGGATCTCGACCTATCAAATTGCCATCGATTGTACCCCTAAGCCTACTCAACTTATCCATCCTTGATCAGAGCGTTGCTTCTGACCCCATGATTTGGAAATCATAATTCTTTTGCATTTGAACTTTGAGTTAGTCCGTTGTTTCTATAATCAGATCTCCTTGCATTCTTCTTCCTGTGGTTGAGTAACGATGCTCACATCAGATCCCTAGTGGACCATCGGTTCCTTTGTTGGATTTTATCCGACAGTGTCCTTCACATTGAATAACCTTGTGAGCCTTTCCATGGGTATATAATGCCTTTGGTAAAGTGTATCATCTGTTTTTGAACAATGCTCTTCTTTTGATCTTGTAATATTTACTCCGAAGTTTGTGGTATATGTTCCTAAGATGCCTTGATGGGTTGAACCTATGCCTTTCATAATACGTGTGAACTCGAAAGTTTTCATGAGTCATACTCTTCTGGTATTTTGCCAGAATTTTTTTTTCCACACTGCAACTTCATCAAATGCGAGAAGTGAATGAAAGGTTATGCATTGAAGAAGTGGGAGTCGACCTTGAACTTTGTGTTCATGCCCATGGACACGATGTAGATCTTATCATTAAAGCTTTTCTTAAATTAATTATTCCTTTGGTATAAGTTCATCTTATATTTGGGATCTGGCCTTTTTCAATCATGGTTCCGACCATGTTCTACTTTAAATACCATTTCTCGTGCAAGTTTAAGCACTTGTCTTCTGCAGAGCAATACCCTAGTCCAACCTCTACTTTGATCTGTCGTCGAGCATTACCCCCTGGTATCTCGAGATTACCACGGAACTGCATAACTTATTATGAGTTCTCCATCAAGTGCTACATTCTCATTGATTCCAATTTTCCACGGGCTCTGAGTTATTAATCACGCAAAGACACCGATAACTGAACCGAGTCCGCACTACGGTTCAACAACTCTTAGTAATCTTCTTTAAGTACGAGTTTGTACCCGATCACGCCATTCCTAGCCTGTTTGGCTATATCATTATCTTGATGATTTTAACTGTGCTACCTGGTCCTTCCCAGCGCACAAATTTCGACAGTGAGCTAATCTTACGTCGATTTTCCTTGCCATATCATTTAGCCTTGAACAAGAAACTTGATTTCGAGTTTGTGTCGTAACCCTGGTTCCAATAACTTTTTGCTTCATCATTCCCTTGACTTAATGTCATCGCCAATCGATTACATCTTCATGAAATCTCTCGACAAATGTGTCGTGATCATCATCAACCTTATGCGCTCTTCCAGGATATCGATTGAGTTCATGATGAAAAAGACCATCCTTGCCCTCGATGATTAGTATTATCATCGACCACTCTACTACCTTTCCTCCAACACAAACTTGTTCTTGTTTTGTGTTATACCTTGAGTTCCTTGCAATCCAGCAATTGTTCTTCTTTACACTGGAGTATTACCATCTTTTATGTCAAGAATGTCGTGAGAGTTTCACCACCTCTTAGGAAATTCTTGATACAATGATGCTTCTCACCATCATCATTCTTCTCTTGGTCCCCGTGTTGAGTGAACTCTGTTATGAGAATTTAATATCTCTAGCAACCTTGTTACTTCAGAGTTAATGGATAATAATTCCAATGTAGTGTGCTGGTTGCTAAATTTCCATTCCGACGTTGTTCGTGCAACCCAGCCCATATTTCGGGTGCCCCTTTCAACCAATGTTTAAATTGTGTATGTTTTCCTCGAGCATACATCATTATACCATTTGATCTGACAAATGTTATCTCCTTGTTCACATAGTTGTGGAAATCCATCTTTTGTTAATCTCGATGAATTGTCGCTGATTCCATCAGCCACCTCCTCATCCTCTCGTTGGTTTACTGCGGGACTCTTGTTTCGGAACTCGCTTTCATAGTTCATTTCCCGAGAATCTTACAATGTCATCTTGTCAAATTGAGCCGCACCTTTTTCTTCTCAGGCATCCTAAGTCTGAGGTATCCTGACACCAATCAGATCTGAATCTCGGTCAGATATGATGGTTGGAACATTTTCCAAGAGTCACAACATTGGTCTTTATATGGCCCGGTAGGGTGATGACATGCCTAGCACACCTGGCCGGAGGACCTATTGTTATAAGTTTTCCCTTTTAGCAAGGTTAGCTATTCTTCCATGAGGAAATTGTAAGACTTATTCTATAAGTTGTTCCTGATGGATCCTTTTTGTTTCCAAAGTCTGATCTTCACCTGTTAACCATGTCAATGCTATCTCGAAGCATGTCTATGGTACTCCGATTTTCAACGGGAACATTTGAAGCACAATGCTAAATGTTTCCTGCTCAATTATCCAAACACCGCTGTATGGGCAATGTCATGAAATTTCTCTCCCCTACCTAAAGAGTTTTCTACATTATATCCTGTCATGAATATCATGCTCAGCTTGTCCTTGGGAAGGATATATCCTTGAAATATGTGTTTAAACACATTTTCCTTTCCATTCTTCTGTTTAATCTAATAATCATATTTTCCTTTCCATTGTTTGGTTTTAACCTTTCTGGTGATCTATATGATCTAAGCAGTAATATTCTCCTGCTTATGTAAACACCTCGGTGTACAACTCTGTCAGTAAGACCCTGTTACTATTGTTGACAGCATTTCGGTAACCACCGATGGACGAGAACTTTGCCTATTGGTCCGCCTCGTTTCAACGAGCAGGAAAATGGTTCGCTTCGTTCCTTGCCCTTGGTACCAGCATTGTTGCCATCATAACTGGCAGGCTATCCTCTGACCTGCCTTACTATCATAACCTTGCAAGATGTCACCGCTCTTTTACTGTTAATCGACATGGTGGGCCCATAACCCACAGTTCCACAGGATCGAAACCTGACTCTCCTGTACACCTTTTGTCAAAGTTATTCCTCGCGCTTGACTTCGTATGCAATTCATGGGCCACCTGCCTAGTGATCTATTCTGGTATTAGGCGCAATACTTATTCCCGTTGCTTGAACCCCTTTCACACTTTGTTTCAGGCATCGAACTATTGCCTACCCGTTTGAAAACTTTGGTACCATCGTATATTGCACTCAACGAATTCACTGAAATACAACTCGTGGGGTACCTAGTGTATTTCCCATTGAATTCACCGTCAGATGCCCAACTTTGTGGAGATGCGTTCTTCCGGAGTTTTTCCCCTTGGTCGCGTTCGTAGGACGTTGGAGATCCCGAAGAAAGGATGACGACTTGATCATGGTGACTTGAAGCAGAGAAATGAAGGCATCAACGAGAGGGATCAACCTCTTCGAAAGGGCAGCCAAGACCGAGAAGACTCGTTAGGTTTTCGCTACCAACACTTTCCCCCCTACTCCACCGCTTAAATCTCGGGACGAGATTTCTTGTAGTGGAGGAGTTTTGTAACGCCCGGGCAATCAAGCTACAATAATTCCCCGCTAATCATGCCACGTCACCTCGGTTACTGTTGTTAACCGTGCGATGATCCAAAACCGTTTCATAATTTAAATTCAATTAGTGTCAACAATAAAAGTTTTTCAAATATTAAAACTAAAATGTTCGGAGTGAACCAAATATTGCATAGATAAAAATGGTGGAGAAACCTAAATTTAATAAAATGTTTAAGTGTTCAAAATAATTAAAATAGAGGTTCAAATGTTAAAATAAATGCCTTTTGGATTTTATAAAATATTAAACTATTTTAAATTTGGGTTGAGGATTAATGTGGCAATAGTATACTTAAAAGTATTAATTTAAGTGCTAGTGATAATTTTTATAAAACTAAAATAAAAGAAAACTAAAAGTAAAACAGTAAAAGAAAGATAAATAAAAGGAAAAGAAGAACCCTCGGGCTCCGGCCCAGCAGGCCGGCCCAACCGGCCCAGCCGGCCACTTCCCCCCCCCCCCACTCCTCCTTATCCCCTCACCCACCGACACCATTCTCCCCCCCACGATCCCCACTCCCCTGGATCCACTCCCCCTCTCCCTCCTACTGGATCGGCGCCGCCGCGGCACCCCTCGCGCCCGATCCCGCCCGTCGCTGTTCTCCACCGCCCCCAACCGCTCCGCCCCCCCACTGTCTCTCGCCCCCCCGCTCGATTTGGACGCCCGCGCGTAGGGGCCGGACCTCGCTGCCCCCCCAACCCCGGCGCGCCGACGCGCTCGTCGTCGCCGGCCCCTGCCTCGTCCCTATGCCCCGTCACCGCCGGCGCCTCCTCGTCTCCTCCCCACGCCGGACTCCTCTGCGCCCCTCCTCTCCCTCGCACGGCTCCCGCCTGAGCCGTGGCCGTCGCACGTCACCGCGCCGTCGTCGACCATCGTCGCCCCAAGCTCCGGCGCCTCCCCGAGCTCGCTTTAGCACATCTACAGGGCCTCGTGAGCCCCCGCTCACTTTTCTTCCTCTTCCCCGACTGTTTCGACCCTTAGCGCGCCTCCCGCTCGTACCCGTAGCTTCGTCGCCGTCGGACATGGTCCCGGCCATCGATCCCGCGCGCCCCTGCTAGCCAGACCACGCATCGGGCTTCCCCTACCCGCGCCACCTGCTGCCGCTCGTGGCCGTGCCGCGCCTGCTGCGCCCCGCCGCTCCCCGCGTGCCGGCGCCGCCCCGCTGCGCCCGTTCTGGCCCGCCTCCTTCGCCCCTGCGTTGCTTTCGCCGGCCAGCTCCCGCTGGGCCGCAGCCGAGCGCCACCTCCGCCCGCACAGCCTCCGGCGGCGGCCCGCGCACCACCACGGCCTCGCCAGCGCCCCCCCGGGCGCCCTGTCGGGCACCAGCGCCCGAACCGCCCCGTTTGGCCCTAGGGCCACTGAAAGTGGCCCCCCCTGGAAACTTGTTTTAAAAAAAAAAGGAAAAATAAAGTTATAAAAATAATAATAATAAAATTTAGTTAATTAACTTAATTAATCTGTTTAATTAAATAATTAAAACTAATTATTCAATTAATAAAAACTAACTACTGTTTAGTTAACCTGAGACTATGACGAACGGGACCCACGCGTCTGTTGACCCAGTCAACAGATGGTTGACTGATGAAATCATGCTGACTTCATGCTGACGTCATAATTAATTTTCTAATTAAATTAATTCTATTAATTCTAGAAATAATTTAAATCTTTATAAATTAATATAAAATAATCCGTAGCTCGGATGAAAAAACTTTGTACATGAAAGTTGCTCAGAACGACGAGACGAATCCGGTTACGCAACCCGTTCGTCCGCCACGCATCCCTAGCATAACGAACACGCAACTTTTCCCCTCCGATTCATCTGCCCGAAAACGCGAAACACCAGGGATATTTTCCCGGATGTTTCCCCCCTTCACCGGTATCACCTCATACCGTGTTAGAACACGTCTAGCTCTGCCTGTTGTCCTGTTATGCACTTGCTTGCTATGTATTTACTGTTTCTCCCCCCTCTTCTCTTCGATAGACCCCGTGACGATGCTGATGCCCCTGTGATCGACTACGTCATCGACGTCCCCTCCTTCTTGTCTGAGCAACCAGGCAAGCCCCCCCCCTTGATCACCAGATATCGCCTATTCCTTCTCTATACTGCTTGCATTAGAGTAGTGTAGCATGTTACTGCTTTCCGTTAATCCTATCCTGATGCATAGCCTGTCATTGTTGCTACAGTTGTTACCCTTATCTGCTATCCTACTGCTTAGTATAGGATGCTAGTGTTCCATCAGTGGCCCTACACTCTTGTCCGTCTGCCATGCTATACTACTGGGCCGTGATCACTTCGGGAGGTGATCACGGGTATATACTATATACATTATATACATGACACATGAGGTGACTAAAGTCGGGTCGGCTCGAGGAGTACCCGCAAGTGATTCTGATGAGGGGGCTGAAAGGACAGGTGGCTCCACCCCGGTAGAGGTGGGCCTGGGTTCCTGACGGCCCCCGACTGTTACTTTGTGGCGGAGCGACAGGGCAGGTTGAGACCACCTAGGAGAGAGGTGGGCCTGGCCCTGGTCGGCGTTCACGGATACTTAACACGCTTAACGAGATCTTGGTATTTGATCTGAGTCTGGCCATTTGGTCTATACGCACTAACCATCTACGCGGGAGTAGTTATGGGTATCCCGACGTCGTGGTATCAGCCGAAGCTCTTTTGACGTCAGCGACTGAGTGGCGCGCGCCGCATTGGACCGTAAGCTCGCGCTTGTATTAAGGGGGCTAGGTCTGCTTCCGGCCGCGTACGCAACGTGCAGGTGTGCATAGGGCGATGGGCCCAGACCCCTGCGCGCATAGGGTTAGACCGGTGTGCTGACCTCTCTGTTGAGCCTAGGAGGGGCTGCGACGTGTTGATCTTACGAGGCCAGGCATGACCCAGAAAAGTGTGTCCGGCCAAATGGGATCGAGCGTGTTGGGTTATGTGGTGCACCCCTGCAGGGAAGTTTATCTATTCGAATAGCCGTGTCCCTCGGTAAAAGGACGACCCGGAGTTGTACCTTGACCTTATGACAACTAGAACCGGATACTTAATAAAATACACCCTTCCAAGTGCCAGATACAACCCGGTGATCGCTCTCTAACAGGGCGACGAGGAGGGGATCGCCGGGTAGGATTATGCTATGCGATGCTACTTGGAGGACTTCAATCTACTCTCTTCTACATGCTGCAAGATGGAGATGTCCAGAAGCCTAGTCTTCGGCAGGACTAGCTATCCCCCTTTTAATCTGGCATTCTGCAGTTCAGTCCACTGATATGCCTCTTTACACATATACCCATGCATATGTAGTGTAGCTCCTTGCTTGCGAGTACTTTGGATGAGTACTCACGGTTGCTTTTCTCCCTCTTTTCCCCTTTCTATACCTGGTTGTCGCAACTAGATGCTGGAGTCCAGGAGCTAGAGATCCCGAGGATGATGCTACATGGAGTTCGGTTTCGAGGAGTAGTTAGGAGGTCCCAGGCAGGAGGCCTTGCCTTTTCGATCGTTGCTACTTTTGTGCTAGCCTTCTTAAGGCAAACTTGTTTAACTTATGTCTGTACTCAGATATTGCTGCTTTCGCTGACTCGTCTATGATCGAGCACTTGTATTCGAGCCCTCGAGGCCCCTGGCTTGTATTATAATGCTTGTATGACTTATTTATGTTTTAGAGTTGTGTTGTGATATCTTCCCGTGAGTCCCTGATCTTGATCGTACACATTTGCGTGCATGATTAGTGTACGGTCAAATCGGGGGCGTCACACTTAACCAGTACAATGATTTCTTTCTCGAACTATTGCTTTTTTAGTTTCAGAAAGGCACAACAGCAAATTGAATCACAATAGCACCAGGCTCACTCAAGTAATTTCATCTTATTGGTAAATAGATTCGTCAAACACCTCTTACACCTGGTCGAAAGTTAAACGAACATGTTCCTCTGTATCATACACTCTCTCTGGCACGCACCCAAGTCTCCCCAATGCTTGCACATTGCCATCTCCATGTGCCGTCAGAGGCGAACCTCGTAACGGCGCCCCCCGGCTGGCGGTGCGGAGCGGTCAGAGAAGACGCGGGGACGGAGCACCCGCGTCCAGACGAAGTAGCCGGCCCCGGCTGCCAGGGCCGCCGCCACAATTGCGATGAATATGATCGCGATAGGGGAGAGCTTCATTGGCGGGTGGTGCGGTGGCGATGGCGGCGGCGGCGGCGAGTTCAGCCTCGGGTTTGGCGCCGGCGAGGCCTGAGCTTGGGTCAGCAGTAGGAGGAGGAGAAGGACTACTGTGGTTCACTACTACCTGGTAAAAGTATAAGGGGGGGACTTACATGTAGCTCTGCCGTTGGTTGAGCTCATGATGTAGTATTTTGCAGAGCGTGAACTTTTCCGCTGAATTCATAGGCCAAGTGCGGGTTGGAGAGGGCCCGAGCGGCTCAGCATCGACGCTGGGGCGGAGCCGGAGGATTGGAGGAAATTTTCTTCTTCGTCAGTCACAGGACATTTTGTTCTGGATCGATCGGTGGGCAATTGTTTGTAGGCATTTTGGTTGAATCGGTGAATTGAAGGCAATTTTGCTCATACTAGGATATTATTTCAGGCAACAGTAGGCATTTTCATGTGGACTATGAGTGGGGTCTGAGAGGGATCTGTCTGCATTAACACACAGATGAAGCAACTCTTTGAAACAGACTTACTACATTTTATTGCCACCCCAAAATTCTGCATAATACTAGGGGGCACCTTTTCCTTTTTGTTTCCTATGGCAGTGTTTCACGCAACGGTATCGATAACTCCCGAACGTCCATGTTTTAGGCATCTCGTGTTGGAAATATGCCCTAGAGGCAATAATAAAATGGTTATTATTATATTTCCTTGTTCATGATAATTGTCTATTGTTCATGCTATAATTGTGTTATCCGGAAATCGTAATACATGTGTGAATACATAGACCACAACATGTCCCTAGTGAGCCTCTAGTTGACTAGCTCGTTGATCAACAGATAGTCATGGTTTCCTGACTATGGACATTGGATGTCATTGATAACGGGATCACATCATTAGGAGAATGATGTGATGGACAAGACCCAATCCTAAGCATAGCACAAAGATCGTGTAGTTCGTTTGCTAGAGCTTTTCCAATGTCAAGTATCATTTCCTTAGACCATGAGATCGTGTAACTCCCGGATGCCGTAGGAGTGCTTTGGGTGTACCAAACGTCACAACGTAACTGGGTGACTATAAAGGTACACTACAGGTATCTCTGAAAGTGTCTGTTGGGTTGACACGGATCGAGACTGGGATTTGTCACTCCGTATGACGGAGAGGTATCTCTGGGCCCACTCGGTAATGAATCATCATAATGAGCTCAAAGTGAACAAGTGATTGGTCACGGGATCATGCATTACGGTACGAGTAAAGTGACTTGCCGGTAACGAGATTGAACGAGGTATTGGGATACCGACGATCGAATCTCGGGCAAGTAACGTACCGATTGACAAAGGGAATTGTATACGGGATTGATTGAATCCTCGACATCGTGGTTCATCCGATGAGATCATCGTGGAACGTGTGGGAGCCAACATGGGTATCCATATCCCGTTGTTGGTTATTGACCGGAGAGTCGTCTCGGTCATGTCTGCATGTCTCCCGAACCCGTAGGGTCTACACACTTAAGTTTCGGTGACGCTAGGGTTGTAGAGATATTAGTATGCGGTAACCCGAAAGTTTTTCGGAGTCCCGGATGAGATCCCGGACGTCACGAGGAGTTCCGGAATGGTCCGGAGGTGAAGAATTATATATAGGAAGTCCAGTTTCGGCCACCGGGAAAGTTTCGGGGGTCACCAGTATTGTACCGGGACCACCGGAAGGGTCCCAGGGGTCCACCTGGTGGGGCCACCTATCCCGGAGGGCCCCATGGGCTGAAGTGGGAGGGGAACCAGCCCCTGGTGGGCTGGTGCGCCCCCCTTGGGCCTCCCCTGCGCCTAGGGTTGGAAACCCTAGGGGTGGGGGCGGCCCCCACTTGGCTTGGGGGGGAAGCCACCCCCTTGGCCGCCGCCCCCCTGGAGATTGGATCTCCCAGGGCCGGCCCCCCAAGGGTCCCTATATATAGTGGGGGGGAGGGAGGGCAGCCGCACCACAGCCCCTGGCGCCTCCCTCTCCCTCCCGTGACACCTCTCCCTCTCGCTGAGCTTGGCGAAGCCCTGCCGAGATCCCGCTACTTCCACCACCACGCCGTCGTGCTGCTGGATCTCCATCAACCTCTCCTTCCCCCTTGCTGGATCAAGAAGGAGGAGACGTCTTCCCCAACCGTAAGTGTGTTGAACGCGGAGGTGCCGTCCGTTCGGCGCTCGGTCATCGGTGATTTGGATCACGACGAGTACGACTCCATCAACCCCGTTCACTTGAACGCTTCCGCTCGCGATCTACAAGGGTATGTAGATGCACTCCTTCCCTCTCGTTGCTAGTAAACTCCATAGATGGATCTTGGTGATGCGTACAAAATTTTAAAATTCTGCTACGATCCCCAACATCTCGGTCCTAACGTGCTGAGCGACGTACATTTACTTTGCACGAATCTTGAGAATGGTTGCTGCCACGTAGGACAGCCACCGCCGTTCGGCATAACGTCATCTCGGCCCGAACTCCTCCCTGCTTCTCCTACCCCACTCCCCCCAGCAGTTGCCATCCACCACGGCGAAACCACCGCCGCGTGCTCCCATTTCCCCTTCCCATTCCATTTGCTCCCATCCCCAACCGCATTCCACTCCTCTCCCCCCGCCCTCACTGGATCTATTCCAGTCCACCCGCACCCCTTCATTGTCTCCGGCGAGTCGTCAGTGAGGGTATCAGAGTGAACGGATCTCAGCCGGCCGCGATTGTTGTTGGGGCACCCACGAACTGTGCCGGCGAGTCGACTGCTTCGTTCGGTGGAAGTTCTCAATCAGCAAGCAAAGCAGTGAAAGCCATGATATTGTGCAAAGCTATGACACTGTACATTATTTGATTACTCATGTGTTCTCTATGAATCACCCTTATGCATTGGTGCACAATATCTTTACTTTTTTGTGGTGGCTTTAAAGGCCTGGAATAACTGTCTTTTCCAGAGGAAGAGCATTCTTCCCCATCAGGTGCATCATATGGAGACGGCCATCACAAACTCTGTCAACCGGAAATAACAACAGAACAATGCTCCAATAGATCACATGCCTCGAAGGCTCAAAAAAATAACAACATTATTGATCCTATGCAGGGACGCCTCTTGGAACAATTCTTCTATCCCTGAAAGGAGCTAGATGCAGGCAATAGGAATTGGGATATTCATAAACTGCACTTTGGGAGATGTTGACGGTGAAATCATGGTACATGCTTCCATGGGCTTGGCCCCTGTTCTTTAGTCACTGAAGCTCGAGCTCTACACGTCGCTTCAGTTGTTGCCAAGCAGCTCAACATTTAGGGTGTCACTTATCTGACTGATAAGCTTGCTCTAGCAAAGGTAGCAGCTACAAGGAGTAATCATTTCTGCTCAAGCTAGGTGGGATACCAGACAACATCTAGCATCATTCTTCAGCAAATTCCTCTATTTATCACATTCGTAGAAGGGTTGAGCCTGAATTCGTGTGCTCATCAGGCTGTAACTAAAAGGGTTGAGCCTGAATTTGCGTGCATCAATCAGGCTCATAGGCAATTTGGATGTAGCTACCTTTCTCTTCTTCAACTAGAATCTAGTTACTAGATTGTCCAGGCTTTGTTATTCACGCTATAACTTGTACTTGAGACCTGATTGCAAAGAAAGTTGGCGCCTTGTGCGCCTCCCTCTTGTTAAAACAAAGCAGTGAAAGCTACAACTCACGGGACCTGTAATTGGGGCATACATAATGGAAATAGTGGTTGGGGGCCCGCCATTGCGGGCCGCTTGAGAGAAAGCTATGTGCACCTCACCATCATGTCAAAAAAATTAAAAAATATTCTCGCATCACGTGGACATCACAGCCATCTTAAAAGAAAAAAAGAAAAGACCTAGAAAAACTCTTCTAAAAAAAGTCTCCCTACCATTTAAAAAACTCTAGAAAAAACTTTCTCACCGTGACCAACCAGCATGCGCCACATGGCGTAGCTGGTTGGCCACCATTCTAGCGTCTTAATAGGTTTAATTTTTCTGAGTTGGATGAAAGAGGAGGAAAGAGAATGTTTCTAGTCTGTTGAATTTATAGGAGGAAAGAGCTGCAACTCACGCGAGCTCTAATTAGGGCGTACGAGATAAGACAGTTTTGGCCACGAATTCATAGGAGTAATTTCTATTAAAACCTTTTTCTTTTTATAGGCATGCATGCATTACACAATTAAAGCCTCCATTTATGATATCCCCATCCCTATGACTGTTACAAATCAGTAGAGAAAATGATTCAGGTGGGGGGCTTTGCCCCCCCGGGTGACCTTCAATTTTTCTATGAAATCCCGCGTATTCCGCTCACCAGGTCTATATAAAGATGTTTCTCGAAATACATCACACTCTTCATCCTTTGGCAACTTAAAATGTCCAGACTACCTAGTGTGTTGCTGCAAGCAGGTGCCCTTTGCATCCTAGTCCTTGCACATCAAGCTACCAAAGAGGTAAATGTCCAGACTAACTAACTAGTGTATTGCTTCAAGCAAGAGGTCCTTTCATCCTTTTCCTCGCACATGAAGCTATAGGTTCTCAAAATGTGGTAATGCAAGTTCCGGATTCCGCGTTAAACATTCACACGGTCGTTTCCCTTTTTATATTATATTTTCCTTTTTTTTCTCCGAAGGGAAATGATTCATCCGCACAAGAGTTGGCCTATAGTCTGGTCAAACAACAGTTGACAAGCTTGAAGTCGAACAACAGTGTGGCAACAAATTTCGAAGAAGGTTCCGATACAGTAATATGTGTGAGTTAACAGTTCTTGATCTTTAGTTGTTTATATGAACATCGACTTAATTTAGCCTTTACTTGTCTGTTACATCTAGCGATATCGTGTTTGACTATGTTTCATTGTGCAGTTTGCTGCACACCAAAGTCCTGATGATAATTACTACGGACTACACGCCACTATGGATGTGTACAATTATCAACTAAGAGCATCTCTAGCAGATCCTTTATAACCATGACCTTCAAACCGCGGATAAGGGATGACGACGCCGCAGTTTGAGGGGCAAAATCAGCTGCGGCCGAACAGAGCCCTCAAATGAACCTGTAATTTTTTTAAAGTATTACCGGGAAAAATGAAAAACACGATGCATAGTTTCATCATCCATAGATTAAAGAACACAGTGCATAGTTCATAGTTTGGTCATCCAACCCTAAAACTAGCCAAGATCGGTGGTGATGCTACGGCGGCGGCGCTCACTCGTCATGGTTGGAGCCAAGATCAATGTAGATCTGGCTTGCTCGTCGGCTTCATGGCGGCATGCCGCCTGCTTGGCGTCGAACTTGCGCGCGGCGGCGAGCCCCAGCTCGTAGAGGAGCGCGTTGATCTCCTCCTCCCGTTGGTGACGCGCCTCCGCCTGCTCGTGCTCACGCGCGGCAAGCGTCGCTTTGATGGCGTCCGCCTCGGGCCTGACAAGGTAGTCCTCCAGGCCAACGATGCTGCTGCCGCGCGGGTGCTCCTCTTCCTCTGGCTCCCTCTTCACGGCGCCGAGCAGCGGCGCCTCCTCCCCCGCCTCCCTCTTGACGGCGCGGAGCTGCGGAAGCTCGCCAGGCTCCCTCTTCAGCGGAAGAAGCGGTGCGCCCGAAGAGCTCCCCGCGCCATAGGCGAGCCGAGCCTGCCGCCGGTCGTACTCCTCTGTCTCGCAACAGAGGAGGGACGTCGGCGGTTCAAGGCCTTGGTTGGTGTAACGTCGGGCGGAACGCTTCCTCGCCGCGTCGGCGGGGGTCGTCGCTATCACGCCGGCCGGAGCTCCACATCACCCCCCCCCCCCCCCACATCGTGACGAATCAGGCGGCGGGACAACGGAATTAGGTCGCCGGCGGCGAGAAATGAGAGGGGGAATTGCGGCGGCGGCGGGATAGGGTTTCGACCCGTATCGCGGCTACGAACCTGGATATATTCTCGTGTAGGTTATTTTTGGCCAGTGCAAATTGTTTACGGGCCGGCGCAACTATAAGAGGTCTATTCTGGCCCCAAAAACGGACCAAACCCGTATAGTCGCCGGAATTTTACGAGCCGGGCTGATATACCGGGTCTGCTAGAGATGCTGACCCGGTCAGATTCGGTCAGATAACTTCCACTGAACTTTGGATTAGTCATGACGGAGATAGCAGAAGATCAAGTTTTAATTCAGTTGACGCTGGATGGCATGTAAGCAACATTTTGTCATTTCAATTTTGAAGTGACAGAAACATAGCGGCTGTTGTTCAAGCTTTAATGATACTCTTTGGAGAACAGACTACGCCTCGGTTCTCAAAGTAGAAACAATAACATTGCATGAGAGTTAATCTTTTATTGGATTGTTATGTCACGAATCCATTTTTGCATGTGAGCGTGCAAATTTATCCAGAACATATGGTGACTCCCATCCTCACTTCTTTACCCATTGGACGGTATGTGATGATGATGTTTGCAAGTAATTCGTGAAAGCTGATCTTACTCTTATGTATGTTAATATATAGACAATGATTTCACTCATGAACATTTATGCAACAAAGAGATGGGTACCAAACAACGGGTTGCCAATACCAGGACTGCCCGGGTTTCGTTAGAGCGGACGGCGCTAGTGTAGCTCCTTGTGCGCCCATATCGATGGGCCGGCCACATCGACAAAAGGGTTGGTCTTGGCGTCGGACTTAGCAGTGGAGGCAGAGGGAGACGGAGCCATGGCGAGTGAGAGGGAGCGGATGCGAGGAAGAGAATTCAGAAAGTGATACCATATAAGAGGGAAGAGATAGGATGCAACACACTTATTCATCATCAGACCTGTACATATATACTCACGTACAAGGAGCACGAACGTGCATGCCCATAGTGGCTAACAGAATCCCTATGGATTAGCTCGGTGGCTGAAGAATAGTGACAGAGGTTACAATGTACAACATTTCAGAGATAACAGAATCAGCCACTTCTACTTCACCGACGTTTCCGGTGTATGCCGATTGACCGTGGGATCCCTCGCTCTCCCCTTTGTCTTCAGTGTCCATCTCCAAGTCAAAATATTAACGACACATCGTCCCGAGTGACACATGATTCTTCTGATATGTACATACATCTTTGTTCAATTGATCCCTTCCACTTCCATGTCAAGTGTGCTTGGGTATAATAGATGAGACAATTTGCGTGTATTCTCCTCAAGTGTTGAGTTGGTGGCAGTTCTGCTTGGCTACGCACCCAAAGTATTTTTCGCTTCGAATGCATATTGCATAGTGATTGATTGTTTAATTTTGCCTTCGTTGTTGCAAATGTGTGGAACTCATGAGTCATGAACAATGTTCCTTTTCAGTGTCCACGGATAAAAGGTTTGTGTGATCTGTGTTTGCAAAACCTATGAACTGTCCTAATAAAATTTCAATCGAGAACAAATTCATGAATTTCCTTTTGTAGTGTAATTCTAAAATTCAGTTTTAACCAACGTCGATCATACGCACAACATGATTCTCTACCGACAGACTCTTTTTGTTTGGTGCCCGTCATTTTCCTATGACTATTGAAGCATTGCTTATGCCTTTGGTTGCATCAATCCAGTTTTCTCAGCCTGATGCTAGAATCAGGTAAGAAACAAATTTCAGCTTTAGTTAAAACCCAACTCTGATGACATGTTAGTTGAAGAAAGCATTGGCTTTAGAGCTACATGTTCGGGTCGTCGGCTGAGCTACTGTTGGGAGCTTCATGGGAACCAAAGGGGGGCATCCTCCCCCGGATACTCCCCTAATATTATTAGACTTGAATATCAAGAAACTTTGAAGTGTACCCATAATGATGTGCAATGCTTAGAAATCTCTTATGGTGGACCTGGCGGTTGTGTGCCGTAATCTTGTAACTAAAGTTGATCGATGTAGTGGCGTTTGTTTAAATTTGTTATTCTTGAATTGCAATAAAAACATGATATGCACCGAAATAAATTTATGATGACTGAGGCGTGTCCACTTATATTCGGAAAATTATAGAGTTGCATACCGCATTGTTGTACGCTTGGATGTATGTACCAAAGTCGTATAGCTAGGTTTTGCAAATTGGTTAAGCGGAACAGACGAGTGCCTGATGGTGTATAGCAACACAGTGCTGAATTATAGCTTGGCACAGAGAATTCTTCCTGTTTAGTATGGCCTGTTCGGGAACTCTCCAAACTCTCCTAACTCAAAAAATTCAGTTTCTGAAGCTAGCTTCTAGTAGCTCTATGCAGCGATTCCCATCCGTTCGGTAACAAAATCAGCTTCTCAATTGCTATACTTGGGCTGCCAGCAGGTCTAGCGCCATATTGGGCTGGGTAGACATGTCCCATGGGCTGGAAACTCAACTTGGAGGCAGGCTGGAAGCCCAAGAAGGAAGGGAGACGGGTGATTCTTCTTTTTTTTTGAATGGAACACACTTGCATTCCACTTACATATCATTGCTGGACAGCTCGCCAGCTACAGAGTTTAGTGCAAACTCTGGGAGATGCCCCAGCCAAGTGACACACGCTTCAGAATTTAACCTAGCACCGAAAGCCGCTAAACCATGTGCCACCAAATTACATGCTCGAGGGCAATTTACAACACACGCATCAGAAAATCCTACATGTAGTTGATACTTTAATCTCTCTAAAAATGGACCCTAGTGCAGACAAATCATATTCTTTAGTAGATACAGCCTTCCTTGGCTGAACTGAATCTGTCTCTAACATTATTTTGTCACAACCCATTTGGCTAGCTATATTTATAGCGTATAACATAGCCATTGCTTCAGATTGTAAAGCATCAGCCACCCATTCTAGTTTGCCTGCACCTGCAGCTAGAGCTTCACCCTTATCATTTCTAATAACCATGCCGCATCCTCCATCATTGGAATTGGCATGAAAGGGAGACGGGTGATTCTGTTCGTTGACGAAGAAAGAAAGAGAGGAGAGAGACTGATCGAACCGTTTTCTATCACTTGGCGGTGGCACATCTTGTAATTTCACCGAACTCCACGCTTTTGAGGATTCCGTGAAGCTGCGATTTCTCAGCTTCTCTAAACTCCCGGAAAATACACTACAAAACACTACGGCTTCTCAAAGCCAGCTTCTCAGGCCTAGGACGTTCGGCTCTGCTCCATCCGTGGAGTTCGTGAAGAGTGGAGTGTGGATGACTTCCGAACAGGCTTACTAGTACTAGCAGGTCTCTCCACGCTGCAATGCCTTCATCTTGATGATGGGCCAATCTGGTCAGATGATCGTTCGGAAAAGAGAAGTTCTAAGTCTCTCCGCTAAAACTTCTTTCCCTTTTCGGTGAACGTGGTGGCGGAGGCATGACCTTGCAGTGGATTACATACTGAGCGGTGCAGGGCCCGGGCCGGTGGACGGAGAGGGATACAACGCTCCGTGCCTACTCTATCTGCTACTAGCCTATATATCGTGATTCCTAACAAAATAAACCATTTCAGAAAAACAATTACAGATCTGTTGCCATAACTCTCGCCGCCAGCAGGATAAGGAAGCTTGCGCCGGCCTCGAGGTGCGCCTTTTCTCGCTGCTGCTACACGCCGCCTCACAAACGTCTGGGACGACTGGGATTGAGTTTGGGATTGGTTTTTGACCGCAAAGCTACTGCTGCCTAGCCAGTTATCAACCTCAACGAAGACGGCATCCCCGCCGCCCAGCACGTCGGGGGGCGCTCCTCCAAGCGATTCGGCGCCGGAGTTTGGATCCGCCGCCGCCATGAACGAAGACGGCTAGGGCTAGGACAGTGAGCTCGCGGGAGAGTGAGGGGGGAGGACGACGAGCGAGCCGGTCGGCCAGGTTAGTCCTGGTCCGACCGACGCGCATGGCTAACAGGCGGCAGGCGAGCGCCGTTAGCCGTTAACGCGGCCGCCGTCCTGACCGGTGGGACAGCTTTGTCAGAAAGGCGTTTAAAACGGTTAAAGCGGTCTTCAACTCGATATGGTAGTTTTTTGTCACGAAATTAGCACTAATCTGAAATTTTTGGTCAATTTTCAAAATGTGGTAGTTCTATGAGACGGAAATATGAAATGTGGTAGTTTTTTGTCAAATACTCCGCCGAAGGGCAAAGGACATGAACCGCATTGACGTGCACGTTGCAATCCTACAAACGCTGTGCAGCTTGGCGGAGTACGCGAAATCTGCTTGTGCCCGACGGTGTCAGGCTTACGCGCCTTTCTGCCTCTACAAACCGTGCTCTTTTTAGTTTTCCAGGAAAGATTGAGTGCTCCTAGTGTACTTGTTAACAATCATTAGTGAGTTGCTGACAGTGGTCCTGATCACGAAGCTCGCCCTTGGACAGAGCACTCTGCCCCTTCAAGGCGTACTGCCTGTCTCTCTGAGCAGAGGGGGCTTCCGTGCATAGTACTTATAGTATTGCATTGCAGGTTCTTTTTTTGGCGGGGATTAACTCCACGACAAAGCAAACTATCAGGGGATCAACACAAAGAAGAGCACCTTTACACATAAATTAAAAAAAGACACTTTGGGTTAACATGCTGAAGTCACTGACCACCGATGGAAAGTCAAGAGGGGAAAGATAGAACGTTAAGCTTGTGTGATCAACTAGTACTAGTAATAGGGGACGACATCTATAACAAGCCTGGGTTGAATGGCTTGTCGGGGAAGTAATCAGCCATGGACGCCGCCGACGTGGCCCAGCGGTTCACATGTGGGTGACGACCCACCGGTGCTGAGTCTATCCACGGACACAAGACAGCGACCGAGTAGAGAACCGCGGAGACGACGGGGCCACTCTTCAGTTGCACTCCGTAGTCTCTTGTCTGCTGCCGGCCACCATCCATGGCCCTGAGTCCCAGACCTTGAGCCTTGACATCCATGGCGTCACATGCTATCTTTCTTGTCACAAACTAATACTCCACCTCTACAAAAAGCTAAAGGAGTGTAATTTTCTTCCGTATGGCCTGGTAGGGTAGGAGGGGGATTGAGCTGAGATTTAGCTGAGCACGTTCTCGCTGAACCCCGGCCCAGTCCCGCGCTTGCCGGCGCCGAGGAAGACGTAGACGGCGGCGAACGGCACAGCAATGAGGAGAAGTAGCATGGAGAAGAGCGTGAAGAGCAGAGCGACGAGCCGCGCCGGACCGGCGGAAGCCGCAGTTATGGTGGCCAGGTGGAGGTGGGCGAGGACGACGCCGACGAAGTGGGCGAGGATGACGCCGGCGAGGTAGACCGTCGGGAGGAGGAGGAGGAGGAAGGCGGCCGCGTCGTCGACGGCGGGGCTGCGGGTGGACGGCCCGGCGCTGCCGAGGAAGCAGAGGAGCGGCACCAGGATCTTGGCGAAGCCGTCGGCGAGGTAGAAGGCCAGCACGGCCGCATCCGGCAAGGCCGGCATGGTGGTGGCAGCGAGGAGCTGGGGCGAAGCAATGGGGATTGGATAGATGCAGCCGCTTGTGGTTGCGGTGGTGGTGGGAAGGTAATAAGGGAGGCGGAAGGAGGAAGCTGCTCATCAGCTGAGAATCGGCAGCAGAGACGGCGGTCATTTTATAGGATTCGAGCCAGCGTCCCCATCCAGTCGGGGCTACTCCTCGCGTCGGGGCTACATCGGAGGGAGGGCTGGGGGAGAACAGGCGCCAATATGTCGTCACGCGAGACGCGAGAACCACGGGAGTGAGAGTGCGAGACACATGCCAGCGGTGAGCGTTCGTTCGATCCTTGGCATGTCCTGGTCGTCGCTCAGGGTCAGCAGGCAACGGGCCACCAGGGAGGAGCGTACTCAACACGAACCGATCCATGCACGCAGCGGCAAGACTCGTGCGATGCGACCGGCGCCGCTGCCGCCGAGCTAAGCAATCGTCGTGTCAACAAACTACAAACGGCCGGCAGCGCCTCGCGGAGCGTACGTGTAGCATTTTCTGTTTAATCATGGAGTAAGGACAACGCTGCACCACTGCGGGTTTGAAAGTTCTGGTATTTGATTGGGAACCGCAGGGCGGCATTCGCACACCACGCGTGTCTCAGACCGGAGGCCCGAATCCACCTCCGTGCCCCTGGTATGTGGGGTAGCTTGTTTCCGAGCCCACATGTCAGGCTCTGCAGAGGTAACTGACGTACGTCAGAATCCGCAGCCACCGCGTTAAAGTTTGGCTGAGGCAAGTACGTATGGGCACTTATAGGCGCCGGCGCGCCGGCCGAAAGTTTCGGCCGGTCCAGCCCGGGCCGTTCGATCTGAGCCACGCAGCCGCTGGATCCGAGTAAAAAAAATTAAATCGCCCCAGCTCTCTTCTTCCTCGGGGGGATCCGCATGTCCCGTTCGGGGGAGCGCGGTGCCGCGCCTCCTGTCCCCTCCGGTGGTCGCCGATCCCCACCCTCGCCGGTCTTCCTCGTCGCCGCCGGACCCCGCCCTCGCCGCCCGTCGTCGTCGCCGGTCCCCGCCCTCGCCGCGCGTCGTCGTCGCCCGTCTTCCTCGTCGCCGCCGGACCCCGCCCTCGCCGCCCGTCCTTGTCGCCGGTCCCCGCCCTCGCCGCATCTCCGGTGGCGCCGGCCGCAGCACCTGTCGTTGTGCTCGCGTTGTACCTCGCCGTGTGCCCACCCGAGGCTTTTGCTGGTTCCAACAAAAAACGACACCGGTTGTAGCAAAAAAGTTATCGCTTCCAGCAAAAAAGCTTACCGCTGCAGCCCGCCGTCGTCATTGTAGCAAAAATGTTAACCGTATGTAGCTTCTGTGGTTGCCGATTGCAGCAAAAAAATGACGTGGTTGTAGCAAACACAAAAAAAGAAAAAGAAAAAGTTTCCATCGTTTTCAGAAAAGCTTTGACTGTAGGTTGAAGCATTTCACACATACGATTGAAGCTTTCTCTACAACAGATGCAACTTTTCTGGTTTGCAGTGTATGGTTGTAGCTTTCTTTTTCAATGGTTGTAGCTTTTTTCATCTACGGTCGAAGCTTTTTTATCAACGATTGCAGCTTTTTTTTTGTAGCAGCCTTGGTTAATGCTTTTTCTATCGTTTCGGGTTGAAACTTTTTCATCAAGGGTTGTAGCATTTTATGTCGACGGTTGTAGCACTCCGCCATGGCAATGACTGCTTGCAGCTTTTGATGTATCTGGTTGAAGCTTTTTCCATCTTGGTTTGAAGCATTTTGGTTAACGGTTGTAGCATGAGGGCGTGCGGCAGGTTCTGCAATGCCTCCGCCATGTCTGCAGCGCGAGTGCCGCCGTCCTCGCAGCTCGCCGTCACCATGCTCGCCATCCATGATGGCAGCTCTCCTGGGCACCGGTTGCAGCAGGCCACGACGCGGTTCCAGCTTCCGCCGGGGCCGGCGAGCGAGGACGGCGAACGGCGACGGGGACGGCCGGCGCGGGTGACCACCGGCGATGAGGACGGCCGCGCGGGGCAGGAGACGAGGATGAGGTGAGATCCGCGGAGCTGGGAGACAAGGATGGGGTGGGATCTGCGGGAGGTTGAAGAAAAGCAGCGATTTGGATGGCCCGCATCCTACGTGTCGCTTGATGGATGGCTGAGGCGGAGCGCGCGTGGGCGCGACCGGCCGATTGGTTCGGCCGGCGCCCCGGCCCCAAACGTTTCCCAGTACGTATGCAACCCATCCCAGGTGGGCTAGACGCCAGTACTGGAGAGTGCAAGACGATTTGTCAGTCTCAGGGAGAGCATACGTTTTCTCTCTCACACTCAGACACTTCGGTCAAAACACGAGTGGTGCTTGTGGCACACCAACCATTCCATGTACCTTTAGTAAACATGAGTCAGTTATACAAAAGAAAAACTTATGCAGGTCTATCAGTTTTCGCGCCAAATTCGTTTCCCCCGACGTGGGTTCGGTCTAGGTTCGCCGGCGCCAATTTTAGCCCTAATCAGCGAAATTTGGGCTTCTGAGGACGCGACTGGGCCAATTTTTCGAGCCGGCGATGAAGAGGCCTGGGGCTGTTTGGGAGGGGGGGGGGGGGGGGGGGTGTGGAGATGCTCTTAGTCGTCACGTACTTTGCTAACGAATCCGGTGCCCGTTCTCGATCTCTTTGCACTGTTACCACCCTTTCTCTTTGCACCGTTGCCACCCTTTGTAACGCGTCCAGCATCGCTTGTATCGGTTATGTTTCATGAACATTTATGTAGAAAAAAGAGAGTCAGTTATACAAAAGAAAAACTTACGGTCACGTGACAACAATTTTTTAGAACACTAGTGCTGCGCTAATCTCACCGTCAGTCACGCGTGTATGTTTCAGATAGCAACTGTGCGCTCTGTGCCATTCTCGATCTGTGGCTCCGTGCTTGCTGCGGCCGCTCAACCTGCCGGTGCACGCGATGCACGGGAACCCTGCTGTCTGGGAGGCCGGCCAGGAGCCCAGGAGTGGACCACGCACGCGAGCGTGCCAAGTCGTCCAACAGGCCGGGCCGAACAAGAGAGAGACAACCGAGGGAGCCACATATATATACTAGTAAGCTTGCACGTGCAAGCACGTCTCACTTAACATCAAATAATTATTAAAATAATTGTCAAATATTTAGTTCGACTTGACATCAAATAATTATCAAAATAGTTGTCAAATGTTTACATAGTTCTTCATCCATACATGGACACATGAAGCAGGCGCCAAGTAAGATGAAAGCTTGACCCAGTTATATATAACATATGGTGCTACTGCCTAGTGATCACTTATTAGCTTTTAGCCATGCTATAAGTCCCCTTAGGTTTCACCTAGCTCCATGAATGTATTTAGAGAGAACTTGTATTATAAGTCACCTAGAAGAGACAAATATCCAAATTGAAACTTCAGAGCCAAATTAGAGTGTACAGACATCCAAGTCCTCACTTTGCATGCCCAAAGTAAATCCAAATCAAGAAGAAAAAATATTACAGAACATAACACATGTCTACCCAAACTGGAAATGACTAAATATAATAAAAAATATCTGGTAGTATGGTAATATTTGACATGCCATAATGCTTCTTTATTTCTCAATTATTATCACAAAGAAAAATCAATAAAAAGACAACAAACTAAAATGATATTTATAATATACTCATGGGATCATAGCTATATTTTAGCAGTTCACGCTCCTGCTTTTCCTCTCCTTTTCCTCTTATTTGCTTCCCGGCCATTCCTCTCCTCTTTACTCAAACGCTCCTCCTCAGTTTCCTGAAAATCAAGAAACTGGAACTCCTATTTCTACTTACTTCAGGAAGTGGCAAAGCTCAACATACCTATTGCCCAATATCAAAGTTAAACTGTTGTAGTTATAAAGGTTCTAGACACTTTGCTTCATACGGGCAATAAAATATTAAGCACTACATGTAATTCTATTACCATAAATTATATATTTTTTTGTATAATTTGTCATACTCTCCATATCATAGGTGCAATGTCACATGAAAGGTTTTGAGATCATTTTCGCAGTTAGAGATGTTAGAATTTATGTTTTTCTTTACTTTGTAATCTCAACCAACATATATCTCTCTCTCCCTCTCTCCCGTAGCTATCCAGGAAACATCTTGTACGTCTTGTAACGACCTGCATCCTTAGCGATCTGGTCTCTCCAACTTGTAAGCCAAGGCACGGCTGTTCTGCCCATATCAATATAAACCAAACGCGGCTCCTCATCGAGGAGTAGGAACGCTTCCGATTCTTACATGGTAATCAGAGCTACCTCTTCCTATACATCTAGCCACACCACAAAACCCTAAAACCACATCAACGTCGCCACCATGTCTTCGTCTACGGCTGTCGCTCTCAACCTTGGTGCGCCGCCGTCTGAGAAGCTTGCGAGGGGGAACTACATCCTCTGGAAGGCGCATGTGCTCCCGGCTCTGCGAGGTGCGCAGGTGACCGGGCTCCTGGACAACACCGACGCTGCTCCACCCAAGACCGTGGAGATCACACAGGCAGACAAAACCACTGCCGCGGCGCCAAATCCCCTATATGGACCCTGGATCGCCAAAGACCAGCAGGTTCTGTCATATTTACTAAACTCTATGTCTCCAGAAATCCTTGCACAGGTTGTGGGGAAGGAGTCCACCTTCGAGCTGTGGACCACGGTGACGACGCCCTTCGCCTCCCAATCGCAATCCTGGATTAGAAATCTGAGGATCGCGATCACCAACACCAAGAAGGGCAGCATGTCCAGCACTGCCTACATGGCGAAGATGAAAAGCCTTGGAGATGAACTAGCAGCCGCTGGTCGTCCTGTGTCAGATCCTCAGATGGTAGATTACATCCTTGCGGGACTTGACCGCGACTAAGATGCTGTAGTTGCGGCCATCGGCGCCATCAAGAACATGATCACACCCGACGACCTCTTCGCCCAAATCTCTGCCTTTGACCAAAGGATGGAGATGTTGGGTGATTCCTCTTCAGGCGGCTTCCATACATCAGCAAACGCGGCCTACAGAGGTCGCCCTCAAGCTCGTGGGAAATCTTACCGTGGGCGAGGTGGAAGGGGCCGTGGCCGTGGAGATCGCCCCCCCTCTCCCCTGCTGGTGGTGGCGGTAGCTACAGAGGCCGCCCTCGTCATCAACAATAGCAGCAGCAACGTGACCAGCAGCCGCAGCGTGATTACCCCGAGTGCCAGATCTGTCTCAAACATCATCCAGGGGGCGCGCGAGCATGCTGGTGGCGCTATGAAGATGGTGATCAAGAAGAAAAAGCAGCACATGCAGCAACCTATGGTGTAGATACCAACTGGTACGCTGATACCGGCGCCACAAATCATATCACCGGTGAGCTAGACAAGCTGACAATGCGAGAGAAGTATAATGGAGGCGATCAAGTTCACACGGCAAGTGGATCTGGTATGGCAATTACACATGTTGGTAGTTCAATTGTTAAAAACCCCATTAGAGATTTGCATCTGAAAAACATATTACATGTCCCTCAATCATCCATAAATCTTCTTTCTGTTCACCGATTCACTCTTGACAATCATGTTCTCATAGAGTTCTATCCTTATTTTTTCTTAAGGACTTGGCCACGAGGAGAATCATTCTTAGAGGACGGTGCAAAGGAGGTCTCTACCCAATCATATCATCATCACCGTCATCATGGTCCAATAAACAGGCACATGCTGTCACCAAGCTATCTTCAGCGAAGTGGCATAGTCGCCTGGGTCATCCATCATCTGTCATATTTAGACATGTCCTTAGCAAGCTCTCATATGAGCCTAGTGTTGAGTCGGTTTGTGATCCATGTCAACAAGCCAAAAGTCATCAATTGCCGTACCCTATCTCTACTACTGTATCCACTGCACCGTTGCAACTTATTTTTTCAGATATATGGGGACCAGCTCCCACATCAATTGGCAGATTTTCTTACTATGTTAGCTTCATTGATGATTACAGTAAATTTACCTGGATTTACTTTCTAAAGAAAAGATCCGATGTGTTCATTTTTATCAATTTCCAAAATCTTGTTGAACGCAAACTTAGCTCCAAAATCATTGCTATGCAAACAGATTGGGGTGGTGAGTATGAGAAGCTCAATTCTTTCTTTCAAAAACTTGGTATCTCTCATCATGCTCACCAGCAAAACGGATCTGCTGAAAGGAAGCATCGACACATTGTTGATGTAGGCCTTGCTTTGCTAGCAAATGCATCAATGCCACTTAAGTTCTGGGATGAAGCCTTCTTAACTGCCACCTATGTCATCAACTTGCTTCCTAGTAAGGTCATCAAGTTTGAAACACCCATCACACGTCTTCTTGGCATTGTACCAAATCACACGTCTCTTCGTATCTTTGGTTGTGCTTGTTGGCCAAATCTCAGGCCCTATAACACGCGTAAACTTGCGTTTCGTTCAAAGAGATGTGTGTTCTTAGGATATAGTCTAATGCACAAAGGAGTAAAATGTTTAGATGTTCCTACGGGAAGAGTTTACATATCCAGGGATGTCGTTTTTGATGAGTCCATTTTCCCATTTGCTCTCTTCATCCTAATGCCGGTGCCCTTCTTCGAAAAGAGATTCTTCTTCTTCCTCAAAATCTTAGGAGTTTTGATCATGGGGGCGACAATTGTACTAACCAAAATGTTGATAATTCTACTGGTGCCAGTTCTGCTTTTATGCCTGTGTAGGTCGGTGAAGACAATGGTGAAAACGGTGAAGAAAATGGTGGACAGAATGATCAAAACCATGTGTTATTTCATGCACCGCAAGAGGACGAACTTGGCGCGGAAAACGGAGGTGATATGGTGGCGCCCGCAACTCCTGTGCGCCAATCAGCCTCGGATCGCGGGGCGAGATCCGCCTCGGATCGCGTTCTGGACAGACACGGGCGGGGGTCCTGCCCGATCCAGCCGCGCGTCGCCACGTCATCGTCAAGTGGGCCCGAATCTGCCTCGCGGTCCATCCGCATGCAGGTTACAACGGACGTGGGATCGCCTGCGATCGCGGATTCTGTGGCCACCAGTGCAACCTCCGCAGGATCGGCCACACGGGATTCTGCAGGATCATCTGCACCGGCGCATGCAGCAAAACCATCTGGATCTTCTGTAAACACCTCCCCTGTCTCCACGCATACACAGCCAGCAACATCTACACGGGTGATGACGCGGTTACAAAAAGGTATAAAAAATCCAAAAATTCATACTGATGGCACTATACAATATGGAATGCTGTGTATTCTAGGTGAACCAAGAACATTGAATGATGCACTAGATGATCCAAGGTGGAAGAAAACGATGGATGAGGAATATTGTGCACTTATGAAGAACAAGACTTGGCATCTTGTGCCTGATCAGAGAGGTAAAAACATCATTGACTGTAAATGGGTATATAGAATCAAAAAGAAGGCAAATGGATCTATTGACAGGTACAAGGCACGTCTAGTTGCAAAAGGCTTCAAACAACGCTATGGTATAGATTACGAAGATACCTTTAGTCCTGTTGTGAAAGCTGCGACTATAAGACTTGTTTTAGCTATTGTTGTATCCAGGGGATGGAGTTTGAGACAGCTAGATGTACAGAATGCGTTCTTGCATGGCGTTCTAGAAGAGGAGGTTTACATGAGACAGCCACCAGGGTATGTAAACAAGAAAACTCCACATTATGTGTGCAAACTTGATAAGGCATTATATGGGTTGAAGCAAGCACCTAGAGCATGGTATGCTAGGCTGAGTTCTCAGTTAAAGTGTCTTGGCTTCATTGCATCAAAGGCTGATACATCTTTGTTTATTTATAACAAGGCAAAGGTAGTCATTTTCGTGCTCATATATGTTGATGATATCATTGTTGCAAGCTCCTCACAAAATGCCACTAATGCACTTCTGCATGACCTGAGCTCAGAATTTGCTTTGAAGGATCTAGGAGATTTGAATTTCTTCTTAGGCATTGAGGTAAAGAAAACCCAAGATGGCATAGTGTTGAATCAAGAAAAATATGCAAATGAACTTCTTGTTTGTATGGGAATGAAAAATTGCAAGCCTGCCTTCACACTGTTCTCTTCCTCAGAAAAACTCTCAGCATATGAAGGAGAGCCTCTTCAGGAGGAAGAAAGTACAAGGTACAGAAGTGCCGTGGGAGCACTGCAATATCTAACACTCACACGCCCAGATATATCCTTTGCTGTTAACAAAGTTTGTCAGTACTGTGGGATTGGGACTTAATTTCAAAGGTTCTAATTCTACACTTGTTAGTGCATTTTCTGATGCTGATTGGGCAGGTTGCAGTGATGACAGGAAATCAACTGGAGGCTTTGCAGTATTTTTTGGTTCCAATCTTATTTCCTGGAGTGCAAGGAAACAAGCTACTGTGTCCAGATCAAGCACAGAAGCTGAATACAAATCTCTGGCAAATGCTACTGCAGAAATCATTTGGTTGGAGTCACTACTTGAGGAATTGGGAATCAAACTAAATCGTATCTCATGCCTATGGTGTGATAACTTGGGAGCTACATATTTATCTGCAAATCCAGTCTTTCATGCAAGGACTAAACATATTGAAATTGATTTTCATTTTGTGCGAGAAAGGGTTGCAGAGAAGAAACTTGAGATACGGTTCATCCCTTCCAAGGATCAAGTAGCAGGCGGCTTCACCAAGGCATTACCAGCAAAACCATTTGAAGAGTTTAAGAGTAATCTAAACTTAGGATAGTTGAGATTAAGGGAGGGTGTTAGAATTTATGTTTATCTTTACTTTGTAATCTCAACCAACATATATCTCTCTCTCCCTCTCTCCCGTAGCTATCCAGGAAACATCTTGTACGTCTTGTAACGACCTGCATCCTTAGAGCATTACTAGTAGAACCCTCAAACCCTCAAACCCTTATAGCAGTTTTAAGGGTTGAGAAGTGCTAGTTTTTGACACTTTTAAGGGTTGAAAAACAGGGGCAAAGACTAGAACCCTCAAACCCAACCCTTAAACTGCTTTAAGGGTTGGATTTGAGGGTTCTAGTCTTTGCCTCAACCCCAACCTTTAAAACTATCATTTCATATATCACACATTTCATCACATTTCATCATATGACATATCACAAATTCCATCACATTTGACATAAAACAATAATCATTCTAGTTATTATTACAACACCGAATAAAACAATAATCATTCAAATTATTACAACAATGTTTGAGCAAATTACACTAATTGTTCGAATCAAATAGAACATAGAAAAGTAAAACAAAGATACATCATGGGCCAATGCGCCGCCCATCCAACTGCCAGTGGTGCTCTACTAGATCATCCCGGAGCCGACCATGAGTGGTTGCATCCTCAATCTCACGATGTGCTTGAAGAAAAGCGTGTATGCGAGAAGGGTTTCTTTCCGGTTGCACACGGGTACCCACATTGTCATAGAAACAAGGGAGGTTTAACCCTCTCTCATCCTCTAGGATCATGTTGTGTAGAATCACACAACATTTCATGATGTTCACCAAGGTTTTTTTGTCCCAAAACCGAGCTGGACCACGAACTATGGCAAACCTTGCTTGCAAAACACCGAAAGATCTCTCAATATCCTTGCGGGCTGCCTCTTGTGCCTTGGTGAAATGAGCCTCTTTTCTTGTTAAGGGCACCCCATTTTTCTCCTTGATGGACTTCACAAGAGTTGCCCATTCGGGATAGATGCCATCGGTGAGATAGTATCCCATTGAGTACTCATTGTCCATGATTTTGTAGTTGCAAGCTGGAGCATCCCCAGAAATTAATCTTTTGAACAAAGGAGATCTATTGAGGATATTGATATCATTGAGTGTTCCCGACAACCCAAAGAATGCATGCCAAATCCATGTGTCCTGAGATGCTACGACCTCAAGCACAATGGTAGCATCACGGCTTTTACCGCAATACATTCCGTGCCATGCCTTTGGGCAATTTTTCCACCTCCAATGCATGCAATCAAGACTACCAAGCATCCCCGGCCATCCCCTTTTTTCATTCATTTCCATTAATCTCTTTGTATCTTCCTCGTTTGGTGCCCGAAGATACTGCTCACCGTACAACCGGATGACCAACTTGGCAAACCTACGGACTGACTCCGTAGTTGTATCTTGCCCAATGCGAAGATACTCGTCGGTATAATCCGCGGGTATGCCATAAGCGAGTACCCGCATTGCCGCCGATATCTTTTGATATGCACTAAACCCCATGATACCGGCGGCGGATCTACGACGTTTAAAGTAATAGGAGGCGGCCTCACAATCGGTGACAATCTTCACAAACAAACTACGCCGCATTCGGTACCTTCCGCGGAAGAGACGAGGAGGGTATGTAGGTACCTCCGCGAAGTAGTCTTCCATCAAATGCTCGTGTCCGAGAGCGCGGTTCCGGTAGATGGTGACTCGCCCCATCTTTGACCCTCTCCTCTGATCCATCAGCTTCACGCGGTTTTCAAACGATTGCACGTCGATGAGGAGGCTCATCATCTCGACGTCGTCGTCTTGCAACAACTCATCAATGTCGGAATCGTCGGATGTCGATCAATCCGACGAATCGGACATCGAGTCCATGGCAACGTCATCGTTGTTCATCTCCATCTACAAAAAGCATTCAATATTTAGTGCTACAAATTGAAACAATAAAGAAAATGAAACAAAAAAGAAAAAGGAAAAAAAATAAACATACCTTCGGGCGAGGCCGAGGCGGGCAGGGGCGCGGCAGAGGTGGGTTGGGGAGGACGCGGCGGGGCGGAGGCCGGGAAGACCGCGGCGGGGAGGACGCACGGCGGCCGGCGTCGGGGAAGACCGCGGCGGGGCGGAGGGCGGGCAGGGGCGGCAATCCGCGCGGAGAGGAGGAGGCGCGGCCGTCCAGGGCCGGGGATGGACGCGGCGGGGCGGAGGCCGGGGAAGACCGCGGCGGGGAGGACGCGCGGCGGCCGGCGTCGGGGAAGACCGCGGCGGGGCGGAGGGCGGGCAGGGGCGGCGATCCGCGCGGAGAGGAGGAGGCGCGGCCGTCCGGGGCCGGGGATGGACGCGGCCGAGGCGTGAGGCGCCGGCGGGACGGCGGGGACGGCGGGCGGGCGGTCGGATCCGCGCGGCGGCGGCGGCGCGGAGGTTGGGGAGGATGAAACTTCCCTCCCGCGCGTCGTTGCTACGATTTGGGGGTCAACCCCTGTTTTCCTCCCAAGCCCTCACTTCTACAGGTTGGAGATGTGTTTCCGGGTTGGGCCTCTAAAAAAATTTGAGGATCTAAGGGTTAAAGGGGTCTAGTCTACACATTTTTTTCTGTCCAAACTGAAAAAAAAATAGTCATTTTTACAGATTTGGGGGTTTAGGGGTACTACTAGAGATGCTCTTAGCGATCTGGTCTCTTCAACTTGTAAGCCAAGGCACGGCTGTTCTGCCCATATCAATATAAACCAAACGCGGCTCCTCGATCGGAGTAGGAACGCTGCCGATTCTTACAAGAGACTTACGCTTCAAATATTTGTGAGGTTGGTAAGCAAAAGGTTGCCTGTCGCAGTGTCCTCGTTTCTCTCGGGCCAATCAAAATGATTCAACACTGCGCCCTGATCCACCTTCCAGTAATGCAACTAAATGGGAAAAAAAGAAGAGATGTTAGCTAATAACAGCTTCATATGTTGAAAAATCTGTCCATTTTTGCATGGTTTAGGTAACTACAACACGTACATGCAACCTACAATAATGTACTCTTCTCACTTACTCCGCTCGTACATATACTCCATAGAGACTGGCAAGTACCAGCTACAACATCAATGGAACAGAACCATGCAAGTGAAAGAATATGGGATGATATACCTGTTATCACCGAATTAAACATGTATCACTAAATATCGGATGCTATAGCTGCAACATTAGTTCCGTTGGATTCCATTCAGCCTGCGTTTCCTGAATCTGTGGAACCTGCACCACATCGTGCCCATCCACAGAAGAGAAGGGGTAAAAGTTCAGATACATGCTTGTACTCAACTTCAAAGAGGGGGAAAAAATGCATCTGATCCATCTGCCCATCCGGAAAGGAGAGAGAGTGCCATACCACTGACTCGAGTATTAGGTGGAAGGTGCCTTGAATTGGAAGGTCCAATACCAGGATGGGGGCTCCGGGTCCCTGACTTGTCTCCGGCGGCGATGGCTCATGCGCCTGTGCCGGCGGTGGGTGTCTCTCCGGCGAAGACGGCCGGGTGCCGGCGGGAGCGGTAGAGGCAGGCCGTGAAGGCTGCAGGTGTAAGAATAGCAGTGCACTGCGGAAGCAGCAGAGGCGCGGCGGCGACGGGGCGGGCTCGTAGTCGTCATCATGCTTTCGTGCAATATCTACAAATGAAGTTCAGCAGAAAGACCACAAACAAGCCTAACAAACAAATGAAGTTTCTACCTTTGTTTGGTATTGCTACGAACAAGTGCAGAGCAACCTCAACCAAAAAAACATGTGCTTTTTCCTCACTGTCGACCACATGAACGAACGCAATTTATTTCAGCCATCGCCACAAACTTGCGAGGAGCTCCCCACCCGGCCGCAGGCCCCATGGATGAGAACGCCATGCGTTGAAGCAAGCAAACAAGCCAAAGTAGATAAAACCAGAGAGTAGTCAGGATATGTGCCTCCAATTCCAAATATACCTGCTCGTAGATTGACAAAAGAAATTTGGATCGAATCCAACAAGACGGAGACCGAATCAGGCCTGACCTCTGGTATTCTTACGACTGCACAGCGGCACCTGAGCAAACTGAGCGCCGCTCTGACATGCTCCCGTCTCCTCCCGTGTGGCCGTCGCCCCAGCTCCACCCTCCTTCTTCCTCCTCCCTCCTCAAACCGACAGCGCCGCCGCCGTCGGACTTTGCTCCGTGGTGCATGGTGACACTGCCGCGGGGGAAGGAATGGTGGGAGGGAGCGTCGGGGCACACCGGATGGAGGGATGGCAGGGCGGCAAGTGTGACGCGCCGGGAGGACCTTATGGAGCAGCAACAAAAAAGGGTCAGACAAATTAAAACGCGATTTCATTTTTTTCTTCTGAAAATCAAAGGAGGATACGATAAGAATAGAGATAAACGCACCATTGGTCATTGAACTCTCACGAGATGAGCACATTGGTCACTTTTCTCTCAAAATGTGATGAACCGGTCACAACACTCATTTTGATGAGCAAATTGGTCACTCTACCGTTTCCGGCCATAACGGGTGCTGAGGTGGCATGCTGACTCGACGTTGGGCCCACAACTACGGCACCTGCACATATTAGAGGTTGGGATACTTTGCAAGAAAGACCCTGGAAATATTAACTAAGAACTTGTCATGGCTACACCAGTTTCACACTAAATTGGGCCCACCTGTCAGCCTCTTATGGATCATGCATGAGCAACTTAAACGCCAGTTACAAGCGCGACAGGAGCTACGGGAGGTGAGATTGGCGTAGGGGCTATGCGGGAGTGAGGTCGCATCGGCCTGGGGTGGTGCGAGTGTGCGGGTTGGCCACAGGCACGCCGATAGTGAGCTCCAGCGGCACTAGGGCGCATGCGGGCTAGAGAGGACAGAAGAGAGAGAGAAGAGGTGCACCAACACCGAAGGGCCCATGCGGGCTAGATCATGCGTGAGTGGAAGGAGATGACAGTGAATCTTGGAGGTGAGGCCATGGCTGCCAGAGGCAGCGGCAGAGCAGGGTTGCGTGGTGAGGCCTTCTCGAGGATGCGTGACATGGACGGGATGTCGTCATAAGCTACAGACGATTCCCATGGGGGCTACCAAGCTGAGAATAAGAAGCTGGGGTCTCCAGGGATGGATTAATACGCGACAATCTTCCGCCCGAGGGGAAGAAGAAGAGTGCGGCGCAGGTGCTACAGGGACTCGGGGTTCGATTCCTATGGCAGAAATTTATAGGGAATCTCTGCGAAGCCTTGGATAAGACGGCAAGGTTATTGTCTGTGCGTGCGACAAAGGACGTAGGAGACGGTGCACACTGGATGCCGACTACGAGCGCCGTGGACTCCGCGAGTGTGAGTGTAGCTGCCTAGGCGGTGATGTTTTGGTTATTCCGATGAGATGTCATGAGGGAGGACGCGCATGTGCTGGTCCATAGTGTTGGTAACGACGCGAGTGCTAGCATGCCGGAGATGAAGCAAGTGCTAGCATGCCGGAGATGGATATGGGGACTGGCTTGGCCATAATCGAGAAGGGGAGACGTACGTGTGAGATAATGCATATCCTGAATCTGGGCATAGTACGGACTCACGAACAGTAAGAACTACGTACAGCGGAAGCGACACAAGTTCAGACAAATACATAGCGGTTGCGGATCGAGGCTACTACGTCCAAGCTCCATCAATTCTATGTCATTTTTCTCTAGGTGGCTCACTCGGGCGTAATAGGTGGCCGCGGAGTGCACGGGGGAGCGCGGTGCAGTGGGCTAGCGGATGAAGGAACCTCCACCCCAATTGAGGGAACACCATGCCACACCAGGAGTGGTCACCGAGAGAAAGACACAATGGGCTCGCCATCACGCTTGTCGGGGGCAGTAGCAACGGCGCACATTGCGCGCGACGACGATGGTAGCAATACTGCAGATCGTCTTGTGTGGTGGTAGTGGCGTCGGGGCATGGCATGGCATGGTGCATCTCAGTGTGAGCGGCCTCGGCAACGGTCATGGCGCGGCGGCGGTCGGCGGACGAGAGCCCATGGCTTGGTAGCTTTGCGTCGAGTACCTGTCTGGACTCTGGAACAAGCACCAGCGGAGCAAAAAATACTATAAGGGTCCAAACTATGCTCCACATCTTCCCAGGGCCCTTCTTGCAAAAAATCCCGCCATCTGATATGCGCATGTGCTGTGTGCATGGGCCCAACGCCAAGTCAGCATGCCACCTCAGCACCCGTTACGGCTGGAAACGGCAGAATGACCAGTTTGCTCATAAAAATGAGTGTTGTAACCGGTTCATCACATTTTGAGAGAAGAATGACCAATGTGCTCATCTCGTGAGAGTTCAATGACCAATGGTGTGTTTTATCTCGTAAGAATAAGTTGACAGCATTCATGATTCATCCATGTCGATCCCACGGACCTTGGCGATCATGCCGACGCCCATCTCCATGGTGAGCATGCGAGGAAGAGGTCGTCGGCGAGGTGGCGCTCCCTGAACCATGTGAAGCCCAGCAGCCAGCGGAGTAGCGGCGAGCGCTCCATCTCCGCGAAGCGCCGCACGATGTCGCCCGTGACGCGGTCGCCGTCCACGGCTGCGGCGAAGTCCGCCGGCAGGCTGGAGAGCTTCCTCCCCGCCTGCGCCAGCATGAACAGCGCCTCCCCACGGTGGCCGCTCCACTCGCCGCCGCCGTCCCCTGTTTCGTCATCCCCGCCGCCGCCGCTGTTGTTGCCACCGCCGCCGTCGTTGCCGTTGTTGCCGGGGAGGGCGAGGGGAAGGAGGATGGGGAGGCGGGGGCGGGGAATGGCAAGGCGGAGGCGGAGCGGGAGGGAGCGGAGGGAGGGAGAGGCGAGAGGCGGGAGGTGGGAGGAGGAGGAGGGGGCAAGAGGTCGTGCGGGAGGAGGACAGGAGCAACCGACGGGAGAGCGTGGGGCTCTCGTGTGTTTCTTTTTTTTTTCCTTCAAGCCTGGGAGACAGATGACGGGGGTGGATAGTGGGATTAGTGGGCTGAGCTAACCGTGGTTTGATGCTAAACATTCAGATGATTTGGATCGTTAGATCCTTTAATTGGATGGATGAGATGAATTAGTTTTTCGCCCTTTTGTGCTTTTATAGGGGTAGTAGATAGATAGATGTGGAGGTAATCTGGCGCGCGGACGCGGTCATGGATGCGGACGCGGTCATGGATGCATGGCGCTGAGCCCGACAAGGGTGCCACCACTGATGCACGAGCTTTCTTCTTTTTGTATGCACAGACATCACGGTCCTGACGCAGGATGTTTTCAAAGACCCGCGGACAAAAAAGAGACCCTGTGTGTGCAGCTTTGGCCAGAGCCACGGAGAAACTAGCTCGTACTACGAGACGGTGTCAGTCTACGCGTTCGTCTCGTGGCTCCGTGAATCTCTCTTTGTTTTCATCTTTTCCAAATGAGATTATCTTAGCAGTTACATGCACGCATTTGGTGCTACATTGACAAACTTGATTAGGTTCGATGTGCTGATCATAACATGATTATTGCTCCCCGCAGAAAAAAAGATGATTGTTACAGTGTTGACGGTTTTATTTTCCTGATGAAAAGGTCATTGACGATGAAGAGAACACGTTACAAAGCTCAGGGCCTGAGCAGGAGAGACGGCTGAGGGAGCCACACGCGGTGCTAATTAATCCGGCATGAACGCGGCACCGGGGCACGAGCTTCCTTCATTTTGTACTAGATCGGAAACGTGCCTTGGTGCGTGAGGGTACCCGTCCCAACGACATAGCCAATCAGGGAAGATCAAACAACAACATAATGCGTTAATAGTAAATCAAGTTTAGCACATGTATTCAACACTGATTTTCTGGTTCAAGAGAAAGAAGAAACTTCACTATGTACCACAAAAGTCATCCACGCATGATATCTGTCTCGGCACTAACCATGCAATTGGTATTTCATGCAAGATGAGATAGATCACTAATTGGGAGCATTAAAATTGTACAATTTATTAGTAAAATGGCCAGGCGACTTGAATGGAGCAGATATATCAAACTGACAACTTAACCTAGTATATGAGAAATTCAAGTTAATGGTGGTCTGATTTGTCCATCAGATAACTCTTCAATGACCCACCCCACAACTTTCTCCCTGTATTACTGGTAGACCTTAAATTCAACTCTAAACAGTTAAACATCCCTCAATGATTCATCAATGGTAAGAAAACTCAGTCAATTTGTCACGACAAATGCAACCTAAAGATAAGCCATACAAAATAGACTTGCTCTCAGTTTCCTGATTCACTCTTCTTGCTCCACTTCATCACATGGCTTGAGCATCGACAACTTCCTCTCCGATCCACCTTTGTAAGTACAGTTTCTGTAGGTTGATTCCATTGGCGTAATTAACATTAATAAATAAAAATATACTCAAAGTGATAGTTTAACTAAAAGTTCTACAAAGGACGTTAACTTTCATGGCTGTGGTACCCACTTCAGCTTTGTATACAACTGTGCGGGAGGCCATTTATAGAAAACAAGTTGAATTTTGAACCTGTTGGAACATGAGATCTATGGTTCTAGGGCATTTTGTTTATGCAGGGAGATAGACCAACATCAATATCATTTACGGCCAGTCATAAACAAAATGGTTGTAAGCCATGTTTACAGCTCAAAACTCATGAATTTTACCCTCTATGATTTAGCAAGAAACATTCAACATTTTAACTTACCTAGACATGGATCAAGTACCTAAAACTATTTGTTTTTTCAAGGGAAGTATCTACAATCTTTGCTCAGGCAAAGAAATAATCCATGCAAACTAACGGGAAATAGAGGTCTTATTCTGAAAGAAGTGGTACATAGCACAAGACAAAGATTATGTATTAAACATAGAAGATTTTTCTGGTAGCAAGGGTAGAGGAGAATATTAGACCTATTCGATTAAGCTTTAGAGAGGAAGTGGACCATAAATTCTTCAATAAAAAATTGCCAATATATCAAATATAGTTTGGAGGCTTTCCCAAGGCATTGGCTATCTTGCCGTGAACACGGGAATAAAGGAAGCACAAAATAAGGTAGAGAAAAAGAAGAATAGAATGCTACATGGAGGTTGCAGCAGCTGTAGCATGGAGGTGGCTGCCTGTATTGATGAGTTCACAACAACGGTGCAGGGAAGAAGAGGTCCTGGATGAGGCGGAAGGACCCCGACGGCGGCATTGAGAGGATCCCATTGGTTGTATGTACCATTTATATTCTTTTTTGTGCTTGCTCTGTTTCGCCCTATTTTTGCTATTGCCCACAGAAGCGAGGCATGCCGCGCATTGCCCGTAGAAGCGACGGGCAAACCAGAATGAATAAGCAAACTGAATGCCAATAAAGTCTAAACAGTATGCATAGATAAGTACTTGTGCACAACTATATGCTGATATAAGTATGTAAATATGTTGTCTACAATAAAGTAAAACCATACATTCATAGGTCATTAGGTCACTGGTACAACACGTGCTAAACAAACGGTTTTTAACCCCTTTCCGCAACGACATTTGGAACCGTCACCAAGTGAGTGTGGACGATAGGGGGGTCCTTCCCACACGACCCAGAAATCGTCGGGGATAGGCCCTCCTGGGACCCAAGCTGGGGCCGTGTGCGATCGGGCAAGGCATCGAAACCCAATCATTTCCGTAGGTATGTACATCTCACATGGTGAATCCCAGAAAATCATTTCCGTAGGTATGTACATCCCACACGGTGAATCCTAGAAAATCATTTCCGTAGGTATGTACATCCCACACGGTGAATCCCAGAAAATCATTTCCGTAGGTATGTACATCCCACACGGTGAATCCTAGAAAAATATTTCCGTAGGTATGTATATCACACACAGTTCTTTGTGTGGAAACGTTTGTGCAAGGTCGCCTAACGCAAACAGTTCGCTGCCGGAAGCCGTGTGTGATTGTTAGTTGATCGAACACGCCTACTTTCTAGAAACCGTGCGGGTCGTTTGAGTTCATCACCCACGGTGCTGTCTGAGTAACCGTTTGCAATAGAAAACCCCAATAAGCAGGGTAATTAGCCTATTATTGATAATCCATGTAGTAATCAAACTGGTATTTCTTATAAAACACGCCAGATATTTCATATCCGTATAAAAGCAACCAGGATTTCATAATCGAATTACATCAGATAGCTTCGGCACTCAGTTACGCCATTACAACAGCACCAAGTTTCACATACAGCATCAAAAACCTTTGGAAAGTAGCATCATACATGGTAAATAGACAGATGAATCTCATCTGGAAAACTGCAGAAGCGAAAGGCAAATATTGAGCCTTCAGTGATGTTGAATGTCCTTGCAACTTTAGGCCAGTGGCTATGGATAATTGTCCGCCCAACCTTCGTCCTCTTCAGCAAGACTTCAATATTATACCGTGGGTGTTGAATGAAACCTTCCTCGCCTCTTGACCATGCAGGTGGTTTGAGAGGTAATCATCAGTGAACTACTTTGAAAAGTACTGAAAACAAAGCTATGCATAAATCGCTGTTGTAAATTTTGAGATGGCGCAAGGGGTAAAAACAAGGTAAAAGAGTTGGTACCATCCTATAGTTGACTGATGTCTTCTTCATTGTGCAAACAAAGATATTGCTGTTATTCGTCGCAAGTTTCTTCGTCCTAACAATCTTTCTGAGTTTCTTGACTTGACTGATATTCATGGACATCTCATTTCTCCATATGTAAAATGGGTCGAACAGTGGGTCTAAGCCTCTGACAGCAGGACCTACATATGCAAGACCAAATTGCAAGAAACCTAAATATTAGAATGATTCCTGCAACTGCACAATAATGTGCTATTAGCCAAAGGACCCTACTTGAACAAACCTCGATGGTAAACCGCAGTGTCTCCCGTTGTTTCCCTGCAACACACATAAGGAAGATCTTGATCAGGTTAACTGAGAGTTGCCATACTATCAATAGAATATGTATTGAGTACAGCCAAATTCGATTGGTGTCACATGCATAACAATACAAAATTGTACCCAAAGTAAATGAAAATCAAATTGCAGAACTGAACCAAACAGTTAAATGGACAGCAGACCAAATGAACCAAAATAGTTAACTGAGCACGACATTGCAGAATAGAAACATGTACTAGAAGATAAGACAGTTAACAAAACAAAGAATGCTTGAGAACAATACTACGAAATATAGCAATTGTTGGATCAAAGTGTTAACTGAACATTACATTTCAGAGGACCAAACTGTTAACTGAACATCAGATTGCATATTAATATTACAAAGGACAAATCACTAGAAGGCACTGGCGCTGGCCTCGAGAAAACATCACGAACTGTATTTTAAAATAGACAACCACGTGGCAGTGTCGACGGTGGCCTCGAAGACGAGGTGCTCCTCCAAGATCTAGCGGTCAACACGCATGGCAGGCATAGCGACCTCGTTCGCGCGTGCGGGCGCATGCTACTGAGCTCCATGTTATACTGCGTGCAAAATGGCTGTGGCAGGCGCTTAATTGGAGGAGGGGGCCAGTGATTTCGGTGGAAGGTGTCGCTCCGTCCGTCGGGGCATTTGGGACGGGAAAGGAGGAGGATGGTGTGGGTGGGCTGTGGATTGCCTGATGTGACGTCCGGATAATTAAGCTACAGTGATCCCCGCTAATGATGCCACGTCACCTCGGTTACTGTGGATAAACTCGCATTAGTTCGAAACCTAGTTCGAATTTCAAATTCAAAACAAAGACAAACAATAAAAGTTTTCAAACATTAAAACTAAAATGTTCAGAGTGTGCCAATTAATGCTTAGGTATTTATGATGAAGAAACCACGCTTTTACAGAATGCATAAATACTTTAAAATGAATTAAAACAGAAAAGAAATAAGATAAGAAAAAGAAAAACAAAAACAGAAAAAGAAAACTAACAAAAAAGAAAAGGAGCCCCCATCCCACTGGGCCAACCAGCCCAGCTGGGCACCAGGCCGACTAGGCCGGCCCACCCCCCTCCTATACACCCCCTGCCCAAACCCTAACCGACACCCCGCACCCCCACTCCCCTCACTCGCTCGCCTCTCCCTCTTCCCTCTCCTCTCGATCCCATCTGGACCGGGGAGGGGCCCGACCACGACGCGCCGACCGCGCTGCCCGTCCTCCCCGCGACCCGACGTCGCCATCGCACACCGTCGCCGCCTCGTCCCGCCTGGACCCCCGCCGTTCGTCAGACTCCCTCGCCGGATCTCGACCTCGCCGTCGCCCGAAGCCGACTCGCCGGACCTACTCCTCTCCATCAACGCCGTCGTCCCCGTCTCCCTCCCCGAGCCCCGCTGCCTTGACCCCACGACCGTCGGTGAGGCCCACGGCCACTTCTCTCCTCCTCCCCCCGCGCACGCGCTGACCGCGCCCGCCTGCCGTCGTCCATGGCCGCCGTGGCCACTGCTGCTTCACCACACCCACGCCCGCTCCCTCCTATCCACACGCGTGCACTCACCCGCTCGCCCAGCTCGGCTTGCTGCCGCTGCTGCTTCTACCTGCTGCCGCCACAGCTGTGCTACCCGCTAGCACTGCTGCTCGCCTCGCCGCGGCTCCGCACCCTGCGTCGACACGCCCGCCGCGACGCCCTGCCCCCTCGTGCCAGCCCCCGCCTCGGCTTCCCGCGCCGTCGCCCCGTTTCCGCCCCGCGGTGGCCCTGCCGTTGTTCCACGGCCCCGTGCCGTCCCGGCGCCCGCCACCAAAGCTGCGCCCTCCCTGGGCGGGCTCCCCCGTCGCCGGCAACCTCGCCCCGCACCGGGCGGGTTGCGCCCCTGCGCCCACGCACCCGTGCCCGTTAAGGCCTTTTCGCCCATTGACAGCCGGGCCCCGCCCTAGTACCAGAACGTTTTAAAAAAGAATTAAAATAATAATAAAATAAAAATATTAATTAATTAATTAAGTATTTAGTTAACCTAATTAATTCTGTTTAGATTAACCTAATCACTAGTTAAACTAATTAAACCTGTTTAGTTAGTCTTAGTCAATGACAGTGGGACCCACATGTCAGTTTGACTAGGTCAACTAACTAGTTGACTGCTGACATCACCCTGACATCATGCTGACATCATAAATACATTTTCTAATTAAATTAATTCTGTTAATTCTAAAAAGAATTAAATCTTTAAAATTTAATATAAAATAATCCGTAACTCGGCTGAAAATACTTTGTACATGAAAGTTGCTCAGAACGATGAGACGAATCCAAATACGTAGTCCGTTTGTCAGCCACACATCCCTAGCATAGCAAACATGGAACTTCCCCCCTCCGGTCCGTCTGTCTGAAAACGCGGAACACCGGGAATACTTTCCCGGATGTTTTCCCCCTTTTCCGTTATCACCTAGCACTGCGTTAGGGAACTCCTAGCACCGCGCATTATCATGTCATGCATCGTCATGCTTATGTTTGCATTATATTTATTGTTTCTTCCCCCTCTTCTCTCTGGTAGACTACGAGACTGACGCCACTGCTGCTGCCCCGATCGACTACATCGTTGACGACCCCTCCTTGCCAGAGCAACCAGGCAAGCCCCCCCTTGATCACCAGACTGGTGCATCAGAAGATTTCGAAGATACTCTCCGATATTCTCTTGAGACTTTGTGCCACCGCTTTTGCTATTCCCGACCTCCGATAAACCCTTATGGATAACTACTTACACTGGTCGTCCATACCTTTGTTCCCAGCTGACCTTGTTATTACTTGATACCCTGAAAAATTCTCCGATATTTCGAGGATCCTTTGTGCCCACCGCTTTGCAGCTCTTTTCCGTATTAATACCCCTATGGATAATTCCTCGCACATACCAAGTATCCGCTCATCCCCAGTTGTTTATGTGTTTCACTAAGTTCTTTGAAATAACATTCGATCTTCCGAAAATCCTTAGCAGCTTATTGCTCTTGAAATTCTTTCTTGCTTGCATTATGGTTAATCCCATTAGTATAGTAATCTTATTGGTAGCCTTTGTCACTATCATTTTGAGTCCATTGATTCAATATGTTACGAATGCTCGCAATCCTCAATCAGATCCTAGAATTCATCCTTTCGACTCAGACGTCATTTTAAACATAAGCTACCAATCAAATTGTTGTCGATTTTACCCCTAAGCTTACTCAATTATCCATCCTTAATCAGAGCGTTTGCTTCTGATCCTTTGATCTGGAAATATTCCTTTACATGTGAGCTTTGAATTAGTCAGTTGCTTCTATAATCCAATGCCTTCGCATTGTTTCTTCCTCTGGTTGTGTGCCGATACTCACATCAGCTTCACTATGGACCGTCGGATCCATTGTTGAAATATCATCCGACAGTGTCCTCCGTATACAAAACCTCGAGAAGTTATTTCCCTGATACATAATGCCTTCGGTAAATTGTATCCTCTCCTTTTGTCACCCATGCTCTACTATCGAGCTTGTGTTATTTACTATTGAAGCTTGTGGTATATGTTCCCAAGATGCCCCTAAGGGTTGAACCTATGCATTACCAGATCCGGGTAAACCCGAGAGCTATCACGAGTCACACTCTTCTGGTGTTTTGCTAGATAAAATTTAAACATTACAACTTCTTCGAAAAATGAGAAGTGAATGAAAGGTTATGCATTGGAGAAGTGGGAGTCGACCTTGAACTTTGTGTTCATGCCCATGGACACGATGTAGATCCTATCATAGAAGCTTCTTGTAATAATAACTATTTCCTTGTTATGATATCATCTGGTATTTGTGTATTGATCCTTTACAATCGTAGTTCCAACTGCATTTTCTCCTTGATTCCATTTCTCAGACAAGTTAAAGCACTTGTCTTCTGTTGATTGATACATCTCCGCAACCTCTATTTTGATCTTCCTCGAGGATTACCCTCTGGTATCTCGAGAACTGTGTTGCTTCCCGCGCGTCTTCATATAGTATTGCTTCTCACCGATCTCAGATTTCCCCCAGGTTCTGAGTTATTAGTCACTTGAGAACACCGACAAGTGAATCGATTCCGCACTCCGATTTAATAAATCTAAGTAATTTTCGTTGCTTACGAGTTTAATAATCCTTCAAGTCGTTCCTAGCCTTATCGTCTATATCATTATCGTGCAAATTTTTAACTATGCTACCCGGTCCTTCTTCCCGGAGCATAATTGTCGGCGATGAGCTAAGCTTACGTCGATCTTCCTTGTCTTACCAATTCGCCCCGAATAGCAAGCTTGATTCCTAGTTGGTGTCGTATCCGTGGTTCCAATAATCTTTCTCTGCATTAGTCGTGTTGCTTGATGTAGCTGCTGTTCAAATGCTTCTTCGTGGAGCCTCTCGACAAAATTTCACCACCTTGGAGTATTACCATATTTTATGTCAAGAATGTCGTGAGAATTTCACCACCTCTTAAGAATTCCTGATACATGTGATACTTCTTTCCATATCCGTTCATTCCTTCGTCCTCGTGTTGTTTCTAACCGGAAAACCGACAATTGAACTATGTTATGCGATTTCAAAACTTCTAGCAACCCTATTGCTTTGAAGTTAATGGTCGACATTTCATTCTTAGACCATTGGTTATCGAATCACCATTCTAACTTTGATCATGCTACCTAAGCCCATATTTCGGGTGCACCTTCCGACCAATGTTTAACTGTGTATGTTTTCCTCGAGCATACCTCATTATATCATTTGATCTGACAAATGTTATCTACTTGTTCACATCAGTGTGGACATCCATCTTTTGAAAATCTCAATGATTTGTCGCTGAGTCAATCAACCACCTCCTCACCTCTCGTTGATTTAATGATGAACTCTTGTTTCGGAACTCGCTTCCATAGTTCAATTCCCAAGAATCTTATAATGTCCTCTCGACAATTTGTGTTGCACCTTTCTTCTCAGGCATCATGAGTCTGAGTTATCCTGACACCAATCACATCTGAATCTCGGTCAGATATGATGGTTGGAACATATATCCAAAAGTTATAGCATTGGTCTTTATATGACCTCGTAAGATGATGTCATGCCTAGCACACCTGGCCGGAGGACCTATTGTTATAGTTTCCTTTTTAGCAAGCTTAGCGATTCTTCCATGAGGAAATCGTAAAACTTATTCGATAAGTTGTTCCTGATGGATCCTTTGTGTATCCAAAGTACGACCTTGCTTGAAGACCATGTCAATGCAATCTCGAAGCATGTATGTGGTACTCCTATCATCAATAAGAACATTTGAAGCACAATGCTAAATTTGCTTTATCAATTATTCACACTCTGTTGTTTGGGTAATGTCATGAAATTCCTCTCCCCTTACCTAAATGGTTACATACTTGGAGCCCTATCCTTAATATCTTGCTCTGCCTTTCCTTGGGAAAGATATACTCTAATACTTGAGTATAACCACCTTTTCCTTTCCATTGGTCTAATTAATGTAATAATCACATTTTCCTTTCCATTGTTTTGGTTAACCTTTCTTGTGACCTATATGATATAAACAGTAATATTTCCCTGCTTATGTAAACGCCTCGGTGTACCATCCTGTTTGGTGTAACCCTATTACTATTGTTGATGACATTCCGGTAGCCATCGATGGACAAGAACTTTGCCTATTGGTCCGCCTCGTTCAACGAGCAGGAAATGGTTCTCTTCGTCCCTCGCCCTTGGTACCGATGTTGTTGCCGCCATAACTGACAGGCTATTCTCTGACTTGCCTTGCTTACATGATCGTGCAACATGCCAGCGCCCTTTCTACCTTCAACCCACATGGTGGGCCCATAACCCACAACTCCACATGATCGAAACCCGACTCTCCTGTACACCCCCGGTTTCCAAAGTTATTCCTCGCGCGTGGCCTCATATGTAATTCACGGGCCACCTTCCTAGTGATCTATTCTGGTAACAGACGCAATACTCAATCTCGTTGCTCTGGGCACCTTTAGCACGTTGCTTCAGACATCGAACGATTGCCTATCCATTTGAAACTTCTCATGGTACCTTCTTACTTTGCTCTTGATATCTTCTTAAGTTTCAATTCGAGAGATATTTATGCTTCTTCCCATGAGTTAACCGTCCGATGCTCAATCTTGTTAGAACCCGTCCTTATAGAGTTTTTCCCCTCTTATCCTTTTGTAAGTTCGGTGAAGTTCCTGAAGGAAGGACGACAACCTCATCATGATGTATTGATGCATAGGAATGAAAACATCAACGCTATGGACCGACCACTTCGAGAAGAGCAACCTAGACCGAGAAGACTCGTTAGAATTTCGTAACCAAATCCTTTCCCCATTACACCCCCTCATAAATCTCAGGATGAGATTTCTTGTAGTGAAGGAGAATTGTGATGCCCGGATAATTAAGCTACAGTGATCCCCGCTAATGATGCCACGTCACCTCGGTTACTGTGGATAAACTCGCGTTAGTTTGAAACCTAGTTCGAATTTCAAATTTAAAACAAAGGCAAGCAATAAAAGTTTTCAAACATTAAAACTAAAATGTTCGGAGTGTGCCAATTAATGCTTAGGTATTTATGGTGAAGAAACCATGCTTTTACAGAATGCCTAAATACTTTAAAATGAATTAAAACAGAAAATAAATAAGATAAGAAAAATAAAAATAAAAAACAAAAACAGAAAACTAACAAAAAAGAAAAGGAGCCCCCCACCCACCACTAGTAGGAAAAGGGGCTTTTACCCCGGTTGGTAAGGGCCTTTTGTCCCGGTTTTCGAACCGGGACTAAAGGGTCGTTACTAAAGCCCTAACCCTTTAGTCCCGGTTCTTACACGAACCGGGACAGAAGGTCCTCCACGTGGCCGCTGCTGCCAGCCCAGGCAGGGGGGCCTTTGGTCCCGGTTGGTGCCACCAACCGGGACCAATAGGTAGGGCCTTTTGTCCCGGTTGGTGTCACCAACCGGGACCAATAGGTAGGGCCTTTTGTCCCGATTGGTGTCACCAACCGGGACCAATAGGCATCCACGCGTCAGCAGCTGGCAGGAGCTATGGTTTTTGTTTTTTTAAAGGGGGTGGTTTTGGGGTTTTGGGGGGTTAATTTAGGTGTTTCATATATTGTGTTAGCTAGCTAATTAATAGAGAGAAGTGTCCTCTCTTATCTCCGTGCTTGGTCGACGCTACGTACTATATACGTATGGAGAGGAGTAGACATGCTAGCTAGTAATCAAATGAAGGAAACAGAAGATCGTCATGAACATATGCATACAGAGAGAAGTGATATCGACCACCTCTCCTTCTCCGAGATATTGGTCGAACAACAAGTTCTCGTATATCTATCCGACACTACCGGCTACATATATACAATAATTATCTCTTACAATACAATCTCCTAATTAAATTGTAGGAACACAGGGTCCACATAGTATTCTCCGTTTTCAGCGATCACGTGGTCAAGGAAGAATGCCGCCAATTCCTCTTGAATTCCTCGCATACGATCTGGTGCTACGAGTTCATCCCGCTTCCGAAACATCTAATTTGAAGAAGGGGGTCAATACATATATATATATATATATATATATATATATATGAATAAATGAAACTCGAACAAATGATGGTAATAAAATAAAATTGTGAATATTATTGCTTACGCACTTCATATTGTTCTTCAGTGTAGCCCCGCTCACAGGTCGTGTAGCGGATGGACTCGCAAACGTAGTATCCACAGTAATTATTCCCGGGTTCCTGCCACAACCACTTTACAAGAAATAGAGGTCAATCAAACTGATAAGCAAGCATGCTAAATGGTATTGATGAAACTAGCGCTTGAATCACTAGGAGATGCGCGGAACATGCTACTATAGTACTTACTTTCGGGTGATTAAATTGCAGCTTCTTCGGCAGTCCCGGAGCTTTTGAGGTGAATTTTCTCCAAACCCTGCCAGACAAAGAAAACAATTACTTGATATCAGGAAATGAACAAAGTTGCTGATATGGTGGATAATGATTGATTTAACTTACTTCTGGAGCATTTGAGTCATGTTCGCATAGTCCTGGGGATCTTTTCATCTCGAGTCTAAGACGGTTACTACTCCCTGCACAAGCTTAATCTCTAGGAAGAATATAGTGGAAGCTGCGCATGCATGCATAAGTCATCAATTACATTACCATAACCTGGACTAATAAGGGAAACCGAATATGCACAAGACAGTAACACTCACTTGAAGTTGTAAGGAAAGAGTATTATATCTTTGTTTTGATTTAATACCAACGATTGTAGCAAGTTGGCCTCGGCTTCTTTGGGATGTTTTTCAACCGTATATGCATCTATGAGATTTGTGTTAATGAACCCAATATCACCGATTTGTCTTTTCTTCAATTCAGCGATCTTCAATCTGCATAATATAGTGAGGATAATTATAAATACATGCAATGAAAGAGCTGACCTATATAGAGAGACTTAATGACAGAAGTAGTACTACTTACAGACAGTATCAAGTGATCGTTGTTTTATCGAGGGCCTTTTGATTGTAAAACAGGAAGAAATCCTCAAATGGAACATTCAGCAGATCAATTCCAACGAGGTCATGCTCCGGTTTAACTCTCAGCGTCAAAGTATCCATCCCATCAGACTCTCTGCAGGTTTTCATGTACCAATCATGTAGTCTTCGCATCATCGTTGTTAGAGATCTTTCATCTTTGACGAGAGGCTTCCCGTAATGGTATTTGTGTTCGTCCACCTCCATGATTTCATAATGTACATCGTCGGGCAGGTAATCTCCAAGATTGCTATAACCGGGCACCATACTCGGATCATTAGCGACGATGTCTTTTGACACCTTGAGCGGGGGGCACGATTGGTTGGCTTGTTCGCCGAGCTGGGCAATTTTTTTCCCAGCTCGTCGTTCTTTTAACCTTTGATCACTGACAGTACTTCCCGACCGCTCCGCTTCGGCATATGTCTTTGCAAGAATGCGCTCATAGTTGCCTCTCGGCGGAGACTTTGGTGGTTTTGTCAGGGCAGCCAAAGTGCGCTTTGCTTTCACCGGATCTACCTTCTCCTCTGGAGGTGGATGTTTCTTTGCTTTAACCCCTTCAAAGAAGTTTGTCACTTCGGCTCGCACGATCTTCCTGGTTTCCTCCTCGGTCCTCTCGTATGGTAACTTCTCTGGAGTCTTCAGAGAAGGACCGAATCTGTATTGCCTCCCGCCTCTGGTAGCTATACTGCTAGACGCCGGCAGAGCAGACGGAGCGGCTGCGGCTGTCTTCTTTCCTTGCTTATGAGGCAGAGGAGAAGGACTACGACGCGCCGGAGCAGCCGCAGCGGCGGCGGGTCTCTTCCGCCCTTGCTGACGAGGTGGAGAAGGAGGAGGCTGGCTGCTCTGGCGCGCCGGCGCTGGCGGAGAAGGAGGCGGAGTGCCGCCACGCGCCGGAGAAGGAGGCTGAGTGCCCTGATCACTCGCCGGAGGAGGAGGCGGAGGAGGTGGCGGAGTGCCCTTACTCGCCGGAGCCGTCCAGTTCGGAAGCTTGATGAGCTCCTTCCGCCATAGGCATGGAGTCTTCAGAGCAGAACCCAGCTGAGTCTCCCCTTCACCGGTAGGGTGGTCAAGCTGGAGCTCCTCAAATCCCTCCGTTATTTCATCCACCATCACCCTAGCATATCCTTCTGGAATCGGCCGGCAGTGGTAGGTTGCGCCGGGTTCAGGAGGTAAAATAGAGCCAACAGTCGCCCTGACTTTGAAGTTCTGCCATTCCGCCATAAGGTGGCAATGTTGAGACTCCGTGATAGCATCCACGAGGTAGCTAGCAGGAGCCGCATGCTCCAGCTGAAGCAGCTCGGTGGAAGCCATGCTGCTTCTCCGCTAAGATGGCGGTGTAGCTTCGGGGGCAGTTTCGGCATGTCGATTGCCGTCTCGTTCCTCTAGCGCTTGAACCCTTTCGTGCAGCTTCTGAATTTGGATCTGCTCCACTTTTTTCCTCCTCTCCTGGCTTTTGTAACCACCCGCGTCCGGAAAACCAGCCTTCCACGGAACGGAGCCTAGCGTGCCTCGTGTCCGTCCAGGGTGCTCAGGATTCCCGAGGGCCATTGTGAGCTCGTCGTTCTCTCTGTCTGGAACGAACGTCCCTTGCTGCGCTGCATCGATATATTGCTGAATCTTCTTGACTGGTATTCTCAAAAGCTCGTTTGTCCAAATGCACCTCCCTGATACAGGGTCCAAGGTTCCGCCAGCCCCGAAGAACCAAGTCCGGCAACGGTCTGTCCAGTTCATTGTCTGTGGTTCGATCCCTTTTTCAAGCAGATCATTCTCAGCCTTGGCCCACTTAGGTCGGGCTTTGAGGTAGCCACCTGACCAAGTGCGATGGTGAAGCTTCTTCTTTGCAGCATTCTTCTTGTTTGTCGCTGACATCTTCTTACTCTTTTCCGATGTCTTGTGGGCCACAAATGCGGGCCAGTGATCTCTGATCTTCTCATACCAGCCGATGAATTCTGGTGTCTCTTCTTTGTCGACAAACGTTTTTAGCTCATTCTTCCACCTCCTGAATAGGTCTGCCATCTTCGTAAGAGCATGAGACTTGATTAATTACTCTATAACTGGCTTCTCCGGATCCTCCTCTGGCGGTAGGGTGAAATTTGCCTTCAGCTCAGTCCAAAGATCATCTTTCTGCATATAATTGACATAAGACACCTCAGGGTCTTCCTTCTTAGGCTTATACCATTGCTGGATGCTGATCGGGATCTTGTCCCTAACTAGAACCCCGCACTGAGCAGCAAATGCATCCTTTGTCCGGATGGGTTCAATCGGTTGGCCGTCGCGCGCGATTGCTGTGATGTCAAACCTTTCATCCGAGCGCAACTTTCTCTTCGGGCCTCGTCTCTTTACCGAAGTTGTGCTCGATCCAGAGGGCTAGAAAAAAGAAGAAAGACGAGTGTTAATTAATATGTGTACATACCAAAACAATGAATGCATCAATTAGCTAGTCAGCACAGGCTTAACTAATATATTTACCTAGCCGGACTCTGTTCGGTCACCGAAGCCGTCACCACGGGCTCCTTCTTGCACCAGCATTGGGTCGCCGGAGCCATCATAATCATGTCTTTCCTCCTCCACTCTTCGATCACCGTAGCCTGCTTCTTCACCCTGTTCTTCCAGACCATCATTGTCGTTAAGATACGACAAGATATCACCTCCGGCTAAGATTATGTCCCCCAACACCTCTTCTGCTTGCTCGTCTCGTCCGTGCTCCATTGTTTCTGCAAATATTACAACATGGCAATTATTACACAAACATGACAGCAGGTGGATATATTAGTGCAAACGTAGACCTAGCTTATTCCGGGTTTGGGGTGGCCTAGGCAACGCTTCAAGGGTAGGGGCGCGGCGGGAGGGGGTAGGAGACCGACATCGTTTTTTTCTAGGGTTTGGGTGTCCTCGAGAGTTTTGGTCGAGCGAGAGGGCCGGGGGGTGCTCCCGTGGTATAAGTTATCACGGTCGAGAGGGGGTATAAATATCGACCGTCCATCATGTCGAAGTTATCTGGGAGGGAGTTATATATATCGACAACGACGACATACATACATGGGAAAATAATGTTATCGGGGAGGGGGTATATCGACCCCCCCCCCCCACGTGTTGAAGTTATCGGGAGGGGGTTATATCGACAACGACGACATACGTACATGGGAAAATAATATTATCGGTGGGGAGGGGGTATATCGACCCCCCCTCGTGTTGAAGTTATCGGGAGAGGGGTATATCGACGACGACAGACCCGATAAAACATAAGAAAACGAAGAAGAAATAAAAAGAGGAGAAGAAGAAAAGGAATAGAGGAGAAGATCGAAGAAAAAAAAGAAGAAAAAAAAGAGGAGAAGAAGAAAGGAATAGAGGAGAGAAGAAGAAAAATAGAATTTTTTCTATTTTTTCTTCTTCTCTTCCATTCCTTTCTTCTTCTCCTCTTCTTTTTCTTCTTTTTTCCTCTTCTTATTTATTTCTCCTCTTCTTCCTCTCCTCTTCTTCTCCTTTCTTTCTCTTCTTATTTTCCTTTTGATATGAACATATCATCATATATATGAACATACATTTTCTTTGCATATGCATATGAACATACATTTTCTTTGCATATGCATATGAACATACATACATACATTTTCTTTGCATATGCTTTGCATATAAACATACATACATATGAACATACATACATACATACACAAAAAATTCTAAAAATCTGCCTAAAAAATTCTAAAAATCTGCCTAAAAAAATTATATGAAAAAAGCATACATCATCCATCCATCCATATAATGAACATATACATCATCCATCCATCCATATAATCAACATATGGATATGAAAAAAATTTATATGAAGAGGATCGAGGGGACAGGGAGGAAAGGGGGTCGCCGGAGCCGGACCGAACAGGGAGGAGGGGCGGCAGTGGGGGCGGGCGCCGGCGACGACGACAATGGTGGGGGCGGGCTGGGGCGCAGGGGCACGGCCGTGCGTGCTCGGGGACAGGGCAGGGGCACGGGGCGGCAACCGGCGTGGGCTCGGGCGCGGGGCAGGGGCACGGGGAGACGGGGATGGCGGCCGGCGGCGGCGGCGACGAGGAGCGCGCGAGCGATTTGGCAGCCTGGCGGCGGGGGCAACTGGCGAGGGAGGCGAGGGAGATGTGAAATTTTCACAAGTCCTGGTTATATAGCAAGGGCATTGGTCCCGGTTCGTGGCACCAACCGGGACCAATGCCACCCTTTAGTCCCGGTTGGTGCCACCAACCGGGACCAAAGGTCCCTTTTCAGCAGCGCAAAGGGCGGGAAGCGGCGGCCTTTGGTCCCGGTTGGTGGCACCAACCGGGACTAAAGGGGGGGCATTGGTCCCGGTTGGTGCCACGAACCGGTACCAACGCACCCCTTTAGTCCTGGTTGGTGGCACCAACCGGGACCAAAGGCCTCTTGCTGCCCGCGTCGCGGCCAAAAGTTTAGTCCCACCTCGCTAGTTGAGAGGGGCTCGGAGTGGTTTATAAGCCCCGCTGCGGCTGCTGTATCGAACTCCTCTCTATAGCAGGCTTCTGGGCCTAACTTTGGCGCACTTCCCCGTTGAGCCCTCTAGCCCTTCTGGGCCTGTATTTGCAAACCCGAGGGTTGGAGGGCCCAGTGGGCAGCGCCCCAACAAATTTTTTTGCTGTCCGCATCACGGCGAAAAGTTTAGTCCCACCTCGCTAGCCGAGGGGCGCTCGCACCAGTTTAAATGCCGCGGCGCGGCTGCTGTTTCGAACTCCTCTCTATAGCAGGCTTCTGGGCCTAACTTTGGCGCGCTGCCCGTTTAGCCTCCTAGCCCTTCTGGGCCTGTATTTGCAAACCTGAGGGTTGGAAGGCTAAGTGGGCAGCGCCCCAACATTTTTTTTGCTGTATTTAGTTTTTTTGTTTTCTTTTTTGCTTTATTTTTTTTTGTTTCTACTTACAACAAAAAACTTATTTATTTTATTTTATTTTGTTTCTAATTAATTATTTATTTTACTTTATGATAATTCTTTTTGCTATTAAAGTTTCTATCAAAAAAAGTTCTTTATGATTTTTTTTTTGTATTTAGTTTTTTGTTTTCTTTTTTGCTTATTTATTTTGTTTTGTTTCTACTTACAACAAAAAACTTATTTATTTTATTTTATTTTGTTTCTAATTACTTATTTATTTTACTTTATGATAATTCTTTTTGCTATTAAAGTTTCTATCAAAAAAAGTTCTTTATGAAAATTCTTTTTGCTTTTAATGATTTTGAACAGAAAATACTTCGATAATTTTAGTTGCATCAATTTTATATGATTTTAGTTTCAATAATAATAGAGGTTTCTTATAATGTTTTGAACAGAAAATACTTTGTTAATTTTAGTTTCATAAATTTTATTAAAGTTTATTTTATTTTGTCGGAACACAAGAAGTCCGGAGTTGTAATAAGTTATTAAAAATAAAAAAGAGGCGCAATGCTCGTTGATTTGCTTCAAGCCTTTCGGAATAGTGTAGACTGCACTGCACATAGCTCCATGCAGTCTACCTTATTCCACAAGGCTTGAAGCTAAGCAACGTGAGCATTGCGCCTCTTCTTCATCGTCTCTACACTCAGGGCTTATAAACCGCTCGTAGTGCCTCTCAGCTAGCGAGGTGGGACTAAAAAACTGCTTAGTAAGAAACTCTAGTACCGGTTCGTGCCACGAACCGGTACTAAAGGTGCTCGTGGGGCCACAACCTCATTAGTACCGGTTCGTGGCACCAACAGGGACCAAAGGGTGGAATTGGTCCCGGTTCATGCCACCAACCGGGACCAATGGCCTTGCACAGCGGCGTCGTGGTGAGTTTAGTCCCACCTCCCTAGCGGAGAGAGAGTCGCACCTGTTTATAAGGTGCGGTGCGCCTGAGCTGTCGAGCTCCTCTCTAAAGCAGGCTTACGGGCCTAACCTCTCTGTACATGCCTGTGGGCCTACTGGGCCTTCTGCGGGCCTGAATCCTGGCCCATGGATGGGTTTCTAATCGTATTCAGGCCTTGGTGGCCCCGTAGGTGGCATAATTTTTAATTTTTGGCCTGTTATTTTTCATGCATTTACTAATTATTTTGAGCTATAAGACCCTAAAATTGAAAAGCATTTCAAATGAACTCTGAGAAGGATGAAAGTTGGCATGGTATCATCATTTCATCCACATAGCATGTGCAAGAAAGTTGAGAGGGTTACGACAAAAACTAGATGCACTTCTTGTACAAAACGGACAATGGTATCATACTCGTCTATTACAAAGTTGGCATGGTATCATCATAATAGTTGCGGGAGAAAGTCTTCACTTTTTCTTCGCTTGTGTCATTTGCTTATTGCGCCGTAACCATGGATAATCTTCATCGTTTATCAGGATGCTTGGGTCAGCCTTGACTTTGAAGGGAGGAATTTCATGAAACTTTTCATAATCTTCAGACATGTCTGTCTTGCCCTCCACTCCCACAATGTCCCTTTTTCCTGAAAGAACTATGTGGCGCTTTGGCTCATCGTATGATGTATTCGCTTCCATATCTTTTCTTTTCCTCGGTCTGGTAGACATGTCCTTCACATAGATAACATGTGCCACATCATTGGCTAGGATGAACGGTTCGTCAGTGTACCCAAGATTGTTCAGATCCACTGTTTTCATTCCGTACTGTGGGTCTACCTGTACCCCGCCTCCTGACAGATTGACCCATTTGCACTTAAACAAAGGGACCTTAAAATCATGTCCATAGTCAAGTTCCCATATGTCCATTATGTAACCATAATATGTGTCCTTTCCCCTCTCGGTTGCTGCATCAAAGCGGACACCGCTGTTTTGGTTGGTGCTCTTTTGATCTTGGGCGATCGTGTAAAATGTATTCCCATTTATCTCATATCCTTTGTAAGTCAATACAGTCGAAGATGGTCCCCTGGACAACGAGTACAACTCATCACAAACAGTGTTGTCACCTCTGAGACATGTTTCCAACCAACTGCTGAAAGTCCTGATGTGTTCACATGTAATCCAGTCGTCACACTGCTCCGGGTGTTTGGAGCGCAGACTGTTCTTGTGTTCATCAACATACGGGGTCACCAAGGTAGAGTTCTTTAGAACTGTGTAGTGTGCTTGAGACCAAGAATATCCGTCCCTGCATATTATTGAGTCCCCCCCTCCAAGCGTGCCTTTTCCAGTCAGTCTCCCCTCATACCGCGATTTAGGGAGACCTATCTTCTTAAGGCCAGGAATGAAGTCAACACAAAACCCAATGACATCCTCTGTTTGATGGCCCATGGAGATGCTTCCTTCTGGCCTAGCGCGGTTACGGACATATTTCTTTAGGACTCCCATGAACCTCTCAAAGGGGAACATATTGTGTAGAAATACGGGCCCCAGAATGACAATCTCGTCGACTAGATGAACTAGGACGTGCGTCATGATATTGAAGAAGGATGGTGGGAACACCAGCTCGAAATTGACAAGACATTGCGCCACATCACTCCTTAGCCTTGGTATGATTTCTGGATCGATCACCTTCTGAGAGATTGCATTGAGGAATGCACATAGCTTCACAATGGCTAATCGGACGTTTTCCGGTAGAAGCCCCCTCAATGCAACCGGAAGCAGTTGCGTCATAATCACGTGGCAGTCATGAGACTTTAGGTTCTGGAACTTTTTCTCTGGCATATTTATTATTCCCTTTATATTCGACGAGAAGCCAGTCGGGACCTTCATACTGAGCAGGCATTCAAAGAAGATTTCTTTCTCTTCTTTCGTAAGAGCGTAGCTGGCAGGACCTTCATACTGCTTCGGAGGCATGCCGTCTTTTTCGTGCAAACGTTGCAGGTCCTCCCGTGCCTTAGGTGTATCTTTTGTCTTCCCATACACGCCCAAGAAGCCTAGCAGGTTCACGCAAAGGTTCTTTGTCACGTGCATCACGTCGATTGAAGAGCGGACCTCTAGCTCTTTCCAGTAGGGTAGGTCCCAAAATATAGATTTCTTCTTCCACATGGGTGCGTGTCCCTCAGCGTCATTCGGAACAGCTAGTCCGCCGGGACCCTTTCCAAAGATTACGTGTAAATCATTAACCATAGCAAGTACGTGATCACCGGTACGCATGGCGGGCTTCTTTCGGTGATCTGCCTCGCCTTTGAAATGCTTGCCTTTCTTTCGACATTGATGGTTGGTCGGAAGAAATCGACGATGGCCCACGTACACATTCTTCCTGCTTTTGTCCAGGTATATACTTTTGGTGTAATCTAAACAGTGCGTGCATGCGTGGTATCCCTTATTTGTTTGTCCTGAAAGGTTAGTGAGAGCGGGCCAATCGTTGATGGTTACAAACAGCAACGCGTGCAGGTTAAATTCCTCCTGTTTGTGCTCATCCCACGTACGTACACCGTTTCCATTCCACAGCTGTAAAAGTTCTTCAACTAATGGCCTTAGGTACACATCAATGTCGTTGCCGGGTTGCTTAGGGCCTTGGATGAGAACTGGCATCATAATGAACTTCCGCTTCATGCACATCCAAGGAGGAAGGTTATACATACATAGAGTCACGGGCCAGGTGCTGTGATTGCTGCTCTGCTCCCCGAAAGGATTAATGCCATCCGTGCTTAAACCAAACCATACGTTCCTTGGGTCAGCTACAAACTCAGCCCAGTACTTTCTCTCGATTTTTCTCCACTGCGACCCGTCAGCGGGTGCTCTCAACTTCCCGTCTTTCTTACGGTCCTCACTGTGCCATCGCATCAACTTGGCATGCTGTTCGTTTCTGAACAGACGTTTCAACCGTGGTATTATAGGAGCATACCACATCACCTTCGCAGGAACCCTCTTCCTGGGGGGCTCGCCGTCAACATCACCAGGGTCATCTTGTCTGATCTTATACTGCAATGCACCGCATACCGGGCATGCGTTCAGATCCTTGTACGCACCGCGGTAGAGGATGCAGTCATTAGGGCATGCATGTATCTTCTGCACCTCCAATCCTAGAGGGCATACGACCTTCTTTGCTGCGTATGTACTATCGGGCAATTCGTTATCCTTTGGAAGCTTCTTCTTCAATATTTTTAATAGCTTCTCAAATCCTTTGTCAGGCACAGCATTCTCTGCCTTCCACTGCAGCAATTCCAGTACGGTACCGAGCTTTGTGTTGCCATCTTCGCAATTGGGGTACAACCCTTTTTTGTGATCCTCTAACATGCGATCGAACTTCAGCTTCTCCTTTTGACTTTCGCATTGCGTCCTTGCATCGACTATGACCCGGCGGAGATCATCATCATCAGGCACTGGTTCCTCTTGATCTTCAGCAGCTTCCCCCCTTGCAGCATCATTGGGCACATTGTCTGGTTCCTCTTGATCTTCAGCAGCTTCCCCCGTTGCAGCATCACCGTATTCAGGGGGCACATAGTTGTCATCGTCCTCTTCTTCTTCGCCGTCTTCCATCATAACCCCTATTTCTCCGTGCCTCGTCCAAACATTATAGTGTGGCATGAAACCCTTGTAAAGCAGGTGGGTGTGAAGGATTTTCCAGTCAGAGTAAGACTTCGTATTCCCACATATAGGGCATGGACAACACATAAAACCATTCTGCTTGTTTGCCTCAGCCACTTCGAGAAAATCATGCACGCCCTTAATGTACTCAGAGGTGTGTCTGTCACCGTACATCCATTGCCGGTTCATCTGCGTGCATTATATATAATTAAGTGGGTCAAAAACCATTACAGAACATCATGAATAGATAATTAAGTGACCAAATTAATAGAAGTTCATCATCACATTAGAACCAAAGTACATACATAGTTCTCATCTAACAACATATATATAGCTCTCCAGAGCATCTAATTAATTAAACCATACATTGAAACTATGTAAAACATTTCAATGCGAAAACAAATGCGATCATAATCGCAACCAAGGTAGCAATTGATCCAACGGCATAATGATACCAAACCTCGGTATGAATGGCATATTTTCTAATCTTTCTAATCTTCAAGCGCATTGCATCCATCTTGATCTTGTGATCATCGACGACATCCGCAACATGCAACTCCAATATCATCTTCTCCTCCTCAATTTTTTTATTTTTTCCTTCAAGTAATTGTTTTCTTCTTCAACTAAATTTAACCTCTCGACAATAGGGTCGGTTAGAATTTCCGGTTCAACCACCTCCTAGATAAATAAAATCTATGTCACGTTGTTCGGTATATTTGTCATAAACAATAAATGAACCAAATAGTTATAAAAAGATAATATATACCACATCCGAATCATAGCCAGGACGAGGGCCGACGGGGGCGGATACCAAAACCATCGCACTATGTAATAAGAAGGAATAATAAAAGTAACAAAATTAGACAAGTAACTATCTAAAGTAAGAATTTTTTCCTTTCAGAAAGAAGATAAGAACAAGAGGCTCACCACGGTGGTGCTGGCGATGAGATCGGCACGGGCGATCGACGGCGGTGAAGACGGGGACGGGACGTGACGGACGGCTAAACCTAGACAAATCTCGGGGAAAATGGAGCTCGGAGGTCGAGTTTCGAGAGGACAATGATAAACTAGTGTGGCTCAGACATTTCATCGAACACCTCATGTGCATAGGAGGTGAGCTAGAGCACCCAAATGCCCTCCCCTCGCCGGCCAGAAAAACAGAGCACTCTGGAGTGCTCTGCTGTGGCGATGGGGTATATATAGGGAACTCATTGGTCCCGGTTGGTGGCACCAACCGGGACTAAAGGCCTTTGGTCCCGGTTGGTGCCACGAACCGGGACCAATGCCCCCTTTAGTCCCGGTTGGTGGCACCAACCGGGACCAAAGGCCTTGTGCTGCCCCGCGTCAAAAGTTTAGTCCCACCTCGCTAGTTGAGAGAGCTCGAGAGTGGTTTATAAGCGCTGTTGCGCCCACACTCTCGAACTCCTCTCAACTGCAGGCTTTCGGGCCTAACTGTTCTCTTTGCCTGTGGAGCCTACTGGGCCTTCTGCGGGCCTGAATCCTGGCCCATGGATGGGTTTCTAGTCATATTCAGGCCGTGGTGGCCCAGTAGGTGGCATAATTTTTTCCTCTGTTTTTTTCTCTTTTGCTTTATTTGTTTTGTTTTGTTTCTATTTACAACAAAAAACTTATTTATTTTATTTCTAATTACTTATGTATTTTACTTTAATTATTTTATTTTTATTTATTTTACCGCTGCTATTTTTATTTATTTTACTGCTGCTATTTTTACTTAATTTATTAAGGTTTATTTATTGTAGTTACTATAGTTTATTTTATTTTAGTTTATTAGGGTTTATTTAGTTTTATTTATTTTATTAAGGTTTATTTATTTTATAAATATAAAAAAATGAACATAGATGCGCTTATAGAGAAAATTCAACCTAAATTCATAATAAATTTCTACGAAATTTACTGTGAATTTAGGTCAAATTCCCTGTATAAGGGCATCTATTTTCACTTTAAGAGAAGCTCAACAAGGCAGAGAGGGACGGCCTTATAAAATGATGTGAGCGCCCTTCGGTTGGCGAGGTGGGACTAAACACTGGCCGCAACTAGGACCAGGCCTTTAGTCCCGGTTTGTGGTAGGAACCGGGACTAAAGGGTGGTGGGCCAGGAGCGTGGCCCATTGGTCCCGGTTTGTCCCACCAACCGGGACCAAAGGGTCCGGACGAACCGGGACCAATGCCCCCACGAGGCCCGGCAGGTCCCTGGCCGCACGAACCGGGACCAATGCTCACATTAGTCCCGGTTCGTGACTGAACCGGGACTAATGTGAAAACTGTCCTGTGACCTAAGCCCTGTTTTCTACTAGTGCACTGGGCCAGCTGGCCACCAGGCTGACTAGGCCGGCCCACCCCACTACCTATACACCCCCTGCCAAAACCCTAACCGACACCCCGCACCCCCATTCCCTTCACTCGCTCGCCTCTCCCTCTCCCCCTCTCCTCTCTATCCCATCTGGATCGGGGAGGGGCCCAACCTCGACGCGCCGACCGCGCCGCCCGTCCTCCCCGCGACCCGACGCCGCTGTCGCACACCGTCGCCGCCTCGTCCCGCCTGGACCCCCGCCGTTCGTCGGACTCCCTCGCCGTCGCCCGAAGCCGACTCGCGAGACCTACTCCTCTCAGTCAACGCCATCGTCCCCGTATCCCTCCCTGAGCCCCGCTGCCTTGACCCCACGACCGTCGGTGAGGCCCCGGACCACTTCTCTCCTCCTCCCCCTCCCCGCGCACGTGCTGACCGCGCCCGCCTGCCGCCGTCCATGGCCGCCGCGGCCACTGCTGATTCACCACGCCCGCGCCCGCTCCCTCCTGCCACACGCATGCACTCACCCGCTCGCCCATCTTGGCTTGCTGCCGCTGTTGCTTCTACCTGTTGCCGCCGCAACTGTGCTACCCGCTAGCACTGCTGCTCGCCTCACCACGGCTCCGCACCCTGCGTCGACGCGCCCGCCACGACGCCCTGCCCCCTCGTGCCAGCCCCCGCCTCGGCTTCCCGCGTCGTCGCCCCGCTTCCGCCCCGCGGTGGCCCTTCTGTTGTTCCACGGCCCCGTGCCGTCCCGGCGGCCGGCGCCCGCCACCACAGCTGCGCCCTCCCTGGGCGGGCTCCCCCGTCGCCGGCAACCTCGCCCCGCACCGGGCGGGTAGCGCCCCTGCGCCCACGCACTCGTTAGCGCCCGTGCCCGTTAAGGCCTTTTGGCCCATTGACAACCGGGCCCCGCCACAGTACCAGAATGTTTTAAAAAAAGAATTAAAAATAATAAAAATAAAAATATTAATTAATTAATTAACTTAATAAATTCTGTTTAGATTAACCTAATCATTAGTTAAACTAATTAAACCTGTTTAGTTAGTCTTAGTCAATGACAGTGGGACCCAGATGTCAGTTTGACTAGGTCAACTGACTAGTTGACTGCTGACATCACCCTGACATCATGCTGACGTCGTAAATACATTTTCTAATTAAATTAATTTTGTTAATTCTAAAAATGAATTAAATCTTTAAAATTTAATATAAAATAATCCGTAACTCGGATGAAAATATTTTTTACATGAAAGTTGCTCAGAACGACGAGACGAATCCGAATACGCAGTCCGTTTGTCAGCCACATATACCTAGCATAGCGAACATGGAACTTTCCCCCTCCGGCCCGTCTGTCTGAAAACGTGGAACACCGGCAATACTTTCCCGGATGTTTTCCCCCTTCTCCGGTATCACCTAGCACTGCGTTAGGGCACACCTAGCACCGCGCATTGTCATGTCATGCATCGTCATGCTTATGTTTGCATTATATTTATTGTTTCTTCCCCCTCTTCTCTCCGGTAGACTACGAGACTGACGCCGCTGCTGCTGCCCCGATCGACTACGTTGTTGACGACCCCTCCTTGCCAGAGCAACCAGGCAAGCGCCCCCCCTTTATCACCAGATATCACCTATTCCTTCTCTCTACTGCTTGCATTAGAGTAGTGTAGCATGTTACTACTTTCGGTTAATCCTATTTTGCTGCATAGCCTGTCATTGTTGCTACAGTTGTTACCCTTATCTGCAATCCTAAATGCTTAGTATAGGATGCTAGTATTCCATCAGTGGCCCTACATTCTTGTCCGTCTGCCATGCTATACTACCGGGCCGTGATCACTCGGGAGGTGATCACGGGTATATACTTACATACATATTATATGATACATGTGGTGACTAAAGTCGGGTCGGCTCGTAGAGTACCCGCAAGTGATTCCGATGTGGGGGCTGAAAGGACAGGTGGCTACATCCCGGTAGAGGTGGGCCTGGGTTCCCGACAGCCCCTACTATTACTTTGTGGCGGAGCGACAGGGCAGGTTGAGACCACCTAGGTGAGAGGTGGGCCTGGCCCTGGTCGGCGTCCGCGGTTACTTCATAATAACACGCTTAACGAGATCTTGGTATTTGATCTGAGTTGGGTCGTTGACCTTATACACACTAACTGCCACGTGGGACAAGATATGGGCAACCAGCGTCGTGGTATCAGTTGAAGCTCTTTTTGACGTCAGCGACTGAGCGGCGCGCGCCGGATTGGACCATAAGCCTGCGCTTGTATTAAGGGGGCTAGGTCCGCTTCCGGCCGCATACGCAACGTGCAGGTGTGCAATGGGCGATGGGCCCAGACCCCTCCGCGCTTATGATTTAGACCGGCGTGCTGACCTCTTTGTTGAACCTGGGTAGGGCTGCGACGTGTTGATCTCCCGAGGTCGGACATGACCCAGGAAAGTGTGCCCGGCCAGAGGGATCGAGCGTGTCGGGTAATGTGGTGCACCCCTGCAGGGAAGTTGATCTATTCGAATAGCCGTGTCCACGGTAACAGGTGACCCGGAGTTGTACCTTGACCTTATGACAACTAGAACCGGATACTTAATAAAACACACCCTTCCAAGTGCCAGATATAACCTGGTGATCACTCTCACACAAGGCGACGAGGGGAGGATCGCCGGGTAGGATTATGCTATGCGATGATACTTGGTGAACTTACCATCTACTCTTTTCTACATGCTGCAAGATGGAGGCTACCAGAAGCGTAGTCTTCGACACGACTAGCTATCCCCCTCTTATTCTAGCATTTTGCAGTTCAGTCCACCGATATTGCCCCTTTACACAGATACCCATGCATATGTAGTGTAGATCCTTGCTTGCGAGTACTTTGGATGAGTACTCACGGTTGCTTTGCTCCCCCTTTTAACCCTTTCCTTTCTTCTCGGTTGTTGCAACCAGATGGTGGAGCCCGGGAGCCAGACGCCACAGTCGATGATGACTCCTACCACATCGCGGGTGCCTACTACTACGTGCAGGCCGCCGATGACCAGGAGTAGTTTAGGAGTATCCCAGGCAGGAGGCATGCGCCTCTTTCGATCTGTATACCAGTTTGTGCTATGATAACCCACAAGTATAGGGGATCGCAACAGTTTTTGAGGGTAGAGTATTCAACCCAAATTTATTGATTCGACACAAGGGGAGCCAAAGAATATTATCAAGTATTAGCAGTTGAGTTGTCAATTCAACCACACCTGGATAACTTAATATCTGCAGCAAAGTATTAGTAGAAAAGTAGTATGGAAGTAACGGTAACGGTGATAAAAGTAACAGTAGCAGTTTTGTAGCAAGCGTAACAGTGGCAACGGTAAAGTAACTAAGCAAAGAGCAATATGTGAAAAGCTCGTAGGCATTGGATCAGTGATGGATAATTATGTCAGATGCGATTCTTCATGCAATAGTTATAACATAGGGTGACACAGAACTAGCTCCAATTCATCAATGTAATGTAGGCATGTATTCCGAATATAGTCATACGTGCTTATGGAAAAGAACTTGCATGACATCTTTTGTCCTACCCTCCCGTGGCAGCGGGGTCCTATTGGAAACTAAGGGATATTAAGGCCTCCTTTTAATAGAGTACCGGACCAAAGCATTAACACATAGTGAATACAGGAACTCCTCAAACTACGGTCATCACCGGGAGTGGTCCCGATTATTGTCACTTCGGGGTTGCCGGATCATAACACATAGTAGGTGACTATAGACTTGCAAGATAGGATCAAGAACTCACATATATTCATGAAAACATAATAGGTTCGGATCTGAAATCATGGCACTCGGGCCCTAGTGACAAGCATTAAGCATAGCAAAGTCATAGCAACATCAATCTCAGAACATAATGGATACTAGGGATCAAACCCTAACAAAACTAACTCGATTACATGATAAATCTCATCCAACCCATCACCGTCCAGCAAGCCTACGATGGAATTAATCACGCACGGCGGTGAGCATCATGAAATTGGTGATGGAGGAAGGTTGATGATGACGATGGCGACGGATTCCCCTCTCCGGAGCCCCGAACGGACTCCAGATCAGCCCTCCCGAGAGACATTAGGGCTTGGCGGCGGCTCCGTATTGTAAAACGTGATGAATCCTTCTCTCTGATTTTTTTCTCCCCGAACGTGAATATATAGAGTTGGAGTTGAGGTCGGTGGAGCACCAGGGGGCCCATGAGGCAGGGGGCGCGCCCAGGGGGGTAGGTGCGCCCCCACCCTTGTGGACAGGGTGTGGGCCCCCTGGCCTTGATTCTTTCGCCAGTATTTTTTATTAATTCCAAAAATATTCTCCGTGAAGTTTCAGGTCATTCCGAGAACTTTTATTTCTGCACAAAAATAACACCAGGGCAATTTTGTTGAAAACAGTGTCAGTCTGGGTTAGTTCCATTCAAATCATGCAAGTTAGATTCCAAAACAAGGGCAAAAGTGTTTGGAAAAGTAGAAACGATGGAGACATATCAACTCCCCCAAGCTTAAACCTTTGCTTGTCCTCAAGCAATTTAGTTGACAAACTGAAAGTAATAAAGAAAAACTTTTACAAACTCTGTTTGCTCTTGTTGTTGCAAATATGTAAAGCCGCATTCGAGTTTTCAGCAAAGATTATGAACTAACAATATTCACAATAACACTTAGGTCCCATGTTTACTCATATCAATGGCATAATCAACTAGCGAGCAATAATAATAAATCTCGGATGACAACACTTTCTCAAAACAATCATAATATGATCTAACAAGATGGTATCTCGCTAGCCCTTTCTGAGACCGCAAAACACAAATGTAGAGCACCTGTGAAGATCAAGGACTGACTAAACATTGTAATTCATGGTAAAAGAGATCCAGTCATAGTCATACTCAATATAAATTAATAGTAATGGATGAAAAAGACAGCGGTGCTCTCCAACTGGTGCCTTTTTAATAAGAGGATGATGACTCAACATAAAAGTAAATAGATAGGCCCTTCGCAGAGGGAAGCAGGGATTTGTAGAGGTGCCAGAGCTCGATTTTGAAATAGAGATAAATAATATTTTGAGTGGCATACTTTCATTGTCAACATAACAACCGAGAGATCTCGATATCTTCCATGCTACACACATTATAGGCGGTTCCCAAAAAGAATGGTAAAGTTTATACTCCCCCACCACCAACAAGCATCAATCCATGGTTGGCCCGAAACAACGGGTGCCTCCAACTAACAACAGTCCTGGGGGAGTTTTGTTTGCAATTATTCGATTTGATTTGCTTAGAGCATGGGACTGGGCATCCCGGTGACGAGCCATTTTTTCGTGAATGAGGAGCGGAGTCCACTCCTCTTGAGAATAACCCGCCTAGCATGGAAGATACAGGCAGCCCTAGTTGATACATGAGCTATTCGAGCATACAAAACAAAATTTCATTTGAAGGTTTAGTGTTTGGCACATACAAATTTACTTGGAACGGCAGGTAGATACCGCATATAGGAAGGTATTATGGACTCATATGGAAGAACTTTGGGGTTTATGGAAGTGGATGCACAAGCAGTATTCATGCTTAGTACAAGTGAAGGCTAGAAAAAGACTAGGAAGCGACCAACTAGAGAGCGACAACAATCATGAACATGCATTAAAATTAATAAACATTGAGTGCAAGCATGAGTAGGATATAATCCACCATGAACATAAATATCGTGGAGGCTATGTTGATTTTGTTTCAACTACATGTGTGAACATGTGCCAAGTCAAGTCACTCGAATCGTTCAAAGGAGGATACCACCCTATCATACCACATCACAACCATTTTAATAGCATGTGTTGGCACGCAAGGTAAACCATTACAAACTCCTAGCTAATTAAGCATGGCATAAGCAACTATAATCTCTAATTGTCATTGCAAACATGTTCATTCATAATAGGCTGAATCAGGAATGATGAACTAATCATATTTAAAAAAACAAGAGAGGTCGAGTTCATACCAGCTTCTCTCATCTCAATCACTCCATCATATATCGTCATTATTGCCTTTCACTTGCACGACCGAACGGTGTGGATAATAATAATAGTGCACGTGCATTGGACTAAGCTGGAATTTGCAAGCATTTAATTCAAGGGAGAAGACAAGGTAATATGAGCTCTTTGTTAAATCAACAATAATGCATATAAGAGCCACTTCAACATTTTCATCATGGTCTTCTCCTCTCGACCCCCAAAGTAAAGAAAGGAAATAGAACAAAACTATTTACACGGGAAAGCTCCCAACAAGCAAAAGAAGAACAAAAAATCTGTTTGGGTTTTCTTTTAATTATTACTACTACAGGCATGGAAAGTAAACTAGCTAAAAGCTACAACTAATTTTTTTTGGTTTTTCTTAAGGTTTTTCAGACACACAAGAAAAAGGCTAGAAAAAGGAAAATAAGCTAGCATGGATATTACAATGAAAAAGTATGAGCACCGACAACTAGAATGAGTGTGTGAACATGAATGTAATGTCGGTGAGAAATACGTACTCCCCCAAGCTTAGGATTTTGGCCTAAGTTGGTTTATGCCCATGGATCAAAGTTATAGCTGGGGTCGTACTGAGAAGGATCCTTGGGGTGCCACTGGTTGGCGATCTCCTCCGGATCCCACTGGTAAACAGACTGACGGTGAGGATCAAGTTGTGGCTCCGGCTCTGGCTCTGGAGCTGGTGTGAGGTTCCGGTAGGCATGAATGGCCTCCGTCACAACAAGATACTTGCCTGAAGATAAGTTGAACAAAGAAGGAGTAGGCAAAGCAATAGTCTCAAAGTAATTTTTATGAAATATCAGTCTATAGTTAAGCATCTTTTTCTTACTCTTAACGATAAAATCATGTGCTACCATACTCTTATAGTCTAGAAAAACAGGAGGCAACAACTTTTCTTCTTTCTCATAATGCCTAATTAATAGGTATGTTGAAGTGTGCAGCGAGGCGTGAGGCGAAGATACCTCCCAAGATGGGACCCTTCATACGGTTCAGATTTAACCGCTTGGCAACAATAGCGCCTAGACTAAAAGTATTATCACGAAACAAGATATGGCACAAAATAACAATATCAGGGGCACTAAGGTTTCCACTGTTCCTGCGACCAATTAAACATCTACTAGCAAATATTGCAAAGTAACGTAGAACAGGAAAGTGTATGCTAGTAATTCTTGCACCGGAAACTTTCCTCGTTTCCCCCACAACAATCATATCAATAAACCCTTCCACATCATTACGATGTGGTTCCTCTATGCTGCCCGCAAAGGGTAACTTGCAAACCTCACAAAAATCATAAAGGGACATCTCCTTATACTCATCATATAAATAAAAATCCACCGAAGGTGGTGATCTCCTAGCATGGAAATGAAAATTTTGCACGAAAATATTAGTCAGTAGGAGATACTGTTCGTGCTGGTCACGGAGGAAGTCGGTGAGGCCCGCATTCTCAGCCAAATAATAAAAATCATCATGAATCCCGGCTGCCCTGAAGAAATCATCACAAGGCCATTCACACGGCCGAACCTCCGCGGTGCGAGGGAGATTATATTTGGGACTCTTATCCTCTTCACTTTGCTTATCCTTTGAGCTTCGGCTCGAAGAGACCCTAAAAAATCTCTTCATCAATTTCTGAAAATTTCTGAAATTTTTAGTAACTTAAAACAAAAGTGAACCAAACTCAAAAAAATTTGATAGCAACTACTCCCACGAGTGCCTAGAGACTATATCATGCATTAGAACTACTTGGGACCATATAAATTTGACATGCAAGCTCAAGAACAGGGTCACCTAGGCAGCAAAAATTTGCAATGAATAAAGCACTAGAACAAAAACTAATTGGACCATTTGAGGAGTCACATACCGAAGAACAATCCCCCAAAGCAGTTTTGTGAATGAAGCTTTGAGCAAGGAGATCAAAAATCGTAGAAAAATGAGCTAGAACTCATGCTTGAGTTGGTTAGTGATTTTTTTTGGGAGGAAGGAGTGTGTGGTTGCTGGAATAAGTGGAGGGGGGCCACCAGGGTCCCACGAGGCAGGGGGCGCGCCCTGGACCCTCATGGCCAGGTGCTGGCTCCCCCTGATGTGTTCTCAGTGCCAAATATTCTCAAATATTCTAGAAAAAATCATATTTCATTTTCAGGGCATTTGGAGAACTTTTATTTTCGGGGTATTTTTTATTCCACGGGTAATTCAGAGTATAGACAGAAAATACTATTTTTGCTTTATTTAATCTAATTAACAGAAAGTAAAAGGAGGGTACAGAGAGTTGTGCTTTCTAACTTCATCCATCTCATGCTCATCAAAAGGAATCCACTAACAAGGTTGATCAAGTCTTCTTACCAAACTCATTCCGAATCGCATGAAACCGGAGAATTTTTTAATAACACTAGGTTACCTCAACGGGGATATGCACGTCCCCAATAATAAGAACATAATATTTCTTCTTGACAGTAGGAAGAGGAAATTCAAAACCTCCAATAGTAATCGTTGGAATTTTTCCAATAGAATTGATACTGTGGACTTGAGGTTGTTTTCTTGGAAAGTGTACAGTATGCTCATTGCCATTAACATGAAAAGTGACATTGCCTTTGTTGCAATCAATAACAGCCCCTGCAGTATTCAAAAAGGGTCTATCAAGGATAATCGACATACTATCGTCCTCGGGAATGTCAAGAATAACAAAGTCCGTTAAAATAGTAACGTTTGCAACCACAACAGGCACATCCTCGCAAATACCGACAGGTATAGCGGTTGATTTATCGGCCATTTGGAAAGATATTTCAGTAGGTGTCAACTTATTCAAATCAAGTCTACGATATAAAGAGAGAGGCATAACACTAACACCGGCTCCAAGATCACATAAAGCAGTTTTAACATAGTTTCTTTTAATGGAGCATGGTATAGTTGGTACTCCTGGATCTCCAAGCTTCTTAGGTATTCCACCTTTAAAAGTAGAATTAGCAAGCATGGTGGAAATTTCAGCTTCCGGTATCTTTCTTTTATTTGTAACAATATCTTTCATATACTTAGCATAAGGATTCATTTTAAGCATATCAGTCAAACACATACGCAAAAAGATAGGTCTAATCATTTCAGCAAAGCGCTCAAAATCCTCATCATCCTTTTTCTTGGATGGTTTAGGAGGAAAAAGCATGGGTTTTTGAACCCATGGTTCTCTTTCTTTACTGTGCTTCCTAGCAACAAAGTCTCTCTTATCATAACGTTGATTCTTTGATTGTTTGTTATCAAGATCAACAGCAGGTTCAATTTGTACATCATTGTTATTGCTAGGTTGAGCATCAACATGAACATCATTATTAACATTATCACTAGGTTCATGTTCATCACCTGATTGTGTTTCAGCATCAGAAATAGAAATATCATTGGGATTCTCAGGTGTGTCAACAACAGGTTCACTAGAAGTATGCAAAGTCCTATCATTTTTCTTTTTCTTCCTCTTAGAAGGACTAGGTGCATCCACATTAGTTCTCTGAGAATCTTGCTCAATTCTCTTAGGGTGACCCTCGGGATACAAAGGTTCCTGAGTCATTTTACCCCCTCTAGTCATAACTCTAACAACATTATCATTTTTCTTATTATTTAATTCATTGAGCAAATCATTCTGAGCTTTAAGCACTTGTTCTACTTGAGTGGTAACCATAGAAGCATGTTTACTAATAAGTTTAAGTTCACCTTTAACTCTAGAGATATAATCACTCAAGTGTTCAATCATATAAGCATTGCATTTCAATTGTCTACCAACATAAGCATTGAAGTTTTCTTGTTTAACAATAAAGTTATCAAACTTATCTAAGCCTTGGCTAGCAGACTTATAACGAGGAATACCACCTTCATCAAATCTATAGAGAGAATTTACCTTTACTACCTGTGTCGGGTTATCAAGACCATGTATGTCTTCAACAGGCGGCAAATTAAGACCATGTATTTCCTCAATAGGAGGTAAATTCTTAACATCATCAGCTTTAATACCTTTTTCTTTCATAGATTTCTTTGCCTCTTGCATATCTTCAGGACTGAGAAATAGAATACCCCTTTTCTTCGGAGTTGGCTTAGGGGTTGGTTCAAGAAGTGTCCAATTATTTTCATTAGTCAGCATATTATTCAATAGCAATTCAGCTTGATTAACGGCTCTTTCCCTGAAAACACAACCAACACAACTATCCAGGTGGTCTCTGGAAGCATCGGTTAGTCCATTATAAAAGATATCAAGTATTTCATTTTTCTTGAGAGGATGATCAGGCAAAGCATTAAGTAATTGGAGAAGCCTCCCCCAAGCTTGTGGGAGACTCTCTTCTTCAATTTGCACAAAATTATATATTTTCCTTGAGACAGCTTGTTTCTTATGAGCGGGGAAATATTTAGCAGAGAAGTAATAAATCATATCCTCGGGACTACGCACACAACCAGGATCAAGAGAATTAAACCATGTTTTAGCATCACCCTTTAATGAGAACGGAAATAATTTAAGGATATAGTAGTAGCGAGTTTTCTCATCATTAGTGAACAGGGTGGCTATATCATTTAATTTAGTAAGATGTGCCACAATAGTTTCAGATTCATAGCCATAAAAAGGATCAGATTCAACCAAAGTAATTATCTCAGGATCAACAGAGAAATCATAATCCTTATCAGTAATACAGATAGGTGAAGCAGCAAAAGCAGGGTCATATTTCATTCTAGCATTCAAAGATTTTTCTTTCAGCTTAGCTAACAATTTCTTAAGATCATTTCTATCATTGCAAGCAAGAAAGTCTCTAGCAGTTTATTCATCCATAACATAACCCTCAGGCACAACAGGCAATTCTTATCTAGGGGGAGAATCTTCATCATCACTTTCATCAATATTATCAGTTTCAATAATTTCATTCTCTCTAGCCCTAGCAAGTTGTTCATCAAGAAATTCACCTAGTGGCACAGTATTGTCAAGCATAGAAGTAGTTTCATTATAAGTATCATGCATAGCAGAAGTGGCATCATCAATAACATGCGACATATCAGAATTAATAGCAGAAGCAGGTTTAGGTGTCGCAAGCTGAATCAAAACAGACGGTGAATCAAGTGCAGAGCTAGATGGCAGTTCCTTACCTCCCCTCGTAGTTGAGGGATAAATTTTGGTTTTCTCGTCTTTCAAGTTCCTCATAGTGATCAGCAGATATAAATCCCAAGTGACTCAAAGAATAGAGCTATGCTCCCCGGCAACGGCGCCAGAAAATAGTCTTGATAACCCACAAGTATAGGGGATCGCAATAGTTTTCGAGGGTAGCGTATTCAACCAAAATTTATAGATTCGACACAAGGGGAGCCAAAGAATATTCTCAAGTATTAGCAGTTGAGTTGTCAATTCAACCACACATGGATAACTTAATATCTGCATCAAAGTATTTAGTAGCAAAGTAGTATGGAAGTAACGGTAATGGTGATAAAAGTAACAGTAGCAGTTTTGTAGCAAACGTAATAGTGGCAACGGTAAAGTAACTAAGCAAAGAGCAATATGTGAAAAGCTCGTAGGCATTGGATCAGTGATGGATAATTATGTCGGATGCGATTCTTCATGCAATATTATAACATAGGGTGACACAGAACTAGCTCCAATTCATCAATGTAATGTAGGCATGTATTCCGAATATAGTAATACGTGCTTATGGAAAAGAACTTGCATGACATCTTTTGTCCTACGCTCCCGTGGCAGCGGGGTCCTATTGGAAGCTAAGGGATATTAAGGCCTCCTTTTAATAGAGTACCGGACCAAAGCATTAACACATAGTGAATACATGAACTCCTCAAACTACGGTCATCACCGGGAGTGGTCCCGATTATTGTCACTTCGGGGTTGCCGGATCATAACACATAGTAGGTGACTATAGACTTGCAAGATAGGATCAAGAACTCACATATATTCATGAAAACATAATAGGTTCAGATCTGAAATCATGGCACTTGGGCCCTAGTGACAAGCATTAAGCATAGCAAAGTCATAGCAACATCAATCTCAGAACATAATGGATACTAGGGATCAAACCCTAACAAAACTAACTCGATTACATGATAAATCTCATCCAACCCATCACCGTCCAGCAAGCCTACGATGGAATTACTCACGCACGGCGGTGAGCATCATGAAATTGGTGATGGAGGAAGGTTGATGATGACGATGGCGACGGATTCCCCTCTCCGGAGTCCCGAACGGACTCCAGATCAGCCCTCCCGAGAGAGATTAGGGCTTGGTGCTACCTCTTGAGCACTGCGTTGGTTTTCCCTTGAAGAGGAAAGGGTGATGCAGCAAAGTAGCGTAAGTATTTCCCTCGGTTTTTTAGAACCAAGGTATCAATCCAGTAGGAGGCTACGCGCGAGTCCCTCGCACCTACACAAACAAATAAATCTTCGCAACCAACGCGATAAGGGGTTATCAATCCCTACACGGTCACTCACGAGAGTGAGATCTGATAGATATGATAGGATAATATTTTTGGTATTTTTATAATAAAGATGCAAAGTAAAATAAAAGCAACGGAAATAACTAAGTGTTGGAAGATTAATATGATGGAAGATAGACCCGGGGGCCATAGGTTTCACTGGTGGCTTCTCTCAAGAGCATAAGTATTTTACGGTGGGTGAACAAATTACTGTTGAGCAATTGACAGAATTGAGCATAGTTATGAGAATATCTAGGTATGATCATGTATATAGGCATCACGTCCGAGACAAGTAGACCGACTCCTGCCTGCATCTACTACTATTACTCCACACATCGACCGCTATCCAGCATGCATCTAGAGTATTAAGTTCATAAGAACAGAGTAACGCTTTAAGCAAGATAACATGATGTAGAGGGATAAATTCATGCAATATGATAAAACCCCCATCTTGTTATCCTCGATGGCAACAATACAATACGTGCCTTGCTGCCCCTACTGTCACTGGGAAAGGACACCGCAAGATTGAACCCAAAGCTAAGCACTTCTCCCATTGCAAGAAAGATCAATCTAGTAGGCCAAACCAAACTGATAATTCAAAGAGACTTGCAAAGATAACCAATCATACATAGAAGAATTCAGAAGATTCAAATATTGTTCATAGATAAACTTGATCATAAACCCACAATTCATCGGTCTCAACAAACACACCGCAAAAGAAGATTACATCGAATAGATCTCCACAAGAGAGGGGGAGAACATTGTATTGAGATCCGAATAGAGAGAGGAAGCCATCTAGCTAATAACTATGGACCCGAAGGTCTGAGGTAAACTACTCACACTTCATCGGAGAGGTTATGGTGTTTATGTAGAAGCCCTCCATGATCGATGCCCCCTCCGGCGGAGCTCCGGAACAGGCCCCAAGATGGGATCTCGTGGGTACAGAAGGTTGCGACGGTGGAATTAGGTTTTTGGCTCTGTCTCTGATCGTTTGGGGGTACATAGGTATATATAGGAGGAAGGAGTACGTCGGTGGAGCAACATGGGGCCCATGAGGGTGGAGGGCGTGCCGGGGGGGGGGGGGGTAGGCGCGCCCCCTACCTCATGGCTTCCTGTTAGCTTTCTTGACGTAGAGTCCAAGTCCTCTGGATCATGTTCATTCCGAAATCACGTTCCCGAAGGTTTCATTCCGTTTGGACTCCGTTTGATATTCTTTTTCTGCGAAACACTGAAATAGGCAAAAAAACAGCAATTCTGGGCTGGGCCTCCGGTTAATAGGTTAGTCCCAAAAATAATATAAAAGTGAATAATAAAGCCCAACAATGTCCAAAACAGAAGATAATATAGCATGGAGCAATCAAAAAATTTAGATACGTTGGAGGCGTATCACTTGGTGGCGGCTTCGTATCGTAAAAGGCGATGAATCCTTCTCTCTGATTTTTTTCTCCCCGAACATGAATATATAGAGTTGGAGTTGAGCTCGGTGGAGCACCAGGGGGCCCACGAGGCAGGGGGCGCGCCCAGGGGGCAGGCGCGCCCCCATTCTCATGGACAGGGTGTGGGCCCCCTGGCCTTGATTCTTTCGCCAGTATTTTTTATTAATTCCAAAAATATTCTCCGTGAAGTTTCAGGTCATTCCGAGAACTTTTATTTCTGCACAAAAATAACACCATGGCAATTCTGCTGAAAACAGCGTCAGTCCAGGTTAGTTCCATTCAAATCATGCAAGTTAGAGTCCAAAACAAGGGCAAAAGTGTTTGGAAAAGTAGATACGATGGAGACGTATCATGCTAGCCATCTTATGGCACCTTGCTTAACTTTATGTCTGTACTCAGATACCGTTGCTTCCGCTGACTCGTCTATGATCGAGCACTTGTATTTGAGCTCTCGAGGCCCCTGGCTTGTATATGATGCTTGTATGACTTATTTATGTTTTTAGACTTGTGTTGTGATATCTTCCCGTGAGTCCCTGATCTTGACCGTACACGTTTGCGTGCATGATTAGTGTACGATTGAATCGGGGGCGTCACACCTGACCATATCGACGAGGCCGTGCAGCAAGAAGAAGGGTCGGCGGCGAGGAGGCCGCACAGCAAGAAGAAGGATCGCCGGTGAGGAGGCGGCGAAGAAGGGTCGCCGGCGAGGAGGCGGCGCTGCAAGAAGAAGGGTAGCCGGCCAGGAGGCGGCGCTGCAAGAAGAAGGGTCGCTCGCGAGGAGGCTGAGCTGCCAGTAAGCAGCAGTGAAGGTTTGAACTTGGAAAGCAAGGAGGAACAGTGGAAATGTGGCTTTTGGTAGGAGGGAGGGGGCGGGGAGATAGATATTTCTGTGGTGGCAAAAAAAATTCGCTCGGTGCCGCGAGAAACTGGCGCGCAAGTGTGGTTCAAGCGGGGGCGGTGGACTGTAGATGATGAAGCTTCCTGCGTAAGCCAGACAAGACGGTGCGCCAAGATATTTTATATCGCATCCCACACGATTCTTTCTAGTAAACTGTTTGTGGTATACTTGATTTTTTCATTATGTTTTGAAAGACAAAATGGTGTTACGGAGGGAAATGATGGTGTTTGAATTGCTAGAACATTTACGTACAGTGAACATGCAACTAGTACATGTGTCGTGTTTAAATTTGGAATTATTCCGGGTTCATTTGGCATTTTTATGCGTTAATTGAGCTTCTGGACATTTAATGTGCATAATTCAAATTTGAACGACAAGCACATGCTCCAATGCACCAAAGTTTGTTGAAAAATCACATGTGTGTCTTTGGGTGAATTTATAGGTTCCGTGCAAGAAATGAGAATGAAATTCAAACATCTGGGCGTCGTTGCTCGGCCGGAATGATTGAGAAACTTGGTTTTTTAATTCTTGTAAATCCAGAACACGGCTGGAAATCATGAAACTTGGCATGGTGTCATGACATGGCACCAACATGCTGCAGTAATTTTTTTGGGCGAATTGGGACAAGCTTTGGTGTAACCTTCTTGCAAACCGGAGCTTCCCTCAAGAAGACTCTTGGTTCCGAAAGGGAACGTGTCACCTCCGTGTGTGAAACGACATACGTACACTGCCTTCTCCCGCCTTAAATTTTTGTACACTGACAGATTAGACCAAATAGAAGTATCGTGCTAAATTTTGGAATTATTCCGGGTTCGTTTGGCCTTTTTTATACATTAATTGAGTTTCTGGGCATTTAATGTGCATAATTCAAATGTGACCTACAAGCACATGCTTCAGTGCACCAAAGTTGGTTGAAAAATCACATGTGTGTCGTTGGGTGAATTTATAGGTCCCATGCAAGAAATGGGAATGAAATTCAAATATCTGGGCATCGTGGCTCGGCCGGAAAGATTGAGAAACTTGGTTTTTTAGTTCCTGTAAATCCAAAACACGCCTGAAAATCATGAAACTTGGCATGGTGTCATGACATGGCACCAACATGCTGCGATAATTTTTTTTGGCCGAATTGGGACAAGCTTTGGTGTAAGCTTCTTGCAAACCGGAGCTTCCCTCAAGAAGGCTCATGGTTCCGAGAGGGAACGTGTCACCTCCGTGTGCGAAACGAGATATGTATACTGCCTTCTCCCGCCTTAATTTTTTTACACAGGCAGATTAGACCAATTAGAAGTATCATGCTAAATTTTGGAATTATTCCGGGTTCGTTTGAACTTTTTCATACATTAATTGAGTTTCTGCGCATTTAATGTGCACAATTCAAATTTGAACTACAAGCACATGCTCCAGTGCACCAAAGTTGGTTGAAAAATCACATGTGTGTCCTTGGGTGAATTTATAGATCCCATGCAAGAAATGGGAATGAAATTCAAACATCTGGGCGTCGTGGCTCGGTCGGAAAGATTGAGAAACTTGGTTTTTTAATTCTTGTAAATCCAAAACACGCCTGAAAATCATGAAACTTGCCATGGTGTCATGACATGGCACCGACATGCTGCGGTAATTTTTTTGGCCGAATTGGGACAAGCTTTGGTGTAAGCTTCTTGCAAACCGGAGCTTGCCTCAAGAAGGCTCGTGGTTCCGAGAGGTAACGTGTCACCTCCGTGTGCGAAACGACATACGTACACTGCCTTCTCTCGCCTTAATTTTTTTACACAGGCAGATTAGACCAAATAGAAATATCGTGCTAAATTTTGGAATTATTCCGGGTTCATTTGGCCTTTTCTATACATTAATTGAGTTTCTGCGCATTTAATGTGCATAATTCAAATTTGAACTACAAGCACAGGCTGCAGTGCACCAAAGTTGTTTGAAAAATCACATGTGTGTCCTTGGGTGAATTTCTAGGTCCCATGCAAGAGATGAGAGTGAAATTCAAACATCTGGGCGTCGTGGCTCAGGCGGAAAGATTGACAAACTTGGTTTTTAATTTCCTGTAAATCCAAAACACGCCTGAAAATCATGAAACTTGGCATGGTGTCATGACATGGCACCAACATGCTGCGGTAATTTTTTTGGCCGAATTGGGACAAGCTTTGGGTAAGTTTCTTGCAAACCGGAGCTTCCCTCAAGAAGGCTCATGGTTCCGAGAGGGAACGTGTCACCTTCGTGTGTGAAACGACATACGTACACTGCCTTCTCCCGCCTTGATTTTTTTACACAGGCAGATTAGACCAAATAGAAGTATCGTGTTAAATTTTGGAATTATTCCGGGTTCGTTGGCCTTTTTATACATTAATTGATTTTCTGCGCATTTAATGTGCATAATTCAAATTTGAACTACAAGCACAGGCTCCAATGCACCAAAGTTGTTTGAAAAATCACATGTGTGTCCTTGGGTGAATTTCTAGGTCCTATGCAAGAGATGGGAATGCAATTCAAACATCTGGGCGTCGTGGCTCAGCCGGAAAGATTGAGGAACTTGTTTTTTTATTTCTGTAAATCCAAAACACGACTGAAAGTCATGAAACTTGGCATGGTGTCATGACATGGCACCAACATGCTATGGTAATTTTTCTGTCCGATTTGCCAAGGCGCACACATTAACAATCAACAAAGTCATTTTGGAACAAGTGCTGTCACGTTACAAATCGGAAACACAAGTATTATTGAAACCGTGGGCGTTCTCTAACCAATTACGTGTCGCCACGCGTCCCCTTTTTTATTGGCTAGGAGGTGCCGTGCGGGTAGCTACTTGAGTACGGGAGGCGTGCAATCAGACCCCTGCGCGTGCTCATCGGGAGGAGAGCCCTTTGACCGCTACCCGCGCGCACCTCCCTCCCAACATCTCCATTACTGGCGCCAGAGCACCTGTTCTACGACGTGGCTATATGTCTCACTGGACTGAGATTTAAGAGAGAGAAATGAAAATCTGAAAAGAAAGTTTTGCAATGTAAGATCCAACGGACCTATATAGCATTGACTGCGACTTATAGCAAGCATGATGAATATAAGGACGATGACAGTGGATAATAATTGTCTTACATATTTAGGAACATAATTAAAAAAAGCCACATGCGGCAACGCCCGAAATACACAAGGGCAAAAGAAGAAGGAAGACAATGATCTGGCTCGCTGATCTCTACTTTCTTGATGCGTTGCTGCAGGCCGCGGGAACTAGTCTCCGCGGCGAGCGGCGATGAGCTCTTTCTTATCCTCAAGATGCTGCTTGAAAGAATCCACGGATTCCTCCACCAGCCTTCTGCGCTCGATGCGCGCATGGCATTCTCGTCCATAAGTTTCTCGATGATGACGCTGGTCCTCTTCAACAAGGCAGTGGTCTGCTCCTACTGCTCCGCACTTCCGACGATCTTCGCCCTCAGCAGGTCGCGCTCGGCCTGGAGCTTCGCATTGCTCTCATTTAGTTGCCGGATGACGCCGGTAGACTGTTCAAACGAGGCTTTTAGGTCATCCTGCAACCTCGCCCACCTGGAGATCGGATCCATCTGCCTAAGGACAAGGGCACGCATGCGCCTGTAAGAGTCCTCGCCTGCCCGCGAGACATTTTCCCAGGCCGCCGCGGCACGGGAGGCTATCTCTGCTGCATTCGCGGCACGGCGGGACATCTCTCCTGCTTCCGCGGCATCGTCGGACCAGTCTGCTGCATCAACGACGCGGTGGGACCTCCGTGCTGCTTTGGCGGTGCGGCGGGACCTCTCTGCTGCTACGGCCGCGCGACGGGAAATGTTGGCTGCTTTCACGGCGAGGCGGGACATCTCTCGTGCTTCCGCTTCCAGGCTCGCCTCTCCCTGGTGGCAATCTCTCGACCCAGAACTCACGCTGGCCATGGCAGACGCAAGGGAACAATGATGAATGACTTGTTTGTTTTTGTGGATGAGGAGTTGAGGAGGAATGTGTAGTCATCTTGGAGTAGTAGTATTTATAAACAAGTAGTAATACGCTCCTAAGTGGGAAACCGTTTATGTTTTGATCGGTGTGAACAGGTTTGCAATTTGGAATGTGACGGGGCGCGCCCCCCTGTTCTTCTAAAAAAAGTTGTGACGGGACGCATGCTCAAAATTTACTGACGGTTATAAGTGCGGCACTATTCCCGGAAGGCGTAACGTGGGCACGTACGCCTTCTCGGCCGCGTATGTGGCGTTTGCACCGTAGGGTGCACCGCAATAGGCAATGTCAGCACACGTCTTGTTCCAACAACCGTGCGCGCTCGTTATTACCATCGACATGCTTCTTTTAATTAGAATGTGTGTGCCCGTCTAGTGCACACACATTGATCTATCTAACTGTTTCAGTTTGTTGTGGCTAATCGCAAACAATTCATCCATGTGAAGTGTATGACATCAATCGCAGACACTTTGATCTGGTCGACCCGTTTCTGTTCTGTTGCCTAATCGTAAACAGTTAATCCTTCTGAAGTGTATGCCCTCAATCACACACACCTTGATCTGGCTGACCGTTTCTTTTGTGTTGCCTAATCACAAACAGTTCATCCGAGTGAACCGTATGCTCTATATCGCACACGCCTTCATCAGGCTGCCCGTTTCTTCATTGGACTGAACCGTATGCCCTGGATCGCACACGCAACTAAAATCTGAACCTTGTTTGATGGCTCCGCCATCGCAAACGTTTTGCACCTTTTTTGACGGTTCTTTTACACTACCGTTTGCGATTATTGCATTGCACACAGTTTTGTCGAAGGGTCTCTGATCGTTGTGTCGTCTTAGCAACATCCTGCAGTAGTGGGTTGTCACAGATAGTAACTAATAGGGAGAAGAAGTTGATGAGATTGCACACATATAAGTGCAAAGTGAGAAGGATCACAAATCTAAACAACATAGTAGGGTTGATGTTGAGTTCAAACTTTTGGACACCTATAGTCCCATGATACTATAATAAGGCGATTCTGCATGTTTCTTATTGCTTTAGCTACAACATGATTCTGAGCTACATGTAGTTCCTGGCCTGACGTAGGTGAGACAAAATTAAATGGTATGGATACAATAGATATCGCTAAAAGTGTTGAACTGCTATAGATATAACTGAACTCTGATTAACATATTTATAGGTCATGAGACAAACAGTAAACAAAATAGGTGAAACATGCAAATTCTCTTGGTCATTAGCAACGGTAGATGTAATCGATGCATGGAAAGAGCCTGAATTGAGAAATGTATTGGGAGGACTATTCTAGTAGAAGAGTGAGGTAGGTTTTCATCTACCAGAACATATTAGACGTGTCATAGAAGGTTTGTTCTATATTTTTGAAGTAAAAAGGTAGTAGGACAAAAATAACAAAAACCTGGGAGCAAGTGAAAAAAATATGAAACAGAATATTACAATATTAAACATTGCCAATGGAGCAGGAAGAGATCAGGTATTGAACCAAAAACAATTTCAAGGGGAACCAAATAAAGAACAAATTATCACATCAAGATGCTAACAATATATCAGTGAAGCAAAGTTGTAGATTTGGGAATCCTATAATAGTAAAGAGAACACTTAAATCATAATTAGGCCATCCAGGTGAGAGTTAAACAAATGAGTGTGCATCAATAATCTCGGAAAAACAACAAAAAGTTATAGCTAGAAGAAACAGACTATAACAACTTAAAATGTGTTGCATATATGTCTTTACCGTCTTTCTGAGATACTGGCAAATTCCCTTTCATGGGCACTTTTGGAGGCTTGTTAAGCACAAGTATGGCTGAGTCCTATAATTTAGAAAGTTTAGCATACTATGATGAATCTGATTAAGGAAAATTAAATAACAAAACCCTTGGCGACACCTTTGAAATATCAATAAGTAACTTGTGAATGGCAATTTTATGGTATTGTGGAAATCATATAATATGTAAATAGACACTTGATTTACACATATCATAATCTTGTATGCACAAGTTAATTTACTGCACTACTGATAGTACATAGGGTCAGACTCTTACACAACTACCCACAAAAAAACATTTGTTACGGCAGCAATCATGGAAGAAACTAATCAGAGTACAACATAGAATGACAGTTTACCTTGTAGAAGACAAGCCTTTTTAGGTACTCAATCTCATCCCTATTGGGATGCAGTGTGGCAGATGGAATAGTCTCATACCGCTTCTTTATCTCGGCCTCAGCCACAGACACGGGAAGATGAATTCTCATGACACGCTCCATCACTTCAGAATGCTTGATATGCAACGAAGTGCTGAGCATATTTACTTCATTCACATAGTAAACAACAGTTCACTAAAAGAACCCCAGAAAATACAGAATGAATTATTCATTACATGCCTTTTTCAAATGATGCTTGTGGCACCGAATGCTCTCTACCGAAACCTCCTGACTGAGCACTTGATACGTCTCCAACGTATCTATAATTTTTGATTGTTCCATGCTATTATATTATCCATCTAGGATGTTTTATATGCATTTATATGCTATTTTATATGATTTTTGGGACTAACCTATTAACCTAGAGCCCAATGCCAGTTTCTGTTTTTTCCTTGTTTTTGAGTTTTACAGAAAAGAAATACCAAACGGAGTCCAATGGACGTGCCAATTTTTGACGATTTTTTATGGACCAAAAGAAGACCCTGGAGTAAAAGAGTTGGGCCAGAACAGTCCCGGGACGTCCACGAGGGTGGGGGCGCGCCCAACCCCCCCCCCCCCCCCCCCGGCGCACCGGCCTTCCTCGTGGACGACTCGGGCACCTCCCTGACTTGTTCCCGACGCAAAAAATTCCTATAAATGCTGAAACCTCCAGAACATAACCTAGATTGGGAGTTCCGCCGCCTCAAGCCTCTGTAGCCACCGAAAACCAATCTAGACCCGTTCCGGCACCCTGCCGGAGGGGGGATCCCTCACCGGTGGCCATCTTCATCATCCCGGCGCTCTCCAAGTAGTTCACCCTCGGGGCTAAGGGTATGTACCAGTAGCTATGTGTTTGATCTCTCTCTCTCTCTCTCTCTCTCTCTCGTGTTCTTGTGGTGGTACGATCTTGATGTATCTCGAGCTTTGCTATTATAGTTGGATCTTATGAAGTTTCTCCCCCTCTACTCTCCTGTAATGGATTGAGTTTTCCCTTTGAAGTTATCTTATCGGATTGAGTCTTTAAGGATTTGAGAACACTTGATGTATCTCTTGCATGGGATACCCGTGGTGACAATGGGGTATTCTATGGATCCACTTGATGTATGTTTCGGTGATCAACTTGCGGGTTCCGTAACATTGTGAACTTATGCATAGGGGTTGGCACACGTTTTCGTCTTGACTCTCTGGTAGAAACTTTGGGGCGCTCTTTGAAGTACTTTGTGTTGCCTTGAATAGATGAATCTGAGATTGTGTGATGCATATCGTATAATCATACCCACGGATACTTGAGGTGACATTGGAGTATCTAGGTGACATTAGGGTTTTGGTTGATATGTGTCTTAAGGTGTTATTCTAGTACAAACTCTTGAATAGATCGATCCTAAAGAATAACTTTGAGGAGGTTTCGTACCCTACAATAATCTCTTCATTTGTTCTCCGCTGTTAGTGACTTTGGAGTGACTCTTTGTTGCATGTTGAGGGATAGTTATATGATCCAATTATGTTATTGTTGTTGTGAGAACTTGCACTAGTGAAAGTATGAACCCTAGGACTTGTTTCCTAGCATTGCAATACCGTTTGTGCTCACTTCTATCACTTGCTACATTGTGGTTTTTATATTTTTCAGATTAGAAAAACCTATATCTACCATCCATATTGTACTTGTATCACCATCTCTTCGCCGAACTAGTGCACCTATACAATTTACCATTGTATTGTGTGTGTTGGGGACACAAGAGACTCTTTGTTATTTGGTTGCAGGGTTGCTTGAGAGAGACCATCTTCATCCTACACCTCCCACGGATTGATAAACCTTAGGTCATCCACTTGAGGGAAATTCGCTATTGTCATACAAACCTCTGCACTTGGAGGCCCAACAACGTCTACAAGAAGAAGGTTGTGTAGTAGACATCAAGCAGTTTCTGGCGCCGTTGCCGGGGAGGTGAGTGCTTGAAGGTATATCTTTAGATATTGCAATCGAATCTTTTAGTTTCTTGTTTTATTACTAGTTTAGTCTATAAAATAAAACTAAAAAATGGAATTAAGGGTGCCTCATATGCTTCATCTTTTTAATGTCTTTCGTGAAAATGATGGGAAGGAAAATTGTGCTCAAGTACTAGAAGAAGAATTACATAGAATGCTTGGCATAAAATATGTGCATGATGAGCATGATTGCAATGTTGTTAGTATGAATTCTTTGAATACCCATGATGCTAATGATATGCAAAGTCACAAGGTTGGGATGCTATTTTTGATGAAGATGATATGTTTAGTCCCCCAAGTTTTGATGAGCAAATTTATTATGATGAAAGCATGCCTCCTATTTATGATGATTATTGTGATGACACGTATGCTATAAAGAATAAAGATAACCATGAAACTTGTCATCATGATTTTAACTTTCAATTGGATTATGCTTCACACGATAGTTATTTTGTTGAGTTTGCTCCCACTACTATTCATGAGAACAAATTTGCTTATGTGGAGAGTAATAAAAATTCTATGCTTGTACATCATGAAAAGAATGCTTTATGTGATGGTTATATTGTTGAATTCATTAATGATGCTACTGAAAATTATTATGAGGGAGGAACATATGCTTCTACATCTTGCAATAATAATATTAAGTTTCCTCCCTATGTGCTTAAAATTTTAAAGTTATGCTTGTTTTGCCTTCCTATGCTAGTTGATTATTGTTCCCATAAGTTGTTTGCTCACAAAATCCCTATGCATAGGAAGTGGGTTAGACTTAAATGTGCTAGTCATATTCTTCATGATGCTCTCTTTATGTTTCAATTCTTATTCTTTATGTGAGCATCATTGAAATCATCATGCCTAGCTAGGGGCGTTAAACGTTAGCGCTTGTTGGGAGGCAACCCAATTTTATTTTTGTTTCTTGATTTTTGGTTCTGTTTAGTAATAAATATTTGATCTAGCCTCTGGTTAGATGTGGTTTTATGTTTTAATTAGTGTTTGTCCCAAGTAAAACCTATAGGATCTTCTTGGATGATAGTTATTTGATCTTGCTGAAAAAAATCAGAAACTTTCTGCTCACGAAAACAATTGTTAAAAATCACCAGAACGTGATAAAATACTGATTCCAAATGCAGTAGATCAATAAACAAATTATCTAGGTCTTACTATTTTGGTAGAATTTTTGAGTTACAGAAAGTTTGTGTTTGATACAAATTACTACAGACTGTTCTGTTTTTGACAGATTCTGTTTTTGTGTGTTGTTTGCTTATTTTGATGAATCTATGGCTAGTATCGGAGGTTATGAACCATAGAGAAGTTGGAATACAGTAGGTTTAACACCAATATAAATAAAGAATGGGTTCATTACAGTACCTTTAAGTGGTGGTTTGTTTTATTTCGCTAACGGAGCTTACGAGTTTTCTGTTGAGTTTTGTGTTGTGAAGTTTTCAAGTTTTGGGTAAAGATTCGATGGACTATGGAATAAGGAGTGGCAAGAGCCTTAGATTGGGGATGCCCAAGGCATCCCAACGTAATATTCGAGGACAACCAAGAGCCTAAGCTTGGGGATGCCCCGGAAGGCATCCCCTCTTTCGTCTTGTTCATCGATAACTTTACTTGGAGCTATATTTTTATTCACCACATGATATGTGTTTTGCTTGGAGCGTCATTTTATTTTCTTTTGTTTTGCTTGCTGCTTGAATAAAATACCAAGATCTGAAATTCTTAAATATTAGAGTCTTCACATAGTTACATAATTATTCAACTACTCATTGATCTTCACTTATATCTTTTGGAGTAGTTTGTTGTTTGCTCTAGTGCTTCACTTATATCTTTTAGAGCACGACGGTGGTTTTATTTTGAAGAAATAGATGAACTCTCATGCTTCACTTATATTATTTTGGGAGTCTTTAGAACAGCATGGTAATTTGCTTGGGTTATGAATTTAGTCCTAATATGATTGGTATCCAAGATGGGTATAATAAAAAAACTTTCATATAAAGTGCATTGAATACTATGAGAAGTTTCATACTTGATAATTGTTTTGAGATATGGAGATGGTAATATTAGAGTCATGCTAGTTGAGTAGTTGTGAATTTGAGAAATACTTGTGTTGAAGTTTGCAAGTCATGTAGCATGCACGTATGGTAACCGTTGTGTAACAAATTTGAAGCATGAGGTGTTCTTCGATTGTCATCCTTATGAGTGGTTGTCGGGGACAAGCGATGATATTTCCTACCAATCTATCCCCCTAGGAGCATGCGCGTAATGCTTGGTTTTTGATGATTTATTGATTTTTGCAATAAGTATGTGAGTTCTTTATGACTAATGTTGAGTCCATGGATTATACGCACTCTCACCTTCCATCATTGCTAGCCTCTTCGGTACTGTGCATTGCCGTTTCTCACCTTGAGAGTTGGTGCAAACTTCGCCGGTGCATCCAAACCCCGTGATATGATACGCTCTATCGCATATAAACCTCCTTATATCTTCCTCAAAACAGCCGCCATACCTACCTATTATGGCATTTCCATAGCCATTCCGAGATATATTGCCATGCAACTTTCCACCGTTTAATTTATTATGACACGCTTCATCATTGTCATATTGCCTTGCATGATCATGTAGTTGACATCGTATTTGTGGCAAAGCCATCATGCATAATTTATCATACATGTCACCCTTGATTCATTGCCCATCCCGGCACACCGCCGGAGGCATTCATATAGAGTCATATTTTGTTCTAGTATCGAGTTGTAATCATTGAGTTGTAAATAAATAGAAGTGTGACGATCATCATAAATAGAGCATTGTCCCAAAAAAAGAAAGGCCAAAAAAAAAGGAAGGCCCAAAAAAATAACAAATAAAAAGGGATAATGCTACTATCCTTTTTTCCACACTTGTGCTTCAAAGTAGCACCATGATCTTTATGATAGAGAGTCTCTTGTTTTGTCACTTTCATATACTAGTGGGAATTTTTCATTATAGAACTTGACTTGTATATTCCAACAATGGGCTTCCTCAAATGGCCTAGGTCTTCATGAGCAAGCAAGTTGGATGCACACCCACTTAGTTTCTTTTGTTGAGCTTTCATATATTTATAGCTCTAGTGCATCCGTTGCATGGCAATCCCTACTCCTTGCATTGACATCAATTGATGGGCATCTCCCTAGCCCGTTGATTAGCCGCGTTAATGTGAGACTTTCTCCTTTTTTGTCTTCTCCACATAACCCCCATCATCATACTCTATTCCACCTATAGTGCTATATCCATGGCTCACGCTCATGTATTGCGTGAAAGTTGAAAAAAGTTTGAGATTACCAAAGTATGAAACAATTGCTTGGCTTGTCATCGGGGTTGTGCATGATTTGAGCATTTTGTGTGACGAAGATGGAGCATGGCCAAACTATATGATTTTGTAGGGATGAGCTTTCTTTGGCTATGTTATTTTGAGAAGACATAATTGCTTGGTTAGTATGCTTGAAGTATTATTATTTTTATGTCCATATTAAACTTTTGTCTTGAATCTTATGGATCTGAATATTCTTGCCACAACAAAGAAAGATTACATTGATAAATATGTTAGGTAGCATTCCACATAAAAATTCTGTTTTTATCATTTACCTACTCGAGGACGAGCAGGAATTAAGCTTGGGGATGCTTGATACGTCTCCAACGTATCTATAATTTTTGATTGTTCCATGCTATTATATTATCCACCTAGGATGTTTTATATGCATTTATATGCTATTTTATATGATTTTTGGGACTAACCTATTAACCTAGAGCCCAGTGCCAGTTTCTGTTTTTTTCCTTGTGTTTGAGTTTTACAGAAAAGGAATATCAAACGGAGTCCAATGGACGTGCCAATTTTTGACGATTTTTTATGGACCAAAAGAAGACCCCGGAGTAAAAGAGCTGGGCCAGAAGAGTCCCGGGCCGTCCATGAGGGTGGGGGTGCGCCCACCCCCCGGGCGCGCCGGCCTACCTCATGGACGACTCGGGCACCTCCCTGACTTGTTCCCGACGCTAAAAATTTCTATAAATACTGAAACCTCCATAACATAACCTAGATCGGGAGTTCCGCCGCCGCAAGCCTCTGTAGCCACCGAAAACCAGTATAGACCCATTCCGGCACCCTGCCGGAGGGGGGGATCCCTCACCGGTGGCCATCTTCATCATCCCGGCGCTCTCCATGATGAGGAGGGAGTAGTTCACCCTCGGGGCTGAGGGTATGTACCAGTAGCTATGTGTTTGATCTCTCTCTCTCTCTCGTGTTCTTGAGGTGGTACGATCTTGATGTATCGCGAGCTTTGCTATTATAGTTGGATCTTATGATGTTTCTCCCCCTCTACCCTCTTGTAATGAATTGAGTTTAACCTTTGAAGTTATCTTATCGGATTGAGTCTTTAAGGATTTGAGAACACTTGATGTATGTCTTGCATGGGATACCCGTGGTGACAATGGGGTATTATATTGATCCACTTGATGTATGTTTTGGTGATCAACTTGCGGGATCCGTAACATTGTGAACTTATGCATAGGGGTTGGCACATGTTTTCGTCTTGACTCTCTAGTAGAAACTTTGGGGCACCCTTTGAAGTACTTTGTGTTGGTTTGAATAGATGAATCTGAGATTGTGTGATGCATATCGTATAATCATACCCGCGGGTACTTGAGGTGACATTGGAGTATCTTGGTGACATTAGGGTTTTGGTTGATATGTGTCTTAAGGTGTTATTCTAGTACGAACTCTTGAATAGATCGATCCGAAAGAATAACTTTGAGGTGGTTTCGTACCCTACAATAATCTCTTCGTTTGTTCTCCGCTATTAGTGACTTTGGAGTGACTCTTTGTTGCATGTTGAGGGATAGTTATATGATCCAATTATGTTATTATTGTTGAGAGAACTTGCATTAGTGAAAGTATGAACCCTAGGCCTTGTTTTCTAGCATTGCAATACCGTTTGTGCTCACTTTTATCACTTGCTACCTTGTGGTTTTTATATTTTTCAGATTACAAAAACCTATATCTACCATCCATATTGCACTTGTATCACCATCTCTTCGTCGAACTAGTGCACCTATACAATTTACCATTGTATTGTGTGTTAGGGACACAAGAGACTCTTTGTTATTTGGTTGCAGGGTTGCTTGAGAGAGACCATCTTCATCCTACACCTTCCACGGATTGATAAACCTTAGGTCATCAGCTTGAGGGAAATTTGCTACTATCCTACAAACCTCTGCACTTGAAGGCCCAACAACGTCTATAAGAAGAAGATTGTGTAGTAGACCACTCAGTGTACACCGGATAACATATAGCATCACTTTTCATGTCAGATTGAAAAACAATGCTTAAATGGAGTTTAAACCGGTAGCCCTCTACCACATCAAAGATTACGTACGTGCTAACTCTCTCTTTCCACATGACATCCAGGGCCGGTCCTTGAATTTCAAGATGGGAGTGAAACTACACAATCTATAGATCTTTAATATAGCATCGAATTCCTCCGTCCCAAAATACGTGTCGTGGTACAATTTTGAACTATTACCACGACACCTATTTTGGGATGGAGGGAATAGTATATAGGCAAACTTTATGGTTATAATCAGTCATATTGTATTGATGTTTTGGACCCTTGTATTCTCGACTAACATTAATTTATACTCTATGAAAGTCACATCACTAACTCGTTTGCATTGCTTGCAATGCTTATATTGCTCCTAAAAATTATCAAAATCACGTACGTGATGCTCTCTCCATCAACACATGGCACCTTCCACTATATGTTTCAGGTTTTTTCCGCTATATGTTTTCTTTTTCGGCTCTTTGTTTCGTTGACAACTCTACATGACTACATCCTTTGGTTTGTACTTGCTGTTTTTTTCTGGTTCATCCTGCTACAGTTATTTACAAAGGGGAAAGAAGTGGACATCGCACAACTGAAAGAGAAGTACCCTCTGCATGTTCTTTTGGGTGAGGGATACTTCCAACACCTTGAGAAGAGCCTTGAATGGCACCTTCACCCTGAACACACCAAAATTGCTGGCTTGGACGACTACCAACGGCTCGTCCTTCGTAACGACGTAGGTTTGAACACTTGCCTCCTTCCTTCCTGCCAAATAGCTTAACATGTTCGTCTATGCTTCTTTTGTTCTAGATAGGCCGAGAATAGACCAGTACTATACTTTTTAGTCAGATGTTCGCGATTTCGAACTCCATAGTAAATCTGCATGTAGAAGTCAATTTTCGCATGTGTGAAATATTCATGCATCCAAGTGGAAATCGAACTATCTGCTGGTCAAATAATCCAGAAGATGATTAAATAAATGTAAGCATCTAGAGATAAGATGCACAAATAGAGTTGGACGGTAGGGTACTACTTGCAGTGATGATCTGCATAATTTTTTGGACCACACTCTCAAATAGATCCTTCTTTATTCCAATGATAACATGGTACGACCACCTGAATATTTTTTGGTGATGAATAGATTACGTTATGCCTTTCACTACTAATAAAGTAGCTTTGGTGAGGAATGATTAAAACAAATGAAGTGCAGATGATAGCTTCAGTGTAGAACACTTTAGAATAGACAATTTCATTCCAGTAGCAATATGCTATGATCAGCCGCCGGCGTAGAGGAGGGGCAGGAAAAAAGCAGGCATGCTAACCTGTTGCAGTTGGAAGAATTGAACCTTTCTCCGGCGACGCATTGCCCTTTCCACCGCCATGGAACCTCGCCGATGCCGTCGTCTCTAATGCTGGCTGACTCCGGCCATATCCCTGAAAAGTTAAGATCCAAAGAAAAAACCCAGTCGTCACATTGCAGTGCCAGTGTCAGTTCTGATTTCTGCTACAACTGTAGAACTGCAGTCTCACCTGTGTCTAGCACACCGATGATGGATTCCTCCCCGAACCTGCTGCCAGAGAGGATTCTGCTCCCGCCAGCTGGCGATGGGTTCACCCGCATGAAGTCCCAGCTCCTGGTGGTGTGCACATCAAGCACCCGGTTCCGAACCACCCGCACAACCCCACGCAAATCTTTTTGATTTAACCAGAGTAAGAGGAGAAACAGTTACAAAGAGAAAGGAACTATTAATTTGTTAAGAACAACGACAAGATGTGCAGGCCTGGAAGCTCACCGGAGAGCTGCGCCACCTGCGCGTTGGTGAGCACGGCGGCGAAGCCGGAAAAGCCGTACATGTAGCTGTAGAGGATGGCGTCCTCGGCCGCCTGCTTGCTGCGAAATCACACGGCCAACACACAGCTCTTGAGTCTGAGGCGTTCTCCGAAGTAATAAGGAACCATGGATGGACCAAGAAGAAGAAGAAGACTCGTCTCTAACCTGCCGAGGACGGCGGCAAGCATGCCATGGTGCGGGTCCCGGACGAGCTCCTGCTCCAGCACAAAAAGGGCCTCCATGGTCGACCTCGAGGACAGTCCCAGCCACCTGGAGAGGGGAGGGAGGAGGACGGGTGCCGCCGCCGGCGTGGAGGAGGAGTGGAGACGCGGTACGAGGACAGGCGCGGCTACACCCGAGGAATGACGGTGAGAGGAGGGCCACGCTCCTCCTGCCGTGTGCACGCGAGGACGACGGCGACGACGCCGGAGAAGTGGACGACGGGGATCTGGCAGGCTGGGAGAAGGAGACGACAACGGCGACTGCGTGGGGAGCAGCTAGGGTTAGGGTTTGGGTGGTGGCGGCATAGAGGAGGGGCGGGATGCGCGAGTCGGGAGGAAGAGGAGAGGGTGCATCGCGAGTGGGGGAGGAGCGACGACCCCGCGCTCAGCCTATGGAATTGGATATTTTTTTTCAGCCATGTGAAATGACGGAAATGCCCTCGGCGGGTCACAAAAATAACAAGCGGTGGCACACTGGAATATGCACTATTCATTGCAGCAGTGTCGTGTTTTGATCCGATGGCAGGGATCATCCGGGAGCGAGATCGGACTGCCGAAAACGCATCCAGAAAACGATCCGACGGCCGACAGTGGCTAAGCTGTGAGAACGTCCAGGTTCTCCTGCTATGCTTATTTCTGCATGCACCATGCATGTGTCCCATTGATTTTACTTTTTTGAGTTTTTTTGAGGGGTTAACCAAGTTTTTATTGCTCATAGGCCACATTAAGTGGGATACAAAAAGGATCACGGGGTTCCAAAAACCACAAGTGCCTACCCCGATCCAAAGAATGTGCAAACTTGGCTAACCTATCGGCATCGCTATTAGAGGCTCTGCCTTCGAAAGTAATATTACAATTGAAGACTAATAAAAGATTCTTGATCTCCGATATGATTGCTCTGTATCTTCCATTGCTTGCTGTCTTGATATCATTAACTACTTGCTTGGAGTCCGATGCTATGAGAAAATCATTCAGTAGTAAATCTTGCGCAAGTGCTAGACCTTCTCTGCATGTAATAGCTTCTAGTGTTACAGCATCAGTTATCCCATGTATCACCAACGCTGAACTGCCCATGAAGTTTCCATCGCTGCTCCTGCACACCGCCGCCGCGGCGCCACAGTTATGTGTCTTGGATACTGCCGCGTCCACGTGGATTTTAGCATGCCCCGCAGGGGGGCCCTTTGGGCGCCGTATACCAGACCTCGTCACAGGTTTATTCTTCATCGGACTCTTTGGAAGAAGTTCCAAATCTGCCATGAATCTTTGTATGAACTCATGGGTTGCTGAGGGACTCTGGTAGATTGTTCGTGTATTGCCTTCCTTCGAGCCCACCATATCGCCCACAAAGTAACTGCCAGCCTGATGAAAGATTCGTGGGATAAAGTGTCGATCATGGAGAAGATCCACTTCTTTGCACTTGGTTCAGTAGTTTCGCATAAATGTTCTGCCAACTCGCCATCCACCAATGCCCAAACACATCTAGACATATAACACTCCATCATAGAGTGCCTCCATGAGTCCTCTACTCCACATAAGCCACACGTACTGGACGTCACTATATTCCTATGAGCACGAACATCCTCGGTGGGTAAAGAGTGTTTTGCTAATCTCCATAAGAACATCCGGATCTTGCTCGGTACAGAAATTTTCCATAAACTTTTCCAGGACTGGGCATCACGATCCGAGCTTGAAGAACCTGCTGCCCCATGTAGCCACGCCTCCCTTCTAAACTTTTTAGCGACCATCATTCGGTAGGCTGACCTCACCGAGAATCTGCCATTTTTCTCAAAGTACCATGACCAGGAATCTTGTATTTCAAAAGTACACAATGGTATTCGTAGAATAGCAGTTATGTCACTTGGGAGATAGACTTCTTCTAGTTTGACAGTATCCGAAACGGCAGAAGTGTGATCAATCAGTTCGGAAAACATGTTGGGGTGGATCATTAGATAACCTACCAAATGGTCTCATCATTTCTACCCTGGGTATCCAATTATCCAACCAGATGTTGGTGCTCTCTCCGTTCCCAATGGTTCTGATGAGACCCTGTTTTAGCACATCACGGCCATCAATAACCGTCCTCCAAATTTGGCTTGGGTGACTACCAACCTCTGCTTCAAGAATCGAGCAATTTATAAAGTAAACACTCGTGAGAATTCTAGCACTCAACGCCTCTTGACATTCAAGGATTCGCCAAGCTTGCTTTGCCAAGAGTGCCAGGTTGAACATCTCAAAGTCTTTGAAGCCCAAACCACCCATGCTTTTTGGTTGGGTCATTGACTCCCATGACACCCAGCTAGGCTTACGGTGGCCATCCTTACTTCCCCACCAGAACTTCCTGATCAACATGTTTAAGTGCTCACACAAGCCCCTAGGTAGTTTGAAACATGACATGGAAAAGACTGGAACGGCCTGAGCAATAGATTTAACTAACACCTCCTTTCCTGCTGAACACAAAAGATTTTTCAATCCACCCTTGCACCTTGCTCCATAAATAGTCCTTTAGGTATTTGAAGGCACCATTTTTTGAGGCACCAACTCAGTTGGCATTCCCAGATATTTTGCAGACAAAGCTTCGGTAGGAACCTCCAACAAACCCTTTATTTCTGTTCTGATATGTTCTGGACAGCCCTTACTAAAGAATATGGATGACTTCTCATAATTAATGCATTGCCCGGATGCCTGACAATAAGTATGCAACAACTGGTTCACCTCATTTGCCCCATCTGTATTAGCCTTGAAAAACAGCAGGCTGTCATCTGCAAATAGTAAGTGGTTTACTGGCGAAGCCGTAGGGGCTACCCGTATTCCATTCATGTTGGATGACTCATCCATGGATTTTAAAAGGCACGAAAGGCCCTCTACTGCTAACAAGAATAAATATGGGGAAATTGGATCTCCCTGTCGTATGCCACGAGATGGTTGAAACTCTTGTAATTTCTTACCATTGAACATGACTGAAAATTTTACTGTCCTAACCAGGTTCATGCCAATGTGAACCCAATTTTCTGTAAAGCCTAGTTTCAACATTATCGCTTCCAGATAATCCCACTCGACCCTGTCATAGGCTTTCATCATATCCAACTTCAAAGCACAGTGTCTATTTATTTTTGCTTTGTTCCTCTTCATAAAATGTAAACACTCATAAGCAGTTATTATATTATCTGTTATTAGCCTGCCTGGAACAAAAGCAGACTGTTCCTCTGAGATGATATCCAGGAGAACAACTTTCAACCTATTGGCTATGATTTTGGATGCAATTTTGTACAAAACATTACACAAGGATATGGGTCTAAACTGTGTCAAAGACGTGGGATTTTTTACCTTTGGGATCAAGACCAGCATCGTCTCGTTAATGCACTCAGCCGACTCGGTTCCGTTAATAATACGTAGCACTGCTGTAGTTACTTCAGGGCCACAAATGTCCCAATGACGCTGAAAGAAATGTGTTGGAAATCCATCAGGGCCTGGTGCCTTGGTTGGAAACATTTGAAATAGTGCTAGCTTAATTTCCTCTTGGGTATACGGTGCATTCAGAGTCTCATTCATGGCTAGAGTCACTCTTACTGGGACAGTTTGTAGGACCTGATTAGTATCATGGACACCCTCTGATGCATACAAGTTACTATAAAACTCAGTCGCCATTTTCTCCATCTCTTATGTATCCTCGGTCATCCTACCGTCAGGCAGTTTGAAAGATTTAATTTGATTTTTCCGTCGCCGTCTGCTAGCATAAAGATGGAAAAAATAAGTATGTCCCCATGCGCAAGCCAATCAATGCGTCCTCTCTGACGCCACATTATCTCCTCCCGGTGGAACAGTTCGACAAGTTGATCAGCCACCTTCGTTTCCTCTCGCGATGGGCGAGATCTTCCTGGAATCTCCCGCAAAAGCTGCAGTTCATTTTTTAATCTAGCTATTTCCCGCCTTACACTGCCAAAGGGTGTCCTGTCCCAGGTGGAGAGATTGGTTGACAACGACTGGAGTTTATTGCGCACTGACTCCAACGAATTTCCATTAGTTTTCTCCCATCTCTCCTTTACTACAAATGCCAAAGTTGGGTCTCGTTCCCAGCACAACTCATATTTAAATGCTCGTGAGGGCCGTCTACATGCATGCACTACGTCCATCTGAAGGAGGAGTGGTACATGATCACTTGACGTTGCCGTTTTGTGCTCCAAAATCGCTCCCGGATAGGCTAGAATCCACGCTGGGTTAGCCACACATCTGTCCAGCCTAACTCTCGTATATGTCCCTGCTACCTCTTGAGCATGCGCTGGTTTTCCCTTAAAGAGAAAAGAGTGATGCAACAAAGTAGCGTAAGTATTTCCCTCAGTTTTTAAGAACCAAGATATCAATCCAGTAGGAGGCCTCACGCAAGTCCCTCATACCTACACAAACAAATAAGAACCTTGCAACCAAGGCGATAAAGGGGTTGTCAATCCCTTCACGGCCACTTGCAAAAGTGAGATCTGATAGAGATGATAAGATAATATTTTGGTATTTTTATGATAAAGATTGAAAGTAAAGATTGCAAAATAAACGGGGACAAAAATAGCTAGTTGACGGGAGATTAATATGATGAAAAATAGACCCGGGGGCCATAGGTTTCACTAGTGGCTTCTCTCAAGATAACATAAGTATTACGGTAGGTGAACAAATTACTTTCGAGCAATTGATAGAAAAGTGCATAGTTATGAGAATATCTAGGCATGATCATGTATATAGGCATCTCGTCCGCGATAAGTAGACCGAAATGATTCTGCATCTACTACTATACTCCACACATCGACCGCTGTCCAGCATGCATCTAGAGTATTAAGTTAATAAGAACAGAGTAACGCATTAGGCAACATGACATGATGTAGAGGGATAAACTCAAGCAATATGATGTAAACCCCATATTTTTATCCTCGATGGCAACAATACAATACGTGTCGTTTCCCCTTCCGTCACTAGGATCGAGCACCGCATGATTGAACCCAAAGCTAAGCACTTCTCCCATTGCAAGAAAGATCAATCTAGTAGGCCAAACCAAACTGATAATTCGAAGAGACTTGCAAAGATAACCAATCATACATAAAAGAATTTAGAGAAGATTCAAATATTGTTCATAGATAATCTTGATCATAAACCCACAATTCATCGGATCTCGACAAATACGCCGCAAAAAGAGTTACATCGAATAGATCTCCAAGAAGATCGAGGAGAACTTTGTATTGAGATCCAAAGAGAGAGAAGAAGCCATCTAGCTAATAACTATGGACCTGAAGGTCTGAGGTAAACTACTCACACATCATCGGAGAGGCTATGGTGTTGATGTAGAAACCCTCCATGATCGATTCCTCCTCCGGCGGAGCGCCGGAAAAGGCCCCAAGATGGGATCTCACGGGTACAGAAGGTTGCGGCAGTGGAAATAGGGTTTTGTGGTGCTCCTGGATATTTTCGGGGTATATGAGTATATATAGGAGGAAGAAGTAGCTCGGTGGAGCTGCGAGGGGCCCACGAGGGTGGGGGCGCGCCGGGGGGGGGGGGGGGGCAGGCGCGCCTCCCTGCCTCGTGGCCTTCTCGTTCTTGACATCCACTCCAAGTCCTCTGGATCACGTTTGCTCCAAAAATCACTCTCCCGAAGGTTTCATTCCGTTTGATATTCCTTTTCTGCGAAACACTGAAATAGGCCAAAAAAACAGCAATTTGCACTGGGCCTTGTGTTAGTAGGTTAGTCCCAAAAATAATATAAAAGTGTATAATAAAGCCCATTAAACATCCAAAACAGATAATATAATAGCATGGAACAATCAAAAATTATAGATACGTTGGAGACGTATCAAGCATCCCCAAGCTTAATTCCTGCTCGTCCTCGAGTAGGTAAATGATAAAAACAAAAATTTTGATGTGGAATGCTACCTAGCATATTTCTCAATGTAATTTCCTTTATTGTGGCATAAATGTTCAGATCCGAAAGATTCAAGACAAAAGTTTAATATTGACATGAAAATAATAATACTTCAAGCATACTAACAAAGCAATCATGTCTTCTGAAAATAACATGGCCAAAGAAAGTTATCCCTACAAAATCATATAGTCTGGCTATGCTCTATCTTCATCACACAAAGTATTTAATCATGCACAACCCCGATGACAAGCCAAGCAATTGTTTCATACTTTTGATGTTCTCAAACTTTTCAATCTTCACGCAATACATGAGCGTGAGCCATGGACATAGCACTATATGTGGAATAGAATGGTGGTTGTGGAGAAGACAAAAAGGAGAAGATAGTCTCACATCAACTAGGTGTATCAACGGGCTATGGAGATGCCCATCAATAGATATTAATGCGAGTGAGTAGGGATTTCCATGCAATGGATGCACTAGAGCTATAAGTATATGAAATCTCAACGAAAGAAACTAAGTGGGTGTGCATCCAACTCGCTTGCTCACGAAGACCTAGGGCATTTTGAGGAAGCCCGTCATTGGAATATACAAGCCAAGTTCTATAATGTAAAATTCCCACTAGTATATGAAAGTGACAACATAAGAGACTCTCTATCATGAAGATCATGGTGCTACTTTGAAGCACAAGTGTGGTAAAAGGATAGTAACATTGTCCCTTCTCTCTTTTTCTCTCATTTTCTTATTTGGGCCTTTTTCTCTTTTTTATGGCCTCTTTTTCTTTCGTCCGGAGTCTCATCCTGACTTGTGGGGGAATCATAGTCTCCATCATCCTTTCCTCACTTGGGACAATGCTCTAATAATGATGATCATCACACTTTTATTTACTTACAACTCAAAAATTACAACTCAATACTTAGAACAAGATATGACTCTATGTGAATGCCTCCGGTGGTGTAACGGGATATGCAATGAATCAAGAGTGACATGTATGAAAGAATTATGAATGGTTGCTTTGCCACAAATACGATGTCAACTACATGATCATGCAAAGCAATATGACAATGATGAAGCATGTCATAATAAACGGAACGGTGGTAAGTTGCATGGCAATATATCTCGGAATGGCTACGGAAATGCCATAATAGGTAGGTATGGTGACTGTTTTAAGGAAGGTATATGGTGGGTGTATGATACCGGCGAAAAGTGCACGGTATTAGAGAGGCTAGCAATGGTGGAAGGGTGAGAGTGCGTATAATCCATGGACTCAACATTAGTCATAAAGAACTCACATACTTATTGCAGAAATCTATTAGTTATCAAAACAAAGTACTACACGCATGCTCCTAGGGGGATAGATTGGTAGGAAAAGACCATCGCTCGTCCCGGACCGCCACTCATAAGGAAGACAATCAATAAATAAATAATGCTCTGACTTCATCACATAACGGTTCACCATACGTGCATGCTACGGGAATCACAAACTTTAGAACAAGTATTTCTCAAATTCACAACTACTCAACTAGCATGACTCTAATATCACCATCTTCATATCTCAAAACAATCATCAAGTATCAAACTTCTCATAGTATTCAATGCACTTATATGAAAGTTTTTATTATATCCATCTTGGATGCCTATCATATTAGGACTAATTTTAAAGCCAAAGAAAACTACCATGCTGTTCTAAAAGACTCCCAAAATAATATAAGTGAAGCATGAGAGATCAATAATTTCTATAAAATAAAACCACCACCGTGCTCTAAAAGATATAAGTGAAGCACTAGAGCAAATTTATCTAGCTCAAAAGATATAAGTGAAGCACATAGAGTATTCTAATAAATTCCGATTCATGTGTGTCTCTCCCAAAAGGTGTGTACAGCAAGGATGATTGTGGTGAACTAAAAATCAAAGACTCAAATCATACAAGACGCTCCAAGCAAAACACATATCATGTGGTGAATAAAAATATAGCATCAAGTAAAGTTACCGATGGACGAAGACAAAAGAGGGGATGCCTTCCGGGGCATCCCCAATCTTAGGATTTTGGTTGTCCTTGGATTTTACCTTGGGGTGCCTTGGGCATCCCCAAGCTTAGGCTCTTGCCACTCCTTGTTCCATAATCCATCAAATCTTTACCCAAAAACTTGAAAACTTCACAACACAAAACTCAATAGAAAATCTCATGAGCTCCGTTAGCGAAATAAAACAAACCACCACTTAAAGGTACTGTAATGAACTCATTCTTTATTTATATTGGTGTTAAACCTACTGTATTCCAACTTCTCTATGGTTCATAACCTCCGATACTAGCCATAGATTCATCAAAATAAGCAAACAACACACGAAAAACAGAATCTGTCAAAAACAGAACAGTCTGTAGTAATCTGTATCAAACGCAAATTTTCTGTAATTAAAATATTCTACCAAAATAGGACGACCTATATAATTTGATTATTGATCTACTGCAGTTGGAATCAGTATTTTATCACGTTCTGGTGATTTTTAACAATTGTTTTCCTGAGCAAAAAATTTCTGTTTTTTTCATCAAGATCAAATAATTATCACCCAAGAAGATCCTATAGGTTTTACTTGGCACAAACACTAATTAAAACATAAACCCAAATCTAACCAGAGGCTAGATCAAAGATTTATTACTAAACAGAACCAAAAAAGCAAAAAACAAAAATAAAATTGGGTTGCCTCCCAACAAGCGCTATCGTTTAACGCCCCTAGCTAGGCATAAAGTCAAGGATAGATCTAGGTATTGTCATCTTTGGCATGCAATTCTTCAATAGAACACTTATAACGCTTAGGAGTTTCCTTCTTTTTATTAATGATCAAACTCCTAGGCAAGAAATTGAGAAAATCATTTGTAGCAAAAGGTTCCTTAATGATAGCGACAAAGTTGGGCTGAACACTTATGGATTTGAGATCCGCATTTTCCTTACTACAAGTTTCACCCTTATTTTTAGGAACATACATCAGTTTGGCAATTTTAGCATTAGGAGATTTTGGAGTATTTTTCACGGAAGAAAAGGCAGACCCTAAGTTGGTAATAATATCTTCAATTTTATCAATTCTTGTGGAATCTTGATCTATCTTTTCGTTAACTATGGGTTCCTTTTCTTTAAAAAAATTTAGAGTAACTCCTACCTTAGATCCATATTGGGTAATATGGTTGTGGATCTTTTTATCCAAATTTTCAATCAACTCTACGGTGGCAACTTTATTTTCAATAATTTCAAGCCTTTGCATCACATGCTCAAAGTTAAAATAGTTCCATTAACCAAAAGAGGTGGTGGGCCAAACAAATCTATCATAGCATTATAAGAATTAAAAGTATGGCTACCCAAGAAATTCCCTCCGGTAATGGTATCAAGAATATATCTATTCCAAGGAGTGATGCCTACATAAAAATTGCGAAGAAGAACGGAAGTAGATTGCTTCCTAGTAGTTCTATTTTGAGCATTGCAAATTCTGTACCAAGCATCTTTTAGATTTTCTCCCTCCCTTTGTTTAAAATTAAGAACTTCATTCTCGGGAGACAGAGGAGTAGATAAAGGACTGGCCATGACGGCACACGGGACACAAGAAGCAAGCGAAAAAGAGGCGAACGGAAAGAAAGGGCGAATAAAACGGCAATGGTGAAGTGGGGGAGAGGAAAACGAGAGGCGAATGGCAAATAATGTAATGCGAGGGATAAGAGTTTGTGATGGGTACTTGGTATGTCTTGACATGTGCGTAGATCTTTTTTTTTACAGAAAGACTGTAAGGGAACCCCCTACAGTATAATTGGTGCAACAAACCCAAATTGCAAGTACCATGCCTTGAACCTGGGTGGGTGGGAAGGCATCAACCCCTTCCCACCACTAAGCTATGCCTTAGTCTGCACATGTGCGTAGATCTCCCCGGCAACGGCGCCAGAAATGGCTCGTTGTCGGGAGATCAAATCTTGACTTGACTTGGTGCACACCTCCCCGGCAACGGCGCCAGAAATCCTTCTTGCTACCTCTTGAGCATGCGTTGGTTTTCCCTTGAAGAGGAAAGGGTGATGCAGCAAAGTAGCATAGGTATTTCCCTTAGTTTTTGAGAACCAATGTATCAATCCAGTAGGAGGCCACACGCAAGTCCCTCGTACCTACACAAACAAATAAGAACCTTGCAACCAACGCGATAAAGGGGTTGTCAATCCCTTCACGGACACTTGCAAAAGTGAGATCTGATAGAGATGATAAGATAATATTTTTGGTATTTTTATGATAAAGATTGAAAGTAAAGATAGCAAAATAAATGACGACAGAAATAGCTAGTTGACGAGAGATTAATATGATGGAAAATAGACCCGGGGGCCATAGGTTTCACTAGTGGCTTCTCTCAAGATAGCATAAGTATTACGGTGGGTGAACAAATTACTGTTGAGCAATTGATAGAAACGTGCATAGTTATGAGAATATCTAGGCATGATCATGTATATAGGCATCACGTCCGCGACAAGTAGACTGAAACGATTCTGCATCTACTACTATTACTCCACACATCGACCGCTATCCAGCATGCATCTAGAGTATTAAGTTCATAAGAACAGAGTAACGCATTAGGCAAGATGACATGATGTAGAGGGATAATCTCAAGCAATATGATATAAACCCCATCTTTTTATCCTCGATGGCAACAATACAATACGTGTCGTTTCCTCTTCTGTCACTGGGATCGAGAAATTTTACTTGTTGTTTGAATAAAATCATTGGATCTGAAATCTTGAATGAAAAAGAATCCTCCCATGGCTAGTTAATTATTTGACTACTCAGTGTTCTTCACTTATATCTTTTTGGAGTAGTTTGTCATTTACTCACGTGCTTCACATATATCCTATGAGTAAATGGTTGAATGAGATATCATAAATCTGAATTTATATATGTTTCATAAGCTTATACTATGGGGAGTAATGACTTGACACATAATAAGTGTAGGTAGTAAACTCATTGAAAGTTAGCAAACGTAGAATTGGTCACTTGAACAATTCATGAAAGAATATTGAAGGAAGAGAGATTTCACATATAAATATACTATCTTGGACATCTTTTGTAATTGTGAGCACTCTTAAAATATGACATGCTAAAAGGTTGATGTTGGACAAGGAAGGCAACGTAATGGGTTATGTTTTCTTATATCTGAAATAAAGTATATTGTCATGGATTATCCAACATGCTGAGCTTGCCTTTCCCCCTCATGCTAGCCAAATTCTTTGCACCAAGTAGAGATACTATTTGTGCTTCCGAATATCCCTTAAAACGATTTTTACCATGAGAGTCCATCATACCCACCTATGGATTGAGTAAGATCCTTCAAGTAAGTTGTCATCGGTACTTGCAATAAAAATTGTTTTCTAAATATGTATGATCTATTAGTGTGGAGAAAATAAGCTTTATACGATCTTGTGATATGGAAGCAATAAAAGCGGCGGACTGCAGAATAAAGGTCTCTATCACAAGTGGCAATATAAAGTGACGTTCTTTTGCATTAAGATTGTGTGCATCCAACCTTAAAATCGCATGACAACCTTTGCTTCCCTCTGCGAAGGGCCTATCTTTTACTTTTATCTTCTACCTTATGAAAGAGTCATGGTGGTCTTCACCTTTCCTTTTTACATTTTATCCTTTGTCAAGCACATTGTGTTGAAAAGATCCTGATATATATATCCAATTGGATGTAAGTTATCATGAACTATTATTGTTGACATTACCCTTGAGGTAAAAGGTTGGGAGGCGAATCTATAAGCCCCTATCTTTCTCTGTTTCCGATTAAAACTTTGAACCCATAAATATCACGTGAGTGTTAGCAATTGTGAAAGATTAAATGATAGTGGAGTATGTGGAGTTTGCTAAATCAAAGCTCTGGCATAGACCCTTACTGAAAATAAGATGAATTGCAATTGTTTGATGACTGAAAATATAGTTTGTTAGTTTCAAGAAAGTTTATGATCTATACTTTAACATGTGAATAGTCTGTTACTTGATCATGAAAAGTTTTATGAGATGAGCTACTGTTATGACATATAATTATGCTAGAAAAGGTGATTGAAATTATCATTGGTCAAACTTGTGCACTTGCTAGCATTCACACTTCATAAAGTATTTCTTTTATCATTTACCTACTCGAGGATGAGCAGGAATTAAGCTTGGGGATGCTGATACGTCTCCAACGTATCTATAATTTATGAAGTATTCATGCTATTATATTATCAACCTTGGATGTTTTATATGCATTTATATGCTATTTTATATGGTTTTTGGGAATAACCTATTAACCTAGAGCCCAGTGCCAGTTTCTGTTTTTCCTTGTTTTAGAATATCGCAGAAAAGGAAAACCAAACGGAGTCCAATTGACCTGAAACTTGACGGAGCTTATTTTTGGACCAGAAGAAGGCCATGGAGTAAAAGAGTTGGGCCAGAAGAGTCCCGGGCTACCCACGAGAGTGGGAGGCACGCCCACCCCCCGTGGGCGCGCCCCCTACCTCGTGGACAGCCCGGAGACCCCCTGACTTGTTCTCGACGCCAAAACCTCTTATATATACAGAAACCTCTAGAAATTAACCTAGATCGGAAGTTCCGCCGCCGCAAGCCTCTGTAGCCATGGGAAATCAATCTAGGCTCTCTCTGGCACCCTGTAGGAGAGGGCCATCATCACAGGAGGCCATGGAGGAGGATCCCGGAGGGGCCATCATCTCCATGAAGGCCAAGGACCAGAGGGAGAACCTCTCGCCATCTAGGGGGGAGGCCATGGAGGAGGAAGCACAAGGGGGAGAACCTCTCCTCCTCTCTCTCGGTGGAGCCGGAGTGCCATCGGGAGGGGAATCATCGCCGCGGTGATCATCTTCATCAACATCACCATCATCATCACCATCCTCATCTCTTTTACACGGTCCACTCTCCCGCACCCCGCTGTAATCCCTACTTGAACATGGTGCTTTATGCCACATATTATGATCCAATGATGTGTTGCCATCCTATGATGTTTTGAGTAGATATCCTTTGTCTTTGGGTTGATTGATGATCTAGATTGGTACGAGTTGTATGTCTTATTTTGGTGTTGTCCTATGGTGCCCTCCGTGTCGCGCAAGCGTGAGGGATTCCCGCTGTAGGGTGTTGCAATACGTTCATGATTCACTTATAGTGGGTTGGTGAGTGACTAAAACACAAACCCGAGTAAGGGGGTTGTTGCATATGGGAATAAAGAGGACTTGATGCTTTAATGCTATGGTTGGGTTTTACCTTAATGATCTTTAGTAGTTGCGGATGCTTGCTAGAGTTCCAATCATAAGTGCATATGATCCAAGAAGAGAAAGTATGTTAGCTTATGCCTCTCCCTCATATGAAATTGCAATGACGACCACCGGTCTTGTTAACAATTGCCTAGGACAATTCCGAACACCGATCCATCATTATTCCACACTCGCTATTTATAATATTTAGTAATATATTCTAACTTTATGATAACAGCACCTACTTTTATATTTTAGCTCTCCGATACCATGCAAAGTTATCCTCTTCATACCCACAACGTAGTTTTATTTCTCGTTTCTAGTTAGAAGCAAATGTTCGGTATATGTAGAGTCGTATCAGTGGCAGATAGGGCTTGAGAGAATATTGATCTTACCTTTAGCTCCTTGTGGGTTCGACGCTCCATACTTATCACTTCCACCTTTGGAAATTGCTACGATGATTCCCTTCACTTGGGGATTATCATGAATATCTTGTCTTGATTGGACACAATGGACAATGGCAAACCGTGCAGCTTGACAATTGTGTTGAGGAAAATCTTAGCCACTGAAGCTGCTGTAAAAGGGTGTTTCAGAGGCAGGAAGTGGCTTACTTTTGCGAAGCGATCGACTACCACCAGTATTGCATTATATCCTACTGATTTAGGCAAACCCTCAATAAAGTCCATGTTGATTGCCTGCCAAGGACCATCTGGAATTGGTAGAGGTTGCAGTAGACCTGGTACTCTACATAGCTCATGCTTAGCTTGCTGACATATGCTGCACTGTTTAACAACGTTCTCCACATCCTTCTTTAATCCATTCCAACTGAACAACTGTTTGACTCTGTGATAGGTGGGTAGCATACCAGAGTGTCCCCCAATAGAAGTTGAATGGAAGGCTTGAATCAGCTTGGTTTGCAGTCCAGAATTAGCCCCCACCCAGATTTTCTCCTCATCTTTGATCAGGCCATCCTGGAGCTAAAATCCAGGGCAAGCATCTGCATCCACTGCCATTTTCTACAGCATGGTATGTGCAGAGGTGTCCACAGTATAAGAATTTAAGATCTCCTATATCCAGAGGGGTTTACTGGTAGAAACAGCTTGTACAGGGAACAAGTGTGCCACTCTGGACATAGCATCTCCAGTAGTATTCTCTATTCCCTTTTTATACTGAATGGAGAATTGGAGTCCAACTAGTTTTATCATTGCTTTTCTTTGCAAATCAGATGTCAAATTTTGATCTCCAAGGTGACACAAGCTTTGGTGATCAGTTTTGATCACAAATGGTGCTCTGGACAAATATGATCTCCATCTATCCATAGCCATCATTATGGCCATAAATTCTTTTTCATAGATGGAAATTTTCTGACTATTTGTCCCCAAGGCCTTACTGTAATATGCAATTGGATGTCCTTCTTGTGTGAGCACTGCTCCAATTCCAGTGTTGCAAGCATCTGTTTCAACTGTGAAAGATTTGTTAAAATCTGGTAGGGCCAATACAGGAGTAGTGGCCATGGCCTGCTTCAAGATTTGAAAGGCAGTCTAAGCAGTTTCAGTCCACTGAAATGCTTGTTTCTTTAACAGAACAGTGGGAGGTTTAGCTAACGGACCATAGTTTTTGACAAACTTCCTATAGTATCCAGTTAGCCCCAAAAATCCTCTCAATTCAGTAACATTAGTGGGAGTGGGCCAGTCCACCATAGCAGTTGTCTTGGCAGGGTCAGTGGTGACTCCTGCATCAGTAATAATGTGGCCCAGATACTCCATGGACTGCTGAGCAAAAGCACATTTGCTTTCCTTAACAAACAAGTTATTTTCCTTGAGTATATAGAAAAGGACAAGCCTGGACAATTTCTTATATGAAGGAAAATGCTCCCGAGGACACATGGGAATTATCGTCAAGCTAGTTTTCATCACGCTCATATGATCCGCGTTCGTTACTTTGATAATTTGGTATGTGGGTGGACCGGTGCTTGGGTGCTGTCCTTACTTGGACAAGCATCCCACTTATGATTAACCCCTTCTGCAAGCATCCCCAACTACAAAAGAAGTATTAAGGTAAACCTAACCATAGCATGAAACATATGGATCCAAATCAGCCCCTTACGAAGCAACGCATAAACTAGGGTTTAAGCTTCTGTCACTCTAGCAACACATCATCTACTTATTACTTCCCAATGCCTTCCTCTAGGCCCAAACAATGGTGAAGTGTCATGTAGTCGACGTTCACATAACACCACTAGAGGAAAGACAACATACATCTCATCAAAATATCGAACGAATACCAAATTCACATGACTACTTATAGCAAGACTTCTCCCATGTCCTCAGGAACAAACGTAACTACTCACAAAGCATATTCATGTTCATAATCAGAGGGGTATTAATATGCATAATGGATCTGAACATATGATCTTCCACCAAATAAACCAACTAGCATCAACTACAAGGAGTAATCAACACTACTAGTAACCCACAGGTACCAATCTAAGGCTTTGGGACAAAGATTGGATACAAGAGATGAACTAGGGTTTTAGAGGAGATGGTGCTGGTGAAGATGTTGATGGATATTGACCCCCTCCCGATTGAGAGGATCGTTGGTGATGACGATGGCGATGATTTCCCCCTCCAGGAGGGAAGTTTCCCCAGCAGAACAGCTCTGCCGGAGCCCTAGATTGGTTCTGCCTCGTGGCGGCGGAGTTTCGTCCCGAAAGCTTGCTTATGATTTTTTCCAGGGTAAAAGACCTCATATAGCAGAAGATGGGCACCAGAGGCCTGACAGGGGGCCCACGAGGCAGGGGGCGCGCCCCCCACCCTCGTGGCCAGGGTGTGGGCCCCCTCTGGTACTTTCTCCGCTCAGTATTTTTTTATTAATTCCAAAAATGACTTCCGTGAAGTTTCAGGACTTTTGGAGTTGTGCAGAATAGGTCTCTAATATTTGCTCCTTTTCTAGCCCAGAATTCCAGCTGTCGGCATTCTCCCTCTTCATGTAAACCTTGTAAAATAAGAGAGAGTAGGCATAAGTATTGTGACATAATATGTAATAATAGCCCATAATGCAATAAATATCGATATAAAAGCATGATGCAAAATGGACGTATCATATATCAAATACTTCTTGCAAATGTTGCAAGTGTTCTTCCAAAGTCCCACTAAATACCAGTATATCATCCATGAATATGAGCAGAAACTTTCTGTTTGAACCTTTGAAAATGAAATTCATGAAACATTGGAAAGTAGCTGGAGCAGTAAACAATCCAAAGGGCATCACCTTAAACTGGTATTATCCGTTATGAGTTTTGAATGTTGTTTTAAACTCATCTGCTTCTGCCATCCTTATTAGGTGGTAGCCTGATCTGAGATCCAACTTGGAGAACCACTTAGCACCTCCTAATTCATCCAATAATTCATCAATCACTGGCATTGGAAACTTGCTTTTAATAGTGAGGGAGTTGAGTTTTCTATAATCCACACAAAACCTCCCGGTACCATCTTTTTTCTTGACCAACAGTACAGGTGAAGCAAAAGGACTCAAGCTAGGTGTGATCAGACCAGACTGCAACATTTCTGAGACTTGTTTCTCTGTTTCATCTTTCTGCAAAGGAGAATACCTATAGGGTGTGCAATTTACAGGCACTGCATCAGGTAACGAGTGTATCTCATGGTCAAACTCCCTGTGGGGAGGCGGGGTTTTTGGGTCCACAAATGCAGCTTTGTTGGCTTGTAACAATTGTTGCACTTCCTCTGGCACTTCAGTTACTGGAGCAACACAAATGTGATGCAGAACTGCAGTTGCCCAGATATCATTTCCCTTGTCCCACTTCCTCAGTTGTTCCATAGAAACCTCCTGAATATGATCTTGTTTAACAGGTAACACTCCCTGAAACTTGATTTCTTTTCCTTGATAATCAAACTTGATCCATTTTTCTGCCCAGTGGCACTGCATGACACCCCATTGTTCAAGCCAGTCCATACCCAGGATAATGTCATATCCTCCCAACTCGAGTACATGCATGGAGGTTGAGAAATTATGACCCTAGATCCACCAGTTCAGGTTGGACACAAACTCTGTACAGTCCACTTTGTCTCCATTTGCTACTTTCACAGGCAGAGGAGTTGCTAATTTTTCTGCAGCAACTGGTACCCTGCTCAACAGTGCTTTATCTACAAAGGTGTGGGTGCTTCCCGAGTCGATCAGGATTAGTACCACTTGATTACCAACAAGAGCTCTGAGTTGTATTGTCTTAGGATGAGCTGCACCAGATAGGGCTGTAACTGAAATGTGAGCACATTCAGGTTGATGGTCGTCCATGAGAGTATCCAACACTGCATCAGAAATGATCTCATGAGGATCTACCATCTCTACTGCTTTTAATTGAGTTGCAGGCGCAAGTGTTTTGTTACTTACGTGACCAGGGACGTATTTCTCTCCACAACTATAACACAAGCCATTAGCACGCCTGTACTCTTTGAGCTGTTTGGCCTTCCATAGTTCACCAGGAGCAAAATTGTGTTTGCTGTCGTTTCTAGTAACAGTGTTCTTCTGAAAACTATACTTAAAGGACTTTTGCTGATTTAAGAGCCCTTCCTATATTGTAGCATACATGGTTGTTGTCTGCACATTGACAGGGAGCTGGAGTTCCACTACACTTCTCAATTCCTCTTTCAAGCCCATGACAAATCGGGTTACCAGAAACGTGTCACTTATGGATGGCTCATACAATCTGATGTTGTACACTAGCTGCTGGAATTGCACCTTGTATTCCTCCACTGTCCCTTGCTGTTTGAGCATCATCAACGATTTCAGTCGCTCTCGGTGTATGTTCACATCAAACTCCTGCAAAACAGCAGCACGGAACTGTTCCCAAGTATGAAACGCGCTGTGTTGTTTGAATGCCTGATACCAGTGAGCTGCGTTGACTGACAGATATAGAGAAGCAGAAGTAACTTTGAAGTTGTCAGGGATGTGATACAGCTGAAAAATGCTTCACACTTGTCCAACCAAATCCTCACATACGTGCCGTCAAAGCGTGGGAAATCCATCTTAGGCATCCAAGCACGTTTCCCTGTAGGCTCCTCTCCTCCCCCAGAAACTCCTTGGCCCGCAGGCGGTATCTAAATGTGAACTGGAGGAAAACGCGGCTGTGCACGGGACTGACCTGGCGGATTAGCACCCGGTATGCCGTCAGAAACCTCGGATGCAGTCGGCGACGAACTTCCGCCCCCTTGCAAACAATTATGCTTGCCCATCTGCGCCGCGTGCGCCTGTTCCTGCCGCACCTTCCCCAGAGTGTCACAGGACAAATTGACCTTCATTTATACCTGATCCAGCCGGGTCACCTGCTCCGACAGCTTGGCGTCCATGGCTTCCAGCTTCTCGCAGATGCCGCCGACCGCTGTGAACTTGGCCTGGGCCGCTCGGATCTCAGCCAACTCCTACAGCATCCGCGCCTGGAACGCCTCCATCTCGTCCGCGAGGTAGTGCATCTGCGGATTGGGCTTGAACGCCGCCGTGATGACGAATTCCCCCAAATCAACCCACCTCAGGTCAGGAATTACGCAGATCAAACCCTAAGGTGATCCACTACCGTCGCGTCGGATTTGCCGGGTATGAATTGGGAAAAAAATTGGCGGTGCGAGCGGAAACGGTGGCTCTGATACCAGATTGTCACGTCCTAGGCGCGACGGGATTTCGCCGGCGACCAGAGCAGCTCGGAGAAGGAAGGGGAGGCGAGATCTGAGGTGAGGTCGGAAGGTAGGAGAAGCAACAGAGAGGATAAGAACAAAATGAGGGGTTCACAGCTTTTCCATTTCTTCGATAGCCATTACAAGAGATGACAGTTGCTTATAAAGGCGCATGGCTCGTTTACAACCCAAATCCAGCCCATCGGCCCACCACGCTACGCTGGCCCAACTCTACCATTTGAATTACCCGCCAGCACTTTACGTGTCCTTCCTTGCTTGTTTACGTCTTCCCGTCTGGTTGACGCTCATCGTCAGCACACTAGTACTGACAAGTTTCTACCGGAGATTCAAGACGAAAACGTGTGCCAACCCATATGCATAGATTCCCAAGGTCACGGAACCCGCAAGTTGATCATCAAAACATACATCAAGTGAATCAATAGAATACCCCATTGTTACCACGGGTATCCCACGCAAGACAAACATAAAGTGTTCTCAAATCCTTAAAGACTCAATCCGATAAGATAACTTCAAAAGGAAAACTCAATCCATTACAAGTGAGTAGAGGGGGAGAAACATCATAAGATCCAACTATAATAGCAAAGCTCGGGGTACATGAAGATCGTGCCAAATCAAGAACATGAGAGAGAGATCAAACACATAGCTACTCGTACATACCCTCAGCCCCGAGGGTGAACTACTCGCTCCTCATCATGGAGAGCGCCGGGATAATGAAGATGGCTACCAGTGAAGGATCCCCCCTCCGACAGGGTGCCGAAATAGGGTCCCGATTGGTTTTTGGTGGCTATAGAGGCTTGCGGTGGCGGAACTCCCGATCTAGGTTTCTTTCTGGGGGTTTCTGTATTTCTATGAATTTTTGGCGTGGGTCTCACGTCAGGGGGATCTCCGTGTCATCCACGAGATCGGGGGGCGCGCCCAGGGGGGTAGGGCGCACCCTCCACCCCTCGTGGATGGCTCGGGATTCTTCTGGCCCAACTCTTTTACTCCGGGGGCTTCTTTTGGTCCTAAAAAATCATCAAAAATTGGCACGTCAATTGGACTCCGTTTGGTATTCTTTTTTGTAAAACTCAAAAACAAGGAAAAAACAGAAACTGACATTGGACTCTAGGTTAATAGGTTAGTCCCAAAAATAATATAAAACAATATATAAATGCATATAAAACATTCAAGATGGATAATATAATAGCATGGAATAATAAAAAATTATAGATACGTTGGAGACGTATCAAGAAAGATCTCTACGGTTGTGACGATCGCCTTCGCCGCCCCAGAGGAGTGGGAAACCCTAACGTGAGGGGATATGGATTCCTTTTGAGTTTTTTCTATGAGAACAATGTCTTGCATTGCTAGAATTGGGCTACATTTTTTTGCGAGGCAAGAATTGGGCTACATGGAGCAAGGTACGCCCGGTGTTAAATTGGGCCATGCCCAATGGGCTAGTCAATTGAGAAGCGAAGCCGCAATGTATCTCTATCAAAATCACTAATTGAGAAGTACTCCTTCGAAAAATCACTTTCACCTTCCCAGGATGCGACAAGTGGTGCGCTGTATGTGCATCATTTGTCGCAACCTGAGAGCTTTCCCTTTTTTCGTAGATCTGTTTATTCAAAACGTTTTATCTCTTAAACATTGCATTCAAATCTTGAACCCTTTTTATCGTTGGATTTTTACTCGCGCCGATATCTTCAAAACTAGATTCCATGTTGATAGGTTTTGGCGAACTTTTTTTTCATGAAAAAACCACCGGGAGCATGTTTTTTTACCTTTTCGAATGCCGTTTCCGAGAGGCACAGCCGTGCCTCTCACAGAAGGAAATTCGTGCCTTCCCCGAAAGCAAAAAAAAATATGTTTTTTATTTCGTTTTCGATAGGCACGGCCGTGCCTCTTGCGGAAGCAAAAAAAAGAGAAAACACATTTTTTTGGTTTACAAGAGCCATGGCCGCGCCTCTCGCGGAAGGAAAAAAACACGTTTTTACGGATTTTTTTGTTGAAAGCTAAGAAAGGTCGGTGGAAAACTGAAAAGCCAAAAAACCCATCTAAAAAGCCAAAAATGTGCGAAAAATTAAAAAAACCCGGAGAGAGCTCCCAGAGCGCAACACGTGGCCGCGGCTAAGAGCGCACCAAGTGGTGCGCTCACAGCCCACCTCAAGTGACCCTTGAGGAGGCTCCCGAACGAGCGCTCCTTAATTAGTTGCTCCCTATTTCTACATGCATAAGCATGGTTTCTTAAAAAAATATACATGAGCACGACGCAAGAGCTATATCTGGCTTAGAGCGAGCTGGAAGGAGCACTCGCCTGAAGCATCAAAAGTAACGAGCCGGCCCATTAGTTCACATTTCAAAGAAATAGAGAATAAAAGAAATGGGGAAGAAGAAGGGAGAAGCCACGAATCGAACCCAGGTCTCCCGGATGCGCACTGCAAGCCTCTATGTCATTGTCGGCTTAGGGGTAAAATAGTAGGGCGCGACCAACTTAAGGTAAATTCCCTTGGTTTTTCGTTTTTTTTTCTTTTCATCGCCTTTCTTCGTTTCTTTCTCTGTTTTCATTGGAGTTTTCTCTTTTTACTTTGTTTTTCTTCGATTTCCTTTATTTCTTTCTCGATTTTCATAGGCTTTTTTTTGTTCCTCGGTTTTATTTCTTTCTTTCTCATTTTTCATTGCTTTTTTTTTCTCTCGGTCTTCACCTTTTTATACATATTTTTGGTATAAGTTTAATACATGTTTAACATTTTTCAAATACAATATGAAAAAAATACATGGTGAACATTTTTCTATACACATTTAACATTTTTCAAATGCTTGATTAACATTTTTTCAAATAGAAGATTAATTTTTTTAATACATGGCCAACCATCTTTCTACACATTTAACATATTCCAAATTCTTAATTAATATCTTTCAAATACAATTTTAACATTTTTTAATACATGGTCAACATGTTTTGCACAAACATTTAATAAGTTTCAAATGCTTGATTAAATTTTTTGAATTACTTGTTTGATATTTTTTCAAGTGCTTGGATTGCATTTCCTAAGACAAGTTCAGCATTTTTTTAGTACATAGTCAACATTTTTTTTCTATACACATGCTTGATTCACATTTTTGAAATACTTGTTTAGCATTTTTTTTTGAAATGCTTGTATTAAAATTATTTAAAACATGTTCAAATTTCTTCACACATTTGGCATTTTTCAAATGCTTGGTTAATATTTTTAACAAGTGTTTATGTATAAAAAATCGTAATATATTTATTTATAATATTGGAAGCATAAAAAATGGAAAAGGGAAAAAATAACGTAAAAAATGAGGTTGTGGCCTCCAGCGAGATTCAGCCGGCCCATCTAGTGCTCGGCTTGACGTGAGGCATACCTATATCTCGGCATAAGCGAGACATAGGGGTGCCCCGTTCACGAACATGGGGAGACGCCCAACTCCTTGGCTATCGTGTGTAATCGGTAAAAGGTGCAGACTCCGGTCCCTTCAGACGTTTTGAATGGGCCAACCCACCATCTAAAGCACAAGCTGGAAGCTCCCGGTTTTGAGAATCGTTCTGGACGGGTGTTGGAAAGCTTCTGGAAGCTTCCTATGGTTTTTTTACTAGTTTTTTTATTTTCATTGGGCAGTTTTTATTACTTTTATATATTATATTTATATTTTTAAATGCGTAAAAAATTTCAAATTAGAAAAATTACTTCAAATTGGTGGACATTTGTTTGTGAACTTATTTTATATTAGTAAAAAAAAAATTCTAAACATTTTTCCTTAAATTAGTGAAACTGTTTCCTTCAAATATGTGAACATTATTGTTTTCAAATTTGTGAACTTTTTTCCTCAAAATCATGAAACACGTGAACTAATTTTCAAATTCATGACATTATTTTTATAAATTTATGAACTTTTTTCACGAATTGTGGACCTTTTCAAACTCATGAACTTTTTCTGAAAAATCAGTGATAAGTTAACAGTCAATGGTCAACGACAATTCGTGAACCTTTTCTAAATTTATGAACTTTTTTCAAGTTTATGAACTTTTTTTGGTTTGCCAACTTTTTAAAAAACTTGTGAACTCTTTTTATTTTCACTATTTTTTCCTTTAAATTCTCTTTTTTTCATTTTCGTGAACTTTTGTAGTTTTATTTTATGAAAGACAACAGTCAAACGTCAAACAGCTAGCTCTCCGCTCTCCTCCAAAAAAAGCTAGGGTTTGTGCCTCTCGCCAGCGTCGCCGCAGGTCCGCCTCGTCTCCGATGACCCTAGGGCCATGGGGGAGCTGTGGATCCTGGCAAGGGCCGACAGGAGGGCTTCGTTCTTAGTCGTTCCTTTGATTTTTGTTTGGGTTTATGTCAATGCTTAGGAAGGCAAGACGGCGGTGAACGTCCAGAACACCACTCAGACGACGGACATGTCTCTTGGCATTGAAGAGTTCAACATTTCTATCTGGACTAGAGTCAAGAAACACAAATGATCTCGGGTTCATCTGCCAAAAACCATCATGTACTGCATGTTATGAATATGCAACATGTATTACTAGGAGGCCAAGGCCACCATATATATGATGTACATGAGGATGCCAAAAGGCAAGAATACAAAAGGCCAAAGGTCATCATCAATATAACTCTAACACCCTCCTCAAACTCATGGTGGATCCAGAACACTGAGTTTGGAGAGGTGAAATATATGTTGCGCTAGCTGTAACTCGGAAGGCACATAGTGAAGAGCAATAACATGATCCTACACAACAGCACGCACATAAGAAGCATCAACATCAATATGCTTGGTAAGCTCATGCTTCACAGGGTCCCGCGCAATACTGATAGCACATGTACTGTCAGATAAGAGGGTGGTAGATGTAATAACTGAAACACCAAAATCCTCCAGTAGCCATCGTAACCAAGTCACCTCTGCCGTCAGAAGAGCCATAGCTATCAACTCGGCCTCTGCACTCGAACGGGCAACTGCAGTATGTTTCTTCATCTTCCAGGCAATGAGAGAACCATCAAGAACACAGTAAGCAAAAAGAGACGATGAGAGATCGTGCCACGAAGATATCATAGAACACGAAGAAGGTGCCTATAGTGAACTGAAGTGGGATTGGAAACAAACTGACTCGGAAAATGGACAGGATAGGAGATATCCGAACGAGTGACAGCAAGATAGACAAGACTCCCAACTAGATGACGATAACACGTCGGATCAGACAAGAGCTCACCATCAGAAGCACGAAGGTTAACATTGAGCTCCATAGGAGTCTCAGCAATGCGCTCATCACTAAGAGTCGCATGAGCAAGAAGATCCTGGATATACTTTTCTTGGGAAATAGAAAAGCCATCAGAGGTGGAGGAAACCTCAATCCCAAGAAAGTAACGAAGAGGACCAAGATCAGACATAAGAAATTGCTCACTAAGACGGGCCTTGACAAAGGCAATGTACTCAGAATCGTTGCTAGTGATGATCATGTCATCAACATATAGAAGAAGAAGAGTGCGACCATGTGCAGAAAGATGGACAAATAGCACTGGATCATGAACACTAGGCGAAAAACTAGCTGTAGTAACCACCGAGGAAACGCTCAAACCAAGCGCGTGGGGCTTGCTTAAGTCCATATAGATAGCGACGAAGACGACAAACCATGCCATCAAGAATTGAATACCCAGGTGGTGGCTGCATATAAACTTCCTCACGCAACTCACCATTATGAAAGGCATTCTTAACATCAAGCTGAGACACGGACCAGTGGCGAACGGAGGCCACGGCGAGAGGTGTGCGGACAGTGGTCATATGGGCCACATGAATAAAAGTCTCATCGTAATCATGACCATGCTCCTGCTGAAAGCCACGAGCCATAAGACGAGCTTTATAACGCTCAAGAGAACCATCAGAGCGAGTCTTAATCTTATAGACCCACTTACAAGTGATGGGGCGAACACGGGGAGGAAGAGAAACAATATCCCACGTGTCGGTGCGCTCAAGGGCAGCAATCTCCTCTACCATCGCAAACTACCATTCATGATGAACAATAGCATCTTGATAAGAAGTCGGCTCAATAACGGTCGAAAGACCATAGCGAGAAGGAGAATACCGGTCAGGGCGAGGACAAGGCCGAGAACAAAGACCATAAGTCGGGTGAGAGGAGGAAGACGACACACCAGGAGTAGAGGGCACATCAGTAGACTCATCCACAGTACATGAACGACGAGTATAATGGAAAGGAAAGGACGGAAGAGGTGGAATCACTAGAGGTGGAGACGGAGATGGAGAAGGGGGTGGGGAATGTATCGGTGATGAAGGTGGAGAGTCATGCGATGAGGGAGGTGAAGAAACCGTAGGAGAGGACGACATCAGATCTGCAACAGTGGGACGAGGAGTAGGAATACTGGGCACAGAGGGAGGTGTATCCGAAAACATAATAAAAGAGATGTCATCCATGGAAAAAGCCGAGAATGATGGTCGCGGGCAGAAGGGACAAGATTCATCAAAGGTCGCATCCCGGGAAATACGCATCCGACGACCGACAGGATCCCAACACCGATAGCCCTTATGCTCATCATTGTATCCGAGAAAGACACACTCAACAAACTGAATGGTTTGTTTGGTGCGTTCACGAGGGGCAAGCAAGACATAGCAAACACAACCAAACAAACGGAGCGCCGAATAATCAGGAGAACGACCAGAAAGACGCTCAAGAGGAATACCACCCTGTAGAGCAGCAGATGGCTGAATGTTGATGAGATAGCTGGAAGTGGTAACAGCCTCAGCCCAGAAGTGAGGCGGAAGAGAGGCGGCGATCATCATCGCACGCGCCGTCTGAAGAAGATGACAATGCTTGCGCTTAGCTACACCATCCCAAGCATGTGCACCAGGGCAAGAGAACTGAGTAAGAGTACCCTACTCAGTAAGAAATCCTCACATCGCATGGGAGATATACTCACTAGTTGAATCTGCACGGAACACACGAATAGGTGTGGAAAACTGTGTATGAACCATGGCAGCAAATTTTTTGTATATAGATAAGACCTCACTACGAGAAGACATGAAATAGATCCAAGTGTACCAATAAAAATCATCTATAAAGATGATATAGTAGCGATGACCCCCTTTCGAAGCGAAGGTAGCTGACCCCAGACATCAGAGTGAACGAGATCAAAAGGACGCTCGGACACCGACTCACTGTGAGGGTAGGGTAGTTGAATGTGCTTACCAAGTCTACAACCGAGACAATCCAACACAACGTTACCGAAGACAGACCCCAGAACACCACGATGAATCAAAGATGAGAGCCGAGAACCACATAAATGGACAAGACGATGATGCCACTACTGAAAAGAGCTAGTAGATGCAGCAACAGGGGCTGCGAGACTGCCGGCGGTGGCAGCAGAGGGAAGACGAAGCCAATCAAGCTCCCAGAGACCATCAGAGCATCGAGGGCCAGCACCAGGCAGAGCGCCTGTGTGACGATCCTGAACAGGACACGAATCAAAGTCGAGAATGACCCTTCAACTACAGTCAACAATCTGACCACCAGATATGAGTTGCATAGTAAGTCGAGGAACATGAGCGACAAAGGGAACATGAAACGAAGAAGTGCTAAGAGTGCCTTGACTAGCTACAGGGAGGGGAGTGCCATCAGCCGTAAGAACACGAACAGGAGACTCGACAGGTCGAACGAAGGTCAAAGTGGAAGAATCATAAGTCATATGAAAAGATGCTCCAGTATCAAGAATCCATGGGGATGTACCTGAATGAGTAGATGGTGGTTTCTCAGTGCCAGAAGAGTCATCCACGAAACCTGCAGAACCTATCGGTGAAGAATCCCAAGCATCAAGCAGGCATCGCAGTTGCGCAATCTCACACGCAGACATGGACACGGCAGAAGAGGTTGAGGTAGAAACACATGTAGGTGATCAGCAGTCACCACCACCCGTGGAAGCCACATGTAGAGTCGGCCGAGAGTAGAACGTCGACGTAAAGCTGCATGTGGAAGCCATTGGAGGAGTCGACGTAGAGCGGGCACCGTCGCGCGGAGAAGCCGCGAGAGGAGTCGACATAGAGCGGTCACCACCCCGCGAAGAAGCCGTGGGGGGGAGTCGACGTAGGGCGACAATCACCAAGTGCGGAAATCATGGGTAGTCGCCGAAGAACGACCAACACCATGCAAAGAAGCGGCTAGAAGAGGCGCTGCAGCTGTCGAAGGAGTCAATGTAGAGCTACCAGCAGCATCGGTGGAAGCCGCAAAAGGTGTCAGAGTAGAGCGACAACCACCACCTCCAAGCGGGCGAGCACCAAGCACCGAGGAAAGGTGCATGTGTTTCTTAACTATGTTTGTGCATGTTATGAATATGCAACATGTATTACTAGGAGGCCAAGGGCACCATATATATGATGTACATGAGGATGTCAAAAGGCAAGAATACAAAAGGCTAAAGACTATCATCAATATAACTCTAACACTGCATACTTGGAGTAGTGATTTTGACCAAGGTTTTAGCATATTTTACTGGAATGGTTGGGTCGCCAACGTGCGAGCTCAGCATGAGGGGGGGTAATGTCATGAGAGCTATCTCGGCGGATGACCCCAGGTGGCCCAAGGTGGAGCAGCACCTTGAGCAATGCAACGACCAGCTCAGGCAGACAGAAGACGCCGAAACCATCTCCTTCAGCTGTGCCGACCGGTGACATGCAGGACGCAATGAACCAATACCTCTACTTTGTAAGTTACTACTCCTTCCGATTGTACTAGAGGAGGGATCAATTAATTTGGATCAGAAAGAGTAATTAATTTCTCACATGCATTGACCTCTATTTAACTGTGAGTGCATGCTTTGATACTATACTACTCTCTCCGTTTCTAAATACTCCCTCTATTCATAAATATAAGTCTTTCTAAAGATTTTACTACAGACTACCAGGGCCAGCTCACACATATACGGAGCCCTGGGACAAGGTAGCAACAAGAGGCCCTTGTTGACTCGAAAGCTCAAAATATTTTCTGTTTCAAAAGCAAAATAAATATCTTGCACATAGCATAGATTTTAAAACTGACAGTACAATTTATTTATCAATCAAGTGAACTGCACAATGATAGTAATCAAACAATGTAATTCCACATAAGGTCAACTCCACCATGCGACCCCAAACGGACGTCTGTTTTGTCCGGATTCTGTCCGTTTGGGTAGGGCAATGGGGCCGTGTCCGGGCCTGTCCTGGGATGCGGTGTCCGTGCGCCCAATCGCGGACGCATCCCGGCCACATCCTGTCCACGTATTTTTTTCTTTGCAAGCCCTTAAACTTTTTTTCATCATTCATTTTTGGTACATGGGAATACATCACCAAATTTTGACTAGAAAAGTAAGGCCAAAGAAAACAAGAACCACAAGAATACATTTTAGAAGATATCCAACTTCCATAACTGCTCCTGTAAGTTGGATTAGTGTCTTCTCGATGCATTCATTGTTGATCTGCGGAGGAGCCGCCTCCATCTTGCGTGTTCTTTCTTCTTCGAGTCTAAAGAAGTAGAGGTTGCTTCCTCGCATCTAGTCTCATGTCTAGCCTCTAATCTAACAACAAGTGAACTTGTCTCATCTACAGCCTCTATGCTAGCTAAAAGTGCACGAACATCTACTAAATTGCGCTCTATCAATATATCGATGTACTCTTCTTTCCAATACCAAAACTTGCATCCATTCTACATAACAAAATTTAAAGTTAGTACAACTAATCAAATCTAGAGCACAAACCGAAGCTAAAAAGAGCACATACCCCATCGTTTAAGCACTTGATGAACACCCATCCGGGATGTTCCGGCATTGTAGACACGCGGCGCACGACCTTCTTTGGGCAGTGGTCGCACTTGATGAGTGGCAACGGTGCGCCGACGAGCTTTTGGGCTAGCACCGAGCCCAACCGACCGCCATTCGTGTATCTGTCGGCGGATCACCGACGGTGTAGATCCGAGCGGCTAGAGGAGGAGCCACTGCCTGCATGTGGCCTTGCGGCCCTGCCACGGCCTTCCGGCCCGGCACCCGGCCAGTCCATGGCGCGGCGCGGCCTCCCACAGCCGGGCGAGCTCAAGACCTACCGGATCCGCCCCAAATCCGGCCAGCGGGTGTGCAAATCAGGTGGCCGTGGTTGGATAGCTCGGGGGCGCCGAGGGGAAGGGGTTGGGCGAGCGCACGTCCGAGCTGCACAATGGCAGCGGCGGCGACGGCAAGGGAAGAGTGAGGAAGAGTGGAGAAGAGTGGAGAAGACTGAAGGGCGTGCCGCCGGAGGGAGGGAGGGGGACAGATAAAAAGACGCCCCTGTGCCACCGACGGGCGGGCCAGGGAGGACACGCGCAGACGGCCCGCGCATCCGCGTGCTGTCCGTTTCACCCCAAAAGCGGTGCAAACTTGGGCCAGGGATGGGTAGAAAACGGACAAAAGTCCGTTTGCGCCCGCGCGCTGGGCCGTCTGGTTTGTCCGTTTTACCCCAAACGGACGCGCGCGGACAGTATGGGGTCGTGCGGTGGAGTTGGCCTAAACTCCTTTCCTATGTTTGAACAATGGGGACTTCATTTTGTTCTGCAAAACAAATACCCCGTTGAACTGGTTGCTACTTGAAAATTTTGTGTTACCATTAGATAAGAAGGTAGCACTTGTACGTACATTTGTTTCTGGATTCTTCCCAATCCGCCATGTTCTTCACTCCAAAATTCTTCACCCGGATAATTACTTAGTTCTGCCCAACCTTTTGGTGTGGAATTTGAAAACCTTGTAACAAAAGCAGTACACTTTGCTAAAGAGGCACTTCATAGCGACACTGGGAACCAAATTCAGATTGACAGGCAAGCAGCCTTCTTCTTCTTTTTTTTGGCGAAAGGACAGGCAAGCAGCCTTCAATTACTCATGTCCAATATCCAAGTTAGTTGACTCTATAAGCAACATGCCAACTTTCTTTCTGACATCATTCACACTTTTCTGAGTGTATATCATGTGGTGCTTCAATTGAATATATACTTCCCACTGACGATCAAACGATACGGTCTAACAAAACGATTTCTTCACACACATTAACTTTCCCTCCTGCCCGATGTTTCTTTCTTTAAATGGTAATGAAATGAAATAGTCTACAGAGCGTTCCTTGATAAGGGTTCTTTAAATAACAGTTTCCAAAGATTCAGTAAAATTGCTTGTTTGGTCAGATTGTTCTCCAACACAAGGTTTGATGGATCACTAACAAAGGTATGCAGTGTTTACTCAGCACTGCACTATCTTCCGCCAAGGTTAATTCATCATGATGTTCATCTACTATTTTTGGACAGGAAGTTATTTATCAATTCATTAGAAATTAAAGCTCGTTTACAACCTTTTTTTTCCTTTGCACTCTGAGGTGTCCAAGAAATTTCATCTTGAACAGAGGGTTGACGGAAGAGAAGGTACCACGGGAAGGTTCTAAAGAATGGCGTGGGAGCTCGTGCTTGTTAACCTCAGGGAGACATGAACTTATCTTCATCCAAAGGGTATGAAAAAGTGAACAAAATCAATCTCACATCATATAAATAGCAAATAAGTAATAACTTTACTAGGCCTGTCAACAAGGTGCTTACACACCCCACAACTGCAAATAGAAGATCCAAATTTAAGTTACAATGATATGCATAGGAGACATGCCTTTTTCCAATCATGATGGTGATCCTAGAATCTTTGCTTAAATACTATGGAAATCCTACATGTGCATGTTGTCGAGAACCATTGCTGTGAATAGGCAAGTACATAAAGCAGGTAGTTCGTTCAAATTTTGAATAACAACCTTGGAGCAATAACCAAGCTAGCTCTACAATGAACCAACTTTGCTAAAAAAACAAAAGAAGGCAGACTTGCCAAGCCCGCTGCTACATGGAAAGAAGAATTGACTCCTATCGAGGATCCATTTGTTATAAAGGCACCAATCAAGTATTGGTGTCATGTGTGCAAAGCTTGCGATTCTGAGAACAATGGCACATACGGAAGATACGTCTCACGAGTGTCCTCTCCAAGAGTGCAGATCTCTTGGACTTGCCGACGATCCATATCGTAGGACATCAATGTTTTATCCCACTCAACAGTGTAAAAGATCATGTTACAGTCTGGATGAATTGCAACCCACTCAAACTTTTCTCCAAGATTAATATAACTTACCCATCCAGGTTCATATAAACCACGTGATCCAACAACATATGAGGCTTCAGCGGTATGCTTCAATGTCCATTGTTGCCTATCATAGTCCTCGAGAACGTAAACCACTAGTCGAACCACCTCATCTTCATGGTCTACCTCAAAATTGGCATAATGCAAACGTCCTTGGGACAACTGAATGAAACCAAACTCCTGCTCACCAGGGACAGGGACGGTATGTTTCGGCAAGCTTTCCCCTCGGTGTCCACCACGGCTACAAAAGCCTTGTTTGTGAGATAATGCAGACAGCCATTAGAAAACACACTTGGCAACCTATCGGGAAGGCTAAAATCATTATCCAGTTCATGCTCTTCACGAACCCGTTCTCCTGTTTCAGATGAATATACTTCTACGCCAACGACCGAGGGGGCTAGGGGCCCAAAGTCTTTGAAGAACTCAAACACGTAGAAGTGGGGTGCCACGGTTGGATTAAAACCCAGACGTGAACACCGCCATTTTTCAGCCTGGTTGTGGTCCGGTAGTGCAACCCACTCCTTTGTGGTAGGATTACACACAAACTGATGGTAATCTATCATATCCAGTTTCCCGGTAGCACAACAGCTGCAGAGGAGAAGGCCGTTGCAGCTGTCCAAGAGAAAAATGCGTTTGTAGACTGACAGGAAGTCAAGCGAAGGGGAGACCAATGGGAGGCTTGTGCCAGAGACATTAGTGAAATGGGGGACTGACCACAATACAGTTTCACTATCGTGCTTTGTGAAGAAGCCGGCCAGGGTCTGGGAAAGCTTCATACGGTGAACAGGGTGCGAGATGAGGTCCCGCCATGTCGTGGACACGCACTTGAAGCGGCAGACCGATCTGGCAGGGAGGCCAGAGAGGATCTCAACAACGAGGTCATCGGTGAGGTTGGCTGCCGGGCACCTCCGTCTCCTGGACCTTCTCCCCTTAACCACCCCGAGCAAGAAGTTCTGAGAAATGCAAATGGAGAAGAGTATACTATATGAGTGAACAAGAAGAAAGGAGCTAGTGTCAGACCTAACGAGAGAGCTCACACGAGAGAGAGGAAGACGGTGATGTTTTTGTGCCGCACTGAACTTTGCAGCTTTTCTGTTCTTTTATTCAGAGATTACAACGCTAACTGAAAACCGAAAAACAAGCCATGCCCGGGTCGTGAGCACCGCCATCCCAGCGCTCCCCGCGCATTGCTCGCACTGCGGCCATGACCGTTTACTTCGTGCCATCCCACGATCGGGTCAGAGCCGTGGAAGAATCTAACAAACTACGACCGAGACGCAGCTCGGCTTATCTCTGAAGAAATCAAACTACTGTCGAAACTGACGAAAAGAAAAACGAACACCTAAGACTGACGAAACTGAAACTTCTCCAGCAGCTGTTAACTGACAATCTCCCCCTTAATCAGCTGCTGATGTCGACCATGCCCAACTTCTCTCGCAGCTCCTGGAACTTCACCCGTGGCAGCGCCTTGGTCATGATGTCAGCAAGTTGCTCGCCGGTGTGGATGTAGTCGACGGCGATCCTCCCATCTTGCACACACTCACGAATGAAGTGAAACCGCGTCTCGATGTGCTTAGTTCTGTCATGGAAGACAGGATTCTTGCAAAGTTGGATTGCTGACTTGTTGTCGATGAGCAGTGGTGTTGCACTCCCCGGATCTCCCAATAGATCAATGAGCATTCGCCGGAGCCAGACGCCTGTGCACGCGGCTGTGGTTGCCGCCATGTACTCGGCTTCGCACGACGAGAGGGCGATCACTTTCTGCTTCTGGGATTGCCAGCTGATCGTACTCTTACCGAACACAAACACCGTCCCTGAGGTGCTCTTCCTGTCATCAACATCGCCGGCGAAGTCCGCATCACTGTAACCAACCAACTGCGGCTTCGGCTCACCTTTCTTGTACCTGCACCCATAGTTCAGGGTGCCTGCAACATACCTTAGTAGCTGCTTCACCGCCGCCCAGTGCTCCGTTGTGGGCGCCTCCATGAACTTGCTGACAAAGCCCACCGCAAATGAGATGTCCGGTCGCGAGTGCACCAGGTAGCGGAGGCTGCCGACGATGCTGCGGTAGAGCTTTCTGTCCACTGGTGGGCTCGTGCTTTCTTTGCTCAACTTCAGGCGCGGCTCCATCGGGACGTGTACTGGATTGCAGCCTGTAAGTCCGGCCTTGTCCACGATCTTGGCCGCGTAGCTTGCCTGCTTGAGGGTCATCGCGTCGTCCCCTTGGTGTACCTCGATCCCGAGGTAGTAGCTCAGCAGCCCGAGGTCGCTCATGGAGAAGACGGACTGCATCTGAAGCTTGAACTGCACGATGGCCTCCAAGCTCGAGCCAGTGACGACGAGGTCGTCGACGTAGACCCCTAGCAGCACTCGCTCGTCCCCATTGCACTTCATGTACACGGCGTGCTCCGATGGGCTCCTTTGAAAACCGAGCGACACCAGAGTGTCGTCCAGCTTGATGTTCCAAGCGCGCGGCGCTTGACAGAGCCCATACAGTGCTTTGGACAGACGGAGCACCTTATCTTCCTCGCCAGGGCACTCAAAACCAGGCGGCTGCACAACGTATACCTCCTCCTGCAGCTCTCCGTTGAGGAAAGCGGACTTGACGTCCAGATGATGCACCTCCCAGCCTGCCTATGCAGCGATTGCAAGCAGTAAGTGCACGGACTCGAGCCGCGCGACCGGAGCGAACACTTCGTCGTAGTCCACGCCCGGCCGCTGCGCGTATCCCTTCGCGACTAACCTTGCTTTGTGCTTGATGACCTCTCCGGCAGAGTTCTTCTTCAGCTTGAAAACCCACTTCAGCCCGATGGCCTGTTTGCCGGCGGGGAGCGTGGCGAGCGTCCACGTCTTGTTCTCATCAATGGACTGGAGCTCGTCCAGCATCGCCGCCCGCCAGGCTGCGTGCGGTTCCGCCTCCTCGAATGTGTTTGGCTCCTCTCCAGCCACAAGGAGTAGCTCGGCTGGATCCAGGGTCGCCGGCTCAGTTTCTTCGAGGACGGTGTCGACCGAGCGGTAGCGCCGTGGCGCCTCGTGGGTGCCCAATGCAGTGTCCGGCGTGGCTCCAGGAGGGGGTGAGACGTACCCGTCCCTCACGCCCTTCCCCTTGTACACCACAGGCTCGGGGTTGGGAGTGTGTACTGGCGTGTCTCCGCGCACCGCGGGCGCGGGCGATGCACCCCCAGATGGAGTGTGGGCGCGCACCGGCGTGTCTGGACTCGCCACGCTCGCAGGTGTTGTTCTTGCCTGCTCCGGCTGCTGCGTCAGGGCCACCGTGGGCGCGAATTCGATGACGAAAGTGCCCTCCCCCGGAGTCGCTGTCTGCCAGTCCCAGCATGCCGACTCGTCGAAGACGGCGTCGCGAGTAACGTGCACTCGCTTACCCACGGGGTCGTAGACGCGCCACGCCTTGGACTGTCCGTGCTCGTACCCGATGAAGACAGTGCGCAGGCTGCGGTCTTCCAGCTTCTTGAGGCCTGGTCGTGTCACCTTGGCGTCTGCGACGCAGCCGAACGTGCGGAAGTAGCTCACCGCCGGCTTGTCGCCGTGCCAGGCTTCATACGGCGTCATGCCGCGCACTGCCTTCGTGGGCGCGCAGTTGAGCAGGTGGACAGCGGTGGTCACCGCCTCCCCCCAGAACTCGTTCGGCACTCCCTTTGCCTTCAGGAGACACCGTGCCGTCCCGACGACGGTCTGGTTCCGGCGCTCTACGACGCCGTTTTGCTGCGGCGAGTACGGGGCAGTGAGCTGCCGGCGTACGCCTCGGTCAGCGCAGTACTCCCCGAACTCCGTTGAGGTGAACTCGCCACCCCTGTCGGTTCGGAGCGCGCGCAGCTTGACGGAGGTCTCCACCTCCACCCCTGCCTGCCAGCGCTTGATCGCCGCTGGTGCCTCATCTTTCCTGCTCAGGAGCACGATCCACATGTAGCGTGACTTGTCGTCCACGAGCAACAGGAAGTACCTCTTTCCTCCGTGTGTTGGCGGCGTGATCGGGCCGCACAGATCACCGTGCACCAAATCCAGGCGATCGCCCACCCGGTAGTTCGCCTCCGTAGGGAACGGGGCGCGGCGCTGCTTGCCCACAAGGCAGCTATCGCACACCTGATCGGCGTGCTCGACCAATGGCATGCCGGGCACCATGCCGTCCTGGGCCAGCTTCCGGAGTGCGTCGAAGTTGAGGTGGCCGTAGCGGGCGTGCCAGCGCCACGCATCCTCACCGGCCGCGTGATCTCCAGCTTGACGGTGTTCCTCGATCTGTACACCTTGGCGATGACGTTCTCCTGGCGATCGCGCACCACCATCATGCCGCTCCGCACCAGAGCGGTGCAGCCCGCCTCGTCCAACTGCCCGACGGAGATGATTGAGGTACGCAGGCGGGGTATGTAGTATACCTTAGAGAGCACGCGGTGACGCCCTCCGTGAGCGACGAAGACCACCGTCCCGCGCCCCTCGATCTTGACCACCGACCCGTCACCGAAACGCACCGTCCCGGCGACGTGGCGATCCAGCTCCGAAAAGAAGGTGGAGTTGCCCGTCATGTGGTTTGATGCGCCGGTGTCCAGATGCCAGAGTGGTTCCTTGGCGTCGCCAGCGGCCCCGAGGCTGACCTCTGCGCCCTCCTCGTGGAGGTGTACGAGCTGATCGCCGCTCGCGTCCAGTTCGGGCTTGTCAGGCAACGGCGTCACCTGCGCCATGAGAAGCGCAGGATCCTCGTCCTCAGCCGCCACAAGGTGCGCCTCGCCGCCGCCCTCGTCCTTCATCTTCTTGCGGCACTCGCGAGCCCAGTGGCCGCTAATACCGCAGTAGCGGCAGTTGCCTGAGCGCTTGGGCCCAGTTTTTCCGCCGCCGGGACGGGTGACGCCCTTTCCGCGGTCGCCGTGGCCCTTTCCACGCCCCTTCTTGTTGCCGTTGGCCCCCCCGCTGAAGGACCCGCCTTGATCACCGCGCCCCATCCGCGCGTTCCACTCCTCCAGAGTGAGCAGGAGCTTGCTGTTGCCGTCCTCCTCGGCGTCCAGCTCGTACCGCTCCTCGGCCGCCTTGAAGCGACCGATGATTTCCTCGATCGACGTCGTGTCCAAGTCGACCAAGTTGTCGATGGAGACCGCGAGCTGCGAGTACCTCTTGGGGACAATTCGCAGCCACTTCTGGATCACGCGCTTGTCGCTGATCGCGTCTCCGAGTTCGCCGAGGCGCGCACATAGCCCTGTGAGACGCATGGCCAGATCATCAATGGACTCACCGGGTTTGTGGCACAGCTGGTCGAACTCCCCCCGCAGGGTTTGGGCCTTTGCGTCTCGGACGCGCGCGGAGCCCGCGCGCATGGCGCGGATCGCCTCCCACAGGTCCTGGGAGGTCTGGTGCTTGCGCAGCATGGGCAGCATCTCAGGAGGCACCGATCGGAGGATGAACTCCATCGCGCCCTTGTCGTTGCGGTACCCGTACTCGTCGTCGAGATCCTCCGCGCCCAGGATCGCGCGCCACATCCCTCTCGCCTGCATCCCGACCTCCATGAGGAGACTCCACTCGGCGTAGTTCGTGCGGGTCAATGGTGGCACGTTGGCGTGACCCGACACGACCGGAGCGAACTGCCTCGCCACCGCCAGCTCGCGCCCTTGGCCGACTGCGGATTTTGGCGAGCCTTTGCTGCCGTCGTCGTCGACGTCCCCCGCCTTCTTCTTGCCATCATCACCTGCCATCACAGGACCCAGCAACGCGGCTCTGATGCCACTTGTCAGACCTAACGAGAGAGCTCACACGAGAGAGAGGAAGACGGTGATGTTTTTGTGCCGCACTGAACTTTGCAGCTTTTCTGTTCTTTTATTCAGAGATTACAACGCTAACTGAAAACCGAAAAACAAGCCATGTCCGGGTCGTGAGCACCGCCATCCCAGCGCTCCCCGCGCATTGCTCGCACTGCGGCCATGACCGTTTACTTCGTGCCATCCCACGATCGGGTCAGAGCCGCGGAAGAATCTAACAAACTACGACCGAGACGCAGCTCGGCTTATCTCTGAAGAAATCAAACTACTGTCGAAACTGACGAAAAGAAAAACGAACACCTAAGACTGACGAAACTGAAACTTCTCCAGCAGCTGTTAACTGACAGCTAGGTCTGCGATGATGGCTGCTATTTTGCTTATCGTGACAAGTTTGCATACCATTTGCAGAAGAGTGGTGGCAAGGACCTCCCAACTGGATGGTAGAGCAACTGGAACAGAGGCACGACCAGCAGGGAAGAAGAAATCACTTGGAGCGAGCAAAGAAGACGCCTATGCTCGACAAGAAGGTCAACTCGATCAGTTGAATGCCTCTTGCTCGCATTGATGGCCCATGGCACTTCCGTGCATCACTATTTGAGGGATACCTGTGCCTTCCTATGCACGATTTGAGCACCAATATGATGGCATGCATATGCACGCTATGCTGGAAAAGCAAATGGAGTTTGTAGGTCTAGGCTTCGAAAGAAGTTCATTACTTAACTGAAACGTATGACAGGTGACCTAACAAATAAAACTGGGGGCAATAATGGAGATGAACAAGAGCATCAATATGATGAGATGCCTTGGTGGAGTAGGAAATAAACTATTTTGAGGGTCAACTCTTTTAAATAAATAGTGCGCCGTCGTACATTTAAGAACAGAGGTGGTACATTTTTGCTTCAAGTCAAATAAATCTTCTTTTTAGAAAAAGGAAGATCTAACAAAACCTGAATGCTAAGATTGGAGTGGAAAACTCTGAATGCATATGTTGATGCATACCTGTTCCCTTTTTCACCATGGAGATTCGCACTGTTTTCTTATGGAATAGCTGCTCGGTAGCAAAAGGCCTAAAACAGAAAACCTGGAGTCCTTAGGCTGTCAATGTCCTTTTGAATTCGAAAGAATTCACGGTCCGCGAGAAGGGACCGACCAAAGAATTCTTACCTGGCACAGTGTCCTGGGTCAGTACATCATTCTGTTGACTATGTTGAATTATTCTTTTTCTTCACAACTTAAGAGTAATTTATTTTCTTTCTTGAAATAAGACTGAATCGAATACGACTTGCTTGCACCAAATGATGCATAGCGCTTTATTCTTGCAACCAACTGCAACTTCTAGCTGCTGTTAGGAGTTGGGCACCATCACAAAAATAAAAGGACCTGACAGCCCGACTCACACTTGTCTTAGAGCAACATGGCTAGGCAAAGGCATCTTCACTATTTTAATCTTGCTGCATTGGTGGACTCGACCAACAAGATACAAGCTTGGAACCAAAACGAATGTATAAGGAGACTGTCAAACATATGTAGCTTAATTTTTCTGGCGTTTTTAGCAAATTGAATTTGAATAATGACGCCGTGATTTCACGGCAATTTCTTCAAATGATAGTCACCAAAGATTCAGTAAAATTGGTTGTTTGATTAGATTTTTCTCCACGGCAAGGTTTGATCGATGATCACTGACAAAGGGATGTAGTTTTTGTTAGATGTGTATAGTCTCTTTTCGGTATATCCCCAAGGGGCTTCCTGCACTTTACCACACATGCATATGTAATGGCCTTTGACCCTCAATAAAGATTAGTTGCTCACTCTCTAACATGGTATCAGATGCTAGGTTAGCCTCGCTCTCCCGCACGATGCAACTCCGTGCTCCTCCTTCCTAGCCCACCTCGTCTCCGGCCACTTCCGGCCAATTTTTCCGGCTGCTCTCGCCTGCTGCTGCACAAATCCGCCACCGCCTGCTGCGATTCAGGCCGCCGCGGCCGTACCTACCCCTATTGGCCTCCTCTGTCAGCGCGAAGGCCGTGCCGCTCCCGTCCGGCCGCGCCGCTCGCGAAGGCTGCGCCGCTCGTGAAGCCCGCGCCGCTCCTGTCTGGCCGCGCCGCTCGCGAAGCCCGCGCCGCTCCCGTCCGGACTCGCGAAGGCTTCAGCGGGCCGCCTCGCTCCCGATCCGGTTTGGCCTCTGCCTCGCTCCCGATCCGGTTTGGCCTCCCGATCCGGTTCCCCGCTCTCGATCGGCCGCCGCCCCAGGTCCATCCCTCGCTCTGGAGCTCTGCTTCCACCTGGCTGCTCCCTCTGCCCGATCTAGAGTCGGGGCCCTCTGCTTTGAGCGAGTGGTGCCCGATCCCGATCCAGTTTGGCCTTTGCTTCGAGCGCGTGGGTCTCCTGCCCGATCCCGATCCAGTTTCCGGATCTGTTGACTGCAAAAAAAGCTGCTCATGTCTTCCTCAGGCTATGTCGTTGTTCCTCGGTGATCTTCGATGGCACCAACTATGCTGAGTTCGCCGGTTTCATGCGTATCCATATGCGCGGTCTTCTGCTCTGGGGTGTTCTATCTGGCGAGGTCCCTTGTCCGCCATGTCCTGTTGCTCCTGTTGCACCTACCCCGCCAGTACCGCCAGTTCTTGCTTCTGATCGAGATGCAGCCAAGGCGCTTGATGATGCTGCGGTTGATGCTTATGATCAGCAGGTATCAGCTTATTCAGATGCTCTTTCTGTCTATCGCGATGATCTGTCTGCTTACACTCAGTGGCGCGTCAGCAGCATGCTCTTCAGCAGGGTGACTCTTCTGTTGACGAGTTCTACTCACAGAGTTCTGCCATCTGGCGCCAGCTTGACTCTCTTCGGACAGTTGTTTGTGGATCTTGCCGCTGCTGTCAGACTATGCGGTCCGACTTGGAGTTTCAGCGTGTCCATAAGTTCTTATCTCGCCTCCGCTCCGAGTTTGAGCCTCGACGTGCTCACTTGCTTGCTCGTGGTCGTGTTCCTATCTCGGAGGTACTTGCTGAGCTTCGTGCTGAGGAGACCCGCCTTCGTTCTGCTGGTTTGCTTGCGGTTCCTTCTGTGTTGGCAGCCCGAGCTCCTGTGTCGTCAGCTCGTCCCCCTGCTCCACCGCTCCTGCCCACGCCTCCAGGGGGTGGGTCGCCCTCCTTATGTTGAGAAGGGCCGGTCGCGCCGTGACACCTTCTGTGACTACTGCTCCAGGCCAGGTCACCCAGAGTCTGATTGTCGTCAGAAGCAGCGAAACCAGAGGCGCTCCTCTTCCAGTGGGACTCCTGTGTCGTCATCGACTCTGTCACTCACTGACCAGGACATTGTGCGCCTCAAGCGCCTTCTGGCTTCCTCCGGTTCTTCCTCGACGGGCTCTGTTGCTGCTGTGACTGCTGTCTCCACTTCATCACCGCCGACATCTACACCGTTAGGTACATCCTCGTGGGTTCTGGACTCTGGAGCTTCCTTTCATATGTCTTCTGATTCCTCAGTGTTGTCCTCTCTTCGCCCTCTTGATTCTCCTATTAATGTTCTTACTGCCGATGGCACATCTCTTACTGTTGCTAGTCGTGGTCTTCTTTCCACTCCATCCTTTTCTGTTCCTAGTGTTTCTCATGTTCCTCGTCTTACCATGAATCTGTTTTCCGCTGCCCAACTTACTGATTCTGGTTGTCGTGTCATTCTTGATACCGACTCTTGCTCCATTTAGGATCGTCGCACCAAGGCTTTGGTTGGTGCTGGCCCCCGGCCCTGTGAGTCAGAGGGCCTTTGGGAGGTTGACTGGCTTTGTGTTCCTTCCGCTGCCACTACTTCTGCCAGCTCTCATGCTCTTGCTGCCTCTTCGTCTGCGTCTTTCCAGCAGTGGCATCATCGCCTTGGTCACATCTGCGGCTCTCGCTTGTCACCTTTAGTGCGTCAGGGCCTCTTAGGGTCTGTATCTGGAGATGTTTCCTTACATTGTAATGGTTGTAGACTTGGCAAACAGACCCAGTTAACTTATCCTACCAGTGAGTCGGTCTCTCAGCGTCCTTTTGACTTAGTTCATTCTGATGTCCGGGGTCCTGCTCCCTTTGATTCAAAAGGTGGTCATCGCTACTATGTTTTGTTTATTGATGATTTCTCTCGCTACACTTGGCTCTACTTCATGAAATCTCGTAGCGAGGTTCTCTCTATATACAAACGATTTGCTGCTATGATTCACACCCAGTTTTCCACGCCCATTCGTACCTTTCGTGCTGACTCCGCTGGAGAGTATATCTCCCAGCCGTTGTGTGGTTTCCTCGCGGAACAGGGTACTCTTGCCTAGTTCTCTTGTCCTGGTGCTCATGCTCAGAATGGAGCTGTTGAACGAAAGCATCATCATCTGCTTGAGACTGCTCGTGCCCTGATGATTGCCGCTTCCCTTCCACCCCACTTTTGGGCTGAGGCTGTTTCTACATCCACCTATCTCATCAACATTCAGCCATCGACTGCTCTGCAGGGTGGTATTCCTATGGAGTGTCTCACTGGTCGTTCTCCTGACTACTCAGCTCTTCGTATGTTTGGATGTGTGTGCTATGTCCTTCTTGCCCCGCGAGAACGCACCAAACTGACTGCTCAATCAGTTGAGTGTGTTTTCCTTGGCTACAGTGATGAGCACAAGGGCTATCGATGTTGGGATCTTGTGGGTCGTCGCTTGCGCATCTCGCGTGATGTGACTTTTGACGAGTCTCGCTCTTACTACCCACGTTCTTCTTCCTCGAGTTTCTCTGCGAACGATCTTTCCTTCCTTCTCCTTCCCGATACACCCTGCTATGTGCTTCATGTGTCACCTCTTCCTCCGGCACCTCTCATTCCTTCTCATTCACCACCGACCCCATCTTCTCCATCCTCCTCCTCCACCTCTCCACCATCATCTCCAGTCCGTCGTCCTCTCTCACCGTTCCCTCTCCACTATACTCGTCGCCCTCGTCCTGAGGATGTCTCCCCTGACGCGCCTTCCACCTCTGGTGCACCTCTCCTCACGCCTCCCCCGGTTCACAACCTCCGGGCTCGGCCTCGCCCCCCGCCTGATCGCTACTGCCCTGATCGGTACGGTCTCTCTGTTATTGCTGAGCCCACTTCCTATCGGACTGCAATGACTCAACCTGAATGGCAGCTTGCGATGGCCAAAGAGCTTGCTGCTCTTGAGCGCTCTGGCACATGGGATCTGGTTTCCCTCCCTTCCGGTGTTCGTCCCATCACCTGCAAGTGGGTCTACAAGATTAAGACTCGCTCCGATGGTTCCCTTGAGCGCTACAAAGCTCGTCTTGTGGCCCGTGGTTTCCAGCAGGAGCAGGGACGCGATTATGATGAGACATTTGCTCCTGTGGCCCACATGACCACTGTCCGCACTCTCCTTGCTGTGGCTTCTGTTCGTCAGTGGTCTATCTCTCAACTTGATGTCCAGAACGCCTTTCTCAATGGCGAGTTGCGTGAGGAGGTTTATATGCAGCCACCACCGGGGTACTATGCTCCTGACGGTATGGTCTGTAGACTTCGCCGCTCCCTCTACGGTCTTAAACAGGCCCCTCGCGCCTGGTTTGAGCGCTTCGCCTCTGTGGTGACTGCCGCTGGTTTCTTGCCCAGTGATCATGATCCCACGTAGCATCCGAATAGGCCTGAAGCTGTAAAGAACTGGAGCTAGGAAGAATAGACGGTGAGAGATCGTGCCCCGAAGATATCGGAGAACACGAAGGAGATGACTATAGTGAACCGATGTGGGAGCAGAGACAAACTGACTCAGAATATGAACTGGATAAGAGATGTCCGGACGAGTGACAGCTAGATAGACAAGACTGCCAACGAGATGACGATAACGTGTCGGGTCAGGGAGAGGATCACCATCAGTAGCACGGAGGTGAACATTGAGCTCCATAGGAGTATCAACAATGCGCTCGTCAGTAAGAGTAGCACGAGCAAGAAGATCCTGGATGTACTTTTCCTGGGATATAAAAAAGCCATCAGAGGTAGAAGAGACTTCAATCCCAAGAAAGTAGCGAAGAGGTCCAAGATCAGACATAAGAAACTGCTCACTAAGACGGGCCTTTACAAAGGCAATATACTCGGGGTCATCCCCAGTGATGATCATGTCATCAACATAGAGAAGAAGAAGAGTCCGACCACGAGGAGAAAGGTGAATAAACAATGCTGGATCATGAGCACTTGCTGAAAAACCAGCAGTAGTGACCACAGAGGCGAAACGCTCAAACCAGGCGCGAGGGGCTTGCTTAAGGCCATAGAGAGAGTGACGAAGACGACATACCATGCCATCAGGAACAGAATACCCAGGTGGTGGCTGCATGTACACCTCCTCACGCAGCTCACCATTAAGAAAGGCATTCTTAACATCAAGCTGAGATATAGACCAGTGGCGTGCAGAGGCAACGGCAAGAAGTGTACGAACAGTGGTCATATGGGCCACAGGAGCAAAAATCTCGTCATAATCACGACCATGCTCCTGCTGAAAACCACGAGCCACATGACGAGCTTTGTGACGCTCAAGAGAACCATCGGAGCAAGTCTTAACCTTGTAGACCCACTTACAAGTGATGGGACGGACTTCGGGAGGAAGAGAAACAAGATCCCAGGTACCAGTGCGTTCAAGAGCAGCAATCTCCTCTGCCATCGCAAACTGCCATTCAAGATGAACAACAGCCTGACAATAAGAAGTCGGCTCAAGAACAGCAGCACCAGCGGTGGGAAATCCAAAGCGATCAATAGGTGGACGAGGACGAGAATGCAAGCCATAAGTAGGCTGAGAGGAAGAGGACGACTCATCCAATGAGGCATCCACAGGTCGTGAACGACGAGTGTAATGCTGAGGAAAAGATGGAAAAATAGAAGGAGGAATCGCCAAGGTAGAATCGAGGGGTGGCGACGAAGAAGTCACCGGAGATGAAGGTGTAGAATCCGGTGACATGCTAGGCGAGGAGACCGGAGAAGATGGTGGCTGCAAATCGACTAGAGGTGGAGAAGCAGAGGGAGTGGAACGAATAGGCACAGGCGCGACGGGGGTGATAGGTGAGTCAGGAAAAGTGAGGAAAGAGATATCCTCCACTGAAAAAATCGAGGAAGATGGGCGTGGGTAGAAGGGACGAGACTCATCAAAAGTCACGTCTCGAGAGATACGCATCCGACGACCGATAGGATCCCAACAACGATAGCCCTTATGCTCATCACTGTAGCCTAAGAAGACACACTCAACAGACTGAGCGGTCAATTTGGTGCGTTCGCGAGGGGCAAGAAGAACATAGCAAACACAACCAAACAAGCGAAGCGTCGAATAATCAGGAGAACGATCAAAAAGACGCTCGAAAGGAACACCACCCTGTAGAGCAGCGAAAGGCTGTATATTGATAAGATAGGTGGAGGTGGAGACGGCCTCAGCCCAAAAATGAGGCGGGAGAGAGGCAGCAATCATCAATGCACGAGCCGTCTCAAGAAGATGTCGATGCTTTCGCTCAGCCACACCATTCTGAGCATGAGCACCAGGACAATAGAATTGAGAGAGAGTTCCTTGCTCAGCAAGAACACCACGCAACATCTTAGAGATATACTCGCCAGCAGAGTCAGCACGAAAAACACGAATGGGTGAAGAGAACTGAGTATGAACCATGGCAGCAAAACGCTTATAAATAGACAACACCTCACTACGAGAAGTCATGAAATAAAGCCATGTGTAACGAGAGAAATCATCTATGAAAATAATATAGTATTTATGACCACCTTTCGAAGTGAAAGGAGCCGGACCCCATACATCAGAATGGACTAAATCGAAAGGACGCTTAGACACTGACTCACTATGTGAATATGGTAACTGAATCTGCTTGCCAAGACGACAACCCTGACACTCTAAAGAGACATCTCTTGAGACAGACCCCGGCCTCGATGAACTAAAGACGACAACCGAGAACCACACAGATGACCAAGTCGATGATGCCACTGCTTGAAGGAACCAGTAACGGAGGCGACAGAAGCGGAGGAACTGGCGATGGTGGTGGCAGCGGAAGGAACATGAAGCCAGTCCAACTCCCAAAGACCCTGAGAATCACGGCGGCGAGGGCCAGCCCCAACCAGAGTGTGCGTGCGACGGTCCTGGACAGAACAAGAGTCAACGTCAAGGATGACACGACAACCAGAATCAGTAAGTTGACCAGCAGAAAACAGATTCATGGTAAGTCGAGGAACATGAGCAACATCAGGAACAGATTAAGGAGTGGAAAGATTGCCTCTACTAGCAACAGAAAGTGGAGTACCATCAGCAGTGAAGACATGAACAGGAGAATCCAACGATCGAAGAGAGGACAAAGTGGAAGAATGAGAAGACATATGAAAAGAAGCTCCAGAGTCCAGAACCCATGGGGATGTACCTAACTGTGTAGAGGGCGGTTGCTCAGTGCGGGAAGCATCAGTCACAGAACCAGCAGTACCCGTCGAGGAAGAACCTGAAGCCGCGAGCAGACGCTTAAGTCTCAGAATATCCTGCTCAGTCAAAGCAATGGCTGAAGCTGTCGAGGGAGATGATGAAGTCCCTGAGGATGATGATCGCGCCTTGCGCAGGTGTTTCCGCTTTGTGTAGCACTGGGACTCAATATGACCATCATTGTTGCAGTAGTCACAATGTGGACGGGGGCGACCTGAGCCTCCAGAAGGAGTGGGCAAGAGCGGCGGAGCACTCGAGCGAGAAGGGGTCGGTGCAGCAGGTGGAGTGGAAGAAGCCCGAGTAGCGAGCACAGAGGAAACCTCCAGCAAACCAGCACCACGTAAGCGAGTCTCCTCAGCACGAATCTCTGAAAGCGCCTCCATGAGAGAAATACGGCCACGAGCAAACAACTGAGCACGCCGGGGCTCAAACTCCTTACGGAGCCGAGACAGGAACTCGTAGACGCGATGAAACTCCAAATTGGCCTGGACAGCCTGGCAACAGGGGCAAGTACGACAACCAGCACTGCGGAGAGAATCAAGCTGGCGCCAGATAGCAGAACTCTGTGCATAGAAGTCATCAACAGTAGAGTCACCCTGCTGAAGAGCATGCTCCTGACGAACCACAGAAAGGTATAAGGCATCACCAGAGGGCTCATAGCGCTGACGAAGACAGGTCCACATCTGAAAGACAATAGGAAGACCCAGAAACTCAGAAGCAAACTGAGGCAGAACACTAGCAGTGAGAACAGCTGCAGCACGAGCATCATCATCAAGCCACTGGGTGTAAACAGACAGAGCACCATGATACGTCTGAAGAGCCTCCTCATAAGCCAAAACCCTCTCATCATAAGCACGATCAGCAGCCTCATCAGCAAGTTTAGCCGCATCCTTGGCGGCCTGATTAGCATCCGTAGGAAGAACCAGTGGAGTCAGCGGAGTAGGGGCAACCGGAGGAACCGGACGTGACGGACAGCAGACCTCGCCAGAAAGAACACCCCAGAGACGGATGCCACGCATGTGAATGCGCATAAAGCCAGTGAACTCGGTGTAATTAGTACCATCAAAGATCACCGGACAGCGAGGGACAGCAACATAGCCCGATGCAGCAGACATTTTTTTTCAACAGAATCTGACGAGAGAGCTTCCAATCGGGACGGGATCCGGGAGCGGCAGGCAAGCGATCGGCTGGGATCGAGACGGCAACTGCGAGCGGGACTAGGACGATCGGGCCAGGGAGCGAGGCCGGTTGGGGCTTCGAGCGGGAGCAGCTTCGATCCGATCGGGAGATCGGGGCTTCGAGCAGGAGCAGCTTCGAGCTGGAGCAAGACAAGCCGGACTCGATCGAACCGATCGGGAGACTCCAGGAGATCGCTTCGATCCTGATCGGGAGATCGGGGCTTTCGAGCAGGAAGGAGAGACGGATCAATAGCACGAGTTGCAGCGTGCAAAAAATTGACCTAGCTCTAATACCATGTTAGGAATAAGCAACTTGTATTCCCATGAGGCCATAGGCCGATATATATACATGTACAGGTGTGCAGGAAACCCCTTATACAACGGGATAAATACAAAGGGGTACATGACTTATATCATAACTCTAACACTGGTTACGGTGGTTACTTGAGGATTTTGGTGTGTCTGCTACTACCTCGACTCCCTTACTGTCAGACAGTACTGGTGCCATCAGTATTGCGCGTGACCCGGTGAAGCATGAGCTCACCAAGCACATCGGTGTGGATGCCCGCTTTGTGCGTGCTGCTGTGTAGGATCAGACTCTCGCTCTTCACTATGTTCCCTCTGAGTTACAGTTGGCTGACTTCTTCACGAAGGCACAGACTCGAGCGCAACATACATTTTTCCTCTCCAAACTCAGTGTTGTTGATCCACCATGAGTTTGAGGGGGGGTGTTAGATGTGTATAGTCTCTTTTCGGTATATCCCCATTGTATAAGGGGCTTCCTGCACTTTACCACACATGTATATGTAATGGCCTTTAGCCCTCAGTAAAGATTAGTTGCTCACTCTCTAACAGTTTTCACTCGGCACTGCAGTATGTTCAGCTAAGGTTAATTGATCGTAATGTTTTCATCTACTATTTTAGATAGGAGGTTATTTACCAATTCATAAAAATTAAAGCTCATTTATAACACATCTTTTTTTTTTACGCTCCAGGGTGTCCAAAAATTTCATCTTGAACACAAGTAATACAAAGAAACAGAGGGCTGACGAAACAAAAGTTACCTCGAGAAGGTTCCAAACAATGGTGGCAAACTGAGCTTGTGCTTGCTACCTAAGGAAGACATGAACTTGTCTTTATCCAAAGTGTATCGAGAGGCAAAGAAAATCAAGTTCACATCATATGAACAGCAGATAGGTGATAATTTACTAGGTCTGTAAACAAGAAGCTTACACATTCCACAGCTGCAAATAGAAAATCCAAATTTAAGTTACAATGATAACCATAGGAGACATGCATTTTTCCAATGATCATCCTAGAATGTTGGCTTAAATACTATGGAAACCCAACATGTGGATCTACTGTGAAGAACCATTTCTGTGAAGAGACAAGGATCATTACTGTAGTTCATTCCAATTTCGAATAGCAACCTAGGAGCAATAACCAAGTTAGCTCTAGAATGAACCAAACATTGCTCCAAACAAAAGTAGGCAGGCCTGCCAAGCCCACTGCTACATGGCAAGAACAATGACTCCTATTTAGGATCCACTTGTTATAATGGAACCAATCACATATTGGTGTCATATGTGCAAAGCTTGTAACTCCGAGAACAATGGCACATACGGAAGATATGTCTCCCGAGTGTCGGCTCCAAGAGTGAATATCTCTTGGACTTGCCGACGATCCATATCGTAGGACATCAATATTTTATCCGACTCGAGAGTGTAGAAGATCATGTTACAGTCTGGATGAACTGCAACCCACTCAAACTCCTCTGCAAGATTAATAGAATTATTCCATCCAGGTTCATATAAACCACTTGGCCATCCAAGTATATATGGAGCTTCAGCGGTATGCTTCAATGTCCATCGTTGCCTGTCGTAGTCCTCAAGAACATAAACCACTAGTCGAACCACCTCGTCTTCATGGTCTGCCTCAAAATTAGCATAATGCAAACGTCCTTGGGACAGCTGAATGAAACCGAACTCCTGCTCACCAGGGACAGGGACAGGTATGTATTGGCAAGCTTTCCCCCCGGTGTCCACCACGGCTATAGAAGCCTTGTTGGTGAGATAATGCATACAACCGTTGAAAAAGACAGCTGGCAACCTATGGGGAAATCTAAAATCATTGTCCACTTCATTCTCCTTACGAACCCATCCTCCTGTTTCAGATGAATACACCTCACCAATGACCAAGGGGGCTAAGTGCCCATAGTCTCTTAAGAACTCAAACACGTAGAAGTGGGGTGACATGGTTGGATTAAAACCCAGACGTGAACACTGCCATTTGCCCGGTAGTGCAACCCACTCCTTTGTGGCGGGATTACACACAAAGTGATGGTAATCTGTCAAATCTCATTCCCTGGTACTGAATTGGGTTCCGTAACACCTGCAGAGAAGAAGGCCATTGCAGCTGTCCAAGAGAAAAATGCGTTTGTGGACTGGCAGGAAGTCAAGAGAAGGGGAGACTAATTGGACGCCTCTGCCAGAGACATTGGTGAAACATGGAACTGACCATGGCACAGTTTCACTATCGTGCTTCGTGAAGAAGCCAGCCAGGGTCTGGGGAAGCTTCATACGGTTCACGGGGTGCGAGATGAGGTCCCGCCATGTCGTGGACACGCACTTGAAGCGGCAGACCGATCTGGCAGGGAGGCGAGAGAGGACCTCAACGATGAGGTCATCGGTGAGGTTAGCCGCCGGGCACCTCCGTCTCTTAGACCTTCTCCCCTTAACCATCCCGAGCAAGAAGTTCTGAGAAATGCAAATGAAGAGAGTTGAAGATGCAAGGAGCGAAGAAGTAAGGAGCGAGGCCTGTGATGATGGATGCTATTTTGCATATCTTACACAAGTTTGCATACCATTTGCATATGAGTTGTGGTGAGGACCTCCCAACTGGTAGAACAGCTGGAACAGAGGCCGTGGCTGGCAGGGAAGAAGAAATCACTTGGAGTGAGCGAAGAGGACGCCTATGCTCGACAGTCGACAGGAAAGTCAACTCGATTAGTTGATAGCTTCTTGCTCGCGTTGATGGTCCATGACACTTTGGTGCATCATTATTTGAGGGATGCCTGTACCTTCCTATACACGATTTGAGCACCAATAAACAAATGGAGTTTGTAGGTCTCGGCTTCGAAACAAGTTCATTACTTAACTCGAAACGTATGACAGGTGACCTAACAAATAAAAATGGGGGCAATAATGGAGACCAAAAGCCTCAATATGATGAGATGTCTCGGTGCAGTAGGAAAAAAAACTATATCAGTGTCAGCTCTTTTAAACAAATAGTACTACGTGCAATTGTTCTTCAGACCAAATGACATCTTCGTTCAGAAAAAGGAAGACCAAATGAAATCTGAATGCTAAGATCGAAGTGGTAAACTCTGAATAGTAACGGTAAATTTGGACCCTATCCATGTAAATGTCTATGTTGATGCATCCCAGTCCAGTTTTTCACCATGGAGGTTCCCACTATTTTCTTATGGAAAAGGTGTAGCGAAGATTCCAACTGCATAGAATCTATACCAGTTTGATTCCTTCCGGTTGAATATATGTGTGGGCACTGCATGGGCTCATGATATGCAGCAGCAAAAGGTCAAAAACGAAAGACCTGGAGTTTTTAGGCTGTCGATATCCTTTGGAATTCGAGAAAATTTACGGTCTGCGAGAAGGGAGTACAACCGAAAAATTATTACCTAGTGCTATATCCTGTGTCAGTACATTATTGTGTTTACTCTGATGAATTAGTTTTGCCTATAACTGAAGATAACAAAAAAAAAATGGAAATGGGACTGAATTGAATACATAGTCTAGTTGGTCATACTGGCCATGCCCTCATTGCCCTGTACTCAATAACACAAAACTAAAAAGGACCGGTCAGTCTGACTCGCACTTGTTTTAGAACAACAAGGCTAGGAAGGCATCTTCGCTGTTTCAAGATTGCTCAAAGTCTCAACGAGATAGCTTGATACCAAAACGGTCAAGGAGATTGCGTTTTTAGCCGGTTCGAAGATCGGATTTGAGTAGGCTGAAACAGTTCAGTGTGGAGGGGTTGCCAATGCATAGGGGAAGTACAGTAAGTCAGTAACTCTGAATTTGAGTCGATTGAATTGAACACCTATAACTTACTGACTGAAGAAGAAGAAGAAAAATCTATGCGGCTAGGCGCAGCCGTCGAGGAGATGGTACCTTGCGCACTACGACGGGCTAGTCCTCCGGTGCCGCCGTCCTCGCTTCCAAGTACGCCGCATCAGCTCACCGTGGAGTTTCGCATCTCCGTCGTTCCCAGTCGAACAGCTGGAATAGAGTCCATGGCCGGCAGGGAAGAAGAAATCACTTGGAGTGAGCGAAGAGGACGCCTATGCTCGACAGTCAACAGGAAAGTCAACTCGATCAGTTGACCGCTCTTGCTCGCATTGATGGTCCATGACACTTTGGTGTGTCATTATTTGAGGGATGCCTGTACCTTCCTATACACGATTTGAGCACCAATATGATGAAATACCTATGCATCCTATGCCTTAAAAACAAATGGAGTTTGTTGGTCTAGACTTCGAAACAAGTTCATTGCTAAACTTGAAACATATGACAGGTGACCTAACAAATAAAAATGGGAACAATAATGGAGATCAAGAGCCTCGATATGATGAGATGCCTCGATTGAGTAGGAAAAAAACTATTTCACGGGTCAGCTCTTTTAAACAAATATTACAGTTTGCTTCAGACCCAAATGAAATCTTCATTGTAGAAAAAGGAAGATCTAATGAAATCTGAATGCTAAGATCGAAGTGGTAAACGCCGAATAGTTGCGCTAAATTTGGACCGCATTCCTGGTGTCTATGCTGATGCATCCCTGTTCAATTTTTCACCACGGAGGTTCCCACTGAGTTTATACCAGTTTGATTCATTCTAGGTGAATATATGTATGGGTAATGCTACTGCATGGCCTCATGATATGCAGTAGCAAAATGTCAAAAACAAAAGACCCGGAGTTCTTACGCTGTCCTTTTAAATTCAAGAATATTTACCGTCGGCGAGAAGGGAGTACTACCAACCGAATAATTATTACCTAGTACTATATCCTGGGTCAGTACATCATTGTGTTTACTCTGATGAATTAATTTTGCCTATATCTGAAGATAACAGAAAAGGATTGGAAATTGGACTGAATTGAATATGTAGTCTGGTTGTTCGTACTGGCCATGCCCTGTACTCAATAACATCTTGCTTAATTTTTCTGGCGTCTTAAGCGGGTTCGAAGATCGAATTTGAGTAGGCTGCAACAGTTCAGCGTGGAGGGGTTGCCAATGCATACGGGAAGTACAGTGCCTCTGAATTTGAGTCGATAGAAGGATTGAACACCTAACTTAACTGAAGAAGAAGAAAAATCTATGCGGCTAGGCGCACCCGTCGAGGAGATGGTACCTTGCGCGCGTCGACGGACTAGTCCTCCGGCGCCGCCGACGCTGGCTTCCAAGTACGCCGCATCAGCTCGCCGCGGAGTTTCGACTCTCCATCGTTCCCAGCCGAACTTGCCGGAGCACCAAGCTCCGGACGCGCCTCGAGCCTGGGGACTCGGCCCTCCCGCTGGCATCACACCGCCGCACCCAAAAGCAGATTCGCGCCGCCCCTGCTCATCCCATGACATCTCGCTCTGCCCACGTGTGGGCTCCGGCAGCTTCTCCATTCCACCTCCGAACAGAGGGTCCTATCTGACGCTAAATGCGTCAGATAGTCAACTCAAGCCGGCCCATCAGCTAGCAGTGTACCAAAGATTCACTGTAGCGTTAAGTGTTCTGTATTTCCTGTATCTTCTGTTTTCTAATTTTGGTTTCTTATTTTTTTTTTTCGTAAAAAAATCATAAATTGAAATTTTCGAAAAAAATCAGATTTCTAAAGATTCTTTTGTAAAAAAATGTTCAGAAATTTTAGTTACTTGTCCATCTTTCTAAAAAGTTTTTTTTTGCGGAAAAAGCTTATTTTTAAAATACAATTTTTCAAATTTTGATTAGGATTTTACAATTTTTTCCAATTTTCGAAAATATATCATTTTCAAAAACTTGAAGAAATTTTGCACACACACACACACACATTTTTCACAAAATAGCGAACAGTTTTCTGAAAAAACATAAAAAAACAATAAATATTTTTTTAATTAAGCATTTACTCAAATGTTTGAACATTATCTGAAAAACATGAAAAATTCCAGAAAAACTTTTGAAAGCGGAAAGTTTTTGTGAACAAAATTTGAGAAGAAAGATATTTATGGAAATTCCGAACAGTGTTTGACATTCCAAGACATTTTTTAAATTTTATGATAGTTTTTGAAAAATCCAACCATTTACAAAAAGGGGGACTTTTCAAAAAGGATAAAAACAAATAACAGAAAAGTCAGTAAATAGAAAAAACAGTGAGCATTTTTTGAATTTTCTGAACTTTTTTTGGAGATGCAAACAATTTTGAATCTTTGGACATTTATTGAGAAACAAGAATTTGAATTTGAAATTTTTGAACATTTTTTGAAATATAGGAACATTTCTGGGAAAAAACAAGAACATTTGTTGATATTTATAAAAAAATTAAAATGAAAACGTATAAAAAAATAAAACAACAAAAATAAAACAGCCGTTCTGTTAAAAAGAATACAGCTCCTCCTAAAAAAACTCATCCTCTAAATATGAAGGTTTGGTGGCAAAATTTACAACACCCTCTATACCATAAAACCTCATCCTCACCACCGCCACCACCGTCCACGAGTGATTCGCAGCCATCCTCACCGCCACCGACCAGCGCTCCACCACGATGGCGGCTTGGAGGTCGCGCCCCCCTTTGCCTTACTGGGAGCAGTCCGGTGTCCTCTTCCCTGGCCCGCGGCGGCCGCGCGTCGGAGCTCGAAGCTCGAGGGGGACCAGCCTGCAGCGGTTGTGCGTCAGAGCTTGAGCGGGACCAGCCTGCAACCGCACTTGAAGCTCAAATTTCGAGTAGGACCAACGCATGGGCGTGGCCGACGTGAAACCTGGGGGCGGCCTTGATCGACCAGCTCCTCTCCCCTGGCTGCATCGAGCCGAATCGATTTGCTGCATCGAGCGGACTTGAGGAGAACCAAGGGTCGACCTCAATTATAATTCAGTTTTTATTTTGAGGGTGCTTTATGCTATTCTTCAGGGACCTCGTTGTAATTTTTTTACAGGATCTGTTCTGCTGCAGCACACATCATACAGTAAAAACCCACCCAAAACATTTTGCAGTATACCTTAAAACGATTTTACTGTACGAATTTTTAGGGCATATGCTATATGCTATAGTTGCTCCTGGGCAACCTCGCGGCGTCGGAACCGCCGTGGCCTCTACGAAACCTACACCACAAGTCCACAAGCATATCTGACCCCGACGCGGCAGCCAAGTTTCCGTCCCTGCAAAACTCGGGCCACAAACGAACCGACCCCCACACGCGCAGGGGCTCCCTCGGCGAGCGCGGACACCGCACGAATCCCAAAGCAGCCCGTAACCCTAGCCGACATGGCCGGCGGCAAGCGCCGCTACAAGCGCAACCCCACCGCCGGCGGGCCCCGTCACAGCGCCGGAGCCGGGCGCCGGCGCTCGCTCCCAGAACTCCCTTCCTTCGTCTCCCCCACCTCCGTCGCCGCCGCGTTCGGCCCTTCCTCCTCGGGCGGCCGGGGCCGCGGCCGAGGCGGCCGGCGCGGCGCCGCGGCGGAACCCGCCAACGCCGTCCCCTTCAGCTACACCGCCGCCCTTCGCCCGTGCCCCGCCTCCGCCGGCGGGGCGGCGCAGGCGCTGGAGGTGGCCATAGACACCGTCTCCTGCGCCGATCCGGCCGCCTCCGCGTCGATGTACTCGTACGAAGTGGTCGGAGGGATCGGGCTTGGGTTCCACGGCGACGAGGAGGCGGAGGGCCAGGAGGAGGCCGGTGAGAGCGTGCCGCATCTCGGATTGGGATTCCACGATCGCATCGAAGAAGAGATGGACGCTGAGGTTGAGGAATTGGAGGAGGTCTCCTTCGTGACGCCGAGGCAGGCTAAAGGCAAAGGGAGGCAGAATGGTGGATTTATCTCCATTGGGGGAGTCAGGATCTACAGCGAGGATACCTCATCACCGGAATCAGAGGGGATGGGCGACTCCGATGAGGAATCGGATTCTGATTATGAGGTGAGAGATCGCAACGCCGATGTTGATAGCAGTGAGGAAGATAGTGATGATGATAAGGGGGATCCGGAGTCCGATGAGGACGGTTCAGGGTCAGACTCGGAGGAGGGTCTCAGCATTGGGGACTCATCGGTTGATGATGAGATTGTTGCCGATTACATGGAGGGGATTGGTGGCAGCGAGGAGCTATTGAGCAGTAGGTGGTTGAATGGCATGAAATTGGTTGATTCAGATGATGATGAGATGGATACAGATGATGATGAGGACGGGTTCCTAAAGAAGGGGAAGGAAAAGCTTGAGGGTTATGCGCTAATGCGTGCATCTGAGCAGTATGGGATGAAGATGCCCAGCTCGTCTGAAAGGCGGAAGGGAAAGAGCACTAATGGCAGGGATTGTGGCAGGGGCCTGGCTAGTATACAAGTTATGGGGCTGGAGGATGTGATGATGGTAAAGGATGCAAGGATGGCAAACAGGTCAAGTAAGGGGTCGAAGGCTTCATCGTCATCTCAGCTCTCCAGGTCCTGGCCCGATGCGGCCAGGAAGAGCAAGAAATATCAGAGGGTCCCAGGTATAAAGTCTTCCATGTTTTGTGCTATTTTTCTTTGTAGTGTGACCTAAGATTGTTAGGTTGAATTTGATAGTTAATGTGGAAAAACAAAGTAACTCTTGCATGCCATGCATTTAGAGTCTGTCTGCAAGTGAGAATCAGTACTCAGTGAATTGGAAATTTGACCTTACGAATCTCATTTTATTGTTAATTCTGTAGTTTTTTGCTATCTATTTCAGTATAGAAGATGTGAGGACTATATTTCAGTATGGAAGAATCGAACGTTGAATCTATATTTAGTTTGTGTATGGAAGCTAGCTTTTGAACTTGAGTATTACATGCTCCTCTAGCTCCTAGTTGTAAAAAGATGGTATGCTCATATAAACTGCAAAAAACAGGTTATGTTTTGAAAAACCCGCCTATGCTTTGAACCAATGGTCACTAAAAGCCTTGTTTATTCATCTTTTTTATTACTATATTTATGTGTGTCTGTCTCCTCATGTGTTTAGATTTTTTTCTACAAAGTCATAACATTTGGCTTATGTGATTTAGGTGAAAAAAAGAAGCACAAGAAGGAACACATTGCAAAGAAACGCCGTCAACGGATGCTAAGTAGAGGAGTTGACTTGGAGCAAATCAATACTGTGAGTCATATATCTGTTTGCTTGTTTCTAAAGCATCATAACTGGAATATTCGTGTTATAGTTCGCTATTGCCACCCAGTTCAAAATCAGTTATATGAGCATTTTATGAATTTATATGATACTCCCTCCGTCCCGAATTAGTTGTCTTAGATTTGTCTAGATACGGATGTATCTAACACTAAAGCATGTCTAGACACATCTGCATCTGGACAAATTTACAACAACTAATTTGGGACGGAGGTAAAATATAATAGACAATGCTGCTCTATATCAAGTTGCAGATTAGGAGAAAAAATGGCTCTTGTTGAAACTTAAATCGTCTGTGGCAAAATGCAGGAAAGGAGTGTGATAGTTACTGGTTCTATCAAATCATTTTCATTTTGAGTGCACTCGTGTACAATGGTGCATTCGTGTAATTTCATCGTCACATTTGTTTAGAATATACGTGATAAAAGTAATGCAGATGCTGATGAAGGTTGTATGTTTCACTTCTGTTATGTCATTATGTAGCTTTTCTAATGTTTTCAACCTGCCCATATTAACTTTGAGCTATCTCGTTTCCTGAAACTGGATTACTTCTCTTTCCAATATGCAGAAACTGAGGAAGATGGTTGTCAATCAACTTGATATGTTGTGCTTTCAGCCAATGCACTCTCGGGACTGTTCTCAGGTATGGGTGCCATTCAGTTGCTGGGTTGCTTCTTGAAGCAAAATTGTGACATTATTAAAATATATCTCAAATCAATTTATAATCAGTTTATGTGTGTGGTCTCTGTAGAAGTGCTATTTTTTAATCCACATTGACAACAAACTGTATATGCCATTGATTGGTAGACTGTAATCAACTTACTTGCACTATGAAGCAATTAAAGGGAAATTTGGATAGGACATAATCAAACATTAATGCACTGGTGCTACATAAATTAATCAATTTATCATCCTTTTGTGCCCATATGAATTATTCGTCCGTAAAGAAATATAAGAGCGTTTAGATCACTACTTTAATGATTTAAACGCTCTTATATTTGTTTACAGAGGGAGTACTTATTATGTTCCTCCTTAATGTTTGTAGGTACAACGCCTCGCATCTATTTATCAATTGAAAAGTGGGTGTCAAGGTTCAGGCAATAAAAGGTAATGCTAAAGTGGAATATGAGCTTTATGCTTTCCATCAAGTAAATTATCACAGTAATAGCACTTCATGTCATCTTGAATCATGATGCATCTGGCTCATACTTTCATAATAGCACATGTTCCCATCTCTTGGATGCTGAATATTGTTAAGTAAGCTAAATATCCTTGGGATATGCTGTTGCAGAACAGTAAGAAAAACACCAAATTGCAACGTGTTCGTGTCTGGTTGGAGTGCCAAAGATCTTTGCATCATTCATCGCCACCATGCCGCCAAGTGTGCATGGAATCAATTGTTTTATTATCTTTTACTTTCCAATGCCTGTACAACTTTGACAGAAATTACTGGTGTAGCTTCGTACGTATTTATTACAGTATGTTATAATCTTGAGGTAGAGAGGTGCATGACCTCTCCTGCAATTATCCATAAGTCCCATTGTGGACAATGATGAAGGGATTAGTGGCTCACAAACCACTGTTCTGTATTGCATGGGCATTGATACGAGACGTATGCCACTGACCTGCACGCCGATCGTGCTCAGTGTGAATACTGTCTAAAAAGACAAATGCGTAAGCGATGTGTCCGTGAATATAGCAACTACCGTAACACGGTTATCTTACCGTAATGGTTATGGGACAGTTTGCTGCAGGATATTGCATCATGATTCACAAGCATGTGTTGCAATGCACCTTTTTTTTCTGCACTTTTCATGTTTAGTCACTTTGTTGATTTCCTTGGTTTTGTTGTTGTTTTATATATCAATTGCGGAAATGCGATTAGATAAGCGTGGAATATTATGTTAAATGGTTAAGATCATTGAATGCTGCTTCCTTTTGTCACTACCATGACCAGGTAAAATTAGTATTACATGTGGTAGTGCATTATGTTTAATATTTACCCCAGTGGTTAAGTCAAGTAAATAGAAAACATTACTCCACCTCTCCATCATTTTACCCTCGATATCATTGAATAGAAAATGCATCGTATGTACCTACCCAGGTGTTGCTGTGGGAATTGGTTGCAATATATAGTTGTTGAATCACTAGCTCTCTAGCTGCTGCCCAGGACTCTTTAAAGAGATGTGCTTCACACACACAATGAGCTACCATCAGTGGGAAGCTTTATTAGATATCTCAATTGCTACAAGCTTGCATTTTACATATGGGGTGCCTGCTTCTTATATAGGCTGTAGGGGTAATGATACAGTAACCGACCTGCTACAGTAGCTGACCTCCACAGCTCACAGCCTAGTTGTGTGCTCTGGAAACTACAGCTAGTTATATAGGATTTGTGTCAAATGTTGTTAAAATATTATTGTTATTCGGTACCAAGTAATCCTGCCTTACAGGTTTGTTACGGTGACATTAACTGGACAGTCTTCCATGCCATCTGCAGATGGTCAAGTTCGACTTGAGAAGGTAGGTAGTCTCTATGTTTGCATTGCTGGGACTATACTCTGTGATATTTCTCTTGTTTCTCAGCTATCTCTTTGCTAATTACGGCTTGTTCACTGATTCCAGCTTTTGGGGACTGAGCCTGAGGACTATAGTGTAAACTGGAACAGCTCCAAAGGTCCAACAAGAGCGAAGGGCCTTTCAGCTCCAGGGAAATTGGCGAGGCACAGCGATTCTTGTGGGAATAAAGTTCCAACGAAAAAGGTCTCATTTGCGGAGCGTCCTGTATCTTTTGTGTCTTCTGGCACGATGGCGGAAACTGCTACCGAGGCAGTAGCAGTTGGCTCAACTGCTGGTGATGTGTCATGTGAGAAGGTTGTTGGAAGCGACTCCAAGCTGGGCACCTTTGAGACGCACACCAAGGGCTTTGGTTCCAAGATGATGGCGAAGATGGGATTCATCGAGGGAACAGGCCTTGGCAAAGATGGCCAAGGCATACTGCAGCCTGTCCAAGCAATTCAGCGTCCTAAATCTCTTGGGTTAGGTGTAGAATTTGACAGCGAATTGGAGGCGGCCAAAGCAAGGTCAGAGCCACCGGCCAAAGCAAGGCCAGAGCCAGCGGCTAATGCAAGGCGAGAACTGAGTAGAAGCAGGTCAGAACCGAGGCGCAACACACGGCCACCGGAGATGTACGACTGCGGCACTTTTGAGAGGCATACAAAGGGTTTTGGATCCAAAATGATGGTGAAGATGGGGTTTGTTCCCGGTTCTGGCCTGGGGAAGGATGGCCAGGGCATTGTCAACCCCTTGACCGCGGTGAGACGACCGAAATCGCGGGGGCTGGGAGCTACCGACAAGTACTAACATGTTACCACATCAAGTCTGCTTTTTTATTTATGTCTCCTATCATGTACGTACTTGTTACCTCTTGGGTCACCTAGGTGTGTGTATGCAGGGAGAGCACAGCCTGTTGTCTGCGGCAATAGCAGGCGTCAGGGTTTCGATGCCCCTTTGCAGTTCAAGTAGCCATAGGATTTCCCTTGTTTACATCGCAACAAGACATTCCTGCTGTTGTTTATAATACTCATGGCAATTTGTTTTCGAGATGGTGATGTTGTTATTTCATTATGATTCTCTTTTTCTAGAGAGCATTCTGATTCAGCTGTGCTATACAATTTCTCCATCGTAACTTCGTTTCGTTCCTGGGAATGTCTTCATATTTGATTGATGAAGAGCAGCCAGGGTCTACTATTATACTCAAACAATCACATGCTTTGATGTGACAAATATTAAGATGCAATTTCTTTTTTGTGGAGTTTCAGCAGAAAAAAGAAGTGGCGTTACACTTGTTCGTATGAACTGCATACTCTAAATGTCCGTCGAGGCCAGGAGAAGCAAATTACAGGACCATTCTTACAGGACGATGTATGAAGAAAAAGTTGCTCACAGGCAGTGCACCGGAGTGAATTTCTTTATTATAGATAAAAAGCAAGAAGTAGCTGTACTGATAACAAAGAATGGCAAATTATCTACTCCCTCCATTTCTAAATACTGGCACAGTACCCATGCGTTGCTACAAAACCGTAAAGAAAAAGGAATTACCACTGACTTAGAGCATCTCTAGCCGCCCCCTCAAAACGCGGACCTGTAAACTCTCGTTGTCTCGGATACAGACCGAAAACCTCCACGGAAGAACAGAAACTGTAAATGAAACACTTAATTTTGAATTCATGACTTTGGAAGAAATAGAACGAGTTCATAGTTCTTGATCACCATATTCATACATACACTAAATTACACTAAATAGCTAGGAGGATATGCGGCCACCGTAACCCTACAGCCAAAAATTGGCTCACCGGAGCCATCCGGATGCGGTGGCGATGCTGCGGCGGCGGACATCCTCAGTCGTCGTCATCGGAGACGAGATCGACGTAGATGTCATCCTACGCCTTCTTCTCGCGGCGCCATGCGTCCTGGTTGTCGACAGACTCCTCCTTCACGAGCCCCTGCTCGAGGAGGACGTCGTTGAGGCCGGCAAGGGATTGCCGGCGCTCCTCCTCCTCCTCCCGCGCACTGCGCGCAATGATTGCCCGCTCGAAGATGTTCGCCTCGGCCGGGGGGGGGGGGGGGATCCTCCGGCCCGATGACTCGACCGCCCTGCAGCACCGGCTCCACCTCGAGCTCCTGCTTCACCACGCGGAGGACCGCGAGATCCACCGGCTCCCGTTTCACCAGTGTAAGGAGCGGCGTGCGAGGACTCGACCCCCCGGCGGCGGAGCTGCTCGTGGAGGAAGAGCCCACGCTGGAGAAGATCCGCCCGTGCCGGCGGTCGTACTCCTTCGTCTCGCGGCGGAGGAGCAAGTTCAGCGGTTGGAGGCCGCGGTTGGTGTACCTCTTCGCCGCGCGCTTCCTCGTGCCGTCCGCTCGGACACACCGCTGGCGCTCGGGGTCGTTGCTCCCGCCGGAGCTGCGGCCGAAGCTCCACATTCCGCTCCACATGGTGGCGTTCGGCGGAGGGATTGGACTCATCGGTGGCGAGAAATAGAATGGGGGATTGGGGAATCTCGAGGAATCGCGACGGCGGGGGGATAGGGTTTCGACCGGTGTCGGCGTCGCGAACTCGTAGATATACCATGTCGGGAGGGGGGGGGGGCGGTTTGCGGGCAACCGTAAAATGTTTTACGGGCCGAGCGAGTATACGGGCTCTGTTCTGACCAAAAACCTGGGCCGAGCCCGTATAGTCACCGGAATTTTGCGGGTCCGCGCGTTTTGAGGGGTCTGCTAGAGATGCTCTTAGGAGGTCACCAAAAGATGATGGTGTCTTGCGACTGTTGCTTGGTTCACGATAAAAAAGAGAGTGTGGATATAATAAAAGATCATGTTGCAATCGCTAAAGAGTCTTGAGTGGCCTTAGTAGGTCCTTTGCAAGATTTCTAGCGAGACACCATTTTGAATTTGGAACATAGGAAAATAGACGTGAGTAAGTTGAATGCACAAGATCATGGATTAGGTAGGAGGACAACATCTATGGCCGCGTTGAATTGCAGTTTGTTTGCCATCTTCTGCTATGACATGGAACCGAAAGAATTGGTGCGAAGAAACTAAAACCAAGACCATGATTTTGAATTGGAGTCGCATACTTGCATTTATAATTTGGGTGTTTACAAGAGTGTTATTCTCACGATTAGGGTAGCAGTGTATTTGTTTATTTAGGAAAAGTCTCACACCTTGTAAAAGTAATATTTGTTAATTTATAGTCTCACATGTGGGTAGTGCATTTGTTTATTTGTGTAGTCTCACATGTGAACTCATCATCAACTCCAACCTTTATGAGTAGGAAAGATAAGACTGAAGATTGCAAGGCGGATCACATATGGATGTATATACACGTATTTTAGAGTGTAAACTCACTCATTTTGCTCCGTACGTAGTCTGTATTGAAATCTCTAAAAAATATATTTAAGAATGGAGGGAGTATGATCCAAACTAGAAGGTGACACACGCTTTACCGTGCTGTCATTCAGACATGAGTTAAGCCTTCCTTTTCGTCCAACATGATATTATGGTTGTTGGCTTCGTTGTGTGTTTCACATGAGTTAAGTTGACTTTTAGTTTCACTGATAATTTTTTCTTTTTTTATTGGCTTTGCTCTTGCTTGGTAGAGGCAATATCTATCCACGAGGTGAACTAAATTGTTTTATGAATGGTTATGATATTCTCGTGTGTAACACAAATATCAATATATGAGTGTCATGTTCACTTGGGAATGTAACTAAGAAAATCGCCCATGAGCGATCCACTCCTTTATAGGTGTGAAGCCAACATTCTTGGAGAGCTTAGAATCTTAAAAGTTATGATAAATGGAAATAAAGATCAAAAATTTCAGCAAAAGTATTTGAAGAAAAAGTTCGGGCCAACCATTCTTGGGCAAAACTTCCAAGCAAATAAAAAATTGAACCAACACTGCTGATCAACGAACAGGCAAGCCGGCTAGGAAAAGATTTAAGACCTAGACCATGCAAACTAATAGAACTTACCAAAACAATCCAAATTTATACAAACCAAACTCCAGCCGGAATCAGCAAAAAACATTTTAAAACTTTGGGTTAAACTCATTAGCTCCAACTAAACCATGAAGGAAATATGCCCTAGAGGCAATAATAAAGTTATTATTTATTTCCTTATATCATGATAAATGTTTATTATTCATGCTAGAATTGTATTAACCGGAAACATAATACATGTGTGAATACATAGACAAACAGAGTGTCACTAGTATGCCTCTACTTGACTAGCTCGTTAATCAAAGATGGTTATGTTTCCTAGCCATAGACATAAGTTGTCATTTGATTAACGAGATCACCTCATTAGGAGAATGACGTGATTGACTTGACCCATTCCGTTAGCTTAGCACCCGATCGTTTAGTATGTTGCTATTGCTTTCTTCATGACTTATACATGTTCCTCTGACTATGAGATTATGCAACTCCCGTTTACCGGAGGAACACTTTGTGTGCTACCAAACGTCACAACGTAAATGGGTGATTATAAAGGTGCTCTACAGGTGTCTCCAAAGGTACTTGTTGGGTTGGCGTATTTCGAGATTAGGATTTGTCACTCCGATTGTCGGAGAGGTATCTCTGGGCCCACTCGGTAATGCACATCACTATAAGCCTTGCAAGCATTGTGACTAATAAGTTAGTTGCGGGATGATGTGTTACGGAACGAGTAAAGAGACTTGCCGGTAACGAGATTGAACTAGGTATCGACATACCGACGATCGAATCTCGGGCAAGTAACATACTGATGACAAAAGGAACAACGTATGTTGTTATGCGGTCTGACCGATAAAGATCTTCGTAGAATATGTGGGAGCCAATATGGGCATCCAGGTCCCGCTATTGGTTATTGACCGGAGACGTGTCTCGGTCATGTCTACATAGTTCTCGAACCCGTAGGGTCCGCACGCTTAAAGTTACGATGACAGTTTTATTATGAGTTTATGTATGTTGATGTACCGAAGGAGTTCGGAGTCCCGGATGAGATCGGGGACATGACGAGGAGTCTCGAAATGGTCGAGATGTAAAGATCGATATATTGGACGACTATATTCGGACTTCGGAAAGGTTCCGAGTGATTCGGGTATTTTTCGGAGTACCGGAGAGTTACGGGAATACGTATTGGGCCTTATTGGGCCATACGGGAAAGAAGAAAAAGGGCCTCAAGGGTGGCCGCACCCCTCCCCTTGGTCTGGTCCGAATTCGACTAGGGAAGGGGGGCGCCCCCTTCCTTCCTTCTCTTTTTCCCTTCCTCTTTTCCTATTCCATATGGGAGGTGGAATCCTACTAGGACTAGGGAGCCCTAGTAGGACTCCACACTTGGTGCGCCCCCTCCTAGGGCCGGCCTCCTCCTCCCTTGCTCCTTTATATACGGGGGCAGGGAGGCACCCCAGAGACACAACAATTAATCCTTGAGATCTTTTAGCCGTGTGCGGTGACCCCCTCCACCAAATTACACCTCGATAATATCATTGCGGAGCTTAGGCGAAGCCCTGCGTCGGTAGAACATCATCATCGTCACCACGCCGTCGTGCTGACGAAACTCTCCCTCAACACTCGGCTGGATCGGAGTTCGAGGGACGTCATCGAGCTGAACGTGTGTAGAACTCGGAGGTGCCGTGCGTTCGGTACTTGATCGGTCGGATCGTGAAGACGTACGACTACATCAACCGCGTTGTGATAACGCTTCCGCTGTCGGTCTACGAGGGTACGTGGACAACACTCTCCCCTCTCGTTGCTATGCATCACCATGATCTTGCGTGTGCGTAGGAAATTTTTTGTAATTACTACGTTCCCCAACAGTGGCATCCGAGCCTGGTTTTATGCGTTGATGCTATGCACGAGTAGAACACAAGTGAGTTGTGGGCGATATAAGTCATACTGCTTACCAGCATGTCATACTTTGGTTCAGCGGTATTGTGAGATGAAGCGGCCCGGACCGACATTACGCGTACGCTTACGCGAGACTGGTTTCACCGTTTGGAGCACTCGTTGCTTAAAGGTGACTGGCGGGTGTCTGTCTCTCTCACTTTAGTTGAACCGAGTGTGGCTACGCCCGGTCCTTGCGAAGGTTAAAACAACACCAACTTGACAAACTATCGTTGTGGTTTTGATGCGTAGGTAAGAACGGTTCTTGCTAAGCCCGTAGCAGCCACGTAAAACTTGCAACAACAAAGTAGAGGACGTCTAACTTGTTTTTGCAGGGCATGTTGTGATGTGATATGGTCAAGACATGATGTGATATAATGTGTTGTATGAGATGATCATGTTTTGTAACCGAGTTATCGGCAACTGGCAGGAGCCATATGGTTGTCGCTTTATTGTATGAGATGCAATCACCATGTAATAGTTTTACTTTATCACTAAGCGGTAGCGATAGTCGTAAAAGCAATAAGTTGGCGAGACGACAACGATGCTATGATGGAGATCAAGGTGTCGCGCCGGTGACGATGGTGATCATGACGGTGCTTCGGAGATGGAGATCACAAGCACGGTGCTTCGGAGATGGAGATCACAAGCACAAGATGATGATGGCCATATCATATCACTTATATTGATTGCATGTGATGTTAATCCTTTATGCATCTTATCTTGCTTTGATTGACGGTAGCATTATAAGATGATCTCTCACTAAAATTTCAAGATAAAAGTGTTCTCCTTGAGTATGCACCGTTGCAAAAGTTCTTCGTGCTGAGACACCACGTGTTAATCGGGTGTGATAGGCTCTACGTTCAAATACAACGGGTGCAAAACGATTGCACACGCGGAATACTCAGGTTAAACTTGACGAGCCTAGCATATACAGATATGGCCTCGGAACACAGAGACCGAAAGGTCGAGCGTGAATCATATAGTAGATATGATCAACATAGTGATGTTCACCATTGAAACTACTCCATCTCACGTGTTAATCGGACATGGTTTAGTTGCTTTGGATCACGTAATCACTTAGATGATTAGAGGGATGTCTATCTAAGTGGGAGTTCTTAAGTAATATGATTAATTGAACTTAAATTTATCATGAACTTAGTCCTGATAGTATTTTGCAAATTATGTTGTAGATCAATAGCTCGCGTTGTTGCTTCCCTGTGTTTATTTTTGATATGTTCCTAGAGAAAAATTATGTTGAAAAATGTTAGTAGCAAAGATGCGGATTGGATCCGTGATCTGAGGATTATCCTCATTGCTGCACAGAAAAATTATGTCCTTAATGCACCGCTAGGTGACAGACCTATTGCAGGAGCAGATGCAGACGTTATGAACGTTTGGCTAGCTCAATATGATGACTACTTGATAGTTTAGTGCACCATGCTTAACGGCTTAGAATCGGGACTTCAAAGACGTTTTGAACGTCATGGACCATATGAGATGTTCCAGGAGTTGAAGTTAATATTTCAAGCAAATACCCGAGTTGAGAGATATGAAATCTCCAACAAGTTCTATAGCAAAAAGATGGAGGAGAATCGCTCAACTAGTGAGCATGTGCTCAGATTGTCTGGGTACTACAATCGCTTGAATCAAGTGGGAGTTTATCTTCCAGATAAAATAGTGATTGACAGAATTCTCTAGTCACCATCACCAAGTTAGTAGAACTTTGTGATGAACTATGGTATGCAAGGGATGACGAAAGTAATTCCCGAGCTCTTCATGATGCTGAAATCGACGAAAATAGAAATCAAGAAAAACATCAAGTGTTGATGGTTGACGAGACCACTTCAAGTGTTGATGGTTGACGAGACCGCTAGTTTCAAGAAAAGGGCAAAGGGAAAAAGGGGAACTTCAAAAAGAACGACAAGCAAGTTGCTGCTCAAGTGAAGAAGCCTAAGTCTGGTCCTAAGCCTGAGACTAAGTGCTTCTACTGCAAAGGGACTGGTCACTGGAAGCGGAACTACCCCAACTATTTGGTGGATAAGAAGGATGGCAAAGTGAACAAAGGTATATTTGATATACAGATTATTGATGTGTACTTTACTAGTGTTTATAGCAATCCCTCGGTAATTGATACTGGTTCAGTTGCTAAGAGTAGTAACTCGAAACGGGAGTTGCAGAATAAACAGAGACTAGTAAAAGTGAACAAAGGTATATTTGATATACAGATTATTGATGTGTACTTTACTAGTGTTTATAGCAACCCCTCGGTAATTGATACTGGTTCAGTTGCTAAAGAGTAGTAACTCAAAAACGGGAGTTGCAGAATAAACAGAGACTAGTAAAAGGCGAGGTGACGATGTGTGTTGGAAGTAGTTCCAAGATTGATGTGATCATCATCGCACACTCCCTGTACTTTCGGGATTAGTGTTGAAACTAAATAAGTGTTATTTGGTGTTTGCGTTGAGCATGAATATGATCTGATCATGTTTATTGCAATACGGTTATTCATTTAAGTTAGAGAACAATTATTGTTCTGTTTACATGAATAAAACCTTTATGGTCATACACATCAACAAAAATGGTTTGTTGGATCTGGATCGTAGTGATACACATATTCATAATATTGAAGCCAAAAGATGCAAAGTTAATAATGATAGTGCAACTTATTTGTGGTACTGCCGTTTAGGTCATATTGGTGTAAAGCGCATGAAGAAACTCCATACTGATGGGATTTTGGAATCACTTGATTATGAATCACTTGATGCTTGCGAACCATGCCTCATGGGCAAGATGACTAAAACGCCGTTCTCCGGAACTATGGAGAGAGCAACAGATTTGTTGGAAATCATACATACAGATGTATGTGGTCCGATGAATATTGAGGCCCGTAGCAGGTATCATTATTTTCTGACCTTCACAGATGATTTGAGCAGATATGGGTATATCTACTTGATGAAACACAAAGTCTGAAACATTTGAAAAGTTCGAAGAATTTCAGAGTGAAGTGGAGAATCATCGTAACAAGAAAATAAAAGTTTCTATGATATGATCGCAGAGGTAAAATATTTGAGTTACGAGTTTGGCCTTCAGTTAAAACAATGTGAAATAGTTTCACTACTCACGCCACCTGGAACACCACAGTGTAATGGTGTGTCCGAACGTCATAACCGTACTTTATTGGATATAGTGCAATCTATGATGTCTCTTACCAATTTACCACTATCGTTTTGGGTTATGCATTAGAGACAGCTACATTCACGTTAAATAGGGCACCATCAAAATCCATTGAGATGACGCCTTATGAACTGTGGTTTGGCAAGAAACCAAAGTTGTCGTTTCTTAAAATTTTGGGGTTGCGATGCTTATGTGAAAAAATTTCATCCTGATAAGCTCAAACCCAAATCGGAGAAATGTGTCTTCATAGGATACCCAAAGGAGACAGTTGGGTACACCTTCTATCACAGATCCGAAGGCAAGACATTCGTTGCTAAGTATGGATCCTTTCTAGAGAAGGAGTTTCTCTCGAAAGATGTGAGTGGGAGGAAAGTAGAACTTGATGAGGTAACTGTACCTGCTCCCTTATTGGATCACAGAAATCTGTTCCTGTGACTTCTACACCAATTAGCGAGGAAGTTAATGATGATGATCATGTAACTTCAGATCAAGTTACTACCAAACCTCGTAGGTAAACCAGAGTAAGATCTGCACCAGAGTGGTACGGTAATCCTGTTCTGGAGGTTATGTTACTAGACCATGACGAACCTACGAACTATGAAGAAGCGATGGTGAGCCCAGATTCCGCAAAATGGCTTGAGGCCATGAAATCTGAGATGAGATCCATGTATGAGAACAAAGTGTGGACTTTGGTTGACTTGCCCGATGATCGGCAAGCAATTGAGAATAAATGGATCTTCAAGAGGAAGACGGACGCTGATAGTAGTGTTACTATCTACAAAGCTAGAATTGTCGAAAAAGGGTTTTCGACAAGTTCAAAGTGTTGACTACGATGAGAGTTTCTCACTCGTATCTATGCTTAAGTCTGTCCGAATCATGTTAGCAATTGCCGCATTTTATGAAATATGGCAAATGGATAAACAAAACTGCATTCCTTAATGGATTTATTAAAGAAGAGTTGTATATGATGCAACCAGAAGGTTTTGTCAATCCTAAAGGTGCTAACAAAATATGCAAGCTCCAGCGATCCATCTATGGACTGGTGCAAGCATCTCGGAGTTGGAATATACACTTTGATAAGTTGATCAAAGAATATAGTGTTATACAGACTTGCGGTGAAGCCTGTATTTACAAGAAAGTGAGTGGGAGCACTACAGCATTTCTGATAAGTATATGTGAATGACATATTGTTGATCGGAAATAATTTCTGCAAAGCATAAAGGAGTGTTTGAAAGGAGTTTTTCAAAGATAGACCTCGGTGAAGCTGCTTACATATTGAGCATCAAGATCTATAGAGATAGATGAAGACGCTTGATAAGTTTTTCAATGAGTACATACCTTAACAAGATTTTGAAGTAGTTCAAAATAGAACAGTCAAAGAAAAGAGTTCTTGCCTGTGTTACAAGGTGTGAAATTGAGTAAAGACTCAAAGCCCGACCACGGCAAAAGATAGAAAGAGAATGAAAGTCATTCTCTATGCCTTGGCCATAGGTTCTATAAAGTATGCCATGCTGTGTACCAGATCTATTGTATACCCTACACTGATTTTGGCAAGGGAGTACAATAGTGATCTAGGAGTAGATCACTGGACAGCGGTCAAAATTATCCTTAGTGGAATAAGGAAATGTTTCTCGATTATGGAAGTGACAAAAGGTTCGTCGTAAAAGGTTACGTCGATGCAAGTTTTGACACTAATCTAGATGACTCTAAGTCTCGGTCTAGATACATATTGAAAGTGGGAGCAATTAGCTAGAGTAGCTCCATGCAGAGCATTGTAGACATAGAAATTTGCAAAATACTTACGGATCTGAATGTGACAGACCCGTTGACTAAAATTATCTCACAAGCAAAACATGATCACACCTTAGTACTCTTTGGGTGTTAATCACATAGCGATGTGAACTAGATTACTGACTCTAGTAAACCCTTTGGGTGATGGTCACATGACGATGTGAACCATGGGTGTTAATCACATGGTGATGTGAACTATTCATGTTAAATCACATGGCGATGTGAACTAGATTATTGACTCTAGTGCAAGTGGGAGACTGAAGGAAATATGCCCTAGAGGCAATAATAAAGTTATTATTTATTTCCTTATATCATGATAAATGTTTATTATTCATGCTAGAACTGTATTAACCGGAAACATAATACATGTGTGAATACATATACAAACAGAGTGTCACTAGTATGCCTCTACTTGACTAGCTCGTTAATCAAAGATGGTTATGTTTCCTAGCCATAGACATAAGTTGTCATTTGATTAACGAGATCACCTCATTAGGAGAATGACGTGATTGACTTGACCCATTCCGTTAGCTTATCACCCGATCGTTTAGTATGTTGCTATTGCTTTCTTCATGACTTATACATGTTCCTCTGACTATGAGATTATGCAACTCCCGTTTACCGGAGGAACACTTTGTGTGCTACCAAACGTCACAACATAAATGGGTGATTATAAAGGTGCTCTACAGGTGTCTCCAAAGGTACTTGTTGGGTTGGCGTATTTCAAGATTAGGATTTGTCACTCCGATTGTCGGAGAGGTATCTCTGGGCCCACTCGGTAATGCACATCACTATAAGCCTTGCAAGCATTGTGACTAATAAGTTAGTTGCGGGATGATGTGTTACGGAACGAGTAAAGAGACTTGCCGGTAACGAGATTGAACTAGGTATCGACATACCGACGATCGAATCTCGGGCAAGTAACATACTGATGACAAAGGGAACAACGTATGTTGTTATGCGGTCTGACCGATAAAGATTTTCGTAGAATATGTGGGAGCCAATATGGGCATCCAGGTCCCGCTATTGGTTATTGACCGGAGACGTGTCTCGGTCATGTCTACATAGTTCTCGAACCCGTAGGGTCCGCACGCTTAAAGTTACGATGACAGTTTTATTATGAGTTTATGTATGTTGATGTACCGAAGGAGTTCGGAGTCCCGGATGAGATCAGGGACATGACGAGGAGTCTCGAAATGGTCGAGATGTAAAGATCGATATATTGGACGACTATATTCGGACTTCGGAAAGGTTCCGAGTGATTCGGGTATTTTTCGGAGTACCGGAGAGTTACGGGAATACGTATTGGGCCTTATTGGGCCATACGGGAAAGAAGAAAAAGGGCCTCAAGGGTGGCCGCACCCCTCCCCTTGGTCTGGTCCGAGTTCGACTAGGGAAGGGGGGCGCCCCCTTCCTTCCTTCTCTTTTCCCTTCCTCTTTTCCTATTCCATATGGGAGGTGGAATCCTACTAGGACTAGGGAGTCCTAGTAGGACTCCACACTTGGTGCGCCCCCTCCTAGGGCCGGCCTCCTCCTCCCTTGCTCCTTTATATACGGGGGCAGGGGGGCACCCGAGAGACACAACAATTGATCCTTGAGATCTTTTAGCCGTGTGCGGTGCCCCCCTCCACCAAATTACACCTCGATAATATCATTGCGGAGCTTAGGCGAAGCCCTGCGTCGGTAGAACATCATCATCGTCACCACGCCGTCGTGCTGACGAAACTCTCCCTCAACACTCGGCTGGATCGGAGTTCGAGGGACGTCATCGAGCTGAACGTGTGTAGAACTCGGAGGTGCCGTGCGTTCGGTACTTGATCGGTCGGATCGTGAAGACGTACAACTACATCAACCGCATTGTGATAACGCTTCCGCTGTCGGTCTACGAGGGTACGTGGACAACACTCTCCCCTCTCGTTGCTATGCATCACCATGATCTTGCGTGTGCGTAGGAATTTTTTTGAAATTACTACGTTCCCCAACAAACCAAACCATCAATTTGAAGTAGACATCAACACATGAGCAAGCAGCGACCAGCTGATGTCAATTAGTCCCTTGCAACAAGCAGCTATTGGCATAGATTAGAGCAACTACAACATGCTGATCCAAACTGTCCGCGCATGTCCGTTCGCGTCCAAATGAATGAAAACACGAGTCATACGCGATGAACCAAACCCAAAAGCCGTCCGCTCACTGTCCATCTAGACGCATTTGCGGCCCAAATTCTCGCCCGATTTACGTCCACGTTGACATGAGACGGATGCACCAAACGTCCGCTCGGTGTCCGCCTTAGGCCCGCATGTCGGCCGCACAACTACGCGTCCACCTAACTCGGGCCCGCATGGCAGCATCTGGAAGCATACGGCGTGCTAGTCCGTTTTTATGCAAGCGGGAGGGGGGTGGGTGATGGAAATATGCCCTAGAGACAATAATAAAGTTGTTATTACTATAATTACTTATTCATGATAAAGTTTTATTATTCATGCTAAAATTGTATTGACTGAAAACTTAAATACATGTGTGAATACATAAACAAATACCGTGTCCCTAGTGAGCCTCTACTAGACTAGCTCGTTGATAAAAAATGGTTAAGGTTTTCTAAGCATAGACATGAGTTGTCATTTGATAACGGGATCACATCATTATGAGAATGATGTGATGGACAAGACCCAACCGTTAGCATAACATATGATCGTTCAGTTTATTGCTACCGCTTTCTTAATGTCAAATACATGTTTCTTCGACCATGAGATCATGCAACTCCTGGATACCGGAGGAATACCTTGTGTGCTATCAAATGTCACAACGTAACTTGGTGATCATAAAGGTGCTCTACAGGTATCTCCGAAGGTGTCTATTGATTTGGCATGAATCGAGACTGGGATTTGTCACTTCGTATGACGGAGAGATATCTCTAGGTCCTCTCGGTAATACAACATCACAAGAAGCTTGCAAGTAAAGTGACTAAGGAGTTAGTTACGGGATGATGTATTACGGAACGAGTAAAGAGACTTGCCGTAACGAGATTGAACTAGGTATGGAGATACCGACGATCGAATATCAGGCAAGTAACATACCGACAGAGAAAGGAAACTACGCATGTTGTCATAAAGGTTCGACCGATAAAGATCTTCATAGAATATATAGGAACCAATATGGGCATCAAAGTCCCGCTATTGGCTATTGACCGGAGAAGCGTCTCGGTCATGTCTACATCATTCTCAAACCCGTAGGGTCCGCACGCTTAACGTTCGTTGACGATATTGTATTGTATGAGTTATGTATGTTGGTGACTGAATGTTGTTCGGAGTCCCAGATGAGATCACAGACATGACGAGGAGCTCCGTAATGGTCCGGGGGTAAAGATTGATATATAGGATGATATGGTTAGGCCAAGGGGTCAGGCCCACGAGGCTTTAGGTCGGTGCAAAAGGATGTTTTGCAGAGGTCAGGGACCAAACGCCGGAGACCCTGGCATCTGGCCCTGGGCCAGACGCCGAGGCCCATGGCGTCTGGGCCAGATTCCAAGGACTATGGCGTCTGGTCCTGGAAGTCCGGGAAGGACTCTTCCTTGCAGTCAAAACCGACTTTGAGGAGGCTCTTTCTCCAAGTTTCAACCCCAGGGCTCAACATATAAATAGACGGGCAGGGCTAGCACACGGAACACATCAAGATACACCAAGTCGTGTGCTGGCAACCCGACCCTCTAGTTTATCCTCCGTCATAGTTCCCGTAGTGCTTGGCGAAGCCCTGCGGAGATTGTTCTTCACCACCACCATCACTATGCTGCCGTGCTGCCGGAAGTCATCTACTACTTCGCCCCTCTTGCTGGATCAAGAAGGCGAGGACGTCAGCTGAACGTGTGCTGAACGCGGAGGTGTCGTACGTTCGGTACTTGATTGGGACGGATCGTGAAGGTGTACGACTACATCAACCGCGTTGATAAACGCTTCTGCTTAGCGATCTTCAAGGGTATGAAGATGCTCTTCCCCTCTCCTAGCTATGCATCTCCATGGATAGATCTTGCGTGTGCGTATAATTTTTTGTTTTGCATGCAACGTTCCCCAACAGTGGGGGGGGGGCTCATCCACTTCTCCTCTCCCCGTCCACTTCTGGACATGCTCGCCCCTCTCGCCGCCGACAACGCAAATGCTTACCATGGCTATCTTCGGCAAGAGCAAGCACTGGTACATCGACGTCCTAAACAAACGGTTTAAAACCCCTTTCCACAACGGCATTTGGAACCATCGCCAAATGAGTGTGCGATAGGGTGTCCTTCCCACACGACCCAGAAATCGTCGGGGATAGGCCCTCTTGGGACCCAGGATGGGGTCATGTGCGATCGGGCACTAGTAGAAAAAGGGTCATCTGTACCGGTTCGTAAGGCCCATTTGTCCCGGTTGTTGAACCGGGACTAAAGGGTCGTTACTAAAGCCCTAGGCCTTTAGTCCCGGTTCTTACACGAACCGGGACAGATGGGCCTCCACGTGGCCGGTGCGGCGAGCCCACGCAGGAGGGCCTTTGGTCCCGGTTGGTGGCACCAACCGGGACCAAAAGGCCTCCACGCGTCAGCATTTCAGTGGCTGGGGTTTTTGTTTTTTTTGGAAGGGGGAGGGTTTAGGGGGTAATTTAGGGTGTGTAAGCTAGCTAACAGAGAGAACTGTCCTCTCTTATTTCCGTGCTTGATTTACCAACGCTACTGCTATGCCTAAACATGGCTTAGATTAAAGTGAAGGCAACATGTGGTGCATGTCGAAAGTAATATTAATCCTAACTTGATCAAGTTTGGATTAGTACTACTTTCGACATGCACCACATGCTTGTTGCCTTCACTTCATTCCAATCCATGTTCATTTCACCCACTGATATATAATAACTCTTCATGCCCGCATCATGCATCATCATAATAACAAGTCCTACTAATCATCATCATACAACTTCTACTCGTTATTAATAACAAGTCATACGATCATCATCCTCATAGTCATCGAACCAACCCTACTTAATTGTTCTTAGCACATGATCATCAGTATTAGGTAGGGCCTAAATACGCTCTTTAAGGTAAAATAGCATAAAACAATATAGACCCCGACTCTCCATTATGGAGAATGGAGATCATCCTGTCTCCAATTTTTGCGCTTCGCTTCCTTTTGCTTCCAAGAACCTCCTTGCGACTGTCCATACATTTTTTCCATCCTTTGATTTTCATGTCTCCACTTCTTTTAGAAATCCGGTATGGACAGTTGAGATTCGTAGGATGACCTGGTTGTATGTTCAAAACATCAAGGCTACCATTCTGATACATCAAATGAGGCACACAATCCTCTGGTATTATCTGTTGAAAAACATAGTAATAACTTCATAGTTAGCAATGATGTACTAGTTTTAGAAGTATGCAAAAGATGCACGGATGTCGTAATAGTAAGAAATCTTACCAGGGTATCTCCATAGTAGTTACCGTAGTTCAACACGTGCACTAGTGGCACGTATTGACCATAATGTGGAGGAGTTTTACAATAGATATTGTAATTTTCAAGATCAGTACAAAATCCGACCAGATGAGTTTTCTCCTTATAAGTTAACTCAGAGCCATAGGTGTAGTAGGTTCTGTCTACCATGTTCCGCACATTGTCTGAACAATCAAAATAAGCTGTCAACTATTTTGAAATGAACAATATAAATTAGCTAATAACTATGTTTGAGAAACTCACATAGCGGTAGAATTGGAGGCGTATCAACAAGGACCAAATGTCCATATTGTCTTGCTCGATGTCAGGATCACCAAGATCCATGGTGACAAGCATACCCTCATCAAAACCATACATCTTGCAAAATGCTTCCCAATTTTTGCAACCAAAATGGGTTACGCTCTCAGAATTATACATATTTACTTCAAAATCTATATCATGATGGGTCCTTAGGTGAATTTTCTTTGTTTCCATACTTTCATGGTCTTCAAAACCCATCCTCTTCAAGACGTAGCGTCTTGCATGGCATGGGATAAGCTAGTCGAATTGTAAAAGATGAAAAGTACATGTTGAAATAGTTGAAGTCGTGCTTAATTACGAAAAAATAACACTTGTCGTCGTTGCGTACCGTTTCAACATCGAAGGTCTCCTCCAGCTTAATACCGAAGCGCCGATCTTCGTCCAGGTGAGGCCTGTCGCACAGACCTCGGTCGTCGTGGCACCAGTCGCACTCCCACGGGAGACTTTCGTCGTCCGAGTACGACATTTCCTATGTTCATAATTCAAATATTAAACGTCTACAATTAAATATATGTACTAAAAAACCTAAGTTAGATCATTATTATTCATCACGGGTTGACTATCGGTTTGTCGAGTCTTTTCTTGAAAACTCTTAGCTCACGTGGTGTATACATTCGACCGTTGGTGATGGTCGCTCCTCCATTTGTCCCCGAGTGCATTACACCAAAATGTCTAGCACACGGGAACAAAGGAGAAGCGACCCCCACGACAACAGTCGGGATTCTTCGTCCTCTAATATATATATGGTGGAACTCTCCCTCACTGATTCCTCTCTGACATTTCCGACCGTCGGTGATGGTAGCTCCTTCCTTTCGTTCCCGAGTGCATTACACCAAATTTTCTAGCACACGGGAACGAAGGAGAAGCTACCCCCACGACAACAGTCGGGATTCTTCGTCCTCTCATATATGGTGGAGACTCAATAGACTTAAAGTCAACCCGAAATATCGTTTAATTATCTTTCTAAAACCGGTTCGTGGCTGGTCTCACCTCGAGGTCGGAGGGGGTCGGTGACGGGGACGACTGCGGGGATGATGGAGGGGGGCTCCTAGATTTCTGCGAAAACAAAAACCCTATAAGCTATCAACTAATCATATGCATACGCCTTGCATAGTGCTCTCCAATTTTAGCATTCAAAGTAGGAGTAGTTTTCCAATTTGAGCATTCAATAAGCAAAATCAAATCACAAAATAAAGTAGTATTCAAATTAGGATGCATTCAATTATAAGCAAAACTACATCATCTCCATGCGTCCGTACATCGTCGAATATTATCACTAATACACCTCGAATACTATCATACATATCGCCAGTACAGCTAGAACCGTAGCGCCCGACGGGTATCGGCGCGGGCGGTGGACACCCAAAGGGAAGGAACCATCACAGGATCATAGCTCCAGTGAGATCCCTGAAGAACCTGCCAGGTATTGTCGAACCTGCCCTCCGACGCAACAATGTAGCGACAGACGTGCTAGTCCTCCTCGCTGACACGGTGACGTACCACCTCCGCGGTGTCTGGAAGCCTCGGCACCGTCACTGGCCCACGCGACCGCCACCAAACAAAGATCGGGTCAACAACGGGCTGGCTCCTCACCAACCTACGCCCCCCGGAAGGTAGCACCTCCCAAAACCAGCCAGGCGGAGCCCAGTCCCGGACATGGCCCCTCTGATCAAGCCAGCCTCCTCCGCCGAGTCAACGACGAGGATGCGGGATTGGCATCGTCGACGTCGATGCGGGAATAATTGCTTTAACTAAAAAAATAAACTAGTTCTATTAATTTTCTTGCTAAAAATAAACTACTTCTATATATAGTAAAATAAAGTAGTTTTATTAAATAAACTTGTTCAACTACTAAGCACTTACTATAAATAAAATAAAGTAGTACTTACTAAAAACAAACTACTTCAACATATAGTAAAATAAAGTAGTTTTATTAAATAAACTTGTTCAACTACTAAGCACTTACTATAAATAAAATAAAGTAGTACTTACTAAAAATAATCTACTTCTATATATAGTAAAATAAAGTAGTTTTATTAAATCAACTAGTTCAACTACTAAGCGCTAACCTAAAATCAAGTAGTACTTACTAATTTACTTTTTCCTCTACACTAACCTAAAATGCACTAACCTAAATAAAAAATTAATACATATATGAAAAAAACATATATAAACAAAAAAAATGCTATGAACATTATATTCATACATACATAGCCACATCCATTCATCATATAGCTACCCCATACATATATACATTATATATATATATGAAAAAATGTAATGAACAAAAAAATAATACACATTATATGAAAAAAGCACTGAACAGAGCCGTGGCGGTGGCGGCTCACATCGGGGGCGGCCGGCGAGGGCGACGGCGGGGGCGGCGAGGGCGTCGGCGACGGCCACGGTGGGGGGCGCGGGCCGGGGCAGGGGCGTGGCCGGCGACGACGGCGACGGTGGGGGCAGGGGCGCGGCCGGGCGTGCTCGGGGGCGGCAGAGGGCGACGACGTGGGTGGCGGACGTCGTCGGCGTGGGCTCGGGGGCGGCGGACGGCTTCGGCGTGGGCTCGGGGGCACGGGCGACGGCGATGGCGGCGGGGCGGCCTTGCGGTGTCAAGGAGGTCGGCGTCGTCGGGGGCAACTGGCGATGAAATTCTGAATTTTCGCCAAGTGTTTCTTATATGAAAGGCTTTGGTCCCGGTTCGTCGCACCAACCGGGACCAACGCCACCTTTAGTCCCGGTTGGTGCCACCAACCGGGACCAACAACCTCTTTTCAGCAGGCCAAAGGGCGGGAAGCGGCGGCCTTTGGTCCCGGTTGGTGGCACCAACCGGGACTAAAGGGTTGGCATTGGTACCGGTTGGCGCCACGAACCGGTACCAATGCACACCTTTAGTCTCGATTGGTGCCACCAACCGGGACCAAAGGCCTTGTGCTGCTGCGCCCGCGTCGAAAGTTTAGTCCCACCTCGCTAGTTGAGAGGGGCGCGCAGTGGTTTATAAGCCCCACTGCCGCACCCCTCTCGAGCTCCTCTCCATTGCAGGCTTACGGGCCTAATTGTCACTGCTATGCCTGATGGGCTTACTGGGCCTTCTGCGGGCCTGAATCCTGGCCCATTGATGGGTTTCTAGTCGTATTCAGGACGTGGTGGCCCAGTAGGTGGCATATTTTTTTTTGCCTTTTTTTGTTTTCTTTTTTGCTTTATTTATTTTGTTTTGTTTCTACTTACAACAAAAACTTATTTATTTTATTTTATTTTGTTTCTAATTACTTATTTATTTTACTTTATGATAATTCTTTTTGCTATTAAAGTTTCTATCAAAAAAAGTTCTTTATGAAAATTCTTTTTGCTTTTAATGATTTTGAACAGAAAATACTTCGATAATTTTAGTTGCATCAGTTTTATATGATTTTAGTTTCAATAATACTAGAGGTTTCTTATAATGTTTTGAACAGAAAATACTTTGTTAATTTTAGTTTCATAAATTTTATTAAAGTTTATTTTATTTTGTTTCTACTTATATATTTTAATAAAGTTTATATTATTTTGTTTCTAATTACTTATTTATTTTATTTGTTATTTTTCATGCACCATTTTTCATGCATTTACTAATTATTTTCAGCTATAAGACCCTAAAATTGAAAAGCATTTCAAATAAACTCTGAAAAGGTTGAAAGTTGGCATGGTATCATCATTTCATCCACATAGCATGTGCAAGAAAGTTGAGAGGGTTACGGCAAAAACTGGATGCACTTCGTGTACAAAACGGACAATCTCTTTCAAAGTATCAGGATTTCATATGGAAACTCGTCTGTTACAAAGGGATTTCATTTTTTATAACTTATTTGAACTCCTGACTTTTTGTGTGTTCAAAATGCACCATTCAAAGACACATTATCATTTTTCAATCCTTTCTGACTTCATTTGTTATTTTTCATGCATTTACTAATTATTTTGAGCTATAAGACCCTAAAATTGAAAAGCATTTCAAATGAACTCTGAAAAGGTTGAAAGTTGGCATGGTATCATCATTTCATCCACATAGCATGTGCAAGAAAGTTGAGAGGGTTACGGCAAAAATTGGATGCACTTCGTGTACAAAACGGACAATCTATTTCAAAGTATCAGAATTTCATACGGAGACTCATCTGTTACAAAGGGATTTCATTCTTTAAAACTTATTTGAACTCCTGACTTTTTGTGTGTTCAAAATGCACCATTCAAAGCCACATCATCATTTTTCAATCCTTTCTGACTTCATTTGTTATTTTTCATGCATTTACTAATTATTTTGAGCTATAAGACCCTAAAATTGAAAAGCATTTCAAATGAACTCTGTAAAGGTTGAAAGTTGGCATGGTATCATCATTTCATCCACATAGCATGTGCAAAAAAGTTGAGAGGGTTACGGCAAAAACTGGATGCACTTCATGTACAAAACGGACAATCTCTTTCAAAGTATCAGGATTTCATACGGAAACTCGTCTGTTACAAAGGGATTTCATTTTTTAAAACTTATTTGAACTCCTCACTTTTTGTGTGTTCAAAATGCACCATTCAAAGCCACATCATCATTTTTCAATCCTTTCTGACTTCATTTGTTATTTTTCATGCATTTACTAATTATTTTGAGCTATAAGACCCTAAAATTGAAAAGCATTTCAAATGAACTCTGAAAAGGTTGAAAGTTGGCATGGTATCACCATTTCATCCACATAGCATGTGCAAGAAAGTTGAGAGGGTTACGGCAAAAACTGGATGCACTTCGTGTACAAAACGGACAATCTCTTTCAAAGTATCAGGATTTCATACGGAAACTCATCTGTTACAAAGGGATTTCATTTTCTTGAACTTATTTGAACTCCAGACTTTTTGTGTGTTCAAAATGAACCATTCAAAGCAGAGACTGATTTTGAATGGTGCATATTCAACACACAAAAAGTCTGTAAAGATCGCCAACCCCAACATAAAAAAATGAGCATAGATGCGCCTATAGAGAGAATTCAACCTAAATTCATAATAAATTTCTATGAATTTCAGAGAAATTCACTCTAAATTTAGGTCAAATTCCCTGTATAAGGGCATCTATTTTCATTTTGAGAGGAGCTCAACAAGGCAGAGAGGGACGGGCTTATAAACCGGTGTGAGCGCCCTTCGGTTGGCGAGGTGGGACTAAACTCTGACCGCAACGAGGACCAACCCTTTAGTCCCGGTTTGTGGCACAAACCGGGACTAATGGTCATGGGCCAGGGGCGAGGCGCATTGGTCCCGGTTCGTGCGTGGAACCGGGACCAAAAGGTCCAGACGAACCGGGACCAGTGGCCCACGTGGCCCGGCCGGCCCCCTGGGCTCACGAACCGGGACAGTTGCCTCCTTTGGTCCTAGTTCGTGAGCGAACTGGGATTAATGGTATTACGAGGGCCGAACCAATGCCCTGTTTCTAGTAGTGGGGCGAGGCATCGAAACCCAATCATTTCCATAGGTATGTACATCCCACACGGTGAATCCCAGAAATCATTTCCGTAGGTATGTACATCCCACACGGTGAATCCCAGAAAATCATTTCCGTAGGTATGTACATCCCACACAGTTCTTTGTGTGGAAACGTTTGTGCAAGGTGGCCTAACGCAAACAGTTCGCTGCCGAAAGCCGTGTGTGATTGTTAGTTGATCGAACACGCCTACTTTCTAGAAACCGTGCGGGTTGTTTGAGTTCATCGCCCACGGTGCTGTCTGAGTAACCGTTTGCAATAGAAAACCCCAATAAGCAGGGTAATTAGCCTATTATTGATAATCCATGTACTAATCAAACTGATATTTCTTATAAAACATGCCAGATATTTCATATCCGTATAAAAGCAACCAGGATTTCATAATCGAATTACATCAGATAGCTTCGGCACTCAGTTACGCCATTACACAACAGCACCAAGTTTCACATGCAGCATCAAAAACCTTTGGAAAGTAGCATCATACACTATAAATAGACAGATGAATCTCATCTGGGAAACTGCAGAAGCGGAAGGCAAATATTGAGCCTTCAGTGATGTTGAATGTCCTTGCAACTTTAGGCCAGTGGCTATGGATAATTGCCCACCCAACCTTTGTCCTCTTCAGCAAGACTTCAATATTGTACCGTGGGTGTTGAATGAATACCTTCCTCGCCTCTTGACCATGCAGGTGGTTTGAGAGGTAATCATCGGTGAACTGCTTTGAAAAGTACTGAAAACAAAGCTATGCATAAATCGCTGTTGTAAATTTTGAAATGGCGCAAGGGGCAAAAAAATGGTAAAAGAGTTGGCACCATACTATAGTTGACTGATGTCTTCTTCATTATGCAACCAAAGATCTTGCTGTTATTCGTCACAAGTTTTTTCATCCTAACAATCTTTCTGAGTTTCTTGACTTGACTGATATTCATAGACATCTCATTTCCCCATATGCAAAATGGGTCGAACAGTGGGTCTAAGCCTCTGACGGCAGGACCTACATGTGCAAGACCAAATTGTAAGAAACCTAAATATTAAAATGATTCCTGCAACTGCACAATAATGTGCTATTAGCCAAAGGACCCTGCTTGAACAAACCTCGATGGTAAACCGCAGTGTCTCCCATTGTTTCCCTGCAACACACATAAGGAAGATCTTGATCAGGTTAACTGAGAGTTGCCATACTATCAGTAGAATATGTATTGAGTACAACCAAATTTGATTGGTGTCACATGCATAACAATACAAAATTGTACCCACAGCAAATGAAAATCAAATTGCAGAACTGAACCAAACAGTTAAATGGACAGCAGACCAAATGAACCAAAATAGTTAACTGAGCACGACATTGCAGAATAGAAACATGTGCTAGAAGATAAGACAGTTAACAAAACAAATAATGCTTGAGAACAATACTACGAAATGTAGCAATTGTTGGACCAAAGTGTTAACTGAACATTACATTTCAGAGGACCAAACTGTTAACTGAACATCAGATTGCATACTAACATTACAGAGGACAAATCACTAGAAGGCACTGGCAGTGGCCTCGAGAAAACATCACAAACTGTATTTTAAAGTAGACAGCCGCGCGACGGTGTCGACGGTGGCCTCGAAGACGAGGTGCTCCTCCAAGATCTGGTGGTCGACACGCATGTCAGCCATAGCGACCTCGTTCGCGTGTGCGGCCGCATGCTACTCAGCTCCACGTTATACTGCGTGTAAAATGGCTATGGGCGGTGCTTAATTGGAGGAGGGGGCAGTGATTTCGGTGGAAGGTGTCGCTCCGTCAGTTGGGGCATGTGAGACAGGAAAGGAGGAGGATGGCGTGGGTGGGGTGTGGATTACCTGACCATATCGACGAGGCCGCGCAGCAAGAAGAAGGGTCGGCGGCGAGGAGGCCACGCAGCAAGAAGAAGGGTCGCCGACGAGGAGGCGGCACTGCAAGAAGAAGGGTCGCCAGCGAGGGGGCGGCGCTGCAAGAAGAAGGGTAGTCGGCGAGGAGGCGACACTACAAGAAGAAGGGTCGTCGGCGAGGAGGCTGAGCTGCCAGTAAGCAGCAGTGAAGGTTTGAACTTGGAAAGCAAGGAGGAACAGTGGAAATGTGGCTTTTGGTAGGAGGGAGGGGGCGGGGAGATAGATATTTCCGCGGTGGCCAAAAAGTTTCGCTCGGTGCCGCGAGAAACTGGCGCGCAAGTGTGGTTCAAGCGGGGGCGGTGGACTGTAGACGACGAAGCTTCCCTCGTAAGCCAGAAAAGACGATGCGCCAAGGTATTTTATATCGCATTCCACACGATTCTTTCTAGTAAACTGTTTGTGGTATACCTGATTTTTTCATTGTGTTTTGAAAGATAAAATGGTGTTACGGAGGGAAAGGATGGTGTTTGAATTGCTAGAACATTTACGTATAATGAACATGCAACTAGTACATGAGTGTCGTGTTTAAATTTGGAATTATTCCAGGTTCGTTTGGCATTTTTATGCATTAATTGAGTTTCTGGTCATTTAATGTGCATAATTCAAATTTGAACTACAAGCACATGCTCCAATGCACCAAAGTTTGCTGAAAATTCACATGTGTGTCTTTCGATAAATTTATAGGTCCCATGCAAGAAATGAGAATAAAATTCAAACATCTGGGTATCGTGGCTCGGCCGGAATGATTGAGAAACTTGGTTTTTTAATTCCTGTAAATCCAAAACACGACTGAAAATCATGAAACCTGGCATGGTGTCTTGACATGGCACCAACATGCTGCAGTAAATTTTTTGGCCGAATTGGGACAAGCTTTGGTGTAAGCTTCTTGCAAACCGGAGCTTCCCTCAAGAAGGCCCCTGGTTCCGAGAGGGAACGTGTCACCTCCGTGTGCGAAACGACATACGTACACTGCCTTCTCCCGCCTTAATTTTTTTTACACAGGCAGATTAGACCAAATAGAAGCATCGCGCTAAATTTTAGAATTATTCCGTGTTTGTTCGTCCTTTTTTATACATTAATTGAGTTTCTGTGCATTTAGTGTGCATAATTCAAATTTGAACTACAAGCACGTGCTCTAGTGCACCAAAGTTTGAAAATTCACATGTGTGTTCTTGGGTGAATTTCTAGGTCCCATGCAAGAGATGGGAGTGAAATTCAAACATCTGGGCGTTGTGGCTCGGCCGGAAAGATTGACAAACTTGGTTTTTTAATTCCTGTAATTCCAAAACACGTTTGAAAATCATGAAAGTTGGCATGGTCTCATGACATGGCACGAACATGCTGCGGCAATTTTTTGGCTGAATTGGGACAAGCTTTAGTGTAGGCTTCTTGCAAACCAGAGCTTCCCTCAAGAGAGCTCGTGGTTCCGAGAGGGGCGTGTCACCTCCGTGTGCGAAACGACATACGTACACTGCCTTCTCCCGCCTTAATTTTTTTACACGGCCAGATTAGACCAAATAGAAGTACCATGCTAAATTTTGGAATTATTCCGGACTCATTTTGCCTTTTTTATATTAATTGAGTTTCTGGGCATTTAATGTGCATAATTCAAATTTGAACTACAAGCACATGCTCCAGTGCATCAAAGTTGTTTGAAAAATCACATGTGTGTCCTTGGGTGAATTTTTAGGTCCGATGCAAGAGATGAGAGTGAAATTCAAACATCTGAGCGTCGTGGCTCGGCCGGAAAGATTGAGAAACTTGGTTTTTTAATTCCTGTTATTCCAAAACACGCTTGAAAATCATGAAACTTGGCATGGTCTCATGACATGGCACCAACATGATGCGGCAATTTTTTTGGCCGAATTGGGACAAACTTTGGTGTAGGCTTCTTGCAAACCGGAGCTTCCCTCAAGAAGGCTCGTGGTTCCGAGAGGGAACGTGTCACCTCCGTGTGCGAAACGACATACGTACACTGCCTTCTCCCGCCTTAATTTTTTTACACAGCCATATTAGACCAAATAGAAGTACCGTGCTAAATTTTGGAATTATTTCGGGCTCGTTTCGCCTTTTTTATACATTATTTGAGTTTCTGGGCATTTAATGTGCATAATTCAAATTTGAACTACAAGCACATGCTCTAGTGCACCAAAGTTGTTTGAAAAATCACATGTGTGTCCTTGGGTGAATCTCTAGGTCCCATGCAAGAGATGGGAGTGAAAATCAAACATCTGGGTGTCGTGGCTCAGCCGGAAAGATTGAGAAACTTGGTTTTTAATTCCTGTAATTCCAAAACACGCCTGAAAATCATAAAGCTTGGCATGGTCTCATGACATGGCATCAACATGCTGCGGTATTTTTTTGGCCGAATTGGGACAAGCTTTGGTATAGGCTTCTTGCAAACCGGAGCTTCCCTCAAGAAGGCTCATGGTTCCGAGAGGGAACGTGTCACCTCCGTGTGCGAAACGACATACGTACACTGCCTTCTCCCGGCTTAATTTTTTTACACAGCCAGATTAGACCAAATAGAAGTACCGTGCTAAATTTTGGAATTATTCCGGCCTCGTTTCGCCTTTTTATACATTAATTGAGTTTCTAGGCATTTAATTGCCATAATTCAAATTTGAACTACAAGCACATGCTCCAGTGCACCAAGGTTGTTTGAAAAGTCACATGTGTGTCCTTGGGTGAATTTCTAGGTCCGATGCAAGAGATGGGAGTGAAATTCAAACATCTGAGAGTCGTGGCTCGGCCAGAAAGATTGAGAAACTTGGTTTTTTAATTCCTATAATTCTAAAACACGCCTGAAAATCATGAAACTTGGCATGATCTCATGACATGGCACCAACATGCTACAGTAATTTTTCTGTCCGATTTGTGAAGTCCCACACATTAACAATCAAAAAGTCATTTTGGAACAAGTGCTGTCACGTTACAAATCGGAAACACAAGTATTATTGAAACCGTGGGCGTTCGACTTACCAATTACGTGCGGCCACGCGTTCCTTTTTTTATTGGCTAGGAGGTGTCGTGCGGGGTAGCTATTTGAGTACGGGAGGCGTGCGATCAGACCCCTGCGCGTGCTCATCGAGAGGAGAGCCCTTTGACCGCTACCCGCCGCGCACCTCCCTCCCAACATCTCCATTAATGGCGCCCGATCACCTGTTCTATGGCGTGACTATATGTCTCACTGGACTGAGATTTAAGAGAGAAAAATGAAAATCTGAAAAGAAAGTTTTGCACGGATCTTGATGTAAGATCCGACGGACCTATATAGCATTGACTACGACTTATAGCAAGCATGATGAATATAAGGACGATGACAGTGGATAATAATTGTCTTACATATTTAAAAACATAATTTAAAAAAGCCACATACGGCAACGCCTGAAATACACAAGGGCAAAAGAAGAAGGAAGACAACGATCTGGCTCGCTGATCTCTACTTTCTTGATGCGTTGCTGCAGGCCGTGGGAACTAGTCTCCGCGGCGAGCGGCGACGAGCTCTTTCTTGTCCTCAAGATGCTGGTTGAGAGCATCCACGGATTCCTCCACCAGCCTTCTGTGCTCGTTGCGCAGCATGGCATTCTCGTCCATAAGTTTCCCGACGATGATGCCGGTCCTCTTCAACAAGGCAGTGGTCTGCTCCTACTGCTCCGCACTTCCGACGATCTTCGCCCTCAGCAGGTCGCGCTCGGCCCGGAGCTTCGCATTGCTCTCATTTAGTTGCCGGGTGACGTCGGTAGACTGTTCAAACGAGGCTTGCAGGTCATCCTGGAACCTCGCCCACCTGGAGATCTGCTCCATTTGCCTAAGGACGAGGGCACACATGCGCCTGTAAGAGTCCTCGCCTGCCTGCGAGGTATTTTCCCAGGACGCCGCGGCAAGGGAGGACATCTCTGCTGCATTCGCGGCACGGCGGGACATCTCTTCTACTTCCGCGGCGCGACCGGACTAGTCTGCTGCATCGACGGCACGGCGGGTCTTCCGTGCTGCTTTGGCGGCGCGGCGGGACCTCTCTGCTGCTACGGCCATGCGGCGGGACATGTTGGCTGCTATCGTGGCGAGGTGGGACATCTCTGTGCTCCCGCTTCCGGGCTCGCCTCTCCCTGGTGGCAATCTCTCGACCCAGAACTCACGCTGGCCATGGCGGACGCAAGAGAACGATGATGAATGACTTGTTTGTTTTTTCCTTTTTGTGGATGAGGAGTTGAGGAGGAATGTGCAGTCATCTTGAAGTAGTAGTATTTATAACTGCGTAGTAATACACTCCTAAGTGGGAAACCGTTTAGGTTTTGATCGGTGTGAAGAGGTTTGCAATTTGGAATGTGACGGGACACATCCTCAAAATTTACTTACGGTTATAACTGTGGCACTATTCCTGGAAGGCGTAATGTGGGCACGTACGCCTTCTCGGCCGCGTACGTGGCGTTTGCACCATAGGGTGCACCGCAATAGGCAATGTCAGCACACGTCTTTTAATTAGAATGGGTGTGCCCGTCTAGCGCACACACGTTGATCTATCTAACTGTTTCAGTTTGTTGTGGCTAATCGCAAACAGTTCATCCATGTGAAGTGTATGCCATCAATCGCACACACTTTGATCTGGCTTACCCGTTTGTGTTCTGTTGGCTAATCGCAAACAGTTAATCCTTCTGAAGCGCATGCCCTCAATCACACACACCTTGATCTGGCTGACCGTTTCTTTTGTGTTGCCTAATCACAAATAGTTCATCCGAGTGAACCGTATGCTGTATATCGCACACACCTTCATCTGGCTACCCGTTTCTTTTATGGTGCCTAATCACAAACAGTTCATCCGAGTGAACCGTATGCTCTATATCGCACACGCCTTCATCAGGCTACCCGTTTCTTTTGTTCCTCCTCATCGCAAACAGTTCATTGGACTGAACCGTATGCCCTGGATCGCACACGCAACTAAAATCTGAACCGTGTTTGATGCATCCTCCATTGCAAACGTTTTGCACCTTTTTTGACGTTTTTTTACATCCCCATTTGTGATTGATGCATCGCACAGAGTTTCGTGAAAGGGTCTCTGATCATAGTGTCGCGTTAGCAGCATCCTACAGTAGTGAAGGGCAAGCTTGATGCTGGCGCCAACTCGTCCCATGCACCGCCTCCACCTCCACAGCCGCCATCCTAGTCAGCTGATACGTCTCCAACGTATCTATAATTTTTGATTGCTCCATGCCATATTATCTACCGTTTTGGACATTATTGGGCTTTATTATCCACTTTTATATTATTTTTGGGACTAACCTATTAACCGGAGGCCCAGCCCAGAATTGCTATTTTTTTGCCTATTTCAGAGTTTCGCAGAAAAGGAATATCAAACGGAGTCCAAACGGAATGAAACCTTCGGGAACGTGATTTTTAGGAAGAATATGATCTAGGAGACTTGGACCCTACGTCAAGAAACAAAAGAGGAGGCCACGAGGGAGGGGGGTGCGCCCACCCCCCAGGGCGCGCCCTCCACCCTCGTGGGCCCCCTGTTGCTCCACCGACGTACTCTACGTACCCCCAAACGATCAGATACGGAGCCAAAAACCTAATTCCACCGCCGCAACCTTCTGTACCCACGAGATCCCATCTTGGGGCCAGTTCCGGAGCTCCGCCGGAGGGGGCATCCATCACGGAGGGCTTCTACATCAACACCATAGCCTCTTCGATGAAGTGTGAGTAGTTTACCTCAGACCTTCGGGTCCATAGTTAGTAGCTAGATGGCTTCTTCTCTCTTTTTGGATCTCAATACAATGTTCCCCCCCTCTCTCGTGGAGATCTATTCGATGTAATCTTCTTTTTGCGATGTGTTTGTTGAGACCGATGAATTGTGGGTTTATGATCAAGATTATCTATGAACAATATTTGAATCTTCTCTGAATTCTTTTATGTATGATTGGTTATCTTTGCAAGTCTCTTCGAATTATCAGTTTGGTTTGGCCTACTAGATTGATCTTTCTTGCAATGGGAGAAGTGCTTAGCTTTGGGTTCAATCTTGCGGTGTCCTTTCCCAGTGATAGTAGGGGCAGCAAGGCACGTATTGTATTGTTGCCATCGAGGATAACAAGATGGGGTTTTTATCATATTGCATGAATTTATCCCTCAACATCATGTCATCTTGCTTAAGGCGTTACTCTATTTTCATGAACTTAATACTCTAGATGCATACTGGATAGCGGTCGATGAGTGGAGTAATAGTAGTAGATGCAGGCAGGAGTCGGTCTACTTGTCTCGGACGTGATGCCTATATACATGATCATACCTAGATATTCTCATAACTATGCTCAATTCTGTCAATTGCTCAACAGTAATTCATTCACCCACCGTAAAATACTTATGCTCTTGAGAGAAGCCACTAGTGAAACCTATGGCCCCCGGGTCTATCTTCATCATATTAATCTTCCAACACTTAGTTATTTCCTTTGCTTTTTTACTTTGCTTTTATTTTACTTTGCATCTCTATCACAAAAATACCAAAAATATTATCTTATCATATCTAACAGATCTCACTCTCATAAGTGACCGTGAAGGGATTGACAACCCCTTATCGCGTTGGTTGCGAGGAGTTATTTGTTTTGTGTAGGTACGAGGGACTGGCGCGTAGCCTCCTACTGGATTGATACCTTGGTTCTCAAAAACTGAGGGAAATACTTACGCTACTTTGCTGCATCACCCTTTCCTCTTCAAGGAAAATCCAACACAGTGCTCAAGAGGTAGCAAGAAGATTTCTGGCGCCGTTGCCGGGGAGGTCTATGCAAAAGTCAACATACCAAGTACCCATCACAATCCCTTATCTCCCGCATTACATTATTTGCCATTTGCCTCTCGTTTTCATCTCCCCCACTTCACCCTTGCCGTTTTATTCGCCCTCTCTTTTTCGTTTGCCTCTTTTTGCCCGTCTCTTGTTTGCTCGTGTGTTGGATTGCTTGCTTGTCACGATGGCTCAAGATAATACCAAATTGTGTGACTTTACCAATACCAACAATAATGATTTCCTTAGCACTCCGATTGCTCCTCTTACCAATACTGAATCTTGTGAAATCAATGCTGCTTTGTTGAATCTTGTCAAGAAAGATCAATTCGCCGGCCTTCCTAGTGAAGATGCCGCTACTCATCTAAATAGCTTCGTTGATTTGTGTGATATGCAAAAGAAGAAAGATGTTGATAATGATATTGTTAAATTGAAGCTATTTCCTTTTTCGCTTAGAGATCGTGCTAAAGCTTGGTTTTCGTCTTTGCCTAAAAATAGTATTGATTCTTGGAACAAGTGCAAAGATGCCTTTATCCCTAAGTATTTTCCTCCCGCTAAGATCATCTCTCTTAGAAATGATATTATGAATTTTAAGCAACTAGATCATGAACATGTTGCACAAGCTTGGGAAAGGATGAAATTAATGATACGTAATTGCCCCACTCATGGTTTGAATTTGTGGATGATCATACAAAATTTTTATGCCGGATTGAATTTTGCTTCTAGAAATCTTTTAGATTCGGCCGTGGGAGGCACTTTTATGGAAATCACTTTAGGAGAAGCTACTAAACTCCTAGATAATATTATGGTTAATTATTCTCAATGGCACACTGAAAGATCTACTAATAAAAAAGTGCATGTGATAGAAGAAATTAATGTTTTGAGTGGAAAGATGGATGAACTTATGAAATTATTTGCTACTAAGAGTGTTTCTTCTAATCCTAATGATATGCCTTTTTCTACTTTGATTGAGAATAATAATGAATCCATGGATGTGAATTTTGTTGGTAGGAATAATTTTGGTAACAACGCGTATAGAGGAAACTTTAATCCTAGGCCTTATCCTAGTAATTCCTCTAATAATTATGGTAATTCCTACAAAAACTCTTATGGAAATTTTAATAAGATGCCCTCTGAAATTAGAGACTAGTGTTAAAGAGTTTAGGAATTCACAAAAGAATTTCAATGCTTTGCTTGAGGAAAAATTTCTTAAAGTTGATGAATTGGCTAGGAACGTTGATAGAATTTCTCTTGATGTTGATTCTTTAAAGCTTAGATCTATTCCTCCTAAGCATGATATCAATGAATCTCTCAACGCCATGAGAATTTCCATTGATGAGTGCAAAGAAAGAACCGCTAAGATGCGTGCTAAGAAAGATTGCTTTATAAAAGCGTGTTCTTCAAATTTCTATGAAAATAAAGATGAAGATCTAAAAGTTATTGACGTGTCCCCTATTAAATCTTTGTTTTGCAATATGAATCTTGATAATGATGGGACTGAATATGATCCACTTTTACCTAGAGGGCGTTCCAAAAATTTGAAGTTTTTAGATCTTGATGCTAAAATTGATAAAAGTGGGATTGAAGAGATTAAAACCCTAGATGTTGCTAAACCCACTATTTTGGATTTCAAGGAATTTAATTATGAAAATTGCTCTTTGATTGATTGTATTTCCTTGTTGCAATCCGTGCTAAATTCTCCCCATGCTTATAGTCAAAATAAAGCGTTTACTAAACATATCGTTGATGCCTTGATGCAATCTTATGAAGAAAAGCTTGAGTTGGAAGTTTCTATCCCTAGAAAACTTTATGATGAGTGGGAACCTACTATTAAAATTAAGATCAAGGATCATGAGTTCTATGCTTTGTGTGATTTGGGTGCTAGTGTTTCCACTATTCCCAAAACTTTGTGCGATTTGCTAGATTTCCGCGATTTTGATGATTGCTCTCTAAACTTGCACCTTGCGGATTCAACTATTAAGAAACCTATGGGAAGAATTAATGATGTTCTTATTGTTGCGAATAGGATTAAGTGCCCGTAGATTTTATCGTTCTTGATATAGATTGCAATCCTTCATGTCCTATTATTCTCGGTAGACCTTTCCTTAGAACAATTGGTGCAATTATTGATATGAAGGAAGGGAATATTAGATTCCAATTTCCATTAAAGAAAGGCATGGAACACTTCCCTAGGAAGAAAATAAAATTACCATATGAATCTATCATGAGAGCCACTTATGGATTGCCTACCAAAGATGGCAATACCTAAGATCTATCCTTGCTTTTATGCCTAGCTAGGGGCGTTAAAACGATAGCGCTTGTTGGGAGGCAACCCAATTTTATTTTTAGTTTTTTTGCTTTTTGCTTCTGTTTAGGAATAAATATTTGTTCTAGCCTCTGGTTAGATTTGTTTTTATGTTTTAATTAGTGGCTGTGCCAAGTTAAACCTATAGGATCTTCTTGGATGATAGTTATTTGATCTTGCTGTAATTTCCAGAAACTTTCTGTTCACGAAAACAATTGTTAAAAATCACCATAACGTGATAAAATAGTGATTCCAATTGCTGCTGATCAATAAAAAAATTGCCTAGGTCTTCCTATTTTGGCTGATGTTTTGGAGTTCCAGACGTTTGCGTTAGTTACAGATTACTACAGACTGTTCTGTTTTTTACAGATTCTGTTTTTCGTGTGTTGTTTGCTTATTTTGATGAATCTATGGCTAGTAAAATAGTTTATAAACCATAGAGAAGTTGGAATACAGTAGGTTTAACACCAATATAAATAAAGAATGAGTTCATTACAGTACCTTGAAGTGGTCTTTTGTTTTCTTTCGCTAACCGAGCTCACGAGATTTCTGTTGAGTTTTGTGTTGTGAAGTTTTCAAGTTTTGGGTGAAAGATTTTTGATGGATCATGGAAAAAGGAGTGACAAGAGCCTAAGCTTGGGGATGCCCATGGCACCCCCAAGATAATCTAAGGACACCATAAAGCCAAAGCTTGGGGATGCCCCGGAAGGCATCCCCTCTTTCGTCTACTTCCATCGGTAACTTTACTTGTAGCTATATTTTTATTCACCACATGATATGTGTTTTGCTTGGAGCGTCTTGTATGATTTGAGTATTTGCCTTTTAGTTCACCACAATCATCCTTGCTGTACACACCTTTTGAGAGAGACATACATGATTTGGAATTTGTTAGAATACTCTATGCGCTTCGCTTATATCTTTTGAGTTATATAGTTTTGCTCTAGTACTTCACTTATATCTTTTAGAGCACAGTGATGGATTTGTTTTATAGAAACTATTGATCTCTCATGCTTCATTTAGATTATTTTGAGAGTCTTAAATAGCATGGTAATTTGCTTAAATAATACTAATATGCTTGGTATTCAAGAATAGTAAAAACTTTCTTATGAGTGTGTTGAATACTATGAGAAGTTTGATGCTTGATAATTGTTTTGAGATATGAAGATGGTGATATTAGAGTCATGCTAGTTGAGTAGTTGTGAATTTGAGAAATACTTGTGTTAAAGTTTGTGATTCCCATAGCATGCACGTATGGTGAACCGTTATGTGATGAAGTCGGAGCATGATTTATTTATTGATTGTCTTCCTTATGAGTGGCAGTCGGGGATGAGCGATGGTATTTTCCTACCAATCTATCCCCCTAGGAGCATGCGCGTAATACTTTGCTTTGATAACTTGTAGATTTTTGCAATAAGTATATGAGTTCTTTATGACTAATGTTGAGTCCATGGATTATACGCACCCTTCCTCTTTCCACCATTGCTAGCCTCTCTAATACCGCACACTTTTTCGCCGGTATCATACACTCACCATATACCTTCCTCAAAACAGCCACCATACCTACCTATTATGGCATTTCCATAGCCATTCTGAGATATATTGCCATGCAACTTTCCACCGTTCTGTTTATTATGACACGCTCCATTATTTTCATATTGCTTTGCATGATCATGTAGTTGACATCGTATTTATGGCAAAGCCACCGTTCATAATTCTTTCATACATGTCACTCTTGATTCATTGCATATCCCGGTACACTGCCGGAGGCATTCATATAGAGTCATATTTTGTTCTAAGTATCGAGTTGTAAGAAAATAAAAGTGTGATGATCTTCATTTTTAGAGCATTGTCCCAAGTGAGGAAAAGGATGATGGAGACTATGATTCCACCACAAGTCGGGATGAGACTCTGGACGAAAAAAAGAGGCCATAAAAAAAGAGAAAAGGCCCAAATAAAAAAATGAGAGAAAAAGAGAGAAGGGACAATGTTACTATCCTTTTACCACACTTGTGCTCCAAAGTAGCACCATGATCTTCATGATAGAGAGTCTCCTATGATATCACTTTCATATACTAGTGGGAATTTTTCATTATAGAACTTGGCTTGTATATTCCAATGATGGGCTTCCTCAAAATGCCCTAGGTCTTCGTGAGCAAGCGAGTTGGATGCACATGTTGGGGATCGTAGCAGAAATTAAAATTTTCTACGCATCACCAAGATCAATCTATGGAGTTTACTAGCAACGAGAGGGGAGGAGTGCATCTACATACCCTTGTAGATCGCGAGCAGAAGCATTCAAGAGAACGGGGTTGATGGAGTCGTACTCGTCGTGATCCAAATCACCGATGATCCAAGCGCCGAACGGACGGAGCGGTGACATCTCCCACGCCTTGATCCAGCAAGGAGGAGGGAGAGGTTGAGGAAGAAGGCTCCAACAGCAGCACGACGGCGTGGTGGTGGTGGAGTGACAGTTCTCCGGCAGGGCTTCGCCAAGCACACGCGGAGGAGGAGAGGTGTTGGGGAGGGGAGGGGTTGCGCCTTGGATGTGGTGCTGCAGCCATCCCCTCACCCCTCTATTTATAGGGAGAAGGGGGAAGGGGGCCGGCCCCTCTAGATGAGATCTAGAGGGGGGCGGCGGCCAAGGGGGGAGGGAGCTTGCCCCCCAAGCAAGGGGGGCGCCCCCCCTTTAGGGTTCCCCCCAAACCCTAGGCGCATGGGCCCTAGGGGGATTGGCACCTAGCCCACTAAGGGCTGGTTCCCTTCCACCTACAGCCCATAAGGCCCTCCGAGGCAGGTGGACCCTCCCGGTGGACCCCCAGAACCCCTCCGGTGGTCCCGGTACAATACCGGTATACCCCCGAATATTTCCGGTGACCGTATGGTGACTTCCCATATATAAATCTTTACCTCCGGACCATTCCGGAACTCCTCCTGACGTCCGGGGTCTCATCCGGGACTCCGAACAACATTCGGTAATCACATACAAACCTTCCTTATAACCCTAGCGTCATAGAACCTTAAGTGTGTAGACCCTACGGGTTCGGGAATCATGCAGACATGACCGAGACACCTCTCTAGCCAATAACCAACAGCGGGATCTGGATACCCATGTTGGCTCCCACATGTTCCACGATGATCTCATCGGATGAACCACAATGTCGAGGATTCAAGCAATCCCGTATACAATTCCCTTTGTCAATCGGTACTTTACTTGTCCGAGATTCGATCGTCGGTATCCCAATACCTCGTTCAATCTCGTTACCGGCAAGTCACTTTACTCGTTCTGTAATGCATGATCCCATGACTAACTACTTAGTCACATTGAGCTCATTATGATGATGCAATACCGAGTGGGCCCAGAGATACCTCTCCGTCATACGGAGTGACAAATCCCAGTCTCGATCCGAGCCAACCCAACAGACACTTTCGGAGATACCTGTAGTGCACCTTTATAGCCACCCAGTTACGTTGTGACGTTTGGTACACCCAAAGCATTCCTATGGTATCCGGGAGTTGCACGATCTCATGGTCTAAGGAAATGATACTTGACATTAGAAAAGCTTTAGCAAACAAACTACACGATCTAGTGCTATGATTAGGATTGGGTCTTGTCCATCACATCATTCTCCTAATGATGTGATCCCGTTATCAATGACATCCAATGTCCATGGTCAGGAAACCACAACCATCTATTGATCAACGAGCTAGTCAACTAGAGGCTCACTAGGGACATGTTATGGTCTATGTATTCACACATGTATTACGATTTCCGGATAACACAATTAAAGCATGAACAATAGACAATTATCATGAACAAGGAAATATAATAATAACCATTTTATTATTGCCTCGATAGCATATTTCCAACAGTCTCCCACTTGCACTAGAGTCAATAATCTAGTTACATTGTGATGAATCGTACACCCATAGAGTTCTGGTGTTGATCATGTTTCGCTTGTGGAAGAGGTTTAGTCAACGGATCTGCGACATTCAAATCCGTATGCAGTTTACAAATATCTATGTCTCCATTTTGAACATTTTCACGAATGGAGTTGAAGCGACGCTTGATGTGCCTGGTCTTCTTGTGAAATCTGGGCTCCTTGGCAAGGGCAATAGCTCCAGATTTGTCACAGAAAAGAGTCATCGGCCCCGATGCATTGGGAATAACTCCTAGGTCGGCAATGAACTCCTTCATCTAGATTGCTTCATGTGCTGCCTCCGAGGCTGCCATGTACTCCGCTTCACATTTGTGACTTAGAGTCATCCAGATCTGTGTCGAAGCTAGCATCGATGTAACCCTTTACGACGAGCTCTTCGTCACCTCCATAAACGAGAAACATATCCTTAGTCCTTTTCAGGTACTTCAGGATGTTCTTGACCGCTGTCTAGTGTTCCATGCCGGGATTACTGTGGTACCTTCCTACCAAACTTACGGCAAGGTTTACATCAGGTCTGGTACACAGCATGGCATACATAATAAACCCTATGGCCGAGGCATAGGGGACGACACTCATCTTTTCTCTATCATCTGCCGTGGTCGGGCATTGAGCCATGCTCAATCTCACACCTTGCAATACAGGCAAGAACCCCTTCTTGGACTGATCCATATTGAACTTCTTCAATATCTTGTCAAGGTATGTGCTCTGTGAAAGACCAATGAGGCGTCTTGATCTATCTCTATAGATCTTGATGCCTAATATTTAAGCAGCTTCTCCAAGGTCCTTCATTGAAAAACACTTATTCAAATAGGCCTTTATACTTTCCAAGAATTCTATATCATTTCCCATCAAAAGTATGTCATCCACATATAATATGAGAAATGCTACAGAACTCCCACTCACTTTCTTGTAAACACAGGCTTCTCCATAAGTCTGTGTAAACCCAAACGCTTTGATCATCTCATCAAAGCGAATGTTCCAACTCCGAGATGCTTGCACCAGCCCATAGATTGAGCGCTGGAGCTTGCATACTTTGTTAGCATTCTTAGGATCGACAAAACCTTCCGGCTGCATCATATACAACTCTTCCTTAAGGAAGCCGTTAAGGAATGCTGTTTTGACGTCCATTTGCCATATTTCATAATCGTAGAATGCGGCAATTGCTAACATGATTCGGACGGACTTCAGCTTCGCTACGGGTGAGAAGGTCTCATCGTAGTCAACTCCTTGAACTTGTCGATAACCCTTAGCGACAAGTCGAGCTTTATAGATGGTAACATTTCCATCCGCGTCTGTCTTCTTCTTAAAGATCCATTTATTTTCTATCGCTCGCCGATCATCGGGCAAGTCTGTCAAAGTCCATACTTTGTTTTCATACATGGATCCTATCTCGGATTGCATGGCTTCAAGCCATTTGTTGGAATCTGGACCCGCCATTGCTTCTTCATAGTTCGAAGGTTCACCGTTGTCCAACAACATGATTTCTAGGACAGGGTTGCCGTACCACTCTGGTGCGGAACGTGTCCTTGTGGACCTACGAAGTTCAGTGGTAACTTGATCATGATTGTCATCATTAACTTCCTCTCTAGTCGGTGCAGGCACCACAGAAACATTTTCTTGTGCTGCGCTACTTTCTGGTTCGAGAGGGGTCATCTCATCAAGTTCCACTTTCCTCCCACTTACTTCTTTCGAGAGAAACTCTTTCTCCAGAAAGGACCCGTTCTTGGCAACGAAGATCTTGCCTTCGGATCTGAGGTAGAAGGTATACCCAATGGTTTCCTTAGGGTATCCTATGAAGACGCATTTTTCCGACTTGGGTTTGAGCTTTTCAGGTTGAAGTTTCTTGACATAAGCATCGCATCCCCAAACTTTAAGAAACGACAGCTTAGGTTTCTTTCCAAACCATAATTCATACGGTGTCGTCTCAACGGATTTTGATGGAGCCCTATTTAAAGTGAATGCGGCAGTCTCTAAAGCATAACCCCAGAATGATAGCGGTAGATCGGTAAGAGACATCATAGATCGCACCATATCCAATAGAGTGCGATTACGACGTTCGGACACACCATTACGCTGAGGTGTTCCAGGCGGCGTGAGTTGTGAAACAATTCCACATTTCCTTAAGTGTGTGCCAAATTCGTGACTCAAATATTCCCCTCCACGATCTGATTGTAAGAACTTTATTTTCCTGTCACGTTGATTCTCAACCTCACTCTGAAATTCCTTGAACTTTTCAAAGGTCTCAGACTTGTGTTTCATTAAGTAGACATACCCATATCTACTCAAGTCATCAGTGAGGGTGAGAACATAACGATAGCCACCGCGAGACTCAACGCTCATTGGACCGCACACATCAGTATGTATGATTTCCAATAAGTTGGTTGCTCGCTCCACTGTTCCGGAGAACGGAGTCTTGGTCATTTTGCCCATGAGGCATGGTTCGCACGTGTCAAATGATTCATAATCAAGAGACTCCAAAAGTCCATTTGCATGGAGTTTCTTCATGCGTTTGACACCAATGTGACCAAGGCGGCAGTGCCACAAGTATGTGGGACTATCACTATCAACCTTACATTTCTTGGCATTCACACTATGAATATGTGTAACATCACGTTCGAGATTCATTAAGAATAAACCATTGACCAGCGGGGCATGACCATAAAACATATCTCTCATATAAATAGAACAACCATTATTCTCGGATCTAAATGAGTAGCCATCTCGCATTAAATGAGATCCAGATACAATGTTCATGCTCAAAGCTGGCACTAAATAACAATTATTGAGGTTTAAAACTAGCCCCGTAGGTAAATGTAGAGGTAGCGTGCCGACGACGATCATATCGACCTTGGAACCATTCCCAATGCGCATCGTCACCTCGTCCTTCGCCAGTCTCCGCTTATTCCGCAGCTCCTGCTTTGAGTTACAAATATGAGCAACCGCACCGGTATCAAATACCCAGGAGCTACTACGAGCGCTGGTTAGGTACACATCTATAACATGTATATCACATATACCTTTGGTATTGCCGGCGTTCTTATCCGCTAAGTACTTGGGGCAGTTCCGCTTCCAGTGACCGTTTCCCTTGCAATAAAAGCACTCAGTCTCAGGCTTGGGTCCATTCTTTGTCTTCTTCCCGGCAGCTTGCTTACCGGGCGCGGCAACTCCCTTGCCGTCTTTCTTGAAGTTCTTCTTACCCTTGCCTTTCTTGAACTTAGTGGTTTTATTCACCATCAACACTTGATGTTCCTTTTTGATCTCCACCTCCACTGATTTTAGCATTGAATATACCTCAGGAATGGTCTTTTCCATCCCCTGCATATTGAAGTTCATCACAAAGCTCTTGTAGCTAGGTGGGAGCGACTGAAGGATTCTGTCAACGACCGCGTCATCCGGGAGATTAACTCCCAGCTGAGACAAGCGGTTGTGCAACCCAGACATTTTGAGTATGTGTTCGCTGACAGAACTATTCTCCTCCATCTTACAACTGTAGAACTTGTCGGAGACTTCATATCTCTCGACCTGAGCATGAGCTTGGAAAACCGTTTTCAGCTCTTGGAACATCTCCTATGCTCTGTGCTGCTCAAAACGCTTTTGGAGCCCCGGTTCTAAGCTGTAAAGCATGCCGCACTGAACCAGGGAGTAATCATCACTACGTGACTGCCAGGCGTTCAGAACGTCTTGAGTTGCTGGGAAAACAGGTGCATCACCTAGCGGTGCTTCAAGGACATATGCTTTCTTGGCAGCTATGAGGATAATCCTCAGGTTACGGACCCAGTCCGTGTAGTTGCTACCATCGTCTTTCAGCTTGGTTTTCTCTAGGAACGCGTTGAAGTTGAGGGCAACATTAGCGTGGGACATTTGATCTACAAGACATATTGTAAAGGTTTTTTAGACTAAGTTCATGATAATTAAGTTCATCTAATCAAATTATTAACAAACTCCCACTCAGACAGACATCCCTCTAGTCATCTAAGTGATACATGATCCGAGTCAACTAGGCCGTGTCCGATCATCACGTGAGACGGACTAGTCATCATCAGTGAACATCTTCATGTTGATCGTATCTGCTATACGACTCATGTTCGACCTTTCGGTCTCTTGTGTTCCGAGGCCATGTCTGTACATGCTAGGCTCGTCAAGTCAACCTAAGTGTATTGCGTGTGTAAATCTGGCTTACACCCATTGTATGCGAACGTTAGAACCTATCACACCCGATCATCACGTGGTGCTTCGGAACAACGAACCTTCGCAATGGTGCACAGTTAGGGGGAACACTTTCTTGAAATTTTAGCGAGGGATCATCCTATTTATGCTACCGTCGTTCTAAGCAAATAAGATGTAAAACATGATAAACATCACATGCAATCAAATAGTGACATGATATGGCCAATATCATTTTGCTCCTTTTGATCTCCATCTTCGGGGCGCCATGTTCATCATCGTCACCGGCATGACACCATGATCTCCATCATCGTGTCTTCATCAAGTTGTCTCGCCAACTATTACTTCTACTACTATGGCTAACGGTTAGCAATAAAGTAAAGTAATTACATGACGTTCCAGTTGACACGCAGGTCATAAATAAATTAAGACAACTCCTATGGCTCCTGCCGGTTGTCATACTCATCGACATGCAAGTCGTGATTCCTATTACAAGAACATGATCAATCTCATACATCACATATATCATTCATCACATCCTTCTGGCCATATCACATCACATGACACTTGCTGCAAAAACAAGTTAGACGTCCTCTAATTGTTGTTGCAAACTTTTACGTGGCTGCTATAGGTTTCTAGCAAGAACGATTCTTACCTACGCCAAAACCACAACGTGATATGCCAATTCCTATTTACCCTTCATAAGGACCCTTTTCATCGAATCCGATTCGACTAAAGTGGGAGAGACAGACACCCGCTAGCCACCTTATGCAACTAGTGCATGTCAGTCGGTGGAACCTGTCTCATGTAAGCGTACGTGTAAGGTCGGTCCGGGCCGCTTCATCCCACGATGCCGCCGAATCAAGATAAGACTAGTAACGGCAAGTAAATTGACAAAATCGACGCCCACAACAACTTGTGTTCTACTCGTGCATAGAAACTACGCATAGACCTAGCTCATGATGCCACTGTTGGGGATCGTAGCAGAAATTAAAATTTTATACGCATCACCAAGATCAATCTATGGAGTTTACTAGCAACGAGAGGGGGGGAGTGCATCTACATACCCTTGTAGATCGCGATCGAGCGGAAGCGTTCAAGAGAACGGGGTTGATGGAGTCGTACTCGTCGTGATCCAAATCACCGATGATCCAAGCGCCGAACGGACGGCACCTCCGCGTTCAACACACGTACGGAGCGGTGACGTCTCCCACGCCTTGATCCAGCAAGGAGGAGGGAGAGGTTGAGGAAGAAGGCTTCAACAGCAGCACGACGGCGTGGTGGTGGCGGAGTGACAGTTCTCCGGCAGGGCTTCGCCAAGCACACGCGGAGGAGGAGAGGTGTTGGGGAGGGGAGGGGTTGCACCTTTGATGTGGTGCTGCAGCCCTCCCCTCACCCCTCTATTTATAGGGAGAAGGGGGAAGGGGGCCGGCCCCTCTAGATGAGATCTAGAGGGGGGGCGGCGGCCAAGGGGGGAGGGAGCTTGCCCCCTAAGCAAGGGGGGCGCCCCCCCTTTAGGGTTCCCCCCAAACCCTAGGCGCATGGGCCCTAGGGGGGTTGGCGCCCAGCCCACTAAGGGCTGGTTCCCTTCCACCTACAGCCCATAAGGCCCTCCGGGGCAGGTGGACCCTCCCGGTGGACCCCCGGAACCCCTCCGGTGGTCCCGGTACAATACCGGTATACCCCCGAATATTTCCGGTGACCGTATGGTGACTTCCCATATATAAATCTTTACCTCCGGACCATTCCGGAACTCCTCGTGACGTCCGGGATCTCATCCGGGACTCCGAACAACATTCGGTAATCACATACAAACCTTCCTTATAACCCTAGCGTCATACAACCTTAAGTGTGTAGACCCTACGGGTTCGGGAATCATGCAGACATGACCGAGACACCTCTCTAGCCAATAACCAACAGCGGGATCTGGATACCCATGTTGGATCCCACATGTTCCACGATGATCTCATCGGATGAACCACGATGTCGAGGATTCAAGCAATCCCGTATACAATTCCCTTTGTCAATCGGTACTTTACTTGCCCGAGATTCGATCGTCGGTATCCCAATACCTCGTTCAATCTCGTTACCGGCAAGTCACTTTACTCGTTCCGTAATGCATGATCCATGACTAACTACTTAGTCACATTGAGATCATTATGATGATGCAATACCGAGTGGGCCCAGAGATACCTCTCCGTCATACGGAGTGACAAATCCCAGTCTCGATCCGAGCCAACCCAACAGACACTTTCGGAGATACCTGTAGTGCACATTTATAGCCACCCAGTTACGTTGTGACGTTTGGTACACTCAAAGCATTCCTACGGTATCCGGGAGTTGCACGATCTCATGGTCTAAGGAAATGATACTTGACATTAGAAAAGCTTTAGCAAACGAACTACACGATCTAGTGCTATACTTAGGATTGGGTCTTGTCCATCACATCATTCTCCTAATGATGTGATCCCGTTATCAATGACATCCAATGTCCATGGTCAGGAAACCGCAACCATCTATTGATCAACGAGCTAGTCAACTAGAGGCTCACTAGGGACAGATTATGGTCTATGTATTCACACATGTATTACGATTTCCGGATAACACAATTAAAGCATGAACAATAGACAATTATCATGAACAAGGAAATATAATAATAACCATTTTATTATTGCCTCTAGGGCATATTTCCAATAGCACACCCACTTAGTTTCCTTTGTTGAGATTTCATATACTTATACCTCTAGTGCATCCGTTGCATGGCAATCCCTACTCACTCACATTGATATCTATTGATGGGCATCTCCATAGCCCGTTGATACGCCTAGTTGATATGAGACTATCTTCTCCCTTTTTGTCTTCTCCACAACCACCATTCTATTCCACATATAGTGCTATATCCATGGCTCACGCTCATGTATTGCGTGAAGATTGAAAAAGTTTGAAAATGTCAAAAGTATGAAACAATTGCTTGGCTTGTCATCGGGGTTGTGCATGATTTAAATACTTTGTGTGGTGAAGATAGAGGATATCCAGACTATATGATTTCATAGGGATAACTTTCTTTGGCCATGTTATTTTGAGAAGACATGATTGCTTTGTTAGTATGCTTGAAGTATTATTATTTTTATGTCAATATTAAACTTTTGTCTTGAATCTTTTGGATCTGAATATTCATACCACAATTAAGAAGAATTACATTAAAATTATGCCAAGTAGCACTCCGCATCAAAAATTCTGTTTTTATCATTTACCTACTCGAGGACGAGCAGGAATTAAGCTTGGGGATGCCTGATACGTCTCCAACGTATCTATAATTTTTGATTGCTCCATGCTATATTATCTACTGTTTTGGACATTATTGGGCTTTATTATCCACTTTTATATTATTTTTGGGACTAACCTATTAACCGGAGGCCCAGCTTAGAATTGTTGTTTTTTGCCTATTTCAGAGTTTCGCAGAAAAGGAATATCAAACGGAGTCCAAACGGAATGAAACCTTCGGGAACGTGATTTTTAGGAAGAATATGATCCAGGAGACTTGGACCCTACGTCAAGAAACAAAAGAGGAGGCCACGAGGTAGGGGGGGCGCGCCCACCCCCCCAGGGCGCGCCCTCCACCCTCGTGGGCCCCCTGTTGCTCCACCGATGTACTCCTTCCTCCTATATATACCTACGTACCCCCAAACGATCAGATACGGAGCCAAAAACCTAATTCCACCGCCGCAACCTTCTGTACCCATGAGATCCCATCTTGGGGCCTGTTCCGGAGCTCCGCCGGAGGGGGCATCCATCACGGAGGGCTTCTACATCAACACCATAGCCTCTCCGATGAAGTGTGAGTAGTTTACCTCAGACCTTCGGGTCCATAGTTAGTAGCTAGATGGCTTCTTCTCTCTTTTTGGATCTCAATACAATGTTCTCCCCCTCTCTCGTGGAGATCTATTCGATATAATCTTCTTTTTGCGGTGTGTTTGTTGAGACCGATGAATTGTGGGTTTATGATCAATATTATCTATGAACAATATTTGAATCTTCTCTGAATTCTTTTATGTATGATTGGTTATCTTTGCAAGTCTCTTTGAATTATCAGTTTGGTTTGGTCTACTAGATTGATCTTTCTTGCAATGGGAGAAGTGCTTAGCTTTGGGTTCAATCTTGCGGTGTCCTTTCCCAATGACAGTAGGGGCAACAAGGCACGTATTGTATTGTTGCCATCGAGGATAACAAGATGGTTTTTTTTACCATATTGCATGAATTTATCCCTCTACATCATGTCATCTTGCTTAAGGCGTTACTCTGTTTTCATGAACTTAATACTCTAGATGCATGTTGGATAGCGGTCGATGAGTGGAGTAATAGTAGTAGATGCAGGCAGGAGTCGGTCTACTTGTCTCGGACGTGATGCCTATATACATGATCATACCTAGATATTCTCATAACTATGCTCAATTCTGTCAATTGCTAAACAGTAATTCGTTCACCCACCGTAAAATACTTATGCTCTTGAGAGAAGCCACTAGTGAAACCTATGGCCCCCGGGTCTATCTTCATCATATTAATCTTCCAACACTTAGTTATTTCCTTTGCTTTTTTACTTTGCTTTTATTTTACTTTGCATCTCTATCACAAAAATACCAAAAATATTATCTTATCATATCTATCAGATATCACTCTCGTAAGTGACCGTGAAGGGATTGACAACCCCTTATCGCGTTGGTTGCGAGGAGTTATTTGTTTTGTGTAGGTACGAGGGACTCGCGCGTAGCCTCCTACTGGATTGATACCTTGGTTCTCAAAAACTGAGGGAAATACTTACGCTACTTTGCTGCATCACCCTTTCCTCTTCAAGGAAAATCCAACGCAGTGCTCAAGAGGTAGCATCAGCCTACGCAATGGATCCCCGTGCGGCTAGTGGTTGCCGGTCACGGGACCGGCTATACATTCTGGTGCACCAAGCGCGCTGGCACTAACAGTACCGCCATCTGCTGCCATGGTCGAATGCTAACCTCCCACACGACTGGCACCTTGACCCGCACCACATCCCGGTGCCGGCGGTGTTGTGGTTGGCATGGGCGCACGTGTAGGAGGTGTGCAAGCGCCACACCCTCCTAATGCCTAGGGCTGGACTAACGAGCTGCTCGACTTGTTCGGCTTGTTATCATTAAGCTCATTATCGCTACGCTCGTTATCATTAAGCTCATTAATATTAACGAGCTAAAACCTCTGTTCGCCTCGGTTCGCTATGGACTCGTTATGCTCGCGAGCATTCACGAGTGTTCGTTAAGATAATAAACAATAGAGAAGAATCCATGATCCCATAAAAAATCATAATAAAATAAATGAAACAAAAGCGTTAAGGTAATAAACAACACAGAAGAATCCCATGATCCCATAAAAAATTCACAACGGTATAAGTAAACCAGAGACGTTTGGTTCCTGGTGGCTAGCTCCTGTTTGACTCTAGGGTTTCCTGGCGGCTAGCTCCTAGGTCTAGCAAAAGTGCTGAAGTGGGCTTGGGCACTAGGCCCCTAGGCTGGGCTAACTGGCAACTCTTTTGTTAGTGGGATGATTCGAATTAGGGGTCTCATGTAACACCCCGCATGTAACTTTCCATATTTGTAACTCCGACTCTTGCCATTTTCGGCTATGTGTTATGATATTCCCTCCATGGTCGGGTTTTGTTTGTCGTTTTGCATTTTGTTCATGTCATGCTTTTCATATCATGTCATCATGTGCATTGCATTTGCATACGTGTTCGTCTCATGCATCCGAGCATTTTCCCCGTTGTCCGTTTTGCAATCCGGCGCTCCTATCTCCTCCGGTGCACCCCTCTTGTTTTCTTTCGTGAGCGGGTGTCAAACATTCTCGGAATGGACCGAGGCTTGTCAAGTGACCCTAGTATACCACCGGGAGACCACCGGTCAAGTTTCGTTCCATTTGGAGGTCGTTTGGTACTCTAACGGTTAACCGGGTAACCGGTAAGTCCATTTGTGTGTTGCAGCAAAACCCCCCTAAAAACCAGCCCAAAACCCACCAAAATCTCTTCCATGCTCTAGGTCGTTCGCTCACGATCGTGTGGGCGAAAACCGCACCTCATTTGGACTCTCCTAGCTCCCTCTACCTATTTATATGTGACCCTCCCGAAAAACGCACGCAGACTAAACCCTAGACCCGCTCCCTCTCCGCCGCCGGACACGTCAGGGCGGAGCCGGACGTGTCCACCGCCGCCCAGCGTCCAATCCGGAGCCGCCACGTGTCGCCGCCGCCATCTCCACCGCGCCGGCCCGCCGAAGCCCGCCGCGGGCCCGCGGGCCCGCTGGCCCGTACGCCGCCGCGCGCCTCCCCCCGTTCGCCTCCTGCGCCGCGCCGCCACCTCGCCTGCCTGCGCCGCCGCCGCGCACCGCCGCCGTGCCCCACGCCGCCGCCTCGCTGCGCCGCCGCCGCCGGCCATCATCGCCTCCCGCGCCGCGCGGTGCCCCGGCCGGCGCCGCCCTCCTCCCGCCGGACCCCGCGTCGCCGTCCTCCCTCCGGCCGTCGGCCTCACCTCCGCCCTCTCCCTCCCGTCGCCGGCGAACAGGGCCCCGAGCACGAGCCCGAGCTCTTCGGCCGATCCAGATCCGGTCAACGCCAGGTTGACCCCGAGAGCCCCCCAAATTTCCTAAGTTTTTGCAATTTTCACTTCATATGCCTATGTTCATCATTGCATAACTCCTTGTACATAGCTCCGTTTTGCACGTGTAATATGTCAAATTGTTCGCCTTGTGATGATCTACATTTTGTTCAATTGCACCATGTTCATTAGAGGCCATATTGATCGCCAAATCTCTGTTGCAAGAGTGCTAGTTGCTGTTATCTTCTGGTTCTTACCAGAACTTGGAGATTTGTCATTTTTGTATCTTTTAATCTGTGCATCTTATGGGCATGAGCTCTACATATGTTTTGTTGTATGCCATGCCATATTTCCAAGGGTGTATGCCATGTATTTTTGTGATCTCTGTGGTGACTAGAACAAGCATGCAAACTAGGCCCCGTAATGTTTCTGATTTCAGGGACTTAGTAATTTCTCTAAGTCTTTGTCTGCTGTTATTTTGTTGCCATGTAAACTTGATTCTACAGAGAGATCCATGAATATTTTGGAGATGCTCAGTAAGGATATTTTGTAGATATTTTTGTCGTTAATCCATTCCAGCCCTTGTTTGCAATTATGGAGTGCCATAGCATGACTCAATCTTGCTCTACTTTTGCTATAAAATATTTCTGGCAGATTCTTAACATGATATTCATTTTTGCCAAGCTTGTTGTAGTTGATCCATACATGCTATGATTTTTTTCTTGCCATGGATAGTTTCATAAACATGCCATCTTGCTGTAGGTATGCTTTTTTTGTCATGAATTGTTTTGTAATGAGTGAATCAAGCTCACAAACATGCCTTCATATTATTATTTCTGCCATGCTCTGTTTTCTGCTAAGTCTGAAACCTGATAACGAAACTTTCTATGTTTACATGCTTGCCATCATATCTTCTGTTCCTTTTTGGCTTATGGTCAGTAAGGGACTTTTGTCATATGAATTTAGTAGAATACTGTCATGCCTTGTTTTGCCATGTTAAGTTCCTGTAGCATGTTGATTTCATGCTCTGAACATTGCTACCTGATGCTGTTTTCTGCTATGTCCAGTAATTTCACCAAGTCTGTGAACCTGTTATCTTTTGCACTTTTGCCATGCTTGTTTGAGCTTGTTATGTTGGGAACTAGCCGTAGCTCAGTGTTCATCTTTTGTCAAGCATATGCTTTGTTGCTATGTTGGAGTGTTGTAGCATTGTTGCTTGTTGCATTTTAAGTGCTATCGTGCTGTTAATCGCAGATTCGTGTCATTCTTGTTTTGCTTACCATTTGCAAACCGTGCATCCGTTTCCGGTGATCTTTATATCGATTTCGACCGAAATCATCTCATCTTTCCAGTGGCATGCTTGGTTTGCCAAGTTACTGCCTTGTTCATCATTTTCCCTTCCGGAGCACGCATATGCATCGCATATCATATCTTGCATATCATACATGTTTTGCATCATGTTGTTTGTGCATTTCTCGTGATTGATTGTGGTTCCGTTGCTTGTGTTCTTGTCTTGGGTAGATCCGGGAGACGAGTTCGTGAACGAGGAACCTGTTGAGTACGCTTACGAGGATCAAGCTTTCGACAACTCTGAGAACCTTGCAGGCAAGATGACCACCCCTTGAAATCACTTCTATCTTTGCTTTGCTAGTTGTTCGTTCTATTGCCATGCTGCGCTACCTATCACTTGCCATGCTGCGCTACCTATCACTTGCCCGGCTATGTTACCGCTTTTGCTCAGCCCCTCTTATAGCGTTGCTAGTTGCAGGTGAAGTTGAAGTTTGTTCCATGTTGGAACATGGATATGTTGGGATATCATAATATCTCTTATTTAATTAATGCATCTATATATTTTGGTAAAGGGTGGAAGGCTCGGCCTTATGCCTGGTGTTTGGTTCCACTCTTGCCGCCCTAGTTTCTGTTATACCGGGATTATGTTCCTTGAGTTTGCGTTCCTTACACGGTTGGGTGATTTATGGGACCCCCTTGACAGTTCGCTTTGAATAAAACTCCTCCAGCAAGGCCCAACCTTGGTTTTACCATTTGCGACCTAAGCCTTTTTTCCCCGGGTTTTCTAGAGCCCGAGGGTCATCTTTATTTAAACCCCCGGGCCAGTGCTCCTCTGAGTATTGGTCCAACCTGTCAGTCGCCGGTGGCCACCAGGGGCAACTCTGGTCTGGCCTATCGGAAGCTTGGACAATCCGGTGTGCCCTGAGAATGAGATATGTGCAGCTCCTATCGGGATTTGTCGGCACATTCGGGTGGCTTTGCTGTTCTTGTTTTATCATTGTCGAAATGTCTTGTAAACCGGGATTCCAAGACTGATCGGGTCTTTCCGGGAGAAGGTTTATCTTTCGTTGACCGTGAGAGCTTATGATGGGCTAAGTTGGGACACCCCTGCAGGGTATTATCTTTCGAAAGCCGTGCCCGCGGTTATGAGGCAGATGGGAATTTGTTAATGTCCGGTTGTAGAGAACTTGTCACTTGACCCAATTAAAATACATCAACTGCGTGTATAGCCGTGATGGTCTCTTCTCGGCGGAGTCCGGGAAGCGAACACGGTCTGAGTTATGGATGACGTAAGTAGGAGTTCAGGATCACTTCTTGGTCATTTCTAGATGACGACCGTTCCGTTGCTTCTCTTCTCGCTCTCTTTTGCGTATGTTGGCCACCATATATGCTTATTGCCGCTGCAGCTCCACCTCATTACACCAACCTTTTCTTATAAGCTTAAATAGTCTTGATCTTGCGGGTGTGAGATTGCTGAGTCCTCGTGACTCACAGATTCTACCAAAACAGTTGCAGGTGCCGACGATGCTAGTGCAGATGATGGGGTCGATCTCAAGTGGGAGTTCGACGAGGAACGTGGTCGTTACTATGTGTCTTTTCCTGATGATCAGTAGTGGAGCCCAGTTGGGACGATCGGGGATCTAGCATTTGGGGTTATCTTATTTTCATTTGGATCTTGACCATAGTCGGTCTATATGTGTGTATTTTGGATGATGTATGAATTATATTTATGTATTGTGTGAAGTGGCGATTGTAAGCCAACTCTTTATCCCATTCTTGTTCATTACATGGGATTGTGTGAAGATGAACCTTCTTGCGACAAAACCACTATGCGGTTATGCCTCTAAGTCGTGCATCGACACGTGGGAGATATAGCCGCATCGTGGGCGTTACATCTCATGGCAAACTTTTGGAAATTATCGAGCTAAACGAGTTAGCTCGTGAAACTCGTTTGCTCGCTCGCTAAGCTCGTTAATCTTAAAGAGCAATTGTTTGGCTTGGTTCATTAACTAACGAGCACGAGCCGAAACAAGCTGAACTATCGAGTGCTCATTATGCTCGCAAGCTTCGAGCTTTTCGCCCAGCCCTACTGACGCCAGAGCAGCGACACAACCCTGCCTACCCGTCAGACTCCCCCAACTGGGAGGCCTAGTTCGCCATGGAGCACGACGTGGCATGCCGTGGCGGCGTGTAGCTCAACCCTGGGTTTGTGTCGCTGCCCCCGGAGGTGGTGTCGGAGGAGGAGGTGGCTTGCTAGCCGCATTGGAGGCGGTGCTCTAGCATGCCCTGGAGGAAAACCAGCACGAGGAGGACACGCACTGGGACGGCTTGGAGGAGGGCCTCGAGCTGTCGGTGGCGGGGGCCTTCGCTTATGCCCCGCCGCTTCCCAAGCCCAAGGCCGAGCCCGAGCACACACTGGCGCTCACGCTCACGCCCACGCCCACGCCGCCCGTGGAGCCCGAGACGGAGATGGATGCGTGGACCGGCATCCTCCGTGAGTGGGTGAGTGCACCGCCCATCCCGCTGGGCGCCACGCCAGAGCAAGAGAAGGCCTACCTGGAGCACCGACGATAGCTCCACCTGTCGGAAGAGTGCGCCGAATGCAGGCCGAGCGCGAGGAGGAGGAGTGCCATGCCGGCTAGGCACGGGAGGTAGAGGAAGAGCGCTAGGAGCGGGAGGAGGAGGAACGCGCGCGTCGCGCATCAATGTTGCCAGCGGAGCAAACGCGGGAGGCGTGAGATATGGATGGGAAGGCTTAATGTATTATAGTCAAGACACTCAGCTGGGCTTAAATAGGCTACAGTTATTTGTAAAATGGATGTAAGTAATAAAAATAATGTTCAAATTTTGTGTGTTCCAAATATTTTATATACAACCAATAATTAATTAGTAAAAAAACATTTAAATATACACATGTATATTATATCAAATATTTTTAATGAATATGAATATTTTTACACACTCATGGCTCATATTTAAATTATTAAACAGAAACATTACTAATTATTTATAAACATTCACTTGTGTATAATCTTCCCTCATGACTTATATTCATTTTTTATATAATTTAAATATTAACCAGGACTCAATATCCATATCAACATTATACTTGTTAAATTGTGAATATTTTTAATTATAGAAACATTTTAATTGCTAACATACTTATGAGTTATAAAATGTGTGTATAATCATTGAAATGTTTCAATAATTTAAGAATTATAATGTTACATATTATTATGATTTTAGATTACTCAATTATTTTTATAATTGATAAACATTATTTTTAATACATGATTTTTTTTGAAATATTACGTGAATATTTTTTTAATATAATCTATGAGTGTATTTTAAATTTTGTATATTTACTAATCATTATTTGTATGTATAATATTTATAACACACAAATATTTGAACATTATTTTTATTACTTACATACATTTCGCCAATATCTTAAAAAGTTAACATGTTCTTAATGGGCCGCACAACTACATTCCATTGAATCCCAGCTAGCGCCTTGATTATAGTACATTAGGCCTTTTTTATCTCTATTGGACATCAAAGAGTCTCGAGTTTGGTTCCCTGAAGACACATTTTGCATGTGTAAAAAGACAGGCCACACCTCCACCTTCAAGAGACATTTTGTGTGTGTAAAAAACAGGCCACAGCCCCACCTCCAAGACACATTTTGTGTGTGCGCAAAAAGACAGGCCACACCCCCACCTCCACCATCCAGTCGTTGACAGTGGGTCCCGCACCAACTTCGTCAACATTGTTTTCATATCCAAACACAATTTGCATCGTCCGAGCCAAGTTCTAACACCCGTTCCCTGTATGCCACAAGTTTTAGCACTAAAATAATTTTTCTCGTCATGTTTATGGACCAGTGGTGTAATTGACTCAAAAAGAAAAATATTCGGCTCTCCACAACTCCACCAGTAACTGGTAGGAGGAGGGGTCCTCAAGAATAAAGACACGGCAAAGTACAATTGCAAATGAAGAAAAGAAAAAAGGAAATGCAAATTCAAAGTGAAAACACGTCGGTGCTTGAGCTAGCATGGGTCGGTGGTTGACGTGCATTCCACGCGCTGCTCCGACGCGTTGCCGGAGTAGCATCGTCTCAGGCTGCGGTCGTGCACCACGGCCTGCACAAATAAGATTGCGCTCATGACGATAGAGTAGAGTAAAGGTAGACGACGTTAGCTTGGAGTCAGACGCGGCTCGGAGCGCCCGTAGGTACGTACCAGATATATGTCGTGGTGCATTGCTCGGTTGATGGTCTCGAGGGACGCCTCGCGGAAGACGGCGGTGAGATGGCGGGACTCGGTTTCTTCCGACTGCCGGAACATGAGCGGCACCTCGCGCTTCAGCTTGGACCACATCTGTAGCCGCGGGTCGATCACGTCATGTTGGACGCCATGGACGCGCCTGCCGCAGCCACGCGGTGCTTCGGTCTCGTCAGTGGTGTCGCTGCGAAGGACAAACGGGTCCTCTTCTTCCACAAGCCAAACCGGAGTTTTGTGCGCCTCGTTCAGCATGAAACCCATCTCCCGCGTGAGGAACTCGGCGGCGACCTTCTCCGTGGAGCCCATGGTCGTCGCCCGCTGCATCTGGTAGCTGGACACCCATGAGTAGAGGTATGCCACCCCGGATCGGCCGCCGCCGTGCAGCAGGCCGGTCACCATCACTTTGATGTCGGCCTCGAAACGCCACAGCTCAACGCCGCCCCAAAACTTGTGCGCTTCCTTGAATTCCTCCCACCTCCCCTGCAACTCGTCGGCCTTGACGCGATCAATGGTGGCGACGACCTTGTCCAGGCCCTGGACGAACTTGGCCACCATCTCCACCAACCTGAACCGGACGATGTGGTTCACTACCAAGGCGGATGCAACGACTTGCTGCTGCACGGCCAGTGCTCCGGGCCTTTGGACTGACAGTGATGCGCTGCCGCCGTTCTCCCCAACCCCATTGACAGCATGCAAGTGGCGTGTGGCCGTGAGCAGGAGCTGGTGCTTTGAGACGGCAACTTTGCCATTGCCGATGTCCAGATCCACCGACGGCACGTGCAGGCGGACGATGAAGTTCTTCACCTCGCCGGCGTACATCGCGCCGATCACGATCTCGCCCGACGCCCCGTCTCCGGAGATGTGGCTCCCGTACCCACCGGAGTCGATGCTCTTGAGCTGCACCCCGCCATGCTTCGGGGCCACAAGGCTGATGCGCTCGTCGACGGCGACGACGCTCTTGAGCCCGCCCAGGCAGACGGCGAAGGCGCTGGTGATGCTGGCCAGGTTCTCGTTGATGAAGGAGTAGGTTCCCCGCGACTCCTGGGCGATGAAGAGCAGCGCGTTGGGTTTGTGAGACCCGCTGAAGCCGAAGGTATGGACGGGGTACTTCCGGAGCGCGGCGCTGATCCCGACTTCCATGCTCCACTTGATTCCTCTCTTGTCTTTTCCATCCGACAGGAACAAGATGAAGCCGGCACGGTTCCTTCCGTCACTTCTCTCGTCGAGGATCTGCACTTCACACAAGGATTAAGGATATATTGCTAATTATTCATGCCGTTGCAAGATTGTAACACCAAATTGCAGCGGGCTGCAGGGGCGCATACCTTCACCGCCTTACACAGGCCCGGCCGGAACGCCGTGGAGCCGCGCGCCGTCAGCTCATCGACCCGCCTTCTTACATCTCTCCGGCCACCGGACGACATGTCCAGTAACCTGGTGCCATACTCTTCGACGATTTGGTTGTTGAACGCCACGATAGCTAGGCGGTCTCCGCTGTCGAGCTTCCCGATGATGAACTTCATCGCTCGTTTGAGCAGATCCAGCCTCGATGACTCATCGGATGGCGCCGCCCGAGTATTCATGCTGCTGCTGATATCCAGCACGGCCACTAGGTCGACGGGGGATCGCCTGCTTGCCTCCGGCGGCGCCTCCACACGCACCAGCACCTCGAAATCATCGTTCTCTTGCCCCCACGGGATTGAAGGGAATACCGGCGTGGTGCTCACTTTCACTGTCTCCGCGGCAGTGACCTGTATTAATGATAAACATCCGCATCGAGCTGATCAGTTCTTCGTCTAGCTTTCATTTATTTATGTATTCATTTTTTTGGGGAGGTTTCAAGTTTCATCGAACTGAATTGCGGTGAAATTGGCATTCGCCGAGTATTTTTAATACTTGGCTTTATACGATTTTAATCTGCACTCAGATGACCAGGAATAAAGATGCTCGCAAGGACCCGAGCCTGCCGCGATCCCTTTAGTCCCGGTTGGTATCACCAACCGGGACTAGAGGTCCCATTGAACCGGGACTAGAGGTGACTGTGCCCCTCTCCGCTCCTAGTCGTTGGAACCGGGATTAATGATCACATTAGTTTCGGACCCAAATCTAGCCTGGACTAACCAGTAATTTCTCAGTTTTTCTGAAGACTGGTCGTGCAATGGGGACATACATATTTTTGTACTTTCCCGTATTTATTATATTTAAAATAGAATAAAACGCCGGGCGTAAGTCTATCTAACTATTCCGTGACAAATTCTTAAAACAAACTACACCATGACTAATGGAGTAATTCTACAAGTAGGAGAATCATAGATGCGTGCAGGAATCTATCACCTCACGATTGATATCATCAATACATATTATTCAGTACATCAAAATTTCTGAAATGATTTACCCCTGAACCGTCGGTCGTCACCAGTAGAGTTTGTTCCAGTGAGGGCTTCAAAACAAGATCATATATTGCTATGTTCCGGTGATTTTTTTGTCGGACCAGTTGTAATACAATAATTATTACCATTGTTGTCATATTTGCAGTGCATAATTGCCACGTGGATAGTACATGGTTACCAGGCCAATAGTTTATACTCCCTTTGTTCCAAAATATAAGGTGTATTCGTTATTTTCAAAAGTCAAACATGTGCATGCTTGACTAAATTTTTAGAAAAATATATCAGTATCTATAATACTAAATTCACATCATTTGATTAATCATGAGAAGTATTTGCATATTTTATCTAATAGGTATTACAGATGTTGATATTTTATTCTATATCTTGGTCAAGCATACAAATGTCTGACTCAATGCTCCTTATATTCTGGAACGGCGGGAGTACTTTTTAATTAGGAAATGCAATGTTATATATGAAACAGGGCGAGTTAAGTGTTAGCAACAAGTAAGAGATAGTATTAACCCTGGAAGTGCTCTCATGCAAGTACTCATTGGTGAAGATGACGTCCAATAAACTATTAACCAATTTACTATAATCTATGTGGAAACACGTCGATATGAGATTTAGTTTCAAAAATCTTGTCACTTCTAATGTAATGGTAAAGTAAATTGTTAGCCGGATTAGCAGTTAAAGGGATAGAAGGTTTTAGTAATAGGAATTTGGAAAATCTTTATTGATATCATGGTTTACATATGATACAGAAAAGGACTAACGCCTTAGGGTCTTAGGCCCCATGCCCCTACATAGTCCAGACTTTAGAGAGAAAAGGGCTAACATACCGGATATTCGCAGGTTCACGTAGGAGCCGTGCTGGCTGTTCGATTGCCTCATTATCTACAAAGTCGTTAGATCTCATACGAGGGCACAACAAGTTTTATGTTTTAATTTCCTAAATTTCGGTCGCAAGTTCTGAAAGTTACGACTTTGTTGGTTGCTTGTGCCGAAGTTCTGAAAATTATGTTTTTGTCTGTCACTCGTACCAAGTTTCACAAGTTGAAACTTCACGAACTTTTTGAAAACTTGTCAAAATGTATTAAAAAGGAATCTCGTTTGAAAGCCCTCGTCACCAGAAACAGAATATCCAAACAAACTTAATTTGGATTTTTGGTTTGGAAGATATAAAAAGTTGAAAATCAAAATTTAGTTACATGCCCCTCCCACTAACATACCGCATGAGAAAATTTAGTGTGACGACCCGACTTATAGTCCAGCACAAGATGTGGGTACTTGTACTATTTCTCATTTTCGTTGGTACAACTATCCATGTCTTACATTCATCACGTGATATGATATCTTTACCTCGGAAGAGGTCCTCCATATTGAGCACCAGTGTTTCTTCTTTTGCGGGGTTTAGCACTAAAACGTCTATACGTTTCCGTTTCTTCTTACTGTATATTAGGTTTGTCTTAAGCCAAATCTTTTGAAGTTTGATTAAGTTTGTAGAAAAAAGTACTAACAATCACAATATTAAATCAATATTACCAGATACATATCGGAAGAAAAAATATATTATATTCATCATGAAATATTTTTAATATAAATATGGTCAAACTATACAAAATTTGATTTAAGACAAACTTAATACACATTAAAAAAACCGAAGGCGTTACTAGATTAATAAATTAATAAAGTAGCATTCCATCGATCGGAAGCATGAGAGTATACTAATAAGTTAAGTAATTGGATTAAATTAACTTGTAAGCTACAGAACATACCTGTCGTAGTAGTACTATGAGCAAAGAGATGAAGCACGCCGACCGGGGTAAGCCAGTAACCCGCCGAGCCATCTCTCACTGGTTCACACTACCTTCAATCCGGTGTTCTTTGTAGTTGTGTTGTGCGCTCTAGCTAGCCTATATATATAGGCTCGACCAGTCGATTCGTCGTCGGCTCGTGGCCGTGCAGCACATGTTCAGCGCAAGTTCTGTAAATGGAATACTAAGTATATTCTGACGAGCAAGCTACAGTGTCTCGGCGACGAAAGACACCATATGACTGTGGCCAAGCGTGCATGCGGTCCACCCGTCATATACCGTGGAGACGGGCCGTCCGGATGTACTCTGTCTAGAAAGATCGGACGACACGAAGAGGCCCCGAGAGGCCCTCACGGCACGCCACCTAAAAATTGACGGCGCGGGGGCCACTCTTGCCCGTGAAGCCTCCCAGGAGACGGGTACTCCAGCTCCTTTACAGAGGTGATTAATTTGTATTTGAGTTTGAAATTTTATTTGTCGTATGGAAGACAATTTCTTTTACGCATTTTAATTTTTGAAGAATTATTTGAACTTCAAAACATATTTTTCATGTGATTTTCACCGTTTTCCTTGCGAACAGTCTTTTCCTGGCCAGCCATATGAGATGGAACAAATTTGCGGCCGAATCAGATGATGAGCAAGACAACAAAGTGAGGACATCTCCAACGCAGACCCTGAAACCACCCGCAATTGTCTGGACCACGTGGTCCGAACGCGGTTTGCCATCCAAAATGGAATTGTATCGGTCCGCCGAGTGGTCCGGGCGTACTTTTCCCGGCAAACCCGAGACAAATAGGAGGGGGGGTGGGGTTGCGGGAGTCCGGACAGCAGCCTCCAACACCCCCGGCCCACCCAAAAGCCTTCCTGGACCCCGCGCCTCCAACCCCCCCCAAAATTTTTCTCTCCTTCTTTCTTTCTCCCTTGCCTTCGCGGCCGCTCCACCACCCCGGCCGCCACGCCACACCCCTACCGGAACTCTACATCTTCGTCACCTCCTGCATTTCAGCAAGGCTCCACCCGCTTCACCTCTGTCGCCGTTCAACCCCTCTCCGCCGACCGCCCTGGCAGGTACCATCCGCTACTGCTATAGTCACCATGCCCGACAATTGTTCCATGAATTGCCGGAGCTAAAAAAGTTGTCTCTACTTCTTTCATGCAACTAGATGACCCGGTTGCGCCAATGGCGCAAGAACCGAATTAGAAAGAATGTTATTAGTGAGTAAGTAGGAGATGTAACTGGAAATATAATGCAATGTGGATTGTATTACATCATGTATTAACCACAAATCATGAAATCAATACCAGAGAACCAAATAATGTCACCACCTCTATACTAACAACCAACATTTTAGCATAAGGAGTATCACAGGAGTGATTACTTGCACATCAGGAGTATCACAATTACAACTAAAGAGGGATTGTCCTCACTGCTGTCCCTGAGCCCTTCACAAGGAGAGTTCCAAGCCTCGCAACTTCTTCCTCCAGCTCTGCACATGACCCTCAGTTACGAACCTCGTCCCTCAGCAATTAGACTCCGGTAGTTTGCAAACTCCCATTTCCCATAGCAGATTGATTTACATGGCTACTCTCACCAATGAGAGGACCAGGCGCAGAAAAGATTCAGAACTTTTGGAAGCAAACAATTATAGAGCTATGGGTCTCTGAGCACTTACCATGCCTAATCGCATGAATCCAACAAATTTGCCAACTCAAATGCTACAAAGACCAAATGATGGTGTGAGGCAGCTCACCATATATCATTGACTCTTACAATGATAGATCCATAGATCAGCGAGGATATTCATAGCTGCTCCACCTAAGAAGGCCAAGATGCCATACACACAATTAGAGCCAAAACAAAACCTGAAGCAGTGGAAATAGCCATCCACTTGCTGGAGGAAATAAATGAAATAACAAGCAAGAAGAAGCAAAATGATGTCGGCAGTGTATCAAACAATCGTACTGAAATGATCAATACACAAAAAAGGAAGCGATCTCCAGTTGTCAACGCACTGAATTTAGCATATAAATGACATGGTGACTAAAATAATTACCTTAGATCATCTTAGGAAATGTTCCAGCAAAGAAGGCAATGACTTTTCCGTATCACACATAGCATGAATTTTTCAACTTCAAATCGTATGATACCATGGACTCTACATATGTTGATAGGCATAATAATTAGCCACAAAAAACAGGGGTACGGATAACACATCGAAAGTAAAAGCAGAGAGCAAATTTAATGCTTACAGCAAAGCATGGGCACAGATAACTTACTGGTTCATCTGCCACTACTTTATTATCTATGAAGAAACTAAAAGTCAAATGTACAACTAAATCAGGAATAAGAACACCATAAAACACTGGGCTTGGTCTGCATGCAAACCATTAATCTGATTGGAGATGGAAAACTAACCAAGATCGGATAAAGTCTGAAGGTAAGATATACGTACAGTCATTCGAGTAAATAACAGAAAGGTAACCACCAGATCATCTTCTGTTCTAGAACTCTGTATATATATGTGTTTAAAATATTTGGCAACAAAACTGACATATTAGGTATTTCTATTGACTAACACAACCCATCTGTTGCAGAGCACACAACTTTTAGATACCTTTGATGAGCAATAAGATCTATGTTGGCATAGAAATCAAATGCATGCTCAATCAAGGACTTTATAAATGAGGTAAAAACAAAGGAGAACACAAAGCTTATATTGACAACCAGCCAAAGTCCAGTACCTGGCCAATGCCTAGTAGTATGATGGGATATTACCCAATCGGAAATCATAAACAAAAAACTGATTACAAATAATAATGATATAATATTTATAAAATGAATTCAACAATTAAAATAAGCAAGCCCTGATTATACGTGAGTGCATACCAAAGTTTTGTGAGGTTAGGCCTGAACATAAACATGAGAAATGAGCGTGACTGTTTAATCAGTATATATAATAGGGTGAATGAACTCAATATGTATGAAAGGAATAAATAAGAAAAATATTGTACCTCATGCATTGGCACGGGTCTCGCCGATCTGAGCCTGGCAACAAAACATACCAGTGTGTAAAGTAAGGATTGCAGAAAAATTAAGAGAAGCAGATCCCAAGTAAACAAAAAGCATGTATCTTAGTCATCGCAATCATATTATCCATAGCGCTCCTCTAGGAATGAGCGAGAAAATGATCAAAAATCATATGGCAAAGGAATATCTAGGACAACACAAACAACAACAATAAAGGAAACACTACGCATTGCTGAGAAAAAGGCCCAGACCCCGGCGGTCGCGCGTGAAGGGGCCGACGTGGTGGCATATCGACAGCACCTGACAGTTGCGTCTTGCTGTTGCTAGCCCTCATCGCCGATGTGCTCCTTCCTTAGTCGCTGCCCTCGAACCTCCTACTTAGCCGGGGAGGGGAGGGTAGTGGGGCGCAGGAGCCATGTGAGATCGGCAGCTGCCATCTCCCACCCATTGAGCCGCCTACCTGACTGGCACCTGCTCCGCCCCTCCTTCGGCCAACAACGTCTAGGTTGAGCACTTCCTTGGAACTACTGATACAGAATTGAAAAACAAAGAATGGAAAATGCCTTATTAGCAACACATGGATACCCCCAGTTTATATAAGGATAGTAAGTATGGAGATGAGTTCATAGACATGGTGCTCACCAGAAGGGCTGTTGGTGATTCCTATATTCTTCAGCGGAGGAGAAACCAAATTAAGAGAGGATCATCATGTTATATCTTACTCAATTGACCAAAAGATGATATAATCATTAATTAATTTGTGCAAGAATAATATTAATAAATTCAATAGTTTAGAAAGAGTGAAGAACAATATTAATCAATAGAAAGAGCGAATAAATTACCTCCTTCTGTTCAGTAACACCGCCATGTACAAATCATATAACCTGCAGATTTTGAAAGAAAAACTTATGGCCTCATAAAAGTTGTGGCATAGTTCTAAAAAGTTGGATCGTGAGATTCAACTTTTATATAACAAGCAATTTATATAGCAAATTTCACACTCTATATTCTTTCCCATATCTTTTCTTAATGTTCCGTAACTCCATCCATATAGTTTATATAACAAGTAATTTGCAAAAAAAAAAGTTCAAACCCTCAGATCATCACACTCTGTATAGGCAACAACAACTACCAGACGTACGACACACTCTGTTCTACTAAACATGTCACGCATGGCTGGTATTCCAAAAGAGAGCAGTCACATGTGAAGAAGAGTCTCACTCAAGTAGGAGGTCATCATGTTGTGTTCTGTTTCTGGCCATCAGTCTCAAGGATTCATGTCCAGACTCCAAATTCCACTTTCTTGTGTATGCACAAAGGACAACTAATTGGACTATGCATCTATAGTTTTCTGCTTCAACAGGTTAACAAGATTCATGTCCAGAATCCAAGTCACAGCTTTCTTGCTTATGTAGAAAGAGGAAAAGACAGTAATGCTCCATTGCCTTCTAGATTTATTACATTTAAAAGCTAGATAGTAGAGCCGGTTCCTACAGGTCAAATAAATTCTATGCAAATAGTGCCCTGTAACCAGTATACACACACATTCAGACAAAGAAAAACATGGACATAAATATTGTTGCACCCATGATTTCTACTGTATTTGCAACATCCATCCATTTATCTCTGTATATCCATGAAAGCAAGAGTCATCGTCAAAATGTTTGTCCGTTCAGCAAGTGAGCAGTTACTACAACGCTTCTATTGCCCACCCCTACTTAAATGTTTTGAAGAGGTTATGTCATAGGTGGTTCCGGTATGGTCTTTTAATAGGTTAATAAGTCATTTCTTGATAAGTTGATGCTTCCATGGTCTGTCCTGTGCACGGTGGGTTATTAGAAGACAAATATATCAAAACGAAGTGAGTATTAACCACACAAACACACACAATTTTGATATGAATAAATATGTGTGCACTAACACAACAATCACAAAGGATTAGCATATAGCTTATCAGACAAAAAAGGACAGTCTTTATAACACCAAGTCACAACAAAAGAAATATACTCTCCACAGAACAAAGAACTAACGAGGGAATATCAATTTTAAAGAAACACCAAAATCCATTGAAACTATCGAACAACAGGAAGCATAATAAGAATTGCAGAAACCACTTTGGACCTTTTACACAAACTGAAGGTAGCATTGTAGGTACTAATTAACCCTGGGCATATAATAACATGTAGTCAAATAGCTGAATCAAGGAAATTTGATAGTAAGAAAAGAAATGGGGGCGTTCTACAACCATAGCTACAGTGTACATAACAAAAGTTAGCTGCTTGGGGGGAAAATGGATGCACCTTGGATCCACCTGATATTAGTAGTTGTCGCTGGTCATATTTCTCCGTTGAAATTGGTGGGGGCATATAAGTACGTAGCTTCCCGTTGAAACCAGCTGCCCCTAGGAGAGAAAGTACAGATAGATTAGAATGGGGTGGGTTTGAGGCACAAGTGAGAAGCAAGGAAAAAGGAAAGGCTAGGAGGACCCATACCTGGTTCTCTGACTGCTGCTGCCCATGGTCGGAGGAGAGGGAGCGGCGCAGGGGAGCGGAGGGGGAATAAACACCAATAGCCTCTTATCCCCCCAATCTGTTTTCTCCTGCAATTTTTAGTGGTTCAGATGCATGAAGGCATATATGCAGCGGCAAGAACAATGAAATAAGAGAAAATGACCTCACATTAGTTGATCCAAAGAACACATAGAAAGTATATATTTTTTACGTGCCTTGTAAATCAGTAAGTCATCGATGATTGATCTTCTTATAGAGAGCTATGCGTCCACCTCGAGAGTTGATTCAGTTGGAAAAGAAAATGAATCAAACAACTCAAAAAAATGAAATGTAAAAAGTGCGGTAAAGAGATGGTACTGATGACTGTATACATTGCCGAAGTTGCAGAGGTACAACTACTGGGCTGCTCTCATCAGGCCATCCAAACCCTACCCATGAAATATATAAATGAATTAGAGAAAGGAATAAGAATAAACACTCAGTGTTGGTGACGGCTGAAGGCTGAGCTCATGGTGGGGAGGTGCAGCGGTAGCAAAACTGAAACATTCATCAAGCAAATGCTGACTGCCATATGACACAACCAGCAAGGTAAGAAATCGGTTCATGGAGGAGCTCAACCTTGTCGATCTGGTTGTGTGGACGCTGGGTGTAGAAAGAGAGCATCCCTGCTCTTCTTGAGGGGTTGAGCTGGCCTTGGTTGGGAGATGAAGGAGGCTGGTGCGGAGTCAGCGGCACCAGCAGCGACCTCGGCATATGCCGTTGACGAGGAGGGCTGCCGGTCCTTCTGGAGCTGACGACGCCTCCTTCCTCTCACCCTTGGCCTCCCACGGCGGAGGAGGCGCCAATGACTGCAGCGACCTCGTCCGGGTTCATCTCATCCTCCCGTGATTTCCTCGCGACAAGAAATCTCGGCGCCGGTCTGAATTTTCTGTCAGCATGGCAAGTACCCTAGGCAAATTAACAATCACTCAGGGTTCTAACACAAGAAAGCATTTATACACTGTATGGCTGCCTTCTGTTTGGGGATTATAACATTATAAGATCATAATATGTTCCTCCAAGGGAGTCAAATAAAGCAATTTCTTCTCAAATTCATTGCTAAGGAGATATAAATATTACCCTCAAATTGCACCAAAAAAGTGATCAAGCTCATCACCAGTTTGACCAGTCAATCCAATAGTAAGCCTCAGCACAACAAACACTCGCCAAGGGTCAACATCCCTACTCCTATGAACTTGCAGCATTAAAATAAATAGTCATTTCGAACCTACTTTTTGCACAATCAAGAAATCCGACAATAAGCTGTGAACTGCCACAGGAATACCAACACAGAACCATGGACAAATTTCAACAGCAAGGCTACAGACCCGACGTTGCAGGTGGATGAAAGGGTAAACCGTAGGGGAACGAACGAGGCGTGAATGGAGGGGGACGAGAGGGGCGAACCTCGCAGCTGGAGGAGCAGAGTGTGGCGGAGGCGGAGGAGGAGGCGACGTACCTGTCCAAGTTGTCGTCGTCCTCGGCGCGGGGGACCGAGCCGCCGCCGCTGCCGCCGGAGACGGCGGATGAGGAGCTCCCTGTCGCGGTCGCGGGGCCTTGGCGTCGCCCATCATCAGGGGCTCAGGCTCCACGCGCTGTGACGCCGGCAATGTCGCCCTTCCCTGCCTCGTACCCTCCGAGATCGGGGCCCGAAGCAGGCACTCCCGCCTCCATGGTCTCGCGCCTGAGCGGCGCCTCTTCGCAGCTCGACGCCGCCACCACTGCTCCTTTCGCCTCTTTGCAGGTCGACGCCGCCACCGCCTCTCTTCTCCTGCCACCGCCGCCGACGCCGACGCCGCATCCGCCGCTCCCCGCCTCGATCCAACCGACCCCGCATCGGCCGCTCCCCTGCCTCGAGCCAGCAGCCGCCATGGAGCCATGGATCCTACGCGGGAGGAGAAGAAACGCGAAGGGGAGGAGACGACACGGTGGTGGTGGCGAGCACGAAGAAGGGGACGCGGGGCTCGAGGAGAGGAGGGACGAGGGATTGGGCTAGGGTTTTCACCGCGCAACGTGGGGCTCGAGGAGAGGAGGGACGAGGGATCGGGCTTTTCACCGTGCACAGCACACGATCCACCCCTTTTTTCACCCAAACTCAGTCAGCAAAGCACACTGCAACGTGGTCCCACCTAGATGGCTGGCCCAAGCGTCATTCACCGAACTGGAAAGACACGACACGACGTGAAGCAAAACAGACGGTTGGATGTTTGACAGCCAGTTGAAAAGGACCAAAAACTTTACACGTAGGTAAAACGGACGAGGCAGATCGTTGCGCGCGAGGGATGGCGCTGGATCAGCGGGTACTCTAACAGGCTTTATATGTTAGATGGATTCCGATTTGGAGTGCATATACGAGCACTATATTGTATCATCCGACGACTCGTCCGACGAGGAGGACTACACAGATGAGACGACGATGATGCATACGGTCCTTGAAGACGCGGAGCATGCAGAGGAGGATGTTCTCAATTCTAAGGGATCAATCAACGGTCATCGAGTGCTCAACCGCAACATGCCGTGCATCCATTTGACACTGATGGATGACTATTTTGCCTCCGATGCACTCTTCTCTTACCATTTTCGCTGGGGTTTTCAGGACAACAATGTTGGTTGTAATATTTAAACTTTTAAAAAATTGAACTAATACTGCATGCGGCTATTTGAACGTGTGTACTCTATGTATGCCACTATTTGAATGTCTATACTCTATATATGCACCTATTCAAACGTGTGAACTTTCAAAATAAATAAATTAGTGGGGCCGAATGTATGCGGGCAGCGTTGGATAGCCGCCTCCTTCATCCGTGTCGGCGAACTGGCCCCCCTGTCCGCGGAAGGATCCGGGAGAAATTTGCGGGTCGGCGTTGAGATGTCTGATACAATCAACTGGTGACCGGGATTCCTCGTCGACATTTGGTAGAAGAATCTCGGTGCTGTCGGATGATAATGCCCGACTTTATTTCATTACTAATTGTAAATGATGGTGCTATTTTATGAAGATCTGTGTGTTCTGCTCAAAAATAAAATGTGATGTTCAAATTACGTAGAGTTATGACCCTATTTGGTTATATCTGGCAATGGCAATGTTTCTTATGTTGTTATCTTGTTGAATCCATTGGTCGGAATTGCACGGACTTGTCCTTCACGGTGAAAACCCATGATTTAGGTCTTCTATGATTGGATCTGGCGACGTTGGCTTAAGCGTCGCCCTTCATGAAGATATTGTCACTACAGGAAGTTAAATAGGTGCCGACGGCTAGTAGCCGTCGCATAGGCCGTCGGCATAGGCCTGAAAGCCGTCGGCATCGGGCTATGACGATAGCTACCATCAACATATGGCCGTCCTCTTCGATTTCCTCGACATAGTAAAGTCGTCGGTATAGTAAATCCATCGGGATAGATACCCTATGCCGATGGCTTTTCCTATGGACGTAGACATAGATTTTTGTCGGTAAAGAAAATAGACGACACGTTTGTCCGACACCGTTTGGAAACGTGCCACTATCCTATTAGGCCACGTGACGGAGGTATGCCAACGACATTACTGTCGACATAGGTTTCAAGCTATGCCGATGGCAAAGCCATCGACATATATCTGCCACACGTCAGCTTCTGGCCGTTCCTGGCGGGTATATCTATGCCGCCGGCATAGCATTGCCCCGAGCTGCCATGAGCTTTTTTTTAAACCTATTTTGGTTTTGCCCTGCAAAATCAAATTGCTACATGCCCAAATATGATATAATCATCATCAGAAGCTCACATATAACATTATATCCATCACACATAGTATGATCATCATAAAAACAAAATAAATAACATTATCATCATCATGACACCCAAATACATTACATCATCATCGAAACAAACTCATAAATAGCATCATAGCACGAGAAGTTGAAATCATCACAAATAGCATCATATCAAGAGAATTTTACATCATTATCATAGACGACAAGTTTACATCATCAACCAAATATATAACAAGCCAACACACCACCGTGGGCCTTCTAGCACTGCCAAAACCCTAAGTGCACCAACAAGAGCATCATCGCTACAAAATACATGACAAACGTATAGCATGACAATTGGTCCAGCTCTAAGTTTGCGGTTTGGCACATGTTCTAACTTTAAGTTGACGCATCTTGCGAGAGGGGACTAACCGGAAGGGGCAAGCCACAGGCTGAGGGAGAAGGAGCACCGCCACCATCGAGCAAAGTGGTGTCACTGGGCTCCGTGAATGAGGAGTAGAAGAATCACCAGGAACGTTTGATCCGTGGGATCCCAACATGTTTTAGAAAGAGATAGTAAGAGAAATCTCTATGTGTTGAATGAACGATAGATAGTGCTTGACTAGTTTGGCAATGTAATAACCATAGTCCCTGTGCCACGTGCCAAGAATTCTTCTATCATTATCGGTTGGGGGTAATGGTCCAGGATTTGGTGGTGGTGGTCTGATTGGTGGAGCCGGAGTGCCATTTTGAAGAGCCGAGTAGACATTTTGCACATTAGTTGAGAAGTGAAGACGAAGGTCAAAAGAAGTGAAAGTACAAAATTTATCTTGGCTCTAAGTGGACAAAACTAACCTCCATCTGTGTGGCGCGGTACTCCACTAGCGCTCACACTTTGGAGTAGTGTTTCACACACTCTTGACGATAAGTATTGAGATGCCTAAAGTACGCCTACGATATGACATGACGGATCTTATCAACGTAGCCATGCAGGAAAGAAAGTGAGAGAGGATAAAAAGGAGAAAAATGCATACATCTTCCTCCTCTCTAGATCGGCTAGGCCGTGCCCTGGTTATGTTAGCTGTACTCGCACTTGTGCTGGAAGATCAGACATGTGAGTAAGTGATGGTAGGCTGGATCACGACATTCAGAAGTGGGTGGCAGCCATGTGGCTTGCCGTGTCCAAACACGACTACCACCATATCGTTGGTATCTGACTCCATGGGATTTGTACATGTATTAGGACACAATGCAAGTTTGGGTGGGATTGCCGCCCTCCGAAGACCCTGGAGCAGCCTAACCCTAACCCGTTTGACTCAGAAATCTAGGCCATTGACTGGCGCTGAATGACGTTTGACCAATGGACTTCTCGACCTGGTTGTGCTAGGTTAGCCCATGGGATCATGGAAAACAAAGTTTGAGCCCAAGTTATCACAAGATTCCCTCCGGAATACCCATGGTGGCAGTTTCTCGCTCTAAGTGCATGTGTTTGTGCCATCCGTGAAACGGGTCACACTCCGGAGCTGAGTATTGGGTGATTAAACATCCTACCGCACTTTAAGACATGTATCAGGACACAATGCAAGTTTTGGAGGGATTGCTACCCTCCAAAGACCCCGGAGAGGCCTAACCCTGATCCGTTTGACCGGGAAAGCTACCACTTTGACCGGAAAATCGACCCTGTTGACCAGCCTCGAAAGGAATGTAACTGATGAAATTTTCCTCATAATTGTGTTGGGCCACGTCATAGACACATGGAAAACACATTTGGGCCCAAGATTCAAAATTATTCCCTCCGGGATACCCGTGGTGGCCGGTTCCCCCATCTAAGTGCCGAACCTTCGTGATTGGTAGCACATGTGTAAAAACGTTTTTATGAAATCCTTGAAACTTTCTGACGCTAATAAATATGAAATCTAACACATTTGGCCAAGGAATAAAAATATATACAAACAAGTCAAATCAAGAGGGTGTTTTCTGGAGATTTCAAGCTAATACGATTTTAGTTTTTTCAAATTTGAAAATATGATATACCAACAAAATCCTTTCAAGATTTTGATCCAAAAACACATATGAAGTTTGTCAAAATCGATGAAGTATGAATTACTTGTGATTTTCACAAAGTATAAGGACCTATTGTCAAAAGTACATGAGGCTGTATTTTAATCATATTCAAAAAACAGAAACAAAGTGGATATTCATAATCTATGAAAAAACCTACACCAAATTGATATATAATTTATATATGTTTAAGTTTAGATAAGTCAGATTTAAATTAATCAAATTCAAACTTTTTTTGAAAGTAGAAAATGGTTTAGAATTAAAAATAATAGAGAAAAATACTATGCCGACGGCTGTCGTGAGGGCCGCCGGCACAGATCTAATGGTGTCAGCCGCCCGTCAGCCAACGCCCCTCAGGGCTACGTGTCAGGAACTATGCTGACGGTCACCCTCGGCCTATATGGAGCTTGGCCAACGACCAGTTGTAGGCCGCCGGCATATCCTGAGCTTTCCTGACGGTCGCAGTTTGCCGATGATTTTACTCTGGCCTTCAGCTTACGTGTAAGTATGCCGGTAGTGTTTTGTTGGAGAACCTTTCTCACTGTGATTGTGATATCAAGAGATGGGCGGTGTATATATGGTTGCTGCCGTAGCTTGTTGATAATTTCAGAGTTTTTTTTTTACTCCACCATGGTTTATATCTCCGGTCTGTTATGACTTTGATAATTGTCGGTAAGATTTTGCATGTGTTTGTTGTTGTTGGTTGTGTGCGTTCTAACTATATAGAGGCCAGATGTGCATTCATTGTGTTTATAAAATGCACCATTGTTAAAAATATTGCAGATTACCCGGAGTCTGGTCATCTCATGTATACGTTGTAATTCCCGCTCTCCTAATCTTTCAGTGACGATGCAGATGTTGATCACGTGGCCACGAGCAATCTAAGTACACCCTGACCAGGGTCGATAATAGCTGTTCACAAGACGACGCTTAACTATTTGAATGGGCGAACATGGTGATCAGTTTTTATTAGTTTTCTGTGAGACTCGGAAGAGCGGAGACCATCTTTGGTCATCTCTCGCAAGGTACTACTTGAATGCACTGTCAAGGAACCTGCGTGTCGGTGCTTTTGAACAGCTACATTTAACTTGTGACGAGGACAGCGAAGGACGTCAACGAAATCTTGTTCAGTTTTTGACTTCTTTATTTGACTCGAAAGAACTGACACTTCTTGGTCATCTTCTCTATTGGATCAAATTAACAGGAAGTTGCGTGGGCACATGGATCGTGGCCGACTCCGATCGATCAGACGTGCAAGCATGTGTTGCTATGACATATTGTTGCTAGATGCAAGGCATCGATTTGATCCCTGACAAACTACTTGTTCTTGTTCCGTCAACGATACCTAGCTGATCGAGGTGATTTTATCAAAACAGTGTTAAGAAACAATTATTGTATGCTTTACACAGTGGTCTGATTTACCTTAACTTGAGTCTGTTGTATTATATTAGAGGTATATAGGATGGGTTAGCAACCAAAAAATATAGCCAGACTATAAAATCCTAGCGAAAATCAAAATACATTACATGGTAAATTTTACCATAACTCAACCCACAGCGCAAGTTGGCGTCCCTTTCGGGCGCGATTGTTGTCTGGTGAAGGAGACTTTCAGTAGTGTCCGAAAGGAAATCAAGCAGCTCATGGAGAAGCTGACAGAAGGAAAAAGACAACAACTAACAAAAAGAGTGTTGTACTGTTCGGATCCCGATCTCTCATGAGTTCGGAACAGTAAAATAAAAAGAAAATGAAAAATTTGCAAAAAATTCCATTTTTTTTCGTGTGAAACATTGACAAAACTTTTAACAACTTGCAAAATTTCAACACCACCTGACATTCGTGGAAAACATAGCAAAAATAACAAAATCGATGCTCCAAAATGCATTTGAAAATAACATTTTCGAGCATCGCTTTTCTTGCCGAATTGTCCTCGAATGTCATTTGCATTGGTTTTGAAATTTTGCATTCTATTAAAACTTTTTTTAGTGTTTCACACATTTTTGTTTGAATTTTCTTTTGATTTTACTGTTCACCCGAGCTCACATGACCTTGGGATTAGAACAACACTTTCGGTATTTTACTACACTAGTAGAAAACAGGGAACTAGTCCCGGTTCCTAAGGGCCTTTAGACCCGGTTCAGAAACCGGAACAAAAGGGTCGGGACTAAAGCCCAAAACCTTTAGTCCCGGCTCGCTTACGAACTGGGACAGAAGGGGCTCCACGTGGCCGCTGCGGAGCGCCCAGGCAGGAGGACCTTTAGTCCCGGTTGGTAACACCAACCGGGACCAAAAGGCTGCCATGCGTCAGCAGCACGCATGCGCTAGGGTTTTTTTTTTGAAGGGGGGTGGGGGGTTTAGTGGTTTTGGAGGTTTAATTTAGGGGTTTCATATTGTGTTAGCTAGCTAATAGAGAGAAGTGACCTCTCTTTCTCCATGCTTGGTCGACGCTAGCTTCTATACATATAGAGAGAACTCGACACGCTAGCTAGTAAGCAAATGAAGGAACCATTACACAAGATCGTCATGAACATATACAGCGAGAAGTGACCTCTCTTTCTCCGAGAGATTGGTCGAACAACAAGTTTTCATATATCTATCCAACGCTACTACATATATACAATATAACATCTCTTATAATCCGTAACATCTAAAATCCATTTCAATTTCCAGATGGTATTCTCCCTTCTCATTTATGACGTGGCCAAGAAAGAATCCCACCAATTCCTCTTGAATTGCTCGTATGCAATCATGTGGTAGGAGTTCATCCCGCATCTGCCACATCTAATTCAAAGAAGGGGTCAATACATATATATGAATGAAATTCAACACAAATGATGGTAATAAAATAAAATTGTGAATATTATTGTTTACGTACTTTGTATCGTTTTTTAGAGTGGCCCCGCTTAGAGGTCGCGTTGTACATGAACTCGCAAATGTAGTATCCACATAAATTATTCCCGCCTTCCTGCCACAAGCACTTTACGAGAAATAGAGTTCAATCAAACTGATAATCAAGCATGATAAATGGTATTGATGAAACTATAATCAATGGGAGATGCACTTTCCTAGCTAGTACTACTTACTTTTGGGTGTGTGTAAATCGCAGCTCCCTCGGCAGTCCCGGAACCATTCCGGTGAACTCTTTCCAAACCCTGTCAGACAAAGAAAATAATTACTTGATATCAGAAAATGCACAAAGTTGCCGATATGGTGCGATAATGATCGATTGAACTTATTTCTGGAGCATTGCAGTCATGTCCGCATAGTCCTGGGGATCTTTTCGTCTCGAGTCTAAGACAGTTACTACTCTCCGGTCAAGCTTACTCTCTAGCAGAATAAAGTGGAAGCTGCGCACACATGCATAACTCATCAATTACATTACTATAACCTCGAGTAAGCGAAACCGAATATGCACAAGATAGTAACACTCACTCGAAGTTGTAAGGAAAGAGTATTTTCCCTTTGTTTTGATTTCAAAGTAACGATTGTAGCAAGTTGTCCTCAGTATCTTTGTCTCTGTTTTTAACCGACCATTCATTTATGGTATTTGGGTTAATGAACCCAATATCATAGATTTGTGATTTTTTGCATTCGATGATCTTCAATCTGCATAATATAGTGAGAATAAATATATATATACATGCAATGAAAGAGCAGAGCTATAGAGACTTAATTACAGAAGTAATACTTACAGACAGTAGCAAGTCATGAGTTGTTTGTCGCGGGCGTCTTGATTGAATAACTGGAATAACTCCACAAATTCAACATGCATCACCTCAGTTCCAACGAGGTCATGCTCCTCTTTAATTCCCAGCATCAAACTATCCTTCCCAGACTTCCTGCAGGTATCCATGTACCATCCATGCAATCTTCACATCATCGTTGTTAGAGGAGGATGATTAGGTTTGACGAGAGGCTTCCCGTACTCGTATCTAAAGATATCTACCTCTAACATTTCAAACTGTACATCATCGCTCAGGTAATCAGCAGGATTAGTACCGGGCACTAGCCCCGGATGATTAGCGACGATATCGCTTGACACCCTGAGTGGGGGGCACGATTGCTTTGCCTGTTCGCCGAGCTGGGGAATTGTTTTCCCACTTCTTCGTTGTGCTAATCTTGCATCACTGGAAGTACTTCCCGACCGCCGCGCATCTTCATGTCTTTTTAATACAGCGGACATAGTTGGAATCCGACAAAGGCGGTGGTGGTCGCTTCAGGGCATCCACAGTGCGCTTCACTTTCACCGGATCTACCGTTTCCTTCGGTGGTGGAGGTTTCCGTGCAAAATGGTCCCTCACTTCGGCAGCAGAGATGTCCGTGTTTTCCACGTCGGTCCTCTCATATGGTAACTTTTCCGGAGCCTTGAGAGACAGACCGTATTTGAATTGCTTCCCGCCTCTGCTTGTACTGCTAGCTGCCGGAGCGGCGGCGTCTCTCTTGTGCCGTTGCTGACGCGGCGGAGTCCGCTGACACACCGGAGGAGGCGGAGTTCCCTCACGCGCCGGAGGAAGCGGAGTGCCCTGATCACTCGCCGGAGGAGGAGGCGGAGTGCCCTGACTCGCCGGAGGAGGAGGAGGCGTCCAGTTTGGAAGCTTGATGTACTCCTTCCTCCATAGACAGGTACTCCTTAAAGCATAAACCAGATAATTCTCCCCTTCACCTGTAGGGTAGTCAAGCTCCAGCTCCTCAAATCCCTCCATTATTTCATCCATCGTCACAACATCATAGCCATGTGGAATCAGACGGCAATGAAAAGTGCCGCCAGCTTGAGGAGGTACAACAGAGCCGACAACCGCCTTCAAAGTCAGGTTCTGCCATTTCGTCATTAGCTTGCAATGTTCAGCCTCCATGATACTATCCACGGGGTAGCGAGGAGCCATGAAATCAGGCCGAACGAGCTCCATGGAAGCCACGCTGCTTCTCCGCAGAGATGGTGGGGTAGCTTCTGGGGCAGCGTCGAAGCAAGGATCTTTGTGCCGCTGAGATGGTTGGCCGGTAGCTTCAAGTTCCTCTAGCTTTGCTATTCTAGCATTGAGCTTTTGCATTTCGCTCGCTTCCACTTTCCTCTTTCTCTCTCGGCTTCTGTAACCACCGCTGTCGGGAAACCCAACCACCCACGGAACGGAGCCTGGTGTGCCTCGTGTTCGTCCAGGGTGCTCAGGATTCCCGAGGGCCTCTGTCAGCTCGTTCTTCTCTCTATCGGGAATGAACGTCTCTTCCTGCGCTGCCCTGATATATTTCTGAAGCTTGTTGATGGGTATTGCAAGTTGCTCGTCCGTCCAATGACACTCCCCTGTTTCTGGGTCCAAAGTTTCCCCAACCCTGAAGAACCAAGTCCTTGAACAATCTGGCCAGTTCAACGTCGCTAGTTGGACCCCTTCAACACATAGGTATTGCTCAGCTTTGTCCCACAATGGCCGGGCTTTGTAGTAGTCACCTGACCCCGTGTGATGGTGATACTTCTTCTTTGCAACATTTTTCTTGTTTCTCACTGACCTTCTCTGACCCTTCTCTGATTTCTTGTAGGCCACAAATGCGGGCCAGTGATCTCTTATCTTCTCATATCGACCGATGAATTCTGGAATCTTCCCTTTGTCGACAAACTTTGTGTTCAACTCTTTCTTCCAGTTCCTGAATAGATCTGCCATCTTCTTAAGAGCAAACGCCTTGACCTTTGGCTCTATAACTGGGTTATTCGGATCCTCCTCTGGCGGTAGGCTGAAATTTGCCATCAGCGAGTCCAAATATCACCTTTCTGTCTATCCTGGATATAAGATACTTAAGGGTCATCCTTACTCTTATTCCATTGTTGTACACTGATCAGGACACTGTCCCTAACAACAACTCCGCACTAATGTACAAATGCATACTTGGTCCACTTGGGTTCAATCGGTTGGCCATCATTCGCGACTTCTGTGATCATGAACCTTTCTTCTTGGCGCAACCTTTTCTTCGGGCCTCGTCTCCTTACGGAAGTTTGGCTCGATCCGGAGGGCTAAAAGAAGAAAGAAGCGTTAGTATATGTACATACCAAAACAATTAATGCATGAAGTCAGCACAAGCTTAATTAATATATATACCTCGCCGGACTTTGCAATAGCTCCTTCCTCCGTTCGGTCACCGGAGCCGTCATCATGGTCTCCTTCCTCCGGCATTCGGTCACCGGAGCCGTCACGATCTCCTTCCTCCTCCATTGTTGGATTACCGGAGCCGTCATCCTCTCCTTCCTAACCATCGGTGTCATTGAGAAACGAAAAGGGATCACCTCCGTCACGGATTATATCCCCCAACAACTCTTCTTGTTCTAAGTCTTTGTCCATAGTTTCTGCAAATATTACAACATGGCAATATACAAACATGATAGATGGATATATTAGTGGCAAACATAGACCTAGCTAATTACAACAAGGAATCATATGCATATATGAGCAATGGATTAGTTGCGGACCGCCTCTCTCATGCATGTCCGACGCCCCCCTCATGTCGAAGTTATCAGGCCGGGGTTATACTTTCAGGGTTTGGGTGGCCTCGATAGTTAGTCGGGTGAGCGGACCGCCTCTCATGCATGTCCGACGTCCCCCGATATGTTGGTCGGGAGATCGACAATGCTTTTTTTCTAGGGTTTGGGTGGCCTCGAGAGTTGGTCGCCTGATATGTCCACCGTGATATAAAATGATGCATAGATGACAACAATTCTTTATTAGAAAGCAAACCAGATATCTGACATATATCTACATATCGTCCGATATATCTAGACTTGTTTTTTCCGATATATCTAGACTTGTTCCGGTTTGGGGTGGCCTCGACAACGCTTTTTCAATCCCGGTTTGGGTGGACTCGAGAGTTGGTCGGGCGAGAGGGGGTTGATCGACGTCCCCCCTCATGTCGAAGTTACTGGAGTTTTCTATATGAAAAAAAATCCACATGACATGTCCGACGAGCAGACCACCTCTCTCTCATGCATGTCCGATGTCCCCCCTCATGTCAAAGTTATTGGGGAGGGGGTAGATCGACAACGACGTCGCTTTCATACATATGAACAAATTTCTATGAACAAATCGACGAGCGGATCGGCAACTTAGTAACTTAGTAACTTGGTAAATTTAAACTAACTTATATGAACAAAAAAATATTCTATGAATAAAAAACATCATATGATCATTTTCTATATATATAAATCCGCCCATCCATGTATGAACAAAAAAACAGCATATGATCATCTATGAACAAAAAAACATCATATCATCTATGAACAAAAAAACATCATATGATCATCTATGAACAAAAAAATCATCATATATATGAACAAAAAAATATTAAAAATCAGGACATATCATCATATACACATACATATCATCTATGAACAAAAAAACATCATATATGTGAAAAAAACAGGACAGGGAGGGAGGGCAGGGAGGAAAGCGCCGGCCGGACTGAACGGGGAGGAGGGGCGGCGTCGTTGGGGCAGGGGCGCGGGGTCGGCGGCAAGGGCGACGATGGCGACGACAGGGCAGGGGTGCGGGCTCGGGGCAGGGGCGATGACGACGACGGGGGAGGGGCAGGGGCGCGGGCTCAGGGCAGGGGGACGGCGACGACAGGGGCGGGCCGGGGCAAGGACGCGGGTGACGGCGACTGTCGGTGTCAAAACCGGCGGATCTCGGGTAAGGGGTCCCGAACTGTGCGTCTAGGATCGATGGTAACAGGAGACGGGGGACACGATGTTTACCCAGGTTCGGGCCCTCTCTATGGAGGTAATACCCTACTTACTGCTTGATTGATCTTGATGAATATGAGTGTTACAAGAGTTGATCTACCACGAGATCGTAATGGCTAAACCCTAAAAGTCTAGCCTATGTGAATATGGTAATGAGTCTATGTATCCGGACTACGCTCTCCGGCTTATATAAGCACCGGAGAGATCTAGGGTTACATGGGGTCGGTTACATCAGAGGGAATCTACATAGTCGGTTGCCAAGCTTGCCTTCCACGCCAAGTAGCATCCAATCCGGACACGGGTTCAATCTTCGGTCTTCATGTCTTCACAGCCCATCAGTCCGGCCCAACGAATAACAGGCCGGACGCCCGAGGACCCCTTAGTCCAGGACTCCCTCAGTAGCCCCAGAACCTGGCTTCAATGACGAGGAGTCCGACGCGCTGATTTGTCTTCGGCATTGCAAGGCGGGTTCCCTCCTTCCGAACTCTGGAATAGTCCTCGGATATAGTAAGTATATCCGGACCCGTGTATGTAATTGCAGAGAACACAACACTCTACAGGTCCGACCTGCTGACAACTGTTTATGACATTGCATTACGCCTGCCTGGTTATTATTTCCAACCATTGGCTAGCCCCTCGCCCCACGTCTCAGGACGCGGTTTTATCGGCACGTCTTGTCAAAGCAGGGATCGTGTCCCTTATTCATGGGATTTTCAATAATGTGGGCGTGGGTAACCCAACCATCCCCTGGGTACAACTCCTTGAGGATAGGTAAGTTTCGAGACCCAGGAGGGGACGCTCAATATTCTGGGCCTTTATATAGGGACCCAGACTTGTCTTTTCTCTTCTGCGCTTGCTTCTTTCCCCAACCCCAGCCACCTCGAGTTCTAGCCCTCGGGTTCCAATCACCACCAGCCCCAATCATGTCCGGGTCCATCCGTTCAGGCCGGTGGGTGGCCTCTTCTGTCACGGAGGAGGATATTGCGAAGCTTCGCGTGGCGAGGTATCTGACCCCAGAAATCCTTCATCGGCTTCCCGCGGAGGGGCAGGTTATTCCCACTCCCAAATCCGGCGAGAGGGTAGTGTTTGTGTCCCACTTCCTCCATGGGTTAGGGTTCGCGCTTAACCCCTTTGTCCGGGGGCTCATGTTCTACTATGGGCTAGATTTTCACGATCTGGCCCCGGACTCTGTCCTTCTCATCTCGACATTCATCGTCACGTGTGAGGCCTTCCTCCAGACTCCTCCGCACTTTGGTTTGTGGCTCAAGACCTTTGACGTAAGGCCGCGGGTGGCAGAGGAGGAGCAGGCAGAGTGCGGCAGCGTCGCAATAGGCAAGCTTGTCGACACGGTTTGGTTTGAAGGGTCCTTCGCCGAGTCTTCTGGCACGTGGTAGCAGGGGTGGTTTTATATCAACGAGCCGCGGGGCTCCAATGGGGTGGCTACGCCTGCGTTCCGACCCGGCCCTCCCATTCAGCTTGCTTCATGGATCAATAAGGGATTGGACTGGGGATCCGTCAAGGAAGTGCAGACTCTGCAAATTCGCATCCGGAGCCTTTCCGAGAAGGGCATCGATCTTGTGAACGTTGTTCAAGTAATGCTAGTCCGCCGGACCCTACCATGTCAGCGGCGGCCTCTCCGTATGTGGGAGTTTAATCCAGAAGGGCGGCGGACTCTTCAGCACTTCTTCGGCGCTACGCACGAAGGAATGTGGAAATTATATTTCGGGGAGCGAGAACAATGGCCGGGCACTACCGAAGACGTTGGCCTTGACTGCAATCATCCAGACACTTCGGTAAGTATTCAATCTCCGAACACCTTCCATTCAAGCATCTCTTGACAAGATACTGAACAATCCGTCCCTATACAGGACTGGATAAAGAAAGCGGTGTTAATCTGGTGTCCGGCGCCCCTTCCCGAAGACTCTGCGACCACCCTACTGACGAGGATGCTAACTCCGACACCGTACCAGGTGTCTGCAGAGGGGGGCGAGAGCGGGGAGCCTAGAGGTGATGCCCGCCTTGAGGACGAATTAGATGCTGTGTTCGGGGAAACCGAAACCCTTTTGCCCAGGGGCAAAGGTGCAGAGGGCCCCCCCATGGCAAGAAGAGCGCAGCTTCCGGAGGTCAGGACTGGAAACCTTCCAAGAAAGGGAAAATGCCATCGTCGGGCGGCTTGAGCCGGGCAAGCGATGTCGATGTAGAGCTTTATGATGAGGACAAACCTCTTGCCAAATCGTAAGTGCAGCGGGGTATTTTAATCATACCTCATTCCTGTCTTATTACTGAAGTAATCCTCCGACATATATACGTCCTCGCAGGTTAACCCCTGGTGTTTCTCAATCGTCTTCCTCCTCGGGAGACCTTCTTCCAGAGATGATGGAGAGTGACACGCCTTCTCCAGCCTCCTCGCCCAACAGGGCGGATGATTTTGAGGCATCGTCCCGGGGGGCTCCTCCCGATCGACAAGCAGTGCAGGAAACAAAGAAGGCGTTACCCGAAGGTGGTGCCTCTGTCACTCGGGGTTCGGGAATGAACTACGACGGCCCCGAACTATCCGATTTACAGCCGGAGACGATTCTGGAGGCGAGTGGGCGGATCCCTTCAAAGGAATGCCGTACTCCGGCGGCGGTTTCCGGAGACCCAGGAGCGCCGGAAACGCTGACGGACATGTTGCGACAAGCGTCCGTTTCGGAGGAGCATCGTGCGTTGATGGCTACGGTGGTCGAAAAGGTTTTATCCGCGAAGAGTGGGTTGAACGAGGCCTTTACGAGCCTTCTGAGGGTTTTGAGGTTTGTGATGTAGTTTTGCCAATGGAATTTTATTGACAGAATGCACCTGTTGTATATGCAGTAGCCCCTGAGACTCGGAATGCCTTCCAAAGGAAGCGATCGGAGGATCAAAAAGATATGCTCAGGTACTAACCTTGATTTAACAATGAATACAGGCTGCCACCCCTCCTGCGGCTACCCGAAATACGGAAGTGGCCGAACTGCAGCGGAAGCTAGATATTGTGGAGGATGACATTGCATTGATCAACAAGCATCTTGACGACTCGCAAGGTATATATTTCGAGCATTCCTTACACCAATGTGCTTGTATTTTAAGCCTGACTCTAAAAAGAGTTTTATATGACATGTGCATGAATGTAGATGGTGCTGCCGCCGTGGAGGCCCTTCGGGCGGAGCTAGCCCGGGCCAAGAAGCAGGCCTGGTTTAGTAATGCGGCTACCGAAAAGGCATCGGCTGAGTTGAAAGCCGAACAAGCTGCACGGGGCCAAGATTAGGAGAAGATGTCCACCATGGCGCACGAATTAGAATATGCGGCTGCCGCTGTAAATTTCTTGAGAAAGAAAATGAAGCCAAAACGGCTGAACTTGACAAGGCCTTACTGTAACACCCCGGATGTAACTTTCCATATTTGTAACTCTGACTCTTGCCATTTTCGGCTATGTGTTATGATATTCCTCCGTGGTCGGGTTTTTGTCTTTCGCTTTGCATTTTGCTCATGTCATGCATTTCATATCATGTCATCATGTGCATTGCATTTGCATACGTGTTCGTCTCATGCATCCGAGCATTTTCCCCGTTGTCCGTTTTGCAATCCGGCGCTCCTATCTCCTCCGGTGCACCCCTCTTGTTTTCTTTCGTGTGCGGGTGTCAAACTTTCTCGGAATGGACTGAGGCTTGTCAAATGGCCTTAATATACCACCCGGAGGCTACCGGTCAAGTTTCGTTCCATTTGGAGGTCGTTTGGTACTCCAACGGTTAACTGGGCATCCGCATAGTCCATTTGGGTGTGCAGCAAAACCCCTCAAAAAACCAGCCCAAAACCCACCAAACTCTCTTCCATACTCTAGGTCGTTCGATCACGATCGTGTGGGCGAAAACCGCACCTCAGTTGGAGCCTCCTAGCTCCCTCTACCTATAAAAGAGCATCTTCCCCGAAATACAAACGCAGACAAACCCTAGCTCCTTCCCTCGCGCCGCGTCGGACGCGTCCGCCGCCGGCCGGACAAAATCGCCACCGCGCCCGCAGCCAGTGGCGCGCTGCCACGTGGCAAGCCCGTACGTCGCCGCGCCATGGCCCGCAGGCCCAACGCCGGCCCTCCCGGGGCCGAGCCTCCTCGCACCCGCCGCCTTCCGCCGACGCGGCCATCCTCCGCCGCCGGCGCGCCGTGCCCCGCCGCCGCGTCTTCCCCCTCCGGCGCCGTCCTCTCCTCCTCCGGCCGCCTCCTCGTCGCCCCTCCTCCTCGTCGCCCCTCCTCCTCGTCTCCGGCCACCGCCCCGTCGAAGCTCGGCCAAGCCCTCGATCGAATCTGGTGAGGAAGAGAACGACGTTGACTTTCCCCCGTCCCCCGTTTTTTTGTCATTGATTTCTTACAAGTGCTCATGTTCCTCAGTGCGTAACTTCTTGCATGTAGCTCCGATTCGCGCGTGTAATATGTCAAATTGTTCGCCTCGTGATGCTCTACATTTTGTTCAATTGCACCATGTTCATTAGAAGTCATCTTGATGCCCAAATCTCTGTTGCAAGAGGGCTAGTTGCTGTTATCTGCTGGTTCTTATCAGAACTTGGAGATTTGCCATTTTTCTATCATTAAATCTGTGCATCTTATGGGCATGAGCTCTACATGTGTTTTGATGTATGCCATGCCATCTTTCCAGTGGTGTATGACATGTATTTTTTTGATCTCTGTGGTGACTAGCAGAAGCATGCAAAGTAGGCTCCGTAATGTTTCTGATTTCAGGGACTTCGTGATTTCTCTAAGTCCTTGTCTGCTGTTATTTTGTTGCCATGTAAACTTGATGTTACAGAGAGATCCATGCATATTTAGGAGATGTTTAAGGATATTTTGTAGCTATTGTTGTAATTGATCCATTCCTGTCCTTGTTTGCAATTATGGAGTGCTATAGAATGACTCAATCTTGCTCTACTTTTGCTATAAAATATTTCTGGCAGATTCTTAACATGATATGCAATTTTGCCAAGCTTATTGTAGTTGGTCCATGCATGCTATGCATTTATTCTTGACATGGATAGCTTCATAAACATGCCATATTGCTGTAGGTATGCTTGTTTTGTCATGCATTGCCTTGTGGTGAGTGCATCAAGCTCACCAAGATGCCTTCATATTATTGTTTCTGCCATGCTCAGTTTTCTGCTAAGTCTGAAACCTGATAACGAAACTTGCTATGTTTACATGCTTGCCATCATATCTTCTGGTCCTTTCTGGCTTATGGTCAGTAAGGGACTTTTGTCATATGCATTTAGTAGAACACTTCCGTGCCTTGTTTTGCTATGTTAAGTTCCTGTAGCATGTTGATTTCGTGCTCTGAACATTGCTACCTGATGCTGTTTTCTGCCATGTCCAGTTTTTCACTAAGTCTGTGAACCTGTTATCTTTTGCACTTTTGCCATGCTTGTTTGAGCTTCATATGTTGTGAAATAGCAGTAGCTCAGTGTTCATCTTTTGTCAATCATCTCCTGTAGATTACTGCCGTATGCTTTTTTGCTATGTTGGAGTGCTGTAGCATTGTTACTTGTTGCATTTTAAGTGCTATCATGCTGTTAATCGCAGATTCGTGTCATTCTTGTTTTGCTTGCCATTTGCAAACCGTGCATCCGTTTCCGGTGATCTTTATATCGATTTCGACCGAAATAATCTCATCTTTCTAGTGGCATGCTTGGTTTGCCAAGTTACTGCCTTGTTCATCATTTTCCTTCCGGAGCACGCATATGCATCGCACATCATATCTTGCATACCATACATGTTTTGCATTATGTTGCTTGTGCATTTCTCGTGGTTGATTCTGGTTCTGTTTGTTTGTGTTCTTGTCTTGGGTAGAGCCGGAAGACGAGTTCGTGAACGAGGAACCTGTTGAGTACGCTTACGAGGATCAAGCTTTCGACAACTCAGAGAACCTTGCAGGCAAGATGACCACCCCTCGAAATCACTTCTATCTTTGCTTTGCTAGTTGTTCGCTCTATTGCCATGCTACGCTACCTATCACTTGCTATATCATGTCTCCCATTTTGCCATGTCAGCCCCTAACCATCCTTTCCTAGCAAACCGTTGTTTGGCTAAGTTACCGCTTTTGCTCAGCCCTTCTTATAGCGTTGCTAGTTGCAGGTGAAGTTGAAGTTTGTTCCATGTTGGAACATGGATATGTTGGGATATCACCATATCTCTTATTTAATTAATGCATCTATATATATTTGGTAAAGGGTGGAAGGCTCGGCCTTATGCCTGGTGTTTTGTTCGACTCTTGCCGCCCTAGTTACTGATATACCGGGATTATGTTCCTTGAGTTTGCGTTCCTTACACGGTCGGGTGATTTATGGGACCCCCTTGACAGTTCGCCTTGAATAAAACTCCTCCAGCAAGGCCCAACCTTGGTTTTACCATTTGCCGCCTAAGCCTTTTTCCCCCGGGTTTTCTAGAGCCCGAGGGTCATCTTTATTTTAAACCCCCGGGCCAGTGCTCCTCTGAGTATTGGTCCAACCTGTCAGTCGCCGGTGGCCACCAGGGGCAACTCTGGTCTGACCTATCGGAAGCTTGGACAATCCGGTGTGCCCTGAGAACGAGATATGTGCAGCTCCTATCGGGATTTGTCGGCACATTCGGGCGGCTTTGCTGGTCTTGTTTTACCATTGTCGAAATGTCTTGTAAACCGGGATTCCGAGACTGATCGGGTCTTTTCGGGAGAAGGTTTATCCTTCGTTGACCGTGAGAGCTTATGATGGGCTAAGTTGGGACACCCCTACAGGGTATTATCTTTCGAAAGCCGTGCCCGCGGTTATGAGGCAGATGGGAATTTGTTAATGTCCGGTTGTAGAGAACTTGGCACTTGACCAGATTAAAATACATCAACTGCGTGTGTAGCCGTGATGGTCTCTTCTCGGCGGAGTCCGGGAAGTGAACACAGTCTGAGTTATGATTGACGTAAGTAGGTGTTCAGGATCACTTCTTGGTCATTGCTAGAAGACGTCCGTTCCTTTGCTTCTCTCCTCGCTCTCTTTCGCGTAAGTTAGCCACCATATATGCTTATTGCCGCTGTAGTTCCACCTCTTTACTCCATCCTTTCCTACAAGCTTAAATAGTCTTGATCTCGCGGGTGTGAGATTGCTGAGTCCCCGTGACTCACAGATTCTACCAAAACAGTTGCAGGTGCCGACGATGCCAGTGCAGATGATGGGATCGATCTCAAGTGGGAGTTCTATGAGGAACGTGGTCGTTACTACGTGTCTTTTCCTGATGATCAGTAGTGGAGCCCAGTTGGGACGATCGGGGACCTAGCATTTGGGGTTATCTTATTTTCATCTGGATTTTGACCGTAGCCGGTCTATATGTGTGTATTTTGGATGATGTATGAATTATTTATGTATTGTGTGAAGTGGCGATTGTAAGCCAACTCTTTATCCCATTCTTGTTCATTACATGGGATTGTGTGAAGATGACCCTTCTTGCGGCAAAACCACTATGTGGTAATGCCTCTAAGTCGTGCCTCGACACGTGGGAGATATAGCCGCATCGTGGGCGTTACACTTACGAGAGGCGAGAGAAGCGTCGTCTGAATCCAGAGCGGCCCGTGAGGAGATCCGGCAAGCTGTGGATATTGCTGCTGGCAAGCCCTTTTTGCTGCAGACTAAGTTCGGCGATCCGAACTATGTTCAGCTTAATCACGTATGGAGTTCTCCGGACAAATTTTTAGACTTGTCAAAGAGTTCTTCCAATGCGGCGCGGTTTTACCACGCACAAGAGGGGTGTGCAACGGAGAAGCTTTTCTGGTCACAATTCGGCGCGTCAAAGCGCCCTCTGCTGCTGAATGAACATATGTCCCAGTGGGCCGAGCTGCATAGGATATCCGGCGCCGCCATGAAGAACGTCATAGTCCGGTTGTGGCCGACTGAGCCTGTTTTGAGTAGTTATTTTGGCTTGGTGCAGCGGCTTGTTGACGCGGTGCTACATATCGACGCTGTGAAGCGGTCGGCGTGCATTGAGGGTGCACGGATGGCCTTTGCCCGAGTCAAAATGTTCTAGGGAAAGATGAAGGCCATCGATGTTGCAGCGAGGAGTCCACCCAAGGGCAAGAACCATTATGAGCCGGAGCATTATTTTGAAGACGTCCTAGAGGCCGCTCGCTTGATAGAGGGTCAGTGCTCGAAAGACATAATGTTCGAGTGATGTGTATAAGGGTTGTAACAAACAACTTTATAGTTAGTCTATTATTTTGCTCAAAAGCTTGAATTCCTCCTGTGCGGCCGTTTTAGTATAATCTGAAAGCTTTCCAGTCGTCGGCTTCAGCCCCCTCGTAGGAAGTACCGGGGTGTTCAGAAAAGCATTTAATCATTCTTCATCCAAATGTCTTGGTCCATAAAGGAGGTGATAATGCGGCGAATCAGGCAATCAGACTATAGGGCGTTAACACTTTCACTTAGCCATAGGAGTTTTAACGTGGGGCTACGACATAGCCCCTGCTATGAACACGGCGTATTGTAATATCTCGCCTTACATATTTTGATCTAAAAAAGATCCCTCGTGTGACACGGAGAATCGCTAAAGATTCGAGTAAGTCGTTAAGTGGTTGACCAGCTCTCGCCGCATCATGATAGTCAGTTTTCGGCTTTCTCTACTGAGGTGCTCATCCGGTCTAGGCCAGGGCACAATCGCAGTAGTTCTCCCTTTACTACCCTAGACGATAGAGCGGAACATAGGGTAGCAAGAACAGGAGCCGGGCAACCCAACTATTGACCAAAGACAATGATTCGGAGCTGGTGCATATAAGGCCAAACTTGCGACGCCGAAGTACGCTATAGAGCTGTTCGGACTTTTACTGGCGACTCATTTGTTCCCATACCGGGCCCCTAGCGAATTATGCCGAGGTGCGTCTTGTAAGGCAGCCATTACGGCCGGACTCATGGCAGAAAGAGCATGGAAGATTAGTTCGGATGAAGTTTACTGGGAGCGGAGCAATATGCCAATGATAAATGTATATAAAAATTAAAAAAACATAACCCGGCTATTTGACGTGCTCGGGGTTGGGAATGGAGGAAAAAGGCATGGTACAGGCTCAAAATGACGAGTGCGGTCTACAAAAGCTTGTTTTGGAGCTCCTGTCGCACATGTGCACCGCCCATCCTCGGGGAGGGGGAATCCTTAACGGAAATGCCCCTTAGGTGAGTGTACGGATCCGAACTCCGATAGAGTCCGATGTGGGTGCTGTCCTGATGGTCACCTATTTTTAAGAGATAACAAAGAAAAGTAAGGAAAACAGATAAAAAACGTTACGGGAATGCTTGCAGGGTTGTCCGTATTGTGCTTCCGCCGATGCCCATGGTATCTTGAGCGTGTAGTGATGTACGCGTGGTGTAAATCTTGCCAACATAGTGGGTGGGTGGCAGAAGCCGAACTGCTATTTCCATTCCGGAAGTGGTCGAACTTCGGAGGGAAATTGTTTCTGGCCCCTGGTGTTCGGCTGGCGAGCCGCTTCGTCGTTTTTATCGCCTGGTGGCCTCCTGCCCTTGTGCTCGGCGTTAAGCTTGCCTGCCTGCTTAAAGACCCAACAGTTTCTGTTGGTGTGATTAGCTGGCTTATCAGGATGACCGTGAATCTGACAAGGTCGGTCCAATATCCTGTTGAGGGTGGATGGTCCATCCTGGTTTGCCTTAAATGGCTTCTTCCGTTGACTGGGTTTCGGATTGTGAAATCCGGCGTTGACCGCCGTGTCGCATAATCTTTCATTACTGTTGCGACTGTTGTATTCGATTCGTCGTGGCTTGTCGTTGCCGTCTCGGATTTTGGAAGTGCCCGGGTCACTAGCGTTGTTGCTTTTACGAGCAAGCCAGTTGTCTTCTCCCGCGCAAAAGCGGGTCATTAGAGCGGTAAGGGCTGTCATGGATTTGGGTCCTTCCTGGCCGAGGTGACGCGCTAGCCATTCATCCCGGACACTATGTTTGAAGGCCGCAAGGGCTTCCGCGTCCGGACAGTCGACAATTTGGTTCTTTTTGACAAAGAACCTAGTCCAGAGCTGCCTGGCTGACCCGCCGGGCTTCTGGACAATGTGACTCAAGTCATCGGCATCTGGTGGCCAGACATATGTTCCTTGGAAGTTGTCCCGAAAGGCGTCTTCCAAATCTTCCCAGTTGCCAATAGAATTTTCTGGCAAACTGTTTAGCCAGTACTGTCGTGGAATTAACACGTCAGATGTCCTAGATGTAAGGACTTAGTCGTGAGGCCAGCGCATCTATGCAGTAGCTTGAGAGGGGTTGATTGGGATGAGAGACGCAACACAAGACAAGGGTTTAGATAGCTTCGGGCCCCGGGAAACATCATCCGGTAACAACCCTACGTGCTGTTTGAGGCTAGGTCTCATTATGATCACGGGAGAGTCGCCGGCCCCGGCTCTCGGTGTTTAGCCCTAGAGATTATTTCTTGTTGCCTGTCCCTCTTAGGGAGCCCTGCCCCTCCTTATATAAGTTAGAGGGGCGGGTTACATGTAGAGTCCCAGTAGGACTACGACTAGTCTATCTTCTCTTACAAGTTGATTACAAGTCCGGGTCTTGCTTCCTCGTAAAGGAAATATTCGTCATCCCTTTCCTTTTGAGCCGGCCCATCATAAACGTGAGCCGGCCTTCTGGGCCTTGGGCCTAGTCTTCTATCTGACCCGCCGTCGGGGCCATCCATGAGTCGTCTAGTTCATGAGCTGTCTGACCAATGAGCCGCCAGACCCGTGAGTTGCCAGTCCTTCGGTGGGTCATCGGTGAAGCGCCAAGTCCGGCCGGGTCATACCACGGGGTATATCCCCGACATTAGCCCCCAGTTTAATTTGGATTTATCCATATTAAACTGATCCTGCAACATAAACACAAGAACAAATTTGACAGGTTGTGCTCTGGGTTAAATATTCTTGTAAACCGGCACCTGATCATCCTTGAGTCCTTGACATTTTCTCCTGGAATATCCGGGTCAATAGGCCAGCTTTATAACCCATTTGCTGATACTGGCTCTTGTAAATAAAGAATCCATTTGAATTGGCCTTCAATGCTCTGACTTGACAAAAATATTAGTCTCTGAAATATTCAACTGATATCCAGCCGGCTTGAAGATGTAAAACTTGCCGGTTTATGATTACCACCATTGTCGGGTTATAAAAGCTGATAATTCCGGGTCATGATTGTTGTCACGCCGGTTCATGATTATTGATGATGCCGGGTTGTAGACACAGGGTCATAATGATTGGTGACGCCGGGTCAATCTGGTTTGCTCAGAACAAAGAATTTGAAAATATTTCTTCGATAATAGTATAATACCTGTAGCCCCCAAGTCTTGAGTAAAACAAAGTGATGGCTTAAGACTTGCTTCAATATAAATGCTGCCACTTTGAAGAAATCCATATTGTTCATCTCAGTCACTAGTAACAACTGAATACTCCATATTATGTAGCCCCCAAGTGCCGGGTTGTCATGCTTGCAGCAACCTGGGACTTGTAATTGCCTTATGCTCATATAAACTTCAACCAGCGTAGCCCCCAAGGGCCGGGTCATTATGCAATAATGAGCAGGGACTTTGTAAATATGATCATTGATAATAACAATATATGATGTAATCTCCACCATGGGGCTTGAACCCACGTCCACAAGGTTAAGAGCTTTGTACTCTACCAACTGAATAGTGGATCTATCAATATAATGGATTAAGGCTTGTGTACCTCGAATTTTCGACAGGAGCAATTGGTAGCCCCTAAGGGCCGGCTCATTTAGAATGTGATGAGTCGGGTCTTCAATAAGTTGAGCAAAAAAATGACTTTGCATTAGCCCCCAAGTGCCATGGTGCATGCTGGCAGTGACATGGGACTTGTATATTCGTTGTAATCTCGATTTGAACAATGTAGCCCCCAAGTGCCGGGTCGTAAGCCTGCAGCGACTCGGGACTATTTCCTCCATTGTAAAATAAATCATGCCCATTGATAACAATAATAGCCGTTGCGCTGAAGCGACTTTGAAAACCTCAATCATAACACTGGTTATTGCTAATCACAATAGAAATCCAGCCATGTTGGCTATTCAAGATTTGAATACCTCATCGGTTGACAAGTAAACCCGGAGTTTAAATACCTGGCGGCTCTTGGCCAATGACAAGTAAACCCGGAATTTTTGTAACCCGGCGGCTTATACCCTTTGAGAAAACCAAGAATTGATAACTCTTTTGAGACACCAATTTCAAGCTTGAACTTTAATCATTTATGTAAGTCATAGCCCTGTAAATCCTGCACAGAGTTTAAACAACATATGCCCTGGCGACTTAACGTTAAAAGCCAGGGCGGGTAACCACCCAAATGTAGTATTATCCTGCACACAAGTAGATCACAAGATCCCTTGGCGGTTTACCGCAGGGCGGGTCATAATATCTCACATATAACCACTGTGATATTGATTTTGTACTGCCGGTTTACATGACCTGTGCAGTAAGGGTGATAATCCGATCCTTAGAAGCCAATGCTTCCACATAGATGATGATTGTCATAAGCTGGCGATTTATCATCGAAAATCAAGCCGGGTTAAATAGCAACCACTCATATACACCTTAGATATGAAAAAAGAGCTTCAAATAAAATCCAAAAATTGTTTGCAAAAAGAGACTTCGAAAATTTTTGAGGCTTCTGATTCGAATACGATCAGAAGACCATCCCAAAGGGGTTAAGCTAAGATTCGAATACGATCATATAGCCCCCAGTGGCTTTGGCGTTGCCGATCAAGAGGGTACCGACAGCTATGTTCTCTTTGGTTCGAATACGACCTATGTTTGAACAGGAAGCCCCCAAATGACCTTGAGTGTTGTTTAACGACGCTGATTCGAATACGATCCACGTCGGTTCCCAAAGGGGGTTGATCTATGGTTCAAATATGACCAAGAAACTCCCCAATGAGCTCGGCAGTGTGCCGATCAAAAGGGTATCGACAGCTATGTTCTCTTTGGTTCGAATACGACCTATGTTTGAACAGGAAGCCCCCTAGTGATCATGAGAATATTTAACGACTCCGATTCGAATACGATCAGGGTCACACCAAAAGGGTTAAGCTAAATTCGAATACGATCAGCTCTCGATGGTCATTAAAGGAGGGTACCTATATTTGAGTTGTGCTTTGTAACAGACTCTCTTTGGTCCCTTTAATTTTTCCTGAGAACTCAAACTTTGCGACAGACAACCTCTTTTTAAACCGGAAATTTGTAAACCGGATATTAAGAGCTTGAAAGCTTTATAAGATACAAATTTACCTTGAGTCGGACGTTTGAACCGGATTTGAGAGCTTCAAAACCTTGCGGGAGAAAGATATCTCTTGAACCGGATTTTAAACCGGAATCTTTATTTGAACCGGCAATTTTCTGACGGCCTTTAAAGTTTCATCAATATGGTAGCAGCCTCCGGAACCGGGTTATCATTCCCTCCAACGACCCGGGGTTCCCGAGTCATGTCACTGTAGCCCCCGAGTCTCAAAGATGACTCGAGGAGTTGGCTTGAGATTCTCCATATTTAACCGTGATATAAACCGGCATAACTTGTATATCACTGGTGTTGATAAGACGATGTGTATCCACAGAAGGTTGAGGTGATTGCGGCGGGTTATAAATGATCCCGTATGAGCCGTGTCAGCAACTCGGCCAATGGTTCCTTCCAACTGGCTGTTTGAAGTTTAACCAAACTGTAGCGATGGCGACTTGTGCGCATGTCCATTGAGCCATCCAGGTGCAGACGGCGGCTGATAACATATGATAATTTGCCTCCAATTTGTTGGAAGAAAACCGGGCTTCCCAAGTAGTGACCTGCTCATACTCAATACGCAGCTCATGCAGATAGGTGCGGCTCGGTGTGTTGATGTAGACCAGGCCGCGAGAGGCGGACGGAAAAGACGACCTCAGCATCAGAGGCGGCTCAGACAGATGAACCTGCCGCGGTGTTATAATCCGGCGCGGTCGGGCGAGTTAACCACGTCGTTTTGATGTAGTGAACAATTGTCCTGCATCAACAATATTGCAGACCAAGACAAAGATAAACTGCTCTTTGACAAAATAATAATATGTACCAATAAAATATTTTTTAGATGGTTATCACCTGATGTGCCAGGCCGGAAATAATCCGCATGAAATTAATGATTGCTAGGTGAAGTTGAAGTCGCTCACGGGTGAGCCGGCCGCGGCGTGGTAAACCGGTGCCGACGGGTGAGCCGACCGTGACGTTGTAAGCCGGCGCGGACAGCGAGTCGGCCACGGCGTTGTAAGCCGGCGCGGTCGCGAGAGACGGCCACGGCGTTGTAAGCCGGCGCGGACAGCGAGTCGGCCACGACGTTGTAAGCCGGCACGGACAGCGAGTCGGCCACGGCGTTGTAAGCCGGTGCGGGAATCCGTTGAGTAAGGACAACCACCTGTGCCAAATAATGTTTGGCATGTCTCCATCTCCGCGGTATAATACCACTTTGTGATGGATAATTTTCCTTACGCTGGTTTTTGTCGGAGGTTGATCCAGTTGTGATAACAAGCCGACCATAAAAATCACCCGGTAGGTACAGTCAGCCACGGCATTGCAAATGGTGCAGACGGAAAAATCAATCACAAGCACAGTAAGCCGTGCGGACGACGAGTCAATCGCGGGCATGGTCCCAGTTAGTTGATGTAACCGGGTCATAAGGACGGCGACTTGTGCACGTTCGTTCAGCGGGCAGTATGGCGCGGACGAAACGCCGGTACAAGAACATTGCCAGTGCGCTCTATACCCGCAGTATAACGCCTCATCTGATTTTGTTCGGATGATTGATGATCCGTTCAACGCGACAGAAGCGGCTCAACATAGCAGGTGCAGCTTGACACTGCAAAAGCGGCTCAACGCGGTCCTGGCCGCTTAGTCATAGCAGAGGCGGCTCAATGCAGCAGAAACATCACTCACGACGGCTCATCAGCGAAACGAGGCACCGCAAATGCTGGATGTAGTCTGACAGAAAATACCCCGCCTATATGTATGTCTAACTGATGGAGCAGTAGCACCCCACGTGGCCTTCATGACTGCCATGATGATTCATTGCCCTTTTTTTATTCCATATATATACGTCTGATCTGATGTTCCGCTAGCACTCAGTAGTCTTGATCCGTACGCGGATTAGTAGTGCTAGCACTGTCTTGGGAACGAGCTATCACATCTTCATGTGGACCCTTCCCTTGATGTTTTCAAAACCCCACACCACTTTTGCTAATGGATCTTCAGGGTAGATATAATAATAGGGCGGCGAGCGGCGCGCGCATCCATCGGGTGGTGCCTTGCAACAAAACACTTTAAGCTACACGTTCGTCTCCCGTGTCTCCTGTTGCAGACAGACTTTGGCGGGTCAACGGACACGGCCGACGCGTAGTAGGTAGAGGAGGCTTCCGAAGCGGGCCAGTATGACGGTTTGCGGCAATGGAGCGGACCAGCAAACAGGAGCCCGGGACAAAGCGGGAAGGCAGCAGTGACGAAGACGCGCCGGGGCGGGTGGCTCATGGCCGCGGAAGCAGTTCCGGCGAAGCGAGGTTTGCAGCGCCGGCTTGAGGCAGGTGTGAGGCAGACCTGGCGAGGCCGGTGAAGGCATCTCGCGGCACCTTGGCGGCTCTGGCTTGAAGATAAGGCCCCTGGCCGTAGAGGCGGGAGCGGCTTTGTCGAGCCCGCGGAAGTGGCAGCTCGCGGCGACCGGCTCAGAGGCGGCGAGGCAGTAGTGTCCAAATCCATCTCCCCGTCCCTGTCCTTGTCCTGGTCGTTGATCAATCTATTTTTTATCAGGTTTCTTGCTGGCCGTATATGCGCGTGCAACACTAGTAGTAGCACTACTACTCATCAATAGTAGCTGCAGGCTTTAACAGACTAGTTTACGGATTCGCTTCGGGGCAACCCTTGTGTCCATCCATCTCGGACACAGATTTAGCTGATCTCTGTGACGGCGCCCAATAGAATTTTCTGTTGATCTTGGTCGGATCCGCTGCAACCCTAACTCGTCGGGATGTGACATCTCATGAGCCGGATAACGCTCGTACGTGTAATAGTAGTGCTGCACTCTTCGATGACAAGAACGTGAACTCCTGTCTGGCTCGGTGGCGTGCGGCAACAGCAGCAGAAATCGAATTTCGATGGATCGCCAGCCGCGGTGCCGCACAACTCGCAACCCTAGTCCTCTCGATCTCAATCTCGTATCTGCTTTTCCGACTGGTTGTCACCTTGTGCAGACGGATCCAAGTAACAGCCATAGCGGAGCATAGATAAACCCTGCATGTTGTTGTTGAAACTTTTTCCGATCTGGACCGAGGAACTTGAAGTTGATATTGATATTTTTGTGCCGGCTCTTCTTCAGACGGTCAGTTGCGAGCTTCTCCTTCCCTGTGGAAGATCCCTCCAAGAACTCAACACCGCCGTGCGCAGGCCCCACGGTGGGCGCCAACTGTCGTGGAATTAACACGTCAGATGTCCTAGATGTAAGGACTTAGTCGTGAGGCCAACGCATCTATGCAGTAGCTTGAGAGGGGTTGATTGGGATGAGAGACACAACACAAGACAAGGGTTTAGACAGCTTCGGGCCCCGGGAAACATCATCCGGTAACAACCCTACGTGCTGTTTGAGGCTAGGTCTCATTATGATCACGGGAGAGTCGCCGGCCCCGGCTCTCGGTGTTTAGCCCTAGAGATTATTTCTTGTTGCCTGTCCCTCTTAGGGAGCCCTGCCCCTCCTTATATAAGTTAGAGGGGCGGGTTACATGTAGAGTCCCAGTAGGACTACGACTAGTCTATCTTCTCTTACAAGTTGATTACAAGTCCGGGTCTTGCTTCCTCGTAAAGGAAATATTCGTCATCCCTTTCCTTTTTAGCCGGCCCATCATAAACGTGAGCCGGCCTTCTGGGCCTTGGGCCTAGTCTTCTATCTGAACCGCCGTCGGGGCCATCCATGAGTCGTCTGGTTCATGAGCTGTCTGACCAATGAGCCGCCAGACCCGTGAGTCGCCAGTCCTACGGTGGGTCATCGGTGAAGCGCCAAGTCCGGCCGGGTCATACTTCCGGCCGGGTCATACCACGGGGTATATCCCCGACAAGTACCGAGCCGGCCCTTTGAGCTTGAGAGGTAGGTATTTAATGGCACGAAGGTCGTCTCCGCGAGCCATGTGAATATGGAGGAGGTAATCCTCAATCCATACCGCGGGATCTATTGTTTCATCGTATGATTCGATGTTGGTGGGTTTAAAACTGTCTGGGAATTCATGCTCCATTACCTCGTCAGCGAAGCAGAGGCGGTGTGCGACTCCTCTATGTTGGGCCACACTGTGAAGCACCTCCGTCGGACTCCGCTTACGGTTTTCGGACCGAGCGTGGCCGGGTCTGTTTTGTCCGAATAGGTAATCGTCTTTACTGGTCGGGGCATGTCCTTGCGATCTGGGTGCCGATTTTGTGTGTCCTGTTCTACCCTCCAGGTCTTGTTGGATGTCGCGAGTGTTCCCCCGAGCTGCTTTATTCTTGCTTGGACGGCCGGATGGGTTGGTATGGTGCTCTGCTTGGGCTACTGCTTTGTCCGGTCCAAACTGTGGTTAGCCCACCGCGTTGTTCGATGGTAGTGTGGGCTCCAACGCCCTGCCATCGTATTGAGGGAGCCACCTGCTCTTGGGGTGGCTTTTGTCTGGGCCGTTAAGGTCGTATTCTTCGACGGCCAGGACTTCGGTCCATCTATCATTGAGCAAATCTTGGCTTGCTCGAAGCTGCAGCTACTTCTTCCTTAGGCTCCTTGCAGTGGCTATAAGCCGGCCTTTAAAGCGCTCCTGCTCGAGAGGTTCCCTAGGCACGATAAAATCCTTGTTGCCGAGGATCTCCTCCTCCTCGGAGAGTGGGAGATAATTGTTGTCCTCCGAGTCTCCATATGTGGCCTATTCATCAGGGCTCTCTTGCCCGCTTTCCTGTTCCTCCTGTTCGGATTCTACCTCAACAGGGTCTTCGTTGTCCGGAGTGTTGTCTTTTCTGGTGCTAGCATGGTTTTCTCTTGGGCGATGTAACTTGGAGCGGCGCCGTGGGCGCCGGTGTTCGGACTGCGTGCCGGGAGGTTTATTCTCGACTGGATCCTCCTTGTCATCGTCGAGAGCGTCGTCGGGTGTGTCTATCATACACACGTCATACCAGGAAGTGGCCATCCCGTGTCTAGCGGGTAGAAAGCTCTGGCCCTGCTCCTCATCGTCGCCCATACCGTCGATGTCTTCGGAGCGGGGGTCAGGCGTGTTGGTTGGGTCTTCAACGGTGGCTATGAAGTGGGTGGTGGGTGGGAAGCAAAATTTTCCATCATCCGCCGTATGTTCGAACCGAACATAGTTCGGCGACGAGTCATCTGCCAGGGATAGGTTTTTAATGAGTTTAGCAGGTCGCCCATGGGCGAGTGTTGGAAGACATCTGCGGCGCTGAACTTGAAGATCGATAACCGATCGAGTTCGGTATCCGCAGGCTCGCAGGGTTCGAAACTCAACGCCGGAAAAGAGTCCGGGGTTCCATTGATGCAGATATCGTATAGAGTGGAATCTGCGGGTGGCTCCAACGCCGCATGTTCGTCGGGGCGACGGGGAGCGATTGCCGCGGTCTCGAATCCGTCGAAGATCAAGTCTCCACGGACGTCCGCAACATAGTTCAAGCTTCCGAATATGACCTGATGGTCAGGGGCGTAGCTGTCGATCTGCTCCAGATGGCCAAGCGAGTTGGCCCGCAGTACGAAGCCGCCGAATACGAAGATCTGTCCGGGAAGAAAGGTTTCTCCCTGGACAACGTCATTACTGACGATCGAAGGAGCCATCGAGTCCTTTGCCGATGGCACAGTGGAACTCTCAATGAAAGCACCAATGTCGGTGTCAAAACCGGCGGATCTCGGGTAGGGGGTCCCGAACTGTGCGTCTAGGATCGATGGTAACAGGATGTAACGCCCCGGATCCGATGCGCCAGGTGTCTGCCAGTTATTCGCCGTCCTTGCCATGTCATCTGCTTGCGTGTTGCATTTCTGTTCATGTCATGCATCCCATATCATGTCATCATGTGCATTGCATTTGCATACGTGTTCGTCTCATGCATCTGAGCATTTTCCCCGTTGTCCGTTTTGCAATCCGGCACTCCCACCTCCCCTGGCGCACCCCTCTTGTTTTCTTTCCATGAGCGGGTGTTGAACGTTCTCGGAATGGACCGAGTCTTGTCAAGTGGCCTTGGTATACCACCGGTAGACCACCGGTCAAGTTTCGTTCCATTTGGAGGTCGTTTGGTGCTCCAACGGTTAACCGGGTAACCGCAAAGTCCGTTTGTGTGTGCAGCAAAACCCCCTCTCTAAACAGCCCCAAAACCCCTCTAAGTCTCCTCCATGCTCTCGGTCGTTCGATCACGATCGCGTGGGCGAAAACCGCACCTCGTTTGGACTCTCCTAGCTCCCTCTATCTATAAATACACCACTCCCCCCGAAATCCCGCAGTCCAAACCCTAAAAATCTTCCCCTCTCCGCGCCGGACATGTCCGACCGCCGCCGGACGCTTCGCGCCGCCGCCCCGGACCAGTGGCCGCCCGCCACGTGGCGCTCCCCGCCGCCAGCCGCCGCCGGCCCGCCCTCCCCGGCCCGGCTCCGCCCCGCGCCCGCCGCCTCCGTCTGCCCCGCCACCGACCGCCCGTCGCCGCCCTTCCACGCCGCCCCGCCGCCGCTCACCCTCGCCACCGGCGGAGCCCCGAGCCCGATCTGGAACGGCCGCCGCGTTGACTTCGCCCCCCCCCCCTCGAGGTCGATTTTGCCCCCGTCCTAAATATTTTGCATCATATGCCCATGTTCCTTGCATCATAACTCCATGCATACTGCTCCGTTTCATGCGTGTAATATATCGAAATGTTCGTCTCGTGATGCTCTTCATTTTGCTCCATTTCACCATGTTCATTTGAGTCCTTCTTGATTCCAAAATTATCGTTGCAAGAGTGCTAGTTGCTGTTATCTGCTGTTACTTATCAGAACTTGGTGATTTGTTATTTTTGTAGCATTTAATCTGTGCATCTTATGGGCATGAGCTCTACATGTGTTTTGTTGTATGCCATGCCATCTTTCCAGTAGTGTATGCCTTGTATTTGTGTGGTCTCTGTGGTGACTAGCATAAGCATGCAAACTAGGCTCCGTAATGTTTCTGATTTCAGGGACTTAGTGATTTCTCTGTCTTTGTCTGCTGTTATTTTGTTGCCATGTAAACTTGATGCTACAGTGAGATCCATGCATATTTTGGAGATGTTCAGTAAGGATGTTTTGTATATATTGTTTTAATTGATCCATTCGTGCCCTTGTTTGCAATTATGGAGTGCCATAGCATGTCTCAATCTTGCTCTACTTTTGCTATAAAATATTTCTGGCAGATTGTTTACGTGTTATTCAATTTTGCCAAGTTTGCTATAGTTGATCCATACATGCTATGTATTTGCTGTTTCCATGGATAGCTTCATAAACATGCCATCTTGCTGTAGGTGTGCTTGTTTTCTCATGCATTGCTTTGTGATGAGTGCATCAAGCTCACCAAGATGGCTTCATAATGTCTGTTTCTGCCATGCTCTGTTTTCTGCTAAGTCTGAAACCTGTTAACGAAACTTGCTATGTTTACATGGTTGCCATCATATATTCTGTGCCTTTTTGGCTTATGGTCAGTAAGGGACTTTTGTCATATGCATTTAGTGGATTCATGCCATGCCTTGTTTTGCCATGTTAAGTTCCTATAGCATGTTGATTTCGTGCTCTAAACATTGCAACCTGATGTTATTTCTGCCATGTCCAGCATTTCTGCCAAGTCTGTGAACCTGTTATTATTTTGCAATCTTGCCATGTCCTTTTGAGCTTGTTTTAGTGATTTCTGGAGATAGCTCAGTGTTCATGTTTTGTTGTGCTTTACCTGTACATCATGTCCATGCCTTTTTTTCATCTTGAGTTGCTGTAGCATATTGTTTTGATGCTTGCTAGGTGCCTAGTTGCTGTTTTTGACAGATTGTTGCTATATATTGTTTGGAGTGTATGTGTTGCACCGTTGCTCCGTTTTGAGCATGCTCTATATGAAACATGCTTAGAATTGTATGTAGTTCCATATTATCTTGTTGCATCCTTGTTTTGAGGTGTTTGCTTGATGTTTGTATGCATTTTGCATCAATGCCATGTTTACCTTGTTTTGCTCATATCTTTTAGGCCGTAGCTCCGAATCTAATGAACTTTATATGTAACTTGACTAGAATTTCGTGTAGATCATCATGGTGCTCTTTAACTTGCTGTTTAACAACTTCAACTTAATGCTTGTTCAGTTCTGGACCAATTTTGAAATTTGCATATGAGGACTTACCGGATTTGTTATATGTTGTTTCCGGCCTCATTTAACTTGCCTTGATGTGTTGTTCTTGTATGCATCATCTCTCGTCATGAGTAGCTTCATATAGCCTTGTCATGCATCATACTTGATTGAGCATCATGCCTTGTTCATGTGTGGTGTATTTACCTTGTTGTGTGCTTCTTCTCGATAGTTCCCGTGTCGTTGCGATCGTGAGGATTCGTTCGTCTTCGTGGCTTCATCTCCTTTATGGACTCGTTCTTCTTCCTAGCGGGATTTCAGGCAAGATGACCGTTACCTTGGATCTCATTACTATCATTGCTATGCTAGTTGCTTCGTTCTATCGCTATGCCGCGCTACCTATTCACTTGCTCTTCAAGCCTCCCAAATTGCCATGAACCTCTAACCTTTGTCACCCTTCCTAGCAAACCGTTGTTTGGCTATGTTACCGCTTTGCTCAGCCCTCTTATAGCGCTGCTAGTTGCAGGTGAAGATGAAGATTGCTCCATGTTGGATTATGTTTATGTTGGGATATCACAATATCTCTTATATTATTAATGCATCTATATACTTGGTAAAGGGTGGAAGGCTCGGCCTTATGCCTGGTGTTTTGTTCCACTCTTGCCGCCCTAGTTTCCGTCATACCGGTGTTATGTTCCTTGATTTTGCGTCCCTTACGCGGTTGGGTGATTTATGGGACCCCCTTGACAGTTCGCTTTGAATAAAACTCCTCCAGCAAGGCCCAACCTTGGTTTTACCATTTGCCTCACCACCACCTACTTTTCCCTTGGGAGTCGCTCTCTCGAGGGTCATCTTTATTTAGCCCCCCTGGGCCAATGCTTGTCTAAGTGTTGGTCCGAACCAGAGCCACTTGCAGCGCCACCTCGGGGAAACTTGAGGGCTGGTTTTAGTTGTACGTAGTGTTCATCCGGTGTTGCCCTGAGAACGAGATATGTGCAGCTCCTATCAGGATGTCGGCGCATCGGGCGGTCTTGCCGGTTTTGTTTTACCATCGTCGAAATGTCTTGTAACCGGGATTCCGAGACTGATCGGGTCTTCCCGGGAGAAGGAATATCCTTCGTTGACCGTGAGAGCTTATAATGGGCCAAGTTGGGACACCCCTGCAGGGTATAAACTTTCGAGAGCTGTGCCCGCGGTTATGTGGCAGATGAGAATTTGTTAATATCCGGTTGTAGAGAACTTGACACTTGACCTTAATTAAAACACATCAACCGCGTGTGTAGCCGTGATGGTCTCTTCTCGGCGGAGTCCGGGAAGTGAACACGGTTTCTGGGTTATGTTTGACGTAAGTAGGAGTTCAGGATCACTTCTTGATCATTGTTAGTTTCACGACCGTTCCTTTGCTTCTCTTCTCGCTCTCATTTGCGTAAGTTAGCCACCATACTTTGCTTAGACGCTGCTGCAACCTCACCACCTCATCCATTCCTTTCCCATTAAGCTTTGCTAGTCTTGATACCCATGGTAATGGGATTGCTGAGTCCTCGTGGCTCACAGATTACTACACCACCAGTTGCAGATACAGGTTTTGCGATGATCATGACGCGAGAGCGATGTTTACTTGTTTTGGAGTTCTTCTTCCGCTTCTTCTTCGATCAGGGGATAGGTTCCAGGTCGGCAGCCTGGGCTAGCAGGGTGGGTGTCGTTGGAGTTCCTGTTTGTGTTTCATCCGTAGCCGGATGTTGATCTCATGTATGATGTATTGATGTATTCTTGCGGCATTTGTATGCCTTGTATGTATCCCGAACTATTATGTAATGTTGATGTAATGACATCCACCTTGCAAAAGCGTTTCAATATGCGGTTCTATCCTTGGTGGGACCTTCGAGTCTCTTTAGGATAGTATCGCATATTGGGCGTGACAAGTTGGTATCAGAGCCTCGACTGACCCTAGGAGCCCCCCTTGATTGATCGTGTAGTTTGGCCGTTGTTGAGTCTAGAAGAAAAAAATTTCGGAGTCTAGTTATATCGGAGAGTAGGAATTCTTTTTACTCCTCTGCCCCTTCGACGCTCTGGTGAGAAATCTTGACGTAGGTGTTTTGAACTATTCCTCTTCCCCTTCAAATTTTTCTTTAGGATCACGCGGCTAGTTTTTGTTCGTTGCCCATCCCTTTTTTCAATCCGGCGCATTTCTCTTCGAGTGTTTTCGGTCCTCGTCATCTTTTGCGAGATCAGTCCTCAGTTATTTTCCTTCCGATGTTGTTTCCCTGTCCGAAGTTGTCCTTGTTTTTCCCACCCGCCCTCCCTTTTTCTTCTCGGAACCGGAGTCTGTAATCGAGTATCCATCATACTCGTGCGAAGTCTTTGCATTCTTTCCTCGATGATTTCAACCGGTGCTTTTCTCTTCAAAGCTTTTCGTCGATTTCCCCATCAAGGTGCCGTTGTTTTTCCCGCCCTCCCACCCCTTTTACTCCCGGAGTCTGAGTCTCTTTCGAGCATCAATTTCATTCGTGTGGAGCATCTACAGTCTTTCCTCAATTATTTCAATCGGTGAATTCTTGTCTCGTTTGACATTCTTCATCTCTTTTCTTCTCCGGTGAATTCAATTACAATTCTCGGTAGTAACTATATTCTTTCCTCGGCTCAAATGTTTCCCGTTGCTCGTTCTCCTCTTGCCATTTAATCGTTCCGGAGTGATGAAGACATCTCAGGAGATTCGTCTGTGTTCGGATTAATTCGAGGTTGTCACCTCATTCAAATATTTCAATTGTTCCGGTGCATCATCTATCTCTTCAACAATCCTTTTTCAACGGTGATTTCTCTTCAGTGGGCCCTAACCCATAGGTCTTTTCCCAGAATCTTACCTGGCTCTTCTAATATCCCGGAGTTATTCTCAAATCCTTTTCGAAGTTTGATGCAAGTATGAATTTCACCAGTTAGATGTTCTCCAAGATCGCTTTCAAATTCTTTCATGATCGGGCCAACATTTTTCTCCCGGAATATCTCATCAATTTTGGTGTTGTTTCTCATCATCATTCTCAACAGTTGAAGACTGAAGTAGAATTTTTCTCAAATCTTGTCCGTTCTCCCGGAAATTCGTGGTGCTAGCTTGATGGTTAACTTATCAAATTGTTTCCAGCCGTGCAATTCGTTTCAACCACCCGACGCATTTCAGGAGTTGCTTTCTCTCTCGATCATCTGGAGGCCATCTTCTCAGAATATTTCTTCGTTCTAAGTTTTCAAATCCGTTCTCCGATTATTCTATATTCGTGCCCCTTCGTTCGTTTACATATTCTTCCGGTGCCGCGTTCAAGTATGCTTCAATCAGCTCGCGATCTCTTCTTTCAATTGCATCTTGATTCCCTCAAGTATATTCGTGTTTTTTCCTATTTTTCCCGGTGATTCATTCTCTTTCGTCATTCAATTTTGGAATTCTTACGGTGGCTCGTTCAAGATTCTTTCGGTTGTTATCATATCAAACAATTCGTTCTTTCCAAATCCTACCGGTGGTTCACGAAGATTTTTCTCAAGTTTTGGCGCTATATCTCCCTTTAATCCTTTCCAACGCGAATAAGTGGTATGCAAATCCATTGTCTTTCATCAATTGAATCGATGGAGGATACGCACAGCGTAATTCTTATTCTTCTTTCTTCATGTGGATTAATCTTTTCTTTTCGGAGATTGTTCATATTATCACATTCTCGGTTCAAAGTGTTTTCATCTTTTCTTTTCCGGAGTTCTAAGCTTCTCGCCGATTTCGTCGCGAACTTCCATCCAAATCATCGCAAGGATTTGAATCTTACCCCTTTCATCCTTAAATTTTATCTCGGCATTCTTTTGTTACCGGAGTTCATCACGGTGGCTCGTCATGATTTAATTCATTCCTCAAGTGTTCATCAAGATTCTTATCAAAGGAGCTCAAGTATCTTTCTTTCTTGCGTCTCGAAGTGCAATTAATTCTCCGTATTCGTCTGAAATGGAGTTCTGCATTTCTTTGTTCTTCTCATCTTTTCCATCTTTTCCGCTCGTGGTCGGTTATCACCTCAAAATTTTGAGATGTTATCCATAAGTACACTACAAGCTTATTCTTTTGTTGTTGAATTTCTAACAACGCCGTTCAATCCTTTCTTCTAAGGATGCTCTCTATTTCACTCGTGGCACAATTTGTCATTTTCTTCCCCGTTCTTCTCATTCCACTCTTTCAATTCTTTCCGGAGGTTTTGTGTTGTTCCTCAAGTCAAGTATCATACCATTTCTCAAGTTCATGTTCTATTCTTTCCTTGTTCAGCCGGAGTGCTGCATAAATTCCTTCGTTTTAATTCCTTTTCGATTTTGTTCCAACCGGAGTGATTTCAAATTCAGTCTTATTCCTTGAGCTTTAGCTTCTTGTCTCATTCAACATTCCTCTTTTCTTCTCGAGTGTTCTTGAATTTGTTCATCCTCACCGTTTTGGTTCTTATTTCACCTCTTCCCTTTTTCCTTCCGTCTCGGTCCTAAGATCTCGGGACGAGATCTCTTGTTAGTGGAGGAGTGTTGTAACGCCCCGGATCTGATGCGCCAGGTGTCTGCCAGTTATTCGCCGTCCTTGCCTTGTCATCTGCTTGTGTGTTGCATTTCTGTTCATGTCATGCATCCCATATCATGTCATCATGTGCATTGCATTTGCATACGTGTTCGTCTCATGCATCTGAGCATTTTCCCCGTTGTCCGTTTTGCAATCCGGCACTCCCACCTCCCCCGGCGCACCCCTCTTGTATTCTTTTCGTGAGCGGGTGTTGAACATTCTCGGAATGGACCGAGTCTTGTCAAGTGGCCTTAGTATACCACCGGTAGACCACCGGTCAAGTTTCGTTCCATTTGGAGGTCGTTTGGTGCTCCAACGGTTAACCGGGTAACCGCAAAGTCCGTTTGTGTATGCAGCAAAACCCCCTCTCTACACAGCCTCAAAACCCCTCTAAGTCTCCGCCATGCTCTCGGTCGTTCGATCACGATCGCGTGGGCGAAAACCGCACCTCGTTTGGACTCTCCTAGCTCCCTCTATCTATAAATATGCCACTCCCCTCGAAATCCCGCAGTCCAAACCCTAAAAATCTTCCCCTCTCCGCGCCGGACATGTCCGCCCGCCGCCGGACGCTTCGCGCCGCCGCCCCGGACCAGTGGCCGCCCGCCACGTGGCGCTCCCCGCCGCCAGCCGCCGCCGGCCCGCCCGAGCCCGCGGGAGGCCCTCCCCGGCCCGGCTCCGCCCGCGCGCCCGCCGCCTCCGTCTGCCCCGCCACCGACCGCCCGTCGCCGCCCTTCCACGCCGCCCCGCCGCCGCTCACCCTCGCCACCGGCGGAGCCCCGAGCCCGATCTGGAACGGCCGCCGCGTTGACTTCGCCCCCCCCCCCCCCCCCGAGGTCGATTTTGCCAGTCCTAATTTTTTTGCATCATATGCCCATGTTCCTTGCATCATAACTCCATGCATACTGCTCCGTTTCGTGTGTGTAATATATCGAAATGTTCGTCTCGTGATGCTCTTCATTTTGCTCCATTTCACCATGTTCATTTGAGTCCTTCTTGATTCCCAAATTATCGTTGCAAGAGTGCTAGTTGCTGTTATCTGCTGTTACTTATCAGAACTTGGTGATTTGTTATTTTTGTAGCATTTAATCTGTGCATCTTATGGGCATGAGCTCTACATGTGTTTTGTTGTATGCCATGCCATCTTTCCAGTAGTGTATGCCTTGTATTTGTGTGGTCTCTGTGGTGACTAGCATAAGCATGCAAACTAGGCTCCGTAATGTTTCTGATTTCAGGGACTTAGTGATTTCTCTGTCTTTGTCTGCTGTTATTTTGTTGCCATGTAAACTTGATGCTACAGTGAGATCCATGCATATTTTGGAGATGTTCAGTAAGGATGTTTTGTATATATTGTTTTAATTGATCCATTCGTGCCCTTGTTTGCAATTATGGAGTGCCATAGCATGTCTCAATCTTGCTCTACTTTTGCTATAAAATATTTCTGGCAGATTGTTTACGTGTTATTCAATTTTGCCAAGTTTGCTATAGTTGATCCATACATGCTATGTATTTGCTGTTTCCATGGATAGCTTCATAAACATGCCATCTTGCTGTAGGTGTGCTTGTTTTCTCATGCATTGCTTTGTGATGAGTGCATCAAGCTCACCAAGATGGCTTCATAATGTCTGTTTCTGCCATGCTCTGTTTTCTGCTAAGTCTGAAACCTGTTAACGAAACTTGCTATGTTTACATGGTTGCCATCATATATTCTGTGCCTTTTTGGCTTATGGTCAGTAAGGGACTTTTGTCATATGCATTTAGTGGATTCATGCCATGCCTTGTTTTGCCATGTTAAGTTCCTATAGCATGTTGATTTCGTGCTCTAAACATTGCAACCTGATGTTATTTCTGCCATGTCCAGCATTTCTGCCAAGTCTGTGAACCTGTTATTATTTTGCAATCTTGCCATGTCCTTTTGAGCTTGTTTTAGTGATTTCTGGAGATAGCTCAGTGTTCATGTTTTGTTGTGCTTTACCTGTACATCATGTCCATGCCTTTTTTTCATCTTGAGTTGCTGTAGCATATTGTTTTGATGCTTGCTAGGTGCCTAGTTGCTGTTTTTGACAGATTGTTGCTATATATTGTTTGGAGTGTATGTGTTGCACCGTTGCTCCGTTTTGAGCATGCTCTATATGAAACATGCTTAGAATTGTATGTAGTTCCATATTATCTTGTTGCATCCTTGTTTTGAGGTGTTTGCTTGATGTTTGTATGCATTTTGCATCAATGCCATGTTTACCTTGTTTTGCTCATATCTTTTAGGCCGTAGCTCCGAATCTAATGAACTTTATATGTAACTTGACTAGAATTTCGTGTAGATCATCATGGTGCTCTTTAACTTGCTGTTTAACAACTTCAACTTAATGCTTGTTCAGTTCTGGACCAATTTTGAAATTTGCATATGAGGACTTACCGGATTTGTTATATGTTGTTTCCGGCCTCATTTAACTTGCCTTGATGTGTTGTTCTTGTATGCATCATCTCTCGTCATGAGTAGCTTCATATAGCCTTGTCATGCATCATACTTGATTGAGCATCATGCCTTGTTCATGTGTGGTGTATTTACCTTGTTGTGTGCTTCTTCTCGATAGTTCCCGTGTCGTTGCGATCGTGAGGATTCGTTCGTCTTCGTGGCTTCATCTCCTTTATGGACTCGTTCTTCTTCCTAGCGGGATTTCAGGCAAGATGACCGTTACCTTGGATCTCATTACTATCATTGCTATGCTAGTTGCTTCGTTCTATCGCTATGCCGCGCTACCTATTCACTTGCTCTTCAAGCCTCCCAAATTGCCATGAACCTCTAACCTTTGTCACCCTTCCTAGCAAACCGTTGTTTGGCTATGTTACCGCTTTGCTCAGCCCTCTTATAGCGCTGCTAGTTGCAGGTGAAGATGAAGATTGCTCCATGTTGGATTATGTTTATGTTGGGATATCACAATATCTCTTATATTATTAATGCATCTATATACTTGGTAAAGGGTGGAAGGCTCGGCCTTATGCCTGGTGTTTTGTTCCACTCTTGCCGCCCTAGTTTCCGTCATACCGGTGTTATGTTCCTTGATTTTGCGTCCCTTACGCGGTTGGGTGATTTATGGGACCCCCTTGACAGTTCGCTTTGAATAAAACTCCTCCAGCAAGGCCCAACCTTGGTTTTACCATTTGCCTCACCACCACCTACTTTTCCCTTGGGAGTCGCTCTCTCGAGGGTCATCTTTATTTAGCCCCCCTGGGCCAATGCTTGTCTAAGTGTTGGTCCGAACCAGAGCCACTTGCAGCGCCACCTCGGGGAAACTTGAGGGCTGGTTTTAGTTGTACGTAGTGTTCATCCGGTGTTGCCCTGAGAACGAGATATGTGCAGCTCCTATCAGGATGTCGGCGCATCGGGCGGTCTTGCTGGTTTTGTTTTACCATCGTCGAAATGTCTTGTAACCGGGATTCCGAGACTGATCGGGTCTTCCCGGGAGAAGGAATATCCTTCGTTGACCATGAGAGCTTATAATGGGCCAAGTTGGGACACCCCTGCAGGGTATAAACTTTCGAGAGCCGTGCCCGCGGTTATGTGGCAGATGAGAATTTGTTAATATCCGGTTGTAGAGAACTTGACACTTGACCTTAATTAAAACGCATCAACCGCGTGTGTAGCCGTGATGGTCTCTTCTCGGCGGAGTCCGGGAAGTGAACACGGTTTCTGGGTTATGTTTGACGTAAGTAGGAGTTCAGGATCACTTCTTGATCATTGTTAGTTTCACGACCGTTCCTTTGCTTCTCTTCTCGCTCTCATTTGCGTAAGTTAGCCACCATACTTTGCTTAGACGCTGCTGCAACCTCACCACCTCATCCATTCCTTTCCCATTAAGCTTTGCTAGTCTTGATACCCATGGTAATGGGATTGCTGAGTCCTTGTGGCTCACAGATTACTACACCACTAGTTGCAGGTACAGGTTTTGCGATGATCATGACGCGAGAGCGATGTTTACTTGTTTTGGAGTTCTTCTTCCGCTTCTTCTTCGATCAGGGGATAGGTTCCAGGTCGGCAGCCTGGGCTAGCAGGGTGGGTGTCGTTGGAGTTCCTGTTTGTTTTTCATCCGTAGCCGGATGTTGATCTCATGTATGATGTATTGATGTATTCTTGTGGCATTTGTATGCCTTGTATGTATCCCGAACTATTATGTAATGTTGATGTAATGATATCCACCTTGCAAAAGCATTTAAATATGCGGTTCTATCCTTGGTGGGACCTTCGAGTCTCTTTAGGATAGTATCGCATATTGGGCGTGACACAGGAGACGGGGGACACGATGTTTACCCAGGTTCGGGCCCTCTCTATGGAGGTAATACCCTAGTTCCTGCTTGATTGATCTTGATGAATATGAGTGTTACAAGAGTTGATCTACCACGAGATCATAATGGCTAAACCCTAAAAGTCTAGCCTATGTGAATATGGTAATGAGTCTATGTATCCGGACTACGCTCTCCAGCTTATATAAGCACCGGAGAGATCTAGGGTTACATGGGGTCGGTTACATCAGAGGGAATCTACATAGTCGGTTGCCAAGCTTGCCTTCCACGCCAAGTAGCATCCAATCCGGACACGGGTTCAATATTCGGTCTTCATGTCTTCACAGCCCATCAGTCCGGCCCAACTAATAAGAGGCCGGATGCCCGAGGACCCCTTAGTCCAGGACTCCCTCAGCGACGACGGCGGGGGCGGCGGACGACGTCGGGGCAGCCTGGCGGCGTCGATGTGCTCAGCGTCGTCGGGGGCAAGTGCGCAGATAAAATCTGAAAAACGCGAAGTGTTGGCTTATATATACAGACCATTAATCCCGGTTTGTGGCATGAACCGGGACCAATGCCCCCCCTTTAGTCCCGGTTCGTGCCACCAACCGGGACCAAAGGTTAGTTTTCGTCATCCCAAAGGGCGGGAAGCAGAGACCTTTGGTCCTGCTTGGTGGCACGAACCAGGACTAAAGGGGGGGCATTGGTCCCGGTTGGTGCCACAAACCGGGACTAAAGGCCAGGATTGGTTCCGGTTGGTGGGGGGTGCTGCCCGCGGCCAAAAGTTTAGTCCCATCTCCCTAGTTGAGAGCGGCTCGGAGTGGTTTATAAGCACCGCTGCGCCTGCCACTTCGAACTCCTCTCTACTGCAGGCCTACGAGCCTAAATACACTCTCCCTGCCTGTGCGCCTACTGGGCCTGCTGCGGGCCTGCATCCTGGCCCAACTAGCGGGTTGGGTTTCTAGTCGTATGCATGCCATGGTGGCCTAGTAGGCGGCATTTTTTTAATTTCTTTCCAGTTTTTTGCTTTATTTATTTTTCTTTTTTTCTACTTACAGCTAAATACTTAGAGTTTTTGAGTGTTTCTTTTTGCTCTAGGTCACAAAAATTATAAACTTTCTGTTAGTGCCATTAGTTTTCAGATTTGAATAGTTTAATTTTGAATTCTTTGAAATTTGTATGAATCACTAGTTTGTGAATAACTTTACTTTAAAAATAGATTTTTGAGTTATTCTTTTTCATGCTATTTAATATTAGTGTGTTTTATCATTATATTTGGTTTGGTAATTTTTAGTTTAATATTAGTGTGCTTTTTCAAATTGTAAATGTTCATATTTTTTCTATAAACTTGGTCAAACTTATGGAATTTGACGTCAGACAAATCTAATATACAAAGTAAATAAAAACGAAGGGAGTATAAGATATTGTCACTAGTAGAAAAACTACTTTACGTGATATACATTAGTCCCGATTTGTAAACGGACCGGCACTAATGTGACCATTAGTGTCGGTTCCAATGGCTAGGGGGGCGGGCATCATTAGTCCCAGTTCATGTTGAACCTCTAGTACCGGTTCGTGACACGACCGGGAGTAAATGGGTGGTGGCGGGCTGGTGTCAGGCTGGGCCCCCACCAGTCCCTTTAGTCCCGGTTCGTGGCACGAACCGGTGCTAGAAGCTCACCTTTATTTGATTTATATGCAATTTGAGCTCAAATTAACTCTTAGTTTGATTTATATGTGGTAGTTTATTTGATTTATATGTGGTAGGTTATTTGATTTATATGTGGTAGTTTATTTGATTTATATGCAATTTGAGCTTAAATTAACTCTTAGTTTGCATTTGTAGGTGTGGTTTACTTAGTGCCTTCCCGTCCCCGTCCTAGCCACCGTCGATCTCCCGCACCATCCCGTCGCTGGGACCACCTTGGTGAGCCTCTTGTACTTATCTTTTTATAAAAAAAAATCATGTTTGTGTGATTTAGATATATAGTTACTTGTATAATTTTCTTACACGTACGTTTTTTGTTATACATAGTGGCATGGTTTTGATATCCGTCCCCGTTGGCCCTCACCCGGTTTATGTTTCGGATGTGGTATATTCTCTTTTATAACTATGTTTGTGTCATTTAGATATATCATTATGCTGTTGGATCAATTGTTTACCTTAGTTGCGATCTTGATCGCATTTGTTGTTGCATTTAAATGCTTTAGCTAGAGAGTTTGTATGTTGTTTTATGAGAATAAGTGTGTATGAACTTTATGTATGAACTTGTATTAATTTGGTCTTTTTGGTGTTGTGTAATGAAGATGAGCCGACAATGGATGTACGATGACTGATGCTCTCCCCAGTTCGTTAAAGCCGTGCATACTTTTCTGATTGTGGCTGAGGCAAACAAGCGGGCGGATGGTTTTTTGAGCTAAATGACCATGAAATTGAAAAGCACTAAAAATGAACTCTGAAAAGATTGAAAGTTGGTATGGTATCATCATTTCACCCACATAGCATGTGATAAAAAGTTGGGAGGGTTACAGCAAAAACTGGATGCACTTCGTGTACAAAATGGACAATCTCTTTCGAAGTATCAGGGTTTCGGACGAAAACTCATCTGTTACAAAGGGATTTCATTTTTTTGAACTTATCTGAACTCTAGACCTTTTGTGTGTTCAAAATGCACCATTCAAAGCCACATCATAAATTTTCAACCCTTTCTGACTTCATTTGGTATTTTTCATGCATTTACTGATTTTTTTTGAGCAAAATGACCCTGAAATTGAAAAGCACTACAAATGAAGTCTGAAAAGGTTGAAAGTTGGCATGGTATCATCATTTCACCCACATAGCATGTGCTAAAACATTAAGAGGGTTACGACAAAAACTGGATGCACTTCCTGTACAAAATGGACAATCTCTTTTGAAGTATCAGGGTTTCGGATGAAAACTCATATGTTACAAAAGACATTTCATTTCCTCACATGTAACTGCAGTGATATTCTAGATCAAAGGCATCATCATAATAGTTGTGGAGAGAAAGTCTTCACTTTTTCTTCGCTTGTGTCCTTTGCTTATTGCGCCGTAACCCTGGATAATCTTCATCGTTTAACAGGGTGCTTGGGTCAGCCTTGACTTTGAAGGGAGGAATTTCATGAAACTTTTCATAATCTTCAGACATGTCTATCTTTCCCTCCACTCCCATGATGTCTCTTTTCCCTGAAAGAACTATGTGGCGCTTTGGCTCATCGTATGATGTATTCGCTTCCTTATCTTTTCTTTTTCTCGGTTTGGTATAGAAAACCCGCGCCACATCATTGGCTAGGACGAATGGTTCGTCTGTGTACCAAAGATTGTTCAGATCCACCATTGTCATTCCGTACTGTGGGTCTACCTATACCCCGCCTCCTGACAGATTGACCCATTTGCACTGAAATAAAGGGACCTTAAAATCATGTCCATAGTCAAGTTCCCATATGTCCACTATGTAACCATAATATGTGTCCTTTCCCCTCTTGGTTGCTGCATCAAAGCGGACACCATAGTTTTGGTTGGTCCTCTTTTGATCCTGGGCGATCGTGTAAAATGTATTCCCATTTATCTCATACCCTTTATAAGTCAATACAGTCGAAGATGGTCCTCGGGCCAATGAGTACAGCTCATCAGAAACAGTGTTGTCACCCATGAGGCGTGTTTGCAACCAACTGCCAAAAGTCCTTATGTGTTCACATGTAATCCAATCGTCACACTGCTCCGGGTGTTTGGAGCGCAGAATATTCTTATGTTCATTGACATACGGGGTCACCAAGGTAGAATTCTGTAGAACTGTGTAGTGTGCTTGAGACCAAGAATGCCCATCCCTACATATTATTGAGTCCGCTCCTAGCATGCCTTTTACAGCCAGTCTTCCCTCATACCGTGATTGAGGGAGACCAATCTTCTTAAGGTCAGGAATGAAGTCAACACAAAACCCAATGAACCTCCTCTGTTTGATGGCCCGTGGAGATGCTTCCTTCTGGCCTAGCACCGTTACGAACATATTTCTTTAAGACTCCCATGAACCTCTCAAAGGCGAACATATTGTGTAGAAATACAGGGCCCAGAATGGCAATCTCGTCGACTAGATGAACTAGGATGCGCGTCATGATATTGAAGAAGGACGACGGGAACACCAGCTCGAAACTGACAAGACATTGCCAAATCAATCCTTAACCTTGGTAGGATTTCTGGATCGATCACCTTCTAAGAGATTGCATTGAGGAATGCACATAGCTTCACAATGGCTAATCGAACATTTTCCGGTAGAAGTCCCCTCAATGCAACCGGAAGCAGTTGCGTCATAATCACATGGCAGTCAAGAGACTTTAGGTTTTGGAACTTTTTCTCTGCCATATTTATTATTCCCTTTATATTCAACGAGAAGACAAACGGGACCTTCATACCGAGCAGGCATTCAAAGAAGATTTCCTTCTCTTCTTTTGTAAGAGCGTAGCTGGCAGGACCTTCATACTGCTTTGGAGGTATGCCGTCTTTTTCATGCACACGTTGCTGGTCCTCCCGTGCATCCAGTGTATCTTTTGTCTTCCCATACACGCCCAAGAACCCTAGCAGGTTCACGCAAAGATTCTTCATCACGTGCATCAAGTCGATTGCAGAGCGGACCTCTAGGTCTTTCCAATAGGATAGGTCCCAAAATATAGATTTCTTATTCCACATCGGTGTGCGTCCCTGCGTCATTCGGAACAGATAGTCCGTCGGGACCCTTTCCAAAGATTACTTGTAAATCATTGACCATAGCAAGTATGTGATCACCAGTATGGACGGCAGGCTTCTTCCGGTGATCTGCCTCGCCTTTGAAATGCTTACCTTTCTTTCGACATTGATGGTTGGTTGGAAGAAATCGACGATGTCCCAGGTACACATTCTTCCTGCATTTGTCCAAATATATACTTTAGGTGTAATCTAAACAGTGCGTGCATGCATGGTATCCCTAGTTTGTCTGTCCTAAAAGGTTACTGAGAGCAGGCCAATCATTGATGGTTACAAAAAGAAACGCATGTAGGTCAAATTCCTCCTGGTCGTGCTCATCCCACACACGTACACCTTTTCCATTCCACAGCTATAAAATTTCTTCAACTAATGGCCTTAGGTACACATCAATGTCATTGCCGGGTTGCTTAGGGCCTTGGATGAGCACTAGCATCATAATGAACTTCCGCTTCATGCACAACCAAGGAGGAAGGTTATAGATACATAGAGTCACGGGCAAGGTGCTATGATTGTTGCTCTGCTCTCCAAAAGGACTAATGTCATCCGCGCTTAAACCAAACCATACGTTCCTGGTGTCACCTGCAAAGTCCCTCCACGTTCTCTCGATTTTTCTCCACTGTGACCTGTCAGCGGGTGCTCTCAACTTCCCTCTTTCTTACGGTCCTCTTTGTGCCATCGCATCAACTTGGCATGCTCTTTGTTTCTGAACAGACGTTTCAACCATGGTATTATAGGAGCAGACCACATCACCTTGGCAGGAACCCTCTTCCTGGGGCGCTTGCCGTCAACATCACGAGGGTCATCTCGTCTGATCTTATACCACAATGCACCGCATACCGGGCATGCGTTCAAATCCTCATACGCACCGCGGTAGAGGATGCAGTCATTAGGTCATGCATGTATCTTCTGCACCTCCAATCCTAGAGGGTATAGAACCTTCTTTGCTCCGAACATACTATCGGGTAATTCCTTATCCTTTGGAAGATTCTTCTTCAATATTTTCTGTAGCTTCTCAAATCTTTGTCAGATACACCATTGTCTGCCTTCCATTGCGGCAATTCCAGTGTGGGTACCGAGCTTTGTATTGCCATCTTCACAATTGGGGTACAACCCTTTTTTGTGATCCTCTAATATGCGATCGAACTTCAGCTTCTCCTTTTCACTTTGGCATTGTCTCTTTGCCTCAACAATGACCCAGCGAAGATCATCATCGGGCACATTGTCTGGTTCCTCTTGATCTTCATCTTCCCCCGTTGCAGCATCACCGTATTCAGGGGGCAGATAGTTGTCATCATCCTCTTCTTCCTCGTTGTCTTCCATCATAACCCCTCTTTCTCCGTGCTTGGTCCAAACATTATAGTGTGGCATGAAACCCTTCTTAAGCAGGTGGATGTGAAGGGTTTTCGAGTGAGAGTAAGACTTCGTATTCTCACATCTAGGGCATGGACAACACATAGAACCTTTCTGCTTGTTTGCCTCAGCCACTTCGAGAAAATTATGCACGCCCTTAATGTACTCGAAGGTGCGTCTGTCACATCTAGGACGGACCGCCAAACCTAGAAAAATCTTGAGGAAAATGGAGTTTGGACAAGGAGCTTCGAGAGGAGAAAGCTTAAGTGTGGCTCGGGCATTTCATCGAACACCTCATGTGCATAGGAGGTGAGCTAGAGCACCAGAAACCTCTCCCACGGCCGGCCAAAAAAACAGAGCAGTGGCTTTGCTCGCGGGCAGGGGTGGGGGTATATATAGGCCTCTACACTACAGGAACCAGCTTATTTGCCATCTACCATGGCAGACGGCAATGGCACCAAAATGCCACTGACGGCAAACCTGCCCGGCAAAGGGAGCTACGGTAAAGAGGTTCTTTGCCGTCTGCTTCCTCAAAGCGGACGACACAGGCTCTTTGCCATCTGTGGACGGCAAAGAACATAGACGGTAACTAATAGGCATTAGCCACGTTAGGTGGCTAATGGCAGCCTTTGCTGTCTGCCAACAGACGACAAACATACCCTCCCCTTTGCTGTCCGCCACGGGTGGCAAAGTAACCAAATGGCCAGCTCCCAGGTTGCACAGATTGCTGCCACGTGGCCTCTTTGCCGTCTGCCACCGACGGCAACCCTTTACCGTCGGTGGCAGACGGCAAAGAGGCTGCATTGCCTCCTTTTTGTGTTTTTTCTTATATCCAAGCAATTTGACAATATATATATATATTCACAGGCACAACAGACATATGACGTATCCAACACATAGTTCCATCCATGACAACATACATACATAACCAACACAATTCCATCCATACATATTACAGTAGTATCACAATGTTCATCTAACACATAGTTCCATGCATCCATATAACAAGTTCCACATTGTTCATCGATACAAACGAAAAAGCAGAAAGGGGAAACAAGCACTCCATCCATGCAAGCTTTCGTGAAATGAATGAAATCTGCAAAATGGGAAACAAGAAAGTTAGAAGAAGAAGACTAGAAGAAGAAGAAGAAGTAAGCATACTTAGGTAAAATGGAGCTAACCTAGCTAATTATGCCATCTTTGAGTGAACTAAGCATATTATGCCATTTTTGATATAAAGCAGCTTAGTAGAGGTCATTATTGAGCTAACCTAGGTAACTAAGCATATTAGAGCTAACTTAGGTCATTTCGGAGAAGAAGAAGAAGACTAGAAGACTAGAAGAAGAAGAAGAAGACTAGAATAAGAAGATTAGAAGAAGAAGAAGTCCAGAAGAAGAAGAAGGTTTTTACCCTTTTCCTTCTCATTCTTCTTCTTTATTCTTTCTTTTTCTTCTCTTTCTTCTTCTATTCTTTCTTTTTCTCCTCTTCCTTGTTTTTCTTATTCTTATTCCTTATTTGTGTCATTTTAGAGCTTACATAGGTAATTATGCCATTTTTGAGCTAACTAAGCTTATTATGTCAATTTGGAGGAAAAAAGGTAAGTATAGGTCATTTTTGTGCTAACATAAGTAATTATGCCATTTTTGAGCTAACGTAGGTAAAATGGATCATTTTGGAGCTAACCTAGCTAAAATGGATCATATTGGAGCTAACCAAGGTAAACTTGTTCATTTTGGAGCTAACCTAGGTAAAATGGATCATATTGGAGCTAACCTAGGTAAACTTGGTCATTTTGGAGCTAACCTAGGTAAAATGGATCATATTGGAGCTAACCTAGGTAAAATGGGTCATTTTGGAGCTAACCTAGCTAATTATGCCATTTTTTTAGTTTACTAAGCATATTATGCCATTTTTGACATAAGTAAGCTAAGTATAGGTCTTTATTGAGCTAACCAAGGTAACTAAGCATATTAGAGCTAACTTAGGTCATTTTGGAGCCAACTTAGGTAAAATTGATCATTTTGGAGCTAATTAAGCTTATTATGTCATTTTCGAGGAAAATAAGCTAACTATATGACATAATTGAGGTTACCAAGGTTGTTATGCCATTTCAAACCTAAGTAAGCTAATTATGCCATTTTTTACATAAGTAAGCTAAGTGTATGTCATTATTGAGCGAACCTAGGTAACTAAGCATATTAGAGATAACTTAGCATATTAGAGATAACTTAGTTCATTTTGGAGGAAACAAAGCTAAGTATAGATCATTTTGGAGCTAAGTAAGCTAATTATGTCATTTTGGAGGAAGATAAGCTAAGTCTAGGTCATTATGGTAAGCATTTTGGAGGAAATAAAGCTAAATCTAGGTCTTGATGCATTTGGTAAGAAAAACACTAGAGAAAACTTACCGTCATCACGGAGGTGAAGCACCGGCGTGGCTCGTGCCGGTACCACCACCTTGAGAAGGATCGTGCGATGCTTGTCTGGAGGCACGCTGCACCAAAGATCATTTGCAATGTCTCGTTAGCATGACGACACTCAAATGTTAATACTAGTAACTAATGACCATTCAAATTAAACTCACCGTGGTCCCCAGAGCAATCTCTGGCATCGGCGGAGGGCTCTGACCGGCCTTCTGGCACATAGACTGCATATTTGGTTTTCACGGGCCAATCATACTAGTTAGAAATGAAAAGAACATTAAGTGAATGATTTGGCTAATATGCAGAAGAAACTTACCATGAGGAGCTCGTACATGGCCCGGTTCTGCATGTCATTCCGTGCCTCTCCTCCTCCATCAACCTTGTCGTCCTCTCCTCCAACTCCCGCTGCTTCTCCTTTGCCTCCCGGTCCCTCTCCGCCAGAAGCGCCTGGGTTCTATCTCTCTCACTCTGAAGAGCAGCCTGCAACACCACTCCTCGTTAGCATTGTAATCATCGATGGCTACACACACAATGTAATTCTTGAAAGAAATCTGAGTGCATAACTAAGCTGGAAGGCGAGCTCGATTGGCCGTGGACGAGGCCTTATCTCAGGATTTGAGCTCATTTGGGGCGCCTTTATCTCTGGGAGAGTGCGACGACAACGGATAAGTCCATCTCCAATGGCTATCGAGCCATGGGACCTCCCGCCACCAGATATCATCACCAGCTCCGGATCAAACAGCCCGCTCGGGTTAAAGTCCTTCCCTTTCCTTGCCTTCCCCTCATCTATGTAGTTCATGAGCTTGTTGTGGGAGGAGATGTTGGTGAAGTTCTCTGGATGATCGAGGTCAGACACAGAGAATGCCTTGGCCTTCTTATACAGGGCAGTATGGGCCATGGCATAGAGGTCGAAGACCTCTGGCACTGGTGCCATATTGTATCCCGCCTAAAAGAGAGGACCATAGTATTAGTAATTAAAGGGTTCAAGCTAGCATGACAGAATGAATTCCATGAATCATGAAGCAAACCACATACCCAGTTCCGCCCGTATTGATATAAGTTGGCGCTGACTTGATGGTGTGGCACACCTCTCTCATTTGGGCACGCTTGTCCTTGGCACCTTTGTGGACGGCCTGCCATGCGTCTGAGCACCACTCATCCACCAACGCCTCCCAACAATCCATCTTATCCGCACACCATCTCGGGGGCACCTAAGTCAGTAAAGAGAAACTTGAGCGCTAGCCTACGAATCAAATCAACGAAACTAAGAACAAGGCCTTAAGAATATAGGCAATTACCTTCATGTACTCCTCCTTCTTCAGAAACTTTCTGCGGCACTTCTTCTTGAGTTTCCGAACATCACGCGAGGCGAAGTAGTCTCGAACAGCCTCCACCCGAGCCTCATGCCATAAGTTTTGTAGTAGGCGCCTGCACTCGGCATCGATAAGCCATGTACAGGCCTCCTCATATCCCTCCTCACACCTGTAGAAGGTCTACAATCAAATGAGACAACATTGATTAGTACAATAACTAAGCTTATTCGAAGATTTTTAATTGTGTAAATGAGAAATTACCCAAAACATTCTGATCACCATGTCGGCCCTCGTCTGGCACAAGACACCGTCGATGATCTCCTCCGGCGGGGCCGGGGCGGCCAAGTAGTGCTCCCAGGTCAATCCTAGCTATGGAAGCTGACCCTCACTGGGCAACGTGACCCACCCCGGAAAGATTTGCCTAAGTATCACACCAAGGACTTGGTTGGGCCTGCGGACATCCTGAGGGTGATCCTGAAAGTGCGTTAAGTCGACTAGAGGGGGGTGAATAGGTGATGTTTATGAATTCTTCACTGAGGAATTTCAGGGTGAGGAAATTCCTAAGCGAAGAACTACTTGCAGCGGAATAAGTACTCAGATGTACACATAACAGAACATAAGCATCGTCATCATGATGAAATGAAGAAAAGCATAGAGTACAAAAAGCGTAAACACAGGATGAAGACAAACAGACTGAAGAAGTTGAACTAAGGAAATTTAGAAAGTCTTCAGTCAAAATCTTCAAACAGGTATGAACAAGCACACAACACAGTTATGAGGAAATGAAAGAGTTGAGGAAATAGAACCAGTAAGCTTGGTGAAGACAATGATTTGGTAGACCAGTTCCAACTGTTGTGTCAGTTGTACGTCTGATTGGAGCGGCTAGGTAATTAAACCTAAGGACACACAGTCCTCACCGCATTCTCCTTGAGCTAAGGTCACACAAACCTCGCCCAATCACTCGTGGTAAGTCTTCAGGTGACTTCCAAACCTTCACAAACTCGGTCACTCGGCAATCCACAATTTCCTCTTGGATGCTCTAGACCATGACGCCTAACCGTCGGGAAGAAGCACAGTCTTCAAAGGTAACAAGCATCGGATCTACGCAAGATCAATCTCTTCAGTGATGCTCAATCACTTTGGGTTTGTAGGTGTTTGGGTTTGGGTTTCCTCACTTGATAAATTTACTCAAAGTCTTCGGAGGATGGGATGCTCTCAAGTGACAAGTGTCAGTTTCTCTCGGAGCAACCAACCAGCTAGTGGTTGTAGGGGGCGGCTATTTATAGCCTAGGGAGCAGCCCGACATGATAAGACATAAATGCCCTTCAATGATATGACCGTTAGGTGGGTAGATATTTTGGGACAGCTGGCGCACAACACAGCAACGGTCGGAAATTTGACTATCAAATTCCTCAGGGCTATCATGTTCCTCACTTGTAGGCAATCCACACTGCGAATTCCTAACTCCTCAGTCAGAAAAAATTTCTCAGAGACCAGAAGAACTTCGTCTCTGTCACTGAAGAATATGATGAACTGTATGAGATTTCCAATGGCTTCACTCGAAGGGGTTGGTAGGTGTGGGATTTTGAGTTGAGCATCACATGGAAATTTTTCCTTAGTATTTCCTCGATCCCCTTTAACAGTACGGTGTTTCCTATGACTCAAGAAAGAGAAAATGAAACTACGAAAACAAAAGTCTTCACGCTTCATGTTCCTCTAATGAATATCAAGTCTTCAGGGTCACACCAATTTCTTCACTTTCAAAGTCTTCAGAAATCCAAAGTCTTCAGTCGAAGAACTTCATTTTTAGGGGTTGACTTTCTCTGTAAATATCAAACTCCTCATAGACTTATAGGCCTGTGTACACTCATAAACACATTAGTCCCTTAACCTATAAGTCTTCAACACACCAAAATCACTATGGGGCACTAGATGCACTTACAATCTCCCCCTTTTTTGTGATTGATGACAATATAGGTTAAGTTTTCAATGGGGATAAACATATGAAGTGTAAAGACTGACATTGAGTAATTTGATTGCAAGATATAGAAGAACCCCCCCTGAAGATGTGCATAGTGAGGAATTTTATTTTGAAGCAATGCACACTTGAAGAGTAGAATCATGGAGATCTCCCCCACATATCTTGTAATTCATACACGCATTTGACATATAATATGAAGAATTTGAAATGCATGATGAATATGGTGACTGATGTAATTCAGCATGCCTGCATTAACGATAATGAGGAATAAGCATGCAGAAGAACACAACAAAAGTATCAGACCACCATAGAGTTTAAGTTTACAACTCAATCCAGCAAAGTCTTCAAAAGAACGAGAGTTGTAACTTAGAGGAAAAAACGCCCATATATGTAGACCCGCTTGAAGACTAACTCAAATTTCTCCCCCTTTGTCATCGAATGACCAAAAGGATAGAAAATGAGGACTAACACCCCTGAAGGATATCAAGTTGATGGAGGAGCGCCAGCGTTGTTGGGGTCGTTTGTTGTTGTAGGGCCTGCCGCAGTGTCGTCCAAGTCTTCATACTCGTCGGTGTCGCGTGATGAAGAATATGAGCTAGCCACCAAGGAAGGAACCTTGACCTTCTTGAATTTCTTCGTTGGTGGTGCAGACCAGTCAAAGTCCTCCTTGAGACCCATTTTCTTCAGATCTTCTTCACCATATAGATGTGACAGAACAGCCCAGGTGCGACCGAAGACTTCATGGAGGTAGTAATGGTTTTTCGTCACTACATTGTGTGTAGCAGTCATGTTGTGAAGAATAGAACCAAACTGACGCTTAACCCATTTGTGGTTTCGATCCACCTTCTGGTGAAGACTAAGAAGAAGCTGACGGTCAGTCATCACCCTTGGAGCTGTGGCTTGAGGATTTGGCTTGGATGCATCGGCAGCAGAGTCATGAGTGGCACATCATTGGTGGAATAAGATGCAGCTTTGCGAAACTGACCATCCAATGGACAAATGCCTTCATCAATAATAGCAGGTGCCTTTCCCTTTTCATCAGCTGAGTAATTTGTCCGTTTGAGGACTTCAATTGGGGAGCAAGTAGTTGAGGTGATTTTGAAAATCAGCCTTGTAGTTGAGTGAAGACCTTGTTCTGAGGAATCTCGTAATCCAAGGAGCATAAGGCTTCAACTCAAACGGAGAGAGTGCAACATTTGCCAGAGTCCTCATGAAGAAATCATGATAATTGACAGGAATGCCATGCATGATGTTGAATAGCAGATTCTTCATGATGCCAATGATTTCCTCATCAGATGAGTCGTGGCCTTTGATAGGACTCAAAGTCTTCGTCAGAATGCGATAGACTGTTCTTGGCACATATAGCAATTCCTTCACGAGGAATTTGGTCCTTGGGGCTTGACCGGGCTTCAGAGGCTTCATTAGCACTTGCATGTAATGGGCAATGAGTTCAGGCTCATAGTATAGACAACGAGCACCTTCAAGGGGAGGACTGATTGGCAGGGCATGCAGTAATTCAGAGGCCGGTGCTTTGTAATGAGTATTTTCGGTCATCCAGTCCAACACCCAAGTGTTGATATCGTCTGCATCTCCTGTGACGTGCAGCGTTGCGTAGAACTGAAGAATAAGCTCTTCATTCCAATCAACAATGTCAGAGCAAAAGTTGAGCAGTCCTGCATCATGAAGCACACTGAGGACTGGAGAGAAGCAAGGCAGTGATTCCATGTCAACATGAGGAATATGCTCGTGGTCGAAGACTTTATCCTTGTTGAAGAGCAGTGAAGAATAGAAATTGGCCTGGCTGGCAGTCTAGAAGCGCTTCCTTCTAAGACGAGCAGAGTCATAAGGATTATAGTCTGTGAATAAAACATGCTCGCTGAAGAAGTCATCAGCCTTGAATTTCTGCTTTGTTGAGAAGGGATCCTTTGGCTTGGGCTGACGAGTATCGGTCAATTGCATCACCACCTCAGGAATCGCAATCTTAGGATCCACAGGCTTAGGAATTTCAGGTTCTTCTTTAGTGGCAGCCTGAGTCTTCAATTCTTCATTAACATTTTCTTCAGCACTAGTGGCTGGAATCTCTTCATGGACAGACGGGTTTGCACGAGGTTCTTCAGATCCCATTTGTACTTCAGCATTGACAGGGGACTGTGGAATTTGTTGCAGAGGTGTGAACAGAGGAGAGTTGGGGTGCTGACTTTCCCAAAAGTCATCGTTCAACACTGGTGTACTGCATCCAATGTCCACATCTTCTTCTTCACTCTTTTCCTCAACGCCGACCTCTTCAGCAGTGAGCTGAGGCATGGGCGATGAGACTAGTGGGGTTGAAGGGATTGCATCTGCTTCAATTTCTTCATCCAACTGCTCTGAAGAAGCAGCAGAAGGAATGTCATCATCAGATCCACTTGGGATCTCATATTCTTCATCAAAAGGAACAGGGTCCTTTGATGGCATGGATGAGATAGGAACATCATCGATTGTATTTTCATAAGAACAAGTCAGTGGCTTCATCTTCTTCGGAGCTGAAGAATCTGATGAAGTTGATGCCTTCCTTTTCTTCACAGCTGCATGCTCTGCAGCCTTGGTCTTCTTCACATCTGATGCAGACGGAAGGATCGGAGGTGGGGTAGGTGCAGGAGGAGCAGAGGAATTTGGTTCAATAACTTCAGGCACAACTGATGCAGTTGCCCTGACTTCTTCAGTTTCTTCAGGCGCAACACTAGTGGTTGCCCTGGCAATTTCTTCAGCGGCTGGAATGCAGTCTTCAGCCTTGGTAATCTGAGTTTCTTCAGCATCCTGATTTTCATCAGCGGTGATGGCATGCTCTTCAGTAGGCTGAGCAGATGCCTCAGCCTGAGGATTTTCTTGTTGCATTGGAGCTGCAACATTGGAAGTCAACTTCTGAGTTATCTTCACAAATCTGACTTTGGCTCCAAGGCAGTCAGCATAGTAGCGATCAAATTCATCACTTAGTTGCTTGATCTCAGATTGAAGAGCAACAAGTTCTTCATGTGAGAGCTTCAGAACATTTTGCTTCAGAAAGCGCTCTTTCTTGTACTGCGCTTTCTTCACTCTCGTGCCTTGTTCAAATTTCCATTTTCCTCATCAATGAAGGAAGTCAAAACGTGACTTTGACCAGGAGTGAGGTTCATCTCTGGCAAAGGTGTGTTGGGATCCTTGTGCAGTAGATCGATGAAGTCTAGGATCAACTTTGGATCCCGTATCAATGGCATATTGCTGCCTTTGGCTCTAGCGGCCCTGAGCTGCCTGTCTCTGATGATTTTGGCAAGTTCCTCATCATTCGCTTCGTCATCTTCGGACGGTACTTGAAAGGCAACCTGCTTCTTGTGAGGACTTGGTCGAGAGCCTCGTCCAGCAGTGGCCTTTTTCTTCAGTAGAGAGGGGCCAGTTGAGGAATTTGGTGTAGCTGAGGAACTAGCAGAAGCTCCTGAGGCAATGGAGATGCCTGTTGTCCTTTGGCACATGGCGAGATGCACAGGTGCTGAGGATTTTGACGGAGGAGCTGGAGTAGCTTGAGGAAATGGCCGTGAGGGCTTTGAAGAATCTAGCCATGAGGGCATTGCTGAGGAGCTTGGCCGTGAGGGCATTGAGGGTGAAGCTCCGGGCTTGCGAGTAGGCTTCTTTGCCATGGCCTTCTTTGGCTTGCTTGCAGAGGCCTCAGCAGTGGTAGCAGCAGCAGCTGCAGAGTCTTCATTGAATTTCCTCACTGCTTCCTTAGCTATCTTGGCTAGCTTGGCCTGGCGCTTGGCCCATTTATCAGGATAATCCTCACCACGCTTGAGGCTGGTGGGATCTGCTTCTTGGCCAGGTGCCAATGGAGGTCTTGGGCATGGAGGGTAGAGAGCAAATTTCATCATATACTTGGGAGTAACATATCTGTACTCCCTGCATTCCCGTGCCCATCTCCTCTCTATCCTTTGTATAAGCACCTTGCGCTGATTTTTATCCTCCTTGCCAAATTTGGCCTCATCAGGAGTGCAATAATCCTTGTATATGTCATCAGGGATCTCGAAAGCAGTATTGACCTCAGGCCTCTAGGAATTTGAGCAATGGAATTCTCTGAAGATGTGTGCAACTTTTCTTCAAGGAACGCTGCAAATGAGTTAAGTTGATGAGAACCTAGTGATTCAGCAGCGGACATGTGTACCTGTGAACAGAGTATAGTTGCGAGGAATTTGGAGAGGTCATATGCGTTCTCAGAAGGTTTTGCAAAACGAACAAGTTTGAGGAATTTGACCAGATGAGTCTTGAAGAATTTCACTAAGCGTTCTTTGTCTTAGGTTCCAGAGTTGTACAGATTGGAAATCCACACAACTGAGGAATCTTGAAGAAAAAATGTTGCTTAGGGAAGCAGATCAAGAACAGATGTTATGTGAGGTGTCTAGTGTGTGAAGATTTGAAGAATAAACACCTTTGAAGATTTTGTAGAAAACATTTGAATCAACGAGGGCAGTAAAAGTAACTTTTAATTACCCTGGACGAAGAACACGACGAACTGGGAAGTGTAGATGTGAAGTTCATCGGTTGAGATCTTCCATGCCCTAACTTGGTAGAGGAAGACAACTACGGCGGCGGCGGAGTGAAGAAATCCGCAGCCGGCGCGAGTACGATGGCGACGAGGTCGAGGCAGTGAAGCTCTTCCTCAGCGGCGACGATGAGTAGCGGCGGCGCTAGGTTTTAGGAAGCTCGAGTGGGAGTGAGGTCGAGCGGAGTAAAACGAAGTGAGGAAGGGGAGGGGTATTTATAGTCGGAGTGAAAAACTGTTCGCCCGAAGAAATTGGATGAACGTGCCCTTGACCCTTCTCATTCGCTTGACATGTGTCACCCACGTACTAAGAGGTGGTGATCGTGTGAGATCGTGGGTGAATAGATAAACATTTCACAGAATGCGGAATGGTTTGAGCGGAAAAGTCGAAAATTTAGATAAGATAAGTTTTAAAGTTCCGTTCGCAAATTCTTCAGCTGACAAGGACACAGTGAAGATTTTGAACGAGTTTCAAACAGAACGCACATGAAAAATTTGTGAATATATTGGGTTGAGTTTAGCATAGATGGGGAAAGGTCCGATCACATTCACTTAGCAGAAAAGGCAACTTGAAGAAATAGCAATAAGTGAATGCTGTAGAAGACATAAACTCATATATATATATATATATATATATATATATAGCCAATGAATAAAAACGACGGAAATAGGGAAGACAATGCAAAGTTGAAGAAATTGAACAATTGAGGAATTTCAAAAATGAGGAAAAACTCAAATTGAAGATTTTCAACTTTTGGTGGTGGCGTGACCCACCGTGTAAGAATGATGATTTCAGACACCGCGTAGAATTGTCATAGGGCTTTGAGAATCAAATTATTCATTAATTTCTTCATACTTAGAGTGTTAGTCTTCATTGATTGAAGAAAAATATTTCTTCATGTGTTGCACATCTAAGTCATCAATTTTGCATAAGTGTTAGGATGAGTGTCCTTTTCAAAGAACATTCGAAGATTCTAAGATATTTAGCTCACACCGCAACTTGCTAAATCTCTTCTCATCCAAGGGCTTTGTGAAGATATCGGCTAGCTGTTCTTCAGTCTTCACATGCTCAATAGAAATGTCACCCTTCAACACATGATCATGAAGAAAATGATGATGAATCTGAATGTACGTTGTCTTCGAGTGCTGAACTGGGTTATGAGCAATCTTGATGGCACTCTCATTGTCACAGTAGAGATGCACATTCTTCACGTTAACGCCGTAGTCCTTGAGAGTTTGCTTCATCCATAGCAGTTGAGCACAACAAGAACCAGCAGCAATGTACTCAGCTTCAGCAGTAGACAGTGATACGCAATTCTGTTTCTTCAAGGACCAACAGACCAAAGATCGTCCGAGGAAATGGCACATGCCTGATGTTGACTTGCGGTCCACACGATCACCAGCATAGTCAGAGTCTGAATATCCAATGAGATCAAAAGCCGAGCCCTTGGGATACAATAATCCAAGTTTTGGTGTGTGAGGTAGATATCGAAGAATATGCTTCATGGCCTTATGGTGTGATTCCTTCGGTGTAGCTTGAAATCGGGCACACATGCAAACACTAAGCATAATATCTGTCCTAGATGCACATAAGTACAATAAAGAACCAATCATGGAGCGGTATACCTTTTGATCAGAGTCAATACCATTTTCATCAGTGCATAGATGGCCATTTGTGGGCATAGGAATTTTGACCCCCTTTGCAATCTTGCATGCCGAATTTCCTCAATACGTCCTTGAGGTATTTCTCCTGAGATATGAATATGCCATTGCGCTGTTGACGAATTTCAAGACCTAAGAAAAATTTCAATTCTCCCATCATAGACATTTCATATTACTCCCTCATCATATAACTAAATTCGTCAGTGTAACGTTGGTCAGTACAGCCAAAGATAATATCATCAACATATACTTGGCACACAAATAGTTCACCATCATAAGATTTAGTGAAAAGAGTAGGGTCAAGTGAACCGGGTTTGAAGCCTTTCTTCATGAGGAATTCCTTCAAGGTATCATACCACGCCTGAGGGGCCTGCTTGAGGCCATAGAGGGCCTTATTGAGTCCGAAGACTTTGTCAGGATGCTTTTGATCTTCAAAGCCTGGGGGTTGAGCAACATATACTTCTTCCTCAAGCTTACCATTGAGGAATGAACTTTTCACATCCATTTGATATGAAGTGATATCATGATGGTTAGCATAAGCAAGTAATATGCGAATAGCCTCAAGTCTAGCAACAGGTGCAAAAGTTTCATCGAAATCATTTCCTTCAACCTGTGTGTAGCCTTGAGCTACAAGTCGTGCCTTATTCCTCACCACAAGGCCATTTTCATCTTGCTTGTTGTGGTAGAGCCACTTTGTGCCAATGATATTGTGCTTGCGAGGATCTGGACGTTTGACCAGTTCCCAGACGTTGTTGAGTTCGAACCGATGTAATTCTTCTTGCATAGCTTGAATCCACTCAGGCTCCAGAAATGCTTCATCTACCTTAGTGGGCTCTGTGATAGAGACAAAATCAAAGTGCCCACAAAAGTTAGACAAATGTGAAGCTTTTGAGCGTGTGAGAGGACCTGGAATGTTGATGTCGCTGATGATTTTCTCAATTTGCACTTCGTTTGCAACGCGAGGATGAGCGGGTTGTCGTCGAGGAATTCGATCAACATTTTCTTCAGCACCATTTTTCTTCAGGTGCTTCAGCATGACGTTCTTCACGTTCTGGAATGATTTCTTCAGCTGATTCTTCGGTAGGAATGACATCCTCAGTAGCTTTGAACTTGATAGTTTCCTCAGGTGACTGTTCATCTAACACAGAAGGTAGGTGCTCTCTTTGCGAGCCATTAGTTTCATTGAACCGCACATCTATAGTTTCAACAACTTTGTGGTGAACGTTGTTGAAGTCTCTGTAGGTGTGCGAGTCCTTTCGTAACCAAGCATAAAACCTTCATTTGATTTTGGTGCAAATTTAGAATTGTGATGAGGATCTCTAATCCAACATTTAGCACCGAAGACTTTGAAATAACTCACATTGGGTTTCTTGTCAGTGAGGAGTTCATATGCAGTCTTCTTGAAGAATTTGTGAAGATATACCCTGTTGATGATGTGGCACGCAGTATCAATTGCCTCAATCCAGAAGCGACGAGGCGTCTTGTACTCATCAAGCATAGTGCAAGCCATCTCAACAAGAGTCCTGTTCTTGCGCTCCACGACGCCATTCTACTAAGGAGTATAAGGAGCAGATAACTCATGAGTAATACCAAGTTCATCAAGATAGTCATCAAGACCAGAGTTCTTGAACTCAGTTCCATTGTCACTTCTGATGTGCTTGATCTTCACACCAAAGTTGGTTGAAGCCCTCGAGGAAAATCATTTGAAGACTTCCTGCACCTCATGTTTGTAAGTGACAATATGCACCCATGTGTAACGAGAAAAATCATCAACAATAAAAAAGCCATATAGAGATGCATCATTTGTAACTGCTGAATAATGATTAGGACCAAAGAGATCCATGTGAAGCAATTCAAATGGTCGAGTAGTAGTCATGATATTCTTCGCTGGATGCTTGGCCTTGGTCATCTTTCCAGCTTCACAGGCTCCGCACAAGTGATCCTTGAGGAATTTGACATTCTCAATGCCAATGATATGCTTCTTCTTCGCGAGCGTGTGCAAATTCCTCATGCTAGCATGACCAAGTCGTCGATGCCATAGCCAGCCTGCTGAAGATTTTGCAAGTAGACATACGGCTGGTTGTGGTCCTGTAGAGAAATCAACAATATACAGATCTCCTCTCCTAAAGCCTTCGAAGACTTTGGAATTGTCAGCTTCCATGATCACAACACAACGATACTTGCCAAAGACAACAACCATATCAAGATCACAAAGCATTGAGACAGACATGAGGTTGTATCCTAAGGACTCAACAAGCATGACTTTGTCCATGTGTCGATCCTTTGTGATCGCAACCTTACCTAGAACCAATACCTTGCTTTTGCCTTTGTCAGCGAAGATGATATGCTTCAGATGCGATGGAGATAAGGGAGCATCCATCAATAGATTCTTGTCACCAGTCATGTGATTTGTACATCCACTATAGAGGACCCACTCAGTGGCTTTGGGTTGATCATCCTGCAGATGAATTAGTGCAGCTTACGAACTCATATACTTCAGCAGTGAAGAATATGACATCAAACTCATCAAGTCAATTTCATCAAGCAATGGAACAGGTAACATAGAATGAGGACGTGAGAAATGAAAGTTCATTTCTTCATAATTAGCTTGCGTCCTTTCAAGCATATACAGGTCTCCAGCAAATTCATCAGATGTTTAAGCACGTCTGGAGACCTGACCCTGCATAAGAGATTAGTTCCTTTTCTTCACCACCCACATCTGAAGGGGTGGCAAAGAATTCATCACTCCGCGAGCTCCATACGAGAAAGGTGGCATAGAAGCCAGTCCACTTCGTTTCACATAAGAGGAGTTAGGGTAAGCATATGAATAAGCAGAGAAATTCTTCGAGGACTTATGAACATAATGGTTAGAAGAATAATTCTCATATTCATAGCCCTTAGCTCTTCCCTGTGAAATAGAGGTGTTAGCACGATGATGTTCATATGAGGACTTTGACCCTTTTGAGGAATTTGATCCACGTGAGGAATTTGGTCCATATGAGGACTTGGATCCATATGAAGAATTTGATCTGGGGTTCCTTTTCTTCATAGGTGGTGTCATGATGACATTCACCTGAAGATTTTCAAGGCACCTTTTGGGAACCCAGATTTTCTTCATGGGGAAACAGTTCCTCCAGTTAGTGCCAACATATCTAGCAAATACTTCACCATTCTGATTTTTGAACAGTTTATAGTTAGAGTCAAAAGACTCATCAGAAGAATGAGGGGATTCACATGTAAAGCCAGATAGATTAGATGGATCTACTGGAGGTCCCTTTGCAGCAACCCATGAGGTTTTGGGGTACTACTCAGGCTTCCAATATGTTCCATTAGCATTGATTTTCCTCTCAAAGGCAATACCCTCTTTCCTAGGGTTCCTGTTGAGGATCTGCTTTCTAAGCACATCACAAAGAGTCTGATGCCCTTTGAGGCTTTTGTACATGCCTATCATATACAATTCCTTCAGCCCTGCATCATCAGTGATACTAGCAATGTCCTCAGATGAGGAATTAGTGACAACAGAGACATGTGAAGAATTAGCAGATTCACGTTCAATGCACTTCAAACATGGAGGAATGAATTCTTCCTGGGTAGCGCTGATTTGTTGAGCAAGTAATGAATCACGCTCCTTCTGAAGATCTTCATAACTCACCCTTAGCTTTTCAAGATCTTGCTTTCTTTGAAGAAATTCATAAGAAAGCTTCTCATGATCAGATAAGAGAGTGTTATGATGATTTTGAAGATTATCAAACTTGGACTGAAGTCTCTAAAGATTTTCAGTCAAAGTTTTAGTGCGATCCATTTCTTCACCCAACATATCATTGCTCTTGTCTAGCATGTTTTGAAACTTTTCCAAGGCATTTTGTTGTCTAGTGGCAATACAAACAAGCTTGGTATAGCTAGGTCCAAAATCATCATCAAATTCATCATCACTAGACTCGGAATGAGGAATATTCAGTTACCTTGGCACCTTTTGCCATGAGGCATGGTGCAGAAGATGATGGTTCACGTTCGAAAGTCATCGTTTTGAGTGATTCCTTGAAATCCTCAAACCAGGGATCATGACAAGTTCGATGACCTTCATAGACGTCAGAGATTCGGTCCCAGATAAGCTTCGCATTGCAAAGATGCATAATGCGCCTGAATTCATCTTTGGATAGGCAGGAACAGATGATATCCTTCCCCATAATGTCAAGTAGAGTGTACTTGCGAATATCATCAGTGTCCGCCACCTTGCATAGATCAATAAGACCAATCTCAGTGACGGTCCACAGCTCGCTGTTCATTACCATGAGGCGCTTCCTCATCATGGCCTTCCACTTGGGATAATCATGACCGTCAAAGATGGGGCATGCCACTTTCTTCATACCTGCGGTCGACATAACTAAAACTCCAGGCGGTTAAACCAAAATCACATAGAACAAGGGAGTACCTTGCTCTGATACCAATCGAAAGTGTGTTAAGTCGACTAGAGGGGGGGTGAATAGGCAATTTTTATGAATTATTCACTGAGGAATTTCAGGGTGAGGAAATTCCTAAGCGAAGAACTACTTGCAGCGGAATAAGTACTCAGATGCAAACATAACAGAACATAAGCATGGTCATCATGATGAAATAAAGAAAAGCACAGAGTACAGAAAGCGTAAACACAGGATAACACAGGATGAAGACAAACAGACTGAAGAAGTTGAACTGAGGAAATTTAGAAAGTCTTCAGTCAATGTCTTCAAACAGATATGAACAAGCACACAACACTGTTATGAGGAAATGAAAGAGTTGAGGAAATAGAACCAGTAAGCTTGGTGAAGACAATGATTTGGTAGACCAGTTCCAACTGCTGTGTCAGTTGTACGTCTGGTTGGAGCGGCTAGGTATTTAAACCTGAGGACACACAGTCCCGGACACACAGTTCTCACTGTATTCTCCTTGAGCTAAGGTCACACAGACCTCGTCCAATCACTCGTGGTAAGTCTTCAGCTGACTTCGAAACCTTCACAAACTCGGTCACTCAGCAATCCACAATTTCCTCTTGGACTAGACCATGACGCCTAACCGTCTGGAAGAAGCACAGTCTTCAAAGGTAACAAGCGTCGGATGTATGCAAGATCAATCTCTTCAGTGATGCTCAATCACTTTGGGTTTGTAGGTGTTTGGGTTTGGGTTTTCTCACTTGATGATTTTACTCAAAGTCCTCGGAGGATGGGATGCTCTCAAATGACAAGTGTCAGTTTCTCTCGGAGCAGCCAACCAGCTAGTGGTTGTAGGGGCGGCTATTTATAGCCTAGGGAGCAGCCCGACATGATAAGACATAAATGCCCTTCAATGATATGACCGTTAGATGGGTAGATATTTTGGGACAGCTGGCGCACAGCACAGCAACGGTCGGAAATTTGACTATCAAATTCCTCAGGGCTATCATGTTCCTCACTTGTAGGCAATCCGCACTGGCAAATTCCTAACTCCTCAGTCAGAACAAATTCCTCAGAGACCAGAAGAACTTCATCTCTGTCACTGAAGAATATGACTGAACTGTATGAGATTTCCAATGGCTTCACTCGAAGGGGTTGGTAGGTGTAGGATTTTGAGTTGAGCATCACATGGGAAATTTTTCCTTAGTATTTTCTCGACTCCCTTTAACAGTACGGTGTTTCCTATGACTCAAGAAAGAGAAAATGAAACTACGAAAACAAAAGTCTTCACGCTTCATGTTCCTCGAATGAATACCAAGTCTTCAGGGTCACACCAATTTCTTCACTTTCAAAGTCTTCAGAAAGTCTTCAGAAATCCAAAGTCTTCAGAAAGTCTTCAGAAATCCAAAGTCTTCAGTTGGAGAACTTCATTTTTAGCGGTCGACTTTCTCTGTAAATATCAAACTCCTCATAGACTTATAGACCTGTGTACCCTCATAAACACATTAGTCCCTTAACCTATAAGTCTTCAATACACCAAAATCACTAAGGGGCACCAGATGCACTTACAATCTCCCCCTTTTTGGTGATTGATGACAATATAGGTTAAGTTTTCAACGGGGATAAACATATGAAGTGTAAATACTGATATTGAGGAATTTGATTGCAAGATATAGAAGAACTCCCCCTGAAGATGTGCATAGTGAGGAATTTGCTTTTGAAGCAATGCACACTTGAAGAGTAGAATCAAGGAGATCCCCCCCTATATCTTGTAATTCATACACACATTTAACATATAATATGAAGAATTTGAAATGCATGATGAAATATGGTGACTGATGTAATTCAGCATGCCTGTATTAACGATAATGAGGAATAAGAATGCAGAAGAACACAACAAAAGTATCAGACCACCATAGAGTTTAAGTTTACAACTCAATCCAACAAAGTCTTCAAAAGAACGAGAGTAGTAACTTAGAGGAAAAACACCCATATATGTAGACCCGCTTGAAGACTAACTCAAATTTCTCCCCCTTTGTCATCGAATGACCAAAAGGATCGAAAATGAGGACTAACGCCCCTGAAGAATATCAAGTTGATGGAGGAGTGCCAGCGTTGTTGGGGTCGTTTGTTGTTGTAGGGCCTGCCGTAGTGTCGTCCAAGTCTTCATACTCGTCGGTGTCGCGTGATGAAGAATATGAGCTGGCCACCAAGGAAGGAACCTTGACCTTCTTGAATTTCTTCGCTGGTGGTGCAGACCAGTCAAAGTCCTCCGTGAGACCCATTTTCTTCAGATCTTCTTCACCATATAGATGGGACAGAACAGCCTAGGTGTGACCGAAGACTTCATGGAGGTAGTAATGGTTTTTCTTCACTACATTGTGTGTAGTAGTCATGTTGTGAAGAATAGAACGAAACTGATGCTTAACCCATTTGTGGTTTCGATCCACCTTCTGGTGAAGACTAAGAAGAAGCAAACGGTCACTCATCACCCATGGAGCTGTGGCGTGAGGATTTGGCTTGGATGCATTGGCAGCAGAGTCATGAGTGGCAGAGTCATCATTGGTGGAATAAGATGCAGCTTTGCGAAACTGACCATCCAATGGACGAATGCCTTCATCAATAATAGCAGGTGCTATCGTGGAATTGTCACGGCAGATGTCCTCATGAAAGGACTTAGTCGTGGAGCCATCGCAACTAGGAAGCTTAAAGGGTTAAAGCGGGACAAAGGACACGAGGGTTTATAATGGTTCGGCCCCTTGCGGTGAAGGTAAAAGCCTAATCAAGTTAAGGTGGAATTGCTAGGGTTTCGATGACTAGGGAGCGAATCCGCTATGCCTGGCTCTCGATTTGATGTTACTTGCCGTAAGCCACCGGCGGGTCATCCCCTTATATACACGGGTTGATGCCTCGCGGCCTACAGAGTCCCGGCCGGCTCATAAACAGTGTCCGGCTCGGTGACTAGTTAATCTTGCCTTACAATACAAGTCATGCTATTATGGCAGTTTATCACTACGGGCCTTAAGTCGCTTTGGGCTTGGGGCCCTTAACTGAACCACCATCTTCAAGCTTGATATTGGGCTTCATATGATGAATCAATATAGCGTAACCCGGCCCCTCCTGGGCGGGTTACACTAGTAGTTATATCCCCAACATTAGGCCCCAGATTGATTTGATCCGGTTCATGTCAATCTTCAATACTTAAGAAAAAATCTTCTGCCTTCTACCTGTGCAAAATTCTGTAACCCGCCATGACGTCATCCTTCGGATTTATGGTGACCCTCCATGATGTCATCTGTCATTAATGCATGTTTTGCCCAACGTATCTCAACGGATCTTTTATCTTAATGACCATCCCGAAAATCGAGGCGTCTTTGCAGTTGGATAATCATGTTTTCGGCCTCCTCGTTTTTCACGCCTACTTACCAGCCTTCCCTTATAAATAGGCACAACCAGGTCTTTCGTCATTCTCCCCTTTCCTCGTCTTCTTCCTCTCGCAACCCTATTGTCACTCGAGCTCCGCCGCCGCCGCAGAGCACCTCGTCTTCCTCGACTTCGGCCGCTGCATCAACCTGAATCAGACCAGAGAACGGCGGCGACCCTCCGCAGTAGATCTGCAACCGTAAGTCTTCACCTTCCCGCACCTCAGATCTGCATTAGGGTTTTCAAGTTCCTCTATGTTCTTCATAGTTCATCACAGTTTCTTCGTAGTTCCTCCACTGCAGCCTCTTCTGAGCCAACAAGTACTAAACACATGCGGTAGTTGTTTCGCATCCATTTCAGATGCTAGTAGATCCCTTTTTCTAGTTTAGAGGCCTCATCAGAACTCACGAGCTCATCTGCACTAGATTTTTAGGTCTAGAATATTTTCTTTTCTGAACAGCCGTTTGATCCAAAATAATAGCTGCAATCTGTGAAATTTGTTTGTACAACACTTAGGAAAAATCTGTATTTGTTAGACCCACCTGGTCATGGCGACTCACACCACCGGCTTTAATTTGAGATGCTCAATAAATAACTTCAACCACGCCCGGTGGCTTAAATAACTGTAACTGCTCATGGCGGCTTAAACAATCTGACATAACTAGCCATACACCATTAGGCCCCTCTTATAAGCCACCATCTTGAGTATGATTTGAAGTATTTCTCTCCGGCTTAAATTTGAACCGGAAATTTTTATTTTGTCGTAGGCTTCTATCTTTAAAATGTCGCCGAAAGCGCCCAAATCACCCGTTACATGCAATTGGGTCAAATCCATCGTCACAGAAAGCACCCTTGCTGATTTTGTGAAGACCGGCTATCTCCCAAAGAAGGAAGTCATGTCCTATCGTGCTCCTGATACAACAGAGGAAAAACCACAACCCAAAGAGGGGGAAGTCATCGTCTTTACTGATCACATGAACCGGGGCTTTTCTCCACCCGGCTCAAAGTTTTTCAGAGATGTCATGCACTTTTTCGATCTCCGACCTCAAGATATCGGTCCCAACTCTCTATCTAACATTTGCAATTTCCAAGTGTTTTGTGCGGTGTACCTTGGAGAAGAACCCAACTTGCTGCTCTTCAGGGAATTATTTTATTTGAACCGGCAAAATGAACGTGCCAATGGGCCTAGCTTGGAACTTGGTGGGATTTCAATCCAGCGACGGAGAGACTGTCTTTTCCCGTATGCCGAACCACCGAGTCACCCTAAAGACTGGAACCAGACGTGGTTCTATTCTCAAGATACTTCTCCGGCTGATGAGAACCCTCTGCCCGGCTTTCGTGCCCTGCGCCTCAAGTCCACTCATCCTCTACCAGATAAGCTGTCAGCTGCTGAACGCTAGAAACTTGCCCCTACCATGAGCAAAATCAAAGCTCTTCTGGGGAATGGCTTGAATGGCATTGATCTGGTCCGGGTTTGGCTTGCCTGGCGGGTTATTCCATTGAGCCGCCGCCCTGGTTTGATGTGCGACTATACAGGCCAGAAGAATGATCCTCTGCGGCACAACCCTGATGATTTACCTGATGACGTCATTGATGATACGACAAAAACACTTCTGAATGAGAGCCTGGCAGATTGTGGCAAAGTAGGCTTGAGCCCTTTCTGCAAAGCTAACCCGGTTCCAGCGGTAAGCTAGTAACTTAAGCCTTTTTATTTTATACTCTCACTTTTGAGATTTTACCTTTACTCAAAAATTCTTGTTGAAATTCACAGGCCACTGATGATTTTTGGAAAGCCAACTATGATCATGAGGCTGCAAAGAAAGCCAGAAAAGCTAAGAAAGCCGCCAGGAGAGCCGCCGCCAAGAAGAAAGGACATAAATCCAGTGCCTCAGACATGTTTTGACTAGAGGACACCTCTGAGTCAGAGGTAACTCTTGATTCTTTAGGCTCCTTTTTAACTATCTTATTAACACTGATCATATTAGGAGGATACAGGAGCAAGTCATGCTACGGTTGAAGAGGTAACTATAATTTCCTCCGACTCCGAGCCTTTGCCCAGACAGAAAGTCCGAAGAGTAACCCAGAAAGTAAGATTTTCACATCCTTTAGCTTACCAAGATCCTCAATTTCTTTTGAAGCGACAGATTCATGAGAGCCGGAGGCAGACCCGGACCATTAAAGATGCGGAACTCTCCTCCGGCTTACCCGATGTAATAAGAAAACGCCGGACCGAGGTCATCTCTGATTTACATTCCTTTTATCCTTTGGCGGGTCTCACTCGTCAACCGCTCAATTCTTCTGACTCAAATTATAATGGAACTTCACCTTCCTCTGGCGAATCAATGCAGTCCAATTTGCCGGCTTTCAAAACCGCTCCCGGGTAATGATAACCTGCTTAATCTATGCTTAGTTCAACTCGTTGTCTTTTTACTGACCTTTTGATTTTATGTAGTGGTCAAGCAAAGCCCAGCAAAAGGGCGAAGAAGAACAAGCCGGCCGAAGAGCCGATCTTAAATGAACCGGAGCTCAGAACGGCTGCTCCTGACACCTCCACTCATGAGCCACCACCTGAACCAGCCCACGATATTCCAACACCTACTGCTGATCCGCCTGTCGAGCAAACCATTGATGGTTCTGAAAACCCGGAGATCCCTAGCCCGGCCAAGACAGATGACCCCGATGTCGAAATCATCAAGACCGGCTTTGTTGAACCGGGAAGGCCAACCGTGCTGGCCAAGTGCTCCGCCAAGGAAGAACTTCTGGAATGCCGCAGGGCTAAACTGGATGTCACTGATTATACTCACATGAGTATAGGAGCAATCTTCTCTGGCTATATGAGCCAAGTGCACCACAGCCGTGACATGGAAATTGACATGGTGAAGCAGATGCACCAAAAATCTGAGGTATAACTCTTCTTGCTGTACTTTATTTATCCTTGCCATACCAGCCCCCAAGTCTATTGCTTATGATGAAATATGTTGTAGACTTAAGACTAGCTTAGCAATATATGTAAGAAGTCTGGCTTATCCTGTAGCCCCCAAGGGCCGGCTTAAACAGTATGTTTAAACCAGTCCTTATCATGTTTAAATTGAAAAGTTCTTGTAACAGCAATATGCATTAGCCCCCAAGTGCCAAGTATCTTTGCTTGCAAAGTGCTTGGGACTTACTTTTATGAACCGCTACAGTAAGCAGATTTCTTCAACACACATTAGCCCCCAAGTGCCAAGTGTCATTGCTTGCAAAGAGGCTTGGGACTTTAACGTGGCATTATGATAATCCTGACTTTAACCCGGCATTTGTGCAGGCCACCATTAGTCAATTTGAATCGGAAATATCCGATTTGAAGAATCGCCTGGAAGCACAGGAGATTGAGACCCAAAAAGCCAACTCCAAGTTCGAGTTCAGTGTGTCTGAACAAGAAAAACTGAAAAAGGGCTTTGAAGTGGAGAAAAAGGCTTGGGCTGATGAAAAGATCATTTTGATCAACCGGGCTGAAAAAACAGAGGCGGCTCTTGCAGAAGCGACCGCCGAATTATCCAGTTTAAAACGCCATGTATCTCAGATGGTGTCAGCAATCTTTGGTAAGTCACTCTGCAGGTGTTAAGTATTTAAATCTTCATAATAAGCATATCAATTGTTATCAACTCATCTGACATCGTAACGCAGGCCCCAGGAGCTCAAACCTTAACGAGAGCATGCTGATAAAAATGAAGGCGGTTTACACGCTGGTGGAGCAACTTTACACCGGGTCTCAGCGTGCCTTAGCCGCAGTGGCCCTGTCAAATGAAGTTCCCACCCTCCTGTCAGATGTATTAAAGCGGCTTGCTGTGTTACCTCAGCGGTTTAATGAGCTAAGGCGATCTTCTGCGAGAGCCGGAGCCGTAACTGCATTAAGCCGGGCCAAGGCATGGCTACCGGAGCTAGACCCGGCCGACATCGCCATCGGGTATCCAAGCTTAAAAGAGGACGGCACACCATTTGGACAGGAGGACTTCACCACTTGTGTTAAGGAAATCCGCCATGTGGCCACCCTGATTGCTAATGACACAGATCTTACCACGTATCATCCGGGTTATGACGCTGAAAATCAGAGGATTCCAACGCCACATTATGAAGTGACCAGCGTGATCCCTCCAATTCGTAAGCATACCTTTGCCCCTGAAGTTGACCCGGCCGGATTAATTGATGATGAAGCTGAATTTGAAGCTTTGAGTGGCATTGACTGGTCATCATCAACCTTCCAGGATAGGGAACAAGATGGAGGAGCGGAAAGGGATGATCCGGAAGCTTCTGGTCAACAACACAATTGATCCATCTGGCGACTCATATTTACGCTTTGCTAAAAAAACAATGTTTCATCATTTGGACTCGGGGAGTCATGTAATAGGGTAGAAAAACACTTGGTTTTGTCGTGCCATCATGCACGTGTCTGGCGCTCAACACCGCTTAAACCGCCATGTTATATTTCTCCATATTGTGCTGATCATCTATTTTCCTTATTTCTAAGAAAGCTTTTTAACTGTCCTGCATAGAGAAAACAAATCACAAGTCCCTTGGCGGCTTACCGCATGGCGGGTCATATATCTTACATATAACCCGGAATATGAACAAGAGTCATAGATAAACCGGCTATCAATTATATCTTTGAAATATAACCATAACATCATACATGTGATCCTTTGATTTATGCTGCCGGTTTATGTGATCCGAACAGTAAGGGTGACAACACAATCTTGTAGAAGCTGGCACTTCCACTCATATGATTATTGTTATATACTGGCAATTTATTGACCAAGGCCAAGCCGGGTTAAATAGAAGCCACTCATTAGATGCTTCCAAACATGATCAAAAAGTCTCAAGACAAAGTTGGAAAATTGTGATTGCAAAAAACTTACAGGAAACAAACAATGTTTTGAGGCTTCTGATTCAAATACGAACAGAAAACCGTTCCAAAGGGGTTAAGCTAAGATTTGAATACGATCATATAACCCCTAGTGGCTTTGGCGTTGCCGATCAAGAGGGTATCGACAGCTATGTTCTCTTTGGTTTGAACACAACCTATGTTTGAACAGGAAGCCCCCAAATGACCTTGAGAGTTGTTTAATGACGCTGATTCGAATACGATTCACGTCAAACCCAAAGGGGTTGAGCTATGATTCGGATACGATCAAGAAGCCCCCTAGTAGGTTTGGCAGTGTGCCAATCAAAAGGGTATCGACAGCTATGTTCTCTTTTGTTCGAATACGACCTATGTTTGAACAGGAAGCCCCCTAGTGACCATGAGGTGTAAGGCTAGATTCGAATACGATCATGAGCCGGACCAAGAGAGTTAAGCAGAATTCGAATACGATTAGCCCCCAATTGGTCGTTTATGTTTAAAATAATAAGAACATATGATCATTGAGGATGAAAAGGACAGAGGTCCTGCTTTATTACTTATCATAATATATACATTTCATAATATGTACATCATGAGAGCCGGTGGCTCAAGTGTAGTAAGGCCGAAGATGAGCAATGTTCCATGGCCGGCGGGCTCCTCCTCCGACTTACGTGAGTCTTTGTGCTCTCGAACATCGATGAGGTAGTATGACCCGTTGTTCAGGTTCTTGCTGACCACAAAGGGTCCTTCCCAAGGTGGGGATAGCTTGTGCATATCGGACTGATCCTGTATAAGCCGGAGCACTAAGTCACCTTATTTGATAGGTTCTGGACTTAACCCGACGGCTGTGATAACGGCGCAGGTCCTGTTGGTAAATCGCCGAGCGGGCTGCTGCTAAGTCACTCTTCTCATCCAATAAGTCAAGTGCATCCTGACGAGCTTGTTCATTATTAGCTTCAACATAAGCCGCCACTCGGGGCGAGTCATGATGGATGTCACTCGGTAGAACCGCCTCTGCTCCGTAAACCATGAAGAAAGGCGTATAACCCGTAGATCTGTTAGGTGTAGTGTTGATGCTCCAAATCACAGAAGGCAACTCCTCCACCCAACAACCCGGCGTCCGCTGTAAAGGGACCATGAGCCGGGGTTTTATGCCTTTCAAGATCTCTTGATTGGCTCTTTCAGCTTGACCATTGGATTGAGGGTGAGCCACTGATGAAACATCGAGCTGGATATGCTCACGTAGACAAAACTCTTCCATGGCACCCTTGGACAGATTAGTACCATTGTCAGTTATGATGCTGTGTGGAAAACCAAAGCGGAAGATCACCTTCTTCATGAATTGAACCGCTGTGGCTGCATCACACTTACTTACTGGCTCTGCCTCAACCCACTTCGTGAACTTATCAACCGCCACCAGAAGGTGTGTCTTTTTTATATTTGGACCTTTTGAAAGGCCCAACCATATCAAGCCCCCAGACTGCAAACGGCCACGTAATAGGAATCATCCTCAATTCTTGAGCCGACACATGAGCCCGTCGTGAGAACTTCTGACAACCGTCACATTTACTGACCAAATCTTCCGCGTCAACATGAGCCGTCAGCCAATAAAATCCATGACGAAAAGCCTTGGCCACAAGGGATTTGACCCGGCATGATGGCCACAATCACCTTCATGAATCTCATGGAGAATTTCCTGACCCTCCTCAGGAGAAACACAACGTTGAAATGCCCCAGTAACACTGCGATGATGTAACTCTCCATTGACAATCGTCATTGACTTAGATCATCGGGTTATCTGCCTAGCCAAGGTTTCGTCCTCAGGCAATTCCCCCCAGGTCATGTAAGCCAAATATTGCACTGTCCAATCTGGGATGACGTGAAGAGCCGCCACCAATTGCGCTTCTGGGTCTGGGACAGCTAAGTCTTCCTCTGTGGGTAACTTAACAGAAGGGTTATGCAGAATATCTAAGAAAGTGTTAGGTGGCACCGGCTTACGCTAAGATCCCAGCCAGCTTAAAGCATCAGCCGCCTCATTCTTTCTTCGATCAATATGCTCCACTTGATAGCCTTTGAAGTGTCCAGCGATAGCATCAACTTCACGGCGATAAGCCGCCATGAGAGGATCCTTAGAATCCCACTTTCCTGACACCTGTTGAACCACCAAATCTGAGTCGCCGAAGCACCTTACCCGGCTTAAGTTCATCTCTTTAGCCATCCGAAGACCATGGAGCAAGGCCTCATACTCAGCTGCATTGTTAGTACAGGGAAACATCAACCGGAGCACATAACAAAATTTGTCACCTCGAGGGGAAGCTAAAACAACTCCAGCCCCCGAGCCCTCCAATTGCCTGGACCCATCAAAGTGAATAGTCCAATATGTGTTGTCCGGCTTTTCCTCAGGCGTCTGCAGATCTGTCCAATCGTTGATGAAGTCCACCAGTGCTTGAGACTTCATAGCAGTGCATGGCACATACCTTAAGCCATGAGGCCCAAGTTCAATGGCCCACTTGGCGACTCGTCCTGTGGCCTCTCTATTCTGAATGATGTCTCCCAAAGGAGCAGAACTTACCACAGTGATGGGGTGCCCCTGGAAGTATTGCTTAAGCTTTCGGCTCGCCATGAACACCCCATAAACGAGCTTCTACCAATGTGGATATCTTTGCTTAGACTCAATAAGCACCTCACTGATGTAGTAAACCGACCGTTGAACCGGATGCTTCTTGCCAGCCTCTTTGCGCTCCACCACAATTGCAACACCGACAGCACGTGAGTTAGCAGCCACATACAACAATAAGGGTTCCTTATCAATGGGAGCCGCAAGGACCGGCGGCTCAGATAACTGTCTCTTTAAATCTTCAAAGGCAGCATTAGCGGCATCACTCCAGACAAAGTTGTCTGTTTTCTTCATCATCTGATACAGCGGTATGGCCTTCTCACCTAACCGTCTTATGAACCAGCTTAAAGCAGCGATACGACCCGCCAGTCGCTGAACATCATTGACGCACGCCGGCTTAGCCAAAGAAGTGATTGCTTTGACCTTCTCCGGGTTAGCCCCAATGCCTCTGTTAGAAACCAGAAAACCCAAAAGCTTGCCTGCTGGTACACCAAACACACATTTGGCCGTGTTAAGCATAATTTTGTAGACCCAGAGATTATCAAAGGTTTCCTTCAGATCATCTATCAAGGTCTCCTTCTCTCTGGACTTCACCACAATATCATCCACATAAGCATGAACATTACGCCCAATCTGATTATGGAGACAGTTCTGCACACATCGTTGATAAGTCGCCTGGGCACTTTTAAGCCCAAAAGGCATAGACACATAACAGAAGGCTCCAAACAGAGTGATGAAAGCCATCTTCTCCTCGTCCTTAACTGCCATCTTGATCTGATGATAACCAGAATAAGCATCCAAGAAACTCAAACGCTCACAACCCGCCGTAGCATCAATGATCTGGTCTATGCGGGGGAGAGCGAAAGGATCAGCCGGACATGCCTTGTTTAAGTTTGTGTAATCCACACACATACGCCAGGTGCCATTCTTTTTAAGTACAAGCACCGGGTTAGCCAACCACTCCGGGTGAAAAACTTCAACAATAAACCCGGCAGCCAAGAGCCGGGCCACCTCCTCACCGATATCCTTGCGCCTCTCCTCGTTAAACCGCCGAAGAAACTGCCTGACCGGCTTAAACTTTGGATCAATATCGAGAGTGTGCTCAGCGAGTTCTCTCGGTACACCCGGCATGTCAGAAGGTTTCCATGCAAAGATGTCCCGGTTCTCACAGATGAACTCAATGAGCGCGCTTTCCTATTTGGGATCCAGATTGGCACTGATACTGAATTGCTTAGATGAGTCGCCTGGAACAAAATCAACAAGCTTGGTGTCATCGGCCGACTTAAATTTCATCACCGGCTCATGTTCCGTGGTTGGCTTCTTCAGAGACGTCATGTCTGCCGGGTCAACATTATCCTTATAAAACTTCAACTCCTCTGCTGCACAGACAGATTCAGCATAAGCAGCGTCGCCTTCCTCACATTCTAGGACTATCTTTCGACTCCCATGTACCGTGATGGTGCCCTTGTGACCGGGCATCTTGAGCTGCAAGTAAACATAACACGGCTGTGCCATGAACTTGGCATAAGCCGGTCGTCCAAATAGAGCGTGATACGGGCTTTTGATCTTGACCACTTCAAAGGTTAATTTCTCAGCCCTAGAGTCATGCTCATCTCCGAAGGCCACCTCCAGTTCAATCTTACCCACTGGGTATGCCGACTTACCAGGCACCACTCCATGAAAAACAGTGTTGGATGTCTTAAGATTTTTATCAGTCAGCCCATACGATGGAAGGTTTCATAATAGAGGATGTTGATGCTGCTGCCTCCATCCATGAGTACTTTAGTGAATTTATATCCACCAACTTGAGGTGTCACCACCAAAGCCAACTGACCCGTATTGTCAACTCGGGGAGGGTGATCTTCCCTGCTCCATACAATGGGCTGCTCTGACCACCTCAAATAATGAGGGACTGCCGGCTCAACAGCGTTCACAGCCCTTTTGTGAAGCTTCTGGTCTCGTTTGCACAGACTAGTGGTGAACACATGATACTGTCCACTATTCAGTTGCTTTGGATTGCTCTGATAACCCGATTGCTACTGTTGCTGACCTCCCTGGACAGACTGTTGATTATAACCACCTTGATTTCCTTGAAAGCCGGAACTTGAGCCGCCGCCCGAGCCATGAAAACCGCCTCCACCTGAGCCACCACCAGGCCCATGGTTGCCGTCGAACATGTTAGAATTTTTTAAAGCATTCATGATCGCGCAATCTTTCCATAGGTGAGTGGCTGGCCTTTCCCGGGTGTCGTGTCTCGGACAGGGCTCATTGAACAATTGTTCAAGAGTAGGACCTGACCCGCCAGACAGAGGGGGCGGCCTCCCCTTGCATCATTGATTGTTACCCTGTGAATTGGTGTTAGCCACACACTCCGGGTTACCGTCGGCCTTATGTTTATTGCCTCCCTGACTTGCCGGGTTATGCTGATGACCCTTTCCATTGCCGTTCTTCTTTCCCTTCCCTATCTTCTCTTCATCAGACGCGGGATCCTTGGTACTATCGGAATCGGCGTATTTGACTAGAGCCGCCATCAGCTGGCCCATGTCATTACAATCACGCTTGAGCCACCCCAGCTTCTGTTTCAGAGGTTCAAATCGGCAATTTTTCTCCAACATTAAGACCGCAGAGCCGGCATCCATCTTATCAGATGAATGTATTATCTCCTTGACCCGGCGCACCCAATGGGTCGTGGACTCACCTTCCTCTTGCTTGCAATTAGTTAAATCCACAATTGACATGGGCTGCTTGCATGTGTCCTTGAAGTTCTGAATAAACCGGGCTTTTAATTCTGCCCATGAACCAATGGAGTTAGGCAGAAGCCCCTTCAGCCAAGTGCGGGCCGTTCCATCCAACATCATGCTGAAGTACTTGGCCATTGCCGCATCACTGACCTCCAACAATTCCATGGCCATCTCATAGCTTTCAATCCACGCCCCAGGCTGTAAATCAGCGGTGTAATTTGGCACCTTTCGAGGTCCCTTGAAATCCTTGGGCAAACGCTCATTACGCAGAGCCGGCACTAAACAAGGAACCCCGCCGGTTCTTGTGGCCACGCCTGCCTCAATAGAGGTCGTCAGATAATCCGGGAAGGCTTGGTGAACCGCCTGCTCAGCTGCCTGCTGAGCCGCCCGCTCAGCCTCTTGACGTATCCTGTCCTGTACCAGATTATGCCCACCTGGCTGGTTACGGCGCTGGGCGTTGCTTGATAAGGCCTCTGAATCCATATGCCTGCTCTAACTCGGGCTCCGGCTTGGGCGAGGAGTCAAATGAATCCTGTCTCGACTATAAGAATAAGCCTCCTGCTGTGCCAGAGCCGTCTGAAGAAGTTCTCTGACCCTTCGCGTCTCAACTGCTATTGGACAGTCGCCATCCACTGGGAGGGCCGCCAAACACGCCGACGCAGCGATAAGGTTCTCCAAAGGGTTGGAAAATGACCCGGTGGCGTTGGTATGTAGCGAGGCGGGGCAGTATTCATGTGAGAAGGTTCCATCACTCGGGGCTGATCCGGCGCACCCGCTCCGGGTGTTATAAACCGGTTTGCCTCCGGCGGTTTACTAGGGCCAACTCCGGGTGTGCAGAAGAGATTCCGAGGATCATAAACCGGAGGCAGACGAGACTGAGCCTTCTGGTGCCTCCTCCTCATCACATCATTAGACGCGTTCAGATTCATCGTAAGCTGGAAAGCCTCTGACTGGATTTGCTGACCTCGAGCATCCAAAGCTGCCCGTCCCGCGGCCAATCTGGTGTCCTCAGCTGCTAGGGCTTCTTTGGCTCGGGCTACCTCTTCACGTACCCGTGCCACCTCTGCATCATGCTCAGCCTGATTCGCCGGGATAACTATGGCGGTCAACAGGGCCGTCAATCTGTCCATGCGATCAATCAGCACCTGAGCCGGCGGGCGCATAGGGCCTCCTGCCCCGGCCGCTCCTGACCCGAAGGTTATTGCTACCGCAGCCGTAGAGTTTTGACCGGGTTGAGTGCCAGCCAAGAAGATCCGTACTCTTCTCGGTGGCTCAAAGGGATCCGGAATACTGCTGCCATCGGAACAACCCCCAAGCCCGCCGCTTGCAATTGGTATAACGAATCTGTCTCACCAGTGGACGACGCACCATCAGAGTAAACGGCCGTCTCACCACCATCTACGGATCCTGTAGAAATTCCCCTCCATGGATGCAACCCACGAAGGCATGCTTCATGGCAGGCTGAGCCCGGGCGGGTCTCGCACGCTGAGCCGTCTCGAAGATGTCGGTGCAGATGTCCGGCTCAGGGCCTGGCTCGCTAATCCGGCCAATGAAGACGTGGATTCCGCCGAAGGGGACCCGGTACCCGTACTCAATAGAGCTAGCATCAGGACCCCAGCCGTCGTCGTCGTTGTAGAGCTTGCCGCGACGACTCTTGGTCATCCGGCCCACAACGTATCCCTTGAGCCCTTCAAAGCTGCCCTTCAAGAACTCAAATCCAACGTGCGCTGGCCCCACGGTAGGCGCCAACTGTCATGGAATTGTCACGGCAGATGTCCTCGTGAAAGGACTTAGTCGTGGAGCCATCGCAACTAGGAAGCTTAAAGGGGTTAAAGCGGGACAAAGGACACGAGGGTTTATACTGGTTCGGCCCCTTGCGGTGAAGGTAAAAGCCTAATCCAGTTAAGGTGGAATTGCTAGGGTTTCGATGACCAGGGAGCGAATCCGCTATGCCTGGCTCTCGATTTGATGTTACTTGCCCTAAGCCGCCGGCGGGTCGTCCCCTTATATACACGGGTTGACGCCTCTTGGCCTACAGAGTCCCGGCCGGCTCATAAACAGTGTCCGGCTCGGTGACTAGTTAATCTTGCCTTACAATACAAGTCATGCTATTATGGCGGTTTATCACTACGGGCCTTAAGTCGCCTTTGGGCTTGGGGCCCTTAACTGAACCGCCATCTTCAAGCTTGATATTGGGCTTCATATGATGAATCAATATAGCGTAACCCGGCCCCTCCTGGGTGGGTTACACTAGTAGTTATATCCCCAACAGGTGCCTTGCCTTTTTCATCAGCTGAGGAATTTGTCCGCTTGAGGACTTCAATTGGGGGCAAGTAGCTGAGGTGATTTTGAAAATCAGACTTGTAGTTGAGTGAAGACCTTGTTCTGAGGAATCCCATAATCCAAGGAGCATAAGGCTTCAACTCAAACGGAGAGAGTGCAACATTTGCCAGAGTCCTCATGAAGAAATCATGATAATTGACAGGAATACCATGCATGATGTTGAATAGCAGATTCTTCATGATGCCAATGATTTCCTCATCAGATCAGTCGTGGCCTTTGATAGGCTCATGGACTAGAGTCTCGTGGGCCGAAGACTCATGGGCCGAAGGCCCATCGACCCGAGGCTCGTGGACCAGAGTCTCGTGGGCCGAAGACTCGTGGTCCGAAGGCCCGTCGACCCGAGGCTCGTGGACCGGAGTCCGCGTAGCCTCCTCCTCATACGTGCCCCCCTAGAAGTCGTGTGCTCGGGTGACTCAGCTGGGGGTGGCAGCGAGGAAGGTGTAGAAGCCTGCCTACCTCTTCCGCAACCACGTCCTCCCCGACCTCCTCTCTTCCTCCCTCCCCGACCTCCTCTCCCGGTGGGCAACGACGCCGACGAAGAAGCGCCCACCGGTGAAGCCATACCCTCGTACAACGCTCTCCGGAGAGGTACGGGTGGAATAGAAGTACCATTCCCACCACGCTAAGGACCAGTTCCCACCATCTTTCAACACCTGTCATGACAGAAGAGTAAACGGAATTAGTACAACATCAAAAATTGAATACCGACATGAATACCAAACTGACTCTTGACAAAAGATCCTCGACCATCGACCCCTCGTCCCTTGACCCCTGACCCCTCGGCGACCCTCGACCCCTAACCCCTTGGCAATCCTCGAGCATCAACCCCTCGGCGGTCCTGTCGAACACCTTCACTGTGAGCATGGAGTGGCTATTGTTGTAACTTAAGATGCAGACGTGCCCGAGCTGAAGGCCATCAGCGCGGGCGAACTACTTCCATCCGTTCTTCGCCCACGGATGGAAGCAGTTCACCCAGTCTCATGACCTTCAGCTCGGGGACGTCCACATCTTAAGCTATGACACCAGTCGGTCAGCACTCGGACCGGAAGATCCTCGACCATCGACCCCTAGACCCTCGACCCCTCGCCCCCTCGGTGGTCCTGTCAAACACCTTCACTATGAGCATGGTGCGGCTGTTCTCGTATCTTCAGATGCAGACGTGCCCGAGCTGAAGGTCATCAGCGCGGGCGAACTACTTCCATCCGTTATTTGTGCACGTATGGAAGCAGTTCACCCACGCTCATGACCTTCAGCTCAGGGACGTCCTCATCTTAACCTACGACACCAGTCGGTCAGCACTCGGACCGGAATATCCTCGACCATCGACCCCTAGACCCTTGACCCCTCGCCCCCTCGATGGTCCTGTCGAATTCCTTCACTGTGAGCATGGTGCGACTGTTGTCGTATCTTAAGATGCGAATGTGCCCGAGCTGAAGGTCATCAGCGCGGGCGAACTGCTTCCATCCGTTATTCATGCACGGATGGAAGCAGTTCACCCACGCTCATGACCTTCAGCTCGGGGACTTCCTCATCTTAAGCTATGACACCAGTCGGTCAGCACTCGGACCATAAGATCCTCGACCATCGACACCTAGACCCTCGACCCCTCGGTGGTCCTATCGAACACCTTCACTGTGAGCATGGTGCGGCTGTTGTCGTAGGTTAAGACGCAGACGTGCCCAAGCTGAAGGTCATTGATGTCTACTACGCAACCTTCTTCTTGTAGACGTTGTTGGGCCTCCAAGTGCAGTGGTTTGTAGGCCAGTAGCAAATTTCCCTCAAGTGGATGACCTAAGGTTTATCAATCCGTGGGAGGCGTAAGTTGAAGATGGTCTCTCTCAAACAACCCTGCAACCAAATAACAAAGAGTCTCTTGTGTCCCCAACACACCCAATACAATGGTAAATTGTATGGGTGCACTAGTTCGGCGAAGAGATGGTGATACAAGTGCAATATGGATGATAGATATAGGTTTTTGTAATCTGAAAATATAAAAACAGCAAGGTAACTAATGATAAAAGTGAGCGTAAATGGTATTGCAATGCGTTGAAACAAGGCCTAGGGTTCATACTTTCACTAGTGCAAGTTCTCTCAACAATAATAACATAATTGGATCATATAACTATCCCTCAACATGCAACAAAGAGTCACTCCAAAGTCACTAATAGCAGAGAACAAACGAAGAGATTATTGTAGGGTACGAAACCACCTCAAAGTTATCCTTTCTGATCGATCTATTCAAGAGTACGTAGTAAAATAACACGAAGCTATTCTTTCCATTCGATCTATCCTAGAGTTTGTACTAGAATAACACCTTAAGACACAAATCAACCAAAACCCTAATGTCACCTAGATACTCTAATGTCACCTCAAGTATCCGTGGGTATGATTATAAGATATGCATCACACAATCTCAGATTCATCTATTCAAACCAACACAAAGTACTTCAAAGAGTGCCCCAAAGTTTCTACCGGAGAGTCAAGACGAAAACGTGTGCCAACCCCTATGCATAGATTCCCAAGGTCACGGAACCCGCAAGTTGATCACCAAAACATACATCAAGTGAATCAATAGAATACCCCATTGTCACCACGGGTATCCCACGCAAGACATACATCAAGTGTTCTCAAATCCTTAAAGACTCAATCCGATAAGATAACTTCAAAGGGAAAACTCAATCCATTACAAGAGAGTAGAGGGGGAGAAACATCATAAGATCCAACTATAATAGCAAAGCTCGCGATACATCAAGATCGTGCCGAATCAAGAACAAGAGAGAGAGAGAGAGAGAGAGAGAGCGAGAGTTAAAACACATAGCTACTGGTACATACCCTCAGCCCCGAGGGTGAACTACTCCCTCCTCGTCATGGAGAGCACCGGGATGATGAAGATGGCCACCGGTGAGGGATCCCCCTTCCGGCAGGGTGCCGGAACAGGGTCCCAATTGGATTTTGGTGGCTACAGAGGCTTGCGGCGGCGGAACTCCCGATCTATTCTGTTCTCTGATGGTTTTAGGGTATATGGATATATATATATATAGGCGAAAGAAGTCGGTCAGGGGAGCCACGAGGGGCCCACGAGGGTGGGGGCGCGCCCAGGGGGGCAGGCGCGCCTCCCTGCCTCGTGGCCACCTCGAAGCTTCCTTGACTTCAACTCCAAGTCTCCTGGATCACGTTTGTTCAAAAATCACGCTCCCGAAGGTTTCATTCCGTTTGGACTTCGTTTGATATTCCTTTTCTGCGAAACACTGAAACAAGGGAAAAAACAGAAACTGGCACTGGGCTCTGGGTTAATAGGTTAGTCCCAAATATAAAAGTGTTTAATAAAGCCCATAAACATCCAAAACAGATAATATAATAGCATGGAACAATAAAAAATTATAGATACGTTGGAGACGTATCAGCATCCCAAGCTTAATTCCTGCTCGTCCTCGAGTAGGTAAATGATATAAACAGAATTTTTGATGTGGAATGCTACCTAACATATTTATCCATGTAATTCTCTTTATTGTGGCAAGAATATTCAGATCCATAAGATTCAAGATAAAAGTTTAATATTGACATAAAAATAATAATACTTCAAGCATACTAACAAAGCAATCATGTCTTCTCAAAATAACATGGCCAAAGAAAGTTATCCCTACAAAATCATATAGTCTGTCTATGCTCTATCTTCATCACACAAAATATTTAATCATGCACAACTCCGATGACAAGCCAAGCAATTGTTTCATACTTTTGGTGTTCTCAAACTTTTTCAATCTTCACGCAATACATGAGCGTGAGCCATGGATATAGCACTATAGGTGGAATAGAATGGTGGTTGTGGAGAAGACAAAAAGGAGAAGATAGTCTCACATCAACTAGGCGTATCAACGGGCTATGGAGATGCCCATCAATAGATATCAATGTGAGTGAGTAGGGATTGCCATGCAACGGATGCACTAGAGGTATAAGTGTATGAAACCTCAACAAAAGAAACTAAGTGGGTGTGCATCCAACTTGCTTGCTCACGAAGACCTAGGGCAATTTGAGGAAGCCCATCATTGGAATATACAAGCCAAGTTCTATAATGTAATTCCCACTAGTATATGACAGTGACAACATAGGAGACTCTCTATCATGAAGATCATGGTGCTACTTTGAAGCACAAGTGTGGTAAAAGGATAGTAGCATTGCCCCTTCTCTCTTTTTCTCTCATCATTTTTTATTTTTTTATTTGGGCCTTCTCTCTTTTTTTATGGCCTCTTTTTTCCCTTTTTTATTTGGGCTTCTTTGGCCTCTTTTATTTATTTGTTTCATCCGGAGTCTCATCCCGACTTGTGGGGGAATCATAGTCTCCATCATCCTTTCCTCACTGGGACAATGCTCTAATGACGACCATCACACTTTTATTTACTTACAACTCATGAATTACAACTCAACAAAATATGAGTCTATGTGAATGCCTCCGGCGGTGTACCGGGATGTGCAATGAGTCATGAGTGAAATGTACGAAAGAATTATGAACGGTGGCTTTTCCACAAATGCGATGTCAACTACATGATCATGCAAAGCAATATGACAATGATGGAGCGTGTCATAATAAAAGGAATGGTGGAAAGTTGCATGGCAATATATCTCGGAAGGCTGGAAATGCCATAATAGGTAGGTATAGTGGCTGTTTTGAGGAAGGTATATGGTGGGTGTATGATACCGGCGAAAGGTGCGCGGTATTAGAGAGGCTATCAATGGTGGAAGGGTGAGAGGGCGTATAATCCATGGACTCAACATTAGTCATAAAGAACTCACATACTTATTGCAAAAATCTATTAGTTATCGAAACAAAGTATTACACGCATGCTCCTAGGGGGATAGATTGGTAGGAAAAGACCATCGCTCGTCCCCGACCGCCACTCATAAGGAAGACAATCAATAAATAAATCATGATCCGACTTCATCACATAACGGTTCACCATACGTGCATGCTATGGGAATCACAAACTTTAACACAAGTATCTCTCAAATTCACAACTACTCACTAGCATGACTCTAATATTACCATCCTCATATCTCAAAACAATCATAAGGAATCAAACTTCACATAGTATTCAATGCACTTTATATGAAAGTTTTTATTATATCCCTCCTGGATGCCCATCATATTAGGACTAAATTCATAACCAAAGAAAATTACCATGCTGTTCTAAAGACTCTCAAAATAATATAAGTGAAGCATGAGAGTTCATCTATTTCTTCAAAATAAATCCACCGCCGTGCTCTAAAAGATATAAGTGAAGCACTTAGAGCAAACAACAAACTACTCCGAAAGATATAAGTGAAGATCAATGAGTAGTCGAATAATTATGCAACTATGTGAAGACTCTCTAACATTTAAGAATTTCAGATCTTGGTATTTTATTCAAATAGCAAGCAAAACAAAATAAAATAAAATGACACTCCAAGCAAAACACATATCATGTGGTGAATAAAAATATAGCTCCAAGTAAAGTTACCGATGAACGAAGACGAAAGAGGGGATGCCATACGAGGCATCCCCAAGCTTAGGCTCTTGGTTGTCCTTGAATATTACCTTGGGGTGCCTTGGTCATCCCCAAGCTTAGGCTCTTGCCACTCCTTATTCCATAGTCCATCGAATCTTTACCCAAAACTTGAAAACTTCACAACACAAAACTTCACAGAAAACTCGTAAGCTCCATTAGTATAAGAAAGCAAATCACCATCATAAGGTACTGTAATGAACTCATTCTTTATTTATTTTGGTGTTAAACCTACTGTATTCCAACTTCTCTATGGTTCATAACCTCCGATACTAGCCATAGATTCATCAAAATAAGCAAACAACACACGAAAAGCAGAATCTGTCAAAAACAGAACAGTCTGTAGTAATCTGTATCAAACGTATACTTCTGGAACTCCAAAAATTCTGCCAAAATAGGACGACCTATAATTTGATTATTGATCTACTGCAATTGGAATCAGTATTTTACCACTTTCTGGTGATTTTTAATAATTGTTTTCGTGAGCAGAAAGTTTCTGATTTTTTTCAGCAAGATCAAATAACTATCATCCAAGAAGATCCTATGGGTTTTACTTGGCACAAACACTAATTAAAACATAAAAACACATGTAACCAGAGGCTAGATCAAATGTTTATTACTAAACAGAACCAAAAAGCAAGAAACAAAAATAAAATTGGGTTACCTCCCAACAAGCGCTATTGTTTAACGCCCCTAGCTAGGCATGATGATTTCAGTGATGCTCACATAAAAGATAAGAATTGAAACATAAAAAGAGCATCATGAAGAATATGAATAGCACATTTAAGTCTAACCCACTTCCTATGCATAGGGATTTTGTGAGCAAACAACTTATGGGAACAATAATCAACTAGCATAGGAAGGCAAAACAAGCATAACTTTAAAACTTTAAGCACATAGAGAGGAAACTTGATATCATTGCAACTCCTACAAGCATATAATACTCCCTCATAATAATTTTCAGTATCATCATGAATGAATTCAACAATATAACCAGCACATAAAGCATTCTTTTCATGATCTACTTGCATAGAAATTTTACTACTCTCCACATAAGCAAATTTATTCTCATCAATAGTAGTGGGAGCAAACTCAACAAAATAACTATCATGTGAAGCATAATCCAATTCAAATTAAAATCATGATGACAAGTTTCATGGTTATCTTTATTCTTTATAGCATACGTGTCATCACAATAATCGTCATAAATAGGAGGCATGCTTTCACCATAATAAATTTGCTCATCAAAACTTGGGGGACTAAATATATCATCTTCATAACATCCTCAAGCTTGTGGCTTTGCATATTATTAGCATCATGGGTATTCAAAGAATTCATACTAACAACATTGCAATCATGCTCATCATTCACATATTTTATGCCAAGCATTCTATGTAATTCTTCTTCTAGTACTTGAGCACAATTTTCCTTCCCATCATTTTCACGTAAGATATTAAAAAGATGAAGCATATGAGGCACCCTTAATTCCATTTTTTTGTAGTTTTCTTTTATAGACTAAACTAGTGATAAAACAAGAAACTAAAAGATTCGATTGCAAGATCTAAAGATATACCTTCAAGCGCTAACCTCCCCGGCAACGGCGCCAGAAAAGAGCTTGATGTCTACTACGCAACCTTCTTCTTGTAGACGTTGTTGGGACTCCAAGTGCAGAGGTTTGTAGGACAGTAGCAAATTTCCCTCAAGTGGATGACCTAAGGTTTATCAATCCGTGGGAGGGGTAGGTTGAAGATGGTCTCTCTCAAACAACCCTGCAACCAAATAACAAAGAGTCTCTTGTGTCCCCAACACACCCAATACAATGGTAAATTGTATGGGTGCACTAGTTCGGCAAAGAGATGGTGATACAGGTGCAATATGGATGATAGATATAGGTTTTTGTAATCTGAAAATATAAAAACAGCAAGGTAACTAATGATAAATGTGAGCGTAAACGGTATTGCAATGCATTGAAACAAGGCCTAGGGTTCATACTTTCACTAGTGCAAGTTCTCTCAACAATAATAACATAATTGGATCATATAAATATCCCTCAACATGCAACAAAGAGTCACTCCAAAGTCACTAATAGCGAAGAACAAACGAAGAGATTATTGTAGGGTACGAAACCACCTCAAAGTTATCCTTTCTGATCGATCTATTCAAGAGTCCGTAGTAAAATAACACGAAGCTATTCTTTCCGTTCAATCTATTCTAGAGTTCGAACTAGAATAACACCTTAAGACACAAATCAACCAAAACCCTAATGTCACCTAGATACTCCAATGTCACCTCAAGTATCCGTGGGTATGATTATACGATATGCATCACGCAATCTCAGATTCATCTATTCAAACCAACACAAAGTACTTCAAAGAGTGCCCCAAAGTTTCTACCGGAGAGTCAAGACGAAAACGTGTGCCAACCCCTATGCATAGATTCCCAAGGTCACGGAACCCGCAAGTTGATCACCAAAACATACATCAAGTGAATCAATAGAATACCCCATTGTCACCACGGGTATCCCACGCAAGACATACATCAAGTGTTCTCAAATCCTTAAAGACTCAATCAGATAAGATAACTTCAAAGGGAAAACTCAATCCATTACAAGAGAGTAGAGGGGGAGAAACATCATAAGACCCAACTATAATAGCAAAGCTCGCGATACATCAAGATTGTGCCGAATCAAGAACACGAGAGAGAGAGAGAGAGAGAGAGAGATCAAACACATAGCTATTGGTACATACCCTCAGCCCCGAGGGTGAACTACTCCCTCCTCGTCATGGAGAGCGCCGGGATGATGAAGATGACCACCGGTGAGGGATCCCCCTTCCGGCAGGGTGCCGGAACAGGGTCCCGATTGGTTTTTGGTGGCTACAGAGGCTTGCGGCGCCGGAACTCCCGATCTATTATGTTCTCTGATGGTTTTAGGGTATATGGATATATATAGGCGAAAGAAGTCGGTCAGGGGAGCCACGAGGGGCCCACGAGGGTGGGGGCGCGCCTCCCTGCCTCATGGCCACCTCGAAGCTTCCTTGACTTCAACTCCAAGTCTCCTGGATCACGTTCGTTCCAAAAATCACGCTCCCGAAGGTTTCATTCCGTTTGGACTTCGTTTGATATTCCTTTTCTGTGAAACACTGAAACAAGGAAACAAACAGAAATTGGCACTGGGCTCTGGGTTAATAGGTTAGTCCCAAAAATAATATAAAAGTTTTTAATAAAGCCCATAAACATCCAAACAGGTAATATAATAGAATGGAACAATCAAAAATTATAGATACGTTGGAGACGTATCAGTCATCAGCGCGGGCGAACTGCTTCCATCCGTTCTTCGTGCATGGATGGAAGCAGTTCACCCAGTCTCATGACCTTCAGCTCGGTGACGTCCTCATCTTAACCTACGACACCAGTCGGTCAACACTCGGCCGGAAGATCCTCGACCATTGACCCCTAGACCCTCGACGCCTCGCCCCCTCGGTGGTCCTGTCGAACACCTTGACTGTGAGCATGGTGCTACTGTTGTCGTATCTTAAGATGCGGACGTGCCCGAGCTGAAGGTCATCAACGCGAGCGAACTGCTTCCGTCCATTATTCGTGCACGCATGGAAGCAGTTCACCCACGCTCATGACCTTCGGCTCGAGGATGTCCTCATCTTAAGCTACGATACCAGTCGGTCGGCACTCGGAGTGGAAGATCCTCGACCATCGACCCCTAACCTCGATCCTCGACCAGGTTCCATCGGCACCGACACACCCCTAACCTCGACCCGGTTCCATCGGCGCCGACGCACCCCTAACCTCTTCTTCCTCTTCTTCTTCTTCTTCTTCTTCTTCTTCTTCTTCTTCTTCTTCTTATTTTCTTTTTTTTCATCTTTCTTTTTTGTTCTTAACTAAACTAAATATAAACCTAAACCTAAAAAACAGAAGAAAAAAAACCTAAACTAAACCTAAAAAAACCTAACCTCCTCCTCCTCTTCTTCTTCTTCTTCTTCTTCTTCTTCCTCTTCTTCTACTTCTTATTTTCTTTTTTTCATCTTTCTTCTTAATTAAACCTAAACTAAACTAAATATAAACCTAAACCTAAAAATCAGAAGAAAAAAACCTAAACTAAACTAAATGTAAACTAAACTAAACCTAAACTAAACTAAATCTAAACCTAAACCTAAAAAAACAGAAAAAACCTAAACTAAACCTAAACTATAAACTAAACTGAAAAAAAGAGGGGGGGGCTCACCGGAGTGGGGGAGGTGCAGGAGGCCGACGCCGGCGGGTCGGGGCGTCGGGGAGGCCGGGGCGGCGGGGCATCGCGCGGCCTGAAGCGGCGAGGCGTCGGGGGGCCGGGCAGCGGGCCGGAGCGGTGTTCTGGCGCGGCGGGGCGTCCCGGGGGGCGGAACAGCGGTGGCAGCGGGCGGCGGGCCGGGACGGCGTGCAGGAGCAGCGGAGGGGTCAGAGCGGCGGTGGAAGCGGGCGGCGGGCCGGGGCGGCGTGTGGTCGGGGGCGGGGGGCGGTTGGGGGCGGCGGCGGGGTGCGGTCGGGGGCGCGGTGGAGGTCGAGGGCTAACTGACTAGCGGCGCACGATTGGGCTCGGGGGTTAGGGAGAGAGAAGAGAGAGAGAGAGAGAGGAGGCGGGGGAACGGCCGTTACATAGTTAAATCTTTGCAGTCCACTGGCGGACGACAAAGATTCTTTGCCGTCCGCTAGCAGGCATCAAAGAAGTGGGGTTGGTGGGCCGTCAGGGTTTGGGCCTCCACTGGGCCCCACCCACCTCTTTGTCGTTCGCCAGCGGACGATAAAGAATTAGCTCATGGCAAATAGGGTCTTTGCGTCAGCCATTTCTTTGCCGTCCGTTTTTTGAAAGCGGACGGCAAAGAAGGTCTTTGTTGTCCGCTAGCAGACGGCAAAGATCTGGCCGATGGCAAATTCTCTATTTTCAGTAGTCTCGGTTTGTGGCTAAAACCGGGACTAAAGTACAACCTTTGGTCCCGGTTGCAGCCACCAACCGGGACTAGAGGTTGTGGGCCAGGAGCAAGGCCCATTGGTTCCGGTTCGTGTCTGAAACCGGGACCAAAGGGGTCAGACGAAACGGGACCAATGGCCCCCGAGGCCCGGCCGGCGCTCGGGCCTCACGAACCGGGACTGATGCCCCCTTTGGTCCCGGTTCGTGAGTGGACCGGATTTAATGCCCTTACCCAGGTCTCAACCAAAGCCCTGTTTTCTACTAGTGCTAGACTATATCGACCAACATTAGGATCGATCTCCACATATTTCCTTGATGCTTCATTTCAAGTTAATAAAATCCTTTCGTAAAAAGAAGAGTTTATAAAATCCACCATTTGTTAAAAAAAGTTTTGCAAATTGCCTGGAGTCTGACCATCTCATGTATACGTAGTAATTCCCACTCTCCTTATCTTTCAGTGACGATGTGATCCCGTTTATAACTAACTTATGAATATGCAGATGTTGATCACGTGGCCACGAGCGATCTAAGTACACTAGACGACGCTTAACTATTTGAATGGACGAACATGGTGATCAGTTTTTATTAGTTTTTTGTGAGACTCGGAAGAGCGGAGACCATCTTTGGTTATCCTCTCGCAAGTTACTAGGTGAATGCCCTGTCGAGGAACTTGCATGTCTATGCTTTGGACCAGCTACATTTAACTTGTGACGAGGACAGCGAAGGACGTCAATTTTATCAAAACAATGTTAAAAAACAATTATTTTACGCTTTACACAGTGGTCTGATTTACCTTAACTTGGGTCTGTTGTATTATGTAATTTATGTTAGAGGTATATAGGATCGGCTATCAACCAAAATGTAGTCAGACTATAAAATCATACCAAAAATCAAAACACATTACATGGTAAGTTTTACCATTGCTATGACATATTGTTGCTAGATTCAAGGCATCGATTTGATCCCTGCCAAACTACTTGTTCTTGTTTGTCAACGAGACGTAGCTGATCGATGTGATTTTATCAAAATAGTGTTAAGAAACATTATTTTTATGCTTTACACAGTGGTCTGATTTACCTTGAGTCTATTGTATTATGTTAGAGGTTTATAGGATGGGCTACCAACCAAAGAACTGCCAGACTATAAAATCCTACCAAATATCAAAAGTTAACTTGAGTCTGGTGCATTCATTGTGTTTACATTCCCTTGTTGCTTCATTTTGAGTTTGTAATATCCCTTTCACAAAAAAAGAGTTTATAAAATCCATCATTGTTTTTTTTTGCAAATTACCTGGAGTCTGACCATCTCATGTATACGAAGTAATTCACTTTCTCCTAATCTTTTAGTGACGATGTGATCCCGTTCATAACTAACTTATGAAGGTTTGTGTCGGCTCGTTTTTCTCTCGCGACCGCATCGCCCCTGCCGGTGACCGGCCACGCCTCCGGCATCTCCTCCCCGAGCTCTCTCCTCCCGTTCCTCCCTTCCCGCGCCGTCGCTGGCCTCCGGCGCCGGGCCTGGCCTGGGCGGCGTTGGCGGCGGCGGCCGTTGGCCTTTCCCCTCTCGGTCTTGCGTCGATGCGGGGCGGAGCGGCGCCGCGGGGTGCTCCTAGGCGGTGGCGGTCTGACGCGGCAGTGGGGTTCTCGTCGTGGTAGCGGGTGATTTGTTGGGCAGCGGCGCTGCCGTTGGCAGCGGGGTGGCGCGTGGCACGATCTGGCGATGCCTGCACGGCCCAAATCTGGGGCCCTTGGGCCCCATCTGGGTCTGGGCGGGCCAACGGCAGGGAGTGTTGACGACATGGCTTTTGGGAGGAGGGGGAGTGGCGATGGGAGGCTACGTGCTGGCGGCGCTGGCGCGGACCTGCTGAAGCGTGGCCAGCGGGGCTTTGCGGGCCCGATTTGGGCCTGGTCGGGCCAGCGGTGACCTGGTAAGCCCTGATGCACGTCCGGACCGCGAACGTGACTATGCCGGAGGCATGGGCCTCCCGCACGGCAGCGGTGGAGGTTGTTCCCTCCCGCGCGGCTCAGGTGCTGCTGGTCCCGACGCCCGGTGCTTCTTCCTCCGTCCTCTTGGCCTCATGCTGGTGATCTCAGTGAGGCGGCGTGGGTGGCGTCAAGACTGCAGTCGCCATGCAGGTGGGCGGCGAGTTGGCTGGTTGGCTCCGACCCAGTTGGGCAGTGGGTATTGGAGTGCGGGCAAAATCCTTGCCGGTTCTTCCGGCTCTGATGCTGTGACGCCTAGGGGTGCCGCCATTCCTTCCCGGCGGGTGTCGGTGGTATCCATTCCCCACTCCATTCCGTGTGCCGGGGGGAACCCTAGGACACGTCCGGGAAGCAGCGTCGTCGGCGTCGCATTCATTTTTGGAGGTGCTGCTTGGTATGCGGAGGATCGGAGCCTTGGTCTATGCTGGGTTGAATCCGGAGGGTGCAGCGATGGCGGGTCATTCGCGCTTTGTCGAGCTGCTGTTGTTGGCATTTGTTTCTTCTTCATTCTTCTTTCTTTTTTCATTTGAGCTTGCTGTGCTGCTCGCCTCAGCAATTGTTATGTGATCGGTGTTGGTTACTTTGTAATACAAAACGAGAAAATCCTTTCTGAGTACCTAACTGATGAATATGCAGATGTTGATCACGTGGCCACAAGCAATCTAAGTACAGCCTGGCCAGGATCGATAATAGCTGTTCACTAGACGACGCTTAACTATTTGAATGGACGAACATGGTGATCAGTTTTATTAGTTTTTTGTGAGAGTCGGAAGAGCGGAGACCGTCTTTGTTTATCCTCTCTCGCAAGGTACTACGTGAATGCCCTGTCAAGGAACTTGCATGTCGGTGCTTTGGACCAGCTACATTTAACTTGTGACGAGGACAGCGAAGGACGTCAAAGGAATCTTGTTAAGTTTTTGAATTCTTTATTTAACTGGAAAGAACTGACACTTCTTGGTCGTCTTCTGTATTGGATGAAGATGAAATTAACAGGAAGTTGCATGGCCATTTTTTTAGAAAAGGAGGATGTACCTGGCCTTTGCATCTGGAGAATGCATGCAGCCATATTATTAATTTTTTATAAAGACCATATAAGGTGATACATTAATAAGCCTGAAGCCATCATCTTGGCAACACCGTTGCTACTCGTCCCCTTGATGAAGGCGTGTCGAATATCCGGGCCTAATACCAAACAGACATCACACCAAAGCCTAACATTTAAAGCCGGGTGTCCCGTCCAAGCCACTACCTGGATTGGGTCCCACACCGGTCTGGCACACTCCCAGTGAGCACGCACGCTGCAATGGTCGTCACCTCCATCATCCCTCGGTCCATCCTCAGAGCAGAACTGAAGCACCGACCTTGCCAGGCCTCTCTGCCATCAACGCCACCATGACGCCAGACAGCTTCCTCCTCCTACGCGAGTCCATCTCCATGCATTAGACGCCGAGTCTCCACAGCGCCACGCCGCCGAGATCCGCCACCATCAATGTGTAACATGAAGCATCGCTCACCAAAGACACCGTCCTCCGGTCCCTTGAGCCCCCGTGCACCTCCAAGAATGACGCCCCCAAGGGGGAAACGACACCAGAGAGCCGCCGTCATCCGATCTACTGATTTAGGGTTTCCCCCGGAAGTAGCAGAGAGTGGCCTTGAACTTCTCCATGGCGATGCCTTCAGAAAGGGAACAACGCAGACAGCGTCGCCATCGCCAGCCTTGGCAAAAGCCAATAGCAGGTTTTCACCCAGATCTGATCGAAGATCTCCATCTCTCGTGCACGGGCCGCCACCATCCTTGCCGGGATCTGGATGATCCAGGCCGCCGCTGCCAGATCTCAGCAAGGAGAAGTCCCCCCATCGAGACCCGCTGGCCGAGCAAGGGAGGCCGAGACCGCGCCCGCCGTTCCAGATCCGCGATGAATCCGTGACCGCGCCGCCACCCCGGAGCCAACCCCGCGCGCAGCCGCCACGGCCTGGCCACCCGCTCGCGCCACCGTCTGGCCGCCGCGCCGCCCGACGCGCCCTCCGCCGTGCCGCCGCATCTCGCGCTACAGCCGCACGCCGGGAGGAGAAGAAGGGGCCCGCCGCCGACGACGCGCACCGGGCTTCGCCCGGCGGCGCCTTCTTGCGGCGGCGAGGGGAGGGGGTGGTGTAGGAGGCGGGCGCGGGGTGGGGGCTAGGGTTCCCCCGCCGCCGCCCGCCAGAGCGACGCGAGGGACGCTATCCAACAAAGGTATGTTCTTAAAATTGGGGGAGAATTTCACTTCCCCGGCAAGTGCACCAACTAGGGATGCATACGGCCATTTTAGTATGCGTACCAAGATAAACATGGTCCTCATAATTTTTTTAAATGAGTATCAAGATATTTTTTGATGAATGGTTTCATCACACATCAAACTTGATTCTCAATAAATGTGAAAAAATCTCTATGCATCACCTGTCAATTTTAAGAATTGATCTTGGGTCGTTCGACTGGACAACCGCATGCCCAACCATTTGCATGGCCACCTGCATCGTGGTTGACTCCGATCGATCGAACGTGCAAGCATGTGTTGCTATGACATATTGTTGCTAGATGCAAAGCATCGATTTGATCCCTGCCATACTACTTGTTCTTGTTCGTCAGCAATACCTAGCTGATCGAGGTGATTTTATCAAAACGGTGTTAAGAAACAATTATTTTACGCTTTACACAGTGGTCTGATTTACCTTAACTTGAGGCTGTTGTATTATTTTAGAGGTATATAGGATGGGCTACCAACCAAAAAATAGTCAGACTATAAAATCCTACCAAAAATCAAAACACATTATATGGATTTTACCATAACTCAACATGCAACACAAGCGCGCTTGATGTCTGGTGAAGGAGACTTTCGGTAGTGTCCGAAAGGAAATCAAGCAGCTCAAGGAGAAGCCGACAGAAGGAAAAACTAACAACTTACAAAAAGAGTGCTGCACTGTTCTGATCCCGAGCTCATGTGAGCTTGGGTGAACAGGAAAAACAAAGAAAAAAAATCCTTTTTTTCACGAAACATTGACAAAAGTTTTAATAGATTGCAAAATTTCAAAACCAAATGACATTCCAGGACAATCTGGCAAAAAAAAAAAGCGATGCTCGAAAATGTTAGTTTCAAACTCATTTTGGAGCATCGATTTCGTTATTTTTGCCATGTTTTCTACGAATGTCCTTTGGTGTTGAAATTTTGCAAGCTGTTAAAACTTTTGCCAATGTTTCAAACATTTTTGTTTGAATTTTTATTCATTTCCTTTTGATTTTACTCTGGTCGTCAACTTATGTATAGGTATGCCGACGGCCCCGATAAAAGCCGCCGGCATATCTTTTGCCGTCGGCATGTAGGGTAATTCCTGTAGTGTGTTGTTGGAGAACCCTTCTCACTGTGATTGTGATATCAAGAGATGGGTGGTGTATATATGGTTGCTGCCGTAGCTTGTTGATAATTGTTTTGATATTTTAGAGTTTTACTCCACCATGCATGGTTTGTATGTCCGGTCTTTTATGACTTTGCTAAATGTCGGTATGATTTTGTGTGTGCGTTGTTGTTGGTTGTGTGCATTCTAACTATATAGAGGCGGATTCATTGTGTTTATATTCCCTTGATGCTTCATTTTGAGTTAGTAAAATCTCTTTCGCAAATAAAGAGTATATAAAATCCACCATTGTATTCTTTTTTGCAAATTACCTGGAGTTTGACCATATCATGTATACATAGTAATTCCCCCTTTCCTAATATGTTAGTGACGATGTTATCCCGTTTATAACTAACTTACGAAGGTTTGTGTCGGCTCGTTTTTCTCTCGCAACCGCCTTGTCCCCGCGGGCGACGGGCCGCGCCCCCGGCATCTCCTCCCCGAGCCCCCCTCCCGTTCCTCCCTTCCCGCCGTCGTCGCTGGTCTCCGGCGTCGGGCCTGGCCTGGGCGGCGATTGCGGGGGCGGCCACTGGCCTTTTCCCTCTCGGTGTTGCACCGATGTGGGGCGGAGCGGCGCCGCGGGGGTGCTCCTAGGTGGCGGCGGTCCGGCGCGGCGGCGGGTTGTCGTCGTGGTAGCGGCTGATTTGCTGGGCGGCGGGGTGGCGCGTGGCGCGATCTGGCGGTGCCCGCTCTACCTAGATCTCCGGATCTGGGCGGGACAGCGGCAGGGAGTGTCAGCGGCATGGCTTTCGGGAGGCGGGGGAGCGGCGATGGGCGGCTGAGTGCTGGCGGCGCGGGCGCGGACCTACTGCAGCGTGGCCGTCGGGGCTTTGCTGGCCCGGTTTGGGCCTGGCGGGGCCAAGGATGACCTGGTATGCCCTATTGCGTGTCCGGACTGCAACTATGCCGGAGGCATGGAACTCCCGCACGACGGCGGTGGAGGTGGTTCCCTCCCGAGCGGCTCAGGTGCTGCTGGTCCTGACGCTTGGTACTTCTTCCTCCGTCCTCTTGGCCTCGTGGTGGTGATCTCAGTGAGGCGACATGGGAGGCGTCAAGACTGCGGTCACGCATGCTGGTGGGCGACAGAGTTGGCTGGTTCGCTCCGGGCCCGTTGGGCAGTGGGTATTGGAGTGCGGGCGAAATCCTTGCCGGTACTTCCGGCTCCGATACGGTGACACCTATGGGTGCCGCCATTCCTTCCCGGAGGGTGTCGATGGTATCCATTCCCCACTCCCATCCACGTGCCGGGGGAAACCCTAGGACACGTCCTGGCAGCAACGTCGTCGGTGTCGCATTCCTTCTTGGAGGTGCTGCGTGGTATGCGGAGGATCGGAGGCTTGGTCTATGGTGGGTTGAATCTGGAGGGTGCAGTGGTGACGGGTCATCCGTGCTTTGTTTCTTCTTCATTCTTCTTTTTTCTTTTCTTTTTAGGCTTGTTGTGCTGCTCACCTCAGCAACTGCTATGTGATCGGTGTTGGTTGCTTTATAATACAAAGCGGGGAAACCCTTTTTGAGTAACTAACTGATCAATATGCAGATGTTGATCACGTGGCCACTGGCAATCTATGTACACCCTGGCCAGGATCAATAATAGCTGTTCACTAGACGACACTTAACTACTCCCTCCGTACCAAAATTCTTGTCTTAAATTTGTCTAAATACGGATGTATCAAGTCACGTTTTAGTATTAGGTACATTCGCATCTAGATAAATCTAAGACAAGAATTTTGGGACGAAGGGAGTATTTGAATGGACGAACATGGTGATCAGTTTTATTAGTTTTTTGTGAGACTCGGAAGAGCGGAGACCATCTTTGTTTATCCTCTCTCGCAAGGTACTACGTGAATGCCCTGTCAAGGAACTTGCATGTCGGTGCTTTGGACCAGCTACATTTAACTTGTGACGAGGACAGCGAAGGACGTCAAACGAATCTTGTTCAGTTTTTGAATTCTTTATTTAACTGGAAAGAACTGACACTTCTTGGTCGTCTTCTCTATTGGATGAAATTAACAGGAAGTTGCACGGCCACCTGCATCGTGGTCGACCCCGATCGATCGAACGTGCAAGCATGTGTTTCTATGACATATTGTAGCTAGATGCAAGGCATCGATTTGAACCCTACCAAACTACTTGTTCTTAACGATACCTAGCTGATCGAGGTGATATTACCAAAACAATGTTAAGAAACAATTATTTTACGCTTTACACAGTGGTCTGATTTACCTGAACTTAGGCTGTTGTATTTTTTTGGAGGTATATAGGATGGGTTACCAACCAAAAAAATAGTCAGACTATAAAATCATACCAAAAATCAAAACACATTATATGGATTTTACCATAACCAACACGCAACACAAGCGCTTGATGTCTGGTGAAGGAGACTTTCGGTAGTATCCGAAAGGAAATCAAATAGCTCACGGAGAAGCTGACAGAAGGAAAAGGACAACAACTAACAAAAAGAGTGTTGTATTGATCCCAAGCTCACGTTGACAAAGACTCGACTAGATGCAAGTCGTTCGTCGGTCCGATCTTTCACGATACTGGCAGCAGCACAAGAAATTCCGGCGAAGCAAAGATGCGAGACCGTCAGATCAAAAACTGACGTCGAGCAGACTAAATCAACTCCACGCGTAGCAACGACAAAATCCAAACTGGATCAGCAAAAACAAACACAATATTTGGTGTCCCCGACATCTGACTTTTTATTCAACTCACGTGAAAACTAATCTGCCCTCATTACATAGCCGAAGCCTCTATTTATAAGCGTGCGCGCAGGCACAGAACCAAAGCCGACTATGACTCTTTAACTCACGCAAGGAAATCTACTAATACTTCCTTTATCTAACACCACACGGTTTCCTAGTTGAAAGAAACAAACTAATTAAGGATTCCACTAATTAAATATTCGGCCACGCTGATTACTAGGATCACAAAACCAAACCAGGACTCCTTTTCTTACCAAAACAAGACCGAATCAGCTACGCTAGTTGAATTGGAATAGCACCGACCAGCGTCCAACTCGGAGCACGAAAATTAGGATTGACTTCTTCAGCTCCTGGTTCTGGAGATGGTACTCGCATTGTAATTTGACCGACTGTCAAAATATTTGAATTAGTAACTTCATCTCTTTTTGCACTGCTGGTCACATCATCCCCTCCTTCTTGAAACAAAACCATCCTCGGTTTTGTGCCAAATTTTACGACCTTCTTCTTCAGTGAAACATTTGTATCTATCTTAATTTCTCCCGCAAACATAGATCGCAGCACACATCTTCTTCCGTCATCCCAAAAAGTGTAAGTGTTGGACCAGCCCTCGTGTGTGGCACGACGGTCATATTGCCATGGTCTTCCCAACAACAAGTGACATGCATCCATTGGCAAGACATCACAAATTACTGTATCTTTATAGTCACCAACTGAAAATTTCACACGTACCTTGTGAGTAAGTTTCAGTCTACCAGACTGGTATAACCACTCAATACAGTGTGGTTGCAGATGCTTCCACGTAGGTAGCGCTAAAACATCCACCAGTTCTTTGCTGATAGCATTAGTGTAGCTTCCTCCATCTATGATCAACTTACAATTAGTGTTGTTGATTTTGCACTGAGTTTGAAAAATATTCCAACGCTGCCCCTTATCCTCAATGCGATCCTCTTGCACTCGCTGCACCATCAATGATGGGTATGATTCAGCAGCTTCAAAACTCGCAATCACCTTTTCAACATCTTCAGATTTTTCACTAGAAGTGTCAGAAACAACCTCTTCATCGCTAGCGGATGCATAGCCATCTTTCGTTAGCAACACTCTTTTCTCATTAGGGCATTCACGCTTCATATTTCCTCTTCCTCCACACTTGAAACACTCGATGTCACTAGTATGTGTGGTAGACTGCGCACTAGAATCAACCCTCGACAGTCCTGATTTTGAAGCATCCTTTTGCATGGAACCATGAGAACGATTTGATGTTGTCGTCCTGGAGCTAGGAATGACATCCTCACTCTTATGCTGCGAGCGTCGCCATGTGTTCAAAGTGTTACTGGGAACTGTGCTGACTTGGCGCCGCTTAATCTGTTGTTCCGCACGCACAGCTTGGTGCACAAGATCTTCTATGTTGTAGTAGACCACCATCTCAACACGATCCTGCACCTCGATATTTAGCCCGTTAAAGAAACGTGCCATTGTCGCCTCCGGATCCTCCGTTGTCCCTGTACCTATCATAAGCAATTCCATCTCCTTGTAATATTCATCAACACTCATATTACCTTGAGAGAGCCGCTGCAATTTGTTGTACATATCTCTTTTATAATGATCAGGAACAAAACGCCGCCTCATGAACTCTTTCATCCCTCGCCAAGTCGTCGGGCGATGTCTTGAACGACAAATTTGATTCCACCATATTAGCGTGTAACCGGTAAACTCAATGCCAGCAAGTTGAACTTTCTTCTCCTCGCAATAATGATGGCCATCAAAAATTTGATCCACACGCATCTCCCACTCTAAATAGCCTTCTGGTTCGCACTTGCCGGAGAACGAAGGGATTGAAACTTTTATGCGCCCAATTCCATCATCCACAGGCACACGCACAGCTTGACCAACTCGGTCATGCACTCCGCCACGAACGGAAGTTTCAGGACGAGGCTCATAGTGTCGTGGTCGTGGCGCGTACCCCACCTGGTCAACGCTGTCATCGAGACCATCATCTCCAGCATGAGGTTGTGCCGCCAAACGGCGATCATGCACGCCGGCATGTCCATCGCGAGAAGGTGGTGCATAATGCAGTGGAGCCGCCGGAGCAGTCTGTGGTGGGGCAAAATTCGTCGTCGGCATATTGATGATGTCCGCCAAACCATCAAACCGAGTGATCAGGACATCTATCCTTTTGCCGAGCGCATCATGACATTGCTTGATGTAGTTGCATGTGTGGTCAAAACCATCTCGAATATTTTGCGGAATATCATCCGCATACACTGGACGTACTATTTCCTCAGAATCAGCAGCAACCTCATCACCCTTGTTGACCGAGGTTGACATCTTAATCAACACAGTACCGTGAACAACCTTAGCTCTGAATACCACTTAACAAAGACTCGACTAGATGCAAGTCGTTCGTCGGTCCGATCTTTCACGATACTGGCAGCAGCACAAGAAATTCCGGCCAAGCAAAGATGCGAGACCGTCAGATCAAAAACTGACGTCGAGCAGACTAAATCAACTCCACGTGTAGCAACCACAAAATCCAAGCTGGATCAGCAAAAACAAACACAATATTTGGTGTCCCCCGACATGGGACGTTTTCTGACTTTTTATTCAACTCACGTGAAAACTAATCTGCCCTCATTACATAGCCGAAGCCTTTATTTATAAGCGTGCGAGCAGGCACAGAACCAAAACCGACTATGATTCTTTAACTCACGCAAGGAAATCTACTAGTACTTCCTTTATCTAACACCACACGGTTTCCTAGTTGAAAGAAACAAACTAATTAAGGATTCCACTAATTAAATATTCGGCCACGCTGATTACTAGGATCACAAAACCAAACCAGGACTCTTTTTCTTACCAAGACAAGACCGAATCAGCTACGCTAGTTGAATTGGAATAGCACCGACCAGCGTCCAACTCGGAGCACGAAAATTAGGATTGACTTCTTCAGCTCGTGGTTCTGGCGATGGTACTCGCATTGTAATTTGACCGACTGTCAAAATATTTGAATTAGTAACTTCATCTCTTTTTGCACTGCTGGTCACATCACACGTGACCTCGGATGAACAGTAAAATTAAGAGAAAACGTAGAAAATGCCATTTTTTGTGCAAAACATTGACAAAAGTTGTAATAGATAGCAAAATTTCAAAACCAAATGACATTCAAGGTAAATCAGGCAAAGAAAAAGCAATGCTTGGAAATGTTATTTTCAAACGCATTTTGGAGTATCGATTTTGTTATTTTTGCCATGTTTTCCATGAATATCATTTGGTATTGAATTTTTCAAGATGTTAAAACTTTGGCAGTATTTCACACATTTTTGTTTGAATTTTTTGATTTTATTTCATTTTCTTTTGATTCTACTGTTCACCCAAGCTCACATGACCTCGGGGTTAGAACAACACTTTCAGTATTTACCTAGACTATATTGACCCACATTAGGATCGTTCCCACATATCCACTACCTCCTCCCATTACTCACGGAAGGTAATCACCCCGAGAGGTGCATTGATGCTCACTTACGTTGAGGAACTTACTAATTCGCATGATGGGCAGTGAGATGAACTGTTGATTAGAGATATATTCTCCCCGGTGGATACCAATAATGTTCTAGATTCCGTTAGATGTTCAGCTCGTGGAAGACTTTGTTGCTTGGCACTATACACGATGAGGAACATTCTCAGTCCGATTGGCATATCACAGAGAATTTGAACATCATTTCCGGCAGCGATGTCGTGGTATTCTCACGGAAGATGCCATGGGATGACTTATCTCGTGTGGTTAGGGGTCAATGAGCGCCGACGGTGTCCAGAAGCGAGATTAGATAAGCGCACTGATGAACACAGAGACGTACCCAGGTTCAGGGCCCTCTGATGGAGGTAACACCCCAAGTCCTGCAAGGATCACTATGATCAACACTAGGTGTACATGGATGCTCCTAGATCTGTATCAATGGGGGAAGAGGAGAGCTCTAGCTCTGCTATCTGCCTCGGGTTTGTGGGTGTGGTGGAAAGAATGAGCCGACCCACTCCTAGGGGGCTCCTGGGAGGTCTTATACTTGGATCCCCCAGGTTACAAAATGCCTGAAAAGGTGGGGTGGGCCCCGGCTGCCAATGTCTCTGGCCTCTAGTGGGGCCCACCGACAGTGAGGTCCTGTTGGCCGTGGGGCCCGCCGGCTGCTCGCCGTTGTAGCATGTAAGCCATGGCTTTATGGGCTGGTTGGCACGACACATCCACAGTGCCGGGACGTACGGGCGCTGGTCACCCCGATCAGCGGTACCAGCGGCACTTTAGCGACGCTCCTGACGACATGGGAGACGTCTCGCTACTGTTGTTGCTACGGATGGATTTGACGGGCACTGACCCCGCCGGCTTCTGGCAACCACCAGCTGTCCCTACGGAGGCGCTACGCCCAGCCGGCCTCCAACGGAAGGAGCCGTCCAAAGGGCCAACCGGTTTGAGGGAGCCGAGCCTCCACGATGTTTTGAAACGTTGAGTTGTTTCCTTGAGCCTATCCGGGGGTCATCCCCCAAAAATAAACATTGAAGTTGTTGAGGTGCTACGGTCTTGGGCGGAGGGCCTCCACAGGTTTCCCCCCGAAATAGGTTGCGGACAGCGACCATAGGACTTGGTGAGGACCTATCCGGCCTGCGGAATTCTTCCCGCCGGAGACCGACCAGACGTCTGGGACGCTGTCGGCTACGGTCGGCCAGGTCGACACACAACCGGCGCCGAAGTTGAACCGCCCGGCCGGCGTGTCGATTCGTGCTCTACCGCAAGCAAACCGCATGCCACGTGCATCTCGGAGAGATGGCTGGGTGCCGCTATGCCACGCGCATTGGGACGTCGCCGTAGGCCTGGCCCGCGCGCAGGATCCACTACGGCATGCCCCAATAGTTACGCTTCGCGAGCACTTAATGTGCCCGATTATTGTGGGGTAGTGGGAGATGACCCACAAGTATAGGGGATCAATCATAGTCCTTTCGGTAAGTAAAAGTGTCGAACCTAACGAGGAGCAGAAGAAAATGACAAGTGGTTTTCAATAAGGTAATTTTGACAAGCACTAAAATTATTGGTAAAAGGTAGTTTGATAGCAAGATAATTTGTAACAAGTAATAATAGTAACAATAAGTGCAGCGAGGTAGCCCAATCCTTTTTGTAGCAAAGGACAGGCCGGAATGATCTTAGATAATAAGTAAAACGTTCTTGAGGACACACGGGAATTTCATCAGGTCACTTTCACCATGTTGGTTTGATTCGCATTCGCTACTTTGATAATTTGATATATGGGTGGACCGGTACTTGGGTGTTGTTCTTACTTGAACAAGCCTCCCACTTATGATTAACCACCTCGCAAGCATCCGCAACTACGAAAGAAGAATTAAGATAACAATCTAACGATAGCATTAAACATATGGATCCAAATCAGCCCCTTACGGAATAGTGCATAAACTAGGGTTTAAGCTTATGTCAATCTAGCAAACCATTGATACGTCTCCAACGTATCTGTATTTTTTTATTGTTCCATGTTGTTATATTATCATTCTTGGATGTTTTACCTTCATTTTATAGCAACTTTGTATCATTTTTTGGGACTAACCTATTCACATAGTGCCCAGTGCCAGTTTGCTGTTTTTGCTTGCTTTTTACTTCGCAGAATGTCCATATCAAACGGAATCCAAACGCAGTGAAACTTTTTGGAGCTTTTTCTGGACCAGAAGACAACTTGGTAGCCAAGGAAGCAGCAGGGGGAGGCCCATGGGTCCCACCACCCAATTGGGCGCGCTAGAGGCCCCTAGCGTGCCCTGATGGGTGATGGGGCCCATGGAGGTCTCCTCCACCACCTCTCATCTCTATAAATACTCAGATATTCTAGAAACCCTAGAGGAGCAATTGAAATACAATTCCAGCCGCCGCAAGTTCCAGAACCACGAGATCGAATCTAGAGCACTATTCCGGCACTCTGCCGGAGGGGAACACGATCACGGAGGGGTTCATCATCCTCATTGGTGCTCCTCCGATGATGCACGAGTGGGGCCCATGATGTATTGGTGCTTCTACTCTCTTTTTGATTCTCAATACAATATTCTCCTCGTTGTTCTTGGAGATCTATTTGATGTAATGACTTTTTGAGGTGTGTGTGTTGGGATTCGATGAAGTGCGAGTTTATGATCAGATCTATATATGAATACTATTTGAGTTTTCTTTGATCTCATATATGCATGATTGTTAGAGCTTCGTATTTCTTCTCCGAATCTTTGGTCCCAAAGTGGTCCTAAAACCTGGGAAGATCATCTCTTCTCAGGCTCCCAAGTGGCTTGTCGTCCTCAAAACCATCTCAAGATCATGTCATTTCCCATCTTGGACCAATCCCAATATTCTTTTTCTTGGGAATATTCCTTTTCTCTATTAAAGGAATAATCCTTTTTGCCCTAGGTTGTGAACCAACCTACCTTTCTGTCATCCACAAAATTCCCAAATAATTCTCATAAATTGTTTGGGTCATATATTCCACAGATATGTCAAAACCCTCCCTTGACATCATCAAAAATAATTCATTAATATTCCTATTCTGCCCTAGCTGGCACTTGGTGAAGGTGTCATTTACCTTTGCTTGATTGACCCCATACTTTTTGGGAAATCTTTCCTATCCATACCATGGACACATAACAAAATTCAACTCAATTTTCCTAGTGAATATTCCTCAGCAAAATTTCCAAATTTCCGCCAGATGGAAGCCTTTGTGAAGGAAGTACCAGCTAGGAGTATCCAAATGAGTTGAAAATTTTCAAGATCCTTCATGTGCTCATATCATGACTCTCCACCAATTTTCTGCTCTATCTAACAATCTATGTGAGCACACCATCCAATCTTGGTTTTTGGTCAGATTTTCAGGTTGTGAAGCAACTATATTTTATATTGCTTAATTATTGCTGAAAATTTACCAGGATATGCTCCTACCAATATAAACTATGTCCACCAAATTTGGGCTCATTTCATGCAACCAATATTCCTCTAGGGGACTACTGTGAAGGAAGTACCATTTTGGCATGTCCAAATGGTATGAAATTTTCATGGCACCCTCATATGACCAAATCATCATGCTATGCCCATTACAGCCCAAGGCAACACTCTATATGAGTGCCACCTCATGATTCATTTTCTGGACCATATTTGGCACTTGCAAAGCAACTATATTAAATATTGGTCCTAATCCCTCCAAACTTCACAGGATTCTTGTCATTCCTACCCTAAACATCTGAGACATCTTTTTCTATCACTTCTCCATCCCTATTGATCACAGTTTCATGCAAGAGTTGGATACAGCAAACTTCAGAAGACACTTCCCATCTAACCACAGTTCCCCTGATCGAGCCATCACCTTAGAAACGATCTATCTTGGAAGGACAACACACTGGACACGGTCGGCCAAGCTTAGTCACCGTGCACGCGTCGACGCACGCGGTGACCGCGCTACTAGCATAACAGTGCACATGCTTTGCCGGCGTTGGCCGCGTCCAGGGCGTCGTGTAGCTCCGGCCCCTCCCCTTCTCATCGTTCTTGCGCACCCCATCATGTCTGGTAGCTCCCCCGTGACCGTGCCCTCGCTTTGCCCCTGCGCTGTCCTATCTCGCCGCCGTTGGGTCGCCGTCGAGCGTGCCCGTGACCTGCCCCTCTGCCTCCTCCATTGTCCGGTTGCCTGCGTCCCTCCCAAGCCTTCTCGAGCACGCCCGAGCGCTCCTGCTCCTCCATGAAGCCTCTGGACAACACGCCCCTTCCCTCCACGTGGCCTCGACGCGCTAGCTCGCCGACATACGCGTCGCCGTGGCCGTGCTCACATTCCTCTCTGGCCCGACTATAAATAGCCCGTCCCGAGCGCCCCGACCTCACCAGCCTCCTCCCACCCTCCGCTAGGCCTCCCCGACCCCTCAATTCGTCCCCGGAGCTCCTCCTCCTCGCTCACAGTCACCATGGCCACCGCCTCTGCTCGCCTAAATCAGCTCAATGCCGAGCTCCCCTCCACTTCTTTCCACCACCAAAGGCCCCACATCCACCCTGGTCCTCCCCCATAGCTCGCCGCCTCCTCTCCGCGGCCGTGGCACCGGAGCCGTCATCGTTCGAAGCCGCCGTCCACCCTATTTTTGTCCGTCGGCCCCCGATCCCTTCCCGGTGCGGCTGCTGCACCAGGCGGGTGCGGCATCCCGTCCCGGTCCCTCCGGTGGCTTCACATCGGCCGGGGACAGCCGGAGCCGCCTGGGGCAGTCGCCGGCAGCGCCCTGCCATGCCCCTCCTCTGTTCCGCACGGGGAGACAGCAGGAGGAAGAAGATAGCCAGCCATGCGGGCCCCTCCTTCCCGCGGGTCCAACCTGTCATCGACCGCAGCCCCCTGCCTAGCTGGATAAGTGGAAGCAGATTTCAGAGGAATACGTTTTCGTTTTCTGAAAACGAAATTTGGTTCTCCTTTGGTCAGTAATACGCTTTCTTTTCTCCGAAAACGTAATTTTTGTTAGTACGCTTTCTTTTTTAACAGCCAGGGACCTATTTGTAAATACTTCTGTTACAGATTGGTCCCTTGTTTTCACATGTACGTATCTCCGCGACCGTAACTCTGATTCAGGTCATTCCAAAGCCCACGTCTTCGTCTCGTTGAGCCCGTCATGTTGGTACCATTTTCATGATGTCCTAACATTCAAAAAATGACCATTATGCCCTTGCCGCTTATCAACCCCCTCTGAGATAGAAGCGTTTCTAGCGATTCTTTCTGTGAGCTTTGCGCACTTCTCCCCAGTGGATCGTTCACCCGAGGCAAGCCACAACATCCACTTGCATGATGGTCTAGCAGTAGCCATGGTTTCCAACTTGAATATTTAAATAAGTTGCGCTTGTTAATATTTTCGTGAATGCTTTATATGCTTATGGATCCATGCTCGTTCTTATGCCATGATTATTTTCATCTAGTTGGTTACATGCTTACTTGCTAATATTGTTATCATGTTCTATTCTGGTAGTTATTTTCCTGATGCTAGTGGTCATACTATGTTCATATAAGTGATATGTGATACATCTCCAACGTATCTATAATTTTTGATTGTTCCATGCTGTTATATTATCATTCTTGGATGTTTTACAATCATTTTATATCATTTTTTGGGAATAACCTATTGACATAGTGCCAAGTGCCAGTTGCTGTTTTCTACTTGTTTTTTACATCGCAGGAAATCTATATCAAACGGAGTCCAAATGCAGTGAAACTTTTTGGAGAATTTTTATGGACCAGAACACCCAGGATGGGCCAGAGCAACACCTGGGTTGTGCCCACCTCGGTGGCCTCCCGCACCCTCTCTTCGCCCTATAAATTCACAAATATTCCAAAACCCTTCGGGGTTAACCTAGATCAGAAGTTCCGCCGCCGCAAGGCTCTGTAGCCACCGAAAACCAATCTAGACCCTGTTCCGGCACCCTGCCGGAGGGGGGAATCATCTCCAGTGGCCATCTTCATCATCCTGGCGGCCACCACGATGAGGAGGGAGTAGTCCACCCTCGGGGCTGAGGGTTTGTACCAGTAGCTATGTGTTTAATCTCTCTCTCTCGTGTTCTTGAGATGTCACGATCTTGATGTATCATGGGCTTTGTTAATATAGTCGGATCATATGGTGTTTTCCCCTCTCTATCTTGTTGTGATGAATTGAGTTTTCCCTTTGAGATTTCGTTGTTATCGGATTGAATACTTTTATGGATTGGAGAACACTTGATATATGTCTTGCAATTGAATACTCGTGGTGACAATGGGGTATTGTATTGATTCACTTGATATATGTTTTGGCACTCAACTCGCAGATTCCCGAGGTGACATTGGGGTAATCTATGCATAGGGGTTGATGCATGTTCTTGTCTTTGTTTCTCCGGTAGAAATCTTGGGGCACTCCTTGAAGTTCTTTGTGTTGGATTGAGTATTATGAATATGAATTTGCTTTGGTGTTATTTTAGTACGAACTTTAGGATAGATCGAACGGAAAGAATACCTTTGTGTTATTTTAGTACGGACTCTTGAATAGATCCAACGTAAAGAATAGCTTTGAGGTGGTTTAACCCTACAAACAATTTATTCTTATGTTCTCCGCTAGATAGGAAATTTGGAGTGATTCTTCATCGCACTCTGAGGGGTGGTTATATGATCCAATTATATTAGCATTGTTGAGAGATTGCACTAGCGAAAGTACGGACCCTAGGCCTCATTTTCAAGCATTGCAATACCGTTTTTGTGCCCATTTATTATTTGTTACCTTGCTGTTTTTGTTTATTCAGATTACAAAAAAAATTCTACCATCAATATTACACTTTTATCACCATCTCTTCATCGAACTAGTGCACCTATACAATTTGCCATTGTATTGGGTGTGTTGGGGACACAAGAGATTTCTTGTATTTGGTGGCAGGGTCATTTGAGAGAAACTATCTTCATCCTACGCCTCCCATGGATTGATAAACCTTAGGTCATCTACTTGAGCGAAAATTGCTACTCTCATACAAAACTCTACGCTTGGAGGCCCAACACGAGTCTACAAGAATAAATTTGCGTAGTAGACATCAATATGCTTTGTTATACTTGTGTTATTCATGCTCATTTCTATGCCATGCTCAAGTGCATCAAGTAGGGTAAATGAATTGTTGTTGCTGATATGTTAAATAGTGATGTTGCCCATCCATGCTCATGTTGATATCATGCTCATATGCATTGTTATTTCCATCATGTTATTGTGACTCGGCTCATTACATTCAAGTTAAACCGATATTAAAGGAACTTGAACACCTATTGGCTGAGTCATAGTGCCATCAAGACGAGCTGAACAGTGCAACCACATTTGTCTTTATGGGAAGACCCTAATTTGGTTTATTGCCATGCCTCTCGCCGGTTCCTCCAACTAGGGAAGGTTATGGGCGCGCGCTTCCCTGATAAGGTAGGCGGGCATAAGCCTTGTGTGCCTGTTTGGGACCGTTTTTGTTTTGCCACGACGGCGGCCGTTGGGTGTCATGCAGTGACATCGGGGCCACCTAGGACTTAGCCCAAAGGGGAGTTTGTCGGAGTGGCCGGGAGAGTGTCATGCAATAGATCGGTTTTGTCGGAACGTCGTTGGTCCACCCGAATAGGAGCACGAGGCTTGTGTTTCGTAGTGTGGGTACATTGTACTAACCTCTGTAGAGTGTATAATCTATCGATAGCCGCGCCCGCAGATATGGGCCCAGTTCATAGTAGGTCACACTATGTGTCAACAGCAATAAAAACCTGACTAATAAACAACCCCGGTTCGATGAGGAAAGAAGTTGGTTGATCTTTATGTGGTCACGGGAGGTTCACCATGGTATTCTTGGTAATGATGAGATGATCTTGTGAGGATCACGATGGTATTCTGGATAATGATGAGATGATCTTGTGAGGATCACAATGGTATCCTTGATAATGATTGAAGTGATCCCATGACCACAATCATAAGTAAGAGTGGCATACGTATGGTGGTTACGAGGTAACCTCCATACAGAGTAAGTTGAATCATGATAGTTTAAACTTGTTGCATGCTAGTATCATCATTGTTCATGTCTCGAGTAACCTATTCATGCTATGCTCATCTGATCTTGTTCTAGCGGTATCTTGTTCACCTTGTACATGTCATGTTGCTCTAGTTGTATCATGCTCATCCTTGTTTAACTTGTAAATGCCATGCTATTGTTTGTCTTGATTGCTTTTGGTTGTGAGCTTGCAAGTACATTCAACGTACTCACCTGGTGTGTCATGTCAGTTTGCAGGTCATGCCATGAGTGTTTGCTTGTCGAGGATCCCGAGTTTGCGAGATAGGATAAGCGTTCCAGCCAGAGTCCATCGCTGTCATCATTATTCCGCTTCTAGAAGTCATTCTGCTACTTCGAGTTGTCCTAATGCTAGCATAGAGCAACATGAGGAGGCGTAGTGTCGCCGTGCCGATGTAATTTATTGTGATATCGGAACCCTTGTATCCATATCATTTGTAATATAAGAGTTGATTTGTTCTATGCCAAGCAGTGCCATATTCCAGAAGACTTGATCTCTGGGCTGGAATACGGGGTGTTCTAGTCTCTCTGAGCCGGGGTGCCACATGGCATTTGAGATATCTTATTATTGCTCGCTAGTTGATTATGCTACTGATATGAGTTAATATAATTTCTAGGAGTTATTGTTTACATGGTTAGTTATGATCTTTGCTGAAAACCTGGGTGCTATTTAAGCATATATATGGACACAAGAACAAAAGAGTTCATAAAAGTTTTTCTTTATCACTTTCAGTTTGTCAACTGAATTGCTTGAGTATAAGAAATGGGTTAAGCTTGGGGGAGTTGATACGTCTCCATCGTATCTACTTTTCCTAATGCTTTTGCTCTTGTTTTGGAATCTAATTTGCATGATTTGAATGAAACTAACCCGAACTGACGCTGTTTTTAGCAGAACTACCATGGTGTTGTTTTTGTGCAGAAATAAAAGTTCTCGAAAATAGATAAAACTTTTTGGAGAATTATTTTGGAATATACAAAAAATACTAGAACCAAGACCCACTCGAGGGGGGGCCCTAGCTGCCCACAAGGCAACATGACGCGCCACTCCCCTCTGGCGTGCCCTGGTGGGTAGTGGGGCCCATGAGGCCCCTCCAACCCTATTCCGGATACTATAAATTCACATTTTTGGAGAAAAAATAGGAGAGGAAGTTTCATCGCATTTTACATACGTAGCCGCCGCCACCTCCCGTTCTTCATTGGGAGGCCAGATTTGGAGCCCGTTCGGGGCTCCAGAGAGGGGGGTCTTCAGTCTTTGTCATCACCAACCATCCTCCATCACAAACTTTATGATGCTCACCGCCGGGAGTGAGTAATTCCTTCGTAGGCTCGCTGGTTGGTGAGGAGTTGGATGAGATTCATCATGCAATCCAGTTAGTTTTTTTAGGGCTTGATCCCTAGTATCCACTATGTTCTCAAATTGATGTTGCTATAACTTTGCTATGCTTAATGTTTGTCACTACGGCCCGAGTGCCATGATTTCAGATCTGAACCATTCATGTTTTCACCATTATATCTATGTTCTTGATCCGATCTTGCAAGTCATATGCACCTATTATGTGTTATGATCCGTAAACCCCAAGGTGACAACAATTGGGATACTTTCCGGTGATGACCGTAGTTTGAGGAGTTCATGTTTTCACTATGTGTTAATGCTTTGTTCCGGTTCTCTATGAAAAGGAGGCCTTAATATCCTTTTAATTTGCTTAAGGACCCCGCTACCACGGGAGGGTAGGACAAAAGATGGCATGCATGTTCTTTTCCATAAGCACGTATGACCATTTACGGAATACATGCCTACATTATATTTATGAACTGGAGCTAGTTTTGTAGTGCCCTAGGTTATGACCATTATATGATGAATATTATCCAACGATATCACTGATCCAATGTCTACAAGCTTTTCACATATTATTCTTGCTAAGTTACTACTCTTGCTACTGTTCTTACAACTTCTACCAAATTATCACTACTGTTGTTACCGTTACTGTTACTATCATTGCTACTGCTATCAAACTATCATACTATTGTGCTACTGATCACTTTGCTACAGATATTTAATCTCCAGGTGTGGTTGAATTGACAACTCAACTGCTAATGCTTGCAAATATTCTTTGACTCCCCTTGTGTCGAATCTACAAATTTGGGTTGAATACTATACCCTCGAAAACTGTTGTGATCCCTATACTTGTGGGTTATCACTGGCCCCCTTTGGTAGTTCGTTTCTCCAACATTTATTATGTGTTCCAGAATAATTCTTCGTAAAATTTCAGCTCATTTGTTGATGTGCAGAATAGGTATATCTGACATAGCTTTTTCTGGTCCAGAATTCCAGCTGCCGGTATTCTCCCTCTTTGTGTAAACCTTGCATATTATGAGAGAAAAGGCATTAGAATTACTTCACAAAGCGTTATAATGCATAAAAACACACTATAAATAATAGTAGGAAAACATGATGCAAAATGGACGTATCGACTCTCCCAAGCATAGACCTCACTTGTCCTCAAGCAAAAGCCAATATCGGAAATCATGTCGACATGTTTAGAGAGAGAGAGAGAGAGAGAGAGAGAGAGAGAGAGAGAGGTCGATAAAAACAAAATACGGACATAGGAGCATCATGCTTATTATTGTAACATCAACAAACTTTATCATATAACTTCTCATGAACAAGTAACAATTCTTCACAACATCAAAGTAGACAGCATAAAATTTATTGAAAACTAACAAACTATGTTCTCAGTCAAATTTGCACCTACAATTCATCATATTTCCAGGAAGGGTATCATATCGGAGCCTTTTGGCAAGTCCACATACTCAAGCATCATTTAATCTTCTATGGTTGCTAATACTCACAACATATATATGAGCAAAAGGTTTCAACCGGACACATAGAAAGATAGGGGCTTATAGTTCCGCCTCCCAACTTATTCACCTCAAGGGTGATGTCAACAATAATAACTCATGATTACTCATATCCAACTGGATATATGTGCCTAGATCTTTCCCCACCAGATGATGCTTGCAAAAGAGAAAAATAAAAAGGAATAGAGGAGAATACTTTGACTCTTTGCGTAAAAGGTAAATACATAAAAGGAAAAGATAGGCCCTTCGCAGAGGGAAGCAGAGGTTTTCATGCGCTTTTTGGTTTTGTATGCACAATCATTTAATGCAAAAGAACATCACATTATATTGCCCCTTATAATAGTAACCTTTATTATGCAGTCTGTCGCTTTTATTACTTTGCCATCACAAGTTCGTACAACGCTTATTTTCCCTTACACTAAAACATCAAACACGTTTAGGAACAGTTTTTATTGCCTTTTTGCAGCGATAACAACTTACTTGAAGTATCTTACTCAAGCCATAGGTAGGTATGGTGGACTCTCAAAACATGGATTTGGGTTTAAGGGTTTTGGATGCACAAGTAGTATCTCTACTTAGCGCATATTTTTTGCTAGCAAAGATATTGAGCAAGCACTACATGTTGAAGGATCTATGACAATATAACTTCTATGTGAATATGAACAAACATAAATCATTACATTGTCTTCCTTGTGAAACGTTAGTAATTTGGCAAAAGATATTTAATGCGGGCTCACAATCACAAAAGATGTCCAAGATAGTGTATTTGCATGTGAATCTTCTCTTCCCTTATTAATTCTTTCATGAATTGCATCATTGACAAGTACTATGTCTGTCAACTTTCAATAAATTATACCACTTATACATTTTCTTATGTGATGTCATTAATTACCATAAGATTAGCATGATCTTTTTCATTATTTCCTTTATTTTGATTGGAACATAAAAGTAAAGAAGCAAAAACTCAAACTAAATTTTATTATATAACTCTCACTCGATTATAGATAGATAGATCACGAAACTAGTACTCAAAAATAGATCATGCTAAACTTTTATTCAACTAAATCACGAAATAGCTAAGGATCGAACTAAGATAGGTAAAGCTAATAAAAGTGATGGTGCTACGATACCGAGGCATCTCCCCTAAGCTTGGCACAAGCCAAGGGGACTGCCCATACCCATGTACTCAAGTCTCCTTCTTTGGTGATGAAGATGATGGTGGTGGCGATGAGGTAGTCTTTTTCTCCAGCTTGCGTCCGAGGCTAAAATTTTCCTCCCTTAGATCATCATTCTCTAGCTCGAGCTTTAATACCCTTTTGCATAATTCCACCTTGTTGTCCTGCAGAAAACGGGATGGGACAAATTGAACCTTAGGTTTGTTACCTTTGTTAGGAAGGCTTGACTTCTTGAATTCCACGTGCATATATCCAGATTGAGGTAGTGGATCTTACTCTTCATCAGAGCTACCATCACTTGTTTTCTCCATGTCAATGTCTTCCTCCTGATCCGTGGTCCAACCATAATGATCCACCTCCCCATAGACCTTTGGGTTTGCGATATAATCAGCGACATAGCTCTCTCCCTCCGAATTTTGAGACGACATATTTTCATATCTGCTAGAATAACAGCACGAAACAAGAACAGAAGTTTCTCCGTGATACGAAGTTCAAATCGTCTGGGTTATATATAAAGATTTTTTATCTTGGGAAATAAGCATACAAAAGGAAAACAGAGTCGGGAAGGTGCCCGAAGGGCCCACTACCCACCAGGGTGCACCAGGTGGGGCAGGCGGGCCCTGGTGCCTTGCGGGCACTGGGTTGTCTTCCCGGCTGTTTCTTATTTTTTTTATTTTTTCTAATATTCAAAAACTGATAGAAAATATTTCTGCAGATTTTTTGGAGTCCGTTTACTTACCGTATCATGTACCTCTTCCTTTTCAGGGTTCTGGAGTGTTCTGGCAGGTTTCTTTTATGTGTTCCTTTGGTTTCATTGTTTGGATAATGTTAGTTTCAACATTAATAGGAGTACCTAAAATATAGTGTTTAATTCTTTGTCCATTGACCACCTTCGGATTGGTACCTTAGACATTATTAACATTGATAGCTCTGGAGCGATAAACTTCTTCGATGATGTATGGTCCTTCCCATTTGGAGAGAAGTTTTCCTGTAAAAAAATCTAAAATGAGAATTGTACAATATAACATATTCACCAACTTTGAATTCCCGCTTTTGGATTCTTTTGTCATGCCATCTTTTGACTTTTTCTTTGAATAGTTTGGCATTTTCATAAGCTTGGGTTCTCCATTCATCTAGGGAGCTTATATCAAATGACCTCTTTTCACCGGCAAGTTTGAAGTCATAATTGAGTTCTTTAATTGCCCAATATGCTTTATGTTCTAACTCGAGAGGCAAATGACTAGCTTTTCCGTAAACCATTTTACATGGAGGCATGCCCATAGGATTTTTATAAGTTGTTCTATAGGCCCAAAGTGCATCATCAAGTTTCTTAGACCAATTCTTTTGGGACCCATTGACAGTTTTTTTGTAATATTAACTTTATTTCTCTATTGCTAACACTACAAAAAAAGACACATCCGTGACATTTTGGGTCGAACGAATTTTTTTTCTGTCATACATATGACACTTCTATGACGATAATTGTGACAAAACCCGGTATCATCATAGATGTGGAAGGCTCCTACTTAGACAAAAAATCATGACAGAAAATGGGCTTTTCGTCCTGGGCGGGCCGGAGACGCAGCTGCATGACATTCTTTGGGCCGTCCATGACGGAAAAAACCATGGTAGAAGCGAGGGGGAGGAAAATTTCGGAGAGTTCCTGGTTACGGTGGGAGGTCAGGGGCCGAGCGATGCGTGTTTCTCTCGTACACGTACGCGCGTGTGTGCGAGGCGTTGGCTCTAACTGAACCCGAGCGAGGCGTTGGGCTCTAACTGAAGCCGAGCGATTGCACTGCAGGCTACGCGTTACTGAACCCAAGCGATCGATCGATGGCTGTTAACTGAACCCGATCGAGCGATTCCTTCGCTACTGCTGCTAACTGAAGCCGATCGATTGGATGAACAGTGAGCGTTGCGGGGGGTGGGGGTTGGATGAACAGTGAGCGGTGGCGTTGCCTCTGGATGAACAGGACCCCGTGGTGTGGAGGGCTGGATGAATAGTAGACGGTGGAGGGGTGCCCGTGGAGGGGTGGTTGAATAGGACCCTTTGGTGTGGAGGGCTGGATGAATAGTAGATGGTGGAGGGGTGCCCGTGGAGGGGTGGTTGAACATTAGCTGGTGGAGTAGCGCGCGGTGGAGGCTGGATGAACAGGAGCCCGTGGAGGCTGGAGGAGGTCGACGGTGGAGATGAACAATATCCCGTGGAGTCCCGTTTTGCGGTACGCCACACCCCTCCCGATGAACAGGACCCCTGTTTCGACCGTAGGAGGTCCGTTTCGTCCGTTTTGCGGTACGTCACACCCCTCCCGATCAACAGGACCCCCGTTTCGACCGTAGGAGGTCCATTTCGTCCGTTTTGCGGTACGCCACACCCCTCCCGATCAACAGGACCCCCGTTTCGACCGTAGGAGGTCCGTTTCCTCCGTTTTGCAGTATGCCAGACCCCTCTCGATCAACAGGACCCCGTTCCGAACGTAGGAGGTCTGTTTCCTCCGTTGTACGGTACGCCAGGCCTCGTTTCCATCGCTTGTTCCGTCCAAGCCCTCCCGATGAACACGACCACGCATTCCGTTCCGACCCAGCCGGTTGGCGCCCACGCGTTCCGTTGCCTCCCGATGAACACGACGCATTCCGTTGCCTCCCCATGAACACGACGCATTCCGTTGCCTCCCCATGAACACGACGACGACGCTGTTTCTCCGTTCCAACCCAGCCATGTACACGAGCCCTAGCCGTATGTATGCGCGAGTAGGCGTTCGAGACCCCGCCCGTATGTACACATACGTGGCTGTATTTTCTTTCTTGCACCCTGGCCGCTGTACGTACGTGTACATGCTACGTGCGCGCCTCTACTACGACACGTACGCGCCTCTACTACGACACGTGCGCGCCTCTACATCCACCAGTATCTATGTACGTACACGTTCGCGACCAGAATGACAACGCTACGTACGCTTCGACCAGGTGGGTCCCGACTGTCAGGCACTTCCTTGCCTGCAAATATGTAGCTGGTGGGTCCCAGCAGTCAGGGGGCGAATCATTTTTTGCCCGGATGCACTTCCTTGCGTGCGAAGATGTAGCTAGTGGGTCCCAGCAGTCAGGGGGAAACGTTTTTTCACGAAATACAGTGGCCCGACCGGCGGGTCCCAGCTGTCAGGTGGAGGAATCATTATTTTCCGCGTAATAAGGAGGCACTTCCTTGCTGCGGCCGTGGACCCAGCTGTCAGCCTCTCCACGTACAGTCCACGTCCGATGGAAGTCGTTCCTTGACCACGTTGACCACGCCGCGCCGAGAGCACCAGGGCGGTGGACGACGTGTTGGAGATCGAAGCAGAAATTAAAAAATTTCTACGCATCACCAAGATCAATCTATGGAGTCATCTAGCAACAAGAGATAGGAGTGCATCTACATACCCTTGTAGATCGCGAGCGGAAGCGTTCAAGAGAACGGGGTTGATGGAGTCGTACTCGTCGTGATCCAAATCACCGATGACCGAGCGCCGAACGGACGGCACCTCCGCGTTCAACACACGTACGGTTGGGGAAGACGTCTCCTCCTTCTTGATCCAGCAAGGGGGGAGGAGAGGTTGATGGAGATCCAGCAGCATGACGGCGTGGTGGTGGAAGCAGCGGGGATCTCGGCAGGGCTTCGCCAAGCTCAGCGAGAGGGAGAGGTGTCACGGGAGGGAGAGGGAGGCGCCAGGGGTTTGGGTTCGCAGCCCTCTCTCCCCCCTCTTTATATAGGGGTCCAGGGGGGCGCCGGCCCCCAGAGATCCCATCTCAAGGGGGGCAGCGGCCAAGGGGGGACTTGCCCCCCAAGTCAAGTGGGGCGCGCCCCCACCCCTAGGGTTTGCAACCCTAGGCGCAGGGGAGGCCCGAGGGGGGCGCACCAGCCCACCAGGGGCTGGTTCCCTTCCCCACTTCAGCCCATGGGGCCCTCCGGGATAGGTGGCCCCACCCGGTGGACCCCCGGGACCCTTCCGGTGGTCCCGGTACAATACCGGTGACCCCCGAAACTTTCCCGGTGGCCGAAACTGGACTTCCTACATATAATTCTTCACCTCCGGACCATTCCGGAACTCCTCGTGACGTCCGGGATCTCATCCGGGACTCCGAACAACTTGCGGATTTCCGCGTACTAATATCTCTACAACCCTAGCGTCACCGAACCTTAAGTGTGTAGACCCTACGGGTTCGGGAGACATGCATACATGACCGAGACGACTCTCCGGTCAATAACCAATAGCGGGATCTGGATACCCATGTTGGCTCCCACATGTTCCACGATGATCTCATCGGACGAACCACGATGTCGAGGATTCAATCAATCCCGTATACAATTCCCTTTGTCAATCGGTACGTTACTTGCCTGAGATTCGATCGTCGGTATCCCAATACCTTGTTCAATCTCGTTACCGGCAAGTCACTTTACTCGTACCGTAATGCATGATCCCGTGACCAAACACTTGGTCACATTGAGCTCATTATGATGATGCATTACCGAGTGGGCCCAGAGATACCTCTCCGTCATACGGAGTGATAAATCCCAGTCTCGATTCGTGCCAACCCAACAGACACTTTCGGAGATACCCGTTGTGCACCTTTATAGCCACCCAGTTACGTTGTGACGTTTGGCACACCCAAAGCACTCCTACGGTATCCGGGAGTTGCACAATCTCCTGGTCTAAGGAAATGATACTTGACATTTGGAAAAGCTCTAGCAAACGAACTACACGATCTTATGCTATGCTTAGGATTGGGTCTTGTCCATCACATCATTCTCCTAATGATGTGATCCCGTTATCAATGACATCCAATGTCCATAGTCAGGAAACCATGACTATCTGTTAATCAACGAGCTAGTCAACTAGAGGCTCACTAGGGACATGTTGTGGTCTATGTATTCACACATGTATTACGATTTCTGGATAACACAATTATAGCATGAACAATAGACAATTATCATGAACAAGGAAATATAATAATAACCATTTTATTATTGCCTCTAGGGCATATTTCCAACACGACGGCGAGGCCTAGGAAGGGGACGACGGGGAGACGGGGAAGATGCGGCAGTGGAAGCCCGCGCGGAGAGGAGTACGAGGGTTCACTGGTTCGGCTGCCGTGTGAGGCTGTCGTCGCCGCAGGGCCTGGCCAGCGGTGGGAATAGTAGGGGGCGGTGAGGCCTCCGCGGCAGCACAGCCGGCCACGGGAGGCAGGAGCATGCGGCACGACCGGCGCTGCTTTGTGCGGCTGGAGCAAGAAGACCAGAGGTTGAAGAAGCACTACGGCCGTTGGATGGACATCGTACGGTCACTGGAGCTAGAATCGTTCATATTGACTAAAGTTGACAAAGGCCCCCATCCCAGTCAACTTAGTAGGCCCACAAGTCAGCCTCTCACCATGGTGGGTCCCAGCTAGCAGGGGGAGTATTCATTTTTTTGTGCGTAATGAGGTGGCAGTTCCGGTGGGTCCGAGCTGACAGCGGGTGGAACATTTTTTTCATGAAATACGCTGGCCCGTCCGGTGGGTCCCAGCAGTCAGGGGGGAAACGTTTTTTTTCGCGAAATAAGGTGGCCCGTCCGATGGGTCCTTGCTATTAGGTGAAGGAATAATTATTTTGCGCGTAATAAGGAGGCACTTCCTTGTGGCCGCCTGGACCCAGCTGTCAGCCTCTCCACGTACAGTACTCTTCCGATGGAAGTCGGTCGTTGACCACGCCACGCCGAGAGCACCAGGGCGGTGGTCTGGACGACGGCGAGGCCTAGGAAGGGGATGACGCGGAGCCGGGGAAGACGCAATAGTGGAAGCCCGCGCGGAGAGGAGTACGAGGGTTCACTGGTTCAGCTGCGGTATGAGGCTGCCGTCGCCGCAGAATAACAGGGAGTGTGGGTGAGTAGAGGGATGGCCTGGCCAGCGGTGGGAGTAGTACGGGGCGGTGAGGCCTCCGCGGCATCACAGCCGGCCACGGGAGGCAGGAGCACGCGACACGATCGGCGCTGCTTTGGGCGGCTGGAGCAAGAAGACCAGAGGTTGAAGAAGCACTACGGCCGTTGGATGGACATCGTACGATCACTGCAGCTAGAATCGTTTATATTGACTAAGTTGACAAAGCCCTTGGTACGCGTCAATTTAGTAGGCGCACAGCTCGGGTTTGGCAGAGAACATATAGTACAGCCCATTTTTTAATTCTAATGGAATTTACTACAGCCCATTTACAGTTTTTTAAAAGTACAGCCCAACTTCTAGCTAGGACAACGATTAATAATTTCAAACAACCGCTCAAAACAGAATTCAAAAAAAATTCCCACATTTTGATGGGATCCGAAATATTTTTATCCGAAATTTCTAGTCAGGTTAAATATAATTTCAAAATAAAGTTGTATTACGTTAAAATCCAACGAAATATTGCGCGCGCAACAAGTAATGAAATTAAAATTTTCAAATTCCAAAAATAATATATTTTTCAAACTAATTACGTGTTTGGTGCATAGTAACTGTCCAGTTATTATAATTACATCCCATTTATTATTTCTTAAAGTCCATTTTCTTGTTAAGCCTAATGCATACCTCCTAGGAAAGGTTGCAGCCCAGCGGGGCGGAGAATAACAAGTTGACCCGGATATTGTGTACAACTGTCGGCCCAGTTGCATTGCTGATGTTGAAAAAAAGGCCTGTGTAGTACAGTACAACCTAACATGGTTACTCAACCCACATTCAGCGACGCCGGAAAGGCCCAAACAAGGCTTCTGTACAACTTTTTGAAGTCACTGAGCTCAATTAATAACTTAAGAAAAAAGTTAGATTACAGTGGAACCTGATTAAAAGCTGTCACGAGCAAATAAATAATTCAACGGGTCCCACTTGTGCGTGTGCGCGCGTGTGTGCGTGTGTGTGTGTGTGTGTGAGAGAGAGATAGAGAGAGAGACCCATTGGTCGATGCTCGTAAATACATCTTTCAACCATATGCATTGCTGATGCTCAGTAAAAACTTATATAGTTGACACAATCATATAGAACATCATAGCACACTGAACTTGCATACAAAATTTTTACGCAGGCGGCACAATCAGGATGGAAGCAGTGGATCGCTACGGGAAGGGCTATGTTGAAACCAACGAAGTCATACATAACGGTTCATCGTCTTTATCAATGACGGGGAAATATCTTGAATGTTGTGCAAAGAAAACAGACAGACAACACAATAAGTTTTGCTAGCACATTAAGTTGACGTACATCCCTTTCTAAAAAAAGTTCAGGTACAAAATTAGAACAGGTCACAATCAAATGTACTGGCATATCAGTGCTTCACACCCATAGCTCGGATTTAACTAGTATCTGACAAGATTCAGTTGTTACCTCAAATTAGAGCACATCCAGGCAGCCAGCCCTGCCTCTTCTCCCAAAGAAGCAGTGGCCTCCGCCGCGCGATGGAGTAGGTCCTGTGCCATCCATCGTTCCGAGCAACACGGGGAAAGTCTCACGTTGACTCCTGTAATGGACGTCGTCGACGGACCCTGGCACCAGCAGCGGCGGCAGGACTTCGATTGATGGATTGACCACTTCTTCGACATGCACGAACACTCGATACAGGTACATCCCTAACATGGTCCGTGGCGGCCTTGGTGGCGGTGAATAGTACAACCCCGGTTCCTGCACCGGTATCTCAACACCAATCACCTTCAGTATGGTGGACGGCTTCTTCATCCATGCCATAACCGTCAGAGCCCAGCTGTCTGGAGGAACAAACATACTTACGAGCTCACCTCCAAGGTCGTTGATAAGCTCGTTCATGGACTCGCTGTTCCAAGCACGTCGAGGCATGCTGTGGAAGGTAAGCTTTGTTAAAAACTCAAGCTCAGAGGGCACCGAGCCCCATCCTGGGTGCCACCGATCAAAGCTCACCAGCGCGCCATCGCAGAACAAACGCTGGGAAGATTCGAACACACGACTGCAGTCGAAAGTTGTCCGAAACCTGACGAAGAAATCAGCCGGTGGCGGACAGACTTCGACGAGCAAGTCACTTATTTGGATGCCGTGCGCAATGCCAAGAGCTTTGACAAGGTCATCCAGCGAGACGGGAGGCCGGTCGCCGTTGATGGTTACCGTCAACACTTTGCCGGCAAACTGGTCGTCAAGCGCCGCCATGCCACTGTTGAGCGACAGCATGCAGCGACGGAAGGCAGGACGGACCTCAGGATCTCCGGCTCGGAGATCCGCGTTGACCGGCGACATGATAGTGCGCTTGAGTACAGGGAGTACAGGAGGGGGATTTGGGGGAACTAGAGTAGGAATCGAGATTCCAGAGGTGGGGGAGCGGCGGGAGACTAGGGATGAAAAGGTAGCATGAATTTCGAGCACACGCCAATATGCTCTCGGCGCGCAAGCGCACGAAAACACCGGTGGCGCCCACATGTCGGCCTAAGAGTCCTTATTCTTTCTTTTTTGGAGAGCCCGGCCTTTTTTTTCAGGATCTTTTGAGAGCCCGGCCTGAGAGTCATAATTGACCTGTTTGGCATTGCGTTACTACTCGGCCCATATTCAACGACACCTCACTGGCCCAAACAAGTGTACATCATCGAAAAGACACTGAGCTCAAATTATATAACTTGAAAAAAGGAGATATACTCCGAACACTGGAGAATGGTGATGCCCTCATTTAGCCCACCAGTAGTTCGAGACAATAAACAGTTCGAAACAACGATATATACAACATTCAAACACTGACTAGTGACTACTACTGACATAAACAGCAAGACATGATAGTTCATAAGAAGTCTTGCTACACCACCAAAACGCACCCATCTGCAGCACTCAGACTCTCGTGATCCAGACGAGAATGACATTCTAAATAGAAGCAACTATTACATAGTAAGAGTGACATAGACGAGGATGAACAAATGACAAGGAATATGCATAACAAAAGAAAGAACTACCCATCCAGAAGCAGCAGCAAAGACAACAAAGTCATTCGAAGAGATGATCCAACACCATCATAATTTGCAGCCCCGCTTCAGCGACCAGTGATCCGGAGACACCAGTACTCCACCCTTCCGATGCAACAGCCCAATTACCTATCAACCTGAAGGCTTGAACCACATCAGTGCCTGTCGTAATTGAGACATCCAAGGATCAAAGTTAATCCGGATGCCTTTGTCATTCTCACCTTCTTTTGGCTGCAGGCTGTATTGTTGACAATCAGGGGAGTTTGCTCCCGAACTCCTAGGGCTCGCTGTGTAGACACAGTTTTCCATAGCAAACAGAGCCTCTCTGCCATCAAGGTCCTTGCCAACGGTGATCTCCTGGTTAATCGGATAATTGAGTCCGAGAAACAGAGAGTGTGAACCAAGGCTGTTTACCCGCCTCCAACTAAAAAATCCTAAAGGCCCCAACAAGCTGGTATCCTGCTCATAGACGTAACAGCCACTGTCCGGATACTCACGTATTACACGGTGCTTGTATACAGTGGGGTTTTTGCAATATAACTTTTCCGGCTCATGTGTCCGAATGATCATCAGTCTTTTGTCGTCGTCTGATCGAGTGAGGAACCAGTTGTGCTTCCCTGTTTTTGGCAAAGGTGGTGTGATTACAAAGGGCAGTAACTGTAGGGACACTGCATCATATCAAAAAGGACAGGCATTGTTAATGTAAGATCAGCATTGTTCAGAGTATGAGTAGGATAATGCAAGAAACAGCATTGATATGTCCCTGTTGGAACTGGGAGGAAAATACAGGGAAATGTATACTGGGTTCGAAAATATAGAAGTGCCATGCATGGTTATACTCATGTTATCTCGCAATCGATTCTTCACAGGAAACTGCCATGTCATGCATGTTATGTACTCCCTCCGTTCCCAAATATTTGTCTTTCTAGGCATTTCAAATAGACACAACATACGGATGTATGTAGACATATTTTAGAGTGTAGATTCACTCATTTTGCTCCGTATGTAGTCACTTGTTAAAATCTCTAGAAAGACAAATATTTGGGAACGGAGGGAGTAATCATGTTCTGTCCTCACAAACAAATTCTTCAAGGTAACTAACAGACCATGCATTGTTATATACTCGTTTTCTGTGGGCAAATTTTTTGTGAGGATATTATTCTAGCCATTGATTGTTGAAGGGCGAATATAGGTATGTACACATGGTAAGCATAGAAGGATTTTACTCTTTGTTGGAGAAGGCAGTGCCTAGGAGGCGCTAGGCGATGGCCAAACGCCTCGCCTAGGGCATAAATTGAAGTCTAGGCAGGGTAAGCAACAAATTGTTTACCCAAGCGAGAAATCATGCCATATTGCACTAAAATGCCAAACATGACACATTCAAATGGTAGTAGCTGGTAGTTAACTTATTTATCTGCCCTAAATTAACATCAATACACATATAATAAGCCCAATAACCCTGATAGTAGAAGCTATGTTACCACCTAGGCTGCGCCTAGGACGCTTAAGCACCGCCTAGGCACTAGGCGAAGGCCAACCGCCTCTCTTACGCCTACCGCTTTTCCAACCTTGATTTCACTACTTCCAAATATAGAGTTCTCCATATGCACATTTACTTCCCTAATGTATGGTTAGATGAAACCAACAGTGTGGTGCATGTTTCTACATCATGAAAATGAGGAAACTAACATGGCCATTGATACACACTCATATTTAGTAGTAGTATATAGATTACTGTAAAATAAGGATAATATCCATATATTCCTAACCGTTTGATTATTCAGGGTACAAATTGGCTGTAATGACAGGGTCACAATCGCATGAATTAACTCATTCCAAATATAGCTGATTTACGGCATCTCTAATACATTGCCATAGTTCTACTCAAATTCTGCTCAAACAGGGATATGCCAATCATCACAAAAAGTTCAAACGGTGTCATGGCGTCATCATTAACATGAGATGGAAACAACTTACATGCGCCGTCCCAGCAATACGTGGTGCCATCTGCTTTGTCGATCGCGTAGATGATGCCATTGTGTTCAATAGCATCACAGAAGTGTGTATCAGCTTTGACGATGATCCACTGCGAGCCGAGTTGTCTCCATCTAAAGAAGGCACCCGCGTAAAGATAGGCGAGTCCGTGGTCAAACAAGGCAATTAGCTTGAAGTCTGCGTAATTCGCATGGCGTGTGGGCACTTGGCAGATTACAATCTTCTGCAAAACAAGGTCCGTCCAACTGACGTAGTAATCTAGATGACTTGGACCGCGATGGTAATACTCTATATAATCCAACGGACGAAGGATAATCTCATGGGAGGTCTGGAAGTTCACGAGCACCAACTTTTTACCGTCTTCTCTGAAGGCAGCCATCCAGTGGGAGTTCATGCCGACCCAGTACATACCTGCCAAGAAGTTTCGGGCAATGGTGATCGGATCGATGTCGAGGGAAATGATGTACGGCGACCCACTACATACCTGCAAAGAAGTTTCGGCTAATGGAGATCGGATTGAAGTCGAGGGGCATCATGAACGCCTCCGTATCATGGTGATCCAATCTTGCAAGACCAGATAGCAGCAAACAGGGTGTCTTGAAAAGCTTAGGCCTCGCTTCGACGATGGCCGTGTGCATGTCCCTCGAGCATGCAGCCAGCCGCAGGGCGCTCAACATATCCATACACGAACAACAGAGGTCGAGGATGTCACTGGGGAGATTTCTCCAATCGCGGCTCATATGGATGCTGCGCGGTTCGCGTTCGGCCATGGTGGAGTTTGGAAGGGGGCTTGATTTACGGGGGAGAAGGATGTCAGTGCTGGAGTGGCTAGCAGGGGAATAGTGGTACTGGGGGAGGCGAGTGAGGCGACGGTACACGGGGGCACAGTGAGATGGAGACGGAGACGGAGACGGAGAAGGAGATGGAGATGGAGTGGTGCTATGGGAGCAGAGAGGGAGACGAGGCGAGGCGCCAATGTGCTGTACAGCGGCGGTGACAGACTACACAGTGCACAGGGTGAGGCTGACTTTGGTAACCCGAACACGCCGCCTGGACTAGTGTCAGGCGCAGGGTGTTGTCACTTCACTGTGAGGACCGGATGAATAGTATTTTGACCATCAAGTGTACTCCCTCTGTCTAGGTGAGTAAGTCATCTTAGGTTGTGCGCCGTGACTAAGGAGGAGGGGAAAACGAGAGACCTTAATGTTTATTTGCTAATTAATAGCATTGCATGCAATGAACTAACCACTACATGTTGTGTTTGGTAGTCTCAAGTCATTAAAAGCTTGCACACCCCTCATCTCTTATTGGTTGATATGTCAAGAAACAAGAAACGAGATAGAAATTAGTGCACCGCGCCTAAGTGTTTTGGGATTATTTGGTTTTCGTAAGATGACTTACACACCTAGACGGAGGGAGTACCACAGTTGTACTACTACTAGTAGTAGTAGTAGGAACATGGGTACTCCAGTATTGTATAGCGGAAATAGGTCTCCCGTGCTAGCATGCCTGTTCACTTCATCATTCAGGTATCATCCATATTGCGAGCAGAACCAAATTCTCGTGCATGCCCAATCAACGCCCTGCCGTGATGCATGCAGTGGTCGTTCTGGTGCATCAAGGACGGCATGCAGATCGTTCCACACTTGAGAAGAGGAAAAATGGAAAGGTAGAACGCGGCAGCAGAGGAAGAGAACGCTGGCTAACGAGGCTGGGAGGGGATCGAGCAGGAAGTTAATGCTCCACGCCTTCAGGTTTTGGGTAAACCTGATTTTCATAAGGTGACTTATACTCACCTAAACGGAGGGAGTATTCCTTAACCAGAGAATGTTGTGTCTCCCACTCACGCGCTCAAAAAAAAACCACGACACATTTTTTATCTGTTTGCATAGGTCCCACCTATCAGGAAGGATGGGCACGTACACGAACAGGTACGACTCATCAGTCTACCCGCATAGCCTTTTCGTTTAGTCTACCTAGCCGTCTAATCAACTGCCTGCACGCCACTTCTCCCATTTACTTCTCCATTGGGAACCGATTCTCCTCGGCTTCTTCACCTCCCCTTCGTCTTCATTTGCATCCAAACCCCACTGCGTTCACATTGTTTTAACCTCTTTAAATAATCATCTACTACTTCAGTTAGACTAGCCATCTAATCCTAATTCTCCAAACTATAGCCCTCCGTTCCAGCAGTTCCAAATGGCGAAAGAGATCGAGATGCAGGTTTTTAGCGTCCAACATGTCCTCGTCGAAGGCTCGATGCGCATAGTTGCCACCGTCACCGTCCACCCAAGGGTTGTTCGGCAGTGGATCAACAATGTATCCAACTCCCTCGAAGAGGTAGAGACGAGGGTCATCAGTCTCGACGCAGAGTACACGGAGCGTGCCCCTGGGAAGATCCAGCGCGCCGCCGTCCTTCAGCTGTGCCTCGAAGATGATGTTTTGGTGTACCACATCATACACTCGCCCTCCATACCAGGTGAGCTTCACGATTTCTTGTCTCGGGAGGACGTATACTTCTGTGGGGCAGCCATCGAAGGGGACAAACAGAAGCTGGAGCCGTACAACCTTGATTTGAAAAGCATCGCTGACCTACAAACCAGAATCAAAATTCGTGTAGAAGATTGTGATAAACAGACACCATCCCTATTCGACGTAGCAAATTTTTTGCTCGGTACAAATCTTCAGAAGGGTGACGAGACGGTGGCATTAAGGTCGTCTGGATGGGAGAATTATCCCTTGACGTACGAGCGGATAAAATATGTTGCCCTCGAAGCCCGTGTGAGTTTCGAGATAGCTGCAAGGTTCAAAGAGCTTGTTGCGAAGCCGTCTCTCATAGAGAATGAGAACAAGAAGAAGAAGAAGAAGAAGAAGAAGAAGAAGAAGAAGAAGAAAAGGCTGCACCAGCAGGAGGGCATTATGGATGGATGAACTATTTCATCTCTTGTAAAAAAAATATTCACTCTCGGTGTATATTGATATAGATGGACTATTTCGATGGTGTGCATGTCTTTGGAACAGAGTAGTAGCATGGGTCCGCTTGACTATAAGGAACTATTTATCCACATATATAGCTTTCTCTGCTACTCCTTCCAGTGATTGGTATGCAGTGCATGTGTCCGTAGACATGATAGCTTGTCCATGGAAGTTCAACTACGGCGACCATCACGTTTCATCTCGCGATTCCCACAACGCCTCTCCAACCCATGGCACCACGCCCCCCGACGTGCGCCTCACCCCTCTCGGCCTCACCGCCCCTCTGCCTTTGTGTGCATGACATGTGGGCCACCTAAAATGCGGCGAGCATCAAGTTTCTACCACAGCCACCCGCGATTCCCACGACACCGCTCGAACCCATGAAACCACACGTCCCCCGACCTGCGGCTCACCCCTCTTGGCCCCACTGCCCCTCTGCCTACGGGAGCATTACATGTGGATCAGTCACCTGTCGGGTCCACATGTTATTGACTCAAAGGTAGGTGTAGTAAGGCGCTGAAGCTCAGTCCCGGCGGCCGTGAGAGGGAAATGTAACTCCTGCACCAGGGCTTGTGGTGCTCCCGCAGCACGAACTCGTGCCAAACTCGAGATTTGTTTCTTTACTATACATGCACGCAACGATTTAATGGACATTGTAATCTCAACATGTGATGGGGAGCTCTAAATTTGAATTTGAAACTTACAAAATGAAAAGATTCAAAACAAATAAACTAGGAGAGAGGGAGTATATCGTAGGATGTGTCCCATACAAAATAAGTCCCCTGGTTTGTCACCGCGAAGATGCGGTTAGAAAGGAGCACAGCGTCTTCCTACTTGTACGGCAACAAATCGGCCGCAGACAGCATGGTCCGCCTTTGACCGCCATGTGCAAGGTTCGTGCTATCTTATTCAATCTCACCGTGGTTCCATCATACCAGTTCATGCGGTGGCCTGTTGCATGGCTGATCCCAATGTTGGACAAAGGTTCTACGGGAACGGTGTCACCGTTGTAAATGTTGTACAAATTGATGTTGGTACCCTCCCGTACATATGCAAGCCAATCTCCACTCGCACCAAGCCTAACCTGTGAAAAAGTGGGCAGGGGGAGAATTAGGAAATGGACACGGAAGTAGTCTTTAGAATGCATTTACTACGTGATCAAACTCATCTTACCTGCTCATCGGAGGAAATCCGAGTGCCCCTCAATGTCGGCATCTCAAGGGGCGTCAACTTACAACTACGGCCACGCCGCGCTGGAGAGACCCCCAAGGAAACATCCTCGTGCGTTCCACGGAACATCAAGATGCATTTGTATGAGTAGTTTATCTTGTGAGAGAAAAGGATGAACGAGGGAAGGCCTCTAGAGATAGAGATGGACACTACTACTACCAATGTGCTGGCCCGTGTGTTGCAATGGATCCAAAGTAGTAGAATAATACTTGTTCACGTGCTTGAAATATAAACACTCTAGTTTTGATATACATGTGTCAGTAGACATGACAGCTTGTCCATGGAAGTTGAACCACGGCGACCATCACGTTTCTTGTTTCTACCACTGCCACACCCACACGCGATTCCCACGACGCCGCTCCAACCCACGACACGACGTCCCCCGACGTGGACATGGATCCTCTGACGTGGCTATCACTGCCTTGCCCTGCCTTTCCTTCGCTGATAGGTGGGACCCACGCTTATGGGTCCCACATGTCAATGACAGAATGGTAGGATTGTTCGCGTCAGGGGATCCTCATCCCCCTGACGTGCCCCTCATCCCTCTCGGCCCCACCGATCCTCTGCCTTTGTGTGCATGACATGCGGGCCAGCTGAACTGCGGCGACCATGAACTTTCTACCACAGACACACCCGATTGGACACGGTTTGCCTGCTCCGCTGCTGTGCTCCGATCCATACTCCCGCACCATCGAATTTTCATCCAGCGGCTGTGACACATTTCGTCCCGGGCATCAATCCTCAGCTGGAGTACTTATGTACTATAGGTAGTACCCGCCGGTGTGGCCATCTACGCCTCGTAACGCCCCGACGCCCAGCTGTGGCACCCTCGCCACGGCCACGCCACCACCGGCCGGTTCATCTCGAACGAGTGAGTCGCGAACCACGCAACCACCATGAGAATGACATGTGGGCCAGCCGCATTTAAGGTCCGCATGTCATTGACTCATAGGCCGGGCACTAAGCCACTGAAGTTCGGTCCCGTGGGCCCCGAGAGGGAAATGTAACTCCTGCGGTAGGCCTTGTGGTGCTCCCGCAGTACGAGCTCGTGCCAAAACTGGAATTTGTTTCTTACTACTACCAACTAGTACTAGTAAGGTACACGTGCATTGCACGCATGAGATTCTGGTGGTTTGTGCATTATGCTTCTACATGTGGAGCTTTCTGGATTCTAACATGTGGCAAAATCTGGTGGAATGTAAGGTTAGGCAAGTTTTATTAACTTAGGTGAGTGTTTGGTTCAAGCCACACCTTAGGCAAGCCACACTAAGGCCCCACATGACATACACACAAAAAATGTGGCAAGATTCCCTTAGGCTTGCCAACTTGTGGCTCTCATTTTGAAGAACTAATAACTTTGCCTAAGCTTAGTTGTGGCAAAGTTAGTCATGAATTAAGTTCAACCATGGAGTCTTCTAGATTATACATGTGGCAGAATCTGGTGGATGATATCCAACGGCCAGTAGTGCTCGGATTTGCCATCTTTGTACTGTCGGATTGGCTTCATCCAACGACCAACTTTCAAAGTTTTTCACACACTATATAGGGGGTATAGATATAGATGTGTCGGTCTGTTGCAATGGATCCAAAGTGTATCTATTTAGTGGAGTGCACTCTAAACACATTATCTATTTATTTTTCTCTAATCTTCCGTAGCCATGCAACCAAGCCACATAAGCTTCATGGGTGCCCCCCACATCATATTATTCATACTACGTTGATTGAAAAAAAGATAAATCACCCAAAACAAGATCTTCCCGTTTTTTGTTCCTACGATGTTGTGCCGTGCACGTACCTACTAGTTGTATAGTGGTAGTACTAGTAATATAGTATTAGGAGTACAAGGAGTAGTACTAGTACGAAATGCTCCTACTCTATCAACGAGCCCCGTCTGACACCAAATTTCTTGGCTTCCGTGCTACAGCTAGATCTTCCCCTCGTTTCTGTTTTCCAACCCGGCAGCGGGCAGGGTGTCGGTTTGCTCAACGGCGGTCCCACATGAAAGTGAAAATGCTAGGCAACACGCCTTCCCTAAGCTATGTGTCGTGCCGGACGGGCCGTGTTGTACTCCCGATTCCCGGGCGTGTGGGGGTGCGACGCGAACGCGGCAGGCCTTTTCCTTTTACCAGCAATGTGCCCGTGCGTTGCGACGGATCCAAAGTAGTAGAATAGTAGTATTTGTTCACAAACTTGAAAGAAATCACTATTGTTTTGATATACTCCTAATATATTACTCCCTCCGTACCTAAATATTTGTCTTTTTTGAGATTTCAAATGGACTATCACATACGGATTATATAGACATATTCTAGTGTTTCTAGCAAGATGCCCACGCGTTGCACGAAGTTGATGGAAAAGGTAAGCACAACTTATAAATTGACGGATGGAGTACTAGTTACAGTGATGCATATAATTAAGCAAAGGGATCGCACATGTCGGTATTGACTGGAACGAGAATGCAACAGCACAATAAGAATTAAGGCCACGATGATGCGATCACAGTGGTGGTTACAGAAGGCAAGAAGAAATATGGATCCACGAACGTACGACCTCCTCCTCCTCAACTTAGTGCGCCGGGCCACCGACCGGCGGCTAAGGAGCGGCGGCTTTTGTGGCGAGGTCGAGGTGCTTCTCAGCAAAGGCATCCAAGGCTTCCAGCCGGTTGAGGAAGGCCAACGTCGTAGCGTCCTCACTGGCCTTGTAGATACCTATGTACACGATTTGCTCGTACACGTGGATGTGTAGGTCGACGAATTCTTGCAGGCGAGGCGCCTCGCAGCGAGCGCGACCTCCAGGTGGACATTCTTCGTGGCGTCGGCGGGCAGTCGCAGGGCCAGCAGTGCTTGAAAGAGGTTCCGGCCATGGAGGCCGATTAGGGTGGCAGGCAATGAGGAGCCCGGGCGCACGGGCTGGAGGAGTACGGCGATGTCGTCCGCGAGCTTCTTGAGGACGGTGAACTTGTTGCTGGTGGCAACGATCATCTGGTCAAACTGAGAGTCATAGTTGGCGTCGACGGCGGCCATCCACCAGCCGGTCTCCAACACCGTCTGGAGACGATCCTCGGCGCCATGCCGCAGGCCGGCGTCGTGGACCATCTGGCGCAGCCGCTGGCCACTCACGCGCATCGCCGCCATGGGTCTGGAGTGAGCTCTTTTGCGCTTAGTGTAGGTGCTTAGGCAAATGCTTAGGTGCGTACAATGTGGTAGATGCATTGGAATGGATGGGCGCCTTTATATGAGGGCAATGAGGGCAAACTGCGTTGCATTCACATCGTGCAACCTCTTTTCCCGGACCTCCTCCCATTACTTCCCTCATGCATTAATTGAAGGAGGATGCATTGGCCGTTCAACATATCGGGAACCGCTACTCCCTCCCTTGTCTGCATTAAAGCCGTATCGGGAACTGCGCCGCCCGCTGTCAAATCGAATACTCCCTCCATCTAGGTGAGTATTAAGTCATCTTACGAAAACCAAATAGTAAACACATAGGCGTGGTGCATTAACTTTCACGTTGTTTCTTATTTTTTGACATAAATAGAGGAATCAACCAAGAAGAGATGTGGGGCTTGTATGCTTTTAATGACTTGAGACTATCAAACATGACATGCAGTGGTCAGTTCGTTGCACAAGAACAAATACAACCCACGTCAGCACACACGCATCTTATATAGCATCACATCCAATGGCTATAAAAGATGAATGAGACCAAATTATATCTCATCTAGATGAGTTCTAGCAAAACTGTATTAATAATACTTAGTACTCCTGCGCCATGTATCATATATTAGTATCATGTAGTACTTTATTTATTGCCATGTATGACACATAGTACTCAACTCTCTCTCTTTCTTCATTTAATTCTATGACACCTAATCAAAATTGCTAAGGCTAGTACCATTACAACCAGCCTTAGCAAATACTAAACATTAAGTTCTCTCGTTTTCCTCTCCACCTTGGTCACCTAGACAGAGGGAGTATACTGCGCGGGCTTTTCCTGCGGGGTAGGCGGGGCAGTTCCGCCTAGTCGGTTCGACAGAGACGTGAGAAGACGAGGGAGTAGGCTGCTGCAAACGTAGGGTTGTGTGATTTGACAGCGAGTTACTTCTGGACAGGTGGGGGCCGGTGATTTGACTTGCCATTATCATTTTAACTGCGGCGCTACGACCGGCGTGAGTCTCCCGATTCCGGACCACCTCCAGACAGGTGCCTCTGCCAATGCTCCACCATGTAGTAGAGGCTGGCTCTTGCATGAGAGCCCACTTCTCCACTTTTTCCTTGCCTCTCTTTCCTCCACATATGCAAAAATGCCATGTAAAGCGCACTATTGTACTTACTTGCTCCTACAGGTGCTTAAGCTTGCCACATAGGCATAAAGTCTGATGTGGCAAGTTAATCAAGAAGAGAGAGACTAGTTTGGTGACCCAAGGAAGAAACGGTCTCTTTCCTCCACATATGCAAAAATGCCATGTAAAGCGCACTATTGTACTTACTTGCTCCTACAGGTGCTTAAGCTTGCCACATAGGCATAAAGTCTGATGTGGCAAGTTAATCAAGAAGAGAGAGACTAGTTTGGTGACCCAAGGAAGAAATGGTGCTAAGCGCGTGTTCCTAGGTGAAAAGACAATTTTGAGTCTATAGCTAATTAAATGAAGCAAACTTAGCAACACCATTTCATTGGAAGAGGCCACTCCTTGGCAAATGCAATAAATACTAGTACTCCCTGTGTCCCATAATATAAGAACGTTTTTGGCACTACACTAGTGTCAAAAATGTTCTTATATTATGGGACAGAGGGAGTACGAAGAAAGAGATAGAGAGAAGTAAAAAAATACACTTATAGCCAACCTTATAGCCAAAACCTTGTTGTAGTATGAGTGACTAAGTGATGACCATGTATGACATGCCAACATCAGATAGCCTAACGCACCGTGTTAAATCTCCAAGGGCGCGACAGCACGAGCGACGCGACGGTCGTGGTAGGCGCGACCACGATACGGGCTGCTGGCAGCCCTTGGATCTGAGATCAAACGGTCGCATGCTAAGTTGCTGAAAATTTGCAGAATAACCCTCCAGGATAGGATATTCACCCATAGGTCTAGAATCACGCCATGCAACCGTTCAATCTCAGATCCAAGGGCTCTCGGAAGCCCGTATCATGGGAGAATGGAAAGCCACTACCCTGCCGTTCGCAGGCTGGCAGTTCGCTCCTACTCATCCCCGCACGTCCTTCAATACTACGGCGGTTCGCTCCTAGTCATCCCGTCCATTCACATTACGGCAGTTCCACTAATCCTAACCCTCCTCCCAAATCCATGGCATCCCAAATCTCCCCGATCGGCGGTGAGTACAAGGTTAGAACCATCACCGGCGATGATTTCGACGTCATCTACACCCGTTCTTCCGCGACGATGAAAGGATACGTTTCTCGCTTCAGACGCATGTTCGAAGACTCAGATGATGAGTGGGTCGCTGGGCTAGATGTTGAGTACACCACAGTCCTGGGACGAGAGAAGGATCTAAAGGACGAAGAGAGGAAGAAGCCCGCCGTGATCCAGGTTTGCGTGCATGACTTATTCTTGGTCTACCACATATGCCATGCCGACGTTGAGTGCCAGGATTTTAAGGACTTCCTCGAGAGCAACCTAGTCAAATTCGTTACTGTAGACTTTGGTAACTACAAAGAAGTGCTGCATCGGATAGGCCTCATTGTAGGCAACACCTTCGACCTCCAGAAGAATCGGCTGGTGTCCTCTCGTCAGCCTTCAATGCTGACCCTGGCAGGAGCCATGGTTCATCCTTCGTACGGTAAACTGGAGAAACCTCCATACACGTTTCATCGTCATGCATGGCAGCGGAATGTACTAGATATAGACCACATCCACTACGCTGCAATGGATGGCTACCTTTGCTTCAATATCTACAAGGGTTGGATGAAGAGCAACAGCCAAGTGTGCGGTTCAAGCAAAGAAGTATCGGCCACGAGGAAGAGGGACAAGGACGAAGTCGAGGACGTGGACGAGGACTCCGAGTAAGGTGGCAGTGTCGTTGCTCATGGTGGTTCTAATGCAGTGTCTACCGGAATAGTTGCAAAGTTTAATTTCAGGTGTGCTTACTTTAATTTGAGGGGTGTGTTGTGCTGAGCCCCCAGCAGAACTATGGTATGTTTCTTCTTGTTACTTTAACTCTTCAATACGTACATACTAGTATTTCTTACATTTGATCTTTTAGTTGGTATAGTACTACCACTCGTTTCTTCACATTATATACGTACAATATATATGGCCAACATCATATAGCCAGCAGTTTAGTTGTCAAAGAATTTCAGGGTGCTTAGTTTTGTAAAAGAATTCCAGGGTGCTTAGTTTTATTTGAGGGGTGGGTTGTGCACTTGTGCTGGACACCATTATTGTGACAAGCCTTTTTAATAGTACTATATGCATAATTTGGCGACGAGCGCTCTCTATATGTACGACCTTTTTTTTAATTTCAAGTTTTGCTCCCTGGCGCAATCCATCGATACTACTACTATACAAAAGTGGAGTATATACATTTTTTAAAAGGCGAGAGGGCGGGGCAGTCTAGCTCGGTCGGTTTCACGAGAGGCGAGGGCCTTTGTGATTTGACGGCTCATTACTGCTGTCAAATCGAATAGTACTGCGCCGCCCGCTGCACGCCCGGCGCCTCCATTAAACCCCTCCGTTAAACCCGCATGCAAACCGAGAATCCTACTCCTGCCACACGTTCGTTCATGAGCGGGCCGGAATTAAACACAACACCGGCCGAGCTCCTCCCGTCCGCCCTCAGTTTAAACGAGGCCAGACGCCGGCCAAGCTCCTACCATCCGCCCTCTATTTACACGAGGCCAGACAGACAGCGGGCAAGAATCGCACCCCTCTGCCGCTCCCCCATCTCCTCCTTCACCATTTTCTCCACTCTTCCGATGGCTTCCGATGATCCGTTCTCCGGCATATTACCCGGCTGGGTGGCCCGCCAAGCCCTCCGGATACGGGCGAGGCCGCTCGGTGCTTCACCAACCTCGCTTGGCCCGACGGAGCTAGTTGCCGCCCCAAGCAGGCGCGTGGTTCAGCAACTCGCCACTCCAGTTCAGCTCGATGAGGAGTGGCGAGTTGCTCCACGCCGGCACGGCGGCTAGCACGCCGGTACGGGCGCCGTCGCTGCCGCGTCGTACCGCGCCACCAGTGTCTGCGGTGGCCGCGCCTCCCGTGTCTGTGGGCGCGCCTCCCGTGCCTGCGGCAGCGCCATGCAGGCAGAGACAAAAGCCGGGTGCATGGAGAGTGACGAGTCGGTGGCCAGCTTCTCCGTGTCCGCCGCCATCATCGAGGAGAAGTAGAACACAGGAGGCCGCCGCCACTTGGGACCCATGAAGGCCACCGCCGAGGCGACGACCGCGGATTCAGGTGGTTTCTTTGCTGCTTCGTCTCTTCCGAGGACCTTCGTCGACCCCGCAAGTGTCTGATGGCCATGAGGAACATAAAGGGATCCGCGGGCGGCCATTTAGAACTAAAATAAGTCTAGATACATCCATTTCTAGGACAAGTATTTCCGGACGGAGGGAGTATTAATTATACAAGAGAGCCGGATTGGCACCTCTTAGTTCATGTAAATGTAATGAAATCCATCATGTTTATATGAAGATCCGGCTTTTTTATACGAAATCCTTCATGCTTATATGAAATCAGTCCGTGTTTGCACGAATTTCATCTGGTTGGTTAGAGTTGTAAAAATGTATGCCGCTGGCGTTTGATGTCGTCCTCCGCTTAAGGAAGTGGGAGGAAATTTGCCGGCTGCTGTTGGAGATGCTCGTTATGCTGGAAATAATAGAGTGACATCCAATCCATTTGAGTTAATTGCCTATATGATTGTCCCTCTATAAAAAGTTAATTGCATGTACAGTGTACACGTGACTTGCAGGGTGGCTACAGCTTCGTACAGAAAGTTAAAAAGAAACAAGTCCATCCTTAATCTTGTATTCTAAGTACTCTGTGGGTTCCACTGTCAGTACAGTAGCGAAAGAAGTATATATTAAATAAGTAGAGTAATATATAATATAAAAATATAAAGTTAAAAGACAGAATTCGAACTCATGTCATCGCGTTACGAGCGTCCGGCGCTAACCAGCCCAGCACTTTTTTGTTGTAGACCATGCTGGAGATATATCTCCATGTCTACTCTTATATATACTCCATTCGTTCCTAAATATTTGTCTTTTTCATATTTCAAATGGACTACCACATACGGATGTGTATGTAGACATATTTTAGAGTGTAGATTCACTCATTCTGCTCCGTATGTCTTTTCAGGAAGGGGTCAGATTTGTCCTTGATTTATTTATGAGGTATCCAGATGGCACTGCACCGCCAGGAAAAGAGGGTAACATCAAAATTATGGACTACTTTTTTGAGTATGTTGGTAAGGTCCGGTCATAGTCACTTGTTGAAATCTCTAAAAGGACAAATACTCCCTCCGTCCGGAAATACTTGTCATAAAAATTGATAAAAGGAAATGTAACTAGATGTATTTTAGTTTTAGATACATCTCTTTTTATCCATTTTGATGACAAGTATTTTCGGACGGAGGGAGTAGAAAACAGAGTTGGTGATGACGGTGTGCGTGCCATCCTGCAATATAGGCCGTCGAATTTATATCTAACGGATAGGAAAGAAACTATGGCAATTTTGCAAAAATATACCCACACGTCTCTCCACGTTCGCAAATAAGGCCTTCCCTCGTTCAACCTTTTCTCTCACAAGATAAACTACTCATACAAATGCATCTTGATGTTTCGTGCAACGCACGGGCAGCTAGCTAATTTCTTTTCAAATAGTTGCTGCGATAATTGGGTTCAAGTGATATATTTTATGTCTGCCCCGAATGATTTCAGATTCACTAGTACTAACAAAGAAAAGGTTGCCTTGTTAATTAATAGAAAATAGGGTGAAAACTATCACATGAGGCCGGTAAAAACAAGGCACACTGGGTTCAGCGTCATCGTCACTACAGCTGTGCGCACGCGAGAAGTCTACATATCGAGGGGGCTACCGAGCGAGGCACCGAGACACAATGTTTCAGAGAGAAACCAATTTACAGATTATGATCAGATCGAGTTGTCACCCTTCTGCTGTCATTGTTGGGGGGAGGGAGAGAAAGACGTATCGAGAGTGTGTGCGGTAGGCACAGAGGCACAACTAGCGAGTGTGTGTGTGTGTGTGTGTGTGTGTGTGTGTGTTTGAAAGAGGAGTAGATAGATTATTATCAAGATCGATGTGCCACCCTACTCCTTCGGTGCCGGGTAGTGTGTGTGTGTGTATGTTTGAGAGAGAAGCCAGTCGATAGATTAGTATCAAGATCGAGGTGTCACCCTACTCCTTCGGTGTTGGGAAGTGTGGGTGTGGGGGGGGGGGGGCAGTGACACTCACATATCTCTACTCTTATAAAAAACAGAGTTGGTGATGATGGTGTTCCTGCCATCCTGCAATATAGGCCATCCGATTTCTATCCGACGGACAGGAAGGAAACTATGGCAATTTTGCAAAAAGATACCCACACCCCTCTCCGCATTTGCAAATAAGGCATTCCCTCATTCATCCTTTTCTCCTACAAGATAAACTTCTCATACAAATGCATCTTGATGTTCCGTGCAACGCATGGGCATCTTGCTAGTAGGGAGAAGGAGTTTGTGTGACACATATCTAGCTATATTAAGGGATAGGTAGATAGCATTTGTGTGAGAGACATTATTATACTTTGAGACATTAGTGGCTGTGGGTGGGCGGAATTAAAGGGGTGGGCGTGTTAGACATAGAGAGCGTGTGTGTTTCTGTGAGAGACTTGTAGGACGGGGTAGAAAGTCGAATTTAACCCTGACGGAGGGAGAGAAATACATGAAGTGCGCGTGTGTGATTCCGATGCCCACAGGGAAATGAGATATGTATGCGTGTGAGAGAGATTGCACAATTCATTCACGTATCACTATCTAGCGATCGTGGACGTGCATCGCTTGAACATATGTCAATATCTACTTCGTATCGTGGCCAAAGGTACAATATCGATTCAACGCTATAAAGATTGGACACTCACATATCACATTTTTTCTATTTAAATAAACCTTTTCAGTTGTGCATGCCAAAGTTACAGTGATGTTTCTTCAAACAACCAATGTAGCTATCATGTATATGCACCATTGTTACTCTTGCATTCAAATTCATTAGTCTTGGATGATTTAAGTTTCTATTTTGAAGTAATATATGTAATATTCATATATGAATTCAACGGGTACGCAATTTATGAAATGGAGGCTATGTAATCATATGAGGTAACACTTTTAAGTAGATGACTACAATATCCATTTCTTTTTGTGCGCCTCTACACTAACACGTCAATGCATTATGTTTAAAGTAAATAACCAATGGCACTAAATTATCTATTTACATGAGAAATACATAGGCTGAGCGTTTGATCCCTTTTTTGTGAACGCACCACTACACCCGTACGATTGGCCGCGCCCGTGTGAACGTCCAAGTTATCGGCGCATCATCCCGAGTTATTGTCTTTTTTCTGGGTGGACTTCACACCAATTATTAACTGCTGACGCGTGCCCCGTGTACACAGTCTAGCATGACCTTCCCGCTAGCACGGTCCAAAATTAGTTGAAACTGGATACGAACGATCCCGCGGGCGGCAAAATCTCCCGCCTCCTTCTAAAATTTCCGCCACCTTAGTCTTTAGCATGCGAAATCCCCCTTTTGTCCTTGGTGCACGGAGACCAACAGTTACAATACCGCCCTCATCTACATGATAGGTCGGGGCTGCTTTGGTAACTTCCGGTTCCCCCACTACACGGCACCCCCATTTCCTCTCCCCCTCCCGCAAAAACGACTAACTCCACAGCACCAGAGCATCTTACATCACGCCGTCCGTACTTCATCGCCCTTTCTCCCCTCCCCTCTCGAAACCCTAGACTGCTCATTCACCGGCGTACCATAGCCCATTCACTGGCAGCGGCGTCCGCCTCGCCGGATCTGCTTCTGCGGCCGCATCTACCCCTCCCACCTCCCCTAGAAACAAGTAGACTGCTCATCCACCACTGTACCACAGCCCATTCAGTGCCGGCCTTGTCCACGGCGCCGGATCTGCTTCGCCGGTACTCTCGTCAACCGCCGCGCATCTGCAGCGGCTCATTCGTACTCCCCACCGGAGACGCTTTGTCCACACCCCCCGGAGCCGCCCCACCGACGCCCCCGTCAACGGCCTCTAATCCTCTTCGCCGACACCTTCCTCAACCCTACCGGAGCCGCTTCGCCGACACCTTCCTCAACCCTACCGGAGCCGCTTCACCGACACCATCGTCAACCCTACCGGAGTAGCTTTGCCTATACCATTCTCAACCCTACCGGGGCCGCTTTGCCAACTCACAAGTCCACGCCTCAGATCCGCTTGCTCGCACCCTTATCCAACCTACCGAAGCAGCTTCTGACGCCCCGTCCACGGCCGCAGATCCGCATCATCGATACCACTCTTAACCCAACCACCGGAGTAGCTTCTGACGCCCCGTCCAAGGCCACAGATCTGCATCGTCGACACCATCCTTAGCCCAACCACCGGAGCAGCTTCTGACGCCCCGTCCACGGCCGCAGATCCGCATCGTCGACACCATCCTTAACCCAACCACCGGAGTAGCTTCTGACGCCCCGTCCACGACCGCAGATCCGCGTCGTCGACACCATCCTTAACCCAACCACCGGAGCAGCTTCACCTACGCCCTCGTCCACGGCCACATATCCGCTTCGCCCACACCATAGTCCACCCTACCGGAGCCGCTCCACAAACACCCTACTCGACGGTTCTAGATCTCCTTACCGGACCCCGACAGCCAGCGCAACGTCATCACCCTCGACGTTTCTAACCTGATTCCCACCATCTGGAGAGATGCCAAGCACCCGCCACGGCCTAGGTACTTGTCAACTTTAAACCCGTCCAGCATCACCTGCCCGATGTACTTCAAATATACTAACCGGTCGCTGTTACCTGTTATGCAGCTGGCAAAAACTCAAGGACGATGTTTCTTCTGGATCTAACAGCTTGGCCAACCAAGATCCTGGACTGAGGCATTGCTATGATCTTGTAAGCGCGTCTCTCTCTCTTGTATTGTTCTGTGCCTGCCAGCGTGCTTTGCTAGGATTTTCGACCAGTAATCTCTTTGTGTAGACAATGATTTCTACTACTGGCTGCTAAATTAGATATGTAGATGTCATACATGATACTACCTCGTACCTCCGTTCCTAAATATATGTCTTTCTAGAGATTCCACTATAGGCTACATACGGAGCAAAATGAGTGAATCTACACTCAAAAATGCATCTATATACATCTGTATGTGGTCCATACTAGAATCTCCACAAAGACATATATTTAGGAACAGGGGCAGTACATTACACAAAATCGTAGGTGGCATGTAGGAATTCCAGTGCACTACATTAGGCTCCCTTAGAGTGCCTGCTAGTCCAGCATACAGAGTCATGGCTAGTTTATGGTACGCACACAATCGTTAATTGGTGGTTTAAATATGTGCAAGGGATATGCAATGTAGTATCATGTAGAGATGTCTGAAATTAGCCGTGTCAACTTGCAGATAGGGTTACACAATGAAAAAGTATAAGATGTATGTGGCAATTTCATGGAACATCGCAAAAAAAGGAGAGGCAGCGGTGAGCCTATACAGTGTGCTATGGTACGTCACTCCTCCATTGCAATCATCGTGACATGTTATTTGTATGCCAGTTCTATTAGCCAAGTTTCTTAGGGACAGTTATTACGAGTTATCCTAAGAAAATAAGCACCTGTGAATATAAGCTCCATGATAAGCCAACCAGTTCTTTTCATTGCGTTTTCAGCTTATATTTGGTATGATCAGTGGAAAGTCTAGATTGCATTATATTTTTTTTCATTTTGCTGCCCATATGGAAATTAATTTGACTTGCAAACATCACAAATTGAACCTAGTGCAGTAATTAATATGATAGGAAAACAGACCATCACTATTTTCTCAAAATGCAAATACAAAGATACCATCTACTTGGCACAATCTACTTTGGTCAATGTTTTCCATAGATATCCCATTGCCTAATTTAAACGAAGAACGCATGACCCACATTTAAATGAAGAACAATTATTTATTGAAATTCAATGGTCCAAGTGGCTGGTTATTATCGTATAGCAGCACCACCTAAAAGCATCATATAGCAGCAGCAGCAGCTCATAGCAACTCATCATACAGCAGCAGCAGTCTGCAATTCATCATATACCAGCAGTAGCTCATAGCAATTCATCATATAGCAGCAGCAGGAGCAGCTGATAGCAATTCATCATATAGCAGCAGCAGGAGCAGCTCATAGCAATTCATCATATAGCAGCAGCAGGAGCAGCTTGTAGCAACTCATCATATAGCAACAACAGCAGCTCGTAGCAATTCATCATATAGCAGCAGCAGCTCATAGCAACTCATCATACAGCAGAAGCAGCTCATAGCAATTCATCATATAGCAGCAGCAGGAGCAGCTCATAGCAATGCATCATATAGCAGCGGCAGAAGCAGCTCATAGCAATTCATCGTATAGTGGATCAGAATGAAAATTTGGCAAAAAATCAGAGGAGATCCTCACCTTGTTGGATGAGCTCATCCTTCAACAGCACCTCAAGGCCATGGCCTGGGAGGAGGGGAGGGGGAATAAGGTGCCTTCTGCCGCAGTGTGGCATCAGCCGTAGTTGTGCAGTGCCCGCCGGAGTAGTGCGTTGGAAGAACCACAGTGGAGCAGCTGCTGGAGACCATGAGAATGAGGGGCGGCGCCAGAGGGAGCAGCAGCCAGGGAGCTTTGCCCCTACCCGCCGGCCATGTAGCCTAGCTGGACATAGCATCGTCGAGGACCAGGCCAGATGGGACCAGTGGCGACGGCTCGCTGGAGGAACCCGAGTGCTGCAGGCAGGGGATCGAGGTAGAGGGAAAGGGGAGAGGAGATGCAAGCGGGCAGGGCAATGAATGCTTGCATGTTTGTTTTTAATTGAGGGTCAGGTGTGACACGGGCGTCAGCAGTTCCATTTTGAGTGTAATATAGGCAGACAACAGAGTCATTTCACTATTCCCCTTCCCTTCAATTTTTAGTGAGGTTCTACCCGAAACACCCCCCTCCAAAGCGAAATTAGTTAAGCCCAAGCCCATAACTAAAAAATGACTTCTTTACATCTTTTATGGCTTATTTTGACAATATGCCCTGAAAAGGCGGAATCGAACTGGCCCTTAACCTGCAATTCAATTGTGCGTGCAATGATGAATCACTCCTGCCTGCTATCTGTACATTTAGGCATCATCATACATGGCATAACCTAATACATGTGCATTCCATTGTAGAATCTGGAATATGCAATGTTTATGTTAGTTCATACGTTACACATGATGTTTAAATGCCCCTTAAATCTGGTCAGTCAAGTGATGGTCTTTAAGCCTCCTTCTTTGCTTCTTTTCTTGATATGTATGATTTGCTCACACATTTGTTCAATTGCTTGTTTGCATCAGCCAGCCATACTAGGACCGTTTGCTTTGATTACTTGCTGTTCTTGACCTAACACTCTAACAGAGCTTGTCAACGATTTAAACACTAAGGGCTGCTGTAGTGGGGCCTTGTCTAACTCATAGGTGACATAAAGGTTTGGTTGTACACTACAGTAGGCTCTCCAAGAGTACCTGGAGATCCAGTTCGAAGGTATGCCTAGTTTTTACATAGTGCAGACATAGTATATGCTCATTTCATTGTGTGCAAGTGCAAGAGATGTGGCATGTTTCATTATGTGGTGTTGTTTTGTTATAATCTCATCCTTTCGTGTTCACAGACTGGAAAGTATGCATATTTGTCTTCCAAGGAGACGAGTAACTAGTTTGTGTCACCTTGCAGAGGGGGTGCAATGAAGATAAGATTGAGGATTTCCAAGTACAAGATGTTAGGAAGGAGCCTTGCAAGAGAAGTAGGAGCTGCGCTGAGCCTCTTCAACCTGCTAAGGTAAGTCACTGTATGCAACTCAACAGTTCAATTCCTTGTTTGTTTCAGGCATAGTTAATTTTCTCTTTTCAATTGCTTTATTTGTCCTCAGTTAATGAGATGCCCAAATAATCATGCCTGATGTTCGGTACTTGTATCACTATTAGTTGACATAATTAAAGGCCTTACAATTTAATTACTCTGTCGAAGTATGCCTGAAGCTTTGAAGTCTATTAACCAACTACTATTGCATGAGGCTCACAATCTAGTTTATACTACGCTAATGATTGCATAGTTTTGCCTGCTGTAGTATGTTTGTATGAAACCCTCTGTTGTTCATTATGCTCCCTAAGACTTTAATTGAGGCACAGAATGGCCAACTGCTTGCTTACTTATACGCAACGTGCTGTCTAAATTTGTGAGCTAAGAGGGATTTCTGTATGCAGGCTGCACAGACTATCTTTTTTATAAATATCACCTGCTTATGCTTCATGACGTGTAACATTTTTTTTTGAAAGTGACGTGTAACATTATTGTTAGTCCTGTTTTGCCATGTAGTACAAAATAGTGTCTTGTTCGCTTCACTGTTGTAACTATATTTTGCCCTAGTCATGTGTACTTACAGAAACATTTCAGGATGAAGTGACATCAACACAAAGATCTGCGAGCAGTGCGGCATGGCCGTTACCGAATGATCATGGATTGGAATTGGAATGTGCTGATGTTCTCGAGCATCAACTAGAGGTGGCAACACAATGTGTACATGATTGTCAACGTATAATCAACAAGTTGAGACTGGACATGCAGGTATTAGATGCAGGAGTCAGAAAAATGAAACAAGACACTGAGGTAACCATGAAGGAATTGGAGATTTTGTAGACTAAAATTTGTGCTATCTGAATCCGGCCAATCCTATTTTCTGAAGAGATTATAGTTCAAATGGAGTTAAGTTGATGCGCGTCCATGATGTATGAGCTGTATTTTCCCAGTGTATGTAATTTGCTGTTTGTGTATGCTTTATTATCACCTGTGCCGAACCATAATGCCCAGTGGGTATAATCGCTGTAATTTCTTTATTGTATAGTGTAGGATTATTCTACCTTTCTATGCCTTGATCTCTTTGTTGTATAGTGTATGCTTTTTAGAGGTGATAGTATTGAGTAGGATAATTCTTTGAATATGCTATATCGTTCAAACGGGGGCCAACTCGCCTGACCATGGCCCTTCACGGACCGTCGGATCCATGGGCCTTCTACGTCTCGTAGGATCCATGGGCTTTCTATGTCTCGTAGGATCCATGGGCCTTCTACGTCTCGTAGGATCCATGGGCCTTCTACGTCTCGTAGGATCCATGGGCCTTCTACGTCTCGTAGGATCCATGGGTCGCCGACTCATTGATGGGTCTTGTACGGGCCTTTAATGGGCCGTAGACGGGCCTTTAATGGAAATCGTACGTTTTATGGGCTGACCATAACGGGCCGTTAATAGGCCGTATTTGGTGATGCTATGAAAATGGCCTAACAGACTAACAGTCCACAAACGGGCCGACTGTAACGACGGGCTGAATTTGGCCCACAAGCAGAAAATGACGGTAACGGGCCGTAAGTAACCGAATGCTGCAAATGAGCCCAAGAATAAATGGGCCCTCAGAAGGCCGAAAGTTCACTTGGGCTGGAAACGGCCCAACGGAATAACGGGCCGTTAATGGGTATAAAGTGATACACTGTTCATTACAGGCCAGTTTCACCACGGGCCGTTAATGGGTGTAAAGTAATACACTGTTCATTACGGGCCAGTTTCAGCACGGGCCGCTAATGGGCCAAGAGTTACAAAGGGCCTCATATGGGCCGAAAGACGTCATGGGCTATACATGGGCCAGAAGTGAAAACGGGCTGGAATAATATTGGATGGCCCAGATGACGCTACTGGGCCTAATTCGGATAGGGCGTAACGGGCCTTGGGTTAGCGGGCTATAAATGGGCTATATGCGAACAGGCCATTAACCGGCTTTCCATGGGCCGGCCCGCCAGCTTTTGACCAAGTCAAACAGGCCGGCCTTTTCACAGGAATGGGCCACTGTTGGGCCGTGCCACGTGTCGATGTATCATAGGCGCCTTCTGTCCAGTGAGTGGATGACATCTGTCCCAACGATGAGCCGACACGTGTTTCCTCTAGCCAATGATGATTTTACACGTGGAAAATCCCCATTGGTCGGGGCTGTTAACGAGTTATCGGATCCAAAACCCGACCCGATAGCTTAACGGCGTTCCGTTACGGTGGATGCCATGTGTCAGTCATCCTTGACGAAAGCACTTCTGTGACGTGCGATTTATCGTCATGGAAGTGGACAGTTCTGTGATGATAATTTTGGTAATGTCATGGAACACTTCTACGACAGCACAGGTATGACTATATTGATTCTGTCATAAATTTGTCATGGATGTACATGCATGACAAAAAACGCGACCTACTGTGACAAACACGTATCATCACGGAAGTGTATTTTTTTGTAGTGTAAGTTCATCTTGCCCAATAGATTGAGGATGATAGGGTGATGCAATTCTATGGTTGACATAATATTTAGGAAGCAATTTATGGAAAGCACCATGAATGAAATGTGAACCACCATCAATCATCAAATACATAGGGACTCCAAACCCTGGGAAGATAACTTCTTTAAGCATTTTAATGGAGGTGTTATGATCAATGTTGCTAGTTGGAATAGCTTCTACCCACTTCGTGACATAGTCAACAACAACCAAACTATGTGTCTACCCATTAGAGGAAGGAAAAGGCCCCGTATAATCAAAGCCCCAAACATCAAATAGTTCAATAACAAGTGAATAATTCATAGGCATTTCTTGACGCTTACAAATATTACCAATTATTTGGCATTCATCACAAGATAAGACAAACTTACGGGCATCGGAGTGATATTTCCGTAGGATTTGTTCCTGTTCATGCTCAAGTATACAACGTCTAATAATACCATCCCAAAAGTAATGTCTTAAGTCATAGAAGACTTTTTTCTTTTGTTGATATGTGAAACTAGGTGGTATAAATTTAGCAACAATGTAATTAGCATAGTCAACATACCAATGAGTATTATGAGAAGCATTTATGATAGCCAATTGTTCATCTGGAAAGCTGTCATTGATAGGCAGTGGGTCATCAAGAATATTTTCTAACCTAGACAAGTTATCAGCTACATGGTTCTTAGCTCCTTTCCTATCAGTAATATGCAAATCAAATTCCTGTAGCAAGAGAACCCACCTAATGAGTCTAGGTGTAGCATCTTTCTTTTCCATAAGGTATTTAATAGCAGCATGATCGGTGTGAACAATTACTTTGGAATCAACAATGTAAGATCTGAATTTATCACAAGCAAACAAACTGCTAAAAATTCTTTCTCAGTAGTAGCATAATTTCTTTGGGCACTGCCTAGAGTTTTACTAGCATAATGGATAACATTTAATTTCTTATTAAATCTTTGTCCTAGAACAACAACGACAGCATAATCACTAGCATCACACATAATTTCAAAAGGTAAGTTCCAATTAGGTGGTTGAACAATAGGTGTAGAACTTAAGGCTTTCTTAGGTGTTTCAAAGGCTTCTACACAATCATCATAAAAAACAAATGGAACATCCTTTTGCAAAAGATTAGTAAGAGGCCTAGATATTTTAGAGAAATCTTTAATAAACCTCCTCACTACAAGAATCAACTACTTTGCCGTCTGCCAAGAACCAGTCCACCGATAGCAAACCTCTTTGCCGTCGGCCACCGACGGCAAACACTTCCAGCACTAAAAGTCACGGTAATGACTTTGTTTGTCATCTGCATAATGAGAGTTGACGGCAAAGATGTTTGCCGTTCGCTTTCCTGGCAAAGCTTACAGTAAAGATAGCAGACGACAAAAAATAGCTGTTAGCCTCGTTAGGTGGCTAACGACAGACTTTGTCGTCTGCCAGCTGACAGCAAACAACCAAAACCTTTGCCGTCTGCCATATGACGTCAGCAGGGCTCTAGCTGCACGTCACTTCTACTCTGTCTTTGTTGTCTGCCTTGTACGTCTTTGTCGTCTGCCAGCGGACGACACAATGACCAAAATGGGTCGGACCTGGTGCTCCCAGGTTGCACAGGTTGCTGCCACATGTCCCCTTTGCCATCCGCCTACCGATGGCAAATGTCTTTGCCGTCGGCTGGCAGATGGCAAAGCGCCTGTATTGCCACTGTTTTATTTGTTTTCTGTTATTTCCCAGCATTTTCAAAACAGAAATATGATATATATATATATATATATATATAGTAGGCCATGTATCCAACATCTAACAGTCCATCAATGCAACAAAACACATAACGCATTAAAAGGTCCAATACATACATAGTTTCACGGAGTTCATCAACCTACATACATGCATAGTTTCATGGAGTTCATCAACATACATTGTTCATCAACAGAAAATCAATACAGAAACTAAAACTAGTAGTCCATCAATGACAGCTTTCATGAAGTGAATCAAATCTGCAAAATGGAAGTAAGAAAGTTAGAAGAAGAAGAAGAAGAAGGTTTTTACCCTTTTCCTTCTCATTCTTCTTCTTTTATTCTTTCTTTTTCTTCTCTTTCTTCTTCTATTCTTTCTTTTTCTCCTCTTTCATGTTTTTCTTCTTCTTATTCCTTATTTGTGTCATTCTAGAGCTAACTTAGGTAATTATGCCATTTTTGATCTAATTAAGCTTATTATGTCAATTTGGAGGAAAATAAGGTAAGTATAGGTCATTTTTGTGCTAACCTAGGTAATTATGCCATTTCGAGCCAACTTAGGTAAGTATAGGTCATTTTAGAGATAACTTAGGTAATTATGCCATTTGGGAGGAAAATTAGCTAAGTATATGACATTTATTAGCCAACCAAGGTTATTATGCCATTTTTGAAATGAATAAACTAATTATGTCATAAATTAAAGAAGAAGAAGAAGAAGAAGAAGAAGAAGACCAGAAGAAGAAGAAGAAGAAGAAGAAGAAGGAGTATAAGATGGAGAAAAAGAAAGAAGATAAAAAGGAAGAATAGGAATATATTTTCTTCTTCTCTCCTTTTCTCATCTTTCTTCTTCTCTTCTAGCTTTTTATCCTTTTCCTTCTCATTCTTCTTCTTTTATTCTTTCTTTTTATTCCCCTTCTTCTTCTATTCTTTCTTTTCCCCCTCTTCCTTGTTTTTCTTCTTCTTATTCCTTATTTGTGTCATTTTAGAGCTAACATAGGTAATTATGCAATTTTTAAGCTAACTAAGCTTATTATGTCATTTTGGAGGAAAATAAGCTAAGTATATGACATTTATGAGCTAACCAAGGTTATTATGCCATTTTTTACCTAACTAAGCTAATTATGTCATAAATGAACTAAATAAGCTAATTATGTCATTTTGGAGGATAATTAGCTAAATATGTATTTTTGGGGAAAATAAGCTAAGTATGTGGCATATTAGGGCTAACTAGCATGTAAGAAGCTAAGGTTGCATTTGTCAAGCAAAACACTAGAGAAAACTTACCAGAGGTCAAGCACCGGGGTTCCTCAAGTTGGTTTCACCTGGAGAAGGGTTGTGCGATGCGGATCCGGAGTGATGTTGCACCAAAGATCATTTGCAAAGTAGCGTTAGCATGATGACACTCAAATGTTAAGAGTAGTAAATAATGACCATTCAAATGAAACTCACCGTTCCCGCTCTAGTAATGACCGGCATCGCCGGAGGGGTCTGACCAGTCTTCTCGCACATAGACTACACATTGGTCTTTGATGAGTTAGCCATATTAGTTAGTAATGAAACGAACATTACGTGTAGAAGAAACTTACCACAAGGAGCTCGTACATGGCCCGGTGAGTCGCGTCATTCCGTGCCCTCTCCTCCTCCAACAACCTAGTCTTCTTCTTCTCCGCTAGCAGTTCCTTCTCCGGTGCCACCCAATCCTGCTCCTCCAGAAGCGCCTGGGTCGTCTCTCTCTCTCTCTCTCTTTCTAAAGAGCGGCCTGCAACACAACTCCTCGTTAGCATTGTAATCATCAATGGACACACACACACAATGTAACGGAGGAAAGATATTTGAGTCCATATAACTAACCTCGATGGCGAGATCGACTGCTGTGGACGAGTCCATATCTCAGGACAGGAGCTCGTTTGGCGCGCCTTGATCTCCGGGAGAGTGAGAGGATGATGCGGCTTGAACTACGTCGGTATTTCCCCAAAGAGGAAGGGATGATGCAGCACAACTACAGTAGGTATTTCCCTCAGTGATGAGACCAAGGTTATCGAACCAGTAGGAGAACCACGCAACACCACGTAAACAACTCCTGCGCACAAAGAACAAATACTTGCAACCCGACGTAAGAGAGGGGTTGTCAATTCCTCACGGGTAAAAAAATAGGTAAAATTGTAGTAGATTGGATAAATAGATCTCGCGGGAACGTGAGATAAAATAAATAAATAAAAATTGCAGCAAGGTATTTTTGTATTTTTGGATTAATAGATCTGAAAATAAAAGCAAATAAAAATAGATCGCGAAGGCAAATATAATAAAGAAGAGACCCGGGGCCGTAGATTTCACTAGTGGCTTCTCTTGAGAAAAAATAGCATACGGTGGGTAAACAAACTACTATTGGGCAATTGATAGAACTTCAAATAATCATGACGATATCCAGGCAATGATCATTATATAGGCATCACGTCCAAGATTAGTAGACCGACTCCTGCCTGCATCTACTACTATTACTCCACACATCGACCGCTATCCAGCATGCATCTAGTGTATTAAGTTCATGGAGAAACGGAGTAATGCAATAAGAACGATGACATGATGTAGACAAGATCCATTCATGTAGAAATATACCCCATCTTGTTATCCTTAATAGCAACGATATGTATGTGTCGGTTCCCCTTCTGTCACTGGGATCAAGCACCGTAAGATCGAACCCATCACAAAGCACCTCTTCCCATGGCAAGAAAAATTGATCTATTTGGCCTAACTAAACCAAATATTCGAAGAAGAAATACGAGGCTATGAGTAATGATGCATAGAAGAGATCAAAAGACTCAAATAGCTTTCATGGATAAAAACATAGATCTGATCATAAACACAAAGTTCATCGGATCCCAACAAACACACCGCAAAAAGAGTTACATCAAATAGATCTCCAAGAGACCGTTGCATTGAGAATCAAAAGAGAGAGAGGAAGCCATCTAGCTACTAACTACGGACCCGTAGGTCTACAATGAATTACGCACGCATCATCGGAGAGGCACCAATGAGGATGATGAACCCCTCAGTGATTGTGTCTAGATTGGATCTGGTGGTTCTGGAACTTGTGGCGGCTGGAATTGATTTTCGTCGACTCCCCTAGGGTTTCTGGAATATTGGGGTATTTATAGGGAAAAGAGGCGGTGCGGGAGGCTACCGCGGTGGGTATACCCCACCTGTGCGCGCCTGGGCCCCCAGGCGCGCCCTGGTAGCTTGTGCCCCCCTCGAGGCACCCCTCTGGTACTTCTTCGGCCCATCTTGTGTCTTCTGATCCAGAAAAAATCCACAAAAAGTTTTGTTGTGTTTCGACTCTGTTTGTTATTGATTTTCTGCGAAGTAAAAAACAAGCAAAAACAACAACTGGCACTTGGCACTATGTCAATAGGCTAGTCCCAAAAAATGATATAAAGTTGCTATAAAATGATTATAAAACATCCAAGAATGATAATATAACAGCATGGAACAATCAAAAATTATAGATACGTTGGAGACGTATCAGAGGACAACGTATCAATCAATCTCCAATGGCTAATGAGCCATGGGGCTCCCGCCACCAGAGATCATCACCAGCTCCGGATAAAAGGGATGCTGGCTCGGGTTATAGTCCTCCTATTTCCTCACCTTCCCCTCCTGGTTGTACCTTGCGAGCCTGTGGTGGGAGGAGATGTTGGTGAAGTTCTCTGGATGATTGAGGTCAGACTCAGAGAATGCATTGGCCTTCTTGTACGGGGCAGTATGGTCCATGGCATAGAGGTCGTACACCTCAGGCACCTCCGTGTTATTGTGTCGCGCCTAAAAGAGAGGAACAAAGTATTAGTAAGGGCTAAAGCTAGCATGAATAATGAATTGCATGAATCATGAAGCAAACCACATACCCAGTTCCACCCGAACTGATATAAGTTGGCGCTGCCTTGATGGTGTGGCACGCCAACCATTTGGGCACACCGGTCCTTGGCATTATCGTGGACGGCTCGGCAGCGGCCTGTGCACCACTCATCCACCAACGCCTCCCAACATTCCATCTTATCCGCACACCATCTCGGGGGCACCTAAGTTAGTAAAGAGAAAATTTGAGCGTTACGCCTACGAATCAAATCAAGGGAACTAAGTACAATGCCTTAAGAATAGGTAATTACCTTCATGTACTAATCCTTCGTCAGAAACTTAGACCGCACGACGGCTTGTCCTTCTTAATACCATGCTTGGCGTAGTAGTCTCAAACAGCCTGCGACCGAGCCTCGTGCCTTAAGTTTTGTAGTAGGCGCTTGCACTCGTTATCGATAACCTTTGCCGCCTCCTCCTCGTATCCCTCCTCACACCTGTAGAAGTTCTGCAATCAAACGAGACAACACTGATTAGTATAATAACTAGCTATTGTTAATTTTTAATTATGTAAAGGAGAAATTACCCAAAAGGTTCTAAACACCATCTCGGCCCTCGTGTGGCAAAAGACACCATCGATCATCTGCTCCGGCGGGGCCTGGGCAGCCAAGTAGTGCTCCCAGCTCAATCCTAGCTATGGAAGCTGACCCTCACCGGGCAATGTGACAAACCCCAGGAAATTTTGCCAGCAAATCACACCAAGGACGTTGTTGGGCCTGCGGACTTCCCTGGCTTGTACCCAACCCCTGCAGTATGACAAGGCTAACGCATTAGATATTTGAAGAAATGTGAAGGCAAAAGGAACAAAAAGATTAAATGCACTTACTTCTCCCCATCAGGCCTAATCACCGGCCTTTGCTCGCGGGTCGCCGGCAAGGTAGGGAGTCATGTACCACCATGCTGGTACACGGTGGGCCCCTTAACAACCTTGCCCTCACTATCAGTAAACTCATCCCCGCCACCATCAGCATGGCCACTCGGCCCCTCAGGCAGATCCAGCCAGGTACCCCATCCGGACGTCTCCTGGGACGTAGCCTGGTCCGGAGTCTCGTGGGTCGAAGCCTCTGGGAACTGAGCCTTGTGGGCTGAGGGCCCATCCACCTGAGGCTTGTGGTTCGGAGTCCCCATAGCCTCCACCTCAGACGGGTCTACCCTCTAGCAGTCTTGTGCTCGGGTGAATCAGTTGGGGGTGGCGGCGAGCAAGGCGTAGTAGCCTGCCTACCTCTCCCGCGGCCACATCCTCCCTGACCTCCTCTCTTATTCCCTCCCCGACCTCCTCTCCCGGTGGGCAATGATGTCGACAAAGAAGCGCCCGCCGGTCGTGTCCCCATACTGTCTATCAATGCTCTCTGGAGATGTAGGGGTGGACCGGGGCAGCATGTGGGTCGGGCGGCTGGCCGGGGCGGCGTGGTGTCGGGACCGGCTGGTGGCGGGGGTCAGGGCAGCAGGGGCGGTGGGTGTCGGGGGCGACGGCCGGGTGCGGTGGTGGGGGGTCGGGCGATGGGGCAACAGGGCGGTTGGGCGGCCGCAGCGACGGGCGGGGGTGGTGGGGCGTCGAGTGGTTGGCCTGGGCGGCGCGACCTCGTGGCCGGTGGGTGGAGGGCTGGGGTGGTGGGGGTTGGGGGCGGCGGTCCGGTGCGGTGGTGGGGGGTCAGGTGAGAGAGAGATAGAGGGGGCAGGACGGCCGTTAGCTAACGTTTATTGTACTATCTTTGTCGTCCGTCCGCTAGCTGACGCCAAAATGTCTTTGCCATTTGCTTTTGTCATTCTTTGCCGTCAGCTAGCGGATGTCCAAGAGTGTACTACCCACCCTTCTCTTTGCCGTCTGCTTTTGGTGTCTTTGCCGTCAGCTAGCTGACGGCAAAGACTGGACTGACGGCAAAGATAATATTTTCCATCAATCCTCTCTTTGTCGTCTGCTTCAGGACAGCAGACGGCAAGGATAGTCTTTGTCGACAGCTAGTAGAGGGCAAAGAGGCGACTGATGGCAAATGATCTATTTCATGTAGTGCCTATAGAAACCAGCATGACCAAGGAAACTACGAATACCTTTAATGTCTTTTGGACATGGCATTTTCTCAATTGCATCAACTTTAGCTTTATCCACCTCAATACCCCGCTGAAAATTTTTATGCCCCAAGACAATACCTTCATTCACCATAAAGTGGCACTTCTCCCAATTCAAGATAAGATTAGTTTGTTCACATCTCTGCAAAACTCGATCAAGGTTGCTTAAGCAATCATCAAAAGAAGTTTCGTAACGGAGTCATCCATGAAAACCTCAACAATCTTTTCACAAAAGTCATAGAATATAGCAGTCATACATCTTTGAAAGGTAGCAGGTTCATTACATAAACCAAAGGGCAGCGTCTATAAGCATAAGTTCCAAAAGGGCAAGTAAAGGTGGTTTTCTCTTGATCAGGTTGTGAAAGAGGTATTTGAGAGAAACCAGAATATCCATCAAGAAAACAAAAGTGTGTGTGCTTTGACAATCTTTCTAGCATTTGATCATTGAAAGGCAGAGGGTAATGATCCTTTCTAGTAGCTTTGTTTAATTTTATGAAATCAATTACCATTCTATAGCCAGTCACCATTATTTGTGGGATAAGTTAATTTTTATCATTAGGAACAACAGTAATACCTCCTTTCTTAGGGACACAGTGAACATGACTTACCCATCTACTATCAGCTATGGGATAGATTATACCTACTTCCAGAAGTTTTAGTATTTCAGTTCTTACCACTTCTTTCATCTTAGGATTCAAACATCGTTGGTGATCAACAACGGGTTTAGCATCGGGCTCCATATTTATCTTGTGTTGACAGAGAGTGGGACTAATACCCTTAATATCATCAAGAGTATATCCAATAGCAGCACGGTGCTTCGTTGGAATTTTTAATAATCTCTCTTCTTCGTGTTCTAAAAGGTTAGCACTAATAATAACAGGATATATATTTTCTCATCAAGATAAGCATCTTTCAGAGTGTCACGCAATTGCTTTATTCAAACACAGGATCACCTTTAGGTGGAGGAGGACCTCCTAGAGTTTCAATAGGAAAATTGTGTTTATGGATAGGTTGTTGTTCAAAGAATATTTTACCTATTTCATTTCTTTCACAAAAGTGCATATCATTTTCATGGTCTAGCAAATATTGCTCAAGTGGATCAGTAGGAGGTACGGCAATAAAAGCAAGACCAATTATTTCATCCTTACTAGGTAATTCTTTATCATGAGGTTGTCTACGAAACTTAGAGAAATTAAACTCATGAGACACATCACCAAAATTGACACTGACTGTTTCTTTATGGCAATCGATCTTAGCATTGACAGTGTTCAAGAAAGGTCTAGCAAAAATTATGGGACAAAAATCATCTTGTGGGCAACCAAGAACTAGAAAATCAGTAGGATATTTTATTTCCCCACACAAGACTTCAACATAAATCCGGGCATGGGCAGCCCGGCCCAAAAAACCCGGGCCAGACTCGGGCTTTGTTTTGCAGCCCGAAAGATAGTTCGGACCGGGCTCGGGCTTCAATTTTTCTATATTTCGGGCCGGGCTTTTGGGCTTCGGGCCAGCCTTGCACGTGTGCGTACTAAAAATAGCATTCGGGCCGGCCTTCGGGCTTGATTTTGGGCCGGACTAAGGCTTGAAAACAAGGAGTATTTTGGGCTTCGGGCCGAGCTCGAGCTTGAGAAATGAAGGTCGGGCATTTACAAGCCCGGCCCAAAACCCGGCCCAGTCCGACGTTTGCCCATGTTTACTTTAAGATCTCTAACAATCCCAAGTGGTGTGATGGTATCTCTATTAGTAAGTTTAATAGTGACATCTATGTCTTTTATTTCAGCGGGTGCTATATCATTCATAATTTCTTGGTATAAGGTATAAGGAATAGCACTCACACTAGCACCCTAATCACATAAACCATGATAGAAATGATCATCCATTTTAGTGTCGGGTTTGTTCTTATCTTTAGTGTCGGGTTTGGCAATTCTAGCAGCTTCATCACAGAACTAAATAACATGTTGATACGTCTCCAACGTATCTATAATTTTTGCTTGTTCCATGCTATTATATTATCATTCTTGGATGTTTTACAATAATTTTATAGAAACTTTATATCATTTTTTGGGACTAACCTATTGACATAGTACCCAGTGCCAATTGTTGTTTTTATTTCAAAGAAAAACAGTACCAAACAAAGTCCAAACATAGCGAAACTTTTGGGAGATTTTTTCTGGACCAGAAGACACCTGTTGGGCCAAAGAAGTACCAGAGGGGGCTCCAAGGGGAGCACAACCCACCTGGGCACGCCTGGGGGCCCAGGCGCGCCCTGGTGGGTTGTGCCCACCTCAGTCGCCTCCCGCACCGTCTCTTTGCTCTATAAATACCCTGAAAATCCAAAAACCCTATGGGAGTCGACGAAACACAATTCCAGCCGCTGCAAGTTCCAGAACCACCAGATCCAATCTAGACACCATCACGGAGGGGTTCATCATCCTCATTGGTGCTTCTCCGATGATGCGTGAGTTGTTCATTGTAGACCTACGGGTCTGTAGGTAGCAACTAGATGGCTTCCTCTTTGATTCTCAATACAATGGTCTCTTGGAGATCTATTCGATGTAATTCTTTTTGCGGTGTGTTTGTTGGGATCCGATGAACTTTGAGTTTATGATCAGATCTATTTTATCCATGAAAGTTATTTGAGTTTTGATCTCTTATATGCATGATTACTTATAGCCTCATATTTCTTCTTCGAATCTTTGGTTTAGTTAGGCCGACTAGATCGATTTTTCTTGCCATGGGAAGAGGTGCTTTGTGATGGGTTCGGTAGTGCGGTGTTCTTTCCCAGTGGCAGAAGGGGCAGCAAGACACGTATTGATCGTTGCCATTAAGGATAACAAGATGGGGTCTATTCCTACATGAATAGATCTTGTCTACATCATGTCATCGTTCTTATTGCATTACTCCATTTTTTCATGAACTTAATACACTAGACGCATGCTGGATAGCGGTCGATATATGGAGTAATAGTAGTAGATGCAGGCAAGAGCCGGTCTACTAATCTTGGACGTGATGCCTATATAATGATCATTGCCTGGATATTGTCATAATTATCTGAAGTTCTAGCAATTACCTAACAGTAATTTGTTTACCCGTCGTATGCATTTTTTCTCGAGAGAAGCCACTAGTGAAATCTACGGCCCCCGAGTCTATTCTTTATCATATTAGCTTTATGATCTATTATTTGCCACTTTTATTTTCAGATCTATTATTCCAAAAACCCAAAATACCTTGCTGCAATTTTTTGTTATTTATTTTATTTTGCGTTTCTGCGAAATCTATTTATCCAATCTACTACCAACCAATCTATCTTTTACCCGGGAAGGATTGCCAACCCCTCTTACGCGTCGGGTTGCAAGTATTTGTTCTTTGTGTGCAGGTACCATTTACATAGTGTTGCTTGGTTCTCCTACTAGTTCGATAACCTTGGTCTCATCACTGAGGGAAATACCTACCGTAGCTGTGTTAGATCATCCCTTCCTCTTCAGGGAAAATACTGACGCGGACACGAGCCATCAAGAAAGGATTTCTGGCGCCGTTGCCTCGGAGATATCATTGATATCTATCAGGTTCCTAATCATAAATCTCATCTCCTTGCAATTTACATTATTAGCCATTTGCCTCTCATTTTCATCTCCCCCACTTCACAAAAATTTGCAGTTTTATTCCCTCTTTTCGTTCATCGTTTTTCTTGTCAGATCTGCTTTTGTGTGCAACTTTGTTTGCCACTTTTTCTCATTATGGATAGTTCTTCCTCAATTGTGTGCACCCCCAAGAATGAGGTTCTTAATTTCAAACAAATGGGAGGGGAGAATCTAAAAGATGCTTGGTATAGGATTTGAATGCTCATAATAGATCTGTTCGGAAGCAATCTACCATTGTTCTTCTTCGCTGGCTTTAAGTAGGCATTACTACTTGGTATAGATTCCTCCTTGGTACGATCACTGGTTTAAATTTCTTGATGTGTCCTTCTCTTGATGCTTTTAATGCTGTGGGAAATCTAGTGGGGTTACCACCTCCTATGATTAATGAAACAACTTTAACTCTTGAGCATGTTATGGAAAGGCTAGATGCTATTGAAAAGAAAAGGCTCACTGAAGAAAATATTGAAAAAATAGATAAAAGGATGCACAATCTTGCTAATAGAATTGGGTCAAAATCGGGAGATGCTTCTAAAGTACTAAAATAAAAAGAACCCGCATTCAATGAAAGAATAGAGGAGAGCCCCACTAGAATCGATAAGTTGGAAGAAATTTTCAATAATCTAAGCACGGCTTTTGCTTTCGCTAAAACTATTGAAAAAACTCCCGTAAAAATTGGCAAGATTACTCAAGTCACTAAAAACAAGGGTATTTCTAATAATAACAAAGAACATCTTAAGATGATTAGTATTCACCCTGATTTTGTTGAAGTGATAAAAGGCCCTACTTACAAGAATGAATTTTTCAAACTTGTCCCTAGGAGTATTGTTATTGAAATTTGTATGCTAACTCTGTGAAGAATTCTAAGTGTTTGATTGAGGAGTTAGAAAATAACACTACAAAAAAAGACACATCCGTGACATTTTGGCCCGAACGAAAAAATTATGTTATGCTTATGACACTTCTATGACGATAATTGTGAAAAAAACCCTTTATCATCATAGATGTGGTGGGCTCCTACTTCTATGAAAAAAATCAAGATAGAAAATGGGCTTTTCGTCCTGGGTGGGCTGGAGACGCACCTGCACGACATTCTTTGGGCTGTCCATGACGGAAAAAATCATGATAGAAGCGAGGGCAAGGAACATTTCGGGGAGTTACCGATTACTGTGGGTGTTCGGGGCCAAGCGATGCACGGAGGGATTGCGCATTTCTGTCATACACATACGCGCGTGTGTGTGAGGTGTTGGGCTCTAACTGAACTCAAGTGAGGCATTGATGACCCACAAGTATAGGGGATCTATCGTAGTCCTTTCGATAAGTAAGAGTGTCGAACCCAACGAGGAGCAGAAGGAAATGACAAGTAGTTTTCATTAAGGTATTCTCTGCAAGCACTGAAATTATCGGTAACAGATGGTTTTGTGATAAGGTAATTTGTAACGGGTAACAAGTAACAAAAGTAAACAAGGTGCAGCAAGGTGGCCCAATCCTTTTTGTAACAAAGGACAAGCCTGGACAAACTCTTATATAAAGGATAGCGCTCCCGAGGACACATGGGAATTATCGTCAAGCTAGTTTTCGTCATGCTCATATGATTCGCGTTCGTTACTTTGATAATTTGATATGTGGGTGGACCGGTGCTTGGGTACTGCCCTTCCTTGGAAAAGCACCCCACTTATGATTAACTCCTCTTGCAAGCATCCGCAACTACAAAAGAAGTATTAATGTAAACCTAACCATAGCATGAAACATGTGGATCCAAATCAGCCCCTTACGAAGCAACGCATAAACTAGGGTTTAAGCTTCTGTCACTCTAGCAACCCATCATCTACTTATTAATTCCCAATGCCTTCCCCTAGGCCCAAATAATGGTGAAGTGTCATGTAGTCGACGTTCACATAACACCACTAGAGGAAAGACATCATACATCTCATCAAAATATCGAACGAATACCAAATTCACATGACTACTTATAGCAAGACTTCTCCCATGTCCTCAGGAACAAAAGTAACTACTCACAAATCATATTCATGTTCATAATCAGAGAGGTATTAATATGCATAAAGGATCTGAACATATGATCTTCCACCGAATAAACCAACTAGCATCAACTACAAGGAGTAATAAACACTACTAGCAACCCACAGGTACCAATCTGAGGTTTTGAGACAAAGATCGGATACAAGAGATGAACTAGGGTTTGAGAGGAGATGGTGCTGGTGAAGATGTTGATGGAGATTGAACCCCCTCCCGATGAGAGGATCGATGGTGATGACGATGGTGATGATTTCCCCCTCCCGGAGGGATGTTTCCCCGGTAGAACAGCTCCGCCGGAGCCCTAGATTGGTTTCGCCAGGTTCCGCCTCGAGACGGCGGCGCTTCATCCCGAAAGCTTCCTTCTTATTTTTTTCTAGGGCGAAAGACTTCATATAGCAAAAGATGGGCACCGGAGGCCTGCCAAGGGGCCCACGAGGCAGGGGGCGTGCCCCCCACCCTCGTGGACAGTGGGTGGCCCCCCTCTGGTGCTTTCTTCGCCCAATATTTTTTATATATTCCAAAACTGACTTTCGTGGAGTTTCAAGACTTTTGGAGTTGTGCAGAATAGGTCTCTAATATTTGCTCCTTTTCAAGCCCAGAATTCCAGCTGCTGGCATTCTCCCTCTTCATGTAAACCTTGTAAAATAAGAGAGAAAAGGCATAGGTATTATGACATAATGCATAATAACAGCCCATAATGCAATAAATATCGATATAAAAGCATGATGCAAAATGGACGTATCAACTCCCCCAAGCTTAGACCTCGCTTGTCCTCAAGCGGAAGCCGATAACGAAAAATATGTCCACATGTTTAGAGATAGAGGTGTTGATAAAATAAAATACGGGCATGAGGGCATCATGATCATTCTTATAACAGCAACATATATATATATATATATATATATTGTCATATGATTTCTTATACTAAAGTAAAAATCTATTCACAATGTCAAGTATGAAACAGAAACTTCATTGAAAACTAACAAACTATGATCTCGGTCATTGAAGCAATTGCAATTTATCATAACATCGGAAAGAGTCAATATAAGAGCTTTTCAGCAAGTCCACACACTCAACTATCATTTAGTCTTCCACAATTTCTAACACTCACGCAATACTTATGGGTATGGTGTTTTAATCGGACACAGAGAAAGATAGGGGCTTATAGTGTTGCCTCCCAACCTTTTACCTCAAGGGTAATGTCAACAATAATAGTTTATGCTAACTTACATCCGATTGGATATATATATATATATATATATATATATATATATATCAGGATCTTTCCAATACAATGTGCTTGCCAAAGGATAAAGTGTAAAAAAAGGAAAGGTGAAGATCACCTCGACTCTTGCATGAGACATAAGTCAAAAATAAAAGACAGGCCCTTCGCAGAGGGAAGCAGAGGTTGTCATGTGCTTTTATGGTTGGATGCACAAAATCTTAATGCAAAAGAACATCACTTTATATTGCCACTTGTGATAGGGACCTTTATTATGCAGTCCGTCGCTTTTATTGCTTCCATATCACAAGATCGTATAAAGCTTATTTTCTCCACACTAATAGATCATACATATTTAGAGAGCAATTTTTATTGCATGCAACAATGACAACTTACTTGAAGGATCTTACTCAATCCATGGGTAGATATGGTGGACACTCATGACAAAATTGGGTTTAAGGTTATTCGGAAGCACAAGTAGTATCTCTACTTGGTGCGGAGAATTTGGCTAGCATGAGGGGGAAAGGCAAGCTCAACATGTTGGATGATCCATGACAATATACTTTATTTCGGATATAAGAAAACATAACCCATTACGTTGTCTTCCTTGTCCAACATCAACTTTTTAGCATGTCATATTTTAATGAGTGCTCACAATCATAAAAGATGTCCAAGATAGTATATTTATATGTGAAAACCTCTCTTTCTTTATTACTTCCTATTAATTGCAACGATGAACAAAACTATGTTTGTCAACTCTGAACAACTTTTATTCATCATACTCTTTATTTGTGAAGTCATTACTCTCCATAGGATCAATATCATCTTTTTATTTCTTTTTATTCTTTCCTTTTACTATTATTCCCTCAAGATCATAGCAAGATAACCAAGCCCTCGACTCAAGACTAATCTTATTATATATAGCTCACGGACTCGATTACATAGAAGGATCATAAAGCAAAACTCAAAACCAGATCATACTAAAACTTTATTCTACTAGATCAAGATATTACCAAAAGGATCGAACTAAGAAAAACGGTAAAGATAGAAGTGTGATGGTGATACGATACCGAGGCACCTCCCCCAAGCTTGGCAGTTGCAAAGGGGAGTGCCCATACCCATGTGTTTATGTCTCCTTCTTCGGAGGTGGTGATGATGGAGTTGTTGATGATGGTGTGTCGCACATCGAGCGTAGGAGATCCTCCAACTTGCGGATAATGCCCTTGAGTGCGGTGATATGCTCTTGCAACAAAAGATGTTCACGTGTGAGATACTTATTTTGTATGCAAGCTAGCTCAATCATCTTGAAAGCTTCAATCTAAGTTGGGGTGAGATGATTGTAGTAAGGTTGAGGGAAGCCTTCTTCTTCTACTGTCGGGACTTGCTCCTTTGCGACCTCCTTGATCTTGTCACCTTCCTTGATTTCCCCTCGCTTCGTCTCTATCTTCATTAGCCAAGCATCGTCGCCCACGTTATTGGAGGAGGAGGACGACGTGATGCCTGGCCTTGAAAACTCTGGCAGAAAACAGCTCGGAACGAGAACAAGAGATATTTGCGTGGTACGGTGGTCAAAACCTTTGGGAGATTATATAATGAATTTTCACCGACCAAAATAAGTATCGTGCAAGAAAACGGAGTCCGGAGGGCACACGAGGTGTCCATGAGGCAGGGGCGCCCAGGGGGGTAGGGCGCGCCCTCCACCCTCGTGGATGCCTCATGTCCCTTTCGGACTACTTCTTCTTTTCCTAATTTCTTAAATATTCCAAAACAGAGCAAAATTGCTATTAGAACTGTTTTGGAGTCGGTTTACTTACCGTACCACATACCTATTCCTTCTCGGAGTCTGAAACGTTTTGGAAAGTGTCCCTTATGTACTCCTCCGGAGTTATGGTGTCAATAACATTGGTTTCAACATTTATGGGATTACCTGAGACATAATGTTTGATTCTTTGACCGTTCACCACCTTCGGATTTGTGCCTTCGAAGTTGTTGATTTTTATGGCACCGGAACGATAGACCTCCTCGATAACGTAAGGGCCTTCCCATTTAGAGAGGAGTTTTCCAGCAAAAAATCTTAAACGAGAGTTGTATAGCAAAACATAATCACCTAGATTAAACTCACGGTTTTGTATCCTTTTGTCATGCCATATTTTAACTTTGTCTTTGAATAGTTTGGCATTCTCATAGGCCTGGGTTCTCCACTCATCAAGTGAGCTAATGTCAAATAGTCTCTTCTCACCGGCAAGTTTGAAATCATAATTGAGCTCTTCAATGGCCCAATATGCTTTATGTTCTAATTCGAGAGGTAAGTGGCAAGCTCTTCCATAAACCATTTTATACGGAGACATACCCATAGGATTTTTATATGCAGTTCTATAGGCCCATAATGCATCATCAAGTTTCTTGGACCAATTCTTTCTAGATCTATTAACAGCCTTTTGCAAAATTAATTTAATCTCTCTATTACTCAGTTCTACTTGACCACTAGACTGTGGGTGGTATGGAGATGCAATTCTATGATTAACGTCATACTTAGCAAGCATCTTACGAAAAGCACCATGAATAAAATGTGAACCACCATCACTCATTAAGTATCTAGGGACTCCAAACCTCGGAAAAATAACTTCTTTACGCATCTTAATAGAGGTGTTATGATCAGCACTACTAGTTGGGATAGCTTCTACCCACTTATTAAACGTAATCAACAACAACTAAAATATGTGTATACCCATTAGAGGAAGGAAACGGTCCCATATAACCAAAGCCCCAAACATCAAATGGTTCAATAACAAGTGAATAGTTCATAGGCATTTCTTGATGTCTACTAATATTACCAATTCTTTGACATTCATCACAAGACAAGACAAACTTATGGGCGTCCTTGAAGAGATTAGGCCAATAAAAACCGGATTGCAATACCTTATGTGCAGTTCTATCACCAGCGTGGTGTCCTCCATAAGCCTCGGAGTGACACTTGCGTAGGATCTGTTCCTGTTCATGCTCAGGTACACAACGTCTAATAACGCCATCTACTCCTTCTTTATAAAGGTGTGGGTCATCCCATAAGTAATGTCTTAAATCATAGAAAAACTTTTTCTTTTGCTGGTGTGTGAAACTAGGTGGTATAAATTTAGCAACAATGTAATTAGCATAATCGGCCTACCATGCATGGAGCAGTACGAGAAGCATTTATGACAGCTAATTGTTCATCAGGAAAGCTATCGTCAATAGGTAGTGGGTCATCAAGAACATTCTCTAACCTAGAAAAGTTGTCTGCAACTGGGTTCTCAGCCCCCTTTCTTTCTATACTAGGCAAATCAAATTCTTGTAGTAGGAGAACCCATCTAATAAGTCTAGGTTTAGCATCTTTATTTTCCATAAGATATTTAATAGCAGCATGATCACTGTGAACAGTTACTTTAGAATCAACAATATAAGGTCTGAACTTATCACACGCAAATACAACTGCCAAAAATTCTTTTTCAGTAGTAGCGTAATTTCTCTGGGCACTGTCCAGAGTTTTACTAGCATATTGGATAACATTTAATTTCTTATCAACTCTTTGTCCTAGAACAGCACCTACAGCATAATCACTAGCATCACACATAACTTCAAAGGGTAAATTCCAATCAGGTGGCTGAACAATAGGTGCAGAAATCAAGGCTTTCTTAAGTATTTCAAATGCTTCTACACAATCATCATCAAAGACAAAATGGGCAGCTTTTTGTAAGAGATTAGTCAGAGGCCTAGAAATTTTAGATAAATCTTTAATGAACCTCCTATAAAAACCGGCATGACCAAGGAAACCTCTTATACCTTTGATGTCCTTAGGACACGGCATCTTTTCAATAGCGTCAACTTTAGCTTTATCAACTTCAATAACTCTTTCAGAAATTTTATGCCCCAAGACAATACCTTCATTAACCATAAAGTGGCACTTCTCCCAATTCAAGACAAGATTAGTTTCTTCACATCTCTGCAAGGCTTGATCAAGGTTGCTTAAGCAATCATCAAAAGAAGTTCCATACACGGAGAAATCATCCATGAAAACCTCAACAATATTTTCACAAAAGTCAGAGAATATAGCAGTCATACATCTTTGAAAGGTAGCAGGTGCATCACATAAACCAAAAGGCATACGTCTATAAGGAAAGGTACCGAAAGGGCAAGTAAAAGTGGTCTTATCCTGATCCTCTTTTGACACAGGTATTCGAGAGAAACCAGAATAACCATCTAGAAAGCAAAAATGTGTATGTTTAGATAATCTTTCTAGCATTTGATCAATAAAAGGTAAAGGGTAATGATCTTTTCTAGTAGCTTTATTTAATTTGCGGAAATCAATTACCATTCTATAACATGTAACAATTCTTTGTGGGATCAATTCATCTTTATCATTAGGAATAACAGTAATACCTCCCTTCTTAGGGACACAATGGACAGGACTTACCCACTGACTATCAGCAATGGGATATATTATTCCTGCCTCCAGAAGCTTTAGTATTTCTTTCCTTACCACTTCTTTCATCTTAGGATTTAACCTTCATTGGTGATCAACAACCGGTTTAGTGTCTTTCTCCAATTTTATTTTGTGCTGGCATAGAGTGGGACTAATGCCCTTAAGATCATCAAGAGTATATCCAATAGCAGCACGGTGCTTCTTCAGAGTTTTCAATAATTTCTCTTCTTCCTGCTCTGAAAGGTTAGCACTAATAATAACAGGATATATCTTCTTTTCATCAAGATAAGCATATTTAGGAGTATCAGGTAATGATTTAAGCTCAAACACGGGATCACCCTTGGGTGGAGGAGGATCCCCTAGAGTTTCAACAGGCAAATTGTGTTTCAAAATAGGTCCCTGTTTAAAGAATACTTCATCTATTTTTCTTCTTTCATTCATAAACATATCATTTTCATGGTCTAGTAAATATTGTTCTAAAGGATCATTAGGAGGCACGGCAATAGAAGCAAGACCAATAATTTCATCTTTACTAGGCAATTCTTTATCATGGGGTTGTTTACTAAATTTAGAAAAATTAAAATCATGAGACATATCCCCTAAACCAATAGTAACAACATCCTTTTTGCAATCTATCTTAGCATTAACAGTATTCAAGAAGGGTCTACCAAATATAATGGGACAAAAGTCATCTTGTGGGGAACCAAGAACAAGAAAGTCAGTAGGATATTTAACTTTCCCGCACAAAACTTCAACATCTCTAACAATCCCAACTGGTGAAATATAGTATCTCTATTGGCAAGCTTAATAGTAACATCAATATCTTCGATCTCAGCAGGTGCAATATCATGCATAATTTCTTAGTATAAAGAATGAGGTATTGCACTCGCACTAGCACCCATATCACATAATCCATGATAACAATGATCTCCTATTTTAACAGAAATAACAGGCATGCCTACAGCAGGTCTATGTTTATTTTTAGTATCGGGTCTAGCAATTCTAGCAGCTTCATCACAGAAGTAAATAACATGCCCATCAATATTATCGACCAAGAGATCTTTAACCATAGCAATACTAGGTTCAACTTTAATTTGCTCAGGGGGTGTAAGTGTTCTAGTGTTACTCTTACGAACCACAGTTGAAGCTTTAGCATGATCCTTTATTCTAGCAGGGAAAGGTGGTTTCTCAATATAAGCGGTAGGAACAATAGGATCAACATTATAAGTGATAGTCTTTTCTTCAACTTTAATAGGTTCAACTACCTTTACTTCAATGGGAGGATGATATTTAAACCACTTCTCCTTAGGGAGATCAACATGAGTAGCAAAGGATTCACAGAAAGAAGCTAGTATCTCAGAGTCAAGTGCTAAATTCACGAAAAGCATCGGTATCCATAATAGATTTAACACAATCAAACTTAGGTGTTATACCTCCTTACCTTCGTCGAGTTCCCAATCTTCAGAGTTGCATTTAATTCTTTCCAATAAATCACATTTGAATTCAATAGTCTTCATCATAAAAGGACCAGTACAAGAAGTATCGAGCATGGAGCGATTATTGAGAGAAAGCCGAGCATAAAATTTTTGAATAATAATTTCTCTTGAGAGCTCATGATTGGGGCATGAATATAACATTGACTTAAACCTCCCCCAAGCTTGAGCGATGCTTTCTCCTTCGCGAGGCCAAAAATTATATATATAATTACGATCACGATGAGCCAGATGCATAGGATAAAACTTCTGATGAAATTCCAATTTCAATCGGTTGTAGTTCCATGATCCAATATCAACGCATAGCCTAAACCATGTCAATGCCTTTCCCTTCAAATATAAAGGGAAGACCTGCTTCTTGATAACATCCTCGGGCATACCTGCAAGCTTAAATAATCCACAAACTTCATCCACATAGATTGGGTGCAAATCGGGATGCAATGTTCCATCTCCTGTAAAAGGATTAGCTAGCAGTTTATCTATCATACCCGAAGGAATTTCAAAGTAAACATTTTTAGGAGGTTCAGTAGGTTGAGGAGCAACTCTTTGCTCTACTGGTCGGGGTGAAGATACCCCGAACAAGCCCTTCAAAGGCGCTTCACTCCCCGGCAACGGCGCCAGAAAAGTGTCTTGATGACCCACAAGTATAGGGGATCTATCATAGTCCTTTCGATAAGTAAGAGTGTCGAACCCAACGAGGAGCAGAAGGAAATGACAAGTAGTTTTCATTAAGGTATTCTCTGCAAGCACTGAAATTATCGGTAACAGATGGTTTTGTGATAAGGTAATTTGTAACGGGTAACAAGTAACAAAAGTAAACAAGGTGCAGCAAGGTGGCTCAATCCTTTTTGTAGCAAAGGACAAGCTTGGACAAACTCTAATATAAAGGAAATCGCTCCAGAGGACACATGGGAATTATCGTCAAGCTAGTTTTCATCATGCTCATATGATTCGCGTTCGTTACTTTGATAATTTGATATGTGGGTGGACCGGTGCTTGGGTAATTCCCTTCCTTGGACAAGCATCCCACTTATGATTAACCCCTCTTGCAAGCATCCGCAACTACAAAAGAAGTATTAAGGTAAACCTAACCATAGCATGAAACATGTGGATCCAAATCAGCCCCTTATGAAGCAGCGCATAAACAGGGGATTAAGCTTTTGTCACTCTAGCAACCCATCATCTACTTATTACTTACCAATGCCTTCCCCTAGGCCCAAATAATGGTGAAGTGTCATGTAGTCGACGTTCACATAACACCACTAGAGGAAAGACATCATACATCTCATCAAAATATCGAACGAATACCAAATTCACATGACTACTTATAGCAAGACTTCTCCCATGTCCTCAGGAACAAAAGTAACTACTCACAAATCATATTCATGTTCATAATCAGAGAGGCATTAATATGCATAAAGGATCTGAACATATGATCTTCCACCGAATAAACCAACTAGCATCAACTACAAGGAGTAATCAACACTACTAGCAACCCACAGGTACCAATCTGAGGTTTTGAGACAAAGATCGGATACAAGAGATGAACTAGGGTTTGAGAGGAGATGGTGCTGGTGAAGACGTTGATGGAGATTGAACCACCTCCCGATGAGAGGATCGATGGTGATGACGATGGTGATGATTTCCCCCTCCCAGAGGGATGTTTCCCCGGCAGAACAGCTCCGCCGGAGCCCTAGATTGGTTTCGCCAGGTTCTGCCTCGAGACGGCGGCGCTTCGTCCCGAAAGCTTCCTTCTTATTTTTTTCTAGGGCGAAAGACTTCATATAGCAAAAGATGGGCACCGGAGGCCTGCCAGGGGGCCCACGAGGCAGGGGTAGGGCGCGCCCCCCACCCTCGTGGACGGTGGGTGGCCCCCTCTGGTGCTTTCTTCGCCCAATATTTTTTTTATTCCAAAACTGACTTTCCTGGAGTTTCAGGACTTTTGGAGTTGTGCAGAATAGGTCTCTAATATTTTCTCCTTTTCCAGCCCAGAATTCCAGCTACCGGCATTCTCCCTCTTCATGTAAACCTTATAAAATAAGAGAGAAAGGGCATAAGTATTTTGGCATAATGCATAATAACAGCCCATAATGCAATAAATATTGATATAAAAGCATGATGCAAAATGGACGTATTAGGCATTCTCTTACTGAACCCGAGCGATTGCACTGGCTACGTTACTGAAGCCGGAGCGATCGACCCTTGGCTGTTAATGGAACCCGAGCGATTCGTTCATTACTGCTGCTAACTGAAGCCAGTCGAACTTGCTGCCTCTTGATGAACTGTGACCGTTGTTGGGGGTTGGATGAACAGTTCCCGGTGGGGGTTGGATGAACAGGACCCCGTGGTAGTTGTAGGCCGTTGCCGCTGGATGAACATGACCCCGATCGAGAGGAGGCCGCCACACCTGAACCGGTTGGGGGTGGATGAACAGGTCCCCGTGGAGGGCTGGTTGAACAGTAGCCGGTGGAGGGTGGAATGAACAAGACCCAGTGGATGGCTGGTTGAACAGTAGTGGGTTGAGGGCTGGTTGAACAGTAGTCGGTGTAGGCTGGATGAACAGGACCCCGTGGATGAACAGTAGCTCGTGGAGGTTGGAGGAAGTCAACGGTGGATGAACAGTAGCAGGTGGAGGCAGGAGGAAGTCGACGGTGGACGAACAGTAGCCCGTGGAGGCTGGAGCGAGGAAGTATACGGTGCATGAATAGTAAGCCGTGGAGTCCCGTTTTGCGGTATGCCACAGCCCTCCCGATGAACAGGGCCCCGTTTCGACCGTAGGCGCTCCAACACAAGTTCGTTTCCTCCATTTTGCAGTACGCCACACCCCTCCCGATCAACAGCACTCCGTTTCGACCATACGAGCTTGAACACAAGTCCGTTTCCTCCGTTTTGTTGTACGCCAGACCCCTCCCGATGAACAGGATCCCGTTTCGACCGTAGCCGGTCGAACAGAAGGCCGTTTCCTCTGTTCTACGGTACGCCAGACCCTATTCCGGCTGTTCCGTCCAAGCCAGTTGGCTCCCGTTGAACACGACGCATTTCGACCCAGTCTGTTGCCTCCCGATGAACAGGACGTTGTTTCTCCGTTCTGTCCCAGCTGGCTGGCTACCGATGAATAGGACGTTGTTGCTGCCATCTGTTGCCTCTCCATGTACACGTGCTCTGGCCATACGTATGCGCGAGTAGCTAGGCGTTCGAGACCCCGCTCGTATGTGCGTATGTGGTCGTATTTTTGGCATCTGGTTGTACGTATGTGTACACGGTTTAGACTGGACTGCCTGAACTGTTACGTCGGGGGCTCAACTACTACACGTGCCGCTGCTTGCTCGGCTATGGTTCATTGTTGCAGAGAGACCGATCGACCAGTATGTACATACATGTTCGCGACCAGACAGAGAACTCTACGTACGCTTCGACCGGGTGGGTCCCAGCTGTCAGGGAGGATAAGGAAGCACTTCCTTGCGTGTGAAGATATAGCTGGTGGGTCCCAGCTTTCAGGGGGAAGAATCATTTTTTTACTCGTAATATGGACGCATTTCCTTGCGTGCGAAGATGTAGCTGGTGGGTCCATTTGTCAGCCTCACCGCGTAGAGTCCTCTTCCAATGGCTGTCGTTCGTTGACCACGTTGACCACGCTGCGCGGATAGCACCCAGGCGGTGCACGACGGCGAGGCCTAGGAAGGGAAGAACACGGAGCCAGGGAAGACGAGGCAGGTGGATGCCCACGCGGAGGGGAGTACGAGGGTTCACTGGTTCGGCTGCGGTGTGAGGCTGTCATCGCCGGAGAATAACAGGAGGTGTTGGTGAGTAGAGGAATGGCCTGGACGGCGATGGGAGTAGGGTGGGCCAGTGAGTCCTGCGCGGTAACACAGCCGGCCATGGGAGGCGGTAGCTGGCAGTACCGCTGGCGGTGGTTTGGGCGGCTGAAGCAAGAATATCCGAGATTGAACAAGAAGCACGACATCCATTGGATGGACATCCAACGGCCACTGCTGCTAGAACCGTGTGTTGACTATAAGTTGACAAAGCCTTGTGTACGCGTCAACTTAGTAGGACCACAAGTGTGTGGCAGAGAAGATATAGCCCATTTGCGATTTGTAAGAATGTACAGCCCATTTTTGAATTCTAATGGAATTTACTACAGCCCATTTAGAGTTTATTAAAATTACAGCCCATTTTCTAGCTAGGACAACGATTAATAATTTCAACCAACCTCTTAAAACAGAATTCAATAAAATTTCCCACATTTTGATGGGATCCGAAATCATATTGGTTTCCGATCTACTATTTTGCAATCTTTTACTTTCAGATCTATAAACCAAAAAAACCCAAAAATATTTTATCTTTTTGTTTAGTTTTATTTATCTATCTCTATCAGATCTCACTTTTGCAAGTGACCGTGAAGGGATTGACAACCCCTTTATCGCGTTGGGTGCAAGTGTTTGATTGTTTGTGCAGGTATTGGTGATTTGCGCGTTCTTCTCCTACTGGATTAATACCTTGGTTCTTAACTGAGGGAAATACTTATCTCTACTTCGCTGCATCACCCTTTCCTCTTCAAGGGAAAAACCAACGCAAGCTCAAGAAGTAGCAGCAGGCCGACGCCGCCTACAACCACCATGTCCTCCAGGAGCACCTGCAGGCGGAGGAGCAGATCGCCGCGGAGCGGGCGGAGCAAGAGGCACTGCTCGAGTCGTACCGCTCCACCCGCGAGAGTCGCCTCGCGTGCTGGCGGTACCGCATGCGGGTGGCGGAGGTTGCAGCCGCCTACAAAGAGGGCGATGAAGCGGGCGAGTCGTTGTTTGGCAAGACCGACGACGAGGCGCAGGACAATGCCGCCTCCACCAAGGCCCCACCTCAACGGCACCGAGACGGTGGACTTCGCCGGCTTCAGCGAGGCCCTGCTCCGCCGAGGCCCCGCCCCGCCAACAATGATGCAGAGGACATCACCGGCTCCGCCGAGGCCCCGCCCCGCCAGCACCGAGGCGGAGGACTTCGCCGGCTTCGGAAGGCCCTGCTCCGCCGAGGCCTCGCCCGCCAACAACGAGGCAGAGGACATCGCCGGCTCCGCAGAGGCCCCGCCCTATCGACAACGAGGGGGAGGATTTCCCCCGCTCCGCCGAGGCGTCGCCCCACCGACAATGAGACAGAGGACATCGTCAGCTCCGTCGAGGCCCCGCCCCGCTGCCAACGAGGCCGCGCCACACAGAAAACGAGGAAGAGTATAACACGGTAGGTCGCAGCCGCTCGAGTCCAAGTAAGGCCACCGCTGCTACCCTTCGGTTGAAGCCAAGCTTGGCAGGTTGAACATTGATGGCCGATTAGCTTCTTGGCGGCGACGTGGAGTCCGAGAGCTGTGCTGGAGAAGAAGCTTCTGTTCGGCTCTGCCGGACACAGGAAATGGGCGCTGGAGATCATAGATTAGGTTAATTAATTATACCTCCAGCACACCCCTTTTTAGTTGAAGAATGTATGGAATGTAATGAAATCCGGCATGTTCATATGAAATCCGGCCGTGTATGAACGAATTTAGTTCGATTAGTTCGATTTCTTGTATCACTGGCATTGGATGAACATGCAAAACAATACATACTAGCATTATCCCCAGGGTGATCACCTCGTTTGCAGCAGTTTCACACGTACTCCCTCCGATCCTTTTTAGTCTGCATATAGGTTTTATCTGAAGTCAAAGTATCTCTACTTTGACCAATCTTATAGAAAAAAGTGTCAACATTCACAATGCAAAATCAACAGTTTTAGATTCATTATGAAATTTAATTTCATAGTATATAGTATATTTGGTATTGTAGATGTTGACATTTTCTAATATATATTTGGTCAAACTTTGACTTGAAAGAAATCTAATATGCGAAGTAAAAAGGAACAGAGGGAGTATAAAAAGTTTGAGCAGATTTTTAGCGTGCCTGTACATTGCAATCAAACTCACAGGCCTAGCAATTCATAGAGAACATTCAAAACAATCGATGATTATGCATCTTAGCGATTCACATGTCAGAGCCAATATTTACTTCACAACTAAAGAATAAAGAAAAATTGATCGATGTTGCTGACAGCAAAGGGCGTCCCATTCGAAAATATCAAATGCATGTCTTGTTGCTAACATCAATAAGCAAAATTTGACAAGGTTGTCCCATTCCAAAATATCAAATGCGTATCTTTTTGTGTACATCAATGAGCAAACTTTGACCAGGTTTTCCCATTCCAAAATATCAAATGCCTACGATTGTGGAATGGGCGGGGTTTGCGATCGGTTCGGACATTGACATGGCACCTCGTGCTAAATTAACCAGCTGTTCTTTTTGTGCACTTCCACCAAAATCAACCAAATTCACGTGTAGCTTGTATGATTTTGCCTTTATATGTTGCAACGCCTTGAACATATCGACACCTCCTTTCTTGTATCTAATTTTGTGGCTGGAGGTGGCAATGAATGATTCGAGAATATTCGATGTATTGTGCATGATGAAGTATAATGGGCAGGAACCATCAGAACATTTTGTGCAGTTCCCATTGAAATCAAGCAGAGCACCCCTGTTTGCGTAAATACAAAAAAAGTGATTAGTAAAGCAAACTGTATTATGAATTCACAGTTTACACAGGCACCAACATGGTCTATGCAGAGCACACATTTAAAATATGGAACTCACCAGAAAGAATCCTAGAACAACATTGTACTTGCCCATCACAGCAAAAAAGATGGAAATATGTGAGTCCTTCTGAGCTGAAGTTAGCTTGGTCTTGTGGGGAGTAACGTAACCATCCTTCAATTGCTCCTTCTGATGAGAAGATGACTGGGCTTCTTCATCCTGGCATAATCGGAACTAGGCACTTCACGTACTCCATATTCTTCTTCAGAGGAGGAGGATCCAGTTGTGCAAACACAAGAGAACAACTAAATGCTAGCATCCCTGTTTGCTCGAAAAAAAGGAAAGGAAATATTTAAAACAACCATTACATTAACAAAGGGAGCAACTGATGAAATGTATAGTCACAAAGAGATGCATCCTCATTGTCCTCATAGGAAATGATATGATACCAAACACAGCAGCTCAACTTGAACTGTATTATTACTCAATTTTATCAGTGGCTATAACGGTGGCAAGCTAAGCCGGTGCATCAATTTATTAGCAGCCTTAGATTAACATGCGAAACAATACCACTTTCTCATGACAGTAGCTAAACAGTAGAACAACACCAATAGAGATGACAAAGCTCAATCATATGGATGAAATCCGTGGGCCGGTACCAACCTTTGTCATGAGGCTTTTGTTTAGAGCATGCAGATGAAGCATTTTTTCGGAACCATCCTTTATTATCTATTGTGGTTGCCATGCTTACTATAAACTCCTCGATTAGTTTAATGTTTCCAACATCTTCTTGTGCAGTTCCACTAAAATATATGTTATCTTCAAACAAGATCCCTGTTTGCACAAGTAGAGATAATTACATATTACATTAAGAGTGGCATCAAATCACAGTGGAAAAACAATTGCTCGTTCCAGCCATAGCAATAAATTAAGATGCAAAACTATATCATTACTTCTGTCATCACAGTTCCAGTGCTTCATTACAGCATCGGGAGTTGATTTTTGTTCTTCTTCCGCTTGTTCTTCCCCTTCATCACTTGGTTCAATAACAGATAAGCTTCGCCTTCAATGTAAGATTTGGCATGTCAATTAGGGAGCACAAGTATAACACTAAACAACAACATTACTTTTCTGCCGACAATAGCAAAATACAGGCCAACAGTTGTGAAATATCATTTTCTTACCTCAATGGGATATTACGGTGCACATACAGATTGGAAGTCTGGTCTCCTTTTGTGCAGTTCACTAAAATCAAGCAACATTACCGTATAAGTAGCACAACATATGAAAGCACACTATACAATCATGTGGAAGAAGGACATTACTGACCTCTCATGACGCCGAACTCAAACAACTCATAAGAAGAAGATCTAAAACAAATTTGCCAACACATATATGAAGTCAGATCTCCACTTGTGCAGTTCCACTAAGATCAAGCAATCAAGCAACGTTGTCGGTGTGAAATTTTGGTTGAACTGCACAAAACACTCTTAAAGCAAAAGTGTTTTGTGCAGTGCAAAAAAAGGTCGCAATAGCAACGAGGTGAAGTAGATAACCCTGTTTGCACATAGGTGCAATGGAAACAATTACTGGTCAATAACGGTGGATGACACAGAAGCCCACAAAAAGAAGCATCTTACTTATCTAAATGGGAAAGAAAGCAAGACAGTAGCATTTGTCAAACAGTGGCGCTGATTCATATTAACAGAGAGATTATACTAACAATAAAATTCGTTAAGCATATAATTTGCTTTTAACTGTGGCATTGCTTCAATTTTCAGCGACATTATTAGATTAACAACAGCTAAAGACAAGAACTTCGTTTGTGACAGTAGGTTCCTTAATCATATTGATAAAGCTAGGGCAAATACTTATCATCTTAAGATATTCGTTTCCTTTACTAGATGATCCACCCTTATTTTAAGGACATAAATAAACTTAGTAGTTTTATTAGGACCAAATTTTGGAGTAGTTTTGACAGAAGCAAAAGCGGAACCTGATGTCTACTACGCAACCTTCTTCTTGTAGACTCGTGTTGGGCCTCCAAGCGTAGAGTTTTGTAGGACAGTAGCAATTTTCCCTCAAGTGGATGACCTAAGGTTTATCAATCCGTGGGAGGCGTAGGATGAAGATGGTCTCTCTCAAACAACCCTGCAACCAAATAACAAAGAGTCTCTTGTGTCCCCAACACACCCAATACAATGGTAAATTGTATAGGTGCACTAGTTCGGCGAAGAGATGGTGATACAAGTGTAATATGGATAGTAGATATAGGTTTTTGTAATCTGAAAATATAAAAATAGCAAGGTAACTAGTAACAAAGTGAGAAAAAATGGTATTGCAATGCTTGGAAACATGGCCTATGGTTCATATTTTCACTAGTGCAAGTTCTCTCAACAATGATAACATAATTAAATCATATGGCAATCCCTCAACGTGCGACAAAGAGTCACTGCAAAGTTCCTATCGCGGAGAACATAAGATGAAATTTCTTGTAGGGTACTAAACCACCTCATAGTTATTCTTTCCGATCAATCCATTGAGCTATTCCTATAAGTGTCACAAACAGCCGTAGCGTTCATAGTAAAATAACACCAATGACACAAATCAATCAACCCTAATGTCACCTAGATACTCCAATCTCACCACAAGTATCCATTGGTCAATTATACGGTATGCATCAAACAACTTCATATTCATAATATTCAATCCAACATGAAGAACCTCAAAGAGTGCCCCAAGATTCCTACCGTAGAAACAAGGACGAAAACATGCATCAAACCCTATGCATAGATTACCCCAATGTCACCTTGGGAATCCATGAGTTGAGTGCCAAAACATACATCAAGTGAATCAATAGAACACCCCCATTGTCACCACGGGTATTCCACGCAAGACATACATCAAGTATTCTCAAATCCATAATAGTATTCAATCCGATAATAGTGAAACCTCAAAGGTAAAACTCAATTCATCACAAGAAGGTAGAGGGGGAGAAACACCATATAATCCAACTATAATAACAAAGCTCGCGGTACATCAAGACCGTGCCAAATCAAGAACACGAGAGAGAGAGAGAGAGAGAGAGAGAGAGAGAGAGAGAGAGAGAGAGATCAAACACATAGCTACTGGTACATACCCTCAGCCCGAGGGTGAACTACTCCCTCTTCATCATGGAGACCGCCGGGATGATGAAGATGGCCACCGGTGATGGTTTCCCCCTCCGGTAGGGTGCCGGAACGGCCTCCCGATTGGTTTTTCGTGGCTACGGAGGCTTGCAGCGGCAGAACTCCCGATCTAGGTTTCTTTTCGAGGGTTCTATATTTATAGGAATTTTTGGCGTCAGAAAGAAGTCAGGGGGGTTCCCGAGGAGCCCACAAGCCAGGGGGTGCCCCTAGGCTTGTGGTTGCCTCGGGAGTCTTCTGGCCCAACTCCGATGCTCCGTGGGTCTCTACAACTCCATAAAAAATCACCGTAAATTTTCAGCTCGTTTGGACTCCGTTTGATATTTCTTTTTTGTAAAACTCAAAAACAAGGAAAAAAACAGAAACTGGCACTGGGCTCTAGCTTAATAGATTAGTCCCAAAAATAATATAAAATAGCATATTTATGCATATAAAACATCCAAAACAGATAATATAATAGCATGGAACAATCAAAAATTATAGATACGCTGGAGATGTATCCAGCATCCCCAAGCTTAATTCCTGCTCGTCCTCAAGTAGGTAAATGATAAAAAACAGAATTTTTGATGTGGAATGCTACCTAACATATTTATCCATGTAATCTTCTTTATTGTAGCACGAATATTCAGATCCATAAGATCCAAAATAAAATATTAATATTGACATAAAAACAATTGTACTTCAAGCATACCAATAAAGCAATCGTGTCTTCTCAAAATATCATGGCCAAAGAAAGTTATCCCTACAAAATCATATAGTCTGGCTATGCTCCATCTTGATCACATAAAGTATTTCATCATGCATAACCCCGATGACAAGCCAAGCAATTGTTTCATACTTTTAATGTTCTCAAGCCTTTTCAACTTTCACGCAATACATGAGCATGAGCCATGGATATAGCACTATAGGTGGAATAGAGTATGGTGGAGGTTGTGAGGACAAGACAAAAAAGGAGAAAGTATCACATCAACTAGGAAAATTAATGGGCCATGGAGATGCCCATCAATTGATATCGATGCAAGTGAGTAGGGATTGCCATGCAACGGATGCACTAGAGCTATAAGTGTATTGAATCTCAAAAAGAAACTAAGGGGGTGTGCATCCAACTCGCTTGCTCACGAAGACCTAGGGCAATTTGAGGAAGCCCATCATTGCAATATACAAGCCAAGTTCTATAATGAAAATTTCCCACTAGTATATGAAACTGACATCATCGGAGACTCTCTATCATGAAGATCATGGTGCTACTTTGAAGCACAAGTGTGGTAAAAGGATAGTAACTTTGTCCCTTCTCTCTTTTTATCCCTTTTTTATTTTGGGCTCTTTGGCCTCTTTTTTTTATTTTTTTTGTTTGGGCTCTTTGGCCTCTTTTTTCGTCCGGATCCTCATCCCAACTTCTGAGGGAATCATAGTCTCCATCATCCTTTTCCTCACATGGGACAATGCTCTAATAATGATGAAAATCACACTTTTATTTACTTACAACTCAAGAATTACAACTCGATACTAGAACAAAGATATGGCTCTATATGAATGCCTCCGGCTGTGTACTAGGATGTGCAATGATCAGGAGTGACATGTATAAAAAATATGAACGGTGGCCTTGCCACAAATACTATGCCAACTACCTGATCATGCAAAGCAATATGACAATGATGGTGTGTGTCATAATAAACGGAATGGTGGAAGTTTGATGGAAATATATCTCGGAATGGCTATGGAAATTCCATAATAGGTAGGTATGGTGGCTGTTTTGAGGAATAGTATATGGTGGGTTTAATGCACCGGCGAAAGTTGTGCGGTACTAGAGAGGCTAGCAATGGTGGAAGGGTGAGAGTGCGTATAATCCATGGACTCAACATTAGTCATAAAGAACTCACATACTTATTGCAAAAATTTATTAGCTATCGAAACAAAGTACTACACGCATGCTCCTAGGGGGATAGATTGGTAGGAAAAGACCATCGCTCGTCCCCGACCGCCACTCATAAGGAAGACAATCAAAAAATAAATCATGCTCCGACTTCATCACATAACGGTTCACCATACGTGCATGCTATGGGAATCACAAACTTTAACACAAGTATTTCTACCAATGCACAATTACTCACTAGCATGACTCTAATATCACCATATTTATATCTCAAAACAATATGCAAGGAATCAAACTTCTCACAGTATTCAATGCTCTTTATATTAGGACTAAATTCATAACCTAAGCAAATTACCATGCTGTTTAAATACTCTCAAAATAATATAAGTGAAGCATGAGAGTTCATCAATTTCTTCAAAATAAAACCACCGCCGTGCTTGAAGCACTAGAGCAACTACCCAGCTCAAAAGATATAAGTGGAGCACATAGGGTATTCTAATAAATTAACGATTAATGTGTGTCCCTCTCAAAAGTTGTGTACAGCAAGGAAGATTGTGGAAAACTAAAAAAGCAAAAAATTATATCATACAAGATGCTCCAAGAAAAATACATATCATGTGGTGAATAAAAATATAGCCTCAAGTAAATTTACCGATGGATTGAAGACGAAAGAGGGGATGCCATCCGGGGCATCCCCAAGCTTAGATGCTTGGTTGTCCTTGAATATTACCTTGGGTTTCCTTGGGCATCCCCAAGCTTAGGCTCTTGCCACTCCTTATTCCATAGTCCATCAAATCTTTACCCAAAACTTGAAAACTTCAGAACACAAAACTCAACAGAAAACTCATGAGAACCGTTAGTATAATAAAATAAATCACCACTTAGGTACTATTGTGAACTCATTCTAAATTTATATTGGTGTTATATCTACTGTATTCCAACTTCTCCATGGTTCATACCCTCTGATACTACCCATAGATTCATCAAAATAAGCAAACAACACAAGGAAAACAGAATCTGTCAAAAAGAGAACAATGTGTAGTAATCTGGAAACTTCCTATACTTCTGTAACTCCAAAAATTCTGAAAAATTAGGACAATCTAGGTAATTTTTATATAAATCTTGTGTAAAAAATTCAGATCAAAAGCACGCGTCTTTGAATTTCTAAAATTCTGACAATTAGCGCAAAAGTTTCTGTTTTTCAGCAAGATCAAATCAACTATCACCATAGACCATCCCAAAGGTCTTACTTGGCACTTCATTGAAACAAAAGCTATAAAACATGTTTACTAAAGTATCATAACCATGTGAACACACAAAGACAGTAGGGCTAAATATTGGGTTTGTCTCCCAACAAGCGCTTTTCTTTAATGCCTTTTTAGATAGGCATGATGATGTCAATGATGCTCACATAAAAGATAAGAGTTGAAACAATGGGAGCATCATGAAGCATATGACTAGCACATTTAAGTCTAACCCACTTCCTATGCTTAGGGATCTTGTGAGCAAACAATTTATGGGAACAAGAATCATCTAGCATAGGAAGGCAAAACAAGCATGACTTCAAAACTTCCAATACATAGAGAGAAAACTTGATATTATTGCAATATGTAAAAGCATATGCTCCTCTCTCATAATAATTTTCAGTAGCATCATGAATGAATTCAACAATATAACTATCACATACAGCATTATATTCATGATGCATAAGCATAAAATTTTATTACTCTCCACAAAAGCAAATTTATTCTTATTCAGAATAGTGGGAGTATCATAAGAAACTCGAATACTATAAATTGTTTCCACATTAAAATAGTAATGTTCAGAAAAAAGGTAATCATAATTATGACAAGCTTTATAAATATAATCATCACTACTTTTTATCACATAAGTGTCATCACAATAATCATCGTAGTAGCAACTTTGTTCTCACCATAATCAATTGAAACCTCTTCCAAGATAGTGGAATCATTTTTAAATAAAGTCATGACCTCTCCAAATCCACTTTCATCAATATTGTGAAATGATTCAACATCCTTCAAAATAGTGGGATCATTACCTAGAGTTGACACTCTTCCAAACCAACTTTCATCAATATAATCATCATAAATAGGAGGCATGCTTTCACCATAATAATTTTCTCATCAAAACTTGGGGGACTAAAAATATCATTTTCATCAAACATAGAATCCCCAAGCTTATGGCTTTGCATATCATTAGCATCATGGATATCCAAGAATTCATACTAACAACATTGCAATCATGCTCATCATTCAAATATTTTATGCCAAACATTTTATTAACTTCTTCTTCTAGCAATTGATCACAATTTTCCTTTCCATCATTTTCATGAAAGATATTAAAAAGATGAAGCATATGAGGCAACCTCAATTAATTTTTTGTAGTTTTATTTTATAGACTAAACTATATAAAGAAACTAAAAGATTCAATTGCAAGATCTAAAGATATACCTTCAAGCACTAACCTCCCCGGCAACGGCGCCAGAAAAGATCTTGATGTCTACTATGCAACCTTCTTCTTGTAGACTCGTGCTGGGCCTCCAAGCGCAGAGTTTTGTAGGACAGTAGCAATTTTCCCTCAAGTGGATGACCTAAGGTTTATCAATCCGTGTGAGGCGTAGGATGAAGATGGTCTCTCTCAAACAACCCTGCAACCAAATAACAAAGAGTCTCTTGTGTCCCCAACACACCCAATACAATGGTAAATTGTATAGGTGCACTAGTTCGGCGAAGAGATGGTGATACAAGTGTAATATGGATAGTAGATATAGGTTTTTGTAATTTGAAAATATAAAAACAGAAAGGTAACTAGTAACAAAAGTGAGCGAAAATGGTATTGCAATACTTGGAAACAAGGCCTAGGGTTCATACTTTCACTAGTGCAAGTTCTCTCAACAATGATAACATAATTAAATCATATGGCAATCCCTCAACGTGCGACAAAGAGTCACTCCAAAGTTCCTATCACGGAGAACGTAAGATGAAATTGCTAGTAGGGGACGAAACCACTTCAAAGTTATTCTTTCCGATCAATCCATTGAGCTATTCCTATAAATATCACAAACAGCCCTAGAGTTTGTAGTAAAATAACACCATATGACACACATCAATCAACCCTAATGTCACCTAGATACTCCAATGTCACCACAAGTATCCGTGGGTCAATTATACGATATGCATCAAACGACTTCAGATTCATAATATTCAATCCAACATAAAGAACGTCAAAGAGTGCCCCAAGATTCCTACTAGAGAAACAAGGTCGAAAACGTGCATCAACCCCTATGCATAGATTACCCCAGTGTCACCTCGGGAATCCGCGAGTTGAGTGCCAAAACATACATCAAGTGAATCAATAGAACACCCCATTGTCACCACGGGTATCCCACGCAAGACATACATCAAGTGTTCTCAAATCCATAATAGTATTCAATTCAGTAATAGTGAAACCTCAAAGGTAAAACTCAATTCATGACAAGAAGGTAGAGGGGGAGAAACACCATATGATCCAACTATAATAACAAAGCTCGCGGTACATCAAGATTGTGCCAAATCAAGAACACGAGAGAGAGAGAGAGAGAGAGAGAGAGAGAGAGAGAACAAACACACAGCTACTAGTACATACCCTCAGTCCCGAGGTTTAACTACTCCCTCCTCGTCATGGAGACCGCCGACATGATGAAGATGGCCACCGGTGATGGTTTCCCCCTCTGGCAGGGTGCTGGAAGGGGCTCCCAATTGGTTTTTCGTGGCTATAGAGGCTTGCAGGGGCGGAACTCCCGATCTAGGTTTCTTTTCGGGGGTTTCTATATTTATAGGAATTTTTGGCGTCGGAAAGAAGTCAGGGGGGTTCCCGAGGAGCCCACAAGCCAAGCGGCGTGCCCTAGGGGGCACCCCTAGGCTTGTGGTTGCCTCGGGAGTCTTCTGGCCCAACTGCAATCCTCCGTGGGTCTCATCTAGTCCATAAAAAATCACCGTAAATTTTCAGCTCGTTTGGACTCCGTTTGATATTCCTTTTCTGTAAAACTCAAAAACAAGGAAAAACAGAAACTGGCACTGGGCTCTAGGTTAATAGGTTAGTCCCAAAAATAATATAAGATAGCATATTAATGCATATAAAACATCCAAAATAGATAATATAATGGCATGGAACAATCATAAATTATAGATACGTTGGAGACGTATTAGAACCCAAATTTGTAATAATCTCCTCCAACTTATCGATTCTAGCGGGGCTTCGCTCTATCCTCTCATTAATTATAGGCTCCTTCTCTTTTAGGGTTTTCAAAGTAATTCCTACCTTTGATCCAAACTGAGTGACATGATTACGAAACTTTTTATCCAAATTATCAATATGATCTATGGTAGGCATCTTCTTTTCAATACCACCTAACCATTGCATAACATGCTCCAAAGTTAAAACTGTTTCATTAACAATAATAGGCGGTGATCCTACTAAGTCTCCCATAGAATTGAAAGCATCCATAGAGGGACACATCAAGAAATTCCCTCCGGTAATAGTGTCAAGCACAAATCTATACCAAGTAGTAATTCCCACATAAAAATTACGAAGAAAAAAGGTAGTAGATTACTTACGAGTTGATCTATTATTGTAGGTCAAAAGTATGTCTATAGGGGGTGATTAGAAAACTTGACCAAATAAAAATCTAACATTCTCCCAATTTTAGTTGTGGGCAGATTTCAGCAATTAGCATAAGTCAAGCAATCACCCTGCACATGCAATTCTAAGAGTGTAGCAGCAGAAAGTAGAACATTGCATATGAAGGTAAAGGGAAGGGTTTGGAGAGTGCAAACGTAATGAGGACACGGATATTTTTGGCGTGGTTCCGACAGGTGGTGCTATCGTACATCCACGTTGATGGAGACTTCAACCCACGAAGGGTAGCAGTTGCGTGAGTCCATGGAAGGATCCACCCACGAAGGGTCCACGAAGAAGCAACCTTGTTTATCCCACCATGGCCATTGCCCACGAAGGACTTGCCTCACTCGGGTAGATCTTCACGAAGTAGGCAATCTCCTTGCCCTTACAAACTTCTTGGTTCAACTCCACAACTTCACGGAGGCTCCCATGCAACACCTAACCAATTTAGGAGACACCACTCTCCAAAAGGTAATAGATGGTGTGTTGATGCACTGGTACGCGTCCGTGCTATACAAACGGTTTTTAACCCCTTTCCGCGACGGCATTTGGAACCGTCGCCAAGTGAGCGTGGGCGATAGGGGGGTCATTCCCACACGACCTAGAAACCATCGGGGATAGGGAGCCTTGGTGCATACACTTGTCCCTATATAATCGTTTTTGATATCTCGAATATCCCAAATGCTTCATCCATGCTACTCGTTTGTGCTCGCATTTCCATCGTAGTCGGAGTTTTGTGGTTTTCCTAAAACCAGGCAGATTCCAAGCATGGGAGTTTTCCAGGCACGTACCAAACTGGCTCTACGTTTATGATGCCTGGCACATCACAAATAGTTCATGATTATAAACCGTGTACGATAGGTAGACAATCACACACATTTAGTTTTCCCGCACCGTATGTGATAGTGTCTGACATCACACACGCTTTGCAAATGGTAACTGTGTGGATTGTTACACACGTTTCCTCTCCGTGAACCGTGCCGGATTATGATGTATATCGCACACGCTGTGCTTTATTAACCGTGTGCGCCGTAATGACCTGCACACCATAATTTCGCCCTAATTTAATTGCTGCTATTTAAAATTGTACCTAATTTAAACTTGAAAGTAGGCTATGGCTTTATTCATATCCATCAGGTTGAAACAAGCAATGCATTATTCGATTCACAGGTACATTTGTTTAAGAATTACATGAGCACCAAATAAAGAATGATGAACCAGGGTTCTATACTTGTACTATTACAGATGGAAAAGAAAGAGGCGGCAAACATTCTGGTTGCTGAACAAGGTGAAGCGGAATGGCCCTATTGTGCTCTCCTGGATGCAGAAGGCACACACGACTCTAGTCCAACCCCTTGTGATGGTCGGCCGCCAATCATGTAGTTTTAGAGGTAATCTTGAGTAAACTGATTCAAGATCCACTGCAAAGGAAAAAAGATTCAGACATTGTCATCTAACACAACTCATTACGGGCAGTAAAAAGAAGGCTAGAGGGTTCTTACTTACCATCCTGCAGTTCACTGTTGTCTTGCATAAAGTGTAAACAAATAGTTCGATTGACATCTTTTGACCCATTTTAATAACAATCTTTATCAGTTTCCTCACTTGATGTTGGTTCATGAATATCTCATTGCCCCATACGCAGAAAGGGTCGAAGTGTGGATCTTTGGCAATGACACATGTACCTAAAAGCACCAAGTTAATATTAGAAGCTAAACAAAAATTGCAAAATGATGTAGTACAACACTCCCTCCATCCCATTATATAAGATTTTATTACATGTATATCTAGACATCATCAGAACATTAAGGTAACACTCTTCCTTGTTGCTATGTAGCCTGGGATTGCATATTTAGTCATTCAGTACAATGCATGTTGCTATGTAGCTTCAGTGTGCAGGCTTAAGCATGCTAGTTAAGCAAAACAAGAAGTGGAAAGGTGTGTTAACTGCATCAGGCATAACATTTAAAAACAAGCAAATAGTCATTCAAACTGGTATTGTGCAGGTCTAAAGTACACTAGTTATTGTTAAAAAAACGAAAAGGCATGTTAACTGCAATATCCTTAACAGCAACCAAATATCGTAATTCATAGTGGTATTATTGAAACTGTTATTGATGAAATTGAACTGCACGGCAAATAGTTGCACATATAGAGCATCACAGTGTGAAGAACTGAAATAAACAACTCATAAGGCCATCTCTAGCCGATCCTTTAAAAGTTAAAGGACTAAAACCCTTAGTGGATATATATATACTCCAGCAATTTTTGGCCTTTTCTAGTCGATCCCCTAAACATAACGTTGTAAACTTCAATTTGATCAAGTTCAAAGCAGGTTCAACCGAAAGTAGCATGCATTCAAACATAAATATAGATAGTTTTGCATAACCGAACATAAAACATAAATTTAAACTAAGTTAAACTACTTTCGATCGAAGTAGAGGTCGAGCCAAACCTTCCTCGTCATGTACGGTGTGCAGCGAGTTGGGTCCGGGCCGGTGCCGTCGTCGGGGTCGTTGGGGAAGGCACTCCTCCACTCGTCGACGTTGATCTCCTCGTCCTTGGGGCCCACCTCGACGCCCTCCGCGCCGCCGTCCTCGCCGCCTTCGACCTCCTCATCGGAGGAGAGCGCGATAACCTCGCCGCCATCCGCGCTGCTGTCCTCGCCGCCTTCGACCTCGCCATTGGAGGATAGCGCGATAACCTGGCCGCCCTCCGCGCCGACAAAGATCGCCCGCTCCGCCTCCACGAGCTCCGGGTGCTGCCGGCGGAGCTCTTGCATGTAGGCCTCGGCGGCGGCCTCGGCCTCGAGGCGCTCCCATGCCTCACGGTCCTGCCGCGCCATAGCCGAGCTCACCACCCCTGGCTCCGGCGGAACGAGGTCGACCGGACGTGTGCCAAAGGGGAAATTGAGCCTAGTCGCCATGCCGTGGTAGCGGACCTGCCAGCGGTCGTACTCCATGTCGGCAAGCTCGGCCGTGTGGAACCTAGCGAGCCACCGGTGGGTGTCGGTCTCCCGATCTGTAATCTCGGCGACCCACGTCCCCCACCGCCGCTGCCGGACCCCGAGGTAGGACCTCGTCGGCTACCGGGTCCGAGGGAGATCGGGGAAGTCCTCGAACCGGCACAGGGGCACGGCGGCGGGCGGATCGGGGGAACGGCGACAGCGGATCGAGCCCACGGAGGACGACGGAGACACCTCGGCGGCTGTCGGTGTCAAAACCGGCCGATCTCGGGTAGGGGGTCCCGAACTGTGCGTCTGAGGATCGAAGGTAACAGGAGACGGGGGACACGATGTTTACCCAGGTTCGGGCCCTCTTAATGGAGGTAATACCCTACTTCCTACTTGATTGACTTTGATGAGTATAGAGGTTGCAAGCGTTGATCTACCTCAAGATCGTAATGGCTAAACCCTACATGTCTAGCCTGTATGATTTGTGATGGCCTCTATGGACTAAACCCTCCGGTTTATATAGACACCGGAGGGGCCTAAGGTTGTATAGAGTCGGTTTACAGAGAAAGGAAACTACACATCCGGACGCCAAGCTTGCCATCCACACAAAGGAGAGTCCCTTCTGGACACGGGGGAAGGCCTTCTATCTTGTATCTTCATGGCCCATCAGTCCGGCCCATGTCAAATAGCCTGGATGCCCGAGGACCCCATAATCCAAGACTCCCTCAATAGCCCCTGAACCAGGCTTCAATGACAATGTGTCCGACGCGCAGATTGTCTTCGGCATTGCAAGGCGGGTTCCTCCTCCGAATACACCAAAGCAGTTTTATGAAAAAGTGAACTGTATCCGGCTATGTATAATGATTACAACCCCCAACCACAAGGGCAAAATACTTAAACAAGATAAGTCATGTCTGCTGACAGCTTTTTTGGTGAGACGTTACGTTTGGCCTTATTATTATTCTGAACCATTTTTTGACCTCCCGCCTCGTGTTTCGAGGCGCGGCCTCCATTGACACGTCTTGTCAAAGCAGAGATTGTGTCGCCTTATTACGGGATTCTCATCAATACGGGTCTGGATAATCCAACCGTGCCGTTTGCACGACCCCTTGGGAATAGGCGAGTTTTAAGGCTTGTGAGGGGGCGCTTGATATTCACTGCCTTTATAAGAGGATAAGGACCCATCTTTTTACCCCACGCCTTATTCTTCCTCAGCACTCCCATCCTCGAGCTCCAGCGCCCAAGTTTCGATCTTTTCCATCACCACCAAACACCCCAGCCATGTCCGGATCCGGCTCTCAAGGCAAGTGGGTGGCCTCCTCTGTGACGGAGAAGGACATCAAAGAGCTCGGGAGGCGGGGTACCTGAGTGCGGACGTCACGCACAGGATCCCTGCCAAGAAGCAGGTCATCCCCACCACAGAGCCTGGCGAAAGGGTGGTATTTATCGGCCAGTTCCTCGGCGGACTAGGTTTTCCACTTCACCCTTTCGTCCATGACCTTATGTTCTATTACGGGCTAGATTTCCATGATCTAGCCCCAAACTCCTTCCTCCATACCTCGGCATTTATCATCGTATGCGAGGCGCTCCTCCGCATCCCCCCCCACTTTGGCTTATGGCTAGAAGTCTTTAACGTGAAGCCGAAGGTGGTTGACAGGCAGCACGCAGACTGCGAAGGCTCCATGGTGAGCAAGCTCCCCAACGTCACCTGGCCCAAAGGGGCCTTCATGGAAACTGTCAAGATATGGCAATAGGAGTGGTTCTACATCACCGAACCCCGCGACGCCAACTGGGCGGCCACTCCTGAGTTTAGATCCGGACCCCCGATGCAGCCCGCATCATGGATCAACAAGGGTCTGGATTGGGGGTCAACTGACAAGGTGTTGATGCTGCAAAAGCGCATCAAAAACATGATAGAAAAGAGCACCAGCCTCACTGACATGATCCAAGTGATGTTATTCCGTCGGACCCTCCCCTGCCAACGTCGGGCTCTCCACATGTGGGAGTTCAATCCGGAAGGGCCGCGGACCCTGCAGCGATTCTTCGGCACAACGCACGAAGCAATCTGGAAGCTGCTTTTCAAGGCCCAGAAGTCGTGGACGGAGACGGCCGACGACATCGGCCTCGACTGCGCTCACCCAACCACCCCGGTAAGTATTTTGATCTCCGAACACAACTTAGTTCGCAACTCAAAGGGGTATGCTGAGAATTCCATTCTTTGATCAAGGCTGGACAAAGAAGGCGGAGCGGATCAAGTGCCCGGCTCCGGTTCCCGAAAACCCAGCTAATCCTCTGCTAACGAGGATGCTGGTCCCGGCACTGTACCAGGCGCCGGAGAAAAAGACCAAGAAGAAGGGCAAGGAGGCCAAAGGTGGCCTCCGCCGTAAAGGTTCTTTGGACGATGTGTCCGGATATACCGAAGCTCCTTCCTCCCACGAGGGAGATGAAGACGAAGAGGAGGAGGAGGAAGAGAGCAATTCTCCCCTCAAGGAGAAGAAGAAGAGGGCGGCCTCCGCTGACCTAGAGGCGGAGGCATCCAAAAGGTGGAAGATATCCCTCTCGGATGGCTCGGATTCGGATGCCGAAGCCATCCCCCAGTGGCACCCCAAGGCGAAGCCCCTGGCCGAATCGTAAGTATTCAAAGATACTATACATATATCCGGCCTTTCACAAATTGTAGGATAACATATCATTTATGTATTTCAGTCCGGCCCGTGATCTCCCCCAACAATCATCGTCTTCAGGGAACTCTTTGGCGCCGGAGATGATGGAGAGCGAAACGCCTCCGCAAGCTCTCTGCCACATGTCGCGGATGACACCTAGGTGTTATCCCAAAGGCCCTCTCCAGGCCAGGGAGAGGTGCGAAAGGCCGCTGAAACGGCGCCAGAGGGTAATGCCTCAGCTGCCGAGAACATGGGGGGCACAACCCCCATGGAAACTGACAACCGGGGCCCGGACCAGTCCGGCCCCCAGCCGAATACCACTCTGGAGACCCACAAGGCTCCAGAATCGAGCGAGCAACCCCCTTTAAAGGAGGGGGGAGTGTCGACTCCACCGGCGACCTCCGTCAGTGGAGGCACCGGACACTTTGAGGGAAGCACTTCGACGTGCTTCCGTCATGGAGGAGCACCGTACCCTGATGGGTACGGCGGTTGAGAAGGTTCAGTCCGCCAAAAGCGGGCTGAACGAAGCTTTCACCAGCCTGCTAACAGGCTTTGAGGTATGCGATGTAATATTCCTAGCCGCTTTTGCATGTGCAAAAAATATGCCTGTGTATAGATAGTAGCCCCTGAGACTCTGTTCGGTTCTTAAAAAAGGGGCCGGACAGAGGATCAAATATTCACCGGAGATAACATACTTTTCTATTTTGATAAAGAGGCTTCACTGTTAGCAGCCTCCACCCAGGCCGCTGAAGTTTCTGAACTCAAGCGGAAGCTGAAGCTGGCTGATGATGAGATCGACCGCATTAACAAGCGGTTCGATGAGGCACAAGGTATGCTTTTAAAAGATCCCTTACAAGCCTGAATTGTAAAGCAAACTCAGAGTTTAAGCGCATGTGCTCCTATGTGTATGATTGTAGGCAGCGCGACCGAGGTTGAGACCCTCAAGAGTGCCCTTGCCGAAGCCAAGGAGGAGTCGAAGGCGAGCAAAGCGGGCGCTGACAAAGCGGCTGCGGATTTAAAGGCCGAACAGGCCACCCGCCGTCGGTATGAGGAGAGGGTGACCGAGGTGGAGCAAGAGCTCAAGGACGCCGCCGGCAAGTGCGAGTCCTCGGAGGAGCAGAATAAGGCCCGGGCAGCCGAACTCGCCAAGGCCCTCCAAGAGGCTAAGGAGGCGCGAACCGAGTCCCGAGCAGCTCGCGAGGAGATCAAGCAAGCCGAATAAATAGCGGCTGGTAAGCCTTTTCTTTTACAGAGTATATTTGGCGGTCGGAGATATGCTTTGCTAAATCGACTATGCAGTGCTCCAGACGCCTTTGCGGATCTCCCAAGGAGTGCGGCCGACGCCGCCCAGGATTTCCAAGCCCAAGAAGGGAACACGACGGAGAAGCTCTTCTGGTCGCAGTACCTGGCGCCGGACCGGCCAGCGCTGCTAAACAACCAGATGATGCAGCTGGCAGAGCTGCATAGGATGTCTAGTTTGGCCATGAAGGACATCATAGTCCGGCTATGGCCAGCCGGACCCATTCCTGGCAGCTACTTCGGCCTGGTCAAGCGGCTCGGCGACGCCTTGCCGTGAGTTGAGGCTGTGAAGCGCTTGGCGTGCATAAAGGGTGCGTGGATGGCCTTTTCCCGTGTCAAGATGCACTGGGCAAAAATGAAGGCCGCCGTCGTGGTAGTTGAGGGCCCGCCCGGAGGCAAGGACCACCGCAAGCCGGAGCGCTATTTTGTAGACGTCCTAGAGGGTGCCCGTTTGATAGAGGGTCAATGCTCGAAGGATATTATGTTTGAGTGAATGTATCCGAACTGCCCAGACCTTGTATTATAAACCAAGGCTTTGTAATATATTTATGCTTTTATCCGAACTACATATCTCCTGTGCGTCCGTATTTTATTATTCTGAAAGTTTGCCAGTCGTCGGCTTCAGCCCCCACGTAGATACTACGGGGGTTTTCATAATAACGTGTAATCACTTTTGACCCAACGTCTTGGTCCGTAAAGGAGGTGACTTACCTAGCGAACCGGGCAATCAAAATATGCGGCTTTAGCACTTTCACTTAGCCATAGGAGTTTGACAGTGGGACTGTGAGATAGCCCCTGGTGCGTATGCGGCTATCCGAACTTGGATGCCTTATGCACGTGACTGGAAGATAGCCAGTCCTTCGTGTAATACGGAAGAAATCGCTAGAGATTTAGTAAGTCGCCGAATTGCTGACCAGCTCTCGCCGCATCATGACAGTCAGTTTTCGGCTTACTCTACTGAGGTGCTTGACAGGGCGAACCAGAAACACAATCGCAGTAGTTCTCCCTTTACTACCCTAGCCGAACAAGCAGAACGTAAGGTAGTAACCACAGGAGTCGGGCAACCCAACTATTGACCAAAGACATGATTCGGAGCCGATGCATATAATGCAGTATTCGGGACGCCGGAGTCTACTCTGAGAGTGTTCTGACTTTCTATTTTCGAAAATATATATGGCTGAATAGAGCCCCTGGCGATTTAAATCGTGCTGAGGTGTATATGCCAATCTGACGTAAAGAGGGAAGACAGATTAAGAAATAAGCCAATACCGAACAAGGTTGGGCGAAACTGTTTCCATTCTAGTCTGATTGATACGTCAAAACATATTTTTACAGAGGATGCCATAAGAATCGAGGCTATTTTACATGCCAAGAATGTGAGAACAAGGGAAAGCTGTATACAGATCCTAAAAAAGGAAAAAGTGACCTTGAAGATCCTTTGTACACTCTGCCGCATGTCTGCGCTGCTTTTCGCCTCGGTGTACGATCCTTTGAGAGGATCAGCGATCGAGTATACATAAGGGGACTGGAAAAGGGCCCCTTGGTACCATCAAAAAGTGATGTGGGTTGTAAAGAACCTGAAAAATAAATAAGAAGAAAAAAGGAAGGATATGAGGGTCCGGATAGGGTCGAGCCGTATTGTGGACATTGTTTTTAGTGTGCCTCCGTCCTTGCCCATGGTACTTTTAGTGCATAGTTATGTACGCACGGTACGTATGCCGCAATCAGGTTGGGGCTTTGACGGAGGCCGAATTGCTAATCTAGCCCTGGACGAGCTGGACTATTATTCTGCAGGGTAGACTGGACTCGTTTGACAGCGTCCGGGGGCTTGACTTCCGATGTAGTATTCGGTTTGACAAGACCACCCTGTACTTCGGCTACTAGGGCCGTGGTATGCTCCTTAGTACGGAGGGAGCGCTCCATGTTTCCATTGGCTGTTATGACGCCGCGTGGTTCGGGCATCTTAAGCTTTAGATAAGCGTAGTGCGGGACTGCACTGAAACGGGCAAAAGCGGTTCGTCCGAGCAGTGCATGATAGCCACTGCGGAAGGGGACAATGTCGAAGATCAAGTCTTCGCTTCGGAAATTATCCGGTGAGCCAAAGACTACTTCCAGCATTATTGACCCTGTACAGCAGGCCTCTACGCCGGGTATCACTCCTTTAAAGGTGGTTTTAGTGGGCTTGATTCTTGATGGATCAATACCCATTTTGCAGACAGTGTCCTGATAAAGCAGGTTAAGACTGCTGCCGCCGTCCATAAGGACTCACATGAGATGGAATCCGTCGATAATTGGATCAAGGACCAATGCTGCCGAACCTCCATGATGGATACTGGTCGGATGGTCTCTGCGATCAAAAGTGATTGGGCAGGCTGATCATGGGTTGAATTTTGGGTTGACTGGCTCTATGGCGTAGACGTCCCTTAATGCGCGCTTGCGCTCCCTCTTGGGGATATGTGTAACCTATATCATATTCACCGTTTTTACCTCGGGGGGAAATTTCTTCTGTGCCCCTTTGTTCGGTGGGCGAGGCTCTTCATCGCCGTCCTCACTGGGCGGCCCTTTCCCCTTATGTTCGGTGTCTAACTTACCGGCCTGTTTAAAGATCCAACAATTTCAGTTGGTTTGATTGGCAGGCTTGTCAGGGGTGCCATGAATCTGGCAAGGCCGATCGAGTCTTCTGTCCAAACTGGATGAACCGTCTTTGTTTCCTTTGAATGGCTTCTTCCGCTGTCCGGATTTAGAGCCGCTGAATCCGGCGTGACCGCTGTGTCTTCGGTATCTTCATTGTTGCTTCGACGCTTGTGTTTGTTGCGTCGTGGCCTACCGTTGCCATCTCTGGCTTCGGAGGTGCCAGGGTCGCTGGTACTGTTGCTTCTACGAGCTAACCAGCTATCCTCCCCATGGAAAAGCGGGTCATGAGTGCAGTAAGGGCTGCCATAGACTTCGGCTTTTCTTAGCCAAGGTGTCTGGCCAGCCATTCGTCGCGGACGCTATGTTTAAAGGCCGTGAGGGCTTCGGCGTCCGGACAATCGACAATTTGATTCTTTTTAATTAAGAACCTAGTCTAGAGTTTGCGTGCTGAATCTTCGGGTTGCTGGACTATATGACTTAGGTCATCGGTGTCCGGAGGCCGGACATAGGTGCCTTGGAAATTTTCTCGAAAGGCGTCCTCCAAATCTTCCCAGCTGCCAATGGAGTTTTCTGGGAGGTTGTTTAGCCAGTGCCGAGCTGGTCCCTTTTATTTTTAGCGGGAGGTACTTGATGGCATGGAGATCGTCACCACAGGCCATGTGGATATGGGGAAGAAAATCTTTGATCCATACTGCGGGATCTGTCGTTCCATCGTATGATTCAATGTTCACAGGTTTAAACCCTTCTGGGAACTAGTGCTCCATTACCTCATCGGTGAACCATAAGGGGTGTGCGGCGCCTCTGTACCGGGCGATGTCACGACGGAATTTGGATGACGTCCGTATGCGGTTTTCGGCCCGGGTGAGGTTGTGCTTATCGCGCCAGGCCTGATGGCCGTCTTCTCGTGTTGGAGCACACCCCCTTGATCCATAGATTGATCTGGTATGACCGGCTCTACTGTCCAGGTCCTTGCATAGGTCGTAGGTGTAGCCCGGAGCTGCTACCTCCTTGCCTCTACGGTGGGGAGGTGCGGGCTGGTGTTCGGCGTGAGTAGCCGCTCTGTCACGCCCACGTGGTGGTCGGTCAGGTTCGTCAGCAGCTTTATACTTTGGCGGTATTGGCTCAAGAGCCTCATCGTCAAATTCTCATAGTAGCTTGCGCTTCGAGTAGCTCTTTGTTGGGCGTTCGAGGCCGTATTCTTCGGCTGCCAGGACTTTAGTCCATCTGTCGTTGAGCGTATCTTGTTCATCTTGAAGCTGTTGCCGCTTCTTTTTTAGGCTTCTCGCAGTGGCGATTAGCTGGCGCTCCTACACAAGTGGTTCCTCTGGCACGATGAAGTCTTTGTCGCCGAGGCTCACATCATCCTCAGAGATTGGTAGATAGTTACTATCCTCCGAGTCCTCGTTCCCGACCGGATCATCAGGGTTAACTTGCCCCTCCTCCCAATCATCCTGTTCGGATGTTGGCTCGACGGGGGCTTCGGGGTCTTCGGCGTTTTTTGGAGTGTTATTGTCTCCGGTGCCGGTATTGCTGTCTTTTTCACGACGCGATTTTGAGCGGCGCCGCTGACGTCGGTGCTTTGGTGGTGCCTCAGCAGGCTCGTCCTCAATCGGACCCTTCCATCCGTCGTCCTCATCCTCTTTGGGTGTGTCCACCATATACACGTCATATGTGGAGGTGGCCGTCCAACGTCCGGTAAACGGCGGGTCTTGGCCTTGTTCGTCTCCGGCATCGTCGTTCATGCCGTCTATGTCTTCGGAGGCGTAGTCTAGCATGTCGGTTAAGTCCTCGAAAGTGGCTATGAAGTGGGTAGTGGGCAGGACAAAAAATTCCCTGCTTTCAGCCCCTAGTCCGGGTTAGGCGTAGTTCGGAGGTGATTCCTCTATAATGGCGAGGGGTCGCATTAGGTCCACAGCCTCGTGTAAGAGCGAGGTTTGGACGGGGAAGCGAGAGTCCGTGGAGCTAGGCAGGGCAGTAGCCTCCTGGCCATGCTCTCGTGACGTGGACCTCGAGAGTTCGGAGCTGGTATCCGGGGGCGAGTCCGGCTTTTCAATGACAGGGTGAGCCCGGCTTGACTCCGGGCTTGCCGATGTCGCAGCCCCCTCCGGATCTCCAGTGGCGAGCTCCATAATTGCAGAGAGTCCGGTGGGCTCTAAACTCCCATATTCGGACCTGGTAGTTTTCTCTGGATCTAAGGCCAGAGCGATGGTCGGGGCCATGAACCCTTCGAAGATCAAGTCTCCTCGGATATCAGCGACATAATTCAGATTTCCAAAACTGATCTGATAACCAGGGGCGTAGCTGTCGATCTGTTCAAGGTGGCCAATCGAGTTGGCACGCAGTGCGAAGCCGCCGAATACGAAAATTTGACCGGGGAGAAATGTCTCCCCTGAAACAGCATTGTTGCAGATGATCGATGGAGCCATCAAACCTTCTGTCGACGGCACAGTGGAACTCTCAATGAAAGCACCAATGTCGGTGTCAAAACCGGCTGATCTCAGGTAGGGGGTCCCGAACTTTGCGTCTGAGGATCGAAGGTAACAGGAGACAGGGGACACGATGTTTACCCAGGTTCGGGCCCTCTTAATGGAGGTAATACCCTACTTCCTGCTTGATTGACTTTGATGAGTATAGAGATTACAAGAGTTGATCTACCTCGAGATCGTAATGGCTAAACCCTAGATGTCTAGCCTGTATGATTTGTGGTGGCCTCTATGGACTAAACCATCCGGTTTATATAGACACCGGAGGGGCCTAAGGTTGTACAGAGTCGGTTTACAGAGAAAGGAAACTACACATCCGGACGCCAAGCTTGCCGTCCACGCAAAGAAGAGTCCCTTCCGGACACGGGGGAAGGCCTTCTATATTGTATCTTCACGACCCATCAGTCCGGCCCATGTCACATAGCCCGGATACCCGAGGACCGCATAATCCAAGACTCCCTCAGCGGCCACCTCGCCGGCGTTGGGCAAAAAGGCCGCGATAAACCTCTTTTTGGACATTGGCTCCTCGAGCTCCCCGGCACACAGGCAGAGGTTGAGGATGGAGGCGGTGGCGATGGCGGCGACCTACCAATGGTTTCGGGGGTGTTGTGTGTTGGTGTGAGCGGAGGTTTTGGGGAGTGTGTGGTGTGTGTGGAGGGGGGGCAAGGTGGTGTTTGAGGAAATACTGTGGCAACTGAAAATTTTACTAGGCGGGACTAACAAGGCGGGGCTACTAAAAATTTGGATCAAGGGCGAGCAGATATTTTTGAGATTGCGAGGGATGCAGAGGCGGGAGTAAAATGTCAGGGTTACTGAAAATTTGAATCAAGGGACTGAAGTAGAGCGGGAGTAACAAACATCGCACACGGTCTGCACATACTAATCGTGTGCTATCAAACATTAAAACCTTCCAGGCGGTAGATATTTTCGAGATTACGAGGCAGTAATATTTTCAAGATTGCGAGGGATGCAGAGGCGGGAGTATTTGGGGAGCGAGCTAGTGTGCTTGACACGCCGGCTGTGGACTGTAGCCGACGCACCTTCTCGCGTAAGCCATAGGCGTACTATACACCGACGGTGCTCCTGGATATTTTGTACTGCATCTCACACGGTTGGTGATAATAAACTATGTGGGATCTACTTGATTTTTCATCTTGATTTGAATTACATATGGGTCACAGTGGCAATGGATGGTGTTTGAATTGCTAGAACTTTTATCTGCAGTGAACATGCAACTATATGTATGTCGTAAAAGAATTGGAATTATTCAGGGTTCGTTTGGACATTTTATACATTAAATTGGTTTTCTAGCCATTTCAGGTGTACAATTCAAAATTAAACTACATGCACATGCTCCGGTGCACCAACATGGGTTGTAAAATCATATATGTGTCCATGAGTTTATGCTTATGTCCCATGCAAGAAATGGGGATGAATTTCGAACACCACAGCACTGTGGCTCTCCAGCAAATGTCGACGTACTTGCTTTTGTAATTCTAGTAAATCCAAAAGTCGTTCGAAATTCATGAAATTTGGCATGCTATCATGGAGCGGCATCAACATGTCGTGGTAAATTTTTTGTCCCATTTGGGGCAGTTTTGGGTATAAGCTTCTCACAAACCAGAGCTTCTCACAACAAGTGTGATGGTTTCGGTAGGGAATGTTTCACCTTTCTGGACGAAACAATATCCGTTGCCTCTTCTTGATTTCAATTATTTTCCTAGTGTCAACATAGAACAACATGAGTGTTGTGTTAATTTTTGGAATTTTTTGGGGTTTGTTTCAACATTTTTATATATTAATAGAGTTTTCAACACATTTATGTGCATAATTCAAATTTGAACTACATGCACATGCTCTAATGCGTATAAATTGGTTGAAAATTCAAATCTGTGTCCTTGGTTGCATGCTTAGGTCCCATGCAAGAAATGGGAATGAATGTCAAACACCCTGCCACTGTCACTTGGCTGCAAACATTGAGATACCTGGTTTTTAAATTCTAGTAAATCCAAAACTCGTCTGAAATTCATGAAACTTGGCATGGTATCATGGAGCAGCATCAACATGCCGTGGTAAAAAATTTATCCCATTTGGGGCAGGTTTGGGTATAAGCTTCTCACAAACCAGAGCTTCTCACAACAAGCCTGATGGTTTCGGTAGGGAACGTGCCACCTTTGGGGACGAAATGATTTCTGTTGCCTCTTATTGCTTTCAAAAAATTTCTAGTGTCAACATAGAACAACATGAGTGTTGTGTTAAGTTTTTGAATTTTTCGGGGTTCGTTTGGACATTTTTATACATTAACTGGGTTTTTCTAGGCATTTTATGTGCATAATTCAAATTTGAAATACATGCACATGCTCTAGTGCATATAAATTGGTTGTAAAATCAAATATGTGTCCTTTGGTGCATGCTTAGGTCCCATGCAAGAAATGGGAATGAATTTCAAACACCAGGGCACTGTTGATTGCCGGCAAAACGTTGAGATACCTTGTTTTGAAATTCTAGTAGATCCAAAACTCGTCTGAAATTCATGAAACTTAGCATGCTATCTTGGAGCGGCATCAACATGCCATGGTTTTTTTACATAGACAGATTAGACCAAATAGAAGTATCGTGCTAAATTTTGGAATTATTCTGGGTTCGTATGGCCTTTTTATACATTAATTGAATTTCTGGGCATTTAATGTGCATAATTCGAATTTGAACTACAAGCACATGCTCCAGTGCACCAAAGTTGGTTGAAAAATCACATGTGTGTCCTTGGGTGAATTTCTAGGTCCCATGCAAGAAATGGGAGTGAAATTCAAACATCTGGGCGTCGTGGCTCGGCCGGAAAGATTGAGAAACTTGGTTTTTTAATTCATGTAAATCCAAAACATGCCTGAAAATCATGAAACTTGGCCGAATTGGGACAAGATTTGGTATAAGCTTTTTGCAAACCCGAGCTTCTCTCAAGAAGGCTCGTGGTTCCAAGAGGGAACGTGTCACCTCCGTGTGCGAAACGACATACGTACACTGCCTTCTCCCACCTTAATTTTTTTACACAGGAAGATTAGACCAAATAGAAGTATCGTGCTAAATTTTGGAATTATTCCGGGTTTGTTTGGCCTTTTATAAATTAATTGAATTTCTGGGCATTTAATGTGCATAATTCAAATTTGAACTACAAGCACATGCTCCAGTGCACCAAAGTTGGTTTAAAAATCACATGTGTGTCCTTGGGTGAATTTCTAGGTCCCATGCAAGAAATGGGAATGAAATTCAAACATCTGGGCATCGTGGCTCGGCCGGAAAGATTGAGAAACTTGGTTTTTAATTCCTATTAATCCAAAACACGCCTGAAAATCATGAAACTTGGCATGGTGTCATGACATGGCACCAACATGTTGTGGTAATTTTTCTGTCCGATTTGCGAAGGCGCACACATTAACAATCAACAAAGTCATTTTGAAACAAGTGTCGTCATGTTACAAATCGGAAACACAAGTATTTTTGAAACCGTGGGCGTTCTACTTACCAATTACGTGCCGCCACGCGTCCCCTTTTTTTATTGGCTAGGAGGTGCCGCGCGGGGTAGCTATCTGAGTATGGGAGGCGTGCGATCAGACCCCTGTGTGTGCTCATCGGGAGGAGAGCCCTTTGATCTCTATCCGTCGTGCACCTCCCTCCCAACGTCTCCATTAATGGCGCCCGAGCCCCTGTTTCACGGCGTGGCTATGTCTCACTGGACTAAGATTTAAAAGAGAAAAATGAAAATCTGAAAAGAAAGTTTTGCACGGATCTTGATGTAAGATCCGACGGACCTATATAGCATCGACCGCAACTTATAGCAAGCATGATGAATATAAGGACGATGACAGTGGATAATAATTGTCTTACATATTTAGGAACATAATTTAAAAAAGCCACATGCGGCAACGCCCGGAATACACAAGGGCAAAAGAAGAAGGAAGACAACGATCTGGCTCGCTGATCTCTACCTTCTTGATGCGTTGCTGCAGGCCGCAGGAACTAGTCTCCGCGGCGAGCGGCGATGAGCTCTTTCTTGTCCTCAAGATGCTGCTTGAGAACATCCATGGATTCCTCCACCAGCCTTCTGCGCTCGATGCGCAGCATGGCATTCTCGTCCATAAGTTTCTCGACAATGACGTCGGTCCTCTTCAACAAGGCAGTGGTCTCCTCCTGCTGCTCCGCACTTCCGACGATCTTCGCCCTCAGCAGGTCACGCTCGGCTAGGAGCTTCACATTACTCTCATTTAGTTGCCGGATGACGCCAGTAGCCTGTTCAAAAGAGGCTTTCATGTCGTCCTGCAACCTCGCCCAGCCGAGATCTGATCCATCTGGCTATGGACGATCACATGCATGCGCCTGTAAGAGTCCTCGTCTACCCGCGAGACATTTTCCCAGGCCGCCACGGCGCGGGAGGACATCTCTGCTACATTCACGGCGCGGTGGGACATCTCTTATGCTTCCGCGGTGCGGCCGGACCAGTCTGTTGCATCGACGGCGCGGCGGGATCTCCGTGCTGCTTCGGCGGCGCGGCGAGACCTCTGTGCTGCTACGGCCGCACGGCGGGACATGCCGGCTACTTTCACGGTGAGGCGGGACATCTCTCGTGCTTCCGCTTCCATGCTCGCCTCTCCCTGGTGGCAGTCTCTCGACCCAGAACTCACGCTAGCCATGGCAGACGCAAGGGAACGATGATGAATGACTTTTTTGTTTTTCTGGATGAGGAGTTGAGGAGGAATGTGCAGTCATCTTGGAGTAGTGTTATTTGTAAATGAGTACTAATATGCTCCTAAGTGTGAAACCATTCAGGTTTTGATCGGTGTGAACAGGTTTGCAATTAAATATAGCTTGGCAGTAATTTGGAATGTGACGGGTCGCAGGGTCAAAATTTATTGACGGTTCTAAGTGCAGCACTATTCCTGGAAGGCGTAACGTGGGCACGCTTTCTCGGCCGCGTACGTGGCGTTAGCACCATAGGGTGCACCGCAATAGGCAATGTCAGCACTTGTTACTACCATCGCACACGCTTCTTTTAATTAGAATGTGTGCCCGTCTAGCGCACACACGTTGATCTGTCTAACTGTTTATATTTGTTGTGGCTAATCGCAAATAGTTCATCCATGTGAAGTGTATGCGATCAATTGCAGACACTTTGATCTGGCTGACCGTTTCTGTTATGTTGCCTAATCGAAAACAGTTAATCCTTCTGAAGCGTATGCCCTTAATCGCACACACCTTTATGTAGCTGCCCGTTTATGTTGTTCCGCCTCACCACAAACAGTTAATCCGAGTGAACTGTATGTTGTATATCGCACACGCCTTCATCTGGCTGCCCGTTTCCGTTCTTCTTCCTCATCGCAAACAGTTCATTGAACTGAACCGTATGTCCTGCATCGCACACGCAACCAAAATCTGAACCGTGTTTGATGCATCCGTCATCGCAAACATTTTGCACCTTTTTGACAGGTTTTTTACACCACCGTTTGCGATTATTTCATCGCACACAGTTTCGTCGAAGGGTCTCTGATCGTAGTGTCGCGTTAGCAGCATCCTGCAGTAGCGATGATGAACTGCTTGCTCTTGTGCTTCAAATGATAGTCTCCCCAACACTCAACTCTCTCTCACACATATTTGGATTTGGTGGAAAGATGATTTGAGTGGAAAGCAACTTGGGGAAGGCTAGAGATCAAGATTCTTGTGGTAGGATTCGAATATCTTGATCTCAACACATGAGTAGGTGGTTCTCTCTTAGAAAATGTATGTTGGAAGTGTAGGCATGTTCTGATGGCTTTCTCACAAATGGAGAAGGAGGTGGAGGGGTATATATAGCCTCCACACAAAATCCAACCATTACTCACATTTGACCCAACTTGGTCAGACCGAATATATGAACTCGGTGCGACCGATTAGTTCAAAATGTGAACGTTAGGAATCTCGGTGGGACCGAATGGAACAACTCGGTGGGACCGATGTGCCAGGGCTTAGGGCAAACCTCATCTCGATGGCGCCGATTGCATCAACTCAGTGAGAACAAAGTGAAGCAATAGAGCAACAAAGAGTTGGTTAAGCCATCTCGGTGAGACCGAAATAATTGCAACTGATAACAAAGAGTTGGCAAGGCCATCTCGGTGAGACCGAGATCCGTATCGGTGTGACCGAACTGTTAGGGTTTCTGGCTATGGCTATGTCATATGAACTCGGTGGCGCCGGATAGAAAGAATCGGTGGAGCCAAGTTGGAGATTAGGATTTTGACATATTTGGATGGAGAAAGTGGTTGAGGGTACTTGGAGCAATATCACTAAGCATTTGAGCAAGCAAGCCATTAAGCAACACATCATCCCCTTTTAATAGTATTGGCTTTCCTATGGACTCAATGTGATCTTGGATCACTTAAAATCAAATGAAGAGTCTTGAGCTTTTGCCAATATGTGTCCTTAGCATTTTGAGGGGTCCACATCTCTATTCCATGCCATGCCATGTCATTCATTGAACTTCCTGAAATATTAATCTTGAATGGATATTAGTTCAATGAGCTATATGTTATTATGAATTACCAAAACCACCCGGGGATTAGTTGCACTTTCAATTATGAGCATTGCAAATCCTATACCAAGCATCTTTTAAATTCTCTCCTCCCATTTGCTTAAAATTTAAAAGTTCATTTTCATGGGTGCGCGTAGCAATGAAAAGAGTAGCCATAACGATAAAGTGGGCAAGCAAACATAGAACCACTCAAAAAGGCAAACGGGGAATATTTTTGTATTTTTTTGTAAAAACTTTTTAGAAGTGGGGGATACGAAAACGAGAGGCAAATGGAAAATAAAGTAATTTCAAGGAGATGAGAGTTTATGCGTAGGTACTTGATAGATGTTGATGATGTCTCCCCGGCAAGGGCGACAGAAATTCTTCCTGCTACTTGTGAGCTGTGCTGGGATTTACCCGGAGAGGAGGGGATGATGCAGCACAGTAGAGATAAGTATTTCCCTCAGTTATGAAACTAAGGTTATCAATCCAGTAGGAGAACCAAGCAACACTCTATAAACAGCACCTGCACACAATAAACAAATACTTGCAACCCAACGCGTAGAGGGGTTGTAAATCCCTCAACGGTTATGAGCAAGATTAAATTGTATGGGTTTTGATAAATATATCAAACTAAAATATGAAATAAAATAAATAAAAGAAAATTGCAGCACGGTATTTTTGGTTTTAATATGATAGAAAATAGACCCGGGGGCAGTAGATTTCACTAGAGGCTTCTCTCAAGAAAATAGCATACGGTGGGTAAACAAATTACTGTTGGGCAATTGATAGAAAAGCAAATAATTATGACGATATCCCAGGCAATGATTATGCATATAGGCATCACGTCCAAGATTAGTAGACTGACTCCTGCCTGCATCTACTACTATTACTCCACACATCGACCCCTATCCAGCATGCAACTAGTGTATTAAGTTCATGAAAGAACGGAGTAATGCCTTAAGCAATATGACATGATGTAGACAAGATAAACTCACATATGAATAAACGCCTCTTTTTACCTTTAATAGCAACGATACATGTGTGTCATGTCTCCTTCTGTCATTGAGATTGAGCACCGCAAGATCGAACCCATCACAAAGCACCTCTTCCCATGGCAAGAAAAATCAGTCTAGTCGGCCAAACTAAACCAATAAATCGGAGATGAAATACAAGGCTCCACAAATCATGCATAAAAGAGTTCAGAGAAAACTCAAATAATATTCATGGATATATCTGATCATGAACTCACAATTCATCGGATCCCAACAAACACACCGCAAAAAGTCATTATATCAAATAGATCTCCAAGAACATCAAGGAGAACATTGTATTGAATATCAAAAAGAGAGAAGAAGTCATCTAGATACTAACTACGGACCCGTAGGTCTGTGGTAAACTACTCACGCATCATCGGAGGGGCAGCAAGGATGACGAAGAACCCCTCCGTGATCATTGCCCCCTCCGACAGAGTGTCGGAAAAGGCCTCTAGATTGGATCTCGTGGTTCTTGAACTTGCGGCGGCGGAAAAAGTATTTCGCCGACTCCCCTAAGGGTTTTGGGATTTTAGAGTATTTAAGAGGCGGTGGTAGGTCAAAATGATGCTCGTGGGCCCCACTACCCACCAAGGCATGCCAGGGGCCTCTAGCGCGCTAGTGGGCCCCTCCTTCATCTTCTAGTTCCCTCCCGAAGCTTCCAGGGGGTCGTATTGGCAGAAAAAAAAATCTCCAAAAAGTTTCGTGGCATTTGGACTTCGTTTGGTATTGATATTCTACAGAGCAAAAAACAGGAACTGGCACTAGCACTAAGTTAATAGGTTAGTTCCAAAAAATGATATAAAGTTGCTTCTAAATGTATACAAAACATCCAAGATTATAATATAATAGCATGGAACAATTAAAAATTATAGATGCATTGGAGACATATCAGGGTATGATGAACTTCATTATTTATGCTTATGATATGTTGCTTGTATTTGCTAACTCTGTCTCTTGGTGTTGCTCAACTATATATTATGTTGCATATTATCGATGAATTCATCATGTGACGATGCAGGTATATAGATCCTCTATGGCGAAAAGTGCTACGCCGTATACATAGGGAAGGTTTCAGGAGTGTACGACGAGTGGCCAGAGTGTCAGGCCCAGGTGTACCGGTTCCCAAGCGGCAGCCAGAGAGGGCTCTATAGCAGAGCCAAAGCGGAAGATAGTTACTTGAGCTTCACACTAGTGCGAGAGAGGGATCGGAACTGGCGCCTCAAGAACTAGTACATTATCGTGCTATTACTCATAGTGATCACTCTTCTCTTCTATATCATAGTTTAGATATAGATGATGAAACATGTGTATGTGATCGCTCTTCCGGACATGTCACATAACTTGCATCACTATAGCGAGATGATGATGAGATACATCATTTGTGTTGGATGATGTGATGATATGATGAGACTATTATGTGTATGATATGATGAGAATATTTGTATGTTTATGATAAGATTAGACTATCGTCTAAACTGTACAAATGCAGCATAAATACATAGCAGGAAAAAATACACATAATGTTAGCAGTAGCGTTGGTTAGCCAAAAGCAGCAGCGCGGGGGTATGCGCAAAGCTAGAGCTATCTAGCAGTAGCGCTAGCCCAAACCACGCTACTGCTAGGTAGGGATAGCAGTAGCGTTGTTTCAACGAAAGCTACTGCTACAAGTTAGCTATAATGTTGTAGTAGTAGCGCGGGCACCAGCGCTACTACTAGCTATTTAACGCACGCTACTACTAGGCTTTTCCCTAGTAGTGATGGGCAACGACCATCACATGCGAAGGTTTGTTGCGCCATCGGCAATGTCCAACGTCGACGAGAATGAGGCACAACGACGGTTCGCTACCAGCCCCTAGCACCAGGGCAATGGCTCCGGCAGTATGTAGGATGTTGTGAATCACGCCGGTGTGGAGTGACTATGGGTAGATACACGTTGAGATAGCAGTGACATGAATCTATTAGCGTCATGATGTGTGGTCTAAGGTGCGAAGAAGTCTCATGAATCTACTAGCATCATTTTGACATGACATGTAGTAGCGGATGCGACTATCAAACTAGTCATTATAAAGATGCTGACTTGAACACCATTTCAAGTTTGGTGATAAGTCTTGTCCCATCCTTTATTCAGCGGACTCGGCACGGACAAACTTGTGTTGTTAGTTGTTGAAAAAGGTGTCCTTTGTTCTTGTGTTGGTTTTCATTTATTGGTCTCAGCAATCAGGATGAAATTCTCGTCCAAGTTGTTTTCGATCGGACGTAGCAATGATGACACAAGGATGTTTATCCTTTTACAAGTAATGTTGATTTCATGCATTGCAATAGTTTGTCTATGATTGCTTTTATGCTACACTCTATTTACTCTAAGAATTAATAAGAATGGTTGTGTGATGCAGAGGCGAGGGGTTTCAACCTGTTTTCCAAAGAATAGAGGTTGATCTGCTAGTTAATTTGATGCAAAGGGAGGTCCTTCGAAATGAGTGGATTATTAGAACCAGGTTAATAGTATAGTCAGGTGTTGGCTATATATATTATTGACATGTCATCTATAGTCAATCTAGCTAACACATATAAAAGCTAACTATAAACATACACTACTATGGCCCACTTTACACACTCACGAAGTTTATAGGAGCTGTCATCTATAGTCAATCTAGCCAACACATATAAAAGCTAACTATAAATATACACTACTATGGCCCACTTTACACACCACGAAGTATATAGGGGCACGTGTTGCAGTTGGTCATTAGGGCACTTTCAATGCACTACTACATTAATTGTGTGTAGAATACACTCTAAGATAATGCAGTTGGTTATTAGGCACAATTAGTTTTCTTGGTTTTGGTGCTAAATGTTATATCTAGATTAAGATATAGTAGTATTCTCTTTTCTCACTAAATATAGTGACGCACCATATTTGTGCCTATGTGGAATGCTTAGACAGTTAGACATAGTACACCTTGGAGCACGATAGCCCGATTCTCTTCTCTCTTTTCTCAGTAAATATAATGTCACATCATGTTTGTGTCCATGTGGAATGCTTAGACATAGTGTCGTGGAATTGTCACGTCAGATGTCCTAGTGCAAGGACTTAGTCGTGGAGCCATCGCAACTAGGAAGCTTAAAGGGGTTAAACGGGATAAGGAACACGAGGGTTATACTGGTTCGGCCCCTTACGGTGAAGGAAAAAGCCTACGTCCAGTTGAGATTGTATTGCTTAGGGTTTCGATGTCCAGGAGCTAAACCGCCTTGCCTGGTTATCGATTCGATCTTTTTTCCCCCTGAACCGCCGCTGGGTCATCCCTTTATATAGAGAGGTTGACACCCAGCAGCTCTCAGAGTCCCGGCCAGCTCATAACAGTGTCCGGCTCGGATTCCTAACTATTCTTGCCTTACACTACAAGTCTTGCCATAACGGCGGTTCATCACTACGGGCCTTAAGCCATCTCCGGGTCTTAAGCCCATTATTGGCCCGCCGTCTTCAAGCTTGGTACTGGGCTCCGCGTGATGACCATTATGACGTAACCCGGCCCCTCCTGGGTGGGTGACTCTAATGGTTATATCCTCAACATTAGGCCCCAGATTGATTTGAACCGGTTCATGTCAATCTTCAATCCCTTTGAGAGAAAATCTTCCGGCTTATATCTGTGCAAAGGTTATAACCCGCCGTGACGTCATCTTCTGGATTCCTGGTAACCCTCCATGACGTCATCTTCCATTAAGTTCATTTCTTTATTCCGTTATATCCCAACGGATCTTATCTTTAATGGCCATCCCGAAAATCGAGGTGCTTCTGTGGCGAGATAATCACGCCGTGGCCTCCTCGTTTCTCGCGCCCACTTATGAGCCGCACCTTATAAATAGGCCCGACCCTTATGTCTTCATTCACTTGTCGCCTCCATCGTCTTCCTCCTCTGACACTCGAGAGCTCGAGCTCAGACGCCGCCGCCGCTCTCCTGGTCTTCGTCAACCTCGGCCGCTGCATCACCCTGACCTGTCCAGAGAAACGGCGGCGACCTCCGCGACTCACCAACACCCGTAAGCCCTTGCCACTCCATAGAGTAGATCCGCATTAGGGTTCTTCGCTGTTCTTCCCGTGTTCTTCGCCGTTCATCGCGAGTTCCTTGTAGTTCCTCCACTGCAGTCATGTTTGATCAAAAAGTAGTACGGAGCTCCGGCGATAGTTGTTTCGCATCCATTTTCTACAGCAGCATGCCCCCTTTACTTGCAAAGAGATCTCCTTAGAGCTCTCGAAATTCTCTGTATCAGCTTCTAGGTCTAGAAATTTTTTCCTTTCCAGTCAATCGTTTGATCTGAAATAATTACTGTGATCTGTGAAACTTGTTTGTGCCACACTTAGTCAAAAAATTGCATCCGCTAGCTATGGCGGCTCATATCTCCGGCTTAAAAGAGGCTGTGCGCTGCGAAAATTCCGGCTCATTTATGATAGAGTTTTAAACAACTTGAATTACTCATGATGCCCACAGCGGCTTAGATAACCCGACACAATTAGCCATATGTCATTAGGCCCCTTCATAAGCCGCCATTTTGAATACTAGACTGTAGACTTCCTCCGGCTTATAGTTGAACCGGACATTTCTTTTTGTCATAGGCTTTCATCTTTCACAATGCCGCCCAAGGCTCCCAAGGCACCCATTACGTGCAATTGGATGAGATCCAACGTTACTGATGACACGTTAGCTGATTTTGTGAAGACGGGTTACCTGCCCAAGAAGGAGGTCATGTCTTATCGTGCCCCTGACCCGTCGGAGGAGAGACCTCAACCTAGAGATGATGAGGTGGTGATATTTGCTGATCACATGAGCCGGGGCTTCACACCTCCCGGCTCAAAAAAATTTAGAGATGTTCTGAACTTCTTTGATCTGCGGCCGCAAGACATAGGACCCAATTCCGTGTCAAATATTTGCAACTTTCAAGTATTCTGCGAAGTATATCTTGGAGAAGAGCCCAGCCTACTGCTCTTTAGGGAGCTGTTTTATCTGAACCGCCAGAACGAGTGCGCCAATGGGCCGAGCCTGGAACTTGGTGGAATCTCCATTCAACGACGGAGAGATTGCCTCTTTCCTTATGCTGAGCCGCCAAGCCATCGAAAGAACTGGAACCAGACATGGTTCTACTGCCAGGATACTTCCCCGGCTGACGAGAGCCCTCTGCCCGGCTTTCATGCCCTGCGTCTGGAGCCCAATCACCCCCTGCCAGATAAGCTATCTCAAGCTGAGTGTCAACCTCTGATCCCCACCATCAACAAGATTAAGGCTCTCCTGGGAAATGGCCTCAACGGCATTGATCTGGTCCGGGTCTGGATCTCTTGGCGGGTGATCCCCTTGAGCCGCCGCCCCGGCTTAATGTGTGATTATACGGGCCGGAAAGATGACCCTCTGCAGCACAGCCGCAATGATCTACCTGAAGACATTGTTGACGACATGACCAAGTCCCTCTTGAATGAGAGCTTGACAGACTGCGGGAGGACCGGCTTAAGCCCCTTCTGCAAAACTAACCCGGCTCCAGCGGTAAGCCACTGACCTGAACACCTTACTTTCCCTTTGGATAGTTTTCATCTGAACCTTAAGAAGTCTTTGTTGTATTTTTCAGGCTAATGATAAGTTCTGGAAGGTCAAGTATGACCATGAGGCGGCTAAAAAAGCCAGAAAGGCTAAGAAAGCCGCCAGGAGAGCCGCTCCCCGCAAAAAGGGAATCAAGCCTACCGCCTCAGAGCTGCTTCAATTGGATGATAGCTCCGAGTCAGAGGTAACCCTTGATTCTTTAGGCTCTTCTTTTGTTTCTGCTTTTCGTCTGTCTTTTAACCACCTTATTGACTTGATTATCCGCAGGATGATACCGGAGCGAGTAACCCGGTGACTGAAGAGGTAACTATACTTTCCTCCGACTCAGACCCCTTGCCAAGGCTGAAAGTCCGAGGAGTAACCCGGAAAGTAAGATTTTCGCATCCTTTAGCTTATCAAGACCCTCAATTTCTTTTGAAGCAACAGATTCATGAGAGCCGGAGGCAAACCCGGGCCAGCAAGGATGCAGACCTCTCCTCCGGCTTACCCGAGGCATCAAGAAAGCGCCGGACTGAGGTTATCTCCAACTTATACCCTTTTCATCCTTTAGCGGGTGTCACTCGTCAACCGCTCAATTCGTCTGATTCAAATTATCAGGAAACATCACCTTCCTCTGGTGATTCTATGCAATCTAACCTGCCGGCTTTCAAGACCGCTCCCGGGTAATGATGATCATCTTTATGTTGTGCTTATCTTTACTCATGCTTTTGTACTAACCTTTTGTCCTTTCAGTGCTCAAGCAAAGCTCGGCAAGAGGGCGAAGAAGGATAAACCGGTCGAAGAACCGGTCCTGACTGAACCGGAGGCCTCTGCTCATGAGCCGCCATCTACCTCAGCTCCTGAAGCCACTGCTCCAACTGACGAGCCAGTCATAGAGGCTTCCACTAACCCGGAGGTCCCCAGCCCAGCTCAGCCGGCCGATGACCCGGACATTGTAATCACCCGGACAGAGTTTGTCGAGCCGGGGAGACCCACTGCGCTGGCCAAATGCTCTGCTAAAGAAGAACTGCTGGAGCGCCGCAGGGCCAGGCTGGAGATCGCTGACTATGCGAATTTGAGCATTGGAGATATTGTGTCAAGTTACTTTGGTCAAGTGCACAACAGCCGGGACCTGGAGATTGACATGGTGAAGCAGATACAGCAAAAATCTGAGGTACAACTCTCTTGCTTACTCCATAGTCATCCTTACCATGCTAGCCCCCAAGTCTATTACTTATGATAGAATAGGTTGTAGACTTAGCTTCCGGCTTACCTTCATGAACCGGCAATTATAAATAGAATCTTTCAGCATACATTAGCCCCCAAGTGCCAAGTGTCTTTGCTTTGCAAAGTGCTTGGGACTTTAATGTTGCATAATAATTACTCATACTATAACCCGGAATTTGTACAGGCTGCCTGCAAAAAATTTGAAGCTGAAATCTCTGAGCTGAAGAACCGCCTGAAGACTCAGGAGACTGAGACCCGGAAGGCCAATGCCAAATTCGAATTCAGCATTGCTGCACAAGAAAAATTGAAGAAGAAATTCGAGACAGAGAGAAAAACTTGGGCTGAGGAGAGAACCGCCTTGCTCAGCCGGGCCGAAAAAGCGGAGGCTGCTCTGACAGAGAAAACCGCCGAACTCTCCGGCTTACAACGCCATGTGTCACATATGGTCTCCGCAATCTTTGGTAAGTCATTCTGCAAGCTTTCAACAAGTTGATATTCTTTATGTCTCATAAGTCCCATCATTGCTTTCGGCTTACCTGACTTTGCTAAACAGGTCCCAGAAGCGCCAACCTCAATCAAAATGTTCTGACCAAGCTGAAGGCCGTGTACACCCTAGTGGAGCAACTCTACACCGGGCCACAGCGTGCGTTAGCCGTTGTGGCTCTGTCCAACGAGGTTCTGACTCACCTTGCGGACGTCCTCAGGCGGCTTGCCGTTCTTCCTCAGCGCTTCCAAGAGCTAAGACGGGCCTCTGCAAGAGCCGGAGCAATAGCTGCGCTGAGCCGGGCCAATGCTTTTCTCCCGGAGCTAGACCCGGCCGATATTGCTCTTGGATACCCCAGTCTGAAGGAAGACGGCACTCCCTTTGAGCAGAAAGACTTCGCCGCCTGTGTGAAGAGCGTGCGCCCAGTGGCTACCTTGATTGGGAATGACACCGACCTTACTAAGTACCAGCCGGGCTATGACGCGGAGAATTAGAGGATCCCCACTCCACGCTACGAAGCAATCAGCTTGATCCCTCCGACTCGTAAGCATACCTTCGCCCCAGAAGTTGACCCGGCCGGGTTAATTGATGAGGAGGCTCAATTTGAAGCTTTGAGCGGCATTGACTGGAAATCGTCAACCTTCCAGGTCATGGGAACAGCCGGAGGAGCGGAGAGGGATGAGCCGGAAGCTTCGACCCAGCAAGCATCTTGACTCTTAGGCGGCTCATGGTTACACCTTTAAAACAATGCCTCACCTTTTGGACTCGGGGAGTCTTGTAATAGAGTAGGACAAACACTTAACTTTGTCGTGCCATCGTGCACGTGTTGAATGCTTAACTCCATTTAAGCTGCTTCTTCATATTCCTCCGGGTTATAATTGATCATTTGTTTTCCTTAAATTTGAAGAACTGTCTTTAACCATCCTGCATAGAAAACAAATCACAAGCCTCTGGGCGGCTTACCGCACTGAGAATCATAGACCGTATATATAACCCGGAATATGAACCAAAGTCACCAAAGACTGGCCCTCAATTATATTCTCGATGTAACCATAATAACATACTTACAAGCCTTCAAATATACTTCCGGTTCATGTAACCCGAATAATGAGGTTAAGATCGCAACTCCGGTTCACCAGCCTCAATAATACTTACTATGTGCTATCAACGTTGTGAAGCAAAATTAAGCCAGCGAAGTAAAAGCCGCCATTGCACACTATTGATGTGACCAAAAGAACTTGTTGTAAGTCAGAAGATCAAAACTTAGGGGCTTCCGGTTCGAATACGACCAGAGAACCGTCCCAAAGGGGTTAAGCTAAGATTCGAATGCGATCATATAGCCCCCAGTGGCTTTGGCGATGCCGATCAAGAGGGTACCGACAGCTATGTTCTCTTTGGTTCGAATACGACCCATGTTTAAACAGGAAGCCCCCAAATGACCTTAAGAGTTGTTTAACGACGCTGATTCGAATACGATCCACGTCGGTTCCCAAAGGGGGTTGAGCTATGATTCAAATATGATCAAAGAAAACTCCCCAATGAGCTCGGCAATTTGCCAATCAAATGGGTATCGACAGCTATGTTCTCTTTGGTTCGAATACGACCTATGTTTGAACAGGAAGCCCCCAGGTGATCATATTGTTTACGGCTAGATTTGAATACGATCATAAGCCGGATCCACCTCCAAGTGACCATGTGATGTTGTAATGGAAATAACATGTTTACCTTTGGAGGAGAAAAGGACAGAGGTCCTGCTTTATTATTTATCATAATATATACATGGCTATAGAAATATGTACATTACGAGAGCCGGTGGCTCAAGTGTAATAAGGCCGAAGCTGAGCTATGTTCCACGGCCGACGGGTCTCTTCCTCTGACTTGCGTGAATCTTTGTGCTCCCGAACGTCGATAAGGTAGTATGACCCGTTGTGCAAGTTCTTGCTGACCACAAAGGGCCCTTCCCAAGGCGGGGATAACTTGTGTGCATCTGTTTGATCTTGGATGAGCTGGAGCACCAGATCACCTTCCTGGAAGACCCGGGACTTAACCCGGCGGCTGTGATAACGGCGCAGGTCTTGTTGGTAAATCGCCGAGCGAGCTGCTGCCACATTACGCTGTTCATCCAACAAGTCAAGAGCATCTTGGCGCGCCCGCTCATTATCCGCCTCAACATAAGCCGCCACTCGAGGTGAGTCATGACGGATGTCGCTAGGGAGGACTGCTTCCGCTCCATAAACCATGAAAAAAGGCATGTAACCCGTAGACCTGTTAGGAGTAGTATTGATGCTCCATAACACGGAGGGTAACTCCTCCACCCAACAACCCGGCGTCCGTTGCAAAGGGACCAAAAGCCGGGGCTTGATGCCTTTCAAAATCTCCTGATTAGCCCTCTCAGCTTGACCATTGGATTGAGGGTGAGCCACTGACGAAACATCAAGTCGAATATGCTCTCGTTGACAAAACTCCTCCATGGCGCCTTTAGACATATTGGTACCATTGTCAGTTATGATGTTGTGTGGAAAACCAAAGCGAAATATCACCCTTTTCATGAACTGAACCGCCATGGCTGCGTCACACTTGCTAACTGGCTCTGCCTCAACCCACTTTGTGAACTTGTCAACCGCCACCAAGAGGTGGGTCTTCTTATTCTTAGACCTTTTAAAAGGCCCAACCATATCAAGCCCCCATACCGCAAATGGCCAAGTAATTGGAATCATCCTGAGCTCTTGAGCCGGCACATGAGCCCGTCGCGAGAACCTCTGACAACCGTCGCATTTACTAACCAAGTCCTCCGCATCAGCATGAGCCGTCAGCCAGTAAAAACCATGACGAAAAGCCTTGGCCACAAGGGATTTTCAGCCGGCATGATGGCCACAATCCCCTTCGTGAATCTCACGTAAGATTTCTTGACCCTCCTCAGGGGAAACACAACGCTGGAATGTTCCAGTAACACTGCGGCGATGCAGCTCACCATTGATAATGACCATTGACTTAGACCGCCGGGTTATTTGTCTGGCCAAAGTTTCATCCTCAGGCAAATCTCCCCGGGTCATGTAAGCCAAATATGGTACTGTCCAGTCTGGGGTGATGTGGAGAGCCGCCACCAACTGTGCCTCCGGGTCAGGGACAGCCAAGTCTTCCTTTGTAGGTAACTTGACAGAAGGGTTATGTAAGATGTCCAGGAAAGTATTAGGCGGTACCGGCTTTCGCTGAGAGGCCAGCCGGCTTAATGCATCAGCCGCCTCGTTCTTCCTGCGATCGATGTGCTCTACTTGGTAACCCTGAAAGTGACCAGCAATAGCGTCAACTTCACGGCGATAAGCCGCCATGAGAGGGTCCTTGGAATCCCACTTGTCTGATACTTGTTGAGCCACTAGGTCTGAGTCGCCGAAGCACCTTACCCGGCTCAAGCTCATCTCCTTAGCCATCCAAAGACCATGGAGCAAGGCCTCATACTCAGCCGCATTGTTAGTACAAGAAAACATCAACCGTAGCACATAATGAAACTTGTCACCTTTAGGGGAAGCCAATACAACTCCAGCCCCCGAGCCCTCCAATTGCCTAGACCCATCGAAGTGAATAGTCCAATATGTATTATCCGGCTTTTCTTCAGGCACCTGTAGCTCTGTCCAATCGTTGATGAAATCCACCAAAGCTTGAGATTTAACAGCAGTGTGTGGTACGTATTTCAGACCGTGAGGCCCAAGCTCTATAGCCCACTTAGCCACTCTTCCTGTGGCTTCTCTGTTTTGGATGATATCTCCAAGGGGAGCAGAACTAACCACAGTGATGGGGTGACCCTGAAAATAATGCTTAAGCTTCCGGCTTGCCATGAATACCCCATAAACAAGCTTCTGCCAATGTGGATATCGTTGCTTGGACTCAATAAGCACTTCGCTGACATAGTAAACCGGCCGCTGAACCGGATATTATTTACCCTCTTCCTTGCGCTCCACCACTACAGCCACACTGACGGCTCGTGTGTTAGCAGCTACATACAGTAATAAGGGCTCCTTGTCAACCGGAGCAGCAAGAACTGGGGGCTCAGCCAGCTGTCTCTTCAAATCCTCAAAAGCAGCATCAGCAGCATCATTCTAGACAAAGTTGTCTGTTTTCTTCATCGGTTGGTACAATGGCATGGCCTTTTCACCCAAACGGCTTATAAACCGGCTTAAAGAAGCTATGCGACCCGCCAGACGCTGGACGTCGTTTATACACGCCGGTTTAGCCAGAGAGGTGATTGCCTTGATTTTTTTCCGGGTTAGCTTCAATGCCTCTGTTAGAAACCAGGAAACCCAAGAGCTTGCCTGCGGGAACACCAAAAACACACTTGGCCGGGTTAAGCATCATCTTGTAAACACGGAGATTATCGAAGGTTTCTCTAAGGTCATCTACCAGAGTCTCCTTCTCCCTGGACTTAACCACAATATCATCCATATAGGCATGAACATTGCGCCCAATCTGGTTATGAAGACAATTCTGCACACAACGCTGATAAGTCGCCTGTGCACTCTTGAGTCCAAAAGGCATAGACACATAACAGAAGGCTCCAAAGGGAGTGATGAACGCCGTCTTCTCCTGGTCCTTAACTGCCATTTTAATCTGATGGTATCCAGAATAAGCATCCAAGAAACTTAAGCGCTCACAGCCCGCCGTAGCATCAATGATTTGATCAATACGGGGGAGGGCAAAAGGATCAGCCGGACATGCCTTGTTTAAGTCCGTGTAGTCCACACACATCCGCCAGGTGCCATTCTTTTTTAGCACGAGCACCGGGTTAGCTAACCACTCTGGATGAAAGACTTCGACAATAAACCCGGCCGCCAAGAGCCGGTCCACCTCCTCACCAATGGCTTTCCGCCTCTCCTCATTAAACCGCCGAAGGAATTGCCTGACCGGCTTAAATTTCGGATCAATATTGAGAGTGTGCTCAGCGAGTTCTCTAGGTACACCTGGCATGTCAGAAGGTTTCCATGCAAAAATGTCCCTATTCTCACGGATGAACTCGATGAGCGCGCTTTCCTATTTCGGATCCCGATTGGCACTGATGCTAAACTGCTGAGATGAGTCACCTGGAACGAAATCAACAAGTTTAATCTCATCAGCTGACTTAAATTTCATTGCCGGCTCATGCTCCGTGGTTGGCTTTTTCAGAGATGTCATATCTGTTGGGTCAACATTGTCCTTGTAAAACTTCAACTCCTCTGTTGCACAAACAGATTCTGCATAAGCCGCGTCACCTTCCTCACACTCCAAGGCTATCTTTCGGCTGCCATGAACCGTAATGGTCCCATTGTGACCCGGCATCTTGAGCTGTAAATATACGTAACATGGCCGTGCCATGAACTTGGCGTAAGCTGGCCGCCCAAATATGGCATGATACGGACTTCTTATCTTGACGACCTCAAAGGTCAACTTTTCCGCCCTGTAGTTGTACTCATCTCCAAAGGCCACTTTCAGCTCGATCTTACCAACTGGATAAGCCGACTTACCAGGCACCACACCATGGAAAACAGTATTGGACTGGCTGAGGTTCTTATCAATCAACCCCATACGACGGAAGGTCTCATAATAGAGGATGTTGATGCTGCTGCCTCCATCCATGAGCACCTTAGTGAACTTATATCCTCCCACCTGAGGAGCCACCACCAGGGCCAGGTGACCCGGATTATCAACCCGGGGGGGTGATCCTCCCTACTCCACACAATAGGCTGCTCAGACCATCTTAAATAGCGTGGAACCGCCGGCTCAACAGCATTCACAGCCCTCTTATTAAGCTTCTGATCTCGCTTACACAGACTGGTGGTAAACACATGATACTGTCCACCATTGAGCTGCTTTGGATTGGTATGGTATCCCCCCTGCTGCTGTTGATGACCCTGGCCGGACTGCTGATTAAAGCCCCCTTGAACATTCTGAGGATTAGAATTTGAGCCGCCACCCGGGCCATGAAAGCCGCCGGCGCCTGAGCCGCCGCCCGAACCATTGTTGCCATTAAAGGCATTGGAATTCTTAAAGGCCTTCATGATCGCGCAATCCTTCCATAAATGAGTAGCTGGCTTCTCCCTAGAGTCATGCCTTGGACAAGGCTCATTCAACAACTGCTCAAGCGTCGGGCCTGACCCGCCGGCTCGGGGAGGTGGCCTCCCCTTGCGTCGCTGGTTGTTACCCTGTGAGCTGGCGTTGGCCACAAACTCTATGCTGCCATCATCCTTACGCTTGCTACCTCCTTGGTTCGCCGGGTTATGCTGAGGGCCCTTGCCATTGTCGTTCTTCTTTCCCTTCCATGTCCTTTCATCATCTGACGCGGGGTCCTTGGTACTATCAGAGTCGGCGTACTTGACGAGAGCCGCCATCAGCGTACCCATATCATTGCAATCGCGCTTGAGCCGCCCGAGTTTCATCTTCAGGGGCAGGAAACGACAATTCTGCTCCAACATTAAGACTACAGAGTCGGCATCCATCTTATCAGATGAATGTATTATCTCTGTGACCCGGCGAACCCAATGGGTTGTAGACTCACCCTCCTGCTGCTTACAGTTAGTCAGATCCACGATGGACATAGACTGCCTACAGGTATCTTTGAAGTTTTGGATGAACCGGGCCTTTAGCTCGGCCCAAGACCCGATAGAATTCGGTGGCAACCCTTTCAACCAAGTGCGGGCAGTCCCATCTAACATCATGGTGAAGTACTTAGCCATTGCCGCCTCACTGACCTCCAGCAACTCCATGGCCATCTTATAACTTTCAATCCAGGCTCCGGGTTGTAAATCAGCCGTGTAGTTAGGCACCTTCCTAGGCCCCTTGAAATCCTTGGGCAGACATTCATTGCGGAGAGCCGGCACTAGACAAGGGACACCTCCAGTCCTCGTAGGGATACCCACGTCGATGGAAGCCGTCGGATAAGCCGGGGGTGGCTGGTAAGCCGTCAACTGAGGCACCTGCTCCGCCTCTTGCCGTGCTCTGTCTTGGTCTGCTGCGTGAAAGGCTCCGTTATGAGCCGGGCCGTGGCCAGGAGGCAAGTCATGGCGTCGGACATTACTTGAGCCGGTTGCTGAGACCATGTGTCTGCTATAACTCGGGCTCTGGCCTGGACGAGGGGTTGAATGAATCCTGTCCCGGCTATAAGAATATGCCTCTTGCTGCGCCAGAGTCGTCTGAAGGAGTTCTCTGACCCGGCGGGTTTCAACCGCCATTGGAGAGTCACCGTCAATTGGGAGAGCCGCCAGCCGCGCCGTCGCGGCGACCATGTTTTCCAACAGGTTGGCATAATGACCCGGGGGTATTGGCACGTACTGAGGCGGGGCAGGGTTCACCCGGGGAGGCCCCATCACTTGGGGTTGAATTGGCGTTCCAGTCCCGCAACGGCAACCCGATTCTCTTCTCTCTTTCTTCTCTCTTCTCCAACTCAGCAAGAATATATTATTTAAATTCATAAAGCCCGCTTACACCACGTACTTGTTTTTGTAAGTGTCGATATTAAAGATGGACATCCATAGTCATCAGTGTTGTGGAGTAAATACTTCACAAGGCGGTATGTAGTTTTTAAAGAAGGAACCAAACTGTAGATCAAGTCAAGAGATCAAGCTATAATGTATTGATTTTAGTTTTTGGTGTCAGTCATCAGGCTGTTTCTTTGTAAATACACTGGGATGCTCTGTACCATATTGATTCCTAACATGCTCGTCATCTGAACGAGCTCGCTAGCCTCTATCTATATATGTACCTCCAAGTCCCAATACCAAAGCATTGCCACTCTCGACCATAAACAGCTGAGAAGCTTTACTCTCCTCTCTATTCATCGCGGGCTGTTTACCCTGATTACGAGCGATACGCCGGGTGAGCAGGTGACCCACTCGATCTTTTATCTGTATATTGATTTCCCTGTAGAGATGCTAAAATCTTACTTGTACATACATATTTTGCATTGAGATGATCTACTAGCTAGTTGCTCCCTCCGTCCCATAATGTCAGACGCTTTTTGACACGGATGCAGTGTTTATTCCAGTCACCACTAAATAATATTTTGGGCATCTAAAAGCCATTGTTCTATAGTCAACCATAAAGATTTTAACCTTGATGGCTAGAGTAATATCTTACCACTTTATCGGGCCTCGCCAAGCACTGACGAGGAAACGAAACCTCAGGGAGCAGGAATCGCACGCCGGCCGTGCCGCGGAAGAGCCCATCATGGGTACTTTATCGGATATTAAGAAAAGAATTCGCAGTTGTTTCTGGGATGATGATGAAAAGTGCCGGAAATGGATGAACTGTGTACTAGCCGCACTATGGGTACTGGTGATTTTTGTCCTAGCCTATTTTGCCTGGTGTAAAATGAATGAGTCGCCAAACCGTGAGCTCGTCATGATGGGTGGTAATGTCACGAGTGTTATCTCGTCGAATGATCCCAGATGGCTCAAGCTGGAGCAACACCTTGATCACTGCCATGACGAGCTCCAGCAGCAGGAGGACGCCGCAAGCGTCACCTTCTTCAAAGAGGCTTCAGCTGCGCAGCCCGGTGACATGCAGGATGCCATGAAACGATACCTCTACTTTGTAAGTAACTAGGCCTTTTAACCATGTTTATTACTCTCTCAGTTCCTAAATATTTGTTTTTCTAAAGATTTCAACAAGTGGCTACATACGGAGCAAAATGAAAGGATCTACACTTTAAAATATGCCTACATACATTCGTATATGGTAGTTTATTTGAAATCTCTAGAAAGACAGAAATTCCATTATTCGCAAAATTAACGGTTTGTTTGTATGTATCCCTTCAGGCTATTATGCACGCCGTGGTTCTCGGGAGGCCCTCTACACACACCGCACTCTATGGGCCCGGGCAAAAGGTCGGGATGCGCGACGTCAAGACCTACCTGGACGTCATGCTCAAAACTATGAAGAACGAGGAGATCACCTCCAAGGACGCTCCGGCTGAGTTCAAAGAAATGAACCGTTATCTCTACCTGGTAATCAAACTCATCACCTCACGTTGCAGCTGCTTGTTGATTAATCATCCAACTGATCCAACTCTACTTAAGCATATACTCCCTCCGTTCCTAAATACTTGTTTTTCTAGGCATTTCAAATAAATATCACATACGGATGTATGTAGACATATTTTAGAGTGTAGATTCACTCATTTTACTCTGTATGTAGTCACTTGTTGAAATGCCTAGAAAGACAAGTATTTAGGAACGGAGGAGTATATAAAAGATTTATTCTGCTGCTAATTGACGCCAGCTTGTAAATATTAACTGTTTGTACCTGTTTTTAATAAATAATAATTGGGAGTATAAACATGCATTTATTGTCGTCCGTTTAACTAGTAGAACGTCCGTGCGTTGCCGCGGGCTTTTGAAAACATTAAGATGCTACTCACTTAGTTATGATAACCAAAAACAATGTCATCTAAGCTAAGACACATTTTTTTGACAATCAGCTAACACACATCATACTATCAAACACAATAATATTAGAGCATATACAGCTATGGTCCCCTCAAATCCTACTCAAACGTTCACAGCGCACTCGCCCGGTCAGTGACCGAACAGGAGAGAGGGAAAGGGTGACCCAACCGGACCCCTCATATCATCCTTATAACTCATGGTTGTCCGCAAACTCCCATATTGACACCAAATATGGGGAGAATATTAGGGCTCGCGGATGCATCGGGTCAATCTGCCACGTAGGACGCGACCCACCCCGGATAACCTTTTCTTTCTGTTCTTTCTCTCTTTTTTCATCTCCACCAATCACATGCAAGTCACCAGACATATGAGGGACAAAATGAGGAGTATGTATGCATGGACGAACAAATAGAGGCTCAAAAATAGACACTGACCGGGCGCATTCGTGGACGTTCAGGGGGGCGGATTTGCTAGATCTGACTATAGATGCTTTTATTGACAACTCAAATAAAAATGTTTTTTGTAATGGGTTGTGTTTTACATAACTTATTCGTGCAACCCTCCTTCGCTAGCCAGTGAGAAGATCCATTAGCCGAGTATCTCACCCATGCCACCCTAAACTCCTCCCTTAGTCGCATTAACTCCTTTACCTCCTCAACAATAGGCCATAGATTTATCTATCAATTTTTTAGCTTCTTAATGTGCCAGTGTTTTTGAGTCTATCTCCAAGATAAGCTTTGCCGCGTCAAATTCACGAGCAAGCTGAGCACCGCGTCAACAATCCTTGAGTTCAGCCAATTCATGGTCCATGGCAAAGGAGACAAAATGGCATGTGCACCGCCTAAGAAATGTTATTGAAACCAACCAGTAGTTGAATGATTAGAATAGTGGCGGTCCCATCCATGTGTGAGTGCATGTGTGTATTGATGGTGTGCATACACTATTATCCATATTACTTTAAACTTTTATCAAGACATAGAACATTTTTTATAATTTGCCTATTTCTTAATTCAAATACAAACACATCATAGAAATCTAGAGCTCGTGTCGCTATTCTCATTCCCTAGCCGGCTGGTTCTCCATAGGGAGTACTAATGCACACTTTCTAATATCTCAATGTTTCAATCTTCTAGACATGAGACTTCCCAAAGAAAGTTTTTTTTTACCATTATCACTTATTTATCTGGTAGAGTATGCCAATTTTTTTCAGAATTATGACATATTTTTTAAACACATAATGGTATTATTTTCATTATGAATAATGCATTTATACATCAAAGCCATACAAGTTTGAATTCTCACACATCAAGCATGACATGACCCCTAAAATGATGTGTGCCTGGGCATCTTTTACCATGTTGTGACCCCTAGAAGAATCAAACAGATGTTATGCTTATTTTGACATAAGCTCACTCATTGGTTGGCCCATCTAAACTGCCAACCTTCAAATACACCGGGCGATGTTCCATTATGGAAATCTGGTAGAGGTGAACATCAACAAGGTTATAAATCAAAATGAACAAATCAACTATTCATACACATCATAAGAAGCTGGCCAAATGTTACTGCTAGAAAAATGTATAGTGCCACCCATCTTCATGTTGTTCCCCCTCCCTACACCCCCACCCCACCTCCATTTGTTCATGTTAAATAAGGAACAAGATGGATGGATGGACATTGGATCCCTGAGACCTCGGCGAAGCTCTTCCCCTCTCTAGTTCATCTCGGGAGCGACCAAATCGCTGTCCACCACCATGGCCGACGGCCTCCTCCGCGGTCACCGAAGCCGCCGCCACTTCTACCCTCCTCGGCATCTGTGTCCAGACGGGACGGAGGCGGCGCTCTCTCCCAAGCTCGCCGGTGGCCGCAGCGTCTCAAGGGATGGTCGAAGTCGGCCGGATGAGTGCCGGCGCCGGCGGCCGCCCTCTGCTCCATGGGCGAGTGCGAGGGGATGAAGACGAACAACAAGTGTTCACATACATAGTCATGTGTCAACCCCCATTGTCGTCCATCAGTTGGCCATGTACAAGAGGGTGTTGCGCGCATGCCCTAGACTTGGTCGCCTGCATCGTCGAGGCAGCCAAATGCGCCTATAACCACTCCCTCCAAACCGCAATATAGAATTTATCTTAGTAATAGCGTGGTACAGATTGTAGGAATAGTGTGTTTCTCAGTTGTTGGAAAGTCATTACAAATTATCTCCTCTTGGAATGATGTAAATTTTGGTGAAAATGAAACATCATACAAAACTGTAGCTTACTATAGTGAAATACATATGTATTGTAGTCTTAAATTGTCAAAATATTTACCGGGTTCGTGAATGGGCAAAATATATGATGCATTGGTTGCCAATTCGCCATGTTCCGATCTAAACAGAAATGTTGGCTGACTTGGCTCACATAAGCATGATACTGCATAACCAGCCAATGCAAGGCATAGATAAACGATAGTAACATGAGTAAAATATTCTATGCAGGAAACATGACATATTGTTCATATTAAACCATACCCACCACATACCATTTCCCATTTGAAGCATCCCACATTTTCTGTAAATTGTAGCAATATGCAGTGACATCCATGCTTGGTCTTGGGCTTGAGTTGCTGACAATGACACCATCGATCCATCATCCCATCATCGTGCCAAAATGTGCATATGCCAAAAATTGCATCAAAGTTCAGAAGTCGTAACTTAATTAGTACAGAACCATTATGGCGGACCATCCCCCGGAAAAAGTATGAACATACAAAAAAATTGATAAAATATTTAGATTCTTGAAAACTGCATCTCTTAGTTTTCACCCGGACATGGTCGTCTATGGCTCTAAACAAGCATCTCTTAGTTTCCGAAAAATGATATGGATAGTGGGATATAGACACGTCTCCCTTTCTACACAGTCAATGGAAGAATCAGGAATGTAAAGGAAATACGATGCTTAGATTGCAGGCACTCCTCCAAGCTCAAAGCAAGTCATATTCCATAGTGAATTAGTTTCTTTCAAGCCTTTTGTCAAAGCAAGAATGTATGGCTGAGGAACTCCAATTTTATTTTATTTGGGGGATAGAAATGGTTTGCTAGATAATCATCACACTGACCGATTGCATCAGCAATCAAAGATCTACTCAGTCTCTGAACCATGCTAATTCTTGTAAAAAAATTATTTTGCAATTTAGTAACTGTGTTAATCTGTGAGGCTAACTATTTTTCTATGTTGAAAATGTTTTAAAGCTTCATGTTATTCTCCAGTTCCAAGAAATTATGATACACGCAGACATAAGAAGATACAAATCATGTTCAAATCAAGTGTAATTGCTCGGTGAATTTTCAGTAGAAAATAAAATGCAAAAAATGAAAATAAAACAGAGATATTTTTTGCTCATTTTAATCACATCAATCTTGTTGAGCAAGGAATAGGCCATGTCCACCTGCTCTGCCTCTGAGCCGTTGACGACAACCACCTCCCTCTTGAATTAATTGCTGATCTCCACCTCTGCATCTGCCACTCCGCCACCTTCGTTGCCACCCCCTTCTTATTCACCTGCTTCACCTCAACCAATGGCGACGGGCCCATGGGGCAACCTCCAGGTCTAGATGCACCGCCTTATCGCTGCCTCGGCTCCTGCTGGTTGGCATGGCGATGTAAATACATTACATTTATTAGTACATATGTCACGTTAATCAATGAAGGTTGATCTATATGTAAATCATATATATGCACTCGCAAAACGACAGTTCAGGAGAAAGGCTTATAAGATCATGATCGACAGTTGTTCTTGAACAGGTGAGTTACTTCTTCTCAAGTAAGTGTGTACGTGCAATGCATGTCTCATTAGAATACAAATTTTGAATTCCTAAAGCTCACAACATATATCTACAATCATGGATGTGCAATGATTTTGGAGTACATCCAAGCACTCTTCGAGTTTAAATCTTGATGGGATCTAATACTTCACAAACTTGCCTAAAGCATAAGATTTATCCTTTGGTCATACAATAAAATACACATTTAACTTGAGATGCTTATATCAGGTATACCGGATCAGGATCAAACGTAGCATAGATGAGCTCTCAAGCATTCCGATATCATATAAACGGCCACAATACTTGTTTACCATATCGTATGCAGTAAAAATGTAAAGATTATATATATTATAGAAAATGTAAAGAGGAAAATAAGACATGTGTGGTGACAACAAAATTACCAACGAAAATACAATAGAATAGTCATATAAAGTTGAGGACTCAGATACACAACAAATTACGAATGTACAATGTTTTTTCCTCCTAACTCGCTCATCCATGCATTAAGGGCAAGGAATCAATCCTTCTCTACTACCGTGGATACAAAACAATTTACGCAATGTAGAGTCATCGATCCTCCGCACTCTCATCCAGGCATTCAGTTTGCAAGCTTTGAATTTATCCTTCCCTGCCACCATACATGTCATGGTGTTCCCATAATTACCTGTTAGCATGTCCATTCATCATATCACATAGAAAAAAAATTAGCATGACGTTCCCATAATTACCAGTTAGCATGTCCATTCATTATGTCACATAAAAATGATATTTAGCATACAAACCATTATAAATTTGTCAAATAGGAATGAATCGGCATGCATTTTGATATTTCAGGTGGCATAAACTGTTTCTTATAATCAGCTAATCAAACAAAGAACTTAAAACAAGCTTCCAAAGAAGAAGAAAAATGCATCGTAGAAATGCACCATGAACTTCCCGGTCTGGTGTTGTCATTCATTGAATGCCACCTTGGATATGGTCATTAGCCACTTATACTGAAGCTTTGCAGACATATAAACATTGGACAAGAGATCAAAATCACCAGAAAAATGCTGAAACTTGAAAGTAACTGAAATCACAACAGGGCACATGGATTCTACCAGTTTGATTGCATAGTATGTCTGGATTGCAATATGTATAGTTCTGTTCCATTTCAAATACAGAATTTTTCTTGATTCTTCTCGTATATTTTTCTTGCCCATCGCATTCCCATTCTTCGTAATTATCGATTTATCATATCCACTTAAATAACCATTACAAAACTGAAATCAAGAATATATACTCACCAAAAAACAGAAAATAGGGATGGAAGTGCAGATCACGATGGACTCGCACTCGAACTCTTACGACTGGGATATCAATTGCAATCCCAATTCACCAAGAAATAGGAAATATATGGCTGCAATATATCAATGGGCTTGAATATTGTGCAACATATCAATATCAGCTATACAATACACAACCAATTTAACCAAAATTCTGAAATATGAGTGCTCCTAATAATAGCAATATATCAACTATTAATCCAAACCCACTTCTGGTCGAAAACAAATCGATGAAGTATCTGGTTGAAATGTTGCCACATCTTTTTATTTGTATTAGCACTGGTTAAATAACTGTGAAATGATTAAATATACCTGGTTAAATATGCAGCTCGACGCATCTGTCCGCGACCAGATCAAACTTCAATGACCACATCTGCATCCATTTCACAAGGCAAACACAATGAAATTCTATCCATATGGAACTTGATTAGGCATATTCACGACGCAACCGGGCACGGTGCTTTTTGTTCATTATTCTTGCTGCCAGCTAGAGCAAATGGGTAGGGAGTTCTAGATCTTAGGATTTTAGCTAAGTAATCATCATCATTATTCTGTGAGCCTAGCCTAGCTTGAGCTTCTGGTTTTGCAATGCAATATATAAAAATAACCAAGATGAGAGATCCCAGTACCCAGAGCCATTGTTTACTTAAGTGAAGGCATGACTGAATGATTCAGTTTCACTGGAATTATTTCAAGAGCCACAAGAAAGTTACCACAGCAGGTTCTATTCACGGCTAGGGAACATGGATGATCCAGTAATTAACTGTGTTCTTGTTAGTCTCTTAGTATTGTCTCATCCTCGATAAAAACAGAAGTTCCCTTCAAAATCCATCGAAAACAGAATTTACCAACACCCTTCTATGGATGCAAGTGCGGAAACATTATAGCCTTGTGCGTCGCGCACTCTTGAATGATTTGGGGATTCTGAAATGGAACCGAAACAAACTGTAGTGAAAACTTACATGATGGTAAACGGATAACGACAGCGTGACTGTACATATTGTTCATAGGATCCAGGCAACAACCTGATTTGGAATATATCATCAGGAATTGTTCTTTCAGACCAAGGATAAACTATGCAGGGGAATGCTTGTGCAAATTATAAGTTGTCAAGTGGATCAAGATAGAAGGTGCAGTCAAGTGCAGCTAAGATTCAAAGTCGTATTCAGCAATGTGACGGCGGAAGCAAAAGAAAGCCGTTTCATCATACCCGAGGCTGCCTGCAAAATGAAAGAACTGTAGCGGATTATCAACTTCTGAACCTAGATAAAAAATTATTCACCAATCACTTGTTTAGAGTTTGGATCCTTTCCAATGTAGACATTAATAATATTTGTCTAAGATCCTGTGCATATAGGATAATAATTAAAATGCAAAATGTAAAGATTAGGAAGTAAAAAGAATCTAATTTAAGTTTTCTACGAGAGGATGTTACCAAGCAAACAATCAGGAGTACATTGTTTTGGGTGCATCTCTGTTAGCAAGTGCAGACTCAAGATTGAGTGTTGCAAAAATGATTTCTTCAGTAGTAACTATTTCCTGTGTTACATCAGTGCCTTCTAAAATTAAAGCAATCACGCCCGCAAGAACTTTAGCAGTCAGCATGTTGGTTTATAGACACACTGAACATATAGAAAAACATCACCGTGCTGTTTCCTTTGGAGTTGTGCCTCTACAGCTTTATGTGCTCCCTTTCAATGGTTCAACCTGGATAACATTTAAAGTTTTAAACAAATGACAGTGTTAAATCTAGCAAAAAAACTGAAACAAAATAAGATCATATATGGACGACGCAAGGCATGCAGAGCAGGGAGAGACTGAAATACAGAGGGCTAGCTATATAGAGAGATCAATTAGGGGAACACATCGAACATTTGGTGGGCATCCACACGCTACATGGTGCAACCCCTACCAGTATGCCTCCCTGGGACGTTCACACGGCGTGGTGCCATGGTGCTCGAGCGCAGAAGGCTACATCGTGTGTCTCACTGTCGCGTAGAGGAGTTCCGTACCTTCGGTTGTGCGAGGAACGACAGCGGTCGCATCTGCGTCGCTGACCATGAGGAGGAACGACCGGATGGGCATATGCGTCCCTGACGCGAGTCGAGGACAGAGGCCAGTAATCGAATGCCCCAGAGAAATCCATCTTTGCGGCCAAGCCCACCGTGTCCCAAGCCGCCACTGCTTGAGGGAGGAGATGGATCCCGCCGCCGCCACCGCCGATGCAGGCCAGGCCCACTACGTCCCGCGCCGCCGCCGCCGCTCGACGGAGGAGAGGGTCCCCCATTGTCGCCGACGCAGGTCAGGCCCACTGCGTCCCGTGCCGCCGCCGCCACCGCTCGTCGGAGGAGAGGAATGCCGGCACCGCCAACGCAGGCCCAGCCCGCTGCCGTCGACGCTGCTCGAGGGAGGGGAGCGACCCCGACTCCACCGACGCAGGCCGAGCATGCCCGATAGCGCCCTGCAGCGGCCGTATCTCGGTCGTTGATTTGGTTGACAGATCATTGACGTAACGTGGGCAATAGGATATGTTTAAGGTGATTTATCGAGGACGACGAAAGAAACGAAACGCCCTCTTTAGGAGTAGAAGGAGTAGAGATTAGTTAATTGGATTTTTCCTTAAAGTTTGTTATTTGTTTCCTTAAAATTCATTATATGTTTCCTAAATCAAATTGCATTGATGGGATGGATCGGTTAATTTGGTTAGTCCATTATTTGTTTCCTAAAGCAAATTGCATTGATGAGATGGATCGGTTGTTTTGGGTAAGTTAGTAAAGTTAGATATGTGGCTTTTTTCTACGGTAGGAAAGTGTTTGTTTAGAAGGAAATAGGGAAAAAAATAAACCGATGGGGTGGTCGGAGGGGAGACGAAAAAAACCAGACGAAAAAAGACCAGACGAAAGTGATGGGACTATTCAACCAACTCGTCCATTAGAAATAGAGATTGCGCAAGCCGGCGTTCTACGGTGGAGTTATCCTACTCCGATCCCGGATCCTGCTCCTCCCTCGCCTGCTCGTGCTCCAGCTCCTACTCCTCCGTCACTTGCTCCGGCTCACCTGTTCCTGCTCCTGCTCATGCTCCTACTCCTCAGTCACCTGCTCCTGCTCCAGCTCCTACTCCTCCGTCACCTGCTCCTGCTCCAGCTCCTACTCCTCCATCACCGACTCTTGAGCAGCTTCAGATCGATGACCTGGAAATCAAACTGCAGAAGGAGAAGGAACGGGCCGATGATCTGCAGAGACAGGTCGATGATCTGAAGAGAGATCTGCGGGAGAAGGAGGATAATGTCGTCAAGCTGAACAGTGAGCTCATGACCTGCAAACAGAAGGCTGCTGACTGCAACAATAAACTCGAGGGCTGTCAGCCAGTCAAGCACGACGAGCCGGTCATCGAACCCCATCACCAGGTTGACCACGACGAGGAGGATTAGCATCGCTAGGAAACTAGAAACTGTTTTTCTCTCCGATGTTTAATTATTTATTTATTTTGCATCCGATCCCAGAACGGGTCGAATTCCACCATCGGGCATCACAACAGAACAACAAAAGTATCCAGTGTTTAATTAGCATGTATTGTACTAGAGTACTTAATACTCCCTTCATTCCTTTATACAAGGCCATTTTGTTTTTCGTGTCAAATTTTAACTTATAATTTTGGTCGGCAAAATATGGATTATATGTCATCAAAAATATATCATTAAAAAGTTATTTGAAATGTGCATCCAATGAAATACTTTTGTTGTCATATAACTCATTTTTTGTTAGTAAAATTAATGGTCAAAGTTAGACATAAAAATATAAAGTGGCTTTGAATAAGGGAATGGAGGAAGTATATCCTCTGCAAGTTGGGAACTGAACCAATTGCGAAATTTGCTCACGAATTGCTGCCATGAGGATTTTTTTTACGAGAAAACTTCTAATATATTCATCACCTATTAAGGTAATACAAAGAACACCAAAAGTAAGGATTACATCCAGGTCCATGGACCACCTAGCGACGAGTACAAGCACTGGAGCGAGCCGAAGACGCGCCGCCGTCGTCGCCCTTCCCTCATTGAAGCCGGGCAAATATTGTTGTAGTAAACAATCGAAAAGTCTTCATGTTAAGTCCCCATAGGTCCAGTGCACCAGAAGAGAAACCGCCTCCAATAAAGAAAAGTGTAGATCGAAAGAATCCACCGAAGACCCGAACGAACGAAGACCAGATTCCGACGGATCCAGCAAAGACAAAAGCCGACCGGATCCCACAAGATCCACCGGAGACACACCTTCACATGCCTTCCGACGACACTAGAAGCATCACCGGGACAGGGAGGGGGAGCTAGGTGGGTAGAACTTTATTCCACCTTCAAGCCGCCGCCGCCTCGTTTTCTTAAGCATGGCAAAAACCCTAACAAAAGTGGCAAAAACACTTTAAAACGAGCCCTCTCACCGGCAAGGATTGGGATCCACCGCGCCTTCATGGTCCAACTCTACTTAAGCATATATAAAAAAATTATCCTGCTGCTAATTGACGCCAGCTTGTAAATATTAACTTTTTGTACCTATTTTTAATAAATAATAATTGGGAGTATAAACATGCATTTGTTGTCATCTATTTCAGACAATTGTGCAAGCCGGCGTTCTACGGGGGAGTTATCCTGCTCCGCCCATGGCTCTTTCTCCTCCACCACATGCTCCTGCTCCAGCTCCTACTCCTCCGTCACCTGCTCCTGCTCCAGCTCCTATTCCTCCATCACCGACTCTTGAGCAGCTTCGGATCTATAAGCTGAAAACCGAACTGCAGAAGGAGAAGGAACGGGCTGATGGTCTGCAGAAACAGGTCGATGATCTGAAGAGAGATCTACGGGAGAAGGAGGATAATGCCGTCAAGCTGAACAGTGAGCTCATGACCTGCGAACAGAAGGCTGCTGACTGCAATAATAAACTCGGGAGCTTTTTTTCGCGAATACGCAAAGCTTGCGTATCATTGCATTGATAGAAGGAGTACAATGAGTACAGAGAGGGGTACAACTCATGACACGAACGCACGCAGGCGTGAACATGGTGTCCAGAGCAGACAGGCAAGGGGTGCTCGGCCCGAATAAAGAATACATTACAGCTAAACCTATCAAACTCGAACCGAGATCGGCAATGCCAAACTAGCAAGACTTCCAACATAAGTCAGAACACGGGGACACCGCGAGCAAGCAAGATAGCGCCTTCAAGAAGGAATTCGTCACGGAGACGTCGTCGCCATCCGGTCCGGAGGAACCAGAACTAGGGTTTCCCCTGAGCTCGAAGAGGGGCGCAGCTGAGGGCCTTGACAGCGCCTCCAAGGAGGGAACGACATCCGCGGACGCCGTCGCTGCCAGCACCGGCAAGCCGAGCAAGGATTTCTCCCAGGCCTCAGGCTGAGCAATCCCATAGCCGCCGTATCTGGAGTCGAATGAGGAAGTCCATGCTGGTCGGAGCCACCATGTCGGAAGGGGATTGGAGGCACCTGCCCTCGGAGGGTGGCACCGTCTCCGAACACACGAGCGCTGGATCTAGCAAAAGGCAAGGCTTTGAGGCGTATAGGTAGGACAAGCGGCAAAGCAAACCACAAGCGGGTGGGTCGACGACAAATAGCAACGCCGGCAAACAGGGACTGGAGGGACGCAGATCCATGTTGCCGAGGCCATAGCCATCGGGACATCGGTGAGTCAAGCGAGCTGGAAGGGATGCAGCTGCTGGTCCGCCAAGGCCTGAGCTGCCCGGCATAGGACGCCGTCAACCATGGACGCCGGAGAGACGCGGATCCAAGGTCACTGCTACCTCTTGAGCACTACGTTGGTTTTCCCTTGAAGAGGAAAGGGTGATGCAGCAAAGTAGCGTAAGTATTTTCCTTAGTTTTTGAGAACCAAGGTATCAATCCAGTAGAAGGCTACGCGCTAGTCCCTCGCACCTACACAAAACAAATAAATCCTCGCAACCAACGCGATAAGGGGTTGTCAATCCCTACACGGTCACTTACGAGAGTGAGATCTGATAGATATGATAGGATAATATTTTTGGTATTTTTATGATAAAGATGCAAAGTAAAATAAAAGCAAAGTAAAAAGCAACAGAAATAACTAAGTGTTGAAAGATTAATATGATGGAAGATAGATCCGGGGGCCATAGGTTTCACTAGTGGCTTCTCTCAAGAGCATAAGTATTTTACGGTGGGTGAAAAAATTACTGTTGAGCAATTGACAGAATTGAGCATAGTCATGAGAATATCTAGGTATGATCATGTATATAGGCATCACGTCCGAGACAAGTAGACCGACTCCTGCCTGCATCTACTACTATTACTCCACACATCGACCGCTATCCAGCATGCATCTAGAGTATTAAGTTCATAAGAACAGAGTAACGCCTTAAGCAAGATGACATGATGTAGAGGGATAAATTCATGCAATGTGATAAAAACTCCATCTTGTTATCCTCGATGGCAACAATACAATAGGTGCCTTGCTGCCCCTACTGTCACTGGGAAAGGACACCGCAAGATTGAACCCAAAGCTAAGCACTTCTCCCATTGCAAGAAAGATCAATCTAGTAGGCCAAACCAAACTGATAATTCGAAGAGACTTGCAAAGATAACCAATCATACATAAAAGAATTCAGAGAAGATTCAAATATTGTTCATAGATAAACTTGATCATAAACCCACAATTCATCGGTCTCAACAAACACACCGCAAAAGAAGATTACATCGAATAGATCTCCACGAGAGAGCGGGAGAACATTGTATTGAGATCCAAAAAGAGAGAAGAAGTCATCTAGCTAATAACTATGGACGTGAAGGTCTGAGGTAAACTACTCACACTTCATCGGAGAGGCTATGGTGTTGATGTAGAAGCCCTCCGTGATCGATGCCCCCTCCGGCGGAGCTCTGGAACAGGCCCCAAGATGGGATCTCGTGGGTACAGAAGGTTGCGGCGGTGGAATTAGGTTTTTGGCTCTGTTTCTGATCGTTTGGGGGTACGTAGGTATATATAGGAGGAAGGAGTACGTCAGTGGAGCAACGTGGGGCCCACGAGGGTGGAGGGCGCGCCCAGGGGGGTAGGCGCGCCCCCCTACCTCGTGGCTTCCTGCTTTGTTTCTTGACTTAGGGTCCAAGTCTCCTGGATCATGTTCGTTCCGAAAATCACGTTCCCGAAGGTTTCATTCCGTTTGGACTCCGTTTGATATTCTTTTTCTGCGAAACTCTGAAATAGGCAAAAAACAGCAATTCTAGGCTGGGCCTCCGGTTAATAGGTTAGTCCCAAAAATAATATAAAAGTGAATAATAAAGCCCAATAATGTCCAAAACAGAAGATAATATAGCATGAAGCAATCAAAAATTATAGATACGTTGGAGACGTATCAAGCATCCCCAAGCTTAATTCCTGCTCGTCCTCGAGTAGGTAAATGATAAAAACAGAATTTTTGATGCGGAATGCTACTTGACATAATTTCAAAGTAATTCTTCTTATTGTGGCATGAATGTTCAGATTTGATATGATTCAAGATAAAAGTTTAATATTGACATAAAAACAATAATATTTCAAGCATACTAACTAAGCAATTATGTCTTATCAAAATATCATAGCCAAAGCAAGTTATCCCTACAAAATCATATAGTCTGGCTATGCTCCATCTTCCCCACACAAAATATTCATATCATGTACGACCCCGGTTTTAGCCAAGCAATTGGTTCATACTTTTAACGCGCTTCACCCTTTTCAACTCTTACGCAATACATGAGCGCAAGCCATGGATATAGCACTATGGTGGAATAAGGTATAATGGTAGGAGTTATGTGGGAAGACAAAAAAGGAGAAAGTCTCACATCAACGAGGCTAATCAACGGGCTATGGAGATGCCCATCAATTGATGTTAATGCGAGGAGTAGGGATTGTCATGCAACGGATGCACTAGAGCTATAAGTGTATGAAAGCTCAAAAAGAAACTAAGTGAGTGTGCATCCAACTTGCTTGCTCACGAAGACCTCGGGCATTTGAGGAAGCCCATCATTGGAATATACAAGCCAAGTTCTATAATGAAATTTCCCACTAGTATATGAAAGTGACAAAATGAGAGACTCTCTATTATGAAGATCACGGGGCTACTTTGAAGCACAAGTGTGGTAAAAGGATAGTAACATTGTCCCTTCTCTCTTTTTCTCTCATTTTTTTATTTTATTTGGGCATTTTTTCTCTTTTTTTATGGCCTCTTTTTTTCTTTTTCTTTTTTTTTATTTAGTCCGGAGTCTCATCCCGACTTGTGGGGGAATCATAGTCTCCATCATCCTTTCCTCACTTGGGACAATGCTCTAATAATGATGATCATCACACTTTTATTTACTTACAACTCATGAATTACAACTCAATACTTAGAACAAAATATGACTCTATATGAATGTCTCCGGCGGTGTACCGGGATATGCAATGAATCAAGAGCGACATCTATGAAAGAATTATGAACGGTGGCTTTGCCACAAATACAATGTCAACTACATGATCATGCAAAGCAATATGACAATGAAGGAGTATGTCATGATAAATGAAACGGTGGAAAGTTGCATGGCAATATATCTCGGAATGGCTATGGAAATGCCATGATAGGTAGGTATGGTGGCTGTTTTGAGGAAGATATAAGGAGGTTTATGTGTGATAGAGCGTATCATATCACGGGGTTTGGATGCACCGGCGAAGTTTGCACCAACTCTCAAGGTGAGAAATGGAAATGCACGGTACCGAAGAGGCTAGAAAATTGCGGAAAGGTAAGTGTGTGTATAATCCATGGACTCACATTAGTCATAAAGAACTCATATACTTATTGCAAAAATTTATTAGCCCTCGGAGCAAAATACTACTACGCATGCTCCTAGGGGAAGGGTTGGTAGGAGTTAACCATCGCGCGATCCCGACCGCCACACAAAGGAAGACAAACAACAAATACTTCATGCTCCGACTTCGTTACATAACGGTTCACCATACGTGCATGCTACGGGAATCACAAACTCCAACACATGTATTTTTCAATTCCACAATTACTCAACTAGCACAACTATGATATTACCACCTTTATATCTCAAAACAATTATCAAGCATCAAATTTCTCATGATATTAATTAAAGCAAATTGCCATGCTATTTTAAGACTCTCAAAATAATATAAGTGAAGCATGAGAGATCAATAGTTTCTATAAAACAAATCCACCACCGTGATCTAAAAGATATAAGTGAAGCACTAGAACAATACTATATAGCTCAAAAGATATAAGTAAAGCACATAGAGTATTCTAATAATTTCCGATCATGTGTGTCTCTCTCAAAAGGTGTGTACAGCAAGGATGATTGTGGTAAACTAACAAATAAACACTCAAATCATACAAGACGCTCCAAGCAAAACACATATCATGTGGTGAATAAAAATATAGCTCCAAGTAAAGTTACCGATGGAAGTAGACGAAAGAGGGGATGCCTTCTGGGGCATCCCCAAGCTTTGGCTTTATGGTGTCCTTAGATTATCTTGGGGTGCCATGGGCATCCCCAAGCTTAGGCTCTTGCCACTCCTTGTGTAGGGTAACGCAGCAGAAAACAAAAAAAATTCCGACCTACGCACCAGCCCAGGACCACTATGGAGACTGCATACATGGTTTGATCTTTTTCGTTACCGACTCGTAGCGCAGCGGGAAGTAGAGTCGATGACGACCGGCGGTGCAGATCCCCGCAGCTAGGATTTACAACCTCCCAACCGCGAGGATGTATACCCTCATCTGCTCCTCAGACAGCCCTCCGGGAGGCGGTCGAACAGCCCCCCGGACGGTGTCGCGGACAGCCCTTCGGGAGGACCTTCGAAACTCGAACGGTCACTCGGACAGCCCTTCGGGAGGACCTTCAAAACTCGGACGGTCACACGGACAGCCCTTCAGGAGGCACTCACGAACTAAGACCGAAACTATGATCTCTCTACAGAGTTGCACACATACGGTGTCATCTATCTGGCAGGGCTTCGCCGTCCAGAACTAGTTCCCACCGGAACCCAGACAGCCTTTCGACTCTACGAAACTATTTCACTGGGAGGGAGAGAGAAGCCAGATCATGCATGTCACTTGTATGTGAGAAGGGATGAGGTTTGGGCTGCCCACTCCTCTTTTATTTATAGGAAAGCCAAGGGGTAGGGATGGCTCACAAAAACCCAAAATGCCCATGCAAATGTCACACATGAAGGGCATAATGGGGAGTGAAGTGGAGCTCCATGGAGCCCCACACATGTGGCCGGCCAACCCCCTTGGGGGACCCCCATGAGGAGCATGCTTGGCCCCCAAGCCCTTCTAGAAGCCTTTTGGAAATATCCCAAAAGGTGACTCACCATAAAATATCCCAAAAAGCACTTTCACTATTCACGACGACATTTTTCAGCGTCTGTTCGAACTGAAAATATTTATGTGGGCTTAGAACATTTCCAGTACCCACCAAAATTATTTTCAATGTGTTCCGAAACAATTCCGGTTTAGTGATTTTCATCTGCGAAAAGCATCTGAAGTGGCTCCGGCAGCTCCGGAACATTTCCAGTTTTTATCTCAGAAAAATCCAAAAAGCTTCCAGAATGATTCTGGCATCCTCCAAGAATTATCAGGCATGTGCCAAAACCAATTTGACTTAATGGTGTTTCCCGAAACAACTTTTCGGTATCATCGAAACTTATCCGATGACCTCTCTCTGCGGTACGATTCTGCTATCCGAAACTTTTCGGTGTCCGAAACTTTTTCGGTGATTTTCTCTTAGACTCCCTGTCTAGTATTCAGCAGATAGATGACCCTTAAGCATGTGAACCTATAGGTTCGGTGAAGTATAGACATGACCTGGAACCCCTTCCGATCAATGATCAACATCGGAGCCGTGGACACCCATATTGACCCCTATACCCACACGAATGAATATTCGAGTGAACCTCCAGTTGCGGTGAGCTATTCCTGTTGCTTCACGATATATCACAAACACCTGAGGTGAGATTTATTGCATCCCCGTGGGCCAACACTTTGTCCACTATGCAAGTTACCTCGTTAGCGGTTTTGTTCTCTTTTCACGTTTCGTGTTCCGGCATCCCCGTGATCAAATCACAAAGTGTCTGGCCAGACGATGATGGACACCGTAACACCGAGAGGGCCCGAGTATATCTCTCCATCATCGGAGGAGCAAATCCCAATCTCGAGCTATCAATTTACTTAACATACTTTCCCATGAACCCGTAAGCCGCCGTAATAGCCATCCAGTTACGGATGACGTTTAACAAACCCCAAAGTTCATGAAGCAAGCATGAAGAAACTCGATACTCTCATGGTCTAAGGAATTATGCAAACATTAACTATCTCTGTGTTATAAACCATTAACTTGTGACGAATGTATCTCATAGCATAACATCAATTCGGGTCGATTCAACACAAATGTCCTTCCTGACATTGTGCCCTCAAAGTTGCTTGGCATAGACATGCCCATGATCGGGAAAACATAATCATCATGCAACACTTGAGCTAGTCTTGGAGGCACGACTAGGAATACATTTTACCGTTTATTATTCCACACATGCATATGGGTTCTCCCCAGAGCCTTTATGGATATACGGGCTCGGGAACCACAACAGTTATAGCATGGAACATAAACATAATTATGAACAGGGAGATAATCAATAACATTTATTATTGCCTCTAGGGCATATCTCCTACAGACTCCCACTTGCACTAGAGACAATAATCTAGCTTATGCTAATGCACTTCACACCTGTGGCACACTGGTGTAAATATGCTTCGCTTGTGGTATAGCCTGATGTCCAACGGATCTGGCGACTTCAGCTCCTTGTGTATCTTTGCATGTCCTCGCGTTTTCACGTTTTCACAAAATTCATATTTTGTGTGGACTTGGCTTTGTATGTATGTGAATCACAGGTCGAACCTGGATTCCTCAGACTGAGTTATGGAGCAACTATCTGCAGTAGTGTCCCATTGTCAAAAGCCATCTTGGAACCATACTAAGTTTATGAATGAACTATATGATTCAACATCTTCTTTGTCGCTTCTAAAGCGTCAACATATTTAGCCCTTGTTATAGAATTCGCCACAGTAACTAGTTTGAACAAATTCCAACTAACTGTGCCACCACATTGTGTGTTACACAAAACCCTTAATTTAAATCGAAAATCGCATGGAGAAAAGATGAAGACTGTATCGATGTAACATTTTACAACGAACTCTTCATGATCTTTGCTTGCGAGAAAACCATGTCATCAGTACTTACTCTAGTACTCTGTGACATCTTTCACTGTTGTCCCATGATCAGTAATTTGATCACTTTGGTATCCATACTCGCAACACCTTGGGAGTATCGGACATATCTGGTTGTTTTACATACCATGGAATACATGATTAATCCAAACACAAGAGTGTGTGGAATCTCCATCATGTATTTTACTCATCAGTGTTTTGGGACACCGAGTCTTGCAAAGACTCTTTCCATGTGACTTCGGCAAGAATCACTCCTTGGCATTTTAAATGCTAAAAGGTTTTAGCATCTTGTCAATATGTATTCATTGCTTAGCCCTATTAGGTAAATCTATCTCCATAGATCATTATGCCTAATATTGAGGCTATTTAGCCTAAGCACTTCATCAAAAAACTATTTTCAAATGAAGTCCTAATTCGTGTCAAGAAATTTATTTCCAATTAACAATGTGTCAAGCACACAAGGTTTTTAGAAATATTATTACGCTCCCACTTACTTTCTTGAATTACAAGCATCTTCGTTACCCATTGATGAAGTCATACCCCTTTCACCATTTCATCAAAGCACGAAGATTCCAACTCCATTTCGCTCTCTTCTGTCCATCGCTGGAACTCTGAAGTTTGCACCCTTACTAGCATCCTCTGGATAGACAAAATGCCTTGGACTGTAACACATGCAAGTCCTTAGTTTCATTTCCATCAGATGGAAATCCTATTGTCATCCATGTTTCATATCTCATGATTGAAATATGTATTAATTGCTAGTTCAACCCGAACCGACTTTAAGCATCGCTACGATGAAAACAACCTCATCGTAGTCAACTCTTGAACTTGTTATTTCAACAAGTCGAGCTTTATGGATAAAAAAAAATTATCTGTATCAGTTTTAAGTTCCATAAATATTCGTTAGACTCTAAGTCGTCCAAAAGGTGTATCAAGGTTTTAATCTTGAATCACTTATATGGAAACTAACTCGGGTTGTATTGGCATTTAGCCAATTCCGGAGTCAGGGCCCATCAACGCTTCCTTGTGTATCGTAGGTATAATGTTGTCTAACAACAATATCTCGTTTGCGCACCTGAGAGGTTTGCACGAGCCTTGCCTACGTGGTTCAGCTACAAGTTCGACCGAAGTTCATACATTTTATTGTAGAGACTTCCGTATCAGTCGCAGTAGGAAACTCTGGAATTACTTCCAAGGTCTCTTTCCTTTGATCTGATGACGAAGATACTGTTTATCTCGTCGAGTTCCACTATTCTCCCACTCACCTTTTTGAAAGAACCATTCTCTTTAAAAGCACACCGTTTCGCGGCAAAACTATTTGCCTCGGTATAGTGAGGGAGGAATACCCAACATTTTGGTATAACCTACAAAGTAGCACTTGTCTGATTTGGAATAGGTTTGTAACCTTTTACACAAGCCCCATATTCCAAATATTAAGAAAAGATATAACATGGTTGGGCATACCATACCATGGCTTCATTTCAACAGACCCGATGTAGCTCTTTTCAGTGTAAAAGCCGCAGTCTCTAAAGCATCACATTAAAAGGGATAATGGCAAATTTATTTATGTCATCTTTGACCTTACCATGTCATAAATGGTTTGATTACATCTCCACGGACTTTCCACTTGCAGTGGTGTTCCGGGAGGTGCAAGTTATGAAACCCCTTTCACAACTCATCAGACATTCGCTAAACATGTAACTCAAATATTCCTTTGTGCAATCAAATTGCAGAAACATAATTTTCTTGTTACAATAACTTCTACTTCATTTTTGAAAACCTTTCGAATGATTTCAAAAGATCCAGACTTACGTCTCATCAAGTAAATATCCATATATCTACTATCTACTTGAGTCATTTCTGAAGATAAATAAATCCACCACTAACAACACTTATCGGACTACACACATCAAATGTATGATCACTAATAAGTTTGTTGTTCGCTCCTTATGGCCTGTGAACGGTATTTTAGTCACTTCACTTTTCGGAGGAAAGTTGCAAGTGTCAGATGATTCAAAATCAAAAAGACTTCAAAATCCATCATAATGGAATTTTCCATGCGGGTTTCTCCAATGTGACCAAATGTAGTGCCACACTTGTGTGGTATTCTTTTAGTCTTGCGACATTTAGCGTCAGTGTTATGGATGTATCATATTACCATCAATATTCATAACATACATGCCATCTTGGATGGAAGCATGTCCCTTCATGTTATTCATAATACTTAACAACAATTGTTGTTTTTATGAACAACTCTTTTGCAACAAACATTGTGCAATGGGCTAGAGTGTATGAAACTCTAAAATGAATTATGAAAGTAAACCCAGAGGTATTGTATTATTATCAATATTCATAACATACATCTCATTCATAATGAAAGTATGGCCCTTGTGTTATTCATAACATCGAACATAAAAAGTTCTCTTATGAACAACCTTCTTGCAAGATACCTTATGCAATGGGCTAGAGTTTGTAAAACTCTAAATGAATTATGAAAATAAATACAGACGGCAATACACCGATGGAAGGTATAGTAACATTTACTATGTTCCCTGTGTATACCTTAACCTCATTTCAGGCTAGTCTTTTTAGGCCATAGTAGCTCTTACATTGATTCGTAACATAAAGCAATCGAGCGGGTATCTTTGTGATTAACTCACAATACCCAAGAATTAGTGATTAACATGTTTAACCATAATTCCCAAGAACTATATCTTTGACCGGCCTACTATACATCAAAAACTTGTATGACATTCATACATGAGCTGGATATTCCAGTCATCTTTCTTTCTACCTTTATACTTCTAACAGTTTAACTTTTAGTATTTCTCCTACTCGCAAAAGAAGCACCCAACTTAAGAGTGGCGTTAGCCCCGGACTTCCTAGGCGTGTAAGTCATACTAACACCCTTTGGACACTTCCTTTCTCTTTAAGTTGTTGTTTTATTCACCTTTCATTATATGACAGGCGTTCTTCTGGATCCCTTTCCCAACAGTCAAATGCATAGTAAACACTTTCTAATACTTGCAAACAAACATTGCTTTGTTTGTATCTGAAAATAATTTTCAGTTCCATGATTATCATATAATTATCCCAACTTTCGAAGTTTGGGTTTCATGGAAGCAAACATATTCCACTTGACCGTAACAGAATTCTAGCTTTTGGATCGAAGGACGAGAGTCACATGATCCATAGTATTAGCGGGAGGATCCGGAAAGCATGCGATAGGACAATCGGCACTTTTGAGGACAATCCTCATATTACGTTACCAATCATAAAGTTTTAACCAGATATTTAACAGCTATTCAATTTTAATAGGGAAGGTGGAAACGCGAGCCATTATTCTACAACTATTTTGCATATAACACTTAGACAATGTTCATAATTAATTGCACTAAGAATTAAACATGTTAATTCAACAGTGCGCTCCCACTCAAATCAATCTCTCAAAATTGATTGTGAGTGATACAAGACCCACATTTCAATTGTTCGCCATTGGTGTAACACCACTGATGACGAAAAATCTCAACCGGTAGGCCAACTTGCCAATCACATCTCTATGTGACTCTTGTTCATCTTTCGATGCGTGTGTTCCGAGCTCATGACGGTCATGCCTGAACGTCAAGACAACCAAGTGATCTCGCTGCGAGGTCTCAACTCACCCGCCTCACACTTCTCTAATCATTCGTACCCGTGTGACACGGCGCACCCCGAAAAGATAGGTGACGTGACGGTGCTACACTTGGGAGAACACTAACTACTTGGTATTTTAAGTGAGAGATCACCCTAATAAAAGCGACTACCGCGCAATCAAGAAGGGTGCATCATAAGGGATAAACATCTCAGGCAATTCATAATAGCATGATATGGTATAGCCCTTTCTAACGGAGAAGTCTTTCATTTCTTCGTCTTCGGCATTCGCGTCGGTGTTCACCTTCGCGAAGATTGCCACCACCTTGTCGATGCACCAGATAATATTGCTATCTCTATAGCTAACAAAATAATGCATTACAACAAGGTTGACACACAGGTCATTAAAGTGCAATCTTATGGCTCCAGCCATCATGCCGAATCATGACACGCAGGTCATGTTAATCAAATTACATCATATAGTCATCTCATACATAATCGAATTAGTATGAGCACTGCTATACCACATCACATGCACATCCTGCAAAACCAAGTTAGATGCCTCTAATCGGTTTATGCAAAATTTATTTTACGTGGCTTCTAAGGTTTTGACTTAAACCGCAGCGACCAACGTTCATCATCAAGTATGATAGTTCATGTCGCTAGATTAACTTTGCAGGGTGTATGAAGCACGAGACAATAAAATCTCGAACCCCATACTAAACTTCTTCATACGCATGACCCCCCCTGCAGATCATATCTGCATTGCCCTGTCATCTGCGAATTTCATCTTTCTTTTGACTACGGCAGAACCCAAAGAACTGATAGCACTTCCATGATCAATCAGGATCACGGATTGCCAGAACTTTATCAAATTCCACCATGTTGTCTCGAGATTGAGCAAACGCAAATTCTAGGGAAGCAACAAGAACATCGGGTAACAGATTTCATCAGTCACCCGCATAAATAATTTTCAGCAGTAGATCTCATCTACTACCTAATTATATTATGCAATACCCATACATCTCTATGTATTCCAGATCGCAACCTGCATCTATGCATAGCACGGCTCATGATGCCACTGTAGGGTAACGCAGCAGAAAACAAAAAAATTCCGACCTACGCACCAGCCCAGGACCACTATGGAGACTGCATACATGGTTTGATCTTTTTCGTTACCGACTCGTAGCGCAGCGGGAAGTAGAGTCGATGACGATCGGCGGTGCAGATCCCCGCAGCTAGGATTTACAACCTCCCAACCGCGAGGATGTATACCCTCATCTGCTCCTCAGACAGCCCTCCGGGAGGCGGTCGAACAGCCCCCCGGACGGTGTCGCGGACAGCCCTTCGGGAGGACCTTCGAAACTCGAACGGTCACTCGGACAGCCCTTCGGGAGGACCTTCGAAACTCGGACGGTCACACGGACAGCCCTTCAGGAGGCACTCACGAACTAAGACCGAAACTACGATCTCTCTACAGAGTTGCACACATACGGTGTCATCTATCCGGCAGGGCTTCGCCGTCCAGAACTAGTTCCCACCGGAACCCAGACAGCCTTTCGGCTCTACGAAACTATTTCGCTGGGAGGGAGAGAGAAGCCAGATCATGCATGGCACTTGTATGTGAGAAGGGATGAGGTTTGGGCTGCCCACTCCTCTTCTATTTATAGGAAAGCCAAGGGGTAGGGATGGCTCACAAAAACCCAAAATGCCCATGCAAATGTCACACATGAAGGGCATAATGGGGAGTGAAGTGGAGCTCCATGGAGCCCCACACATGTGGCCGTCCAACCCCCTTGGGGGACCCCCATGAGGAGCATGCTTGGCCCCCAAGCCCTTCTAGAAGCCTTTTGGAAATATCCCAAAAGGTGACTCACCATAAAATATCCCAAAAAGCACTTTCACTATTCACGACGACATTTTTCAGCGTCTGTTCGAACTGAAAATATTTATGTGGGCTTAGAACATTTCCAGTACCCACCAAAATTATTTTCAACGCGTTCCGAAACAATTCCGGTTTAGTGATTTTCATCTGCGAAAAGCATCTGAAGTGGCTCCGGCAGCTCCGGAATATTTCCGGTTTTTATCTCAGAAAATTCCAAAAAGCTTCCAGAATGATTCTGGCATCCTCCAAGAATTATCAGGCATGTGCCGAAACCAATTTGACTTAATGGTGTATCCCGAAACAACTTTTCGGTATCATCGAAACTTATCCGATGACCTCTCTCTGCGGTACGATTCCGCTGTCCGAAACATTTCGGTGTCCGAAACTTTTTTGGTGATTTTCTCTTAGACTCCCTGTCTAGTATTCAGCAGATAGATGACCCTTAAGCATGTGACCCTATAGGTTCGGTGAAGTATAGACATGACCTGGAACCCCTTCCGATCAATGATCAACATCGGAGCCGTGGACACCCATATTGACCCCTATACCCACACGAATGAATATTCGAGTGAACCTCCAGTTGCGGTGAGCTATTCCTGTTGCTTCACGATATATCACAAACACTTTGTCCACTATGCAAGTTACCTCGTTACCGGTTTTGTTCTCTTTTCTCGTTTCGTGTTCCGGCATCCCGTGATCAAATCACAAAGTGTCTAGCCAGACGATGATGGACACCGTAACACCGAGAGGGCCCGAGTATATCTCTCCGTCATCGGAGGAGCAAATCCCAATCTCGAGCTATCAAGTTACTTAACATACTTTCCCATGAACCCGTAAGCCGCCGTAATAGCCATCCAGTTACGGATGACGTTTAACAAACCCCAAAGTTCATGAAGCAAGCATGAATAAACTCGATACTCTCATGGTCTAAGGAATTATGCAAACATTAACTATCTATGTGTTATAAACCATTAACTTGTGACGAATGTATCTCATAGCATAACATCAATTCGGGTCGATTCAACACAAATGTCCTTCCTGACATTGTGCCCTCAAAGTTGCTTGGCATAGACATGCCCATGATCGGGAAAACATAATCATCATGCAACACTTGAGCTAGTCTTGGAGGCACGACTAGGAATACATTTTACCGTTTATTATTCCACACATGCATATGGGTTCTCCCCAGAGCCTTTATGGATATACGGGCTCGGGAACCACAACAGTTATAGCATGGAACATAAACATAATTATGAACAGGGAGATAATCAATAACATTTATTATTGCCTCTAGGGCATATCTCCTACACCTTGTTCCATAATCCATCAAATCTTACACCCAAAACTTGAAAACTTCACAACACAAAACTTAACAGAAAATCTCGTGAGCTCCGTTAGCGAAAGAAAACAAAAGACCACTTCAAGGTACTGTAATGAACTCATTCTTTATTTATATTGGTGTTAAACCTACTGTATTCCAACTTCTCTATGGTTTATAAACTCTTTTACTAGCCATAGATTCATCAAAATAAGCAAACAACACACGAAAAACAGAATCTGTCAAAAACAGAACAGTCTGTAGTAATCTGTAACTAACACAAACTTCTGGAACTCCAAAAAAATCAACCAAAATAGGACGACCTAGGAAATTTGTTTATTGATCAGCAGCAATTGGAATCAATATTTTATCACGTTCTGGTGATTTTTAACAATTATTCTCGTGAACAGAAAGTTTTTGGAATTTTCTGCAAGATCAAATAACTATCATCCAAGAAGATCCTATAGGTTTAACTTGGCATAAACACTAATTAAAACATAAAAACACATCTAACCAGAGGCTAGATCAAATATTTATTCCTAAACAGAAGCAAAAAGGAAAAAACTAAAAATAAAATTGGGTTGCCTCCCAACAAGCGCTATCGTTTAACGCCCCTAGCTAGGCATAAAAGCAAGGATAGATCTAGGTATTGTCATCTTTGGTAGGCAATCCATAAGTGGCTCTCATGATAAATTCATATGGTAACTTTATTTTATTCCTAGGGAAGTGTTCCATGCCTTTCTTTAATGGAAATTTGAATCTAATATTCCCTTCCTTCATATCAATAATTGCACCAATCGTTCTAAGGAAAGGTCTACCAAGAATAATAGGACATGAAGGATTGCAATCTATATCAAGAACGATAAAATCTACGGGCACATAGTTCCTATTTGCAACAATAAGAACATCATTAATTCTTCCCATAGGTTTCTTAATAGTGGAGTCCGCAAGGTGCAAATTTAAAGAGCAATCATCAAAATCACGGAAACCTAGCAAATCGCACAAAGTTTTTGGAATCGTGGAAACACTAGAACCCAAATCACACAAAGCATAGCATTCATGATCTTTAATCTTAATTTTAATAGTAGGTTCCCACTCATCATAAAGTTTTCTAGGGATAGAAACTTCCAACTCAAGCTTTTCTTCATAAGATTGCATCAAGGCATCAACGATATGTTTGGTAAAAGCTTTATTTTGACTATAAGCGTGAGGAGAATTTAGCACGGATTGCAACAAGGAAATACAATCTATCAAAGAGCAATTATCATAATTAAATTCCTTGAAATCCAAAATAGTGGGTTCATTAACATCTAGGGTTTTGATCTCTTCAATCCCACTTTTATCAATTTTAGCATCAAGATCTAAAAACTCCGAATTTTTGGAACGCCTTCTAGGTAAAGGTGCATCACATTCAGTCCCATCATTATCAAGATTCATATTGCAAAACAAAGATTTAATAGGGGACACATCAATAACTTTTAGATCTTCATCTTTATTTTCATAAGGACTAGAAGAACACGCTTTCATAAAGCAATCTTTCTTAGCACGCATCCTAGCGGTTCTTTCTTTGCACTCATCAATAGAAATTCCCATGGCTTTGAGAGACTCATTGATATCATGCTTAGGAGGGATAGATCTAAGTTTTAAAGAATCAACATCAAGAGAAATTCTATCAACGTTCCTAGCCAATTCATCAACTTTAAGCAATTTCTCTTCAAGCAAAGCATTGAAATTCTTTTGTGAATTCATAAACTCTTTAACACTAGTCTCAAATTCAGAGGGCATATTATTAAAATTTCCTTAAGAATTGTTGTAGGAATTACCATAATTATTAGAGGAATTGCTAGGATAAGGCCTAGGATTAAAGTTTCCTCTATATGCGTTGTTACCAAAATTATTCCTACCAAAAAAATTCACATCCATAGATTCATTATTATTCTCAATCAAAGTAGACAAGGGCATATCATTAGGATCAGAAGAAACACTCTTACTAGCATAAGTATTTCCCTCAGTTTTTGAGAACCAAGGTATCAATCCAGTAGGAGGCTACGCGCGAGTCCCTCGCACCTACACAAAACAAATAAATCCTCGCAACCAACGCGATAAGGGGTTGTCAATCCCTACACGGTCACTTACGAGAGTGAGATCTGATAGATATGATAGGATAATATTTTTGGTATTTTTATGATAAAGATGCAAAGTAAAATAAAAGCAACGGAAATAACTAAGTGTTGAAAGATTAATATTGTCGTGGAATTGTCACGGCAAATGTCCTTAGTGTCAGGACTTAGTCGCGAGGCCAGCGCATCTATGTGGTAGCTTGAGAGGGGTTGGGCGGAATCGAGAGACGCAACACAAGACCAGGATTTAGACAGCTTCGGGCCCCGGGAAACATCATCCGGTAATAGCCCTACATGCTGTTTGTGGCTAGGTCTCATTATGCTCATGAGAGAGTCGCCGGTAAGCCGGCTCTTTGTGTCTAGCCCTAGAGATTGTTTCTTGTTGCTTGTCCCTCTTTGGGGTGCCCTGCCCCTCCTTATATAAGTTAGAGGGGCGGGTTACATGCGGAGTCCTAGTAGGACTAGGACTAGTCTATCTTTTCTTACAAGTTGAATACAAGTCCGGGTCTTGCTTCCTAGTAAAGGAAATATTCGTCATCCCTTTCTCCTTAAGCCGGCCCACCAGAGTATAAGCCAGCCTGCTGGGCCTTGGGCCTTGTCGTCCGTCTGATCCGCCCGCCGGGTCTCCAGTGAGTCACAATGTCCAGGCGGGTTACCTGTGAATCGCCATGTTCGGGCGGATCACCAGTGAGTCGCCAAGCTCTAGCCAGGTCTCTGGTGAGTCGCCAAGTCTGGCTAGGTCTCTGGTGAGTCGCCAAGTCTGGCCAGGTCTCTGGTGAGTCACCAAGTCTGGCCGGGTCATACCGCGGGGTATATCCCCGACATTAGCCCCCAGTTTAATTTGGATTTATCCATGTTAAACTGATCCTGCAAAATAACTGAAGAACAAATTTGACAGGTTGTGCTCCGGGTTAAATATTCTTGTAAGCCGGCACCTGATCATCCTTAAGTCCTTGACATTTTCTCCTGGAATATCCGGGTCAATAGGCCAGCTTCATAATCCATTTGCTGACATTGGCTCTTATAAAGAAATATTATACGAAATAATCCATTTGAGTCGGTTTCCAAAACTCCGGCTTAATAAACATCTTAGACTCAAGATTCATCTGGTGATCCGCCAGTTTAAAGATGTAGAGGCTGGCTAGTTATAATTGCCAAAATTACCGTCTTGTAAATATTGATAACACCGGGTCATAACTGTTGCCGACGCCGGGTCATTATTATTGGTGACACCGGGTCATGCTTGTTGCAAACACCGGGTCAATCTGGTCTGCTCCAAACTGAGAATTTGAAGATTTTTTCTCCCTTATATGCATATCACCTGTAGCCCCCAAGTCTTAAGAGGAGAACATAGTGATAACTTAAGACTTGCTTCAATATAAGTGTTGCAACCTTGAAGAAAACCGGGTTATTCATCTCAATCATTAGTCATAAACTGAATATTCCACATATGTAGCCCCCAAGTGTCGGGTTGTCATGCTTGAGCAACCTGGGACTTGTAATTGCCTTATGCTCATAAAAACTTCAACCAGTGTAGCCCCCAAGGGCCGGGTCATTATATAATAATGAGCAGGGACTTTGTAAATATGATCATGTAAACTTGACTAGCGACGTGTAGCCCCCAAGGGCCGGGTCAGTAAGATATTACTGAGCTGGGACTTTGTATATGATTCATTGATAATAATAGCATATTATGTAATCTCCACCATGGGGCTTGAACCCACGTCCACAAGGTTAAGAGCTTTGTACTCTACCAACTGAGTAGTGGATCTTTCAATATAATAGATTAAGGCTTGTGTACCTTGAATTTTCGACAGGAGCAATTGGTAGCCCCCAAGGCCGGCTCATTACAATGTGATGAGTCGGGTCTTCAATAAGTTGAGCAAAAAATGTCTTTACATTAGCCCCCAAGTGCCATGATGCATGCTGGCAGTGACATGGGACTTGCATATTTGATGTGATCTCAATTTAAATAATGTAGCCCCCAAGTGCCGGGTCGTAAGCCTGCAGCGACTCAGGACTATTCTTTCCATTGTAGAATAAATCATATCCATTGATAAAATAATAGCCATTGCGCCAAAGCGACTTTGAATACCTCATATGCTGATAAGTCAATCCGGAGTTTAAATACCCGGCGGCTCTTGGCCGATGGCGATTTAATACGCCTCCATTGTAAGCCGGAATTTGTACAACCCGGCGGCTTATAGCCTTTGAGAAAATCAAGAATTGATAACCCTTTTGAGACACCAATTTCAATCTATGATGATGGGCTTGAATTTAATCATTTATGTAAGTCATAGCTCTGTAAATCCTGCAGAGTTTAAACAACATATGCCCTGGCGACCTAACGTCAAAAACTAGGGCGGGTAACCACCCAAATGTAGTCTTATCCTGCACATAATTAGATCACAAGATCCCTTGGCGGTTTACCGCAGGGCGGGTCATAATATCTCACATATAACCATTGATGTGTAACAAGGAGTCACAGATAAACCTGTTATGAATCATAACTTTGAAACATAACTATAATAATAATATTATACCTGTGATATTGAATTTTCACTGCCGGTTTATGTGACCTGTGCAGTAAGGGTGATAACCCAATCTTTAGAAATCAAGACTTCCAAATGTTTATGATTGTCATATGATGGCGACTTATCATCCAAAGTCAAACCGGGTTAAATAGCAACCACTCATATACACTTTAGATATGATCAAAAGAACTTCAAATAAAATCCAAAAATTGTTTGCAAAAGGAGACTTCAAAAAATTTGAGGCTTCTGATTCGATTACGATCAGAAAACCGTCCAAAGGGGTTAAGCTAAGATTCGAATACGATCATATAGCCCCCAGTGGCTTTGGCGTTGCCGATCAAGAGGGTACCGACAGCTATGTTCTCTTTGGTTCGAATACGACCTATGTTTGAACAGGAAGCCCCCAAATGACCTTGAGAGTTGTTTAACGACGCTGATTCGAATACGATCCACGTCGGTTCCCAAAAGGGGTTGAGCTATGATTCGAATACGATCAAGAAGCCCCCTAGTGAGCTCGGCAGTGTGCCGATCAAGTGGGTACCGACAGCTATGTTCTCTTTGGTTCGAATACGACCTATGTTTGAACAGGAAGCCCCCTAGTGATCATGAGAATATTTAACGACTCTGATTCGAATACGATCAGGGTCACACCAAAAGGGTTAAGCTAAATTCAAATATGATCAGCTCCCAATGGTCATTAAAGCAGGGTACCTATGTTTGGGTTGCGCTTTGTAAAGACTCTTTTTGGTCCCTTTAATTTTTCCTGAGAACTCGAACTTTGCGAGAGATAAATTCTTTTTGAACCGGAAAAACCGGGTATTGAGAGTTTCAAAGCTTTGTGATAGACAAATTTACCTTGAACCGGATTTGAGAGCTTCAAAACTTTGTGACAGATAAATTTCCCTTGAACCGGATTTTAAACCGGATATTAAGAGCTTCAGTGCTTTGTGGGAGATGTCAAGTCTCTTGAGCCGGATCTAAACCGGAATCCTTCTTTTTAAGCCGGAAATTTTCTGACGGCCTTTAAACTTTTTCACCAATATGGCGGTAGCCTCCGGGACCGAATTATTTCTCCCTCCAATGACCCGGAATTCTTGAATGCATTGAAACCGACCAATGCTGCCGAGTCATATCATTGTAGCCCCGAGTCTCAAGACGACTCGAGGAGTTGGCTTTGAGATTCTCCATATTGACTATAGCATAAGGTGTATGTCATTGGTGTTGATAGCGCGATGTGAATCCACAGAAGGTTGAGGTGACTGTGGCGGGTTATAAATGATCCTGTATGAGCCGTGTCAGCAACTCGGCCAATGGTCCCTTCCAACTGGCTGTTTGAAGTTAACCAAACTGTAGTGGCGGCGACTTGTGCGCCTGCCCATTTGAACCATCCAGTGCAGACGGCGGCTGATAATACATGATAATTTGCCTCCAATTTTGTTGGAAGAAAAACCGGGCTAACCAAGCAGTGACTTGCTCATACTCAATAAACAGCTCATGTAGACAGGTGCGGCCCAGTGTGTTGATGTAGACCAGGCCGTGAGAGACGGACGGTAAATACGACCGCAACATCTGAGGCGGCACATACAGATGAACCGGCCGTGGCGTTGTAAGCCGGTGCGGACGGGCAAGTTGTCCTCCTTGTTGTAAGCCGGCGTGGTCGCGAGAGACGGCCACGGCGTTGTAAGCCGGCGCGGTCGCGAGAGACGGCCACGGCGTTGTAAGCCGGCGCGGTCGCGAGAGACGGCCACGGCGTTGTAAGCCGGTGCGGGAGTCCGTTGAGTAACGACGACCAGCTGTGCCAAAAGATGTTGGCGTGCCTCTATCTCCGCGGTATAATATCACTTTTTGTCATAAATAATTGCCCTGCATAAACAATATTGTAGACCAAGGCAAAGATAAACTTGTTCTTTGACAAAAACAACATGTGCTAATAAAACAAACTTGGATGGATATCACCTGATTTGTTTGGACGACGGATGATCCGTTTATCACGATAGAGGTGGCTCAGGCAGACCAACAACTCAATATAGTTCCGGCGGCTCAGGCAGACCAACGACGTAATATAAACCCGGCGGCTCAACGCGGCTCCGGCTGGTTGATGTAGATTAAGCTGCACGGGCGGCGACTTGCGCACACCTATTCCATCAGTAAGCGGGCGCAGACGCCGGTGCGTGATGGTGCTGACGTACACTTCATAGGCACAACATGGCACCACCTTTGCTGCACATAAAAATATACAAACCAAAGTAATTGTTCTTTGATGAAAACAATATGTTTAATAAAATAAACTTGGATGGATATCACCTGGCATTTTTTGTCAGACAAACAGAGACGGAGCAGACCAAGTTTCCACACGCAGATAAATCCACAGCTGGAATTATGGACAACATCCAGCAACCCAGTGCTAGGTCAAATTGCCTGGCATCTTTGACGTGACTCTGGGCAGATTTTATCTTCTCATTGTTTTAATTGGTAAAGTAACAACAGCACCCTGCCCATCTTTTCCTCCTTTGTTTTTTTTGTTTCACATGGGCTAAACCTATACGTTCACAAAACGTGTTGATTGAAGTACCATCGAGGCTGTGGTCTTGAATTATTAGGTCCAGTGTTGGTTGTCTGGTAGGTGAAGGCGGGGCACTGCAGGAGGCGGCGGCTTGGAAGCCGAACAGCGACTTGCAGCACAGGAACCGACAGCGAAGGCCGACCAAGGAAACGCAGCGACGATGTCTGCTTGAGGTGGGCAGTGGCGACTTGAGGCGGGTCCCTGGCCGCAGTGGCGGCTCGAGGTGACTTGCCGGCGGTGCAGGCGGAGGTCGGCGAGGCAGGGCCGACTTGTGGCAGGGGCGACTCAGCGCGGCGGAGAACGGAGGGTTATGGCCGCAGACACGGCGGCGGTTCGTGATTCAACGGGGCAGCTCGGATGGCTGCAACAGAAGCGAAGGCAGGCGGGCCCGTGGGGGCGGCTCCAAGCGATTCAGAGCAGCGGCGGTGCCATAGCCGTGAGGAGTGGTAGTACGCCGGTGTTGCGGCGGCTCAAAGCGGCATGGCAAAGGGGCTCAGCGCGGCATAGTAGGACTCACCACAGCGGCTCATCGCAGAGACAACGGCGATTTGAAGACGAGGCCTCAACGGAGGAGCAGCGAGGCAATGGTAGAGGCTGGGGTAGCTTCACGGCGGCAACGGTCTGGCGCAGCGGCTACGGTGACCCGGCGGAAGCCAGAACCGCCCGTCCGCGGAGATTGCGGGCGCAGAGGTAGACGACTCGGAAGCGGAGTCAGGGCCCAAGGCGACTCAGAAGGGGAAGCGAGCTGCTCCGACGGGCGGCGCAGACTGGCGGTTTTTCCTCCTCCGAGTCGTGGCCCGTTTCGGTCAATCCGTGACTTCCTCTGGGTCGTGGTGCCCCACTCTTCTTTTTTCACGTGCTAATACCACGTAGTAGCTTTCTCTTCCTTAATTCTTGAATTAACCTCCTGATAGATTCCTTGTATGCATGTCGCAATCTGAGTTGACAAAAGCAAAAACGGATTTGGCTTCAGGTGAGACCATAGCCAGCACTGTAGTACTACCTGCAACCACGTAGGCGTAGCAGATCGCCTCAGGTTCCTTCCCACAATTTAGTAACAACGGTGATCTATCAAATCTTCTCGCGTATTGCTGCGTCGCTGTCGCTTCAAAACTTTAGCCGGCGAAAAGTACATGGCAGCATAATTGTACAGACCGTGGCTATTTTCGGACTTGCGTTGCGGCAATCACAGATATTGATTGGTCTTCGGATTCAACTTGCAAAGGAGGCGGCTCATGGCGCAACCCTAGCTTTCTTCTTCGACCTCGATCTCATGGATTGTAAAATCTTCCTCTGGAAAATTGCAAACTCCTCGATCCCTAGGGAGATCCCTTCAAGAACTCAACACCACCGTGCAGTGCCCCACGGTGGGCGCCATTGTCGTGGAATTGTCACGGCAAATGTCCTTAGTGTCAGGACTTAGTCGCGAGGCCAGCGCATCTATGTGGTAGCTTGAGAGGGGTTGGGCGGAATCGAGAGACGCAACACAAGACCAGGATTTAGACAGCTTTGGGCCCCGGGAAACATCATCCGGTAATAGCTCTACATGCTGTTTGTGGCTAGGTCTCATTATGCTCATGAGAGAGTCGCTGGTAAGCCGGCTCTTTGTGTCTAGCCCTAGAGATTGTTTCTTGTTGCTTGTCCCTCTTTGGGGTGCCCTGCCCCTCCTTATATAAGTTAGAGGGGCGGGTTACATGCGGAGTCCTAGTAGGACTAGGACTAGTCTATCTTTTCTTACAAGTTGAATACAAGTCCGGGTCTTGCTTCCTCGTAAAGGAAATATTCGTCATCCCTTTCTCCTTAAGCCGGCGCACCAGAGTATAAGTCAGTCTGCTGGGCCTTGGGCCTTGTCGTCCGTCTGATCCGCCCGCCGGGTCTCCAGTGAGTCACAATGTCCAGGCGGGTTACCTGTGAATCGCCATGTTCGGGCGGATCACCAGTGAGTCGCCAAGCTCTAGCCAGGTCTCTGGTGAGTCGCCAAGTCTGGCCAGGTCTCTGGTGAGTCGCCAAGTCTGGCCAGGTCTCTGGTGAGTCACCAAGTCTGGCCGGGTCATACCGCGGGGTATATCCCCGACAAATATGATGGAAGATAGACCCGGGGGCCATAGGTTTCACTAGTGGCTTCTCTCAAGAGCATAAGTATTTTACGGTGGGTGAACAAATTACTGTTGAGCAATCGACAGAATTGAGCATAGTCATGAGAATATCTAGGTATGATCATGTATATAGGCATCACGTCCGAGACAAGTAGACCGACTCCTGCCTGCATCTACTACTATTACTCCACACATTGACCGCTATCCAGCATGCATCTAGAGTATTAAGTTCATAAGAACAGAGTAACGCCTTAAGCAAGATGACATGATGTAGAGGGATAAATTTATGCAATATGATAAAAAAACCATCTTGTTATACTCGATGGCAACAATACAATACGTGCCTTGCTGCCCCTACTGTCACTTGGAAAGGACACCGCAAGATTGAACCCAAAGCTAAGCACTTCTCCCATTGCAAGAAAGATCAATCTAGTAGGCCAAATCAAACTGATAATTCGAAGAGACTTGCAAAGATAACCAATCATAAAAGAATTCAGAGAAGATTCAAATATTGTTCATAGATAAACTTGATCATAAACCCACAATTCATAAGTCTCAACAAACACACCGCAAAAGAAGATTACATCGACTAGATCTCCACGAGAGAGCGGGAGAACATTGTATTGAGATCCAAAAAGAGAGAAGAAGCCATCTAGCTAATAACTATGGACCCGAAGGTCTGAGGTAAACTACTCACACTTCATCGGAGAGGCTATGGTGTTGATGTAGAAGCCCTCCGTGGTCGATGCCCCCTCCGGCGGAGCTCCGGAACAGTCCCCAAGATGGGATCTCGTGGGTACAGAAGGTTGCGGCGGTGGAATTAGGTTTTTGGCTCCGTTTCTGATCGTTTGGGGGTACGTAGGTATATATAGGAGGAAGGAGTACGTCGGTGGAGCAACGTGGGGCCCATGAGGGTGGAGGGCGCGCCCAGGGGGTAGGCGCGCCCCCCTACCTCGTGGCTTCCTGCTTTGTTTCTTGACGTAGGGTCCAAGTCTCCTGGATCATGTTCGTTCCGAAAATCACGTTCCCGAAGGTTTCATTCCGTTTGGACTCCGTTTGATATTCTTTTTTGCGAAACTCTGAAATAGGCAAAAACAGCAATTCTGGGCTGGGCCTCCGGTTAATAGGTTAGTCCCAAAAAATAATATAAAAGTGAATAATAAAGCCCAATAATGTCTAAAACAGAAGATAATATAGCATGGAGCAATCAAAAATTATAGATACGTTGGAGACGTATCAGTCACCGGGGCCGGAGCAACGCCAGCAAGTACCCGCCTTGAGGAGCCCCAAGGCTGCCACTAGCACTGTAGCCTCGTCGCCGCTGCGCGTGAGCCGTCACCGTGGCTCGGTGGGGGAGGATGGGCCGCCGGGGACGAGGGGGGCCGCCTGCGCAGGAAAGCAGGCCGCGACCGCAGGTCGCACCCAACCCATGGCCGAGCAACACCAGCAGAGCTGGGCCAAGCCGGGGGTAGGGGAGACCGCAGGGGAGGGCACCATGGCCATGGCAGGCACGCCGCACCCGACGCCGGACCGGCAGGGGCGCATGGCAGCTGGGGGATGGGCGCCCGCGACGCGCGCAAGGACGCGGGGAGCTCAAGGACGCGCCAGTGGAGGGGAGATAGGGGTTGGGGAAGCGCGGGAGCGATGGATCCGGCCCGCCGAAGACATCTCGGGGCGCGCCGTGGCGGCCCTCCAGCGACGACGCGGCAGGAGGGGGAGCATCCAGGCGGCGGCGGGTGGTGGATCTGGGGGGCGCGGGTCTGGGAACGCGCTTGCGGGACGGATCCGCCCTGCCGCCACCATCCCGGGGCGCGGCGGGGCTTCGTCGACCGGCCCTCCGGCGGCGGCGCAGCGGTGGCTGGCGGGGAGGTGCCTCCCTAGCGGCGGCGGCTGGGGTTTCCCCGTGTCGCCAGAGGCTGGCGACGGGGGGCGCGGGGCTTCTTACTTCGATGTTGCTTGCCGCACTGCACAGACTTGAAAACTCGAGAGCTGTCAGCCAGTCAAGCACGACGAGCCGGTCATCGAACCCCATCACCAGGTTGACGACGACGAGGAGGATTGGCATCGCTAAGAAACTAATGCATCAAGCTGGCACACTAGAAACTGTTTTTCTCTCCGATGTTTAATTAATTTATCTTTTTGCATCCGACCACAGAAACGGGTAGAATTCCACCATCGGCATGACAACGCAACAACAAAAATATCCAGTATTTAATTACTTAATTAGCATGTACTGTACTAGAGTACTAATTATTTCCTCTGCAAGCCAGACCCGCTGTCGACTGTATTGCGTTGGCACGCCAGATGGGAACTGAACCAATTGCGGAATTTGCTCGCGAATTGCTGCCATGAAGATTTTTTTACCAGAAAACTTATGATATCATCTGTTAAGGTAGTACTAAGAACACTAGAAATAAAAATTATATTCAGGTCCATAGGCCACCTAGCTGCGACTACAAGTGCTGGAGCGAGCCAAGGGCGCACCGCTGTCATCGCCCCTCCTCGTCGGAGCCGGCTAAATATTGTTGTAGTAGACAATCAAAAAAAATTCGTGCTAAGTCTTCATAGGACCAGCAAACCAGAAGAGCAACCGCCGTCGACGAAGAAAAGTGTAGATCAAAGCAATCCACTGAAGACGTAGACGAACGAAGACCAGATTCAGGCGAATCAACCGAGGACAAAAGCCGACCGGATTCCATGAGATCCGCCGGGACACACAACACGCCTTCCCACGACACAAGAAGCATCAACGGGTCGGGGCTAGGCGGGGAGAAGCTTCTTCCATCTTCAAGAAGCCGTCGCCGCCTCGTCCTATTGAACATGGCACAAACCCTAACAAAACTCACAAAAACACATAAGACGGAGCCTTCTTGATCCAACGACCATAGAAGACGAGGTGGACTGGTGATGACGCCGACAAGAGGCAGCAAAACCCTAGATGAGAGTTCGCACGAGGCAGGAGCGAAGAGGTTGAAAACCTGCATGTGTCTTATTTTTGCTGCTACCATCAGGATTGTTCCAGCGATCGCACAATACAGAATTTCTGGACATGGCTAACTTAGCTTGTTCAGGGGCTATAATAGCAGCCTGGTTATGATGATATGGGCCAAGAAAAACATGAACTGCACATACTGAGTTGGGGTCTGTACTGAACCAAATAGAAGAATCTTAATTATTACGAAAGTGATTAAGTTACATAAGCATCCGAGACCTGATAGTCTGCACACCAGATGTCGTGATGCGTTGATATCCTTTCGGAGTGATCTGAAAGCCAGGTTCCATGCATATAAGTAGTACCAATTACAGAACTGGTCATTAACGTGTCAGGTTCTAGTCTACAATTCGACACTAACTTGTGAGGTTTTGAGCTCTTTGCATTCAGAATTGTGCATATGTATTAGGTTGTATGCATGCAAATAGTATGCAGTAAGATGGTTGTGTGCATCATAATAATGCAGAGGCTGAGGTATACTTCTAGTATGCAGTAGAATTGTGCATCTGTGTTAGAATTGTGCCCATGTTCGTCTGGTCCCAACCCAGGCAAGCTGCGGCACACGCGTCCCTGCGGCAGAACTCGAGCTGCTACTCAATCTGGTTAACGTCGACGGAGGAGAGACTTGTGACTTTGTGAGGTCAGTGTATCTCCAGATGCCACTGTCCACAGCTTAACTTCAGTGTTGAGCGTAGCACCTCCTGGTTCACTCCCAGTCAGCGAAGCTAAAATGATACTACTAGTATTAGGTTTCAGTAGCAAGCAAAAACATACTCCGTATATTGCTGCTTGCTTGCAAATTACATTCCCAGCCATTCCAGGTTTCAATTTTTCAGATACCAATATATATTTTAGATACATTCCAGAATTATGTTTTTTTTAGAAAAGGAGGATGATCTCCGGCCTCTGCATCTGGGAGATGCATACGGCCACTTTATTGATTATTCTCGAGGACCTTACAAAGTATTACAACAATGTGCCTGAATCCACCATCTTGGCAACATATGCCGCTACTCCTATCCAAAATGATGAAGGGGTGCTAGCTGGGCCACTACCCAAACCACTCACCTAAGCCTAACATCAAAAGCCGGAAGTCGAAACTCATTCGGAAGCCCCGGCCGAGCCACATACCGGGTCCGGGGCACAATCCGGTCAGACGCACTCGTGTGTCGTCGCCGCCATCTTCCATAGGTCTTCAGATCATATTGAGGCTTCTACCTTGTCTGGCCACTCGGCCATCGACGTCACCATGACGCCAGAAGCAACCTCCTCCTGCGCGAACCCATCTCCGCGCATCGGACGCCGAGTCTCCACAGCGCCATGACATCGATCTCCGCCGCCATCAATGTGTGAGATGAAACACCGCTCCAGCCAGCACTTGCTCCAAGACGATGCCCCCAGAAGGGAAAGCGATAGAACGCCGTCATCATCCGATCCGGAAGACCCAGATCTGGGGTTTCCCCCTGAGCATCCCAAACCTGATGGCGCAGACTGCCGACGATGCCTCGACCATCGGCAGTAGCTCCACCAGACGAGCGTCGTCTACGTCGCCGCAACCTCCAAGATGAAGCTGACCAGAATGCATGTGTCGACACCGAACCGCCGCCACTTCCACCGCCGCTTGAGCAGCCCCCGAGCAACGCCTTCAGGAAGGAGCATGCCACCGTGGTGTCGTCGTCGCTTCGAACAGGGGGGTCTGAGGTTTTCACCTGAGCTCCTGGGAGGGGTGGAAGGAAGGAGGTCCTCTCCGAAGCCTCCAACGAGGGAAGCAACACCCAAAGGCATTGCCATCGGAGTGGCCGCCACGCCGGCCAAGAGATTCCCCCGGAACCCTTCCAGCCACCGGATCTGCAAGGCCAGCACCCAAGAACGGTGACCGAAGCCACCAAGGGCCGGATCCGCTGCAGATCGGAGTAGATCGGGGTCGAGGACGAACATCACCATGGCCACCATCATCGAGCGAGGAACCGCCGCCGCAGCCGAAGCCCACCACCTCCCCGCCATCCACATGGCCAGGGAAGTGGCCCACCTGTCCACGCCGGCGCCACCCGCCGCCAAGCTGCGCCGCGTGCCACCAGCCATGGCCGCCGCCATGGATCCGAGCCGCAGGCGGGCCGCCAACCGCGGGGCCCCGCGGGAGAGGAGAGCCGCGCCACGGGGGGAAGGCTCCGCCGCCGCCGCCACGACGCGGGCTTCGCCCGGTGGTGGCCTCCGGCGGCGGTGAGGGGATTAGCTGGAGAAGGGGGGCCCGGCCGCGGCGCAGTTGGGGGCTGCCGCCCGTGTCGCCTACCCTAATTGTCCATAGATTTTGCTCTACCGTTGTACTCTATACAGCAATTTACTGTAGTAGGTTGTGCACCCAGAAATGTATATATGTGGTATCACTGGTTCCAGAATCATGTGGCATTACAGGGATAACATACATGGAACCTCGCGGTCCAGAACCTTTTTCACTAACAACCAACAGCTCATACACGGATTTACATGACTTCTTTTTATGAACAATGATTTACATAACTCTATTTTACAGTTTACATTCATTTACAAATAGGTTAATCTGATGAAAGACTAGCGAAAAAAACCATACACTTGTTCACATAACTAAACTAGTTCACATCTCTAAAAAAAGATTAAAAGCTTCAGATTCCTCGTTTTGACGAAGCTTCAGATTCCTAATTTTTAGGAAGCTTCATAGTCAGACACTCCAGCATGATCCATGATGACAGTTACGCAGGGTCGCCTACCAGCTTGAAAAGCGAGAAAATGACGGCACCTACAAAACATGCAGATGAAAAATTTACTTAACTCAAAACATGACCAAGTATTCTTCACTCTGTAGTAGGTTTCATCTGCAGTAGAGAAACATCAACAAAAATTACTTGGGACTAGTAATCTCCACCGTGACATTAGTTCCAATATTATACTAATTTGCCCTAGCCAGGCAGCTCGAACATAGAGCTCGTCAGCATCTGCTCAGGGAGGTAAGAGGCCGTGAGATGATGTGGCCGGAGGCAACTACGCGGTTGCAAATTTATAACCCCATGGCCGGCGGCGGCGGCGACCGTAACTCTCTTCCTCAAGAACGGCCGCGCAACTCTTTCTCTCCTCCGTAACTTCCCCATGACCCGGCGGCAGGTAACCAGGTAGCTCGCGTGGGAGGCCACAGGGCAGCAGCTAGCAGGGGGGACGGAGGCGACGATCTGCGGCGGCCTGGTAACCATGGCACAGGTGCGGCGTTGCGTGCGGGAGGGAGAACAGGGGATTTTTAGTTACTCCTACATCTCCTGAATACCGAACATATATACCCTCGCCTGTGCGGGATTTGTTTGGCACCTTCACTAGAAAATACTACTCTGATTCTCTGGTAGTATTGATGAATCACGCCTTTGAATCGGCTGAATGAATGGCTAATATTTACTCGGATGTACGGTAAAAGGTCTCAAAATGATGTGGTGTTTCAGCAATGCAAGAGCAACTTTTTTTTTGAGGCAACCTCGCGAAGCTTTTTATTCAAACCGTCACAATGTTTACAGGAACGAAAAAAATGCCGTCGTCTGGCCTAACCAAACATGGCGGCCAGGCCCTAATTTTAAAGCATGCTTCGCTAGATTGTGAGCATCCACATTGGAGCTCCTAGACTCATGGACTATATTACAAGAGGGAAAAGAATTGGCTGTCATCTTGATCTCTTGAACAATAGCTCCATAGCTCAACCCGCTTCCCGTTTGGATTTCTGTTACCACACCTTTGCAGTTTGAGGCTAGTTGTACTTGTTGTAGATTAATATCTTATGCTAATGCTAGTCCTTCCCTGATCGCCAACGCCTCCAGAGTAGCTGGGTCATGCTGATTTGGAAACACAAAAGCCGAGGCGCCTAAAAATCCTCCTTCAAAATTCCTGCATATTGTACCCACAGAGCCATGGGTTCCCCCTCTTGTTACCGCTGCATCCACGTTGATCTTGACATAAGGCTCGGGTGGTGCTATCCACTCCGTTCTCCTGGAGACCGAAGTTCTGCGAGGCTCCTTTTCATGTGATAAGGCTTTGATCTCCCCTAGATAGGTGTTCACAAAAGCATTAATAGCGAACGGGCTTTTGAAAATATCCTCGTGAATCACTTCCGTCTTGCACCCCAAATGGCCCAAAGGGTTGTCACCAACCTGACAAACTCCTCTGAAGGTAGAGCTTTCCCCATTGCGAAAATCCACTCCTTGGCTCCCTCATGCTGATTCGAGCTAATCTGATCAACTATTTGTTCAGACGACAACGCCCATGTACTCCGGGACATAGGGCATTCCAGCAGTGCATGTTTCCACGAATCATGAGCTCCACACAGAGTGCACGAGGCTGTTGTGGCCATATTTCTGCGATGTAAAACTTCCCCTGAGGGGATCGAGCTTTTCGCCGATCTCCAAAGAAACACCTTAAGCTTAGGTGGTACATGCATTTTCCACAAAGATTTCCACTCGCTCCCCTCTGCTCCAACATCTGAAGTGCCCTCACAGCCCTCGAGCCAAGCTTACCTGTCCAGCTTTGTACGTACAAGCATGCGATAACATGAACTGACAGAAAAATTGCCCCTCGGCTCCTCGCTCCATGCCCAAAAATCTGAAACCCGGCGCATGCATATTGTTGGAAATATGCCCTAGAGGCAATAATAAATGGTTATTATTATATTTCTTTGTTCATGGTAATTGTCTATTGTTCATGCTATAATTGTATTATCCGGAAATCGTAATGCATGTGTGAATACATAGACCACAACGTGTCCCTAGTAAGCCTCTAGTTGACTAGCTCGTTGATCAACAGATAGTCATGGTTTCCTGACTATGGACATTGGATGTCATTGATAACGGGATCACATCATTAGGAGATGATGTGATGGACAAGACCCAATTTTAAGCGTAGCTCAAAGATCGTGTAGTTCGTTTGCTAGAGCTTTTCCAATGTCAAGTATCTTCTCCTTAGACCTTGAGATCGTGCAACTCCCGGATACCGTAGGAGTACTTTGGGTGTGCCAAACGTCACAACGTAACTGGGTGACTATAAAGGTACACTACGGGTATCTCCGAAAGTGTCTGTTGGGTTGGCACGGATCGAGACTGGGATTTGTCACTCCGTATGACGGAGAGGTATCTCTGGGCCCACTCGGTAATGCATCATCATAATGAGCTCAATGTGACTAAGGAGTTAGTCACGGGATCATGCATTGCGGTACGAGTAAAGAGACTTGCCGGTAACGAGATTGAACACGGTATTGGGATACCGACGATCGAATCTCGGGCAAGTAACATACCGATTGACAAAGGGAATTGTATACGGGATTGATTGAATCCTCGACATCGTGGTTCATCCGATGAGATCATCATGGAACATGTGGGAGCCAACATGGGTATCTAGATCCCGCTGTTGGTTATTGACCGGAGAGGCGTCTCGGTCATGTCTGCATGTCTCCCGAACCCGTAGGGTCTACACACTTAAGGTTCAGTGACGCTAGGGTTGTAGAGATATGAGTATGCGGAAACCCGAAAGTTGTTCGGAGTCCCGGATGAGATCCCGGACGTCACGAGGAGTTCCGGAATGGTCCGGAGGTAAAGAAATATATATAGGAAGTCAAGTTTCGGCCACCGGGAAAGTTTCGGGGGTCACCGGTATTGTACCGGGACCACCGAAAGGGTCCCGGGGGTCCACCGGGTGGGGCCACCTATCCCGGAGGGCCCCATGGGCTGAAGTGGGAAGGGAACCAGCCCTTAGTGGGCTGGGGCGCCCCCCATGGGCCTCCCCCCTGCGCCTAGGGTTGGAAACCCTAGGGTGGGGGCGCCCCACTTGCCTTGGGGGGCAAGTCTCCCCCCTGGCCGCCGCCCCCCCATGCAGATGGGTTCCTGGCCGGCGCCCCCCCCAGGGGTCCTATATAAAGGGGGGAGGGCAGCAACACTACAGCCTTGGGCGCCTCCCTCCTCCCCTGCAACACCTCTCCCTCTCGCAGAAGCTCGGCGAAGCCCTGCCGAGATCCCGCTACATCCACCACCACGCCGTCGTGCTGCTGGATCTCCATCAACCTCTACTTCCCCCTTGCTGGATCAAGAAGGAGGAGACGTCGCTGCTCCGTACGTGTGTTGAATGCGGAGGTGATGTCCGTTCGGCACTCCGTCATCGGTGATTTGGATCATGGCGAGTACGACTCCATCAACCCCGTTCATTGGTGTTGGAAATATGCCCTAGAGGCAATAATAAATGGTTATTATTATATTTCTTTGTTCATGATAATTGTCTATTGTTCATGCTATAATTGTGTTATCCGGAAATCGTAATACATGTGTGAATACATAGACCACAACGTGTCCCTAGTAAGCCTCTAGTTGACTAGCTCGTTGATCAACAGATAGTCATGGTTTCCTGACTATGGACATTGGATGTCATTGATAACGGGATCACATCATTAGGAGAATGATGTGATGGACAAGACCCAATCCTAAGCATAGCATAAAAGATCGTGTAGTTTCGTTTGCTAGAGCTTTTCCAATGTCAAGTATCTTTTCCTTAGACCATGAGATCGTGCAACTCCCGGATACCGTAGGAGTGCTTTGGGTGTGCCAAACGTCACAACGTAACTGGGTGACTATAAAGGTGCACTACGGGTATCTCCGAAAGTGTCTGTTGGGTTGGCACGGATCGAGACTGGGATTTGTCACTCCGTGTGACGGAGAGGTATCTCTGGGCCCACTCGGTAATGCATCATCATAATGAGCTCAATGTGACTAAGGCGTTAGTCACGGGATCATGCATTACGGTACGAGTAAAGAGACTTGCCGGTAACGAGATTGAACAAGGTATTGGGATACCGACGATCGAATCCCGGGCAAGTAACATACCGATTGACAAAGGGAATTGTATACGGGATTGATTGAATCCTCGACATCATGGTTCATCCGATGAGATCATCGTGGAACATGTGGGAGCCAACATGGGTATCCAGATCCCGCTGTTGGTTATTGACCGGAGAGGCGTCTCGGTCATGTCTGCATGTCTCCCGAACCCGTAGGGTCTACACACTTAAGGTTCGGTGACGCTAGGGTTGTAGAGATATGAGTATGCGGAAACCCGAAAGTTGTTCGGAGTCCCGGATGAGATCTCGGACGTCATGAGGAGTTCCGGAATGGTCCGGAGGTGAAGAATTATATATAGGAAGTCAAGTTTCGGCCACCGGGAAAGTTTCGGGGGTTATCGGTATTGTACCGGGACCACCGGAAGGGTCCCGGGGGTCCACCGGGTGGGGCCACCTATCCCGGAGGGCCCCATGGGCTGAAGTGGGAAGGGAACCAGCCCCTAGTGGGCTGGGGCGCCCCCCATGGGCCTCCCCCCTGCGCCTAGGGTTGGAAACCCTAGGGTGGGGGGCTCCCCACTTGCCTTGGGGGGCAAGTCTCCCCCCTTGGCCGCCCCCCCCCCCCCCATCCAGATGGGTTCTGGCCGGCGCCCCCCCTCCCAGGGGGCCGATATAAAGGGGGGGAGGAAGGGCAGTAGTATTAAAGCCTTGGGCGCCTCCCTCCTCCCCTGCTACACCTCTCCCTCTCGCAGAAGCTCGGCGAAGCCCTGCCGAGACCCGCTACATCCACCACCACGCTGTCATGCTGCTGGATCTCCATCAACCTCTCCTTCCCCTTGCTGGATCAAGAAGGAGGAGACGTCGCTGCACCGTACGTGTGTTGAACACGGAGGTGCCGTCCGTTCGGCACTCGGTCATCGGTGATTTGAATCACGGGGAGTACGACTCCGTCAACAACGTTCATTGGAACGCTTCCGCTCGCGATCTACAAGGGTATGTAGATGCACTCCTTTCCCCTCGTTGCTCGTATACTCCATAGATGGATCTTGGTGAGCGTAGGAAAATTTTAAAATTCTGCTACGATCCCCAACAGTGGTATCAGAGCCAGGCCTATGCGTAGTTACTATGCACGAGTAGAACACAAAGCAGTTGTGGGCGTTGATGTTGTCAATTCTTCTTGCCGCTACTAGTCGTATCTTGTTTCGGCGGTATTGTAGGATGAAGCGGCCCGGACCGACCTTACACGTACGCTTACGTGAGACAGGTTCCACCGACTGACATGCACTAGTTGCATAAGGTGGCTAGCGGGTGTCTGTCTCTCCTACTTTAGTCGGAACGGATTCGATGAAAAGGGTCCTTATGAAGGGTAAATAGAAATTGGCAAATCACGTTGTGGTCATACGTAGGTAAGAAACGTTCTTGCTAGAAACCTACAAGCCACGTAAAAACTTGCAACAACAATTAGAGGACGTCTAACTTGTTTTTGCAGCATGTGCTATGTGATGTGATATGGCCAGAAGATGTGATGTATGAGATTGATCATATTCTTGTAATAGGAATCACGACTTGCATGTCGATGAGTATGACAACCGGCAGGAACCATAGGAGTTGTCTTTATTATTTTGTATGACCTGCGTGTCATTGAATAACGCCATGTAAATTACTTTACTTTGTTGCTAAACGCGTTAGCCATAGAAGTAGAAGTAATCGTTGGCGTGACGACTTCATGAAGACACAATGATGGAGATCATGATGATGGAGATCATGGTGTCATGCCGGTGACGAAGATGATCATGGTGCCCCGAAGATGGAGATCAAAGGAGCATAATGATATTGGCCATATCATGTCACTATTTGATTGCATGTGATGTTTATCATGTTTTTGCATCTTATTTGCTTAGAACGACGGTAGTAAGTAAGATGATCCCTTATAATAATTTCAAGAAAGTGTTCACCCTAACTATGCACCGTTGCGAAGGTTCGTTGTTTCGAAGCACCACGTGATGATCGGGTGTGATAGATTCTAACATTCGCATACAACGGGTGTTGACGAGCCTAGCATGTACAGACATGGCCTCGGAACACATGCAATACACTTAGGTTGCATTGACGAGCCTAGCATGTATAGACATGGCCTCGGAACACGGAGGACCGAAAGTTCGAGCATGAGTCGTATAGAAGATACGATCAACATGGAGATGTTCACCGATCTTGACTAGTCTGTCTCACGTGATGATCGGACACGGCCTAGTTAACTCGTTCATGTTTCCATTAGATGACTAGAGGGATGTCTATCTGAGTGGGAGTTCATTGAATAATTTGATTAGATGAACTTAATTATCATGAACTTAGTCTAAAATCTTTACACTATGTCTTGTAGATCAAATGGCCAACGTTGTCCTCAATTTCAACGCGTTCCTAGAGAAAACCAAGCTGAAAGATGATGGCAGCAACTATACGGACTGGGTCCGGAACCTGAGGATCATCCTCATAGTAGCCAAGAAAGATTATGTCCTAGAAGCACCGCTAGGTGAAGCACCACTCCCAGAAAACCAAGACGTTATGAACGCTTGGCAGCAGCGTGCTGATGATTACTCTCTCGTTCAGTGCGGCATGCTTTATAGCTTAGAACCGGGTCTCCAAAAGCGTTTTGAGAAACATGGAGCATATGAGATGTTCGAGGAGCTGAAATTGGTTTTCCAAGCTCATGCCCGGGTCGAGAGATATGAAGTCTCCGACAAATTCTTCAGCTGTAAAATGGAGGAAAATAGTTCTGTAAGTGAGCACATACTCAGAATGTCTGGGTTGCACAACCGCTTGACTCAGCTGGGAGTTAATCTCCCGGATGACGCGGTCATTGACAGAATCCTTCAGTCGCTTCCACCAAGCTACAAGATCTTTGTGATGAACTTCAATATGCAGGGGATGGAAAAGACCATTCCTGAGATATATTCAATGCTGAAATCAGCAGAGGTGGAGATCAGAAAAGAACATCAAGTGTTGATGGTGAATAAAACCACTAAGTTCAAGAAGGGCAAGTGTAAGAAGAACTTCAAGAAGGACGGCAAGGGAGTTGCCGCGCCCGGTAAGCCAGTTACTGGGAAGAAGTCAAAGAATGGACCCAAGCCTGAGACTGAGTGCTTTTATTGCAAGGGAAGTGGTCACTAGAAGCGGAACTGCCCCAAATACTTAGCGGACAAGAAGGCCGGCAACACCAAAGGTATATGTGATATACATGTAATTGATGTGTACCTTACCAGTACTCGTAGTAGCTCCTGGGTATTTGATACCGGTGCGGTTGCTCGTATTTGTAACTCAAAACAGGAACTACGGAATAAACGGAGACTGGCGAAGGACGAGGTGACGATGCGCGTCGGGAATGGTTCCAAGGTCGATGTGATCGCCGTCGGCACGCTACCTCTGCATCTCCCTACGGGATTAGTTTTAAACCTCAATAATTGTTATTTAGTGCCAGCTTTGAGCATGAACATTGTATCTGGATCTCGTTTAATTCGAGATGGCTACTCATTTAAATCCGAGAATAATGGTTGTTCTATTTATTTGAGAGATATGTTTTATGGTCATGCCCCGCTGGTCAATGGTTTATTCTTGATGAATCTCGAACGTGATGTTACACATGTTCATAGTGTGAATACCAAAAGATGTAAAGTTGATAACGATAGTCCCACATATCTGTGGCACTGCCGCCTTGGTCACATTGGTGTCAAGCGCATGAAGAAGCTCCATGCAGATGGACTTTTGGAGTCTCTTGATTACGAATCATTTGACACGTGCGAACCATGCCTCATGGGTAAGATGACCAAGACTCCGTTCTCCGGAACAATGGAGCGAGCAACCAACTTATTGGAAATCATACATACCAATGTGTGCGGTCCAATGAGTGTTGAGGCTCGCGGAGGATATCGTTATGTTCTCACTATCACTGATGACTTAAGCAGATATGGGTATGTCTACCTAATGAAACACAAGTCTGAAACCTTTGAAAAGTTCAAGGAATTTCAGAGTGAGGTTGAGAATCAACGTGATAGGAAAATAAAATTCTTACGATCAGATCGTGGTGGAGAATATTTAAGTCACGAGTTTGGTGCACACTTAAGGAAATGTGGAATAGTTTCGCAACTCACGCCGCCTGGAACACCTCAGAGAAACGGTGTGTCCGAACGTCGTAATCGCACTCTATTGGATATGGTGCGATCTATGATGTCTCTTACCGATTTACCGCTCTCATTTTGGGGCTATGCTTTAGAGACTGCCGCATTCACTTTAAATAGGGCTCCGTCGAAATCTGTTGAGACGACACCGTATGAATTATGGTTTGGGAAGAAACCTAAGCTGTCGTTTCTAAAAGTTTGGGGATGCGATGCTTATGTCAACAAACTTCAACCTGAAAAGCTCGAACCCAAGTCGGAAAAATGCGTCTTCATAGGATACCCTAAGGAAACCATTGGGTATACCTTCTACCTCATATCCGAAGGCAAGATCTTCGTTGCCAAGAATGGGTCCTTTCTAGAGAAAGAGTTTCTCTCGAAAGAATTAAGTGGGAGGAAAGTGGAACTTGATGAGGTGATAGTCACCCCTTCCGAACCGGAAAGTAGCGCAGCGCGGGAAGATGTTCCCGTGGTGCCTACACCGGCTGGAGAGGAAGTTAACGATGATGATCATGAAGCTTCAGATCAAGTTACTGCTGAACTTCGTAGGTCCACAAGGACGCGTTCCGCACCAGAGTGGTACGGCAACCCTGTCCTGGAAATCATGTTGTTAGACAACGGTGAACCTTCGAACTATGAAGAAGCGATGGCGGGCCCGGATTCCGACAAATGGCTAGAAGCCATGAAACCCGAGATAGGATCCATGTATGAAAACGAAGTATGGACTTTGACTGACTTGCCCGATGATCGGCGAGCCATAGAAAAAAAATGGATCTTTAAGAAGAAGACGGACGCGGATGGTAATGTGACCATCTACAACGCTCGACTTGTCGCTAAGGGTTATCGACAAGTTCAAGGGGTTGACTACGATGAGACTTTCTCACCCGTAGCGAAGCTGAAGTCCGTCCGAATCATGTTAGCAATTGCCGCATACTATGATTATGAGATATGGCAGATGGACGTCAAAACAGCATTCCTTAACGGCTTCCTTAAGGAAGAGTTGTATATGATGCAGCCGGAAGGTTTTGTCGATCCTAAGAATGCTAACAAAGTATGCAAGCTCCAGCGCTCAATCTATGGGCTGGTGCAAGCATCTCGGAGTTGGAACATTCGCTTTGATGAGATGATCAAAGCGTTTGGGTTTACACAGACTTATGGAGAAGCCTGTGTTTACAAGAAAGTGAGTGGAAGCTCTGTAGCATTTCTCATATTATATGTGGATGACATACTTTTGATGGGAAATGATATAGAATTCTTGGAAAGTATAAAGGCCTATTTGAATAAGTGTTTTTCAATGAAGGACCTTGGAGAAGCTGCTTATATATTAGGCATCAAGATCTATAGAGATAGATCAAGACGCCTCATTGGTCTTTCACAGAGTACATACCTTGACAAGATATTGAAGAAGTTCAATATGGATCAGTCCAAGAAGGGGTTCTTGCCTGTATTGCAAGGTGTGCAATTGAGCACGGCTCAATGCCCGACCACGGCAGAAGATATAGAAAAGATGAGTGTCATCCCCTATGCCTCAGCCATAGGGTCTATTATGTATGCCATGCTGTGTACCAGACCTGATGTAAACCTTGCCGTAAGTTTGGTAGGAAGGTACCAAAGTAATCCCGGCATGGAACACTGGACAGCGGTCAAGAATATCCTAAAGTACCTGAAGAGGACTAAGGATATGTTTCTCGTTTATGGAGGTGACGAAGAGCTCGTCGTAAAGGGTTACGTCGACGCTAGCTTTGACACAGATCTGGATGACTCGAAGTCACAAACCGGATACGTGTATATTTTGAATGGAGGAGCAGTAAGCTGGTGCAGTTGCAAGCAAAGCGTCGTGGCGGGATCTACATGTGAAGCGGAGTACATGGCAGCCTCGGAGGCAGCACAGGAAGCAGTCTAGATGAAGGAGTTCATTACCGACCTAGGGGTGATTCCCAATGCGTCGGGCCCGATGACTCTCTTCTGTGACAACACTGGAGCTATTGCCCTTGCCAAGGAGCCCAGGTTTCACAGGAAGACCAGGCATATCAAGCGTCGCTTCAACTCCATTCGTGAAAGTGTTCAAAATGGAGACATAGATATTTGTAAAGTACATACGGACCTGAATGTAGCAGATCCGTTGACTAAACCTCTCCCTAGAGCAAAACATGATCAACACCAGGACGCAATGGGTGTTCGATTCATCACAATGTAACTGGATTATTGACTCTATTGCAAGTGGGAGACTGTTGGAAATATGCCCTAGAGGCAATAATAAATGGTTATTATTATATTTCTTTGTTCATGATAATTGTCTATTGTTCATGCTATAATTGTGTTATCCGGAAATCGTAATACATGTGTGAATACATAGACCACAACGTGTCCCTAGTAAGCCTCTAGTTGACTAGCTCGTTGATCAACAGATAGTCATGGTTTCCTGACTATGGACATTGGATGTCATTGATAACGGGATCACATCATTAGGAGAATGATGTGATGGAAAGACCCAATCCTAAGCATAGCATAAAAGATCGTGTAGTTTCGTTTGCTAGAGCTTTTCCAATGTCAAGTATCTTTTCCTTAGACCATGAGATCGTGCAACTCCCGGATACCGTAGGAGTGCTTTGGGTGTGCCAAACGTCACAACGTAACTGGGTGACTATAAAGGTGCACTACGGGTATCTCCGAAAGTGTCTGTTGGGTTGGCACGGATCGAGACTGGGATTTGTCACTCCGTGTGACGGAGAGGTATCTCTGGGCCCACTCGGTAATGCATCATCATAATGAGCTCAATGTGACTAAGGCGTTAGTCACGGGATCATGCATTACGGTACGAGTAAAGAGACTTGCCGGTAACGAGATTGAACAAGGTATTGGGATACCGACGATCGAATCTCGGGCAAGTAACATACCGATTGACAAAGGGAATTCTATACGGGATTGATTGAATCCTCGACATCATGGTTCATCCGATGACATCATCGTGGAACATGTGGGAGCCAACATGGGTATCCAGATCCCGCTGTTGGTTATTGACCGGAGAGGCGTCTCGGTCATGTCTGCATGTCTCCCGAACCCGTAGGGTCTACACACTTAAGGTTCGGTGACGCTAGGGTTGTAGAGATATGAGTATGCGGAAACCCGAAAGTTGTTCGGAGTCCCGGATGAGATCTCGGACGTCATGAGGAGTTCCGGAATGGTCCGGAGGTGAAGAATTATATATAGGAAGTCAAGTTTCGGCCACCGGGAAAGTTTCGGGGGTTATCGGTATTGTACCGGGACCACCGGAAGGGTCCCGGGGGTCCACCGGGTGGGGCCACCTATCCTGGAGGGCCCCATGGGCTGAAGTGGGAAGGGAACCAGCCCCTAGTGGGCTGGGGCGCCCCCCATGGGCCTCCCCCCTGCGCCTAGGGTTGGAAACCCTAGGGTGGGGGCGCCCCACTTGCCTTGGGGGGCAAGTCTCCCCCCCTGGCCGCCCCCCCCCCCATCCAGATGGGTTCTGGCCGGCGCCCCCCCTCCCAGGGGGCCTATATAAAGGGGGGGAGGAAGGGCAGTAGTATTACAGCCTTGGGCGCCTCCCTCCTCCCCTGCTACACCTCTCCCTCTCGCAGAAGCTCGGCGAAGCCCTGCCGAGACCCGCTACATCGACCACCACGCTGTCGTGCTGCTGGATCTCCATCAACCTCTCCTTTCCCTTGCTGGATCAAGAAGGAGGAGACGTCGCTGCACCGTACGTGTGTTGAACGCGGAGGTGCCGTCCGTTCGGCACTCGGTCATCGGTGATTTGAATCACGGCGAGTACGACTCCGTCAACAACGTTCATTGGAACGCTTCCGCTCGCGATCTACAAGGGTATGTAGATGCACTCCTTTCCCCTCATTGCTAGTATACTCCATAGATGGATCTTGGTGAGCGTAGGAAAATTTTAAAATTCTGCTACGATCCCCAACAATTGGAACGCTTCCGCTCGCGATCTACAAGGGTATGTAGATGCACTCCTTTCCCCTCGTTGCTAGTATACTCCATAGATGGATCTTGGTGATGCGTAGGAAATTTTAAAATTCTGCTACGATCCCCAACAGTGGCATCATGAGCCAGGCCTATGCGTAGTTACTATGCTCGAGTAGAACACAAAGCAGTTGTGGGCGTAGATGTTGCCAATTCTTCTTGCAGCTACTAGTCTTATATTGTTTCGACGGCATTGTGGGATGAAGCGGCCCGGACTGACCTTACACGTACGCTTACGTGAGACAGGTTCCACCGACTGACATGAACTAGTTGCATAAGGTGGCTAGCGGGTGTCTGTCTCTCCCACTTTAGTCGGAACGGATTCGATGAAAAGGGTCCTTATGAAGGGTAAATAGAAATTGGCATATCACGTTGTGGTCATACGTAGGTAAGAAACGTTCTTGCTAGAAACCTACAAGCCACGTAAAAACTTGCAACAACAATTAGAGGACGTCTAACTTGTTTTTGCAGCATGTGCTATGTGATGTGATATGGCCAGAAGATGTGATGAATGATATATGTAATGTATGAGATTGATCATATTCTTGTAATAGGAATCACGACTTGCATGTCGATGAGTATGACAACCGGCAGGAGCCATAGGAGTTGTCTTTATTTTTTTTGTATGACCTGCGTGTCATTGAATAACGCCATGTAAATTACTTTACTTTATTGCTAAACGCGTTAGCCATAGAAGTAGAAGTAATCGTTGGCGTGACAACTTTATGAAGACACAATGATGGAGATCATGATGATGGAGATCATGGTGTCATGCCGGTGACGAAGATGATCATGGTGCCCCGAAGATGGAGATCAAAGGAGCAAAATGATATTGGCCATATCATGTCACTATTTGATTGCATGTGATGTTTATCATGTTTTGCATCTTATTTGCTTAGAACGACGGTAGTAAGTAAGATGATCCCTTATGATAATTTCAAGAAAGTGTTCCCCCTAACTGTGCACCGTTGCGAAGGTTCGTTGTTTCGAAGCACCACGTGATGATCGGGTGTGATAGATTCTAACGTTCGCATACAACGGGTGTTGACGAGCCTAGCATGTACAGACATGGCCTCGGAACACACGCAATACACTTAGGTTGACTTGACGAGCCTAGCATGTACAGACATGGCCTCAGAACACGGAGGACCGAAAGGTCGAGCATGAGTCTATAGAAGATACGATCAACATGGAGATGTTCACCGATCTTGACTAGTCCGTCTCACGTGATGATCGGACACGGCCTAGTTAACTCGGATCATGTTTCACTTAGATGACTAGAGGGATGTCTATCTGAGTGGGAGTTCATTGAATAATTTGATTAGATGAACTTAATTATCATGAACTTAGTCTAAAATCTTTACATTATGTCTTGTAGATCAAATGGCCCACGTTGTCCTCAACTTCAACGCGTTCCTAGAGAAAACCAAGATGAAAGATGATGGCAGCAACTATACGGACTGGGTCCGGAACCTGAGGATCATCCTCATAGCAGCCAAGAAAGATTATGTCCTAGAAGCACCGCTAAGCACCAATCCCAGAGAACCAAGACGTTATGAACGCTTGGCAATTACGTGCTGATGATCACTCCCTCGTTCAGTGCGGCATGCTTTACAGCTTAGAACCGGGTCTCCAAAAGCGTTTTGAGAAACATGGACCATATGAGATGTTCGAAGAGCTGAAAATGGTTTTCCAAGCTCATGCCCGGGTCGAGAGATATGAAGTCTCCGACAAGTTCTTCAGCTGTAAAATGGAGGAGAATAGTTTTGTTAGTGAGCACATACTCAGAATGTCTGGGTTGCACAACCGCTTGTCTCAGCTGGGTGTTAATCTCCCGGATGACGCGGTCATTGACAGAATCCTTCAGTCGCTTCCACCAAGCTACAAGATCTTTGTGATGAACTTCAATATGCAGGGGATGGAAAAGACCATTCCTGAGATATATTCAATGCTGAAATCAGCAGAGGTGGAGATCAGAAAAGAACATCAAGTGTTGATGGTGAATAAAACCACTAAGTTCAAGAAGGGCAAGTGTAAGAAGAACTTCAAGAAGGACGGCAAGGGAGTTGCCGCGCCCGGTAAGCCAGTTACTGGGAAGAAGTCAAAGAATGGACCCAAGCCTGAGACTGAGTGCTTTTATTGCAAGGGAAGTGGTCACTGGAAGCGGAACTGCCCCAAATACTTAGCGGACAAGAAGGCCGGCAACACCAAAGGTATATGTGATATACATGTAATTGATGTGTACCTTACCAGTACTCGTAGTAGCTCCTGGGTATTTGATACCGGTGCGGTTGCTCATATTTGTAACTCAAAACAGGAACTACGGAATAAACGGAGACTGGCGAAGGACGAGGTGACGATGCGCGTCGGGAATGGTTCCAAGGTCGATGTGATCGCCGTCGGCACGCTACCTCTGCATCTCCCTACGGGATTAGTTTTAAACCTCAATAATTGTTATTTAGTGCCAGCTTTGAGCATGAACATTGTATCTGGATCTCGTTTAATTCGAGATGGCTACTCATTTAAATCCGAGAATAATGGTTGTTCTATTTATTTGAGAGATATGTTTTATGGTCATGCCCCGCTGGTCAATGGTTTATTCTTGATGAATCTCGAACGTGATGTTACACATGTTCATAGTGTGAATACCAAAAGATGTAAAGTTGATAACGATAGTCCCACATATCTGTGGCACTGCCGCCTTGGTCACATTGGTGTCAAGCGCATGAAGAAGCTCCATGCAGATGGACTTTTGGAGTCTCTTGATTACGAATCATTTGACACGTGCGAACCATGCCTCATGGGTAAGATGACCAAGACTCCGTTCTCCGGAACAATGGAGCGAGCAACCAACTTATTGGAAATCATACATACCGATGTGTGCGGTCCAATGAGTGTTGAGGCTCGCGGAGGATATCGTTATGTTCTCACTCTCACTGATGACTTAAGTAGATATGGGTATGTCTACCTAATGAAACACAAGTCTGAAACCTTTGAAAAGTTCAAGGAATTTCAGAGTGAGGTTGAGAATCAACGTGACAGGAAAATAAAATTCTTACGATCAGATCGTGGTGGAGAATATTTAAGTCACGAATTTGGTGCGCACTTAAGGAAATGTGGAATCGTTTCACAACTCACGCCGCCTGGAACACCTCAGCGAAACGGTGTGTCCGAACGTCGTAATCGCACTCTATTGGATATGGTGCGATCTATGATGTCTCTTACCGATTTACCGCTCTCATTTCGGGGCTATGCTTTAGAGACTGCCGCATTCACTTTAAATAGGGCTCCGTCAAAATCCGTTGAGACGACACCGTATGAATTATGGTTTGGGAAGAAACCTAAGCTGTCGTTTCTAAAAGTTTGGGGATGCGATGCTTATGTCAAGAAACTTCAACCTGAAAAGCTCAAACCCAAGTCGGAAAAATGCGTCTTCATAGGATACCCTAAGGAAACCATTGGGTATACCTTCTACCTCAGATCCGAAGGCAAGATCTTCGTTGCCAAGAACGGGTCCTTTCTGGAGAAAGAGTTTCTCTTGAAAGAATTAAGTGGGAGGAAAGTGGAACTTGATGAGGTGATAGTCACCCCTTCCGAACCGGAAAGTAGCGCAGCGCGGGAAGATATTCCCGTGGTGCCTACACCGGCTGGAGAGGAAGTTAATGATGATGATCATGAAGCTTCAGATCAAGTTACTGCTGAACTTCGTAGGTCCACAAGGACGCGTTCCGCACCAGAGTGGTACGGCAACCCTGTCCTGGAAATCATGTTGTTGGACAACGGTGAACCTTCGAACTATGAAGAAGCGATGGTGGGCCCGGATTCCGACAAATGGCTAGAAGCCATGAAATCCGAGATAGGATCCATGTATGAAAACGAAGTATGGACTTTGACTGACTTGCCCGATGATCGGCGAGCCATAGAAAATAAATGGATCTTTAAGAAGAAGACAGACGCGGATGGTAATGTGACCATCTATAAGGCTCGACTTGTCGCTAAGGGTTATCGACAAGTTCAAGGGGTTGACTACGATGAGACTTTCTCACCCGTAGCGAAGCTGAAGTCCGTCCGAATCATGTTAGCAATTGCCGCATACTATGATTATGAGATATGGCAGATGGACGTCAAAACGGCATTCCTTAATGGCTTCCTTAAGGAAGAATTGTATATGATGCAGCCGGAAGGTTTTGTCGATCCTAAGAATGCTAACAAAGTATGCAAGCTCCAGCGCTCAATCTATGGGCTGGTGCAAGCATCTCGGAGTTGGAACATTCGTTTTGATGAGATGATCAAAGCGTTTGGGTTTACACAGACTTATGGAGAAGCCTGTGTTTACAAGAAAGTGAGTGGGAGCTCTGTAGCATTTCTCTTATTATATGTGGATGACATACTATTGATGGGAAATGATATAGAATTCTTGAAAAGTATAAAGGCCTATTTGAATAAGTGTTTTTCAATGAAGGACCTTGGAGAAGCTGCTTATATATTAGGCATCAAGATCTATAGAGATAGATCAAGACGCCTCATAGGTCTTTCACAGAGTACGTACCTTGACAAGATATTGAAGAAGTTCAATATGGATCAGTCCAAGAAGGGATTCTTGCCTGTATTGCAAGGTGTGCAATTGAGCACGGCTCAATGCCCGACCATGGCAGAAGATAGAGAAAAGATGAGTGTCATCCCCTATGCCTCGGCCATAGGGTCTATTATGTATGCCATGTTGTGTACCAGCCCTGATGTAAACCTTGCCGTAAGTTTGGTAGGAAGGTACCAAAGTAATCCCGGCATGGAACACTGGACAGCGGTCAAGAATATCCTAAAGTACCTGAAGAGGACTAAGGATATGTTTCTCGTTTATGGAGGTGACGAAGAGCTCGTCGTAAAGGGTTACGTCGACGCTAGCTTCGACACAGATCTGGATGACTCGAAGTCACAAACCGGATACGTGTATATTTTGAATGGAGGAGCAGTAAGCTGGTGCAGTTGCAAGCAAAGCGTCGTGGCGGGATCTACATGTGAAGCGGAGTACATGGCAGCCTCGGAGGCAGCACAGGAAGCAGTCTGGATGAAGGAGTTCATTACCGACCTAGGGGTGATTCCCAATGCGTCAGGCCCGATGACTCTCTTCTGTGACAACACTGGAGCTATTGCCCTTGCCAAGGAGCCCAGGTTTCACAGGAAGACCAGGCATATCAAGCGTCGCTTCAACTCCATTCGTGAAAGTGTTCAAAATGGAGACATAGATATTTGTAAAGTACATACGGACCTGAATGTAGCAGATCCGTTGACTAAACCTCTCCCTAGAGCAAAACATGATCAACACCAGGACGCAATGGGTGTTCGATTCATCACAATGTAACTAGATTATTGACTCTAGTGCAAGTGGGAGACTGTTGGAAATATGCCCTAGAGGCAATAATAAATGGTTATTATTATATTTCTTTGTTCATGGTAATTGTCTATTGTTCATGCTATAATTGTATTATCCGGAAATCGTAATGCATGTGTGAATACATAGACCACAACGTGTCCCTAGTAAGCCTCTAGTTGGCTAGCTCGTTGATCAACAGATAGTCATGGTTTCCTGACTATGGACATTGGATGTCATTGATAACGGGATCACATCATTAGGAGAATGATGTGATGGACAAGACCCAATTTTAAGCGTAGCTCAAAGATCGTGTAGTTCGTTTGCTAGATCTTTTTCAATGTCAAGTATCTTCTCCTTAGACCATGAGATCGTGCAACTCCCAGATACCGTAGGAGTACTTTGGGTGTGCCAAACGTCACAACATAACTGGGTGACTATAAAGGTACACTACGGGTATCTCTGAAAGTGTGTGTTGGGTTGGCACGGATCGAGACTGGGATTTGTCACTCCGTATGACGGAGAGGTATCTCTGGGCCCACTCGGTAATGCATCATCATAATGAGCTCAATGTGACTAAGGAGTTACTCACGGGATCATGCATTGCGGTACGAGTAAAGAGACTTGCCGGTAACGAGATTGAACAAGGTATTGGGATACCGACGATCGAATCTCGGGCAAGTAACATACCGATTGACAAAGGGAATTGTATACGGGATTTATTGAATCCTCTACATCGTGGTTCATCCGATGAGATCATCGTGGAACATGTGGGAGCCAACATGGGTATCCAGATCCCGCTGTTGGTTATTGACCGGAGAGGCATCTCGGTCATGTCTGCATGTCTCCCGAACCCGTAGGGTCTACACACTTGTTCAGTGACGCTAGGGTTGTAGAGATATGAGTATGCGGAAACCCGAAAGTTGTTTGGAGTCCCGGATGAGATCCCGGACGTCACGAGGAGTTCCGGAATGGTCCGGAGGTAAAGAATTATATATAGGAAGTCAAGTTTCGGCCACCGGGAAAGTTTCGGGGGTCACCGGTATTGTACCAGGACCACCGGAAGGGTCCCGGGGGTCCACCGGGTGGGGCCACCTATCCCGGAGGGCCCCATTGGCTGAAGTGGGAAGGGAACCAGCCCTTAGTGGGCTGGGGCGCCCTCCATGGGCCTCCCCCCTGCGCCTAGGGTTGGAAACCCTAGGGTGGGGGGCGCCCCACTTGCCTTGGGGGGGCAAGTCTCCCCCCTGGCCGCCGCCCCCCATGCAGATGGGTTCCTGGCCGGCGCCCCCCCCCCCTCCCAGGGGGCCTATATAAAGGGGGGGAGGGAGGGCAGCAACACTACAGCCTTGGGCGCCTCCCTCCTCCCCTGCAACACCTCTCCCTCTCGCAGAAGCTTGGCGAAGCCCTGCCGAGATCCCGCTACATCCACCACCACGCCGTCGTGCTGCTGGATCTCCATCAACCTCTCCTTCCCCATTGCTGGATCAAGAAGGAGGAGACGTCGCTGCTCCGTACGTGTGTTGAACGCGGAGGTGCCGTCCGTTCGGCACTCGGTCATCGGTGATTTGGATCACGGCGAGTACGACTCCATCAACCCCGTTCATTGGAACGCTTCCGCTCGCGATCTACAAGGGTATGTAGATGCACTCCTTTCCCCTCGTTGCTAGTATACTCCATAGATGGATCTTGGTGATGCGTAGGAAATTTTAAAATTCTGCTACGATCCCCAACACATATTGGTATATGTAGGATTGCCTCTGCATCAAAAGGGGTAAACACTGATCGAACGAGCTGCGTTCTCCACGAGGCTGTAGCATTCTCTATGAGCTCTGCCACTCGTCGTGATCAACTGCTATATCGTGATCATTAGGGGTGGGCATAAAAACCAACGGGCCGAAGACTGAACCGAAGTTGAAACCGAATAAATCAAACTTTTGGTTACCTCTGAGCTATTGTTTTTGGTTTATAATTTTGCTAACCAAATGGTAGAAATCGAATTTTTGGTTTATACTGAATGACCATCCTAGGTGATTAATTCGCTAAGAGCAACTCTAGGAGAGTCGTCATATCCCTGCTAGGGGTGAAGCCACGTACAAGCTAGGTAGTCAACGGACGACCCAAATTTTTGGTAAAAACAGCGTGCAGCTCTAGAAATCCTACAAAAAATAATACAAATACCTATATTTGACTACACAACTCGAAATTGAATACACAAGATTGCAACTCTGGCCCGCCACTGGTCCCGCTTCCTTTATGGGATACACAGCATGCTACATATAGATAAGAAGGTTGTGGTCGTTGTACGCAAACATAAAGTTGTCATAACACGGCCTTCGTATTTATTTATTGTCACATCCCAGATTTTTCCCAAATTTGATATATCAAAAATTTCACAAAGAATTAAAAAAATTCTAGAAAATACCTATGAATGCCTAGGATTGCTTGTGGTTGACCTTGATTTGTTTGATTGATGTTTGATTGTTTGCCTAGAAGGATTAAAAGCCCAATGCCACTAGTTGAAACTCGAGCTAGTCTCTAGTAGAAGCCAACCATTGAAATATTGTTGGGCAAAAGTATTCTTAATAAGTCCCAAGAATATCCAAGCCAATTTATTTCTCCCTGAAAAGATTTGAGTTGGATTCATTTTCAAATCAATTCAAACCCAAAGGGGAAATATTTAAAATGGCCTTGCATTAATTTTGGCAGGAAAAGAAATTCCACAAGTCCAAATGACATGTTGACTTCCTGCCAATTTTCTAAAATGGATTTGAAACACATTTGGTTTTGAAACCAAATTCAAATTCAAATGGGAAAATGTAAGCTGCAGAAATTAGTTGTCTAAAATGGTCAAACAAAAAGTTCACACAGACCTAAGTATTCCATTTGGAATTTAGAAAATATTCTCAATGGGAATAAAAATCAAATTCAAAGCTTATTTGAATAGACAGAGAAAAAAGAGAAAAAGAAAAGGAGAAAGCATAAAAAAATAAAATAAAGAAATCCCTAACTTACACAGCCCACCTAGACCTAATCAGCCCAGCTTCAATGTGACAAAGCCGGATGGGGATATCGATGAAGATGTGAACCACCGAATCAAAGCCAGATGGATGATGTGACGCCAAGCTTCTGGCGTTTTGTGTGACAAGAGAGTGCCACAAAAGCTAAAAGACAGGTTCTATACGATGGCGATTCGACCTATAATGTTGTATGGCGTTGAGTGTTGGCCCACTAAAAGGCGACATGTTCAACAGTTACGTATAGCGAAAATGCACATGTCTAGATGGATGTGTGGCCACACAAGGATGGACCGGATCCGGAAAGATGATATACGGGATATAGTTGGGGTAGCACTGATTGAAGAGAAACTTGTCCAACATCGTCTGAGATGATTTGGACATATTCAACACAGGTCGTCGGAAGCTTCAATGCATAGTGAACAGCTAAAGCGTGATGATAATGTCAACACAGGCCAGGGTAGACCGAACTTGACATGAAATGAGTCCGTAAAAAGAGATCTGAAGGACTGGAGTATCGCCAAAGAACTAGTAAAGGACAGGGGTGTGTAAAATCTTGCTATCCATGTGTCAGAGCCATGAGTTGGTTATGAAACTTTATGCGTTTCGGCTCTATTTTACCCCAACTGGTTCGGGAGTAAAAGCTTTGTTGTTGTATACGAAAAGAGTTTATGTATATTCAAAATATTTTAATTCCAAAATCTTTTCCAGAATGCGATTGTTTTTAAAATCATGTTTTTTAAATTAGAACAATTTTCCAAAATAGAACATTAGAAAACCACAAACATTGTATGAAAAACAATAAAAAGTTTTAAAATCTAATAATTTATCGAAAACACAAACAAACTACAAAACACCGAACATGCTTTAAATTTTATGAACATTTTTTAATTGCTGAATAGATTATGAAACCGAGAATATTTTATGAAATTCAGAAGAAAAATATTGAAACCATGATTTGTTTTCTGAATTTCTACAGAAACTTTGGAAACATGAACATTTGTTTTCAATTTTGAACATGAATTTCAAACCACAAACATTATTGAAATTCCAAAAAAAATAAAGCATGAAGATGTTTATTAAATCCTGAACTTTTTTGAATTTTTGAACAATTTCTGAAAAAATAGGAACCTAATAAAGTTTTGATTTCACAATTTATTTCAGAAAAGTTCCCACATTTTAGGATTTTTTAATAAATTTTCTGAAAACTGTGTTTTTTTATTAAATTCCAAACAAATTTTGAAAAATGGGAACATTTTTTAGGTTCCCAAAATTTTTAAAATTTCTGAACAGTATTTTATAAATAAAATAAATTAAAAAAATAAAATTGAACAAAGATTAAAATATAAAATAAAGTTGAAAATAAAAGAAAAAAGGGAAGGAAAAGCAGCCAAAAAATATTTCTTTACTTTTTTGTTGACTGTTTTTGTGTGTGTTTTTCATTTTTAATTATATATTTACAATTGTTTTTACATTATTTTCTCTTTTACTTTACTTTCTAATTTATGAAATTTTGAAAAAATCATGACAGCCTCCTCACATAACAAATTACATTGTATCAGAGAAACAAAAGGTAAGCACTCAAAACGTCCTTATGTCGCATTCTGTGACAAATTATTGCGGATTCGCACAGGGCCGTCCCCGAATTGGCCGGCCCAATAGCAGCAAGCGCGAGCGAGTGAAAAGGCAACGTATAAACGCAAAATACCAGTGCGCTGGCGGGCGGTCGTACTCAAGACCTAAGGTTGTTGTATGTCTGATGATTGCCACCAAATCAATTGAACATTCTTGTCAGGTCTTCACCGAGAGACTGAAAAAAACTATCTAAAGAGGAAGATCAAACAGGTGTAGTAGCGAACCGGCGAACCAAACCGAGTACCATAGTGACCGCACCATGTACTAGCGACATAGAGTAGGCACTGTGGCGATTTATTTTAAACTCCAAAATCTTTTTTGAAAACATGACTTTTTCTAAAAGCATGAACAAATTTTGGCAAATTTGAGCAATTATCAAAAATAGGAAATTTGAAAACCAAAGAACATATTTTAAGAAACAAAGGCAAAATTCAAAATTTTGTACATTTATCATAAAGACGAACATGTTTCAAAAATTTTGAACATTTCTAAAATTTGTGAACAAATTTTAAAACTAGGAGCATTTTATGATATTTCAAACAGATTTTGGCGCATGATTTCTTTCGAATACCCAAGAAATTTTGAAAAATAAGAACATTTTTTAAATTATGAAGAAAAAAATTGAAACCGCAAACATTTTTTATATTCCAAAATATTTTTTAAACATGAAACCTTCTTGAAATCTTGGACAATTTTTAATTCACAAACTAATTTTGTAAAATCAAGAACCAAAGAAAATTTTGAAATCACGAACATTTGTTGAAATTACCAGACATTTTATGAAATTGTGAACAAATGTTGCAAAAACAAGAACATTTTTTAAAAGTCTGAACAATATTTAAATTTTTTTAGAACAATTTTTGAAGAAGAAAAGGGGAGAAAACAAAAGGTTACAGAAAAGTTAAATCCGAAAAGAATACCAGCAAGAGACATTTTTTCCTTTTTGGTTGACTTTTTTGTGTGTTTTTTATTTTTAAATATATATGGAAAATATTTTGCACTTTTTTAACTGGTGAACATTTGAAAAAATTATGACAATTTCTTCACACAGCATATCACAATGTAAAGGAGAAACAAAGGGTAATCACTCAAAATCTCTTGGGTCGATGCCATACTTGACTCCTGCATTAGTTGGCCTAACTACTGCAGGCGCTGCTATGTCGTTCCTGGCCGCTGCAGAAGCCCCGTCGTCACCCCCGACTGCTACTGCTGAAGCAACGTCCACGGCTTCTGCGGGCTGCGCTACATCATCCTCTACTGTGGAGGCGACGCCGTCCTCAACTCCTGCCGGCACGGCGTTGGGTCTGGACATGGAGCGATCAGTCTCGTGGAGCTCCCTTGCCGACAAAGAAGAAGACGAGGATGACAATGAATTGGCTCCGCAGACGCCGCTGCCGGCTACCAAATCCTCGGTTCTGGCTACTCGGTCGGACGGGACGTGTGGAGGTTGGCAGGAGGTATTGCCGTGGCGCAATGTGCAACGCCCGGAGTCACTAGTCCCTGCATTGGCTCCCCGTCCTGTCCCTGCTTGGCTTTGTGGTAGATGTTGCAGATGCCTCCTTCCTGGTCACCGTGCAGCGGTTTTCCGAGATCCTTTTAGGTGTTCTCGGTGCCTTGAGAATGGTCATCGAGCGTGTGAGTGTCGCAATGCTTGGCGTCCCCTCAGCTTCTTGGAAAGCCCTACTGTGTCGCCATTGCCACGCCTCCCCATCAGACACCAACAAGCTCCAGCTCCTCGCAAGGTCCAGAAAGAAGCCTCGCCCCTCTCAAAGACATCTTGTCGTGATTCGTGGGCGTCGATCGTTGCTGCTCCTACTGGCTTTGTGGCCTCGACGGATATTCCAGTGCGGCCCGCCTTGGAGCGGCAGGCTGAGCTACTGCGCTCTGAGCTCCTTGGTATGGCTTCCTTCCAGCTTCAGGAGACGGTTCAGCCTCTGCGTGATGTCATTGAATCCATGCAAGGTTGGATGCTGCGGATGGAGAGCTTCATGGAGCGTGTTGAGGCTGCACTAGGCGAGCTCTCCATGGCGCCGCCTGTGTTGCAGACTGCTCAAGTATTGTGCCCTTTGGTTGTGCCTGATGACAACTTTGAGGTCGAGAAGGGAGCCGAGCTTCATGGTAGTTTCTCCCCTCGTGCTAGAGCATGTTTGCCGGTGTCAGCCTCTGAGGATCTGGACAATGATGTGGTTGTTACTCCGGTGCTGAAGATCATGCCTGAGCTGCGGGAGTTGTGTGGGGGCTCGGTTCTGCCTCTATCAGTCGAACAACCGAAGGTAGACCCTCCCGAGATCTCGATTGTGGCTTTACCGCCATCATCACCCCTGGAGTCTAGCCAGATACTTGATGCCGAGGGGTTTGATGATTTGGATGTTGCAATCTCTCGCTCGCCTAAGTCCATTGGGTGTCAGGCGCCAGCCACCCTACCTCTCGATGTCTTGGAGCGCAGAGTTTTAGATGGTGGTGCCCTTCCCTCGCCTGCGACCATCGAGCAGGTGATGCCTGTAAGTGGCATGACCATTGAGCCAAGTGTGGTTGCACCCACTCCAAGTCCAGATGCTCTCTTCGCGAAAGAACTTTGTGACTTGCTAGCTAGTGTGGATGTTGCTAGACCTGGTTTGGGCAGGTCGATTGCTTGCCTCCTGACTGGGACACCAATAAGAGGGAAACAAAAGAAGGGGGGCAAAGGCAAGAGTAGCGCCATAGGCAAGGCGTCTCTGGCTGCTTGATGGATGATCTTCAGTCTCTTGGCCCGTCCTTTTGGATTGGGTTATCGTTGTGGGTTGGAAGGTGTTTGATGTCTTCTGTCGAGGTGTTCTTGCCGGGGTTCACATGGCGTAGTAACAATGTCGTGGTTTGTGGATGTTGTGTAATCAGAGAGTCTGGCAGGAGTCGCCTGTGCGGTTGTGGGTTTCTTGTCATGTGAGTAATTAATCCATGCTAAGTTTGTATTGGTTTTCGCCCGGTTTTTCCTTGATTAACTGGGCAATTCTCTTCTTCTTAATTAATCGATGAGGCAAAGATTTTGCCTCCGTTTCGAAAAAAATTGGCAGGAAAGTAATCCCATAGGCCATGCGTTGGGCATGCTCTCGAAGAGGGAAGCTCCTATATATCGCATTTTGCGACAAATTTTCGCCAATTCACACTAAAGTGCCCCCGAATGGGTTGGCCCAACAGCAGTAAGCGCGAGCAAGCGAAAAGGCAGTGTATAAACGCAAAAAATCAGTGCGCCGGCGCGGAGTCAAACTCAAGACCTGAGGCCGCTGTATGACTCATGATTGCCACCAGAGCAATTGAACATTCATGTTAGATCTTCACCATGAAATCGAAAAGAACTATCTAAAGAGGAGGATTGAACAAGTGTAGTAGTGAACCAGTGTACCAAACCGGGTACCGTAGCGACCGCACCACGTACTATAGCTAGAAAAACTAGGTACAGTACTTTTTTAAACTCCAGAATCCTTTAAAATGCATTTTTTTAAACGCATAGACAATTTTTGGAAAATTCAAACAACTTCTGAAAACACAAAATTTGCAACCAAAGACATTTTTTGAAAAACAAGATTTTTTTCAAATTTTGAACATTTATTATAAAAACGAAAAAACTAAAGAAACCCAAACATGTTTTGAAATTTCTAACATTTTTTAATTTTGTGAGCAAATTTTGAAACCGGGAATATTTTATAATGTCCCAAAAAATGAAACCGTGATTGTTTTTGAATTTATCAAAAAAATGAAAAACAGTAAAAAAAAATATTTCGAACAGAAATTTGAAACAACAAACATTTTTGAAACATGAAAATCTTACTGCAATCTAGAACATTTTTTGAATTTGTCAACAATTTTTGAAAAACAGGAACCAATATTTTTAAAATTATGAATTTTTTTAATTCCCAATCATTTTACTGGATTGTGAAAAGAAATTACAAAACGGAAATATTTTATGAAATTCTGAACAAAATTTAAGAAAAGGGAACATTATTTGATATCTTGAAGGATATTTAAATTTTCTGAATAAAAGTGAAAAAAGGAAAAGAAACAGGAAAGAAAAATAAAAGTGAAAAACCAGAAAGAAAACCAGCCAAACAACAACAAGAATACCGGTTTAGGGAACATTCTAGAAGGTTCCTAAAACCGACACAAAACCACTTGGAATATCGTTTTCTAGAACCAACCATCCGAAATACCTATGCTGGTCTAGATGGGCCCCGAGCGCTTCGCCTCGCTAGCCTCTGTGAAGGTTCGCCTATCTGACGTAGAATCATCAAATCATATCTAATTTCGGAGGAACCAACACAATAAATCTGATGTGAACAGTAGCTTAGCTTTTATTCGATGTCCTCGAAAGGACAACGGACAACCCCACACCTATTCTACAAATGCTGGTTCACGCTATTGGTGGTGGTGGCGCGGCGGCGGGTTGGCTGGTGGTGGCGCGGAGGCTGTGTGGGCTTGTGCCGCGACTTTGATGCAGGCGACGGTCATGGTGGCTGGTGGCACGGGTGCGTGCCCGGCTGCTTCGACGCTTGGAGCTCGCTGGATGGCGCGGGTTGGGCAAGGGCCCAGGGGCGTTACTGCTCCGGCCGTGGGTGGCTCCACGGCGGCTTGCAAAGTCGGCTACGGCACGGCTGGCATGCCCCGGCATCGGCTCGTCCGTAGGCCGCTTGTGTCCACCTTCGATCTATCTCCTCATTGTCCGAGTGTTATTTTCATTGAAGGGATGGCCCTCTCCCAACTGTGGCACATTGCTAGTCTCGCGCTCAGGCAGCAGGACCGAGCCCGTCTCACCCTCGGTGCGACAGGACGAGTCGATGGAGGCTAGTTTGCCCGGGGTCCGGTCATCTTTTCGGTTGGGGTAGTGGCGGGTATCGAGTGAGGTGGTGTCAAGGTCTTGGATGCCGGGGCAGCGGCCCTGGTGGTGGTAGCGTGGTGCTCATGGGCAGAGCCGTCGCTCGGCGCTGCCCGGTGGCGTGGGCGGCATGGTAGCCTGGGTGTGGCGTTCGATGGCGGTGAGTGTTGGACGGGGTGAAAACCTGCTCTATCTTCGGACGGAACGGCGGCGGCGTTACTTGTTCCCTTCTTGAAGGCGTCGTTGCGGCTTTCATTGCCCGTCGTGTGGCTTCAGGGGAAACTCTGATCCTCAGATCGAGGCGGTGACGACGCTCCAGTGTTGTAACCTTGCAGAAGGCACCGTCTTGGAGCCCACTGTTCCTCGTATGTGGCTTCATTTTTTCGCGGTGGCGTGTTCACTGTTGGAGCCCACAGTTGCTCTTGTAGTGCTAGGGGCCGTGTTGATGCGCTCAGCGTGTATGTATCCTGTCTTGGGTGTGTGTGTGTTGTGATGGCATGCGTTTGTACCGGGTTGTTATGGATCGTTGCTTTATTATAAAATGGGACGAAAACCTTTTTGGATAACGAAAAAGACAAGCCTGGTGGTGGTAGTGCGGTGCTCATGGGCAGAGCCGTCGCTCGGCGCTGCCCGGTGGCCATGGCCGTGTGGGCGGCGTGGTAGCCTGGGTGTGGCGTTCGATGGAGGTGAGTGTTGGCGGGAGTGAAAACCTGCTCTATCTTCGGACAGACCGGCGGCGGCGTTACTTGTTCCCTTCTTGAAGGCGTCGTCGCGGCTCTCATTGCTCGTCGTGTGGCTTCAGGGGAAACTCTGATCCTCAGATCGGGGCGGTGGCGGCGCTCCAGTGTCGTAACCTTGCAGAAGGCATCGTCTTGGAGCCCACTGTTTGTCGTATGTGGCTTCATTTCTTCGCGGTGGCGTGTTCACTGTTGGAGTCCCCGGTTGCTCTTGTAGTGTTAGGGGTCGTGTTGCTGCGCTCAGCGTCTATGTATCATAATTTGGGTGTGTGCGTGTGTTGTGGTGGTGTGCATTTGTACCAGATTGTTATGGATCGTTGCTTTATTATAAAGCGGGACGAAAGCTTTTTTATAATGAAAAAGACAAGCCTTTTGCCTTGGTTTCAAAAGAAAGATGTGGATTGTGTACGGTTCACAATTGAAGTTGTCATTTTCATTTTCTTCATGGACGAACTGATGGGTTTGAAACTCAGAAATCAGAATAGTTTTTCTCTACAGTTGTGTGCTGTAGGACATGGAAGAGTGGGAGGACTAGATCGATAGATAGATAGATACTTCTTCAACCTCGAATGTGGCAGCGCCCGGGAACATGACGATAGAGGATGTCAGTAACAAGGTTATCTATGAACTTCCCTTGACACGTTTATTTCGTTTTTTACAGCGTTTCACCTGCCAGGCTGACTAGTCCCAGGAAAAGCAAAGAAATCAAGGAGCAGGAGGAAGTATCAAACGAGCGAGAGATTATTCTTTTTTCAGACTAAACAAACCATGGTGGAGGGGTACGCGTGGCGCGAGCAAACTCGCCCCCGCCCGCCCCGGCGATAGAAACGGGAGCGAGAGGAAGGAATCCCGATGTGCGTGAAGGCCTCGCGAAGCAATCAATGCGGGGGGCCTCGCGGGCTCCGGCCGGACGTGGCGAGGCCTAGAAGGCAGCAACACGTGCGGCCTGGCCCACCGTCACCGCGACGGGTCAAAGCATGGAGCTGTCCAACGTTGAAGCCGGCACACCGATTCATCACTGATGGGGAGCCCGACCTCGACACCATCAATCAGGGGCGCTCTAAAAAATATCAGGCGGCAAATGGCAGCATCTGCTAGAGGAAAACCCACGGGCGCCGGGAGGCTGCTGCGCCTCGTCGCTTTTTCTCTTTGGATTTGGATGGATAATGCCGCGTCGATGTTGACGGTTTATATAAAGAAAGAAAGAAATCAGGTTACCTGGCGATTTGGTTTCGGTCGCTTGTGCCTTTTTCTACCGTCTCTGCTATTTATTACATGTCATCTAGAACATCGACGTTACCGCAAAAAAAAAAAATCTAGAACGTCGACGGCCGTTTGTGAAAGCTACGGTGACAGCTCGATCACTTAGAAAAAATGTTTGGAAGCTTTGCTTGCTGTAGAAAAAGATGATGGAGTACTTGTTGACGGAAAGTTTAATCCACATTTTGTACTATTTCTTTACACCACCGCCCATGTACGGTACTGCCTAAAGTTCCAACTTCCAAAATAATTGAAGTTTCAGGTTTGTCCTAAATTAAATTTGTTTAAGCTTGATCAATTCTATAGAAAGATGATGGAGTACTAGCATCTTGAACACAAAATTGTTCGTATGAAACTCTCCAACACATCCCTAGTAGTGAGTCTCTAGGCGGCGTATAGCCGTGTCGCCGTTGAGTGGTCGGCCGGAAGCTCAATGCCGATGATCTCCTCCGCGGCAGCCATGAGGTTGCTCGCGGGAGTGTTGAAGGCTTGAGAGCCTACTGCGGCACAACCGTAGATGCCGGCTCAAGCCAGCCGAACCCGGTTTGCAAGCTCCGCCATGTCGGGGGTGGACGCATGGTTCGCTCACTGTTTCGGATGCGTTCGATGGAAGCCAATGGCCAACTTTGTTTCTCCACGAGGCCCACGCGCTCCTTTTGTTGGCGAACATGCGCTCGCTGCATCTTTTTGGCGTTGGGCCTCTAGCTTCTTCGAGTTCTCGCCGGATTGTGGAGCCTTGTTTCATCGTGATGGTCAGCGACGAATTCCACACCCCCAAAGGTGAGAACCAGGCCCTCGGCGAGGGGAGCGACAAGGTCGAGTTGCCCCACCGGGTTGGCGACGAAACTCAAAGCGTCGATGGCGAAGATCCGGCTTGGAGGGTGGTCGACGTAAACGAAATTAGATCATATTTGGATCCGGTTTGCAGCTAGCGCAAACCATGCCTAGGGCGCCACCATCGGTTCAAATTCCAACAAATCCCTCAATAAGGTGTTGCACCTAGCCGGATTACCTGCATGGGAACACATGGATCGAGATTTGCCCCGGTTCAAACCCTCTCGGTGGAGTAGAACTCTACTTCGTACTTGATTGTATTTGATGGATGGGTGTACATATTACATGGATGATCTCGACGATCTCTTAGGTGCATCAAGGGGTTGGACGTATGATGATGTTATTCCTAGACTAGCCCGAGCTCGCCTTATAATGGATGGTGGAGTCTAGGGTTACATGACATCCTACTTGTTGGAAATATGCCCTAGAGGCAATAATAAAATGGTTATTATTATATTTCCTTATTCATGATAATTGTCTATTGTTCATGCTATAATTGTGTTATCCGGAAATCGTAATACATGTGTGAATACATAGACCACAACATGTCCCTAGTGAGCCTCTAGTTGACTAGCTCGTTGATCAACAGATAGTCATGGTTTCCTGACTATGGACATTGGATGTCATTGATAACGGGATCACATCATTAGGAGAATGATGTGATGGACAAGACCCAATCCTAAGCATAGCATAAAAGATCGTGTAGTTTCGTTTGCTAGAGCTTTTCCAAGTTTTTTACGTGGTTTGTAGGTTTCTAGCAAGAACGTTTCTTACCTACGTATGACCACAACGTGATTTGCCAATTTCTATTTACCCTTCATAAGGACCCTTTTCATCGAATCCGTTCCGACTAAAGTAGGAGAGACAGACACCCGCTAGCCACCTTATGCATCTAGTGCATGTAAGTCGGTGGAACCTGTCTCACGTAAGAGTACGTGTAAGGTCGGTCCGGGCCGCTTCATCCTACAATGCCGCCGAAACAAGAAAAGACTAGTAGCGGCAAGAAGAATTGGCAAACTCAACGCCCACAACTGCTTTGTGTTCTACTCGTGCATAGTAACTACGCATAGACCTGGCTCATGATGCCACAGTTGGGAATCGTAGCATAATTTTAAAATTTTCCTACGCTCACCAAGATGCATCTATGGAGTCTACTAGCAACGAGGGGAAGGGAGTGCATCTACATACCCTTGTAGATCGCGAGCGGAAGCGTTCCAATGAACGTGGATGACGGAGTCGTACTCGCCGTGATCCAAATCACCGATGACCGAGTGCCGAACGTACGGCACCTCCGCGTTCAACACACGTACGGTGCAGCGACGTCTCCTCCTTCTTGATCCAGCAAGGGGGGAGGAGAGGTTGATGGAGATCCAACAGCACGACGGCGTGGTGGTGGATGTAGCGGGTCTCCGGCAGGGCTTCGCCGAGCTTCTGCGAGAGAGAGAGAGGTGTTGCAGGGGAGGAGGGAGGCGCCAAAGGCTGTTCTGTGCTGCCCTCCCTCCCCCCCTTTATATAGGCCCCTGGGGGGGTGCGCCAGCCCCAAGAGATGGGATCTCAAGGGGGGGCGGCGGCCAAGTGGGGGGGAAGGGGTGCCTTGCCCCCCAAGGCAAGGGGGAAGCTCCCCCCTCTAGGGTTCCCAACCCTAGGCGCAGGGGGAGGCCCAAGGGGGGCGCCCCAGCCCACTAAGGGCTGGTTCTCTTCCACTTTCAGCCCACGGGGCCCTCCGGGATAGGTGGCCCCACCCGGTGGACCCCCGGGACCCTTCCGGTGGTCCCGGTACAATACCGGTAACCCCCGAAACTTTCCCGGTGGCCGAAACTTGACTTCCTATATATAATTCTTCACCTCCGGACCATTCCGGAACCTCTCGTGACGTCCGGGATCTCATCCGGGACTCCGAACAACTTTCGGGTTTCCGCATACATATATCTCTACAACCCTAGCGTCACCGGACCTTAAGTGTGTAGACCCTACGGGTTCGGGAGACATGCAGACATGACCGAGACGCCTCTCCGGTCAATAACCAACAGCGGGATCTGGATACCCATGTTGGCTCCCACATGTTCCACGATGATCTCATCGGATGAACCACGGTGTCGAGGATTCAATCAATCCGTATGCAATTCCCTTTGTCAAACGGTATGTTACTTGCCCGAGATTCGATCGTCGGTATCCCAATACCTTGTTCAATCTCGTTACCGGCAAGTCTCTTTACTCGTACCGCAATGCATGATCCCGTGACTAACGCCTTAGTCACATTGAGCTCATTACGATGATGCATTACCGAGTGGGCCAAGAGATACCTCTCCGTCACACGGAGTGACAAATCCCAGTCTCGATCCGTGCCAACCCAACAGACACTTTCGGAGATACCCGTAATGCACCTTTATAGTCACCCAGTTACGTTGTGACGTTTGGCACACCCAAAGCACTCCTACGGTATCCGGGAGTTGCACGATCTCATGGTCTAAGGAAAAGATACTTGACATTGGAAAAGCTCTAGCAAACGAAACTACATGATCTTTTATGCTATGCTTAGGATTGGGTCTTGTCCATCACATCATTCTCCTAATGATGTGATCCCGTTATCAATGACATCCAATGTCCATAGTCAGGAAACCATGACTATCTGTTGATCAACGAGCTAGTCAACTAGAGGCTTACTAGGGACAGTTTGTGGTCTATGTATTCACACATGTATTACGATTTCCGGACAATACAATTATAGCATGAACAATAGACAATTACCATGAACAAAGAAATATAATAATAACCATTTATTATTGCCTCTAGGGCATATTTCCAACAAAGGGTCCTTACGAAGGGTAAATAGAAGTTGGCATATCACGTTGTGGTTTTACGTAGGTAAGAAACGTTCTTGCTAGAAACCTATAGAAGCCACGTAAAAACATGCAACAACAATTAAAGGACGTCTAACTTGTTTTTGCAGCATATGCCTTGTGATGTGATATGGCCAAAAGGATGTGATGAATGAAATATATGTGATGTATGAGATTGATCATGTTCTTGTAATAGGAATCACGACTTGCATGTCGATGAGTATGACAACCGGCAGGAGCCATAGGAGTTGTCTTTATTTTTTGTATGACCTGCGTGTCATTGAATAACGCCATGTAAATTACTTTACTTTATTGCTAAACACGTTAGCCATAGAAGTAGAAGTAATCGTTGGCGTGACAACTTCATGAAGACACGATGATGGAGATCATGGTATCATGCCGGTGACGAAGATGATCATGGCGCCCAGAAGATGGAGATCAAAAGGAGCAAAATGATATTGGCCATATCATGTCACTATTTGATTGCATGTGATGTTTATCATGTTTTACATCTTATTTGCTTAGAACGACGGTAGCTTAAATAAGATGATCCCTCGCAACAATTTCAAGAAAGTGTTCCCCATGACTGTGCACCGTTGCGAAGGTTCGTTGTTTCGAAGCACCACGTGATGATCGGGTGTGATAGATTCTAACGTTCGAATACAACGGGTGTAAGCCAGATTTACACACGCAATACACTTAGGTTGACTTGACGAGCCTAGCATGTACAGACATGGCCTCGGAACACGGAAGACCGAAAGGTCGAGCATGAGTCGTATAGAAGATACGATCAACATGAAGATGTTCACCGATGTTGACTAGTCCGTCTCACGTGATGATCGGACACGGCCTAGTTGACTCGGACCATGTTTCACTTAGATGACTAGAGGGATGTCTATCTGAGTGGGAGTTCATTGAATAATTTGATTAGATGAACTTTATTATCATGAACTTAGTCTAAAATCTTTACAATATGTCTTGTAGATCAAATGGCCCAGGTTGCCCTCAACTTCAACGCGTTCCTAGAGAAAACCAAGCTGAAAGATGATGGCAGCAACTATACGGACTGGGTCCGGAACCTGAGGATCATCCTCATAGCTGCCAAGAAAGATTATGTCCTAGAAGCACCGCTAGGTGAAGCACCGATCCTAGAGAACCAAGACGTTATGAACGCTTGGCAGCAGCGTGCTGATGATTACTCCCTCGTTCAGTGCGGCATGCTTTACAGCTTAGAACCGGGGCTCCAAAAGCGTTTTGAGCATCACGGAGCATATGAGATGTTCGAAGAGCTGAAAATGGTTTTCCAAGCTCATGCCCGGGTCGAGAGATATGAAGTCTCTGACAAGTTCTTCAGTTGTAAGATGGAGGAAAATAGTTCTGTTAGTGAGCACATACTCAAAATGTCTGGGTTACACAACCGCTTGTCTCAGCTGGGAGTTAATCTCCCGGATGACGCGGTCATTGACAGAATCCTTCAGTCGCTTCCACCGAGCTTCAAGAGCTTTGTGATGAACTTCAATATGCAGGGGATGGAAAAGACCATTCCTGAGGTATATTCAATGCTGAAATCAGCGGAGGTGGAGATCAAAAAGGAACATCAAGTGTTGATGGTGAATAAAACCACTAAGTTCAAGAAAGGCAAGGGTAAGAAGAACTTCAAGAAGGACGGCAAGGGAGTTGCCGCGCCCGGTAAGCCAGTTGCCGGGAAGAAGCCAAAGAATGGACCCAAGCCTGAGACTGAGTGCTTTTATTGCAAGGGAAGTGGTCACTGGAAGCGGAACTGCCCCAAATACTTAGCGGACAAGAAGGCCGGCAACACGAAAGGTATATGTGATATACATGTTATTGATGTGTACCTTACCAGCACTCGTAGTAGCTCCTGGGTATTTGATACCGGTGCGGTTGCTCATATTTGTAACTCAAAGCAGGAGCTGCGGAATAAACGGAGACTGGCAAAGGACGAGGTGACGATGCGCGTCGGGAATGGTTCCAAGGTCGATGTGATCGCCGTCGGCACGCTACCTCTACATTTACCTACGGGATTAGTTTTAAACCTCAATAATTGTTATTTAGTGCCAGCTTTGAGCATGAACATTGTATCAGGATCTCGTTTAATTTGAGATGGCTACTCATTTAAATCCGAGAATAATGGTTGTTCTATTTATATGAGAGATATGTTTTATGGTCATGCCCCGCTGGTTAATGGTTTATTCTTAATGAATCTCGAACGTGATGTTACACATATTCATAGTGTGAATACCAAAAGATGTAAAGTTGATAACGATAGTCCCACATACTTGTGGCACTGCCGCCTTGGTCACATTGGTGTCAAGCGCATGAAGAAGCTCCATGTTGATGGACTTTTAGAGTCTCTCGATTATGAATCATTTGACACATGCGAACCATGCCTCATGGGCAAAATGACCAAGACTCCGTTCTCCGGAACAATGGAGCGAGCAACCAACTTATTAGAAATCATACATACTGATGTGTGCGGTCCAATGAGTGTTGAGGCTCGCGGAGGCTATCGTTATGTTCTCACTCTCACTGATGACTTGAGTATATATGGGTATGTCTACCTAATGAAACACAAGTCTGAGACCTTTGAAAAGTTTAAGGAATTTCAGAGTGAGGTTGAGAATCAACGTGACAGGAAAATAAAGTTCTTACGATCAGATCGTGGAGGGGAATATTTGAGTCACGAATTTGACACGCACTTAAGGAAATGTGGAATAGTTTCACAACTCACGCCGCCTGGAACACCTCAGCGAAATGGTGTGTCCGAACGTCGTAATCGCACTCTATTGGATATGGTGCGATCTATGATGTCTCTTACCGATCTACCGCTCTCATTTTGGGACTATGCTTTAGAGACTGCCGCATTCACTTTAAATAGGGCTCCGTCGAAATCCGTTGAGACGACACCGTATGAATTATGGTTTGGGAAGAAACCTAAGCTGTCGTTTCTAAAAGTTTGGGGATGCGATGCTTATGTCAAGAAACTTCAACCTGAAAACCTCGAACCCAAGTCGGAAAAATGCGTCTTCATAGGATACCCTAAGGAAACCATTGGGTATACCTTCTACCTCAGATCCGAAGGCAAGATCTTTGTTGCCAAGAACGGGTCCTTTCTGGAGAAAGAGTTTCTCTCGAAAGAAGTAAGTGGGAGGAAAGTGGAACTTGATGAAGTACTACCTCTTGAACCGGAAAGTAGCGCAGCTCAGGAAGATGTTCCTGTGATGCCTGCACTGACTAGAGAGGAAGCTAATGATGATGATCAAGGTACTTCGGATCAAGTTACTGTTGAACTTCGTAGGTCCACAAGGACACGTTCCGCGCCAGAGTGGTATGGCAATCCTGTCTTGGAAATCATGTTGTTAGACAACGGTGAACCTTCGAACTATGAAGAAGCGATGGCGGGTCCAGATTCCGACAAATGGCTAGAAGCCATGAAATCCAAGATAGGATCCATGTTTGAAAACAAAGTATGGACTTTGACTGACTTGCCCGATGATCGGCGAGCCATAGAAAATAAATGGATCTTTAAGAAGAAGACGGACGCAGATGGTAATGTGACCATCTATAAGGCTCGACTTGTCGCTAAGGGTTATCGACAAGTTCAAGGGGTTGACTACGATGAGACTTTCTCACCCGTAGCGAAGCTGAAGTCCGTCTGAATCATGTTAGCAATTGCCGCATTCTATGATTATGAGATATGGCAAAAGGACGCCAAAACGGCATTCCTTAACGGCTTTCTTAAGGAAGAATTGTATATGATGCAGCCGGAAGGTTTTGTCGATCCTAAGAATGCTAACAAGGTATGCAAGCTCCAGCGCTCCATCTATGGGCTGGTGCAAGCATCTCGGAGTTGGAACATTCGATGTGATGAGATGATCAAAGCGTTTGGGTTTACACAGACTTATGGAGAAGCCTGTGTTTACAAGAAAGTGAGTGGGAGCTCTGTAGCATTTCTCATATTATATGTGGATGACATACTATTGATGGGAAATGATATAGAATTCTTGGAAAGTATAAAGGCCTACTTGAATAAGTGTTTTTCAATGAAGGACCTTGGAGAAGCTGCTTACATATTAGGCATCAAGATCTATAGAGATAGATCAAGACGCCTCATTGGTCTTTCACAAAGTACGTACCTTGACAAGATATTGAAGAAGTTCAATATGGATCAGTCCAAGAAGGGGTTCTTGCCTGTATTGCAAGGTGTGCAATTGAGCACGGCTCAATGCCCGACCACGACAGAAGATAGAGAAAAGATGAGTGTCATCCCCTATGCCTCGGCCATAGGGTCTATTATGTATGCCATGCTGTGTACCAGACCTGATGTAAACCTTGCCGTAAGTTTGGTAGGAAGGTACCAAAGTAATCCCGGCATGGAACACTGGACAGCGGTCAAGAACATCCTGAAGTACCTGAAAAGGACTGAGGATATGTTTCTCGTTTATGGAGGTGATGAAGAGCTCGTCGTAAAGGGTTACGTCGATGCTAGCTTCGACACAGATCTGGATGACTCTAAGTCACAAACCGGATACGTGTATATTTTGAATGGTGGGGCAGTAAGCTGGTGCAGTTGCAAGCAAAGCGTCGTGGCGGGATCTACATGTGAAGCGGAGTACATGGCGGCCTCAGAGGCAGCACAAGAAGCACTCTGGGTGAAGGAGTTCATTACCGACCTAGGAGTTATTTCCAATGCGTCGGACCCGATGACTCTCTTCTGTGACAACACTGGAGAGCTATTGCCCTTGCCAAGGAGCCCAGGTTTCACAGGAAGACCAGGCATATCAAGCGTCGCTTCAACTCCATTCGTGAAAGTGTTCAAAATGGAGACATAGATATTTGTAAAGTACATACAGACCTGAATGTAGCAGATCCGTTGACTAAACCTCTCCCTAGAGCAAAACATGATCAACACCAGAACTCTATGGGTGTTCGATTCATCACAATGTAACTAGATTATTGACTCTAGTGCAAGTGGTAGACTGTTGGAAATATGCCCTAGAGGCAATAATAAAATGGTTATTATTATATTTCCTTGTTCATGATAATTGTCTATTGTTCATGCTATAATTGTGTTATCCGGAAATCGTAATACATGTGTGAATACATAGACCACAACATGTCCCTAGTGAGCCTCTAGTTGACTAGCTCGTTGATCAACAGATAGTCATGGTTTCCTGACTATGGACATTGGATGTCATTGATAACGGGATCACATCATTAGGAGAATGATGTGATGGACAAGACCCAATCCTAAGCATAGCACAAAAGATCGTGTAGTTCGTTTGCTAGAGCTTTTCCAAATGTCAAGTATCATTTCCTTAGACCATGAGATTGTGCAACTCCCGGATACCGTAGGAGTGCTTTGGGTGTGCCAAACGTCACAACGTAACTGGGTGGCTATAAAGGTGCACTGCGGGTATCTCCGAAAGTATCTGTTGGCTTGGCACGAATCGAGACTGGGATTTGTCACTCCGTATGACGGAGAGGTATGTCTGGGCCCACTCGGTAATGCATCATCATAATGAGCTCAATGTGACCAAGTGTTTGGTCACAGGATCATGCATTTGGTACGAGTAAAGTGACTTGCCGGTAACGAGATTGAACAAGGTATTGGGATACCGACGATCGAATGTCGGGCAAGTAACGTACCGATTGACAAAGGGAATTGTATACGGGATTGATTGAATCCTCGACATCGTGGTTCATCCGATGAGATCATCATTGAACATGTGGGAGCCAACATGGGTATCCAGATCCCGCTGTTGGTTATTGACCGGAGAGTCGTCTCGGTCATGTCTGCATGTCTCCCGAACCCGTAGGGTCTACACACTTAAGGTTCGGTGACGCTAGGGTTGTAGAGATATTAGTATGCGGAAATCCGAAAGTTGTTCGGAGTCCCGGATGAGATCCCGGACGTCACGAGGAGTTCCGAAATGGTCCGGAGGTGAAGAATTATATATAGGAAGTCAGGTTTCGGCCACCGGGAAAGTTTCGGGGGTCACCGGTATTGTACCGGGACCATCGGAAGGGTCCCGGGGGTCCACCGGGTGGGGACACCTATCCCGGAGGGCTCCATGGGCTGAAGTGGGGAAGGGAACCAGCCCCTGGTGGGCTGGTGCGCCCCCCTTGGGCCTCCCCTGCGCCTAGGGTTGGAAACCCTAGGGGTGGGGGGGCGCCCCACTTGGCTTGGGGGGCAAGCCACCCCCTTGGCCGCCGCCCCCCTTGGAGATGGGATCTCGCAGGGCCGGCGCCCCCCCAGGGGGCCTATATAAAGAGGGGGGAGGGAGGGCAGCCGCACCACAGCCCCTGGCGCCTCCCTCTCCCTCCCGTGACACCTCTCCTGTTGGGGAACGTAGTAATTTCAAAAAAATTCCTACGCACACGCAAGATCATGGTGATGCATAGCAACGAGAGGGGAGAGTGTTGTCCACGTACCCTCGTAGACCGACAGCGGAAGCGTTATCACAACGCGGTTGATGTAGTCGTACGTCTTCACGATCCGACCGATCAAGTACCGAACGCACGGCACCTCCGAGTTCTACACACGTTCAGCTCGATGACGTCCCTCGAACTCCGATCCAGCCGAGTGTTGAGGGAGAGTTTCGTCAGCACGACGGCGTGGTGACGATGATGATGTTCCACCGACGCAGGGCTTCGCCTAACCTCCGCAACGGTATTATCGAGGTGTAATATGGCGGAGGGGGCACCGCACACGGCTAAGAGATCTCAAGGATCAATTGTTGTGTCTCTGGGGTGCCCCCCTGCCCCCGTATATAAAGGAGCAAGGGGGAGGCAGCCGGCCAAGGGGAGAGGCGCGCCATAGGGGGGAGTCCTACTCCCACCGGGAGTAGGACTCCTCCTTTCCTTGTGGGAGTAGGAGAAGGGAAGGGGAAAGGAGAAAGAAGGAAGGGTGCGCCCCCCTTCCCTAGTCCAATTCGGACCAGACCATGGGGAGGGGTGCGGCCACCTTTTGAGGCCTTTCTCTCCTTTCCCGTATGGCCCACTAAGGCCCAATACGAATTCCCGTAACTCTCCGGTACTCCGAAAAATACCCGAATCACTCGGAACCTTTCCGAAGTCCGAATATAGTCGTCCAATATATCGATTTTTACGTCTCGACCGTTTCGAGACTCCTCGTCATATCCCCGATCTCATCCGGGACTCCGAACTCCTTCGGTACATCAAAACTCAATAAAACTGTCATCGTAACGTTAAGCGTGCGGACCCTACGGGTTCGAGAACTATGTAGACATGACCGAGACACGTCTCCGGTCAATAACCAATAGCGGGACCTGGATGCCCATATTGGCTCCCACATATTCTACGAAGATCTTTATTGGTCAGACCGCATAACAACATACGTTGTTCCCTTTGTCACCGGTATGTTACTTGCCCGAGATTTGATCGTCGGTATCTCGATACCTAGTTCAATCTCGTTACCGGCAAGTCTCTTTACTCGTTCCGTAACACATCATCCCGCAACTAACTCATTAGTCACAATGCTTGCAAGGCTTATAGTGATGTGCATTACCGAGTGGGCCCAGAGATACCTCTCCGACAATTGGAGTGACAAATCCTAATCTCGAAATACGCCAACCCAACAAGTACCTTTGGAGACACCTGTAGAGCACCTTTATAATCACCCATTTACGTTGTGACGTTTGGTAGCACACAAAGTGTTCCTCCGGTAAACGGGAGTTGCATAATCTCATAGTTATAGGAACATGTATAAGTCATGAAGAAAGCAATAGCAACATACTAAACGATCGAGTGCTAAGCTAACGGAATGGGTCAAGTCAATCACGTCATTCTCCTAATGAGGTGATCTCGTTAATCAAATGACAACTTATGTCTATGGCTAGGAAACATAACCATCTTTGATTAACGAGCTAGTCAAGTAGAGGCATACTAGTGACACTCTGTTTGTCTATATATTCACACATGTATTATGTTTCCGGTTAATACAATTCTAGCATGAATAATAAACATTTATCATGATATATGGAAATAAATAATAACTTTATTATTGCCTCTAGGGCATATTTCCTTCATCTCCTTCTCGCTGAGCTTGGCGAAGCCCTGCCGAGATCCCCGCTACTTCCACCACCACGCCGTCGTGCTGCTGGATCTCCATCAACCTCTCCTTCCCCCTTGCTGGATCAAGAAGGAGGAGATGTCTTCCCAACCGTACGTGTGTTGAACGCGGAGGTGCCGTCCGTTCGGCCCTCGGTCATCGGTGATTTGGATCACGACGAGTACGACTCCATCAACCCCGTTCACTTGAACGCTTCCGCTCGCGATCTACAAGGGTATGTAGATGCACTCATCTCTCTCGTTGCTAGATGACTCCATAGATTGATCTTGGTGATGCATAGAAAATTTTAAATTTCTGCTACGATCCCCAACACTACTCGGCTACGGCGGTTAAGAGTCCTTCGCGATCTCCATGTCGGCTTGTCTAGGACCCCAAGCCGACTTCCTCTGCCTCAGGATACCGTAGGCAGGGTAGCTGGCCTGGTGGGCCTCTACTTGTCCTGGTGAGCCGACTTCCGATGGCCTTACGTATCCCTAGTACATGACACCGCCAGTGGTCCCTTAATTAGTCCTTGAACTCGACCGCTTCCCGATTGAGGTTGAACTGAGTGTGTCGTCTTTGAAATGCGCGACTAGTTCTCGGTCGATTCTTGAAAGGCAAATATTGCACCGACTCGCGTGCGAGGATGAAATGTAACTCCATGCGCCGAACACTGAAAGCCAGCGTGGGAAAGATGGAGCCGACCACGCAAGACATGTGATGCATATGACTGCAGTCTGAACACATCGCTCCGACGACACAACGGCTTCGACTTTGACCGCGAGCATCCACTGATTACCTCTGCAGGACGCGACACGAAAAGTGTCGGTATCGTCCGGTGCGAGAATGGTATAGTTTTTACCGATATGACGAACAAGGGCACTCGTGTTTATTTATTTTTTGATTATCTTAGAGTCAATGTTATGAAATGCTTGTCAGCTCACATATTTTTGTATATAAAACGAGATGCTATTATCTCGACGAACAGCTCCACCATTATCTGTACGATTGTCTTATGACCTAGCCACGCCAGAATAGTGTCACCATGTGTGACAAGGAGAAAAAAGAAAGGCCGTCAACCCAATGGAGGCATTGACCTGAAAGTCATGGACGCGGGTCTTGCAAACAAAACGAAAGTCTCCTCTCAAAAACGAAGAAACAAAACGAAAGTCGCGCTCTACGTGCACAGCTCCATCACAAAAGCAAAACCAAGGCCTCGCACGCCGAAACCAACAAACAAATCGGACACCAACAATTCTGGATATGGTCCAAGTCTAAAGCTACCCATTCTGCCTTTCTTTCTCTCCGTTGTTTTTGCAAGCCCTGTTTTCTTTGTGTCGACTGCGTAGCACGTAGCGGATGAGCGGAAGACAGGCAGCGTCGACGCGCGCAGCACTCCCTCGCGGCCGGCGGTCGCCGCCCCCTTTCGCCGAGCTGGCGAGCAGTGCAGACATGTCGTGTCGACCTCCTTTCCATTTGTCGACCCCACGAGCAAAGCAAAGCAAAAGCTAGCTGGATGGATGGATAGAGCCCGTTCGTGCCTGTCTCGTGGGACGGGACGGCAACGCTACAATGGAACTAGACAACTCGTACTCGTACTAGTAGATGATAGCTAGCGAGAGAGGGATGGATGCATTATAGGTCTCCAGATGTTCATCCATTGGTTATCTGTAAGTTGTTTACCAGCTGCTGCTGCTGCTGCCAGTTGTGGGTGGAACAACCGAGGTGGTACAGTACGTGGAGATTAGATGAGGGAGCCGGTTGTCCATTAGTGGCGAGGCTCTCTCTAGTCGGGGCAGGATGGGATTGGAGGGGATGAGACCGGGCAATGGCGAACTGCCTGCTCGCTTGTCGGTGAGTGGGTGGTGGGCGGGCAGGTTCGGTCCAAATCTTTAGCTTAAATTACACAGCTGCAGCTGCACGCACATACTCTACATACATACGTACGCCTCAAGATAAGATAAGGGTCGCAAAGCCATGCCATGCCATTTGTTTTATGTCACGGGCAAGTAAAAAGCTCCTCTCCCTCTCTCTCTATTCTTTTTCGGAGGAATCAAGAGACACATAGGAAAAATGGCACTGCGAATAATCGTACACAGAAGCTAATATTTCACACGGATGATTCCGCTTCAAAAGTACTTTTTCGTAAAGAAGAAACTCTTAGAGCAACTTCAATGGGACGACCCACTTCGTCCGTGGCTGTCCGTTTGGGTCGGCGCGTTCTGTCCGCGCCGACTCAAACGGACGCGTGTCCGTTTTTCGTCCGCGGGCGACCCATTCCCATTTTTGAGCCTGACTTGTGTCGGCGCGGACACGCGACGGACGCGCGCGCTCGCCTACTCCTGTCCCCGGGCCCGCTGGTCTGTGGCACATTTGCCTCCCCTCTCACCCCCCGGCCAACAAGCAACGCTCGCCCCGCCTCCTCCGTCACCGACGCCGCCGTCCATTTTTGCCGGCGACTCTTCCAGCTGCCGCCGCCTCCACATCCGCCCAGCACGCCGCCCCTGCCCCAGTCGCCCGCCGCCGCCGTTTTGCCGCCGGAGAGCAAACTCGTTCCCACCGCCGCTTCCCCCACCGCACAGCCGCCCGCGACCAAGAAGACGCCTCGCCGCCCCGCCACATTCGACCGGCACGCTCGTCGGACGCCGTCACACTCGTCGGACGCTGGCAGGGCAGCTAGCTGGTCTGTGGGCGCCGCGTCTCCCCTCGCCGGCCGTCTCCCGCAAGCTGTTCGACAGTTTGCCAAGGTACGAAAATGGACTCTGCCGACGAGTTCTTTTTCCACAATTTCCTTTGCGACTCTGACGATTCATCGTCCGATGACGAGGAGGAGATATTGGTTGCCGTGTTGGTCCATCACCACCTCAACAACCAGCGGACGTTGTTCCGTGGCTTCATTCCGGGCCACCTTCCAGCGTTGAATCGTAACCGAGAGAGCGGGCATTTCCTTCTCTGGAAGGACTACTTTGATACAACAAACCCGTTGTTCAAACATCACAAATTCCGCTGCCGGTTCCGTATGAGTAGGCATGTTTTCAACCGTATTAGAGAGGGAGTGGTCGGCTATGATGACTACTTCGAGTGCAAAGAGGATGCCGTCGGCAAGATTGGTTTCTCCTCTTATCAGAAATGCACTGCCGCCATCCGAATGCTTGCATACGGAGTGCCCTGTGATCTCATTGACGAGTACGTCCGTATGAGCGAGTCTACATGCCTAGAGTCCTTGTATAAGTTCTGCAAGGCTTTGATTGCTGTGTTTGGCCCTGAGTACTTGAGAGAGCCGACAGCTGAAGATACAACCCGTTTGTTGGCGATGAATGCCAGCAGGGGCTTCCTGGGGATGCTTGGCAGCATAGACTGCATGCACTGGGAGTGGAAGAACTGCCCTTCTGCTTGGCAAGGGCAATATAAGGGATATGTCAGGGCTTGCACTGTCATACTAGAGGCCGTGGCGTCTCAAGATCTCTGGATCTGGCACTCTTTCTTTGGCATGGCTGGATCACACAATGATATCAACGTGCTTCAGCGCTCGCCGGTGTTTGCTAGGCTTGCCGAAGGCAACAGCCCACCGGTGAACTTTACTGTCAACGACCATAACTACGACAAAGGGTACTATTTGGGTGACGGTATCTATCCTCAGTGGACCACTATTGTCAAGACAATACCCAACCCTGTCGGAGAGAAAAGAAAAAGATTTGCACAAGAGCAAGAGAGTGCTAGAAAGGATGTCGAGCGTGCCTTTGGTGTTTTGCAATCTCGATGGTGGCATCGTTCGGTATCCTGCTAATACTATGGGAGGTGATGACTGCTTGTGTGATCATGCACAATATGATAGTAGAAGACGAGCATCCAGAACGTCTGTACGATCAAGGCTTTCAGTTTCAGGATGAGAATGTTGTGCCTGAGCATGGAGTAGCGGCAACATTTAAGGAGTTCACTCAGTTTCATGAAGACATGCGTGATTGGAAAACTCACATGCAACTGCAAAATGGTTTGGTTGAGTATATGTGGACTCATGTTGGCAACCAATAGATGTATCTTCTTTTATTCGTTTGCAAAACTATGTGAAACATTTTTATTTATATTTGGCTTGTAAAAACTATACTATTTATTTGGGCGGCTAAACTATTTCACTTGTTATTTCATTTCACAATATGTTTGAATGCAAATCAATGTAAAATTGGATGGCCAGCCGGCCACGCCTGTACATATGGATCGGCGCGTTGGGTGCGCTGCCGACCCATATGAAAAACAGGGCGGACACCGGATGGGCAGCCGACTTAAATGGACAAAAGGCAAACGAAATCGCCGTCCGCTTGGATCGGCCGTTGTAGTTGCTCTTAAGTATATTGAACCGACGAATCCCTGCCGAGAGAGAGAGAGTGTGGTCGTATAAAACACTATTATTCGATCGTTTGTTTGTTGGCACGACACGAGAAGGACGAAGAGGAGGACACGTAGTGTAACCGAATATTCCTCCCGCAACTATGAAAAATGCCCCTCCTCTCTCTCCGATACCCATTTTTCTCCCTCCCTCGGCCGTCCTAAATTCAGCCACCAACAAACTAATCAAATGAAACCCCCGCCGCTCCCTCTTTCTCTCATCTTAGCCGTCCGTCCTCCGATCCGACGGCTAGCGTCTCGTCCCCACCAACCCGGGCACCCCCAAAAAGGAGCCGAGGGGAAGAAAACAGCCCGCCCACAAAGCGAACAAATCTGGGAGGTTAAATAAAAAGGGGCGCGTGATATCCGAGGCAAATCCGGATGCTTCCAAGCTCCAACCCGCACCATACCACCCCACCCCCGACCCCAGGGCAGGGACCCCCACCCCCACCGCTGCCTCCTCCTCCGGTCCTTCCCCTCCCCTCCTCGATCCCTCAGCCAGGTCGCCTCCCCCCACCTCGCTCCGCACCTGGATTGGCGCCTCTCCCTGCGCCGCGGAGTTCTTGATTCGCCGGGGAGAGATCGGCCATCATTCGCCGGCGCCGGATAGGTGGGTTCACCGCTCTACTTTTTGCGCCCGTTGGTTGGGGATTTCTTCTTGATTTGTGGGGAGGAAAAGGGTCGGGATTCTTGATGCGCTTTGCTCCTCGTCCCGGGCCATCATGGGGCTGGGCGCAAAGATTGCTTCTTTTGCTTCGGTTGATTATTATATCATCATGCGTGATAGAGCCGTTGTTTTGAATCTTTTTTATTGGATTTTGTTTACTCAGTGCTGTTCAAGCGAGCCTCCTCCTCCGCTGACCTCCATGGATCGCAGGCTGGGGATTGCCTCCATGGTTTCTGCTCGAGCTGTTTCGTCCCTGCTCATGCATCGCGTCCGCGTGTCCGTCCCTTTCCCCGTCTCGATTTGCTCGGCGGAGCGGCATTCCCTTGGATTCTTGCGGGGCCGGTTCCCTTCCGCGGCCATCCCTTCCCCCGTCGCTTCCGCTTGTTTCCAGCACCGGATAGGTCAACAAAAATCCAAACATTTCCACCGATTTGTTCGTTTCGTTTGCCGGGCTGTTTAGCTGCCGAATTAATTAACTAATTTCCCCAGCTTTCTCCTGCCTTTCGGCGGATTTGCTGCCCCGATTTGGGCGGAAATTTGCGTGCTTCTGCTGCTGCTACTCTCAGCACCAAATTAGGGGGCCTGCTCTGCTTTCCCCTGTTTAGAATGGCTTGAAATGCGGACGCCCGCTCGCCAGATTCTTCTGGTTTTGGGGAAAGCTAAAAATAGCCGTCGCTGTCCCTGAAAAAATGGTGGTGGTTCCATGCCGTAACCAGCCCCTCCATTTGTTTCTCGGCTCGCCCGCCGGTTTCCCCTGAAACGAAGCAACAGAAAACAATGGAGGGACAGCGCGTCCGCCATGTGTAACCGATGCGATGCTTTGTTTGATTGCAATGCAAAGGTGCGTGTGAAAGGAGGCAGAGTGGGTAGCGGCGGCGGCGCCCTGCGTGTGTAAAGATTTGGGGGCTTTGCGTGATTCTCTCCCAGGTTTCTTCTTGATTCAGGTATTTGGGGTTGTTGCAGCTCTTCCTTTTTGACGAGCTGTCCTTAGAATCCAAGGAAGCCTCCTCCCTCCTTTAATTTATACCTCCCTTTGGACTTTGGTGGTGTCTCCCACCATTGTTATCCTTGTGTTGTGTGTTAGTTACATGGCTGGTTTTCCATTTTCGTGTTGCGATTAGGCGCGGTTCATGGTGCTGATCTGTTAGATGGTTTGGTAATTCTGGCGGAGAAAGTCTTGAATTTTGTTTCCGTTGTTTGAAACCCATGGTTACAACTCTGTGGAATGCGGACTTTTAACCAACTGACCTAACTTGTGGCCAAACTTGTCTGTGCAGGTAGGCAGGCAGGCAGTTTTCCAGAGGCTGTTTCTTGCGATTTTGGGAGGAGAACATTTGATCCGAGTGTTGGTCCCAGGTCAAAGTGGGAGCCAGAGATTTTGTCTCTTGATGCTTTAGAGGCGTTGTTTCTCCAGTTCTGATGGAAGCCAAGGGCGCGGGCGAGCGGGATGCTCTGATTGACCTGGAGAGTGGGAACAGCGTTGTTATCAGCGAGCATGGCCATGGAATGGATGCTAATTTTGCGGTGAGCCCACCCAGAACACCGCCAAATGGCGGGCTGAATCGCGTCATGCACACCAAGGATGACGGGAATCAGCACATGGATTGTTCCTCGCCCGCCATGGAAACCGCTTCCAAGAATGGAGATGACAGGAAGTCCGAAGGGGAGGAGAAGCTGGGCCTTCTGGACAGTTCTGGAGGTGAGAAGGCAAAGAAGAAGCGGTCCAGCTCCAAGAAGCCCCCGCGGCCACCGAGGCCGCCGACGCATTTGCCGTTGGATGCTTCTGACCAGAAGCTCCTCAACGAGCTGAATGAGCTTGCTTTGTTGAAGCGGGCAAGGATTGAGCGGATGAAGGCTTTGAAGAAGATGAAGAATGGCAAACAGGGTTCCTCAAATAGCAATTTTTGTCCCATGATCATCACCATTATCTTCTGCCTCGTCATACTCTGGCAAGGTATACCAAATTAGTTACAAAAGTATTATCACTGCTATCTCATATACATATGTCATGCTTGTATGGAAGAACATAATTTAGTTTACAAATGAAGCAAAACCTTTCTTGGTCCTGAGATTAACTTTGTCAAATGCAAATTTCCCTGTGATAAATTTTATATACTTGACAATTAATCATATCAAATCTTTGGTACATAGCATGAATCTAGGCAGTATTGTTATTCGTTCATTAGAATTTACCTTATTTTAACAGCCAGTTCTATTATTGAGCAATCAACTGTATATATATCAGACTCTTAATTAATGTTCACATTATAGTTTCTTACCATGCCCTTGCTTGTCAAATTGTTCATCCATGGCATTTATGCAAGAGTTAATGTTTAGTTTAGACATAGTTGCGGATGGCATATTTTTTACATTGGGCAATGCAAAGATCCACTTGTGTGGTATATATATTGATTCAAGTAGTCAAACACTACATACTGTTAACTGTTTGTTAAGCCATGTTGACCAAAAAGCCGTTGGTCTTCAGGGAAAATTGGCACACTAAAATCCCTTGTTTTTCTACACTACAGGGTTTTGCTCCAGGCAAGCATCTGGAGTAAGCTTCCACGGATCACCTGAATCTTCAGTTAGAGAGCATAGCAGCCTGATCTCCATCCGGTTCTACAAGAAGAACCATTCTAACGTCAGACCTCACGGTTCCACCTCCGTGGCTCCCAAGTATGCAAACTCAGTCAATTTCCAAACAATGCATCTCATTGAAACCCGAAATCTCAAGATCTGGAGCCTCTCCCATTTCGTTTGTACCAACCATGCTATGATGTGCTGCTGATGCCTTTGCTTTCCTTCAACCTCTGCAGCAACTACGAGACGCACCACCGGGGCTGGAGATCCGTCCCGAGGGGGGAACGGCCGCGGCACGAGCACGTCGGCCGGGCATGACCGCCGGCCGTGCCAAGGCCCCCGCCGACACGCCCTCCCGCTCGCCGCCATTTTGAAAGCTCCCCCACGACAGGCTGGCCGATGTAAATCCGAGGCTTTGTTTAGCGCCCCTCGAGGAGGCCTCGCTGTAAATGAACCTTCTCTAGCGTGTGTTGCGCGCTCCCCCGGGTTCCACGCTGCTAACCAACCGGTGGAGTGGACTTCCCGGCGGCCATGGCGGCACCTGGTAAGTCAGTCCCGAGCGCAAGCTGTATGATGACGGTGATGGTTTCAATCAATCAATAATACTAATAAGGCTTGCTAGTTGGTGGTGATGATAATAGTAGTCTAATCTGATCTGGTCCTGAACTGAAGCCAGTGTGGCTCACACTGTTGACTGTTGAGGGTTGAGAGAGTGTCACTGGCTCTGGGGTCTGGGCGGTGGCGCTGGGCGGTGTAGATCCCTACGCTGTACGTGTACAGCACGGCGGTTGCATTTGTTATTTGTGTACAATTTCAATAATGGAATGTCAATGATGATGGTTAAGCAAGCAATCAGATTCGATTCAGATCCAGCGGTGCTTCTTGTCTCTCTCTCACTCTCTCGTCGCGTGTGTTTCTCATGGTCATGGTAGACCTCCTCACATGGCGTTGCGCGCTGAGCGGCCGGCAAATCTTGGGCACATGGCATTAAGTACGCCTGCTTAACATGAGATGGCTTGAGTGCTCTGTCGGTGCTATGACTCTCCGGTTCTGGAGCGCTCTCTAAGTGTACACAGGTTTGACTGCTGATTATATTTATGAAGATACTACGACTATGGTACTGTGAAGGTGCTTTTTGCGAAAGTTTCCAATGTCCAAAGTAAGCAAACTCGCAATACAAGTGTGAGAAATCTACCGTGGGAACTCATCATGTAGGATTGACTATGGATTCGAGCCATCGCTCATGGTTTCATAAAATCAGTATGATGGCTTAAGTGCTTTGTCGGTGCTATGACTGTCTCTTAGATCCTGGATTCGAGAGTACACAAGTTTGACTGCTGATTCACTACATAATTTATTTGTGAAGATAGACTATAGTACTGTGGAGGTACTTGTTGAAAAAATTGGCATGCTGAGTTCCAGGATCTTTTGCCATGTCGGAATTCATGCAGGCTTTGGGGGGGGGGGGGGGGGGGGGGGGGCTTTTCCCATGTCCTTTCTGGGATTTACATACTAATTCACTGTGCAACTCTACTGCAATTCCAACACGGACATCAAATCGCTCACAAATGTCTAGATTGGATGGTTTGGACAATTTTGTCCATATAGTGTCCATTTAACTGAGGTCAACAAATTTATCCGGACCGGCCTAGGCGTCTGGAATCCCACAAACCGGCAACAAAGTGCGGGAGGTTTGTGGGAGTCTGGACGTTGACACATTGGACTTTGGCAATTCGGAGTCATCCTAAAGCTCCTCTCTCGCTGCTCTCTGCGTCTTATTCATGCCGATGAAGCGAACGTGGCTAGACAGGGCGGCAAGGCTACTCGCATTAATGTCGGCTAATCGGCCGTCGGCCTACCCGACATTCACAGAGTGAACCCGCCCTTAAGGTTTTTGAAGTCGTTTGAGCCGCCCGAGGGTGGAAACCACCGCTCATTGTTGTCGTTAGGAAAGAAGAACATTCTCCACCTTGCAGAGGAACATGTATAACATGTATGACGAAGATTCAACTGGTGAAGACCCACCTCCACTTGCTCCTTGTCGACGGTAAACAAACACAGTGCGGGAAGGGACAAAGCCCAGATAACTTATTCAACGAAGAGGTCATTGCTGCCATATCAACTCCTTACTCTAATCATTGCCTCTTAGCCGCTTCTCTCACCCCAAATGAGTTTCTCTTAGGTACTCCCTTTGTCGTATAAATATAAGATGTTATTACAGCGTATAAATATAAGATGTTATTACAATGATTGAGGAGAAGGATCTTTCGCCGGGGGCAGCCTTGGTTGAGGAGATCAAACGCCTACTGAAGGGAGCACACCATATCTGTGATACGTCACTCTCGCAATTCGGTCGTTCATAGCTTAGCTCAAATGGGACATAATTCACTCGTACTGATGTTTGGTTGAGGTTTGTTCCTCAAGAAATTCATGTGTTGACTCAAAACGTTTTGTAATTATCATGATTAAGCAACAAAATTCTTTTTCTCATAAAAAACAACTTATATTATAGGACGGAGGGACTAGAACGGAAGGCTTCTCAGATGTCTCTCGCTGCCCATACTTTGAGTTCGTTTTTTCTTTTGAATTTTTTAGATAGTTTTTTAGGTAAAGATAGTTTTTTTTCTTTTGATTATTTTTAGGGGGGAAAGCTAAGTTTTATTAATCAAAAGCCACTTGAAGCGGGATACAATAAGGATCGTGGAGGTGAAACCAAACATGGCGCCCCTTGTCAGAGAATTCGGAAACTTAGCTAAACTATCTACTTCTTTATTTGCCATTCATTCTTTGAAGGTAAATTTGCAGTTAAGATTGACCGCTCGCTGCTTGCACTCTCTTGCGACACTCTCATAGTTGCCGCTAGGGTTGCCAACACTTTGATTAACTTGGACATTAAGAGGGATACAAGCTGGGTCATGCGGAGAGAAAAGCCACAAGTGGCGACCCTGATCAAGCAACAAAGAGTGTTTGGCAAGGTTCTTCGATCAAGTTTTGAATGACTTTCTAGTCAGATCGTTCCTGCGTTTCGGATATCCAGTCTCATTCGAAGCTTTAGACAAGGGTGCTATTGAGATATTGGGCCCTTATGGTATCTCGTACACATTCCGACGATTCGATTCATCTCAATCTTGAAGGAAGAGATCGAGGATTCCAAGTTCTTTTACCCCACTCAGAAAAAGTTTTCCGCCGGACGACTCGTAGGGGGTGAGAAGGGCCCTGACTCCATCCCAAACAGTGTACTACTATCGGCCCTACCAGGCAATATCTACCTACACAAGCTCGATCCATCAATATTCGATGCTCTACTTTTTTATAAATAAAGGAGAGAATGAGTTCGTGTCAATTTGAATTAGGCTGGGCTTCAAAACCAGGCCCAACATTGGGCCTTTGAGAGACCGCCGATCCAATTTAGGCGGCCTGAAGGGTACCCGTGGCTTACACAAACGCGGCCCCTACTCTCTGTTGGACCTTCGAAGTTTTGGCTGCGCGCCATGTGTTCGACCAAATGCCGCCTCCTGCTCAGGCGGCTCCACGACCGCCATTTCTCCACCGCCCCGCCACCTAACCACCGGAAGAGCAACCCGCAAGTCACCATCCGGTGGCCGGAGCGATACAGGCCCTCTACCGATGCCGGAGACACGGCGAGGGCCCATGAGGCCACCGTCAGGAGGCTCGCGGCGGCAGGCGACGTGGACGGCGTCCAGTACGCGCTGCAGGAGATGCGGCTGCGCGGGGTGGCGTGCCCCGAGGGGGCCCTCGTCGCCGCCATCTGCGCCTTCGCCCGCGCCGGCGCGGCCGACCGCGCGCTCAAGACGTTCTACCGCGCGCACGACCTGGGGTGCGCGGCGCCCACCGTGCGGGTGTATAACCACCTGCTCGACGCGCTGCTCCGGGAGAACCTGGTCGGTGCGGTGGTGCCGGTCTACGACAACATGAGGAAGGCCGGCGTCGAGCCCAACGTGTACACCTACAACCTGCTCATGAAGGCGCTGTGCCAGAACGACCGGGTCGACGCCGCGCGCAAGATGCTCGACGAAATGGCCAGGAAGGGCTGCCAGCCAGACGCGGTGAGCCATACGACGATCGTTTCTGCGCTGTGCAAGCTGGGCAGGGTGGACGAGGCCAGGAGGGTCGTGGCAGAGACGGTGCCTGTGTGCTCATCGTACAATGCCGTCGTTCACGCGCTCTGCAGGCAGTTCAGGATGCTGGAGGTGCTCTCGGTTATCGACGAGATGATTCACCGGGGACTGCACCCAGAACCTGCCACGTACACAAGCATAGTCGATGCGCTCTGCAAGGCCGGGGAGCTGAGGATGGCTTGCGCCATTTTGGCTAGGATGGTAACCGAAGGTTGTGCTCCAAATGTTCAAACATTCACTGTGTTGGTCAAAGGGTTCTTCGATGATGGAAAGGCGCATGACGCGATTGGCATGTGGAATTGGATGGTGGCTGAAGGATGGGCACCAACGACAATCTCTTACAATGTTCTCATCCGTGGCCTTTGCCACACTGGTGATCTAAAGAGGGCATCGTCTGTTTTCACTGGCATGGAGCAAAACGGTTGTTTTCCTGATGTAAGGACCTATTCTACTCTCATTGACGGATTCTCCAAAGCTGGGGACCTAGATGGTGCCATGTCAATATGGAATGACATGACAAATGCTGGTTTCAAGCCAAACGTTGTTGTTTATACAAATATGGTGGATGTGCTTTGCAAGAAGGCGATGTTTGATCAGGCAGAGAATCTCATTGATAAGATGTCGATGGAAAATTGTCCTCCTAACACATTGACATTCAACACCTTGATCAGAAGCCTGTGTGAATGCGGAAGAGTGGGAAGAGCCTTGAGTGTGTTCCATGGTATGGGAAGATATGGATGCTCTCCAAACGACAGGACTTACAATGAGTTGCTTCATGGTCTTTTCAGGGAAGGAAACTGCGAAGACGCTCTTCGAATGCTGATCGAGATGCTAAACCATGGGCTTGAGTTGACTCTAGTATCTTACAACACTACTATTAGTGGTCTGTGCCAGATGGGAAGGAACAAAGAAGCTATAATTCTTCTCGGGAGGATGATAGTCCAACAAATTCAACCAGATGCATTCACTTTCAATGCGATAATTCACGCTTACTGCAAGGAAGGGAATGTCAAGGCTGCTGCTTGGATGTTAGGTCGAATGAATGCAGTTAATTGTCCACGCAACATAGTTGCATACACAAGTCTGATGTCAGGGCTGTGCAGTCAGCACAGGTTGGATGATGCCATGGTCTATCTCTTGAAGATGTTATATGAAGGTATATGTCCAAATGAAGCAACATGGAATGTGTTGGTCCGTGGGATATTTACACACATGGGCACCATCGGACCAATGCACTTGATTGAGCATATTTACGAAGATTTATAAGAGTAGCCCTAGAGAACTTCGACAAACCTCAGGCACCACCAGACCAACGTACTTGATTGAGCATATCATTGAAGATTTATAAGCATGTACTCGGACAGTCCAGTGGTGCTATCATCGGACAAGCAGCAAGTCTCTTTGATAGTTCACGAGGTATGCTATTTCTGATAATACTAATGATCTTTTGATGTTATAAATATATGTCTCAAGGATTCATCAGAGGCACCATTCAGATTTGCAAGCTGCTATCTTCAGTTTGGTCGGTATGTAATATGTGCATGATGAATATACTTTGGGACATAACGATATAGTCTGGGACTGAGTCGATCATGTTCTCCCTTGCATATTGGCCCTCGCGTAGTCTGGCGTACACGACATTAATAGAAATTGTCCGTTGGTCAAAATACGCGGCCTAGCACAAAAATCTGTTTTAATTGTTATCTGTGCGCCACACATGTAAATTTCAAAGAGTGGGGCGGAATTTTTTTGGGGGGGGGGGGGGGGGGGGGGATATACATACGCAATGCACCACACAATATGCATTTTATTGCTTTTATGTAGTCTTGATTACCAACGTTCAATAGTAGATTTACAATAGTATTCCGGCATGTGACCTAACAAAACACATAGCTTTACTTTGCTTTGTTCGCAGCCCTCTGACCCTCCAATGCTTTGTATACTTTGTCAATCTCAGGCTGCACATGAAGAACAATGAATTAGAATTACTCAAAAGAAGTAAGAGAGGACATGGACGAAGACCAAGAAGTCAGCTCTACAACATATGGACCACAAGGTTGGCTCTGTATGCTATAACTTTAGCTGTTCATAGATCAATAGTGATTTTGTATGTGATTTACCAATTTTATTGGGCTCACTTGAACCAATACTAATACACTGGCTTTTACCCTGAAAATTAGTAAAAACAACAAAAATCACACTGCAGCAGATGAAAATATATTACCTGATAATATTTTAGCATGTAGTTTCTTCTCTTCTTCATTGTTGCAGTGACCAAATCCCTTTCAATATCAAAAGGCACAGGATCCAACACTACACCTTGGATGTACTCAAAACCTCGTAGCTGATCCGAGACATGCAAAGAGGGTTATATATGTGATGCTTAGATGCAGTGAAGATTTAAAACGAAGGAGGCTATACTCTATAGAAACTTCTGAGTTCCTCTTTGTTGTAATGCAAAAGCGAAAACCATGTTGTCCATAATGCTAGGAGAATTTGATGGATGACATGATGAACCATGTAATATGTTTAATGTCCAATGTAGAAGTGAATAGATGGCCTTACCTTGTTCTTCTGTGCAGCCGCTGCGAGCTCTTTAAGGACATGCTCTTTAAGGCCTTCAGATTTGCATATTTCACTGAAAGAACCTTTGTAGCCATTTGACCCTGCCCACTTCATGGTGTTTTCTTCATGTGGGTTAACTACTGCGACTAACATTGATTTGTAGCTGTCCCCGTACACCCAGATCTACAAAAATGACAGTATTACATTGTATGTAGCGCCATGACTCTGTCAATATAAGCATATGATTTCAATGGGTTTGTCCTTACATCTTCAATAATTGGAGGGAAGACATATACTTTCTCCAGATACTCAACTGCGACATACTCCCCTTGCGATAGCTTAAATATGTTCTTCTTTCGGTCAATAACCTTCAGGATTCCATCTGGGGTCATCTCCCCAATGTCTCCTGAGAACAAGATTGTGTCAGAACATGATAATTTTAAATTTACATTAGTCTCCTGTTTAAATTAAAATTGATTATTCACCTGTATGAAACCATCCATCAACCATGACCTCATTTGTGAGCTCAGGATTTTTGTAGTACCCAGTGAAGACAGTGGACCCTCTAATGAGAATTTCACCACGAGAAGGAACACCAAGTGGATCATAACCCATCTCAGGTACTTCTTCCAGTCGCAGTTCAGTGAAGGTGGCGGCAACACCGGCAGTTCCAACCAGGGACATATCATCAGGGTAACCGACTGTGCTAGGTCCCAATGTTTCTGTTAAACCTGAGCAGAGACAACAGAATCGAGCGTTATACTGGTTCCTTTTCATTGACAAAGGGACTGATAACTAACCCATGCAATTTTGGAACATCATATGGAGAGAAAAAGATTATGTGGCATGTCAGTATCTTTGTTAATAGGAAAAATAGATGTCCACAATCTTTTACTTCGAGCTGTAAACAGTAATGTGCAATAAGTGAAATAGTCGAAACAGAAAGTTTGCTGAAAACTCTTAAAACTAGTGTTTGCAATGGGGATAGGATACAGTAAGGAAAACATGGACCCAACCTACATATGCAACCAGCTTTATCGTTATCTTGTGACTTGTTAAAACAGGTCAATACATTCCAGTTCTAAATACAACTATAACTCATACTTGAGCAGTTGAGCTACAAGTATACTCACCAAGTCTGGTGGTATATTTTTTCTATTATTTGTTTGCCAGTCTGGTGACATATTTTTATTATTATTTGTTTGCCTTTGGCAACTACTTGTTGATGCTTTAGAGTCCTTTAAACAAATATATTTGTACTTCTGTGGTGATGGCAGTCTGCAGGAAGAAATCTGAACCCTGAAAAGTGTCTACATGCATTACCATAGCCTTGGATAAAGTATGCACAGCTGGTCACTCTCATGAACTCTTCAATTTCAGTACTTAAGGGTGCACCACCGGAGATTAGTAGGCGAAGACGGCCACCGAGCCTTGCCTTGACCTAAAGCAAGGAAATGCAACAAAAAAAAGTAAGATACAGACACTGTGAGTACAACTGCTACTGATCTTTTATTTATTTTTCTGAAAGTAATTCGTGTCTAGTGGTTCTTAGTTATGAACACAATACCTTGCGAAAAGCCAGCATGTCAGCGAAAGGTGAAGCAGTTTTTTGTGTGTAGCCTGCTTTCATGCTTGCTAGTTTGCTGGATTGCAAAAGCTATGGTGAGATGACATAATTTATTTACTGCAATAAATATTCATGATGCTAACCAACTTACCGGTTGTACAAAGCATTAAAAATCACCCTCCTGAGAGGTCTGAGATCCGCTAAGGCCTTTAAAATACCTAAAGTCAATCATAAAAATGTTATCTGAGTTAGCTGATATGAAGGCTGATTTGATATCAATAATTTTTCTTTTACCACCTTCGTAAATCTTTTCATACACTCTGGGCACCCCAACTAGTAGAGTTGGTTTCAACTCCATGAGATCATCTCTCAAGGCATTCAAATCCTGACGAAAAAGAACAGTGCAGTTATATTAAAGAAAGAATGATGACCAATAAGATTGAAAGTAGAAAGGCTAATATGTGGATTTGCTCACTCCATGGTAATAGCCAACTGAGGCTCCTTTGTGGAAGAAATACTCTTCGATCATGCGGTCGAGAATGTGAGCAAGTGGGAGAAAAGAAAGAAATACATCCTCCGTTGACATCTGCATACCCGAAACCACCCAGTTTGCTTACATTTATGCTAAAGATAACCATCTATTGAATTGGAATTAAGCTTATTCACATCATTATATCTGATAGAAAGGAGTAACCTTATCTTCAAACTGGTCCATGAAGAGGTCCACCCCTTTTACATACATCCCATGGCTCTCATGGCTCAGCATAACACCTTTGGGTTGTCCACTTGTTCCACTTGTGTACATGATGGTGCATGTATCATTTGGTTGCGGTGGACGAGGTTGAACTGGTTTATCCTTTCCCTGAAATGTAATTCAGAATTATTGCTTGATCAACACATATATTTCATCACAAACATTGCTTCCATCTTGGCAGTCTGAATGGATCTACTTATTTTAGTTGTGAACCAAACTTTGTAAACTAGATGATACCTGAGCATTGCTGCAGGAATTGGTTGTAATTATTTTAAAGAGATTTGGTTCTATAAAACACTAGTATTTGGATTAATAATATAAAAATTGAAACAAAAATACATGATTATTGTATAGTTGTAGAATATTTATTGAATATAAGTAGCATGCATGGTGCATGTTAAGGTGGGTCTTTCCCCCTGCATGGTGATTTGTTGAGTTAGCAGCTGCATGTTGAGATAATTAGAGATAGTGGGGATCAGCTATTTAGATATATAGGTTCTCTTTACCCACCATTTTTAAGAAATCATTCCAGGAGTACACTTTCATCCCAATCTGCTCGGCATCTTTGATTTGTTCATTATTTGCCGAGGTGAATGCCACCAATGCTGCAAACATGTTTTCGAGAAAAAGAAATTAGACTATTTAATCCTTCCTGGAATAACAGAGAGACCTTAACCACTTTACCATTTTCTTACCTTTTAGCCTCGTTGCAGATGTGCAATTTGGGGACAGTATCTGCAAATAAGAAATACTCACTATGAAATCTTAATTCCGACGAGATATTAAAGGTGCTCAATTTAGTTAACAAATTTGGCTGTACTTCTTTTATTTTCTTGTCTTGTATGAAGACAACATCTATCTCAGCATGGTCAATAATGTAATCAACAGCTCCAGCACCTGAAATCTCAAGGAAATATTATTAATGCTAATAGAGAAATAATATTACCATTTCTGATAAAAAAAACATAAATGCCGTGTTTCAAATGTTTGCATTGGTTGATCTGTAACATTTTATTTTTGAGCGCATCTGAAACACTTTGTGACGAGGGTCTATTATTTATCAGTTTCCTGCTTACCTAAGGTATCGTACAGTGGGACACATATTATGCTGTAACCATTGCAAGCCTGCAAAATTGATTGCGGGATTAGCATTGATTATCCTAATCAATCAAAGGAGATTAAGGGTATTATCGTTCAGATGGGGTACCTGCATTGCTACCACCCATTGAGGGCAGTTGGATCCATAAATTCCAACCCTGGAACCCTGACATAAATCAAGCATGGGAACATCAACATCTCTGATTAATGTAAAGCTCTTCAAAATATGAAGATGCCAATTTATATAGCTGGAGTGAAAAAGTTGACTTTATGTTTTCGTTCTTACTGGTTGCACCCCGAGCTGCTGCAGCGCAGATCCAATTTGCAGGACTTCCTCATAGACCTCCTTGTATGATTTCCATAAGTAGGGCCCTGGCTAGAAACATGAAAATGGGGGATGTTATTCTCATCAACAACAATCTAAGCAAAAGTAGGCATATAGCAGTAGATGCATAAGCTTCACTGTCCTAGGCGTTAGTTGTATATGCGCATACCACTCCATCTTTAAATGGACGCCATCCAAGCATCCGGTTGTCTGGATACTTGCCTGCTGCCGTTCTGCAAGGGATGTAAGCAAAAGAGATCAAAACCAAGGCCGCGAAAAAGACCAAAACTAAGCGTTACATGTCCTTATGCTAAAAGGCCAGAACATGACATATGCATGTCCTTCTCTGGGGGAAAACACATATGCCTGTCCTTACATGTGAATCCAAGAGTTGGTTTTGGTAAAACAGATATGTGGCTGTCCCCAGTACCATCTTTGAACAGCCACACACATGCAGAGCAGTGTTTTTCTGTTGCTGGTAAAGAAAAAACCACATGCAGAGTACTGTTTTTTTTGTCCTTGAGGAAAAATCACATGCATGGAGGTGACACACAAGGAGATGAATCTGTCTGACATGGAAGCAGAGGTCGGATTACTTTCTTTATTGAGCACTGGTTATTATTACCAGCTAGTTCTCTTTGTCTTTGCAGTACAGTATAACATAGGCACATAGCCCAGGGGAAAAAACCAGAGTAAAGTACAAGGCTGAAAGTGAAAGCTACCATCTAACTGAAATTTTAGTAGGAGAAAAGCAAGACAGGGATGGATGGACTTTGCTGTTGCTTGTGTTTACCTGAACACATCCCATGAGGTCCTCATGTCAGGATCAAGCGGCGGGAACCCATCCTTGGCCAGTATGTTCCGGAACACCGGCCCCACCGCCGGCCGGCCATCCTTCCCGGGCTTTCCATCCTCCACCTGGATCGTGAAAACCTGCTTCTTTGCCCCCTCCATCCTCCAAGCTGCGCACCAGAGGTGAAAGTTTGCAACAAATTCTGTCAGTACTCTACTACACTCTCTTGCCAAACACAAGCTTTTTTTTACACTCTCTCCCCTGAATTTATCAATGCATAGCACCGACCAAACAATCTGAACCGTGTAGTCCAAGAATAAGAAAGGAAAACTGGAGGCGGCAGTTCCTTATCTGCCAAGAAAGGGAGAAGAAGAACTAGTTGGACAGTGAGGGGTGCGACTCGACGGTGTTTCGTAGTACTTTTCTGCACATCTCGTGACTAGAAAATGCAATCCTTGTGTTTCTTTCTCCCCCTCTCTCTTCAGAATAAATGAGGAGAGCTGTCACTGACTCTGTATTTTCTATCTATATATCTTTTCTGAAAGTGGACTCTTGAGTTTTCAAGATCTGTTGTTTTCTTGGGTGCAGTCAGAGAGCAAGACTCGTTCCAGTGACAGAAAACAACATTATCTGCTAACCGAGAACAAGAAAAGTTCTTGTTTGGTGTATGTGTGTGTGTGTAGAGAGAGAGAGAGAGAGAGAGAGAGAGAGATTGCAGGACAGGAAACTTGGAGTGAACACAGAAGAACTTGAGAGAAAGGGAACATGGAGAGAGAGAGAGAGAGAGAAGGCATGGAAGAACTTACGGAAGAAGTGGAGCTTGGAGAAAGCAGAGATGGCTTGGATCGAGTGGAGAAGAAGCCGGGCAAGCAGTATCTGGCGCCCCTGCTGATGCGAAGAGGAGAGAGCTTCCTTGCTATATATGCAGGGGCACGAGGAGATGGCCAAGCGAGGTTGTGCGCGTCCAAGGAGAAGGACCGCCAGGTGGGGCCCGGCTGGTTAAGCCAAAACCGCTCAGCTCCACGTTTAGAGAGATGGAGAGGGAGAGAGAGGTTTAGAGAGAGAGGTTTAGAGAGAGAGGGGAAGAGAGGGGGGTTGGGGAGGGAGAGTCTGGGAAGGAAGGAATAGCTCTTCCAAGAATTAAGCGTGCGGTGCTAAGCGCGTGAGCAGCCTCACGCTAATCTTGTAGGCGATGTGGCGCCAAATCTGTGATTAAGGGTCGTTTGGCCCACATGATCAGCCAGTCGTATCGCGGAGAAATAGTCATTCGGCATAATTATGTCACCATCTGCCCAGGAATTGTTCGTTTCTCTCGAGACTATCGCAATGATCTGTTCCAAACAGTAAAGCTTGTGTTTTCCTTTGCAAGTTTCAGCCATTGTTTGCTGATCACACTGCTTGTTATTCAAGGCGATGATGTGGCGCCAGATGTATTGTTCAACGGTTGTTGGCCCGCAGGATCAGTCGTTGGAATAGTCACTCGGCATAATAGTTCTGTCATATCGTCTGTCAACGAATTGTTCTTTTCTCGATACAACTGCAGTGATCCATCCCAAGCAGTAACACTTATGTTTTCCTTCAAGGTTTAGCCGTTGTTTGTTGATTATTATAGTACTGTTTATTCTTTACAGCAGCTGACCCTGGTTATGAGTGTTACAGAGGTAAAATCCGGGACGGTTGTCCAACCACAACCTAATCCCTCTTCCACGCGCATCGGTTTGCGGACGAACCAGAGGTACTGAGATCATGGTGTATAGGAAGTCAGAAACTGCCAAGAGTCACGCGGAAGGGTAGCACAAACAATTTAGCACTGATCTTCTGAAGTAAGTGATGCGATTGCAATATCATATACAGTATAATCTTGTACTGTATCTGCACAACATTTTCAGACTAAAAGTCTATAGTTTGACTTGTTACGATCAAAATACTAGTATAATCTTGTGTCTGCACAACATTTCGGACCAAATTTATACTAGCTTTGACTGGATGTAACTGCAATGTCTATAATCTTTTGCAGTACCAGAGGACGGAGACGCAGCCCATCAGCTTCACTTGGCACTTTTAGTTGGAAGGTTAGCACCATTGATTTCTCTGTGCCTTTTCATGGATAATAGATGGCTGTTACCGGTTCCTTTTATGGGGTTTTTCCGTCACTCTTTGGGGAAGTTCTCCGTCAGCTGTCAGACTGATCTTCTTTATCTGCATCACTGTTATAGAATTACTACTACTATTATTAACACTTTCTGACGGATCTTCTGATTAATAACAGGACCCCGTTCGAGTAAAGTCTGAACCTACCAAGCTCTACCGATTGAATGAGCCAATCGTACGACAAAAAGATAAAAAAAAAATGAGCTCAGAAAAGCCTTGCTGTCCGCTCACTAGCTCTACCGGTAACCTGACCTTTGATGCAGCTGGCGAAGTTCGCATTGGATGTCCCCAGCCAGGCAGCAGGTACCCACATTGATCGCACTTACCTACCACTCCATTTCATTTCCTAGCCATGGCAGCATTACTACTATTATGAAATGGCATTGCTTCTTTAAAAAAAAATATCAAATGGTATTGTTTCTGGTATGGCGGCTAAGACCGAATTTGCTCGAACCGACCAAAATCAGATCTCACCCGGCACACACACAGCCATCACAAATTAGTTGTTCACAGTGTGTACGTTGGTTAAGCAAATTAACTCGGCTGATACTGTAAAATGATTGTGCAGTTTCGCAAAGAAGAAAAGAAAAGATTGTGTAGTTGCTAGAAAAGCATGCTCTTGGCTTCTAGTATTCCAGGCAGGAACGGTGGTTGACCGATGAGTGACAGAGGCCGTGTCACCTAATCCTGATTCCGTCAACCAACTTGACCTGGACCTTGACGTCCTCTTAATAGGCGGCTGGGTCTCTTAAACTCTGGCTTGAAAACTATCGTCAACAAGTTGACGTTTGTTGCTAGATCTTGTATTTGTATGTTTTATATATATAGATAGAAGCAACTCGTTCTTCTATGAGGGATGCAAGAGAATCTTTCAAACTTGCATCCGAAATGTGAAATATTCATACGGAAGGAAAAGGAGAGATCAAGAATATGCAGCAGGGTTGGTTACTTTGTTAGCTTAGTTGGCTGGTCAGTAGTACATGGATACATTCTCTGAACTTGACGACGCCGACCATGCTGGTGCTTGCTCCATACACATGGTTAAAACAGTGCAACTGGTGGCCAGTGTGAGCTTGCAGCTCGGGACGCCATTGATGGTGGCGGCATGGGGTTACCTAGGGCTCTCGCGCGTCCTGATTCATAGGCCGTGGCCGTAGCCTAGCCAGCAAGGAGCATGTGTGGTCATTTATTTGGTCCGTGTAGGACATACTCGTAGTAGTATACGATATGGATTCATATGAATTTATTGGAGGTAATTAAGGATCAACACATGGAGATGTCTGTGCAACTCCGGGGCTCGGATCCACGGATCATCCATCCTTACACCGATCGGCTGTAACATTGCACGTAGTACTCGACAATTGTACAAAGTAGTAATGAAAGAAGTCTGACTACCCATACCTCTTTGCAGGCTGTTCGCATTGACATCTGCTATCCTGTCAACTTGATAGGTAATTCTTCCTCTACCAAACGCAAACAGTACCTTTTTCCAAGCTCCGATTTTGTTTCTCTTTTTTTTTCAGAGCTCATCCGATGTCATTTCGTCATGAAATTTTGCACCCTCCTAAAAAAATTCATTTTTATCCATTTCTTCAACAAATATTTCTGAACCGAGAGAGTATATATTATTAGTAAGAGCAACTCCAATGGGGCGACCCATTTCGTCCGCGGCCGTCCGTTTGGATCGGCGCGGACAGAAAAGGCGGCCCAACGCGCCGACCCAAACGGACGCGCGTCTGTTTTTCGTCCGCGGGCGACCCATTCCCGGCCCATTTTTGAGCCTGATTTGCGTCGGCGCGGACACGCGATGGACGCGCGCGCGGTCGCCTACTCCTGTCCTCGGGCCCGCTGATCTGTGGCACATTGGCCTCCCTCCCCCCGGCCAACAAGCAACCCTCGCCCCCGCCTTCTTCGTCACCGACGCCGCCGCCCATTTTTGCGGCGACTCTTCCAGCCGCCGCCGCCTCCACATCCACCAACAACGCCGCCCCTGCCCCCAGTTGCCCGCCGCCGCCGTTTTGCCGCCGGGGAGCAAACTGGTTCCCGCCGCCGCTTCCCCCACCGCACAGCCGCCCGCGACCAAGAAGACGCCTCGCCGCCCCCGCCACATACGACCGGCACGCTCGTCGGACGCCGTCACACTCGTCGGACGCCGGCAGGGCAGCTAGCTGGTCTGTGGGCGCCGCGTCTCCCCTCGCCGGCCATCTCCTTCTTCGACGCCCGCAAGCTGTTCGACAGTTTGCCAAGGTACGAAAATGGACTCCGCCGACGAGTTCGTTTTCCACAATTTCATTTGCGACTCCGACGATTCGTCGTCCGACGACGAGGAGGAGATATTGGCTGCCGTGTTGGTCCATCACCACCTCAACAACAAGCGGCCGTTGTTCCGTGGCTCCATTCCAGGCCACCTTCCGGCGTTGAATCGTAACCGAGAGAGCGGGCATTTCCTTCTCTGGAAGGACTACTTTGATACAACAAACCCGTTGTTCAAACATCACAAATTCCGCCGCCGGTTCCGTATGAGTAGGCATGTTTTCAACCGTATTAGAGAGGGAGTGGTCGGCTATGATGACTACTTCGAGTGCAAAGAAGATGCCGTCGGCAAGATTGGTTTCTCCTCTTATCAGAAATGCACTGCCGCCATCCGAATGCTTGCATACGGAGTGCCCGGTGATCTCATTGACGAGTACATCCGTATGAGCGAGTCTACGTGCCTAGAGTCCCTGTATAAGTTCTGCAAGGCTGTGATTGCTGTGTTTGGCCCTGAGTACTTGAGAGAGCCGACAGCTGAAAATACAGCCCGTTTGTTGGCGATGAATGCCAGCAGGGGCTTCCCGGGGATGCTTGGCAGCATAGACTGCATGCACTGGGAGTGGAAGAACTGCCCTTCTGCTTGGCAAGGGCAGTATAAGGGATATGTCAGGGCTTGCACTGTCATACTAGAGGCCGTGGCGTCTCAAGATCTCTGGATCTGGCACTCTTTCTTTTGCATGGCTGGATCACACAATGATATCAACGTGCTTCAGCGCTCGCCGGTGTTTGATAGGCTTGCCGAAGGCAGCAGCCCACCGGTGAACTTTACTGTCAATGGCCACAACTACGACAAAGGGTACTATTTGGGTGACGGTATCTATCCTCAGTGGACCACTATTGTCAAGACAATACCCAACCCTGTCGGAGAAAAAAGGAAAAGATTTGCCCAAGAGCAAGAGAGTGCTAGAAAGGATGTCGAGCGTGCCTTTCGTGTTTTGCAATCTCGATGGGGCATCGTTCGGTATCCTGCTAATACTTGGACCACGCAGAAACTATGGGAGGTGATGACTGCTTGTGTGATCATGCACAATATGATCGTAGAAGACGAGCGCCCGGAGCGTCTGTACGATCAAGGCTTTCAGTTTCAGGGTGAGAATGTTGTGCCTGAGCATGGAGTAGCGGCAACATTTGAGCGGTTCACTCAGTTTCATGAAGACATGCGTGATTGGGAAACTCACGTGCAACTGCAAAATGATTTGGTTGAGTATATGTGGACTCATGTTGGCAACCAATAGATGTATCTTTTTTTATTCGTTTGCAAAACTATGTGAAACATTTTTATTTTTATTTGGCCTGTAAAACTATACTATTTATTTGGGCGGACTATTTTGTTTGTTAAATTTCCATTTCACAATATGTTGAATGCAATGTAAAATTGGGCGGCCAGCCGGCCACGCCTGCACATATGGGTCGGCGCGTTGGACGTGCTGCTGACCCATATGAAAAACAGGACGGACGCCAGGCGGGTGGCCGATCCAAACGGACAAAAAGCGGATAAAATTGCCGTCCGTTTGGGTCAGCCCGTTGAAGTTGCTCTAAATGTTTTCTAGCCATGCATACCTCTGTGGTCTACTCAAAACCTTGCATGTTTACCACATCTATACGTACATATCAACATAATGTCCTAGCTGACAAGTACTACAAGCAGCTGGTCTGATTGCTGCGCAGCCGGCTGCTATCCTACCGGCCTACCCGAGTCCACGTGACTACGAGTGCACTGCAGTCGATGTCAGCTCTGGTGCTCCTTGTCTTTTACCGCCTGCTCTCATGCTGTTCTCTGCAGTACATGGTACTGAAGAAAAAAATAAACAGAAGGTAATCTCAATCTTTTCAGTAACGGACACAAGTACTAGTAGGAGTACAATTTATGCCGAAGACCTACCCTCAGTTATGGCGTTCAATGGCGTAGGTGCCCATCCATCCATCCGCAAGGGCAGGCCACGGAGGAGACGAGGGGAATTCAATGGAGGAGGCAAAGTGGAGAGGGAGGAAATGCCATTGGCACCCGCACTGTAGTTCCACTTGTGCAGTGTAGGTGGTGCAGCTGGAGTTAATTCCGCATCCACCCAACTAGAGCATGCCCTCCTCTCCTCATCATGGTTTCTTCCATTCTCATCTTGAGCATAAAAAGGTGACGCTTCTCTTCCTCCAAATGCCTCTTCCTCTCGGTGAAACCTGTGGGAGTAGAAAAGTAGTTCATGGTCAATATTCTGGTGGTGTCGGGAACTCGGAATCTGACTTGGTTTTGGATCCAATTTGGCAAGGTTCTTCTGGACATGGCAAGTAACGCCCGGACTCAGAATTCAATCTGCATATCTGCCTTGCTCTTGGGACTTATGGATATGTGAGAAGCAAACAACTTAAAAATAGCCCTTTTAGAGCACATATTTTTTTCCCAGATCATTTCTTCACAAAATCTTGCGCGCGGTTAGAAGACGTGATTATGTCCATTGTCAAAAGATCACATGCTTTAAATTTCTTGCTAATATTTTTTAAATTTACTGTTTGCTGGGAGCACGTAAGCCTGAGCTCTGTTTTGAATATCAGGATGCTGACATTACTATTTTGCAGGAAAAAAAAATCTCTGTTGCCAGTTAGTTCATATGTTGCTCTTTGCTGATACATAATCGATCCCCAATAGGAAAGCGATGGCCTCGCTCATCATGCTGGTCGCTTGGACCATTTGGAGCGAAAGGAATGCATGTGTGCTCGGTCATAAGAGATGACAAGAGCAACATCTCTTATGACTTAATTTTACACAAATACTACACCATAGGATGCCCCGACGGCAATACAAAATTTAGAGGATTGCCATACATTGCACTCAAACCATGCCCAAATGTTCATATTGATAGATTCTGTGGGATCGTCTAGGCTAGATCATTAAGGGTAGATGGGAGGAGTAGTAGGAGATACCTTCACTTTGATTCGAGGAGGTCCTGATACCGGCCATGGTGACGGTGGCAGGTGGTAGCAGAGAGTGCGTGAGTGGCGGCGGTGGAGCTTCCCATCGCTTCAGTGCCTCCCTCTGGATCGGATAGGGTTAGGAGTGGGGAACAGTGGCGGTGACGAACCTCGTACCCCGTGCCCCTGGTCCCCACCTCCTCTTTATAGCACTGCGCGACAGGGGCCCACCAGCCTTGCTTGGGCTGGACGCCCCAGATCAGGGCATGGGTCAAGGGCCCAATGAGCCGTTGGGCCCATTGGTGGAGAGATCAACCTAACATTCTCCCCCTTGATCTCATCATTATACTTTTAACTTTATACTTTGAAATAACTCTTTTCAAAGTACTCGTTCCATCACAGATTTGCATGTAGAGCATGTCTCATCATCACAGTTCATTCCCGATAGAATCAACACCTACAACACACTCCTCTGTTTTGAAACAGATTCTTTAACCTTGGGCCCTTTTATTGTCCGGAAATCTTAGACTATACCATAAAACCCATGTCGACTGTGTGTTCTCCGAACACACTGGGCGGCAAGCCTTTAATAAGCAGATCTGCAAACACTTGTCTGTTGCTTTTATACTTCAAGCATTTCTACATAATTCCGGACTTTCTCCTTTACAACGCATAACTCTGTGTCAGTGTGTTTGGCGTCAACACTTGACTCGTTGTCATAGGAGGGAAAAACTTAAAATGGTTATCGCTGTTGTCAACCATTATCAACTCCGGGCACAGGTATACTTAACCATTTTGTGTGTCCCTCAGCCTCATATCAAGCTATAACATATTTTGCATCGCATTGATGGTAATTATTTCATTCTTTGGAGCTTTTCCACACCAAAACTCCAAGTGTGAAAATTAGCGACAATTGTGGATTTCGCTATACATTTCACAACTCCTGTCTTTGTACTCACAATCTTTTGAGAGTACTTATTTCTTTCAGCATGAGGTCGATATCTTTGAGTCCATTCCAGTGATCTGTATATGGACTGGACATTGCCAAAACAACCCAGATACATGAACTATGTCATGGTAATATATTGAGCTTCAACAGCTGAAGCATATGGCACCATATCCGTTTTCAATCTTTTCTCATCAACTTTTGAAACACCATAGTTTCCAGTTCCATTATCCTTGACTATAAGAACATGTGTAGGCTTTCTCGCATGCATACTTTAGAGACCTTTCTAAGCATGTCCCTGCGACATTACTAATACCCCTTTTATTCTTTTCTTGGTGAATCTCGATAATTATAACGAGAGACACTCTACCGAGAACATTCTTTTGAACTTTGAGAACAAGAACTTCTTTTCTTCTCCTGCAGTAGATTGACATGACCACTAGCAAGTAGGACGTCATCCACATGCACAGGATTATGAAATGATTTTCCCATTCTATAACTTTGCATGGATACAATTGTCCTCTCATTTTCTTTAACCCAAAACAACATTTGATTGCTTTAGTCCATAAAAGACTTCTTCAGGCAGTATCCCCTGTGTTCTTTACTTTCATCTGATGTAACTCAGATCATAATATCTTTCATCTGATGTAACTCAGATCATGATGTGCTACCAACACTTATTGTAATCTATTCAGTGTAAACACGCAAAAACCTTTCGATTTAAGTCGTGTTTTACACCTTTACGTATTTCCTTTGGAGTCACATTGACCTTGTAGACCCTTTAGAGCCTACTGTTTTGGCTTCATTGGAAATTACTTATGAGTCTCAAACATCGTCGGGATTCACCAATTTTATTTCATCTCACATAGTCTCTTATCATTTATACAAACAAACACTTCTCGAAACTCGATTGAGCGCTTTAAATGAGGTAGGATCTACCTCCATTAACATAGACTTTATAGTAATCAGAAGTATATGATTTTCTCATTCCTTGAGACCATCTGTGTGTCTCAGGTACTGGCACTTCTTTCATATGGGGTTGTTATTGCTCTGTCATTGCCAAGAGGCAATCTCATTGTATAGTCTTTCATTTCCAAGAGGCAATAGGTTTTACAGGGACCTTTATCACAAGATCCATGTTTACTCATTCCTCCTTTATACAGAAAACAACAGGTGTTGTATAGGTCATACAACATGCTCCCCCAGATTACTCCATCTTCACTAAAAATGGCGTATCTTTAAACTTTATTATTTGGGTTTATTCTGTTAAAACTTTCTTATTTATGGCACTTTAAGCACCGTCTTAGCATTCCTTAGTATGCTTTCAAAATGGAATACATGTATTTCTTTTCTTTAGGGGTATTATTATGACCGCCGTACTCCCCCAGACGATCACATTCTTCATTCATGGATCACCTTAGATGCATAATGTGCATCACATTATCTAAAGTATAGGGGAGTTTCATCATTCTTAGATTATCTCATATTTCTTTCTCCCCCTCGAAATGTGGCAAGAACTTTTTTGCCACAATTTCGAAAAACCATTCATAACTCTTGTGAATTGAGGAAACTTTGATTATCTACTTCATTTAACTGATTACTTCATACGTAATGAAGTTATCTGTTAACTGGTATGGGAGTACTTTTTCCTCATTCCATTTCAGAAACTCAACAGAGTTCTTTATAATTAGTACTTTTGCAAGTCGCACTTGCATATCATTTTTATCTTTAGGTTCGTCTGTAACTTTTATTCTCTTTGGATTTATTGAGTGCTTAATGACCGATGTACATTCGATACTAGGAAAGCATAATAGCTACTCCATACTTTTCTCCCAGAGTGGGACATATTAAAAGCACATGAGTCATCATATCTTTCTCCTGTCATACAGGATAAGTCCTTTGCCAAAATTTCTCCCGCCATACAGGATTTTTGACATAATACTATGTCAACTTTACCCAGTTACGCAGGTATTTTTCCAGACTTTTCCCGCCATGCCGGTTTTATCATAATCATCTTTTCCCGCTATGCGGGTAATTCCCTATAAGGGACATAAATGACAGAATTGGCTCTTTTGACCGCATATTCAATAATCAAATTCAGAAATAAATCCGAATGCTCTTTGACACACATGCTTGATCCGACGTTGGTCAAATTAAACACACATGTTGTTTGTTTCATCTCAAATCATGTTGACTGAAAAATCTTCTTCATAGAGAGTACATGAAAGACATTCGTCAACCAAGACTCTCAATGATCTATCTCTTTTCTTTTCTTGGATCAATATCCAAGAATTCTTTCTCTTTTGAATCCATTCTTTAGAGAGAACATATTCCCTCACGTTATGACCTTTCTTGGTCATCTTTCGGGTCACAAGTACCCAGCCATTCGCTTTCATGAATGAAGGCATGGAAAACTTTTAGTCTGAGAAAACTTAGCCAACAATCAACAATAATGAGCATAAAAATAACCCTACGTTGGTCTGGTTAAAAAAAATGCACATTAAACTTTTAAACTTTCTTTTATATTCTAAATCATCGTTGTGGAAGAATTAGAATAAAACATCACCTCTTTACATTAATTCCACATCACCGTTGGGCAGAAATGGAAAAAACGCATAACTCATAAATAATGTGATGATAAAATTTCTATTAAGTAACTTTGCTAAGAAAATAATCATCATTATCAACTTTATTGCAGCGGAAAACTAGCAATATACATTTCTCAATCTTTATCAAATTCTCTGAAAATTGGGCAGAGATTTGAACTTTTAACTATAAGACTCATTGAATTATAATATTGTCATCTTCAACGTTGGTCAAAAAATAAAAATACTATAATTAAACTTTAATCAAATATCTTTCTATTGAAGCTATCTGAATCTGATTTCACCCACAAGTGAAAAAACTTGTATCAAAAACCGTTCTTCCAATTAAATTTCGTGTTGGTTCCAATTTAATTGGAGGATAAAACTTTTATTTTCTTTGTAAAAGAGCACTATTAATTATTTAGGCAGCGGAAAAACATGAATAAAAACTCATGAACTTTTAATTCTTTACAGAAACTTTTCTTTGACAAAAAAAATTCATGAACTTTATTATTTTCTTTATAAAATTCATGAACATTTCCTTTTCTGAAAATTTTCATTCTCAGAAACTTTTTATGTTTACTTTTCTATTTTCTAAACAAAAAAATTTCTTTGAATAATTTTGAATAGAAAGAAAACTGTACTGCAATTAGCCCAAAACTGGACAGGAAAAGCAAAAACAAAACAGAAAAAATAGCAGCCCAGCCGGCCGGCCTCGGCCCAGCGCGCGCACGGCTCGCCGCCCACGGCCTGCGGGCGAGCTCCACGGCTCGCTGGTGGAAGCTGGTGCTGGCGGTTGCGGCCTGGTGCAATGGCCCAGCTTCCACCGACGCTTTCGGCCTAGTGGCCCAGGGCTGAACTAGGGTTTTAATCCCAGCCGTCCTTTCTCATCGGACGGTCTCCCGCTCGTTTAGGACGAGCAAAACCGAGAGAGAGCTCCCGTCCGAGACCTAGCGCCTCCTTTCTGTTTCTCTCTCTCTTCTGTCGCCAGCGACGGCGAGACAGGGGAGCTGCGCCCCGGCCTACCGCCCCGGCCGCCGGCGACGGCGGCGAGAGCCACCACAGCCGCACACACCTCCTTTTCCCTTCCCCCTTTTCTTTCCACTCTCTCTCTCTCTCTCTCGCCGCCATCTCCCTGTTCTGTTTACTGTGAGAGAGAGACGCAGCAGAGATGCGACCTCCACAGCTTCCTGGCTGCGCGACGGCGACCGGAGCGGCGGCGCCCCCTCCCGGCCCTCTTGCCGGTGTGCGCGTGCTCCCGAAGGAGCGCGCGCCGCCGTCAAGCGGCCCGGTTGCGGTGCCCTGTCCCCCTTTGGGGTCTCTATTCTTCTTCCCGGTGCCTCGCTAGGCGATGCGCGCCGGGATCGAGAGGAACGGCGCGGCACAGCAGCGGCGCACAACTCTGAGGAGTGATTCAAGATTCTTTTTGTGTGGTTCGGATTCGATCCGATCTGGTGAGGGGAGGGGTTTTCTTTTCTGTTCTCTACCCGAAAACAAGCCTAGTTGACATCTGATACCATTGATAGATTCTGTGGGATCGTCTAGGCTAGATCATTAAGGGTAGATGGGAGGAGTAGTAGGAGATACCTTCACTTTGATTCGAGGAGGTCCTGATACCGGCCATGGTGACGGTGGCAGGTGGTAGCAGAGAGTGCGTGAGTGGCGGCGGTGGAGCTTCCCATCGCTTCAGTGCCTCCCTCTGGATCGGATAGGGTTAGGAGTGGGGAACAGTGGCGGTGACGAACCTCGTACCCCATGCCCCTGGTCCGCACCTCCTCTTTATATCACTGTGCGACAGGGGCCCACCAACCTTGCTTGGGCTGGACGCCCCCGATCAGGGCATGGGTCAAGGGCCCAATGAGCCATTGGGCCGATTGGTGGAGAGATCAACCTAACACATATACCACTGGAAAGTTGCCACTTCCAAATATTTCCCTAAACTGTACCATCTGGACAAGTTTCGAGTGACAAAATTCATTTCATTTTATAGTAAATCTTGAAGATACTCAGGATTTTCGACGACGAGGACAGTGCCTTGCAACTCTCCAACATCAATTTGAGGAGATTGACTGCGTTGTTTGTTTCATAAATAGGCCCTCCATCCAAACTTGGAACAGAAGCGATCCTAGACCAAAAGGGTAAGCAGATATGACCCTTTCGGTCAACAAGCCCGTTATGGCGTTTAGCTCTTGAGGATGCTCAAGCGATCGACGACAAGGTTTAGGGTGTGTTTGGATTGTGGCCAAATAGTTCCTTACTGGCTAGCCACAATATTGGTCTTTGTTTGGATGAGTGACCAAAATATTGGCAACAACCAAATACTGAAACACACGGACCCTCGCAGGGCGGGGGCGCCGTCTGGCATCGTGGTGGCGTCGACGGCAGGCCTGACAAGGCCGATGCGCCAGTATCTTCTCTGAAGATGGATCGATGGAAGACGACGGTGACGGACTCTACAGCGGGCGCATGCGGTGCCCGCTGAGAGTGCCTCGGGCCGGTGTTGTCAGGGTCGCTCGATCTCTCACAACTCGCTAAACACAGAGAGGAGAGACAGGAGGTTTTGCGTCACGTTCGACCTTGTGACTTTTTCTGTTTCTTGATCTCCACTACTTATTCTGTTACAAAGAGAAAACAAGTGGCCCGGTCCTGGTGCCACGATCCCTAAAACTCGCGCCATCCCACGAGTGGGTTTCGTGGCTGGCCACCCCGATCGATCGGGCAATGATCGTGCCCAGATTGCCTACATGCACGGCTCGCACAACGGCTCGCGAGCTCGTGCGCCTAGCTACGTTATTTCTGACGGAAACAAGCTAACTGAAGAAACTGACTGAAGAAACTACAACGACTAGAGTAGCTAACAAATCTCCCCTCTAATCTTGTCGCTGCCGAATTATTTCTGTCATGCCAATCCTCCCCCTAAGCTCCAGAAACTTGAGTCGTCCGAGTGCTTTGGTGAGGACGTCGGCGAGCTGATCATTGGTGCAGACGTAGTTGTTGTCGATCCGCCCTTCTTCCACACACTCACGAATGAAGTGGTATCGTATCTCAATGTGCTTGCTTCGATCATGGAAGACGGGGTTCTTGGAGAGAGAGATTGCTGACTTGTTGTCGACCAGAAGTCGCGGTGGCCGGACGTCGGTGTGTAGCATCTCTCCGATCAGCCGAGCCAGCCAAATCCCTTGGCAGGCGGCGGTGGTGGCGGCCACGTACTCCGCCTCACATGAGGAGAGCGCCACCACCCTTTGCTTCTGCGATTGCCAACTCACTGGGCTGCCGCCGAGGAAGTAGAGCACTCCCGTTGTGCTCCGCCTGTCGTCGATGTCGCCGGCGTGATCCGCGTCGCTGTACCCCAGCAGCTCAGGCGTGCCCTTGCCTCAGATGTAGGCACAGCCGTAGTCCAGCGTGCCTGCTACATACCTTAGCAGGCGCTTCACAGCCGCGTAATGATCTGAAGCCGGTGCCTCCATGAAGCGGCTCAGGTAGCCGACGGTGAAGGAGATGTCCGGCCTTGTGTGCACGAGGTAGCGCAGTCCTCCGATGATGCTGCGATACTCCGTGCTGTCCACCGGCCTCTCCTTGCTGTCTCTGCTCAATTTCAGTCGAGCTTCCATTGGCAGGTTGCCGGGGTTGCACTCCTTGAGCCCGGCGCGCTCCACCAGCTTCTTCGCGTAGGCTGCTTGACAGAGCGTGATGCGATCGCGTCCCTGACGAACCTCAATGCCCAGGTAGTAGCTGAGCTCACCGAGGTCGCTCATGCGGAAGAGCGTGGTCATCTGGTGCTTGAATGCGTCGATCTCTATCTTGTCCGCGCCCGTGATGACGAGGTCGTCGACGTACACACCAACGAGCAGGAGTTTGTCGCCCTCCCCGCGTCGGTAGACTGCGTGCTCCGAGGGACAACGTTCAAAGCCCAGAGAGCGCAGACTCTCGTCTAGCTTGGCGTTCCAAGCTCTTGGGGCCTGGCGTAGCCCGTACAGCGCCTTGTGTAGGCGCAACACCTTCCCTTCCTCGCCGGGGGTAACGTACCCGGGCGGCTGAACGACGTAGACCTCCTCCTGCAAGTCCCCGTCAAGAAAGCGGACTTGACGTCCATGTGGTGAACCGGCCACGCATGGTGCGCAGCGAGCGCGACCAGTACGCGCACCGAGTCCATGCGCGCCACCGGAGCGAACACGTCCTCGAAGTCCACTCCTTGGACTTGGACGTATCCCTTTGCCACCAGCCGCGCCTTGCGCTTCACCACTGTGCTGTGGGCGTCCTTCTTGAGCTTGTAGACCCACTTGAGGCCTATCGGTCGGTGCCCGGGCGGGAGCTCGCACAGCTCCCACGTGTTGTTGTCGACGATGCTCTGCATCTCCTCGTTCATGGCGCTCCTCCATCCTCCCTCCTTCCGCGCCTCGTTGAAGGAGGTTGGCTCCTCCCCTGCGAAGAGGCACAGGTAACTGTACTGACTTTTATCACCTGTCCCTTCTTCAGTGGTGTCCCACAGGTTCTCCAGCGTGCGGTACCGCCATGGCGCCTCCTTATCGGGCGGCGGCACCGACGCCCCCGGTGGTGGAGACACGAACTCCATGCCAGAGCGGTCTGGGCTTGGTGTGGCGCAGACCGGCGTCGCGGGCTGCGTCGTGGGCGCACTGATACGCGTCGATGTCGGCGTTGTAGGAGAGCTCGGCGCCTCAGGGGTTGTTGCGCCAGATGGGGTGCCGCCGATCACCTCGGCGGGCACCGGTTCGAGCTCGACGGAGAAGGTGTCCCACTGCGGCTCCTTGCTTGTCGCCGCGACCTGAGACCAGTCCCACGCGGCCTCCTCGTCGAACACGACATCCCTCGAGGCCAGGACACGGTTCGACGGCGGGTGGTAGACGCGATAAGCCGCCGATCCTGGCTCGTAGCCGAGGAATACCATGGGTGTGCTCCTGTCATCAAGTTTCTACAAGTTTGGATGTGTCACCTTGACATGCGCGACGCTCCCGAACACGCGCAGGTGCTCGACGTTTGGGCGCCGCCCGCACCAGGCCTCGTGCGGGGTCGACCCCGCCACGCTCTTGGTTGTAGACCTGTTCAGGAGGTAGACCGCCGTCGCTACGGCCTCCCCCCAGAACCGCGCCGGCACGCCCTTTGTCTTCAGTAGGCTGCGCGCCATGCCCACGATGGTCTGGTTCCGGCGCTCGACTACGCCGTTCTGCTGAGGCGTGTAGGGCGCCGTGAGCTGGCGCTTGACTCCCTGGTCGGCGTAGTACTCACCGAGGCTGGCGGAGGTGAACTCCCCGCCGCGGTCCGTGCGCAGCGACTTGAGCTGCCGCCCGGACTCGAGCTCCGCCATGGCCTGGAAGCGCTTCAGAGCGGGCTGCACCTCATCTTTGGTCGCGAGCAGGTACAACCACATGTGCCTGCTCTTATCATCTACCAGCAGCAAGAAGTACCGCCTTCCTCCCGGCGTTGGAGGGGAGATCGGACCACACAGATCCGCGTGCACCAGCTCAAGGACCTCGCTGGCCCTGCGGAGAGCCTGCTGAGGGAAGGGTGCCTGGCGCTGCTTGCCAGCGAGGCACGCTTCGCAGACACGATCCGCCTCGTCGAACAACGGGAGGCCGCGCACCAGCTCGTTCCGGGCAAGTTGACGTAGAGCCCGGAAGTTCACGTGGCCGTAGCGCGCATGCCAGCGCCATGCGTCCTGTCCAGCGTGCGCCGCGAAGCACACTGGCTGGACTGGTGTGAGCTGCAGCACGTACAACCTCCCCTGGTTCCGATGCACTCGCGCAAGGAGACGCCCACCAGGATCTCGGAGTTGGAGCACGCCGAGACTTATATGGGTCTCGTAGGCGATCTCGTCCAACTGTCCGATGCTGACGATGTTGCTGCAGAGCTTTGGGATGTAATACACATCAGACAGTACCAAGTGCTCACCGTTCTGGCATTGGAAGAGGATCGTCCCTCTCCCCTCGATCTGGACCGCCGAGCCGTCCCCAAGTTTCACGGCGCCGCGGACGCCGGTGTCCAGCGCCGAGAAAATTTCTCACCGGCCCGACATGTGGTTGCTCGCACCCGTGTCAAGGTACCAGGCTAGGTCGCAGCGCTGGCCGTCTGCCGCTGCGCGCGCCTGGGAGTGCTCTTCGTTGAGCAGTACGTGCTCTGACGTGGGTTCCGCCGCGGTCCACACGTCCGCAGTCGCGAGCAGGAGTGAGCTCTCCTCTGCCCCACCTTGCGCCAGGTGAGCCTGCTCCTTTCGTTCCCGCCGGGGCTCGGTGCAATCACGGGAGAAATGGCCATTTTTATTGCAATTGTAACACTTCACCTTGGACATGTCGCGCCCGCCGTTGCTGGTGCTGCCGCGACCGCTGCCGCCGCCTTGGCCTTGAGCGTCGTTGCCGCGCCTCTGGTTCTGCAGCTTGCCATGGCGGCGGTTGCCGCCACCCCCGTTGCCGGCGCCGATCGAGCTGGACCCCTGGCCCTGCTCACGCTCCCAGCGCCTTGCGTCCCACTGCTGCTCCGTCATGAGCAACTGGCCGCCTCCGCTGGCCTGAGCCGCCCCGCCACCACAGCGCTCCTCTGCGGTGCGCAGTCGACCGATCAGCTCATCGACCGAGATTGTGGTCAGGTCAAGGAGCGTCTCGATCGCGACTGCGATCTGGGCGTAGCGGGCGGGGACGACACGAAGGATCTTCTGGATCACGCGCACCTCATCGACGTTGTCCCCCAGCGTGTGCAACTGGTTGACAAGGGCTGTGATCCGCATGCCGAAGGAGTCGAGAGTCTCGCCGTCGTGGAAGGTGATCTGCTCGAACTCCGCGCGCAATCGCTGCGCGGTCGCCTCGCGTACACGGTGCACCCCCATGCGCATGACCTTGATCGTGTCCCAGGCCTCCTTCGCCGTTTCCTTGACGACGAGGACGCCGAGCATCTCCGGGGGGACGGCCCGGAACAGAACGCCGAGCGCCGTCTTGTCGTCACGCACGTGTTGTGCGTTGCCCTGGATCGTGTCCCAGAGCCCCCAAGACTCCAGATGCACCTTATCACGAGGGACCACTCGATGTAGTTCGTGGACGTCAGCGTCGGGAACGTGGTGCCCGCGCCGGGCACGAGCGGCGCGCGCTCCGTGGCCGCCGCCTGGTGGATCACCACCTGCCGCTCCCTCCGTACGCAGCTCCGTCCGCGGCTGCGCCCCCGTGGTGGAGTGCGCGAGCGGCTCCCATCCCCGACGTCGTTGCGGGGTGCCGCCGCCATCTGGTCCGGCTGAACTCCGGTGTCAGCCATGGCGTCAGGATCGCCGGAAACGGGCTCTGATGCCAATTGTCAGGGTCGCTCGATCTCTCACAACTCGCTAAACACAGAGAGGAGAGACAGGAGGTTTTGCGTCACGTTCGACCTTGTGACTTTTTCTGTTTCTTGATCTCCACTACTTATTCTGTTACAAAGAGAAAACAAGTGGCCCGGTCCTGGTGCCACGATCCCTAAAACTCGTGCCATCCCACGAGTGGGTTTCGTGGCTGGCCACCCCGATCGATCGGGCAACGATCGTGCCCAGATCGCCTACATGCGCGGCTCGCACAACGGCTCGCGAGCTCGTGCGCCTAGCTACGTTATTTCTGACGGAAACAAGCTAACTGAAGAAACTAACTGAAGAAACTACAGCGACTAGAGTAGCTAACAGGTGTGTGCCTCAGACCTGGCATTGCGGCTTGGTTGGGCCCTCCGGCTTTAGATGTTAGGCTTTGTTGTGAGGTCAGGGTATACGGCTTAGACAATCACTCGGCACCAGATCTGACTTTCCCGAGCCTTACCGCTGTCAGATCCCGCCAACTCCATGTCGCAGCACCTCCATCTCCGAACATTACGGGGCTGACTATTAGCATCTCGTGCGCTGCTGTAACTTCTTCTTCCAAGCCACCATGAATGCCTCCACGCACGCCTCAGACATGGCGGGTCGAGTTCCTTTGATGCTGAATCTGTCTGCTGCTCCTAGTGTGCCCCTCTACCAAATCACTTGCTCTGTAGCTTTATATGTGAACTTCTGCCTATGATTTTGCTCATCTCTGTAAATGTAATCTGCTCATGAATTTGTAGAGACACTTTGATTCTGCTGTTGTGTTGTACAACCGCATGAACAAAGTCTAGAGCTTGATGCTCTGCTATGTACCAAAGATGATGAAGAATATTTGAAATGCCACGGGGATGAATTCGCCGAGATGGCAGCAGCGTGGGAAGCCCGACATGCTAGCGGCATGGATCACACATGGCAGATTTGATAGAAGAACATGAGATGAGAGAGAGAGAGAGAGTAAAGGGATCTGTTTTTCGTTTCAGAATGTGTTTTGTGCAGTACTATGAGATGAAAACGAGGAGTTTCACGCAAAAGTGTCAAACCCTTCCAGATTTGCTTACTCTGTACCATAGGTTGACGATCCAACGACACATATTGCTAGATCGCATGATCTCACATAAAGTGCTGATCCCATACTAGTCTTCCCCTGTTTCTCACCGGTGCATTGCATGCCCTCCTCTCCTCATCATGGTTTCTTCCATTCTCGTCTTGACTCTTGAGCATAAAAAGGTGACACTTCTCTTCCTCCAAATGCCTCTTCCTCTCGTGAAACTGTCACGCCCAATATGCGATCGTATCCGAGTGGAACTCGAAGGTCCCATCCAAGGATAGAGCCGCATATTGAAACACCTTTGCAAGGTGGATATCATCACATCGTACCATTACATAATAGTTGGGGATACATACAAAGGCATACAATGCCGCAAGAATACATTAAACATCTTATAGAAGAGAGGCATCCGACTATGGACGAAATCAAAAGGAAAACAAGAACGACATCCACCCTGCTAGCCCAGGCTGCCGACTACGAACCTATCCCCTGAAGGAAGAAGGAGCAGAAGAAGAACTCCCAAACAAGCAAACATCACGCTCACGTCGGATCATCGCATTACCTGTACCTACAACTGTTGTTGTAGTAATCCGTGAGCCACGAGGACTCAGCAATCCCATTACCATGGGTATCAAGACTAGCAAAGCTTAATGGGAATGGAATGGATAAGTGGTGAGGTTGCAGCAAGCGACTAAGCATGGTATGGTGGCTAACTTACGAGTACAAAAATAAGGTGAGAAGCTACGCAAACGGTCGCAAACTAGTAACGATCAATAAGTGATCCTGAACTACTTACGAGTCAAACATAACCCCATCGTGTTCTCTTCTCGAACTCACTCGAAAAGAGGCGATCACGGTTACGCACGCGGTTGGTGTATTTTACTTCGAATCTGGTGTCAAGTTCTCTACAACCGGATATTAAAAATTCTCATCTGCCACATAACCGCGGGCACGGCTCTCGAAAGTTTAAACCCTGCAGGGGTGTCCCAACTTAGCCCATGACAAGTTCACGATCCGCGGAGACAATCCTCCATCTCGGGAACCTCCGATCAGACTCGGAATCCCGGTGCACAGGACATTTCAACAATGGTAAAACAAAACCAGCAAGACCTCCCAATGTGCCGACACCCTGATAGTAGCCGCGCGTATCTCGTCTCAGGCCATGATTGGATGAGCTAAGCTTACGGTCACTGAGACCCAAGTTGCCAAGGAGGCGCCGCAAGGTGCTCTAGTTTGGACTAACACTCATGAGGAGCACTGGCCCGGGGTTGTTAATTAAGTCCTCGGGGTCCGGAAAGTCCCTATGCAAGTTTTAGTTGTTATTAGGCAAATGGTAAAACCAATTTTGGGCCTTGTTGGAAGAGTTTTATTCAAAGCGAACTGTCAAGAGGGGCCCGTAAACCCTCATCGTGTTAGGGACGCAAAATCAAGGAACATAACACCGGTATAACGAAAACTAAGGCGGCAAGAGTGAAACAAAACACCAAGCAAAAGGCTAAGCCTTCCACCCTTTGCCAAGCATATAGATGCATTAATTAAATAAGAGATATTGTGATATCCCAAGATATCCATGTCCCAACATGGAACAACCTGCAACTAGCAACGCTATAAGAGGGGCTGAGCAAAGCGGTAACATAGCCAAACAACGGTTTGTTAGGATGGTGGAAAAGGTTAGAGGCTATCATGGCAATTTGGGAGGGCTTGATAAACAAGTGGTAGGTAGCGCGACATAGCGATTGCATCGAGACACCTAGCATAGCAATGATAGTAGTGAGATCCAAGGTGACGGTCATCTTGCCTGAAATCCCGCTAGAAAGAAGAACGAGTCCATGAAGAAGACGAACGGGCGTAGACAAACCAAGCGTAGTCGAACGAATACTCACGATCGCAACGAAACAGGAACTATCGAGAAGAAGCACACCCGGAAAGAAGCAAACAACATGGTAAACACACAAGCATAAACATGACATTAAGTTAGAGTTGTTAAACAGCAAGTTAACATGCACCATGATGATCTACACGTCTTTCTAGTCAAGTTACATATAAAGTTCGTTTAATTCGGAGCTACGGCCTAGAAGATATGAGCAAAACAAGTTAAGCATGACATTGATGCAAAATGCATTCAACCATCAAGCACACATACTCAAATCAAGGATGCAACATGACATGATGAAACTACATGCAAAACCAAGCAAGTTTCATATAGATCACGCTCAAAACGGAGCAACGGTTCAACACATACACATGAAACAAGTTTAAAGGACAAGCTGTCCAAAACAACGACTAGGCATATAGCAAGCATCAAAACAACATGCTACAAGTACAATATTGGCACAAACATGATATGCACTCGAAGAACATGTAACATGCTCCAAATAACATTAAGGTTCAGGTTCATAGGCATCAAGATTAAATCAATATGATCAATGCAAAAAGCATCTTTATAACACAAATTATGACTTGGTGAAAAACAGGGCATACATGTGAGCAGGAATAACATGTTGACATGTTCGAGGCATGGAACAATGATGCTACAGTACAACATCATGATAAAAAAAGCATGGCATTAACGTACAGGTTAAACATGGCACAACATGATTATTAAGCATCTCCATATAACCTCTAGATCAATGGCATTCATCAAGACAAGTAGGCAAGTCATAACAGATTCCCAGATTTAGTGAAAAACAGTTTGACAGAAAACAGATTCATTATGCATACTTTGAGACAACAAAAGTATATGCTACAGGAACTATTCATGGCATCAAGGGGCATGGAAAGAATTTGCTAAATACCCTTAACAAAACATCATTACTGAGCATGATTTTATCATGATGGTAACAGATTTGATGATAGCTTCAAGTGAACATGGCAAGATGATATAACAGACTTAGTGGCATGCTGACAGTTATATTTTCAAGCAACTTGAGGGCACCAAAAGAACAAGCTACAGAAGGTTATAATTACAAACAAGGGCATCGATGGATAGAGCATAACGTGGTTATCAAAACAAGATTACTACATATCTCCATATTATGCATATATTTGATGGTAGCATTGAGCAAACATGGTATCATAATATAACAGATTCAGACTTAGCAGAACAGTAACAACAAGTACCCTACTTCACAAGCTTGTGCTAGTCACCACAGGGCATATCATGATAAATGGATTACACCAATGCAAATATGGCATGATTATGCTCCTAAAACATGTTGGTATGATGCTCAAAATAAAATCACACAAAATGCTATGAAAAAGACAAATAGGCAAGTTACAACAGTTTTTAGCAGGTTATAACACTTGGCACTTTTGCAACGATGATTAAGGCATCCATATGAACAGTAACATGCATGCAAACTAAACCATCATGTATATCATTCAGAGATGAACATTTTGATATATCATACACGCAACTCGGAGCAACATGCATGAAGTTATGATGGGTCAAACATGCACACATAATATCGCAGATCTAGGACTTGAAGAAAATTCGACCTCGCGGAATCGGGACGAAGAGGTTCCGGACGGCGAGATCCGAGGCGGGCGACGCATTTGGTTCGGGGGAGTGGTGGATCTTGTCCCACTCCCCGGATCCGGCGACGAGGTGGACGCCGGCGACGCGACGGGGAGGCGGATCCGGCGATGGCGCGGCGCGAGGGAGGCGGTGGCGGGCGGCTGCGAGGCGGCGGTGGCGCGGGCGGCGCGCCGGCGAGGTGGGGTGGAGGGAGCCAGGCGCGGGCGGCAGCTCAGGTGCGCGGGCTGGGAGGGCCGGCGATGGGCTCTGGCGGGCCCGCGACGGTGGGAGCGGGGTAGGGCGACGTGGCGGCCTCCTGTTGGCCCGGGCCGGCGGCGCGAGGAGGAGGGGAGCTAGGGTTTTTGCCCGAATTTTGGAGGGAGGAGGTGTTTATATAGATGGTGGTGTGACGCCCCCGATTCAATCGTACACTAATCATACACGCAAACGTGTACGATCAAGATCAGGGACTCACGGGAAGATATCACAACACAACTCTAAAAATAAAATAAGTCATACAAGCATCATAATACAAGCCAGGGGCCTCGAGGGCTCGAATACAAGTGCTTGATCATAGACGAGTCAGCGGAAGCAACAATATCTTAGTACAGACATAAGTTAGACAAGTTGCCATAAGATGGCTAGTACAAACTGGGATACAGATCGAAAGAGGCGCATGCCTCCTGCCTAGGATCCTCCTAAACTACTCCTGGTCATCGTCAGCGGCCTGCACGTAGTAGTAGGCACCTCCAGTGTAGTAGGAGTCATCGAAGGTGGCGCCTGACTCCTGGGCTCCAACATCTGGTTGCGACAACCGAGAAGAATGGAAAGGGGGAAAAGAGGGAGAAAAGCAACCGTGAGTACTCATCCAAAGTACTCGCAACAAGGATCTACACTACATATGCATGGGTATCTGTGTAAAGGGGCAATATCGGTGGACTGAACTGCAGAATGCCAGAATAAGAGGGGGATAGCTAGTCCTGTCGAAGACTACGCTTCTGGCAGCCTCCATCTTGCAACATGTAGAAGAGAGAGTAGATGGTAAGTTCACCAAGTAGCATCGCATAGCATAATCCTACCCGACGATCCTCTCCTCGTCGACTTGTGAGAGAGCGATCACCGGGTTGTATCTGGCACTTGGAAGGGCGTGTTTTATTAAGTATCCGGTTCTAGTTGTCATAAGGTCAAGGTATAACTCCGGGTCGTCCTTTTACCGAGGGACACGGCTATTCGAATAGATAAACTTCCCTGGAGGGGTGCACCACATTACCCAACACGCTCGATCCCATTTGGATGGACACACTTTCCTGGGTCATGCCCGGCCTCGGAAGATCAACACGCCGCAGCCCCACCTAGGCACAACAGAGAGGTCAGCACGTCGGTCTAAATCCTATGCGCGCAGGGGTCTGGGCCCATCGCCCATTGCACACCTGCATGTTGCGTACGCGGCCGGTGAGCAGACCTAGCAACCTCCATTACAAAGGAAGTTATGTTACGCGGTCCAACCCGGTGCGCGCCGCTCAGTCGCTGACGTCACGAAGGCTTCGTCTGATACCACGATGTCGAGTGCCCATAACTGTTCCCGCATAGTTGGTTAGTGCGTATAGGCCAATGGCCAGACTCAGATCAAATACCAAGATCTCGTTAAGCGTGTTATTTTGAAGTAACCGCGGAACACCGACCAGGGCCAGGCCCACCTCTCTGCTAGGTGGTCTCAACCTGCCCTATCGCTCTGCCACAAAGTAACAGCTCGGGGGCCGTCGGGAACCCAGGCCCACGTCTACCGGGATGGAGCCACCTGCCCCTTCAGCCCCCATCTCCGAACAGTAACATAAGTAATGTAACAGTATAAAGTATATAGCATATGCCCGTGATCACCTCCCGAAGTGATCACGGCCCAATAGTATAGCATGGCAGACGGACAAGAGTGTAGGGCCACTGATGGAATACTAGCATCCTATACTAAGCATTTAGGATTGCAGGTAAGGGTAATAACTTTAGCAACAATGACAGGCTATGCAGCATAATAGGATTAACCGAAAGCAGTAACATGCTATACTACACTAATGCAAGCAGTAGAGAGAAGGAATAGGCGATGTCTGGTGATCAAGGGGGGGGCTTGCTTGGTTGCTCTGGCAAGGAGGGGTTGTCAACCACGTAGTCGATCGGGGCACCAGCAGCGGCGTCAGTCTCGTAGTCTACCGGAGAGAAGAGGGGGAAGAAATAGTAAATACGGAGCAAACAAAGCATCACAAAATATAACAAGGCAATACGCGGTGCCAGGGGTGATCTAACACGGTAGTAAGTGATACTGGTGAAGGGGGGAAACATCCGGGAAAGTATCCACGGTGTTTCGCGTTTTCAGGCAGATGAAACGGAGGGGGAAAGTTGGGTGTTTGCTATGCTAGGGATGTGTGGCGGACGAACGGGCTGCGTATCCGATTCGTCTCATCGTTCTGAGCAACTTCCATGTACAAAGTATTTCCATCCGAGTTACGGATTATTTACTATTAATTTTTAAAATTTTAAATCATTTTCTAATTTATTATTATTAAATTAATTCGAAATTAGTATTATTGCATCAGCATGACGTCAGAATGACGTCAGCAGTCAACAGAGGTGTTGACTGGTCAAACTGACGTGAGAGTCCCACCTGTCATTGACTGATTAATTAACTAATAGTTAATTAGGTTAATTAGTGATTAGATTAATCTAATTGTGATTAGTTAAATTAATTATTTTTATTTTTACTTCTTTAACTTTTTTTTAACTCGTTCTGGGACTCGGCCCCGTTTGTCATAGGTACAGGGGCAGGGCCCAGTTTCCAATGGCCCAGAGGCCATACCGGGCGGGCGCGTAGGCAGGTGCGGGCGAACCCGCATCCTGAGTGCGAGGCGAGGCCGCCGGGCGCCGCGGGCGGGCAGAGCCCGAGGGGGGGGGCGACCGGAGGCAGGTGCTGAGGGCGGCGGCCGGGGAAAGGCGACGCGGCAGGGGCGAAAGCAGGAGGAGGGGCGCGCAGCGGCGAGCAAGGGCAGTGCGAAGCGGACGCAGTGGCGGGCAGTGGTGAGCATCGTCGGGCCGTGCGGGGCACGGACGGAGCGCGGCCGTGGATGCGGTGACCGCGGGTGCGAGCGGGGCATGTGCGCGGAGAGCAGGGGGGGCGGAGGGAGGCGGGGCCTCACCGGCGTGGCCTGGACGCGCGAGGGGCGCCCGACGCACGCAGTCGGGCGCGGCGACGGAGCGGCCCCCATGGGCGGGGCGAGCACGGGAAGTGGTCGGGCGCATCCATGACGCGGCGAGCGTGGTGGAAGCAGCAGACAGCGGTGACAGAGCAAAGTAGCAGCGGGGCAGAGCAACAGAAGCAGCGGCAGAAGACGCGACGTGCGGCAAAGCAGGATGCATCGCGGGCGTGGGTGCTGGTTTGTGCCGGCGAGCGCGCGTAGGGTGGCCAAGGTCGCGGCCGTACGTGGACAAAGGCGAGGGAGCGCGGGGCGCAGAGAGGAAGAGAGGCGGGGCTCACTGGGGGCGTAGGGAACGGGGCAGTGGGGCTCGAGGAGGAGGTCGGAGACGGCGCGTCGCAGAGGAGGCAGTCCGGCGAGGAAGGGCTCCGGCAATGGTGGTCCGGCGGCGTCGGGGGCGTCGGGTACTTGCCCTCGATCTCGATCCAGATCGGGGGGAAGAGAGGAGCGGGCGATGTGGGGGGGGGGGAGTGGGTGCGTGGGGGGTTAGGGTTGCGGGGGTGTGGGGATAAGGGAGTGGGGTGGTGGCCGGTTGGGCCGGCCTGGTGGGGTAAATGGGCCAGCTGGGCCGGCTGAAGTCAAGGCCCAGAGGGTGGGTGCGGGGGCTTTTCCCCTTTTGCAATTTCTTTTGCTTTTACCTTTTTTATCTTATTTCTTTTCTGTTTTAATTATTTTAGAGCATTTTAGTATTTTATAAATAAGTGTTTTCTTTACTATAATTACCTATGTAATATTCGGCACAAACCGAACATTTTAGTTTTGATGTTTGAAAATATTTGTTGTTTGCTTTTAATTAAATTTTGAATTTGAATCGGTTTTCAATTAAACCAAGATTAACTCGAGTGACAGAGGTGACGTGGCATCATTAGGAGGGAATTACTATAGTCTAATTATCCGGGCGTCACAGGTGGGAGCTAGGAGAGGGCTATGGAGGTGCCGTTTTCGCCCACACGATTGTGATCCAACAGCGAAGAGCAAGGAGGGGTTTAGATGGGCTAGTGGGCTGTTGTGGAGAGGTGTTGGGCTGCAAAGAGAGAGGTGTCCGGCGGTTAACGCGATTAACCGTTGGGGCATCAAACGACCTTCAAATGGAACGAAATTTGACAGGTGGTCTACCGGTTTTATACCAAGACCACTCGTCAACTCTCGGCCCATTCCGAGAATGTTTTTCTCCCGCTCATGAAATAAGATCTGGGAGGTGCGGCGGGCGCGTGTGAGAGTGTCGGATACCGAAATGGAAAACGGAGAAAATGATGAACATGACCGGATGCAAGTTTTGAAAAACATGCAGATAAAATGCATATTCTGACATGGCAAAGTGCAATACGCAAGCGGATAACATGACAATGATGGCGAATAATTGAAAGACAACTGACGCATCAGTCTCGGGGCGTTACAGAAACTGTGGAAGTAGTAAAAAGAGTTCATGGTCAATATTCCGGTGGTATCGGGAACTTGGAATCTGACTTGGTTTTGGGCCCAATTTGGCAAGGTTCTTCTGGACATGGCAAGTAACGCCCGGACTCAAAATTCAATCTGCATATCTGGCTTGCTCTTGGGAAGTGAGAAGCAAACAACTTGAAAATAACCCTTTTAGAGCACATTTTTTCCAGATCATTTCTTCACAAAATCTTTCACGGGGTTAGAAGACGCAATTGTGTTTATTGCTGAATGACCTGATGTTTTAGTTTTCTTGCTAATATTTTCTAAATTTACCGTTCGCCGGGAGCACGTAAGCCTAAGATCTGTTTTGAATATCAGGATGCTGATATTACTATTTTGAAAAAAAAATCTCTATTGTGCCAGTTACTTCATATGTTGCTCTTTGCTGATGCACAATCGATCCCCAATAGGAAAGCGATGGCCTCGCTCATCATGCTCGTCGCTTGAACCATTTGGAGCGAAAGGAATGCATGTGTGCTCCGTCATAAGAGATGACAAGAGCAACATATCTTATTACTTATTTTCACACAAATACTACACCATAGGATGCCCCGACGGCAATACAAAATTTAGAGGATTGCCATAACCATGCCCGAATGTTCATATTCCACTGGAAAGTTGCCACTTCCAAATATGCCACTAAACCGTACCATCTGGAAAAGTTTCAAGTGACAAAATTCATTTCATTTTATAGTAAAGCTTGAAGATACTCGGGATTTTCGACGACGAGGACAGTGCCTTGCAAGTTGCAACTCCCCAACATCAATTTGAGGAGATTGACTACGTTGTTTGTTTCACTAGTCAATGTGTACGTGCAATGCACGCTAATTTAAAAGTATATTAAGTGCATGCGGATATTAAATAGGATATTATTTGCTTGTCATTATATGATTAGCACTATATTTGGCATAAAATTAACTGCACGCTAAACATGTTGAGCGCTCGACATTGAAGCAGTCTTGGTCGTTGGATTGACCTGATTTGATGGCCGAGATTAATTGGATCTGCTCCTTTGGGTCTTTTTATATTGGTATAGATATAGATATAGATATAGATAAATAGGCCCTCGATCCAAACTTGGAACAGAAGGGATCCTAGCCCAAATGGGTGATGTGACCATTGACCGCGCTATTCCATGTACACTGCAGATTGGAGGTTTTTGTATTGAGATGCCATCGACACAACCAGAGAAGTAAGAGATCAAACCAACCTTCAGAACACCATGCAATTTCTTTTGTATTGGTTGTGTGTGTGGAGTGCCAGGACGTCACGGCCGAAGCCCTAAGGCAACGTGAAGGAGTCCAAACCATGTTGATTTAGCTTTAAGATACTTATGTTCCTTGAGTACTAGTCTGTTTTGGATTTTTGTGATCAGCTTGCCGGATACTTAATTAATTAAATCACGATTAGTTAGAATAGGAAAGAGATAAGAGTCTATCTTTTTAGCTTGTTTGTTAGGTCGGTTGGTTCGTTTTGCCTATAAAACAAGGCAGGCCTCGGCCTTGTGCGGGACGGAACTTTTTGAGTGGAAAATTATGGAGAAAAGCATCAGGTTGGATGCGCCAAATATCTGTGTTGTTTGCTAATCCTTGAGGGATTTTGGAGCTGCTATATGTGTAGGATTTGATCCGATCAAATTCTTGCTCAAGTTTTTGTTCTTTGGTCTTCTTGCGTTTTTGCTTGATCCGAAGAGCCACTCTACTACTTCGACCCACGCTGCTGTTGCGATGATCGTTCGTCGACGTTCTTGCTATTTCGTTGAGTACCGTGAAAGATTGGGCCAACAGACGACTCATCATCTAGTCCGGTCATATCAGGTGGTATTAGAGCAAGGTTGATCACGGTACAATTTTTTTCTCTCTGGTTCTTCAGTTCATCTACTTGTGTTGCTACAATGGTGAATTCACAGAAATCAAATTCAAGTGTGCATGGTGCACATGAAGGAGATGCGGAAGACGAGCTGCCCTTGCCCACCTATGATCCGAGTATTGCGCCGGCTATCGTGCTAGGATTGGAGGCCACTCGTGACTATGTGCTGAATCTAGTGGGGAGGCGCATTGACAAAGTTGAGGAAAGTCTAGGAAAAAAGATTGCTGATTTGACCGAGGCCGTTCATCGATTGAGACCACGTTCACTATCTAGTGATGGGTCTGCTGCACCGCGTTGTCATCGGCAATTATCTGGACAGCGGGTAGGCGAACAAGTTCGCAACAATGGTGACCTTGAAGACCATCAGTCTGAGGGGGCTGGTAGCTATTATGGGCCTGTGCGGCGTGCTTATAACCATCATGGAGGTGGCCTGCACCATGGGGGAGGACATGAACGTCCGCGGCGCACCTACGAAGATGATGGTATTGGAAAAATAAAAATTTCCATACCGTCGTGTAGCGGCAAAGACAACCCGGATGATTATTTGGAGTGGGAGATGCGCGTGGATCAGATTTTTGATGGACAACGGTACACCGAGGAGAAAAAGGTTCGTGCTGCATCTATTGAGTTCACGGGCTATGCTTTAATATGGTGGAACCAATTTTGTCGCGCGGGAGGACGTCCGGAGTCTTGGAATCAGATGAAGAGTATCATGAAGAGACGCTTTGTTCTGGAGCACTTCACTAGGACCTTGTACACACGCTTGCAGCAGCTTCGACAAGGTAACTCTAGTGTTGAGGAGTATTATAAGGAGATGGAAATATTACTGATTCGTACAGGGGTAGAGGAGCCTGAAGAAGCTACAATGGCACGGTTCATGCATGGTCTGAAATGGGAGGTACGAGACCGTGTCGATATGGTAGAATATAATGGATTATAGGGATTATTACACCATGCAATTCGAGCGGAGCAGCAAGTCAAGCGTCATGTCGGTCATGATAATTTATCAAACTCGGTGCGGCGTAATTTTCAGAGAAAGGGTGGAGGTAATAGCGGTTTCAAGTCAGATTCTAAGTCGGCTACCAAGGAAATATCTCAATCCAAGGTTGAATCGTCTCGTGCTTCTAACGCCCATACCAGTGATATTGTGTGCTTCAGGTGTGATGGCAGGGGGCATAAGAAGTTTAAGTGTCCTAATGAGAGGAGGGTTCTCCTCATAGAAGAAGGATATATGTCTGCGAGTGATGGCGAGAAAAATGTTGATACATCTAGTGAGAAATCTGAAGATGATGAAAAAGTTACTGCGAGTTTTGACGCCGCAGAAGCATACCCATCATTAATGGTGCAACGAGTGCTAGAAGATCGTGTTGAGGATAAGGGGCAGCGATGGAATATTTTTGAGTCTAAGTGTAAGATCAACAACACCAATTGCAAGTTGATAATAGATGGTGGAAGCTACACCAATGCAGTCAGCAAAGGGTTGGTTGATGCTTTGGGGTTGCCTGATGGAAGCACCCGCAACCCCATCGTGTCGAGTGGATGTATCATACAGGGAAGTTAAAGGTTACACATAAGGTGCGCGTCAAATTTTCTGTTGGTGATTATACTGATATGTTGATATATTGATGTCATACCTATGGATGTATGTCACTTGTTATTGGGGAGACCATGGCAATATGATCACAATGCTACACATGAAGGTCGGACGAATACATATTCATTTTGGGATTCTGGAAAGCGACGCGTGCTGTGGCTGATGTTTGAGAACGCAATCAAGGTGGATGGACATGTCACATTGAAGAAGAATGTTGCAAAGACTGCCTCAAAACCGAGGACAGTTTCTTTTGAAGGGGGACGGGATGATGTGACCATTGACCGCGCTATTCCATGTACACTGCAGATTGGAGGTTTTTGTATTGAGGTGCCGTCGACACAACCAAAGAAGCAAGAGATCAAACCAACCTTCAGAACACCATGCAATTTCTTTTGTGTTGGTCGTGTGTGTGGAGTGCCAGGACGTGAAGGCCGAAGCCCTAAGGCAACGTGGAGGAGTCCAAACCATGTTGATTTAGCTTTAACATACGTATGTTCCTTGAGTATTAGTCTGTTTTGGATTTTTGTGATCAGCTTGCTGGATACTTAATTAATTAATTCACGATTAGTTAGAATAGGAAAGAGATAAGAGTCCGTATCTTTTTAGCTTGTTTGTTAGGTCGGTTGGTTCGTTTTGCCTATAAAACAGGCAGGCCTCGGCCTTGTACTGGACGGAACTTTTTGAGTGGAAAATTATGGAGAAAAGCATCAGGTTGGATGCGCCAAATATCTGTGTTGTTTGCTGATCCTTGAGGGATTTTGGAGCTGCTTATGTGTAGGATTTGATCCGATCAAATTCTTGCTCAAGTTTTTGTTCTTTGGTCTTCTCGCGTTTTTGCTTGATCCGAAGAGTCACTCTACTACTTCGACTCACACTGCTGTTGCGATGATTGTTCGTCGACGTTCTTGCTATTTCGTTGAGTACCGTGAAAGATTAGGCCAACAAACGACTCGTCATCTAGTCGGGTCACATCAATGGGTAAGCAGATATGACCCTTTTGGCCAGCAAGCCCGTTCTGGAGTTGAGATCTTGAGGATCCAAAGGTCAGCGCCATGCTCAAGGGATCGACAACAGGTTTAGGGTGCGTTTGGATTGTGGCCAAATAGTTCCTTACTAGCTAGCCACAATATTGATCTTTGTTTGGATGAGTGACAAAAATATTGGCAACAACCAAACACTGAAACACACGGACCCTCGCAGGGCCACCGTCTGGCGTCGTGGTGGCGTCGACGACAGGCCTGACAAGGTCGATGAGTCAGTACCTGCTCTGAAGATGGATCGATGAAAGACGGTGGTGACGGCCTCTGCAGCTGGCGCATGCGATGCCTGCTAAGAGTGCGTCGGGCCGGTTTGTGCTTCAGACCTGGCATTGCGGCTTGTTTGGGGCCTACGGCTTTAGATGTTAGGCTTTGTTGTGAGGTCTTGTTGGGGACCGTAGTAATTTCAAAAAAATTCCTACGCACACGCAAGATCATGGTGATGCATAGCAACGAGAGGGGAGAGTGTCGTCCACGTACCCTCATAGAGCGTAAGCGGAAGCGTTATGACAACGCGGTTGATGTAGTCGTACGTCTTCACGATCCGACCGATCCAAGTACCGAACACACGGCACCTCCGAGTTCAGCACACGTTCAGCTCGATGACGTCCCACGAACTCATGATCCAGTAGAGTGCCGAGGAAGAGTTTCATCAGCACGACGGTGATACGTCTCCAACGTATCTATAATTTTTGATTGCTTCATGCTATATTATATTCTGTTTTGGATGATTAATGGGCTTTGTTATACACTTTTATATTATTTTTGGGACTAACCTATTAACCGGAGGCCCAACCCAAATTGCTGTTTTTTTGCCTATTCCAGAGTTTCGCAGAAAAAGAATATCAAACGGAGTCCAAACGGAATGAAACCTTCGGGAACGTGATTTTCGGAACAAACGTGATCCAGAGGACTTGGAGTCCACGTCAAGACATCAACCAGGAGAGCACGAGGCAGGGGGGTGCGCCTACCCCCTGGGCGCGCCCTCCATCCTCGTGGGGCCCATGTTGCTCCACCGACGTACTTCTTCCTCCTATATATACCTACGTTCCCCCAAACCAACAGAGGCATCCACGAAAACCTAATTCCATCGCCGCAACCTTCTGTACCCGTGAGATCCCATCTGGGGGCCTTTTCCGGCGTCCTGCCGGAGGGGGCATTGATCACGGAGGGCTTCTACATCAACACCATAGCCTCTCCGATGATGTGTGAGTAGTTTACCTCAGACCTTCGGGTCCATAGTTATTAGCTAGATGGCTTCTTCTCTCTTTTTGGATCTCAATACAATGTTCTCCCCCTCTCTCGTGGAGATCTATTCGATGTAATCTTCTTTTGCGGTGTGTTTGTTGAGACCGATGAATTGTGGGTTTATGATCAAGTTTATCTATGAACAATATTTGAATCTTCTCTGAATTCTTTTATGTATGATTGGTTATCTTTGCAAGTCTCTTTGAATTATCAGTTTGGTTTGGCCTACTAGATTGGTCTTTCTTGCAATGGGAGAAGTGCTTATCTTTGGGTTCAATCTTGCGGTGTCCTTTCCCAGTGACAGCAGGGGCAGCAAGGCACGTATTGTATTGTTGCCATCGAGAATAACAAGATGGGGTTTATTTCATATTGCATGAGTTTATCCCTCTACATCATGTCATCTTACTTAAAGCATTACTCTGTTCTTATGAACTTAATACTCTAGATGTATGCTGGATAGCGGTCGATGTGTCGAGTAATAGTAGTAGATGCAGGCAGGAGTCGTTCTACTTGTCACGGACGTGATGCCTATATACATGATCATACCTAGATATTCTCATAACTATGCTCAATTCTATCAATTGCTCAACAACAATTTGTTCACCCATCGTAATACTTATGCTCTTGAGAGAAGCCACTAGTGAAACCTATGGCCCCCGGGTCTATTTTCCATCATATTAATTTTCCAACACTTAGCTATTTTTATTACCTTTTTATTTTACTTTGCATCTTTATTATAAAAATACCAAAAAATATTATCTTATCATATCTATCAGATCTCACTTTCGTAAGTGACCGTGAAGGGATTGACAACCCCTTTATTGCGTTGGTTGCGAGGTTTTTATTTGTTTGTGTAGGTGCGAGGGACTTGTGCGTGGCCTCCTACTGGATTGATACCTTGGTTCTCAAAAACTGAGGGAAATACTTACGCTACTTTACTGCATCACCCTTTCCTCTTCACGGGAAAACCAACGCAGTGCTCAAGAGGTAGCAAGAAGGATTTCTGGCGCCGTTGTCGGGGAGTCTACGCAAAAGTCAACATACCAAGTACCCATCACAAACTCTTATCTCCCGCATTACATTATTTGCCATTTGCCTCTCATTTTCCTCTCCCCCACTTCACCCTTGCCGTTTTATTCGCCCTCTTTTCCGTTCGCCTTCTTCCCGTATGTCTTTTTGTTTCCACGTGCCTTCTATTTGCTTGCATCTTTGCTTGCTAAAAATCTATTGATATGGATCCACTTAAAGTGTTCTACTTGGATCTGTTGGAAATATGCCCTAGAGGCAATAATAAAATGGTTATTATTATATTTCCTTGTTCATGATAATTGTCTATTGTTCATGCTATAATTGTGTTATCCGGAAATCGTAATACATGTGTGAATACATAGACCACAACGTGTCCCTAGTAAGCCTCTAGTTGACTAGCTCGTTGATCAACATATAGTCATGGTTTCCTGACTATGGACATTGGATGTCATTGATAACGGGATCACATCATTAGGAGAATGATGTGATGGACAAGACCCAATCCTAAGCATAGCACAAAGATCGTGTAGTTCGTTTGCTAGAGCTTTTCCAATGTCAAGTATCATTTCCCTAGACCATGAGATCGTGCAACTCCCAGATGCCGTAGGAGTGCTTTGGGTGTACCAAACGTCACAACGTAACTGGGTGACTATAAAGGTGCACTACGGGTATCTCCGAAAGTGTCTGTTGGGTTGGCACGGATCGAGACTGGGATTTGTCACTCCGTATGACGGAGAGGTATCTCTGGGCCCACTCGGTAATGCATCATCATAATGAGCTCAATGTGACTAAGGAGTTAGCCACAGGATCATGCATTATAGTACGAGTAAAGTGACTTGCCGGTAACGAGATTGAACAAGGTATTGGGATACCGACGATCGAATCTCGGGCAGGTAACGTACCGATTGACAAAGGGAATTGTATACGGGATTGATTGAATCATCGACATCGTGGTTCATCCAATGAGATCATCGTGGAACATGTGGGAGCCAACATGGGTATCCAGATCCCGCTATTGGTTATTGACCGGAGAGCCGTCTCGGTCATGTCTGCATGTCTCCCGAACCCGTAGGGTCTACACACTTAAGGTTCGGTGACGCTAGGGTTGTAGAGATATTAGTATGCGGAAACCCGAAAGTTGTTCGGAGTCCCGGATGAGATCCCGGACGTCACGAGGAGTTCCGTAATGGTCCGGAGGTGAAGAATTATATATAGGAAGTCCAGTTTCGGCCACCGGGAAAGTTTCGGGGGTTATCGGTATTGTACCGGGACCACCGGAAGGGTCCCGGGGGTCCATCGGGTGGGGCCACCTATCCCGGAGGGCCCCATGGGCTGAAGTGGGGAGGGGAACCAGCCACTGGTGGGCTGGTGCGCCCCCCATGGGCCTCCCCTGCGCCTAGGGTTGGAAACCCTGGGGGTGGGGGGCGCCCCACTTGGCTTGGGGGGCAAGCCACCCCCTTGGCCGCCGCCCCCCCCTCACATGGGATCTCCAGGGGGCCGGCTCCCCCCTATAAATAGTGGGGGGAGGGAGGGCAGCAGTACCCTAGCCCCTGGCGCCTCCCTCTCCCTCCCGTGACACCTCTCCCTCCCGCTTGCGCTTGGCGAAGCCCTGCCGGGATCCCCGCTACTTCCACCACCACGCCGTCGTGCTGCTGGATCTCCATCAACCTCTCCTTCCCCCTTGCTGGATCAAGAAGGAGGAGACGTCGCTGCTCCGTGCGTGTGTTGAACACGGAGGTGCCGTCCGTTCGGCACTCGGTCATCGGTGATTTGGATCACGACGAGTACGACTCCATCAACCCCGTTCACTTGAACGCTTCTGCTCGCGATATACAAGGGTATGTAGATGCACTCCTTCCCTCTCGTTGCTAGTAGACTTCATAGATGGATCTTGGTGATGCGTAGAAAATTTTAAAATTCTGCTACGATCCCCAACAGTGGCATCATGAGCCAGGCCTATGCGTAGTTACTATGCACGAGTAGAACACAAAGTAGTTGTGGGCGTAGATGTTGTCAATTTTTCTTGCCACTACTAGTCTTATCTTGTTTCGGCGGTATTGTGGGATGAAGCGGCCCGGACCGACCTTACACGTACGCTTTCGTGAGACAGGTTCCACCGACTGACATGCACTAGTTGCATAAGGTGGCTAGCGGGTGTCTGTCTCTCCCACTTTAGTCGGAACGGATTCGATGAAAAGGGTCCTTATGAAGGGTAAATAGAAATTGGCATATCACGTTGTGGTTTTACGTAGGTAAGAAATGTTCTTGCTAGAAACCTATAGAAGCCACGTAAAAACTTGCAACAACAATTAGAGGACGTCTAACTTGTTTTTGCAGCATGTGCCTTGTGATGTGATATGGCCAAAAGGATGTGATGAATGAGATATATGTGATGTATGAGATTGATCATATTCTTGTAATAGGAATCACGACTTGCATGTCGATGAGTATGACAACCGACAGGAGCCATAGGAGTTGTCTTTATTTTTTGTATGACCTGCGTGTCATTGAATAACGCCATGTAAATTACTTTACTTTATTGCTAAACGCGTTAGCCATAGAAGTAGAAGTAATCGTTGGCGTGACAACTTCATGAAGACACGATGATGGAGATCATGATTATGGAGATCATGGTGTCATGCCGGTGACGAAGATGATCATGGCGCCCCGAAGATGGAGATCAAAGGAGCAAAATGATATTGGCCATATCATGTCACTATTTGATTGCATGTGATGTTTATCATGTTTTACATCTTATTTGCTTAGAACGACGGTAGTAAGTAAGATGATCCCTTATAATAATTTCAAGAAAGTGTTCACCCTAACTGTGCACCGTTGCGAAGGTTCGTTGTTTCGAAGCACCACGTGATGATCGGGTGTGATAGATTCTAACGTTCGCATACAACGGGCGTTGACGAGCCTAGCATGTACAGACATGGCCTCAGAACACACACAATACACTTAGGTTGACTTGACGAGCCTAGCATGTACAGACATGGCCTCGTAACATGGAAGACCGAAAGGTCGAGCATGAGTCGTATAGAAGATACGATCAACATGGAGATGTTCACCGATCTTGACTAGTCCGTCTCACGTGATGATCGGACACGGCCTAGTTGACTCGGATCATGTTTCACTTAGATGACTAGAGGGATGTCTATCTGAGTGGGAGTTCATTGAATAATTTGATTAGATGAACTTAATTATCATGAACTTAGTCTAAAATCTTTACAATATGTCTTGTAGATCAAATGGCCCACGTTGCCCTCAACTTCAACGCGTTCCTAGTGAAAACCAAGCTGAAAGATGATGGCAGCAACTATACGGACTGGGTCCGGAACCTGAGGATCATCCTCATAGCTGCCAAGAAAGATTATGTCCTAGAAGCACCGCTAGGTGAAGCACCCATCCCAGAGAACCAAGACGTTATGAACGCTTGGCAATCACGTGCTGATGATTACTCCCTCGTTCAGTGCGGCATGCTTTACAGCTTAGAACCGGGGCTCCAAAAGCGTTTTGAGAAACATGGAGCATATGAGATGTTCGAAGAGCTGAAAATGGTTTTCCAAGCTCATGCCCGGGTCGAGAGATATGAAGTCTCCGACAAGTTCTTCAGTTGTAAAATGGAGGAAAATAGTTCTGTCAGTGAGCACATACTCAAAATGTCTGGGTTACACAACCGCTTGTCTCAGCTGGGAGTTAATCTCCCGGATGACGCGGTCATTGACAGAATCCTTCAGTCGCTTCCACCGAGCTACAAGAGCATTGTGATGAACTTCAATAGGCAGGGGATGGAAAAGACCATCCCTGAGGTATATTCAATGCTGAAATCAGCGGAGGTGGAGATCAAAAAGGAACATCAAGTGTTGATGGTGAATAAAACCACTAAGTTCAAGAAAGGCAAGGGTAAGAAGAACTTCAAGAAGGACGGCAAGGGAGTTGCCGCGCCCGGTAAGCCAGTTGCCGGGAAGAAGTCAAAGAATGGACCCAAGCCTGAGACTGAGTGCTTTTATTGCAAGGGAAGTGGTCACTGGAAGCGGAACTGCCCCAAATACTTAGCGGACAAGAAGGCCGGCAACACCAAAGGTATATTGATATACATGTAATTGATGTGTACCTTACCAGTACTCGTAGTAGCTCCTGGGTATTTGATACCGGTGCGGTTGCTCATATTTGTAACTCAAAACAGGAGCTGCGGAATGAGTGGAGACTGGCGAAGGACGAGGTGACGATGCGCGTCGGGAACGGTTCCAAGGTCGATGTGATCGCCGTCGGCACGCTGCCTCTACATTTACCTACAGGATTAGTTTTAAACCTCAATAATTGTTATTTAGTGCCAGCTTTGAGCATGAACATTGTATCAGGATCTCGTTTAATTCGAGATGGCTACTCATTTAAATCCGAGAATAATGGTTGCTCTATTTATATGAGAGATATGTTTTATGGTCATGCCCCGCTGGTCAATGGTTTATTCTTAATGAATCTCGAACGTGATGTTACACATATTCATAGTGTGAATACCAAAAGATGTAAAGTTGATAACGATAGTCCCACATACTTGTGGCACTGCCGCCTTGGTCACATTGGTGTCAAACGCATGAAGAAGCTCCATGCAGATGGACTTTTGGAGTCTCTTGATTACGAATCATTTGACACGTGCGAACCATGCCTCATGGGTAAGATGACCAAGACTCCGTTCTCCGGAACAATGGAGCGAGCAACCAACTTATTGGAAATCATACATACCGATGTGTGCGGTCCAATGAGTGTTGAGGCTCGCGGTGGCTATCGTTATGTTCTCAGTCTCACTGATGACTTAAGTAGATATGGGTATGTCTACCTAATGAAACACAAGTCTGAAACCTTTGAAAAGTTCAAGGAATTACAGAGTGAGGTTGAGAATCAATGTGACAAAAAAATAAAGTTCCTACGATCAGATCGTGGAGGGGAATATTTAAGTCACGAATTTGGCACACACTTAAGGAAATGTGGAATAGTTTCACAACTCACGCCGCCTGGAACACCTCAGCGAAATGGTGTGTCCGAACGTCGTAATCGCACTCTATTGGATATGGTGCGATCTATGATGTCTCTTACCGATCTACCGCTCTCATTTTGGGGCTATGCTTTAGAGACTCCCGCATTCACTTTAAATAGGGCTCCGTCAAAATCCGTTGAGACGACACCGTATGAATTATGGTTTGGGAAGAAACCTAAGCTGTCGTTTCTAAAAGTTTGGGGATGCGATGCTTATGTCAAGAAACTTCAACCTGAAAAGCTCGAACCCAAATCGGAAAAATGCGTCTTCATAGGATACCCTAAGGAAACTATTGGGTATACCTTCTACCTCAGAGCCAAAGGCAAGATCTTCGTTGCCAAGAACGGGTCCTTTCTGGAGAAGGAGTTTCTCTCGAAAGAATTGAGTGGGAGGAAAGTGGAACTTGATGAGGTGATAGTCACCCCTTCCGAACCAGAAAGTAGCGTAGTGCGGGAAAATGTTCCTGTGGTGCCTACACCGACTGGGGAGGAAGTTAATGATGATGATCATGAAGCTTCGGATCAGGTTACTGCTGAACTTCGTAGGTCCACAAGGACACGTTCCGCACCAGAGTGGTACGACAACCCTGTCCTGGAAATCATGTTGTTAGACAACGGTGAACCTTCGAACTATGAAGAAGCGATGGGGGGCCCGGATTCTGACAAATGGCTAGAAGCCATGAAATCCGAGATAGGATCCATGTATGAAACTGAAGTATGGACTTTGACAGACTTGCCCGATGATCGGCGAGCCATAGAAAATAAATGGATCTTTAAGAAGAAGACGGACGCGGATGGTAATGTGACCATCTATAAGGCTCAACTTTTTGCTAAGGGTTATCGACAAGTTCAAGGGGTTGACTACGATGAGACTTTCTCACCCGTAGCGAAGCTGAAGTCCGTCCGAATCATGTTAGCAATTGCCGCATTCTATGATTATGAGATATGGCAAATGGACGTCAAAACAGCATTCCTTAACGACTTTCTTAAGGAAGAATTGTATATGATGCAGCCGGAAGGTTTTGTCGATCCTAAGAATGCTAACAAGGTATGCAAGCTCCAGCGCTCCATCTATGGGCTGGTGCAAGCATCTCGGAGTTGGAACATTCAATTTGATAAGATGATCAAAGCGTTTGGGTTTACACAGACTTATGGAGAAGCCTGTGTTTACAAGAAAGTGAGTGGGAGCTCTGTAGCATTTCTCTTATTATATGTGGATGACATACTATTGATGGGAAATGATATAGAATTCTTGGAAAGTATAAAGGCCTACTTGAATAAGTGTTTTTCAATGAAGGACCTTGGAGAAGCTGCTTATATATTAGGCATCAAGATATATAAGGATAGATCAAGACGCCTCATTGGTCTTTCACAGAGTACGTACCTTGACAAGATATTGAAGAAGTTCAATATGGATCAGTCCAAGAAGGGGTTCTTGCCTGTATTGCAAGGTGTGCAATTGAGCACGGCTCAATGCCCGACCACGGCAGAAGATAGAGAAAAGATGAGTGTCATCCCCTATGCCTCGGCCATAGGGTCTATTATGTATGCCATGCTGTGTACCAGACCTGATGTAAACCTTGCCGTAAGTTTGGTAGGAAGGTACCAAAGTAATCCCGGCATGGAACACTGGACATCGGTCAAGAATATCCTGAAGTACCTGAAGAGGACTAAGGATATGTTTCTCGTTTATGGAGGTGACGAAGAGCTCGTCGTAAAGGTTTACGTCGATGCTAGCTTCGACACAGATCTGGATGACTCTAAGTCACAAATAGGATACGTGTATATTTTGAATGGAGGGCCAGTAAGCTGGTGTAGTTGCAAGCAAAGCATCGTGGCGGGATGTACATGTGAAGCCTAGTACATGGCAGCCTCAGAGGCAGCGCAAGAAGCAATCTGGATGAAGGAGTTCATTACCGACCTAGGGGTGATTCCCAATGCATCGGGCCCGATGACTCTCTTCTGTGACAACACTGGAGCTTGCCCTTGCCAAGGAGCCCAGGTTTCACAGGAAGACCAGGCATCTCAAGCGTCGCTTCAACTCCATTCGTGAAAGTTTTCAAAATGGAGACATAGATATATGTAAAGTACATACGGACCTGAATGTAGCAGATCCGTTGACTAAACCTCTCCCTAGAGCAAAACATGATCAACACCAGAACTCTATGGGTGTTCGATTCATCACAATGTAACTAGATTATTGACTCTAGTTCAAGTGGGAGACTGTTGGAAATATGCCCTAGAGGCAATAATAAAATGGTTATTATTATATTTCTTTGTTCATGATAATTGTCTATTGTTCATGCTATAATTGTGTTATCCGGAAATCGTAATACATGTGTGAATACATAGACCACAACGTGTCCCTAGTAAGCCTCTAGTTGACTAGCTCGTTGATCAACAGATAGTCATGGTTTCCTGACTATGGACATTGGATGTCATTGATAACGGGATCACATCATTTAATGATGTGATGGACAAGACCCAATCCTAAGCATAGCACAAAGATCGTGTAGTTCGTTTGCTAGAGCTTTTCCAATGTCAAGTATCATTTCCTTAGACCATGAGATCATGCAACTCCCGGATGCCATAGGAGTGCTTTGGGTGTACCAAACGTCACAACGTAACTGGGTGACTATAAAGGTGCAGTACGGGTATCTCCGAAAGTGTCTGTTGGGTTGGCACGGATCGAGACTGGGATTTGTCACTCCGTATGACGGAGAGGTATCTCTGGGCCCACTCGGTAATGCATCATCATAATGAGCTCAATGTGACTAAGGAGTTAGCCACGGGATCATGCATTATAGTACGAGTAAAGTGACTTGCCGGTAACGAGATTGAACAAGGTATTGGGATACCGACGATCGAATCTCGGGCAAGTAACGTACCGATTGACAAAGGGAATTGTATACGGGATTGATTGAATCCTCGACATCGTGGTTCATCCGATGAGATCATCGTGGAACATGTGGGAGCCAACATGGGTATCCAGATCCCGCTGTTGGTTATTGACCGGAGAGCCGTCTCGGTCATGTCTGCATGTCTCCCGAACCCGTAGGGTCTACACACTTAAGGTTCGGTGACGCTAGGATTGTAGAGATATTAGTATGCGGAAACCCGAAAGTTGTTCGGAGTCCCGGATGAGATCCCGGACGTCACGAGGAGTTCCGGAATGGTCCGGAGGTGAAGAATTATATATAGGAAGTCCAGTTTCGGCCACCGGGAAAGTTTCGGGGGTTATCGGTATTGTACCGGGACCACCGGAAGGGTCCCGCGGGTCCACCGGGTGGGGCCACCTATCCTGGAGGGGCCCATGGGCTGAAGTGGGGAGGGAAACCAGCCACTGGTGGGCTAGTGCGCCCCCCATGGGCCTCCCCTGCGCCTAGGGTTGGAAACCCTGGGGGTGGGGGGGCGCCCCACTTGGCTTGGGGGGCAAGCCACCCCCTTGGCCGCCGCCCCCCCCCCAGATGGGATCTCCAGGGGGCCGGCGCCCCCCAGGGCCCCTATAAATAGTGGGGGGGGGAGGGAGGGCAGCAGTACCCTAGCCCCTGGCGCCTCCCTCTCCCTCCCGTGACACCTCTCCCTCCCGCTTGCGCTTGGCGAAGCCCTGCCGGGATCCCCGCTACTTCCACCACCACACCGTCGTGCTGCTGGATCTCCATCAACCTCTCCTTCCCCCTTGCTGGATCAAGAAGGAGGAGACGTCGCTGCTCTGTACGTGTGTTGAACGCGGAGGTGCCGTCCGTTCGGCACTCGGTCATCGGTGATTTGGATCACGACGAGTACGACTCCATCAACCCCGTTCACTTGAACGCTTCCGCTCGCGATCTACAAGGGTATGTAGATGCACTCCTTCCCTCTCGTTGCTAGTAGACTTCATAGATGGATCTTGGTGATGCGTAGAAAATTTTAAAATTCTGCTACGATCCCCAACAACATCATCTTCGATCCTTATGCGCTCGTGCTGAAACCCCAACTAGCCTAGTTGATGGGAAATCTTTAGATGAGCATGCTCATTTTGTGCGTCACCGTTTGTTTGAAAAAGGGAGACTCTTATGGGGTCAAATAAACAGATTGCTGTGTTATGCTTGGAATGTTTGTGAAATTTGTGATTTTACTTGTTGCTCTAAGAACCCTAAAAAACACCTTCCCTACCTATGTGAGTTTAATGAAAATGATATCTTATCGTCTTATGCAAAGGGTGTTTATAGTTACTATGATATCGAACAAATTGAAGAATTTGTTGCTTTTAAGGGTGCTTATGAAGTTGCTTCTTTGATTGAAAAGTATGATGTTACTCTCTACGAATCTGAAAATTTTGACATACTTAAATATTGCTATGAAAACTATGCTCATAATGTCTATGGCAAAGAATTTATTGAGAGAATGACCGTTGCTTTGGAAGAAAATAATGATATGCATGAATATATAGATAATTATGATTCCGATGATTTGATTGAAATATCCCTTGATGAACATGATGCTTGCTATTCTTGTGTCCATGATGCCAATATTTATAAAGATGAATTTGCTATAGTTCCATATGTTAAACATGAGATCGTTGCTATTGCACCCATACTTGATAGTTTCTTCGATGAAAAGCATGATTGCAATGATTTTACTATAAATTCTCTTGATGCCAATTGTGCTAATAATATGCAAAACCCTAAGCTTGGGGATGCTAATTTTGCTATGTCTACTACTTGTTGCAATGATCATGATTGGGGTGATTATTCTTATGATCTTGAAAATTTATTTAAGCCCCATGATGAATATGAGATTGATAATAGTGTTTGCAATAATATTGAAAGTGGGTTTGGAGAGGTCATGACTTTAGTTAATGTTAATCGCACTATTTTGGAAGAGTGTCAACTTCGCATGCATGTGGATCATGTTGAGAATATGTTATGTGATAGCTATTTTTTTGAATTTGCCTATGATCCTACATGTAATTATTATGAGAGAGGAAAATATGGTTGTAGAAGTTTTTATCTTTCTAAATTACCTCTTGTCATGTTGAGATTGCTATCGTCTCATTCTTGTTCCTTGCATATGCTAATTTTTGCTTACTATTATTTGTTTTCTTATAAAATGCCTATGCATAGGAAATATGTTAGACTTAGACGTGTTTGTCACGTGTTTCATGATGCCCTCTTTGCGCTTCAATTCTTGTCTTTCATGTGAGCACCATCAAAATTATTAATGCCTAGCTAAAAAGGCTTTAAAGAAAAGCGCTTGTTGGGAGACAACCCAATATTTATCCTTGTTGTTTAGCAAATAAATATTTGATCCAGCCTCTGGTTAGATTTGTTTTTATGTTTTAATAAGTGTTTGTGCCAAGTTAAACCTATAGGATCTTCTTGGATGAGAGTTATTTGATCTTGCTGAAAATTCCAGAAACTTTCTATTCACGATTTTTTTTTAAAATGACCAGAACGTGATAAAATATTGATTCCAATTGCTGCTGATCAATAAACAAATTTTCTAGGTCGTCCTATTTTGGCTGAATTTTTTGAGTTCCAGAAGTTTGCGTTAGTTACAGATTACTACAGACTGTTCTGTTTTTGACAGATTCTGTTTTTCGTGTGTTGTTTGCTTATTTTGATGAATCTATGGCTAATAAAATAGTTTATAAACCATAGAGAAGTTGGAATACAGTAGGTTTAACACCAATATAAATAAAGAATGAGTTCACTACAGTACCTTGAAGTGGTGTTTTGTTTTCTTTCGCTAACGGAGCTCACGAGATTTTCTGCTAAGTTTTGCATTGTGAAGTTTTCAAGTTTTGGGTAAAAGACTTGATGGATTATGGAACAAGGAGTGGCAAGAGCCTAATATTGGGTATGCCCATGGCACCCCAAGATAATCTAAGGACACCAAAAAGCCAAAGCTTGGGGATGCCCCGGAAGGCATCCCCTCTTTCGTCTACTTCCATCGGTAACTTTACTTGGAGCTATATTTTTATTCAGCACATGATATGTGTTTTGCTTGGAGCGTCTTGTATGATTTGAGTCTTTGATTTTTAGTTTACCACAACCATGTTTGCTGTACACACCTTTTGAGAGAGAGACGCATGATTCGGAATTTATTAGAATACTCTATGCGCTTCGCTTATATCTTTTGAGCTATATAGTTTTTGCTCTAGTGCTTCACTTATATCTTTTAGAGCACGGTGGTGGATTTGTTTTGTAGAAACTAATATTCTCTCATGCTTCACTTATATTATTTGGAGAGTCTTAAACAGCATGGTAATTTGCTTAAATTGGGAAATTAGTCCTAATATGTTAGGTAATCAAGACTATTAAAAAACTTTCTTATGAGTGTGTTGAATACTAAGAGAAGCTTGATACTTGATGATTGTTTTGAGATATGGAGGTAGTGATATTAAAGTTGTGCTTGTTGAGTAGTTGTGAAATTGAGAAATACTTGTGTTGAAGTTTGCAAGTCCCGTAGCATGCACGTATGGTAAACGTTATGTACCAAATTTGAAACATGAGGTGTTCTTTGATTGTCTTCCTTATGAGTGGCGGTCGGGGACGAGTGATGGTCTTTTCCTACCAATCTATCCCCCTAGGAGCATGCGTGTAGTGCTTGGTTTTTGATGACTTGTAGATTTTTGCAATAAGTATGTGAGTTCTTTATGACTAATGTTGAGTCCATGGATTATACGCACTCTTACCCTTCCATCATTGCTAGCCTCTTCGGTACCGTGCATTGCCCTTTCTCACATTGAGAGTTGGTGCAAACTTCGCCGGTGCATCCAAACCCCATGATATGATACACTCTGTCACACATAAACCTCCTTATATCTTCCTCAAAACAGCCACCATACCTACCTATTATGGCATTTCCATAGCCATTCCGAGATATATTGCCATGCAACTTTCCACCGTTCCGTTTATCATGGCACGTTCATCATTTTCATATTGCTTTGCATGATCATGTAGTTGACATCGTATTTGTGGCAAAGCCACCGTTCATAATTTTTCATACATGTCACTCTTGATTCATTGCTATCCCGGTACATCGCCGGAGGCATTCATATAGAGTCATACTTTGTTCTAGTATCGAGTTGTAATCATTGAGTTGTAAATAAATAGAAGTGTGATGATCATCATTCATAGAGCATTGTCCCAAAAAAAAGAGAAAGGCCAAATAAAAAAAAGAAGGCCAAAAAAAGGGACAATGCTACTATCCTTTTTTTTCCACACTTGTGCTTCAAAGTAGCACCATGATCTTCATGATAGAGAGTCTCTTGTTTTGTCACTTTCATATACTAGTGGGAATTTTTCATTATAGAACTTGGCTTGTATATTCCAACAATGGGCTTCCTCAAATGTCCTAGGTCTTCGTGAGCAAGCAAGTTGGATGCACACCCACTTAGTTTCTTTTGTTGAGCTTTCATGCATTTATAGCTCTAGTGCTTCCGTTGCATGGCAATCCCTACTCCTTGCATTAACATCAATCGATGGGCATCTCCATAGCCCGTTGATTAGCCGCGTTGATGTTAGACTTTCTCTTTTTTTTTGTCTTCTCCACATAACCCCCATCATTATATTCTATTCCACCCATAGTGCTATATCCATGGCTCACGCTCATGTATTGCGTGAAGGTTGAAAAAGTTTGAGATTACTAAAGTATGAAACAATTGCTTGGCTTGTCATCGGGGTTGTGCATGATGAGAGCATTCTTGTGTGACGAAAATGGAGCATGACCAAACTATATGATTTTGTAGGGATGAACTTTCTTTGGCCATGTTATTTTGAGAAGACATAATTGCTTAGTTAGTATGCTTGAAGTATTATTACTTTTATGTCAATATTAAACTTTTATCTTGAATCTTTCGGATCTGAATATTCATACCACAATTAAGAGGGTTACATTAAAAATTATGCCAAGTAGCATTCCACATCAAAAATTCCGTTTTTATCATTTACCTACTCGAGGACGAGCAGGAATTAAGCTTGGGGAGGCTTGATACGTCTCCAACGTATCTATAATTTTTGATTGCTTCATGCTATATTATATTCTGTTTTGGATGATTAATGGGCTTTGTTATACACTTTTATATTGTTTTTGGGACTAACCTATTAACCGGAGGCCCAACCCAAATTGCTGTTTTTTTTGCCTATTTCAGAGTTTCGCAGAAAAAGAATATCAAACGGAGTCCAAACGGAATGAAACCTTCGGGAACGTGATTTTCGGAACAAACGTGATCCAGAGGACTTGGAGTCCACGTCAAGACATCAACCAGGAGAGCACGAGGCAGGGGGCGCGCCCTCCACCCTCGTGGGGCCCATGTTGCTCCACCGACGTACTTCTTCCTCCTATATATACCTACGTACCCCCAAACCAACAGAGGCATCCACGAAAACCTAATTCCACCGCCCCAACCTTCTGTACCCGTGAGATCCCATCTTGGGGCCTTTTTCGGTGTCCTACCGGAGGGGGCATTGATCACGGAGGGCTTCTACATCAACACCATAGCCTCTCCGATGATGTGTGAGTAGTTTACCTCAGACCTTCGGGTCCATAGTTATTAGCTAGATGGCTTCTTCTCTCTTTTTGGATCTCAATACAATGTTCTCCCCCTCTCTCGTGGAGATCTATTCGATGTAATCTTCTTTTGCGGTGTGTTTGTTGAGACCGATGAATTGTGGGTTTATGATCAAGTTTATCTATGAACAATATTTGAATCTTCTCTGAATTCTTTTATGTATGATTGGTTATCTTTGCAAGTCTCTTCGAATTATCAGTTTGGTTTGGCCTACTAGATTGATCTTTCTTGCAATGGGAGAAGTGCTTAGCTTGGGTTCAATCTTGCGGTGTCCTTTCCCAGTGACAGCAGGGGCAGCAAGGCACGTATTGTATTGTTGCCATCGAGGATAACAAGATGGGGTTTATTTCATATTGCATGAGTTTATCCCTCTACATCATGTCATCTTGATACATCTCCATCGTATCTATAATTTTTGATTGTTCCATGCCAATGTTATGCAACTTTCATATACTTTTTGGCAACTTTTTATACTATTTTTGGGACTAACATATTGATCCAGTGCCCAGTGCCAGTTCCTGTCTGTTGCATGTTTTATGTTTCACAGAATATCCATATCAAACGGAATCCAAACGGGATAAAAACGGACGGAGCTTATTTTTGGAATATTAGGAAAATTCCGGAAGAAAAATCCACGCGAGACGGTGCCCGAGGAGGCCACGAGGCAGGGGCGCGCCCCTGACCCTCGTGGGCCACCTGTAAGGCGGTTGATGCCCTTCTTCGGCCGCAAGAAAGCTATTTTTGGTACAAAATCACGGCGAAGGTTTCAGTCCAATCGGAGTTATGGATCTCCATATATATGTGAAACGGTGAAAGGGCAGCAGAAGAGAACGCAGAAACAGAGAGAGACAGAGAGACAGATCCAATCTCGGAGGGGCTCTCGCCCCTCCCATGCCATGGAGGCCAAGGACCAGAGGGGAAACCCTTCTCCCATCTAGGGAGGAGGTCAAGGAAGAAGAGGAAGAAGGGGGCCCCTCTTCCCCTCTCCTCCGGTGGCGCCGGAACGCTGCCGTGGCCACCATCATCATCACCACGATCTTCACCAACACCTCCGCCATCTTCACCAATATCTCCATCACCTTCCCCCCTCTATCTACAACGGTCCACTCTCCCGCAACCCTCTGTACCCTCTACTTGAACATGGTGCTTTATGCTTCATATTATTATCCAATGATGTGTTGCCATCCTATGATGTCTGAGTAGATTTTCGTTGTCCTATCGGTGGTTGATGAATTGCTATGATTGATTTAATTTGCTTGTGGTTATGTTGCTGTCCTTTGGTGCCCATCATATGAGCGCGCGCGTGGATCACACCTTTGGGTTAGTTGTATGTTGATAGGACTATGTATTGGAGGGCGAGGGTGACAGAAGCTTCAGCCTAGCATAGAAAATTATGGATACGGGATTGAAGGGGGACCAATATATCTTAATGCTATGGTTGGGTTTTACCTTAATGAACGTTAGTAGTTGCGGACGCTTGCTAATAGTTCCAATCATAAGTGCATAGAATTCCAAGTAAGGGATGACATGCTAGCAGTAGCCTCTCCCACATAATACTTGCTATCGGTCTAGTATAGTAGTCAATTGCTTAGGGACAATTTCGCAACTCCTACCACCACTTTTCCACACTCGCTATATTTAATTTAGTTGTGTCTTCATCTAAACAGCCCCTAGTTTTTATTTACTTACTCTTTATATTCTTGCAAACCTATCCCGTTACACCTACAAAGTACTTCTAGTTTCATACTTGTTCTAGGTAAAGCGAACGTTAAGCGTGCGTAGAGTTGTATCGGTGGTCGATAGAACTTGAGGGAATATTTGTTCTACCTTTAGCTCCTCGTTGGGTTCGACACTCTTACTTATCGAAAGAGGCTACAATTGATCCCCTATACTTGTGGGTTATCAAGACCTTTTTCTGGCGCGGTTGCCGGGGAGCAATAGCGTGGGGTGAATATTCTCGTGTGTGCTTGTTTGCTTTATCACTAAGTAATTTTTATTTGCTGTTCTTAGTTGTTCTTTATCTTTAGTTATGGATTAGGAACACGAAATACCAAAAAAATTAGGTGTACTTTCTGCTCATGGAGATGGGGAACCTCCTATAACCCTCGATGCTGGTTATGTGAAAGATATTATGTACTACTTTAATAATCCAGAGAAAACCACATTCAATTATGTAATGGGAGTAACGTTGGATCAACGTGAATACTTTAGGGATTACCGCTTGACACAAAAAGGGAAACTATTATGGGATCAAATTCATATATTGAAGTTGTATGCTAGGCAACTATGCTTGAGATATGATTATACTTGTTGCTCTAGGATGAAGGCTCCACACCTTCCCTTTTCATGCGAATTTAATGATAATAAAACCTTAGCTTCTTATGTTAATGGTATATATGATTACTATGATGTGGAACAAATAGAAGAATTTGTTGCTTTTATGGGTGCTTATGAAATTGAATCTATGTTTAAAGAGTTTGAAGATTTTGATGATTCGGTTTATAGACCTGAAAATTTAGCTATCCTTAAATATTGCTATGAGAATTATGAATACAATTCCGATATTAATGCACTTATTGAGAAAGTCTCCGCTGTCCAAGAAGAGACTAATATTTTGCAGGAATCTATGGAAGAAGAAGTTGATGAAACCGTGAGCTCATTGGATGAAAAAGATGAGGAGGAGAGTGAAGAACAAAAGGAGGAAGAGCGGATTGATCACCCGTGCCCACCTTCTAATGAGAGTAACTCTTCAACTCATACATTGTTTAATTCCCCTTCGTGCTTACCGATGGATGATTGCTATGATGACTGTTATGATCCCTTTGATTCTTTTGAAATATTCCTTTTTGATGATGCTTGCTATGCTTGTGGCCAAGATGCCAATATGAATTATGCTTATGGAGATGAACTTGCTATATTTCCTTATGTTATGAATGAAATTGTTGCTATTGCACCCACGCATGATAGTCCTATTATCTTTTTGAATTCTCCCGACTACACTATATCGGAGAAGCTTGCACTTATTAAGGATTATATTGATGGGTTGCCTCTTACTACTACACATGATGATTTTGATGAGTATAATATGTATGTGCTTGCTGCTCCTACTTGCAATTATTATGAGAGAGGAACTATATCTCCACCTCTCTATGTTTCCCACATGACAAAATTGCAAGAAACTGTTTATACTATGCATTGGCCTTTACTATGTGTGCATGAATTGTTCTTTTATGACATGCTGATGCATAGGAAGAGAGTTAGACTTCTTCATTACTTGATATATGTTGCTTCGTGCTCACTACTAAATGCCAAATCATTGTTAATTAAAATTGGCTTTGATATACCTTGGGATCCGGGTGGATTCACTACTTGAGCACTATATGCCTAGCTTAATGGCTTTAAAGAAAGCGCTGCCAGGGAGACAACCCGGAAGTTTTAGAGAGTCATTTATTTCTGTTGAGTGCTTTCATATAGTTTAAAAACAAAAAAAATAAAGAGGGGAACCCAAAACTTTTCAAAAAGGAAAGTGAAAGTGAGAAAGACAAGCATTGTTGAAGTGGGAGAGCTCCTTGAACTTTGTTCATGCTCACGGAAACTTTGTGAATCTTAATTACAGAAACTTTTCAATAAAAATAATTATCCCCTTGTACAATTCCATTGTATTATAAAAATAATGTGCCAAGGTTTGCCTTTAGGATGTTTACGATGCTTGTTGGTTTGTACGGTGCAGGACAGAAACTTTGGCTGTAGTGCGTGATTTTTCATTTTTTACTGGAACGTCAAATGGTTCTGATTCTTTTTGCACTGTCTTTCTATACAAATTGTTTATTTTTAATAATTTGGGTACAATTTTTCAAGTATCAGAAGTATGGTGAATGTTCAGATTATTACAGACTGTTCTGTTTTAGACAGATTCTGTTTTTGATGCATAGTTTGCTTGTTTTGATGAAACTATCGATTTATATCAGTGGATTAAGCCATGAAAAAGTTATATTACAGTAGACACAATGCAAAAACAAAATATGAATTGGTTTGCAACAGTACTTAGAGTAGTGATTTGCTTTATTATACTAACGGATCTTACCGAGTTTTCTGTTGAAGTTTTGTGTGGATGAAGTGTTCGATGATCGAGAAGGTTTCGATATGAGAAGAAGGAAGAGAGGCAAGAGCTCAAGCTTGGGGATGCCCAAGGCAACCCAAGTAAATATTCAAGGAGACTCAAGCGTCTAAGCTTGGGGATTCCCCGGAAGGCATCCCCTCTTTCTTCAACAAATATCGGTATGTTTTCGGATTCGTTTCATTCATGTAATATGTGCAAATCTTGGAGCGTCTTTTGCATTTAGTTTTCATTTTTTATTTTATGCACCATGCTGGTATGATATGGTCCTTTGTTGATTTATAGAATGCTCTTTGCACTTCACTTATATCTTTTGAGTATGGTTTATAGAATGCTTCATGTGCTTCACTTATATCATTTGAAGTTTGGATTGCCTGTTTCTCTTTACATAGACAACAGCCATTTGTAGAATGCTCTTTTGCTTCACTCATATTTGTTAGAGCGTGGGAATACCTTTTGTAGAAAGAATTAAACTCTCTTGCTTCACTTATATCTATTTAGAGAGATGACAGGAACCGGTCATTCACATGGTTAGTCATAAAATCCTACATAAAACTTGTAGATCACTGAATATGATATGTTTGATTCCTTGCAATAGTTTTGCGATATAAAGATGGTGATATTAGAGTCATGTTAGTGGGTAGTTGTGGATCATAGAAATACTTGCGTTGAGGATTGTGATTCCCGTAGCATGCACGTATGGTGAACCGTTATGTAACGAAGTTGGAGCATGAGGTATTTATTGATTGTCTTCCTTATGAGTGGCGGTCGGGGACGAGCGATGGTCTTTTCCTACCAATCTATCCCCCTAGGAGCATGCGCGTAGTACTTTGTTTCGATGACTAATATATTTTTGCAATAAGTATGTGAATTCTTTATGACTAATGTTGAGTCCATGGATTATACGTACTCTCACCCTTCCATCATTGCTAGCCTCTTCGGTACCGTGCATTGCCCTTTCTCACGTCGAGAGTTGGTGCAAACTTCGCCGGTGCATCCAAACCCCGTGATACGATACGCTCTATCACACATAAGCCTCATTATATCTTCCTCAAACAGCCACCATACCTACCTATCATGGCATTTCCATAGACATTCCGAGATATATTGCCATGCAACTTCCATCATCATCATATACATGACTTGAGCATTTATTGTCATATTGCTTTGCATGATCGTAAGATAGCTACCATGATGTTTTCATGGCTTGTCCGTTTTTTGATGTCATTGCTACGCTAGACCGTTGCACACCCCGGTACACCGCCGGAGGCATTCATATAGAGTCATATCTTTGTTCTAGTATCGAGTTGTAATATTGAGTTGTAAGTAAATAAAAGTGTGATGATCATCATTATTAGAGCATTGCCCCAGTGAGGAAAGGATGATGGACACTATGATTCCCCCACAAGTCGGGATGAGACTCCGGACGAAAAAAAAGAGAAAGGCCAAAAAGAGAAGGCCCAAAAAAAAGAAAAGAAAAATAAAAAAATGAGAGAAAAAGAGAGAAGGGGCAATGTTACTATCCTTTTACCACACTTGAGCTTCAAAGTAGCACCATGTTCTTCATATAGAGAGTCTCTTGAGTTATCACTTTCATATACTAGTGGGAATTTTCATTATAGAACTTGGCTTGTATATTCCAACGATGGGCTTCCTCAAATGCCCTAGGTCTTCATGAGCAAGCAAGTTGGATGCACACCCACTTAGTTTTAGTTTGAGCTTTCATATGCTTATAGCTCTAGTGCATCCGTTGCATGGCAATCCCTACTCCTCATATTGACATCAATTGATGGGCATCTCCATAGCCCGTTGATTAGCCGTGTCGACGTGAGACCTTCTCCTTTTTTGTCTTCTCCACATAACCCCCATCATATTCTATTCCACCTATAGTGCTATGTCCATGGCTCACGCTCATGTATTGCGTGAAAGTTGAAAAGGTTTGAGAACATCAAAAGTATGAAACAATTGCTTGGCTTGTCATCGGGGTTGTGCATGATGTGAATATTTTGTGTGGTGAAGATGGAGCATAGCCAGACTATATGATTTTGTAGGGATAACTTTCTTTGGCCATGTTATTTTGAAAAGACATGATTGCTTTATTAGTAGGCTTGAAGTATTATTGTTTTTATGTCAAATGATAGACTATTGCTTTGAATCACTCGTGTCTTAATATTCATGCCATGATTAGATATGTGATCAAGATTATGCTAGGTAGCATTCCACATCAAAAATTATCTTTTTTATCATTTACCTACTCGAGGACGAGCAGGAATTAAGCTTGGGGATGCTGATACGTCTCCGTCGTATCTATAATTTTTGATTGTTCCATGCCAATGTTATGCAACTTTCATATACTTTTTGGCAACTTTTTATACTATTTTTGGGACTAACATATTGATCCAGTGCCCAGTGCCAGTTCCTGTCTGTTGCATGTTTTATGTTTCGCATAATATCCATATCAAACGGAATCCAAACGGGATAAAAACGGACGGAGCTTATTTTTGGAATATTTGGAAAATTCCGGAAGAAAAATCCACGCGAGACGGTGCCCGAGGTGGCCATGAGGCAGGGGGGCGCCTGCCCCCTGGGCGCGCCCCTGACCCTCGTGGGCCACCCGTAAGGCGGTTGATGACCTTCTTCGGCCGCAAGAAAGCTAATTTTTGGTACAAAATCACGGTGAAGGTTTCAGTCCAATCGGAGTCACGGATCTCCATATATATACGAAACAGTGAAAGGGCAGCAGAAGAGAACGCAGAAACAGAGAGAGACAGAGAGACAGATCCAATCTCGGAGGGGCTCTCGCCCCTCCCATGCCATGGAGGCCAAGGACCAGAGGGGAAACCCTTCTCCCATCTAGGGAGGAGGTGAAGGAAGAAGAGGAAGAAGGGCCCCCCTCTCCCCCTCTCCTCCGGTGGCGCCGGAACGCTGCCGTGGCCACCATCATCATCACCGCGATCTTCACCAACACCTCCGCCATCTTCACCAACATCTCCATCACCTCCCCCCCTCTATCTACAGCGGTCCACTCTCCCGCAACCCGCTGTACCCTCTACTTGAACATGGTGCTTTATGCTTCATATTATTATCCAATGATGTGTTGCCATCCTATGTGTCTGAGTAGATTTTCGTTGTCCTATCGGTGGTTGCTGAATTGCTATGATTGATTTAATTTGCTTGTGGTTATGTTGCTGTCCTTTGGTGCCCATCATATGAGCGCGCGTGGATCACACCTTAGGGTTAGTTGTATGTTGATAGGACTATGTATTGGAGGGCAAGGGTGACAGAAGCTTCAGCCTAGCATAGAAATTGATGGATACGGGATTGAAGGGGGACCAATATATCCTAATGCTATGGTTGGGTTTTACCTTAATGAATGTTAGTAGTTGCGGACGCTTGCTAATAGTTCCAATCATAAGTGCATAGAATTCCAAGTAAGGGATGACATGCTAGCAGTGGCCTCTCCCACATAATACTTGTTATCGGTCTAGTAAAGTAGTCAATTGCTTAGGGACAATTTCGCAACTCCTACCACCACTTTTCCACACTCGCTATATTTAATTTAGTTGTGCCTTCATCTAAACAGCCCCTAGTTTTTATTTACTTACTCTTTATATTCTTGCAAACCTATCCCATTACACCTACAAAGTACTTCTAGTTTCATACTTGTTCTAGGTAAAGCGAACGTTAAGCGTGTGTAGAGTTGTATCGGTGGTCGATAGAACTTGAGGGAATATTTGTTCTACCTTTAGCTCCTCGTTGGGTTCGACACTCTTACTTATCGAAAGAGGCTACAATTGATCCCCTATACTTGTGGGTTATCACATCTTACTTAAAGCATTACTCTGTTCTTATGAACTTAATACTCTAGATGCATGCTGGATAGCGGTCGATGTGTGGAGTAATAGTAGTAGATGCAGGCAGGAGTCGGTCTACTTGTCACGGACGTGATGCCTATATACATGATCATACCTAGATATTCTCATAACTATGCTCAATTCTATCAATTGCTCAACAGTAATTTGTTCACCCACCGTAATACTTATGCTCTTGAGAGAAGCCACTAGTGAAACCTATGGCCCCGGGGTCTATTTTCCATCATATTAATTTTCCAACACTTAGCTATTTTTATTGCCTTTTATTTTAATTTGCATCTTTATTATAAAAATACCAAAAAATATTATCTTACCATATCTATCAAATCTCACTTTCGTAAGTGACCGTGAAGGGATTGACAACCCCTTTATTGCGTTGGTTGTGAGGTTTTTATTTGTTTGTGTAGGTGCGAGGGACTTGTGCGTGGCCTCCTACTTGATTGATACCTTGGTTCTCAAAAACTGAGGGAAATACTTACGCTACTTTACTGCATCACCCTTTCCTCTTCAAGGAAAAACCAACGCAATGCTCAAGAGGTAGCAGACGGCGTGATGACGGTAATGATGAAGTTACCGATGCAGGGCTTCGCCTAAGCACCGCTACGATATGACCGAGGTGGAATATGGTGGAGGGAGCACCGCACACGGCTTGGAACAATCAACTTGTGTGTTCTAGGGTGCCCCCCTCCCCACGTATATAAAGGAGGGAGGGGAGGTCGGCCGGCCTCTCTAGGCGCGCCAAAGGGGGGAGGAATCCTCCTCCTAGTAGGAGTAGGATTCCTCCTTTCCTAGTCCTACTAGGAGGGGGAAGGAAGGAGAGGGGGAGGAGAAGGAAAGAGGGGACGCAGCCCCTTCCCTAGTCCAATTCGGACTAGGCCCATGGGGGGCACGCGGCCAGCCCTCGTGGCTTCTCCTCCTTTTCCCCTAAAGCCCACTAAGGCCCATATGTACTCTCGTATTCCCGTAACTCCCCCGGTACTCCGAAAAATACCTGGATCACTCGAAACCTTTCCGATGTCCGAATATAGCCTTCCAATATATCGATCTTTACCTCTCGACCATTTGGAGACTCCTCGTCATGTCCCCGGTCTCATCCAGGACTCCGAACAAACTTAAGTGTGCGGACCCTACTGGTTCGAGAACTATGTAGACATGACCGAGACACATCTCCGGTCAATAACCAATAGCGGAACCTGGATGCTCATATTGGTTCCTACATATTCTACGAAGATCTTTATCGGTCAAACCGCATAACTATATACGTTGTTTCCTTTGTCATCGGTATGTTACTTGCCCGAGATTCGATCATCGGTATCTCAATACCTAGTTCAATCTCGTTACCGGCAAGTCTCTTTACTCGTTCCGTAATACATCATCCCGTAACTAACTCATTAGTCACATTGCTTGCAAGGCTTATAGTGATATGCATTACCGAGAGGGCCCAGAGATACCTCTCCGACAATCGGAGTGACAAATCCTAATCTCGATCTATGCCAACTCAACAAGTACCATCGGAGACACCTGTAGAGCACCTTTATGATCACCCAGTTACGTTGTGACATTTGGTAGCACACAAAGTGTTCCTCCGGTATTCGGAAGTTGCGTAATCTCATAGTCATAGGAACATGTATAAGTTATGAAGAAAGCAATAGCAACAAACTAAAGGATCATAGTGCTAAGCTAACGGATGGGTCATGTCAATCACATCATTCTCTAATGATGTGATCCTGTTCATCAAATGAAAACTCATGTCAATGGCTAGGAAACTTAACCATCTTTGATTAACGAGCTAGTCAAGTAGAGGCATACTAGTGACACTCTGTTTGTCTATGTATTCACACATGTACTAAGTTTCCTGCTAATACAATTCTAGCATGAATAATAAACATTTATCATGAAATAAGGAAATAAATAATAACTTTATTATTGCCTCTAGGGCATATTTCCTTCAGTCTCCCACTTGCACTAGAGTCAATAATCTAGTTCACATCGCCATGTGATTTAACACCAATTGTTCACATCACCATGTGATTAACACCCATAGTTCACATCGTCATGTGACCAATACCCAAAGGGTTTACTAGAGTCAATAATCTAGTTCACATTTCTATGTGATTAACACCCATACAGTACTAAGGTGTGATCATGTTTTGCTTGTGAGAGAAGTTTAGTCAACGGGTCTGCCACATTCAGAGCCGTATGTATTTTGCAAATATTCTATGTCTACAATGCTCTGCACGGAGCTACTCTAGCTAAATGCTCCCACTTTCAATATGTATCTAGATCGAGACTCAGAGTCATCCAGATCGGTGTCAAAGCTTGCATCGACGTAACTCATTATGACGAACTCTTTATCACCTCCATAACCGAGAAATATTTCCTTAGTCCTCTAAGGATAATTTTGACCGCTGTCCAGTGATCTACTCCTAGATCAGAATTGTACTCCCTTGCCAAACTCAGGGCAGGGTATACAATAGGTCTGGTATATAGCATGGAATACTTTATAGAACCTATGACTGAGGCATAAGAAATGACTTTTCAGTCTCTTTCTATTTTCTGCCGTGGTCGGGTTTTGAGTCTTTACTCAATTTCACACCTTGCAACACAGGCAAGAACTCCTTATTTGACAGTTCCATTTTGAACTACTTCAAAATCTTGTCAAGGTATGTACTCATTGAAAAAACTTATCAAGCATCTTGATCTATCTCTATAGATCTTGATGCTCAATATGTAAGCAACTTCACCGAGGTCTTTCTTTGAAAAACTCCTTTCAAACACTCCTTTATGCTTTCCAGAAAATTCTACATCATTTCCGATCAACAATATGTCGCTCACATATACTTATCAGAAAGGTTGTAGTGCTCCCACTCACTTTCTTGTAAATACAGGCTTCACCGCAAGTCTGTATAAAACTATATGCTTTGATCAACTCATCAAAGCGTATATTCCAACTCCGAGATGCTTGCACCAGTCAATAGATGGATCGCTGGAGCTTGCACACTTTGTTAGCACCTTTAGGATTGGCAAAACCTTCTTGTTGTATCATATACAACTCTTCTTTAAGAAATCCATTAAGGAATGCAGTTTTGACATCCATTTGCTAGATTTCATCAAATGTGGCAATTGCTAACATGATTCGGACAGACTTAAGCATCGCTACGAGTTAGAAAATCTCATCGTAGTCAACACCTTGAACTTGTCGAAAACCTTTTTGCGACAATTCGAGCTTTGTAGATAGTAACACTACTATCAGCGTCCGTCTTCCTCTTGAAGATCCATTTATTCTCAATGGCTTGCCGATCATCGGGCAAGTCAACCAAAGTCCATACTTTGTTCACATACATGGATCCCATCTCAGATTTCATGGCCTTAAACCATTTTTCGGAATCTGGGCTCATCATCGCTTCCTCATAGTTCGTAGGTTCGTCATGGTCAAGTAACATGACCTCCAGAACAGGATTACCGTACCACTCTGGTGCGGACCGTACTCTGGTTGACCTACGAGGTTCGGTAGTAACTTGATCTGAAGTTTCATGATCATCATCATTAATCTTCCTCACTAATTGGTGTAGGCATCACTGGAACTGATTTCTGTGATGAACTATTTTCCAATTCGGGAGAAGGTAAAATTACCTCATCAAGTTCTACTTTCCTCCCACTCACTTCTTTCGAGAGAAACTCCTTCTCTAGAAAGATCCATTCTTAGCAACAAAGATCTTGCCTTCGGATCTGTGATAGAAGGTGTACCCAATAGTTTCCTTTTTGGGTATCCTATGAAGATTTACTTCTCCGATTTGGGTTTGAGCTTATCATGTTGAAACTTTTTCACATAAGCATCGCATTCCCAAACTTTAAGAAACGACAGCTTAGGTTTCTCACGAAACCACAGTTCATACGATGTCATCTCCACGGATTTAGATGGTGCCCTATTTAACGTGACTGTAGTTGTCTCTAATGCATAACCCCAAAACGATAGTGGTAGATCGGTAAGAGACATCATAGATCGCACCATATCTAATAAAGTACGGTTACGACGTCCAGACACACCATTACACTGTGGTGTTCCAGGTGGCGTGAGTAGTGAAACTATTTCACATTGTTTTAACTGAAGGCCAAACTCGTAACTCAAATATTTTACCTCTGCGATCGTATCGTAGAAACTTTTATTTTCTTGTTACGATGATCCTCCACTTCACTCTGAAATTCTTTGAACTTTTCAAATGTTTCAGACTTGTGTTTCATCAAGTAGATATACCCATATCTGCTCAAATCATCTGTGAAGGTCAGAAAATAATGATACTTGCCGCGAGCCTTAACACTCATCGGATCGCATACATTAGTATGTATTATAAGTCAGTTGCTCGCTCCATTGTTCCGGAGAACGGAGTCTTAGTCATCTTTCCCATGAGGCATGGTTCGCAAACATCAAGTGATTCATAATCAAGTGATTCCAAAAGTCCATCAGCATGGAGTTTCTTCATGCGCTTTACACCAATATGACCTAAACGGCAGTGCCACAAATAAGTTTCACTATCATTATTAACTTTGCATCTTTTGGCTTCAATATTATGAATATGTGTATCACTACGATCGAGATCCAACAAACCATTTTTATTGGGTGTATGACCATAGAAGGTTTTATTCATGTAAATAGAACAACAATTATTCTCCAACTTAAATGAATAATCGTATTGCAATAAACATGATCCAATCATATTCATGCTCAACGCAAACACCAAATAACACTTATTTAGGTTCAACACTAATCCCGAAAATATAGGGAGTGTGCGATGATGATCATATCAATCTTGGAACTACTTCCAACACACATCGTCACTTCACCCTTAACTAGTCTCTGTTCATTCTGCAACTCCCGTTTCGAGTTACTAATCTTAGCAACTGAACTAGTATCAAATAGTGAGGGGTTGCTATAAACACTAGTAAAGTACACATCAATAACATGTATATCAAATATACCTTTGTTCACTTTGCCATCCTTCTTATCCGCCAAATACTTGGGGCAGTTCCGCTTCCAGTGACTAGTCCCTTTGCAGTAGAAGCACTGAGTCTCAGGTTTAGGTCCAGACTTGGGTTTCTTCACTTGAGCAGCAACTTGCTTGCCATTCTTCTTGAAGTTCCCCTTTTTCCCTTTGCCCTTTTCTTGAAACTAGTGGTCTTGTCAACCATCAACACTTGATGCTTTTCTTGATTTATACCTTCGTCGATTTCAGCATCACGAAGAGCTTTGGGAATCGTTTCTGTTATCCCTTGCATATTATAGTTCATCACGAAGTTCTAGTAACTTGGTGATAGTGACTAGAGAACTCTATCAATCACTATCTTATCTGGAAGATTAACTCCCACTTGATTCAAGTGATTGTAGTACTCACACATTCTGAGCACATGCTCACTAGCTGAGCAATTCTCCTCCACCTTGTAGGCAAAGTACTTGTCAAAGGTCTCATACCTTTCAACATGGGCATGAGTTTGAAATACTAATTTCAACTATTGGAACATCTCATATGCTCCGTGGTGTTCAAAACGTCTTTGAAGCCCCAATTCTAAACCGTAAAGCATGGTGCACTAAACTATCAAGTAGTCATCATATCGAGCTTGCCAAACGTTCATAATGTCTGCATCTGCTCCTGCAATCGGTCTGTTACCTAGCGGTGCATCAAGGACATAATTCTTCTGCGCAGCAATGAGGATAATCCTCAGATCACGGATCCAATCCGCATCATTGCTACTAACATCTTAGAACTTAGTTTTCTCTAGGAACATATCAAAAATGAAACAGGGGAGCTAAACGCGAGCTATTGATCTACAACATAGATATGCTAATACTACCAGGACTAAGTTCATGATAAATTAAAGTTCAATTAATCAAATTACTTAAGAACTCCCACTTAGATAGACATCCCTCTAATCATCTAAGTGATCACGTGATCCAAATCAACTAAACCATGTCCGATCATCACGTGAGATGGAGTAGTTTTCAATGGTGAACATCACTAAGTTGATCATATCTACTATATGATTCACGCTCGACCTTTCGGTCTCAGTGTTCCGAGGCCATATCTGCATAAGCTAGGCTCGTCAAGTTTAACCCGAGCATTTCTGCGTGTGCAAAACTGGCTTGCACCCGTTGTATGTGAAAGTAGAGCTTATCACACCCGATCATCACGTGGTGTCTCGGCACGACGAACTTTGGCAACGGTGCATACTCTGGGAGAACACCTGTACCTTGAAATTTAGTAAGGGATCATCTTATAAACCTACCGCCGAACTAAGCAAAATAAGATGCATAAAAGATAAATATCACATGCAATCAATATAAGTGATATGATATGGCCATCATCATCTTGTGCCTTTGATCTCCATCTCCAAAGCACCGTCATGATCACCATTGTCACCGGCGCGACACCTTGATCTCCATCGTAGCATTGTTGTCGTCTCGCCAACTATTGCTATTACGACTATCACTACCGCTTAGTGATAAAGGAAAGCAATTACAGGGCGATTGCATTGCATACAATAAAGCGACAACCATATGGCTCCTGCCAGTTGCCGATAACTCCGTTACAAAACATGATCATCTCATACAATAAAATATAGCATCATGCCTTGCAAAAACAAGTTAGACGTCCTCTACTTTGTTGTTGCAAGTTTTACGTGGCTGCTACGGGCTGAGCAAGAACTGTTCTTACCTACACATCAAAACCACAACGATATTTCGTCAAGTTAGTGCTGTTTTAACCTTCACAAGGACCGGGCGTAGCCACACTCGATTCAACTAAAGTTGGAGAAACTCACACCCACCAGCCACCAGTGTGCGAAGCACGTCGGTAGAACCAGTCTCGCGTAAGCATACGCGTAATGTCGGTCCGGGCCGCTTCATCCAACAATGCCGCCGAAGCAAAGTATCACATGCTGGTAAGCAGTATGACTAGTATCGCCCACAACTCATTTGTGTTCTACTCGTGCATATAACATCTACGCATAAACCTGGCTCGGATGCCACTATTGGGGAACGTAGTAATTTCAAAAAAATTCCTACGCACACGCAAGATCATGGTGATGCATAGCAACGAGAGGGGAGAGTGTCGTCCACGTACCCTCGTAGACCGTAAGCGGAAGCGTTATGACAACGCGGTTGATGTAGTCGTACATCTTCATGATCCGACCGATCCAAGTACCAAACGCACAGCACCTCCGAGTTCAGCACACGTTCAGCTCGATGACGTCCCACGAACTCACGATCCAGCAGAGTGCCAAGGGAGAGTTTCGTCAGCACGACGGCGTGATGACGGTGATGATGAAGTCACCGACGCAGGGCTTCGCCTAAGCACCGCTACGATATGACCGAGGTGGAATATGGTGGAGGGGGGGGCACCGCACACGGCTTGGAACAATCAACTTGTGTGTTCTAGGGTGCCCCCCTCCCCACGTATATAAAGGAGGGAGGAAGGCCGGCCGACCTCTCTAGGCGCACCAAAGGGGGGAGGAATCCTCCTCCAAGTAGGAGTAGGATTCCTCCTTTCCTAGTCCTACTAGGAGGGGGAAGGAAGGAGAGGGGGAGGAGAAGGAAAGAGGGGGCGCAGCCCCTCCCCTAGTCCAATTCGGACTAGGCTCATGGGGGGCGCGCGGCCAGCCCTCGTGGCTTCTCCTCCTTTTCCCGTAAAGCCCACTAAGGCCCATATGTACTCGCGTATTCCCGTAACTCCCCCAGTACTCCGAAAAATACCCGGATCACTAGGAACCTTCCCGATGTACGAATATAGCCTTCCAATATATCGATCTTTACCTCTCGACCATTTCGAGACTCCTTGTCATGTCCCCGATCTCATCCAGGACTCCGAACAAATCGTCATCGAACGTTAAGCGTGCGGACCCTACGGGTTCGAGAACTATGTAGACATGACCGAGACACATCTCCGGTCAATAACCAATAGCGGAACCTGGATGCTCATATTGGTTCCTACATATTCTATGAAGATCTTTATCGGTCAAACCGCATAACTATATACGTTGTTCGCTTTGTCATCGGTATGTTACTTGCCCGAGATTTGATCGTCGGTATCTCAATACCTAGTTCAATCTCGTTACCGGCAAGTCTCTTTACTCGTTCCGCAATACATCATCCCGTAACTAACTCATTAGTCACATTGCTTGCAAGGCTTATAGTGATGTGCATTACCTAGGGGGGCAGGCGCGCCCCCACCCTCGTGGACAGGGTGTGGGCCCCCTGACGTGGATTCTTCTTCAAGTATTTTTAATATTTTCCAAAAATATGCTCCGTGGAGTTTCAGGTCATGCCAAGAACTTTTGTTTCTGTACATAAATAACACCATGGCAATTCTGCTGAAAACAACGTCAGTCCGGGTTAGTTCCACTCAAATCATGCAAGTTAGAGTCCAAAACAAGGGCAAAAGTGTTTGGAAAAGTAGATACGACGGAGACGTATCAACTCCCCCAAGCTTAAACGTTTGCTTGTCCTCAAGCAATTCAGTTGATAAACTGAAAGTGATAAAGAAAAACTTTTACAAACTCTGTTTGCTCTTGTTGTTGCAAATATGTAAAGCCAGCATTCAAGTTTTCAGCAAAGATTATGACTAGCCACACTCGCAATAACTCTTAGGTCCCATGTTTACTCATATCAATAGCATAATCAACTAGCGAGCAATAATAATAAATCTCGGATGACAACACTTTCTCAGAACAATCATGATATGATATAATAGGATGGTATCTCGCTAGCCCTTTCTGAGACCGCAAAACTTAAATGCAGAGCATCTTTAAAGATCAAGGACTGACTAGACATTGTAATTCATGGTAAAAGAGATCCAATCATAGTCATACCCAATATAAATTAATAGTAATGGATGCAAATGACAGCGGTGCTCTCCAGCTGGTGCTTTTTAATAAGAGGGTGATGACTCAACATAAAAGTAAATAGATAGGCCCTTCGCAGAGGGAAGCAGGGATTTGTAGAGGTGCCAGAGCTCGATTTTAAAGCAGAGATAAATAATATTTTGAGCGGCATACTTTCATTGTCAACATAACAACCAAGAGATGGCGATATCTTCCATGCTACACACATTATAGGCGGTTCCCAAACAGAATGGTAAAGTTTATACTCCCCCTCCACCAACAAGCATCAATCCATGGCTTGCTCGAAACAACGAGTGCCTCCAACTAGCAACAGCCCCGGGGGAGTTTTGTTTGCAATTAATTTTGATTTAGTTTGCATAAAGCATGGGACTGGGCATCCTGGAGACCTGCCATTTTCTCGTGAGTGAGGAGCGGAGTCCACTCCTCTTGAGAATAACCCGCCTAGCATGGAAGATACGGACAACCCTAGTTGATACATGAGCTATTCGAGCATACAAAACAGAATTTCATACAAATTTACTTGGAACGGCAGGTAGATACCGCATATAGGAAGGTGTGGTGGACTCATATGGAATAACTTTGGGGTTTAAGGGATTGGATGGACACGCAGTATTCCCGCTTAGTACAAGTGAAGGCTAGCAAAAGACTGGGAAGCGACCAACTAGAGAGCGACAACAGTCATGAACATGCATTAAAATTAATAAACATTGAGTACAAGAATGAGTAGGATATAATCCAGTATGAACATAAATATCGTGAAGGCTATGTTGATTTGTTTCCACTACATGCGTGAACATGTGCCAAGTCGAGTCACTTAAATCATTCAAAGGAGGATACCACCCCACTATACCACATCACAACCATTTTAATAGCATGTTGGCACGCAAGGTAAACCATTATAACTCATAGCTAATCAAGCATGGCATAAGCAACTATGATCTCGAATTTTTATTGCAAACATGTTTATTCATAATAGGCTGAATCAGGAACGATGAACTAATCATATTTACAAAAACAAGAGAGGTCGAGTTCATACCAGCTTCTCTCATCTCAGTCAGTCCATCATATATCGTCATAATTGCCTTTCACTTGCACGACCGAACGATGTGAAAATAATAAGATTGCACGTGCATTGGACTAAACTGGAATCTGCGAGCATTCAATAAACAGGAGAAGACAAGGCAATATGGGCTCTTAGTTAAATCAACAATAATGCATATAAGAGCCACTTCAACAATTTAATTATGGTCTTCTCCTATCGACCCCCAAAGAAAAGAAAAGAAATAAAACTATTTACACGGGAAAGCTCCCAACAAGCAAAAGAAGAATGGGAAATATTTTTGGGTTTTCTTTTAATTATTACTACTACAGCAAGAAAAGTAAACTAACTAAAAGCTACACTAATTTTTTTTGGTTTTTTTTAAGGTTTATCAAACACACAAGAAGAAAGCAAGAAAAAGAAGATAAACTAGCATGGATAATACAATGAAAGAGTATGAGCACCGACATCTAGCAATGAGTGTGTGTGAACATAAATGTAATGTCGGTGAGAAATACATACTCCCCCAAGCTTAGGCTTTTGGCCTAAGTTGGTTTATTGCCACGGATGGCCTGGCGGATATCCATAGTTGTAGCTGGGGTCGTACTGCGATGCGGAAGTTATTGCCTCCTGGGCTGCAGCGTGGCGGCGAGCTGCCTCCGCCCTCCTCTCGTACTCATCTGCCTCCTCTCTGGTAATAAAATGTCTTCCTTTTGCCTGATAATCAAAGAAGGCAGGAGTAGGGAGAGTAATACGGACAGCACGACGTCTGTCAAAGATTAAGCGATACCGGAGAGGTGATTCATTCCTCTCGACAAACTGGTGGTGAACCATAGCATTAAAGTCTAAATAAGTAGGAGGCAATTCAATATCATCATTACGTATGGTTACACCAAGAAAATCAGCTAAGCGGGTTGCATAAATTCCGCCAAAGAAATCTCCATTAAATCTATTATGATGCAACCTACGTGCAACAATGGCTCCCAAATTATAAGATTTGTCTCCTAGCACAGCACTCCTAAGAATACTATGGTCGGGGACACACATATGACATGATTCATCTTTACCATTTATGCACCTACCTATGAAGAAAGCAAAATAATGTATAGCAGGAAAATGAATGCTCCCTATGGTAGCTTGTGCTATATCTCTAGATTCCCCCACAGTTATACTAGCAAGAAAATTTCTAAATTCAGATTTGCGAGGTTCACTAGCACTACCCCATTGTGGAAGTTTGCAAGCAGTGGTAAAATCCTCTAAGTCCATTGTATAAGATTTTTCATAAAGATCAAACAGGACAGTTGGAGAATTGCGTGAAGATGAAAATTCAAACCTCCTCACAAAGGAACTAGTGAGATAGTGGTACTGGCGGCACTTTTCTCCCTCGAAGCTCACAAGATCAGTGTTACACAAATATGCGTTAAATTCTTCCTTGATTCCCGCTCGATCCATAAAGTTTTCTGAAGGCCATTCACAAGGCCGCACTGGAGCGTCCCTTGGTGGCTCATCGTCAGCATCACGCATTGCAAGCCTGGGTCCTTGCTTCCTTGAAGAACCACCTTGGTACATTTTCCTAAGCATATTTCCTCCTCTGAAAAATTTCTGAAATTTTTAGTAACTTCAAATAAAAGTGAACCAAGCTCAACAAAATTGATAGCAACTACTCCTACAAGTGCCTAGAGTCTATATCATGCATTAGAACTACTTGGAACCATATAAATTTGACGTGCAAGATCAAGAACATGGTCACCTAGGCAGCACAAATTTGCAATGAATAAAGCACTAGAACAAAAACTAATTGGACCAATGGAGGAGTCACATACCAAGGAACAATCACCCAAAGCAGTTTTGTGAGAGGTGCTTTGAGCAAGGAGATCGAAAATCGCAGCAAAATGAGCTAGAACTCATGCTTGAGCTGGATGGTGATTTTTTTGGGAGGAAGAAGAAGTGTGTGGGTGCAGGAATAAGTGGAGGGGAGCCACCGTGGGCCCACGAGGCAGGGGGCGCGCCCTGTAGGGGTGGGCGCGCCCTGGACCCTCGTGGCCAGGTGCTTGCTCCCCCTGCTGTGTTCTCAGTGCCAGATATTCTCAAATATTCCAGAAAAAATCATATTCCATTTTCAGGGCATTCGGAGAACTTCTATTTTCAGGGTATTTTTATATTGCACGGATAAATCAGAAAACAGACAGAAAAAAATACTATTTTTACTTTATTTCAACTAAATAACAGAAAGTAGAGAGAGGGTACAGAAGGTTGTGCCTTCTAGTTTCATCCATCTCATGCTCATCAAAAGGAATCCACTAACAAGGTTGACCAAGTCTTGTTAACAAACTCATTCCGAATAATATGGAACCAGAGAAATTTCGAATAACACTATGTTACCTCAACGGGGATATGCACATCCCCAATAATAAGAATATCATATTTCTTCTTGACAGTAGGTAGAGGAAATTCAAAACCTCCAAAAATAATCGATGGAATTTTTCCAATAGAATTGATACTGTGGACCTGAGGTTGTTTCCTCGGAAAGTGTACCGTATGCTCATTACCATTAACATGAAAAGTGACATTGCCTTTGTCGCAATCAATAACAGCCCCTGCAGTATTCAAAAAGGGTCTTCCAAGAATAATAGACATACTATTGTCCTCGGGAATATCAAGAATAACAAAGTCCGTTAAAATAGTAACGTTTGCAACCACAACAGGCACATCCTCACAAATACCGACTGGTATAGCAGTTGATTTATCGGCCATTTGCAAAGATATTTCAGTAGGTGTCAACTTATTCAAATCAAGTCTATGATATAAAGAGAGAGGCATAAACTAACACCGGCTCCAAGATCACATAAAGCAGTTCTAACATAATTTCTTTTAATGGAGCATGGTATAGTGAGTACTCCTGGGTCTCCTAGTTTCTTTGGTATTCCACCCTTAAAAGTATAATTAGCAAGCATGGTGGAAATTTCAGCTTCCGGTATCTTTCTTTTATTAGTAACAATTTCTTTCATATACTTAGCATAAGGATTCATTTTGAGCATATCAGTTAATCGCATACGCAAAAAGATAGGTCTAATCATTTCAGCAAAGCGCTCAAAATCCTCATCATCCTTTTCTTGGATGGTTTAGGAGGAAAAGACATGGGTTTCTGAACCCATGGTTCCCTTTCTTTACCATGCTTCCTACCAACAAAGTCTTTCTTATCATAACGTTGATTCTTTGATTGTGGGTTATCAAGATCAACAGCAGGTTCAATTTCTATATCATTGTCATTGCTAGGTTGAGCATCATCATGAACATCATCGTTAACATTATTACTAGGTTCATGTTCATTACCAGATTGTGTTTCAGCATCAGAAATAGAAATATCATTTGGATTCTCAGGTGGTTCAACAATAGGTTCACTAGAAGCATGCAAAGTCCTATCATTTTTCTTTTTCTTCTTTTTAGAAGGACTAGGTGCATCAATATTATTTCTCTGAGAATCTTGTTCAATTCTCTTAGGGTGGCCTTTAGGATACAAAGGTTCCTGAGTCATTTTACCAGTTCTAGTAGCCACTCTAACGGCATAATCATTATTCTTACTATTTAATTCATTGAGCAAATCATTTTGAGCTTTAAGTACTTGTTCTACTTGAGTGGTAACCATAGAAGCATGTTTACTAATGAGTTTAAGTTCACCTTTAACATTAGCCATGTAATTACTCAAGTGTTCAAGCATATCAGAATTGTATTTCAATTGTCTACCAAAATAAGCATTGAAGTTTTCTTGTTTGACAATAAAATTATCAAACTCTTCTAAGCATTCTCTAGCAGACTTATAGTGAGGAATATCACCTTCATCAAATCTATAGAGAGAATTTACCTTTACTACCTGTGTCGGGTTATCAAGACCATGTGTTTCTTCAATAGGTAATGGATTAGGATCATATATTTCTTCAACAGGCGGTAAATTAAGACCATGTATTTCTTCAATAGGAGGTTAATTCTTAACATCTTCAGCTTTAATACCTTTTTCTTTCATAGATTTCTTTGCCTCTTGCATATCTTTAGGACTGAGAAATAGAATACCTCTTTTCTTCGGAGTTGGTTTAGGAATAGGCTCAGGAACTGGCTCAGGAAGCGTCCAATTATTTTCATTTGTCAACATATTATTCAATAGAATTTCAGCTTCATCCGGTGTTCTTTCCTTGAAAACAGAACCAGCACAACTATCCAGGTAATCTCTGGAAGCATCGGTTAGTCCATTATAAAAGATATCAAGTATTTCATTTTTCTTAAGAGGATGATCAGGCAAAGCATTAAGTAATTGGAGAAGCCTCCCCCAAGCTTGTGGGAGACTCTCTTCTTCAATTTGCACAAAATTATATATATCCCTTAAAGCAGCTTGTTTCTTATGAGCAGGGAAATATTTAGCAGAGAAGTAATAAATCATATCCTGGGGACTACGCACACAACCAGGATCAAGAGAATTAAACCATATCTTAGCATCACCCTTTAATGAGAACGGAAATATTTTAAGGATATAAAGGTAGCGAGATTTCTCATCATTAGTGAACAGGGTGGCTATATCATTTAATTTAGTAAGATGTGCCACAACAGTTTTAGATTCATAGCCATAAAAAGGATCAGATTCAACCAAAGTAATTATATCAGGATCAACAGAGAATTCATAATCCTTATTAGTAACACAGATAGGTAAAGTAGCAAAAGCAGGGTCAGGTTTCATTCTAGCATTAAGAGATCGCTGCTTCCATTTAGCTAATAATTTCTTAAGATCACTTCTATCATTGCAAGCTAAAATAGCTCTAGCAGATTCTTCATCCAAAACATAACCCTCAGGCACAACAGGCAATTCATATTTATTAGGGGGAGAGTCTTCATCATCACTATCTTCAATATTATCAGTTTCAGTAATTTCATTCTCTCTAGCCCTAGCAAGTTGTTCATCAAGAAATTCACCAAGTGGCACAATAGTATCAAGCATAGAAGTAGTCTCATCATAAGTATCATGCATAGAAAAAGTGGATCATCAATAACATGCGACATATCAGAATGAATAGCAGAAGCAGGTTTAGGTGTCGCAAGCTTACTCAATACAGAAGGTGAATCAAGTGCAGAGCTAGATGGCAGTTCCTTACGTCCCCTCGTAGTTGAGGGATAAATTTTTGCTTTAGCGTCTTTCAAGTTCTTCATAGTGACCAGCAGATAAATCCCAAGTGACTCAAAGAATAGAGCTATGCTCCCCGGCAACGGCGCCAGAAAATAGTCTTGATAACCCACAAGTATAGGGGATCGCAACAGTTTTCGAGGGTAGAGTATTCAACCCAAATTTATTGATTCGACACAAGGGGAGCCAAAGAATATTCTCAAGTATTAGCAGTTGAGTTGTCAATTCAACCACACCTGGATAACTTAGTATCTGCAGCAAAGTATTTAGTAGCAAAGTAGTATGGAAGTAACGGTAACGGTAGCAAAAGTAATATTTTTGGGTTTTGTAGTGATTGTAACAGCAGCAACGGAAAAGTAAATAAGCGGAGAACAATATGTGAAAAGCTCATAGGCATTGGATCGGTGATGGAGAATTATGCCGGATGCGGTTCATCATGTAACAGTCATAACATAGGGTGACACAGAACTAGCTCCAATTCATCAATGTAATGTAGGCATGTATTCCGAATATAGTCATACGTGCTTATGGAAAAGAACATGCATGACATCTTTTGTCCTACCCTCCCGTGGCAGCGGGGTCCTAATGAAAACTAAGGGATATTAAGGCCTCCTTTTAATAGAGTACCGGACCAAAGCATTAACACATAGTGAATACGTGAACTCCTCAAACTGCGGTCATCACCGGGAGTGGTCCCGATTATTGTCACTTCGGGGTTGCCGGATCATAACACATAGTAGGTGACTATAGACTTGCAAGATAGGATCAAGAACTCACATATATTCATGAAAACATAATAGGTTTAGATCTGAAATCATGGCACTCGGATCCTAGTGACAAGCATTAAGCATAGCAAAGTCATAGCAACATCAATCTCAGAACACAGTGGATACTAGGGATCAAACCCTAACAAAACTAGATTACATGATAGATCTCATCCAACCCATCACCGTCCAGCAAGCCTACGATGGAATTACTCACGCACGACGGTGAGCATCATGAAATTAGTGATGGAGGATGGTTGATGATGACGACGGCGACGAATCCCCCTCTCCGGAGCCCCGAACGGACTCCAGATCAGCCCTCCCGAGAGGTTTTAGGGCTTGGTGACGGCTCCGTATCGTAGAACGCGATGAATCCTTCTCTCTGGTTTTTTTTCTTCCCGAAAGTGAATATATGGAGTTGGAGTTGAGGTCGGTGGAGCGTCAGGGGGCCCATGAGGCAGGGGGCGCGCCCAGGGGGCAGGCGCGCCCCCCACCCTCGTGGACAGGGTGTGGGCCCCCTGATGTGGATTCTTCTTCCAGTATTTTTAATATTTTCCAAAAATACATTCCGTGGAGTTTCAGGTCATTCCGAGAACTTTTGTTTCTGCACATAAATAACACCATGGCAATTCTGCTGAAAACAGCGTCAGTCCGGGTTAGTTCCATTCAAATCATGCAAGTTAGAGTCCAAAACAAGGGCAAAAGTGTTTGGAAAGTAGATACGACAGAGACGTATCAGGGAACGTTGCATGAAAAACAAAAAAAAATTACGCACACGCAAGATCTATCCATGGAGATGCATAGCTACAAGAGGCGGAGAACATCTTCATATCCTTGAAGATGGCTAAGCGGAAGCGTTTATGAACGCGGTTGATGCAGTCATACACCTTCACGATCCGTCCCGATCAAGTACCGAACGTACGGCACCTCCGCGTTCAGCACACGTTCACGATGACGTCCTCGCCTTCTCGATCCAGCAAGAAAGACGAAGTAGTAGATGAGTTCCGACAGCACAACGGCGTGGTGACGGTGGTGGTGAAGAACAATCTCCACAGGGTTTTTCCAAGCACAATGGAAACTATGACGGAGGATAAACTAGAGGGGGCGGGGTTGCCAGCACATGGCTTGGTGAATCTTGATATGTTCCGGGTGCTAGCCCTGCCCCTCTATTTATATATTGAGCCCTGGGTTCGTTTCTTGGAGAAAGAGCCTCCTCAAAGTCGGTTTAGCCCGCAAGGCAGGAGTCCTACTCGGACTCCAGGACCAGACGCCAGGGTCCTTGGCGTCTGGCCCCTTGGCCTCCGCAAAACTGCCTTTTGCACCTTCCTAAAGCCCCGTGGGCTTTACCCCTTGGCCCAAATAAAGTGTTCTCGTACCCGAACATTTCGGGAAACATCTGAAACCCCTTTCGGTGAATTCCGGAACGCTTCCTGAGACTAAACATTATTATCCCATGTGTCAATATTTACCTCCGGACTATTCCGGAGCTCCTCGTCATGTCCGTGATCTAATCCAGGACTCCGAACAACATTCGGTCACCAACATACATAACTCATATAATACTATATCTTCAACGAACGTTAAGCGTGCGGACCCTACGGGTTTGAGAATGATGTAGACATGACCGAGACACTTCTCTAGTCAATAGGAAATAGGGGGACCTGGATGCTCATATTGGTTCCTACATATTCTACGAAGATCTTTATCGGTCGAACCTTTATGACAACATACGTAGTTCCTTTTGTCCGTCGGTATGTTACTTGCCCGAGATTTGATCGTCGGTATCTCTATACCTGGTTCAATCTCGTTACTGGCAAGTCTCTTTACTAGTTCCGTAATACATCATCCTATAACTAACTGCTTAGTCACTTTGCTTGCAAGCTTCTTGTGATGTTGTATTACCGAGAGGGCCCAGAGATACCTCTCTGTCATACGGAGTGACAAATCCCAGTCTTGATCCATGCCAACTCAACAGACACCTTTGGAGATACCTGTAGAGCACCTTTATGATCACCCAGTTACATTGTGACGATTGATGGCACACATGGCATTTCTCCGGAGTCCGGGAGTTGCATGATCTCATGGTCAAAGAAACATGTATTTGACATTAAGAAAGCAGTAGCAATAAACTGAACGATCATATGCTATGCTAACGGTTGGGTCTTGTCCATCACATCATTCTCCTAATGATGTGATCCCGTTATCAAATGACAACTCATGTCTATGGTTAGGAAACCTTAACCATCTTTTGATCAACGAGCTAGTCTAGTAGAGGCTCACTAGGGACACAGTATTTGTTTATGTATCCACACATGTATTTAAGTTTCCGGTCAATACAATTCTAGCATGAATAATAAACCTTTATCATGAATAAGGAAACATAATAATAACAACTTTATTATCGCAACCTTCAAAAAAACAATTTTATTATCACCTCTAGGGCATATTTCCATCAATGTCAATGCAGGGTTTCAAACGATACCCCATCGAGATTGTAACACACCAAAAGCACGCTCCACATCCTTCCTAGCACTCTCCTGCATTTGGGCAAATCTCTGTCTCTTCTCGCCTTGCGGATTGGGTATATGGTCTTCAAAAGAGTTGACCATTGAGGGTAGATACCATCAGCTAGGTAATATCCCTTGTTGTAATGGTGGCCATCGATCTCAAAGTTGACCTTTGGGGAGTGGCCTTCTGCAAGCTTTGCAAACACTCGGGAACGCTGAAGCACGTTGATATCATTTTGAGAACCAACCATGCCGAAGAAAGAATGCTATATCCACAGATCTTGTGAAGTCACCGCTTCTAGTATGACAGTGGCACCTTTCACATGCCCCTTGTATTGCCCCTACCAAGCAAATGGACAATTCTTCCACTTCTAGTACATACAATCTATACTACCAAGCATGCCCGGAAAGCCCCTCTCGGCATTGATCGCCAATAACCTCTTTGTATCAGCAATAGTTGGCTCTCTCAGGTGCTTAGAGCCGAACACTACCACCACGGCGTTGCAAAAACTATACATTGAGAGGAGACATGTGGACTCACTCATACGCATGTACTCATCCACAAGATCACCAGGAATTCCATACGCAACATGCGAATAGCCGCAATGCATTTCTGGTAAGAAGAGAAGTCAAGCTTGCCAAGGGCATCCTCTTTGCACTCAAAATATGGGTCATATCCTACCACTCCCTCCCGAATATGATTGAACACATGCCTGCTCATTCGGAAGCGGCGACGAAATTGATGTGGTTTGAAGAGTGCGGTATTCTCAAAGCAATCGGCATAGAGTAGGGTGTGGCCTCTCTCCCTATTGCGGTTCAAGGCCAGAGCATATGCCCCGGGATTGATCCCCTGAACCGAGGCCGCTGCCTACTAATGTGGTCATGGGCGACCAATGCAGCCACCACAAGCTCTCCGTCATCCGAGGAAGAATCATCCAATGAACAAATGAAGTTGTGAAAGAAATACTCATCCCCGCTATCCATGGTACCTTGTGAGCAAAGCGTGGAACACACTGCAGTCGTATTGGAGACGCGACCGGAAAGAGCACGTCAAGCTCCCCTCGCAGGTAGCAAAGCAAGGTTGGTGTTGGCGGTTGGGCGCCCTGCGGCTATGCAACACCTGAAGGAAGTTGTTGGTGTCGTTCGGCACCAGCGGCGACCGTAGCTTCTCTCCCATCGGCAACAAAGAACCACGAACGCCGGCAAAAATCTCCTTCAAAACGCGGGGGTGGATCGGCTATGGCATGACGTGGTCGTGGTTCGGACGGCCTTGCAGGAAGGCGACGTGGCCGGGAAAATGGGGTTACAGACGGGGTAGCGGCGGCGATGACGGAGGGTGGGGCGTATTGGGGAACGCAATATTTAAAAAAAATTCCTACGATCATGCAAGATCTATCTAGGAAATGCATAGCAACGAGAGGGGAGAGTGTGTCTACGTACCCTCGTAGACCGAAAGCGGAAGCGTTTATCAACGCGGTTGATGTAGTCGTACACCTTCACGATCCGTTCCGATCATGTACCGAACGTACGGCACCTCCGCGTTCAGCACACGTTGAGCTCGATGACGTCCTCGTCTTCTTGATCCAGCAAGAGGGTCGAAGTAGTAGATGAGTTCCGGCAGCACGACATCGTGGTGACGGTGTTGGTGAAGAACAATCTCTGCAGGGCTTCACCTAAGCACTACGAAAACTATGACGGAGGATAAACTAGAGGGGACGGGGTTTCCTGCGCATGGCTTGGTGTTTCTTGATCTGTCTTGGGTGCTAGCCCTGCCCCTCTATTTATATGTTGAGCCTTGGGGTCGAAACTTGGAGTAAAAGCCTCCATAAAGTCGGTTTCACCCGAAAGGCAAGATTCCATCTCAGACTCCAGGGCCAAATGCCAGGGTTCCCGGCGTCTGGACCAAGACGCCAGGGACCCTGGCGTCTGGCCCCTGGACTCCGCAAAACTTCCTTTTGCGCTTTCCAAAAACCTTGTGGGCTTTCCCCTTTGGCCCAAATAAAGTGTTCTCGTACCCAAACATTTCAGGAAACATCCGGAACCCCTTCCGGTGAATTCCGAAACCCTTCCGGAGACCAAACACTATTATCCCATATATCAATCTTTATCTCCGAACCATTCCGGAGTTCCTCGTCATGTCCGTGATCTCATTCGGGACTCCGAACAACATTCGATCACCAACATACATAACTCATATAATACTATATCATCAACGAACGTTTAAGCGTGCGGACCCTACGGGTTCGAGAACTATGTAGACATGACCGAGACACCTCTCTGGTCAATAACCAATAGCGGAACTAGGATGCCCATATTGGCTCCTACATATTCTACGAAGATCTTTATTGGTCGAACCGCATAACAACATACGTTGTTCCCTTTGTCATCGGTATGTTACTTGCCCGAGATTCGATCATCGGTATCCTCATACCCAGTTCAATCTCGTTACCGGAAAGTCTCTTTACTCGTTCTGTAATGCATCATCCCGCAACTAACTCATTAGTCACATTGCTTGCAAGGCTTTATATTGATGATCATTACCGAGAGGGCCCAGAGATACCTCTCCGATACACAGAGTGACAAATCCTAATCTCGATCTATGCCAACTCAACAAACACCATTGGAGACACCTGTAGAGCATCTTTATAATCATCCAGTTACGTTGTGACGTTTGATAGCACACTAAGTGTTCCTCCGGTATTCGGGAGTTGCATAATCTCATAGTTATAGGAACATGTACAAGTCATGAAGAAAGCAATAGCAATAAACTAAACGATCATAGTGCTAAGCTAACGGATGGGTCTTGTCCATCACATCATTCTCTAATGATGTGATCCCGTTCATCAAGACAACACATGTCCATGGCTAGGAAACTTAACCATCTTTGATTAACGAGCTAGTCAAGTAGAGGCACACTAGGGACACTCTGTATTCACACATGTACTAAGTTTCCGGTTAATACAATTCTAGCATGAATAATAAACATTTATCATGATATAAGGAAATTATGAATAACAACTTTATTATTGCCTTTAGGGCATATTTCCTTCAGTCTCCCACTTGCACTAGAGTCAATAATCCATATTACATAGTAATAATTCTAACACCCATGGAGTCCTGGTGCTGATCATATTTTGCTTGTGAGAGAGGCTTAGTCAACGGGTCTGCAACATTCAGATCCATATGTATTTTGCAAATCTCTATGTCTCCCTCCTTGACTTGATCGCGGATGGAATTGAAGCGTCTCTTGATGTGTTTGGTCCTCTTGTGAAATATGGATTCCTTCGCCAAGGCAATTGCTCCAGTATTGTCACAAAAGATTTTCATTGGACCCGATGCACTAGGTATGACACCTAGATCGGATATGAACTCCTTCATCCAGACTCCTTCATTTGCTACTTCTGAAGCAGCTATGTACTCCGCTTCACACGTAGATCCCTCCGCGACGCTTTGCTTGGAACTGCACCAACTGACAGCTCCACCATTCAATATAAATACGTATCCGGTTTGTGACTTAGAGTCATCCGGATCAGCGCCAAAGCTTGCATCGACGTAACCATTTACGACGAGCTCTTTGTCACCTCCATAAACGAGAAACATATCCTTAGTCCTTTTCAGGTATTTCAGGATGTTCTTGACCACTGTCCAGTGATCCACTCTTGGATTACTTTGGTACCTCCCTGCTAAACTAATAGCAAGGCACACATCAGGACTGGTACACAGCATTGCATACATGATAGAACCTATGGCTGAAGCATAGGGAATGACTTTCATTTTCTCTCTATCTTCTGAAGTGGTCGGGCATTGAGTCTGACTCAACTTCACACCTTGTAACACAGGCAAGAACCCTTTCTTTGACTGATCCACTTTGAACTTCTTCAAAACTTTATCAAGGTATGTGCTTTGTGAAAGCCCAATTAAGCGTCTTGATCTATCTCTATAGATCTTGATGCCCAATATATAAGCAGCTTCACCGAGGTCTTTCATTGAAAAATTCAAGTATCCTTTTATGCTATCCAGAAATTCTGTATCATTTCCGATCAACAATATGTCATCCACATATAATATCAGAAAAGCTACAGAGCTCCCACTCACTTTCTTGTAAATACAGGCTTCTCCAAAAGTCTGTGTAAAACCATATACTTTGATCACACTATCAAAGCGTATATTCCAACTCCGAGAGGCTTGCACCAGTCCATAAATGGATCGTTGGAGCTTGCACACTTTGTTAGCACATTTTGGATCAACAAAACCTTCTGGTTGCATCATATACAACTCTTCTTTAAGATATCCATTAAGGAATGCAGTTTTGACGTCCATTTGCCAAATTTCATAATCATAAAATGCGGCAATTGCTAACATGATTCGGACAGACTTAAGAATCGCTACGGGTGAGAAGGTCTCATCGTAGTCAACTCCTTGAACTTGTCGAAAACCTTTCGCAACAAGTCAGGCTTTGTAGACAGTAACAATACCATCAACGTCAGTCTTCTTCTTGAAGATCCGTTTATTCTCTATGGCTTGCCGATCATCGGGCAAGTCAACCAAAGTCCATACTTTGTTCTCATACATGGACCCCATCTCAGATTTCATGGCCTCAAGCCAGTTCGCGGAATCTGGGCTCATCATCGCTTCCTTATAGTTCGTAGGTACGTAATGGTCAAGTAACATGACCTTCAGAATAGGATTACTGTACCACTCTGGTGCGGATCTTACTCTGGTTGACCTACGAGGTTCGGTAGTAACTTGATCTGAAGTTTCATGATCATCATCATTAGCTTCCTCACTAATTTGTGTAGGAATCACTGGAACTGATTTCTGTGATGAACTACTTTCCAATAAGGGAGCGGGTAAAATTACCTCATCAAGTTCTACTTTCCTCACACTCACTTCTTTCGAGAGAAACTCCTTCTCTAGAAAGGATCCATTCTTAGCAACGAATCTCTTGCCTTCGGATCTGTGATAGAAGGTGTACCCAACAGTCTCCTTTGGGTATCCTATGAAGACACATTTCTCCGATTTGGGTTCGAGCTTATCAGGTTGAAGCTTTTTCACATAAGCATCGCAGCCCCAAACTTTAAGAAACGACAACTTGGGTTTCTTGCCAAACCACAGTTCATATGATGTCGTCTCAACGGATTTAGATGGTGCCCTATTTAATGTGAATGCAGCCGTCTCTAAAGCATAACCCCAAAACGATAGCGGTAAATCAGTAAGAGACATCATAGATCGCACCATATCTAATAAAGTGCGGTTACGGCGTTCGGACACACCATTACGTTGGGTGTTCCGGGTGGCGTGAGTTGCGAAACTATTCCGCATTGTTTTAAATGAAGACCAAACTCGTAACTCAAATATTCACCTCCACGATCAGATCGTAGAAGCTTTATTTTCTTGTTACGATGATTTTCCACTTCACTCTGAAATTCTTTGAACTTTTCAAATGTTTCAGACTTATGTTTCATCAAGTAGATATACCCATATCTGCTCAAATCATCTGTGAAGGTCAGAAAATAACGATACCTGCCGCGAGCCTCAACACTCATCGGACCGCATACATCAGTATGTATTATTTCCAACAAGTCTGTTGCTCGCTCCATTGTTCCGGAGAACGGAGTCTTAGTCATCTTGCCCATGAGGCATGGTTCGCAAGCATCAAGTGATTCCAAAAGTCCATCAGCATGGGGTTTCTTCATGCGCTTTACACCAATATGACCTAAACCGCAGTGCCACAAATAAGTTGCACTATCATTATTAACCGTGCATCTTTTGGCTTCAATGTTATGAATATGTGTATCACTACTATCGAGATTCAACAAAAATAGACCACTCATCAGGGGTGCATGACAATAAAAGATATTACTCATATAAATAGAATAACCATTATTCTCTGATTTAAATGAATAACCGTCTCGCATCAAACAAGATCCAAATATAATGTTCATGCTTAACATTGGCACCAAATAACAATTATTCAGGTCTAAAACTAATCCTGATGGTAGTTGTAGAGGTAGCGTGCCGATGGCGATCACATCAACTTTGGAACCATTTCCCACGCACATCGTCACCTCGTCCTTAGCCAATCTTCGTTTAATCCGTAGCCCATATTTCGAGTTGCAAATATGAGCAACATAACCAGTATCAAATACCCAGGCGCTACTACGAGCATTAGTAAGGTACACATGATTAACATGTATAACAAATATACCTTTCACTTTGCCATCCTTCTTATCCGCCAAATACTTGGTGCGGTTCCGCTTCCAGTGACCAGTCCCTTTGCAGTAGAAGCACTCAGTCTCAGGCTTAGGTCCAGACTTGGGTTTCTTCACTTGACAGCAACTTGCTTGCTGTTCTTCTCGAAGTTCCTCATCTTCCCTTTGCCCTTTTTCTTGAAACTAGTGGTCTTGTTAACCATCAACACTTGATGCTCCTTCTTGATTTCTACCTGCGCAGCCTTTAGTATCGCGAAGAGCTCGGGAATTGTTTATCCATCCCTTGCATATTATAGTTCATCATGAAGCTTTTGTAGCTTGGTGGCAGTGATTGAAGAACTCTATCAATGACACTATCATCAGGAAGATTAACTCCCAGTTGAGTCAAGTGGTTGTGGTACCCAGACATTCTGAGTATATGTTCACTGACAGAACTATTCCCCTCCATCTTGCAGCTGTAGAACTTATTGGAGACTTCATATCTCTCAATCCGGGCATTTGCTTGAAATATTAACTTCAACTCCTGGAACATTTCATATGCTCAATGACGTTCAAAACGTCGTTGAAGTCCCGATTCTAAGCCGTAAACAATGGCACACTGAACTATCGAGTAGTCATCAGCTTTGCTCTGCCAGACGTTCATAACGTCCGGTGTTGCTCCTGCAGCGGGTCTTGCACCTAGCGGTGCTTCCAGGACGTAATTCTTCTGTGCAGCAGTGAGGATAATCCTCAAGTTACGGACCCAGTCCGTGTAGTTGCTACCATTATCTTTCAACTTAGCTTTCTCTAGGAACGCATTAAAATTCAAAGGAACAGTAGCACGGGCCATTGATCTACAACAACATAGACATGCAAAATACTATCAGGTACCAAGTTCATGATAAATTAAATTTTAGTTAATCATATTACTTAAGAACTCCCACTTAGATAGACATCCCTCTAGTCATCTAAATGATCACGTGATCCAAATCAACTAAACCATGTCCGATCATCACGTGAGATGGAGTAGCTTTCAATGGTGAACATCACTATGTTGATCATATCTACTATATGATTCATGCTCGACCTTTCGGTCTCAGTGTTCCGAGGCCATATCTGCATATGCTAGGCTCATCAAGTTTAACCCGAGTATTCTGCGTGTGCAAAACTGGCTTGCACCCGTTGTATGTGAACGTAGAGCTTATCACACCCGATCATCACGTGGTGTCTCGGCATGACGAACTGTAGCAACGGTGCATACTCAGGGAGAACACTTGTACCTTAAAATTTAGTGAGAGATCATCTTATAATGCTACCGCCGTACTAAGCAAAATAAGATGCATAAATGATAAACATCACATGCAATCAAAATAAGTGATATGATAAGGCCATCATCATCTGGTGCCTTTGATCTCCATCTCGAAAGCACCGTCATGATCACCATCGTCACCGGCTTGACACCTTGATCTCCATCGTAGCATTGTTGTCGTCTCGCCAACTATGGCTTCTACAACTATCGCTACCGCTTAGTGATAAAGTAAAGCAATTACATGGCGATTGCATTTCATACAATAAAGCGACAACCATAAGGCTCCTGCCAGTTGCCGATAACTTTTACAAAACATGATCATCTCATACAACAATTTATATATCATCACGTCTTGACCATATCACATCACAGCAAGCCCTGCAAAAACAAGTTAGACGTCCTCTACTTTGTTGTTGCAAGTTTTACGTGGCTGCTACAGTCTTCTAGCAAGAACCGTTCTTACCTACGCATCAAAATCACAACGATTTTTCGTCAAGTGTGTTGTTTTAACCTTCAACAAGGACCGGGCATAGTCAAACTCGATTCAACTAAAGTTGGAGAAACAGACACCCACTAGCCACCTGTGTGTGAAGCACGTCAGTAGAACCAGTCTCATGAATGCGGTCATGTAGTGTCGGTGTGGGCCGCTTCATCCAACAATATCGCCGAATCAAAGTAAGACGTTGCTGGTAAGCAGTATGACTATTATCGCCCACAACTCATTGTGTTCTACTCGTGCATATAACATCTACGCATAGACCTGGCTCGGATGCTACTGTTGGGGAACGTAGTATTTCAAAAAAATTCCTACGATCACGCAAGATCTATCTACGACATGCATAGCAACGAGAGGGGAGAGTGTGTCTACGTACCCTCATAGACCGAAAGCGGAAGCGTTTATCAACGCGGTTGATGTAGTCGTACACCTTCACGATCCGTCCCGATCAAGTACCGAACGTACGGCACCTCCGCGTTCAGCACACGCTCAGCTCGATGACGTCCTCGCCTTCTTGATCCAGCAAGAGGGGCGAAGTAGTAGATGAGTTCCGGCAGCACAACGGCGCGGTGACGGTGTTGGTGAAGAACAATCTCTGCAGGGCTTCGCCTAAGCACTACGAAAACTATGACGGAGGATAAACTAGAGGGGACGGGGTTGCCGGCACACGGCTTGGTGTTTCTTGATCTTTCTTGGGTGCTAGCCCTGCCCCTCTATTTATATGTTGAGCCTTGGGGTCGAAACTTGGAGTAAAAGCCTCCACAAAGTCGGTTTCACCCGAAAGGCAAGAGTCCTTCTCGGACTCCAGGGCCAGATGCCAGGGTTCCCGGCGTCTGGACCCAGACGGCAGGGACCCTGGTGTCTGGCCCCTGGACGCCGCAAAACTACCTTTTGCGCTTTCTAAAAACCTTGTGGGCTTTCCCCTTTGTCCCAAATAAAGTGTTCTCGTACCCAAACATTTCAGGAAACATCCGGAACCCTTCCAGAGACCAAACACTATTATCCCATATATCAATCTTTATCTCTGAACCATTCCGGAGTTCCTCGTCATGTTCGTGATCTCATCCAGTACTCCGAACAACATTCGGTCACCAACATACATAACTCATATAATACTATATCGTCAACGAACGTTTAAGCGTGCGGACCCTACGGGTTCGAGAACTATGTAGACATGACCGAGACACCTCTCTGGTCAATAACCAATAGCGGAACCAGGATGCCCATATTGGCTCCTACATATTCTACGAAGATCATTATCGGTCGAACCGCATAACAACATACGTTGTTCCCTTTGTCATCGGTATGTTACTTGCCCGAGATTCGATCGTCGGTATCCTCATACCTAGTTCAATCTCGTTACCGGCAAGTCTCTTTACTCGTTCCGTAATGCATCATCCCGCAACTAACTCATTAGTCACATTGCTTGCAAGGCTTTATATTGATGATCATTACCGAGAGGGCCCAGAGATACCTCTCCGATACACGGAGTGACAAATCCTAATCTCGATCTATGCCAACTCAACAAACACCATTGGAGACACTTGTAGAGCATCTTTATAATCACCCAATTACGTTGTGACGTTTGATAGCACACTAAGTGTTCCTCTGGTATTCGGGAGTTGCATAATCTCATAGTTATAGGAACATGTACAAGTCATGAAGAAAGCAACAGCAATAAACTAAACGATCATAGTGCTAAGCTAACGGATGGGTCTTGTCCATCACATCATTCTCTAATGATGTAATCCCGTTCATCAAATGACAACACATGTCCATGGCTAGGAGACTTAACCATCTTTGATTAACGAGCTAGTCAAGTAGAGGCACACTAGGGACACTCTGTTTGTCTATGTATTCACACATGTATTAAATTTTCGGTTAATACAATTCTCGCATGAATAATAAACATTTATCATGATATAAGGAAATATAAATAACAACTTTATTATTGCGTCTAGGGCATATTTTCTTCAGGAAGGAGGGCGGAGGGAGGGCAGGGGAAGAGGAAAATGGTTTGTCTCCCTGACGGGAGGGCCGGGGGGACAAGGACGCGCGTCCCGCCCGTCCGTGCGTGTCCGTCTGGATACAAACGCGGCCCAAAATTGTGGCGGGAATGGATCAAAAGCGGACGAAAAACAAACAATTTTTTTTAAAAGATTCAACTGTTTGCACTTATATGTTGGGCCGCGTTTTCTGTCTGTTTACCCATAAATGGACGCGGCCAGGGTTGGAGTTGCCCTTACCGCGCCATGGTGCTTCAGAAAAGGTGAACTATAGTTCATCAACTTACCAAACATGCCTTGGTCCTGGTGGTTATATGCATAGTACTGCCAACTCTGCACCTCACCGTCTTGTCAATATCTTTGCACTGCTGTGCGCCTGTGCCCCCCAAAAAATGTCTTTGCAAATTGCAAAGCTCCACGGTTTAGCCGAGGAGGACGGGTCCCTGCTCCTGTCACTGCCTGTGCATAATGTCGAAGCATTTCTGCTCGTGCTGCCATTAGTTCCAGCAGGATTAGGATGGATCCAGTTGCTGCTGCTGCCGTTGTGGTATGCAAATGCAATGGGTGCACGCAACAGCTTTGTACTGGCTGGCCCTCTCTGACATTAAGCGCTGCTGGCCAAGCAGCAGCTGGTTGGATCTCACTCCATCCGTTCAGAAATATAATACTGTATGTTTTACTGCCTCCGATCCAAATTAATTGACGCTCACTAATTTGGATAGGAGGGAGCAACTTTTTTCTGATTTAAATGTACATAGACACGTTTTAGTGTGCTTGTATTCCCATTTCGGTCCGTATATAATCAACATTGAAATATCTAGAACATATTATATTTGTGAGACTACTTTCTTTTTTGCGGGGGGTTACGTAAGTACGTTGCGTGCACGTGCATCGGCCGGTTCGTTTGATGCATGGGTGATCCAGCATGAACTATGGACCAGCGGCGGTACGAGTGAATAGCCCAGCGACCGCACCAACACGTCCTGCTAGTAGGCGCAGTTTGGAACAGTGGCATCTCAGGAGCAATTGAATTCCTGCTGCCACGCCATGAAAAAAGGCAGCAGCTCCACTGATTTGACACTGCAACGACAGCATTTGTTGTCATCTGGAGGAATCTTTGGAAAGTGGCGACTTCTCATTCGAGAGGGCTACCATACCGTCTATGATGAGAAAACGAAAACGAAAGGTCCGGCAAAATTCCAACGGGTTTTTGGAGGCCACTGCTCTTTCCTTGCTTATGGTGTTGCATCATTTTTCTAAACATAGATCGTATATGATTTGATACAAAAAACCAACAACTCAGGTAGTGTGTCGCTGGCTCGCTGCCTCCCGCTCCGGAGAGCAAGAACCCTTGAAGCTGAGACAGAAGCAAGCCCCTTGAGGCAACACAACATGGATGAACCATTCTGTTGGATCACACTTTGTGTCTCAACTTTGTACTGATTTTAGATGTGTTCATGCACATATCGCACGACACGACACAACACAGAGAAAATGCTGTTTGCATGGCCCCGTCAAATAAACTCGCGCCTAGTACGTACAGCCACAACGCGTCGTCACCATCAACAAACCTTCGTCGTCCTCTACCGCGAAGGCAATCAATCCGGCCATGTTCCCTCCCTCACGCCTCATTGAATTCAAGCTTTTAAAACCGGGGCGTAGCCAACACTCGGTGGTCCAAAAGGCCAACCACGTAACACAGTTATCACAAGGACGAACGAACCGTTGGCGGTTGCACTCGGCTCAAGTGCGTAAAACGTTCCATGCAGGCCAGATCACGCGGAACGAACGCAGAACAGCAATATAGGGCGACCGCGGCTCGATTTTCAGAAGCGGGGACTCGCGGAATGGTGAATAGCGACGATGTTCACACAGGTTTGTTCTTAGGTGGTTTACATAAAAGCACAACGACGAACCTTACTTGCGACGGTGAAAGTCTCCGGTCGACCAACATCTAGATCAGCTGCTGGGGCAATGGCAATGCAGAAAGGCCATCTACTGCCGATTTGCTGGCCTTTCTATGCGCATAACACAGCTTCAGTTCAGCAAGCATCATAACTGGTGAAGCCATTCTCTCATGGGTACTAATTATCCCAGGCTCCTGTACAAAAAATGTCGTGCGTCCCTTCAGCCGTCACATCTGCAATGCCTGCCAAGGCTTACAGATTGTCAGTGAAAAACTGAACTTGGACACACACATGGGATTGATGGATTGCAAAGAAACAGATGATGATAATAATAATAACTGAACGTCAAGACGGGACAAACATGGGTAGTAGCTATCCAGCTATCAGTAAATCGTCATCACTAGTGCTAATTTCATTATCAACTGTAAACTTAGATGCGGGGCAACGGATAGGCAGTAGAGGTTACCAGGGAAGCCTGGATCCACCTACCCCCCACCCAATCGCAGTGACGCCTCAGCTGTTCGAGCTCAAACTCATCCTGCTCCTTGTACGCCTTGAAGTAAACCTTGTACTTCTGGTTGCTGAGGACCTCGGATATCACGCCGACCCACCACCCATCGTTGGTGTAGGCGTCGATCTCGTCAAGGACCTTGAAACCATTGGTGACAGGAATAGCCGGAGGAGAGGGCCTGATGTGCTCCTCCCCTATGGTTTCTTTCAGAGGCGTGGTCTCGTCATCGTCCTTCAGCGCATCGTACTCCACAAGGAACTTGTGTCCCACGGATTTGACGACCGTCCCCTGGAACCATGCTCCGTGGAAACCTTCCTCGTCGCTGCTCACTTCAACCCTGTCGCCTCCTGTGAATTTTGTTCCTGACAGATTCTGAAAGACGGCACGACATTTGTTAGAAACATTGGCAGTTTAAATTAATTTAAACATAAAGAACAGAGGTGCATCTCATCTTACAATTTCAGAATTCAACAGAAAACACAGATTTTCTAATTCCGCCAAACTTGAGAGGACCTGCCCGCGGATTCTTTTGATTAATTTGGTTTACTGGATGAGAGCATTGATAATACCGGAATAGAGAACTATAGGGTCCAGCTGTTCCTTGAATTTTCCTCTCATCAAGTTATAAGCTCAAATAGTTTGATTGTGCGAGTAATTGTCTAACTGATGTAATTGCCATGGATGTGGCTCATAACATATTTGATTTTTTTGGTCATTGGTACTACATCCACTGATAAGACATTAGGCAACAAACACAGACAGTATAAGGTGCTACATTTGGTCATCCTTAGTTCCAAGTACAGACAATACGATGCCTCTTTAGCAGTGTCAAGTAATGGAGCTGATTCTTCCTCAAATACAGAAAAAAAAGGTTCCATTCTCTCTGATTTAGTTTTTAATATATTCCCATCGGTGTCCGCAAGAGGGTGGTGAAGTGGTAGGTACTTGAGCTAAAAGAGGCCAGAGATGTATGTTTTATCCCTTTGATCCAGAAAAACAATAAAAAGAGGAAGCAACAGGGTGAACTGCATATTGCTTCACTGGAACAGATACCACAGCAGCAGGATTAATAACTAATAATTTAGCCAGGTTAACAATTCTGAGAAGAAAATATATCTAATATCTCGAGTTGTTAACAGTGTCACAGTTCCTGCACACAAATTTCATAGTTAAAGCCTTAAAGGGAACTGCGCAATTGACCATGCTATAGGTAAAAAATGCCAGCACAGGGGCATCACGAATCATATAGAAGTAAGGATTAGGAGCTGTGCTGTTGGACCACGGGAATTTTCTCTAGATACTAGTAATGAATGTATGCCATAGTTGCCATGCACGTAAAGGAAAAAGAATCCAAGAGATATGATCTCATGCTAAAAGTCCTACGGAATTAGGGGCATAGGAAAGCGATCCAAGAGATATGGTTGCCTATCCAACACTCCCTGTAGAAAAAATCCTATGGATTGAAATCATCCAATCCAAAGAGGCAAATAGGCTTGATTCATACGTAAAAGTAGGTTTCACTACAAGGAAAAGAATCCTCACCTTTTCACACCATAACAATTGATTATAGCACTAAGAACATAAACACATAAAAGCAGTGCAGGAAGCATACACATAAAGTGCAAACATTTCAAAGAAATACAACTCGAAAGATTCTGTATACACCTGTGCAACCTGCTTCCATTGGTTATCAGTCCAGTCATATCGAAGCCTCAGTGTGTTCTGGTGTAACTGAACCTTCTTTCCTGAAGTTGCTGACTTAAATGTATACGTTAACTTGGGATGGATCTCAGTGATCTTCCCTGGCCACCAGCCATCATCTTGGAAGCCTTCAACATCATCATTGACGCAGAAACTAATAACTGATGCACGTGGCGGGCAAGGTCTGATATGCTTGATATCGATAATCTCATTGCACAGTTCACTGCCCTTCCAGAAAGGGTACTCCACCAAGAGGTTATTTTTCCAGATAGTCTTTGCAACAATTGCAGGGAACCAAGCGACAACAGAATCAGCTTCCAACCTGGCAACTTCTATTTGTGTTCCTTTAGCATACAGCGTTCTCTTGGATGTCTCCTGGTAGACAAAGAGTAGTTATTCAGCAACCAATAATTGAAACAAGGTGATAAAAATACGCAAGTAAAGAAAACATTGAAAATTAAGCAACACTAATATAAAACTACCATGACCAACACAATTGAGGGCATAATATAGAAGTTGATACCTATAACTCTAGAGCAATCAGAAAAGGAATCCAAATCATCCCATATGTTCTATCCTAGCCGATGATTACATGCACTTAAGACGCACCTAGAAGTAAAAGATAAAATACCAACATATGTATTAATATATAGGAGAAAACAGAAATCCCTCTAAAATAACAAATTTCAGCATAAAGCATTCGGAAGATCGTCAACAATTCAGTAATGTAGTTCCATAACAATCTTGTCATGTCAACTTGCACTGAGGCTCAGGAACTGTAATAAAAGAAACATGCCAGGAGAAGTAACAGCAGCATTCTCGACCATCAACACATTGCAGATGTACACCAAGTCACCAACTAGGCTCATTTTGTTTCAGTATGATTCATATTTAGTTATTTACTATAACAAAAACATGTCAGGAGAAGTAACAGCAGCAATATCGACCAGCAACTCATTGCAGATGTACACCAACTAGGTCACTTTGTTTCGGTATGAATCTATAACAAATCCAACTAGCTTGGTCTGACAAGTGACAACTATAAACCACCATTTGTTAACTAACAGACCACAAGCCGTCCAGCGGCCCAGAGGAATTTATTCAATAAATCTGATGAACTGAAATCTTCCAGACAGTGGGACACAAGAACACACCTAGAAAGCTGGGTTCCATTGAATACTACATTCAATAACCACCCATCAATACTATACTTAACAGAAGTGCAGCAGCAAATACACTAACCTCCAATCTCGAATGTTAATGCATAAACTTTAACGCATTGCAAATTTGCAAGATCATCTTGTAAACCATAAGTCATAACCCTAACCAGACTACCGAGGGAACAGAACTGGATTCCCCCAAAAAACCCTAGCCACGAGATCACATGGAGACAAATGATCCTGCACTAAACAACAACGCCCAGGCAACAGCAATCCGATGAACATTGCAAGATGTTCTTCTACTAACCCTAACTATGGAACAAAGGGGGCTCCCCAGTTTGAATGGGGATGCAACGGCACAAAAAGACGACTCTTTTGCAAGATGTGCTGGAACTCGTACCATGTCCTCGGGGGAGCGCCACTCGCCGGCGACCCACTCGAGGTGGGGCCGGACATCGGCCAAGTCGAACTCCGCCTCCTCCCTCGTCGCCGGGAAGCGAACCGCGACCTTCCCGTCCGCCCGGCCCCCGCCGACGAGGGCGACGCCGAGCCACCACGCGCCGTCTCGGAGCGCGTCCACGGCCGCGTGCTCCGCGTGGGGCGCCGGCGACGGTGGCGGCGGGCGCGGGCGGACCTGCGACGCGGGCACGGTCTCCGGGAGAGCGCGGCCGGAGGCCCCCGAGACGGCGAGGGCGTCGTACTCGACCGCGTAGCTGCGGAGGCCGGGGTCGAAGCGCGCGACGACGGCGGGGAGGTGGGCCCCGCGGTAGGCTCCCTCGTCCGGGAGCACCTCCACCGCCTTGCCGACGGGGAAGACCTCCGTGGGCTCCGCCGGATCCGAAGCCCGCGACGGCGCCGGTGCCGGCTGGCGGCGGAGTCGCGGCGACCGCATTGGGGTTTCGGTGGTGGCGGAGTCGCTGGGTGGAAAGTGTGGACTGGGCAGTGGGGAGAGCAGAGCACAGTAGGCGGCGGGCAGAACAGAACGAGGAAATGGTGTGGGTGGGTATTGATTGATTGATTATTGAAGCTCCTGAGCTGAAGAGAAGAGAGTTGGCGTCCGTCCGATCGTGATGGACGGTCAAGATGGGGAGCATATATTTCCGGTTCTTCGACCATTTTCCCCTCGTTTTTGTTGTAAGAATAATTGAGAATTTGACTCAAGTTTATATGCACTTTGATCATCCGCCACCTCCTCATAGAATGGGCCCACACAAAATGTTCAAAAAACCTATAAACTTGACTTAGCTCGCACCCAGCTCGAACACGGGGGTGGGTTGACCGAACTCCAACACCAAAAAGCAAAAAGATGGATATCGCCGCTATTCCGAGTGTTAGGAAAGTCGTAATATAAATCATACTATAAGGGGTATATACCCTAAAACCTCATCCCAAGTTCCCCAAGAGTGACACCCAAAAAGCTTACGGAAAACATCTTACCCTAAAAAAAATTCAGAGTGGCCTTGACACCTGTCCGAAGGTTTTGGACCGAACTTTCCGGATGCCCAAAATTCGGCTTAGTCTCCGGCTGAAATTAGTAGCTTCGGTTTCAGCCGAATACTTTGTCTGAAGGTTGGCCCAAGTACCTTGTGGACTTTGGGAGCACCCGAAATCTGACCTGGCTTTGGTTTCAGCTATAGCCTAAGATTTCGTACCAAATCTCTAAGTTGTAGGAAAATACCCTAACATGCAGATTTTGAGTAGGCTATAGCTCGTCGTTTCTTTCCCAAGGGGTATCTTCTTTCCCAATCGAGTTGAGCTTGTTTCTCTTACTTACTCCATTATTCCAAAGCTTTAAAAGCTCCTCATCCTTTGCTCAAATCCATCCAAGCCTTTCAGTGAAAAGATAGAGTATCTCCCAATCTACACTTCAACCGAAGAAAATTAGCCCCCAAACCCCTTTAGTTCATCGTTGATTTATTACTCTTTGAGTTGCGGGGACCCTTAGACGATTAGAGTCCATTCGAAAGCTTTCAAAAGTGCGGTGTTCTCTAGTAAAGTTTGTGAAGGTTTGGTGATCGCCACAAGACCATCCACTAGTGAAATTGACATCCTTCCTTTGATGGGAGGCTCGAGGAGAATAGGGGGGAGCCACGGTAGTGTTTGAGAGACTTTGGCTCTCGCGCCTATACAACAGAGGTTAACACTTACTCAAGAGTCTGCACTTCGGGGATACATCCTTGTCTCCAACTTATGGTTATTTCGCTCCGCTCATTTTACTTTATACTTGTGTTTGTGCTTGCTAGTTAGTTTCTTGCTCTTACTTATCTTGTGTGTGTAGCTTGCTTTGTCATATAGATTGTTCTCACCTAGTTACATATTTAGAGAAGCATTACCACAAAATTAATAAGAAAAAGCTAAGAATTTATCATATAGGGGAAAGGATCTTTTTAAACTTTACCGCGTTAAGAGGAAGCTGGTCGATGGTGGGGAGCAAATGAATGCTCCACCCCAAACTAGTTCCACTGCCCCTTTGACGACTACGAACCTTGATTAACTTTGATCCGTTTTTGGATGTAGATAGTACTCACGTCTTTCCTCAAGCGTGACCCTTGGTATCGATGTCAGGATAAGTTGTATCATTAGACAAGGATTCAAGCAAGATGTCATTCTTGTAAGAGGTTTTAGTTTCCTAGAGCGAACAAATAGTAGTTGTGATTGAGAGAGAGATCAAATAGATGGAAACAAGAATTGGCATGAGGACTTTACTTACAACCTTATACTTGCACTTAGAATCTTATCTTACTTTCCTGGTAAACACCGTTATGATGTGATCTCAATGATTAGATATGGGGGATGCGTCCAAATAACATCACGTGTGTATTGTCCAACCAAGGCCCTACAGGGTTACCTCGATTATCAAGGATTTCTCCAGACCAACGCATTGGGCATTTAATGACTGCACCTCATGATCCCCAAGGAGTCACTTTCGGCTACCGTACCAATCCTTACCATCATCGGCCTCCAGTGTAGCCTTCCACATGTCCCTATACTTTACCTCCTCCTGGATCGATCTAGGGGATTCTGGGTACCTGCAGAGTCTTAGAATGAGAAGAAGACAAGAGACAAATACGTTGTAGATAACACATACGAATAACATTCAACTTAAGCAAAGTCATACCAACAATCTTGCGCACAAGTGCATAGGGCTGCAAGGCTATGCCTCAACCCATTGCCTAAGGGTTACTCACACATCGCAATCGGATCACAGATGGAAAATATTGTGAACGCCATTGATAAAAAGATAAATGATTGTATAAAGTCTTATAATGTCGCCATATGTGATGTATTAATTACAAGTATGGCTAACTATGGGGCGATGGCTATGGAGATTCACTACTAGGGAAAAGCCTATACATAGAGGTATAGCAGTAGCGCTAGTTAAAATAGGGCGCTACTGCTACTTTGTAGTAGCGCGTTCCAGGAAAGTGCGCTATAGCTACAACTATAGCAGTAGCGCGTGTGCAGCGAACAACGCTACCACTATAAATCCCGCCGTGTTGGCGGTAGGCTAGGAATAGTAGTAGCGGTTCGGCACAAAGCGCGCTACCACTATGGTTGTTGTTGCAGCGCGTTTCCTGCGTAGAGCGCTACTGCTAAGAAAGAAAAAAATGAAAACAAATAGAAAAGTAAATGAAAATGAAAGAAGTAGGAAACAGAGAAATGAAAAAAAGAAAATGTAAGGATAAACAAAAGAAATAACTGCTTCCTATAGCAGTAGCGTGTTTTGCTAAAATGCGCTATAGCTAATTTAGCTATAGCGCGTTTTCAAAACAGCGCTACTTCTAGTTCGACTTAACCACCTCAAAATTTTACTAAGTCTTGCTTCCCCCCTCTCTCACCCTGTTCCCCTAACTCCTCCGTCGCTGCCGCCCGAGCCTGAGCCTGCCCTCACCGTCGCCGCCCGCCGCCGCCCTCAACCTCACCACCGCCGCCGCCCGCCGCACACCCTCGACGCCGCCCCCGACCCCGGATTCGACGCCGCCCCCGACCCCGACCTCGACGCCGCCCCCGACCCCGACCTCGACGCCGCCCTCCGCCGCGCACCCGAGCCCCGACCCCAACCTCGACGCCGCCTGCCCCTCCCTCGCCGCAGGCACCCGAGGTGAGCACAGTGGCTCCTCCCCCTCCCCTACCCCTGTCTAGGGTTCTTCAAATTTTAGTTGCATCAAATTAGTTAGGGTTCATCTATGGGTGGAAACGAAACGGATGCGGGTGTTTTCTTAGATGATGAATAAACACTATTGTAATGCATAATAAAATGAGTAAAATTTGACCACTTATTTCACTTTTAAGTTGTATAATTGGAATATCCGCTACCACTTTCCACCCCTAGGTTCATCAAATTAGATGGTAATTAGGGCAGTAGTTCCTACGTAGCTATGACATTTAGCTATAAACAAAAAACAGAATTGTTTTTCTTTTCAAAAACTTGGTTAAACTAATTGTTGCTATGTAAACAAAAAATAAGATTGTTGTTATATGATATATGTCATTGATGTTCATTTGCATATTCCATTATTGTTGATTATATCTTTTCATTGAAGTGGCCATGTTATATGCAAATTCCTCAATAGTGTTTGCTCATGTTATATCTTTTCATTGAAGTGGTTCGATTGTGCCCAAGTGGCTTTGTTGTTTCCAGGATATTCCATTATTGTTGATTATATCTTTTCATTGAAGTGGCCATGTTATATGCAAATTCCTCAATAGTGTTTGCTCATGTTATATCTTTTCATTGAAGTGGTTCGATTGTGCCCAAGTGGCTTTGTTGTTTCCAGGGAATGAAGCCGAGTGGCCAATGTTTTGCCGGAATGTTGATTCATTTCCGTTCCGGCAAATTTCAGGTTCTCGATTTGTCCACTTTTTAGCAAAAGTCATGCCGAAATTTTCCATGAATTTTGGCATGACTTGTGCTACAAATTAGGACATATCGAGTTCCCGAGATTTGCCGCACCGGGAAGGAGTCAACGTTCCTGCAAAGCATAGGACTTTTTTATGTCATTATTCATCTTATTATGTATAGAATTAATTGACTAGATTTAATCGTAAGAACTAGGTACTAATTAGGTACTAGTTTATTTTTATTTATAATAAGTTTATTTTTAGTAAGAACTAGTTGAATTAATAGAACTAGTTGAATATGTCACATGTGTTGTTATTTTTTTAGTTAAAGCACTTATTCCCGCATCGACGTCGACGATGCCTATCCCGCATCCTCGTCGTCGTCGACTCGGCGGAGGACACCTGCTTGACCAGATGGGCCATGTCCGGGACTGGGCTTCGCCGGGCTGGTACTGGGAGGCGCTACCTATCGGGGGGCGCAGGTTGGTGAGGAGTCAGCCCGTCGTTGACCCAAACCTTCTTTGGTGGCGGTCGCGTGGGCCAGTGACGGTCCAGAGGCTCGAGGACCCCGCGGAGGTGGTACGTCACCGTGTTAGGGAGGAGAACACGCACGTCCGTCCCTACTTGTTTGAGTTGGAGCACAGGTTCTCCAATACCTGGCAGGTTCTTTGGGCAGATGACCGGAGATATGACCCTGTGATGGTTCCTTCTCTTTGGGTGTCCACCGCCCGCGCGCATACCCGTCGTGCGCTAGGGTTTTAGTTGTATTAGTGATGTTATATGTATGATACTATTCGGGATGTATTAGTGATAATATTCGACGATGTACGGACGCATGAGATGATTTATTTTTGCTTATTGAATGCATGCTAATTTGAATACTTATTTATTTTACGATTTGGTTTTGCTTATTGAATGCTCATGTCAATATGAGTCCTATAAGATATTTTGAAATGTATATCTTGTGTTGCTCAAATAGGAAATATCGAGTGCACCGGATTTGTGTGTTGAGTATCCTGGTAGTTGCCTTCGATCGATTTTCAATTAATGTTTTAACTATGAACATAGGAAATGTCTGACGACGAAAAGGACTTCGATATTTGCGAATACTACGAAGACGAGCGCGGCCTGTGCGACAGAATCTTGCTAGATGATGATAGGCGTTGCAGCATCAAGCTGGAAGAGAACTTCGAAGTGGATACAGTAAGTCACAACGACAAGTCTTTTTCGTAATTAAGCATGACATCTGCTTTATTTGCTTCAACTTATAATTTATTTATTTTACTATTCTACTAGCTTATCCCCTGCCATGCAAGAGTTTTTGTCTTGGATAAGATAGGTTTCAGTCCTATGCAAACTACTACGGAGGTAAAGAGAGTTAACGTGAAGACCGAGCATGGTTATACTTTCCACGCAAAATTATACAACATAGACACCTACACCTATTTTGAATGCAAAACTTGGCAAGCACTATGCAAGGCTTATGCATTTGAGCCTGATATGTTTATCACCTTTGATATTCGTCCCGAAGATGATATTGAAGGTAATAGAGACATTTGGGTCGATGTGCAGACGCCTCCAGTTCTACCATTATGTGAGTTTCTCAACCATATTTATGTCTTCGATATTGTTTATTCAAAAATAGTTGACAACTAATTTCTATTGACAGCTTATTTTCATTCAAGCAAACATGTCCGGCGCTTGGTAGACATGACCGTCCACTGTCCCGGGGCTGAACTAAATTGCGAGGAGATAGGTCATTATGTTTCATGGCTTGAGGATCTTCATACTATCAAGACAAATTATTTTCCTGGACTTAAAAATCTTAGTACTCAAAACGTGCGACCAATAGTGTTCGTACTGAACTACAGTAACATCTATTTAGGAAAGATGGTAAGATTTTACTATTTGTCCTTAGTGCATCTTTTGCATACATTATTTTTTAAGCTAAACTTCATTGCTAAGTATGTTACTATACGATGTTCTTCAACAGGGACTCCCGATGAATGTTGTGCCTCATTGGATCGAGACTAAAGGTCGCATGAGAATTGTTAGCTTACGGCCAAGATATCCTACAATGCACTTTAGTGCATTCAGGATTTCTAATAGCGAGGAATGCTTAATAGTGAAAGACTGGAGCAAAATTGTGAACGATCGCAAAGAAGTACTAGGGGGCAGCAATCAGAAGCGCATCCCACGATTAGGAGACGGGTTCATCTGCATGCTCCAACTTGATGAAGCAGGAGTGCTACACATGTTTTATGCTATTTTACCTGAGAGAGAGAGAGAGCAGCAGGAGTGATTAGCTAGCTAGAAATGAGTTATGATGATTAAATAGCTAGTGTTGGTGGTAATGACTATGATGATTATTATTAGCTAGTGTTGGTGGTGATTAGATAGCTACCGCAGCTAGTGTTGGTGGTGATTAGCTAGCTAGAATGAGTTTGAAGATGATGATGTGTGCTACACTATGACTATGATGATTAAATAGCTATTGTTGGTGGTAATGACTATGATGATGATTAAATAGCTTGTGTTGGCGGATTAGATTCAAGTGGAGGCAACATGTTGTGCACATCAAAAGTACTACTAGTCCAAACTAGATCAAGTTTGGATTAGTAGTATACTTTTGACATGCACCACATGTTGCCTCCACTTGAACCTAATCCACCTTCATTTGACACACTGTTATGGACATATTGATATAACAACCTCATAATTGGTATTGTACCAAAATTTGTATAACGGTGTATAAATACATAAAAAATAAAAAAAATGAGAAAAAGAATACTAGTAGCGATGGAGAGTAAACACGCTACTACTAGCTATATTAGCAGTAGCGCGGGCTTGAACAAACGCTGCGGCTATATGTCTTAGCAGTAGCGCGTGTAGCACGCGCTACTACTAAGGAATAGCTAGTGCGCATTAAACCCGCGCTACTACTGGGGTTTTCCTTAGTAGTGGTTGAGATGGCGGTGGCTAGGGTTTCTAGGAATGGGTGATGATGATCAGGGCCGGTCCTGAGATTTTGGGGGCCCGGGGCAAGATAACACAAAGGGCCCTAAAGCCACATTTTTCTCTATCTGAATTCCATCTAAATACTCAATGCACCATATTTTATGTTGCATTGTCATGTCCACCATCCAACAAACCAAGGTCATAAACATTCACAGAAAATTTTGTTGCTCTTTTCAATCGGCGCTATATGTTTCTATTAGGTTCGTGCCTACACTAATTATTATTATCCTATATATTGTCACTTTTTTCAACAGTAACTAAAGGCATTCCATGGAATTTCCAACACAAGTACTTGTACCTGTTATAGGAAAATGTCGATATCTCATTTCTTCATCTCAATCAACTGATATGGAAGTTTATTTTCTTTAATCATTACCAGATGCATGCTTTCTACATAACATCTTGCTAATTAGGACACACACATATGATACAAGAAATTAAAAACACTGTTAGTCTAATAAAAAAATTGCTAAGAAAGGCTTGGAACAAAGATCTGGATGGCTGGAAAATTAGAAATTGCAAGATATTGCTGCTGCTTACTAGTCACCAACAAAAATCCGAGCTCGTCTTTTCTAATACTAACCAACGCAAGAAATCGGAGTGAGAAAGAGATATGTATGGGGATGATCTTCATGAAACAAATGAACGACCTATAAAAACTATAGCAAAAGAGAGATTTGCATCAGAGAGAAGGTTGATTGGAATCTGAAAAATTGTATTACCTTCTTCCATTAATCACGTGCAGCAGCAGAAAATCACGATTAGAAGCCATGGGCGGGGGCGCAGTCAACCTTGGGGCTGATTCGTCCGCCAATTAGGGGGATTGTTTTACTGGCCGTTCAACTGTTGCAATCTAGGATCCCCGAGTCATGTGTGGAATCGATGAAGGATATTGCGTGCTTGCACTTTTTTCTGTACGAGAGAATTCAAAGGCAGCGAGCGCACTAGCCGGCTGACAGTTTTGCTTCTGTGATTAGCGTCCCCAGTGGCAGGGAATCAGAGTAGAATCGAAGAAGATTACGCCCGTGCAACAAGCCGAGAAGATTGCGATCTGTTACCCTTTTCCCCCTTTCTTTAGAAATCAGTCGATCTTACATGGGCTAACATCACAACATAGCTTAATATTTCACTCTTTGTTATTTTTGTTATGGTAGCATCATGTTATTGTAGCAATGGTAACAACTTTGTTATGTATGCAGGTTAACCAGATAGGAGCGGCACACACATTTGTTTCAAATAGCAGGCTCAATTCAGCAATGGACTCGCAATATTGGGTTCAAGAAAGGTCCAAGAAAATTTTAAGGAAAACTCCAAACATTGGTTGCAAGGATTTACAAGAAAAGTTGGAAAGACTGGAAAGTAACCACTGGCTATCACACTGTATGGAAGGGGAGGGAGAGAGCAAAGGATGAGATATATGGTTCTTGGGGTAGTAGCTTTCGTTACCTATATAATTTCAAAGCAGAGATGGAACTTAGATCCCCTGGAAGTATTGTTGAGGTCAATACTAAGCTAACGAAAGGTAAACTTTACTTTCACAGATTTTTTATGGCACTTAAGCCTTGTGTAGATGGATTCCATGCTGGATGTAGGCCTTATCTTAGCATAGACTCAACTGTATTGAATGGAAAGTGGAATGGTCATTTAGTTGCATGCACAGCTTTAGATGGACATAATTGGATGTTTTCCGCTTGCATTTGGCTTTATTGAGGTTGAAGATGAAGATAATTGGACAAGGTTCATGACACAGTTGCACAGAGCATTATGGCCAATTTCAAAGCTTGCTATATGTACTGATGCATGTAAAGGTCTAGAAAATGCAGTTAAGAAAGTTTTCCCTCAAGTAGAACAGAGGGAGTGTTTTAGGCATTTAATGCAGATTTTTTTCAAAAATATATAATGGTGACATAAATGGACGCATGTGGGCTGCAGGTAAGATACATATACCTTCAATGTTTGAGTACCACTTCTCCAAGGTTCTAGAATCTAGCCAAACTGTGGGCCAATACTTGAAAGATTACCATAATTTGAAGTGGACAAGGTCTAGTTTTGACACTGAGATCAAGTGCGATTACATTCATAACAACCTGCAGAGACCTTCAATAATTTGATAAAAGCAACCAAAGATCTTCCCATAGATGTGTTAGTTGACACGCTTAATGGAAAGATAATGAAATTGGTTGCAACAAGGAGAACAGTTCGGGAGAAGTTACAAGGACATATGTTGCCAGCACTTGTACAACAAGTGAATAATAGAACAAGGGGGCTTGGGCACTTGAAAGTTACCAGATCAAGTAATTGTAACAGTGAGGTCAGGGACATCAACAAAGACAATTTGAGGCATGTGGTTAACATAGAGAAAAGCGAGTGCACGTGCCTTGAGTGGCAGCACACAGGTAAACCATGTGAACATGCACTTGTTTTCTTGACTGGAAAAAGGAACGTGAAGATGGAAGATTATCTTCATGAGTACTACTCTCTAGAAAGTTTTAGGGCAGCATATAGGGGGGTTGTAGAGCCCCTCACAGATAGATCACAATGACCTAATGTTAACTTAGACTTTGTATTGCATGCACCACTCCCCAAAAGTTCTGTAGGAAGAAAAAGAAAGTTGAGATTTAGGAGTTGCCTTGAAAAGGGAGGAGGACATTATAAAAAGAAACCACCACCAAAAGGTCATTTAGGAAGCCAAAACAGGTGCAAGAAGTGTAACCAACTTGGACATAGGTAAGCTTTATGCCCAACTAATCGAGTGAAGAAAAGGTCATTTATATTTATTCACATTTGCTCAACTCATATTTTCACTTCTATTGCTCGAGTTTGTAACATTGTTTCAATTTGTTGATAGGAAACCGAAACCTAGAAAGATAAAACCAAACAGCAAAGCTGATGTTGAATGTACAATCCCAGGAGATGCTCTCCTACAAGTCAGCCCTTGTCCTGTTACAAGGAGGTAAAAAATAATGCTTCTTTTCAATTTCTCAAGTGGGTGTGAGATATTTTTTTCTCAAACTACATATTGTGCAGCCAATCATCTCTTTGTAGCCCTCTTGGAGGGATGTCTCCATTGGATGCCCCACAAGCCAGCCCTCGCCCTATGACGAGGAGGTTTTTTTGGATTATTATCTTCAATATCTCTACAAATGTGGCATGTTTTTATCTTTAAAAAATGCCTTTTCCTGTAGTCAATCATCTGTTTGTAGCCCTCTTGGAGGGATATCTCCATTGGCTGCCCCACAAGCTAGTTCTCGACCAATGACGAGGAGGTAATTTTGTTCTGGCCTATCTTTAATATCTCTACAAATGTGGCATATTTTTACCTTAAACTATGTTTTCTCGGTAGTCAATCATCTCCTCGTAGCCCTCTTGGAGGGATGTCTTGATTGGGTGTCCCACAAGCTAGCCCTCGACCTATAACGAGGAGGTAAATTTCTTTTGGCTTATCTTTAATATCTCAACAAGCGTGGAATGTTTTATCTTAAACAATGCTTTTTTGTGTAGTCAATCATCTCTCCATAGCCCTCTTGGAGATACATCTTCATTAACTGTCCTACAAGGCAGCTGTGATCCAACTACAAGGAGGTGAAAACAAATCTGATGTTTTTATTGAATTATGTATAACATCGGTCTTATTTTTTAATGGATGAAATTGATGTATTATGCAGGCAACTTTCTATGGAAATAGGGACTCCCGCTTCTCCACCAAAAGTAGTTGCAAAGGCCGCAAAAAAGCTCACACCAAGGAAGAGAAAAAGAGTGTAGCATGCCATTCCGTGATATTGTTATGCCTTTATTGATCCGCATTAAGTCGATGCCACTTCTTTAAGAAGTTGGTGCTTTTCAATTGAATTCATGTCTTTCACTGTCTTGTGATCTTTTTGTTTTTAAGGATAATGTCTTGTGATCTTGTCGTGTGTGTACTGAGATGATTATTCACTTTTTGTTCTGGATGCAACTTGTCAGACTAGGACTCACCTTATGCTTCCAATATAAATTCATATGTATTAGTCCTGGATTGTCATATATATTCTTGTGATATGTGAAAATGGTACAGAAATATAGAGAAGTCATGTCAAAATTTTACGTGAAAATGCTGTCAAAATTTGGATTATATCTATACCAACAAAATAATATATCATTACATACTACATCCCAATCTGAATTTTGGTTACATCCATACGAAACAAGCATCCATATCTTCTTACAACAGTTGCTACAGCCGTCAACACGTAACAAATTTGTTAGTGTGTCTCACTAGTATTTGAGCCATGTGCTAACAAAGCTAGCAACCAGAGCAACCAGTAGGGACAGAGATCAGGTGACTTGCCCATGGCAAGTCATCCTGTAACTGGCGGCTATGCAACAACCACTCAAACGCCATCAAAGGGACAACAACCATCCAAAGCAGAAACACCCCACACTTGACGCTTGGTACATCCAGCGCAGCACAAGTCAGGGCAAATATCTAGTTATTTTTAGCTCGTTTTCAGTTATTAGGAAATACAAATATTAACATTTTTCTAGTCAATTAACAGTACAAACAATCAGTTAAGAATTAAAAAACACATTTTCAGCCCGTTTGCATTATACAAATGGCATTGTATACTGAATGCAAGTGATAATCATTTATTAGTCACTTAGGGCATCTCCAGACTGACGACGGACATGATCTCTCACTGTCTCTACCATTGAAGCAGCGCGCCGGCCGAGGGCGCCGCACGCGATGCGTCTCCGGGACGGGACGGATATCTACCGCACCCGTTTAATGCCGATGTCTGTCTGCCTGCCGCCATTAAGCAGGCTCGTCGGCCGAGAAACTCACTCCGACGCCGTGCATTGACGCACCCGGACGCCTCACCTCACCGGAATCCGCTATATAAAGGCGGTCACACCCGACTAACTCCACACCCACGGCTCCTACGCATCGCCGGTGAACCATCAGCCGGCCCGGTGGGATGACGATAGCTCCGGCGCCATTGTTTCCCTCATCGACCCCACGTCCACTGACGACGAACAAGGCGTAGACTCCTCCGAGGATGAGTAGGCCATGGGAGGCGGCAGGGCCTGGTGTCCCATGTGGGCCGGTCCATCTCCCATGTTCTGCTCTTCCTCGCTGGAAACCACACCTTCACTTAATCGGTCTTATCGCCGGTGCTCACGAAGCCAGCGAAGGAGGAAGACACGGGCTTGGAAGCCGGCCACCACCGTCGTAGGATAGGTTTAGGGGCCGGTTTGCTTCAAGTTTGCGGCAAAAAGGACATCCAGAATAGTCGATAGATGGAGCAGTCAACATGTACAGCGAGCACTTCTCCAGCTAGCACAACCACGAGCAGCTACGTCTAGATGGGGTACACGCTGCATAGATACGAGCGGCAAGTGGGAGAGGACGAATGACAAGGTGGTGCTGCTGGAAAGGAGGCACGGTGAGACGGCGGCTCGCCAGGGAGCTGGCACAGCGAGGCCGTGGCGTCGGGAGGAGTCACGATGAGGCAGTGTTGTGCTCTCCATTCTGTGATCGTTTCGTATCACCAGGAAATGATCGTGGGGAAACATGGTATTTTGTCCAGCTATTAGTCAAAGGTGTGCTATACAATCTAATAAAAAGAAAAGTGTGCTATGGGAGCAAAGTCCCAGGAAAGATGTGGCATTTTCTCGAATTGCCCTAGATATGGAAACGAAGCCACCGGGGGCCCCTTCGTACTTGGGGGCCCGGGGTGGCCACCCCTTCCGCCTCCCCTCAGGGCCGGCCCTATTGATAATCCTGGTTCTCTATTGCGATGGCATGCCTTCTGTTATGAATGGGATCTCACCCCTTTTTATGAAGTGTGTCAGGGATGGCGTCACAGTGTCAGTGGCGGGTGGTATGAGCGCGTCCGCTCATACTAGACGTCATCTTTGGCTCTGGATAGCCTGTAGCGCTTCCCTTTGATATGACCTGATTTCCTCTCTTCATATTTTCATGTAGTGCTCCATTTCCTTCCTTTTTGTGGTCCAAAACCTGCAGACACTAATCATACAAAGGGATTTGCAATCTTTGCATCTTTAACTATCCAAGAATATCTCAGACCTCACAACTTTGTTGTAGTCCTACAAAGAAACCATCTCTGGGGAGGTCCTTAAACCGTCAAAGAGGAGCTAGGGGCAAGCTATTAAATTAATACCTTTGTTGCTCCTAATGCCTCCCTTGAGGTTGGAGGAACCATAAATACTCGTGCCTGCTACTTCTTGAGCTTGCATTAGTTTTTTCCTTGAAGAGGAAAGGGTGATGCAACAAAGTAGAGATAAGTATTTCCCTCAGTTAGAGAACCAAGGTATCAATCCAGTAGGAGACAACACACAAATCACCAATACCTACACAAACAATCAAACAACTTGCACCCAACGCAATAAAGGGGTTGTCAATCCCTTCATGGTTACTTGCAAAAGTGAGATCTGGTAGAGATAGATGAAACTAAATAAAAGATAAAGTAAATATTTTTGGGGTTTTTTGGTTTATAGATTGGAAAGTAAAAGATTGCAAAATAGTAGATCGGAAACTTATATGATGGAAAATAGGCTCGAGGGCCATAGGTTTCACTAGAGGCTTCTCTCAAGATAGTAAATAATATGGTGGGTGAACAAATTACTGTCGAGCAATTGATAGAAAAGCGCAAAGTTATGACGATATCTAAGGCAATGGTTATGAAATATAGGCATCACGCCCGTGTCAAGTAGACCGAAACAATTCTGCATCTACTACTATTACTCCACACATCGACCGACTCCTGCCTGCATCTAGAGTATTAAGTTCATGAAGAATAGATTAACACATTAAGTAAGATGACATGATGTAGAGGAATAAACTCAAGCAATATGATGTAAACCTCATCTTTTTATCCTTGATGGCAACAATACAATACGTGCCTTGCTGCCCCTACTGTCATTGGGAAAGGACACCGCAAGATTGAACCCAAAGCTAAGCACTTCTCCCATTGCAAGAAAAACCAATCTAGTTGGCTAAACCAAACCGATAGTTCAAAGAGAATTATAAAGATATCAAATCATGCATAAAAGAAGTCAGAGAAGATTCAAATAATATTCATAGATAAGCTGGTCATAAATCCACAATTCATTGGATCTTGACAAACACACCGCAAAAGAAGATTACATCGGATAGATCTCCAAGAACATCGAGGAGAACATGGTATTGAGAATCAAAGAGATAGAAGAAGCCATCTAGCTACTAGCTATGGACCCGTAGGTCTGTGTTAAACTACTCACGCTTCATCAGAAGGGCAATAGGGTTGATGTAGATGCCCTCCGTGATCGAATCCCCCTCCAGCAGGATGCTGGAAAAGGCCCCAATATGGGATCTCACGGGAATAGAAGGTTGCGATGGTGGAAAAGTGTTTCGTGGATGCTTCTGGTGGTTTGGGAATATATGTGAATATATAGGACGAAGAATTAGGCCAGGGGAGTCACGAGGGGCCCACAAGGCAGGGGGCGCGCCCTCCCCCCTTGTGGCCGCCTCGTGGCTCTTCCGACTTGATCTCCAAGTCTCCTGGGTGTCTTCTGGTCCAAGAAAAATCATCGCAAAGGTTTTATTCCGTTTGGACTCCGTTTGGTATTCCTTTTCTGCGAAACTCAAAAACGAGGAAAAACAAAAACTGGCACTAGGCTCTAGGTTAATAGGTTAGTCCCAAAAATAATATAAAATAGCATATTAATGCATATAAAACATCCAAAACAGATAATATAAAGCATGGAACAATAAAAAATTATAGATACGTTGGAGACGTATCAAGCATCCCCAAGCTTAATTCCTGCTCGTCCTCGAGTAGGTAAATGATAAAAACGGAATTTTTGATGTGGAATGCTACCTAACATATTTATCCATGTAATTTTCTTTATTGTGGCATGAATGTTCAGATCCATAAGATTGAAAACAAAAGTTTAATATTGACATAAAAACAATAATACTTCAAGCATACTAACAAGGCAATTATGTCTTCTCAAAATAACATGGCCAAAGAAAGCTTATCCCTACAAAATCATATAGTCTGGCTATGCTCCATTATCACACAAAATATTCAAATCATGCACAACCCCGATGACATGCCAAGCAATTGTTTCATAGTTTTGATGTTCTCAAACTTTTTCAACTTTCACGCAATACATGAGCGTGAGCCATGGACATAGCACTATAGGTGGAATAGAACACTACTAGAAAAAGGGCTATAGATGGGATTGACACTAATGGCGCACCGAACAAGCCGTGGGCCATTAGTATATACTAATGGCGCACCACCTTCTGATACGCCATTAGAGTTGAAACTACTAATGGCGCACCTGGCCCAGGGTGCGCCATTAGTATCAAATTTTTTTTAACTAGTGCGCCTGTCCAAACATACTAATGGCGCATCCAGACATAGTGTGCCATTAGTAGTTGAAACTACTAATGGCGCACCTGGCCCAGGGTGCGCCATTAGTATCAAATTTTTTTTTAACTAGTGCGCCTGTCCAAACATACTAATGGCGCATCCAGAGACAGTGCGACATTAGTAGTTATCAGGGTGCGCCATTAGTATCAAATTTTTTTTAACTAGTGCGCCTGTCCAAACATACTAATGGCGCATCCTGCCCACGGTGCGCCATTACTAGTTGTAACTAGTAATGGCGCACCTGGCCCAGGGTGCGCCATTAGTATAAAAAGTTTTTTTTAACTAGTGCGCCTGTCCAAACATACTAATGGCGCACCACAAGAAGGTGCGCCATTAGTAACCTGGATTACTAATGGCGCATCTGGAGTTGGTGCGCCATTAGTAAGTGGGCAGCAACAAGATATTTTGGACAGCCTCTCCTACCCACACTCACTTTCTCCCCACTTCATTCTCTCCACCTCCTCCTTGTCTCGGGTGCCTCCTCTTTTTCACCTCATTTCCACCATAGATTCATTAAATTTAAGTGGTTAAATTACCTTGTTTTGATAGGTAAGTAAGGGGGGAAGCTATATTTATGTTGTTCTCCCTACAACAATGTGCACATGCACTTTTTATGGCCTAGCTAGATCTATGTATGTTCGTGGTGTTGCATATGTTTGTGGTGTTGCATATGTGTTTGTGTTTGGAGGTGTACCGGTATTTGAAATGCGATAGTTGCCAATATTTTGCCGGAATGTTGATTCATTTCCGTTTCGGCGAGAATTTTGGCATTAAGCATTCTTTTTGGTCCTATTTTTAGGGAAAGTCATGCCAAATTTTTTGTTGGTTCTAAAATATCGTTTTGCTCTACCCCGCAGGCGACCATGGTCCGCTTGATGACCGAAGGCATCGTGAATAGGTTTTTGAGGTCCGCGAAGGCCGAGATGCTTCAAAAGAATGAGACGGAGATAAGATGTCCGTGTCGAAGATGCAAGCTGAAGAGCCTTATTGCGGACCCGGAATCCTGGCAGGTGCGGGACCACCTGCTCTTGCGTGGTTTCATGGATGGCTATCGGTGGCAAGGTGATGAAGATGACTACGAAGTCGTCCATGGGGGCCGGGCAAGAAATGAGGAAGGGCAGCAAGACAACCACCGCGGCTCGGGCGGGCGAGAAGACGAAGAATCCCCAGGAGATGATCACGACGGTGATGCTGTACACAGTCATCATGTAGAAGATGCAGGACATGATGATGAGGAAGATGCCGGAGCAGACGACGGGCATGATCATGAAGATGATGATGCCGGCGGAGCAGACGACGCTGGACCATCGATGGGCTGGGTGCAGGACCCTCATATTCAAGAGCTGCTTCTCAAGCAGACGGATAACGCAAGAGCTGCCGCCCGAGAGAAAGCCAAGATGGATCAACTTGAAGTAGACGCGGTTACTCCATTGTATGAAGGATGCAGGCCCGAGGATACCCGCCTGAAAGTAACGCTCATGGCTCTGGAGATGAAGGTAAAACACAAAATGACCGACGCATGCTTCCACGAGAACATGTCATTCTGGCACGAACGTCTTCCCAAGGGGAACAAGTGCCCGACCAGTTTGGAGGAGGCGAAGAAAATCGTGTGTCCTCTGGATTTACCGCACGTGAAATACCATGTGTGCATGAACAATTGCATCATTTATCGGGACGAGCACGCGGAGTCTACCATATGTCCGGTGTGCGGCGTCACTCGATACAAGAAGAGGAAGAAAGCTCCTCGAAAAGTGGTGTGGTACTTTCCGATCACTCCTCGTCTGCAGCGGTATTTCGCGAACCCTAAGGTAGCAAAGCTCCTGCGTTGGCACGCGGATAGGGAGGAGAAGAAGCGAGAAGATGACGCAAATGATCCGGAGATAGATAAAAAAGACAAGATGCCGAGTCACCCTAAGGATGCGAGCCAGTGGCAAGCGTTGAACTTCGAAGACCTAGAATTTGGGAACGATCCAAGGAACATCGTGCTGGGCGCGAGCACCGATGGAGTCAATCCGTTTGGCAGCCAGAGAAGCACACATAGCACCTGGCCTATGTTTGTGTGGATGTACAACCTTCCCCCCTGGTTGTGCATGAAGAGGAAGTACATTCACATGAGTATGCTAATTGAAGGACCGAAACAACCAGGGAACGACATCAATCTGTATCTGGGGCTGCTGAAAGAGGAGCTTGACATGCTGTGGAAAACGCCAGCCAATACGTGGGACGCCGCAGAGAAAGAATATTTCCCTATGAGAGCCGCGCTGCTCACGACGGTGCACGACTATCTCGGTTATGGATATCTCGCGGGGCAGGTGGTCCACGGATTTTCTGGATGCGTCAGGTGCATGGATGACACAACGTATCGCCAGCTAGATAGAGATCCCGGGTCTTCGAAAACCGTGTTCATGGGACATCGAAGGTGGCTTCGCGACGATGACCCGTGGAGAAAACGCAAGGATCTATTCGATGGTGAAACCGAACCCCGAGGACGCCCGCGTACGAGGAGCGGCGAGGAAATAGACGAGCTGTTGAAAAATTGGAAAGACTGCCCACTGCCGGGAAAGAAGCAAAAGGCGCCAGAGCCGGGAAAGAAGCGAAAGGCGCCAGAGCCGCTGCTGAAGGTATGGAAAACGAGGTCTGTTTTCTGGGACTTGCCGTACTGGAAGATCCACCGTGTGCCTCACAGCCTTGATGTCATGCATATCACGAAGAACGTGTGCGAGAGTCTGCTTGGTACCCTGCTCAACATGCCAGAGAGGACCAAAGATGGGCCGAAAGCAAGGGCAGACTTGAAATCAATGGGCATCAGGCAGGAGCTTCACGCTATATATGATGATGATGATGATGATGATGATGAGGCGAAGCAGGACACGGAAAGTCGTCGCAAAGGCAAAAAGGCCAAGAAGACCGGAAATGACTACCCTCCCGCGTGCTTCACTCTAAGTCAGGAGGAGATCGAGCAGTTTTTCACCTGCCTCGTAGGAGTAAAACTTCCTTACGGTTACGCGGGGAAGATAAGCAGATACCTAGACCTAGCGAAGCTGAAGTTCAGCGGGATGAAGTCTCACGACTGTCATGTGCTGATGACGCAGATACTTCCAGTTGCAATCCGTGGGATCATGGACGCGCACGTCCGTGAAACGCTATTTGGCCTATGCAACTTTTTCGACGTCATCTCTTGGAAGTTTGTTGGCGTGAGGCAACTCAGAAGGCTACAGGAAGAGATCATGGTGATACTATGCGAGCTTGAGATGTACTTCCCGCCCGCATTCTTCGACGTTATGGTGCATCTGCTGGTCCATATCGTGGACGATATCATCCAACTCGGGCCGACGTTCCTGCACAGCATGATGCCGTTCGAAAGGATGAATGGTGTCATCAAAGGATACGTTCGCAACATGTCACGTCCAGAGGGAAGCATAGCCAGGGGCTTTCTGACCGAAGAGTGCATCTCCTACTGCACGAATTATCTAGGCATCGAGAACCCCGTTGGTCTGCCCGTCAACAGGCACCTCGGCAGGCTCGCTGGACGGGGTCACCGTGAGGGTCGCGCGAAATGCATGTCGACTTCGAGGGTCGACTCGCCGACTTTGAAAGAGCAAACCTAGTCGCGCTACAACACATAGACGTGGTCGATCCTTGGGTGGTAGAGCACAAAACCTTTATTAAGAAGACGTACAATGACCGAGGCCAACAGAGGACGGACGGAGATATACTCAAAGAGCACAACTCATGTTTCACGCGTTGGTTCAAGCAGAAGCTTCTGTCGTACCCTTTACATGAGGATTCTTCCGCGGAAGAACAACTCATATTCGCCTTGTCACAGGGCGCCGAGCACAACCTGATGACCTATGAGGCGTACGATATCAACGGCTACACATTCTACACCGAGGACAAGGACATGAAGAGCGATGGTTATCAGAACTCCGGGGTAACGATGGAATCCTACACCGGTAACGACAAGGACAGATACTACGGAAGGATCGAGGAGATCTGGGAGCTGAGCTACGCTGGAGAGAAGGTCCCGATGTTCCGTGTCAGATGGGCCAAGAGCGTCCTAAAAGAAGACCGGTATTTCACCACCATGGTTATACCCGAAGCCAAATCCAAGACCGCAGGCGCAAACGTCACCGCGAAAAATGAGCCATGGGTACTGGCTTCCCAAGTGGACCAATGCTTCTTCATTACCGACCCGTCAAAGCCCAGTCGTGTTGTCGTGAGGAGAGGCAAAAGGAAGATCATCGGAATGGATGGAGTAGCCAATGAGCAAGACTTCGACAAGTACGGCGACCCGAGAATCGAACATGACGACGATGATGAAGTAGCAGCATACACCACAAGAAGAAGCAGGACCACCCTACCTAAAGGACGTCCGTTCCACAGAAGAACTCCATTTGCGAAAAAGAAGGGCAAGAAGATTGTGAACAGATAGCTAGCTAAGATCGATTGTATTTAAATCGTAGCCTTCATTTCGCGATTGTATTTCATGGGCACTTTTTGAACTATCATGAATATTTTTAAATTTCATGGACACTCGATCTCGATCCCCCTCCATCTCGATCGCTAGCTATCCCACCTCGCCAGATCCGGTCCCCCTCGCCGCCGAGCACCCCCCGGTCCACCGGCCCCCCGCACCCCGCGCACCGGCCCTCCCCCGCTCCACCGGCATTACTGTTTGATGATATTTTTTAAAAAATTATTACTGTCTTATAAAAAAATATTACTGTTATGATTTAAACAATTTTGAACATATTTAAACACAAATAAATATCAAACATCATTTTAAATGCATAAAAAAAATTGTGGAGCCTGGGAATCGAACCCAAGACCTCCTGGTGTGAGAACTGGCTGCTGACCAGTCGAGCTAGTAGAGGGAACTTGGTGTGGGTCAGGTCAGGTGGAAGATAACCTGTTGGCTCGAGCAGAAATAAAAAAAAAATACTAATGGTGCACCAGGGTGAGGTGCGCCATTAGTATGGATGTACTTATGGCGCACCGAGGGGTGGTGCGCCATTAGTATTGTGCCCTCGCCCTCGCCTATCCTCGGCCGGCCCAAACCTATCCCCTCTCTCTCCCTCGCCCTCGCCCTCGATCCCCTTCCCCTCTCCTCCCCCGACGCCGCTGCCCCGCCGCCTCGACGCCGCCCCGTCGTCCTCGTCTCCGCCCCGACGCCCCGACGCCGCTGCCCCTTCCCCTCTCCGCCCCGTCGTCCTCGTCTCCGCCCCGACGCCCCGACGCCTCGACGCCGCCCCGTCGTCCTCGTCCTCCTCCTCGTCCGCGCCACCGCCGCGCCGCTCCGACCTCCTCCTTGTCCCCTCCGGCCTCCTCCGCCTCCTCAGGTACTGCCCCACCTCTCCCTCCCCCTCCGGCCTCCTCCTTCCTCTCCCTCCACCACATTGGCCTTGAACTGACCGTTGTGCCCCTCTATGACCACTTCGTGATGGTCAGTGTATGACGTTCTCATGCTCTGTTCTTGTTGATGAGAAGTGGGTTGGATGCCATTTTGGAAGAAGAAGAAGATGGTGATGTGTCAATTCTGTTTATGGCCATGAATATGTTCTGTTGTTCCAGCATTTCCACCACTCGCTTTCACTTATTTCCCCACATATACATCCACTAAACCAGAGGAATATAAAAGTGAGAGTGGCAAGATGGTCAGTTCAGTTCAGTTCAGGCACATTCAGATATTCCCTACAAGTGGATGGTGCTGCGGGCATGTGATCATTTATTTACATCAGATAGTAGGTTATAGGGTGTCATTTTATAGTGCTGCCTTTAATCATCTCCATAGCCTATATGTGTAGTAGCACCAGTAGCTCCACGTGTCCACTAGCAGTCACAAAATACAAAGATCAGATCACCGTCCGATTGGATGATTTGACTAGCCATGTTTAATTATGTGCTAGATCTTCACATTAACATTAACAATCTATATATGCTTAATTACCATGTAGTACATCTTCATATCATCAAGTAATCAAGCGTTGGAATAAATCAAATCCAAACATTAAGTTGATCCCCTTCCAACATACTTCCTCTGTAAACTTTTATAGGACCTTTTTGTTGTTTGTGTCGGCCAAGAAAAACAGCTAGTTTTTTATCAGTGGTTAACAATATTATATGGTTTGGATTTTTGTAATCATGGTGGAAATGGACACGGACGATTCCCCACATAGCAGCCCAGTGCTCCACTGCCATTGGTTTACCTGTCAACCTTTTTCTTCAGAGGAAAAGGTGATTTAGCCCTGCTGCTTTCAGTAACCCGACAGATAACTACCTATCAGATTTATATATAGTATAATCAAATCAAACTACCTACCAGCCTTTTAAGGAGCTCCTGGCTCTTATATGGAAAGTCGAGATTCGAAGCAGACTGCTTCCGCAAAAAAAGAAAAAGAAATCCAACTGACACGCCAAAAGAAAAGAAAATTTTCTGTCATTGTCTTACTATCCTTCCTGTAGTATTTATAATTATTTTGAAGGAAAGCTTCACTCAACAGTTGAGAAACTTGCATGTTCCATTTAAGAGAAAATTTGAGACATGGTTTTCTATGCATTGATCTATCAATGATGTTGACAGCAAGGAATAGTGTTTCACCCAGTAGCTCAAGCTTATAGTGCACCTACATTGGACAATGAAACATTGGGGTTCCTAAGAACTTTCCATTCCGGAGCATACTAAGTTAAGACTAATTTGCACAAGCAGTATCACGAAACTATCACTTTAGAACCAGAGCATGCCTTGTGCACCCAATTTTATCTTTCCCAACGAGATGTTTCTCATTACCAACTATCATGCCTTGTGCACCCAATTTTACCAACTATCATGTTGTGATGGAGGCCTTTTTTGCCTTGTCCACCCGAGAGGCCCTTGAGTTTGCCGGAATGTCGATTAACTTCCGTTCCGGCAAATTCGGGTACTCCATATGTCCTATTTTCAGCAAAGGTCATGCTGAAATTTTCCGTGAATTTTAGCATGACTTTGCTAAAAATAGGACATATGGGGTACTTGTGACTAATGCATGGGCAGGGGTATCTTAGTAGTTAATTAAGTAGGATCAAGTGCCCCGGCGTACTTGTGACTAATGCATGGCTTTTAGGGTGCCTCGGTGTCGATAAAAACCGAAATGATGAAAGCTTAGGCTTTTAGGGTGCCTTGGCGTCGAAAAACCCTCAATGATAAAAGCTTAGCTTTTAGGATGCCTCGGTGTCGACAAACCCTAAATGATGAGACCATGATCTTGTTCCTTGACAATAACCAACTTTTTGACCAAACTTTGTTCCTATTTAGAGAGAAACATGGCCAACAACGATGAGGCCGGGGGTTCGAGCGTCAAGCCATTCTGGATGCTGTCCCAGGAGATGGAGGAACAACCTCACTTGTATGAGGACGCCGCCTTCCCCACCGATCCTGAGACCACTGATGGTACCGCCGAGGATGACCCCACTGATGCCACCACTGATGGTGCCGCCGAGGATGCCACCACTGATGGTGCCGCCGAGGATGCCACCACTGATGATGGCGGCGCACGCACAGATGGCAGCCAACCGAAGAGGCAACGGAAGGACCGGCGCCCGACCGTGCTCCGCACCCTCAAGGAGGAAGTTACTGAAGTGGACTCCGACGGGAATCCAACGGCGCCTGAACGAATAGTCAAGGGGTACTCGCTTCAGCTCGGGTGCATTCTCTGGAGCACCGTCTCGATCAACACCGAGAACCTGAGGCATCCTGACCGAGGGAATTTGCGCAACCTCCTCTTCACGAAGCTGCACGAACGATACAAGTTCCCCGCTGAATTTGAAAACACAAGCCTCAAAGGGAATAAAGTTAACAATGCTGCCCTCACGAAGATGAGCAAGGCCCTGTCTACTTGGAAAAGCAATGTGAAGAGAATGGTCGAGAAAGGTGAGAGTTATGAGAAGATCAAGGAGAAAAATCCTTCGATCACCGAAGATGACTACAACGACTTCAAGATCAATTGCTCGAGCACCGCAAACTCCGAATCAAGTAAGTGGGGGAAAGAAATGCGGGAGCTGAACTTAGGGGAACACACACTCGGTCCCGGCGGTTACAGAGTGGCGGAGCCTATATGGGACAAGGAGGAGGCGGACCGTGCCGAGCAAGGCCTACCGCCCCTCTTCGATAAATACGGTGACAAGCAGACCAGGAACTTTGTCAGGGCCCGGTACAAGAAGGACCCGAAAACAAAGGAGCTTACCACGGATCCGAAGACCAGGGCGCTTGAGCTTGTTCTGGTAAGGAATACACCCCCTTGTAATTAGCTCCATATGGTTGCATTCTAATTAATGAAGCCAAATTTCTAAATGGTTCACATTCCTTCCGCAGGCGACTGAAAGCAGTAGCGCGGGGTCGACTAAGAGCAACCCCTGGGACACCACTCTAAATAGGGCGTTGAATGTAATGAAGAACAAGGATAAGCTCAGTAAGACGACGTCAGCTGGTCGTGTGGCCGGCAAAGGCTTGTCGACAAAATGGTCGTCATACTATGACACTGCTGGGCGAAAGGAGAAAAAGACCAGCTCGGAAAGCCAGGCGCGCGAGGTTCAAGAACTCAGGGCACAGGTGGCGCAGATTCCGGAGATTGTCCAAGAGCAAGTGCAACAACAACTCGGAGCGACGATCACCGCCATTGTGCCTACCTTGATCCAGGGGATTAGTGCGTGGATTGCGGGCGGCCAACAGGGGCCGCCCCCGATTCCTAGCTTCACGGCCAGCAACTCGCAGAACGCGATGGCGGGGCCATTGGTGTCTCCGGCGGAGCCGGCATTGGTGTCTCCGATGCCGGCACGGGAGCTTAATGCACCCGGGTGTACGCCGGCCGGCACCTCTGCAGCAAGCGGCCCCTCCGTCAACTGCACGCCCGCCGTTGGCGGTGCCTCGACATTAGCCGAGCTCGACGCCATCATCACGGTAACTAATTAAGCCTCTCTCGGCCGAGGACTTCATCTCCTTGCCTTTGACTGGGCATCCCTAACGCCCTACATGTTTTCGCAGGGCGCCGCCGACGTTCCGTGCACTCTCCTGCACTTCGTGAACAACGAGTTGGTCGATGTCGCCAAGGGCAAAATCGTTCAACCGGGCAACCCCTTGTTCCACGGTACCCAGATGCCACCCAACTTGTTTAGGGTTCAACTGGTTCGGGTGCTGCCAGGCTGCGACGAGGTGTTACCTCCGATTCGACCAATGGGGGCCGACGATGATGACGTGATGAACCTCAGCGCCTGCCTGAGCTGGCCCCTGCTTTGGCCGAAGAGCCAGATTCGTTTGGGGGCGGGGGACACCACCCCAAAGACAACACCGCCAGTCGTGCCGGCGCCAAGTCGGCCCCATGGCAAGACCGCCGCAACGGTGCCGGACATCCCTATGCCACTGGATCCAAACATGCATATGGCACAGGATCAGAACGACGATGACGACGATACATTTGTCAACGTCGATCAGTACTTTGTCGATCATGGGGATGGTGGCGACTTCATGGGGCCTCCTTCTCAAGAACCCAACCCAACAAAAGACGTGTGCGATCTAGCTGGTACCGCGGAGAAGCCAAGTTGCAACAGGCGTCGTCTGCTGTTCAGCTCTCAGGAGACGCCTCCAGCTGCCGACTTCACCGAGCCTCAGATAGGCGAGGTGCCAAATATGATCAGCCCCAACACACTCAAGAAGGTGGTCTGTGAGCAGAACTCGGTCCCATTACAGGAGATCAAGAAGAAGGCACGCAAAAGAAAGACTAACAAGGGTGCGGGCCAGCCGGCACCGAGTACGATCCGTGCTCAGGACGGGCCACCTTCAACTGCGGATATCTCGAGGAGGGTGCATGTGGCGGGTAGGCCGATGCTACCGAGAAATATGCTCGATGCTGCAACCGGTGCTATGCGGAGTCTGCATGACAGTGTGCTTTCTTTGGAGAAGCGGCGTCTCCGAGAGAAGGATGTGGCATACCCGGTTTTCGCGGCCAAGGTGCCAGAGGGCAAGGGCTTTGTGGATAACTCCATCGGGGGTACGATCGTCCTGCGGTTTGATGACATCCACGCTATGTTGAACCTTCATCCGCTGCACTACACCTTCGTTCGGCTATTTTCGCTGAGTATGGAGATGTGGATCATTCGCGACAAGACCCCGGACATCGTGATAGTCGACCCCTTCTACATGCGTGCCAAGATCTTGGGCAGCGCTGGGGACCGGCAAGTCGCGAGTTCTTACCTCGAAGGCGTCATTCTGGCAAACCAAGATAAGGACAACTTCCTCGTGCCTTACTTTCCCGAGTAAGTCCTCCCCTCAACCGCCCCGTAACATATGAATTCTTAGATTTCGATCGTTTTTCTTTTAACATTCCGTGTTTTCTGCAGTGACACACATTGCACGCTCATCCTCCTAAGCCCCAAATATTCATGCCCACGTATTTCGACCCGGACCGTCAGTCGAACGTAGACTACACAAATGTTAAGAAGGTTCTTGATGATGTTCTCCCCGGCTACGTCAAATCTGGAGGCACCTTCACCAGGCCTATTCGTAAGTACGGCAAGCACGTGTTCTCCCACAACACGACGTTCTGCTGCGTCAAGCAGCCGCCTGACGGTCAGAAGGGTGCCTACTACGCCATCCATCACATGCGGGCGATCGTGCGGGACCATAATCACCTTCTCCTACCAAATAATCTCAAAGATTGGGCCGCAAGCTTGGGGGCAATCCAGGACGCGGACATCAGACAAGAATTCTTTCGCATCCAGTCGGAGTTTGCGGAAATCATCCATCAAGATGTCCTTCATACCTCGGGGCAGTTCTACTCAGAAATCAACCGTCCAACAGTGACATCGACACAATCCTACAAATGCAGGCTGACAACGCCCGTTGTTTCATGACTCCCACGATAGACGGCGGCTTCATCCACGCTCCGGTCCCTTGAGTCGAGTCGAAAGCAGTGATGCTGTGTCTAGTTCTGAAACATCGATTGGCTCATGTTGTAATTAAACTTTAATGAACTTGTAGTATGTCTCTTTGGTTTCGAGAGTCCTTCAACTTAGATGTAATCGATGCTATTAATGTCTTGCTTTTCTCTTCCGATCGTTCTGTTGCATACTTATATATTGCTTATGTATTGTCTGTGAATTGGTACTAACGTTTCGTTTGGCTACTGCATAGCGATGCCGTGGTATGTCGTGTACAAGGGTAAGGTTCCCGGAGTCTACGACGACTGGGAGGAGTGTCGGAGACAGGTTCACCGATTCAGCGGTAACAGTTACAAAGGGTACGCCACTAGGGTCGAGGCCGAATCTAGATACGCCCGCTATCTAGCGGGAGAGGGGAGGGAGCGTTGGAGGAACCGGATGAAGACGAGTTTCATCGTGATGATGCTCATCGTGATGACCGCAGCTCTCTTCTATGTGATGATAGTTTAGATGATCGATATCGACTTGTAATGTGAAGACAAACTCGCGGTCTCGAGACTTGTAATATAATGATTCATACTTATACATTTTGTTCGGTCTTTTCAATTCGGAGACTAATATGATGAATTGTATTCGGAGACTAAAATGATGAATTGTATTCAGAGACTAATCTTTTATTGTATTCGATGAATCTGTTGTTGATGTGTGCTGTCTATATTTTGTCCAATTATACATTTTGTAACCTGTGCAAAAAATAGAAAATAAAAAAATAAAAAAACCTAATATTCATACTAATGGCGCATCACATCATAGTGCGCCATTAGTATGCCAAAGGATACTAATGGCGCATCACTAAACAGTGCGCCATTAGTATGCCGAAGTTACTAATGGCGCATCCATCTGTAGTGCGCCATTAGTATGCCAAAGCACCTGGGTATACATGGCCCCCTGGGAGGCATACTAATGGCGCACTGTTGTATATACTAATGGCGCATCTGGGGTGCGCCATTAGTATACCAGATACTAATGGCGCACCAGTGGTGCGCCATTAGTAAAATATACTAATGGCGTGCTACTAATGGTGCACCACTGATGCGCCATTAATGGCCAGATTAGGTGCGCCATTAGTAGGCCTTTTTCTAGTAGTGGAATATGGTGGTTGTGGAGAAGACAAAAAAGGAGAAGATAGTCTCACATCAACTAGGTGTATCAACGGGCTATGGAGATGCCCATCAATATATATCAATGTGAGTGAGTAGGGATTGCCATGCAACGGATGCACTAGAGCTATAGGTTTATGAAAGCTCAAAAAGAAACTAAGTGGGTGTGCATCCAACTCGCTTGCTCACGAAGACCTAGGGCAATTTGAGTAAGCCCATCATTGGAATATACAAGCCAAGTTCTATAATGAAAAATTCCCACTAGTATATGAAAGTGATATCATAGGAGACTCTCTATCATGAAGATCATGGTGCTACTTTGAAGCACAAGTGTGGTAAAAGGATAGTAACATTGTCCCTTCTCTCTTTTTTCTCTCATCATTTTTTGGGCCTTTTCTCTTTTTCTTTTTTTTAGTCTGGAGTCTCATCCCGACTTGTGGGGGAATCATAGTCTCCATCATCCTTTCCTCACTTGGGACAATGCTCTAAAAATGATGATCATCACACTTTTATTTACTTACAACTCAACAATTACAACTCAATACTTAGAACAAAATATGACTCTATGTGAATGCCTCCGGCGGTGTACCGGGATATGCAATGATTCAAGAGTGACATGTATGAAAGAATTATGAACGGTAGCTTTGCCACAAATACAATGTCAACTTCATGATCATGCAAAGCAATATGACAATGATGGAGCGTGTCATAATAAACGGAACAGTGGTAAGTTGCATGGCAATATATCTCGGAATGGCTATGAAAATGTCATGATAGGTAGGTATGGTGGCTGTTTTGAGGAAGGTATATGGTGGGTGTATGATACCGACGAAAAGTGCGCGGTATTAGAGAGGCTAGCAATGGTGGAAGGAAGAAAGTGCGTATAATCCATGGACTCAACATTAGTCATAAATAACTCATATACTTATTGCAAAAATCTACAAGTTATCAAAGAAAAGTATTATGTGCATGCTCCTAGGGGGATAGATTGGTAGGAAAAGACCATCGCTCGTCCCCGACCGCCACTCATAAGGAAGACAATCAATAAATAAATCATGCTTCGACTTCATCACATAATGGTTCACCATACGTGCATGCTACGGGAATCAAAAACTTTAACACAAGTATTTCTCAAATTCAAAACTACTCAACTAGCATGACTCTAATATCACCATCTTCATATCTCAAAACAATTATCTAGTATCAAACTTCTCATAATATTCAACACACTCATAAGATTTTTTTTTACTAATCTTGAATGCCTAACATAATTAAAGCAAATTACCACGCTGTTTTGTAGGACTCTTAAAAATAATCTAAGTGAATCATGAGAGAACAATAGTTTCTATAAAACAAATCCACCACCGTGCTCTAAAAGATATAAGTGAAGCACTAGAGCAAAAACTATATAACTCAAAAGATATAAGTGAAGCACATAGAGTATTCTAACAATTTCTGAATCATGTGTGTCTCTCTAAAAAGGTGTGTACAGCAAGTATGATTGTGGCAAACTAAAAAATAAAGACTCAAATCATACAAGACGCTCCAAGCAAAACACATATCATGTGGTGAATAAAAATATAGCTACAAGTAAAGTTACCGATGGAAGTAGACGAAAGAGGGGATGCCTTCCGGGGCATCCCCAAGCTTTGGCTTTTAGGTGTCCTTAGATTATCTTGGGGTGCCATGGGCACCCCCAATCTTAGGCTCTTGCCACTCCTTATTCCATAATCCATCAAATCTTTTACCCAAAACTTGAAAACTTCACAACACAAAACTTAGCAGAAAATCTCGTGAGCTCCGTTAGCGAAAGAAAACAAAACACCACTTCAAGGTACTGTAATAAACTCATTATTTATTTATATTGGTGTTAAACCTAATGTATACCAACTTCTCTATGTTTTATAAACTATTTTATTAGCCATAGGTTCATCAAAATAAGCAAACAACACACGATAAACAGAATCTGTCAAAAACAGAACAGTCTGTAGTAATCTGTAACTAACGCAAACTTCTGGAACTCCAAAAATTCAGCCAAAATAGTAAGACCTAGATAATTTATTTATTGATCAGAAGAAATTGGAATCAATATTTTATCACGTTCTGGTGATTTTTAACAATTATTTTTGTGAACAAAAAGTTTCTGGAATTTTCAGCAAGATCAAATAACTATCATCCAAGAAGATCCTATAGGTTTAAATTGGCACAAACACTAATTAAAACATAAAAACACATCTAACTAGAGGCTAGATCAAATATTTATTCCTAAACAGAAGCAAAAAGCAAAAAACTAAAAATAAAATTGGGTTGCCTCCCAACAAGCGCTATCGTTTAACGCCCCTAGCCAGGCATAATAGTAAGAATACATCTAGGTATTACCATCTTTGGTAGGCAATCCATAAGTGGCTCTCATAATAGATTCATATGGTAATTTTATTTTATTTATAGGGAAGTGTTCCATGCTTTTCCTTAACATAAATTGGAATCCAATATTCCCTTCCTTCATATCAATAATTGCACCAATCGTTCTAAGGAAAGGTCTACCAAGAATAATAGGACATGAAGGATTGCAATCTAAATCAAGAACGATAAAATCTACGCGCACAAAATTCCTATTTGCAACAATAAGAACATCATTAATTCTTCCCATAGGTTTCTTAATGGTGGAATCCGCAAGGTGCAAGTTTAGAGAGCAATCATCAAAATCACGGAAACCTAGCAAATCACACAAAGTTTTTGGAATCGTGGAAACACTAGCACCCAAGTCACACAAAGCATAGCATTCATGATCTTTAATTTTAATTTTAATAGTAGGTTCCCACTCATCATAAAGTTTTCTACCGATAGAAACTTCCAACTCAAGTTTTTCTTCATAAGATTGCATCAAAGCATCAACGATATGTTTAGTAAAAGCTTTATGTTGACTATAAGCATGTGGAGAATTTAGCACGGATTGCAACAAGGAAATACAATCTATCGAAGAGCAATTATCATAATTAAATTCCTTGAAATCCAAAATAGTGGGTTCATTAATATCTAGAGTTTTGATCTCTTCAATCCCACTTTTACCAATTTTTGCATCAAGATCTAAAAACTCTGAATTTTTGGAACGCCTTCTAGGTAAAGGTGGATCATATTCAGTCCCATCATTATCAAGATTCATATTGCAAAACAAAGATTTAATAGGGGACACATCAATAACTTTTAGATCTTCATCTTTATTTTCATAGAAATTAGAAGAACACGCTTTCACAAAGCATTCTTTCTTAGCACGCATCCTAGCGGTTCTTTCTTTGCACTCATCAATGGAAATTCTCATGGCTTTGAGAGACTCATTGATATCATGCTTAGGTGGAATAGATCTAAGTTTCAAAGAATCAACATAAAGAGAAATTCTATCAACGTTCCTAGCCAATTCATCAACTTTAAGCAATTTTTCTTCAAGCAAAGCATTGAAATTCTTTTGCGAATTCATAAATTCTTTAACACTAGTCTCAAATTCAGAGGGCATCTTATTAAAATTTCCATAAGAATTGTTGTAGGAATTACCATAATTATTAGAGTAATTACTAGGATACGGCCTAGGATTAAAGTTTCCTCTATACACATTGTTACCAAAATTATTCCTACCAACAAAATTCACATCCATAGATTCATTATTATTCTCAATCAAGGTAGACAAAGGCATATAATTAGGGTCAGAAGAAACACTTTTAGTAGCAAATTTTTTTATAAGTTCATCCATCTTTCCACTCAAAACATTAATTTCTTCTATCGCATGCACTTTTTTATTAGTAGATCTTTCGGTGTGCCATTGAGAATAATTAACCATAATATTATCTAGGAGTTTAGTAGCTTCTCCTAAGGTGATTTCCATAAAAGTGCCTCCCGCGGCCGAATCTAAAAGATTTCTAGAAGCAAAATTCAATCCGGCATAAATTTTTTGTATAATCATCCACAAATTCAAACGATGAGTAGGGCAATTACGTATCATTAATTTCATCCTCTCCCAAGCTTGTGCAACATGTTCATGATCAAGTTGCTTAAAATTCATAATATCGTTTCTAAGAGAGATGATCTTAGCGGGAGGAAAGTACTTAGAGATAAAAGCATGTTTGCACTCATTCCAAGAATCAATACTATTTTTAGGCAAAGACGAAAACCAAGTTTTAGCACGACCTCTAAGCGAAAAAGGGAATAGCTCCAATTTAACAATATCATTGTCAACATCTTTCTTCTTTTGCATATCACACAAATCAACGAAGCTATTTAGATGGGTAGCGGCATCTTCACTAGGAAGGCCGGCGAATTGATCTTTCATGACAATATTCAACAAAGTAGCATTAATTTCACAAGATTCAGTATCGGTAAGAGGAGCAATCGGAGTGCTAAGGAAATCATTGTTGTTGGTATTGGTAAAGTCACACAATTTGGTATTATCTTGAGCCATCGTGACAAGCAAGTAATCCAACACACGAGCAAACAAGAAGCGAGCGAAAAAGAGGCGAACGGAAAAGAGAGGGCGAATAAAACAGCAAGGCTGAAGTGGGGGAGAGGAAAACGAGAGGCAAATGGCAAATAATGTAATGCGGGAGATAAGGGTTTGTGATGGGTACTTGGTATGTTGACTTTTGCGTAGACTCCCCGGCAACGGCGCCAGAAATCCTTCTTGCTACCTCTTGAGCACTGCGTTGGTTTTCCCTTGAAGAGGAAAGGGTGATGCAGTAAAGTAGCGTAAGTATTTCCCTTAGTTTTTGAGAACCAAGGTATCAATCCAGTAGGAGGCCACGCACAAGTCCCTCGCACCTACACAAACAAATAAATCCTCGCAACCAACACAATAAAGGGGTTGTCAATCCCTTCACGGTCACTTACGAGAGTGAGATCTGATAGATATGATAAGATAATATTTTTGGTATTTTTATGATAAAGATGCAAAGTAAAGAAAGCAAAATAAAGATGGCGCTAGAAATAACTAAGTAATGGAAGATTAATATGATGGAAAATAGACCCAGGGGCCATAGGTTTCACTAGTGGCTTCTCTCATGAGCATAAGTATTACGGTGGGTGAACAAATTACTGTTGAGCAATTGATAGAATTGAGCATAGTTATGAGAATATCTAGGTATGATCATGTATATAGGCATCACATCCGAGACAAGTAGACCGACTCCTGCCTGCATCTACTACTATTACTCCACACATCGACCGCTATCCAGCATGCATCTAGAGTATTAAGTTCAAAAGAACAGAGTAACGCTTTAAATAAGATGACATGATGTAGAGGGATAAACTCATGCAATATGATATAAACCCCATCTTGTTATCCTTGATGGCAACAATACAATACGTGCCTTGCTGCCCCTACTATCACTGGGAAAGGACACCGCAAGATTGAACCCAAAGCTAAGCACTTCTCCCATTGCAAGAAAGATCAATCTAGTAGGCCAAACCAAACTGATAATTCGAAGAGACTTGCAAATATAACCAATCATACATAAAAGAATTTAGAGAAGATTCAAATATTGTTCATAGATAAACTTGATCATAAACCCACAATTCATCGGTCTCAACAAACACACCGCAAAAGAAGATTACATTGAATAGATCTCCACAAGAGAGGGGGAGAACATTGCATTGAGATCCAAAAAGAGAGAAGAAGCCATCTAGCTAATAACTATGGACCCGAAGGTCTGAGGTAAACTACTCACACATCATCGGAGAGGCTATGGTGTTGATGTAGAAGCCCTCCGTGATCGATGCCCCCTCCGGCGGAGCTCCAAAAAAGGCCCCAAGATGGGATCTCACGGGTACAGAAGGTTGCGGCGGTGGAATTAGGTTTTTGGCTCCGTATCTGGTAGTTTGGGGGTACGTAGGTATATATATGAGGAAGAAGTACGTCGGTGGAGCAACATGGGGCCCACGAGGGTGGAGGGCGCGCCCAGGGGGTAGGCGCCCCCCTACCTCGTGCCTTCCTGGTTGATGTCTTGACGTAGGGTCCAAGTCCTCTGGATCATGTTCGTTCCAAAAATCACGTTCCCGAAGGTTTCATTTCCGTTTGGACTCCGTTTGATATTCTTTTTCTGCGAAACTCTGAAATAGGCAAAAAACAACAATTCTGGGCTGGGCCTCCGGTTAATAGGTTAGTCCCAAAAATAATATAAAAGTGTATAATAAAGCCCGATAATGTCCAAAACAGAATATAATATAGCATGGAACAATAAAAAATTATAGATACGTTGGAGACGTATCACTTTGCTACACTGTCTCTGAAAACATTGATCAGTTGTTGTGTCGCACGACTCTGCACCTCTGATTCCTCCACCATTTCCATCATTCCTTCAGCCATTAATTGGGTCACAAACATATATTTTTTCCGTTGCATTCGAGACAGAGGATACTGAACAGATTCAGATGGCGATTTTGGCAGGCTTGTATTATTGATAGTGGAGAGTGTCTCGACCACTGCATCATAACATAAATTAGGAGGGGAACCAAACAGATTAATCATGAGTTATTGACATATTACCTAGCCTAGATTTATTGGAAAGAAACAATGGGGTTGCCTTGCTGTTTTCAGAGTTTGTCTTCTTATCTTCAGCAGCCTGCACCAAATTAAGACACTAGCATTGCTATCATTGGCCAAGTCAGATAATAGGAAAGCAACATTGGCACAACGAATGTTTGGGCAACTAGCCAACACCAAATTAACACAATATGGCACAGCTATCATCAGCCAGGTAAGGTAATACGAAAGCAACATTGACACAATGAATGAATGGGCAAGCAGAGCAGCACTACAATTCAGTAATGTGCATGATATGAGATAGTACACTCATGCAGCTCAGTATGCAAAACTACCAGGCAGTTTTCTTTACAAAAATCAACATTGGCGCCTTTAACATTTTGCTACAACTAATTTTAGATCAGACAAAGGTTGGATTCATGCCGATTAACAAAATACATGCTGATATAAGAATATAGTGATATACAATAGGTACTTACATCAGCATTGGAGCACAGAGAATTCCCGCAAGATTTTTTCCTCGAATGCAATCCCAATGAAGAAAATCTTCTATCATTTAACCTTATTTTCTAAAAGAGAGATGGGTAAGAAACATGTAGAAAATATGACCAGAATGCTATAAAATTTCATGATGCGAGGATACGCACACGCTTCTTAGAATGGAGTTGACATTCTTTTTCTGGACTGGAGCGGACTAGTTCTTTGGCCACTGGAATCTGCTTATTATCAGCGGGAGTTGGGTTTCTCTGTGCTGGAGCAGTATCTATGAAAAATGGAGTTGGTTTATTATCTCCTGGCGTTTGGATCTTTTGCAAAGACCTGGTTTGTAACCCTTCAGATTCTAACATAGCCGTCTTCCCCTTGCATGCCTTATATAGAAGAATGGTGCTTCAATTATAAAACATGCTACAACAGAGATGGAATAGGTACTGAAGAATAGAAAGGCATGACATATTGACATGTGTTCCCTCCATCCGGAAATAAATGGATGGGTCTATGTGTATTTCAGTTCTAGATACATCCAGTTTTATCCATTTCTGCGACATGTAATTCGGACGAAGGGAGTATGATGTAAGAGCTAGGGATACGACAGGACAACACAGTAAAAAAACACTGAAAACCCATAGCAGAACCAAAGTAATCAAACCCACTGATATGACATAGTACACTCATGCAGCTCACGATGCAAAACTACCAGGCAGTTTTCCTTACAAAAATCAACATTGTGGCCTTTAATCATACATTTTGCTACAACTAAATGTAGATCAGATAAAGGTTGGATTCACGCCGATTAACAAAATACATGCTGATGTAAAAATATAGTGATATACAACAGGTACTTACATCTGCATTGGAGTACAGAGAATTCCTGGAAGAATCTTTCCTCACAAACGATACCAGTGCAGAAATTCTTCTATCTGTTAAGCTTATTTTATAAAAGAGAGATGGGTAAGAAACATGTAGAAAATATGATCAGCATGCTATAAAATTTCATGATGCAAGGATACGCACACGCTTCTTAGAATGGAGTTGACAGATTTTTGCTGGACTAGAGCGGACTAGTTCTTTGGCCACTGGAATCTGCTTATTATCAGTAGGAGTTGGGTTTCTCTGTGCTGGAGCAGTATCTATAAAAACTGGAGTTGGTTTATTATCTCCTGGCGTTTGGATCTTTTGCAAAGACCTCATTTGTAACCCTTCAGATTCTAACATAGTTGTCTTCCCCTTGCATGCCTTGTATAGAAGAATGGTGCTTCAATTATAAAACATGCTACAGCAGAGAGAGATGGAATAGGTACTGAAGAATAGAAAGGCATGACATATTGACATGTATTCCCTCCATCCGCAAAAAAATGGATGGGTCTTGGCGTATTTCAGTTCTAGATACATCCTTTTTATCCATTTCGGCAACATGTAATCCGGACAGAGGGAGTATGGTGTAAGAGCTAGGGATACGACAGGACAACACAGTAAAAAAACACTAGTTGAATGTAAAACTGTATGCTAGCGGAATACGTACAGAAAAAACTAAGGCAGCATACACGTGTATGATTGGGAAACTAAGATGGCATTGCAACAGAGCACTAGAACAACACTTCAATATAAAAAAAACATGGTATGGTAGACAGATGAAGTACGTACTGATGAATAACAATGCATAAGATATTCAGAAGCATGATGTCCAAATTAAGCAGATGGCATTGCGATAGAATAGAATGATAGTACTTGAATTTGAAAACATGTTATCATGAATGGAATAGGTACTGAAAAACAGGAAGTCATGACATATTTACATGCATGATCAGCATGCTAAGCACATGGCATTGCAACAGAGTACATACACTCCAGGACATTATATGCATGTTGTACCCATATCACGGGCCAAGTTAGAGCAAGGACCTTGTGGGGTGAAGAGGATTCAACATCTTTCTGCAAGTCTTCTGAAGAACTGCCTTTACATGTTCCATCATATTGGGTATCATTGACATCAAGTTTATTGGCCTTTACATTGCTCCGTGAGGTTCTTGTGGATATATCAGTGTGTGCAATTATATCTGACATGCATGGAAGACAACTAGTAGTTAGATTTATGTAATGAGTGCCTGTAGGAGATGACATAAATAGTAGGACTGGGGTTAACTAGTAGCAACAGGTCTCAAAAACTAAAGGGAGAACACAGATGAAAGCTACAGAATATGTATCGTTTGTACTCGAGATTAACTAGATGGCACAATAAAGTATTAAAGAACAACATAGGTAATACTAGAAGTGGTATAATACTATAATCACCAGCTTGTGGGATAGCATTGGCTGATGGATGATAACTATGGAACATCGTTACCTAAAGAACAAGTATCTTAGCTGAACTATGGAACAACGTTAACTCCTGAACAAGACCCGTAAGAGATCAGCATGAATATATAGTGAAATGTGATAATCTATTTTCCATGCTTAGATGAATAACAAAGCCATAAATGTTGCACACAAGTAAGATGAGGGTACAACCTAACTGGCCGCCATCCATAGGAGTGAGCATCATGTGCTGACTTGTCGATGGCCCTGCAGTTGTTGTGGCTGTCCATGTCGGGCACGCGCATTCAATGCAGGGAACTGTTGAGTGGGGACTATAGCTCCCTTCTGGTGTAGGCTTCTCTTGTTGGAGCAACTGCGGTGAGTCGGAAGACGGTGTGGCTGAAGATGCAGATAACGCGTAATGTTAAGAACGACACATCTCTTTGATCTGAAGAAATACACTAAGAGATCAACAGCAAGGTACGTGAGTGGTCACACGTCTGTTGACTGAGACTAAATTGGGGTCACACGATTTTATTTTATTTTGGTACTGTCCGATCTACGCCGGATGGCTTGATGGCCGTCTTGTGCCTCCCGGCTGACACTGTTAGGAATCTTCCCCGAAGAGCCAGCGACCAACGGCAGAGCAGCTTGCCTCCGCCATCCGTGGCCCGGCCAAAACCCCGCTCCCCGCCCCACCGCACAGCCTGGTTGCGCCGCCCCCGGGCCAATCCACAAAGACTCCCCGTCATCCAGATCCGGCGGCGGCACTACCTTGAACCCACGCAACTCTAAGATAGCCATCTAAGCGCTGCTACCGCGGCGAACTTGCGGCTCCGCACCCTTACATTAGACACCAGCCAACCGGCAGCCTAGGAGCTCCGCCGCCTCGAGGGGTGCTGCTTGCCATTGGGAATCGATTGGCCCAGAATAAAAATTCAGACAACTGATGCCTAAATAAAGTGATTTGAGATGAGGGTGCGACCTATCTGGTGGCATGGTGAAGTAGGCAGGTCTAGCTGCCGAGTCGGTGAGGCCGGCGCGGTTGCGGTGGCCACCGGCGACAGGGAAACAACGATGTCGCGACGGTCGACGGCTACGGGGAAGCAGCGCCGGGACTCTGGACGGATCCGAAGTTGGAGCCGCTCCGGCGGCGTGAACAACGGCGGGGGTGAATCGGCTCCGGTATGGTTCACGCGGCCGTCGTTGAGGCAGCTCCAGCAGCACGGAGTAAGAGGCACACGACCCAGTACACGACGGCAAATGGACATCGTCTCTGGCATTAGGGAGGAGGGCGGCTGTGAAATTGGTGCGGTGGGGGGCACCATGGAGGAGGGGCCGAGGTTTCGCGGCTCGGGAGAAGGGAGCTTCCGGGGAGAAGGTGATTTGGCGCCCACGAGGTATGAATGGGGGGGGGGGGAATTGGGATACAGACGCATTTGTCTGAAATGTGAGGGGGAGTTACAGTTCTACCCCTGCCTTTAGGCTTCTCGGCTTGGGTCTGTGTACTGAGGGTCGGGGATAGTAGAGTAACTTTTCTTCTCCCCAAATAGTGGGCGGGAGCGATTTCGGGCGATTTCGGGCGTGTTTTGAAATATAGTGGGCGCGAGCGATTTCGGGCGAGGAGAGCGTGTTTTGAAATAGTGGGCGCGACCTATTTCGGGCAAGGAGAGCGTGTTTTGCCGACCATGGTTTATGAATTATTCCGCACATGTCATTTCGGCCGAGGAGAAGGCGCGCTTGGATGAAGTTACGAACCTACCCTCGATGCACAACGGGCCAATTAATGCGTCTCCCACACAGGACGGTAATTTCGTGTCTCCCATTTATTTGCTCGGGCGAATTCCACCGAGCAGAGGATGTTTAACGGTTCGTTCAAAATTTGGGAGAACGAGCATCCACGTCTACCTTACCAAGTCAATTCGAATCAAATTTAGAAATATTAGCTTGCCACTTCTTTTTAGATGGAGAGATGATGCTCGGGAGTAATGTGTTTTTTACATGCTCGTTGCTAGCGATTTACTATATGACAAATAGTTGACCCACTCAAAAACGGGAATCAAACCCAAAATGAAATATCTCGATTCAATGAAATAGCTCGTTCACCAGGTCAAAATAGTGAACTAAATCCAAAATTGAACACCTCAATCGAATAGCATGTTGTACAGTATTATAGTACTCCATGAACATGTTGAAAGTCAAATTAATGAACTTGTTTGATATACGCATATATCCGTTCATGTGTGGATTGCAGACAACATGTTCTCCAATTTAAATATTTGAATGCAAGTTTATATCGAAACATGGTTTATATCAGTCTTTGATGCATAAAACACGACCTCCCCCTCTCCCGGACTCCCGCTCTCTCTCTCTCTCTCTCTCTCTCTCTCTCTCTCTCTCTCTCTCTCTCTCTCTCTCTCTCTCTCTCTCTCTCTCGCCGACAATCTTCAATTCTGTCGCACGCATCCAACACACAAACCTTGTTGGTCCTCTCTCTTTCTCTCCATCTCTCTCTCTTTGTGTGTGTGCGTCGGGGGGGGGGGGGTCTTTCTAGTTCGCATGCATATATACTCCATCTATAGGTCTCTCTCGCACACTATGTATGATTCTCTAGTCCAAGCTAGATATCTTGGGTGCACTCATCGTACGCACACAAATTCCTTGGCTCGTTGCCCGTAACTCTCTCACGCACCACTCTGTCGTCTTGGAGCTCTTCCCCCCTCTCTCAAACTCTCCATCTACCTGGGTCACACATACACATGCATATCTCACTCGCACTCGATAGGCCCATCTAAAACTCTATCCCTCTCCCTCGTTCTCTCTCCATCTCACACACACACATGCACACACACACAATCTCATGCCTAGCTAGCCAAGTATGATGGTCTCTCACTCAATTGTAGGCACACGCAGTCCCCCCTATATGTATATGACTAGCTAATCTTAGTCTCCATCACAAACATGTGCATGGTCTATCTCGATTTCTCTCGGGGCATCTTTCTATCGCGCACGCACCTCCCTTGATCTCCCACCCATATAGTGCCCTCACGATCTCGAGGGGGTCTCTCTATCACAAACACACCCTCTCGCCCTCCCCATGCGTCCATGTTCTCCATGTGTCCCTCTCGAGCTTTGTTCCTTGTTGGCCAGACCTCTACTGGACATGTGCTATAGGGGTGTCTCTCTCCATTGCAAACAATCACACACTAGCTATCTTCGTGTATCTCCTGGCCTCGCTTTTCTATCTCGAAGATGCATGCGTGATATGTTCGCCTAAGAAACGAAAAAACACACACACTCTCTCTAATTTATCGTTTGTTGTCACTTTCTCTTTCACACACATACTCTTTTTGCACACTTACTCATTCTCCTTCACACGCACTTGATCCCTCTCGACTTAGGCACTCTCCTCGGTCCATAGCATATTGATTTATTGAAAAGTCAAACATCACAAAGTTTGACCATGTACGTGGAGAAAAACAATTACATCTGGAACGGCAAACATATACCATTAGATTCACCATGAGATGTAGTTTCGTATGATGTATCTTTGGTATTGAAGATATAAATAACATTTGTGTAAACCTGATGAAAGTTTCCAAAGTTTGACTTCTAAAAAAATTACATGCACTGCATTATCGAGCGGATGGAATATCTCTTCCCCCTCTCAGCTATCTGACGCACCACTCAGCCTTATCGGGGCTCCTCAATCTCTCTCAAACTTTATATCTCCCTGGTTCACACATACACATGTCTCGCTCGCGCTATACATATAGACCCATCCAACACTCTCCGCCCTTGTTCTCTCTCTATGTGACACGCACCCCCCCTAATAAGTACCATAATCCCTCACTCCATCATAGGCGCAAGCACTCCCCCCCTAAGTATTACTAGTAGAATGCCCGTGCGTTGCTACGGGCAAATGATTGAAAATAAATTAAGAAGGCACCTATACGTTAGATACTTGACAAAACTTCACTTCTCTTTTTGGCAATAAAAACAATATCCAACGATTAGGAACATGCTACCACCTATTCATTTTCTCCCTCCTTTCCCATAATGGTTACTCCTCCTCCATCATGCCCTACCCAAGCCTAATTTCCATCCTCCATCCCCGCAACCCTAGGAACATGCTACCACCTATTCATTTTCTCCCACCTTTCCCAAACAGTTACTCCTCCTTCATCGTGCCCTACCCAAGCCTAATTTCCTTCCTCCATCCCCGCAACCCGCGGCTATCACCTCCCCGCTCCCCTCGACCTCCCACCACCGCCATGTGGGTTGCCGCCTCGGCCATCCTCAATGAACAACTTTGATGTCACCCCTCCCCCACCCGCACGCCCATGCACCTTCACTGGTTAAGTTTCAGACTCGCTCCTGCTTGTACATGGCTCGGCCTCGCTGTGGTTGGCTCTCCTCATGTCATCCCCGTCTTCGGCCTCGTGCAAAGCAAAAAGTCAGTGACACGGCAACAAAAATTCAGACACATTGAGATTTAGCAAAACCGATAAAATCAAAGAAGTGGGCGATACTTGATTCATACACATACTTCACAACGCAAATTTATCATACATTAATCATATGTCAACAACTCATTCAAACAATCAATGAACAATTATTTGATATCACAATGATATAATTCCCGCTTCACCTGAAGGTCCAAAAGTACAGTCTTCTCTACCGCTTTCTTTACAAAATCAATTATATTCAATGTTCCTAGAAAAAATGGAAGTGATTACACAAACCTATCGGTTACTCATGTTTGCATGCCTTGTCCTCTTTACCGCGAGAGTACTCCACCAAACATCGAGCTTCACAATAACCCCAATTATCATCCTCATTGAGTTTATCATCTTCCTCGACAACAATTGTGTAGATCTTCAAGTGCCAGACTTTAAAAATGACAATGAACCTGAGCATTGATGGAAAGGTAACAATTTTACACGATCACACTCTAGCCTTGGGCCACAACTTCACTTTCTTCCCATGCCACCTTCCTTGGTGTCTCCCTCCTTTCTCCCAGCTTTGTCACCTCCCTCCATCCTTCCTGATCCTCCCTTCTTTCACCTCCCTGTGTTGCATGTCCACCACTCTTGCAGCTCTACTGGCACAATCAGCAAAAGACATGTCTTGAACTTGATTCCAACAAAAAAAAATCTGTTGGGTTGAATAAAAAATTAAACATTATTTTTACCCTATATTTGAACAGGAAGAAAAGGAAGTAGATTCAATTCACACATATGAGTGGGGGTTGCAACTGCACACAGTACCTATGCAAATGCCTAATGTGAACAACTATCATTGTTCAAACACACTTATCAGTTACTCTTTGTACCTTTGCATTTACTCCTCAATCACCCTGCAACAAGACATGACATCATCTTCATTCACCTCACGTTAATATTTAGGTCAGAAAACATGAAGAACTTGAGACTTGGGAGTTGATGGAATCCATTGTCTTGCTCTACAAACTTTATTATTTCACCATATTTTCTTCTACATGTGCTCTTTCAAGAAGGCACATGAAATAAGAGCCGCAACGGATGATATAATGCCAGCTCTCGAAATAGTTTACCAAAATAGGTGTAATGCCAGCTCACGAAATTGTTTACCAAAACAATTCAAGTTCACTATCGTAAATAAATACAGTGAATTTCTTCTCATTTTGAATCATCTACTTCACTTCATCAGCAACTTGCTTTGCAGCCCGATCTAAAGAAAAGAAGAACTGAGCTCTCCAGCATATGTGCAATCTCTGGGACTTAAAAGTTTCAAATAATAGATAACAAGGGCTTCTAAAAAACCCCAAATAAAAGGCACAGAAAATCATGAGAAATGGATTAGTAGCTAAAGGCCTCATCATCGCAAATTCATCATCCATATACGTACATCAAATTGTACAATACTTGATGGTTGTCAATGGGAAAATAGTTCATCATTTTTGGATAAGTATCTGGTCATTTGATTTGTACCTATTTCATAGGAGTTGATCATAAATGCCAAACTACCATCTGTTGTCATTTGTTGTGTTACTATTTCAGAGTTGATCATATAAACAGTTGTTGGACGCCTATTTTTTAAAGGATCCACTGTAGTCATACAACAGATTATTGTTAGCTTGTGATTCACCAGATCAAAACCACAAGGTCAAGCTAAGTAAGCTCCTTGAAGACCCAACATGAACAGGGGGTTCAGGATTGTGACACCTAATTTGTCCCTATGTAAGAAGTGAACCTATAAAATAGAGTTCACGAATTAACCTATGAAGATGAACAATCCTGAAATTTGATTATATGAACATTTATTTCTGAAACTCGATTGATGTCCATTGTGTTGCCTCCCTCTCTTCATATCTGACGCATGCTGATCAACTTCCAATCGGCATACATTACTTGCACGTATCAACCAAAAGAGCAACGCACTACAGAGAACATGATGTATCAGGATTTTGTAAAACAACAGCCATTAATGTGTAGCAACAATAGATCTCCCTAGAACTACCCTAACCTTGCGTATGCATGCATCCTGTTGATCTGTAATCACCTAGCTAAAATAAAAATCTAATCATTAGGGTCCAATCTAAAACCCAACAGGGAACATAACAATTGCAAACAAAAGTCATTAGGACTTTAGGAGTCCATAGCTGTGAAATACAGGTTAGCGCAACTACGTAGAGGAGTCGGGGCCTCTGCGTTGGCTCCTAGCTATAGCAGTATATGCGACTTACCTTGCCTGGCTATGTATGTTTGTACTTTCAGTTGCGCGTGACGAAGATCCTCGTGCCAAGTGCATGTCCATATGGCCCATATCTTCTTTTGACTTGACCTTAGCCTCCATCACGCTAGCAAGTGTAATGCTTCCATTTGCAGTTTTGTCGAATCTGAATAGGCACTCTAGCAGGCGCTGCCACTTTTGCAACAGACCCATGATCATCAAGTAAATCAAATACTTCCTCCTTGAATATCTGATGCGAACAGCAACACAAACAAAATGGTAATAAGAAAAATATATATTCCAATTATTTAAGTAAAGATAACTGCTACCGGCTAGTGTACCTCGATGAAGGATACCCTAATTAAGAACTCTGTCTGACGGTTCATCGCATCAGATTTCCTGAATATCGTCTCCATGAGAGGTGCAATTATTCCTCCACGATCAGCTTCACCAGTATAATTGGTACCCGTCGTATATGTCTTTCCGGATCCAGTCTAAATATTGTACGAGAAAAAGCCAAGTTAGAAGTTAAACATCCAAGAACTAATATTACTCTTAACACTATAACTATTCGTTGTTACCTTGCTACTATCTATGTTCTAAGCTGAGATCTGGACATTAGAGATCCCATAACTAAACAAGCCATAATATGTTGTTTGAATTATTGGAAGCAAAGTGGTAAAAGAAATGATGTGAAAAAGTTGACGGTGCAAACTCATATGATTAAGCCATTCCTAAAAAGAAAGTTGACAGATGTCATGATTATTTTCTCGAGAATACAGACACCTTTGGTTTCGTTTCTATGAAAGGGAGCCAGGGTAGCTCCCCTTTGATTGAAAAAAAAGAATATAGAGACCTGATTTCATGGACCACCCTCGGATGGCAACAAACCAGACAAATAAGCGAATGAATGAATCAACTTCCAGAACATATCATGTCGACCCAAATCTATCATGTTCCTACCCATTTGGCAGTTGAATTTGTAATCCTGGGAGCGCATGTTGCCAAGACCACCAGAGGCAACCAAAGAAAATCATACCTGCGGCTCGCCCGGCATGACAGTGACGCAATCCGTGCAGCCGAGGAGGAGCTTCGGCGTGACCCTGTCGCTCAACGGCTGCGATGCCATATCCGAGCTCTCCATCGGATCCCTAAACAAGAATTCGCAGAACCTATAAAGAAAAGGTGCAAGACCCAAAGTATAAGCCAAGGAAACAAGAAATCTGGGCATTCCAAGCCGGAAATATGAGAAATCCGGACATTTGGGTGAAGTTTTGAATTCGCCTCACCTCAGCTCCAGCGCCGGTGAGCACCCACACCGCATGATTGGTAAGGCAAAAAAATTTGTTGCAAAATTTGACATCAATAAGAAAATGTCTACTCTTTCATTCAGAACTTGCACTTTATTTGAAAATCAACATGGTATAAGAAAAAACATGGTAAAGACAAAAACATATAGTAAACTTCATCCGATGGTCTATCACTATCTTTCGACGTCAGGTTTCTCATAATTTGTTGAATCCTTAGCACAACCTATACGAAACTGATGGAGGCCTCATCAAATTGATCATGATTAGTCCAAGATGAACGCAATCAAACCGCGATGGTAGCTCCTTCCTTTTTCGGTAAACTAACGATTTATGGAACATCAGAATAGTTGATAAATTTTTAGACACTCCCAATCACGAGTCCTTAATTCTGCGTCATCGTGATGCTACCTCCAGCGAATAATGTAGTACAAATTGATTCTTTAAGATATTATCAAACCCATGACATGCACTTGATACAGGACGGCACTCACTTGTTCTTAATAAAGTCCATGCCCCCTCTAATCGAGCCCGCACAGAGCAACCTTGACATGCTGGACTGGAGGTCTCTATACATGCGACGATATCCTTAGTTAACCGATGCCTCCCTCTAATACGGGCACCAATTTAATAGAAACTTTTAGCTACAAAATTCTAAAATGCAATGGTGTGATGAGAGAAAACTTAAAAGCCTAACCTTGGATCAGCTAAATACTACACAAGTCAGTAAATTGCTTCCAGTACACAATCAGTAAATTAATACGTGCAACCAAAAAGATCTGATGTAATGGGATAAAACTATATAAATAACTTGGGATCAGCTAAATAGTCAAAATGTAGGATCCCAGAAATCCTAACAATACTATGAATTGGCAGTGGACTAACAGGAATGTAAGTGCAAACCTTTCTTTCTCTTTAAATTCTTGAGGTTGGTAAAATTTTGTTACAAGCGTTCAAGATTCAGTTCTAACATTTTGGGGTTGCTAATGCATTGCAAGTAATCAATGTTTAACTACAATGTTATCCAAAGTTCATGTGAGTTGAGTGATATCTCATTTAGTTTTATGTCATACAAATAACGTGCAATTTTGAAATTATGTTTGTTGGAGCCCACATGTTGCAATCCCATTCTAATACAATTACGACAGAACCAATAGTGAAATGATGCAAAAGGATTTACCTGAGTACAGGGACTACCGTAGGTAAAGAAAAACCATTCTCTGACAAAACACAAAACTGATGGGAAATACAAATCAAATCAAGCAGAACTGGGGACAATACTATATGTTGTTTAAAAAGTCATCAATATGTAGTTTTAGTAATACACTATTGATTAGTAGACAGAATATCACATTCAATCTTTCCACGTGCAGTTGCTAGCAACCTCTGTCGTTTAGCGAGGATGTGGTAGTTGTGGTGTTAGTAAACAAATTCAAAATGATAGTACAACCTGGTCTCATGGCTTTCCAGACGGCCTATTTAGATGAAGCAAGAGCAACCATGTCCTATAAAAGAAAGATATATCAGCTTCACAAATATACTACTGAAAATATACCAATTAAACATACACATCTCTCTATGGTTCTACCTTCTATATATTATTTATATATTTCTAGTTTTTTATATCAATTCTTTCACACAGAGTTACTACAAGGAGGCTTCATTCTACTGCTAGTAGATGTCTCTCTCTAAGCTATTTATATAGCCCTTTCAAAATGAATTGCTTAAAATGCCTATGGATGGACTTGAAGGTGGATGCATATCTGAAAAAACATCATTTTTCAGAGGCCATACTGATAACGTATTCAATAGTTTTCTGAGTTATATTGAAAATGTGGCCGCCAACAAACAAAATTTCAAAATTGCACGTTATTTGTAAGCCATAAAACTAAATGAGATAGCACTCAAGTCACATGAAATTTGGATAACATTGCAGTTAAGCAATGATTACTTGCAATGGATTAGCAACCCCAAAATGTTAGAACTGAATCTTGAACACCTGTAACAAAATGTTACCATCCTCAAGAATTTAAAGAGAGAAAGGTTTGCGCTTACTTTCCTCTGCTTATGTGTTGTGTTGTTCTGTTTGTCCACTGCAAATGGAATATATTCGGTGCTTCAACATATTTCCTGGTAATATGGAAGAAAGAAATTTATTACAAATACCATCGATATGTCATTCAACTGCTGGAAAAATAGTATTATGTAATACAAAAGTATTAGAAGTGATGGAAGATGGATTCAGAAACACCAATGACATGCACTCGTATTTTTAAGTCTTCATACTATAGAGTTAACTACCTGCAAGTTATATGCGCATAAATAATCACAACACTTGGATAGCACCTACACATGGGATTAGATATTTAATTCACATAATCAGTTCTTCTGCTTCCATAAATTCAGAATTGCATAAAAAAGTATGTGTCTATGGAGTATAGATAAGGATTTGAATTGTTGACGCAGGGCCAACTGAGCCGTCCACTTGCCAAGTGCTTTTCTAGCATGGACGATGTGCACATGGTGCAAAGCTGGCTGAAGGAGTTGATAGATCAGATCCCGGCAAGACTCTCACATACTTAACTTTGGTTGCCCTTGCCTTGATTGATTCACACACTGGCAAGGTTGCACACACAGAGGAAGACTCGATGGATTCTTGCCGGCTAGAAACAAACACAAGCAAGCACGCAGGTGGGAAAACAATATGTATATAGTGATTTTACCTCATAAATAGTTTGGTGGCTCCACTCCATAAGTATGAAATTCGTGATGTTGGCAGCCTGAAACTAAAAGAGAAATAATGATCTCCTTCATAAATATCAACAAAAGGAGAATGGGTTATTTGGGCGACCAATCAAAATCCTTGAAAGTTCAATACATCAGTTGGCAGCAAGTGTGTACCTGCAAAGCAATTCTTTCTCTGAGTCGCATGTAAATAGATTCGTAACATGGTGTATGTGTGGCAGATAGCACTATCAGATTCGTAATAAGACGCTGAACTATCCGAAAAATAAAAAGTCCCTGCAATGGCAGCTAGCACACACGCATCTTCCCATCCCATCCGCAGCATCATCTCTACCTGCACCCTCAAATCACTGAATGAGTTCCCAACTTGCATCCACATCCAAAAGCGAGTGCAGCAACCACTCTGCCATGTAAACACAGGAAACAAACATCATAGATTGACCGAGTAGCATCAAGATCAGATCAGGACAAGGAGAGCCCGTGTCAGGACCCTGACAGTCAGCCCATACTACGTGCCTGTATAAGCAGTGGCGGATCCAGAAATTCAATATTGAGTGCTCTTTTTTTTGCACCCTAATAGTCAAGCCAATTGGTTCACAGCAATACGAATTTCACAATAGCAACAATATCTGAAAAGATTAAGAAAATTACAAAATAGAAGGAGAAAACTACAATATGTCATGGCTTAAGGACGAGATATGACAACATCATCGTTCACTTGAAAAAAGAATTCCGTCCCAATTAATGTAATCAAGTTATGCATCAAATCTTCCTCCGTGAAATCCATAGAAAAAAGGTGTGCAAGCTTAACCAGGTGTCATCTACAACTTACAATTCAAAGATAATTCAAGACATGCTCTACTGCCTACAATTCAAAGATAATTATTTTTTTCCTGCTAATGAAATCAAGCAGATCCTCGCTCAGTGTCATCTACACATTTTTCTCTCTGAATCTGAATAGCAGCTACACATTCAGTTGGGATTTCACAATGAATCTGAATAGCAGCTACACATTCAGTTCACAGTATCATCGTTCACTCTATCGTGTGCGTTCAACACAAAAGTGGCTGGTTTGCTGGTTTGTTGCCGGCTATTGGGCTGCTCTGAACTGAGCCTATAAGCTAGTATTTCTGTCATATAAAAAGTACATACCTATATACGAATTTTTGGCAAAAGAATTTGGATGTGCATCTGTACACCCATGTCCCATGGTGGATCTGCCCCTGCCTGTAAGGAAGCGAGTACTCGTCGGGGAGGAGAGGGGACCTTCTGGAGAAGATTCACCTTGAGGAGATGGGGATCAATGGAGAAGAGAGGCGTCGGGATGCACAGCCATCCCTGGTCGTGGCCGGCGAGGTCGTAGGGACAGGGCCGCACGGGCCTTTGTAGAGGAGGGGGGAGGGGGTAGAGGATTGGCGGATGGGGAAGGGAAGTACCAGGGGTGTGGTGCCGCCTCGTTGGTCTCAATCGCCGCCGGTTGCCGGTATCCGAGGGGCCGCCGCCGGCGGTGTCCTGGTGTTCCTGATCCGCGACGGCCGCGTCCCGGTGATCCGCGACATATCCGAGGCGCGACGGTGGCGGTGGCTTCCTGGTGATCCGCGACGGCAGCGAAGGTCGCTGGCGTCTCCCTGGTTCGGCGGTGGCGGCTGCGTCCCGGGAGAGGAGGAGCAGCGGCTGCGGCGATCTCGTTTAATCGAGGAGATCGGGAGATCGGGAGCCAACGGCGGCGGCGCTTACTCGAGGGGATCCAGAGGATGGTGGCGGCGATGGGAGGGGATCGAGCGGACGGCGGCGGTGACAGGAGGGGATCGAGAGGAACGGCGTTCTCCTGCGGGGTGGTTTTTTTGGGGTGCATGCGTGGGGTGGGGTGGGGTGGGGAGGTGACGAAAAAAACCAGTCGAAAAAAACAGTCAAAAAAAACCAGACGAAAGTGGGGGGACTATTCAACCAACTCGTCCATTAGGAGTAGAGATTATCTCTCACTAGCCATTAGGAACACACATATTGTCTCCTTCCATCCATACATCTATCTCGACATCTCTCGGGGTATCTTCTATCGCGCACACACCTTGTCACTCGATCTCCCACCCATGTAGTCCCATCACGATCTCCAGGGGATCTCTCTGTGACAAACATACACTCTCTCCTCCCCATGTCTGCATTTTCTCCGTACGTCTCTGTCGACCTCTGTACCTTGTTTGTGAGACCCCTCTTGGCCACATGCTAGGGGTCTTGCTCTCTCGGTTGCAAACAACCACACACTATCTCCTCACCTTGCTTCCGTTGTCGAAGACGCATGTGTGATATGTTTGCATAAGACACACACGTTTTTTCTCGACTTTTATCGAGTGTTGTCCATGTCTCTTTCACACACGCACACACACTTTTTTCACTCACTCTTTCTATTTCACTCTCTCTCTCTAGTTAGGGACTCTCTCACGTCCATAAGCATATGGATGTTTTGAAAAGTCAAATCTCAGAAAAGTTTGACTAGGTATATGTGGAGAAAAACATTTACATCTGGAAAGATCATTAGATTCATCACAACATGTACTTACTTCATACTATCATTTATCTTTGGTATTGTGGATATAAGTAATTTCTTTATAAACTTGGTCAAACTTTCAAAAGTTTGACTTAAAAAAAATGTTGGAACTACATTATCAAACGGAGGGAGTAGCTCTTTCCATCTCTCTCTCTGCTATCTCTCACGGGCCTCCCCTCTCACACGAACACTCTATACCGACGGATCATACGCTCACTGTGTCAGCGTATAGCTCTGTATATTGTTTAGTTGACCGGTCAACCAGTCCACATGCTGCCTTGTCAGCTCATGTTCTGTATCTTCGTGTGCTGGCCCATGTGGTAGTGGGTGAAAATAAGTAAACTAGAGGCCCATTTGACACGCGGTGAAGTAAACAAAGTTGAAACCACTCGGGGTAGCACCCCGCACGCTAGTAAATTGAGGGCGCATTGAGGACACACTTCTTCCGTGTGGAGGACGCACTCGCGCACAATTCACCACTGCGCGACGGCATGCACAGAAGGACGCACTCGCGCACACCCAGCACACAACACACACCAGCACACGTGTACACCGGCGTCGCCGCCGGTTGAGATGGACGGCGAGGTAGCCAACAAGCGGAGGCAGCTCGAGCCAAAACCGCATCCGGCGAGCCTGGACTTCATCGGCAGCCTCCCCGACGACGTGCTGCTCGTCATCATCGGCCTCCTCCCCACCAAATCTGCCATGCGAAACGCCCTGCTCTCCCGGCGGTGGCGCCCCCTATGGCGCCGCGTCCCCCTCAACCTCACCGTCGATAGCTGCCTCTGCGACGGGGATTGCAAACGCATGGCCGCAGTCTCCAAGATCCTTTCATCACACCCTGGGCCAGCCAGACGCCTTGACATCCGCATGTTCAGTACCAACTGCAAGGTCCAACCCAAGTTCGACGAGTGGTTATTATCCCCCGCCCTAGATCAGCTCGAGGAGCTCAGCTTTGAAGTTGGACGATGTCGCTCTCTGCCGCCGTCCGCGCTCCGCCTCACGCCAACGCTACGCCGTGCCAGCTTCAGCTCCTGCTATCTTCCCCAGATTAATGCCGCGCCCGCCCTTCTTCTCCCTCAACTCAAACAGCTCGACCTCTTCGACGTTGTCATCTCGAAGAAGGCTATGGAGCACCTGCTCCGCAGCTGTACTGCGCTTGAGTACCTTCGTCTTGAGCAGATCCACGGGTTCATTAGCCTCCACATCGCCTCGACGAATCTCCGATGGATTTATGTGTCTTGATGGCCCCGCAACAAGACATCAATTGGGAAGAGATCACTCTAGCTGTTCCATGTTATGGTCATTGAGAATGCGCCTTTCCTTGAGAGATTGCTTGTATCGGATCTAGAAGGTCCAACAAAAACCAGGGTCATTGACGCGCCGAAATTGACAGCGTTGGTGCACTCATCTGCCAAATTCTCCGAACTCTTTATTAGATCCGTAATCGTTCAGGTATAGCACTCATCTTCTTCTCCGTCTTCTTGAAATTCACATTTTTAAATTTCTTCTTGATGTATTTACGACCGTCTTCCAGAAAATGATTCCCACAAGCTTGACCCAGTCTATGCGCTCATTGAAGATCTTGGCAATAAAATCTATCGGCCCCAATCTGGATCAAGTTGTTGGATTCCTTACATGCTTTCCGTGCACGGAGAAGCTACTCATCGAGGTGAAACTTCTTTCCTATTAGTAAACAGTAATCACAACGTAGCTCAAATTTTTCGTAATTTTCCCAAATTACGATGACAAGTGTAGTGTTCAAAACTGCATCTACGCACTGCACCGAAAGAAATGTTTGTAGTATTTTTTCTCACGTGATCACCTGCATCATTTTTTTGTTGTACTACTATAGTAGCCTAGGCTAGTCATAGTGGAAAGTAACTTAGACTACTCCAGTAACTCTATGGTTACCCTAAGAGCAAGTACTACCTCCGTCCTGGTTTACTCTTCCTATTTTGTAGTATCAAAATTTGACCATAGATTTAACTGACAAAATGTTAATACATGTCACTAAGAACTATATCGTTGGATTCGTATTTGAACATAATTTCAAATGGTGTAATTTTTAGTGACATGCATTGGCATTTTCTTACATAAATATATGGTCAAAATTTTATACTAAATAAGAGGTAGTACAAAAGTGGGCTATAACGGCCCTCCACTATGTAGGCCAAAACACGTGCCAAATTCACTTGTGATGCATTTGGCATCGATGCCCCTCCATTGCTCACTTGGTGCCCCAATCTGGATCACCTACTTTGCTCCGGTGCCAAATTAACTCACGCAATGAAAAAACACTTGCGTGGGAGAGAGAGAGGACTGAGGCAATAAAAAAACACTTGTTTGGGAGAGTGAGAGGCTGGTGTAGTTGGTTTTATTGATTTGTTTATACATGTGGGTCTGTGTGCACAGCGGTGCCAACTCTCTCACATCATGAGAGCGGTGCCAAAATCTTTTGATTTGACATCGATGCGTATTATGTGGCATACTTTTGCGAAATATAGCATCGACCAGATAGTGGAAGGCAACAAATGCCCAAGCTCTTCACATACTCCTAGGTAAATGAGAGGAAAGAGAAAGAGAGAGTGAAAAAATATCACTAGCCAGCCAACCCTATCGTATGAGCGAATGATATTGGTACCTCTTGATGACACGACAATCTTATACACCCAACTGCTCTAATATGTTCTCTTCTTTTGCAGATAAAAAAAGACCCGAAAGTGAAAAATGTGATGCACTATAACAATCTCATCGAATGCCTTGAGATCCATCTTATAGAAATTGATTTGATCGACTACCGAGGCAGCACATCTGAGATTAAATTGGCCAGGTTCTTTGTTCGGGAGGCAAGTGTGCTCAAGGTAATGAGGTTTGGCGTTCTCTGGCGCAACAATGAATGGCGTGCTGATCACCGCAAGCGTCTAAGCCTAAATGACGAAGTCTCCGCAGAAGCTGAATTTGTTTTTGAAACATCAAGTGGCCAGAGACTCGAAAACTTATTTGCCCATTAGTGACTTGTCAGGACGGTGGATTTTAGTTTGTACAATAATGCTGCATCCACCTAAAGTAACGAAAGTTCTTACGTAAACTTCCTAGTAATTCCCTCTTCGTAGGTGCAGCATTACTCCTAACATTTGTAATATCAGTTTGAAACTTGTAATATTGCCGTGTCCTATTCCTGCGTTTTCAAAATCCTGCGAATCAAATAGGTCCTGAGTTGGTGATGATGTTGTGCCTGCCATCTTTCACCAATAGCCGTCGGATCTAGATCTGACGCATACAAACAAAACTTCTCCAGTTTTCCAAAAAGATGCCCGCACTTGTTCCCTATTTACAAACAACTCCTTGTCTCTCACAATCAGCCTTATCTCCTCCCCACCACATCTAGAAGGCCATGGAAAAATCTGGCGTGATGGCCGCTGCCGGCGCCGTCCACCCCCCAATCTTGGTGTTCCGTGCAATGCACGGGCATCTACGCACGGGAAATTATGTTCAACACGGCTAGTTGTAAGCAGGCTAGGTCTACAGCCATGATGATAGTGACTACAGACGGTGAGGCTGACTATGGTATGCCGAACACGGCGCCTATACTCAGGTGTCATCTCCGGCGTAGGGTCTTGTCACTTCACTATGAGGAGCAACACGTAATAATTTGACCAACGGGTAGTACAGTGCTACTACATTGGTAGTACTACTACTAGTACTAGCACCACCGTCTGGATTTAGTAGTACTACCACGTCCATCTGGATTTAGTATTTGACTAGCAATATCTAGTAATGCATGTCACAAAAAATGTACTACTCCCTCTGTAAATAAATACATGGTGTATTGTTTTATTCCGATCGGCGAGGTAACTTAATGTCTTTTTGCTACTTAATAGGATTACATGCAATGAACTAACCACTGCATGTGATGTTTGGAGGGGGACGCAGTTTCATTGACTTACTGCACCTGCCTTTGGGTGTATGACACGTGGGCCCAACGGGTGGCTGGCCAACCTGTCATACAGCCAAAAGCAGGTGCAGTAGAGGGGCGAGGAGTAGATGGCCAACACGCACGTGAATTCAACGCAGTCTGCACTTCTCATATAAAGGCTCCCGCCAGTCCAATCTACGAAACCCTACGCACCTACGCACCCAAGGGCAAGAGTGATCACTCCAATCGCAAGATCAGTTGACTAGAAGCTAGACCCATGGAGGCGATGAGCGCGAGCATCAGCCGGCTGTGCCAGATGGTCCACAACGCCGGCCTGCGGCCCGGCACCGAGGAACGTCTCCAGGTAGTGCTTGAGGCCGCCAGGGTGAGGGTCCGCTTGGACGACAGCTTCGTCTCCTTGTTTGACGAGGTCCTCGTCGGCTTCCTCGACAAGTTCACCGTCGTCAAGAAGCTCGCGAACGACCTTGACGTACGCCTCCAGCCCACGCGCCCAGTGTAACGCCCACGATGCGGCTATATCTCCCACGTGTCGAGGAACGACTTAGAGGCATAACCGCATAGTGGTTTGTTACAAGTTGGTAATCAGAGCCATCCCCGACTTAGGAGCCCCCTGCTTGATCGAATCGCTGGCGTTGTTGAGTCTAGAACAAAAATGTTTTGAGTCTTAGGATTATATATATCGGAGAGTAGGATTCTTTTACTCCTCAGTCCCTTCGTCGCTCTGGTGAGGTCTCCTGACGTAGAAGTTTTGACTCTTCTCTTCTCAAATTTCACTAATTTTTTTTTAGGATCACGCGGGTATCTTAGAATCGTTCCGATAGTTTTGTGACGAGAACATTGTTCTTGGTGCCTCCTGTCATTTAGGGGTTGTGGCAGTGTCCTGGGGAGTTGAGCTCCGAGGTGTTGTCGTCACAATTTTATCGTTGCAGTTCTGGAATACCTGAGTTTCGCCGACATCGAAATCTCTTTTATGCAGTTGTTGGTGAGATCACCTCGACGCCACCCAGTACTGGGGCGGGAGTTCGGGAGTATTGCCATAACTTGTATAACAGATGTTTTTCGAAGGTTGAGGTAAACGATTTCCGAAGGTTTCTTGGTTATGTGTTGACGGATGGATACAGCTGGATCTAGGGATTGCTAGTTTGGGTGATATATTTTGTGTCCCCTGTATCCCCAACACCAGATTGCATAACCAGAAAGTTTCGGGAGTTTATAAGTGGGAATTCAAGTAGCCTTAGGATATCTTTCCGACAGACGCATGATATGAGATTGGGGTTCGACGTCTAGTGGTCCGCCTGTACACGGTTGATTTTACAGTGGTCTCGTAGTGTCTTAAAGAGTCCTTGGCTATGCCGACTCGGGGACACTTCGTATGTCATGTGCACAGCCTTGTACATGATGGTGCTTTATGATTGAGCCCGTGTGGGCCCCACCACGAAAACTTCGAACGAAATCTCTATCATATGTTTATTCCGGCTTATTCTGCAAGCCAATACTATGGGTTATTTTGAATTGTGGTATTCGAGTTGCTTTGAAGTCATATGTTGATTCCATATATTTTTCAAGTGGCTTCTCAACTTATGGAAGTGTGATGTTTTACTATGGAATTCATTCGTTCATCTTCGTTCGAATGTTTATTGTGAAGACTATATGTTGCAATTTCTATCCGTTGATTCTACTTATGTATTTGTCTACCAAGATGCTAACGGATGTCACCCTCTTCAGGATGGCTCCGCCAACGCGTCAGAATCCAGATCGCAATGAAGGGAGTCAAGCGAACCCTCCGCCACCACCTCCGCCTCCGGAGGCATGGCAAGCTATCATGGCAGCCACCAACGCCAATGCTCACATGATTCTGCAACTCTTGCAAGAACGCACCCAAGGGCAAGGCAATCAAGGCAATCAAGGCCAAGGCAACAATCAACTTCACTTTGCCACTCTCAACCAGTTCCTCGCAAATCAGCCCAAGTCTTTCAGCTACTGTGCCGAGGCCACGGATGCCGATGATTGGCTCGTGGACATCAACAAGCATTTTGAATGTAGCAATGTCAGGCCTGAGGACTATGTCAAGTTCGCTTCTTTTCAGCTCAAGGACCAAGCTGCTGATTGGTTTCAGCAATACAAAGATTCCAGAGGAGGTCGTGTGATAACTTGGACTGACTTCTGTCGGGATTTCAAAGCGCACCACATTCCACAAAGTGTTGTTGAGAGCAAGCGTGAGGAGTTCCGCAATCTCAAGCAAGGCAACATGTCTGTGTATCAATACAACATCCAGTTTCAGAAACTTGCTCGCTTCGCTAAACAAGACGTTCCTGATGAAAAGAGCATGATCTATCACTTCAGAGGTGGTCTTGGAGAGGATCTGCAGTTAGCTCTCGTTCTTGTTGAGCCTACTCAGTTTGATCAATTCTATAACATGGCACTGAAGCAAGAGGCTGCTCAGCTCAAGTGTGAGGCTTCTAAGAAGAGAGTCAGAGACGCAGTTCAGTCTTCTTCTTCCTCACTTGTGGCAGCTAAGCAACAGAAGTTCTGGTTGCCTCCTCCTCCTCCATTTCGTCAGCCTTACCAGCAGAAGAACAAAGGTGGCCATGGTTCTTCCAACTCTTCCAACTCTGGCTATCAGAACAAGTCTCAGAATCAAGCTCCAAAGTACAATGCTCCTTATCACCGTCCACTCTCAGAGGTGACTTGCAACAAGTGTCAGCAGAAAGGTCACTATGCTAACAAGTGCTTCAACCAAAGGCGTCTTCCGCCTCCTCCTCCTGTCAGATCTTCCAGCAATGCAGTGGTCAAGCATAATCCAAAGTCTGCTAAGGTGAACATGATGAATGTAGCTCAAGCGGAGGAATCTACTGATGTGATAATGGGTAATCTTCCTGTTAATGATATTCCCGCTAAAGTTCTTTTTGATACTGGTGCATCGCATTCTTTCATTTCTAAACCTTTTGTGGCTATGCATGATCTGGTTACTGAAGTATTGCCGAGTCCTCTGTCTATTGTTTCTCAAGCTTTCGACAACTCTGAGAACCTTGCAGGCAAGATGACCATACCCTCGAAATCACTTCTATCTTTGCTTGCTAGCTGCTCGCTCTATCGCTATGCCGCGCTACCTACCACTTGCTATATCATGCCTCCCATATTGCCATGGCAGCCTCTAACCATCTTTTCCTAGCAAACCGTTGTTTGGCTAAGTTACCGCTTTTGCTCAGCCCTTCTTATAGCGTTGCTAGTTGCAGGTGAAGTTGAAGTTGGTTCCATGTTGGAACATGGATATGGTGGGATATCACAATATCTCTTATTTATTTAATGCATCTATATATTTTGGTAAAGGGTGGAAGGCTCGGCCTTATGCCTGGTGTTTTGTTCCACTCTTGCTGCCCTAGTTTCTGTCATACCGGTATTATGTTCCTTGAGTTTGCGTTCCTTACGCGGTCGGGTGATTTATGGGACCCCCTTGATAGTTCGCCTTGAATAAAACTCCTCCAGCAAGGCCCAATCTTGGTTTTACCATTTGCCACCTAAGCCTTTTCCCCCGGGTTTTCTAGAGCCCGAGGGTCATCTTTATTTTAAACCCCCGGGCCAGTGTTCCTCTGAGTGCTGGTCCAAACTAGAGCCCTTTGCAGCGCCACCTTGGGGAAACTCGAGGATTGGTTTTAGTTGTACGGACTGCTCATCCGGTGTGTCCTGAGAACGAGATATGTGCAGCTCCTATCGAGATTTGTCGGCACATTCGGGCGGCTTTGCTGGTTTTGTTTTACCATTGTCGAAATGTCTTGTAAACCGGGATTCCGAGACTGATCGGGTCTTCCTGGGACAAGGTTTATCCTTCGTTGACCGTGAGAGCTTATGATGGGCTAAGTTGGGACACCCCTGCAGGGTATTATCTTTCGAAAGCCGTGCCCGCGGTTATGAGGCAGATGGGAATTTGTTAATGTCCGGTTGTAGAGAAATTGTCACTTGACCCAATTAAAATACATCAACTGCGTGTGTAGCCGTGATGGTCTTTTCTCGGCGGAGTCCGGGAAGTGAACACGGTTTGAGTTATGAATGATGTAAGTAGGAGTTCAGGATCACTTCTTGATCATTGCTAGTTCACGACCGTTCCGTTGCTTCTGTTCTCGCTCTTATTTGCGTATGTTAGCGACCATATATGCTTAGTGCTTGCTGCAGCTCCACCTCACTACCCTTTCCTTCCTATAAGCTTAAATAGTCTTGATCTCGCGGGTGTGAGATTGCTGAGTCCTCGTGACTCACAGATACTTCCAAAACAGTTGCAGGTGCCGATGATACCAGTGCAGGTGACGCAACCGAGCTCAAGGGGGAGCTCGATGAAGAGCTTGTTCGTTGTGTTGTTTCTTTTCATCTTGATCAGTAGTGGAGCCCAGTTGGGACGATCGGGGATCTAGCAGTTGGGTTGTCTTCTTTTATTTTGGTTCCGTAGTCGGACCTATGTGTGTATTCTGATTGATGTATGATTTATTTATGTATTGTGTGAAGTGGCGATTGTAAGCCAACTCTTTATCCCATTCTTGATTCATTACATGGGATTGTGTGAAGATGACCCTTCTTGCGACAAAACCACAATGCGGTTATGCCTCTAAGTCGTGCCTCGACACGTGGGAGATATAGCCGCATCGTGGGTGTTACACCCAGGCTTTGTGATGCCTGCCACCCTCAACGGCCTCTATGGTGACAACCTCTTCGACGCACTCGTGGCCCTGCGACTGCCCGCCGTCGCGCCGGAGAATGTCCACCTCGAGGTCGCGCTCGCCGCGCAGCGCCTGGCGCAGCAAGATACCATCGACATAATCACCCACGTCTACACGCAAATCGTCCACAAGGACTACTACATGCAAGAGGAGGACGATAGGACGCTGGTCTTCTTGGACCGTAGGGCAAACTTGGACGGCATTGTTCAGAAGCACGTTGAGCTTGCCGCCAACGCCGCTGCTCCTCACATGTCGGTTGGTGACCCGGTGCACTAGGGCGTGAGGATGTCGTTGATGGATCCGTATGTATCTTTATCTTTTTGTCAAATCCATGTAGTAGTATATGGTACTACTAGTAATTATCTTACCTTTCGCATCAACTTCATAATTTTCCTATGTACTCCATGCATGAACCGCGCCAGAACCAAACTTCTCATTACTCTAGGGAAAATCGTTATTTCTATCTATCGGTCGCGCCATGGAGCAGAACCAAAATTTACAAGTTACAAGTTCAAAAGGAAAGCTTGCCGTGTTCGCGTCGCACCCCACACGGTTGGTCCAGCACGTCGCTCAAGGGGGAATGCGTGCTGTGTTGCATTTTCACTTAAAAGTGGGATCGCAGTTGAGCAAACCGACTATCGGCAAACCCCACCCCGCCCACCGCGCGATGGCTGAGAAAACAGGAGGGAGAAGAGATGGTTGTAGCACGGACTCCAAGAAAATTGGTGTCGGATGGGACTCGTGTGGGTGGCGTGTGCCGTACTGCTAGACATGAATGCTAGTTATGGCCCATGCCACCCCACTATATCGAGGTGCTGGTTACGTAGAACAAATTTCCTGGAGTCCGTGCTCAGCCCTCCTCTATCTCTCTTCTCACCAACCAGCAGACGCGCGGAGCCCATCATCTGTTTGCTCATATGCGGTCCCACATGTCAGTGAAAACGCAAGAGGACCCACTGAACCTGCACATCTTTCACCTCGATGTGCTGGTGATGAAAAAAATCCAATAAAGATCTTGGTGGCTGCTTTTGGAGTTACTCAAGAGTAGTAAGATTCTATTTACAGTTGAACCCAAGATGCACATCACGTGGCTTCAACTACCACTCTATTTTCTTGCATGACACGACCTGGATGCTGGATGTCCCACGTGTTGGCAAAAGGAGGAAGAACTTGACCAAATCTTCGGTTGTGCTCTCGGATTAGACTAGTTGTGCTAACTTAAAATTTTATTGTGTAGAATGGATGCAAGTTTTGGTATTGGGAAGAAGAGTACAACGATATATTGATAGAGCGCAATTTAGTAGATGTTCTAGCACTTTTAGCTAGCATAGAGGCTAGAAATGAGACTAGTGCACTTGTTGATAGAATAGAGGCTAGACACGTCTACTTCTTTACACTCGAAGAAGAAAGAAGCACGCAGGATCGAGCCTCCGCAGATCAACAATGAATGCATCGAGAAGGCACTAATCCAACTTACAAGAGTAGTTATGGAAGTTGGATATCTTCTAAAATGTATTCTTGTGGTTCTTGTTTTTCTAGTCAAAATTTTGGTGATGTATTTCCATGTACCAAAAAATCAATGATGAAAAAAAGATGTGTTCGCAAAGAAAAATGTACGCGGCCGGGATGCGTCCGCGCATTCGGCGCACGGCCACCGCATCCGAGAAATGGCCCAGACACGACCCCATTGCCCTACCCAAATAGACAGAATCCGGGCAAAACGGAGGTCCGTTTGGGGTCGTGCGTTGGAGTTGGCCTTACAAGTGGGACCGCAGTTGAGGAAACCGACTATCGGCAAACCCCCACCTCTCCCGCCACGCGATGGCTGAGTTAGAGAAACGACGAGGTTGAAGAGATTGCTGTAGCACGGACTCCAAGAAATATGGTGTCAGATGGAAGTCGTGCTGGTGGCGTGTGTCGTACTCCTAGACGTGAATGCTTGTTCTGGCCCATGCCACCCTACTAGTCCTACTACTACTCCTACTACTCCTATCGAGGATTCGAGGTGCTGGTTACGTACAGCGAACACATTAACATATGGCCCACCTCACACTGTGGCCAAATTTCCTGGAGTCTGTGCTAGGTTAAAAAGTGTTCTTTGTGAGGATGGGTGGCTGGTCTCAAGTTTAAAACTTGTTGTATTACGTACGTAGACGTAGAGATAGTGCAGCATGTGAAGCTAGTACAAATAGTGTACTATTGTTGATTGGCCTCATCCGATAACCTGTTGCAATGCACGTACAATTATGTATTCAGAAAATATTTTTTTCCTTGTCGCAGCACCCACTCAGAGAAGTGACTCGAAAGCCATTCATAAATTTAGTAAGTTTATCACAGACATATCATTTTATTACATGCAACAGGTCATCAACCCACAACGACAACAAGGATACATTATAAATACTAATGTTTTCATCACACAACAAATAACAAGCAATGAAATGAACTTCAACTCAACCAATCCTCAGCGTTGGAAACGCTTGCTTTGAACCACAAGCGAATCTCTGGGAAGAGCTAGCTACTGTCAATCTCAAGACCAACGCAGGACTGATCATCCAGGCAGAAGTGGCCTACTATATCACGACCAGGGTAGGGAACCACCGCAATGTCCAACGTATAGATACAGTTGCTTCTCATAAATGGTAGTAACGTTGTGTCAACAGCAGTTGGATCACCTTTCACCATCATTGGATAGTTTTGTCCAAGGAAGAGCGAGTTTGCTCCAAGACTATCAATACTGTACCAGGGAGAAGGTGTTGGCGCTAGCACACTAGTATCCATCTCGAATACCATGCAACGGGTGTTGGAATAGCTCCGGAGAGTGCGACCACGGGAGACAACACCTGCTCCCTCAGTAGTAACATCAGTAGTGGGCTGTATACAGACAAGAAGTGGTGTTCCATTGGAATTAGTTGCCAGCCGCCAGTGAGCATATGGGCCCTACTCGTCCTCATGCTCGTGATCATCACCATCGTCATCTCCCCCTTGGTTATAAATTGTTTCAAGTATAGGTGATGGAATGTTCACAGGACCTTGGAAACACAAGAAGAAGGTTAATTAGTAGAGAAGGGAAGCTTGCTAACTCGCATGCATGTGGATGAAACAATTATAATTACGGTGGAAGACAAACATACTGAAACTACGAGGATCCCATGCAAAAACAGTGCCACGTGTGGTGGCAGTAAACACAAGACCCTCGTATTCAATTGCATCACAGTACACATCCGTGTATAGAAACTGATTTTTGAGCAATATCCATCCAGTCGAACCACGAAGGACGGCAACAAACTTGTCGAAGATAGCAACAACTTGATAGTTCTTGTAATTCCAAGAGCGGTTGGGAACTCGAGAAATTGCTATCTTCCATAGACGACAATCACCATGATCATATTTGAACGTACGTAGATCATCTGTGTGCTCAACCTCAGGGCACTCGGAGATTTTTGGAAGTGGAATCCGCTGACGAGTGTACACATTCACAAGTTCCCACTCGCAATTGTATCCAATATAAACAACCCAATCTCCATTTGCGCCTGCCCAAGCTTTGCCCTCAAGCGATGGCATCTTAACATCATACATATCATTATCAAGCGGCATCAACTTGCACAAGGTGAGGCTTCCCTCGTCCCCGCGCCAGTCAGCAGGGTCACGGCGAAGAAGATAGGGGACATCAAACCGCTCCTGGACCCTTGGGTTCCTTGTAATGATGTTATTAGTTGAGTCGAGAATGTTCTTGAACGAACCTGCCATGCTAGCCGAGGTGATGACGTCGCACCGATCAATGAGTTCCCCCACCACGTCATCTTTCAAATCGGGGCAAGAATAACAAGGTCGTTTCCAGCTTGTTCCCTCCATGGAGAAGACGATCGAACAATGGCAGAAGGAAGGGTGAAGGCAAATGGAGGAGGGAGGAAGAGCGTGCGACAGCAGTTCCAAATTGAGAGGGAAAGGCGAAGAGTCGGTGGACGGTTGCCAGTTTGCCACGGTACACGAAGAGGCGCCCCGGCCTACACGTCCTTTCGGAAATTGTACAAAAGGACTCGCTCACTGACATGTTGGAACGGGACCACATGTCAATGAAACATGGTGTGTAATTTCTCGTGCAAAATGCGATCTGGCCGCGGTGGCCCGAGGTGCCGCATTAGTTACCGACCTTTATTTTTTTTACTCCCTCCGTCTAGGTGTATAAGTCATCTTAGGTTGTGCACCGCGACCAAGGCGGAGGGGAAAATGAGAGAACTTAATGTCTTTTTGCTAATTAATAGCATTGCATGCAATGAAATAACCACTGCATGTCATCTTTGTTAGTCTCAAGTCATTAAAAGCATGCACGGCCCACATCTCTTATTGGTTGATACGTCATGAAGCAAGAAACGAGGAGGGAGTTAATGTACCATGCCTAAGTGTTTTGGGATTAAGTATTTCGTTTTCATAAGGTGACTTACACACCTAGACGGAGGGAGTACTATAGAATGGTATCGGAACATGGAGAGATTTAGTTGATTTTATATCGCTGAATAATATAAAATATTATCAGTGCAGACGCTCCACCCCGAGGTTTGTAGCTCCTTCTTGGTCATCGGGAATCTATGTTCTTCCACTCTTTCATTTAAGACATGAGCTTTGTTCATCCTGTTGCCGACACGCGGGACATCTATATGCCTCCATTTTACAAAATCATACTATATGCCTCCATGAAACGCGGGACATCTAGCATCAAGGTGGCGTCTCATGCAATAAAATGGAGATATGCAGTGCGTAAGTGAGTCGTGCACTTCGATGGCACCTAGTACTACACAATATTTTTTCTCCTCGATGGCACGTGAATAGTGCACGTACTCAATGACAGAGCACGGGATGGTAGCCATGGACATGGTCGACCCTTTTTGAAGAGAGTACTAATAAATAACTTTGATGTGTCCCGTCAACTCGCAGAACGATGAGAAGCTTTCTTACTACGCCTTCTCCCTCGCCAACGTGTGCGCGGTGGCTCGCAGCACGAGGAGAAACTTTTGCTTACAAGCGGTGGACATGCAGTAGTTCATTTGGTGTGAGATTGCCAGAAGTAGTACTGTAGTACCATCATTATTTTCGACTTCCGGAAGAGGAGAAGAGCCAAGCACAAGGTCACCTACTAACCTAGTACAGTACTACTATAGCCAAAGCTGGTCCACCTTTTTAGAGCATGGTTAATTAATATAGGCGGCTCTTGCAGCGGCACATCATTTAGAGCAAGTACTCTCTTCGTAGGAACAAAGGAAGTGAAACAAAAGTTGGAGTGGATGCTAGATTGCCAATTAAAACATGATTACATAGGAAAAAAATCCTATAGCATTCTATCCTATGAATCAAACGACCAATGTAGGAAAATTATGAGGGGGGTCTCTCCAACAGTGTTCCTTGGCTCGCACCTAGCATCACGGTGGTCGAACTTGGAGTCATTCATCTGGTACACGTGGCATCTCAGATCTGGACACAAGTTGACGCGACCTCTCACTTCCTCCGCCATTTGAAGCGGCGCGCCGGTGGAGGGCCAACATACTCCAATATTAGGTTGGCTCTATGTGATGTGGCAACTTCATATACTAACCGGATGCTGGCTATACTACTATGGTACTCACACTCCAAGAAGTGACTCGAAAACCATTCATAAATTGAGTCTATGACATGCATTTGCAAATGTACCATTCATTACATACAACAAGTCATCAACACACAACGACAACGAGGATACATGTTGGATTATAGATTATTTCCAACAAAACATTCTAGCAAATACTAAAGTTTTCATCACATAACAAATAACAAGCAATGAAATGAACTTCAACTCAATCAATCCTCAGCGTTGGAAACGCTTGCTTTGAGCCATAGGTGCTCTGGGAAGGGCCAGCTATTGTCAATATTGAGAGCAACGCAGGACTGATCATCCAGGCTGAAGCGGCATATATCAAGACCAGGGTAGGGAACCACCGAAATGTCCGAGGTATAGATACAGTTGCTTCTCATAAATGGTAGTAACATTGTGTCAACAGCAGTTGGATCGCCTTTCACCATCATTGGATAGTTTGGTCCAAGGAAGAGCGCGTTTTCTCCAAGACTATCAATACTGAACCAGGGAGAAGGTGTTGGTGCTAGCACACTAGTATCCATCCCGAATACCATGCAATGGGTGTTGGAATAGGTCCGGAGAGGGCGACCATGGGAGACAACACCTGCTTCCTCAGTAGTAACAATCTGAGTGCACTGTATACAGACAAGAAGAGGTGATCCATCGGAATTAGTTGCTAGGCGCCACTGAGTATATAAGTTCTGCTCCTCCTCATGCTCGTGATCATCACCATCGTCATCTCCCCCTTGCTTATAATTTTTTTAAAGTATAGGTGGTGGAATGTTCACAGGACCTTGGAAACACAAGAAGAAGGTTAATTAGTAAAGGGAAACTTGCTAACTCGCATGCATGTGAATGAAACAATTATAATTATGGTGGAAGACAAACGTACCAAAACTACGAGGATCCCATGCAAAAACAGTGCCACGAGTGGTGGCAGCAAACACAAGATCCTCGTATTCAATTGCATCACAGTACTCATCCATGTGCAGAAACTGATTTTTGAGCAATATCCATGGACGACGAACCATGGAATGAGTAAGGATGGCAATAAGTTTGTCGAAGATAGCAACAACTTCATAGTTCACGTAATTCCAAGAGCGGTTGGGAACTCGACAAATTGCTATCTTCAGTAGACGACAGTCACCATGATCGTATTTGAACGTACGTAGATCATCTATGTGCTCAACCTCAGGGCACTCTGAGATTTTTGGAAGTGGAATCCGCTGACGAGTGTACACATTCACAAGTTCCCACTCACAATTGTACCCAATATAAACAACCCAATCTCCATTTGCGCCAGCCCAGGCCTTACCCTTAAGCGATGGCATCTTGACATCACACGTATCATTATCAAGTGGCATCAACTTGCACAAGGCAAGGCCTCCGTCGTCCGGGCCCATGCGAATAGGCTTATAGCGAAGAAGATAAGGGAGATCAAACCGCTCCTGGACCCTTGGGTTCCTTGTAATGATGTTATTAGTTGAGTCGAGAATGGGCTTGAACGAACCTGCCATGCTAGCCGAGGTGATGATGTCGCACCGATCAATGAGTTCCTCCACCACGTCATCTTTCAGATCAGGGCAAGAATAATGGGGTCGTTTCCGGCTTGTTCCCTCCATGGAGAAGACGATCGAACAATGGCAGAAGGAAGGGTGAAGGCAAATGGAGGAGGGAGGAAGCGCGTGCGACAGCAGTTCCAAATCGAGAGGGAAAGGCGAAGAGTCGGTGGACGGTTGCCAGTTTGCCACGGTACATGAAGAGGCGCCCCAGCCTACACGTCCTTTCGGAAATTGTACAAAAGGACTCGCCATCATCTCACTGACATGTTGGAACGGGACCACATGTCAACGAAACATGGTGTGTAATTTCTCGTGCAAAATGCGATCTGGCCGCGTTGGCCCGAGGTGCCACATTAGTTATCGACCTTTATTTTTTAATGGCGTGCCGTTCAGTTTTGAAGCACGACTAACTGGTACTGTTTGCAGAGAAAATGTAAACTACTCTACCACTACTCCACCTCTAGTACTAGTAGTATAAAAAAGATATATAGGCTGGAGCTTCAGAGCTTTCTTGCTAAGGGCTGCCCACTTGCTTCTCACATATCACCCTCTCTCCAGATCTTAAAAAGACGGCCTCTCTCTCCCTCCTCACCGGTGGTCACAGATCCGCTGGGGAAGAAAAGGACGTGCAGTGTTGACGCACTCGTCGTCAGCGAGCGAGGTGACGCACTGACGACAAGGCCGTCCTCTTAGACCTAGCGCCCGCGCGGGATGGCCTCCGTCCCCAAGCTCGCTGCCGTAGTGCGTGCGGAGGACGACGACCACGAGCGAAGCCACTTCCCGCCGACCCTCAGGTATGCTACCTCTTTTCGAACCATACCCTTGTTCTATTGCCCCATCTGCCACATCGCTGCATAGTGGCGGAGACAGCACCCGGCGAGCTGGGGCTGTTGCCCGGGCTCCCATCGTGCAACTCCATGAAGCTCTAGTACAGAAAATTGGGTGAAGTAGAATTTTGTTTGGGCAAAAACAAATTAATTTGGCAGCACTTAGATCTTGCCCAGGCTCTACACTTGAGCTGGCTCCGCCACTGTCGCTGCATGTGGATCTTTTTCCACTCCACCATCTTCCCAATTTCCTGTCCTCTGCTCTGCTGGTCATGCAGACGAAAACCTTAATTTGCACTATTAAAGGAAACCCTACTTCATGCAGACTAGTCCATGTCTGGGTTGAATAAGGAAAGGAAGGGAGACTGTACTGTCCAAGAGAGTAGGCATCGAACCCGCATCTAGGTTGAAAAGGGGAAAATCAGTAGCTAAGGAACGAGTCTCGTGTCTCTTGGTTGAAGAAGGGTAGAAAGGCATGACAACACAATAGAGAATGACCAGGTCGATCGGTTTGTTGTCCTCACATAGGAAAAAGGTGGCTAAAGAGAACAAAAATGGGACGTAATCCACATATGCTGCCTGGATATTTGTTGCTCTGGGCAACCATACCTCCCTCACCACTCTATGCGTCCGTGGAGGTACATCGTACTGGTGCGCCCACTGTCCGAATGGGTCTCCCATGCTCTTATTGCCACTTTTTAGCTGTTAGTATAACGCCAGCGGTAAAGTCAACCAATGCTACTGCTAAAGTGATGCCACATTTAACTAATGCCGCACTCAGTCTAATGCCACTGATAAATTTAAGCAATGCCATTTAATGTCTCTGGATTATTTCAGGGTTAGCTGTTGATTGTGGACGCATTAAAGATTTTTCAGCTAAGGCATTCTAATGTTGTTGCACAACCAGTATACCAATGATGAAACTTGTTACTACCTTCAGATTTTTGCACTGTTAATGCTTATAGATTACATACCTCACTTTCATGAGATAGTCAATTTTTTTGTACAGTGTCACCAAAATGCCAAGGCGCCGATGTCATTTTATTTTGGTTAAACTGCACAAAAAATTATGAAGACAAGAGGAAAGGTCAAGAGTGGGCACCTCCTCCTTTGGCTATTGTATTGATTCGTTCAATCAAGTTTCTATGTTTGATCGATTATCAAGATTGGGATAGCAATTTTTCATGTCCACTCGAGTTCGAAATGATATTTACCTTGAAGGTACATAGTTTGCAATTTTTTAATACTGTCATTAGTTAATAATGCTAGTTACCTTCAGACTTTTGTATTTGGTTTAATGCTCTTGCACAGCTAGTATACCAATGCTGAAACTTGTTACCTTTACATTTTGTATTGTTAATTCTTATAGAAATCTGCAGTGCTAGAGCTTATGGAAATCTGTTCAGTAAAACCATTGTTCTGTACCCTGTAATAAAATAACTACTCTACTGTTGCACTAGCCACTGGATTAGTGTATATTTGTACTATTCGAATGGTGTTGCATTAGCGTATGGACATATATAAAGTGTGGCAAGCTTTCCCAGATATGTGCTCAAGAAAACTACTACCTGTTTTTCTAAATACTGAACGTTTGGGTACTTTAAATTGAACTGCGAAAACGTCTTATATTAAGGAACAGAGGGTGTAGAGTTCACTCAAATTATCCCGGTAAAGCTAGTCACACCTTTGTTAAAATTAATGTTCATTATGTTATCGGAGGAGGTCTGTATGTTTGTCTCTAATGCCTGTCGACTACATACCTGACATCATGATGTAATGTTAAGTCATTTCCTTTTGTACAGTGTCACTAAATTGTCAAGGCGGTGATGGCATTTTATTTTAGTTGAACTGCACAAAATATGCTTAAAAGAAGAGGAAAGGTCAGGAATCGATCATTCTTTCATAAAGAACTATATATGCCTTTCTGACATCAGCCGCTGTTGCCTTATTTATTCCTTCAAACAGGTGGTTAGAAACAGTCTTGCTACCTTTTCCCATTAAGAAATTGGAATGCTTATATTTGTGAGTCTATGCTTGAACTAGTGCCACTTTTATAGTAATCACACTTTCAATATCTATGCAAACAGGGATGCTCGATTTTAGTGGAACTGCACAAAAAGTCCAACTGGTTCAACATTAGGAGCATGTTTTCTTCCAAACCTTTATATCCAATTGGTGGCACTATGAGTTGTTCATTACGAAGGTACATGGTTTGCTACTATCTTGCTACTCTTTTTGTACTGTCATTAGATAGTAATACTAGTGGTTTGCATGTGAATTTATTGACAGGGCGGACCTACATTGGAGGTGAAGGCAGGATTCAATGATTGGATGCTTAATTTCGGTTGTATCGATTTCACCTCTTCCATCACTGCGAACATGGATATCCTTGGTCTGATGAAGAATAGGCGCTATATTTCTGCTCTGAACCAGCAAATCAATTCAGTATGAAATTGTCCAGGGCAAAACATGACTGTATCAAATTGTCGAGTGCAAAACATGACAGATGCTAAGCGGAAGAGACATGTTTAAACCAAAAATACAAGGTGGGGTATATGTTTACTAGCTGCTTGATATTTGTGCAGACAAAGATGTCTGCCCGTTGCTATTTGGCAAACACACAAAGTGACCGCAATTCTGGTTGAACTGCACAAGAGAATAGTATAGTCACTGCATGCAGTGCCATTTGAAAATAGACACAGAAAGATTGGATAGTCACTTCATGGACTGCAGAAAAGTAGTACTGTACTATTTATTGGCCAACACTAGGTGCTTCATTGCTTTGGTGTTATTATACAATGGGCATCATTTTGCCTAAGTTAAAGTTTGTATTCCGAAAATAGTCTCGCCGTGTGATCGAGAGAAGACCAAATCATATTGCAGCGGATGTTCCTCCATCATGTGTGGTGCATTCCCATGGTTCCAGCTGTTGGTGAAACCATTTACGTTTGCAAGAGGAATTGTAGACTTCACAAACAAATTTGTCTTTCAGTCTGTACTGAATGTTGGCCAAGAGAAGCATCCATGTTAGTAGGAAGAACAGATGTTTTTTCTAGATCTTTGCTTTTGGAGCTACATATTTATATATGATTTGTGAATCATTGAGATGCAGTAACATGTTGATCGTATGTATGGGAATCGTACTAGTTGGTTTTGAATTTGGGCTACTAATGTGAACATATTACAATTCCAGCCCTGCGAGTCTCATGTGAACATTTTGAACGGATCGGCTCTTACTGTTATGCACAGCATGATCCTTATTTCTGTGTTCTCAGTGTTTACAAGTTACTAACAGTTTCTTATTTCTGTTCGCTTAGTGTTTACAAGTTACTGATCGATCACTAGCTAGCCTACTAATGCGCTCTTGGCAGTTTTAGTTCCGACGCAAGATCCGAAGTGGTAGTTTTTTGAATAAAAATGCCTACCTCTGAAGAAACTGACAAGCTGCTCTGAAGAAAATGCAATGCGAATATGAAGAAACTGCCAGCAAAAACGCTCGCAAATGCCTTATCTCCCAGCGAACGTTCATCAGCTAATGCGATCGTACACGTACACCATCCGACCTACTCGATCCTACACGTACACTATCCGACCTACTCGATCGTACACGGATAAATAGCGGATCACGCACGTACTACCTCCTTTCCGGTTTGCAGGGCTCAATTCAAAAAATGACCTACTCGATCCTACACGAATAAATAGCAGATCACGCACGTACTACCTCCTTTCCGGTTTGCAGGGCTTAATTCAAAAATCTAACCAACCAAGGTAGATGATGAGTGGTGGAATCATTTTTGACAAGGAGGGAGTACCTCATCTGGATGATTCGAGTGCCCTCGTTTGACCGTCATGCTGGCGTGCGACCCAGCACGGACGGGACACACCACTGAAGGGACGGGACGTCACAGTCATAATTTCAGTTTTTCTAGTTTTCCACGGCAAGCTGGCGCGCTAATCCATGCCTGCTTATGCATTGAATTCTGATGACCGCGATGACCGTCGCGTTTCCCGCGACACGCTAGTTCACCTACCTTCTGCCTATAATTACTGTTTCCCGGGCTTCTCCGGTGGCACCATCACCCAACTCGCCCTATCCTCATGAGCCCCCAACGGCCCGACGTCGCTCGCCACTTATCCTCGCTCTCGCCACGTCCGCCATGCCCCCGCCCGTCCGCGATAGGCGACATCGGAGGCGGTCACCGCCGGAACTAGTGTTTGGTTTTTCACCGGAAGGCAGACAGAGGGAGGAGGCATTCTATCGGTCTTTAGATGGCAATGCGGAGATCGAGGAGTTGTTGGAGCGCGACCGCCTGGTGGAGGAGTAGTAGTTGTTGGAGCGCGCCGCTTGGCGGAGGAGCAGCGTATCGCCGATTTGCGCCGCCAGCGGGACATGGAGCAGCAGCGCACCGATGCTCTGACTCGTGAGCAGAGCGCCCGCAACTGGGCCGACTACATGGAGGCCGGCGCCCGACAAATAGCACTGGAGGCTGTCGGTCACGCACGCGTTCGCGAGACCGATTTTTACTACCAGCTCGTCAAGTGGGTTTCCCGCTTAGAAGCCGAAGCTTCGGTGGACCACGCCGGCATGGAAAGGGCCAACGCGCGCGAGCAACGCGCCCTATCGCACCTCTGGCAAGTTCGAGGCAAGGCGGAGGACGCCGGTGCCGGCGTTTAGCGTGTACCGCAGATGGCGGCCGACATCGTCTAGTTAGCTAAGAGTAAGTTAGTACTTGTACGCTACTAGAGTATTAGTGGGAGTAGATAGTTAACTTGGCTATGAGGGATGTCAACATGGAAGTTCAGTACTCTATATGTGGATCAGACCTGTTACTTTGCTCTGAATGTTGAACTTTCCATTTGAACGTATGGAATGGGCTGTTATTTTAAATGGGATGTATTTGTCCTCCACGGGTTTAGAGGCTGACTTGTGGGCCTACCAAGTTGACGCGTACACAATCAGGAGATGATTGTACGCGGAGAGGATGACAGCAGGGACCCGCCAAGGTCATGGCAGTACGCAAGCAAGTGCCTCCTTATTTCAAGCCAATAAAAAAATGGCTCCTCCTAATGGATTTCTGACATCTGGGTCCCATTGCCATTGTCAACGTAGTCAATAAACGAGAGAATTGCACAACGAGCGGCTGACACCAGGGACCCAGTAGCTCGCCCAATTATTTTTGTTTTGGGTTAATTTGATAAATGCCACTCCAAATCTGGTGTTTCCGAGAAATGCCACTGCAATTTCCAAACTTTGAAAAATGCCATTTCATGCCATTTCCAGTGGCCTTTTTCGAAGTCTGGAGTGGCGTTTTTCAAAGTTTGCAAATTGCAGTGGCGTTTTCCAAAGTTTGCAAAAATTGCAGTGGCATTTTTCAAAGTTTGGAAATTGCATTGGCATTTTTATGAATCGCCATAATTGGAGTGGCATTTATCTAATTTGTTTTTGAGACGGAAGCAGGGTTTCAACTGGGCTGTGCGGGGCACTCTGGCCTGTCTAGACAGCCTTCTCTTTTATGTTTACCATAGACCAGCCCAGTAGTTTTTTTTCTTTCTGAAAATGGCTAGCCCAGTTTTTTTTTGTGATTTGCCAAGTAAGTCGCTTTGTCAGGCCTGTTGGGCTGCAAAATCTTTCAAGACGAGGAGAGCTTCATTCGGCTGGACGAGAAGATGGCCTATCAGTAATGAGAAATGGGCTTTACATTTTTAAAACACATCAAACCGGCAATTAGTTTCAAATTTCTTTTTTTCATTTCGAGATTTTAAATTGCATTAATTTTTATGCATGGACAATTTGTTGGATTTTATATTGATATACATTTATTTTTAAAATCAGTTTGAATGTGACTCGAAATTTCAGGATTAAAAACAGTTCATCCAACCTTAAGAATATGGGCTATAATGCTAACAAAAAGAATATGGGCTAAAAAACCCTTAAGAATTAGCAAATGGGCTGTAAATTATTAGAAATAATGGCAGATGGGTTGTATGCTGTTTTCCACAGATTTGAGGCTTTCCTAAAAAAAAGGTTGACGCACAAGTAGTGAGTGTTGGATGTCCATCCAACGGCCGTCGTGCTTCTTCAATCTCTGCTCTTCCTGCTCCAGCCGCTCAAACAAGCGCCGGCGGGACTGCCTGCTCCCTCCTCCCCGTGGCCGGCTATGCTGCCGCGCAGGCCTCATCGCCCCACCGTTCTCCCATCGCTGGCCTAGCCATCCCTCTACTCACCCACACCTGCTGTTATTCTCCGGCGACAGTAGACGAACCAGTAAACCCTCGTACAGTCGTACTCCCCTCTGCGTGGGAAACAACTACCGAGTCTTCCCTGCCTCCGTGTCGTTCCCTTCCTAGGCCTCGCCGTCGTCCACCGCCCTGGTGCTCTCGGCGCGGCCTGGTCAACATGGTCAACGACCGACATGCATCTGAAGTGGACTGTACGTGAAGAGGCTGACAGCTGGGTCCACGGCCGCACGCAAGGAAATGCCTCCTTATTACGCGCAAAATAATGATTCCTCCACCTGACATCTGGGACCCACCGAAAGGGCCTCTGTATTTCATAAAAAAACATTACCGCCGCTGACAGCTCGGACCCACCAGCTATATCTTCGCACGCAAGGAAGTGTGTCCTTATTACGCATAAAAAATTGAATACTCCCCCTGCTAGCTGGGACCCAGTATAGTGGCAGGCTGACTTGTGGGCCTACTAAGTTGACGGGGATGGAGGGCTTTGTCAACTTAGTCAATATGCACGATTCTAGCTCCAGTGACCGTACGATGTCCATCCAACGACCGTAGTGCTTCTTCAACCTCTGGTCTTCTTGCTCCAGCCGCCCAAACCAGCGCCGGTCGTGCCTCGTGCTCCTGCCTCCCGTGGCCGGCTGCGATGCAGCGAAGGCCTCACCGCCCCCTACTACTCCCACTGCCGGCCATGCCATCCCTCTACTCACCCACCCCCCTGTTATTCTGTGGCGACGGTAGCCTCACACCGCAGCGAACTAGTGAACCCTCGTACTCCTCTACGCGTGGGCATCCACTGCCGCGTCTTCCCCGGCTCCGCGTCGTCCCCTTCCTAGGCCTAGCCGTCGTCCACCGCCCTGGTGCTCTCGGCACGGCGTGGTCAACGTGGTCAAGGAACGGCTTCCATCGGACGTGGACTGTACGTGGAGAGGCCGACAGCTGGGTCCACGGGCGCAGCAAGGAAGTGTCTCCTTATTACGCGCAAAATAATTATTCCTCCACCTGAAAGCGGGGACCCACCGGACGGGCCACCGTATTTCACAAAAAAAGTTTCCCCCTGACTGCTGGGACCCACCAGCTACATCTTCGCACGCAAGGAAGTGCCAGATAGTCGGGACCCACCTGGTCGAAGCGTACGTAGCATTGTCATTCTGGTCGCGAACGTGTACGTACATACTGGTCGATGTAGAGGCGCGCACGTGTCGTAGTAGAGGCGCGCACGTAGCATGTACACATACGTACATCGGCCAGGGTGCAAGAAAGTAAATACGGCCACATACGTACATAGGGGCGGGGTCTCGAATGCCTACTCGCGCGTACGTACGGCCAGGGTTCGTGTACATGGCTGGGTCGGAACGGAGAAACAGCGCCGTCATCGTGTTCATGGGGAGCCAACCGGCTGGGCCGAAACGGAATGCATCGTCGTGTTCATCGGGAGGGCTTGGACGGAACAGCCGATGGAAACGAGGCCTGGCGTACCGCAGAACGGAGGAAACGGCCTTGTGTTCGACCGGCCACGTTCGAAACGGGATCCTGTTCATCGGGAGGGGTCTGGCGTACCGCAAAACGGAGGAAACGGACCTCCTACGGTCGAAACGGGGGTCCTGTTGATCGGGAGGGGTGTGGCATACCGCAAAACGGAGGAAACAGACTTGTGTTGGAGCGCTACGGTCGAAACGGGGGTCCTATTCATCGGGAGGGGTGTGGCGTACCGCAAAACAGGACTCCACGGGATACTGTTCATCTCCACCGTCGACCCCCTCCAGCCTCCACGGGCTACTGTTCATCCACCGTCGACCTCCTCCAGCCTCCACCTGCGACTGTTCATCCACAGGTTCCTGTTCATCCAGCCTCCACCGTGCGCTACTCCACCAGCTACTGTTCAACGAGCCCTCTCCACGGGCTACTATTCAACCACCCCTCCACGGGCTACAGTTCATCCAGCCCTCCACCATCTACTGTTTATCCTGCCCTCCACGGGGTGGTCCTGTTCATCCTGCCCTCCATGGGGTCCTGTTCATCCAGCCCCAACCGGCTCGAACGATAGGGGTCCTGTTCATCCAGAGGCAATGCCACGGGGTCCTGTTCATCCACCCCCACCGGGAACTGTTCATCCAAACCCCCCAGCAACGCTCATTGTTCATCCAGAGGCAGCATCGATCGACTTCAGTTAGCAACAGTAGCGAAGGAATCGCTCGATCGGGTTCAGTTAACAGCCATCGATCGATCGCTCGGGTTCAGTAACGCGTAGCCTGCAGTGCAATCGCTCGGGTTCAGTTAGAGCCCAATGCCTCGCTCGGGCTCAGTTAGAGCCCTACGCCTCGCACCCACGCGCGTGCGTGTACGAGAGAAACGCGCATCGCTCGGCCCCGACCACCCACCCTAACCGGGAACACCCCGATATTTTCCTCGCCCTCGGTTCTACCATGTTTTTTTTCCGTCATGGACGGCCCAAAGAATGTCATGCAGCCGCGTCTCCGGCCCGCCCAAGACGAAAAGCCCATTTTCTGTCATGATTTTTTGTCATAGAAGTAGGAACCCACCACATCTATGATGATACCATGTTTTGTCACAATTATTGTCGTAGAAGTGTCATAAGTATGACAATTTTTTTTCGTTCGGCCCAAAATGTCATGGATGTGTCTTTTTTTTGTAGTGACACACATTGATATGGCTGCCTGTTTCTGTTGTTCTACCTCATCGCAAACAGTTCGAATGGATTAACCGTGTGTCCTGCATCACACACACATTGTTATGGTTGCCCGTTTCTGTTGTTCTGCCTCATCGCAGACAGTTTGAATGGATTAACCGTATGCCCTTCATCGCACACGCAATTAAAACCTGAACCGTGTTTGATGCATACATCATCGCAAATGTTTTGCACCTTTTTTGACGGGTTTTTACACCACCGTTTGCGATTATTGCATCGCACACAGTTTCGGCAAAGGGTCTCTGATCGTAGTGTCGCGTTAGCAGTCTCCTGCAGTAGTTGTATGTTGTCTCTCCTCTACTGGTGTTATGTGAACGTCGATTATGCTACCTCTTGAGCATGCGTTGGTTTTCCCTTGAAGAGGAAAGGGTGATGCAGCAAAGTAGCGTAACTATTTCCCTCATTTTTGAGAACCAATGTATCAATCCAGTAGGAGACTACACGCAAATCGGCTAGTACCTGCACAAACAATCAAGAACCTTGCAACCAACGCGATAAAGGGGTTGTCAATCCCTTCACGGCCACTTGCAAAAGTGAGATCTGATAAAGATAATAAGATAAATATTTTTGGTACTTTTGTTGTATAGATTGGAAAAGTAAAATTGCAAAATAAATAGTAAACTAGAACTATAGATCGGAAACTTATATGATGTAAAGTAGACCCGGGGGCCATAGGTTTCACTAGTGGCTTCTCTCAAGATAGCATATATTACGGTGGGTGAACAAATTACTGCCGAGCAATTGATAGAAAAGCGCATAGTTATGAGAATATCTAGGCATGATCATGAACATAGGCATCACGTCCGTGTCAAGTAGACCGAAATGATTCTGCATCTACTACTATTATTAAACACATCGACCGCTATCCAGCATGCATCTAGAGTATTAAGTTCATAAGAACGGAGTAACGCATTAGGCAAGATGACATGATGTAGAGGGATAAAGTCAAGCAATATGATATAAACCCCATCTTTTTATCCTTGATGGCAACAATACAATACGTGCTGGTTCCCTTTCTGTCACTGGGATCGAGCACCGCAAGATTGAACCCAAAGCTAAGCACTTCTCCCATTGCAAGAAAGATCAATCTAGTAGGCCAAACTAAACCGATAATTCGAAGAGACTTGCAAAGATATTAAATCATGCATATAAGAATTCAGAGAAGAATCAAATATTGTTCATAGATAATCTTGATCAGAAACCCACAATTCATCGGATCTTGGCAAACACACCACAAAAAGTATTACATCGAATAGATCTCCAAGAACATCAAGGAGAACTTTGTATTGAGATCCAAAGAGAGAGAAGAAGCCATCTAGCTAATAACTATGGACCCGAAGGTCTGTGGTAAACTACTCACACATCATCGGAGAGGCTATGGTGTTGATGTAGAAGCCCTCCGTGATCGAATCCCCCTCCGGCAGATCGCTGGAAAAGGCCCCAAGATGGGATCTCACGGGTACAGACGGGTTGCGGCGGTGGAAAAGTGGTTTCATGGCTCTCCTGGATGTTTTCAAGGTATAAGAGTATATATAGGCGAAAGAAGTAGGTCGGTGGAGCTACGAGGGGCCCACGAGGGTGGGGGGCGCGCCTACCCCCCTGGGCGCGCCCTCCTGCCTCGTGGCCGCCTCGTTGCTTCCTTGACTTCCACTCCAAGTCTCCTGGATTGCATTTGTTCCAAAAAAGATCCTCGCGAAGGTTTCGTTCCGTTTGATATCCCTTTTCTGCGAAACACTGAAATAGGCAAAAAAACAACAATTTGCACTGGGCCTTCGGTTAATAGGTTAGTCCCAAAAATAATATAAAAAGGTATATTAAAGCCCATTAAACATCCAAAATAGATAATATAATAGCATGGAACAATCAAAAATTATAGATACGTTGGAGACGTATCAGACTACATGACACTTCACCATTATTTGGGCCTAGGGGAAGACACTGGGAAGTAATAAGTAGATGATGGGTTGCTAGAGTGACAGAAGCTTAAACCCTAGTTTATCCGTTGCTTCGTAAGGGCTGATTTGGATCCATATGTTTCATGCTATGGTTAGATTTATCTTAATTCTTCTTTCGTAGTTGCGAATGCTTGCGAGAGGGGTTAATCATAAGTGGGAGGCTTGTCCAAGGAAGGGCAGCACCCAAGCACCGGTCCACCCTGCTACCTCTTGAGCACTGCGTTGGTTTTTCCTTGAAGAGGAAAGGGTGATGCAGCAAAGTAGCGTAAGTATTTCCCTCAGTTTTTGAGAACCAAGGTATCAATCCAGTGGGAGACTACACGCAAGTCGCCTCGTACCTACACAAACAAATAAGAACCTTGCCACCAACATGATAAAAGGGGTTGTCAATCCCTTCACGGCCACTTGCAAAAGTGAGGTCTGATAGAGATAATAAGATAAATATTTTTGGTATTTTTTATGATATAGATTGAAAGTAAAGATTGCAAAGTAAAATAGATTGGAAACTTATATGATGGAAAATAGACCCGGGGGCCATAGGTTTCACTAGTGGCTTCTCTCAAGATAGCATAAGTATTACGGTGGGTGAACAAATTACTGTCGAGCAATTGATAGAAAAGTGCATAGTTATGAGAATATCTAGGCATGATCATGTATATAGGCATCACGTCTGCGACAAGTAGACCGAAACGATTCTGCATCTACTACTATTACTCCACACATCGACCGCTATCCAGCATGCATCTAGAGTATTAAGTTCATAAGAACAGAGTAACGCATTAGGCAAGATGACATGATGTAGAGGGATAAACTCAAACAATATAATATAAACCCCATCTTTTTATCCTCGATGGCAACAATACAATACGTGCCTTGCTGCCCCTGCTGTCACTGGGAAAGGACACCGCAAGATTGAACCCAAAGCTAAGCACTTCTCCCATTGCAAGAAAGATCAATCTAGTAGGCCAAACCAAACTGATAATGCGAAGAGACTGGCAAAGATAACAAATCATACATAAAAGAATTCAGAGGAGATTCAAATATTGTTCATAGATAATCTTGATCATAAACCCACAATTCATCAGATCTCGACAAACACACCGCAAAAAGAATTACATCGAATAGATCTCCAAGAGAATCGAGGAGAACTTTGTATTGAGATCCAAAGAGAGGGAAGATGCCATCTAGCTAATAACTATGGACCCGAAGGTCTGTGGTAAACTACTCACACATCATCGGAGAGGCTATGGTGTTGATGTAGAAGCCCTCTGTGATCGATTCCCCCTCCGGCGGAGCGCCGGAAAAGGCCCCAAGATGGGATCTCATGGATACAGAAGGTTGCGGCGGTGGAAATAGAGTTTTGTGGTGCTCCTGGATGTTTTTGGGGTATATGGGTATATATAGGAGGAAGAAGTAGGTCGGTGGAGCTGCGAGGGGCCCACGAGGGTGGGGGCGCGCCCAGGGGGGCAGGCGCGCCTCCCTGCCTCATGGCCACCTCGCTTCTTTCTTGACGTCCACTCCAAGTACCCTAGATCACGTTTGTTCCAAAAATAACTATCCCGAAGGTTTCATTCCGTTTGGATTCCGTTTGATATTCCTTTTCTGCGAAACACTGAAATAGGCAAAAAAAACAATTTGCACTGGGCCTTCGGTTAGTAGGTTAGTCCCAAAAATAATATAAAAGTATATAATAAAGCCCATTTAACATCCAAAACAGATAATATAATAGCATGGAACAATCAAAAATTATAGATACGTTGGAGACGTATCACACCCACATATCAAATTATCAAAGTAACGAACGTGAATCATATGAGCATGATGAAAACTAACCTGACAACAATTCCCATGTGTCCTCGGGAGCGCTTTGCTTTATATAAGAGTTCGTCTAGGCTTGTCCTTTGCTACAAAAAGGATTGGGCCACCTTGCTGCACCTTGTTTACTTTTGTTACTTGTTACCCGTTATGAATTATCTCATCATACAACTATTTGTCACCGATAATTTCAGTGCCTGCAGATAATACCTTGCTGAAAACCGCTTGTCATTTCCTTGTACTCCTCATTGGGTTCGACACTCTTACTTATCGAAAGGACTACGATAGATCCCCTATACTTGTGGGTCATCAAGAATCTTTTCTGGCGCCGTTGCCGGGGAGTGAAGCTCCTTTGGTAAGTGGAATTTGGTGAGGAAACATTTATATAGTGTGTTGAAATTTACTTTCAGTTGTTACTATGGAAAATAATCCTTTGAGGGGCTTGTTCGGGGTATCTTCACCCCGACCAGAAGATCAAAGAGTTGCTCCTCAACCTACTTCACCTAAGTGAAATTCCTTTGGGTATGATAGAGAAACTGCTAGCTAATCCTTATGCAGGAGATGGAACATTACATCCTGATATGCACCTAATCTATGTGGATGAAGTTTGTGGATTATTTAAGCTTGCAGGTATGCCCGAGGATGTTGTCAAGAAGAAGGTCTTCCCTTTATCTTTGAAGGGAAAGGCATTGACATGGTATATGCTATGGGATGATATTGGATCTTGGATACAACCGATTGAAATTGGAATTTCATCAGAAGTTTTGTCCTATGCATCTGGTTCATCGTGATCGGACTTATATATATAATTTTTTGCCTCGTGAAGGAGAAAGTATCGCTCAAGCTTGGGGGAGGCTTAAGTCAATGTTATATTAATGCCCCAATCATGAGCTCTCAAGAGAAATTATTATTCAAAATTTTTATGCTCGGCTTTCATATAATGATCGATCCATGCTCGATACTTCTTGTACTGGTTCTTTTATGAAGAATGATATTGAATTCACATGGGATTTATTGGAAAGAATTAAATGCAACTCTGAAGATTGGGAACTCGACGAAGGTAAGGAGTCAGGTATAAACCTTAAGTTTGATTGTGTTAAGTCTTTTATGGATACCGATGCTTTTCGTGATTTTAGCACTAAATATGGACTTGACTCTGGGATAGTAGCTTCTTTCTGTGAATCATTTGCTACTCATGTTGATCTCCCTAAGGAGAAGTAGTTTAAATATCATCCTCACATTGAAGTGAAAGTAGTAGAACCTATTAAAGTTGAAGAAGAAACAAGTACTTACAATGTTGATCCTATTGTTCCTACTGCTTATATTGAGAAACCACCTTTTCCTGTTAGAATAAAGGATCATGCTAAAGCTTCAACTGTGGTTCGTAAGAGTTACACTAGAACACCTACACCCCCTGAGCAAATTAAAGTTGAACCTACTATTGCTATGGTTAAAGATCTCTTGGTTGATAATATTGATGGGCATGTTATTTGTTTCTGTGATGAAGCTGCTAGGATTGCTAAACCTGATACTAAACATAGACCTGTTGTTGGCATGCCTGTTGTTTCCGTTAAAATTGGAGATCATTGTTATCATGGCTTATGTGATGTGGGTGCTAGTGTGAGTGAAATTCCTTATACCTTGTACCAGGAAATTATGAATGATATTGCACCTGCTGAGATAGAAGATATTGATATTACTATTAAGCTTGCCAATAGAGATACTATTTCACCAATTGGGATTGTTAGAGATGTTTAAGTCTTGTGTGGGAAAATAAAATACCCTACTGATTTTCTTGTTCTTGCTTCCCCACAAGATGATTTTTGTCCCATTATATTTGGTAGACCTTTCCTAAATACTATCAATGCTAAGATAGACTGCGAGAAAGATATTGATATTGTCAATGCTAAGATAGACTGTGAGATTTTTGTCCCATTATATGTCTCATGATTTTAATTTCTCTAAATTTCGCAGACAACCCCATGATAAAGAATTGCCTAGTAAGGATGAAATTATTTGTCTTGCTTCTATTGCCGTGCCTCCTACTAATCCTTTAGAACAATATTTGCTAGACCATGAAAATGATATGTTTATGAATGAAAGAAGGGAATTAGATGAAATATTCTTTAATCAAGGACCTGTTTTGAAACAAAATTTGCGTGTTGAAATCCTTGGGGATCCTCCTCCACCCAAGGGTGATCCCGTGTTTGAGCTTAAACAATTACCTGATGCTTCGAAATATGCTTATCTCGATGAAAAGAAGATATATCCTATTATTATTAGTGCTAACCTTTCAGAGCATGAAGATTTTTTTTATTGAAAACTCTGAGGAAGCACCGTGCCGCTAGCTATTGGATATACTCTAGATGATCTTAAGGGCATTAGTCCCACTCTATGTCAACACAAAATTAATTTGGAGCCTGAGGCTAAACCAGTTGTTGATCACCAACAAAGGTTAAATCCTAAGATGAAAGAAGTGGTAAGAAATGAAATATTAAAGCTTCCGGAGGCAGGTATAATTTATCCTATTGCTGATAGTAGATGGGTAAGTCCCGTTCATTGTGTCCCTAAGAAGGGAGGTGATATGTCTCCAACGTATCTACTTTTTCTCACGCTTTTCCTCTTGTTTTGGACTCTAATTTGCATGATTTGGATGAAACTAACCCCGGACCGACGCTGTTTTCAGCAGAACTACCATGGTGTTGTTTTTTTGCAGAAATGAAAGTTCTCGGAATGGAACGAAACTTTGCGAGGATTTTTTATACCAATAATAAGAATTTTTGGAGCCAAGACCCACAAGAGAAGGGCCCCTGGTTGGGCACAACCCACCAGGGCGCGCCCCCCTCTTCTGGTGCGCCCAGGTGGGTTGTACCCACCTGGTGGCCCCGCTGATGGCCCCCATGATACTATAAAATCACATTATTCCAGAAAAAAAACAGGGAGAAAGAATTATCACGATCCACGAGACGGAGCTGCTGCCAAGCCCTGTTCTTCCTCGGGAGGGCAGATCTGGAGTCCGTTTTGGGCTCCGGAGAGGGGGATCTTCGTTCTTCGTCATCACCAACCCTTCTCCATCGCCAATTCCATGATGCTCCCCACCGGGAGTGAGTAATTCCTTCGCAGGCTCGCTGGTCGGTGAGGAGTTGGATGAGATTCATCATGTAATCAAGTTAGTTTTGTTAGGGCCTGATCCCTAGTATCCACTATGTTCTTAGGTTGATGTTGCTATGACTTTGCTATGCTTAATGCTTGTCACTTTGGGCCTGGGTGCCATGAACTCAGATCTGAATCGTTTATGAATTCATCATTATATCCATGTTTTAGATCCGATCTTTTAAGTTATAGTCCCCTACTATGTGTTATGATCCGACAACCCCGGAGTGACAACAACCGAGCCCACTCTCGGTGATGACCGTAGTTTGAGGAGTTCATGTATTCACTATGTGTTAATGCTGTTGGGGAACGTAGCAGAAATTCAAAATTTTCTACGCATCACCAAGATCAATCTATGGATTACTCTAGCAACGAGGGGAAGGGGAGTGCATCTACATACCCTTGTAGATCGCGAGCGGAAGCGTTCAAGAGAACGGGGTTGATGGAGTCATACTCGTCGTGATCCAAATCACCGATGATCCTAGCGCCGAACGGACGGCACCTCCGCGTTCAACACACGTACGGAGCAGCGATGTCTCCTCCTTCTTGATCCAGCAAGGGGGAAGGAGAGGTTGATGGAGATCCAACAGCACGACGGCGTGGTGGTGGAAGTAGCGGGATTCCAACAGGGCTTCGCCAAGCGCTGCGGGAGGAGGGAGATGTGTCACGGGAGGGAGATGGAGGCGCCAGGGCTTTGATTGCTGCTGCCCTCCCTCCCCCCCACTATATATAGGGCCAAGGGAGAGGGGGGCGCAGCCTTGGCCCTTCCTCCAAGGAAGGGTGCGGCCAGGGAGGAGTCCTTCCCCCCCAAGGCACCTCGGAGGTGCCTTCCCCCTTTAGGACTCTCCCTTTTCCTTATCTCTTGGCGCATGGGCCTCTTGGGGCTGGTGCCCTTGGCCCATATAGGCCAAGGCGCACCCCCTACAGCCCATGTGGCCCCCCGGGGCTGGTGGACCCCCGGACCCCTTTCGGCACTCCCGGTACAATACCGATAAAGTGCGAAACTTTTCCGGCGACCAAAATAAGACTTCCCATATATAAATCTTTACCTCCGGACCATTCCGGAACTCCTCGTGACGTCCGGGATCTCATCCAGGACTCCGAACAACTTTCGGGTTACCGCATACTAATATCTCTATAACCCTAGCGTCACCGAACCTTAAGTGTGTAGACCCTACGGGTTCGGGAACCATGCAGACATGACCGAGACGTTCTCCCGCCAATAACCAACAAAGGGATCTGGATACCCATGTTGGCTCCCACATGTTCGACGATGATCTCATCGGATGAACCACGATGTCGAGGATTCAATCAATCCCGTATACAATTCCCTTTGTCTACTGGTATGTTACTTGCCCGAGATTCGATCGTCGGTATCCCTATACCTTATTCAATCTTGTTACCGGCAAGTCTCTTTACTCGTTCCGTAACTCACATCATCCCGTGATCAACTCCTTGGTCACATTGTGCACATTATGATGATGTCCTACCGAGTGGGCCCAGAGATTCCTCTCCGTTTACACGGAGTGACAAATCCCAGTCTCGATTCGTGCCAACCCAACAGACACTTTCGGAGATACCCGTAGTGCACCTTTATAGCCACCCAGTTACGTTGTGGCGTTTGGCACACCCAAAGCATTCCTACGGTGTCCGGGAGTTGCACAATCTCATGGTCTAAGGAAATGATACTTGACATTAGAAAAGCTCTAAGCAAACGAACTACATGATCTTGTGCTAGGCTTAGGATTGGGTCTTGTCCATCACATCATTCTCCTAATGATGTGATCCCGTTATCAACGACATCCAATGTCCGTGGTCAGGAAACCGTAACCATCTATTGATCAACGAGCTAGTCAACTAGAGGCTTACTAGGGACATGGTGTTGTCTATGTATCCACACATGTATCTGAGTTTCCTATCAATACAATTCTAGCATGGATAATAAACATTTATCATGAACAAGGAAATATAATAATAACCAATTTATTATTGCCTCTAGGGCATATTTCCAACAGTCTCCCACTTGCACTAGAGTCAATAATCTAGTTCACATCACCATGTGATTAACACTCACAGGTCACATCACCATGTGACCAACATCTAAAGAGTTTACTAGAGTCAACAATCTAGTTCACATCTCTATGTGATTAACACTCAATGAGTTCTGGTTTGATCATGTTATGCTTGTGAGAGAGGTTATTTAGTCAACGGGTCTGAACCTTTCAGATCCGTGTGTGCTTTACGAATATCTATGTCATCTTGTGGATGCTACCACGCGCTATTTGGAGCCATTTCAAATAACTGCTCTACTATACGAATCCGGTTTACTACTCAGAGTCATCCGGATTAGTGTCAAAGTTCGCATCGACGTAACCCTTTACGACGAACTCCTTTTCACCTCCATAATCGAGAAAATTCCTTAGTCCACTAGGTACTAAGGATAAGTTTGACCGCTGTCATGTGATCCATTTCCGGATCACTATTGTACCCCTTGACCAACTCATGGCAAGGCGCACTTTATGTGCGGTACACATCATAGCATACTGTAGAACCTACGTCTGAAGCATAGGGGACGACCTTCGTCCTTTCTCTCTCTTCTGCTGTGGTCAAGTCTTGAGTCTTACTCAATACTCACACCTTGTAACACAGCCAAGAACTCCTTCTTTGCTGATCTATTTTGAACTCTTTCAAAATCATGTCAAGGTGTGCGTTCTTTGAAAGTATCATCGGGCGTCTTGATCTATCTCTATAGATCTTGATGCCCAATATGTAAGCAGCTTTATCCAGGTCTTCCTTTGAAAAACTCCTTTCAAACAACCCTTTATGCTTTCCAGAAATTTTACATCATTTCGGATCAACAATATGTCGTTCACATATACTTATCAGAAATGTTGTAGCGCTCCCACTCACTTTATTGTAAATACAAGTTTCTAACAAACTTTGTATAAACCCAAAAACTTTGATCACTCCATCAAAGCATATATTCTGACTCCGAGATGCTTACTCCAGTCCTTAGAAGGATCGCTGGAGCTAGCATACCTTTTAGCATCCTTAGGATCGACAAAACCTTTCTGATTGTATCACATACAACCTTTCCTTACGAAAACTGGTAAGGAAACTTGTTTTGACATCCATCTGCGAGATTTCATAAATGCAGCTAATGCTAACATGATTCCGACGGACTTAAGCATCGCTACGGATGAGAAAATCTCATCGTAGTCAACTCCTTGAACTTGTGAAAATACTCTTTGCCACAAGTCGAGCTTCATAGACGGTAACCTTACCGTCCACGTTCGTCTTCTTCTTAAAGATCCATTTATCTCGGATTTCATGGCTTCTAACCATTTGTCGGTTATGGGCCCACCATCGCTTCTCCACAGCTCATAGGTTCATCGTTGTCCAACAACATGACTTCCAAGACAGGATCACGTACTACTCTGAAGTATTACGCATCCTCGTTGTCCTACGAGGTTTGGTAGTGACTTGATCCGAAGTTTCATGATCACCATCATAAGCTTCCACTTCAATTGGTGTAGGTGCCACAGGAACAACTTCCTGTGCCCTGCTACACACTAGTTGAAGTGACAGTTCAATAACCTTATCAAGTCTCCACCATCCTCCCACTCAATTCTTTCGAGAGAAACTTTTCCTCGAGAAAGGACTCGTTTCTAGAAGCAATTACTTTTGCTTCCAGATCTGAAATAGGAGGTATACCCAACTGTTTTGGGTTTTCTATGAAGATGCATTTATCCGCTTTGGGTTCGAGCTTATCAGCTTGAAACTTTTTCACATAAGCATCGCAGCCCCAAACTTTTAAGAAACGACAACTTAGGTTTCTCTAAACGGTGTCGTCTCAACGGAATTGCGTGGTGCCCCTTTTAAAGTGAGTGCGGTTGTCTCTAATGCCTAACCCATAAACGATAGTGGTAATTCGATAAGAGACATCATGGTATGCACCATATCCAATAGGGTGCAGTTATGATGTTCGGACACACCATCACACTGTGGTGTTCCAGGCGGTATTAATTGTGAAACACTTTCCACAATGTCTTAATTGTGTGCCAAACTCGTAACTCAGATATCTCTATGATCATATCATAGACATTTTATCCTCTTGTCACGACGATCTTCAACTTCACTCTGAAATTACTTGAACCTTTCAATAATTCAGACTTGAGTTTCATCAAGTAAATACACTCAGCATCTACTCAAATCATCTGTGAAGTAAGAACATAACGATATCTACTGCATGCCTCAGCACTCATTGGATTGCATACATCAAAATGTATTACTTCCAATAAGTTGCTCTCTTGTTCCATCTTACTGAAAACGAGGACTTTCAGTCATCTTGCCCATGTGGTATGATTTGCATGTCTCAAGTGATTCAAAATCAAGTGAGTCCAAACGATCCATCTGCATGGAGTTTCTTCATGCATATATACCAATAGACATGGTTCACATGTCTCAATCTTTTCAAAAACGAGTGAGTCCAAAGATCCATCTACATGGATCTTCCTCATGCGTTCTATACCAATATGACTCAAGTGGCAGTGCCACAAGTATGTGGAACTATCATTACTATTTTATATATTTTGGCACGAACATGTGTATCACTACGATCGAGATTCATTTTAGGTGCAAGACCATTGAAGGTATTATTCAAATAAACAGAGTAACCATTATTCTCCTTAAATTAATAACCATATTGCGATAAACATAATCCAATCATGCTCAACGCAAACACCAAATCTCGATAGTAGAGGGAGCATGCGATGCTTGATCACATCAACCTTGGAAACACTTCCAACACATATCGTCATCTCACCTTTAGCTAGTCTCCGTTTATTCCGCAGCTTTTATTTCGAGTTACTAACACTTAGCAACCGAACCGGTATCTAATACCCTAGTGCTGCTAGGAGTACTAGTAAAGTACACATTCATATAATGTATATCCAATATACTTCTGTCGACCTTGCCTGCCTTCTCATCTACCAAGTATCTAGGGTAGTTCTGCTTCAGTGACCGTTTCCCTCATTACAGAAGCACTTAGTCTCGGGTCTGGGTTCAACCTTGGGATTCTTCACTAGAGCAGCAAACGATTTGCTGTTTCACGAAGTATCCCTTTTGCCCTTGCCCTTCTAGAAACTAGTGGTTTTACTAACCATCAACAATTGATGCTCCTTCTTGATTTCTACTTTCGCGGTGTCAAACATCGTGAGTTGCTCAAGGATCATCATCTATCCTTGATATTTATAGTTCATCACGAAGCTCTAATAGCTTGGTGGCAGTGATTATGGAGAACCATCACTATCTCATCTGGAAGATTAACTCCCACTCGATTCAAGCGATTGTGGCACTCAGACAATCTGAGCACATGCTCAACGATTGAGCTTTTCTCCCTTAGTCTGCAGGCTTAAGAAACTTGTCAGAGGTCTCATACCTCTTGACGTGGGCACTATTCCGAAAACCCAATTTCAGTCTTCGGAACATCTCATATGTTCTGCGACGTTTAAAAACGCCCTTAGTGCCACAATTCTAAACCGTTAGCATTACGCACTGAACTATCACGTAGTCATCAAAACGTGTATGTCAGATGTTTCGCCACATCTACAGACGACGCTGAGGTTCAGCACACCGAGCGGTGCATTAAGGACATAAGCCTTCTGTGCAGCAATGAGGACAATCCTCAGTTTACGGACCCAGTCCGCATAATTGCTACTACCAACTTTCAACTAAATTCTCTCTAGGAACGTATCATAACCAGTAGAACTAAAGCGCAAGCTATGACATAATTTGCAGAGACCTTTTTGACTATGTTCATGATAATGAAGTTCATCTGATTATTGAACTCCCACTCAGATAGACATCCCTCTAGTCATCTAAGTGATACATGATCCGAGTCAAACTAGGTCGTGTCCGATCATCATGTGAGACGGACTAGTCATCATCGGTGAACATCTCCATGTTGATCGTATCTTCTATACGACTCATGCTCGACCTTTCGGTCTCTTGTGTTCCGAGGCCATGTCTGTACATGCTAGGCTCGTCAAGTCAATGTAACATCCCAAAATTCTAAATTTTGGAATGTTATAATAAACAGATAGATTGGATTGATTGTTTGATTGATTGACGGAAAGTGAGTGGAATTCGAAATCTTCTGAAAGTTAAATGAGAGGGAATAAAAGGACTTTCCCAAACTTTCATTTTGCTTTTATGATCTCCATGAATTCAAATTCTTTTCATCACAAAACCCTCGAGAGAAGATGACATGACTTCTTCCATTTATTTAAATGACAAGGGGTGTTGAAAAATATTTGAATTTCATTTGAAAATATTTTTCCAATTCTGAAACTTTATGCAACTCAATGATTTTCACGAGAGAAGATAAAATGACTTCTTCAAAACATATGAAATAGAGTTGGGAGTTTCAAAGGATTAAATTCAAAGTCCCATTGAAATAATTTTTCCAATATTGGACTTATTTGAGTTTTATTCAAATTATTTTTCTCCAAAATAAAAATATACAGAAAATAGGGTAACATGATTCCCTACATCAGAAAATTGGAGAGAAATAAATTTAAAATCATTTTGGTATTTAAAAAATGATTTGTATTGGATTTTATTAAGGCAGTAGCACTTTTTGCTTTATTTAAATTTGTGAGGATTTTATTTGACTTTAGGAAAATGTTCATGTTGTAGAAAATCTTTTTCTGAAAATTTTGATATATAATATGCCTATATAAAATTTTAACTTATTTTCTTTATCATGTTTTCCTTCTGTTTCAATTTAAAAAAAACTGTACATGCGGCCCATAGTTATTTACCACCCACACGCGGAGCATAGTGGCACCGGGCGCCTCATTTGTTTTTCCCTCTCCTAAATGGGCCAGGCCCAGCCATCCTTTTTATATTTTTTTACTTAGGCCGATTTTTGTTTAAAAAAAAACTGCAGTGTACGCGTGCGCGCTGCCGGCCCGTGGTGCTTTTAGCCCATGCGTTCCCCGTTTATTTTATTTGTTCGTCTATGTTTAGTCCCACATTGCCTAGCCTTTAACCCCTAAACCTCCTTCCCACCTATAAATATAGACCCATAGAGCCTCCAAAAATTATCCATTGCGGGTTAAATCAATATTTTGGTTTGACTAGCTAAAAATATATTTCTCCTCTCCGGCGGGACTTTTGGAAGTTGTCTCCACACTCCGAAGTCGTCTTTTCTATACTTATAAAGGTATATATTTATTCGTTCTCTGTGTTTATACGTTAGATCTAGAATTCTTTTATCCGTAACTATTTTTTATTCTGTAAAACAGCTTGGCCCTGATTTTTTAAATAGCCATAACTTTTTACTCGTTCATCCAAATTAGATGAAACCAGCGTCTAAAGTTTCTTCTTGTTTTCACCTATCCGGTGAACCTGTCACATCAATTTTTTTTAATTTTCAAATTTCGAAATTTGTTTCATAGTCAAATTTCTTTTGATCATATCTTTTTATCCGTACCTTCGTTTTCGATGAAACCAACGCCCACTTTTTCGTTACGATCCCCTCTATCCAGTTAAACAACTTAAACATGTTTTTGAAAGTTTTAAAATTTGATTTCAAACAGATTTGTATTTGAACTTCTTTTGTTCATAGTTTCGTAGCTCCGATTTAGTTGATTCTTTTTGCAAATCGAAGCTCTTGACCTAAACTTTCTGATAAGGCCAAATTCATATAATTTTGGTACTGTTAGAAATTGTTTTATGTTGCAAGAGTTATTTGCTTGGTTTTGATGTTTCCCGAATCGTCTTCTTCGTTCTTCTCGATCTTTTGAGTGATTGCTTATGTGTGGTTAATATTGCTTGCTTACGATAGATTGACCGGAGTGTGACGAGTAGATCTATAAGAGTTTTGAGTGCGAATCATCTTCATCAACATTGCAGGCAAGTTCACACTTTGATCATACCCCTTTTATACCCAGTTTTTTTTATGCATTAGATTCAACCCTCGAACAATTGCATGATTAGGATCTGATTAACATGTGGGTATTGGGAAGTAGTTGATGAGGTAGTACCTATTGCCCTGTTTACAATCAAACCCTTGGTAGTTACTTCTACGTTGCTATTATATTGCCGTGCTATGCTCGTAGACGTGGATTGGGTTTGAGAGATATTCATGACAGATGTGAGATTGTTAATTAATGGTTTACTTAAGGTGGCAACTAAAACTCACATCTGGGTGGATTGAGGCACCTGGAGAACCCAGTGTTGTCTGTTTGTATAAGGACCGCCACCCAGGCTCAAAGGGATCATAAGATTATTCATGCTAGAAACTTCCGTGTGCAGCCACAAGCTATTATGGGCTCTAGCATAGTTGAGTAACTTGTGGAAAACCTTTCCATGATGGGCTAGCAGATGTAGGGGATTGTAGGTGTACCGGCCTATCTATCGGTTAAGGGGACCTCTTCGAAAAGACTGTGTCTCGGTCATCCGTTTCTCAAACCCCTTGTAGTGCGAGAAATCCAACGGAGGCGATCGAGTCTTGTGGGGAAAAGTGCGCAAACCTCTGCAGAGTGTACAAACTAATCATGATTAGCCGTGTCCCCGGTTATGGACATCTTGAGTATCTAGTTCTTGGATTATCCCGTTGATCTCATCATGTTACTTTAATTAATATTGTTGGGTTAATGATGATACTTAATTGGGATTGAGATGCTGTCAACCATCTCAATGTTTCACAACCACCATGATAGTTAAATAAAATTTATTCCTTTGAAGTAGGGAAAAATTGGCTTTTCGCAAAAACATTATAACCATAGAGCTTTTCCACCAGCCATATATGCATGTAGTGATAGCCTTTGTTCATTATTTTCTCTATGGTGTGAATTTGCCAGCATATTCCATGTGCTGACCCGTTTTCGGGCTGCAACGTTTCATGTTGCAGGATATCTTACGACGAGTAAGTGATTCGTTAGGGTTATGATTTCTACACTCAACTTTGCCGTTGGTGTTGATGGGAATCCACAACCTTGTTACTTCCGCTATTTGGATTGAGGTAATAGTATTTACGTTACTTTATGCATGTGATTTACCTCTGTTATAAATCCTCGAGTACTGTGTGTGTCAGCATACCGATCCAGGGATGACACTTAAGCACAGAGACTTGATCCATTCGGGTCGGGTCGCTACAAGATGGTATCAGAGCACATGTTGACTGTAGGACGTGACCCTAGAAACTGTCAAGCCCATAGGAAGGATTTCTCTAAAACTTTCCTTTTCAAAAAGATCTTTTACCTCTCTTCTTTTCTGAGTCTTATTCAAATATTCCTTTTTAGTGAGACCCTACCCCTTTTCCCTTTTGACCACACGAAGATTCGACGGATAAGACCACTTCAAGAAGTACAAGATATCGGACAACTAAGACCATTCGGAATGAAGAGGATTTCACCGTGCATTATGATAATGGAAACTACAACGGTTGAAGGCTCCGAAGACTGGGAGAATTTGAAGGCTCTGAAGAATTGCTAGATGTGTATGACCTAGGAAGGTTACCCTTATGGAACTTGGCAAACTATGGAAGCCGTCAATGCCCGAGACCAAGGTGTATCGGAGAAAGACCGAAACATGGAGCATTAGAACTCAAGGTTTTTGTTAAGAAAAACCCTAAGGCAGGAGATATCAACTATGGAGAGATAGCTCATGAAAATTACAAGAGCAGAAACACGGCTATCCATGATGTTATCGCCCGCTTATGCTATTGTCACCGTGCTGAGTTAAGCATGCATATGCATGGTAGGATTGGATGGTAGAAGGCTGATGGAGCACCTATCAGCAAGATGAAGTTTTAACTTTAGACTAGTGTATCACCAGGATCCGGAGTATTACATCAAGAAGTTTAGGATGGACCTGCAGGAAGCTGTATTTGACAAAGAAGTGTTTCGTGAAGAACTCAGAACCCAGAAACTGAAAGTAGCCAAGCAGGGAAAGCAAAACCTCGAGATAACGGAGACTCGTCAGGAACTGAAGGACAGTAGTATCATGGTTCATGCCAAGGATGTTGAGACCCAGAAGTTTGGAACGCAATTATTAAAGGACGTCACGAGAGACTTCGCGTCAACAGAGATGATTTGGCAAAAGAACTTGAGAAGGACAAGCATGATTAGAAGAAGCCATCGGAGACATTAACAAGACTTGAAGAGTTTGGCAACGTTGAAGACTTATTGACCTTTAGAAGACCAAACCCCTGTTATACCTACGTTAGATGCGACGCTTGTGAGCTGTCGTTTGTTTGTTGTTTTTTCGACAGCCACAATAAAAATCTGTCTTTTCGAAATTTTGTTTGTATTGCGTGTATCCCTCTCGATCTCTCTTATCTCACCCCAAACCCATGGACCCAATAGAGGATGAATGGAGATGAGCTTGTATTTTCTGGACCGATGAGTCAATTGGAGACGGACCGATGGATTCAGAACATGGAGGATCACATGAAGAATAACCCTATAGTCAGAAAGGATATGACCCGGCATGCTCTTCAATGTTTTGAAAGAGGTGCTGCTACTTGGTGGAGGATGTACCAAACCATCAATGGATGGCAAGGAGTAACCACTTGGAAAGAATTTAAGTGGACTCTACAAAGATCTCGTCTTGTGTCCCAGAAATTGAAGCCTTATGGAAAGGATATGAAGAAACCTTGTGCATACAAGCCTTGTGGAGAAATAGGACACAACCATAAGGAACACAAGGATGAATGCCCTAATTGTGAAGGAAGTCACCCAGCTGAAGAATGCCCAACTAGGCAGATCACTTGTTTCTTGTGTGAAGGGACTACCCACTACCCTGCTCAGTGTCACATCTACCCCATGGTACAAAGGACCGAAAGAAGCAATGAAAAGAGCCCTCATAGAAATTTTAGAGGAATCTGTGATGAAGGAAGAGGTGGAGGACACACCCAAAGAAGAACCAATTAAACCCTGCACCAAGTCATGCTATTCATGTGGAGAAGAAGGACACATCTCCCAAAATTGTCTGAATGGGGATTTAGTGGAATTCCCGACAGAGGAAGTAGAGTATGACCCACAGGAAATAGAAGCCCTGATTGGAACGGAAAAGTCCAGGAAGAGAAGTAGATTGGATCCCAGGAACAACCCAATTTCTACAAAGAGAGACCTGAGTCATATCACATGTTTCAGGTGCAAAAATTCAGGACACTACCAAAATGATTGCCCAAAAGGAAAGACGAGGACCCTAGGAGGCTATATAATCACAAGGAAACCCCGAGATATGTCAGAAGTAATATGTTTCCGTTGTGATGAAGCAGGGCACTTTGCCAGAGAATGCCCCAAGGAGACGGAGACTTGTGATAAATAGTTGAGTGCAACGAGAAAAATAGTAGTAGTAGTGTGGACATTTCTTTTATTAGTGAGGTGCCGGGTTGAGGCATGTAATGGAATGAAGGAGATTGTAATATTTGAGAATCAATAAAGTTAGCATCATTGGTATTGATTTGGATTTTATGAGTTGTTACTCTATGAAGAAAGATTTTGACCATTTTCGAGGATATGAGAAATATGGTCTATGGAAGATTGTGCATCTTAAAGGTGGTAGTACCATGTGAGGAAACTTGACCCTTGGAAAAGGTAATGATATTCCACGAAGTGGATTTCGAACAAAATAAGTATGAGTTTTATCTCGATATGTTTGATACCCCAAGAATATGAGGGTATGGAGTATTATTGGATGTAAAGTAGGTAGTCTATGAAATTGGAGATGGAGCATGTCTACGTGTGTTCCCTCTGCGAGGAGTTAAACTATTTGGAGTTAAGGGAAAGTTAGCCCCGAGATTTGTAGGACCATACCGAGTTTTGGAGCGTATGGGAGAAGTGGCCAACAAGTTGGAGTCACCCGAAGGACTGTCATGAGTTCATGATGTGTTTCACCTTTCCCAGTTGAAGAAGTGCCATGCAGAGATGGCCAATATTCCCCTGTAAGGACGCTTGACCCTGGAAAGGATAATGATGTTCCACGAAGTGGAGTATGGACTTTATAAGTATAAGTTTTTTTTTCGGTATGTTGGATATCCCACGAGGATGAAGAGATAAATTACTATTGAATATAAAGGAGGTATGATGTTGGAAATATGGATCAATGGAAATTCCATGATGAGTCTGAGTAATCATGTCTTAATTTGGTGCCAATAGAAGGAAGGAAGACAGTACAATTGGATGGATTTAAGAATACCAGGAAGTTGGATGTTAGATTAAGGATCAGTTGCCCGATGATGAGTTCAAGGTTTGCAAGTGATGAGATGGGCCATAACCCACAGGCCCCAGGACCTGCCAAGAAGCAAGCGCATTCTTGCTGAAGGAAAAACCCTGGAAGAAGTTACGATTTTATCGACAGACGATTTTATAGGAGTAACGCAAAAACCTGAGAGTTGTGAAGGAACGATAGATGTTTGTTTGGCTTGCAGAATCCATGGATTTATCCGAACTTGGTTCGTTGACAAGAGAAATTCTGCAATGCTTGTGAGGATGACCGAGTGTTAGAATGCGAGATTCGCTAAACCATGTACAAGGTAATGATTTGGGTGCGGCATGGATTGATCACCATACCGACTTACTCTTATTGTTCGCCTTGCTATACGGGATGGTAAATCTGAGTGACTTGCCTATAGTAGAGTGACGACGATTTAAACCTTGTTTAAACCTTAGAATGGTGTAAGTATTTTTTCCCCTTGTACAAGGCAGCTCTTGCCAATCGTAGGTTATACGGTGAGGATCAACCAGACCCATTTCCTGCAGGAGAAACCGTAAATTGTTGACCACCAGGAGATGTCGATAGTTGTTTAGTATTGGCGCCTGACCCGTCAGCTGTGAAGACCCAGTCTCGGAATAACCTTACCAAGATGAAAGACAGAAGAATTGAGGAAAAGGTTATGCCGCTACCCAAAGAGCCAGAGAAGGAATTATACTGAAGATCTGAGAAGACCGACACTGTCAAGAATAATGGATGGAGTATATGAGTTTGGATGGAACCGTAACCATGCTTCTAAGGGTGGTACCACCCTAGACCCCCTGTGTTGATCAATGGATTTTGAGAAGACCCCAAACCCTAACCTATTTCTTTCTAGCCTCTCCGAATCTCGAGGACGAGATTCATTTTAAGGGTGGTAGGTTTGTAACATCCCAAAATTCTAAATTTTGGAATGTTATAATAAACAGATAGATTGGATTGATTGTTTGATTGATTGACGGAAAGTGAGTGGAATTCGAAATCTTCTGAAAGTTAAATGAGAGGGAATAAAAGGACTTTCCCAAACTTTCATTTTGCTTTGATGATCTCCATGAATTCAAATTCTTTTCATCACAAAACCCTCGAGAGAAGATGACATGACTTCTTCCATTTATTTAAATGACAAGGGGTGTTGAAAAATATTTGAATTTCATTTGAAAATATTTTTCCAATTCTGAAACTTTATGCAACTCAATGATTTTGACGAGAGAAGATAAAATGACTTCTTCAAAACATATGAAATAGAGTTGGGAGTTTCAAAGGATTAAATTCAAAGTCCCATTGAAATAATTTTTCCAATATTGGACTTATTTGAGTTTTATTCAAATTATTTTTCTCCAAAATAAAAATATACAGAAAATAGGGTAACATGATTCCCTACATCATAAAATTGGAGAGAAATAAATTTAAAATCATTTTGGTATTTAAAAAATGATTTTTATTGGATTTTATTAAGGCAGTAGCACTTTTTGCTTTATTTAAATTTGTGAGGATTTTATTTGACTTTAGGAAAATGTTCATGTTGTAGAAAATCTTTTTCTGAAAATTTTGATATATAATATGCCTATATAAAATTTTAACTTATTTTCTTTATCATGTTTTCCTTCTGTTTCATTTTAAAAAAACTGTACATGCGGCCCATAGTTATTTACCGCCCACACGCGGAGCATAGTGGCACCGGGCGCCTCATTTGTTTTTCCCTCTCCTAAATGGGCCAGGCCCAGCCATCCTTTTTATTTTTTTTACTTAGGCCGATTTTTGTTAAAAAAAAAACTGCAGTGTACGCGTGCGCGCTGCCGGCCCGTGGTGCTTTTAGCCCATGCGTTCCCGTTTATTTTATTTGTTCGTCTACGTTTAGTCCCACATTGCCTAGCCTTTAACCCCTAAACCTCCTTCCCACCTATAAATATAGACCCATAGAGCCTCCAAAAATTATCCATTGCGGGTTAAATCAATATTTTGGTTTGACTAGCTAAAAATATATTTCTCCTCTCCGGCGGGACTTTTGGAAGTTGTCTCCACACTCCGAAGTCGTCTTTTCTATACTTATAAAGGTATATATTTATTCGTTCTCTGTGTTTATACGTTAGATCTAGAATTCTTTTATCCGTAGCTATTTTTTTTTCTTCTGTAAAACAGCTTGGCCCTGATTTTTTAAATAGCCATAACTTTTTACTCGTTCATCCAAATTAGATGAAACCAGCGTCTAAAGTTTCGTCTTGTTTTCACCTATCCGGTGAACCTGTCACATCAATTTTTTTTAATTTTCAAATTTCGAAATTTGTTTCATAGTCAAATTTCTTTTGATCATATCTTTTTATCCGTGCCTCCGTTTTCAATGAAACCAACGCCCACTTTTTCGTTACGATCCCCTCTATCCAGTTAAACAACTTAAACATGTTTTTGAAAGTTTTAAAATTTGATTTCAAACAGATTTGTATTTGAACTTCTTTTGTTCATAGTTTCGTAGCTCCGATTTAGTTGATTCTTTTTGCAAATCGAAGCTCTTGACCTAAACTTTCTGATAAGGCCAAATTCATATAATTTTGGTACTGTTAGAAATTGTTTTATGTTGCAAGAGTTATTTGCTTGGTTTTGATGTTTCCCGAATCGTCTTCTTCGTTCTTCTCGATCTTTTGAGTGATTGCTTATGTGTGGTTAATATTGCTTGCTTACGATAGATTGACCGGAGTGTGACGAGTAGATCTATAAGAGTTTTGAGTGCGAATCATCTTCATCAACATTGCAGGCAAGTTCACACTTTGATCATACCCCTTTTATACCCAGTTTTTTTTATGCATTAGATTCAACCCTCGAACAATTGCATGATTAGGATCTGATTAACATGTGGGTATTGGGAAGTAGTTGATGAGGTAGTACCTATTGCCCTGTTTACAATCAAACCCTTGGGAGTTACTTCTACGTTGCTATTATATTGCCGTGCTATGCTCGTAGACGTGGATTGGGTTTGAGAGATATTCATGACAGATGTGAGATTGTTAATTAATGGTTTACTTAAGGTGGCAACTCAAACTCACATCTGGGTGGATTGATGCACCTGGAGAACCCAGTGTTGTCTGTTTGTATAAGGACCGCCACCCAGGCTCAAAGGGATCATAAGATTATTCATGCTAGAAACTTCCGTGTGCAGCCACAAGCTATTATGGGCTCTAGCATAGTTGAGTAAGTTGTGGGAAACCTTTCCATGATGGGCTAGCAGATGTAGGGGATTGTAGGTGTACCGGCCTATCTATCGGTTAAGGGGACCTCTTCGAAAAGACTGTGTCTCGGTCATCCGTTTCTCAAACCCCTTGTAGTGCGAGAAATCCAACGGAGGCGATCGAGTCTTGTGGGGAAAAGTGCGCAAACCTCTGCAGAGTGTACAAACTAATCATGATTAGCCGTGTCCCCGGTTATGGACATCTTGAGTATCTAGTTCTTGGATTATCCCGTTGATCTCATCATGTTACTTTAATTAATATTGTTGGGTTAATGATGATACTTAATTGAGATTGAGATGCTGTCAACCATCTCAATGTTTCACAACCACCATGATAGTTAAATAAAATTTATTCCTTTGAAGTAGGGAAAAATTGGCTTTTCGCAAAAACATTATAACCATAGAGCTTTTCCACCAGCCATATATGCATGTAGTGATAGCCTTTGTTCATTATTTTCTCTATGGTGTGAATTTGCCAGCATATTCCATGTGCTGACCCGTTTTCGGGCTGCAACGTTTCATGTTGCAGGATATCTTACGACGAGTAAGTGATTCGTTAGGGTTATGATTTCTACACTCAACTTTGCCGTTGGTGTTGATGGGAATCCACAACCTTGTTACTTCCGCTATTTGGATTGAGGTAATAGTATTTACGTTACTTTATGCATGTGATTTACCTCTGCTATAAATCCTCGAGTACTGTGTGTGTCAGCATACCGATCCAGGGATGACACTTAAGCACAGAGACTTGATCCATTCGGGTCGGGTCGCTACAGTCAACCTAAGTGTTTTGCATGTGTTCCGAGGCCATGTCTGTACATGCTAGGCTCGTCAACACCCGTTGTATTCGAACGTTAGAATCTATCACACCCGATCATCACGTGGTTCTTCGAAACAACGAACCTTCGCAACGGTGCACAGTTAGGGGGAACACAGTGAGGGATCATCTTACTTACTACCGTCATTCTTAGCAAATAAGATGTAAACATGATAAACATCACATGCAAATCATAAAGTGACGTGATATGGCCAATATCATCTTGCGCCTTTTGATCTCCATCTTCGAGGCGCGGCATGATCACCTTCGTCACCAGCATGACACAATGATCTCCATCATCAAGATCTCCATCATCGTGTCTTCATGAAGTTGTCTCGCCAACTATTACTTCTACTACTATGGCTAACGGTTAGCAATAAAGTAAAGTAATTACATGGCGTTTTCATTGACACGCAGGTCATACAATAAATTAAGACAACTCCTATGGCTCCTGCCGGTTGTCATGCTCATCGACATGCAAGTCGTGATTCCTATTACAAGAACATGATCAATCTCATACATCACATATATCATTCATCACATCCTTTTGGCCATATCACATCACATAGCATACCCTGCAAAAACAAGTTAGACGTCCTCTAATTGTTGTTGCATGTTTTACGTGGCTGCTATGGGATTCTAGCAAGAACGTTTCTTACCTACGCAAAAGCCACAACGTGATATGCCAATTTCTATTTACCCTTCATAAGGACCCTTTTCATCGAATCCGATCCGACTAAAGTGGAAGAGACAGACACCCGCTAGCCACCTTATGCAACTAGTGCATGTCAGACGGTGGAACCTGTCTCACGTAAGAGTACGTGTAAGTTCGGTCCGGGCCGCTTCATCCCACGATGCCGCCGAATCAAGATAAGACTAGTAACGGCAAGTAAATTGACAAAATCGACGCCCACAACTACTTTGTGTTCTACTCGTGCATAGAAACTACGCATAGACCTAGCTCATGATGCCACTGTCGGGGAACGTAGCAGAAATTCAAAATTTTCTACGCATCACCAAGATCAATCTATGGAGTACTCTAGCAACGAGGGGAAGGGGAGTGCATCTACATACCCTTGTAGATCGCGAGCGGAAGCGTTCAAGAGAACGGGGTTGATGGAGTCGTACTCGTCGTGATCCAAATCACCGATGATCCTAGCGCCGAACGAACGGCACCTCCGCGTTCAACACACGTACGGAGCAGCGACGTCTCCTCCTTCTTGATCCAGCAAGGGGGAAGGAGAGGTTGATGGAGATCCAACAGCACGACGGCGTGGTGGTGGAAGTAGCGGGATTCCAACAGGGCTTCGCCAAGCGCTGCGGGAGGAGGGAGATGTGTCACGGGAGGGAGATGGAGGCGCCAGGGCTTGGATTGCTGCTGCCCTCCCTCCCCCCACTATATATAGGGCCAAGGGAGAGGGGGGGCGCAGCCTTGGCCCTTCCTCCAAGGAAGGGTGCGGCCAGGGAGGAGTCCTTCCCCCCCAAGGCACCTCGGAGGTGCCTTCCCCCTTTAGGACTCTCCCTTTTCCTTATCTCTTGGCGCATGGGCCTCTTGGGGCTGGTGCCCTTGGCCCATATAGGCCAAGGTGCACCCCCTACAGCCCATGTGGCCCCCCGGGGCTGGTGGACCCCCTTGGTGGACCCCCGGACCCCTTTCGGCACTCCCGGTACAATACCGATAAAGTGCGAAACTTTTCCGGCGACCAAAATAAGACTTCCCATATATAAATCTTTACCTCCGGACCATTCCGGAACTCCTCGTGACGTCCGGGATCTCATCCGGGACTCCGAACAACTTTCGGGTTACCGCATACTAATATCTCTATAACCCTAGCGTCACCGAACCTTAAGTGTGTAGACCCTACGGGTTCGGGAACCATGCAGACATGACCGAGACGTTCTCCGGCCAATAACCAACAGCGGGATCTGGATACCCATGTTGGCTCCCACATGTTCCACGATGATCTCATCGGATGAACCACGATGTCGAGGATTCAATCAATCCCGTATACAATTCCCTTTGTCTACTGGTATGTTACTTGCCCGAGATTCGATCGTCGGTATCCCTATACCTTGTTCAATCTTGTTACCGGCAAGTCTCTTTACTCGTTCCGTAACTCACATCATCCCGTGATCAAATCCTTGGTCACATTGTGCACATTATGATGATGTCCTACCGAGTGGGCCCAGAGATACCTCTCCGTTTACACGGAGTGACAAATCCCAGTCTCGATTCGTGCCAACCCAACAGACACTTTCGGAGATACCCGTAGTGCACCTTTATAGCCACCCAGTTACGTTGTGACGTTTGGCACACCCAAAGCATTCCTACGGTATCCGGGAGTTGCACAATCTCATGGTCTAAGGAAATGATACTTGACATTAGAAAAGCTCTAAGCAAACGAACTACACGATCTTGTGCTAGGCCTAGGATTGGGTCTTGTCCATCACATCATTCTCCTAATGATGTGATCCCGTTATCAACGACATCCAATGTCCATGGTCAGGAAACCGTAACCATCTATTGATCAACGAGCTAGTCAACTAGAGGCTTACTAGGGACATGGTGTTGTCTATGTATCCACACATGTATCTGAGTTTCCTATCAATACAATTCTAGCATGGATAATAAACATTTATCATGAACAAGGAAATATAATAATAACCAATTTATTATTGCCTCTAGGGCATATTTCCAACAAATGCTTTGTTTCGGTTCTCTATTAAAAGGAGGCCTTAATATCCCTTAGTTTCCAATATGGACCCCGCTGCCACGGGAGGGTAGGACAAAAGATGTCATGCAGGTTCTTTTAATAAAGCAGGTATGACTATTTACGGAATACATGCCTACATTATATCGATGAACTGGAGCTAGTGCCGTATCGCCCTAGGTTATAACTGTCTCATGATGAATATCATCCAACAAGTCACCAATCCAATGCCTATGAATTTATCCTTATTGATCTTGCTGTGTTACTATTGCTATCATCACTGTTACACTTGCTACAAATTTCTACTATCACTGTTACTGTTACTATTGCTGCTGCCACTACTATCAAAACTATCAAACTACTTTGCTACTGATCACTTTGCTGCAGATAATTAATCTCCAGGTGTGGTTGAATTGACAACTCAGCTGCTAATACCTTCAAATATTCTTTGGCTCCCTTTGTGTCGAATCTATAAATTTGGGTTGAATACTCTACCCTCAAAAATTGTTGCGACCCCCTATACTTGTGGGTTATGAAGACCTTTTTCTGGCACTGTTGCCGGGGAGCATAGCTATATTTGTTGAGTCATTTGGGATTATTATCATATTATCACTATGAAAGAATCTGAAGGATCCTAAACCGAAGATATTTCCCTCAAGTACGAGGGGAGGTAAGAAACTGCCATGCAGTTCTGCTTTGGATTCACCTTCTGTTATGAGTAAACTTGCAACACCACCACATGCTATGAATTCCAATATGTCGCAAGTTATTGATGATGCTACTTCTACTATGAATGATGCTTATGATGATGCTAGTACCTTGCTTGATAATGATGATGTGCCACTTGGTGATTTTCTTGATAAACAAATTGCTAGAGTTATACAACATGATGTTGTTGAATCTGATGATGAGCTTGAAACTGAAACTCCTGAAACACCTGCTAGAAATAGCCTTCCTAGATATGAATTGCCTAAGGTACCGGAAGGTTATGTTATGACTGAAGAAGCAACTAGAGATATTCTTGCTTGCAATGATAGAGATGATCTAGAGAAATTATTATGCAAGTACAAAGAAAAATCTTTGAATGCTAGAATGAAATGTGCTCCTAAGTTTGCTACTTCACCTATCTGTATTGCTGATAAGGATTATGAATTCTCTGTCGACCCAGAGTTAATTACTTTGGTTGAATCTGATCCTTTCCATGGTTATGAAACTAAAACTATGGTGGCACATCTTACTAAGTTGAATGATATAGCCACCCTTGTTGGTGTACAAAAGTAGGGGCTCTCCTTTTTACCCCTCTACTTGTACACGGGCAGTCAGAGCCGCGCCCGCGGCCACACTTAGCAGGGCAAAGGGAGGGAACAGAAGCACAAGACGGACAAAGCAATGCCAAGACCAAGAAACACAAAAGAGAAAGAGGGCGAGGTGGACCCCCCGGCAAGACCCTTACCCGGGCGGCCTCCGCAGCCCCGGCAAGAGCCTTGCCGGGGCAACTTGCCCGACGCCAGCGGGGCGCGCCACCTTTGAGCCTGAGGGTTCCGACACCATCAACAACATTGGAACCCAGGCTCGGGAGGCACCTCCGTGGTGGCATGCAGATCTTCGTCAAGATCATAAACACACAAGATCAGATGAGGACCAGAAAACGACGATCCTCGGTGAGATCCTTGCCGAGGAGATCCATGAGACCCCCGACAAGATCCTTGCCGGGGACGACCACGACGCCACAGCAAGACCGCTTGCCGGGGCCCCCAGCAAGACCCTTGCCGAGGACATCCGCGGGACCGCAGCCAGGCCCGCGTCTGCCAAGACTCCACCACTGTTCCCATATAGCTGCCAGCCCAACCAGCTGGACAGGCACCTGCGTGGCAACGTGCGGCTTCCAGGCCAGCTCAACAAGCACCTACGTGGTGGCATGCAGATCTTCGTGAAGACCCTACCACCACGCCATCTCAGCAGCCTGCCAGCCTACATGGCGCTGCATGGATCGTTGGCCTGGACGCGTGTTGGAGCAAGGCGGGGCGGCGACGGACGGGACAGGCCTCGTTGCCATCCCCAATAAAGCAACCGGACACCTAAGGGGGCGCATTTAATGCGCCTTGTCCCGTAATGACAGGCGATACACTTGCGCACTGTACGCCTTTCCACCTCCTGTGTGGCACTGTGGCGACCCCTTTTGTCTATAAAAGGAGGCCCGAGGCGTCCAGGAGAATGATTTGGATCTTTTCGACGATGCACGCACCGTGGCTAGCTCAAGAACTCAAGAACACTCAAATAAATACACCAAAGCAGGACTAGGGTATTACGCATCCTCGCGGCCCGAACCTGGGTAAACGATCTTTGTGCTAGCTCCTAGACCTGCTCTTTGCACAACCCCGCGCCCGCCAACCGTAGAAGGGATCCTAGTGATCCCATAGGTGTCGTTCCCACCGACAACCCTTTTTACTCATGATGAGAAAACTCGCTATTACTTTATTCTCAAATTATTTCCTTTCTCATTAAAGGGTGATGCTAAAGCTTGGTACAATACGCTTGCTCCTGGTTGTGTGCGTAGTCCCCAGGATATGATTTATTACTTCTCTGAAAAATATTTTCCTGCTCATATGAAACAAGCTGCCTTATAGGAAATATTTAACTTTGTGAAAACTAAAGAAGAGAGTCTCCCACAAGCTTGGGGGAGGCTTTGCAAATTACTTAATGCTTTGTCTGATCATCCTCTTAAGAAAGAATAAATACTTGATATCTTCTATAATGGACTAACCGATGCTTCTAGGGACTTCCTAGATAGTTGTGCTGGTTGTGTTTTCAGGGAACGAACTGTTGGGCAAGCTGAAGAATTATTGAATAACATATTGAAAAATTATGATGATTGGACTATTCCTGAACCACCACCTAAACCCACTCCGAAGAAGAGGGGTATATTATATCTCAGTCCTCAAGATATGCAAGAGGCAAAGAAATCTATGAAGGAAAAAGGTATTAAAGCTGAGGATGTTAAAAATTTACCTCCTATTGAAGAAATACATCGGCTTAATACACCACCACTGCCTAAGGTGGTAGAGGTAAATTCTCTTATGAAGTTCAATGAAAATGATAATCCTCACAATATGCATCCTAGTCAATGTCTTTATGAGTTTGAAAACTACATTAGAAAACAAGATCACTTCAATGCAAATGTTATGAAATAATTGAAATATAATTCTGATATGATTGCTCGTTTGAGTGACTTGTTATTTAGAATATCAAATGATATTAGAGGTGTTGGAAAACATGCTTCTATGGTACAAACTCAGTTAGAATAAGTTGCTAAATCACAAAGAGAATTACTTGATGAAATGAATCATAATATGCATGACTTTGCTGTTAGAGTTGCAACTAGAGGAGGTAAAATGACTCAGGAACCACTTTATCCTGAGGGACACCCAAAAAGAATTGAACAAGATTCACAAAGAGCTAATACTAGTGCACCTAGTCCTTCGAAAAAGAAAAAGAAAAATGATAGGACTTTGCACACTCCTAGTGAACCTGAAATAGAAAAACCTCATGATAATGAAAATGAAACTTCTGTCTCTGATGCTGAAACTCAATCTGGTAATGAATACTCACCTAGCGATAATGAAAAAGATAATGATGAGGTTCATGAAGACACTCAACCAAATAATAATAAAGAACCAGACAATGATGTTGAGATAGAACCACCTGTTGATCTTGATAACCCACAACCTAAGAATAAAAGGTATGATAAAAGAGACTTTGTTGCTAGGAAACACGGTAAAGAAAGAGAACCGTGGGTTCAAAAACCTATGCCTTTTCCACCCAAGCCAACTAAAAAGAAAAATGATGAAGAATTTGAACGCTTTGCTGAAATGCTGAGGCCAGTCTTTTTGCGTACTCGCTTGACTGATATCTTAAAAATGCCTCCTTATGCAAAGTGTATGAAAGACATCATCACAAATAAGAGAAAAATACCGAAAGCTGAAATCTCCACTATGCTTGCTAATTATACTTTCAAAGATGGAGTACCCAAAAAACTTGGAAATCCGGGAATACCAACTATATCTTGCTCTATCAAAAAGAATTATGTGAAAACTTCTTTGTGTGATTTAGGAGCTGGTGTTAGTGTTATGCCTTTATCTTTATATAAAAGACTTGATTTGAATAAACTCACACCTACTGAGATATCTTTGCAAATGGCTGACAAATCAACTGCCATACCTATCGGTATCTGTGAGGATGTGCCCGTGTTGTTGCTAATGTTACTATTTTGACTGACTTTGTTATACTTGAGATGCCCGAGGACGACAACATGTCGATTATCCTTGGTAGACCCATCTTTAATACTGCAGGGGATGTTGTTGATTGCAACAAAAGCAAGGTCCCTTTTCATATTAATGGCAATGAGCATACGGTGCACTTTCTGAAGAAACAATTCCAAGTGAATGGTATTAATTTTATTGAAAAATCTCTGACAATCACTATTAGAAGTTTTCAAATACCTCTACCTACTGTCAAAAAGAAATATGAAACACTTATTGTTGGGGAAATGCAGATCCCCATTGAGGTAACTTGGTGATTTACGCAAGTTCTTCGGTTTCATGCTAATCGAAAGTGGTTGTTAATAAGACCTGATCAACCTTATTAATGAATCATTTTTGAACGGTATGAAGTTGATGAATTCAGTAAGCACTACCTTGTGTCCCTACTTTTAATTCTCTATTTTTTAGTTAAATAAAATAAAATGCCATGTTTTGTCTGTTTTCTGAATTTCCTGTGCAATAAAAAAATGACCCAAAAATTTTATATGATTTTTTCCTGAATATTTAAGAATTTTTGTTGCAAAAATTACCAGAGGGAGGTGCACCAGGTGGGCACAACCCACCTGGGCGCGCCAGGACCCCCAGGCACGCCCTGGTGGGTTGTGGTCTCCACGTGGGCCCCCTCACTTATCTCTTCGTCCCACATTGTCACCTACCTCCAGAAAAAGATCACTCTTGCTCTCTCTCCCGTGTTCTTGAGCTCAAACCCGCGGATTTCGATCTCTTTGCTCGAAGCTCCGTTTCAGAAACTGTTTCGTGGGATTGTTGCTTGGTATGTGACTCCATCATTTGTCCAATCAGTTTTTGTTTTAGTGGTTTATACTTTGAATAAATAGCTACTCTTGGTGCTATTGTAGATGTGCTTGCATGTTCAATTCTTAGTGTTCTAAGTAGTTTGAATGCTTGCTATGGCCTCTATGTATCCCTATGAGTAGTTGCTATTAGTTTTGTGAAGTTTTGTTGGAAAAATTTTGTGAACTAAAAATTCAGATTTTTGTTCATAGGCAAAATTGTATGCGGACATGATGAACCTATCTGGAAGGAGTTCCTCGAGGAGACGATCCTCGGGGGCATCTTCTAGTGACAGTTCTGCTCGTCGGTCCTATGTTGAACCAAGTGAAAGTTCCACGCGAGATGCCGCCACCAAAACATGCTTATGGCCTTGCGATGAATATATGGTGCAGGTGGGCATCAATGAGGAATTTGAGCAATATGTTCACAATGCCGATCTCGGTCCCTACCTCTCAGATAAGAATGAACAGTGCCATCTTCTCACTGAATCATTTGTCAAATGATTTACATATTTTCCACGTGAGTCTAGGGTGTCTTTTATGCTTTATGATGAACCATTTACTATCTCACTAGAGAATTTTGCTTACCATTGCAAACTTCCATTTTGGGGTTCGCTTGATGAACCATCAAAGGCTGAGTATGAGTCTTTCTTGACTAGCCTTTGTTATGGTGAAAATAGAGGAGTGAGACAAGGAAGAATAAAGAGCATTCACTTTCCCGCAATTCAGTACTTTGCATTATTTAACGGGAAATGCATAGTAGGCAAGCAGGACTGCAGCATACTTTGCTCGCCAGACTTGAGCTTCATTCACACCGCTCTCTCTGGTGAAAGAAATTATAACCTTGGAGCGATTGTTACACGTAGGCTTCAGCATAATGCCAAAAGTGGCTGGTTCTATGGTGGAATTTATGCCACACGTTTAGCATGAGGACTGGGTGTTTCACCTTTGCCCTTTGACCCTATCTTACCCACTCGATATTTAGATTTTCATGCCTTAAAGGAGCATAAGATTCTCAAGGTAAGGGCTGATAACTTCACTTATAATTTGTTGTTTAACCAATCACATGTTGTGGACACATATTTGCCTGCGTCTGCTCTCTTTGATTGTCACAGCAAGGGGAGATATTTTGTTCTTAAGAGCAAGGCCCAAGCTCACAACGCAGCAGTGGTGGCAGCACGGTAGGCCGAGGCATCCGCACCGAGAGCGTCCGTGAGCTACCACGCCTACTACTACCCTCCAGGCTACTGAGCGATTACCAACTTAGGCCAAAAGCCTAAGCTTGGGGGAGTACGTGTTTCCACCGACTTTACATTCATGTTCACTTATTCTATCTGTCGGTGTTCACACTTTTTCATTGTATCATCCATGCTTAGATTTATTTTCTTGCTTTCTTCTTGTGTGTTTGAAAAACTTTAGAAAAACCAAAAAAATTAGTTGCAATAATTTACTTTCTATGCATGCTTAGTAGTAGTATTAAAAAGAAAACTCCAAAAATATTTCAGTGTGTTTCTCTGATTTTCTTTTCTTTTTATTCGAGTTGTACTGAGGAGAAGACCACGATGAAAATGTTGAGTGGTTCTCGTATGAATAACTGTTGAACTAATAAAGAGCACATTTTACCTTGTCTTCTCCTGTTGAATAAAATGTTGCAGTTTCTAGCTTAGTCCACGGCACTCTTGCACTATTATTATTTTCATGTTGTTCGGTCGTGCAAGTGAAAGGCAATAATGATGACATTCGATGAACTGGCCATGGCAAAGAGAAATTGGTATGAACTCGACTTGTTCTGTTTGTGTAAATATGTTTAACCTAGTATCTAGGCTTCAGCACATTATGATTAAACATGTTTGCAATGACAATTAGAGATTATAGTTTCTCATGCCATGCATAAGTAGCTGGGAGTTGATAATGATTTATCTTGGATATCAACATAGCGTTAAAATGATTGTGATGTAGTATGATGATATGGTATCTTCCTCCGAATGTTCGAGTGGCTTGACTTGGTACTTGTTCATGCATGTAGTTTAATCAAAACCAACATAGCCGTTGTAGAATTGTCATGGCAGATGTCCTAGTGTGAGGACTTAGTCATGAGGCCAATGCATCTATGTGATAGCTTGAGAGGGGTTGATCGGAATCGAGATACGCAACACAAGACAAGGGTTTAGACAGCTTCGGGCCCCGGGAAACATCATCCTGTAACAACCCTACATGCTATTTGTGGCTAAGTCTCATTATCATCACGAGGAAGTCGCCGTAAACTGGCTCTCCTAGTTGTGTCTAGCCTTAAGATTATTTCTCTTCCCCCACTTGGGGTGCCCTGCCCCTCCTTATATAAGTTGAAGGGGTGGGTTACATGTAGAGTCCTAGTCGGATTAAGACTTAAACTATTTCTGACTTTTCTTCACGGGCTTCTCTCCATGGGCTTCTTAATGTCTTGGGCTTCTTAACGTCTTCGGGCTTACAACTGTCTGTCGGCTTACCATCCGGCTTACCATCTGTCGGCTTATAATCTGACTTAACATCTGCCAGCTTATAATCTGACTTAACATCTGCCGGCTTATAATCTGACTTAACATCTGCCGGCTTATAATTTGCCGGGTCACCAATGAAACACCAAGTCCCAGCCAGGTCATATCTCCGGCCGGGTCATACCGCGGGGTATATCCCCGACATTAGCCCCTAGTTTAATTTGGATTTATCCATGTTAAACTGATCCTATAAAACAAACACAAGAACAATTTTGACAGATTATGCTCCGGGTTAAGGACTATTGTAAGCCGGTCATTTCCTTCTTCTAGAAAATCCGGGTCAATAAGCCAGCTTCATAATCAATTTGCTGATGTTGGTTTCTCACAGAGAAAAATTGTGAAGAATAATTCATTTGACTCAGCTCCCAATGCTTTTAAAAAATATTGGTCTTTGAAATACTCATCTGATCTTCAGCCGGGTCTTATATGCATATCACTTGTAGCCCCCAAGTCTTAAGAAGGTAGGGTAGCAACAACTTAAGACTTGCTTCAATATAAATGTCACAACCTTGAAGAAATCCGATTTGTTCATCCCAGTCACTAGTCAAACTGAATATTCCACATATGTAGCCCCGAAGTGCCGGGTTGTCATGCTTGCAGCAACCTGGGACTTGTAATCGTCTTATGCTCATAAAAATTTCAACCAGTGTAGCCCCCAAGGGCCGGCTTAGTAAGATAATACTGAGCTGGGACTTTATATATACTTCATATCATATGATGTAATCCTCACCATGGGGCTCGAATCCACGTCCACAAGGTTAAGAGCTTTATACTTTACCAACTGAGTAGTGGACCTTTCAATATAATGGATTAAAGCTTGTGTACCTTGGATTTTTGCCAGGAGCAATTGGTAGCCCCCAAGGGCCGGCTCATTACAATGTGATGAGTCGGATCTTCAATAAGGCGAGTAAAAATGACCTTGCATTAGCCCCCAAGTGCCATGGTGCATGCTGGCAGTGACATGGGACTTGCATATTCGATGTAATCTCAACTTGAATAATGTAGCCCCCAAGTGCCGGGTCGTAAGCCTACAGCGACTCGGGACTATTCCTTCCATTGTAAAATAAATCATATCCTCGGTGTGGATGATATTGCTGAATAATCTGCATATCAATATTAAACCTTACTCCTTGTTGCGAGCTGGTATTCTTAGATGAGGGAATAATAGCCATTACTCTGAAGCAGCTTTGTAAACCTCAATCATAATATTGGTTATTGATAACCATAATAAAGATCCAGCCATGTTGGCTATTAAAGATTTGAATAATATAATCCAATGATTTATAAGCACATGATTCCAATGGCGCAATCCCAATATATACTGGCGACTTAACGTCCAAAGCCAGACCGGGTTTAATAAACACCGGATAATTTCTCATCATACACTGGCGACTTATAGTCTTAAAGCCAGGCCGGGTTAATAAACACCGGTTAACCTCATATATGATCCATAATGCATTATAAGCCTAATTGGTTTTCAACCATATATTTAACATGTCACAAAGGATAAACCTCAAAAGATTTCAAATAGAAATCAAAAGAAAAGCAAGGCTTTTCATAGGCTGCCAGGCCTAAAAATCAAGTGCTTTCAAGGGCCGCACAACCACTGAGTTAAACCTTCATACAAACCTTATAAGCCGGACCTCACATAACCAATCGTCGTTTTAACTTTGACAAGTTCAGGGTCTATATAAGATTGACTTGTCAAAAGTACGACGGGTCATTCCAGGATTACCTGGGCGGAGTGGAAGACTTAAAAAGGCAGGATAACCTGGGTTTTTAGGTGAATACACCTGGCTTCCAAGCCTGGCTTTTAAGCCTATTACAAGGGTCATAAAAACTCTTGTCCGTTGAACAAGGAGCCCCCAAGTAATATATTTTTGAGCTTTGCTCGCCGGGTACTGATACGTCTCCAACGTATCTATAAATTTTATTGTTCCATGCTATATTATATTCTGTTTTGGATGTTAATGGGCTTTATTATACACTTTTATATCATTTTTGGGACTAACCTATTAACCGGAGGCCCAGCCCAAATTGCTGTTTTTTTTGCCTATTTCAGTGTTTCGCAGAAAAATAATATCAAACGGAGTCCAAACAGAATGAAACCTTCGGGAACGTGATTTTTGGAACAAACGTGATCCAGAGGACGTGGAGTCTACGTCAAGAAATCAACAAGGAGAGCACGAGGTAGGGGGCGCGCCTACCCCCCTGGGCGCGCCCTCCACCCTCGTGGGCCCACGTTGCTCCACCGACGTACTTCTTCCTCCTATATATACCTACGTACCCCCAAACTATCAGATACAGAGCCAAAAACCTAATTCCACCGCCGTAGCCTTCTGTACCCATGAGATCCCATCTTGGGGCCTTTTCGGCGCTCCGCCGGAGGGGGCATTGATCATGGAGGGCTTCTACATCAACACCATAGCCTCTCCGATGACGTGTGAGTAGTTTACCTCAGACCTTCGGGTCCATAGTTATTAGCTAGATGGCTTCTTCTCTCTCTTTGGATCTCAATACAAAGTTCTCCACGATTCTCGTGGAGATCTATTCTGTCGGTGTGGAACGACACCTATGGGATCACAAGAATCCCTACTACGGTTGCCGGGGCGCCGGGTTGCGAGAAGAGCAGGATTAGTAATCCGCACAAGGATCGTTTACCCAGGTTCGGGCCGCGAGGATGCGTAAATCCCTAGTCCTGCTTTGGTGGATGTATTGGGTATTCTTGAGCTCCTGAACTAGCTATGGTGGGTGCGTGGTTCCAAAGAGCCGAATCCTTCTCCAGTACGCCATGGGCCTCCTTTTATAGTCGAAAGGGGCTGCCACAGTGGCACACAGGAGGTGGAAAGGCCTACAGTGCCGCGAGCTTATCGCTCGTATTACAAGACAAGGCGCATTTAATGCGCCACTGAGGTGTCCTCTAGCTTTATCGGGGACGGGAGCGAGGCCCGTCCCGTCCGTCGCTGCTCCTCCTCGCTTCGACACATGCCCTGGCACGTGATGCGTGCGGCGCCATGTAGGCAGGCAGGCAGCTGAGGTGGCGCGGTGGTAGGGTCTTCACGAAGATCAGCATGCCGCCACGCAGGCGCTTGATGAGTTGGCCTGGAAGCTACATGTTGCCACGCAGGTGCCTTCCCAGCTGGTTGGGCTGGCAGCTGCATGCGAACGGCGGTGGAGACTTGGCTGGCGCGGGCCTGGCAGTGGCCCCGCTGACGCCCTCAGTGAGAGCCTTGCTGGGTGGCCCGGCAAGGGTCTTGTCGTGGCGCGCTGTCGTCCCCGGCAAGGATCTTGCCGGGGGTCTTGTGGCTCTCCTCGCCAAGGATCTTGCCGAGGACCGTTGTCTTTTAATCCTCATCTGATCTTGAATATTCCTTGGTCTTGACAAAGATCTCCATGCCACCATGGAGGTGCCTCCCGAGCCCTAGTTCCAACGTGGTTGGTTGAGTTGGAACCCGTGGGTTCGAGGTGAAGGAAATATGCCCTAGAGGCAATAATAAAGTATGATTTATTTCCTTATATCATGATAAATTTTTATTATTCATGCTAGAATTGTATTTACCGGAAACATAATACATGTGTGAATACATAGACAAACAGTGTGTCACTAGTATGCCTCTACTTGACTAGCTCGTTAATCAAAGATGGTTATGTTTCCTAGCCATAGACATGAGTTGTCATTTGATTAACGAGATCACCTCATTAGGAGAATGACGTGATTGACTTGACCCATTCCGTTAGCTTAGCACTCGATCGTTTAGTATGTTGCTATTGCTTTCTTCATGACTTATACATGTTCCTATGACTATGAGATTATGCAACTCCCGTTTACCGGAGGAACACTTTGTGTGCTACCAAACGTCACAACGTAACTGGGTGATTATAAAGGTGCTCTACAGGTGTCTCCAAAGGTACTTGTTGGGTTGGCGTATTTCGAGATTAGGATTTGTCACTCCGATTATCGGAGAGGTATCTTTGGGCCCACTCGGTAATGCACATCACTATAAGTGTCGGGGATATACCCCGCGGTATGACCTGGCCGAAATTGGCGGTTCACTAGTAACCCGCCCGGAGCTTGGCGATTCACAGATAACCTGGCCGATCTTGGCGACTCATTAGTAACCCGGCGGGCGGGTCAGATGGTCAACAAGGCCTAAAGCCCAGAAGGCCGGCTCACGTTATGATGGGCCAGATTAAAAGGAAAGGGATGACGAATATTTCCTTTACGAGGAAGCAAGACCCGGACTTGTAATTAACTTGTAAGAGAAGATAGACTAGTCCTAGTACTACTAGGACTCCACATGTAACCCGCCCCTCTAACTTATATAAGGAGGGGCAGGGCACCCCAAAGAGGGACGAGCAACAAGAAACAATCTCTAGGGCTAGACTCAAAGAGCCGGCTTACCGGCGACTCTCTCATAAGCATAATGAGACCTAGCCACAAACAGCATGTAGGGTTGTTACCGGATGATGTTTCCCGGGGCCCGAAGCTGTCTAAACCCTTGTCTTGTGCATTGATCCGCCCTGCGTCTCTCATCCCAATCAACCCCTCTCAAGCTACTACATAGATGCGCTGGCCTCACGACTAAGTCCTTACACCTAGGACATCTGACGTGTTAATTCCACGACAATAAGCCTTGCAAGCATTGTGACTAATGAGTTAGTTGCGGGATGATGTATTACGGAACGAGTAAAGAGACTTGCCGGTAACGAGATTGAACTAGGTATCGAGATACCGACGATCGAATCTCGGGCTAGTAACATACCGATGACAAAGGGAACAACGTATGTTGTTATGCGGTCTGAACGATAAAGATCTTCGTAGAATATGTAGGAACCAATATGAGCATCCAGGTTCCGCCATTGGTTATTGACCGGAGAGGTGTCTCGGTCATGTCTACATAGTTCTCGAACCCGTAGGGTCCGCACGCTTAACGTTACGATGACAGTTATATTATGAGTTTATATGTTTTGATGTACCGAAGGTTGTTCGGAGTCCTGGATCTGATCACGGACATGACGAGGAGTCTCGAAATGGTCGACACATAAAGATTGATATATTGGACGACTATATTCGGACACCGGAAGTGTTCCGGAGAAGTTTCGGATAAAACCAGAGTGCCGGAGGGGTTACCGGAACCCCCCGGGAAAGTATTGGGCCTTAGTGGGCCTGAGGGGAGAGAGAGGGCAGCAGCCAGGAGGTGGCGCGCCCCCTCCCATGAGGAGTCCGAATTGGACTAGGGGAGGGGGGCGTGGCCCCTCTTTCCCTCTCCCTCTCCCTCTCTTTCCTTCCCCCTCTCTCTTCCTAGTTGGACTAGGAAAGGGGAGTCCTACTCCTACTAGGAGGAGGACTCCCCCCCTCTCCTTGGCGTGCCCCAAGGGCAGCCAGCCTCCCCCTTGCTCCTTTATATACGGGGGCAGGGGGCACCTCTTAACACAATTGATATACGATATTTTAGCCGTGTGCGGTGCCCCCTCCACCATATTACACCTCGATAATATCGTTGCGGAGCTTAGGCGAAGCCCTGCGTCGGTAGAACATCATCATCGTCACCACGCCGTCGTGCTGACGAAACTCTCCCTCAACACTCGGCTGGATCGGAGTTCGAGGGACGTCATCGAGCTGAACGTGTGCTGAACTCGGAGGTGCCGTGCGTTCGGTACTTGATCGGTCGGATCATGAAGACGTACGACTACATCAACCGCGTTGTGATAACGCTTCCGCTTTTGGTCTACGAGGGTACATGGACAACACTCTCCCCTCTCGTTGCTACGCATCACCATGATCTTGCGTGTGCGTAGGATTTTTTTTGAAATTACTACGTTCCCCTACAGTGGCATCCGAGCCTGGTTTTATGCGTTGATGATATGCACGAGTAGAACACAAGTGAGTTGTGGGCGATATAAGTCATACTGCTTACTAGCATGTCATACTTTGGTTCAGCGGTATTGTGAGATGAAGCGGCCCGGACAGACATTACGCGCACGCTTACGCGAGACTGGTTTCACCGTTGCGAGCACTCGTTGCTTAAAGGTGACTGGCGGGTGTCTGTCTCTCTCACTTTAGTTGAACCGAGTATGGCTACGCCCGGTCCTTGCGAAGGTTAAAACAAGAAACAATCTCTAGGGCTAGACTCAAAGAGCCAGCTTACCGGCGACTCTCTCATAAGCATAATGAGACCTAGCCAGAAACAGCATGTAGGGTTGTTACCGGATGATGTTTCCCGGGGCCCGAAGCTGTCTAAACCCTTGTCTTGTGCGTTGATCCGCCCTGCGTCTCTCATCCCTATCAACCCCTCTCAAGCTACTACATAGATGCGCTGGCCTCACGACTAAGTCCTTACACCTAGGACATCTGACGTGTTAATTCCACGACAGTTGGCGCCCACCGTGGGGCTGTGGCGCACGGTGGTGATGAGTTCTTGGAGGGATCTCTCCTAGGGTTCGAGAAGTTCGCGATCATCCGGATCATGAAGAGCCGGAACTGAAAGCTCCACATCAAGCAAACAGATTCCATGTGGTCTCTGTGAAATTTTCTGCCGCTGGCATGGAAGGATCCACGTTGTTGACGAATAGTCGGGACGTCATATACAAGATTGGATCAAGATGAGAGTTAGGATTGCATCTGTGTGCACTGCCATGCGCGACGAGGCGATCCATCTAAACTGATTAATTTCCGCTGCAACACTATCGACCATCAAGTCGCCGAGACGGTTTCTACTGTACATTTATTTTGCTGATCGGACATGCCACAGGTCCCGAGGCATCGATTCGTGGATGTTTGTGATATTCCCATCGTGTGAAAACCAAAGGCATGTTCATCTACTAGTACTACTCACGTGGAGGCAGTACCTACTAGAGTACTATATTTCATATTTATAAATCCTTCAATGGCTGTTGAGCACTACATCTATTGATCCATCAAGCCATCACGTCAAGGCGTGTGCCGATCCCAACACAGAGATCAAGGACTACTACAGATACAGGATCAGATCAACATGGGTCTCCAGACCAGCGATGACCCGGACACAGATTAATTAAACCAACCATGATGTGGAGGAAGACTCGGATTCTGACATCTCCGCGGTTTTCGTCCCTACTGCAGCTGTGCCTCGACCCCCTAGGTCACGGCCTTGCTCCCGCCTCTGAGTTGCCGTCGCCGTCTGAACGAGTCCGCATCTGCTGTGGCCGGATTGTGAGCCGTTGCAACCCTTGCGGCCTCCAAGTCGCCCTCGCCGGTGTGCCGAGTCGCTGCTACGGTCGGCCCGCTTCAAGTCTTGTGAGCCGCCCGGCCTTGAGGCGCCTCTGTTTCCACCCCATGGGTTTCGCTGCTGTTGCCGGATTACCCATGATTCAACGACCTTGGCCTCGACACCAAGTCCGCTTCGACCTTCAAGTCGCCAAGCCCCTCGCTGGCTCCGGCTCTTGTACGCCGTCGTATGTTACCTGGCAGACGATCGAATCCGAAAAGAAATCAATTTTGGGCCCGCGTCAGTGCATGTGGCCTTGGTGCATGAGGTCAGTAGTCACCGGCGAATCGGCCAGAAGCCAGTAGCACCAGGATCGCGTGTGCGTGTATTCACGGCCCACATCTCATCTCCTGAGGAAAAAGAAAAGAAACAACCATAAGAAAGCGGTCAGAGTATTCAAAGTCGCTACCTACGGACGTAATCAGGTGCACTCGTCTTCGTTAAATTGCTCTGGGTATTAAATTAGTATTATACAAAACATATGCTGTCTGCTCGTGCTATTTTATGATTGCAGATCTATTTAACTCAAGAGTTGATCCCTGGACCACCTTCAAGGACGGATGGCAGGGACGTTAGCCACTGAGCTACAACTGGTGTTGGCACTGTCCAAAGGACACGACTGAAGCCTGTCGGCAAAGAAAAAGGAAAAAAGAAAAAGAAAAGGTGCGGCTAGTGTTACATTAGAAGCATTAATGCAAATATTCCAGTATGGACAAGCCGGCCAGAAAGGGCTTAAATCACCATTGAAATTACTGGAGGATATATATATAGACGTTATATACGGATCATCTATCGTCCAGGCGAATCAGGTGAAATCTGTACAATCAATTTTTTATTGATACGCTTTTTATTCTTTAAAAGAACAAATTACGCTGGCCTGTAATATTTTTATGCAGGATGTCTATTAAAAGAAAAAGGGGTGGTATTACACCACGGAGGCATGTTCGGTTGTGCCGCACAGCTTCACGGACACGCGTATCGCGGTCCGGTTTACATCAAACGCGCCGGCCGACTCGCCCGTCCGCACCATCTTACAACGCCACGGACGACTCACCCATCCGCCCTCGTGGCCGGTTCACGTGTCCGCGCCGGCTTACAAATGTCACGGACGACTCGCCCGTCCGCCCTCGTGGCCGGTTCACGTGTCTGCGCCAGCTTACAACGCCGTGGCCGACTCGCTGTCCGCGCCGGCTTACAAAGGTCACGGCCGACTCACCCGTCCACACCGGTTTACCACGCCGTGGCCGGTTCACCCGTGAGCGACTTCAACTTCACCTAGCGATCATCAATTTCATGGCGGATTATTTCTGGCCTGGCACATCAGGTGATATCCATCTAAAATATATTTTATTGGTACATATTATTTTGTCAAAGAGCAGTTTATGTTTGTCTTGGTCTACAATATTGTTGATGCAGGACAATTGTTCACTACATCAAAACGACGTGGTTAACTCGCCCGACCGCGCCGGTTTATAACACCACGGCCGGTTCATCTGTCTGAGCCGCCTCTGATGCTGAGGTCATCTTTTCCGTCCGCCTCTCGCGGCCTGGTCTACATCAACACACCGAGCCGCACCTATCTGCATGAGCTGCGTATTGCGTATGAGCAGGTCACTACTTGGGAAGCCCGGTTTTCTTCCAACAAATTGGAGGCAAATTATCATATGTTATCAGCCGCCGTCTGCACCTGGATGGCTCAATGGACATGCACACAAGTCGCCATCGCTACAGTTTGGTTAAACTTCAAACAGCCAGTTGGAAGGAACCATTGGCCGAGTTGCTGACACGGCTCATACAGGATCATTTATAACCCGCCGCAGTCACCTCAACCTTCTGTGGATACACATCGTGTTATCAACACCAGTGATATACAAGTTATGCCGGTTTATATCACGGTTAAATATGGAGAATCTCAAGCCAACTCCTCGAGTCATCTGGAGACTCGGTGGCTACAGTGACATGACTCGGGAACCCCGGGTCGTTGGAGGGAATGATAACCCGGTTCCGGAGGCTGCTACCATATTGATGAAACTTTAAAGGCCGTCAGAAAAATGCCAGTTCAAATAAAGATTCCGGTTTAAAATCCGGTTCAAGAGATATCTTTCTCCCGCAAGGTTTTGAAGCTCTCAAATCCGGTTCAAACGTCCGACTCAAGGTAAATTTGTATCTTATAAAGCTTTGAAGCTCTTAATATCCGGTTTACAAATTTCCGGTTTAAAAAAGAGGTTGTCTCTCGCAAAGTTCGAGTTCTCAGGAAAAATTAAAGGGACCAAAGAGAGTCTGTTACAAAGCACAACTCAAATATAGGTACCCTGCTTTAATGACCATCAGGAGCTGATCGTATTCGAATTTAGCTTAACCCTTTTGGTGTGACCCTGATCGTATTCGAATCGGAGTCGTTAAATATTCTCATGATCACTAGGGGGCTTCCTGTTCAAACATAGGTCGTATTCGAACCAAAGAGAACATAGCTGTTGATACCCTTTTGATCGGCACACTGCCGAGCTCATTGGGGAGTTTCTTGGTCATATTTGAACCATAGCTCAACCCCCTTTGGGAACCGACGTGGATCGTATTCGAATCAGCGTCGTTAAACAACTCTCAAGGTCATTTGGGGGCTTCCTGTTCAAACATAGGTCGTATTCGAACCAAAGAGAACATAGCTGTCGGTACCCTCTTGATCGGCAGCGCCAAAGCCACTGGGGGCTATATGATCGTATTCGAATCTTAGCTTAACCCCTTTGGGACGGTTTTCTGATCGTATTCGAATCAGAAGCCTAAAAATTTTTGAAGTCTCTTTTTGCAAATAATTTTTGGGATTTTATTTGAAAGCTCTTTTGAACACATCTAAAGTGTATATGAGTGGTTTCTATTTAAACCCGGCTTGATTTTCGATGATAAGTCGCCGGCTTATGACAATCATCATCTAAGTGGAAGCATTGGCTTCTTAGGATTGGGTTATCACACTTACTCCACATGTATCATAAGCCGGCAGTACAATTCAATATCACAGGTATGATATTGTTTATACATGATTATGTTTAAACTGGCCCTGGCTATGGACTTTAAGCCGCTGGCATGTTTTGAATTGCGCCATTGGAATCATGCGCGTATCAAAGATTGGGTTGTCACCCTTACTGCACAGGTCACATAAACCGGCAGTGAAAATTCAATATCCCAGATTGAAATTAGTGTCTCAAAAGGGTTATCAATTCTTGATTTTCTCAAAGGCTATAAGCCGCCGGGTTGTACAAATTCCGGCTTACAATGGAGGCGTATTAAATCGCCATCGGCCAAGAGCCGCCGAGTATTTAAGCTCCGGATTGACTTATCAGCTGATGAGGTATTCAAAGTCGCTTTGGCGCAATGGCTATTATTTTTATCAATGGATATGATTTATTTTACAATCGAAAGAATAGTCCTGAGTCGCTGCAGGCTTACGACCCGGCACTTGGGGGCTACATTATTCAAATTGAGATTACATCAAATATGCAAGTCCCATGTCACTGCCAGCATGCACCATGGCACTTGGGGGCTAATGCAAAGTCATTTTTTGCTCACCTCATTGAAGACCCGACTCATCACATCGTAATGAGCCGGCCCTTGGGGACTGCCAATTGCTCCTGTCAAACAATTCAAGACAATTCTAGGATGACCCGGCTACACTACTATGACTATAGCCGACTCATGGGGGCTACACAACTGGATTTTATTTAAAGCCATGGTGATAAGTCCCGGCTTATTCATGCTGATTAAACCGGCCCTTGGGGGCTACAGGTAATATGGATATAAGGGAGAAATATCTTCAAATTCTCAGTTTTGAGTAAATCAGATTGACCTGGTCTCTGCAAAAAATCATAAACCGGCGTCGGCGACAATTATGACTTGGCATCATCTATTTATAACCCGGCAATTTTGGTACTCATAAACCGGCAAGTTTTATATCTTTAAGCCGGATGAATATAAGTTGAATATTTGAAGACCAATATTTTTGTCAAGTCAGAGCATTGAAAGCCGACTCAAGTGGATTATCTCTTACAATATTTCTCAACAAGAGAACAATGTCAGCAAATTGACTCTGAAGCTGGCCTGTTGACCCGGATTTTCAAAGGAAGTATCTGGATTTTCTGCATTGGCAAAATTTGAACATATCTGCTAAAGAGATTTGCTATGAGATTATGGATACATATCAAGAAGGAAGATGACAAGGACTTAAGGATGACCAAGTGCCGGCTTACAAAGAATATTTAACTCGGAACACAACCTGTCAAATTTGTTCTTGTGTTTATATTGCAGATTAGTTTAACATGGATAAATCCAAATTAAACTGGGGCTAATGTCGGGGATATACCCCGCGGTATGACCCGGCCGGAATTGGCGGCTCACTAGTAACCCGCCCGGAGCTTGGCGATTCACAGATAACCTGGCCGATCTTGGCGACTCATTAGTAACCCGGCGGGCGGGTCAGATGGACAACAAGGCCTAAAGCCCAGAAGGCCGGCTCACGTTATGATGGGCTAGATTAAAAGGAAAGGGATGACGAATATTTCCTTTACGAGGAAGCAAGACCCGGACTTGTAATTAACTTGTAAGAGAAGATAGACTAGTCCTAGTCCTACTAGGACTCCACATGTAACCCGCCCCTCTGACTTATATAAGGAGGGGCAGGGCACCCCAAAGAGGGACGAGCAACAAGAAACAATCTCTAGGGCTAGACTCAAAGAGCCGGCTTACCGGCGACTCTCTCATAAGCATAATGAGACCTAGCCACAAACAGCATGTAGGGTTGTTACCGGATGATGTTTCCCGAGGCCCGAAGCTGTCTAAACCCTTGTCTTGTGCATTGATCCGCCCTGCGTCTCTCATCCCAATCAACCCCTCTCAAGCTACTACATAGATGCGCTGGCCTCACGACTAAGTCCTTACACCTAGGACATCTGACGTGTTAATTCCACGACAATAAGCCTTGCAAGCATTGTGACTAATGAGTTAGTTGCGGGATGATGTATTACGGAACGAGTAAAGACTTGCCGGTAACGAGATTGAACTAGGTATCGAGATACCGACGATCGAATCTCGGGCAAGTAACATACCGATGACAAAGGGAACAACGTATGTTGTTATGCGGTCTGAACGATAAAGATCTTCGTAGAATATGTAGGAACCAATATGAGCATCCAGGTTCCGCCATTGGTTATTGACCGGAGAGGTGTCTCGGTCATGTCTACATAGTTCTCGAACCCGTAGGGTCCGCACGCTTAACGTTATGATGACAGTTATATTATGAGTTTATATGTTTTGATGTACCGAAGGTTGTTCGGAGTCCCGGATCTGATCACGGACATGACGAGGAGTCTCGAAATGGTTGAGACATAAAGATTGATATATTGGACGACTATATTCGGACACCGGAAGTGTTCCGGAGAAGTTTCGGATAAAACCGGAGTGCCGGAGGGGTTACCGGAACCCCCCGGGAAAGTATTGGGCCTTAGTGGGCCTGAGGGGAGAGAGAGGGCAGCAGCCAAGAGGTGGCGCGCCCCCTCCCATGAGGAGTCCGAATTGGACTGGGGGAGGGGGGCGTGGCCCCTCTTTCCCTCTCCCTCTCCCTCTCTTTCCTTCCCCCTCTCTCTTCCTAGTTGGACTAGGAAAGGGGAGTCCTACTCCTACTAGGAGGAGGACTCCCCCCCTCTCCTTGGTGCGCCCCAAGGGCAGCCAGCCTCCCCCCTTGCTCCTTTATATACGGGGGCAGGGGGCACCTCTTGACACAATTGATATACGATATTTTAGCCGTGTGCGGTGCCCCTCTCCACCATATTACACCTCGATAATATCGTTGCGGAGCTTAGGCGAAGCCCTGCGTCGGTAGAACATCATCATCGTCACCACGCCGTCGTGCTGACGAAACTCTCCCTCAACACTCGGCTGGATCGGAGTTCGAGGGACGTCATCGAGCTGAACGTGTGCTGAACTCGGAGGTGCCGTGGGTTCGGTACTTGATCGGTCGGATCATGAAGACGTACGACTACATCAACCGCGTTGTGATAACGCTTCCGCTTTCGGTCTACGAGGGTACATGGACAACACTCTCCCCTCTCATTGCTATGCATCACCATGATCTTGCGTGTGCGTAGGAATTTTTTTGAAATTACTACGTTCCCCTACAGTGGCATCCGAGCCTGGTTTTATGCGTTGATGCTATGCACGAGTAGAACACAAGTGAGTTGTGGGCGATATAAGTCATACTGCTTACCAGCATGTCATACTTTGGTTCAGCGGTATTGTGAGATGAAGCGGCCCGGACCGACATTACGCGCACGCTTACGCGAGACTGGTTTCACCGTTGCGAGCACTCGTTGCTTAAAGGTGACTGGCGGGTGTCTGTCTCTCTCACTTTAGTTGAACCGAGTGTGGCTACGCCCGGTCCTTGCGAAGGTTAAAACAACACCAACTTGACAAACTATCGTTGTGGTTTTGATGCGTAGGTAAGAACGGTTCTTGCTAAGCCCATAGCAGCCACGTAAAACTTGCAACAACAAAGTAGAGGACGTCTAACTTGTTTTTGCAGGGCATGTTGTGATGTGATATGGTCAAGACATGATGCTATATTTTATTGTATGAGATGATCATGTTTTGTAACCGAGTTATCGGCAACTGGCAGGAGCCATATGGTTGTCGCTTTATTGTATGCAATGCAATCGCCATGTAATTGTTTTACTTTATCACTAAGCGGTAGCGATAGTTGTAAAAGCAATAAGTTGGCGAGACGACAACGATACTACGATGGAGATCAAGGTGTCGCGCCGGTGACGATGGTGATCATGATGGTGCTTCGGAGATGGAGATCACAAGCACAAGATGATGATGGCCATATCATATCACTTATATTGATTGCATGTGATGTTAATCTTTTATGCATCTTATCTTGCTTTGATTGACAGTAGCATTATAAGATGATCTCTCACTAAAATTTCAAGATAAAAGTGTTCTCCCTGAGTATGCACCGTTGCGAAAGTTCTTCGTGTTGAGACACCACGTGATGATCGGGTGTGATAGGCTCTACGTTCAAATACAACGGGTGCAAAACAGTTGCACACGCGGAATACCCAAGTTAAACTTGACGAGCCTAGCATATGCAGATATGGCCTCGGAACACGGAGACCGAAAGGTCGAGCGTGAATCATATAGTAGATATGATCAACATAGTGATGTTCACCATTGAAACTACTCCATCTCACGTGATGATCGGACATGGTTTAGTTGATTTGGATCACGTAATCACTTAGATGATGAGAGGGATGTCTATCTAAGTGGGAGTTCTTAAGTAATATGATTAATTGAACTTGAATTTATCATGAACTTAGTACCTAATAGTATCTTGCTTGTCTATGTTAATTGTAGATAAATGGCCCGTGCTGTTGTTCCGTTGAATTTTAATGCGTTCCTTGAGAAAGCAAAGTTGAAAGATGATGGTAGCAATTACACGGACTGGGTCCGTAACTTGAGGATTATCCTCATTGCTGCACAGAAGAATTACGTCCTGGAAGCACCGCTAGGTGCCAGGCCTCCTGCAAGAGCAACACCAGAAGTTATGAACGTCTGGCAGAGCAAAGCTGATGACTACTCGATAGTTCAGTGTGCCATGCTTTACGGCTTAAAACCGGGTCTTCAACGACGTTTTGAACGCCATGGAGCATATGAGATGTTCCAGGAGTTGAAGTTAATATTTAAAGCAAATGCCCGGATTGAGAGATATGAAGTCTCCAATAAGTTCTACAGCTGCAAGATGGAAGAGAATAGTTCTGTCAGTGAGCATATACTCAAAATGTCTGGGTATAATAATCACTTGATTCAACTGGGAGTTAATCTTCTGGATGATAGCGTCATTGACAGAATTCTTCAATCACTGCCACGAAGCTACAAGAGCTTCGTGATGAACTATAACATGCAAGGGATGGATAAGACAATTCCCGAGCTCTTCGCAATGCTAAAGGCAGCGGAGGTAGAAATCAAAAAGGAGCATCAAGTGTTGATGGTCAGTAAAACAACTAGTTTCAACAAAAAGGGCAAAGGGAAGAAGAAGGGGAACTTCAAGAAGAACAACAAGCAAGTTGCTGTTCAGGAGAAGATATCCAAGTCAGGACCTAAGCCTGAAACTGAGTGCTTCTACTGCAAGCAGACTGGTCACTGGAAGTGGAATTGCCCCAAGTATTTGGCGGATAAGAAGGATGGCAAGGTTAACAAAGGTATATGTGATATACATGTTATTGATGTGTACCTTACTAATGCTCGCAGTAGCACCTGGGTATTTGATACTGGTTCTGTTGCTAATATTTGCAACTCGAAACAGGGGCTACGGAATAAGCGAAGATTGGCTAAGGACGAGGTGACGATGCGCGTGGGAAATGGTTCCAAAGTCGATGTGATCGCCGTCGGCACGCTACCTCTACATCTACTTTCGGGATTATTATTAGACCTAAATAATTGTTATTTGGTGCCAGCGTTGAGCATGAACATTATATCTGGATCTTGTGTGATGCGAGACGGTTATTCATTTAAATCAGAGAATAATGGCTGTTCTATTTATATGAATAATATCTTTTATGGTCATGCACCCTTGAAGAGTGGTCTATTTTTAATGAATCTCGATAGTAGTAACACACATATTCATAATGTTGAAGCCAAAAGATGCAGAGTTTAGGTCATATCGGTGTAAAGCGCATGAAGAATCTCCATACTGATGGACTTTTGAAATCACTTGATTATGAATCACTTGGTACTTGCGAACCGTGCCTCATGGGCAAGATGACTAAAACACCGTTCTCCGAAACTATGGAGAGAGCAACAGATTTATTGGAAATCATACATACAGATGTATGTGGTCCGATGAATATTGAGGCTCGTGGCGGATATCGTTATTTTCTCACCTTCACAGTTGATTTGAGCAGATATGGGTATATCTACTTAATGAAACATAACTCTGAAACATTTGAAAAGTTCAAAGAATTTCAGAGTGAAGTTGAAAATCATCGTAACAAGAAAATAAAGTTTCTATGATCAGATCGTGGAGGAGAATATTTAAGTTACAAGTTTGGCTTACATTTGAAACAATGCGGAATAGTTTCGCAACTCACGCCACCCGGAACACCACAGCGTAATGGTGTGTCCGAACGTCGTAATCGTACTTTATTAGATATGGTGCGATCTATGATGTCTCTTACTGATTTACCGCTATCGTTTTGGGGTTATGCTTTAGAGACGGCTGCATTCACTCTAAATAGGACACCATCAAAATCCGTTGAGACGACGCCTTATGAACTATGGTTTGGCAAGAAACCAAAGTTGTCGTATCTTAAAGTTTGGGGTTGCGATGCTTATGTGAAGAAACTTCAACCTGATAAGCTCGAACCTAAATTGGAGAAATGTGTCTTCATAGGATACCCAAAGGAAACTGTTGGGTACACCTTCTATCACAGATCCGAAGGCAAGATATTCGTTGCTAAGAATGGATCCTTTCTAGAGAAGGAGTTTCTCTCGAAAGAAGTGAGTGGGAGGAAAGTAGAACTTGATGAGGTAACTATACCTGCTCCCTTATTGGAAAATAGATCATCACGGAAATCAGTTTCTGCGACACTTACACCAATTAGTGAGGAAGTTAATGATAATGATCATGAAACTTCAGATCAAGTTGTTACTGAACCTCGTAGGTCAACTAGATCAAGATCCGCACCAGAGTGGTACGGTAATCCTGTTCTGGAGGTTAAGTTACTAGACCATGACGAACCTACGAACTATGAAGAAGCGATGGTGAGCCCAGATTCCGCAAAATGGCTTGAAGCCATGAAATCCGAGATGGGATCCATGTATGAGAAAAAAGTATGGACTTTGGTTGACTTGCCCAATGGTCGGCAAGCCATTGAAAATAAATGGATCTTCAAGAAGAAGACTGGCGCTGATGGTAATGTTACTGTCTATAAAGCTCGACTTGTTGCGAAAGGTTTTCGACAAGTTCAAGGGACTGACTACGATGAGACCTTCCCACCCGTAGCGATGCTTAATTCTGTCCGAATCATGTTAGCAATTGCCGCATTTTATGATTATGAAATTTGGCAAATGGATGTCAAAACTGCATTCCTGAATGGATTTCTGGAAGAGGAGTTGTATATGATGCAACCGGAAGGTTTTGTCGATCCAAAGGGAGCTAACAAAGTGTGCAAGCTCCAGCGATCCATTTATGGACTGGTGCAAGCCTCTTGAAGTTGGAATAAACGCTTTGATAGTGTGATCAAAGCATTTGGTTTTATACAGACTTTTGGAGAAGCCTATATTTACAAGAAAGTGAGTGGGAGCTCGGTAGCATTTCTGATATTATATGTGGATGACATATTGCTGATTGGAAATGATATAGAATTTCTGGATAGCATAAAGGGATACTTGAATAAGAGTTTTTCAATGAAAGACCTCGGTGAAGCTGCATATATATTAGTCATTAAGATCTATAGAGATAGATCAAGACGCTTAATTGGACTTTCACAAAGCACATACCTTGACAAAGTTTTGAAGAAGTTCAAAATGGATCAAGCAAAGAAAGGGTTCTTGCCTGTACTACAAGGTGTGAGATTGAGTAAGACTCAATGCCCGACCACTGCAGAAGATAGAGAGAAGATGAAAGATGTTCCCTATGCTTCAGCCATAGGCTCTATCATGTATGCAATGCTGTGTACCAGACCTGATGTGTGCCTTGCTATAAGTTTAGCAGCGAGGTACCAAAGTAATCCAGGAGTGGATCACTGGACAGCGGTCAAGAACATCCTGAAATACCTGAAACGGACTAAGGATATGTTTCTCGTTTATGGAGGTGACAAAGAGCTCATCGTAAGTGGTTACGTTGATGCAAGCTTTGACACTGATCCCGACGATTCTAAATCGCAAACCGGATACGTATTTACATTGAACGGTGGAGCTGTCAGTTGGTGCAGTTCTAAGCAAAGTGTCGTGGCGGGATCTACGTGTGAAGCGGAGTACATAGCTGCTTCGGAAGCAGCAAATGAAGGAGTCTGGATGAAGGAGTTCATATACGATCTAGGTGTCATACCTAGTGCATCGGGACCAATGAAAATCTTTTGTGACAATACTGGTGCAATTGCCTTAGCAAAGGAATCCAGATTTCACAAGAGAACCAAGCACATCAAAAGACGCTTCAATTCCATCCGGGATTTTGTCCAGGTGGGAGACATAGAAATTTGCAAGATACATACGGATTTGAATGTTGCAGACCCGTTGACTAAGCCTCTTCCACGAGCAAAACATGATCAGCACCAAGACTCCATGGGTGTAAAAATCATTACTGTGTAATCTAGATTATTGACTCTAGTGCAAGTGGGAGACTGAAGGAAATATGCCCTAGAGGCAATAATAAAGTATTATTTATTTCCTTATATCATGATAAATGTTTATTATTCATGCTAGAATTGTATTTACCGGAAACATAATACATGTGTGAATACATAGACAAACAGTGTGTCACTAGTATGCCTCTACTTGACTGGCTCATTAATCAAAGATGGTTATGTTTCCTAGCCATAGACATGAGTTGTCATTTGATTAACGAGATCACCTCATTAGGAGAATGACGTGATTGACTTGACCCATTCCGTTAGCTTAGCACTTGATCATTTAGTATGTTACTATTGCTTTCTTCATGACTTATACATGTTCCTATGACTATGAGATTATGCAACTCCTGTTTACCGGAGGAACACTTTGTGTGCTACCAAACGGCACAACGTAACTGGGTGATTATAAAGGTGCTCTACAGGTGTCTCCAAAGGTACTTGTTGGGTTGGCGTATTTCGAGATTAGGATTTGTCACTCCTATTGTCGGAGAGGTATCTCTGGGCCCACTCGGTAATGCACATCACTATAAGCCTTGCAAGCATTGTGACTAATGAGTTAGTTGCGGGATGATGTATTATGGAACGAGTAAAGAGACTTGCCGGTAACGAGATTGAACTAGGTATCGAGATACCGACGATCGAATCTCGGGCAAGTAACATACCGATGACAAAGGGAACAACGTATGTTGTTATGCGGTCTAACCGATAAAGATCTTTGTAGAATATGTAGGAACCAATATGAGCATCCAGGTTCCGCTATTGGTTATTGACCGGAGAGGTGTCTCGGTCATGTCTACATAGTTCTCGAACCCGTAGGGTCCGCACGCTTAATGTTACGATGACAGTTATATTATGAGTTTATATGTTTTGATGTACCGAAGGTTGTTTGGAGTCCCAGATGTGATCACGAACATGACGAGGAGTCTCGAAATGGTCGAGACATAAAGATTGATATATGGGACGACTATATTCGGACACCGGAAGTGTTCCGGAGAAGTTTCGGATAAAACCGGAGTGCCGGAGGGGTTACCGGAACCCCCCGGGGAAGTATTGGGCCTTATTGGGCCTGAGGGGAGAGAGAGGGCAGCAGCTAGGAGGTGGCGCGCCCCCTCCCATGAGGAGTCCGAATTGGACTAGGGGAGGGGGGCGCGGCCCCTCTTTCCCTCTCCCTCTCTTTCCTTCCCCCTCTCTCTTCCTAGTTGGACTAGGAAAGGGGATTCCTACTCCTACTAGGAGGAGGACTCCCCCCTCTCCTTGGCGCGCCCCAAGGGCAGTCGGCCTCCCCCTTGCTCCTTTATATACGGGGGCAGGGGCACCTCTAGACACAATTGATATACAATATTTTAGCCGTGTGCGGTGCCCCCCTCCACCATATTACACCTCGATAATATCGTTGCGGAGCTTAGGCGAAGCCCTGCGTCGGTAGAACATCATCATCGTCACCACGCTGTCATGCTGACGAAACTCTCCCTCAACACTCGGCTGCATCGGAGTTCGAGGGAGGTCATCGAGCGGAACGTGTGCTGAACTCGGAGGTGCCGTGCGTTCGGTACTTGATCGGTCGGATCGTGAAGACGTATGACTACATCAACCGCGTTGTGATAACGCTTCCGCTTCGGTCTACGAGGGTACGTGGACAACACTCTCCCCTCTCGTTGCTATGCATCACCATGATCTTGCGTGTGCGTAGGAATTTTTTTGAAATTACTACGTTCCCCTACACGAGGGTGGCTCACTCCGCTGGTGTGGGCGAGCCGCCCCGGCAAGGGTCTTGTCGGGGCTGCTGAGGCTGGCCCGGCAATGGTCTTGCCGGGGGATCCTGCTTCGTCCTTCTGCTTCTTTGTGTTCTTGGACTTGGCGTTGCTTTGGCTGTCTTGTACTTCGGCTTCTCTCCGGCTTCCCTCCCTTGCCCGGCGCTGTGTGGCCGCGACGCGTGGCTCTGACTGCCCGTGCACAAGTAAAGGGGTCAAAAGGAGAGCCCCTACTTTTGTACACCGACATGAGCCCCCGGGCCTGGGCCACACATAAGCGCGACACGTTGTTGGGCCAGGCCCAAAACGGTGCGCGGGCAGGCGGGGCGGATTTTCACCATAGTAACTCTTCGTCCGCTGCGCTTCCCCACGACCCGCGTTGAATGCGCGACGTGGAAAGGGGGCGCGCGTGACGTGGGCGGCATGTGCGGGGCGGTTTCCGCAAGCATGCGTCGCATCGCGATACAGGGGCGGCTCGCGCCTTCCCCATGAAGAATGAGAGGCGTAAAGGCACGACCCATTTACTGAATGGGGCCGGGTTGCGGTCTTCAAGGCATCCACACCCCACAATCACGGGGTGCGGAGAGGTCGCTTCACCCGTCCCCTCGGTTCTGCACGTTCGCCACGCGTCCTTCATGCGCCTGGAGTGGCAAGCGGTGGAGGCGGGAAACCGGGCCATCGCTGGTTGGGGCAGCGGGTCGGTCTCGATTCCCTGCGCCTCTGGTGTCTGGATTGGTCGAGCGGGGCGGCCGAGCCCCAACCCCGCCCCTTTATAAGGAGAGGGAAGGGGGGATGGCATTCCGCATTCTTTTATCTTCTATCTCCTCCTGCTTCTGCTTCTTCCTCTCATCCGCCATGGAGAAAGGGAATCCCGGCCCCTCGACGGTGGCGGCAAGGGTCGCCGCTCGACAACGCGTCCCCCTCCTCCTGAGCCTGTGGTGGTGGAGCCGGCCGCGAGGGGAAGGGGGAGGGGGCGAGGCCGTGGGCGAAGCCGTGGCAGAGGTCGTGGTGCTCGGGGAAGAGGAGGACGGGGCGGCGCGCCGGCCTCGCCCCCGCCAATGATGCCTTTCCCGACGGAGGGCCACGTTGGAGACCAGCCCTACGAGTTCTTCATCAGGCTGCGCCAGCCTCTGCGTTGTCGTCTTCGTCTCCCTGCCCCGTTTGCTCGGGTGATGGAGCGTGACCCGCCCCAGACCCTCAGGTTGCACATGAGGGGCTGTGGGAATGGGTGCACGCGGGTCGACGTCGACTTCCCGGCTCCTCGGGTCATGTACCTCCGCCGTGGATGGAAGACGTTCGCTCGCATCCACAGCCTGACGGCGGGGCTCGTCCTCTACTTCAAATTAATGGAGGACGGGTTGCTCTCCGTCAAGGTCTTCGGAGAGTTTGGAACTCGCCTGAAGTGCTGCGTGGAGAGCTCCTCCGATGGAGACTCCGACGATGGAAGCTCTTCCTCAAGTGAGAGTGACGAGGAGGACAGCGGGGTAGATGACGGTGATGAGTCCGACAAGGCGTCGGATGCCCCGCGCCTGGGCGGGTGCGGCAGCAGCAGCATCTGCACCTGGCCGCTCCTCCGGCGGAGTTTTGCCGGGGGAGGGGCCAGCTCCTTGAACTTCTCCGGGTCGTCTCCTTGGGCGGCTGGCGGCGGGAAGCTGCGGAAGAGGAAGAGGGCGGGCGGCAAGGCCGTCAACTCGGAGTACGCGGACACCAACGCCTTCGTCGCGTGTCCGGCGTCCTGTCGCCTCGTCTTCCAGCTCCTTTCCCGGCACCGTCATCACCGGCCCACCCTTGGGTAGCCACCGAGGTGTTCTCTTGGTGCTTTCTGCTGCTCGTAGCTCGCCTAGGCGCCCCTTTTGCCCTTTTGCCTTCTTGACCTGCCTCCTGAGGAGAGGGACAAGAAAGAGATCACGGGCATCTCATCTCTTTTTTAGTTTGTAAGCCTTCGGGCCTTCGTTAAATTTAGAACTTGTAATCGCCTTGCTCATGTTTTTCATTCCATACGGACTGTACTTGTGTGGGATGTTTTTAATGAAAAAGGGATGTTTGCCGGGTTTTTCATTCGTGGGTAGACCCCGTGACAAGGAGCGAATCCTTGTTACTATTTAAGATAAACGTTTTTCGCCCGGCAACAGGCCTTGCCGTCCCCCACACTTCGCTCGACCATTCTCGCGCTCTTGGCGGAGGCAGGGACGAAGTGGGCTTAGGCTCCTCGTTCTATCTCCTTGCCGCCGCGGCTACAACCAAATCCGGACCCAGGAGATAATCCTTAGGTATAGGAAAAAAGGGAGCACGGTAGCCTGGAAATAAAACGAGGTTTCACATGCCCCAGTTCTGTTTCGAAATGCATGACAGAGGATGAAAGACTTATCTGGATCTGCAGCCCCCGGCAACCTCGTCTTGCCGCGGTTGGATCCTTGTACTTGCAGCCCCCGGCAACTCTGGTTTGCCGGGGTCGGGACGCCGGTCCGTTCCCTTTCTTCCAAGTAGCTCAGCAGAAGTGCCCATGTGCCCTGCGAACCAAAGGAGGACAGAAAAGAACAGAGAGACGCGCACTCGACCACTAGGCTAGGGGTTAGTCGCCGCTAAGCACTATCAACCCTAACCAAGGAAGAGACTCGACCTAGCATGCATGCTATAACTTAGGGCACCAGCGCTTCATTTATTTGTGTTCAGGGTCTACGCCTGGCTTTGTACAAAGGGTTACATGCCTTTCCGGCAAGGATTGTACAAAAGGTGGCTTGTCGGGGGGGCCGGCAAGCCGCGCCTTATGGGTAAAACTTGCGAAGATGCTCAATGTTCTAGGAGTTGCTCACTGGAACGGCATCTTCGGTCTCCAGGCGGACTGCGCCAGGCCTGGTGACTCGTATTACCCGATAAGGGCCTTCCCACTTTGGCGTCAACTTGTTGGAATTCTTGGCCGACTGAACGCGCCGAAGAACAAGGTCGCCTTCCTCAAGGCTTCGGGCATGAACCTTGCGGCTATGGTAGCAGCGCAAGGCTTGCTGGTAGCGTGCTGCTCTCACAGCCGCCCGAAGACGATCTTCCTCAAGGAGCGTCGCGTCATCTTGCCGCAACTGCTCTTGCTCATGCTCATCATAAGCGAGCACTCGAGGTGACCCGTATATGAGTTCCGTGGGGAGAACTGCCTCCGCCCCGTATACTAGGGCAAAGGGTGTCTGACCGGTTGCTCGATTTGGCGTCGTCCTGATCAACCAAAGAACCGCCGGCAACTCATCAATCCAGCGCCTTCTGCTCTTGTGCAGCCTATCAAAGGTCTTCGTTCTCAGGCCTCGCAACACTTCAGCATTCGCCCTCTCTGCTTGGCCGTTGCTCCGGGGGTGTGCCACGGAAGCAAAACAGACCTTGCTGTCGAGGTCTTCAATGTACTGCATGAAGGTGTGGCTTGTGAACTACGTGCCGTTGTCGGTGATGACTCTGTTTGGCACACCAAAACGGCAGACTAGTCCCTTGAAGAACTTTATGGCTGACTGTGCGGTCACCTTCCTCACTAGTTCCACCTCTGGCCACTTTGTGAACTTGTCGATTGTGACGTACAAGTACTCAAAGCCCCCGACAGCACGGGGGAAAGGGCCCAGCATGTCGAGCCCCCAGACCGAGAATGGCCAGGAGAGAGGGATCGTTTGAAGGGCTTGAGCTGGTTGATGAAGCTTCTTTGAATGGAACTGACACGCTTCACACTTGGTTACTAGTGTCGTTGCATCCTGGAGGGCGGTGGGCCAGAAGAAACCTTGCCGGAACGCCTTCCCGGCAAGGGCCCTCGACCCTATGTGGGAGCCACATATGCCTCCATGTATCTCTGATAACAGCTCCAGTCCTTCCTCCCGGGGGATGCACTTCAGTTTCACACCGTTCTGCCTTCTCCTATACAGGACGTCATCGACGAACTGGTACAGGGCAGACCGACGGGCTACTTTTTCTGCTTCTTCCTGGTCCTCAGGAAGTTCCCCTGTTTGGAGGAATCAGACAATATGCTGTGCCCACGCCAGAGCCTGGGGCTCGACGGCGAGGACCAAAGGCATTTCCTCTGCCATGGGAGCGGCTGTCTCCACGGCCAGGGCTTGACGCCCTGCCGGAGCCAGTTGCTCTTTGGCAGGCTCAGCGCCCATGGTAGCATCCTTGACGGCAGCCCCAGGGGGCTCGGCGGGAAGGTACTTGCCGGGACCTGACTTCCTCCGCTTGTTCCGCCCCGTTGATGGTTCGACGGATGGCTGAGTTAACCGGAGCAAAGAGGTACCTGGTTCCACAGGTAGCTTGAATGTAGCACGCTTCGACAGGTAATCGACGATGTCGTTCTCCGCTCGGGGACGTGCTCCGCTTGGATACCGTCAATGCGCTCCTCCAGCTTCCTCACTTCATCTACATATGCCTCCATCAATGGGCTCTGGTAATCCTTGTTGACTTGTTTGACGACAAGCTGCGAGTCACCCTTGACGATGAGCTTCTTCACCCCGAGGTCTACCGCGATCCTAAGACCAGCAAGCAGCCCCTCGTACTCTGTAGTGTTGTTTGTGGACATCTCCCTGGGAAAGTGCATCTGGATCACGTACTTGAGGTGCTCTCCGGTGGGTGCGACAAGCAGCACACCGGCACCGGCGCCTTGCAGCGAGAAGGCCCCATCCAAGTACATTATCCAGTCGTGGTCCTCTTCCTTGCCGGGGAGAACGGTCTCTTGGGTTTCTTCGTCAGGTGTTGAGCTCCATTCCGTAATGAACTCTGCCAAGATTCTGCTCTGGATTGTTGAGGTACTTTCAAACTTCAACCCAAAGCTCGACAACTCCAAGGCCCATTCCACAATCCTTTCGGTTGCATCTGGGTTGTGCAATATCTGTTGTAGCGGGAGGCGGGTGACGACAGTGATCTCGTGGGCTTGGAAGTAATGACGCAGCTTCCTCGAGGCAACAAGGAGGCCGAAGAGCAATTTCTGCACACCGGAGTACCTCGACCTAGCCCCCTGCAAGAGGGAGTTGACAAAGTAAACAGGGTGCTGCATCATCTTCTTCTTTTGCACCACTTCGCTTGACTGTGCGGGTGTTGCCCCGACGGCGTCACACTCTGCCGGGGGCCTTGCCTTGCTGGCACCAGGTCCTGCCAGGGGAATCTTTGGCTCGCCGTCCGTTGGTTCTGCTGTCGCCACTGCCTCCTCATCGACCTCCCTCTATGCCACCAGTGCAGCGCTGACCACTTGATTCGTTGCCACTAGGTACTACAACAACGGTTCTTGTGGCTTAGGCGCAACCAGTATTGGCGTGGAGGAAAGGTATTTCTTCAAATCCTGCAACGCCGCCTCGACTTCTAGGGTCCACTCCATCGGACCTGCCTTCTTCAAGATCTTGAAGAAGGGAAGGGCGCGCTTGGCGGACTTGGAGATGAATCGGCTCATGGCGGCGACGCAGCCGGTGAGCCGACGCACATCCTTGATCCGCTTGGGCGCCTCAATCTGTTCAATAGCCTTGATTTTGTCTGGGTTTACCTCGATCCCGCGCTGCAACACAAAGAATCCGAGAAGCTTGCCGGACGGAACGCCGAAGACACACTTCTCAGGATTCATCTTAAGGTTGATCTTGCGCAGGTTGGCAAATGTCTCTTCCAGATCTTGCACAAGAGTTGCCCCGTCCTTGGTTTTGACCACCTTGTCATCCGTGTATGCCTCCATATTTCTATGGAGCTGGGGTTCAAAACCAATTTGGATTGCTCTTGCAAACGTCGAGCCAGCACTCTTCAACCCGAAAGGCATCCGTAAAAAGTAATACGTACCACATGGGGTGATGAATGTTGTCTTCTCTTCATCTTCTCTCGTCATGAAGATTTGGTGGTAGCCTGAGTAGGCGTCGAGGAATGACAACAGATCACACCCGGCCGTGGAGTCGACAATCTAGTCGATGCGCGGCAACGGGAAGGGGTCCTTAGGACAAGCCTTATTGATGTCTGTGTAATCAATACATAGCCTCCACCTCCCATTTGCCTTGCGCACCACTACCGGATTGGCCAACCACGTCGGATGGAGCACTCCTCTCACTAAACCCGCTGCTTCCAACTTCCTGATCTCCTCTGTGATGAACTCCTGCCTCTCCAAAGCCTGCTTTCTGACCTTCTGCTTGACGGGCTGCGCATGAGGACAGATAGCTAGGTGGTGCTCAATCACCTCCCTGGGAACACCGGGGATGTCGGATGCTTGCCACGCAAACACGTCGACATTTGCCCGCAGGAAGGTGACGAGCGCGCCTTCCTATTTGCTGTCGAGGGTGAAGCCTATGGTGAAAGCCCCTCCCGTGCCATCCTCCCCGACAGACACCTTCTTGGTCTGCGGTGGCTTAGCTCTGGATTTCTTGCTCTTGCCGGTAGAGCTCTCTGGCATGTCCTCGATGGTGGCACAACACTCCGAGGAGGTGCGCTTGCCGGAGTGGGTGCGAGAGGTCTTGCCGGGCTTCTTCTCCCCTCCGGGGGCTTCAGCGGCACGAGCAAGTGCCTTGGCGGCAGCTGCTACAACTGCTTCCCGGTAGAGTTGGTCGGCGCAAATCAGCGCCGGAGGGGACGGAGATGATAGTCAACGGCCCGGGCATCTTTAGCATGTTGTAGGCGTAGTGCGACGCCGCCATGAACTTGGCTAGTGCCGGGCTGCCGAGGATCCCATTGTAGGGCAAGGGGATCTCGGCCACGTCGAAGACGATCCTCTCCGTCCTGTGGTTCAACTCCCCTCCACACGTCACGGGCAGCATGACCTTCCCCTTCGGCTGGCTCCTCCCCGGGTTGACCCCTTGTAACGTGACCGTTTCCTCGAGGTCTCCATCAGGGATTTGCAGCCTTTTTATCACGACGAGCGAGATCAAGTTCAGGCCGGCCCCGCCGTCGACCAACATCTTGTTCACCTTAAGGTTGCGTATCGTTGGGGAGACCAACAACGGAAAACACCCGACCGCGGTTGTGCGGTCAGGATGGTCCTCGGCGTTGAAGATGAGGGGCGTGCTGGACCACTTCAGCAGCTTCTGAGCGTCGAACGATGGCTCCGCTGCTGTAATCTCACGCGCCCACTGCTTGAGCTGGCGGTGAGAAGTATGCATCGAGGCGCCACCGTTGACGCACATGGCGTCTGTAGCCTTCTGGAACTCTTGCTTGCCGGACTCGTCGTCCTCGTCATGATCATCGTCTTCTTGCTTCTTGTCACGGCCCTGGGCGGGCCTCTCTTGCTGGTTGTCCTTGTCGCGGCGGCCTCCTTGGCCGCCACGCTTCTTGCCGGATCCCTCGGCACCGTCCTGGCCCTTCTCCTTGTCCTGCCTCTCATACTCGGCCTTTTGCTTTTCAGCAAGCAGCTCGACTTGCCGGCAGTTCTGGAGGTCGTGGCCTTTGGTGCGGTGGATCTTGCAGTATTGCTTACCGGAGCCCCCTGGCTTGTCGGCAGCTGCTAAGGTCTGGCAGGCGACGCACCCGGCAATCTCCTTGGCGGGGTCGTCTGCCTTGACCTTCTTGGCAGCGCCGGTGTCGTCAGACCCTTCAACGGCAAGCACGGCCTAGCCCTTGCGTTTCCTGTTGTGACGCTGGCCCTTCTTCGTCGGGGCGGCGGTGTCTTCATCAGTAGAGTCGGTTTCCGCACCGGCGTCCTCGCCGGGGTACTTCCTTCCCTCTTCAGCCCGGGCGCACCTGTCGGCCAGAACGTAGAGTTCGGCCACATCCTTAAACTTGGTCATCGCCAGCTCTTCGCACATCTTGCGGTTGCGCACGTTCTGATGGAACGCGTAGATCACAGCAGCGGGATGAACATCGGGGATGTTGTACTGCACTCAGCTGAATCTCTGGATGTACTTGCGTAGGGTTTCCCCTTCCTTCTGGGAATGATTTGCAGATCACTAGCCTGGCTATGAGCTTGGTGGCCCCCAGTGAAGGCGCCAACGAACTCATGGCACAGATCCGACCAAGAAGAAATGGAATCCGCCGGCAAGTGCATCAACCAAGACATAACATTGGGCTTCAATGCCAACGGGAAGTAATTGGCAAGCACCTTGTCGTCGCGAGCTCCGGAGCCTGCATCGCGATGGTGTAGATGCTGAGGAACTCGGATGGATGGGTCTTGCCAGTATACTTCTCGCCGACGTCGGGCTTGAACGTGCGGTGGGACGGCCACTGGAACTGACGCAGCTCACGAGTAATGGGCAGCCCACCTCGTAAGGTAGGCCGCCGGAGCCCCCCGGCGCTGGGTGGTCCATTGCGGGTCCCGCCCGCTTGTCCGACTGGTGGCGTGTATCACGCCGGTGCTCGATAGTGGTTTGAGCATCTTCGTGAGCTCGTTCTCGAAGAACTTGGCGCTGGTCGCGGCGGGTCCGCGGGTCGGACGACGCTATGGAGATGTTATCACAAGCGTCGTCATGACGGGCCAACGCCCGCGGCGGCTGGTGAGGAGGAGGAGAGTGCACCATAACTGCAGCACCCCTGGTCCTCCCAGCGCTGGCATGTGGTGGCTCGGTGGGGCGCCGTCCCGAGGGTCCCACCGGTCGCGGATCATCTTTGTTGGCGACGGCGACGAGGCTCCGGATGGTGGCCCTCCACTCGTCGAGCTTCTCCGCAGCAGGAGGGAAGTCAAGGAGCAGCTCCGCGCGCGCCAAAGCTTCTGCTGGCGTGGGTGGCGGCGACAGCTGCGTGGACCGTGGCGCGCTTCGACTTCTAACCACGTTAGAAGGAGCTCTATCACGACCCAGCGGCTGCGCGCCAGTTTCACCAGCACTTCGGCGGGCATGGTGAACTCCTTCGTCCCACGGACGATGCACAGGGTTCTTCCCACTGCGGTGTCCGGGGTCTTCAGCCTGGTGACGCTGCTTGTTGCGCGCACCCTTGGAAGAGCGCGCTGTGGGCACCGGCGTGGGTGTCCTGGAGGTTGCTGCACCGCCCGGGGTGGAACAACGACACTCCTGGAGGGCCCCGCGCCACCTGCGGGGGGCCCATCTCCGTTTTTGGATCTGGTGACGTGCGACCGGTCGTCTGGCACGCAAACGACGCCGCTCGCCAGGCTCTGACTGCCAGGGCGATGCTGGTGCTCGCGGACCGCGGCCCGGGTCCTATCCGCGACCGGCCCGCTGTTCGTCCGCACTGGCACGGGCCGTTCGCCTCCCAACGAGCCGATCGCTGTGGCCGTCTTCTTCTTGGGAGCCATGGCGATGAAGAAACACTAGGCTAACTACTAGACCAGATTCTCACAATTGCGCCCCCTACCTGGCGGTGTGGAATGACACCTATGGGATCACATGAATCCCTACTACGGTTGCCGGGGCGCAGGGTTGCGAGAAAAGTAGGATTAGTAATCAGCACAAGGATCGTTTACCCAGGTTCGGGCCGCGAGGATGCGTAAAACCCTAGTCCTGCTTTGGTGGCTGTATTGGGTGTTCTTGAGCTCCTGAACTAGCTATGGTGGGTGCGTGGTTCCAAACAGCCGAATCCTTCTCCAGTACGCCATGGGCCTCCTTTTATAGTCAAAAGGGGCTGCCACAGTGGCACACATGAGGTGGAAAGGCCTACAGTGCCGCGAGCTTATCGCTCATATTATAGGACAAGGCGCATTTAATGCGCCACTGAGGTGTCCCCTAGCTTTATCGGGGACGGGAGCGAGGCCCGTCCCGTTCGTCGCCGCTCCTCCTCGCTTCGACACGCGCCCTGGCCAGCGATGCGTGCGGCGCCATGTAGGCAGGCAGGCAGCTGAGGAGGCGCGGTGGTAGGGTCTTCACGAAGATCAGCATGCCGCCACGCAGGCGCTTGATGAGTTGGCCTGGAAGCTACATGTTGCCACGCAGGTGCCTGCCCAGCTGGTTGGGCTGGCAGCTGCATGCGAATGGCGGTGGAGACTTGGCTGGCGCGGGCCTGGCAATGGCCCCACTGACACCCTCGGTGAGAGCCTTGCCGGGTGGCCCGGCAAGGGTCTTGTCGTGGCGCACTGTCGTCCCCGGCAAGGATCTTGCCGGGGGTCTTCTGGCTCTCCTCGGCAAGGATCTGCCGAGGACCGTTGTCTTTTAATCCTCATCCGATCTTGAATATTCCTTGGTCTTGACAAAGATCTGCATGCCACCATGGAGGTGCCTCCCGAGCCCTAGTTCTAACGTGCTTGGTTGAGTTGGAACCCGTGGGTTCGAGGGTGGCTCACTCCGCTGGTGTGGGCGAGCCGCCCCGGCAAGGGTCTTGCCGGGGGAGCCTGCTTCGTCCCTCTGCTTCTTTGTGTTCTTGGCCTTGGCGTTGCTTTGGCTGTCTTGTACTTCGGCTTCTCTCCGGCTTCCCTCCCTTTCCCTACTCCGTGCGGCCGCGGCGCGTGGCTCTGACTGCTCGTGCACAAGTAAAGGGGTCAAAAGGAGAGCCCCTACTTTTGTACACCAACATATTCGATGTAATCTTCTTTTGCGGTGTGTTTGTTGAGACCGATGAATTGTGGGTTTATGATCAAGTTTATCTATGAACAATATTTGAATCTTCTCTGAATTCTTTTATGTATGATATGGTTATCTTTGCAACTCTCTTTGAATTATCAGTTTGGTTTGGCCTACTAGATTGATCTTTCTTGCAATGGGAGAAGTGCTCAGCTTTGGGTTCCATCTTGCGGTGTCCTTTCCCAGTGACAGTTGGGGCAGCAAGGCACGTATTGCATTGTTGCCATCAAGGATAACAAGATGGGGTTTATATCATATTGCATGAGTTTATCCCTCTAAATCATGTCATCTTGCTTAAAGCTTTACTCTGCTCTTATGAACTTAATACTCTAGATGCATGCTGGATAGCGGTCGATGTATGGAGTAATAGTAGTAGATGCAGGCAGGAGTCGGTCTACTTGTCACGGACGTGATGCCTATATACATGATCATACCTAGATATTCTCATAACTATGCTCAATTCTATCAATTGCTCAATAGTAATTTGTTCACCTACCGTAATACTTATGCTCTTGAGAGAAGCCACTTGTGAAACCTATGGCCCCCGGGTCTATTTTCCATCATATTAATCTTCCAACACTTAGTTATTTCTTTTGCCTTTTATTTTACTTTGCATCTTTATTTTTCTTTATCATAAAAATACCAAAAATATTATCTTATCATATCTATCAGATCTCACTCTCGTAAGTGACCGTTGAGGGATTGACAACCCCTCTATCGCGTTGGTTGCGAGGTTCTTATTTGTTTGTGTAGGTGCGAGGGACTCGTGCGTGATCTCCTACTGGATTGATACCTTGGTTCTCAAAAACTTAGGGAAATACTTACGCTACTTTATTGCATCACCCTTTCCTCTTCAAGGGAAAACGAACGCAGTGCTCAAGAGGTAGCAGGTACCTATGTTTGAGTTGTGCTTTGCAACAGGCTCTCTTTGGTCCCTTTAACCTGGGTAGCAAGCCCCCAAGTGTTTGGTAAGCATGGCGTATTAGCCGGATCAAAGGGTAATCATAGCTTCGCTCAATGAGCAGGAAGCCCCCATGTGACCATAATAAGATAAGCCCATAAGGCAGGATACCCATGTTTGAACCGCGCATCATGGCAGCAAGTTATCTTTGGCAACCTTTAATTTTTCTGAGAACTCGAACTTGCGAGAGATGAATTTCTTTTTCAATCGGATTTTTAAACTGGATATCGAGAGCTTCAAAGCTTTGTGAAAGACAGATTTCTCTTGAACCGGATTTTAAACCGGCATTCTTCATTTTGAGCCGGAAATTTTCTGACGGCCTTTAATTTTTTATCAATATGGTAGTAGCCTCTGGGACCGGGTTATCTTTCCCTTCTAATGACCCAGAGTTCTGGATTTTTGCTGAAACTGACAGCATATGCTGAGTCATATCATCGTAGCCCCCGAGTCTCAAGGCGACTCGAGGAGTTCTCTTGAGATTCTCCATATGACCGTGATATAAATCGGTATGAGTCCTTCGACAGCTCAATGATATAACAATCCCCTTTTGCAGTAGACAACTTGTCCTGATATGTTAGGCCAGAAATTATCCACCGCAGAGTATGATGATCACCACAGTGAAGCTAAATTTAATCACGACCGAGTCGGCCGCAGGGAGCAGACAGATGAGCCGACCACGGCGTTGTAAGCCGGTACGGACGGGTGAGTCAATGATACGTCTCCAACGTATCTATACTTTTTGATTGCACCATGCTATATTATATTCTGTTTTGGACATTATTGGGCTTTATTATACACTTTTATATTATTTTTTGGGACTAACTTATTAACCGGAGGCCTAGCCCAGAATTGCTGTTTTTTTGCCTATTTCAGAGTTTTGCAGAAAAAGAATATCAAACGGAGTCCAAACGGAATGAAACCTTTGGGAACGTGATTTGCGGAATGAACGTGATCCAGAGGACTTGGTCCCTACGTCAAGACATCAACCAGGAAGTGATAACACACAAGTATAGGGGATCGCAACAGTTTTCGAGGGTAAAGTATTCAACCCAAATTTATTGATTCGACACAAGGGGAGCCAAAGAATATTCTCAAGTATTAGCAGTTGAGTTGTCAATTCAATCACACCTGGATAACTTAGTATCTGCAGCAAAGTGTTTAGTAGCAGAGTAATATGATAGTAGTGGTAACGGTAACAAAAGTAACGGTAGTAAAAGTAATTTTTTGGTGTTTTGTAGTGATTGTAACAGTAGCAATGGAAAAGTAAATAAGCGAAGAACAATACGTGAAAAGCTCGTAGGCATTAGATCGGTGATGGAGAATTATGCTGGATGCGGTTCATCATGTAACAGTCATAACATAGGGTGACACAGAACTAGCTCCAATTCATCAATGTAATGTAGGCATGTATTTCGAATATAGTCATACGTGCTTATGGAAAAGAACTTGCATGACATCTTTTCTCCTACCCTCCCGTGGTAGCGGGGTCCTAATGGAAACTAAGGGATATTAAGGCCTCCTTTTAATAGAGTACCGGAACAAAGCATTAACACATAGTGAACACATGAACTCCTCAAACTACGGTCATCACCGGGAGTGGTCCCGATTATTGTCACTTCGGGGTTGCCGGATTATAATACATAGTAGGTGACTATAGACTTGCAAGATAGGATCAAGAACTCACATATATTCATGAAAACATAATAGGTTCAGATCTGAAATCATGGCACTCGGGCCCTAGCGACAAGCATTAAGCATAGCAAAGTCATAGCAACATCAATCTCAGAACATAGTGGATACTAGGGATCAAACCCTAACAAAACTAACTCGATTACATGATAGATCTCATCCAACCCATCACCGTCCAGCAAGCCTACGATGGAATTACTCACGCACGACGGTGAGCATCATGAAATTGGTGATGGAGGATGGTTGATGATGACGACGGCGACGAATCCCCCTCTCCGGAGCCCCGAACGGACTCCAGATCAGCCCTCGCGAGAGGTTTTAGGGCTTGGCGGCGGCTCCGTATTGTAAAACGCGATGAATCCTTCTCTCTGATTTTTTTCTCCCCGAAAGCAAATATATAGAGTTGGAGTTGAGGTTGGAGGAGCTCCAGGGGGGCCACGAGGTAGGGGGGCGCACCCTAGGGGCGCAGGCGCGCCCCCACCCTCGTGGCTAGGGTGTGTGCCCCTGGTCTTCATCTTTTGCAAGGATTTTTTTATTATTTCCAAATAGACGTTCCGTGGAGTTTCAGGTCATTCCAAGAACTTTTGTTTCTGCACATAAATAACACCATGGAAAGTCTGCTGAAAACAGCGTCAGTCCGGGTTAGTTCCATTCAAATCGTGCAAGTTAGAGTCCAAAACAAGGGCAAAAGTGTTTGGAAAAGTAGATACGACAGAGACGTATCAACTCCCCCAAGCTTAAACCTTTGCTTGTCCTCAAGCAATTCAGTTGATAAACTGAAAGTGATAAAGAAAGTCTTTTACAAACTCTGTTTTCTCTTGTTGTTGTAAATATGTAAAGCCAGCACTCAAGTTTTCAGCAAAGATTATGACTAACCACATTCACAATAACTCTTAGGTCTCATGTTTACTCATATCAATAGCATAATCAACTAGCGAGACATAATAATAAATCTCGGATGACAACACTTCTCAAAACAATCATAATATGATATAACAAGATGGTATCTCCCTAGCCCTTTCTGAGACCGCAAAACATAAATGCAGAGCACCTTTAAAGATCAAGGACTGACTAGACATTGTAATTCATGGTAAAAGAGATCCAATCATAGACATACCTAATATAAATTAATAGTAATGGATGCAAATGACAGCTGCGCTCTCCAGCTAGTGCTTTTTAGTAAGAGGGTGATGACTCAACATAAAAGTAAACAGATAGGCCCTTCGCAGAGGGAAGCAGGGATTTGTAGAGGTGCCAGAGCTCGATTTTGAAATAGAGATAAATAATATTTTGAGCGGCATACTTTCATTGTCAACATAACAACCAAGAGATGGTGATATCTTCCATGCTACACACATTATAGGCGGTTCCCAAACAGAATGGTAAAGTTTATACTCCCCCTCCACCAACAAGCATCAATCCATGACTTGCTCGAAACAATGAGTGTCTCCAACTAGCAACAGTCCCAGGGGGAGTTTTGTTTGCAATTATTTTGATTTAGTTTGCATAAAGCATGGGACTGGGCATCCCGGTGACCAGCCATTTTCTCGTGAATGAGGAGTGGAGCCCACTCCTATTGAGAATAACCCGCCTAGCATGGAAGATACGGACATCCCTAGTTGATGCATGAGCTATTCGAGCATACAAAACATAATTTCATTTGAAGGTTTAGAGTTTGGCACATACAAATTTACTTGGAACGGCGGGTAGATACCACATATAGGAAGGTATAGTGGACTCATATGGAATAACATTGGGGTTTAAGGGATTGGATGCACAAGCAGTATTCCCGCTTAGTACAAGTGAAGGCTAGCAAAAGACTGGGAAGCGACCAACTAGAGAGCGACAACAGTCATGAACATGCATTAAAATTAATAAACATTGAGTGCAAGCATGAGTAGGATATAATCCACCATGAACATAAATATCGTGAAGGCTATGTTGATTTGTTTCAACTACATGTGTGAACATGTGCCAAGTCGAGTCACTTAAATCATTCAAAGGAGGATACCACCCCACTATACCACATCACAACCATTTTAATAACATGTTGGCACGCAAGGTAAACCATCATAACTCATAGCTAATCAAGCATGGCACGAGCAACTATGATCTCTAATTGTTATTGCAAACATGTTTATTCATAATAGGCTGAATCAGGAACGATGAACTAATCATATTTACGAAAACAAAAGAGGTCGAGTTCATACCAGCTTTTCTCATCTCAGCCAGTCCATCATATATCGTCATAATTGCGTTTCACTTGCACGACCGAACGATGTGAATAATAATAAGAGTGCACGTGCATTGGACTAAGCTGGAATCTGCGAGCATTCAATAAACAGGAGAAGACAAGGCAATATGGGCTCTTGGTTAAATCAACATTAAAGCATATAAGAGCCACTTCAACAATTTAATTATGGTCTTCTCCTATCGACCCCAAAGAAAATAAAAGAAATAAAAACTATTTACACGGGAAAGCTCCCAACAAGCAAAAGAAGAACGGGAAATATTTTTGGGTTTTTTTTAATTATTACTACAGCAAGAAAAGTAAACTAGCTAGAAGCTACACTAATTTTTTTTTCTTGTTAGCACAAATTTGCAATGAATAAAGCACTAGAACAAAAACTAATTGGACCAATGGAGGAGTCACGTACCAAGGAACAAACCCCCCAAGCAGCTTTGTGAGAGGTGCTTTCAGCAAGGAGATCGAAAATCGCAGCAAAATGAGCTAGAACTCGTGCTTGAGCTGGATATTGGTGTTTGTGGGAGGAAGAAGGAGTGTGTGGGTGCATGAATAAGTGGAGGAGGGCCACCGTGGGCCCACGAGGCAGGGGGGCGCGCCCAGGGGGTAGGGCGCGCCCTCCACCCTCTTGGCTAGGTGCTTGCCCCTCCTCCTGTGTTCTCAGTGCCAGATATTGTCAAATATTACAGAAAAAATCATATTCCATTTTCAGGGCATTTGGAGAACTTTTATTTTCGGGGTATTTTTATATTGCACACATAAATCAGAAAACAGACAGGAAAATACTATTTTTACTTTATTTCAACTAAATAACAGAAAGTAGAAAGAGGGTACGGAAGGTTGTGCCTTCTAGTTTCATCCATCTCATGCTCATCAAAAGGAATCCACTAACAAGGTTGATCAAGTCTTGTTAACAAAGTCATTCCGAATAACATGGAACCGGAGAAATTTCGAATAACACTATGTTACCTCAACGGGGATATGCACATCCCCTATAATAAGAATATCATATTTCTTCTTGACAGTAGGAAGAGGAAATTCAAAACCTCCAAAAATAATAGATGGAATTTTTACAATAGAATTGATACTATGAACTTGAGGTTGTTTCCTCGGAAAGTGTACCGTATGCTCATTACCATTAATATGAAAGGTGACATTGCCTTTATTGCAATCAATAACAGCCCCTGCAGTATTCGAAAAGGGTCTTCCAAGAATAATAGACATACTTGTTGGGGAATGTAGTAATTTCAAAAAAATTCCTACGCACACGCAAGATCATGGTGATGCATAGCAACGAGAGGGGAGAGTGTTGTCCACATACCCTCGTAGACCGAAAGCGGAAGCGTTAACACAACGCGGTTGATGTAGTCGTACGTCTTCACGATCCGACCGATCAAGTACCGAACGCACGGCACCTCCGAGTTCAGCACACGTTCAGCTCGATGATGTCCCTCGAACTCCGATCCAGCCGAGTGTTGAGGGAGAGTTTCTGAGCACGACGGCGTGGTGATGGTGATGATGTTCTACCGATGCAGGGCTTCGCCTAAGCTCCGCAACGATATTATCGAGGTGTAATATGGTGGAGGGGGGCACCGCACACGGCTAAAAGATCGTTGATCAACTGTGTGTCTAGAGGTGCCCCCCTGCCCCCGTATATAAAGGTGCAAGGGGGAGGCCGCCGGCCAAGGAGGTGTGGCGCGCCAAGAGGAGTCCTACTCCTACCGGGAGTAGGACTCCCCCCTTTCCATGTTGGACTAGGAGTGGAAGAGGGGAAGAGGTGGAGGGGAGGAAGGAAGGGGGGGCGCCGCCCCCCTCTCCTTGTTATATTCGGACTGGGGGGAAGGGGGCGCGGCCCTGCCCTAGCCTCCTCTCCTCTCTTCCACCTAGGCCCACTAAGGCCCATTAAGTTACCGGGGGGTTCCGGTAACCTCCCGGTACTCCGGAATAATCCCGATTTCACCTGGAACACTTCCGATGTCCAAACATAGACTTCCAATATATCAATCTTTATGTCTCGACCATTTCGAGACTCCTCGTCATGTCCGTGATCACATCCGGGACTCCGAACAACCTTCGGTACATCAAAACATATAAACTCATAATATAACTGTCATCGTAACGTTAAGCGTGCGGACCCTACGGGTTCGAGAACTATGTAGACATGACCGAGACACCTCTCCGGTCAATAACCAATAGCGGAACCTGGATGCTCATATTGGTTCCCACATATTCTACGAAGATCTTTATCGGTCAGACCGCATAACAACATACGTTGTTCCCTTTGTCATCGGTATGTTACTTGCCCGAGATTCGATCGTCGGTATCTCGATACCTAGTTCAATCTCGTTACCGGCAAGTCTCTTTACTCATTCCGTAATACATCATCCCGCAACTAACTCATTAGTTACAATGCTTGCAAGGCTTATAGTGATGTGCATTATCGAGTGGGCCCAGAGATACCTCTCCGACAATCGGAGTGACAAATCCTAATCTCGAAATACGCCAACCCAACAAGTACCTTTGGAGACACCTATAGAGCACCTTTATAATCACCCAGTTACGTTGTGACGTTTGGTAGCACACAAAGTGTTCCTCCGGTAAACGGGAGTTGCATAATCTCATAGTCATAGGAACATGTATAAGTCATGAATAAAGCAATAGCAACATACTAAACGATCGGGTGCTAAGCTAACGGAATGGGTCAAGTCAATCACGTCATTCTCCTAATGAGGTGATCCCGTTAATCAAATGACAACTCATGTCTATGGCTAGGAAACATAACCATCTTTGATTAACGAGCTAGTCAAGTAGAGGCATACTAGTGACACTCTGTTTGTCTATGTATTCACACATGTATTATGTTTCCGGTTAATACAATTCTAGCATGAATAATAAACATTTATCATGATATAAGGAAATAAATAATACTTTATTATTGCCTCTAGGGCATATTTCCTTCAATACTATCGTCCTCGGTAATATCAAGAATAACAAAGTCTGTTAAAATAGTAACGTTTGCAACCACAACAGGCACATCCTCACAAATACCGATAGGTATAGCGGTTGATTTATCAGCCATTTGCAAAGAGATTTCAGTAGGTGTCAACTTATTCAAATCAAGTCTACGATATAAAGAGAGAGGCGTAACACTAACACCGGCTCCAAGATCACATAAAGCAGTTTTAACATAGTTTCTTTTAATGGAGCATGGTATAGTAGGTACTCCTGGATCTCCAAGTTTCTTTGGTATTCCACCTTTAAAAGTATAATTAGCAAGCATGGTGGAAATTTCAGCTTCCAGTATCTTTCTTTTATTAGTAACAATATCTTTCATGTACTTAGCATAAGGATTCATTTTGAGCATATCAGTTAATCGCATACGCAAAAAGATAGGTCTAATCATTTCAGCAAAGCGCTCAAAGTCCTCATCATCCTTTTTCTTGGACGGTTTGGAAGGAAAAGGCATGGGTTTCTGAACCCAAGGTTCCCTTTCTTTACCATGTTTCCTAGCAACAAAGTCTCTCTTATCATAACGTTGATTCTTTGATTGTGGGTTATCAAGATCAACAGCAGGTTCAATTTCTACATCATTATCATTACTAGGTTGAGCAATATCATGAACATCATCATTAACATTTTCATTAGGTTCATGTTCATTACCAGATTGTGTTTCAGCATCAGAAATAGATATATCATTTGGATTCTCAGGTGGTTCAGCAATAGGTTCACTAGAAGCATGCAAAGTCCTATCATTTTTCTTTTTCTTCCTTTTAGAAGGACTAGGTGCATCAATATTATTTCTCTGAGAATCTTGTTGAATTCTCTTAGGGTGGCCTTCAGGATACAAAGGTTCCTGAGTCATCTTACCAGTTCTAGTAGCCACTCTAATAGCATAATCATTTTTCTTACTATTCATTTCATTGAGCAAATCATTTTGAGCCTTAAGTACTTGTTCTACTTGAGTGGTAACCATAGAAGCATGTTTACTAACGAGTTTAAGTTCACCTTTAACATTAGCCATGTAATCACCCAAGTATTCAAGCGTATCGGAATTATATTTCAATTGTCTACCAAAATAAGCATTGAAGTTTTCTTGTTTGACAATAAAGTTATCAAACTCATCCAAACATTGTCTAGCAGACTTATAGTGAGGAATATCACCTTCATCAAATCTATAGAGAGAATTTACCTTTACTACCTGTGTCGGGTTATCAAGACCATGAGCTTCTTCAATAGGTGATGGATTAAGATCATATATTTCTTCAACAGGCGGTAGATTAAGACCATGTATTTCTTCAATAGGAGGTAAATTCTTAACATCTTCAGCTTTAATACCTTTTTCTTTCATAGATTTCTTTGCCTCTTGCATATCTTCAGGACTGAGAAATAGACCACCTCACTTCTTCGGAGTTGGTTTAGGAATAGGCTCAGGAGCTGGCTCAGGAAGTGTCCAATTATTTTTCATTTGTCAACATATTATTCAACAGAATTTCAGCTTCATCCGGTGTTCTTTCCCTGAAAACAGAACCAGCACAACTATCCAGGTAATCTCTGGATGCATCGGTTAGTCCATTATAAAAGATATCAAGTATTTCATTTTTCTTAAGAGGATGATCAGGCAAAGCATTAAGTAACTTGAGAAACCTCCCCCAAGCTTGTGGGAGACTCTCTTCTTCAATTTGCACAAAGTTGTATATTTCCCTTAAAGCAGCTTGTTTCTTATAAGCAGGGAAATATTTAGCAGAGAAGTAATAAATCATATCCTGGGGACTACGCACACAACCAGGATCAAGAGAATTAAACCATATCTTAGCATCACCTTTTAATGAGAACGGAAATATTTTAAGGATATAGAGATAGCGAGATCTCTCATCATTAGTGAACAGGGTGGCTATATCATTTAATTTAGTAATATGTGCCACAACTGTTTCAGACTCATAGCCATGAAAAGGATCAGATTCAACCAAAGTAATTATATCAGGATCAACAGAGAATTCATAATCCTTATCAGTAACACAGATAGGTGAAGTAGCAAAAGGAGGGTCAGGTTTCATTCTATCATTAAGAGATTGCCGCTTCCGTTTAGCTAATAACCTCTTGAGTTCATATCTATCTTTGCAAGCTAAAATTGCTAAAGTAGCTTCTTTATCAAAAACATAACCCGCAGGAATAACAGGCAAGTCTTCATCATCACTTTCATCAATATAATCAGTTTCAATATTTTCTTTCTCTCTAGCCCTAGCAATTTGTTCATCAAGAAATTCACCAAGCGGCACAGTAGTATCAAGCATAGAAGTAGTTTCATCATAAGTATCATGCATAGCAGAAGTGGCATCATCAATAACATGCGACATATCAGAACGAATAGCAGAAGCAGGTTTAGGTGTCGCAAGCTTACTCAAAACAGAAGGTGAATCAAGTGCAGAGCTAGATGACAGTTCCTTACCTCCCCTCGTAGTTGAGGAATAAATTGTTGTCTTAGCGTCTTTCATGTTCTTCATAGTGACCAGCAGATAAAAATCCCAAGTGACTCAAAGAATAGAGCTATGTTCCCCGGCAACAGCGCCAGAAAATAGTCTTGATAACCCACAAGTATAGGGGATCACAACAGTTTTCGAGGGTAGAGTATTCAACCCAAATTTATTGATTCGACACAAGGGGAGCCAAAGAATATTCTCAAGTATTAGCAGTTGAGTTGTCAATTCAACCACACCTGGATAACTTAGTATCTGCAGCAAACTGTCTAGTAGCGAAGTAATATGATAGTAGTGGTAACGGTAACAAAAGTAACGGTAGCAAAAGTAATATTTTTGGTGTTTTGTAGTGATTGTAACAGTAGCAACGGAAAAGTAAATAAGCGAAGAACAATATGTGAAAATCTCGTAGGCATTGGATCGGTGATGGAGAATTATGCCGGATGCGGTTCATCATGTAACATTCATAACATAGGGTGACACAGAACTGGCTCCAATTCATCAATGTAATGTAGGCATGTATTCCGAATATAGTCATACGTGCTTATGGAAAAGAACTTGCATGACATCTTTTGTCCTACCCTCCTGTGGCAGCGGGGTCCTAATGGAAACTAAGGGATATTAAGGCCTCCTTTTAATAGAGTACCGGAACAAAGCATTAACACATAGTGAACACATGAACTCCTCAAACTATGGTCATCACTGGGAGTGGTCCCGATTATTGTCACTTCAGGGTTGCCGGATCATAACACATAGTAGGTGACTATAGACTTGCAAGATAGGATCAAGAACTCACATATATTCATGAAAACATAATAGGTTCAGATCTGAAATCATGGCACTCGGGCCCTAGTGACAAGCATTAAGCATAGCAAAGTCATAGCAACATCAATCTCAGAACATAGTGGATACTAGGGATCAAACCCTAACAAAACTAACTCGATTACATGATAGATCTCATCCAACCCATCACCGTCCAGCAAGCCTACGATGGAATTACTCACGCACGGCAGTGAGCATCATGAAATTGGTGATGGAGGATGGTTGGTGATGACGACGACGACGAATCCCCCTCTCCGTAGCCCCGAACGGACTCCAGATCAACCCTCCCGAGAGGTTTTAGGGCTTGGCGGCGGCTCCGTATCGTAAAACATGATGAATCCTTCTCTCTGATTTTTTTCTCCCTGAAAGCAAATATTCAGAGTTGGAGTTGAGGTCGGAGAAGCTCCAGGGGGCCCACGAGGTAGGGGGGCGCGCCCTAGGGGGGCAGGCGCGCCCCCCACCCTCGTGCCTAGGGTGTGGGCCCCCTGGTCTTCATCTTTTGCAAGGATTTTTTATTATTTCCAAATAGACGTTCCGTGGAGTTTCAGGACATTCCGAGAACTTTTGTTTCTGCACATAAATAACACCATGGAAAGTCTGCTGAAAACAGCGTCAGTCCGGGTTAGGTCCATTCAAATCGTGCAAGTTAGAGTCCAAAACAAGGGCAAAAGTGTTTGGAAAAGTAGATACGACGGAGACGTATCAGGAAGGCATGAGGTAGGGGGCGCGCTTACCCCCCTGGGCGCGCCCTCCACCTTCGTGCGCCCCATGTTGCTCCACCGACGTACTTCTTCCTCCTATATATACCTACGTACCCCCAAACTACCAGATACGGAGCCAAAAACCTAATTCCACCGCCGCAACCTTCTGTACCCGTGAGATCCCATCTTGGGGCCTTTTCCGGAGCTCCGCCGGAGGGGGAATCGATCACGGAGGGCTTCTACATCAACACCATAGCCTCTCCGATGATGTGTGAGTAGTTTACCTCAGACCTTCGGGTCCATAGTTATTAGCTAGATGGCTTCTTCTCTCTTTTTGGATCTCAATACAATGTTCTCCCCCTCTCTTGTGGAGATCAATTTGATGTAATCTTCTTTTGCGGTGTGTTTGTTGAGACCGATGAATTATGGGTTTATGATCAAGTTTATCTATGAACAATATTTAAATCTTCTCTGAATTCTTTTATGTATGATTGGTTATCTTTGCAACTCTCTTCGAATTATCAGTTTGGTTTGGCCTACTAGATTGATCTTTCTTGCAATGGGAGAAGTGCTTAGCTTTGGGTTCAATCTTGCGGTGTCCTTTCCCAGTGACAGTAGGGGCAGCAAGGCACGTATTGTATTGTTGCCATCGAGGATAACAAGATGGGGTTTATATCATATTGCATGAGTTTATCCCTCTACATCATGTCATATTACTTAAAGCGTTACTCTGTTCTTTTGAACTTAATACTCTAGATGCATGCTGGATAGCGGTCGATGTGTGGAGTAATAGTAGTAGATGCAGGCAGGAGTCGGTCTACTTGTCTCGGACGTGATGCCTATATACATGATCATACCTAGATATTCTCATAACTATGCTCAATTCTATCAATTGCTCAACACTAACTTGTTCACCCACCCCGGGTCTATTTTCCATCATATTAATCTTTCAGCACTTAGCTATTTCTGGCGCCATCTTTGTTTTGCTTTCTTTACTTTGCATCTTTATCATAAAAATACCAAAAATATTATCTTATCATATCTATCAGATCACACTCTCGTAAGTGACCGTGAAGGGATTGACAACCCCTTTATTGTGTTGGTTGCGAGGAATTATTTGTTTGTGTAGGTGCGAGGGACTCGTGCGTGGCCTCCTACTGGATTGATACCTTGGTTCTCAAAAACTGAGGGAAATACTTACGCTACTTTGATGCATCACCCTTTCCTCTTCAAGGGAAAACCAACGCAGTGCTCAAGAGGTGGCAAGAAGGATTTCTGGCGCCGTTGCCGGGGAGTCTATGCAAAAGTCAACATACCAAGTACCCATCACAAACCCTTATCTCCCGCATTACATTATTTGCCATTTGCCTCTCGTTTTCCTCTCCCCCACTTCACCCTTGCCGTTTTATTCGCCCTCTCTTTTCTGTTCTCCTCTTTTTAGCTTGCTTCTTGTTTGCTCGTGTGTTGGATTGCTTGCTTGTCATGATGGCTCAAGATAATACCAAATTGTGTGACTTTACCAATACCAACAACAATTATTTCCTTAGCACTCTGATTGCTCCTCTTACCGATACTGAATCTTGTGAAATTAATGCTGCTTTGTTGAATCTTGTCATGAAAGATCAATTTGCCGGCCTTCCTAGTGAATATGCCGCTACCCATCTAAATAGCTTCGTTGATTTGTGTGATATGCAAAAGAAGAAAGATGTTGACAATGATATTATTAAATTGAAGCTATTTCCTTTTTCGCTTAGAGATCGTGCTAAAGCTTGGTTTTCGTCCTTGCCTAAAAATAGTATTGATTCTTGGAATAAGTGCAAAGATGCTTTTATCTCTAAGTATTTTCCTCCCGCTAAGATCATCTCCCTTGGAAATGACATTATGAATTTTAAGCAACTTGATCATGAACATGTTGCACAAGCTTGGGAGAGGATGAAATTAATGATACGTAATTGCCCTACACATGGTTTGAATTTATGGATGATTATACAAATTTTTTATGCCGGATTGAATTTTGCTTCTAGAAATCTTTTAGATTCGGCCGCGGGAGGCACTTTTATGGAAATCACTTGAGGAGAAGCTACTAAACTACTAGATAATATTATGGTTAATTATTCTCAATGGCACACTGAAAGATCTACTAATAAGAAAGTGCATGCGATAGAAGAAATTAATGTTTTGAGCGGAAAGATGGATGAGCTTATGAAATTATTTGCTAAAAAAAGTGTTTCTTCTGATCCTAATGATATGCCTTTGTCTACTTTGATTGAGAATAATAATGAATCTATGGATGTGAATTTTGTTGGTAGGAATAATTTTGGTAACAACGCGTATAGAGGAAACTTTAATCCAAGGCCATATCCTAGTAATTCCTCTAATAATTATGGTAATTCCTACAACAATTCTTATGGAAAATTTAATAAGTTGCCCTCTGAATTTGAGACTAGTTTTAAGGAGTTTATGAATTCGCAAAAGAATTTTAATGCTTTGCTTGAAGAAAATTGCTTAAAGTTGATGAATTGGCTAGGAACGTTGATAGAATTTCTCTTGATGTTGATTCTTTGAAACTTAGATCATCTCTCAAAGCCATGAGAATTTCCATTGTTGAGTGCAAAGAAAGAACCGCTAGGATGCGTGCTAAGAAAGATTGCTTTGTGAAAGCATGTTCTTCTAGTTTCTATGAAAATAAAGATGAAGATCTAAAAGTTATTGATGTGTCCCCTATTAAATCTTTGTTTAGCAATATGAATCTTGATAATGATGGAACTGAATATGATTCACCTCTACCTAGATGGCGTTCCAAAAATTCAGAGTTTTTAGATCTTAATGCAAAAAGTGGGATTGAAGAGATCAAAACTCTAGATATTAATGAACCCACTATTTCGGATTTCAAGGAATTTAATTATGATAATTGCTCTTTGATAGATTGTATTTCCTTGTTGCAATCCGTGCTAAATTCTCCACATGCTTATAGTCAACGTAAAGCTTTTACTAAACATATCGTTGATGCTTTGATGCAATCTTATGAAGAAAAACTTGAGTTGGAAGTTTCTATCCCTAGAAAACTTTATGATGAGTGGGAACCTACTATTAAAATTAAAATTAAAGATCATGAATGCTATGCTTTTTGTGATTTGGGTGCTAGTGTTTCCACGATTCCAAAAACTTTATGTGATTTGCTAGGTTTCCGTGATTTTGATGGTTGCTCTTTAAACTTGCACCTTGCGGATTCCACCATTATGAAACCTATGGGAAGAATTAATGATGTTCTTATTGTTGCAAATAGGAATTATGTGCCCGTAGATTTTATTGTTCTTGATATAGATTGCAATCCTTCATGTCCTATTATTCTTGGTAGACCTTTCCTTAGAACGATTGGTGCAATTATTGATATGAAGGAAGGGAATATTATATTCCAATTTCCGTTAAGGAAAGGCATGGAACACTTCCCTAGAAAGAAAATAAAATTACCTTATGAATCTATTATGAGAGCGACTTATGGATTGCCTACCAAAGATGGCAATACCTAGATCTATCCTTGCTATTATGCCTAGCTAAGGGCGTTAAACGATAGCGCTTGTTGGGAGGCAACCCAATTTTATTTTTTATTTTCTACTTTTTTCTTCTGTTTAGGAATAAATATTTGATCTAGCCTCTGGTTAGATTTGTTTTTATGTTTTAATTAGCGTTTGTGCCAAGTTTAACCTATAGGATCTTCTTGGATAATAGTTATTTGATCTTGCTGAAAATTCTAGAAACTTTCTGTTCACGAAAATAATTGTTAAAAATCACCAGAATGTGATAAAATATTGATTCCAATTGATTCTGATCAATAAACAAATTATCTAGGTCTTCCTATTTTGGCTGAATTTTTGGAGTTCCAGAAGTTTGCGTTAGTTACAAATTACTACAGACTGTTCTGTTTTTGACAGATTCTGTTTTTCGTGTGTTGTTTGCTTATTTTGATGAACCTATGGCTAATAAAATATTTTATAAACCATAGATAAGTTGGAATACATTAGGTTTAACACCAATATAAATAAATAATGAGTTTATTACAGTACCTTGAAGTGGTGTTTTGTTTTCTTTCGCTAACGGAGCTCACGAGATTTTCTGTTATGTTTTGTGTTGTGAAGTTTTCAAGTTTCGGGTAAAAGATTTGATGGATTATTGAACAAGGAGTGGCAAGATACTAAGCTTGGGGATGCCCATGGCACCCCCAAGATAATCTAAGGACACCTAAAAGCTAAATCTTGGGGATGCCTCGGAAGGCATCCCCTCTTTCGTCTACTTCCATCGGTAACTTTACTTGGAGCTATATTTTTATTCACTACATGATATGTGTTTTGCTTGGAGCGTCTTGTATGATTTGAGTCTTTGCTTTTTAGTTTACCACAATCATCTTTGATGTACACACCTTTTGATGAGAGACACACATGATTCGGAATTTATTAGAATACTCTATGCGCTTCGCTTATATCTTTTGAGCTATATAGTTTTTGCTCTAGTGCTTCACTTATATCTTTTAGAGCATGGCGGTGGATTTGTTTTATAGAAACTATTATTCTCTCATGCTTCACTTATATTATTTTGAGAGTCTTAAACAGCATGGTAATTTGCTTAAATTGGGAAATTAATCCTAATATGCTAAGTATTCGAGACTAGTTAAAAAACTTTCTTATGAGTGTGCTGAATACTAAGAGAAGTTTGATGATTGATGATTGTTTTGAGAGATGGAGGTAGTAATATTAAAGTTGTGCTAGTTGAGTAGTTGTGAAATTGAGAAATACTTGTGTTGAAGTTTGCAAGTCCCGTAGCATGCACGTATGGTAAACGTTATGTAACAAATTTGAAGCATGAGGTGTTCTTTGATTGTCCTCCTTATGAGTGGCGGTCGGGGACGAGCGATGGTCTTTTCCTACCAATCTATCCCCCTAGGAGCATGCGCGTAGTGCTTGGTTTTTGATGACTTGTATATTTTTGCAATAAGTATGTGAGTTCTTTATGACTAATGTTGAGTCCATGGATTATACGTACTCTAATCCTTCCATCATTGCTAGCCTCTTCGGTACCGTGCATTGCCCTTTCTCACATTGAGAGTTGGTGCAAACTTCGCCAGTGCATCCAAACCCCGTGATATGATACGCTCTTTCACACATAAACCTCCTTATATCCTCCTCAAAATAGCCACCGTACCTACCTATTATGGCATTTCCATAGCCATTCCGAGATATATTGCCATGCAACTTTCGACCGTTTCATTTATCATGACACGTTCATCATTGTCATATTGCTTTGCATGATCATGTAGTTGGCATTGTATTTGTGGCAAAGCCACCGTTCATAATTCTTCATACATGTCACTCTTGATTCATTGCTATCCCGGTATACAGCCGGAGGCATTCATATGGAGTCATATTTTGTTCTAGTATCGAGTTGTAATCATTGAGTTGTAAATAAGTAGAAGTGTGATGATCATCTTTCATAGAGCATTGCCCTAATAAAAAATGAGAAAGGCCAAAAAAACGAGAAGGCCCAAAAAAAAGAAGAAAGGAAATAAAAAGGGGCAATGCTACTATCCTTTTTCCACACTTGTGCTTCAAAGTAGCACCATGATCTTCATGATAGAGAGTCTCTTGTTTTGTCACTTTCATATACTAGTGGGAATATTTCATTATAGAACTTGGCTTGTATATTCCAACAATGGGCTTCCTCAAATGCTCTATGTCTTCGTGAGCAAGCAAGTTGGATGCACACCCACTTAGTTTCTTTTGTTGAGCTTTCATGCATTTATAGCTCTAGTGCATCCGTTGCATGGCAATCCCTACTCCTTGCATTAACATCAATCGATGGGCATCTCCATAGCTCATTGATTAGCCGCGTTGATGCAAGACTTTCTCCTTTTTGTCTTCTCCACATAACCCCCATCATTATATTCTATTCCACCCATAGTGCTATATCCATGGCTCACGCTCATGTATTGCGTGAAGGTTGAAAAAGTTTGAGATTACTAAAGTATGAAACAATTGCTTGGCTTGTCATGGGGGTTGTGCATGATGAGAGCATTCTTGTGTGACGAAAATGGAGCATGATTAAACTATATGATTTTGTAGGGATGAACTTTCTTTGGCCATGTTATTTTGAGATGACATAATTGCTTAGTTAGTATGCTTGAAGTATTATTACTTTTATGTCAATATTAAACCTTTATCTTGAAACTTTCGGATCTGAATATTCATACCACAATTAAGAGAATTAAATTGAAATTATGCCAAGTAGCATTCCACATCAAAAATTCTGTTTTTATCATTTACCTACCCGAGGACGAGCAGGAATTAAGCTTGGGGATGCTTGATACGTCTCCAACGTATCTATAATTTTTTATTGCTCCATGCTATATTATATTCTGTTTTGGACATTATTGGGCTTTATTATACACTTTTATATTATTTTTTGGGACTAACCTATTAACCGGAGGCCCAGCCCAGAATTGCTGTTTTTTTGCCTATTTCAGAGTTTCGCAGAAAAAGAATATCAAACGGAGTCCAAACGGAATGAAACCTTCAGGAACGTGATTTTCGGAACGAACGTGATCCAGATGACTTGGACCCTATGTCAAGACATCAACCAGGAAGGCACAAGGTAGGGGGCGCGCTTACCCCCCTGGGCGCGCCCTCCACCCTCGTGGGCCCCATGTTGCTCCACTGACGTACTTCTTCCTCCTATATATACCTACGTACCCCCAAACTACCAGATACGGAGCCAAAAACCTAATTCCACCGCCGCAACCTTCTGTACCCGTGAGATCCCATCTTGGGGCCTTTTCCGGAGCTCCACCGGAGAGGGCATTGATCATGGAGGGCTTCTACATCAACACCATAGCCTCTCCGATGATGTGTGAGTAGTTTACCTCAGACCTTCGGGTCCATAGTTATTAGCTAGATGGCTTCTTCTCTCTTTTTGGATCTCAATACAATGTTCTCCCCCTCTCTTGTGGAGATCTATTTGATGTAATCTTCTTTTGTGGTGTGTTTGTTGAGACCGATGAATTCTGGGTTTATGATCAAGTTTATCTATGAACAATATTTGAATCTTCTCTGAATTCTTTTATGTATGATTGGTTATCTTTGCAAGTCTCTTCGCATTATCAGTTTGGTTTGGCCTACTAGATTGATCTTTCTTGCAATGGGAGAAGTGCTTAGCTTTGGGTTCAATCTTGCGGTGTCCTTTCCCAGTGACAGTAGGGGCAGCAAGGCACGTATTGTATTGTTGCCATCGAGGATAACAAGATGGGGTTTATATCATATTGCATGAGTTTATCCCTCTACATCATGTCATCTTACTTAAAGCGTTACTCTGTTCTTTTGAACTTAATACTCTAGATGCATGCTGGATAGCGGTCGATGTGTGGAGTAATAGTAGTAGATGCAGGCAGGAGTCGGTCTACTTGTCTCGGACGTGATGCCTATATACATGATCATACCTAGATATTCTCATAACTATGCTCAATTCTATCAATGGCTCAACAGTAATTTGTTCACCCACCGTAATACTTATGCTCATGAGAGAAGCCACTAGTGAAACCTATGGCCCCGGGGTCTATTTTCCATCATATTAATCTTTCAGCACTTAGCTATTTCTGGCGCCATCTTTATTTTGCTTTCTTTACTTTGCATCTTTATCATAAAAATACCAAAAATATTATCTTAACATATCTATCAGATCTCACTCTCGTAAGTGACCGTGAAGGGATTGACAACCCCTTTATTGCGTTGGTTGCGAGGGTTTATTTGTTTGTGTAGGTGCGAGGGACTCGTGCGTGGCCTCCTACTGGATTGATACCTTGGTTCTCAAAAACTGAGGGAAATACTTACGCTACTTTGCTGCATCACCCTTTCCTCTTCAAGGGAAAACCAACGCAGTGCTCAAGAGGTAGCAGTCAATCGCAGGTGCGGTAAGCCGCGCGGACGGGCGAGTCAGCCGTGTTGTGTTGATATAGTGGAGGCGGTGACCTGCGTACGTACTCGTCGAGCAGCACGGCGCGAACAAGCGCTAGTGCAAAAATAATGCTGGTGCGCGCCCCTTGTGTGACAACTTTGTAATAAACAATAGTCCTGCGAAAAAATATCACAGATTATTTGTTCTTTGATAAAAATAACATGCACTTAAAAATAGATAGACAAGATAGCACCTGGTATTTTTTTGTCGGTTGAACGTGGATACCGTAATCAAAACATATCAGATGTCTGATGTAGCCCTTGCACCGTATCCCATGCTCTTTTATACAATGGCAAACTAGCGCATCACTTGTACTTGTAGTAGTTATCCTACTAACACATGGGTTGGGTGGCTGACCTTTTGACTTTTCCAGCATCCAGCAACAGAGCCTGTTTTTTGTTACTGCAACTCCATAGCGCGAAGAGCCTGCGGGGGTGCTGTGTAGGGCATCAGGCGGCCGACTCAGCTGGCTCGGATGGCAGTTTTGGAGGTGACGACGGCGGCTCAAGGTCGACGACTCAAGCGACGGTGGCCCGCTGCAGAGTGCTTGAACAGCAGCAGCTGTAGCGTAGTGGAAGAAATAGCCGGCAGCTCATCGTCAGTGGTTCGACGATTTAACATGGAGAGACTCCAAGGTAGGAGATCGGCCCGGCGGCGGCTCAACGCGGCAGAGTGAGGTGGGTCGTGGAGGTTACCCGTGGTGATGAAGAGAGCAACAACAGCCGGCAGGGACAGAGCCGACAGGGTGGGATAAGTGGCTCAGACGCGGGTGCGGGTGGCTCAAGGCGGTGATGTGGCGTAGTAGCGGGCGAAGTGACGCGCCGGCGGCGGCGGTTCGTGAGCAGTAGCGGCGACTTGGCCACTGGATTTTTTTCTCCGCAGTCAGCGGCAGGCTCTAGCAAGGATAGTGGTGGCTCGAGGAGCGGCTGGCGACGTTGAAGGTACACAAGGCGAGGGCCGGATGGAGCGGCGGGTCAACCGGTGCGCGGTGGAGATGGAGGACAGCGGCGACTCAGAGGCGCGGTTGCATCCATGGCCGCCGCAGCAGCGGTGATGGGTGGTGCCGTGGCGGCGACTTAACAATGGGTGGCGACTCAGCTAAAACAAGACCGGCTTGGTCTGAAGGCAGCCGGCGGAGGCGAAGTCATTCGATGACGGCTCAGGCATGGCAAAGGCGGTAGCCAGCTTGGAGACGGTGGCGACTCAGCCGAGGTATAGCAAGGCCGCGACGGCGATTCAGAGATGGAGGCGGAGAATGATTCCCTCTTCTTGTCATCGTAGCGCGGCGATTCCATTGGTGAACTTTTATTCGACGCTAACCCGAAGCAGAAACAGCTTGGATGGAAAAAACACAGTAGTGAATCGGGGTCCAACAGTGGCTCGACAGGCGGCCCTGTGGCAGAGGAGGTGCTCGAGGGCGTGGACCAGCGGCGGTTTGAAGGTGACTCAAGGCCGCGGAGGACTCGTCGATGGCTCAGGACAGTGACTTGATCGAGCCCAGCTACCCGGGCCCGCACCTGGCGGGCAAAAGTGACGACGGCGATGAGCCACAACAGAAGAGGCATGTGGTGTGGGAGCGAGGTGGAGATGGATCTCGGTGGCGGTGAAGACGAGGCCGAACAGGGGGCGGCTCTCAGGCAACGCTGTAGAGGGGAGGCGGAGCGAGGCCATCCGACCAGCGCGACTCATCGGTGCGGTTGGAGCGGCGAAGCAGGCAGGGCCATGGCCGGAGGAAGTCGGCAACTTGTCGCATGACTGGGGGCGGCCCTAGGTGATGAAAGCAATGGCCATGGCCATTGCGGGTCGAAACCGCGGTCCAGGGGCGAGGCGGACTGGCGGGTCGATGGAGGCGGCTCAGAGGAACGCTAAGGCAGGGCGACTCACGCAGCGACAAACCGAGGTGGAGAGGCGCTCGCGGAACGGCATCTCACAACGGAGCGGTTGCAGATGGCGACGAAAGCAGCGGAACCAGGAGGTTTCGGGGGACGGCGGCTCGATGCAAATCCGTGGAGGCAACGGCGGATCCGGGCGTTGCTACAACTGAGGAGTCCAGGTCGAGGCTGTCACAATGCAGAGGAAGACTCGGTGGGTGATTCAGCACGCAGCCGTGAGGGCTAGCCCGACGCGGGGCAGCGGGGGCCGATTCGGGTGTTGAGGCAGCCCACAACGACGAACCCCGACTCGAGGTGAGGCCGCGGCAGAGGATACGGCAGGTCAGAGACGAACCGGTGGCGGCGATTCACAAAGTAACCCGGAGCAGAGGTCACGCGCGGTGCAGGAGAACCCGACGGTCTCCGCTCGGGGTCGTGCGGGTGCAGCAGCTAGGCAGAGTGCGGTCAACGTGGCGCGGAGGTGCTTGAGCCGGAGGCTGGGACAGAGGCACGCGGGCCAGAGGTGGAGTTGGTTGGCTCGCCGGCGACCCAGCTCATTGTAGAAGCGGAGGCGGAGGCAGAGATTAAGAAATCCCGTGTCAACCCAGGTCGAGGGCTGTTACTTTGGTCTTTTTGTTGTCAGGTCCGTGAAGGCGATGGCGACTCGGTGAGTAAATCGGAGTGGCTCAACTAAACAGTGGTGGCGACCTGGATTCGGCGAGGCGGGTCAATCCTGGCGGATTTGACTCCTCGTCCGGGTCGTAGTCTTCTTTTCTTCTCTTCCTGTTCTGTTTCGGCGGCTTTGACAATTCTCACCGGTGCATATTGAGCTGAATCAGTAGTAAAAAACTTGTTCCTGATGATATCCGGCCGTGTGAAAGAAAAACAGCTTGATCTCAGATTAATGAACCGCCATATCGCGTCGCCAACGTCCGTATTGGACGCAGTAACACTTAATTCTCTTAAACTCCTTCTCATCTCACAAATTGTGAGCTTCTCGAACCCTAGAAGAGATCCCTCCAAGAACTCAACACCACCATGCGCGAGCCCCACGGTGGGCGCCAACTGTCGTGGAATTGTCACGGCAGATGTCCTAGTGTGAGGACTTAGTCGTGAGGCCAACGCATCTATGTGATAGCTTGAGAGGGGTTGATCGGAATCGAGAGACGCGACACAAGACAAGGGTTTAGACAGGTTCGGGCCCCGGGAAACATCATCCGGTAACAACCCTACATGCTGTTTGTGGCTAAGTCTCATTATCATCACGAGGGAGTCGCCGTAAACCGGCTCTCCTAGTTGTGTCTAGCCTTAAGATTATTTCTCTTCCCCCACTTGGGGTGCCCTGCCCCTCCTTATATAAGTTGAAGGGGCGAGTTACATGTAGAGTCCTAGTCGGATTAAGACTTAAAGTATTTCTGACTTTTCTTCACGGGGTTCTCTCCATGGGCTTCTTAACGTCTTGGGCTTCTTAACGTCTTCGGGCTTACGACTGTCTGCCGGCTTACCATCCGACTTAGCATCTGGCTTACCATCTGACTTAACATCTGTCGGCTTATAATCTGACTTAACATCTGCCGGCTTATAATCTGACTTAACATCTGCCGGCTTATAATCTGCCGGGTCACCAATGAAACACCAAGTCCCAGCCGGGTCATATCTACGGCCGGGTCATACCGCGGGGTATATCCCCGACAATAGCCTCTATAATGTTTATGTTCATGGTGTTCATATCCTACTCATGCTAGTGTCCAATGTTACTTATGCATAATGCCTGGTCATGATCGTTGTTGCTCTCTAGCTAGCCGCTTCCCAATCTTAATTGCTAGCCTTCGCCTATACTGAGTGCGAATTCTGCTTGTACATCAAAAACCTTGAACCCAAAGTTATTCTAGATGAGTTCACCATACCTACCTATATGCGGTATTACCCTGCCGTCCTAAGTAAATTTGCATGTGCCACCTCTAAAAACTTCTAAAAAAGTATCCGTTTTGTGTGCCTCGATCGTTCATGGAATGACAGGAGGTGGTCGATATCTTTCGTGCTAAGCGGGTTATCCTCAGGTTGAGTGTTTATTCACTCGCCATCGCACGAGGAAATGGGCGGTAATAGGGATGCCCAGTCCCAAACTGCAAACATGAAAAAGAGTTCATCTCTTGAATAAAACAAAAACTCCCAATGGAGTCAAAACCTTTACTTTCCACTTGGGAACTGCCACTAGCGTGCTTGGCATGGAAGATGTTGATAACTGATGGTCGTGAAGTGAATGAGAAGGGGGCATGTCTCAAAAATCATTTATCTCTGTTTTAAAAATTGAGCTCTGGCACCTCTGCAAATCACTGCTTACCTCTGCGAAGGGACTACCTATTTACTTTTATGTTGTGTCACCACCTTCTAAAAACAAGCGCCAGAAACTGGGTAGAGCACAACTGTCATGATTTATGCATTGTGTATAGCTATTGTTGGGTGCATCATGACTGGAACTTTTCTACCATGAATTACAATGTTTAGTCGCTGCTTGAACTTTGGACGTGGTCTGCATTTATGTTTTGCGGTCTCAGAAAGGGGTAGCGAGATACCACTATTTTCATATTATATCATGGTTGTTTTGACAACATGTTGCTGTTTGAGATATCTTATTATTGCTCGCTAGCTAATTATGTTATTGATATGAGTCATTATAATCTTTAAGAGTTATTGTTGACGTGGTTAGTTATAATGCTGGATAAGAACCTGGGTGCTGTTTATGCTTATTTATGCAAACAAGAGCAAAAGAGTTCGTAAAAGTTTTTCTTTCTCACTTTCAGTTTATCAATTGAATTGCTTGAGCACAAGCAAAGGTTTAAGCTTGGGGGAGTTGATACGTCTCCAACGTATCTACTTTTTCTCACGCTTTTCCTCTTGTTTTGGACTCTAATTTGCATGATTTGGATGAAACTAACCCCGGACTGACGCTCTTTTCAGTAGAACTACCATGGTGTTGTTTTTGTGCAGAAATGAAAGTTCTCGTAATGGAACGAAACTTTGCGAGGATTTTTTATACCAATAATAAGAATTTCTGGAGCCAAGACCCACCAGAGAGGGGCCCGTGGTTGGGCACAACCCACCAGGGCGCGCCCCCCTCTCCTGGCGCGCCCAGGTGGGTTGTACCCACCTGGTGGCCCCGCTGATGACCCCCCTGATACTATAAAATCACATTATTCCAGAAAAAATCAGGGAGAAAGAATTATCACGATCCACGAGACGGAGACGCCGCCAAGCCCTGTTCTTCCTCGGGAGGGCAGATCTGGAGTCCGTTTGGGGCTCCGGAGAGGGGGATCTTCGTTCTTCGTCATCACCAATCCTTCTCCATCGCAAATTCCATGATGCTCCCCACCGGGAGTGAGTAATTCCTCTGTAGGCTCGCTGGTCGGTGAGGAGTTGGATGAGATTCATCATGTAATCGAGTTAGTTTTGTTAGGGCCTGATCCCTAGTATCCACTATGTTCTTAGATTTATGTTCCTATGACTTTGCTATGCTTAATGCTTGTCACTTTGGGCCCGGGTGCCATGAACTCAGATCTGAACCGTTTATGAATTCATCATTGTATCCATGTTTTAGATCCAATCTTGCAAGTTATAGTCACCTACTACGTGTTATGACCCGACAACCCCGGAGTGACAATAACCGAGCCCACTCTCGGTGATGACCGTAGTTTGAGGAGTTCATGTATTCGCTATGTGTTAATGCTTTCTTCCGGTTCTCTATTAAAAGGAGGCCTTAATATCCCTTAGTTTCCAATATGGACCCCGCTGCCACGGGAGGGTAGGACAAAAGATGTCATGCAAGTTCTTTTAATAAAGCATGTATGACTATTTACAAAATACATGCCTACATTATATCGATGAACTGGAGCTAGTGCTGTATCGCCCTAGGTTATAACTGTCTCATGATGAATATCATCCAACAAATCACCGATCCAATGCCTACGAATTTATCCTTATTGATCTTGCTGTGTTACTATTGCTATCATCACTGTTACACTTGCTACAAATTATGCTATCACTGTTACTGTTACTATTGCTGCTGCCACTACTATCAAAACTATCAAACTACTTTGCTACTGATCACTTTGCTGCAGATAATTAATCTCCAGGTGTGGTTGAATTGACAACTCAGCTGCTAATACCTTCAAATATTCTTTGGCTCCCCTTGTGTCGAATCTATAAATTTGGGTTGAATACTCTGCCCTCGAAAACTGTTGCAATCCCCTATACTTGTGGGTTAGCAGGAGGTATTACTGTTGTTCCTAATGATAAAAATGAATTGATTCCACAAAGAATTGTTACAGGTTATAGAATGGTAATTGATTTTCGCAAATTGAATAAAGCTACTAGAAAAGATCATTACCCTCTACCTTTTATCGATCAAATGGTAGAAAGACTATCCAAACATACACATTTTTGCTTTCTAGATGGTTATTCTGGTTTTTCTCAAATACCTATGTTAAAAGATGATCAGGAAAAGACCACTTTTACTTGCCCTTTCGGTACCTTTTCTTATAGACATATGCCTTTTGGTTTATGCAATACACCTGCTACCTTTCAAAGATGTATGGCTGCTATATTCGCTGATTTTTGTGAAAATATTGTTGAGGTTTTCATGGATGATTTCTTCGTTTATGGAACTTCTTTTGACGATTGCTTAAGCACCCTTGATCGAGTTTTGCAGAGATGTGAATTAACTAATCTTGTCTTGAATTGGGAGAAGTGCCACTTTATGGTTATTGAAGGTATTGTCTTGGGGCATAAAATTTCTGAAAGAGGTATTGAAGTTGATAAAGCTAAAGTAGATGCGATTGAAAATATGTCGTGTCCTAAAGATATCAAAGTTATAAGAAGTTTCCTTGGTCATGTTGGTTTCTATAGGAGGTTTATTAAAGACTTCTCTAAAATTAATAGCCCTCTCATTATCTCTTGCAAAAAGATGTTCCTTTTGTTTTTTATGATGATTGTGTAGAAGCATTTGAAACACTTAACAAAGCCTTGATTTCTGCACCTATTGTTCAGCCACATGATTGGAATTTACCCTTTGAAATTATGTGTGATGCTAGTGATTATGTTGTTGGTGCTGTTATAGGACAAAGAGTTGATAAGAAATTGAATGTTATTCATTATGCTAGTAAAACTCTAGACAGTGCCCACAGAAATTATGCTACTACTGAAAAAGAATTTTTTAGCAGTTGTTTTTGCTTGTGATAAGTTCAGATCCTATATAGTTGATTCCAAAGTAACTGTTCACACTGATCATGCTGCTATTAAATATCTTATGGAAAATAAAGATGCTGAACCGAGACTTATTAGGTGGGTTCTCTTGTTACAAGAATTTGATTTGCATATTATTGATAGAAAGGGAGTTGAGAACCCCATTGCAGACAACTTGTCTAGGTTAGAAAATGTTCTTGATGACCCGCTGCCTATTGATGATAGCTTTCCTGATGAACAATTAGCTGTCATGAATGCTTCTCGTAATACTCCATGGTATGCTGATTATGCTAAATACATTGTTGCTAAATTTATACCGCCTAGTTTCACATACCAGCAAAAGAAAAAGTTTTTCTGTGATTTAAGACATTACTTTTGGGATGATCCACACATTTATAAAGAAGTAGTAGATGGTGTTATTAGACGTCGTGTACCTGAGCATGAACAGGAATAGATCCTACGCAAATGCCACTTCGAGTCTTACGGAGGACACCACGCTGGAGATAGAACTGCACACAAGGTATTGCAATCCGGTTTTTATTGGCCTACTCTCTTCAAGGATGCTCGTAAGTTTGTCTTGTCTTGTGATGAATGCTAGAGAATTGGCAAAATTAGTAGACGTCAGGAAATGCCTATGAATTATTCACTTGTTATTGAACCATTTGATATTTGGGGCTTTGATTATATGGGACATTTTCCTTCCTCTAATGGGTATACACATATTTTAGTTGCTGTTGATTACATTACTAAGTGGGTAGAAGCTATTCCAACTAGTAGTGCTGATCATAAAACTTCTATTAAGATGCTTAAAGAAGTTATTTTTCCGAGGTTTGGAGTCCCTAGATATTTAGTGACTGATGGTGGTTCACATTTTATTCATGGTGCTTTCCGTAAAATGCTTGCTAAGTAAGATGTTAACCATAGAATTGCATCTCCATATCATCCTCAGTGTAGTGGTCAAGTAGAATTGAGCAATAGAGAGATTAAATTGATTTTGCAAAAGATTGTTAATAGATCTAGGAAGAATTGGTCTAAGAAACTTGATGATGCATTATGGGCTTATAGAACTGCTTATAAGAACCCTATGGGTATGTCTCCGTATAAAATGGTTTATGGAAAAACATGTCACTTACCTCTTGAACTAGAACATAAGGCATAATGGGCTATTAAAGAGCTCAACTATGCTTTCAAACTTGCCGGTGAGAAGATGTTATTTGACATTAGCTCGCTTGATGAATGGAGAACCCAAGCCTATGAGAATGCCAAGTTGTTTAAAGAAAAAGTTAAAAGATGGCATGACAAGAGGATACAAAAGCGTGAGTTTAATGTAGGTAATCACATTTTTCAATACAACTCTCGTTTAAGATTTTTTGCAGTAAAGCTTCTCTCTAAATGGGAAGGTCCTTACATTATCGAGGAGGCCTATCGTTCCGGTGCCATAAAAATCAACAACGTCGAGGGCACAAATTTGAAGGTGGTAAACGGTCAAAGAATCAAACATTATATCTCAGGTACTCCCATAAATGTTGATACCAATATAATTGACACTATAACACCGCAGGAGTACATAAGGGACACTTTCCAGAACATTTCAGACTCTGAAAAGGAATAGGTATGTGGTACGGTAACTAAACCGACTCCAAAACTGTTCTAATAGCAAATTTTCTCCGTTTTGGAATATTTGAAAAGTTAGGAAAATTAAAAGTAGTCCGAAAGAGAAACGAGGCGACCACAAGGGTGGAGGGCGTGCCCCCTGCCTTGTGGCTGACAACCCACAAGTATAGGGGATCGCAACAGTTTTCGAGGGTAGAGTATTCAACCCAAATTTATTGATTCGACACAAGGGGAGCCAAAGAATATGCTCAAGTATTAGCAGCTGAGTTGTCAATTCAACCACACCTGGATAACTTAATATCTGCAGCAAAGTATTTAGTAGCAAAGTAGTATGGAAGTAACGGTAACAGTAGCAAAGTAATATTTTTGGGTTTTGTAGTGATTGTAACAGTACCAACAGAAAAGTAAATAAGCAAAGAACAATATGTGAAAAGCTCGTAGGCATTGGATCGGTGATGGAGAGTTATGCCGGATGCGATTATTCATGTAACAGTTATAACATAGGGTGACACAGAACTAGCTCCAATTCATCAATGTAATGTAGGCATGTATTCCGAATATAGTCATACGTGCTTATGGAAAAGAATTTGCATGACATCTTTTGTCCTACCCTCCCGTGGCAGCGGGGTCCTATTGGAAACTAAGGGATATTAAGGCCTCCTTTTAATAGAGTACCGGACCAAAGCATTAACACATAGTGAATACATGAACTCCTCAAACTACGGTCATCACCGGGAGTGGTCCCGATTATTGTCACTTCGGGGTTGCCGGATCATAACACATAGTAGGTGACTATAGACTTGCAAGATAGGATCAAGAACTCACATATTTTGATGAAAACATAATAGGTTCATATCTGAAATCATGGCACTCGGTCCCTAGTGAGAAGCATTAAGCATAGCAATGTTGGGGAACGTAGCAGAAATTCAAAATTTTCCTACGTGTCACCAAGATCAATCTAGGAGATGCTAGCAACGAGAGGGGAGGAGTGCATCTACATACCCTTGTACATCGCGAGCGGAAGCGTTCAAGAGAACGGGGTTGATGGAGTCGTACTCGTCGTGATCCAAATCACCGATGATCCTAGCGCCGAACGGACGGCACCTCCGCGTTCAACACACGTACGGAGCGGGGACGTCTCCTCCTTCTTGATCCAGCAAGGGGGGAGGAGAAGTTGATGGAGATCCAGCAGCACGACAGCGTGGTGGTGGAAGTAGCGCGATCCCGGCAGGGCTTCGCCAAGCGCAAGCGGGGAGGAAGAGGTGTCACGGGAGGGAGGGAGGCGCCAGGGCTTGGGGTGCTGCTCCCATGCGCCTCCCCACTATATATAGGGGTGGAGGGGGCTGGTTTCTTGCCCTCCAAGTCCATTGGAGCGTTGGCAAAGGTTGGGGAAAGAAATCCCATCATTTCCCTTCCCCACCGATTGTTATCCCCCTTTTTTAGGGATCTTGATCTTATCCCTTCGGGATATGATCTTATTCCTTCTAAGGTGGGATCTTGGTGCACCTTGACCAGGGGTGTGGGGCCTTGCCCCCACTACCCACGTTCATGTGGGTCGCCCCATGCAGGTGGGCCCCACTTTGGAACCTTCTAGAACCTTCCCTGTACAATACCGAAAAATCCCGAACATTTTCCGGTGGCCAAAATAGGACTTCCCATATATAAATCTTTACCTCCGGACCATTCCGGAACTCCTCGTGACGTCCGGGATCTCATCCGGGACTCCGAACGACTTTCGGATTTCCGCATACTAATATCTCTACAACCCTAGCGTCACCGAACCTTAAGTGTGTAGACCCTATGGGTTCGGGAGACATGCAGACATGACCGAGACGACTCTCCGGTCAATAACCAACAGCGGGATCTGGATACCCCATGTTGGCTCCCACATGTTCTACGATGATCTCATCGGATGAACCACGATGTCTAGGATTCAATCAATCCCGTATACAATTCCCTTTGTCAATCGGTACGTTACTTGCCCGAGATTCGATCGTCGATATCCCAATACCTTGTTCAATGTTGGTACCGGCAAGTCACTTTACTCGTACTGTAATGCATGATCCCGTGACCAAACACTTGGTCACATTGAGCTCATTATGATGATGCATTACCGAGTGGGCCCAGAGATACCTCTCCGTCATACGGAGTGACAAATCCCAGTCTCGATTTGTGCCAACCCAACAGACACTTTCGGAGATACCTGTAGTGCACCTTTATAGCCACCCAATTACGTTGTGACGTTTGGTACACCCAAAGCATTCCTATGGTATCCGGGAGTTGCACAATCTCATGGTCTAAGGAAATGATACTTGACATTAGAAAAGCTCTAGCAAACGAACTACACGATCTTGTGCTATGCTTAGGATTGGGTCTTGTCCATCACATCATTCTCCTAATGATGTGATCCCGTTATCAATGACATCCAATGTCCATGGTCAGGAAACCATAACCATCTATTGATGAATGAGCTAGTCAACTAGAGGCTTACTAGGGACATGTTGTGGTCTATGTATTCACACATGTATTACGATTTCCAGTTAATACAATTATAGCATGAACAACAGACAATTATCATGAACAAGGAAATACAATAATAACCATTTTATTATTGCCTCTAGGGCATATTTCCAACAGTCTCCCACTTGCACTAGAGTCAATAATCTAGTTCACATCACCATGTGATTAACACTCAAAGTTCACTAGAGTCAATAATCTAGTCCACATCACCATGTGATTAACACTCAATGAGTTCTAGGGTTTGATCATGTTATGCTTACGAGAGAGGTTTTAGTCAACGGGTCTGCAACATTCAGATCCGTGTGTGCTTTACAAATCTCTATGTCATCTTGTAGATGTAGCTACCATGCGCTACTTGGAGCTATTCCAAATAACTGCTCTACTATACGAATCCGGTTTACTACTCAGAGTCATCCGGATTAGTGTCAAAGTTTGCATCGACGTAACCCTTTACGACGAACTGTTTTACCACCTCCATAATCGAGAAAATCCCTTAGTCCACTAGATACTAAGGATAAGTTCGACCGCTGTCATGTGATCCATTCCCGGATCACTATTGTATCCCTTGACTAACTCATGGCAAGGCACACTTCAGGTGCGGTACACAGCATAGCATACTGTAGAGCCTATGTCTAAAGCATAGGGGACGACCTTCGTCCTTTCTCTCTTCTGCCGTGGTCAGGTCTTGAGTCTTACTCAATACTCACACCTTGTAACACAGCCAAGAACTCCTTCTTTGCTGATCTATTTTGAACTCTTTCAAAATCTTGTCACGGTATGTATTCATTTGAAAGTACTATTAAGCGTTTTTGATCTATCCTTATAGATCTTGATGCTCAATGTTCAAGTAGCTTAATCCAGGTTTTCCATTAAAAACACTTTTCAAATAACCCTAGATGCTTTCCAGAAATTCTACATCATTTCTGATCAACAATATGTTAACAACATATACTCATCAAAAATTCTATAGTGCTCCCACTCACTTCTTTGGAAATACAAGTTTCTCATGAACCTTGTATAAACCCAAAATCTTTGATCATCTCATCAAAGCGTTCATTCCAACTCCGAGATGCTTACTCCAATCCTTAGAAGGATTGCTGGAGCTTTGCATACTTGTTAGCATCTTTCAGGATTGACAAAACCTTCTGGTTGTATCACATACAACCTTTCCTCAAGAAAATCATCGAGGAAACAATGTTTTGACATCCTATCTGCAAGATTTCATAAATAATGCAGTAACTGCTAATATAATTCTAACAGACTCTTAGCATCGCTACGAGTGAGAAAGTCTCATCGCAGTCAACTCCTTGAACTTTTCGGGAAACATCTTAACGACAAGTCGAGCTTTCTTAATGGTGACACTTACCATCATTGTCTGTCTTCCCTTTAAAATCCATATGTACCCAACAGCCTTACGACCATCAAGTAGTTCTTTCAAAGTCTATACTTTGTTTTCATACATGGATCCTCTCGGATTTTATGGCCTCAAGCCATTCGTCGGAATCCGGGCCCACCATCGCTTCTCCATAGCTCGTAGGTTCATTGTTGTCTAGCAACATGACTTCCAAGACAGGATTACGTACCACTCTGAAGTAGTACGCATCCTTATCGTCCTATGAGGTTTGGTAGTGACTTGATCTGAAGTTTCATGATCACTATCATAAGCTTCCACTTCAATTGGTGTAGGTGCCACAGGAACAACTTCCTGTGCCCTGCTACACATTAGTTGAAGTGACGGTTCAATGACCTCATCAAGTCTCCACCATCCTCCCACTCAATTCTTTCGAGAGAAACTTTTCCTCGAGAAAGGACCCATTTCTAGAAACAATCACTTTTGCTTCCAGATCTGAAATAGGAGGTATACCCAACTGTTTTGGGTATTCTATGAAGATGCATTTATCCGCTTTGGGTTCGAGCTTATCAGCCTGAAACTTTTTCACATAAGCGTCGCAGCCCCAAACTTTTAAGAGACGATAGCTTAGGTTTCTCTAAACCATAGTTCATACGGTGTCGTCTCAACGGAATTGCGTGGTGCCCTATTTAAAGTGAATGCGGTTGTCTCTAATGCCTAACCCATAAACGATAGTTGTAATTCGATAAGAGACATCATGGTATGCACCATATCCAATAGGGTGCAGTTATGATGTTTGGACACACCATCACAATATGGTGTTCCAGGCGGTATTAGTCATGAAACAATTTCCACAATTTCTTAATTGTGTGCCAAACTCGTAACTCAGAGATTCATCTCTATGATCATATCACAGACATTTTATCCTCTTGTCACGACGATCTTCAACTTCACTCTGAAATTACTTGAACCTTTCAATAATTCAGACTTGTGTTTCATCAAGTAAATATTCTCAGCATCTACTCAAATCATCTGTGAAGTAAGAACATAACGATATCCACTGCGTGCCTCAGCACTCATTGGACTGCACACAGCAAATGTATTACTTCCAACAAGTTGCTCTCTTGTTCCATCTTACTGAAAACGAGGCCTTTCAGTCATCTTGCCCATGTGGTATGATTTGCATGTCTCAAGTGAGTCCAAATGATCCATCTGTATGGACTTTCTTCATGCATATATACTAATAGACATGGTTCGCATGTCTCAATCTTTTCAAAAATGAGTGAGTGCAAAGATCCATCAACATGGAGCTTCTTCATGCGTTTTATACCAATATGACTCAAGTGGCAGTGCCACAAGTATGTGGTACTATCATTACTATCTTATATCTTTTGGCATGAACATGTGTATCACTACGATCGAGATTCAATAAACCATTCATTTTAGGTGCAATACCATTGAAGGTATTATTCAAATAGACAGAGTAACCATTATTCTCCTTTAATGAATAACCGTATTGCGATAAACATAATCCAATCATGTCTATGCTTAACGCAAACACCAAATAACAATTATTCAGGTTTAACCCCAATCTCGATGGTAGAGGGAGCATGCGATGCTTGATCACATCAACCTTGGAAACACATATCGTCATCTCACCTTTAGCTAGTCTCCATTTATTCCACAGCTTTTATTTCGAGTTACTAACACTTAGCAACCGAACCGGTATCTAATACCCTGGTGCTACTAGGATGTGACGCCCCCGATTTGACCGTAACACTAATCATGCACGCAAATGTGTACGATCAAGATCAGGGACTCACGGGAAGATATCACAACACAACTCTACAACATAAGTAAGTCATACAAGCATCATAATACAAGCCAGGGGCCTCGAGGGCTCGAATACAAGTGCTCGATCATAGACGAGTCAGCGAAAGCAACAATATTTGAGTACAGACATAAGTTAAACAAGTTTGCCTTAAGAAGGCTAGCACAAAAGTAGCAACGATCGAAAAGGCAAGGCCTCCTACCTGGGATCCTCCTAACTACTCCTGGTCGTCGTCAGCGGCCTGCACGTAGTAGTAGGCACCTCCAGTGTCGTAGGAGTCGTCGTCGACGGTGGCGTCTGGCTCCTGGACTCCAGCATCTGGTTGCGACAACCAGGTAGAAAGGAAAGGGGGAAAAGAGGGAGAGAAGAAACCGTGAGTACTCATCCAAAGTACTCGCAAGCAAGGAGCTACACTACATATGCATGGGTACATGTGTAAAGGGGCCATATCAGTGGACTGAACTGCAGAACGCCAGAATAAGAGGGGGATAGCTAATCCTGTCGAAGTCTACGCTTCTGGCAGCCTCCATCTTGCAGCATGTAGAAGAGAGTAGATTGTAGTCCTCCAAGTAGCATCACATAGCATAATCCTACCCGGCGATCCCCTCCTCGTCGCCCTGTTAGAGAGCGATCACCGGGTTGTATCTGGCACTTGGAAGGGTGTATTTATTCAGTATCCGGTTCTAGTTGTCATAAGGTCAAGGTACAACTCCGGGTCGTCCTTTTACCGAGGGACACGGCTATTCGAATAGATAAACTTCCCTGCAGAGGTGCACCACATAACCCAACACGCTCGATCCCATTTGGCCGGACACACTTTTCTGGGTCATGCCCGGCCTCGTAAGATCAACACGTCGCAGCCCCACCTAGGCACGACAGAGAGGTCAGCACGCCGGTCTAAATCCTATGCGTGCAGGGGTCTAGGCCCATCGCCCATTGCACACCTGCACGTTGCGTACGCGGCCGGAAGCAGACCTGGCCTAGTGGCGTTCCAGTCCAATCCGGCGCGCGCCGCGCGGTCGCTGACGTCACGAAGGCTTCGGCTGATACCACGACGTCGAGTGCCCATAACTGTTCCCGTGTAGCTGGTTAGTGCGTATAGACCAAATGGCCAGACTCAGATCAAATACCAAGAACTCGTTAAGCGTGTTATGTCGAAGTAACCGCGGACGCCGTTCAGGGCCAGGCCCACCTCTCGCCTAGGTGGTCTCAACCTGCCCTGTCGCTCCGCGACAAAGATCCACTTGCGGGTACTCCTACGAGCCGACCCGACTTTAGTCACCACAGGTGTCATGTATATAGTATATAAGTATATACCCGTGATCACCGCCCAAGTGATCACGGCCCGATAGTATAGCACAGCAGACGGACAAGAATGTAGGGCCACTGATGGAAAACTAGCATCCTATACTAAGCATGTAAAATTGCAGGTAAAGGTAACAACAGTAGAAGCAAGGACAGGCTATGCATCAGGATAGGATAACGGAAAGCAGTAACATGCTACACTACTCTAATGCAAGCAGTATAGAGAAGAATAGGCGATATCTGGTGATCAAGGGGGGGGCTTGCCTGGTTGCTCTGGCAAGTAGGAGGGGTCGTCAACTCCATAGTCGAACTGGGCAGCAGCAGCGTCGGTCTCGTAGTCTACCGGAGAGAAGAGGGGGGAAGAAACAGTAAATACAATGCAAACATAAGCATGACGATGCGTGACATGACAATGAGCGGTGCTAGGTGTGCCCTAACACGGCAGTAGGTGGTACCGGCGAAGGGGGGAACATCTGGGAAGGTATTCCCGATGTTTCGCATTTTCGAACAGATGAAACGGAGGGGGAAAGTTGCGAGTTCGATATGTTAGGGATGTGTGGCGGACGAACGGACTACGTATTCGGATTCGTCTCGTCGTTCTGAGCAACTTTCATGTAGAAAGTATTTTCATTTGAGTTACGGATTATTTTATATGATTTTCTAAAGATTTAATCATTTTCTGGAATTATTTAATTTAACAGAAAAGGAATATGACGTCAGCATGATGTGATGATGACCTCAGCAGTCAACAGAGCGGCTGACCAGGTCAAACTGACCAGTGGGTCCTACCTGTCATAGACAGTGGACTAACAGAAGTTCAAACTAACTAAATTTAGATTAGTTAACTACTGGACCCCACCTGTCAGTGTCTAATCAACTAAACTAATTAGTTTTAATTATTAAAATGTTTTAATTATAGGATTAAGCGGTAGGGCCCGCACGTCAGTGGCTGGGGCCGGCCCAGTCAGCAGTTGACTGGGTCCACCCAGTCAACTGGGACCCACGGGGCCCACTGGCAGTGGCTCTGGGGTGGCCCCAGGCCAGCCACGTCGGCGGCCGGCGCCGGAGTTGGCTCCGGCGAGCCAAAACGCGGCGGAGGGCGCCGGCGAGCCTCGGGATTGCGCCTCGGTGGGTCGTTTCTTGCGTGGCTACCCGCGTTCGAACGGGCGCACGCTTGCGCGTCGAACTGTGGGGGTGGCTTGGCCGGAAACGGCCGAAGACGGCGGTGGCGAGCGGCGGAGCGGACGCCGGAGTTCGGGCGTCGACGGATCTAGAGCTAGGGGGTACGGGGAAGCACAGGCTCGTGCTCGTTGGGCTCCTGGGAGCACCAGGAACTCGATCGTGGGCTTGCGTGAGCATGACGGCGGCTGTGGCCACGGCGGCGAGGCGATCCGTGGCGTCGGGCTCACGGCAACGACGACAAGGTAGTTACGGGGCGCGAGAGGTCAATGAAGAGGAGCAAGGGGTGAAGAAGCTCACCGCGCGGCTCACACATTGGCCCGTGACGGTTTAGGACCGCAGAGGTGGCCGAAGACGACGGCGGTCACCGGCGACAGAGAAGATGGGGACGAGCTCAATCCCGGCCGTGCGGTGCTCCTCGGGCTCGATGGCGAGGCGTAGATGAGGTAGAGGACGACGGCGGACGCCTACGGCATGTCGAGGGTGCAGGGCGATGACGGTGGCCGCGGGAACGACGGAGAACGGCGGCGATGGCGCTCGGGTGAGGCGGGCGAGCGAGACAGAGAGGGGGGGGAGCGCGTGGATCTGGGAGGCGCAGGGGCGAGCGAGAGGGGGGGGGCAAGTGGGAGAGATGGGTGGAGGCCGAGGCGTCGGGGCAGCCTTATCCCCTCCCGGCGTCGGCGCCGGCGAGGTGGTCGGGCGGGGACGTGCCCCTGTTGCGACCCCGGTCGGGGGAACAGGGGGGAGGCGACCCGGGGAGGGGCTGGGCCGGCGGTTGGCCGGCTGGGCCAGGTGGGCCTGTGAGCTCGGCCGCCTGGTCCAGTGAGGGAGGGGATCTTTTTCTTTTCTTTTCTTTATTTTCTTTTCTGTTTTATTTCAATTTAAATTATTTAGTCATTTTATAAAAATGTGTTTATTACACCATATTTACTTATCCAAAATATGGCACCTCCCGAACATTTTTGTTTTAAATTTTGAAAAACTTTTATCATTGACATTAATTTGAATTTGAATTTTTAAACGGTTTGACCTAATGGTAGATTAGCAAAGTAACCGTGGTGACGTGGCACCATTAGCGTGGGATTACTGTAGCATGATTATCCGGGCGTTAAAAAACTCCTCCACTACAAGAAATCTCGTCCCGAGATTTAGGAGGTAGAAGGAAAAATGGCGGGGTATTCATCACGCAGGCGATCCTCGCGTTCCCAAGTGGCTTCATCTTCAGAATGGTGCGACCACTGGACTCTGAGGAACTTGGTCGCCTTCTGATGTGTGTGGCGTTCAGCTTAGTCGAGAATGCGGACCGGATGCTCCTTATAGGAGAGGTCCTGCTGCAATTCGAGCACTTCATGATCCACTGCTCGGATTGGGTCCTTGAAGCAACGGCGGAGCTGTGACACATGGAACACATCGTGAACCTGAGAAAGGTTCGGCGGAAGCTCCAGTCGATATGCCACTTTTCCACGCCTTTCGAGAATAGTGAATGGGCCAATATAGCGAGGAGCTAACTTGCCCTTGATCCCGAAGCGGTGAGCACCCTTCATTGGTGTAACTCGAAGATAGGCCTTTTCGCCAGGTTGATAGACCATGTCTTTATGATGACGGTCATACTGACTCTTCTGACGTGACTGAGCAGTCTTGAGATTCTCACGAATAATGCGGACTTGTTCTTCGGCATGTTGGATAATATCCAGACCGAAGAGTGGACGTTCCCCAGTTTCTGACCAGTTCAGAGGGGTTCGGCACTTTCGTCCATATAACACTTCGAAGGGGGCCATCTTCAGACTAGCTTGATAGCTATTATTATAAGAGAACTCAGCATACGGGAGAGATTCCTCCCATTTCTTGCCGAAGGAAATAACACAAGCTCGAAGCATGTCTTCAAGAACTTGGTTGACGCGTTCAACTTGCCCTTGCGACTGAGGATGAAATGCAGTACTGAATGAAAGATGAGTTCCCATAGCTTCTTGGAAACTTGCCCAGAATCTTGAAGTGAATAAGCGGCCACGGTCTGAGCTGATAACCAATGGAATACCGTGAAGTGAAACAATCCTGGACATATAGAGCGTTGCCAGCTGACTAGCAGTGATCGTTTCTTTGACCGCCAGGAAATGTGCAACTTTGGAAAGCCGGTCAATGACGACAAGAATAGCATCATTACCTTTCTGTGATTTGGGAAATCCAGTGATGAAGTCCATCTCAACATGGTCCCATTTCCATTCAGGACTAGAGATAGGTTGCAGAGTTCCAGCAGGCCTTTGATGTTCTGCTTTGATACGACGACAAACGTCACACTCAGCAACATAACGAGCAATGTCTTGCTTCATATTAGACCACCAGAATCTCTGACGGATGTCTTGGTACATCTTTGTACTACCAGGATGGATACATAGAGGCGTATCATGAGCTTCTTTCATAACTTCCTGTGTCATATCCAGGTTTTTCTCTGCACATGGCACCACTAGGCGGCCCTTGAAGTACAAAGTGCCATCTTCAGCAATAGTGAAGAATGAGGGCTTTCCTTCTGCAACGTAGCGCTTACTCTTGTGGGCTTGAGAGTCATACTTCTGTAGCCTTTTGATGCTGTCCACGAGATCTGGTTTAGCAACTAGGGTATTGAGGGAACCCTGGGTAACAACGTGCAGGTTCATCTTGCCAAACTCCTTAGGAGGGGGAGCGAGTGCACCCGGAGGAACAACATGGAGGTTCAGCTTCCTGAATTCTTCAACAAGCGAGGGCTGAACTTTGTGAACCTGGAGGTGGTTGCAGTAAGACTTGCGGCTCAAGGCATCAGCCATTACATTAGCCTTGCCTGGCGTATAGGAAATACCCAAGTCAAAGTCTGCAACAAGCTCCATCCATCTCTGCTGACGGAGGTTCAGGTCTGGCTGAGTAAAAAGATACTTCAGACTTTGGTGGTCAGTGAAGATCTCGCAACGATTACCGAGAAGGTAATGTCGCCACTGCTTCAGCGCATGAATGACAGCGGCAAGTTCGAGGTCGTGAACTGGGTAGTTCTCTTCGTGAGGGCGCAATTGCCGAGAGGCATAAGCAATCACTTTGCGGTCTTGCATTAGGACACAGCCTAATCCTTGACGGGAAGCGTCGCAGTAAATGACGAAGTCCTTCTTAATATCAGGTGGAGCTAGCACTGGGGCAGAAGTCAACTTGTCTTTGAGTGCTTGGAAACTTTCCTGACATTTGTCTGTCCATTGGAACTTGACGCCCTTATGCAACAGGTTAGTCAGAGGCCTGGCGATCTTGGAGAAGTTCTCGACGAATCGATGGCAATAGCTGGTGAGACCGAGAAAACTTCTGACTTGCTTAACGTTCTTGGGAGGAGTCCAATCAAGGATAGCCTGGACTCATTCAGGGTTGACAGCAATACCATCCTTAGAGATGACATGCCCAAGATAGGTTACTTCGGGTAGCCAGAATTCACATTTAGAGAACTTGGCATATAGTTGATGCTCTCGTAGCTTTTCCAGCACAAGACGAAGATGTTCAACATGTTCCTCTTTGTTTTTGGAAAATACCAGGATATCATCCAGATAAACCATGACGAACTTATCGAGGTAATCCATGAATATATAGTTCATCAGACGAGAGAAGGTGGCTGGAGCATTGGTTAAACCGAAAGACATGACGGTGTACTCGTATGAACCATATCGAGTCACGAAGGCAATCTTTGGGATATCCTCTTCGCGAACACGGATCTGGTGGTAACCCAACCTCAAGTCGAGCTTAGAGAACACTGATGAACCCGCTAGTTGATCGTATAGATCATTGATCCGAGGAAGAGGGTATTTATTCTGAATGGTAGCTTGGTTTATAGGACGGTAGTCTTGAACTAATCGGTTTGTCCCATCCTTCTTCTTGACAAAGAGAGAAGGTGCTCCCCAAGGAGAGCAACTTGGGCGAATGAATCCTTTGCGAAGAGATTTGTCGATTTCCTCCTTAAGCTCAAGGAGTTCATGCGGCGGCATTTTGTAGGGTCGCTTGGCTATAGGAGTGGTGCCTGGTTTCAAGTCGATGATGAATTCGACAGCTCTAGCAGGGGGAATCCCTGGAAGTTCTTTAGGGAAGACGTCAAGGAATTCACGCACGACGGGAATGTTTTCAATGCCCTCGAGTGGTGCGGCGTTCAAGGCATTCAATGCATAGAGCCTGGCCTCAGCATTTTGCACCAAATGAGCTTCGTAAGCAACTATTTCATCTGAAGGGTGAGGTAGATGGACGGTCTTAGTGGCGCAAACTATAGAAGCAGTATGCGCTTTCAACCAATCCATCCCCAAAATGAGGTTGATGTTAGACGACTTCAGGATAATGGGAGAGGCATAGAATTCCAGCCCTTCGATTTCCACGGGGACGTCGATGCCAACCAGGGAGGTTTGACACTGTCCCACGGGGGTTTTGACCAATACCAAGGTGTTCATCTCCTCACATTTAACGTCGAGCTTGTATGCAAAATCTTCTGACATGAATGAATGCGATGCACCTGTATCAAATAAAACAGATGCTGGTACTGAATTTACGAGGAGTGTACCCATCACAGTAGCAGGTTGGTCTTGAGCTTCATTGAGATCAACGTGGTTGGCATGAACACGACCATAAGACTTGGCCTTGTTGCTGCGGGGCTGGTTGCTTCCATGGCCAGTTGCTGGAAGGGCCAGTTGATTCTGGTTCTAGTTGCATTCTCTAGCTAGTCTCCATTTATTCCGCAGCTTTTATTTCGAGTTACTAACACTTAGCAACCGAACCGGTATCTAATACCCTGGTGCTACTAGGAGTACTAGTAAAGTACACATTAATATAATGTATATCCAATATACTTCTGTCGACCTTGCCAGCCTTCTCATCTATGAAGTATCTAGGGTAGTTCTGCTTCAGTGACCATTCCCCTCATTTCAGAAGCACTTAGTCTCGGGTTTGGGTTCAACCTTGGGTTCCTTCACTAGAGCAGCAACTGATTTGCCGTTTCATGAAGTATCCCTTCTTGCCCTTGCCCTTCTAGAAACTAGTGGTTTTACTAACCCTCAACAATTGATGCTCCTACTTGATTTCTACTTTCGCGGTGTCAAACATCGCGAGTTGCTCAAGGATCATCATGTCTATCCCTGATATGTTATAGGCCATCACGAAGCTCTAATAGCTTGGTGGCAGTGACTATGGAGAACCATCACTATCTCATCTGGAAGATTAACTCCCACTCGATTCAAGTGATTGTAGTACTCAGACAATCTGAGCACATGCTCAATGATTGAGCTTTTCTCCCTTAGTTTGCAGCCTTAAGAAACTTGTCAGAGGTCTCATACCTCTTGACGTGGGCGCTAGTCTGAAATCCCAATTTCAGTCTTTGGAACATCTCATATGTTCTGCGATGTTTCAAAACCGTCTTTGGTGCCACAATTTTAAACCATTCAACATTACGCACTGAACTATCACGTTGTCATCAAAACGTGTATGCCAGATGTTCGCAACATCCACAAACGACGCTCGAGGTTCAGCACACCGAGCGGTGCATTAAGGACATAAGCCTTTTGTGCAGCAATGAGGACAATCCTCAGTTTACGGACCCAGTCCGCATAATTGCTACTATCAACTTTCAACTAAATTTTCTCTAGGAACATATCTTAGTAGAACTAAAGCGTAAGCTACGACATTATTTGCAAAGACCTTTTGACTATGTTCATGATAATTAAGTTCATCTGATTATTTAATGAACTCCCACTTAGATAGACATCCCTCTAGTCATCTAAGTGATACATGATCCGAATCGACTAGGCCGTGTCCGATCATCACGTGAGACGGACTAGTCATCATCGGTGAACATCTCCATGTTGATCGTATCTACTATACGACTCATGTTCGACCTTTCGGTCTCTTGTGTTCCGAGGCCATGTCTGTACATGCTAGGCTCGTCAAGTCAACCTAAGTGTTTTGCTTGTGTTTCGAGGCCATGTCTGTAGATGCTAGGCTCGTCAACACCCGTTGTATGCGAATGTTAGAATCTATCACACCCGATCATCACGTGGTGCTTCGAAACAACGAACCTTCGCAACGGTGCACAGTTAGGGGGAACACATCTCTTGAAATTTTAGTGAGGGATCATCTTATTTATGCTACCGTCGTTCTAAGCAAATAAGATGTAAACATGAAAAACATCACATGCAAATCATAAAGTGACATGATATGGTCAATATCATCTTGCGCCTTTGATCTCCATCTTCGAGGCGCGGCATGATCACCTTCGTCACCAGCATGACACCATGATCTCCATCATCATGATCTCCATCATCGTGTCTTCATGAAGTTGTCTCGCCAACTATTACTTCTACTACTATGGCTAACGGTTAGCAATAAAGTAAAGTAATTACATGGCGTTTTCATTGACACGCAGGTCATACAATAAATTAAGACAACTCCTATGGCTCCTGCCAGTTGTCATACTCAACGACATGCAAGTCGTGATTCCTATTACAAGAACATGATCAATCTCATACATCACATATATAATTCATCATATCCTTTTGGCCATATCACATCACATAGCATACCCTGCAAAAACAAGTTAGACGTCTTCTAATTGTTGTTGCATGTTTTACGTGGCTGCTATGGGTTTTAGCAAGAACGTTTCTTACCTACGCAAAAGCCACAACGGTGATATGCCAATTGCTATTTACCCTTCATAAGGACCCTTTTCATCCAATCTGATCCAATTAAAGTGGGAGAGACAGACACCCGCTAGCCACCTTATGCATCAAGTGCATGTCAGTCGGTGGAACCTGTCTCACATAAGAGTACGTGTAAGGTCGGTCCGGGCCGCTTCATCCCACAATGCCGCCGAATCAAGATAAGACTAGTAACGGCAAGCAAATTGAACAAATCATCGCCCACAACTACTTTGTGTTCTACTCGTGCATAGAATCTACGCATAGACCTGGCTCATGATGCTACTGTTGGGGAACGTAGCAGAAATTCAAAATTTTCCTACGTGTCACCAAGATCAATCTAGGAGATGCTAGCAACGAGAGGGGAGGAGTGCATCTACATACCCTTGTAGATCGCGAGCGGAAGCGTTCAAGAGAACGGGGTTGATGGAGTCATACTCGTCGTAATCCAAATCACCGATGATCCTATCGCCGAACGGACGGCACCTCCGCGTTCAACACACGTACGGAGCAGGGATGTATCCTCCTTCTTGATCCAGCAAGGGGGGAGGAGAAGTTGATGGAGATCCAGCAGCACGGCGGCGTGGTGGTGGAAGTAGCGGGATCCCGGCAGGGCTTCGCCAAGCGCAAGCGGGGAGGAAGAGGTGTCACGGGAGGGAGGGAGGCGCCAGGGCTTGGGGTGCTGCTCCCATGCGCCTCCCCACTATATATAGGGGTGGAGGGGGCTGGTTTCTTGCCCTCCAAGTCCATTGGGGCGTTGTCAAAGGTGGGGGGAAGAAATCCCATTATTTCCCTTCCCCACCGATTGTTATCCCCCTTTTTTAGGGATCTTGATCTTATCCCTTCGGGATATGATCTTATTCCTTCTAAGGTGGGATCTTGGTGCGCCTTGACCAGGGGTGTGGGGCCTTGCCCCCACTACCCACGTTCATGTGGGTCCCCCCATGCAGGTGGGCCCCACTTCGGAACCTTCTAGAACCTTCCCGGTACAATACCGAAAAATCCGGAACATTTTCCAGTGGCCAAAATAGGACTTCCCATATATAAATCTTTACCTCCGGACCATTTCGGAACTCCTCGTGACGTCTGGGATCTCATCCGGGACTCCGAACGACTTTCGGATTTCCGCATACTAATATCTCTACAACCCTAGCGTCACCGAACCTTAAGTGTGTAGACCCTACGGGTTCGGGAGACATGCAGACATGACCGAGACGACTCTCCGGTCAATAACCAACAACGGGATCTGGATACCCATGTTGGCTCCCACATGTTCCACGATGATCTCATCGGATGAACCACGATGTCGAGGATTCAATCAATCCCATATACAATTCCCTTTGTCAATCGGTACATTACTTGCCCGAGATTCGATCGTCGGTATCCCAATACCTTGTTCAATCTCGTTACCGGCAATTCACTTTACTCGTACCGTAATGCATGATCCCGTGACCAAACACTTGGTCACATTGAGCTCATTATGATGATGCATTACCGAGTGGGCCCAGAGATACCTCTCCGTCATACGGAGTGACAAATCCCAGTCTCGATTCGTGCCAACCCAACAGACACTTTCGGAGATACCTGCAGTGCACCTTTATAGCCACCCAGTTACGTTGTGACGTTTGGTACACCCAAAGCATTCCTACGGTATCCGAGAGTTGCACAATCTCATGGTCTAAGGAAATGATACTTGACATTAGAAAAGCTCTAGCAAACGAACTACACGATCTTGTGCTATGCTTAGGATTGGGTCTTGTCCATCACATCATTCTCCTAATGATGTGATCCCGTTATCAACGACATCCAATGTCCATCGTCAGGAATCCATGACTATCTGTTGATCAACGAGCTAGTCAACTAGAGGCTCACTAGGGACATGTTGTGGTCTATGTATTCACACATGTATTATGGTTTCCAGTTAATACAATTATAGCATGAACAATAGAAAAGTATCATGAACAAGGAAATATAATAATATCCATTTTATTATTGCCTCTAGGGCATATTTCCAACAGGAACCAGGTACCTTTTTGCTTCGGTTAACTCAACCATCCGTCGAGCTATCAACAGAGCAGAACAAGCGGAGGAAGTCAGGCCCCGGCGAGTACTTTCCTGCCGAACCCCCGGGGGCTGCCGGCAAGGGTGTTGTCGCGGATCCTGAGCCCGCCGAGGGACGGCTGACTCCGGCAGGGCACCAAGCCCTGGCCGTAGAGATGGTTGCCCCCATGGCAGAAGAGATGCCTTTGGTCCTTGCCGTCGAGCCCCAGGCTCCAGCATGGGCACAGCATACCATCCATTTCCTCCAGACAGGGGAACTTCCTGAGGAGCAGGAAGAAGCAGAAAGAGTATCCTATCAGTCTACCCTGTACCAGTTCGTCGATGAAGTTCTGTACAGAAGAAGGCCGAACGGTGTGAAATTGAAGTGCATCCCCCGGGAGGAAGGACTGGAGCTGTTGGCAGAGATACATGGAGGCATATGTGGCTCCCACATAGGGTCAAGGGCCCTTGCCGGCAAGGCTTCTTCTGGCCCACCGCCCTCCAGGATGCAACGGCACTAGTAACCAAGTGTGAAGCGTGTCAGTTCCATTCAAAGAAGCTTCATCAACCAGCTCAAGCCCTTCAAACAATCCCTCTCTCCTGGCCATTTTTTGTCTGGGGGCTCGACATACTGGGCCCCTTCCCCCGCGCTGTCGGGGGCGTTGAGTACTTGTACGTCGCAATCGACAAGTTCACAAAGTGGCCGGAGGTGGAACCGGTGAGGAAGGTGACAGCACAGTCAGCCGTCAAGTTCTTCAAGGGACTAGTCTGCCATTTTGGTGTGCCAAACAGAGTCATCACCGATAACGGCACGCAGTTCACAAGCCACACCTTCATGCAATACATTCAAGACCTCGGCAGCAAGGTCTGTTTTGCTTCCGTGGCACACCCCCGGAGCAACAGCCAAGCGGAGAGGGCAAATGCTGAAGTGTTGCGAGGCCTGAGAACGAAGACTTTTGACAAGCTGCACAAGAGCGGAAGGCGCTGGATTGATGAGTTGCCGGCGGTTCTTTGGTCGATCAGGACGACGCCAAATCGATCCACCGGCCAGACATCCTTTGCCCTAGTATATGGGGCAGAAGCAGTTCTCCCCACAGAACTCATATACGGGTCACCTCGAGTGCTTGCTTATGATGAGCTTGAGCAAGAGCCGTTGCGGCAAGATGACACAACGCTCCTTGAGGAAGATCGTCTTCGGGCGGCTGTGAGAGCAGCACGCTACCAGCAGGCCTTGCGCCGCTAGGCGCAAGGTCCATGCCCGAAGCTTTGAGGAAGGCGACCCTGTTCTTCGGCACGTTCAGTCGGCCAAGAATTCCAACAAGTTGACGCCGAAGTGGGAAGGCCCTTATCAGGTAATACGAGTCACCAGGCCTGGCACAGTCCGCCTGGAGACCGAAGATGTTGTCCTAGTGAGCAACTCCTGGAACATCGAGCATCTTCGCAAGTTTTACCCATAAGGTGCGGCTTGCCGGGCCTCCCGGCAAGCCACCTTTTGTACAAGCTTTGCCGGCAAGGCATGTAACCCTCTGTACAAAGCCAGGCGCAGACCCTGAGCATAAATAAACGAAGCGCTGGTGCCCTAAGTTATAGCATGCATGCTAGGTTGAGTCTCTCCCTCGGTTAGGGTTGATAGTGCTTAGCGGCGACTAACCCCTAGCATAGAGGTCGAGTGTGCGTCTTTCTGTCTTCTTTGGTTCGCAAGGCACGTGGACACTTCTCCTGAGCCGCTTGGGAGAAAGAGGATGGATCAGTGCTCCGGCCCCGGCAAGCCAGGATTGCCGGGGGCTGAAGATACAAGGATCCAACCACGGCAAGCCAAGGTTGCCGGGGGCTGCGGATTCAGATAAGTCTTTCATTCCCCTGTTATGCATTTCCGTACGGGACTGGGACGTGTGAAATCTCATTTATTTTCTTAAAACCACCGTGCTCCCCCTTTCTCGTGCCCAGGAGCTATCCCCTGGGTCGGGACTTGGTCGTAGTCGCGGTGGCAAGAGAAACAGACGAGGGGCCTAACTCTACATCGCCCCTGCCTCCGCCGAGAGCGTGAGAATGGTTGGCTGAAGTGGGGGAACGGCAAGGCCTGTTGCCGGGCGACAATGTTTATATTAAAAATAACAAGGATTCATCCTTGGCATGGGCCTCGCTCATGCACAAAGAACCCGGCAAACACGCTTTTTCATTAAAAACGTCCCATACAGGTATAGTTCGTACGGAATAAAAAACATGAGCAAGGGGATTACAAGTTTCAAATCTAACAAATGCCCACAGGCTTACAAACTGAAAAAGATAAGGTGCCCGTAATCCCTTTCTTGTCCCCCTCCTCAGGAAATGGAACAAGATGACGGAAAGGCAAAAAGAGCCCCTAGGCGAGGTACGAGCAGCAGAAGGCACCAGGAGAACATCCCGGTGGCCATCCCGAGGAGAGGCTGGTGATGATGATGACGGGAGAAGAGCTGGAAGACGAGGCGGCAGGACCGGCAATACCCGACGAAGGCGTCGGTGCCTGCGTACTCCTACTTGATGGCCCGCCACCCGTCTTCTTCGCCTTCTCCGGGTCTCCTACGCCAGCCGCCCAAGGAGGCGACCCCGAGAAGTTCAAGGGGCCCGGTGCAGATGCTGCTGCTGCCGACACCGCCCCTGGATGGCAGGTCCGACACCTAGTCGGACCCGTCCTCCTCCCGCCTACTACCCTCGTCGTCGTTGTCGCTGTCCTCCTCGTCGCTCTCGCTCGAGGAGGAATCTTCATCGTTGGAGGAGCTCTCCATGCAGCACTTCAGGCGAGTGCCAAGATCTCCGAAGACCTTGACGGAGAGCAGGCCGCCCTCCATTAACTTGAAGTAGAGGACGAGCCCCACCGTCAGGCTATGGATGCGGGCGAATGTCTTCCATCCGCGACGGAGATACATGACGTGAGGAGCGGGTAAGTCGACGTCGACCTGCGTGCCGCCGGTCCCGCAGCCCCTCATGTGCAACCTGAGGGTCTGGGGCGGATTGAGCTCCATCTCCTCTGCGAAGGGGGTGGGAAGACAGAGACGACGACGCGGTGGCCGGCGCAGCCTGATGAAGAACTCGCAGGGCCGGTCCCCGACGTGGCCCTCCACCGCGGGGGGCACCGCTGGCAGAGGCACGGCCGCCGCACCACCTCGTCCCCCTCTCCCCCGACCGCCGCGGCGACCTCGGCCACGCCCCCTCCCCCTTCCTCTTGTGGCTGGCTCCCCCGCCACGGACTCGTGGGAAGGAGGGACGCGCTGACGAGCAGTGTCCCTCGCCGCCACCGTCGAAGGCCCAGCACCTCCTCTCGCCATGGCAGGTGGAAGAAAGAAGCAAAGATGAAGGAGGATGGGTGCTGGAAGAATGCGAGACGACGCCCTCCCTCCCCCTCCTTATAAAGGGGCGAGGTCGAGGCTCGGCCGCCCCACTCAGCCAATCCAGCCGTCGGAGGCACAGGGAATCAGGAACGACCCGCCGCCCCAATCAGCGACGGCCCGGTTTCCTGCCTCCACCGCCCGCCACTTGCATGAAGGACGTGTGGCGAACGCGTAGGGTCGAAAGGACGAGTGAGGCGACCGTTTCCCTCCCCGTGATCGGGGGCGTGGGCGCCTTGAAGACTCCGACCCGGGTCCATCCAGTAAATGAGCCGCGCCTCCACGCCTCCCTCTTTTTATGGGGAAGGCGCGAGCCGCCTCTTTACCACGATGTGACGCATGCATGCGAAAACCGCCCCACGCATGCTGCCCACGTCACACATGCCCCCCCACGTCGTGCGTTCAACGCGGGCCGTGGGGAAGCGCAGCGGACGAAAAATTACTACGGTAAAATCCGCCCCGCCTGCCCGCGCACCGTTTTGGGCCTGGCCCAACAATGTGTCGCGCTTATGTGTAGCCCAGGCCCTGGGGCTCCTGTCGGTGTACAAAAGTAGGGGCTCTACTTTTGACCCCTTTACTTGTGCACGGGCAGTCAGAGCCACGCGCCGCGGCCACACGTAGCAGGGCAAAGGAGGGAAGCCGGAGAGAAGCCGAAGCCCAACACAAGACGATCAAGGCAACGCCAGGACCAGAAACACAAGACAGCAAAGGGGCGAGGTGGAGTCCCCCGGCAAGGCCCTTGCCGGGGCGGCCTCCGCGGCCCCGGCAAGAGCCTTGCCGGGGCAACTTGCCCAAACACCAACAGAGCGAGCCACCCTTGAGCCCACAGGTTCCAACCCAACCAACTACAATTGGACCAGGGCTCGGGAGGCACCTCTGTGGTGGCATGCAGATCTTTGTCAAGACCACGGACATATGAGATCAGATGAGGACCAGAAGACGGCGACCCTCGGTGGGATCCTTGCCGAGGGAAGCCACAAGACCCCTGGCAAGATCCTTGCCGGGGACGACTGCGTGCCACGGCGAGACCCTTGTCGGGCCCCTGGCAAGGCCTTTGCCGAGGACATCAGCGGGGCCACTACCAGGCCCGCACCAGCCAAGTTTCCACCGCCGTTTGCATGCAGCTGCCAGCCCAACCAGCTGGGCTGGCACCTGTGTGGCGACATGCAGCTTCCAGGCCAGATCAGCAAGCGCCTGCGTGGTGGCATGCAGATCTTCGTGAAGACCCTACCACCGCGCCACCTCAGCTACCTGCCTGCCTACATGGCGTCGCATGCACCGCTGGCCAGGGCGTGTATAGAAGCGAGGAGGAGCGGCGACGGACGGGACGGGCCTCGCTCCCGTCCCCGATAAAGCTAGGGGACACCTCAGCGTTGCATTAAATGCATCTTGTCCTGTAATACGGGCGATAAGCTCGCAGTACTATATGCCTTTCCACCTCCTGTGTGCCACTGTGGCAGCCCCTTTCGACTATAAAAGGAGGCCCATGGCGTACTAGAGAGGGATTCGGCTCTTTGGAACTACGCAGCCACCATAGCTAGTTGGAGAGCTCAAGAACACTCAATACATCCACCAAAGCAGGACTAGGGTTTTACACATCCTCGCGGCCCGAACCTGGGTAAACGATCCTTGTGCTGACTATTATCCCTGCTCTTCTCACAACCCTGCGCCCCGGCAACCGTAGTAGGGATTCTTGTGATCCCATAGGTGTCGTTTCCCACCGATAGTATGTATTATTTCCAACAAGTGTGTTTCTCGCTCCATTGTTCCGGAGAACGGAGTATTAGTCATCTTGCCCATGAGGCATGGTTCGCAAGCATCAAGTGCTTCCAAAAGCCCATCAACATGGAGTTTCTTCATGCGCTTTACACCAATATGACCTAAACGTCAGTGCCACAAATAAGTTGCACTATCTTTATTAAACTTATATCTTTTGGCTTCAGTAATATGAATATGTGTATCACTACTATCGAGATTCAATAAAAATAGACCACTCATCAAGGGTGCATGACCATAAAAGATATTACTCATATAAATAGAACAACAATTATTCTCTGATTTAAATGAATAACCGTCTCGCATCAAACAAGATCCAGATATAATGTTCATGCTTAACGCTGGCACCAAATAACAATTATTTAGGTCTAAAACTAATCCCGAAGGTATATGTAGAGGTAGCGTGCCGACGGCTATCACATCGACTTTGGAACCATTTCCCACGCGCATCGTCACCTCGTCCTTAGCCAATCTTCGCTTAATCTGTATCCCCTATTTTGAGTTGCAAATATGAGCAACAGAACCAGTATCAAATACCCAGGCGCTACTACGAGCATTAGTAAGGTACACATCAATAACATGTATATCAAATATACCTTTCACTTTGCCATCCTTCTTATCCGCCAAATACTTGGGGCAGTTCCGCTTCCAGTGACCAGTCCCTTTGCAATAGAAGCACTCAGTCTCAGGCTTAGGTCCAGACTTTGGCTTCTTCACTTGAGCAGCAACTTGCTTGCCGTTCTTCTTGAAGTTCCTCTTCTTCCCTTTGCCCTTCTTCTTGAAACTAGTGGTCTTGTTGACCATCAACACTTGATGCTCCTTCTTGATTTCTACCTCCACAGCCTTTAGCATTGTGAAGTGCTCGGGAATCGTCTTATACATCCCTTGCATATTATAGTTCATCACAAAGCTTTTGTAGCTTGGTGGCAGTGATTGAAGAACTCTGTCAATGACACTATCAACCGGAAGATTAACTCCCAACTGAGTCAAGTGATATTGGTATCCAGTCATTCTGAGTATATGCTCACTGACAGAACTATTCTCCTCCATTTGCAGCTGTAGAACTTATTGGAGACTTCATACCTCTCAATCTGGGCATTTGCTTGAAATATTAACTTCAACTCCTGGAACATCTCATATGCTCCATGACGTTCAAAACTTCGTTGAAGTCCCGGTTCTAAGCCGTAAAGCATGGCACACTGAACTACCGAGTAGTCATCAGCTTTGCTCTGCCAGACGTTCATAACATCTGGTGTTGCTCCTGCCGGGTTTGGCACCTAGCAGTGCTTCTAGGATGTAATTCTTCTGTGCAACAATGAGGATAATCCTCAAGTTACGAACCCAGTCCGTGTAGTTGCTACCATCATCTTTCAACTTAGCTTTCTCTAGGAACGCATTAAAATTCAACGGAACAGTAGCACGGGCCATTTATCTACAACAACATAGACATGCAAAATACTATCAGGTACTAAGTTCATGATAAATTAAAGTTCAATTAATCATATTACTTAAGAACTCCAACTTAGATAGACATCCCTCTAATCATCTAAGTGATCACGTGATCCATATCAACTAAACCATGTCCGATCATCACGTGAGATGGAGTAGTTTTCAATGGTGAACATCACTATGTTGATCATATCTACTATATGATTCACGCTCGACCTTTTGGTCTCACTGTTCCGAGGCCATATCATGCTAGGCTCGTCAAGTTTAACCCGAGTATTCTGCGTGTGCAAAAACTGGCTTGCACCCATTGTATGTGAATGTAGAGCTTATCACACCCGATCATCACGTGGTGTTTCGGCACGACGAACTGTTGCAACGGTGCATACTCAGGGAGAACACTTGTACCTTGAAATTTAGTGAGATATCATCTTATAATGCTACCGTCGTACTAAGCAAAATAAGATGCATAAAGGATAAACATCACATTCAATCAATATAAGTGATATGATATGGCCATCATCATCTTGTGCCTTTGATCTCCATCACCAAAGCACTGTCATGATCACCATCGTCACCGGCTTGACACTTTGATCTCCATCAAAGCATCGTTGTCATCTCGCCAACTATTGCTTCTACGACTATCACTACCGCTTAGTGATAAAGTAAACCAATTACATGGCCATTGCATTTCATACAATAAAGTGACAACCATATGGCTCCTGCCAGTTGCCGATAACTGTTACAAAACATGATCATCTCATACAACAATTTATATATCATCACATCTTGACCATATCACATCACAGCAAGCCCTGCAAAAACAAGTTAGACGTCCTCTACTTTGTTGTTGCAAATTTTACGTGGCTGCTATGGGCTTTAGCAAGAACCGTTCTTACCTACGCATCAAAAACCACAACGATTTTTCGTCAAGTTTGCTGTTTTAACCTTCAACAGGGACTGGGCATGACACTCGATTGAACTAAAGTTGGACAAACAGACACCCACTAGCCACATGTGTGCAAAGCACGGCGGTAGAAACAGTCTCATGAACGAGGTCATGTAATGTCGGTCTGGGCCGCTTCATCCAACAATACTGCCGAATCAAAGTATGACATGCTAGTAAGCAGTATGACTATTATCGCCCACAATTATTTGTGTTCTACACATGCATATAACATCTACGCATAGACCTGGCTCGGATGCCACTGTTGGGGAACGTAGTATTTCAAAAAAAATCCTACGATCACACAAGATCTATCTAGGAGAAGCATAGCAATGAGCGGGGAGAGTGTGTCCACGTACCCTCATAGACCGAAAGCAGAAGCATTAAGTAACGCGGTTGATGTAGTCGAACGTCTTCGCGATCCAACCGATCAAGTACCGAACGCACGGCACCTCCACTATCTGCACACGTTCAGCTCGGTGACGTCCCTCGAACTCTAGATCCAGCTGAGGCCGAGGGAGAGTTTCGTCAGCACGATGGCATGGTGATGGTGATGATGAAGTTACCGATGTAGGGCTTCGCCTAAGCACTACGGCAATATGACCGAGGTGGAAATCTGTGGAGGGGGGCACCGCACACGGCTAAGAAATCAACTTGTGTGTCTATGGGGTGCCTCCTTCCCCCGTATATAAAGGAGTGGAGGAGGGGGCCAGTCGGCCTCATGGGGTGGGCCCCAAGGGGGGAATCCTACTCCTAGTCTCCTACTAGGAGTAGGTTCCCCCCTTTCCTAGTCCAACTAGGAGCGGAAGGAAAGGGAAGAGGGAGAGAAGGAAATTAAGGGGGGCTGGCCCCCTTCCCAATTCGGATTGGGCTTGGGGGGCACGCCCCTCCACTTGGCCGCCTCCTCTTCTCTTCCACTAAAGCCTATGAAGGCCCATTAACCCCCCGGGGGGTTCCGGTAACCCCCCGGTACTCTGGTAAATACTCGATACACCTCGGAACCATTCCGGTGTCCGAATATAGTCTCCAATATATCAATCTTTATGTCTCGACCATTTCGAGACTTCTCGTCATGTCCGTGATCTCATCCTACTCCGAACTACCTTCGGTGCATCAAAACACATAAAATCATAATACCAATCGTCATCGAACGTTACGGGTTCGAGAACTATGTAGACATGACCGAGACTCATCTCCGGTCAATAACCAATAGCGGAACCTGTATTCTCATATTGGCTCCTACATATTCTACGAAAATCTTTATCGGTCAAACCGCATAACAACATACGTCGTTCCCTTTGTCATCGGTATGTTACTTGCCCGAGATTCGATCATCGGTATCATCATACCTAGTTCAATCTCATTACCGGCAAGTCTCTTTGCTCGTTCCGTAATGCATCATCCTGTAACTAACTCATTAGTCACATTGCTTGCATGGCTTATAGTGATGTGCATTACCGAGAGGGCCCAGAGATACCTCTCTGACAATTGGAGTGACAAATCCTAATCTCAATCTATGCCAACTCAACAAATATCATCGGAGACACCTGTAGAGCATCTTTATAATCACTCAGTTACGTTGTGACGTTTGATAGCACACTAAGTGTTCCTCCGATATTCGGGAGTTGCATAATCTCATAGTCATAGGAACATGTATAAGTCATGAAGAAAGCAATAGCAATAAACTAAACGATCATAGTGCTAAGCTAACGGATGGGTCAAGTCAATCACATCATTCTCTATTGATGTGATCCCATTCATCAAATGACAACTCATGTCTATGGCTAGGAAACTTAACCATCTTTGATTAATGAGCTAGTCAAGTAGAGGCATACTAGTGACACTCTGTTTGTCTATCTATTCACACATGTACTAAGTTTCTGGTTAATACAATTCTAGCATGAATAATAAACATTTATCATGATATAAGGAAATATAAATAACAACTTTATTATTGCCTCTAGGGCATATTTCCTTCATTGGGCATCCCCAAGCTTAGGCTCTTGCCACTCCTTATTCCATAGTCCATCAAATCGTTACCCAAAACTGGAAAACTTCACAACACAAAACTCAACAGAAAACCTCATAAGCTCCATTAGTATAAGAAAATAAATCACCACTTTTGGTACTGTTGTGAACTCATTCTTTATTTATATTGGTGTAATATCTAATGTATTCAAACTTTTCCATGGTTCACACCCCCCGATACTACCCCTAGATTCATCAAAATAAGCAAACAACACATAGAAAACAGAATCTCTCAAAAACAGAACAGTCTGTAGTAATCTGTAACTCTCAAATACTTCTATAACTCCAAAAATTCTGAAAAATTAGGAAAAGCTGAGAATTTTTTTATTAGTCTTATAAAAAAAGAACCGGTATTTTATCACGCTTATTTTATAAATGATAATTGTTTTCCTGAGCGCAAAAGTTTCTGTTTTTCAGCAAGATCAAATCAACTATCACCGTAAGCCATCCCAAAGGTCTTACTTGGCACAAACACTACTTAAAACACAAAAACACATCAAACCAGAGGCTAGATGAATTATTAATTGAAAAGCAAAACCAAAAAGCAAAGAAAATAAAATAAAATTGGGTTGCCTCCCAACAAGCGCTATTGTTTAACGCCCTTAGCTAGGCATAAAACACAAATAGATCTAGGTATTGTCATCTTTGGTATGCAATCCATAAGTAGCTCTCATAATAGATTAATATGTCAACTTAATTTTCTTCCTAGGAAAGTGTTCCATGCCCTTCCTTAACGGAAATTGAAATCTAATGTTTACTTCTTTCATATCAATAATTGCACCAATGGTTATAAGGAAAGGTCTACCAAGAATAATAGGACATGTGGGATTGCAATCTATATCAAGAACAATGAAATCTACGGACACATAATTCCTATTTGCAACAATAGGAACATTATTAATACTTCCCATAGGTTTCTTAATAGTGGAATCCGCAAGATGCAAATTTAAAGAACAATCATCAAATTCACGGAAACCTAGCACATCACATAAAGTTTTTGGAATCGTGGAAACGCTAGCACCCAAATCACACAAAGCATGGAACTCATAATCTTTAATCTTAATCTTAATAGTAGGCTCCCACTCATCATAAAGTTTCCTAGGGATAGAAACTTCCAATTCAAGCATTTCTTCAAAAGATTGCATCATAGCATCAATGATATGTTTAGTAAAAGATTTGTTTTGATTATAAGCATGAGGAGAATTCAACATGGATTGCAACAAGGAAATACAATCTATTAAAGAACAATTATCATAATTAAATTCCTTGAAATCCAAAAGAGTGGGTTCATTGCTACTTAAAGTTTTGTCCTCTCCAATCCCACTTTTATCAATTTTTGCATCAAGATCTTAAAACTCCGAATCATTGGGACGCCTTTTAACTAAAGTTGACTCATATCCAGTCCCATCTTTATCAAGATTTATATTGGAAAACAAACATTCAATAGGAGTTACATCAATCACTTTAGGATCTTCATCATTATTTTCACGAAAACTAGAAGAACACGTTTTTACAAACCAATCTCGCTTAGCACGCATCTTAGCGGTTCTTTTTTTGCACTCACCAATGGAAATTCTCATAGATTTGAGAGACTCATTAATATCATGCTTGGGTGGAATAGATCTAAACTTCAAAGAACCAACATCAAGAGAAATTCTATCCACGTTCCTAACCAAATCATCAATCTTAAGCAATTTTTCTTCAACCAAGGCATTAAAATTCTTTTGCGGACTCATAAATTCTTTAACACTATTCTCAAAATCAGAGGGCATGTTATTATAATTTCCATACCAATTGTTGTAGGAATTACCATAATTATTAGAGGAATTACTAGGAAACGGCCTAGGATTAAAATTACCTCTATACGCGTTATTACCAAAATTGTTCCTACCAACAAAATTCACATCCACAGATTCATTATTATTTTAAATCAAAGTATACAAAGGCATATCATTAGAATCAATAGGAGCACTCTTGCTAGCAAACAATTTCATAAGCTCACCCATCTTTCCACTCAAAACATTAATCTCTTCAATCGCATGCACTTTTTTACTAGTGGAAGATCTTTCGGTGTGCCATTGAGAATAATTAACCATAATATTATCTATGAGTTTAGTAGATTTTCCTAAAGTAATTTCCATAAAATTACCTCCCGTGGCTGAATCTAAAAGATTTCTAGAAGCAAAGTTCAATCCGGCTAAAAGTTTTGTATAATCGTCCACAAATTCAAACCATGAGTAGGGCAATATCGTATCATCAATTTCATCCTCTCCCAAGATTGTGCAACATGTTCATGATCAAGTTGCTTAAAATTCATAATATCACTCCTAAGGGAGATGATCTTAGCGGGAGGAAAATACTTGGAGATAAAAGCATCTTTACACTTATTCCATGAATCAATACTATTTTTAGGCAAAGATGAAAACCAAGTTTTAGCACGATCTCAAAGTGAGAACGGAAATAGCTTCAATTTAACAATATCATTATCCACATCTTTTTTATGATGGGTACTTGGTATGTCTTGACTTGGCGTAGATCTCCCCGGTAACGGCACCAGAAAATCTTCCTGCTACTTCTTGAGCTTGCGTTGGTTTTTCTCTTGAAGAGGAAAGGGTGATGCAGCAAAGTAGAGATAAGTATTTCCCTCAGTTAGAGAACCAAGGTATCAATCCAGTAGGAGACAATGCACAAATCACCAATACCTGCACAAGCAATCAAACAACTTGCACCCAATGCGATAAAGGGGTTGTCAATCCCTTCACGGTTACTTGCAAAAGTGAGATCTGATAGAGATAGATGAAACTGAACAAAAGATAAAGTAAATATTTTTGGGGTTTTTTGGTTAATAGATTGGAAAGTAAAAGATTGCAAAATAGTATATCGGAAACATATATGATGGAGAATAGTAGATCGGAAACTTATATGATGGAAAATAGACCCGGGGGCCATAGGTTTCACTAGAGGCTTCTCTCAAGATAGCAAATAATACGGTGGGTGAACAAATTACTGTCGAGCAATTGATAGAAAAGCGCAAAGTTATGACGATATATCTAATGCAATAATTATGAAATATAGGCATCATGTCCATGTCAAGTAGACCGAAGCGATTCTGCATCTACTACTATTACTCCACACCTCGACCGACTCCTGCCTGCATCTAGAGTATTAAGTTCATGAAGAATAGAGTAACACATTAAGTAAGTTGACATGATGTAGAGAAATAAACTCAAGCAATATGATGTAAACCCCATATTTTTATCCTCGATGGCAACAATAAAATACGTGCCTTGTTGCCCCTACTGTCACTGGGAAAGGACACCGCAAGATTGAACCCAAAGCTAAGCACTTCTCCCATTGCAAGAAAAACCAATCTAGTTGGCCAAACCAAACCGATAGTTCGAACAGAATTACAAAGATATCAAATCATGCATAAAAGAATTCAAAGAATATTCAAATAATATTCATAGATAATCTGATCATAAATCCACAATTCATCAGATCTCGACAAACGCACCGCAAAAGAAGATTACATCGGATAGATCTCCAAGAACATCGAGGAGAACATGGTATTGAGAATCAAAGAGAGAGAAGAAGCCATCTAACTACTAGCTATGGACCCGTAGGTCTATGGTAAACTACTAACACTTCATCGGAAGGGCAATAGGGTTGATGTAGATGCCCTCCGTGATCGAATCCCCTCCGTTAGGATGCCGGAAAAGGCCCCAAGATGGGATCTCACGGGAACAAAAGGTTTCGGCGGTGGAAAAGTGTTTTCGTGGATGCTTCTGGTGGTTTGGGAATATATGTGAATATATAGGACGAAGAATTAGGTCAGGGGAGTCATGAGGGGCCCACAAGGCAGGGGCGCGCCCTCCCCCTTGTGGCCGCCTTGTGGCTCTTCCGACTTGATCTCCAAGTCTCCTGGGTGTCTTCTGGTCCAAGAAAAATCATCGTGAAGGTTTTATTCCATTTGGACTGCGTTTGGTATTCCTTTTCTGCGAAACTCAAAAACAAGGAAAGAACAGAAACTGGCACTGGGCTCTAGGTTTATAGGTTAGTCCCAAAAATAATATAATAATAGCATATTAATGCATATAAAACATGCAAAACAGATAATATAACAGCATGGAATAATAAAAAATTATAGACATGTTGGAGACATATCAGTGCCCCCTATACCTACCAACCCCCTTGTCTTCATACCCCCATTGATTGTACCTGAGAGCTCTCCACTCGCCCCCCAACAGCCCCCTACGGCGCCTTTTTTAGTGCCGGCTGAAGAGAAACGGCACGTGGGCCCGCGCTGTCGGTGATAAACAAGCCTATTCCCGTTGTTTTCCCCCCTTTTCCCTCCATTTCCTCATTGCTCCCCCTTCTACCCTGCCGTTCCCGCCATTCTCCACATCAGATCCGACCGCCATGCCACCAAAGAAGTATTCGGCCCCTCACCCCGCCGCCGATTCCACCCAGTCGAAGCAGAGGAAGCCGAGGCGCCGATGGCAAGACCACCGGGCTTGTCGAACGCTGAGTGGAGGGCGGATGTTCAGCGTCGGGAGGCGGTCACAACCGACTGGCGGAACAGGCTCATCACCAAGAGGGCCACGGACGCGGCGATGGTGACGGCAGAGCAAGGAGAGACGTCTCACGCGGGGATGATGAACCTTCCGCCCGACCACTACCCACAAGCCACGTGGGGGAGTCAGCAGAGCGTCGCGTCGCCGGCCAACTTCTCGCCGCCAGTGCTACTTCTTGAGCTTGCATTGATTTCTCCCTTGAAGAGGAAAGAGTGATGTAGTAAAGTAGAGATAAGTATTTCTCTCAGTTAAGAACCAAGGTATCAATCTAGTAGGAGGCACAAGCAAGTCTCCAATCTATGCACCTGCACAAACAAATAAACACTTGCATTCAACGTGAAAAGGAAGTTGTCAATCCTTTCACGGTCTCCAACAAGAGTGAGATCTAATAGAGATAGGTATAAAAGATAAATAAAAGAGCAAACTAAAGTCAATATAAATAAATTGCCGCAAGGTATTTTTGGTTTATAGATCTAAAAATATATGATGGAAAATAGACCCGGGGGCCATAGGTTTCACTAGAGGCTTCTCTCTTGAGAGAAAACATACGGTGGGTGAACAAATTATTGTCGAGCAACTCATAGAAAAGCGCAAAGTTATGACGATATCCAAGGCAATGATTATGAATATATGCATCACGTCCGTGTCAAGTAGACCGAAACGATTCTGCATCTACTACTATTACTCCACACATTGACCGCTATCCAGCATGCATCTAGAGTATTAAGTTCAGAAGAATAGAGTAACCCCTTAAGTAAGATGACATGATGTAGAGGGATAAACTCAAGCAATATGATGAAAACCCCATCTTTTTACCTTTGATGGCAACAATACAATACGTGCCTCGCTACCCCTACTTTGTCACTGGGTGAGGACACCGCAAGATTGAACCCAAAACTAAGCACCTCTCCCATTGCAAGAAGAACCAATCTAGTTGGCCAAACTAAACCGATAATTCAAAGAGAAATACAAAGATATTTAATCATGCATAAAAGAGTTCAGAAAAGACTCAAATAATATTCATAAATAATCTGATCATAAATCCACAATTCATCGGATCTCGACAAACACACGCAAAAGAATATTACATCGGATAGAACTCCCAGAACATCGAGGAGAACATGGTATTGAAGATCATAGAGGGAGAAGAAGCCATCTAGCTACTAGCTATGGACCCGTAGGTCTGTGGTAAACTATTAACGCTTCATTGGAAGGGCAATAAGGTTGATGTAGATGCCCTCCGTGATCGAATCCGCCTCCGGCAGGGTGCCAGAAAAGGCCTCAAGATGGGATCTCACAGGAACAGAGGCTTGTGGCGGCGGAAAAGTATTTTGGTGGACGCTTCTGTTGGTTTGGGAATATTTTGGAATTTATAGAGCAAGAATTAGGGTTGGGGGACTCCCGAGGTGTCCATAAGCCAGGGAGGCACCCCCCTAGGGCGCGGCCTAAGGGCTTATGGGCCCCTCGGGACTCCTCTGCCCCCTCTCCAAGTCCTACAGGTGTCTTCTGATCCAAGAATAATCATCGCAAAGTTTTATTCCATTTGGACTCTATTTGATATTCCTTTTCTATAAAACTCAAAAACAAGAAAAAAACAGAAGCTGCCACTGGGCTCTAGGTTAATAGGTTAGTCCCAAAAATAATATAAAATAGCATATTAATGCATATAAAACATCCAAAATAGATAATATAATAGCATGGAACAATAAAAAATTATAGATGCGTTGGAGACGTATCAGCCGACGCTGCTCTGGGGGTACGCACCCTCGCCCGGCTACTCCGACGGCGACGCGCATCGCGGTTTCAACCCCAACATCACCTTTCCGCATGGCGCGCCACAACATGCCTCCCCCTCCAACTTCAACCCTGACCCACGCACTCCCTCCCCCCTCGTTCAACGCCGACCTCAACACCCGGTACAGCTACTCGCCTCTGGCGTACTCAGCCTCACATGCGTCGGTGCGCCCTATCCTTCGCTCCCGGCTCGACGCCACAGTTCAGCCACACCGACGCCACCGACGCCGACATGGACGAGATCGTCACGAGCGGCTCGGTCGCTGCTGCTTCCTGCCCCGGGTTCCGCGCACAAGATGAAACGATGGACACCGCCGTCGACATGGACGACGAGCTCGACGACGCCGAGGAGGAGGTGGAGGAGTTATAATAGGAGGAGGCAGAGCCAGAACCACCGCCAAAAGGGAGAAAGAAGAAGCGGGTGCCCAATGCTAGGCCGGGCGAACCTCGCATCAAGTGGACGTCCAAGGAAGACGAGATCCTCGCCGAAGCATGGAAGACCGTCAGCATCGACCGGATCACAGCCTCGAATCAGAACGCTGACACGTAATGGAGAAGGATCGAGATGGCGTTTGACGAGCGCAAGTTGGTCGACCCCGACTTCACCAACATCCACATGAATCGCGGCGAGAAGGCCACGACGAATCACTGGGCGACCATCCAGATGGCGTGCAATAAGTGGCATGGGATGGTAGAGGAGGTCGCGGCTCGCCTGGAAAGCGGCACCAACGTCGAGGGTCAGGTATGGACATAGTTCGCCGACCCAGTTCGTCCCCGTGTAATTTGCCGACACTTTTTGTCCTCAGCTGTGCAGATGGTTCGGATGTTCAACATGTTTTGCCAGGACAACGGCGGCCAAGAGTTCAAGTTCCTTAACGTGTTCTCCAGGATCGAGTCGTGCGAAAAGTGGAGGGAGGTCCGGCTCACTCTCTCCAAGGCCAAGGAGACCTACAAGACGGACGCGCCTGCCCCTGCGGCGGTAGAAGGGCGCCTTGATGGCAACAAGAGAGCCAAAGCGGCGAGCGACGCGGCGCCCGCTGCCGAACGGCTGCAATCTTCGATCGAGTAGTGCATGTCTATGAGCCCGACTACGCCCACGCCGACTACGCCCATGACGACCAGCCCGAGCACAGAAGCCATGCTGACGTCGAGCCCGACTACACCCACGCCGACCCCGGCCAGTCCCATGGCAGAAGAGCCTGCCGTTTGATGCATTCCATGTCTATGATTCCTTCCTTTTGATCGCCGAACTTTTGGGTGTGTTTGATTGCCGAACTGTGGCATGATGATCGCTGACTTGTGGGATGATGATCGCCGAACTTGTGGCGTTTGGCAGCGGGAAAGACAAGTTTGAATTTTTAGGCGTCTAGGGGCCGAAATCTGAGGGTGTGGCTGGAAACTCAATCGCCCCCAGGCGAAAAACCCACCGGTGCAAACGCCAAAAGGCATTCGCTGGGTGCGCTGGGGGGGGCAAACGGCTGGAGATGCTCTTAGCCCAACCCACATACGCATATCAGCCACGCGTATGCTCCACCCACCTTGGACGTTTCTCATTTTTCTAACTGGAAACTTTCCATGAAGTCTCATGTTCCTAGTGCTTCCACTCAACTTTGGGATGTCATCATTCTTGGCTTCAACCCATATGATCCGAACAATCTCGTTGCAATGGAAGCCGAAGATGATCAACCCAATGCTACCACCCTTCACATGCTCCGTCAAGCTGTGCCCTAGAACCATCAAGATTCCACAACCCTCTTAAAGACTTCCAATGAGATCTGGGATTGTCTTGCTAAGATGTTTTCAAGGTGATGAACACATTCAACAATAGAAAAAATTGGAGTTTCTCACGAAAGAAGTCAGCATGTTCGTGAGGAACGACGATAACACTCCAAACACTATATATCGGAGCTTGAAATATCTTGTAATGTCATTGGAGAGCAATGGATGTGAATGCGTGAATGATGCTTTCATTGTGAGTTAGTTCCTTGGAGCTATGATCCCACTATGGTGATGATGATCGAACAAAGACAGAATTTTACCACAATATCTCCCAATGACGTATTGGTCACCTTCGTCACTCATGATCCAACAGAGCATGCATGCTATGAGAGAGAAAATGATGATGATGTCATCGTGAACCAACGAGAGTTGGAAGCATAGTCCTAGGGGTTGATGAAGAAAATAAGGGACGTGCAAGGACTGTGCATTGTATTTTGCGACCATATCAAAAGAGACACATTTGCAAAGTAGAGCTCATCGAGTCGAAGACAGGAAGCATTGCAAAGAGGAGAAGAGGATGGACCTGTTGTTCTTGCGTTTTCATGCCTATAGTAACATCTTCTTTGTAAATATGATATTTATTTTCCATATCAAAGCATGTATTATTGAGTTAAGTGGGTTTAAAAAATTGTTTAACCCGAGCAGTTAAAGTGGGAGTTCACTTAATCAATTTTTTTTAAAGGAGGATATACCCCCGGCCTCTGCATCTGGACGATGCATGCAGTCATATTATTAATTATTTACAGGGACCTTACAAAGTAATACACCAATATGCCTGAAGCCACCATCTTACCAACACATCTGTCGCTACTCTTATCCCCTTGATAAAGGGGTGCCAAATGTCTGAGCCTAATACCAAACAGTCATCACATCAAATCCTAACATCTAAAGTCGGATGCCCCAACCAAACCACAATGCCGGGATTGGGCCACACATCGGTCTGGCGCACTCTCAGAGGCCGCCGCCACCACCAACCACTGGTCCATCTCCAAAGCAGGTCCCGACGCACTAACCTTGCCAGGCCAACGCCACCATCCTGCGCGTGTCCATCCACGCGCGCCCATCGCCGAAACTCCACAGCGCCATGCCACCGTGATCCGCTGTCGGCCTTGCGGTAGATGTAACACCGCTCCTCCTCTTGCCACCTTCAGCAATTACTTGCTCCAAAACGATGCCCCCAGAAGGGAAAGCGATACAGAGAACGCCATCATCGTCCAATCCGGGAGACCCAAATCTAGGGTTTCCCCCGGAGCATCCCGAGACTGATGACGCAAACTGCAACGACAATGCCTCGACAAGGAAACGACATCAAAGACACCGCCATCGTCCGCCATGACCGTAGTCGACGCGATTTTCATCGGCACTTTCTCCACCGGGAGTGCGCGGTCGGCGACGCTGGTCCCTTCAGCCGGAGCAAACTCCAAAATGATGCCCCGAAGAGGGACTACGACGCAAAAGCACCGCCATCGCTCGATCTCAAGGAGATCTAGGGTTTCCCCCGGTGTTGCCTGCGCTGTCAAGGACCAAAAAAGGATGGAATCCGCAGATCCGCCCAGCTGCCGACGTGTCGCACCCGCCACCGCGCCGACCGCGACCCGGGGACCAAGCCCACGCCTAGGCCCAGATCCGGCCGCGCCCTCGCCGATCCGGTCGCGTCACCGACGTCCTTGACGACCGCGACGCCCCAGACTTTGAAGCCGCCTGCCATGGAGGTATGGGATCGCCGGAGCGCCGCCACCGCCCTCCGTGACGCCTGGCCGCATGCCATGCTCCAGATCCAACCCCATCTCCAGGTCAGTACGTAGTGTTTCTATGTTTTGCTCTGCGACTGCGGTCGATATTGCACAATCCCCTGACTAGCTAACTTCATGATCCAGAAGCTGTAATACACCATGAAAATCTTCTCTTTTTTTCCGGGGAATTAGTATACATATGATCCTCCTACTTATTGAGGTGGAACTCAGACTCCGTGACACCCGTTTTACTGTTACAAAAAAGGTTTCCCCCGCTTTATATTATAAAGCACCAGCACCAAGCATCCAACAAGTCAGGTTCAAAGTACAAGCAAGTCTCAAATCATCGCTGGGGCCCAACAAGACAAGCCCCAAATAGAGAAGAAAAATGTCTAATCGGGCTCCGGAGGGGGCGGTGGCGGCGGAGGAGCTAGTGCTGCGGCCGAGGAGCGGAGACCCGTGATGATGTTGTTGATGACGTCCCGATCACGCCACTTGCTAAGCGGTCTCCATAGCTGTAAGAAGCCACACATTTTGTAGATTGCATCAGTCACACGACAAGGAATCACGCGTTCGATGACTAGTTTATTGCGCGAGCACCAGAGGGTCCATGCTAGGGTACCCATAGCAACCCAGGCAGGTGCACGCCTAGGACTGGCGAGCCTACGAATCTCCCCGAATAAGTCCGGAAGGTTGTCGTGGCACCAAGTGGCCCCAACAACTTCCCGAAAGCAACTCCAAAGGAACTGTGCCGCCGGGCACCGGAAGAAGATGTGGTTACAGTCTTCCGGTACCATGCAAATGGGACAAAGGCCATCCCCAGGGCCATTACGCTTACGCACCTCCGTGCCCGAGGGCAGACGACCTCGGACCCATTGCCAAAGGAAAATGCAGATTTTCAAGGGGAGTTTAATCTCCCATATCACCGAGAGCATCACTGGTCCGGGTGTGGGCACAATCGACTGGTACAAGGACCTAGTAGAAAATCGGCCGCTAGGCTCGAGTCGCCAAGATAGCGAGTCGGGCTCGAGGGAGGGGGTGTTTAGGGAAACACACTCGAGCAGCTCCTCCCATTGAGCATGTTCCACCACCCCGAAGGTACGACGGAAGGCAATCACGTCCATATTAGCCAGAGCCACGGCCACGGAGAGTTGCGGGCGGGCACATATCGAGAACAACGCGTAGAACCGCTCCCCAAAGGGTCTCGCCCCGGCCCATCTATCAAGCCAAAACAGGGTGCCGGCGCCAGAACCCACGCTAATGGAGGTCCCAATATGCAAGACTGGCATCAGTTGGATCACCGATTGCCAGAATTGGGAACCTCCAGCTCTAGAGGCAAACGCCAGAGGTTGCCCACGGAGGTACTTGGCGCGTATAATCTCCAGCCACAGCCCACCATCACTGGTCTGAATGCGCCACAGCCATTTGGAGAGGAGAGCAATATTCATCCGCTTGGATGAGATGACCCCAAGACCACCCTGGTCCTTGGGCTTGCAAATCTCAGACCACTTGACCATGTGGTACTTCTGTTTATTGTTCTCTCCAGCCCAGAAGAATCTGGAGAGAAGTTTGGTGACCTCATGATGAAGGGATTCATGTAAACTATAGAATCCCATAACATACATCAAAAGGCTAACAAGGGAGGAGTTCATCAGGACCACTCGCGCGGCCTTGGAAAGCCACCTCCCTTGCCAAGGCTCCATCCTAGGTTGGAGCTTGGAAATTATTGGGCGGAAGTCTTTCTCCTGTAGACGGGCGTCACTAATCGGCATGCCGAGGTAGGTAGTCGGGAAGGATCCCAAGCGACAGTTCAAGAGATTAGCAATTCGCTAGGCTTCCTCCGCGGAGTACCCAAGAACCATCACTTCACTCTTGGCGAAGTTACCCGTTTTACTGTTCACGCACGAAAATCATATTTTGTGGTTTTAAAAATCCCTGAAAAAATACACATGGACATAGAGATGTATACTACTCACATCTCTTCGAAATTTCATGCTGAACTACGCATCTCCTAATTATTTACAAGTGTATGTATGCTATGCTATGTCTCTTTGACTTGCTCCCATACAGATTCCTGCTTGCAAATCTGTTATTAATCATAGTAATATGGATTCGTCTCTATTACTAGTATATGTGAATAATATTTTCTATATAATACATCATAAATATTTAACATGAGTAATCTAATAATATTATTCTCAAGTGATGAATGTAAGTAATATTTTGTAATTCAATAGTTTTTTACACGAATATATTGATAGTCAAAGTTAAAGAAGTTTGACTGCACTCTTCTAGCACATCATCTCTTTTTCAATGGGTTTACTATGTTCTCTAATTTACTCATTCTTAAGGGTTTTCATTTGTACCAGCAGAGACAGTAACATGGCTAGAAAGTTACAAAATGCAGCATGTTTAACTATGCGAGTACTACAACAAATCACAGATAATTTCTCCGAGAAGCGAAAAATTGGTCAAGGCGCATATGGAACAGTTTACAAGGTAACACGGTATTCTTGGTTTTCGACTCTGAATACAATAATGTAGTGCATTAAGCAATCTTACTTGCTTAATTACAACTGGCAACCTTGTGACACACTTTCTAACTACTCCCTCCATCCCATAATATAAGACGCTCTTATGTTATGGGACGGAGGGAGTAAAACACAACAGAAAACTGAAGATAACATGATACTTATTTCCTTCTGCTTTCCAAATGATACGGACTTATGAAATGAAATTGGGGCTATGCCCTGGACTTATGACTTGAGTAGGGGGTGCATGTCAGTGGGGAAGAGATAGCTGTAAAGCTGCTCCATAATAACCTGCACGGAACTGACGACGAACAATTCAAACGTGAGTTTGAAAACCTCATGAGGCTTGATCATCACAACATTGTACAGTTAGTTGGCTATTGCTACGAAACACATCATAAACCTATGCTGCATAATGAAGAAACCATTTACGCTGAAGAAACAAACAGAGTGCTCTGTTTTGAGTATATGCGAAATGGGAGCCTTCAAAAGCATATTTCTGGTACAACACTTCTCCACTTCGAGCATACTATATAGAGTATTTAGCATCTGAAGAAAATAAGCTTTGTTTATATTTCTATTTCACTGAATCTTTTGTTTTAATTTGTAGAGGAATGTGATGGACTTGACTGGAACACACGTTATGAAATTATCAAAGTGTAACATCCCAAATTTTCAATTTGGTATGTTATACATAGATCATCATTGCATATCATGTTTTGTTGCATTTTGACAAATCCTCGATAAATCCTAAGCAACTCAAGGATCCTCGGAGAGAGTTGGGGATTTTTCTCGAATTTTCATATTTGATTTTCATCAAATAATAAGACGAGGATTTTGGTTTTAATTATTTTCTCTCCGGAAAAATATTTCATTCTAAAAATAAACGAGAGGAGAAAATATGACTTCTCCAAAACAATTGAAATACTGGAGGAAAAATGTTAAAATCATTTATTGGAATTTATTTGGATTTTATTTGCAATTTTTATTGCATTAAAAATATTGCATGTTTTCAAAATATTTATTTTGTGTTAAAAAAATGTTCACCCTATTCTACATTTTCTAACTAGACGGGGAAAATTTATTTTATATTTTTCTGACTTTTATTTATTTTTCTACGAATTATTTTCCGCAGAACATTAAAAAAACGCGCGCGCCCGCTGGGCCGAGCCCAGGCCGCCGGCCCACCCCGTCGCCCTCTCCTTCCTCCGCACGGGAGAGCGCCGCCACCGTGTCCATGGAGGACACAGGAGTCCGACCCCGCCGGAGCTTGCCCCCTCCTCCAAGCCGAGCTCCCCCCTCTTTATATACCCCTCAGCCCCCCCTCTCTCTCATCTCGCCGCCGCCCGCCTTGCCCGCCGCCGTTGCCGCCGCCGGAGCCGCACCCTTGCACACCCCCCCCCCCCCCCGAGCCCCGCACCCCCTCGCCGCCCCTCGCCCCGAGCGCCGGAGCCCCGCCGGAACCCCCGCCCCGACGAGTTACTGCCTGCCCCGTTCAACGCCGGTTTTTGTTTTTTTTTAAAACCCTTCGTTTAAAAAAAACCCTAGATCGGTTTTTTTTCGGTTTTATTATTTTGCGAGCGTTCACCGAACCGTTCGTTTTAACGAACACGTTCGTCGGTTTTTCTTTGTTAACGAACGTCCGTTCTTTAACCGTTCGTCCGTTTTTCTTTTTCGTCGGATTTTTCTGCGATTATCTCAGATTCAATTTCTGATCGAATCTTCGTTTCTGTTTAACTTCTCGCTCGTTTATCGGAATCAGGCGATTCAAGCGCCTAGAGTTTCGTCTCGAAATTCTCTTTCCGTTTAACCTACTCAAACAAGTTTTTGCTACAGTAAAATTTGACATAGATCCATATTAGTAAACGAAGCTTTTTTCTTTCGCAGTTTGACTTTCGTTGTTTCTTTCAACTTGATTCTTTTTGCAAACCGGAGTTCTTAAGTTGAACTTTCTGGTTGGATCTTTCATTCGAGTTTTACCTGTGCATTAGATGAGTGCTGATTGTATGCTTGTTTGTTTGCGATAGAGTACCCGGAGTGTGCCGCTTGTTACTTCGAATCGCTAGGTTTCGCGGATCATCAGCAAGGCAAGTAACACTTTGATCATACTTTCCATACCCAGTTTTATTGCATTAGATCTATTCCTCAAACACTTGCATGATTAGGATCTAATTAAATTGTGGGAACTGGGAAGTAGTTGAGGTAGTACCTATTACCTGTTTTCTATTCAAACCCTTGGGAGTTACTTCTACGTTGCTTTTATTATTGCCATGCTATGCTCGTAGACGTGGATCTGGGTTTGAGAGATATTCATGACAGATGTGAGATGTTTATTAATAGTTCAACTTAAGATGGCAACTAAAACTCACATCTGGGTGGATTGAGGCACCTGGAGAACCCAGTGTTGTCTGTTTGTATAAGGACCGCCACCCAGGCTCAAAGGGATCATAAGATTATTCATGCTAGAAACTTCCGTGTGCAGCCACAAGCTATTATGGGCTCTAGCATAGTTGAGTGGGTTACAAGATCTCTTGAAGAGGTGGGCTAGCAGATGTAGGGGACAGTAGGTGTACCGGTCCATCCAGAGTAAAGAGTGATTGTTTCTGAAAGGTAGTGTCTCGGTCATCCGTTTCTCAAACATCATGTAGTGCGAGAATCAAGCGGAGGCGATCGAGTCTTGTGGGGAAAAGTGCGCAAACCTCTGCAGAGTGTACAAACTAATCATGGTTAGCCGTGTCCCCGGTTATGGACAACTTGAGTATCTAGTACCTGGATTATCATTTGAATCTCATCACCATGTTACTTTTAATTAATTTTGTTGGGTTAATGATGACACCTAATTGGGATTGAGTTGGAGGTACCTTCTCAATGTTTAACAACCACCATGATAGTTAAATAAAATTTATTCCTTTGCAGTAGGATAAAATTGGCTTTTCGCAAAACCGTAGCCAGAGCTTTCCACCAGCCATATATGCATGTTGTATAGCGTTATTACTGTTCACTATTCTCTATGTGTTACATTGCCAGCATATTCTATGTGCTGACCCGTTTTCGGGCTGCAACGTTTCATGTTGCAGACTTTTCAGACGACGAGTAAGGTGCCTTAGGTCGTGGTCTTATACTCAGTGATGCCGCTGGAGTTGATGGACTCACTTATCTTCCAAGTCTTCCGCTGTTATCGTTTTTAGATGGCCTTAAGCCATGTTTATCATACTTAATCTCTTTGGAGATATTCGATGTAATAAGTGTGTGATTGCTACTCTGTTATAAATCCTCCATTTGTACTGTGCGTGTCAGCATTACTGATCCAGGGATGACACTGGTGCACAGCAGCACAGACCATTTGAGGTCTGGTCGCTACAAAGTTGGTATCAGAGCACACGCTGACTGTAGGACACGACCACTAAGCTTAAGCCCTAGAACGCTTCTCTCTTCTCATTTCTGACCCCTCTCCTTTTTCTACTCTTTTAGGAATGGCGAATGCAAGGAGCAAGTTCATGCAACCAGATGAAGACATGCCGTTTGGTCGACACTTGAAGGAAGTCACCAAGTACTTGAACATAGGAATACCAAGCATCACCGGAACCTACAACGCCACATTACCTGAAGAGGAGAGCTGGAAGATTCAAGTTATCATTCCAGGAAGGACGTTTGTGCCAGTTACTGAACCCATAAGATTGGTTTTTGAAGCACCAACTTGGAGTTTAGGGAAGAGCATGGCCGCACACATCGCCATGGGACGCATTGGAGAAGTCTATCACCAGGAGCTTAAGGATACAATTTACCAAATTTGTGGACGCCGAGACGCGCAATGGGAGATGATCAGAACCAAGAAGGATGGATCAATTGCAGCTTTCATCCAGGAGCAGAACCAACATATTCGTCGCCAGGAGAACCAGATGTGCACGGACAAGGAAGAACTGAAGAAGGCATTAACGAAGATCAAGGAGCTCCAAGAAGAACTCAAGGCTACACGCGAGGATTATTTGGAAGAAATCAACGCACTAGTAGGGAAGAATGATGACCTGGAGAAGAAGATTGGAGTATTCATGGGAAATCCAGTGCCAAAAGCAGAAGTCGACGAATGCACTTGTCCGGATAACTACATCATCATCGACGACACTGACTCGGAACCAAGTGAAGATGACTTTGTTGATGAAGCTGGAGCAGACATCATGGAGTCTTCAACGGATCAGAATTTCTAGTAGACCACCATATCAGTAGTAGTTTTGCCCCATTCAATAGTATAGCTCAAGCACTTTGTAACGCTAGTTAGATCGATTGTTTTGCCTTGTTTGAATTGATTGAGTGATATTGATTGATTTGTCTCATGAGCATATGGGTAGTGTTTTCTCTCTAGACCTCATTCTATTCTTAACTCTCATCTTTTCTAAACCTATCAGATGCCTCCGAGACGCGACACCGGATTTGTTTTCCCGCCAGAGATCACCCAGTTGATTCAGCAACAGAATGCCCTGATGCAAGTGTTAGTGCAGAACCAAGGCAACAACAACAACAACCCACCGCCACCACCACCTGTTGGTCACTTAGCCCGTTTATTAAGGCTAAACCCGCCGGTGTTTTCCAGTAGCACCGAGCTGATTGTTGCAGATGATTGGCTCCGCAAAGTTGGAAGGGAGTTGACCACTGCAGGATGCACAGATGCGGAAAGAGTGCGTTTTGCCGCACATCAACTTGATGGACCCGCAGCACCATGGTGGGAGAATTATACAGCCACGCACCCTATTGACACTGTCACATGGGACCAGTTTCAGCAAGTTTTCCGTACAGCTCATGTTTCAGCAGGAGCTATGGCTATGAAGAAGCGTGAGTTTCGTAACCTACGCCAAGGAGGATGCACCGTAGGCCAGTATGTGGAGGATTTCAGTAAGTTAGCACGTTATGCACCAGATGACGTTGCTACAGATGCTGCCAAGCAGGAGAAATTTTTGGGAGGTCTGAATGATGAACTGAGTATGCAGTTGATGGTAGCAACCTTCAACAACTACCAGGAGCTGGTAGATAGAGCTCTCATGATTGAAGGGAAGCAACAGCAGATTGAAAATCGTAAGAGGAAGTATGGACAAGGGAAGTACAATTCTGGAGCCCAGCAGAAGCCACGATTTACCCCGAAACCAGGAGGACAGTTTCAGCATACCCACGGAGGAGGTAGTTCGCACAACCATAATGGCTCCAAGAATGGTAATGGGAATGGAGGAGGCAACGGACAAAACCGCACCAACCCATCTACCCCAACCAAGAGGGATCTAAGTCACATTACTTGTTTCAAGTGCCAGAAGACGGGACATTATGCAACTGATTGTCCTGAAGCCCAAAATGGAAATGGCAATGGAAGCTCTGGGAAGAAGCCGAACCCGTTCAACAAAGGGCATGTGAACCACGTGAGCGTGGAGGAGGTTGAAGCTCAGCCTGATGCAGTAATAGGTAAGTTTTTGGTTAAGTCATTTACTGCAACCCTTCTTTTCGATACTGGTGCATCGCATTCATACATATCAAGGGGATTCGTGCATAAGTTTAAGATGTCCACCCAAGTTCTCAAAACCCCTATGTTAGTAAACTCGCCAGGAGCAGAGTATATGGCAACCCAAGGATGTTTTCAGATACCATTGGCCATTGGAAGGCATGTTTTCCCCTCAGACCTCATTGTTTTGGAATCGCAAGGTTTGGATGTGATTTTGGGAATGGATTGGCTATCGTTGTATGGAGGAAACATCGATTGTGCCAGCAAGACGATTTTGCTTACCACCCCGGAAGGGAAAAGGATCAAGTATGTATCCCGGCATATGCCGAAGAGGACTCAAGTAAATTCCTTATCAGGAGTTGTACAGGAGGAAGTACCAGTGGTGAAGGATTATCCGGATGTATTTCCAGAAGAGTTGCCAGGCATGCCACCAGATAGAGACATTGAGTTCTTGATTGAACTTTTGCCAGGCACAGGGCCAATATCTAAGAGACCATACAGGATGCCCGCAAAGGATTTGGAGGAAATTAAGAAGCAAATCAAGGAGTTACTGGATAAAGGCTATATTCGCCCAAGCTCACCTTGGGGATCACCAGTACTTCTAGTGGAGAAGAAAGATGGATCGCTGAGGATGGTTGTTGATTACCGAGGATTGAATGAAGTGACCATCAAAAACAAGTACCCACTGCCGATGATCAATGATTTGTTTGACCGCCTACAAGGAGCTAAAGTATTTTCCAAGATCGATCTACGATCAGGATACCATCAGTTAAAGATTCGAGAGCAGGATATACCTAAGACGGCTTTTACCACCAGATATGGATTGTATGAGTATACCGTTATGTCATTTGGACTGACTAACGCACCTGCCTATTTCATGAACCTGATGAACAAAGTGTTTATGGAGTTTCTGGATAAGTTCGTCGTGGTGTTCATTGATGATATTTTAATCTTTTCCAAGGATGAGGAAGAGCATGAGGAGCATTTATGATTGGTACTTGAGAAGCTCAGAGAACATCAGTTATATGCCAAGTTCAGCAAATGTGAGTTTTGGCTAAAGGAAGTTGGATTCCTTGGACATGTTATTTCTGGAGAAGGAATAGCAGTAGACCCTGCCAAGGTTGACACAGTGACAAGTTGGGAATCACCCAAGACAGTTGGAGAAATCCGGAGTTTTCTTGGACTTGCAGGATACTACCGGAGATTCATCGAGAATTTCTCGAAGATTGCTAAGCCCATGACTGAGCTATTGAAGAAGGACACCAAATTCAATTGGACTGAGGAATGTGAAGCTAGTTTCCAAGAGTTGAAGAAACAATTGGTTACCTCACCAGTGTTGATTCTGCCAGATCAACGCAAGGACTATGAAGTTTATTGCGACGCTTCTTGTCGAGGACTTGGAGTAGTGCTTATGCAGGAAGGAAGAGTTGTGTCATATGCTTCACGACAACTTAAACCCCATGAGAAGAATTATGCTACGCATGATTTGGAATTAGCAGCCGTGGTGCATGCATTGAAGACATGGAGACATTTTCTCATCGGAAACCATTGTGAGGTGTACACGGATCACAAAAGTTTGAAGTATATTTTCACGCAGAAGGAGTTAAATATCAGACAGAGGAGATGGTTGGAGCTCATTAAAGATTATGACATGAGATTGCATTATCACCCTGGAAAGGCTAACGTAGTAGCAGACGCGTTGAGCCGCAAGAGTCATATCAACACTCTCATGACCGGAGAGTTACCTCAGGAGTTAGCCGAGGACCTTCGCGAGCTATGTTTGGAGATAGTCCCAAGAGGCTATTTAGCGACATTGGAGATTCAGTCTACCTTGATGGAAAGGATCAGAGAAGCTCAGAAGACAGACAAGGAGATTGAAGAGATAAAGGAGAAGATGAGCAAAGGAAAAGCCAAGGGATTTCGTGAGGATGAGCACGATACCTTATGGTTTGAGGACCGTGTATATGTGCCAAATGATCCGGAGATCAGGAAGTTGATTTTGCAAGAAGCCCATGATTCACCATACTCGATACACCCAGGGAATACCAAGATGTATTTGGATTTGAAAAATACTTTCTGGTGGACCGGAATGAAGAAGGATATTGCAGAGTATGTAGCAGTTTGTGATGTATGTCAGAGAGTGAAGGCAGAGCATCAGAAGCCAGCAGGATTGCTACAACCATTGCCGATACCCGAATGGAAGTGGGATAAAATAGGCATGGATTTTATCACAGGATTACCCAGGACTCGTTCAGGCTATGACTCAATATGGGTTGTAGTCGACCGATTGACGAAAGTGGCTCATTTCATTCCAGTGAAGACCACTTACACCAGTGCTAAGTTGGCAAAGATATACATGACCAGGATCGTATGTTTGCATGGAGTTCCGAGGACCATTGTATCAGACAGAGGAACCCAATTTACCTCGAAGTTTTGGAAGCAGTTACATGAAACATTGGGAACCAGGCTGGAATTTAGTACAGCTTTTCACCCACAGACAGATGGACAGACCGAGAGAGTCAACCAGATTTTGGAGGACATGTTGAGAGCATGTGCACTAGATTACGGATCCAGTTGGGACTACAATTTGCCATATGCGGAGTTTTCTTATAACAACAGTTATCAAACCAGTTTGAAGATGGCCCCTTTCGAAGCCTTGTACGGAAGGAGGTGTAGAACACCGTTGTTATGGGACGAAGTTGGAGACCGTCAGCTGTTTGGACCAGATTTGATTAAGGAGTCTGAACAGAAAGTGAGGTTGATTCGCGATAGGCTCAAGGTAGCCCAGTCCAGGCAGAAGAGTTATGCTGATTCTAAACGAAAGGAGATAGTTAACGAAGTCGGAGACAGAGTGTATCTTCGAGTATCACCCCTTCGAGGAGTGAAGCGCTTTGGAGTTAAGGGAAAGTTAGCGCCCCGTTTTATCGGACCATACAGAATTGTGGAACGTATGGGAGAGGTTGCCTACAAGCTGGAATTGCCCGAAGGATTGTCTGGAGTTCATGATGTATTTCACGTTTTCGCAGTTGAAGAAGTGCCACGCAGAGATGGCTGAGATACCACTGAGAGATACTGTGCCACTGGAAGCGATTCAGCTGGAAAGTGATTTGACCTATGAGGAGAAACCAGTTAAGATTCTTGAGTATGCCAGCCGAATTACCGGCAGTAAGGTTATCAAGTTTTGCAAAGTCAAGTGGAGCCACCACACGGAGGATGAAGCCACCTGGGAGCGAGAGGAAGATCTACGGAAGGACCACTCCCACCTGTTTTCTAGCCAACCCGAATCTCGAGGGCGAGATTCATCTTAAGGGGGGTAGGTTTGTAACATCCCAAATTTTGGTATGTTATACATAGATCATCATTGCATATCATGTTTTGTTGCATTTTGACAAATCCTCGATAAATCCTAAGCAACTCAAGGACCCTCTGAGAGAGTTGGGGATTTTTCTCGAATTTTCATATTTGATTTTCATCAAATAATAAGACGAGGATTTTGGTTTTAATTATTTTCTCTCCGAAAAAATATTTCATTCTAAAAATAAACGAGAGGAGAAAATATGACTTCTCCAAAACAATTGAAATACTGGAGGAAAAATGTTAAAATCATTTATTGGAATTTATTTGGATTTTATTTGCAATTTTTATTGCATTAAAAATATTGCATGTTTTCAAAATATTTATTTTGTGTTAAAAAAATGTTCACCCTATTCTAGATTTTCTAACTAGACGGGGAAAATTTATTTTGTATTTTTCTGACTTTTATTTATTTTTCTACGAATTATTTTCTGCGGAACATTTAAAAAAAACGAGCGCGCCCGCTGGGCCGAGCCCAGGCCGCCGGCCCACCCCGTCGCCCTCTCCTTCCTCCGCACGGGAGAGCGCCGCCGCCGTGTCCATGGAGGACACGGGAGTCCGACCCCGCCGGAGCTTGCCCCCTCCTCCAAGCCGAGCTCCCCCCCTCTTTATATACCCCTCAACCCCCCATCTCTCTCATCTCGCCGCCGCCCACCTTGCCCGCCGCCGCCACCGCACTCGGGAGCCGCCGCCGCCGCCGTTGCCGCCGCCGGAGCCGCCCCCTTGCACCCCCCCGAGCCCCGCACCCCGCACCCCCTCGCCGCCCCTCGCCCCGAGCGCCGGAGCCCCGTCGGAACCCCCGCCCCGACGAGGTACTGCCTGCCCCGTTCAACGCCGGTTTTTTTTAAAACCCTTCGTTTAAAAAAACCCTAGATCGGTTTTTTTTGGTCTTATTATTTTGCGAGCGTTCACCGAACCGTTCGTTTTAACGAACGCGTTCGTCGGTTTTTCTTTGTTAACGAACGTCCGTTCTTTAACCGTTCGTCCGTTTTTCTTTTTCGTCGGATTTTTCTGCGATTATCTCAGATTCGATTTCAGATCGAATCTTCGTTTCTGTTTAACTTCTCGCTCGTTTATCGGAATCAGGCGATTCAAGCGCCTAGAGTTTCGTCTCGAAATTCTCTTTCCGTTTAACCTACTCAAACAAGTTTTTGCTACAGTAAAATTTGATCTAGATCCAGATTAGTAAACGAAGCTTCTTTCTTTCGCAGTTTGACTTTCGTTGTTTCTTTCAAGTTGATTCTTTTTGCAAACCGGAGTTCTTAAGTTGAACTTTCTGGTTGGATCTTTCATTCGAGTTTTACCTGTGCATTAGATGAGTGCTGATTGTATGCTTGTTTGTTTACGATAGAGTACCCGGAGTGTGCCGCTTGTTACTTCGAATCGCTAGGTTTCGCGGATCATCAGCAAGGCAAGTAACACTTTGATCATACTTTCCATACCCAGTTTTATTGCATTAGATCTATTCCTCAAACACTTGCATGATTAGGATCTAATTAAATTGTGGGAACTGGGAAGTAGTTGAGGTAGTACCTATTACCTGTTTTCTATTCAAACCCTTGGGAGTTACTTCTACGTTGCTTTTATTATTGCCATGCTATGCTCGTAAACGTGGATCTGGGTTTGAGAGATATTCATGACAGATGTGAGATGTTTATTAATGGTTCAACTTAAGGTGGCAACTAAAACTCACATCTGGGTGGATTGAGGCACCTGGAGAACCCAGTGTTGTCTGTTTGTATAAGGACCGCCACCCAGGCTCAAAGGGATCATAAGATTATTCATGCTAGAAACTTTCGTGTGCAGCCACAAGCTATTATGGGCTCTAGCATAGTTGAGTGGGTTACAAGATCTCTTGAAGAGGTGGGCTAGCAGATGTAGGGGACAGTAGGTGTACCGGTCCATCCAGAGTAAAGAGTGATTGTTTCTGAAAGGTAGTGTCTCGGTCATCCGTTTCTCAAACATCATGTAGTGCGAGAATCAAGCGGAGGCGATCGAGTCTTGTGGGGAAAAGTGCGCAAACCTCTGCAGAGTGTACAAACTAATCATGGTTAGCCGTGTCCCCGGTTATGGACAACTTGAGTATCTAGTACCTGGATTATCATTTGAATCTCATCACCATGTTACTTTTAATTAATTTTGTTGGGTTAATGATGACACCTAATTGGGATTGAGTTGGAGGTACCTTCTCAATGTTTAACAACCATCATGATAGTTAAATAAAATTTATTCCTTTGCAGTAGGATAAAATTGGCTTTTCGCGAAACCGTAGCCATAGAGCTTTCCACCAGCCATATATGCATGTAGTATAGCGTTATTACTGTTCATTATTCTCTATGTGTTACATTGCCAGCATATTCTATGTGCTGACCCGTTTTCGGGCTGCAACGTTTCATGTTGCAGACTTTTCAGACGACGAGTAAGGTGCCTTAGGTCGTGGTCTTATACTCAGTGATGCCGCTGGAGTTGATGGACTCACTTATCTTCCAAGTCTTCCGCTGTTATCATTTTTAGATGGCCTTAAGCCATGTTTATCATACTTAATCTCTTTGGAGATATTCGATGTAATAAGTGTGTGATTGCTACTCTGTTATAAATCCTCCATTTGTACTGTGCATGTCAGCATTACTGATCCAGGGATGACACTGGTGCACAGCAGCACGGACCATTTGAGGTCTGGTCGCTACACAAAGGGACATGTGAGGGCTTAAAATATCTTCATGAAGGATTCAAAGAACCAATTTACCATATGGACTTAAAACCTGACAATATACTGCTAGATGAGAATATGATGCCAAAACTAGCAGATTTTGGCTTGTCTAAGCTCTACGATGGAGAACAATCGATGATCACTCAAAGTCTTGCGGGAACAATGTGAGTGATCAAATTTCTCCTGCAAATAAGTTGTTTCGTACTGAAGCAGAATATTCTAATTATATACATTGTATGTTTAATATTTATGCTGCCATGCTCAGTGGATACTTGCCGCCAGAATATTTATTTGAACACGTAGTCTCGAAAAAGCTGTACATATTCAGTCTGGGTGTTGTAGTGACAAAGATAATTACGGGACCTAGAGGCCCCACCAGAAGGGCTGAAATGACACACCAAGAGTTTACTAATCAAGTAAGTAATGCTATTTTCACTTCATAAAAAAGATCAACTGTCATTTTTGCAAATATTATGATAGTCTTACATTGCAAAGTACCCTTCCCTAACATATTAGTGTATTTTGTTCATAAACATGAACATATTTCATATTCCAAATTTCTGTTGCAACACCAGTTTTATGTTTCCTTTAACCACCTAGTAAATATCCAACTTTATTTTCTACAACTTCGATCCTTTTTGCTTGTTCTTGTCTCTTTTTTTTTTGGAAAAGGAGGATCAGTCCCCCCGCCCCTGCATCATAATGATGCACACATGCATATTGATCATTACTATGTCTGACTACATGTCTGTAAAAAATCCTAATGATGCAATGGCATGAGAGTAGCTTTGTGGCTAATCTAGTTATTGCATTTGCCCGCTCCAAATTTGTGTGTGCAGATTAAGGGTCAAAGTTATACATGACCGACCACATGCATTCTAAAATGACATAAAAAATAGAATGGCGGTAGTATTATCTATGCATGCAAATTACTCTACTACTCCTTACTTAATATCAATGAAAGCAGCACTGCTGTATTTCGTAAAAAAAGGAGGCACCGAAGCTATTTTTAATGTTTTCTTGTTCATCAACGACTAGAAACAAGCCTTATAATTTCAAAAGGAGGATTTATGATCCTAGCCTACCTCAACTTGATTGGGACAAAAGGCTTTGTTGTTTTTGTAGTTCTTGTTGTTGGAGGGGGATTTATCATCCTAGCTGTATGCTTCGATTTCATAGGTACATGTAAACTGGAGGAAGAGGTTGCAGGAAACATGGCATGCTTCCCGACAACTAGAAGCTTATTGCAACCAAGTGAAAATATGCATTGAAATAGCATTGACATGCATGGAGAATGATAGGCACAAAAGGCCTACTATAGTGGATATCATACATAAACTGAACCAGACTGAAACTGTGATCAAAGAGCTGAAAAATGATCAGGCTTACAGATGGACAAGGTAATTAGGACTGTTAGTTGGCATGAGTGCGCCCAGGCTTTCCTTTCATTTTTACAACATTGATGCATTCATCCGTTTTAGTGATATTTGTAGTTATTAAAAAAAATGCAATTTTACAAGGGACATGAATCCTTATTCATTATTTAATATATTTATGCTACTTAAATTTTGAATCCGGAGGCAAATTGCCTTGATATATGGTTGCCTCTACATGACTCTAAACTGCTTTGTTCTCCACTCTTTGAATTAATAGAGTATCTAGGAATCATTTATGTCTGAAATTAAATATGTTTGTTCCAAATATTTACGAGTGAAAAAGTGAAGCAAAGCCTCTGAATTATTGCTTAAGCCCACCTATTTACAAATAATGGAGAACTTTATGTCTTTGAAACACCAGTTTGGCCATGGCTCAGAATGCACCAAGGTAAAGCGTGCTATTCTGTCAAGATTTTGGTACAGTTAAATTTATGTATGGGACCTTTTAGCAGAAAGATTTTGGTAGTCAAACAATCAAGATTGTAGAGATAGACAAAGTTGGTTGTCTTACCAGGTCTGTTTTCTCTTTTTGCAGCAATAATATTATCAGGGATGTTGTAGCGCAAGGAAGTGATCAACGTGATTATCATGCTGTACATGATGAAAACCCATCACTCATGGGCCCTCTTAGGAACATATCAGAAAACATAAAGGGGGTTGAGAATGAACACTCATATGAAGAGGACGACCCGTTGCCAGGCGTAGAAGGGCTAAGAATCACTGGTGAAGCTTTTCCTGGAAGAGAACTTCAAGTGACTGGGTTTTCCATCAACGGGACCACAAGCTGTAATTTTCAGGTGCGCTTCATAATTGGGGCTCAACACATTCTGATATTCTATCAAATTCCTGTCTCTGAGTTCTGTACAATTATCATGTTTGCAAAATGAAAATAAATTGTGTGCACAGTGGGTATGCCATTTGGAAGATGGATCGGTGAAGTTCATAAAAGTAGAAGGTATATATTTCCACTAGCTGCTAGGAGGCTTTTGTTCAATATCGGCGTGCTGAAATAAAATTCAAATGAATGTTGCCCTTCCCTGATGTAGGTGCAGAGCAGCCCTCATATTTAGTTACCGCTGATGATGTGGACACTTTACTAACCATTGAGGTCCAGCCACTAGATGACCGGAATAGAAAGGTGAATCCTCTCGTCTGATCATTCTCAATTGGAATTTTCTGTTTTAGCTTGGTCTTTTTTCGTTAGGACTATCTCTGTATCTATCAAGAAATTACTACAGCACCCATACATAGTTGTTTGTTTAGGCTGTGTGCATCCTAACTATGCAGAGGCCGGGTGTTGCTCATCATGATTTGTATCCACTTGATGCTACATTTTGAGTTAATTAAAGCATCCTTTATCGAAAAAAAAACATAGTTGCTTGTTTCAATACTATAAAAGGTTCTTTTTTGCGGGGTATAAAAGGGTTGACCACTATAACTTTCAGTAGGATGCTCATTATATTTAACTCTATCTGAAGATTTTCTTTCGCTCTGCAGGGGACATCGTTAAGGTTTATGCTAATGGGCAAAGAAAAATTCCTTGCCGTGAGTTTGCCGAGATAATATCTGTATCTTGGTAGATGGCGTAAACTTTCGTATTCCAGTTGCATGTTTTGAAGAACCATGCATGCATATTGCTGAGTACAGAATCATTATCTGTGCAGATCCTATAGCGGAGGAGCTTATCAAGAAAACCCTTTTAGTTGGGCATGCGTCTTATGAAGTCCTTCTGACTGCGGTCTGTCCAAGGCTCAAAGAATTTTGCTGCACTTTTTTTATGTCATATAATCTTGAAACATTGGCTTTGCAGGATCCGGGTTTAGAAACGTGGGAACCTGCTGTATTGGCAATAACGAGGGAAGGTTACAGCATTAAGTGCAACGGACAGCGTGGTGTTGTTGCTACAGAGACATTCCAGCAATACCCGGATGTATGTTTACTATACATGGCTATCTCTTGCTTCTGATTATACCCTGTCCAGTCACAATAAAGCGTGACTTCTGTGATACGATCTTTTATAAAACAACATTATTTTTGTAAATAACTAAGCACTCCATTTAAAATTAATTGAAGTTCTAACCTTGTTTTAAGTCAAACATTTTACCAAGTCTACAGAAAAATATGTGATATCTATAACATCATATAGTATGGATTATTTTCATGATGAATCTAATGAAATTAATTTGATGTTTTAGATGTTGATATATTTTTAGCCTTGCAAAGCTAGAAGTTCAGTTAATTTGCAACAGAAGGAGTATAGATTGGCGCCGTGGAATTTATGTTAACATTTATTCAGACAAAGTACTTCCATGATGGTACAGTTTAGTTTTGCAATTTTAATTGAATGAGTGATTGGTCAAATTTGCAGAAAGTCAAGTAAAACGTAGCACTTCTTTTCTGATGGGGATAGTAATTGTTAATTTTCTTTATGCATTTTTGTTCTTGTGGGTTCTTGAGTGTTGAACTGAGCAATGCATTGGCTTGTTCAGCACGTAGTAATGTGCAGGTGACACTAATCTTGCATTCCTGACCAAAAAAAAAAGACAACTAATCTTGTATTACGTTTACAGATTAACATACCTGCTGATACGGGACGTCCTACTGAATTTTCAATTCAGGCTGCCTATGGTCCTGAGTATATTCTCCAACCTGCTGAAAATGCCCCGTGAGTTTGCAACTATTTATTTCGCTATACCTGCAGCTTGTCTGTCAAAGGCTCGAAGATAACAGTTTCCAATCTAATATCATTGTTATTTGTGTCGCTGCGGTACTCATATTTTAGAATGATGACCTTGCACATACAAATTGTATTGAGGCATATGATGAAGTGTTGGTTATTTGAACTTGGCAGATCACGAGATACTATTGTTCTAATATTGAGGCTGTTCACGATGCAGATACGAGTTGATTGTCTAACGTTTTGTCTCTTGAACTGACTTTGATTTGTGCCTCGTATGCACTTGAAGTTAGCAATGTCGTGTGTGTTTTGGTAGTATCTCATGATATGCAATAGGAGTAACAAGTTGGCAGTTTCTTTTTTTGCTCAGGTATATGATGAAATGAAAACGTGTGTATTTTTTTTGCAGGCTGTTGAGAAGAGTAGAAGAAGAAGAAGGGGCATTTTCTTCAATTAGAGTAGAGTGGAGTGGCGACGCAGATCTACGCTGCGGGTGGGTCGCGGGGAGCGGCAGCGATGGGATCCTGCCATTATCGGCGACGGAGTGGATGCGGGGCTCTCCGACGGAGATTGGGCTGCGGGAATTGGGTGAAAGAGAGGCAAAGAGGTGTGGTTAGATTTTACTCCGTGGTCGCGATGAGGAGTAAATATAAGGGTTCGGCGTCGTTCAGACTAAATTTGTACCACTGTAAGTATTTTTGGGCTTTGGCTAGGCCGGTTAGAGAAGAAAACCAGAATCTTTTTCTCCTCTATAACCGATTTAAAAAAAAATTGGGCTTCAGCTAGGCTGGTTAGATCTTTTTCTCCTCTAACCGGTTTTTGGATATCCCTGAAAACTAATGCAGTAGGAGAGATTGGGAGGGTTGTGGTTAGCAAAAGGAAACATCGTCGTGTCAAAAGTAACATGGCGAGAGAGTATAATGCGGTTGGTTGGGAGGTGAAGACAACGGTAGCCACGGTGATCATCCGAGTACCCAAGGAAAACACAAGGCAGCGAGCGCGGTGCTAGTTTGTTTGCGACTGTAGCGGAAAGGTTAGGAAAGCATAAACATCCAAAAATGCGAAGATCTGCATAGGAGGGAGCGGAAAGAAAGAGGGAATCATAGGGAGAGAATTTGGGGCAGGTCTTGGTGGGTCGTATGTTGAGTAGAAAGGTTGCGTGGCGGAGGGATTCGACCCAATATTGGGGTGGCATAGATGCTTGGATTAAAAGTGTGCGAAGAATATCATTGATACTGCGAAGAGAGCGCTCTGCCTTGCCGTTTTGAGGAGAGGTATATGGACAAGAAAAGCGAAGAAGAATGTCGTGACGAAGAAAAAAAATCGCGGTTGCTGGCATTGTCAAACTCACGTCCATTGTCACATTGAAGAAAGCGAATGGGAAGAGAGAAGTGAGCATACACATATTTTTGGAAGTTCACAAACACAGTATGCACATCAGACTTGCAGCGAAGGGGAAAGGTCCACATGAAATGCGAGTAGTCATCCACTATTTCAAGATAAAACTTAAACCCGGAAACGCTAGGGATAGGAGATTGCCAGAGATCACAGTGTAACAACTCAAAGGGAAATGAACTAGTAGTAGTAGATGTGCCAAAGGGCAGCCTAACATATTTGCCCATCTGACAAGACTGACACAAAGCGGAATCATGAGGCTCCCGAACATGAGGTAGCTGAAACTCGCGAAGCAGAGTGGTCGTGGTGGCACTGTTGGGATGTGCGAAACGACGATGCCAAAGGGAGATGGAGGCGATCATGGCATGAACTTGCGGTGTTGGAGAGGCGGCATGGACAGTGTACATGTCGCCAGAGCTATTGAACCGAGCGATCACCTCCTTGCTGCGAAGGTCCTTCACAGACACACGCAAGGGATCAAATTCAACAAAGACCAGGTTATCAATAGTAAACCGATGAACAGATATGAGGTTTCTGATAAGAGCAGGAGCGACAAGCACTTCTAGTAATGATAGGTTAGGAGAGAGCGAAGTAGAACCAGTGCATGAAATAGGAATAGATGAGCCGTTGCCTACAGTAATTGAGGGAAATATAGAAGGATGAAGAGAAGACAGGGAAGAGCTAGATGCGGACATGTGCGAGGAAGCACCAGAGTCGAATATCCATTCTGTACCTGCATCCTGGGTGGTAAGCGAGTTCATGCCCGCGATGAAGGCAGCCTGATCCCAGTTCGGCGCGGGTGGTGTCGAGGTCGACACAGCAGTGGAAGCCGGTGGTGGGGCCTGATCCCATGGTGAAGTAGAGGAAGAAGCCGGTGGTGGCGCCTGATCCCATGGTGAAGTGGAGTGAGAAGCGTAGGGGTACGTCGATGGAGCCAAGGGAGGCGCCGCCGCCTGGTATAGAGGAACGTACGCCGTGTAGGCATGCTGCGGAGGCCGTGATCCGAGGAGGCCCGGAGAGCCAAGTTGAGGACGCATGCCGGGCGCCCAAGCCCCGCTGTATGCCGGAGGAGCGCCGTAGGGAGAGGGCGCAGACCACAGCATTGGCCAGGCCTGAACAAGGCCGGTCCAGGGATCGTGCGAAGGACGCCATGGTGTCGGGGGAGTGGTCGAGGGCGCCGCAGGAGCAGATGGTGGTGCAAGTGAGGAGGCCAAAGACGATCCCGAAGAGCGCTGCTGAGGAGGACGGTAAACAGGGTTCTTGCCTTTGTAGTTCGGACTCGGGCGCCAACCGGGAGGTGGCAGTGAGGAAGACGACCCGGAGGGCGCGGTTGGAGGTGAAAGTGCAAGTATCACTTAGATTATATTTTGGTGTGATGACAATGTGGTTAGTGGAACTAATGTTGGTTGCTAAAGTTTATCTCAGGACTTTGGTTCCAAGGTGTCCATTGATGGAGGTGTGCGACCCCCCAGTCCAAAAAGATCAAAGGCGTGGTTACCGACGACTCGAAGGTTTTTCGTTTTGGTTCGATTTGAGTCGTAGGCAAAACCGCACTATCAAGAGGGGTCTTCGTGGATTTAGTGTCGTGTGGGAATGCCTCCAAGACAGATAATCCAGCCCTCCTACACCTCAGATATTCCACTTATTGTGTGCTTTGCCGTGGTGTCCTGTGATGTTTCATCAGAAATCTTCTGGACACCCCGTGTGCACGGGGTCTCTGACCCCCGTGCGCACGGGGTAGTCAGAATATTTCGGGACACCCCGTGCGCACGGGGTACCTCGAAACTCACTGGACACCCCATGCGCACGGGGCTGACTTGGCCCGTGCGCACGGGGTCCAACGGGCAGAAATCCCCTCCCGGCCAAGAACACTATATAAGCCCCCTTCTTCCTCCTCCATCCCCCAACCCTAATGTCTTGTTGAGCTCCTCCATTGCTACACCCCATTTTGCTCACTACTCTCAATCCCTCCACCCAATCTTGTTGAAACTTTGGGGATTGGGAGAGCAAGACCCGATCTACACTTTGACCAAACCAAATCGCATTCCCCGCAACATTCATCCACCATGACTTGTTACTCTTGGAGCTTCGGCTCCTAGGCGGTTAGAGGTTCCTCCGGAAGCTTCCTTGCTTGTGGTGTGCTCTGGAGAAGCTTGTAAAGGTGTGGTGGTCGCCTTCAAGACCAACCCCGAGTGATTCGAGGCTCATCCGTTGGGGGTGACTCGAAGGAGATTACGGTGAGCCTTCGGTGGCGTTCCGCAAGCTTTGGCTCCGGCACCGCTCCAAACGGAGAGTAGCTCTTCCCCAAGGAAGAGTGAACTTCGGGATAAAATCCGCGTCCTCGTCTCACTTGTGGTTAATCCTTTCCCGCACTTTACTTAGCCTTGTATGCTTGTTGGCTTGCTAATTAGTTTGTTGCCTAGCATATTTAGCTTAGAGCTTGCTTGTCATATAGGTTGTGTTCACCTAGTTGCATATCTAGTGAACCCTTTTTATCCGCTAAGCCTTAAAATTGACAAGAAAGAGTAAAATTTGTAGTCTCCTATTCACCCCCCTCTAGTCGACCGTATCGATCCTTTCAATTGGTATCAGAGCCTCGTGCTCTAATATAAGGTTTTACAACCTTAGAGGATATGGTCGATCTAGGGAATGAGGGAGGTGACGCACCACTTGCGGAGGATGGTCAAAACCTACCCCCCGCCGCGGCCGACGCACTTGTTGCTCCGGCCGTTGCTCCCGTCGCCCCCATTAACCCAGGGGCCCCGTTGACCGCGGCCGATATTCTTTCAATGTTTGCGGACCTCAAAACTGCTATGTTGAAAGAAGTTCGCTCCTCGGTCAAGGAGGAAATTGATGCTCGCTTAAAGCCCTCGACATCCGCCTCAAACTCATTTGATCCAAATGCGGTTCATGATGCGGATGATTCGTGAGAACCTCTTGCATCCCCGGCTCGCACTCAAGTTCCCAAGTACAATGCCGTGGAACCCTTTTACTCACCACAACCCTTGCAGCACCCTCGCATTAATCCTGTGGGGCCTCCGCCCCCTTTGAAAGCTAACGCGTTTGCTAAGTGGAAGCTAGATATGGAGTCTCATATTCGCAGTGCATCTACACAACTATGGTGGATTGTGGTCAACGGTTTCAACCCCAAGGATCCCATGAATCTCACTCCAAGAGAAGCGGTTGATGATCAACTCAATGCTACCGCCCACAACATGTTGCGCACCGCGGTGACCGATGACTATAGTGACTCCATTGCTCTACTCAAGACCGCCAAGGAAATTTGGGATTGCCTTGAGGAGGCCCTCGAAGGTGATGAAGCAATTCGAAGATCTCGGTTGGCTTTGCTCAAGCAAGAAGTCAACCTATTTGTGAGAAATGAGGGTGAGTCCGCGGAAGAGGTATATCGAAGGTTGAAGTCTCTTGTGCTCAATTTGAGAACCTTTGGGTGCACTTGGGCAAATGATGATTTCATTAAGGACAAGTTCATTGATGCTATGGTTCTCACGGAACATACCATGGTGATGATGATACATCAACGCCCGGACTATCAAAAGTTGACCGCGGCACAAGTTGTATCCACTTTCTCAACTCATGTTCTTTTGGAGACCAAGTCCAAGAAGACCTTTGCCATAGCTCAAGCCACCAAGAACTCAACTCTTGCATTGAAGGCCAAGAAAGTAGTTGCCCAACCCTCAAGGGATGAAGAAGTTGTTGAAGAGACTTGTGAGGAAGATGTTGCCACCTCATGCCCGGAAAATGACTTTGCGGAAGACTTGGCTCTCTTGGTCAAGAAATATTCCGGGACCATGGCAAACAAAGGGAAGAATCTGCAAGGAAGATTGTTTGGACGAAGAAAATGCTACAATTGTGATAGCCCAAGACATTTTGTGCACGATTGTCCTTATGAGAGACGTGAAGACAAGTCCGAGAAGCTTGTGCTCAAGAAGAAGAAGTTCACCAAGTTTTCCAAGAGGAAAGATGACAAGGCTCTTGTACATGAGGAGTACATGTCCGGAGATGAAGATGACGGTGATGATGATCATGTGGGCACGGCCGCCATTGCCATGCATGCCACTACCTCCTCCTCCACCACCGGCCTCTTCGACTCTCCCAACGAGGACAAGCCGTTCACTCATCATTGCCTCATGGCCAAAGAGGTAAAAACAAAGTCCAAATCTCTAAAACCCTTCATCCACACTCCCAATGTTTCATGTGAGATAGTGGAGGATGAGTGTGATGATGGTGTGGATAATGATGAGGAATCCTTGATGGCTTTCATGAAAACTCTTCATGGTGAAGCTCGTGCTTGTTTTAGCGATCTCCTTAAATCACTCGCCGAACGCGATGATTTTATTGAGAACGTTGAAAACCTCCTCATAGAGGAAAAAGAGAGAGTCGAACTCCTTGAGCACGAGATACATGAAGAGAGTGTCATGAGATCATCACTTGAGGAAGCCTTGTCTTCTCATAAAATTGACTTCGTTAAAACCGATGATGCGTTGCAACTTGTTCTTGAGAACAAAGATGCCCTTAAAGTAAGGGTTGAAAAGCTTCTAGTTGATCACACGAGACTTGTTGAGGAACATGAGCTCCTTGTGACTAGTTCCAAGGTTGTCAAAGGTGACCTCATTGCCCTCACCGAGTCTTATGCTCAACTTAAAGCTACAACCATTAAGGCTCTTACTTCCGTCCCTCATATTGATTTAAATGATGAATCTTGTACGGCTAACTTTGCTCATGATTGCACCTCTCTCCAAGAGGAGAATAAGAAGTTAAAAGCCCAAATTGAGAAACGGCTTGTGTCGTGCATTCAAGGGGAGAAAAACCTCAATGACCTCTTGAGCAACCAAAAGGAGTGTGTTGCCAAGGAGGGAATTGGGTTTGACCCCTCTTCTAAGAAGAAGAAGACCAAGAAGAAGAGCCACAAGAAGAAGATCGGTCCTACTCCTCCTCCCCAACAAAAGATAGCATTTGTTCATGAAGGACACAAGGAGAAGGAGAAGGAAAAAGGGAATGTTGGGGATGGCAAGGTCACTAGGGACAAGGCCATTCCCAAAGAGTTTGCCCGCAAGAACAACCCATCTTATGTCCTCATGAGAGGAGATGATGGTTATACCTTTGCTAAATTTGTTGGCACTAACTATGATGATTATGCTTGGACTATTTGGGTTCCTAAGACCCTTGTTGCTAACTCTCTAGGACCCATTGCAAAATGGGGACCTAAAATCAAAGCTTGATTCTTGTAGGACTATACCTCCGGTGGAACACAATGGGTGATCGATAGTGGTTGCACCAATCATATGACCGGAGAGAGGGAGATGCTTGTGGAGTTCATTGATTCGCTCAAGGCCACTTCAAACATCTCTTTTGGTGACAATAGCAAGGGCAAGGTATTGGGTTTGGGCAAGGTGGTAATCTCTAGTGATGCATCACTTAAGAATGTCATGCTTGTTCAATCCCTTCACTACAATTTACTTTCTACGATTCAATTGGCACGTGCCGGTTATGATTCTCATTTCGGTTTATTTCATGTGACCGTCTTTAAGAGAAGCAATCTCAAAGTGGTCTTTGTTGGGCATGTTGAAGACAACCTTTATGTGGTTGATTTCTCAAATGAGAAAACTTATCTTGCAACATGTCTAATGGCTAAGGTCGACGTGGGGTGGCTTTGGCACCATCGGCTAGCACACGTTGGCATGAGAAATTTACAAGCTCTCTTAAAGAGGGAGCACATCCTTGGACTAACCAATGTGTCTTTTGCCAAAGATCGTCCTTGTAGTGCTTGCATTGCCGGAAAACTTCATGAAAAAGCTCATAAGGTGACGACTATCATTACCACTTTGAGGCCTCTCGAGCTCATTCACTTGGATCTCTTTGGGCCTCCATCTTATGATAGTTTGGGAGGGAGGACGTATTGCCTTGTCATTGTCGATGACTATACAAGATATACATGGGTGTTCTTTCTCAAGACTAAAGATGAAACTCAAGACACCTTCATCAGCTTTGCCAAAGAAGCTCAACGTCAACATAATTGTGAGATCAAGGCAATTCGAAGTGACAACGGCACCGAGTTCAAAAATTACACTATGAACGAGTTCTTGAGCGATGAGGGGATCAAGCATCAATATGCCGCGCCATACACTCCCGAACAAAATGCTGTTGCGGAAAGGAAGAACCGGACTCTCATTGAGATGGCAAGGACCATGCTTGACGAGTACAAGTCTCCATACAAGCTTTGGGCCGAAGCCATCAACACCGCGTGCCATGCTACAAACCGGCTTTATCTTCGTAAGCTCAAGAACAAGATTCCCTACGAACTCCTAATCGGGAGAAAGCCTAACGTCAAATACTTTCGAGAATTCGGTTGTAAGTGTTTCATTAAGAAATCCCGTTTAGCTAAGTTTGCGCCTAAAACTTATGAGGGCATATTTGTTGGATATGCATCAAACTCTCATGCTTACCGTGTTCTCAACAAATCCACCGGATGTATTGAGGAAACGGTAAATGTGGAGTTTGATGAAGATAACGGTTCCCGTGCGGAGCAAATTGTTCCTAGTGTTGTAGGTGATGAGGCTCCTTCACAAGCTATAAGGACTATAGGGATAGGCCACATTCGTCCACAAGAAACACCCCAAGTCCAAGTAGAAGAAGAAGGAGTAAGAGCCCCTCTTGTGGATTCTCCACAAGGGAAGTCATCACCGCCACCACAAGGTCAAGATGCTATGGGAAATCATGAACCTATCCAAGAACAAGATCAAGTCCCTCATGTTCCCGAGCAAGATCAAGGGCAAGCTCAACCAAATGGCGAAGAACCAATCCGTGAGGCCCAAGGTCAGGCTCTTGATCAAGATCAAGATCAATCCCAACCTCAAGTGTCTTCCACATCATCACATCCAAGTGATCAAGAACTAGAGGTTGTGAAGAGAAGGGTGACTCCAAGGCTAAAGCATTCCCAAGGCCAAGCTTCTTCCACAAGTTCAAAACCAAGTGAAGAAGAGCTTACCCTCAAAGTGCAAAAAGCGGCCGCCAAGTTAAAGCATCTTCAACATCTCACCGACAACATTTATGGAAGCATCAACAAAGGGGTAACTACTCGTAGACATTTGGCAAACTTTTGTGAACATCACTCGTTTGTCTCTTGTGTTGAGCCCCTTAAGGTTGAAGATGCACTTGACGACCCAGATTGGGTAAATGCCATGCATGAAGAACTCAACAACTTCACCCGCAACAAAGTATGGACTCTTGTGAAGAGACCCAAAGAACATCATAATGTCATTGGAACAAAGTGGATCTTTAAGAACAAACAAGATGAGCATGGACAAGTCACTAGAAACAAGGCAAGGTTAGTGGCACAAGGGTTAACCCAAGTTGAAGGTTTGGACTTCGGTGAAACCTTTGGCCCCATTGCCCGTCTTGAGTCCATTCGTATCTTGCTTGCATATGCTTCACATCATGATTTTAAATTGTATCAAATGGATGTGAAGAGTGCATTTCTTAATGGTCCTCTTAAGGAGTTGGTGTATGTCAAACAACCTCCCGGTTTCGAAGATCCCGATCACCCCTCTCACGTTTATGAACTCCATAAGGCGCTCTATGGACTTAAACAAGCACCTCGTGCTTGGTATGATCACCTTACGGCGTTCTTAAGCGAGAAGGGGTTCCAGATCGGGTTAATAGATTCCACTCTCTTCACGAAGAGGGTAAAAGGAGAATTGTTTGTGTGCCAAATATATGTTGATGATATTGTTTTTGGTTCCACTAACCATGCTATTAATGTTGAGTTTGAGAATCTTATGACCAAGGAATTTGCTATGAGCATGATGGGAGAGTTGAAGTCCTCGGATTTCAAGTGAAGCAATTGAGAGGAGGAACCTTCATCAACCAAGCACTTTATATTCAAGACATGCTCAAGAGGTTCAAAATGCAAGATGTCAAGCCCATGAAGACGCCCATGCCCACAAATGGCCAACTTAATCTTGATCCCAATGGTAAAGATGTGGATCAAAAGGTATATCGCTCTATGATCGGTTCTTTGCTTTACCTTTGTGCATCTAGGCCGGATATTATGTTGAGTGTGTGTATGTGTGCAAGATTTCAATCCGCTCCCAAGGAGAGCCATTTTTCGGCAGTGAAAAGAATCCTTCGATATTTGGTTCATACCCCAAACTTGGGCCTTTGGTATCCCAAAGGAGCAACTTTCAAGTTATTGGGATATTCGGATTCGGATTGGGCCGGAGACAAGGTAGACCGCAAGTCCACTTCCGGGTCATGTCAATTCCTAGGGAGGTCATTGGTAAGTTGGTCTTCAAAGAAGCAGAATTGTGTGTCCCTTTCAACCGCCGAGGCCGAGTACATTGCCGCAGGAAGTTGTTGTGCACAATTATTATGGATGAGGCAAACTTTGATGGATTATGGTGTCAAATGTGACAAAGTGCCTCTATTTTGTGACAATGAAAGTGCAATCAAGATCGCCGACAATCCAGTGCAACATAGCCGAACCAAACATATTGAGATTCGTCATCACTTCATTCGAGATCATGTGGCCAAGGGAGACATTGATTTATTCCATGTCAACACCGAGAAGCAACTTGCCGACATTTTCACCAAGCCACTTGATGAAGCAAGATTCCGCGAGTTAAGGCATGAGCTGAATATCGTGGATATAAGTAACTTGGATTGAGGTTCTTGCATACACACACATACTCTACTAGTATCTTGTTTTAGATGTAGGCACCTAATTAGGGGGAGCTAGCTCAACTAATGAGCTATCTTATCCTACTAGTGCATAAATTGAACAAAATCTTTCACATTAGCCATTTGAAGATGGCATTTGTGCTTCAAAGATGAGTATTGGTCTTGGGCCCAAGGTTCATATCTTTGCGGTGCCATACCAAACAACTCAAACATGGTGGCTTCGGCCACCGCCCTCCGTTGGAGGTTGGATTTTTTTGTCTTTTTTTGTGTGGTTCTTCTTGTCCTTGTGTTCGTGTTTCGGTGTGTGTGTGTTTCTCGATTCTCTTCCAGTGCAAGTGCTACACATACTCCTTTCTAGTAGTGTTGGATTTCTTCTACGACGTGTTCAGAAGTGAGGCGGAAATGCTCTTTGGGGTCTTGGTAAGAATTTGCATTCAGCCATAACCCAACAAGCTTCTTCCTGTCAAAATCCTCTGGATACCCCGTGCCCACGACCCTTGTACCGTGCGCACGGGCCTCCGTGCGCACGGGGGCTTTAGCCCGTGCGCACGGGGTCTGCGGTTTCTGGCCCTGAAGAGGTGGGACGTGGGAGGGTTTGGGTTCTTTCCCACCCAGTCGCCCCCTCCACGACCCAGATCGCCTCCAGGCCACCGCCGTCGCCTCCTTGTCGCCGGTGCTCCTCCGTGCGCCGTGGGACTTCGCTGCTCCGTGGAGATCTCCCAGGATGGGGTCCTCCTCTGGTATCCCCCTCCCCTTATCCTTCTTTTTCCTCCTTGGATCCTTATTAGTCTAGGGTTTCCTCCTCTACTAGTCTAGGCCAGTCGTTCCCTTGTGATAGACTAGAATCGGATGGGCATTACTGTGGCGGCTCTCCCTACCGCACTCACTCCCGGATCTCGATCTGGAAGTGGTTGCCGCTGGGAGAACCCCGTGTCCACGGGCCTTGTACCGTGCGCACGGGACCCCCGTGTCCACGGTGGTCAGACCCCCGTGTGCACGGGGTACACAGTGGTGCTAGTCCTGTTTCTTCTCTGTCTTCCATTCCTCGCCAGCTTCTCGAGCACTTGTACTTATTTGTGTCTCTCGTGTTTGTTGTGCTTTGTTGATGTTGTGTTTCAGACTCTGCTGACAAGAGGTCCGAGCTCCGTCCCAAGCGCACCAAGGCAGGTTCCAGGGAATTCACTTTGGCTCTTCGTCAGCCGTCCGAAAGAATTGGTCAGGGCTCTGAGCTGGGCCGTGTTCGCCGTGCCGCCTCCAAGCAGCTAGTGATTGAAGCCTCCGAGGATTCAGAAGAGGAGTATGAGTCGCAGGAAGATGCTCACTATGAGAACCCCGTAGATGCAGAGATAGAAGATGAGGATGATTCTGCTGATGATGTTGATGAGGAGGAAGGAGAGGAACATGTGCTCCCAGGAGGTCGGAATGTCAAGAATCTACCTCTCTCTAAGTGGACCAAGCCAGAGCTTTGGGCTCGCAGGCAGGATTTCCCCTATGTGCCAAACACTGATGCAGGGGTTGACCCAAGATTCAAGAGTGATTTTCAACACCGTGTGTTCTCTGAGCTGATCATGACCAAGAAAAACAAGTTTGCCCCCCACAAGCAAATCAATGTGGAGGCTCTTCGGGACAATGATGATATCTATCCCGGTGTGTATAATGCTCTTGGGAGGCTTGGCTTGATCCCGTTCGTCGCCTTCCACCATCCGTACAGTGAAGATCTTGTGATGCGGTTCTTTGCCACCGTATACTTCCACAGTGATGAGGCTCGCACTATGACTTGGATGTCTGGCACATATGAGTGTGAGGCCTCCATGGCCAAGTTCTCTGACATCATTCCGTATCGGTTCTTTGCTGAGGAGCATCCTGAGTATGGCCGTGCTCGGGAGACAGGTAGAGACAAGGATGAGATTGCTTTTGCTTACAAGCTAGACAAGGCCTTCACCACCGGTTCTATCAAACATTTTAAGCCAACCTATGATACTATGCATCACATTCTTAGGTACACGCTTAATCCTAAGACCGGGGACTCTCACAATCTGAGGAGCTCCATGTTGGACATCTTTGCCTGCCTTCATGACAAGAAGAAAGTGGATGTTCTGGACTTCATGTACATTGAGATCAGGCAGTGTGTTCAGGAGAACAAGTCATGCATCTATACTCCGTTCATCCAAGCTTTGATTGAGTCTGTCTGTCCCGCCAGGTACATTGCCAAGTACCGCACCTCCTTTCCGAAGCGTGATGCCAACTGGCTTCCGGCTGCTCCTCCACCATATGTGCCTCCCAAGAAGGGGTGCAACCCCAGGCCTGAGGATCGTGCTACCTACACTGAGGGATGTTCATCCTATGTGCGGATTCTGCGTAGCAAAGGGAAGCAGGTTGCTACTGATGCCAGTTTCACCAGAGAGGAGAAGAAGTCTCTTCTGAAGACCGTGAGCAACATGTTCAAAATGTGTCAGTCCATTCAGCGCCGTCAGGTCAAGGAGATCAACAAGGGCAAGCTGGTGAAGCGTCAGAAGAAGGCTGAGCGTGCTGCAGCTGGTGAGGATGTTGGTCCAGGGTCCGAGGACAACGACAGTGTGGCCACAACTCATTCTTTTCCCTTGGAGGGATGGCACTTTGATGATGATGATGATGCTTCGAGCGCACCTCCTCTTGTCTAGAGTCTCGTTAGCATCGCCTTTTCCCTTTTTGTTGTCTTGATGACAAAGGGGGAGAAGTGTTCTATTAGGGGCGTTTGCAGTTGGTTTCAGTTGGGTGAGATCTCAAGGCCTCGTTTGTTTTGGTTGTGTTTATTTGGCTTGAGATACTCTTATTTACTTGCTTTCGCGGTGTGGTCGTGAGCTACCTAGTCTATGTGAGAGACTGTCTACTTTATGGAATTTATCTATTATTATGTTGATCGCATGCCTTGACAATGTGGATCTAGGGGGAGCCTCATATGTGTGTGCTTGATGCATAATCAAGCATTTTTTTCCTTGCACATATATAGGGGGAGCTCCTTTGATCAACTATTGTCGCATGGCTGTTTACTTAAGTTGTATCCTGTATGCCATGTCCTAACCATATTGTCATCAATGCACCAAAAAGGGGGAGATTGAAAGTGCAAGTATCACTTAGATTATATTTTGGTGTGATGACAATGTGGTTAGTGGAACTAATGTTGGTTGCTAAAGTTTATCTCAGGACTTTGGTTCCAAGGTGTACATTGATGGAGGTGTGCGACCCCCCAGTCCAAAAAGATCAAAGGCGTGGTTACCGGCGACTCGAAGGTTTTTCGTTTTGGTTCGATTTGAGTCGTAGGCAAAACCGCACTATCAAGAGGGGTCTTCGTGGATTTAGTGTCGTGTGGGAATGCCTCCAAGACAGATACACCAGCCCTCCTACACCTCCTCAGATATTCCACTTATTGTGTGCTTTGCCGTGGTGTCCTGTGATGTTTCATCAGAAATCTTCTGGACACCCCGTGTGCACGGGGTCTCTGACCCCCGTGCACACGGGGTAGTCAGAATATTTCATGACACCCCGTGCGCACGGGGTACCTCGAAACTCACTAGACACCCCGTGCGCATGGGGCTGACTTGGCCCGTGCGCACGGGGTCCAACGGGCAGAAATCCCCTCCCGGCCAAGAACACTATATAAGCCCCCTTCTTCCTCCTCCATCCCCCAACCCTAATGTCTTGTTGAGCTCCTCCATTGCTACACCCCATTTTGCTCACTACTCTCAATCCCTCCACCCAATCTTGTTGAAACTTTGGGGATTGGGAGAGCAAGACCCAATCTACACTTTGACCAAACCAAATCGCATTGCCCGCAACATTCATCCACCATGACTTGTTACTCTTGGAGCTTGGGCTCCTAGGCTGTTAGAGGTTCCTCCGGAAGCTTCCTTGCTTGTGGTGTGCTCCGGAGAAGCTTGTAAAGGTGTGGTGGTCGCCTTCAAGACCAACCCCGAGTGATTCGAGGCTCATCCGTTGGGGGTGACTCGAAGGAGATTACGGTGAGCCTTCGGTGGCGTTCCGCAAGCTTTGGCTCCGGCACCGCTCCAAACGGAGAGTAGCTCTTCCCCAAGGAAGAGTGAACTTCGGGATAAAATCCGCGTCCTCGTCTCACTTGTGGTTAATCCTTTCCCGCACTTTACTTAGCCTTGTATGCTTGTTGGCTTGCTAATTAGTTTGTTGGCTAGCATATTTAGCTTAGAGCTTGCTTGTCATATAGGTTGTGTTCACCTAGTTGCATATCTAGTGAACCCTTTATATCCGCTAAGCCTTAAAATTGACAAGAAAGAGTAAAATTTGTAGTCTCCTATTCACCCCCCCTCTAGTCGACCGCATCGATCCTTTCAGGAGGTGTTGCAGCAGCTGCGGTAGCAGGACGCGTGGTCGCGTGGTAGAGGCGCGGCGCAGCAGCCTTGCGCGCCTGGTTCTGCTCCTCCATCTGAAGCATGGAGCGGGCCTCAGCAAGTGTTGGCAGAGGACGGAGGAGAGGGATCAGGGTCGCCTGCTGAGCGAAGCGGTCGTCAAGACCGCCCATTAGTGCGTGAAGAAGCGACCGATCGGCAACCACCTCTCCAAGCTCGCGGAGCTCGTCGCCAATCGCCTTGATCCGTTGACAGAAGACGCCCACGGGGCGATCGCCCTGCGTGATCGTGCGAAGCTCGGTGTTGAGGGCCGAGACGCGAGCATCCCGGTTGTCCTGGAAGAGCCGGCGGAGCTCGGCCCAAATATCACGCGCGGAGGCACCATCCGTCACCACAAGGTTGAAGAGCTCCGTCGAGATGCGAGTATACAGCCACTGGATGATGGCGAGGTCGTGTTTGATCCTGCGAGGATCATGGGGAGCGGGTGGGTGATCGCCGGAGATGTGGTGGAGAAGAGAGCAGCGACCGAGATGCATCTCAAAGAGATGGCGCCAGTGGTAGTAATTATGGCTGTTGAGATCAAGAACTATGGGGATGAAGGGAGTAATATCGGTGATGGTGTCGCTAAAGGTAAGGGATGGAGGTGGGATGGTGGCTGGCGGAGCAGTTGGGCCGCCCTGGATGGGAGCGGTGGCCATGGGTAAGGTGTGGCCGCCGGGAATGGAAGCAGTAGCGAGAGGAGTGGTTTGGCCGTCGGAGAGTTGGGGAGGGGGCTGGCCGCCGGGGAGAGGGAGGGTTGGTTGCCCGCTGGTGTTCGTCATGGCGAGCGAGGAGAGGAAGGATTGATATCTGATACTGTTGAGGATATAAACCTTAGAGTCACCCGCCAGAAGGGGCCGGGTTACTCATAAGGGTCATCACTTGAAGCCTGGCGCTAAGCCTGAAGACGGTGGGCCAAAGATGGGCTTAAGACCCGGAGATGGCTTAAGGCCCGTAGTGATAAACCGCCATATGGCGAGACTTGTAGTGTAAGGCAAGAATAGTTGAGAGTCCGAGCCGGACACTTTTATGAGCCGGCCGGGACTCTGAGAGCCGCTGGGCGTCAACCTCTCTGTATAAAGGGACGACCCGGCAGTTGTTTAGGGACAAGAAAGATCTCATCGAGAGCCAGGCATAGCAGTTAAGCTCCCTGGTCATCGAAACCCTAATCAATACCACCTCAACTAGACGTAGGCTTTTACCTTCATCGTAAGGGGCCGAACCAGTATAAACCCTCGTGTTCCTTGTCCCGTTAACCCCTTCAAGCTTCCTAGCGGCGATGGATCCACGACTAAGTCCTAGCTTGAGGACATCTGCCGTGACGATTCCACGACAGTTGGTGCCCACCGTGGGGCCAGCGCACGGTGGATTTGAGTTCTTGAAGGGCAGCTTCGAAGGGCTCAAGGGATACGCTGTGGGCCGGATGACCAAGAGTCGTCGCGGCAAGCTCTTCATCAACGATGCAAGCTGGGGCCCCGACGCCGGCTCAATTGAGTACGGATACCGGGTCCCCTTCGGCGGAATTCATGTTTTCATTGGCAAGATTGGTGAGCCGGGCCCTGAGCCGGATCTCTGCGCCGAGCTCATCGAGACGGCTCAACGCGCACGACCCGCCCGGGCCCTGCCTGCTTTGAAGCATGCTTTCGTGGGATGTGTCCATGGAGGGCTCTCTGGTGGATCTGGATCTGGTGATGAGACAGCCGCCGGCTCTGACGGCGAGTCATCCACAGATGAGTCGAACTCGTTGTATCAGCTTCAAGATGGCAGGCTAATGGGTTGTTCCGATGGTGACAGTATTCCGGACCCGTTTGGGCCGCCGAGCCGGGTCGGAATCTTCATGGCCGGTGCGCAGCCTATTCAGAACCCTGCTGCTGGGGCAGGAAACCTGGTGCCCTCGCCGGCTCAGGTGCTGATGGATCTCACGGACAAGATGACGGCCCTGTTGACCGCCGCGGTTGACCCGGCGGATCAAGCTCAGCATGACGCGGAGGTGGCGCAGTTAAAGTTAGATCTAGTGAAAGCCAAAGAGGATCTGGCAGCGGAAGGGATCAGGATGGCTGCGGAGAGGGCGGCTCTCGTCGCCCAAACCCAGTTGATTCAGGCGCAGTCCTTCCGGCTCACGATGGATCAAAACGCGTCCAATGAGGTCATGAGAAGGAGGCATCAAAAAGCCCAATCTCGACTCCCTCCGGTTTACGATCCTCGAAACCTTTTCAACACGCCAGGTGCAGGGTCTAGTAACCCGCCAGGGATCATAGTGCCCGGGTCAGGGACCCCTGTTCAGCCACAAGTGATGGGGCCTCCCCGGGTGAACCCTGCCCCGCCTCAGTATGTCCCAATACCACCGGGTCATTATGCTAACCCGCTGGAGAACATGGTTGCCGCAGCAGCACGGCTGGCGGCCCTCCCAATTGACGGCGACTCTCCGACGGCTATTGAAACCCGCCGGGTCAGGGAACTCCTTCAAACAGCGCTGGCGCAGCAAGAGGCGTACTCTTACAGCCGGGACAGGATCCACTCGACCCCTCGCCCAGGCCGGAGCCCGAGTTATAGCAGACACATGGTCTCAGCGACCGGCTCAAGTAATGTCCGACGCCATGACCCGCCCCTGGCCATGGCCTAGTTCACAAAGGAGCCTTTCACGCAGCAGACCAAGACAGAGCGCGGCAGGAGGCGGAGCAGGTGCCTCAGTTGACGGCTTACCAGACTCCCCCGGCTTATCCGACGACTTCCGTCGACGTGGGTATCCCTACCAGGACTGGAGGTGTCCCTTGTTTAGTGCCAGCTCTCCGCAATGAACGTCTGCCCAAGGACTTCAAAGGCCCTAGGAAGGTGCCTAATTACACGGCTGACTTACAACCCGCAGCCTGGATCGAGAATTACGAGATGGCCATGGAACTGTTGGAAGTCAATGAAGCGGCAATGGCCAAGTACTTCACCATGATGTTAGATGGGACTGCCCGCACTTGGTTGAAAGGGCTACCACCGAATTCCATCGGGTCTTGGGCTGAGCTGAAAGCCCGGTTCATCCAAAATTTCAAGGATACCTGTAGGCAGTCTATGTCAATTGTGGATTTGACTAACTGTAAACAACAGGAGGGTGAGTCTACGACACACTGGGTTCGCCGGGTCAAGGAGATCATACATTCATCGGATAAGATGGATGCCGGCTCTGCAGTCTTGATGTTGGAGCAAAATTGTCGTTTTCTGCCCCTGAAAATGAAACTTGGGCAGCTTAAACGTGACTGCAATGATATGGGTACGCTGATGGCGGCTCTCGTCAAGTACGCCGATTCTGATAGTACCAAGGACCCCGCTTCAAATGATGAAAGGACAGGGAAGGGAAAGAAGAACGGCAATGGCAAGGGTCCTCAGCATAACCCGGGGAACCAAGGAGGCGGCAAGCGTAAGGCCGACGGCGGCCTAGAGTTCGTGGCCAACACCAGCTCACAGGGCAGTAGCCAGAGACGCAAGGGGAGGCCCCCTCCCCGAGCCGGCGGGTCAGGCCCGACGCTGGAACAGCTGTTGAATGAGCCCTGTCTGAGGCATGGCTCTAGAGAGAAGCCAGCTACCCATCTGTGGAAGGATTGTGCAATCATGAAGGCCTTTAAGAATTCCAACGCTTTTAACGGCAACAGTGGCCCGAGCGGCGGTTCAGGCGCCGGCGGCTTTCATGGCCCGGGCGGCGGCTCAAATTCCAATCCTCAGAGCGGTCAAGGGGGCTTTAATCAACAGTCTGGCCAGGGTCATCAACAGCAGCAGGGGGGCTATCAGACCAATCCAAAGCAGCTTAGCTGTGGACAGTATCATGTATTTACCACCAGTCTGTGTAAGCGAGATCAGAAGCTTCATAAGAGGGCTGTAAATGCTGTTGAGCCGGCGGTTCCACGATATTTACGGTGGTCTGAGCAGCCTATAGTATGGAGTAGGGAGGATCACCCTCCCCGGGTGGACAATCCGGGTCACTTGGCCTTGGTAGTGGCTCCTCAGGTGGGAGGATATAAGTTCACTAAGGTGCTCATGGATGGAGGCAGCAGCATCAACATCCTCTATTATGAGACTTTCCGTCGTATGGGATTGATTGATAAGAACCTCAGCCAGTCAAACACTATTTTCCATGGTGTGGTACCTGGTAAGTCGGCTTATCCAGTCGGCAAGATCGAGTTGGAAGTGGCCTTTGGAGACGAGCACAACTACAGGGTGGAAAAATTGACCTTTGAGGTGGTCAAGATAAGAAGCCGTATCATGCCATATTTGGGCGGCCGGCTTACGCCAAGTTCATGGCACGACCATGTTACGTATATCTGCAGCTCAAGATGCTGGGTCTCAATGGGACCATTACGGTTCATGGCAGTCGGAAGGTGGCCTTGGAGTGTGAGGAAGGCGATGCAGCTTATGCAGAATCTGTTTGTGCAACAGAGGAGTTAAAATTCTACAAGGACAACGTTGACCCAATAGATATGACCTCTCTGAAAAAGCCAACTACAGAGCATGAGCTGGCAATGAAATTTAAGTCGGCTGAGGAGACTAAACTTGTTGATTTCGTTCCAGGTGATTCATCCCAGCAGTTTAGCATCAGTGCCAATCTGGATCCAAAATAGGAAAGCGCGCTCATCGAGTTCATCCGTGAGAATAGGGACATTTTTGCATGGAAACCTTCTGACATGCCAGGTGTACCTAGAGGACTCGCTGAGCACACTCTCAATGTTGATCCGAAGTTTAAGCCGGTCAGGAAATTCCTTCGGCGGTTTAATGAAGAAAGACGGAAAGCTATTGGTAAAGAGGTGGCCCGGCTCTTGGCGGCCGGATTTATTGTTGAAGTTTTTCACCCAGAGTGGTTAGCTAACCCGGTGCTCGTACTCAAGAAGAACGGCACTTGGCGGATGTGTGTGGACTACACGGACTTAAACAAGGCGTGTCCGGCTGATCCTTTTGCCCTTCCCCGTATTGATCAAATTATTGATGCTACGGCAGGTTGTGAGCGCTTAAGTTTCTTGGATGCTTATTCCGGATATCATCAGATTAAAATGGCAGTTAAGGACCAGGAGAAGACGGCGTTCATCACTCCCTTTGGAGCCTTCTGCTATGTGTCCATGCCCTTTGGACTCAAGAGTGCACAGGCGACTTATCAGCGTTGCGTGCAGAACTGTCTTCATAACCAGATTGGGCGCAATGTTCATGCTTATGTGGATGATATTGTGGTTAAATCCAGGAAGGAGGAAACCCTGATAGATGATCTGAGGGAAACCTTTGATAATCTCCGGGTCTACAAGATGATGCTTAACCCGGCCAAGTGTGTTTTTGGTGTTCCTGCAGGCAAACTCTTGGGTTTCTTGGTTTCTGACAGAGGCATTGAAGCTAACCCGGAGAAGATCAAGGCCATCACCTCCCTGGCTAAGCCGGCGTGTATAAACGACGTCCAGCGCCTGGCGGGTCGCATTGCTGCTTTAAGCCGTTTGGGGGAGAAGGCTATGCCATTATATCAGTTGATGAAGAAAACTGATGACTTTGTCTGGAATGATGCAGCTAATACTGCTTTTGAGGATTTGAAGAAACAGCTGGCCGAGCCCCCAGTCCTTGCTGCTCCGGTTGACAAGGAGCCTTTATTGCTATATGTGGCTGCTAATACACGAGCCGTCAGTGTGGTCGTGGTGGTGGAGCGCAAGGAAGAGGGTAAGGAGCATCCGGTTCAGCGGCCGGTTTATTATGTCAGCGAAGTACTCATTGAGTCCAAGCAGCGGTATCCGCATTGGCAGAAACTTGTTTATGGTGTGTTCATGGCACGCCGGAAGCTTAAGCATTGTTTCCAGGGTCACCCCGTCACTGTGGTCAGTTCTGCCCCCCTTGGGGATATCATTCAGAACAGGGAGGCCACAGGGAGAGTGGCTAAGTGGGCTATAGAGCTCGGACCTCATGGTCTGAAGTATGTGCCACGCACTTCTGTTAAATCTCAGGCTTTGGTGGATTTCATCAATGATTGGACAGAGCTACAAGTGCCCGAACAAAAGCCAGATAACACATATTGGACTATTCACTGATGGGTCCAGGCAGTTGGAGGGCTCGGGGGCTGGAGTCGTACTGGCTTCCCCTAAGGGTGATAAGTTCCATTATGTGCTACAATTGATGTTTCCTTGTACCAACAACGCAGCTGAGTACGAGGCCTTGCTCCACGGTCTTCGGATGGCTAAGGAGATGAGCTTGAGCCGGGTAAGGTGCTTCGGCGACTCAGACTTGGTGGCTCAACAAGTATCAGGAAAGTGGGACTCCAAGGACCCTCTCATGGCGGCTTATCGCCGCGAAGTTGATGCCATTGTTGGGCACTTTCAGGGTTACCAAGTAGAGCACATCGATCGCAGGAAGAACGAGGCGGCTGATGCTTTAAGCCGGCTGGGCTCTCAGCGAAAACCGGTGCCGCCTAATATTTTCCTGGACGTCCTGCATAACCCTTCTGTTAAGTTGCCTACAGAGGAAGACTTGGCTGTCCCTGACCCGGAGGCACGACTAGTGGCGGCTCTCCACATCATACCGGACTGGACAATGCCCTATCTGGCTTACATGACCCGGGGAGATTTGCCTGAGGATGAAACTTTGGCCAGACAAATAACCCGGCGGTCTAAGTCAATGATTGTTATCAATGGTGAGTTGCATCGCCGCAGTGTTACGGGAGCGTTCCAGCATTGTGTCTCCCCTGAGGAAGGTCAAGAGATCTTGCGTGAGATTCATGAAGGGGATTGTGGCCATCACGCCGGTTCAAAGTCTCTTGTGGCCAAGGCTTTTCGTCATGGTTTTTATTGGCTGACGGCTCATGCTGATGCGGAGGACTTGGTCAGTAAATGTGATGGTTGCCAAAGGTTCTCGCGACGGGCTCATGTGCCAGCTCAGGAGCTGAGGATGATCCCAATTACTTGGTCCTCTGCGGTCTGGGGGCTTGATATGGTTGGGCCTTTTAAAAGGTCCAAGGATAAGAAGACCCACCTCTTGGTGGCAGTTGACAAATTTACCAAGTGGGTTGAAGCGGAGCCAGTTAGCAAGTGTGATGCGGCCACAGCAGTTCAGTTCATGAAAAGGGTGATATTTCGCTTCAGCTTTCCACACAGCATTATAACTGACAATGGTACCAATCTGTCTAAGGGCGCCATAGAGGAGTTTTGTCAACGAGAGCATATTAGACTTGATGTTTCATCAGTGGCTCACCCTCAGTCCAATGGTCAAGCTGAGAGGGCTAATCAGGAGATTCTGAAAGGCATCAAACCCCGGCTTTTGGTCCCTTTACAACGGACGACGGGTTGTTGGGTGGAGGAGTTACCCTCCGAGTTGTGGAGCATCAACACTACTCCTAACAGGTCTACAGGTTTCACGCCTTTCTTCATGGTTTATGGAGCGGAAGCAGTCCTCCCCAGTGACATCCGTCATGATTCGCCTCGAGTGGCGGCTTATGTTGAGGTGGATAATGAACAGGCGCGCGAAGATGCTCTTGACTTGTTGGACGAACAGCGTGATGTGGCAGCAGCTCGCTCAGCGATTTACCAACAGGACCTGCGTCGTTATCATAGTCGCCGGGTTAAATCCCGGGTCTTCCAGGAAGGCGATCTGGTGCTCCGGCTCATCCAAGATCAAACAGATGCGCATAAGCTATCCCCGCCTTGGGAAGGGCCCTTTGTGGTCAGCAAGAATTTGCACAACGGGTCATATTACCTCATTGACGTTCGGGAGCACAAAGATTCACGTAAGTCGGAGGAAGAGACCCGTCGGCCGTGGAACATAGCTCAGCTTCGGCCTTATTACACTTGAGCCACCGGCTCTCATAATGTACATATTTCTCTAAGCCATGTATATATTATGATAAGCAATAAAGCAGGACCTCTGTCCTTTTTTCTCCTCCAAAGATGAATGTGTTGTTTTCATTACAAGATTATGTGATAACTTGAAGGAGGATCCAGCTTATGATCGTATTCGAATCTAGCCATACACAATATAGTCACTTGGGGGCTTCCTGTTCAAACATAGGTCGTATTCGAACCAAAGAGAACATAGCTGTCGATACCCATTTGATTGGCAAAGTGCCGAGCTCATTTGGGAGTTTTCTTTGATCATATTTGAATCATAGTTTAACCTCTTTGGGAACCGACATGGATCGTATTCGAATCAGCGTCGTTAAACAATTCTTAAGGTCATTTGGGGGCTTCCTGTTCAAACATGGGTCGTATTCGAACCAAAGAGAACATAGCTGTCGGTACCCTCTTGATTGGCATCGCCACACCCACTGGGGGCTATATGATCGCATTCGAATCCTAGCATAACCCCTTTGGGACGGGTCTCTGGTCGTATTCGAACCGGAAGCCCCTAAGTTCTTCTGATTTATAGCGAGTTCTTCTGATTCTTTCAAGTGTGCACGGCGGGTCTCACTTTGCCGGCTTAACTTTGATTTATAGTACTAGTCGAATACAATCGGTGTTATTAAGACTGGTAAACAGGAATTGAGGTACCAACCTTATTACCCGGGTTGTATAAGCCGGAAGTGTGCTTGCAGGCCGGTAAGTGTGTTATTAAGGGTACATCAAGGACATAATTGAGGACCAGTCTTTTTTGATTCATATTCCAGGTTATATGTCTAAAACTATGATTCTCAGAGCGGTAAGCCGCCTAGAGACTTGTGATTTGTCCTTCTAGGCAGGATAGTTAAAGGCAACTATTTGAGCTTAAGGAAAATGAAGGATCAATTATGACCCGGAGAAGTATAAAGGAGACAACTTCAATGGAATTCAGCATTCAACGCATGCACGATGGCACGGCAAAGTTAAAGTGTTGGTCCTACTCTATTACAAGACTCATCGAGTCCAAAAGGGTGAGGCATTGTTTAATAAGCCGCCTGCAGAGTTACGATGCTTGCTGGGTTGAAGTTTCCGGCTCATCCCTCTCCGCTCCTCCGGCTGTTCCCAAGACCTGGAAAGTTGATGACTTCCAGTTAATGCCGCTCAGAGCTTCAAATTGAGCTTCCTCGTCAATTAACCCGGCCGGGTCAATCTCCGGGGCAAAGGTGTGCTTCCGAGTCGGCGGGACTAAGCTGATGGCTTCATAACGCGGAGTGGGGATCCTCTGATTCTCTGAATCGTAACCCGGCTGGTACTTAGTCAGATCCGTATCATTGCCAATCAGAGTGGCCACCGGGCGTACGATCTTCACGCAGGCTGCAAAGTCCCTTTGGTCGAAGGGGGTGCCGTCTTCCTTCAAACTGGGGTAGCCCAGAGCGATGTCCGCCGGGTCTAGTTCTGGAAGGAACGCCTTGGCCCGGCTCAGAGCAGCTATGGCTCCGGCTCTTGCAGAGGCCCGTCGCAGCTCTTGGACACGTTGAGGAAGAACGGCGAGCCGGCGAAGAACTTCCGCCAGGTGAGTCGGCACCTCATTGGATAGGGCCACCACAGCCAAAGCACGCTGTGACCCGGTGTAGAGTTGCTCCACCAGGGTGTACACGGCCTTCAACTTGGTTACCACACTTTGGTTGAGGTTGGCGCTTCTGGGACCTGTTTAACAGAATAAGATAAGCCGCCAACAAGGATGAGTTATGAGATATAAAGATTATAAACTTGATGAAAGCCGGTGAAATGACTTACCGAAGATTGCGGCAACCATCTGGGACACTTGGCGCTTTAAGCCGGAGAGTTCGGCGGTCTTCTCTGTCAGAGCCTTCTCCGCCTGTTCGGCCCGGTTCACCAGAGTAGCCTTTTCTTCGGCCCAAGCTTTCCGTTCAGCGTCAAAGTCCGTCTTCAGCTTTTCTTGCGCAGCAATACTGGACACAAATTTGGCATTGGCCTTCCGGGTCTCAGTTTCTTGCGTCCTCAGGTGGGTCTTAAGATCGGAGATGTCAGCTTCAAACTTCTTGCAAGCAGCCTGCATAATTTCCGGGTTATAGGATGAACAGTTATTATGCAATTTTAAAGTCCCAAGCACTTTCCAAGCAAAGACACTTGGCACTTGGGGGCTAATGCATATCGAACATTTCTATTTACAAATTGCCGGTTCAAGCGAGTAAACCGGAACTTAAGTCTACAACATATTCTATCATAAGTCGTAGACTTGGGGGCTAGAGTATGGTAAGAATAACAAGATAACTATGCAGTAAGCAAGGAGAAAGAAGAGTAGTACCTCAGACTTCTGCTGAATCTGGTTCACCATGCCGATCTCTACATCCCGGCTCTTGTGCACTTGGTTGACATAGCCGGAGACGATCTCTCCGATGTTCAGATTGGTGTAGTCGGTGAGGTCCAGATTAACCCGGCGGTGCTGTAGCAACTCCTCCTTGGCGGAGCACTTGGCCAGTGCAGTAGGTCTCCCCGGCTCAACAAACTCCGTCCGGGTGATTACCACGTCCGGGTCATTGACCGGCTGAGCCGAGCTGGAGGTCTCCGGGTTAGCAGAAGCTTCTGTAGTTGCCTTGTCGGTTGGAGCGGCGGCTTCGGGAGCGGAGGCAGCTGGCGGTTCTTGAGCTGCTACCTCCGGTTCAGGCAAGTCCGGCTCTTCGACCGGCTTATTCTTCTTCGCCCTTTTGGTGAGTTTTGCCTAGGCACTGAAAGGACAAAAAGGTTAGTACAAAGGTATGAGCAAAGATAAGCACAACAAGAGATGATCATCATTACCCGGGTACGGTCTTGAAGGCTGGCAGGCTTGATTGCATCGAGTCACCAGAGTAGGGTGAGGTTTCCTGATAGTTTGAATCAGAAGAATTGAGCGGTTGACGTATAACACCCGCCAAAGGATGAAAAGGGTACAAGTTGGAGATAACCTCGGTTCGGCGTTTCCTCGATGCATCGGGTAAGCCGGAGGAGAGGTCAGCGTCCTTGTTGGTCCGGGTGTGCCGCCGGCTCTCATGAGTCTGTTGCTTCAAAAGAAATTGAGGATCTTGATAAGCTAAAGGATGAGAAAATCTTACTTTCCGGGTTACCCATCGGACTTTCAGCCTTGGCAAGGGCTCCGAGTCGGAGGAAAGTGTCATTACCTCTTCAACCACCGGGTTACTTGCTCCGGTGTCATCCTGTTGATGAACAGTATTGATAAGGTGGACAGAAATGAACAACAAATACAACAAGAGATTATAGGTTCAGGGGTTACCTCTGACTCGGAGCTGTCGCTTAGTTGCAGCAGCTCTGAAGCAGTAGGCCTACTTCCCTTCTTACGGGGAGCGGCTCTCTTGGCGGCTTTCTTGGCCTTCCTGGCCTTCTTGGCCGCCTCGTGGTCATATTTGACCTTCCAGAATTTGTCATCAGCCTGAAAAATACAATGATGATTTCTTAAAGATTCAGATGAAGGTTATCTACAGAAGAAGATAAAATGTTCAGATCAGCGGCTTACTGCTGGGGCTGGGTTGGTCTTGCAGAAGGGGGTTAACCCGGTCCTCCCGCAGTCTGCCAAGCTCTCATTTAAAAGAGCCTTGGTCATGTCTTCAGCAACGTCTTCAGGAAGATCGTTGCGGCTGTGTCGCAGGGGGTCATCTTTCCGGCCTGTGTATTCACACATTAAGCCGGGGCGGCGGCTCAGGGGGATCACCCGCCACGAGATCCAGACCCGGACCAGATCAATTCCGGTGAGACCATTGCCCAGGAGAGCCTTGATCTTGTTGATGGTGGGGAGCAGAGGTTGGCGCTCCGCCTGAGTTAACTTGTCAGACAGAGGGTGAGTTGGTTCCAGATGTGAAGGGCGAAAGCCGGGCAGCGGGCTCTCGTCAGCCGGCAACGTGTCTTGGCAATAGAACCACGTCTGGTTCCAGTCCTTTGGGTGACTCGGCGGCTCGGCGTAAGGGAAAAGGCAGTCTCTCCGTCGCTGAATGGAGATGCCGCCCAGTTCCAAGCTTGGCCCGTTGGCGCACTCGTTCTGACGATTCAGGTAGAAGAGCTCTCTGAAGAGCAGCAGGCTGGGCTCCTCTCCAAGGTAGACTTCGCAGAACACTGGAAGTTGCATATATTGGACACAGAATTGGGTCCTATGTCTTGTGGCCGCAGGTCGAAGAAATTCAGCACGTCTCTAAAGAACTTTGAGCCGGGCGGTGCGAAGCCCCGGCTCATGTGATCCGCAAAAATGACCACCTCCCCGTCCCTTGGCTGTGGTCTCTCCTCTGATGGGTCGGGGGCACGGTAGGACATGACGTCCTTCTTAGGCAGGTAACCCGACTTCATGAAATCTGTTAAAGTCTCATCGGTGACGTTGGACCTCATCCAATTGCATGTGATGGGAGCTTTGGGAGCTTTGGGAGGCATGGTGAAAGTCGGACGCCTATGATAAAAGTAAAATGTCCGGTTTAATTGTAAGCCGGAGGAAATTTACAGTTCAGTGTTTAAAGTGGCGGCTTATGGAGGGGCCTAATGACATATATCTAAGTGCATCGGGTTATCTAAGCCGCTGGTGTGCTTAAGAGTAATTCAAATCGTCTACAGCCTTGTTGTAAGTGAGCCGGAAAATTTTACGGCGCATTGCTTCCTTTGAGCCGGAAGGTTCTACGGCGCGTGGTTTCTTTAAACCGGAAATGTAAACCGCCATGACTCAACGAGTGCAGTTTTTTACGAAGTGTGGTGAAAACAGGTTTCACACATTGCAGTAAATAATTTGGATCAAAATGGTCGGCTGAAAAGGAAAATTTCTAGACCTAAAACAGAAGCATGAGAAAGTTCGCAGGTTCAAATGGGACTTCTGTGCAGTAGAAAGGGATTTATGAACATTGGAATGGGTGTGAAACCACTACCGCGGCCATCCTATGCAGATAGAGATCAAGAAAGGCAGTAAAAATAAAAACTACCAAGAACTCGCGAACGACGGCGAAGAACACGGGAAGAACAGCAGGAGCTTAACGCAGATCTATCCTACGAGGAGGAAAGAACTTACGGATGCAGGGGTTCGCCGCGGTTCTCTGGACGGTTCAGGGTGATGCAGTGGCCAAGGATGACGAGGACGCGGAGCTCTGTTGCGGCGGCGGCGGCGGAGCTCGAGCAGCACGGGAGCAGTGAGAGGAAGGAGACGACAGAAGAGGGAGAATGAGAAAGACCCGAGGGTCGGGCTATTTATAAGGCCAGTCTCATAAGTGGGCGCGAGAAACGAGGAGGCCACGGCGCGGTTATCTCGCCCGAGAGGCACCTCGATTTTCGGGATGGCAGTAAAGATAAGATCCGTTGCGGATCTGGTGGAGTAAAAAATGGACTTAATGGAAGATGACGTCATGGCGGATTACCCGGAGTCCAGAGGATGACGTCACGCCAGGTTATGGCCTTCACACAATTGTAAGCCGGAGATTTTCTGTCGAAAGAATTGAAGATTGACATGAGCCGGCTCAAATCAATCTGGGGCCTAATGTTGAGGATATAAACCTTAGAGTCACCCGCTAGAAGGGGCCGGGTTACTCATAACGGTCATTACTTGAAGCCTGGCGCTACGTCTGAAGACGGTGGGCCAAAGATGGGCTTAAGACCCTGAGATGGCTTAAGGCCCGTAGTGATAAACCGCCGTATGGCGAGACTTGTAGTGTAAGGCAAGAATAGTTGAGAGTCCGAGCCGGACACTTTTATGAGCCGGCCGGGACTCTGAGAGCCGCTGGGCGTCAACCTCTCTGTATAAAGGGACGACCCGGCAGCGGTTTAGGGACAAGAAAGATCTCATCGAGAGCCAGGCATAGCAGTTAAGCTCCCTGGTCATCGAAACCCTAATCAATACCACCTCAACTAGACGTAGGCTTTTACCTTCATCGTAAGGGGCCGAACCAGTATAAACCCTCGTGTTCCTTGTCCCGTTAACCCCTTCAAGCTTCCTAGCGGCGATGGCTCCACGACTAAGTCCTAGCTTGAGGACATCTGCCGTGACGATTCCACGACAGATACCATGAAAACTAATGCAGTCTATTTCTCATTCATGCAAAGTGATACAGAAGGAGTACATATAGGGGCCGTAGCCAGCCCAGTACGTGGGCAACATGGGGGTCGTGGCGTGGAGCGTGGGACGCTCCAGCACTGACCGAGGCTGTCTCCTAACAATCCCCTCGCAAAAAAAAAGAACGAAAAACCTGGTTTTAGGGTATCGGCTAAAATTGCTCTAAGGGTGTTGCACTTATATAGATGGATCGTGGAAATCGTCTCCACCAAGAAAGATCATGCCACTGGTAGTGCTATCAAAAGTTCCAAACTGAACTATGCGAGGCATTGTCACCTAATTAACTCACTTTTACCAAACTGCAAAATGCTGTGCGCGATCACATTGTGTGCCCACTAACCTTCAGACCCCTTAGTCTGAACGTTGAAAGGGAGAGCATGTAGGTCTCCACTTTTCCAAGTCTCGATAAGGTTAGGTGCCGTTGTTCCAACTCCATTGATTAGTCGCCCATTGTATCCATCGTCTTCACTTCTCCTGCCTCCCGGTTGTCCTCCCGCAACGGCCATGGATGTGGCATCTCCTAGCTCCGATTGAGATCCGCAGGCAGGGCTGCACCCCTCCGCCAGCGCCAGCTCCAGCTCCAGCCCCATTTCCAGGTCAGTACGTAGTGCTTCTACGTTTTGCTCTGCGGCTTTGGTCGATATTGCGCAATCCCCTGACTAGCTAACTTCATGATCCAGATGCCGTAATACACCATGAAAATCTTCTTTTTTTTCCGGGGAATCAGTATACATGTGATCCTCCTATTTATGAGAAAGTTTTGGTGGAACCCAGGCTCCATGACACCCGTTTTTCTGTTCACGCACGAAAATCATATTTTGTGAACATGGAGACTTTAAAATTTCATGATGAACTAGGCATCTCCTAATTACGTGTGTATGTATGCTATGCTATGTCTCTCTGACTTGCTCCCATACAGATTCCTGCTTGCAAATCTGTTATTAATCATAGTAATCCGGTTGTTGCTTCTGACTATTAGTATTTGTTTCTATTACTAATATGTGAATAATATTTTCCATATAATATACGATAAATATTTAACATGGGAAATCTAATACTCTCCCTGTAAAGACATATAAGAGCGTTTAGATCACTACTTTAGTGATCTAAACGCTCTTATATTTCTTTACAGAGGGAGTAATATTATTTCGTTTTTGGGAAGACATCTGGCTAGGCAATGCTAGCCTCCGAGAACAATACCCAGCCTTATACAACATTGCACACGATAAGAATAACACTATTGCGCAAGTGCTCAGCTCATCCCCGCCAAATATTTCGTTCAGGCGGGATTTGATTGGCACCCGACTTATGTCATGTCTGGATTCGATTATCCTGACACAAGGTCGTGATGTGTTTCGCTGGAACCTTACTACATCGGGGTCTTTCACAGTAGACTCTATGTATCGTGCACTCACGCATTCTGAGGTACCGGTGAGTAATAACAAAAAAAATTGGAAAGCGAAGGTACCACTTAAAGTCAAAATATTCATGTGGTATCTCCATAGGGGAGTTGTCCTAACAAAAGACAACCTCGCACGACGCAACTGGTCGGGAAGTAAGAAGTGTTGTTTTTGTACTCATGACGAGACAATTAAACACCTCTTTTTTCACTGTAAGTTTGCGCGTTCTACGTGGTGCCATCCAAATAGCGTCAAATTTGTATCTGCCCACAAGTGTTGCCAATATTTTTGGTCATTGGCTGGACGGTATTTCAAATGCATACAAAACGGTAATAAGGGTGGGAGCGTATGTCTTACTATGGTCGCTTTGGCTATGTAGAAATGATGTTGTTTTTAATGACAAAATTGTTTCTCCTTTGCAGGTTATTTTCCGTTGTACGCACTCGCTTCGTACGTGGTGTACGCTACAACGAGCGGAGTACCAACCGCTATTCAAGGCGGTGTGTACGCTGTTGGAGTAGGTGGCTACGGAGGTTTTTATCCAACATGGATGGCAGCATAATCTCCGGCTCGGTCCACCATCTCTTTCGACATAGGCATAGTGTCAGTCTATGGACTCTACTGTTGCCGAATTGTCGGTCTTTTATCTTTCTGTTAATCAGACTACTGGTGTTTGGCTGTGTGCATCCTAGTTATGCAGAGGCCGGGTGATACTCTTAATGCTTTGTATCACTTTGATGCTACATTTTGAGATAATAAAAGCGCCCTTTATCGAAAAAATGATTGTTAGTAATATTTTTTAATTCAATAGTCTTTTACATGAACATATTAATAGTCAAAGTTATAGAAGTTTGACTGCACTCTTCTAGAACATCATCTCTTTTTCAATGGGTGCACTCTGTTCTCTAATTTACTCATTCTTAAGGGTTTTCATTTGTACCAGCAGAGATAGTAACATGGCTAGCAAGTTAAAAATGCAGCAAGTTTAACTATCCGACTACTACAACAAATCACGGATAATTTCTCGGAGGAGCGAAAAATTGGTCAAGGCACATATGGAACAGTTTACAAGGTAATATGACATGCTTGGTTTTTGACTCTGAATAAAATAATGTAGTGCATTAAGCAATCTTACTTGGTTAATTAGAACTGGCAACCTTGTGACACACTTTCTAATTAAAACACAGCAGAAAATCGAAGATAACATGATACTTATTCCTTCTGCTTTTCAAATGATATGGACTTATGAAATGAATTGGGGCTATACCCTGGACTTTTGACTTGAGTAGGGGGTGCATGCCAGTGGGGAAGAGATAGCTGTAAAGCTGCTCCATAATAACCTGCAAGGAACTGACGATGAGCAATTCAAACGTGAGTTTGAAAACCTCATGAGGCTTGATCATCAGAACATTGTACAGTTAGTCGGCTATTGCTACGAAACACATCATAAACCTATGCTGCACAATGGAGAAACCATTTACGCTGAAGAAACAAACAGAGTGCTCTGTTTTGAGTATATGCCAAATGGGAGCCTTCGAAATCATATTTCTGGTACAAGACTTCTCCACTTCGATCATGTTACATGGAGTATTTAGCATCTGAAGAAAATAAGGCTATTTCGTTGAAACTTTTGTTTAAATTTGCAGAGGAATGTGATGGACTTGACTGGCAGACACGTTATGAAATTATCAAAGGAATATGTGAGGGCTTAAAATACCTTCATGAAGGATTCAAAGAACCAATTTACCATATGGACTTAAAACCTGATAATATACTGCTAGATGAGAATATGATGCCAAAACTAGCTGATTTTGGCTTGTCTAAGCTCTACGATGGAGAACAATCGATGATCACTCAAATTCTTACAGGAACAATGTGAGTGATCAAATTTCTCCTGCAAATAAGTTGTATCTTAGTGAAGCAGAATATGCTAATTATATACATTGTACCTGTTATATTTATGCTGCCATGCTCAGTGGATACTTGCCACCGGAATATTTATTTGAACACATAGTCTCGAAGAAGTTGGACATATTCAGTCTTGGTGTTGTAGTGACGAAGATAATTACGGGACCTAGAGGCCCCACTAGAAGGGGTGAAATGACACAACAAGAGTTTACTAATCAAGTAAGTAATGCTATTTTCACTTCATAAAACAGATCAATTGTCATTTTTGCAAATATTATGACAGTCTTACATTGCAAAGTACTCTTGCCTTACATATTAGTGTATTTTGTTCATAAAATTAATGTATTTCCTATTCCAAATTTCTATTGCAACACCAGTTTTATGTTTCGTTTAACAACCTAGTAAATATTCAACTTTATTTTCTACAACTTCGATCCATTTTGCTTGTTCTTGTCTCTTTTTTTTGGAAAAGGAGGATCAGTCCCCCACCCTCTGCATCATAATGACGCACACAACCATATTGATCATTACTATGTCTTACAATAAAAAATCCTAAGGATGCAATGACATGAGACTAGCGTTGTAGCTAATCTCGTTATTGCATTTGCCCACTCCGAATTTGTGTGTGCAGATTAAGGTCAAAGTTATACATGACGAATCGCACGCATTCTAAAATGACATAAAAATAGAATGGAGGTAGTATTATCTATGCATGCAAAGTACTCTACTATTCCTTACTTAATATCAATGTAAGCAGCACTATAGTATTTCGTTAAAAAAAAAGGAGACACTGGAGCTATTTTACTGTTTTCTTGTTCATCAACGATGTAACGCCCACGATGCGGCTATATCTCCCACGTGTCGAGGCACGACTTAGAGGCATAACCGCATAGTGGTTTTGTCGCAAGAAGGGTCATCTTCACACAATCCCATGTAATGAACAAGAATGGGATAAAGAGTTGGCTTACAATCGCCACTTCACACAATACATAAATATAATTCATACATCATCCAAAATACAAACATATAGACCGACTACGGTCAAAATCCAGATGAAAATAAGACAACCCCAAATGCTAGATCCCCGATCGTCCCAACTGGGCTCCACTACTGATCATCAGGAAAAGACACATAGTGACGACCACGTTCCTCGTCGAACTCCCACTTGAGATCGACCCCATCATCTGCACTGGCATCGTCGGCACCTGCAACTGTTTTAGTAGAATCTGTGAGTCACGAGGACTCAGCAATCTCACACCCGCGAGATCAAGACTATTTAAGCTTATAGGAAAGGAAGGTGTAATAAGGTGGAGCTGCAGCGGCAATAAGCATATGTGGTGGCTAACATACGCAAAAGAGAGCGAGAAGAGAAGCAACGGAACGGTCGTCATCTAGCAATGACCAAGAAGTGATCCTGAACTCCTACTTATGTCATACGTAACTCAGACCGTGTTCACTTCCCGGACTCCGCCGAGAAGAGACCATCACGGCTACACACGCAGTTGATGTATTTTAATTGGGTTAAGTGACAAGTTCTCTACAACCGGACATTAACAAATTCCCATCTGCCTCATAACCGCGGGCACGGCTTTCGAAAGATAATACCCTGCAGGGGTGTCCCAACTTAGCCCATCATAAGCTCTCATGGTCAACGAAGGATAAACCTTCTCCCGGAAAAACCCGATCAGTCTCGGAATCCCGGTTTACAAGACATTTCGACAATGGTAAAACAAGACCAGCAAAGCCACCCGAATGTGCCGACAAATCTCGATAGGAGCTGCACATATCTCGTTCTCAGGGCACACCGGATGGGCAAGACGTCGGGTTGGCATAGACCCTGGTTGCCCAGGGGGCGCCGGTCATCGCCCAGTTTGGGCCAGCACTCGAAGGAGCACTGGTCCGAGGGTTTAAAATAAAGATGACCCTCGGGCTCGCGAAAACCCGGGGGAAAAGGCTTAGGTGGCAAATGGTAAAACCAAGGTTGGGCCTTGCTGGAGGAGTTTTATTCAAGGCGAACTGTCAAGAGGGTCCCATAAATCACCCGACCGCGTAAGGAGCGCAAACTCAAGGAACATAATCCCAGTATAACAGAAACTAGGGCGGCAAGAGTGGAACAAAACACCAGGCATAAGGCCGAGCCTTCCACCCTTTACCAAATATATATAGATTCATTAATTAAATAAGAGATATTGTGATATCCCAACATATCCATGTTCCAACATGGAACAAACTTTAACTTCACCTGCAACTAGCAACGCTATAAGAAGGGCTGAGCAAAGCGGTAACTTAGCCAAACAACGGTTTGCTAGGAAAGGATGGTTAGGGGCTGACATTGCAATATGGGAGGCATGATATAGCAAGTGATAGGTAGCGCAGCATGGCAATAGAGCGAACAACTAGCAAAGCAAAGATAGAAGTGATTTCAAGGGGTGGTCATCTTGCCTGCAAGGTTCTCAGAGTTGTCGAAAGCTTGATCCTCGTAAGCGTACTCAACAGGTTCCTCGTTCACGAACTCGTCTCCCGGCTCTACCCAAGACAAGAACACAAACAAACGAAACCACGAGAAATGCACAAGCAACATGATGCAAAACATGTATGATATGCAAGATATGATATACGATGCATATGCGTGCTCTGGAAGGAAAATGATGAACAAGGCAGTAACTTGGCAAACCAAGCATGCCACTGGAAAGATGAGATGATTTTGGTCGAAATCGATATAAAGATCACCGGAAACGGATGCACGGTTTGCAAATGGCAAGCATAACAAGAATGACACGAAGCTGCGATTAACAGCATGATAGCACTTAGAATGCAACAAGAAACAAAGCTACAGCACTTCAACATAGCAACAAAGCATATGACAGTAATCTACAGGAGATGCTTGAAAAACGATGAACACTGAGCTACGGCTAGTTCACAACATATCAAGCTCAAACAAGCATGTCAAAAATGCAAAAGATAACAGGTTCACAGACTTGATGAAAAACTGGACATGGCAGAAAACAGCATCAGGTAGCAATGTTCAGAGCACGAAATCAACATGCTACAGGAACTTAAAATGGCAAAACAAGGCATGGCAGTATTCTACTAAATACATATGACAAAAGTCCCTTACTGACCATAAGCCAAAAAGGACCAGAAGATATGATGGCAAGCATGTAAACATAGCAAGTTTCGTTATCAGGTTTCAGACTTCGCAGAAAACAGAGCATGGCAGAAATAATAATATGAAGGCATGTTGGTGAGCTTGATGCACTCACTACAGAGCAATGCATGACAAAACAATCATACCTACAGTAAGATGGCATGTTTATGAAGCTATCCATGGCAAGAACAAATGCATAGCATGTATGGATCAACTACAATAAGCTTGGCCAAATTGCATATCATGTTAAGAATCTACCAGAAATATTTTATAGCAAAAGTAGAGCAAGATTGAGTCATGCTATGGTACTCCATAATTGCAAACAAGGGCAGGAATGGATCAATTACAACTATAGCTACATAACATCCTTACTGAACATCTCCAAAATATGCATGGATCTCTCTGTAGCATCAAGTTTACATGGCAACAAAATAACAGCAGACAGACTTAGAGAAAACACCAAGTCCCTGAAATCAGAAACATTACGGAGCCTACTTTGCATGCTTGTGCTAGTCACCACAGAGATCACAAAAATACATGGCATACACTACTGGAAAGATGGCATGGCAACACATGTAGAGCTCATGCCCATAAGATGCACAGATTTAATGATACAAAAATGACAAATCTCCAAGTTCTGCTAAGAACCAGAGGATAACAGCAACTAGCCCTCTTGCAACAGAGATTTGGGCATCAAGATGACCTCTAATGAATATGGTGCAATTGAACAAAATGAAGAGCATCACGAGACGAACAATTTGACATATTACACGTGCGAAACGGATCTACATGCAAGGAGTTATGCAACGATGAACATGGGGACTTGCAGTAAAAATCACAGGACTTAGCAAATTCGGGGGGAAGAGAAAGTCAACGCCCGGAGTTATACCAGATCGGATCGAGGCTGACGTTCGAGGGAGCTCGCGGTCGCCGGCGCTGGGGAAGAGGAGGGAGGCGCGCGCGGCTCCGGCGACGCGGGAGGAGGGAGTGGAGGCGGCGGCGCCGGCGAGGAGGGCGGCGGGGCCCGTGGGCGACGGCGGCGGCGAGCACGGCGGGTGGCGCGCGGGTCACCGGCGGCGCGGCGCGGCGGCGCCGAGGCGGCGGGTGGCGCGCGCGGCGGACGGTGCGGGCTCGGGCCGCGGGGGCCGGGGACGGGCTTCGGCGGGCCGCGCGGTGGAGGAGAGAGAGAGGGGCCGGCGGGGTGACGTGGCGGCGCCCGATTCACTGCGGCCGTCAGTGGAGATGTGTCCGGCGCGAACGGACACGTCCGGCGCGGCGCGAGGGAAGTTGCTAGGGTTTGGACTGCGTTCGTTTTTCGAGAGGGTCACATATTTATAGGTAGAGGGAGCTAGGAGACTCCAAATGAGGTGCGGTTTTCGCCCACACGATCGTGATCGAACGACCTAGAGCATGGAAGAGAGTTTGGTGGGTTTTGGGCTGGTTTTTAGGGGGGTTTTGCTGGACACACAAATGGACTTTGCGGATGCCCGGTTAACCGTTGGAGTACCAAACGACCTCCAAATGGAATGAAACTTGACCGGTGGTCTCCGGGTGGTATATTAAGGCCACTTGACAAGCCTCGGTCCATTCCGAGAAAGTTTGACACCCGCTCACGAAAGAAAACAAGAGGGATGCGACGGAGGAGATAGGAGCGCCGGATTGCAAAACGGACAACGGGGAAAATGCTCGGATGCAAGAGACGAACACGTATGCAAATGCAATGCACATGATGACATGATATGAAATGCATGACATGAACAAAATGCAAAACGAAAGACAAAACCCGACCACGGAGGGAATATCATAGCACATAGCCGAAAATGGCAAGAGTCGGAGTTACAAATATGGAAAGTTACATCAGGGGTGTTACAACACTCCACCACTACGAGAGGATCTCGTCCCGAGATCTAGGACTGAAAGAACTCCGGATATTCGGAACGGAGATGGTCCTCACGTTCCCAGGTGGCTTCCCGGTCGGAATGGTGCAACCACTTCACTTTCAGGAATTTGATTGACTTGTTGCGAGTCTTGCGCTCAGTTTCTTCAAGAATGGCAACGGGGTGCTCATGATAAGACAGATCTTCTTGGAGGTCAATCTCTTCGAAATTGATAGTGTGCTCAGGCGTCTTGAAGCACTTGCGGAGCTGTGACACGTGGAACACATCATGCACGTTCGCGAAGTTGGAAGGAAGCTCAAGTTGATAGGCAAGGTCACCTCTTTTACCAATGATCTTGAAAGGACCCACGTATCTAGGGGCAAGCTTCCCTTTGATACCGAAGTGGCGAGTGCCTTTCATTGGAGAGACGCGGAGGTAGACATGGTCTCCGATCTCGAAAGCCAAATCACGGTGCTTACTATCATAGTAGCTCTTCTGACGCGATTGCGCGGCTTTGAGATTATCACGGATGACTTTACACATTTCTTCAGCTTCAGTGATTAAGTCATTGCCAAGAAGTTGGCTTTCACCAGTCTCTGACCAATTGAGAGGAGTACGACACTTTCTGCCATAGAGAATCTCGAACGGGGCCTTGCCCGAACTCGCTTGGAAACTGTTGTTGTAGGAGAATTCAGCATATGGAAGACAATCTTCCCATTTCATGCCAAAGGAAATGACACAAGCCCTGAGCATATCTTCAAGAATTTGATTGACTCGCTCGACTTGGCCACTAGTTTGAGGATGGAAAGCTGTGCTGAAGCGAATGTTTGTGCCCATGGCCCTCTGGAAGGAGTCCCAGAACTTAGAGGTGAAGATGCTTCCACGATCTAAAGAAATCAATTGTGGAATGCCATGCAAGGAGACAATTCTGGAGGTGTATAGCTCTGCCAGCTGAGCTGCTGTGATGGATTCTTTGATTGGAAGGAAATGAGCCACTTTAGAAAGCTTGTCGATGACAACGAAGATAGCATCATTTCCACGCTTGGACTTTGGAAAGCCAGTCACGAAGTCCATTTCGATGTGATCAAACTTCCATTCTGGGATAGCAAGAGGTTGGAGGAGACCAGCTGGTCGTTGGTGTTCTGCTTTCACTCTTCGACAGACATCACATTCATTCACGAATTGAGCAATTTCTCGCTTCATTCGAGTCCACCAATACGACTGCTTGAGGTCATGATACATCTTCGTACTTCCAGGATGAATGGAAAGGAGAGAATTGTGCGCCTCGTTCATTATGACTTTCCTTAGATCACCTTTAGGAACCACAATCCGGTCCTCGAAGAATAAAGTGTCTCTGTCATCAATGCGATAGCACTTGTATTTGGAAAGACCCTTGTCGATACCATGTTTCACCTTCTTCACCATGGCATCAAGAAGTTGTGCCTCACGAATTTGATCTTCCAAAGTAGGAGAGACTATGAGGTTGGCAAGAAAGCCTTGAGGAACAACTTGGAGATTCAGCTTGCGGAAAGTTTCACAAAGATCCGGTTGGAAAGGCTTGAGGATTAAGCTGTTGCAATAAGCCTTCCTGCTTAAAGCATCTGCAATGACATTTGCTTTGCCTGGAGTATATTCGATACTCGTATTGTACTCTTGAATCATTTCGACCCATCGAGTCTGCCTGAGGTTGAGGTTGGGCTGAGTGAAGATGTACTTGAGACTCTTGTGATCGGTGAAAATGTCCACTTGTCTTCCCAACAAGAGATGTCTCCACGTTATTAATGCATGGACAACTGCCGCCAACTCAAGATCGTGAGTGGGGTAGTTCTTCTCGTTGGGCTTCAACTGACGAGAGGTATAGGCCACAACTTTCTTCTCTTGCATTAACACAGCACCGAGACCTTGGAGAGAAGCATCACAGAAAACTTCAAACGGCTTGGATTCATCAGGAGGAGTCAAGACAGGAGCTGTGACAAGTTTCTCTTTGAGAGTGTTGAAAGCAACGTCACACTCAGGAGTCCAGACATACTTCACATGCTTCTGGAGGAGGTTGGAAAGAGGCTTTGCAATCTTGGAGAAATTCTCAACGAATCTTCGGCAATAGCTTGCAAGACCAAGAAAACTGCGGAGCTGCTTGACATTCTGAGGAGGTTCCCAATTCACAATTGCGGACACCTTCTCGGGGTTAACAGCGATGCCCTTGGCAGAAATGATGTGACCAAGGAAAAGAACTTCATCGAGCCAAAACTCACATTTAGAGAACTTCGCATAGAATTGATACTCTCTGAGCTTGTCGAGCACCAATCGCAAATGTTTGGCATGATCCTTCTTATTCTTGGAGAAGACCAAGATATCATCGAGATACACCAGAACGAATTCATTGGTATAGGGGTTGAAGATGAAATTCATCATCCGAGAGAAAACTGGAGGAGCATTGACAAGGCCGAAAGACACGACAGTATATTCATAAGAACCAAAGCTTGTTCTGAATGCTGTCTTGGGAATATCTTCTTCACGAATGCGAATCTGATGATAACCCATACGAAGGTCAAGCTTGGAGAATACTTTAGCACCTTTGAGTTGCTCAAATAGCTCATTGATGTTGGGAAGTGGATACTTGTTCTTGATTGTCTTCTTGTTCAATGGACGGTAGTCGACACAAAGTCGGTCCGTGCCATCCTTCTTCTTCACAAAAAGAACACCACAACCCCATGGAGATGAACTCGGTCTGATCAAACCCAGACGCTCTTGTTCATCGAGCTGTTTCTTCAATTCCTTCAGCTCGTTGGGTCCAAGCTTGTATGGACGCTTGCAAATGGGTTCAGTGCCTGGCTCTAGTTCGATAACGAACTCAACTGGCCGATGAGGAGGCATACCCGGAAGCTCTTCTGGAAAGACATCTTGATACTCACAAACGACTAGAATCTGAGAGATGGCATTCAATTCGCCCTTCTCATTGAGAGAGAAAAACCGAATGGTTTCATCACGAGCGGCATAAATAATCACATCCTCAGAAGAGTGTGTCAATTGAATTTCCCTGGCAGCACAGTCAAGTTGAGCCTTGTGCTTAGAAAGCCAGTCCATCTCGAGAATTAGATCAATATCCGAGTCACCAAGAACAACTGGAGAAGACAGAAATTCATAGTCGCCCATCTTGATGGAAACATCCTGAACCATCATACTAGAACTCAAACGTTTACCCGGAGAAACGACATCCATGGGTTTACTCAGATGAGAACAAGTGAATTCATGCTTGGCAAAAAACGGTCTTGACATGAAACAAAGCGATGCACCAGTATCAAAAAGAACTTTTGCAGGAATATCATTAACAGGAAGATTACCCATTATCACATCAGTAGATTCCTCCGCTTGAGCTGAATTCATCATGTTCACCTTTGCAGACTTTGGATTATGCTTGACCACTGCATTGCTGGAAGATCTGACAGGAGGAGGAGGAGGAGGCAGGCGCCTTTGGTTGAAGCACTTGTTAGCATAGTGACCTTTCTGCTGACATTTGTTGCAAGTCACCTCTGAGAGTGGACGGTGATAAGGAGCATTGGACTTTGTAGCTTGATTCTGAGACTTGTTCTGATAGCCAGAGTTGTTAGAGTTGGAATAACCATGGCCACCTTTGTTCTTCTGCTGGTAAGGCTGACGAAACGGAGGAGGAGGAGGCAACCAGAACTTCTGTTGCTTAGCTGTCACAAGTGAGGAAGAAGAAGTCTGAACTGCGTCTCTGACTCTCTTCTTGGAAGCCTCACACTTGAGCTGAGCAGCCTCTTGCTTCAGTGCCATATTATAGAATTGATCAAACTGAGTAGGCTCAACAAGAACGAGAGCTAACTGCAGATCCTCTCTAAGGCCACCTCTGAAATGATAGATCATGCTCTTTTCATCAGGAACGTCTTGTTTAGCGAAGCGAGCAAGTTTCTGAAACTGGATGTTGTATTGATACACAGACATGTTGCCTTGCTTGAGATTGCGGAACTCCTCACGCTTACTCTCAACAACACTTTGTGGAATGTGGTGCGCTTTGAAGTCCCGACAGAAGTCAGTCCAAGTGATCACACGACCTCCTCTGGAATCTTTGTATTGTTGATACCAATCAGCAGCTTTGTCCTTGAGTTGGAAAGAAGCGAACTTGACAAAGTCCTCAGGCCTGACATTGCTACATTCAAAATGCTTGTTGATGTCCACGAGCCAATCATCGGCATCCGTGGCCTCGGCACAGTAGCTGAAAGACTTGGGCTGCTTTGCGAGAAACTGGTTGAGAGTGGCAAAGTTAGGCTGATTGTTGCCTTGACCTTGATTGCCTTGATTGCCTTGCCCTTGGGTGCGTTCTTGCAAGAGTTGCAGAATCATCTGAGCATTGGCGTTGGTGGCTGCCATGATAGCTTGCCATGCCTTCGGAGGCGGAGGTGGTGGCGGAGGGTTCGCTTGACTCCCTTCATTGCGATCCGGATTCTGACGCGTTGGCGGAGCCATCCTGAAGAGGGTGGCATCCGTTAGCATCTTGATAGATTAATAGATAAGTAGAATCAACGGATAGAAATTGCAACATATAGTCTTCACTATAAACATTCGAACGAAGATGAACGAATGAATTACATAGTAAGTCATCACACTTCCATAAGTTGAGAACCCACTTAAAAAGATAAGGAATCAACATATGACTTCGAAGCAACTCGAATACCATAATACAAAACAAAACAAAGTATTGGCTTGCAGAATAAGCCGGAACAAACATATGATCGAGATTTCGTCTGAAGTTTTCGTGGTGGGGCCCACACGGGCTCAATCGTACAGCACCATCATGTACAAGGCTGTGCACATGACATACGAAGCGTCCCCGAGTCGGCATAGCCAAGGACTCTTTAAGACACTACGAGACCACTGTAAAACCAACCGTGTACAGGCGGACCACTAGACGTCGAACCCCAATCTCATATCATGCGTCTGTCGGAAAGATATCCTAAGGCTACTTGAATTCCCACTTATAAACTCCCGAAACTTTCTGTTTATGCAATCTGGTGTTGGGGATACAGGGGACACAAAATATATCACCCAAACTAGCAATCCCTAGATCCAGTTGTATCCATCCGTCAACACATAACCGAGAAACCTTCGGAAATCGTTTACCTCAACCTTTGAAAAACATCCGTTATACGAGTTATGGCAATACTCCCGAACTCCCGCCCCAGTACTGGGTGGCGTCGAGGTGATCTCACCAACAACTGCATAAAAGAGATTTCGATGTCGGCGAAACTCAGGTATTCCAGAACTGCAACGATAAAATTGTGACAACAACACCTCGGAGCTCAACTCCCCGGGACACTGCCACAACCCCTAAATGTCAGGAGGCACCAAGAACAATGTTCTCGTCACAAAACCATCGGAACGATTCCAAGATACCCGCGTGATCCTAAAAAAAATTTAGTGAAATTTGAGGAGAGAATAGTCAAAACTTCTACGTCAGGAGACCTCACCAGAGCGACGAAGGGACTGAGGAGTAAAAAGAATCCTACTCACCGATATATATAATCCTAAGACTCAAAACATTTTTGTTCTAGACTCAACAACGCCAGCGATTCGATCAAGCAGGGGGCTCCTAAGTCGGGGATGGCTCTTATTACCAACTTGTAACGCCCACGATGCGGCTATATCTCCCACGTGTCGAGGCACGACTTAGAGGCATAACCGCATAGTGGTTTTGTCGCAAGAAGGGTCATCTTCACACAATCCCATGTAATGAACAAGAATGGGATAAAGAGTTGGCTTACAATCGCCACTTCACACAATACATAAATATAATTCATACATCATCCAAAATACAAACATATAGACCGACTACGGTCAAAATCCAGATGAAAATAAGACAACCCCAAATGCTAGATCCCCGATCGTCCCAACTGGGCTCCACTACTGATCATCAGGAAAAGACACATAGTAACGACCACGTTCCTCGTCGAACTCCCACTTGAGATCGACCCCATCATCTGCACTGGCATCATCGGCACCTGCAACTGTTTTGGTAGAATCTGTGAGTCACGAGGACTCGGCAATCTCACACCCGCGAGATCAAGACTATTTAAGCTTATAGGAAAGGAAGGTGTAATAAGGTGGAGCTGCAGCGGTAATAAGCATATGTGGTGGCTAACATACGCAAAAGAGAGCGAGAAGAGAAGCAACGGAACGGTCGTCATCTAGCAATGACCAAGAAGTGATCCTGAACTCCTACTTACGTCATACGTAACTCAGACCGTGTTCACTTCCCGGACTCCGCCGAGAGGAGACCATCACGGCTACACACGCAGTTGATGTATTTTAATTGGGTCAAGTGACAAGTTCTCTACAACCGGACATTAACAAATTCCCATCTGCCTCATAACCGCGGGCACGGCTTTCGAAAGATAATACCCTGCAGGGGTGTCCCAACTTAGCCCATCATAAGCTCTCACGGTCAACGAAGGATAAACCTTCTCCCGGAAAAACCCGATCAGTCTCGGAATCCCGGTTTACAAGACATTTCGACAATGGTAAAACAAGACCAGCAAAGCCACCCGAATGTGCCGACAAATCCCGATAGGAGCTGCACATATCTCGTTCTCAGGGCACACCGGATGGGCAAGACGTCAGGTTGGCATAGACCCTGGTTGCCCAGGGGGCGCCGGACATCACCCAGTTTGGGACAGCACTCGAAGGAGCACTGGTCCGGGGGTTTAAAATAAAGATGACCCTCGGGCTCGTGAAAACTCGGGGGAAAAGGCTTAGGTGGCAAATGGTAAAACCAAGGTTGGGCCTTGCTGGAGGGGTTTTATTCAAGGCGAACTGTCAAGGGGGTCCCATAAATCACCCGACCGCGTAAGGAACGCAAACTCAAGGAACATAATCCCGGTATAACAGAAACTAGGGCGGCAAGAGTGGAACAAAACACCAGGCATAAGGCCGAGCCTTCCACCCTTTACCAAATATATATAGATGCATTAATTAAATAAGAGATATTGTGATATCGCAACATATCCATGTTCCAACATGGAACAAACTTCAACTTCACCTGCAACTAGCAACACTATAAGAAGGGCTGAGCAAAAGCGGTAACTTAGCCAAACAACGGTTTGCTAGGAAAGGATGGTTAGGGGCTGACATGGCAATATGGGAGCATGATATAGCAAGTGATAGATAGCGCAGCATGGCAATAGAGCGAACAACTAGCAAAGCAAAGATAGAAGTGATTTCGAGGGGTGGTCATCTTGCCTGCAAGGTTCTCAGAGTTGTCGAAAGCTTGATCCTCGTAAGCGTACTCAAGAGGTTCCTCATTCACGAACTCGTCTCCCGGCTCTACCCAAGACAAGAACACAAACAAACGGAACCACAATCAACCACGAGAAATGCACAAGCAACATGATGCAAAACATGTATGATATGCAAGATATGATATGCGATGCATATGCGTGCTCCGGAAGAAAAATGATGAACAAGGCAGTAGCTTGGCAAACCAAGCATGCCACTGGAAAGATGAGATGATTTCGGTCGAAATCGATATAAAGATCACCGGAAACGGATGCACGGTTTGCAAATGGCAAGCATAACAAGAATGACACGAAGCTGCGATTAACAGCATGATAGCACTTAGAATGCAACAAGCAACAAAGCTACAGCACTCCAAATAGCAACAAAGCATATGACAGTAATCTACAGGAGATGCTTGAAAAAAGATGAACACTGAGCTACGGCTAGTTCACAACATATCAAGCTCAAACAAGCATGGCAAAAGTGCAAAAGATAACAGGTTCACAGACTGTGAAAAACTGGACATGGCAGAAAACAGCATCAGGTAGCAATGTTTAGAGCACGAAATCAACATGCTACAGGAACTTAACATGGAAAAACAAGGCATGGCAGTATTCTACTAAATACATATGACAAAAGTCCCTTACTGTGCATAAGCCAAAAAGGACTAGAAGATATGATGGCAAGCATGTAAACATAGCAAGTTTCGTTATCAGGTTTCAGACTTCGCAGAAAACAGAGCATGGCAGAAATAATAATATGAAGGCATGTTGGTGAGCTTGATGCACTCACTACAGAGCAATGCATGACAAAAACAATCATACCTACAGTAAGATGGCATGTTTATGAAGCTATCCATGGTAAGAACAAATGCATAGCATGTATGGATCAACTACAATAAGCTTGGCCAAATTGCATATCATGTTAAGAATCTACCAGAAATATTTTATAGCAAAAGTAGAGCAAGATTGAGTCATGCTATGGTACTCCATAATTGCAGACAAGGGCAGGAATGGATCAATTACAACTATAGCTACAAAACATCCTTACTGAACATCTCCAAAATATGCATGGATCTCTCTGTAGCATCAAGTTTACATGGCAACAAAATAACAGCAGACAGACTTAGAGAAAACACCAAGTCCCTGAAATCAGAAACATTACGGAGCCTACTTTGCATGCTTGTGCTAGTCACCACAGAGATCACAAAAATACATGGCATACACTACTGGAAAGATGGCATGGCAACACATGTAGAGCTCATGCCCATAAGATGCATAGATTTAATGATACAAAAATGACAAATCTCCAAGTTCTGCTAAGAACCAGAGGATAACAGCAACTAGCCCTCTTGCAACAGAGATTTGGGCATCAAGATGACCTCTAATGAACATGGTGCAATTGAACAAAATGAAGAGAATCACGAGACGAACAATTTGAAATATTACACGCGCGAAACGGAGCTACATGCAAGAAGTTATGCAACGATGAACATGGGGACTTGCAGTAAAAATCACAGAACTTGGCAGTTTCAGGGGGAAGAGAAAGTCAACGCCCGGAGTTATACCAGATCGGATCGAGGCCGACGTTCGAGGGAGCTCGCGGTCACCGGCGCTGGGGAAGAGGAGGGAGGCGCGCGGCTCCGGCGACGCGGGAGGAGGGAGTGGAGGCGGCGGCGCCGGCGAGGAGGGCGGTGGGGCCCGCGGGCGACGGCGGCGGCGAGCACGGCGGGTGGCGCGCGGGTCGCCGGCGGCGGGGCGCGGCGGCGCCGAGGCGGCGGGTGGCGCGCGCGGCGGACGGCGCGGGCTCGGGCCGCGGGGGCCGGGGACAGGCTCCGGCGGGCCGCGCGGTGGAGGAGAGAGAGAGGGGCCGGCGGGGTGACGTGGCGGCGCCCGATTCGCTGCGGCCGTCGGTGGAGATGTGTCCGGCGCGGATGGACACGTCCGGCGCGGCGCGAGGGAAGTTGCTAGGGTTTGGACTGCGTTCGTTTTTCGAGAGGGTCACATATTTATAGGTAGAGGGAGCTAGGAGACTCCAAATGAGGTGCGGTTTTCGCCCACACGATCGTGATCGAACGACCTAGAGCATGGAAGAGAGTTTGGTGGGTTTTGGGCTGGTTTTTAGGGGGGTTTTTGCTGGACACACAAATGGACTTTGCGGATGCCCGGTTAACCGTTGGAGTACCAAACGACCTCCAAATGAAATGAAACTTGACCGGTGGTCTCCGGGTGGTATATTAAGGCCACTTGACAAGTCTCGGTCCATTCCGAGAAAGTTTGACACCCGCTGACAAAAGAAAACAAGAGGGATGCGCCGGAGGAGATAGGAGCGCCGGATTGCAAAACGGACAACGGGGAAAATGCTCGGATGCAAGAGACGAACACGTATGCAAATGCAATGCACATGATGACATGATATGAAATGCATGACATGAACAAAATGCAAAACGAAAGCCAAAACCCGACCACGGAGGGAATATCATAGCACATAGCCGAAAATGGCAAGAGTCGGAGTTACAAATATGAAAAGTTACATCCGGGGTGTTACAAACGATTAGAAAAAACAAGCCTTATAATTTCAAATGCAGGATTTATCATCCTAGCCTACCTCAACTTGCTTGGGACAAAAGGCTTTGTTGTTGTTGGGGGGATTTATCATCCTAGCTGTATGCTTCGATTTCATTGGTACATGTAAACTGGAGGAAGAGGTTGCAGGAAACAGGGCATGCTTCCCAACCACTAGAAGCGTATTGCAACCAAGTGAAAATATGTATTGAAATAGCATTGACGTGCATGGAGAATGATAGGCACAAAAGGCCTACTATAGTGGATATCACACATAAGTTGAACCAGACTGAAACTGTGATCAAAGAGTTGAAAAATGATCAGGGTTACAGACGAACAAGGTAATTAATACAGTTAGTCGTATGAGTATGCCCAGACTTTCCTTCTTTACAACAGTGATGCATTCATCCATTTTCGTGATATTTGTCTAGTTAAGTACTCCCTCCGTCCCATAATATAAGATCGTTTTTCAAGCTATGTTACCTGGAAAAACGATCTTATATTGTGGGACGGAGGGAGTAGTTATTAAAAAATGGCTGTGTGCATCATGTGATGCAGAGGCTGGGGTAATCCCCTTCCCAGAAAAAAAGGGACATGAATCCTTATTCATTATTTAATATATTTAAGCTACTTAAATTTTGAATCCGGAGGCAAATTACCTTGATATATGATTGCCTCTGCATGACTCGAAAGTCTAAACTGCTTTGTTCTTTGTTCTTTGAAATAATATAGTATCTAGGTATCATTTACATCTGAAATTAAATATGTTTGTTCCAAACATTTAAGAGTGAAAAAGTGAAGCAAAGTCTCTGGATTATTGCTTAAGCCCACCTATTTACAAATAATGGAGAACTTTATGTCTTTGAGACACCAGTTTGGCCATGGCTCACCACTCACAATGCACGAACAAGGTAAAGCGTGCTATTCTGTTCAATCTTTGGTGTTTTTTATAGAGTTAAATTTGTGTATGGGACCTTTTAGCAGAAACATTTTGGTAGTCAAACATTGTAGATTGTCGCGATAGGCACAGTTGGCTGTCTTACCAGGTCTTTATTCTCTTTTTACAGCAACAATATTATTAGGGATGTTGTAGCGCAAGGAAGTGATCAACGTGATTATGATGCTGTACATGATGAAAACCCATCAGTCATGCACCCTGTTGAGAGTGGTGTATCAGAAAATCTAGAGGGAGCTAAGAATGAATACGCAGCTGCAGAGTACGACCCGCTGCCAGCAGTAGATGGGCTAAGAATCACTGGTGAAGCTTTTCCTGGAAGAGAACTTCAAGTGAGTGGGTATTCCATCAACGGGACCACAAGCTGCAACTTTGAGGTGCGCTTTATAAATGCGTTTCAACATATTCTGACATTCTACCAAATTCCTGTGTTTCTGAGTCCTGTACAATTCTCACGTTTGCAAAATGAAAATAAATTGTGCATTCAGTGGGTACGCTATTTGGAAGATGGATTGCAGAAGTTCATAGAAGGTATATATATATCCATTATCTGCTAGGAGGCTTTTATTTTATATTGGTGTACTGTAAGAAAATTCAAATTAACATTATCTGTCCCTGATGCAGGTGCACGGCAGCCCACATATCTAGTTACCGCGGATGATGTGGACACTATACTAGCCGTTGAGGTCCAGCCACTAGATAACCGAGAAAGAAAGGTAAATCCTCTCGTCTGACCATTCTCGATTGGAATTTTTGTTTTAGCTTGGTCTTCTTTGGTTACAACTATCTCCGTATCCATCAAGAAATTAGTACGGCACCCATACATTGTTTGTTTGGATAGTACAAAAGGGTTGGCCATTATAACTTTCAGTAGAATGCTCATTATATTTAACTCTATTTGAAGATTTTCTTTCGTTTTGCAGGGGGGCATCGTTAAGGTTTATGCTAATGAGGAAAGAAAAATTCCTTGTGGTGAGTTTGCTGAGATAATATTTGCATCTTGCATAGATGTCGTGAACTTTCCTGTTCAAATTGCACATGTTTTGTTTCAACTAATGATGTATCTCAGCTCCATGCCCCCCCTAAAGAATTCCTCGAATAATGTTAATTCTGCAATGCTTTTGTTTGAGTGCAAAAAGAGAATATTTAAAGAACCATCATGCATATTTCTGAGTACAGAATCATTATCTGTGCAGATCCTGAAACTAAGGAGCTTATCAAGCAAACCCTTTCAGTTGGCCATGTGTCTTATGAAGTTCTTCTGCCTGCGGTCGGTCCAAGGCTCAAAGAATTTTTCTACACTCTTTTTTATGTCACATAATCTTTGAAACATTAACTTTGCAGGTTCCGGTTTTAGAAACGTGGGAACCTGCTGTATTGGCAGTAACGAGGAAAGGTTACAGCATTAAGTGCAACGGACAGTGTGGTGTTGTTGTTACAGAAACTTTCCAGCAATACATGGCTGTATGTTTCCTATAATTGGCCGTCTCTTGTTTCTGATTATACTCTGTCCAGTCACAGTAAAGCGTGACTTCCGTGATAGAACCTTGTAAAATAGTGTTGTCTCTGTAAATAGCCAAGTACTCCTTCCGTTCCAAATTAGTTGAAGGTCTTGCTTTGTTTGGGTCAAATTTTTTACGAAGCCTATATAAAAATTTGTTAATATCTACAACATCATATATATAGTATGAAAAACATATATTATGATGAATCTAATGAAACTAATTTGGTGTTCTAGATGTTGATATATTTTTCTCTAGCCTTGAAAGTTACTCCCTCTGTCCCAAAATAAGTGTCTCAACTTTGTACTAACTTTAGTACAAAGTTTTACTAAGGTTAAGACACTTATTTTGGGACGGAGGGAGTAGAAGTCAAGTTAATTTGGAATGGAGGGACAGGGAGTATAGATTGGCGCCGTGGAATTTATATTAGTAACATATTTTCACATGAAGTACTTTCATAATGGTATAATTTAGTAGGTTTTGTGAATATAATAAAATGACTTGTCAAATTTGCAGAAATTCAAGTAAAAATAGCACTTCTTTCCTGACCGGGGATAGTAATTGTTAGTTTTGCTTCATGCATATTTTTACTTTTGGGTTCTCAACTGTTGAACTGAGCATTGCATTGTCTTGTTGTGCATGCATAAATGACAACTAATCTAGCATTGCTCACAAAATGAAGAAGACAACTAATCTAGCATTCCTCACATAATGAAGAAGACAACTAATCTAGCATTCCTCACATAATGAAGAAGACAACTAATCTTGGTCTATATTTTCAGATCAGTATCCCATGTGGGCGTCCTACTGAATTTTTACTTCAGTCTGCTGATGGTGATGAGTGTAGTCTCAAGCCTGCAGAAAATTCCCAGTGAGTTTGAAACTATGTACTACTCCCTCCGTCCCACAATATACGATAGTTTTTTAAGCTATGTTAGCTTGAAAAACGTTCTTATATTATAGGATGGAGGGAGTATTTCATTACATAATCTGAATTCGATGGTCTGTCGAAGGCTCGACAAATAACACTTTTCAGTTTAATATCATCATTGTTTGTGTCTCTGCGGTATTTATATTTTAGAACGTAAGAATCGTATGGAGACATCGGTACTAAAGGCCTGATTGGATTGTTGTTTTCCATGCTTTTACACCTGTAAAAGATACAGACCTCAATCGGTCATTTCTTTTCCAGTTGGAAATAACAGATGGTTGGTGATATACACTTGTAAAAGTAATACGGGTGTATAAATTTACCCCCATTCCAAGCGGGCGGGGGGGGGGGGGGGGGGGGGGGCTAAGTGTTGGTTCTTTGGATTTTGCAGATCACGAGATACTATTGTTATAATACTGAGGGCGTTCAGGATGCTGGTACGACTTGCTTGTCTAACATTTTGTCATTTGAACTGGCTTTGATTCGTGCCTGGTATATATGCACGTGAAGTTAGCACTGTCATGTGTTTTCGTAGGATATCATGATATGCAGTAGGAGCAATAAGTTCACATTTTCTTTTTTGATTTTATTAGGTACATGATGAAATGAAATGCAGGCTATTGAGAGGATTAGAGCGAAGATTGGGCGCCTTCAAGTTGGAGTAGAGTAGAAGGTTGGGGTTGCTTAAAGTTATTTATGTTTGGCTTGTGATTCTTGCGTGCAGAATGAAAGAACAAGCTTGGTTTCCTGCATTTTGTTGGTCTGTCTATCGGACTGTATGTCTGTGTCTGCTCCGCTTTTTTTTTTGAAATGGAGGAGGACCCCCGGCCTCTGCATGTGGACGATGCATATAGCTACTTTATTAATTATTCATACAAGATCTTACAAAGTTATACAAAAGTAAGACTAAAGCCATCGTCTAGGCAACATCTATCGCTACTCCTATCCAGTTGATGAAGGGATGCTGATAGTCTGGGCCTAATACCAAACATACCTCGCAGCCAAACCTAACATTTAAGACCTGAGGTCCCAACCAGGACGCCTGCCGGGTATGGGGCACCCACCAGTCCTGTTGAGGATATAGACCTGGGAGTCACCCGCCAGGAGGGCCGGGTTACACTAAGGGTCATTGCCAGAAGCCCGGAGTTAAGTTTCAAGATAATGGGCCAGAGATGGGCTGAGACCCGGCGATGGCTTATTGCCCATAGTTATCATCATTGTTATAGTAGACTTGTAGTGTAAGGCAAGTATTGTTTAGAGTCCGAGCCGGACACTCTTATGAGCCGGCCGGGACTCTAAGGGCCGCTGGGTGCCAACCTCCCTATAGAAAGGGACGACCCGGCAGCGGTTTAGGGGCGACAACAATCTGATCGAGAGCCGGGCATAGCTGTTTAGCTCCCTGGTTATCGAAACCCTGATTAATACCACCTCAACTAGACGTAGGCTTTTACCTTCACCGTAAGGGGCCGAACCAGTATAAACCCTCGTGTTCCTTGTCCCACTTAACCCCTTCAAGCTTCCCAATTGCGATGGCTCCACGACTAAGTCCTAACCCGAGGACATCTGCCGTGACAATTCCACGACAGTTGGCGCCCACCGTGGGGCTGGCGCACGGTGGATTTGAGTTCTTGAAGGGCAGCTTCGAAGGGCTCAAGGGATACGCTGTGGGCCGGATGACCAAGAGTCGTCGCGGCAAGCTCTACATCGACGATGCGGACTGGGGCCCCGACGCCGGCTCAGTGGAGTACGGGTACCGGGTCCCCTTCGGTGGAATTCATGTCTTCATCGGCAAGATTGGAGAGCCGGGCCCCGAGCCGGATCTCCGCGCCGGTCTCATCGAAACGGCTCAGTGCACACGACCCGCCCGGGCCCGGCCTGCCTTAAAGCGCGCTTTTGTGGGATGCATCCACGGAGGGCCCTCTGATCCATCTGGGTCTGGGGATGAGGCGGCCGCCGGCTCTGACGGCGAGTCGGCCGCTGATGAGTCAAACTCGTTGTACCAACTTCAAGATGGCAGGCTCATGAGTTATTCCGATGGCAGCAGTATTCCGGACCTTTTTGAGCCGCCAAGTCAGGTTGGAGTTTTTATGGCTGGTGCGCAGCCTGTTCAGAACCCCGCTTCCGGATCGGAAAACCCGGTGCCTTCCCCCGCTCAGGTGCTGATGGATCTCACGGATAAGATGACGGCCCTGTTAACCGCAACGGTCGACCCGGCGGATCAAGTTCAGCATGATGCGGCGGTGGCACAGCTAAAATTGGATCTGATAAAAGCTAAAGAGGACCTTGCAGCGGAAGGGATCAGACTGGCTGCGGAGCGGGCGGCTCTCGATGCCCGGACTCAGCTGATTCAGGCGCGGTCCTTCCAACTCACGATGGATCAGAACGCGGCCAATGAGGTCATGAGAAGGAGGCATCAAAAGGCTCAATCTCGACTCCCGCCGGTTTACGATCCGCGCAACCTCTTCAACACACCGGGTGCAGGGTCTAATCACCCGCTGGGGGTCGTAGCACCCGGATCTGGACCCCTTATTCAACCACGAGTGATGGGGCCTCCCCAGGGGCCCCCCGCCCCGCCTCAGTATGTGCCAATACCCCCGGGCCATTATAATAACCCGCTGGAGAACATGGTCGCCGCAGCAGCACGGCTGGCGGCTCTGCCCGTTGATGGCGACTCTCCGACGGCTATTAAGACCCGCCGGGTCAGAGAACTCCTCCAGACAGCGCTGGCGCAGCAAGGGGCGTACTCCTACAGCCGGGATAGGATCCATTCAACCCCTCGTCTAGGGCAGAGCCCGAGTTACAGCCGGCACATGGTCTCGGCGACCGGCTCAAGTAATGTCCGACGCCATGACCCGCCCCCTGGTCATGGCCCGGCTCATAATGGAGCCTTCTACGTAGCAGACCAAGCACGCCAGGAGGCGGAGCAGGCGCCTCAAGTGATGGCTTACCAGACCCCCCCGGCTTATCCGACGATGTCCGTTGATGCGGGTATCCCTACTAGAACCGGGGGTGTCCCGGGTTTGATGCCAGCTATCCGTAATGAACGTCTACCCAGGGACTTCAAAGGACCTAGGAAGGTGCCTAACTATACAGCAGACTTACAGCCGGCAGCCTGGATCGAGAGTTATGAGATGGCTATGGAATTGCTGGAAGTCAGCGAGGCGGCCATGGCCAAATATTTCACCATGATGTTAGATGGAACTGCCCGCACGTGGTTGAAAGGGTTACCGCCGAACTCCATCGGGTCTTGGGCTGAGCTGAAAGCCCGGTTCATTCAAAACTTCAAAGATACCTGCAGGCAATCTATGTCAATCGTGGATCTGACTAACTGTAAGCAGCAGGAGGGTGAATCCACGACCCATTGGGTTCGCCGGGTCAAGGAGATCATACATTCATCGGATAAGATGGATGCCGGCTCTGCAGTCTTAATGTTGGAACAAAACTGTCGCTTTGTGCCCCTAAAGATGAAACTCGGGCGGCTTAAGCGTGACTGTACTGATATGGGTACACTGATGGCAGCTCTTGTCAAGTACGCCGATTCCGATGGTACCAAGGATCCCCCTTCAGATGATGAAAGGGCAGGGAAGGGAAAGAAGAACGGCAACGGCAAGGGTCCTCAGTTTAGCCCGGGGAACCAAGGAGGAGGCAAGCGCAAGGCTGATGGCAGCCTAGAGTTTGTAGCCAACACCAACTCTCAAGGTAATAACCAGCGACGCAAGGGGAGGCCCCCTCCCCGAGGCGGTGGGTCAGGACCTTCTCTGGAACAGCTGTTGAATGAACCTTGTCTAAGACACGGTTCTAGAGAGAAGCCAGCGACTCATCTGTGGAAGGATTGTGCTATCATGAAGGCCTTTAAAAACTACAATGGTCCGGGTGGCGGCTCAGGCGCCGGCGGCTTTCATGGCCCGGGCGGCGGGTCAAATTCCGGTCCTCAGAACGGTCAAGGAGGCTTTAATCAACAGTCTGGTCAGGGTCATCAACAGCAACAGGGGGGCTATCAGACCAACCCAAAGCAGCTTAGCGGTGGACAGTATCACGTGTTCACCACTAGTTTGTGCAAACGAGACGAGAAGCTTCACAAGAGGGCTGTTAATGCTGTTGAGCCGGCGGTTCCACGCTACTTACGGTGGTCGGAGCAGCCCATAGTGTGGAGTAGGGAGGATCACCCTCCCCGGGTGGATAACCCGGGCCACCTGGCCTTAGTGGTGGCTCCTCAAGTGGGAGGCTATAAGTTCACAAAGGTACTCATGGATGGAGGCAGCAGCATCAACATCCTCTATTATGAGACTTTCCGTCGTATGGGGCTAGTTGATAAGAACCTCAGCCAGTCAAATACTATCTTCCATGGTGTGGTACCCGGTAAATCGGCTTATCCAGTCGGCAAGATCGAACTGGAAGTGGCCTTCGGTGAGGAGAACAACTACAGGGTGGAGAAGTTGACCTTTGAGGTGGTCAAGATAAGAAGTCCTTACCACGCCATATTTGGACGGCCGGCTTACGCCAAGTTCATGGCACGGCCGTGTTATGTGTACTTACAACTCAAGATGCCGGGTCACAACGGGACCATTACGGTTCACGGCAGCCGGAAAGTGGCTCTGGAGTGTGAGGAAGGTGACGCGGCTTATGCAGAGTCTGTTTGTGCCACAGAAGAATTGAAATTTTATAAAGACAATGTTGACCCAACAGATATGACCTCTCTGAAAAAGCCAACCACGGAGAATGAACCAGCAATGAAGTTTAAATCAGCTGATGAGACTAAACTTGTTGATTGTTCCAGGTGACTCGTCTCAGCAGTTCAGCATCAGTGCAAATCTGGACCCGAAATAGGAAGGCGCGCTCATCGAGTTCATCCGTGAGAATAGGGACATCTTCACATGGAAACCTTCTGACATGCCAGGTGTACCTAGAGAACTCGCTGAGCACACTCTCAATGTTGATCCAAAATTTAAGCCGGTCAGACAGTTCCTTCGACGGTTTAACAAAGAGAGGCGGAAGGCTATTGGTGAAGAAGTGGCCCGGCTTTTGGCGGCCGGGTTCATTGTTGAGGTTTTTCACCCAGAGTGGTTGGCTAACCCGGTGCTTGTACTTAAGAAGAACGGCACCTGGCGGATGTGTGTGGACTACACGGACTTGAACAAGGCGTGTCCGGCTGATCCTTTTGCTCTCCCCCGTATTGATCAGATCATTGATGCTACGGCAGGTTGTGCACGCTTAAGTTTCTTGGATGCCTATTCCGGGTATCATCAGATTAAGATGGCAGTTAAGGACCAGGAGAAGACGGCGTTCATCACTCCCTTTGGAGCCTTCTGCTATGTCTCTATGCCCTTTGGGCTCAAGTGTGCGTAGGCGACTTACCAGCGTTGTGTACAGAATTGTCTCCATAAACAGATCGGGCGCAATGTTCACGCTTACGTGGACGATATTGTGGTTAAGTCCATCAAGGAGGAAACCCTGATAGATGACTTAAGGGAAACCTTTGATAATCTCCGGGTCTACAAGATGATGCTTAACCCGGCCAAATGTGTTTTTGGTGTTCCTGCGGGCAAGCTATTGGGCTTCTTGGTTTCTGACAGAGGAATTGAAGCTAACCCGGAGAAGATCAAAGCTATCACTTCTCTAGCTAAGCCGGCATGTATAAACGATGTTCAGCGTTTGGCAGGTCGCGTCGCTGCTTTAAGCCGGTTCATAAGCCGCTTGGGTGAGAAGGCTATGCCCTTATATCAGTTGATGAAGAAAACGGATAACTTTTTCTGGAATGATGCAGCTAATACCGCCTTCGAGGATTTGAAAAAGCAACTGGCAGAGCCCCCCGTCCTTGCTGCTCCAGTTGATAAGGAGCCCTTGCTATTGTATGTGGCGGCAAACACACGAGCCGTCAGTGTGGCTATGGTGGTGGAGCGTAAGGAGACGGGTAAGGAGCATCCGGTTCAGCGGCCGGTTTATTATGTCAGTGAGGTGCATATTGAGTCCAAGCAGCGATACCCGCACTGGCAGAAGCTTGTATATGGTGTGTTCATGGCGAGCCGGAAACTCAAGCATTATTTTCAGGGTCATCCCATCACTGTGGTCAGTTCTGCCCCTCTTGGGGATATTATCCAGAACCGAGAGGCTACAGGGAGAGTTGCTAAGTGGGCTATTGAGCTTGGGCCTCATGGCCTCAAATATGTGCCACGCACTGCTGTTAAGTCTCAGGCTTTGGTGGATTTTATTAATGATTGGACAGAGTCGCAAGTGCCTGAGCAGAAGCCGGATAACACCTATTGGACTATTCACTTTGATGGGTCCAGGCAGCTGGAGGGCTCGGGGGCTGGTGTTGTATTGGCTTCCCCTAGGGGTGACAAGTTCCAGTATGTGCTAAAATTGATGTTTCCTTGCACTAACAATGCGGCTGAATACGAGGCCTTACTCCACGGTCTTCGGGTGGCTAAGGAGATGAGCTTAAGCCGGGTATGGTGCTTTGGGGACTCAGATTTGGTGGTTCAACAAGTATCAGGCACTTGGGATTCTAAGGATCCCCTCATGGCGGCTTATCGCCGCGAGGTTGATGCCATTGCTGGGCACTTTCAGGGATATCAAGTGGAGCACATTGATCGCAGGAAGAACGAGGCGGCTGATGCTTTAAGCCGGCTCGGCTCTCAGCGAAAGCCGGTGCCGCCTAACACTTTCCTGGATGTCCTATATAACCCTTCGGTTAAGTTGCCTACAGAGGAGGACTTGGCTATCCCTGACCCGGAGGCACGACTGGTGGCGGCTCTTCATGTCATACCAGACTGGACAATGCCGTACTTGGTTTATATAACCCGGGGAGAGTTGCCTGAGGATGAAACTTTGGCCAGGCAAATAATCCGGCGGGCCAAGTCAATGATTGTTATCAACGGCGAGTTGCATCATCGCAGTGTTTCAGGGGTATTTCAGCGTTGTATTTCCCCTGAGGAAGGTCAAGAGATCTTGCGCGAGATCCATGAAGGGGATTGCGGCCATCATGCCGGCTCAAAATCCCTTGTGGCCAAGGCATTCCGTCATGGTTTTTATTGGTTGACGGCTCACGCTGATGTGGAGGGCTTGGTCAGTAAGTGTGATGGTTGTCAGAGGTTCTCCCGACGGGCTCATGTGCCGGCTCAGGAATTGAGGATGATCCCGATCACTTGGCCCTTTGCGGTCTGGGGGCTTGATATGGTCGGGCCTTTTAAACGGTCCAAGGATAAGAAGACCCACCTCTTGGTGGCAGTGGACAAATTCACGAAGTGGGTGGAAGCTGAGCCAGTTAGCAAGTGTGATGCAGCCACGGCAGTTCAATTTATGAAAAAGGTGATCTTCCGCTTCGGCTTTCCGCACAGCATCATAACAGACAATGGCACTAATCTGTCCAAAGGCACTATGGAGGAGTTTTGTCAACGAGAGCATATCCGGCTTGATGTTTCTTCAGTGGCTCATCCCCAGTCCAATGGTCAAGCTGAGAGAGCTAACCAGGAGATTCTGAAGGGCATCAAACCCCGGCTTTTGGTCCCTTTGCAACGGACGCCGGGTTGTTGGGTGGAGGAGTTGCCCTCCGTCTTATGGAGCATCAACACTACTCCTAACAGGTCTACTGGCTTCACGCCTTTCTTCATGGTTTATGGGGCAGAAGCGGTCCTCCCTAGCGACATTTGTCACGATTCACCTCGTGTGGCGGCTTATGTTGAGACGGACAATGAACAGGCGCGCCAAGTTGCTCTGGACTTGTTGGATGAACAGCGTGATGTGGCAGCAGCCCGTTCAGCGATTTACCAACAAGACCTGCGCCGTTATCATAGCCGCCGGGTCAAAACCCGGGTCTTCCAGGAAGGCGACCTTGTGCTCCGGCTCATCCAGGATCAAACAGATGCACACAAATTATCCCCACCTTGGGAAGGGCCCTTTGTGGTCAGTAAGAACTTGCACAACGGGTCATATTACCTCATTGATGTTCGGGAGCGTAAAGATTCGCGTAAATCTGAGGAGGAGACCCGTCGGCCGTGGAATATCGCTCAGCTTCGGCCTTATTACACTTGAGCTACCGGCTCTTGTGGTGTACATATTTATCTCAGACATATATATATTATGATAAGCAATAAAGCAGGACCTCTGTCCTTTTTTCTCCTCCAAATATACGTGTCATACTAATTTGAAAGGAGGATCCGGCTTATGATCGCATTTGAATCTAGCCGTAAGCAGTAAGATCACTTGGGGGCTTCCTGTTCAAACATGGGTCGTATTCGAACCAAAGAGAACATAGCTGTCGATACCCATTTGATTGGCAAAGTGCCGAGCTCATTGGGAGGTTGCCTTTGGTCATATTTGAATCATAGTGTAACCCCTCTGAGAACCGACGTGGATCGTATTCGAATCAGCGTCGTTAAACAATTTTCAGAATCACTTGGGGGCTTCCTGTTCAAACATGGGTCGTATTCGAACCCAAGAGAACATAGCTGTCGGTACCCTCTTGATTGGCATCGCCACACCCATTGGGGGCTATATGATCGTATCCGAATCTTGGCTTAAACCCCTTTCGGGCCGGGTCTCTGGTCGTATTCGAACTGGAAGCCCCTAAGTTCCGATTTATCGCAAAGTCTACTCTGATTATGACAACGTGTGCATGGCCGGGTTTCGCTTGACCGGCTTAATTTTGGAGTTATCTTGTTAATTGAACATCCTGGATGTCATCAAGACAAGTCCATTAGAGTTAAGATACCAACCATGCTACCCGGGTCGTTTAATCCGGAGGGTGGTAAGACGTCTTGAGACTTGTGATTTACCTTTCTATGCAGATGCTTGAAGGTACTTTTTTAAAGGTTGAGAAGCACGAAGGATAATTATGACCCGGAGGAGCATCAAAAGAATGACTTCAAAGGATTTCAGCATTCATTACGTGCACGATGGCACGGCAAAGATAAATTGTTGCACTTATTCTATTACAAAAATCTTTCAAAGTTTCAAGGGTGGAGCGTTGTTTGGTGAGCCGCTAGCCGGTTTATGACGCCTGCTGAGTCGAAGTCCCCGGCTCATCTTCTGCTCCGGCTGATCCCAAGGCTTCGAAGGTCGACGACTTCCAGTTGATGCCGCTGAGAGCTTCGAACTGAGCTTCTTCGTCAATTAACCCGGCCGGGTCAATCTCGGGGGCGTAGGTGTGTTGGCGAGCCGGAGGAATCAGACTAAGAGCTTCATAGCGAGGGGTTGGAATCCTCTGATTCTCCGCGTTGTACCCCGGCTGATACTTGGTTAAGTCGGTGTCGTTCCCGATGATGGTGGCCACCGGGCGTACAGCCTTCACGCATGCCGCGAAATCCTTCTGGTCGAAGGTGGAGCCGTCTTCCTTCAGGCTGGGGTAACCCAGGGCGATGTCTGCCGGGTCTAGCTCCGACAGGAAGGCTTTGGCCCGGCTCAGCGCGGCAATTGCTCCGGATCTGGCGGAGGCTCGACGTAGCTCTTGGATTCGCTGTGGCAAAACTGCGAGCCGGCGCAGGACTTCAGCCAGATGGGTTGGCACCTCATTGGATAGGGCCACCACAGCTAAGGCGCGCTGTGACCCGGTGTAGAGTTGTTCCACCAGGGTGTACACGGCCTTTAGCTTGGTGACCACGCTCTGGTTGAGGTTGGCACTCCTGGGACCTGTTTAATAAAGGTCAGGTAAGCCGGTGACAAGGGTGAATCGTAACATGTGCAGACTTGATGAAAGCCGGTGAGGCGACTTACCGAAGATAGCAGCCACCATTTGGGAAACCTGGTGCTTTAGACCGGAGAGCTCAGCGGTCTTCTCCATGAGGGCCTTCTCCGCCTGTTCTGCCCGGGTCACCAGTGCGGCTTTCTCCTCAGCCCAGGCCTTCCGCTCAGCGTCGAATTCAGTCTTCAATTTCTCCTGAGCGGCGATGCTGGAGACAAACTTGGCATTCGCCTTCCGGGTCTCCATCTCTTGAGTTTTCAACCGGCTCTTGAGACTCGCAAGGTCCGACTCAAATTTCTTGCCAGTAGCCTGCATATATTTCCGGGTTATTAAACAGTCATTGTATAAGTCCCAAGCACTTTCCAAGCAAAGACACTTGGCACTTGGGGGCTAATGCATATTGAACGTGTCTATCTACGTACTGCTGGTTCAATTAAGTAAGCCGGACCCTAAGTCTACAACCTATGCCAAGTATAAGTTATAGACTTGGGGGCTAGCATGACAAGGATCACTATGCGGAAAGTAAGAAGACAGCAGAAGGTTACCTCAGACTTTTGTTGGATCTGATTGACCATGGCGATCTCCGCGTCCCGGCTCTTGTGAACCTGGCTGATGTAGCCAGAAACGAGCTCTCCAATGCTCAAATCGGGGTAGCCCGAGAGATCCAGATTCGCCCAGTGGGGTCGCAGCAGCTCCCCCTTCGCGGAGCATTGGGCCAGTGCGGTCGGCCTCCCCGGCTCAACACACTCCGTCCGGGTAATTACCACGTCCGGGTCGTTAGCCGGTGGGGTTGAGCCGGAGGCCTCCGGATTAGCTGACGCTTCGGTCGTTGTCTTGATGGTCGGGGCAGGGGCTTCAGGCGTCGTATCCATGGGAATGGTGGCCTCGGAGGCGGCTGGCGGATCTTGAGCCGTCGTCTCCGGCTCAGGCAAGTCCGGCACTCCGGCTGACCTGGTCTTCTTTGCTCTTTTGGTGAGCTTTGCCTGGGCACTGAAAAGACAGAAGTGTTAGGCATACAAAGAGTAAATACAGACGGGTAATGTAAGGTGATTGTTGTTACCCGGGTGCAGTTTTGAAGGCCAGCAGACTTGACTGCATGGAGTCACCAGAAGAAGGGGAGGTCTCCTGGTAATTGGAGTCAGAAGAATTAAGCGGTTGATGGATAACACCCGCCAACGGATGAAAAGGGTACAAGTGAGAAAAGACCTCGGTGCAACGTTTCCTTGTCGCGTCGGGTAACCCGGCGGAGAGGTCGGTGTCCTTGCGGGCCCGGGTGAGACGCCGGCTTTCGTGAACCTGCTGCTTCAAAAGAAATTGAGGGTCTTGATGAGCTAATGGATGAGAAAAGCTTACTTTCCGGGTTACCCTTCAGACTTTCAGCTGTGGCAAAGGCTCCGAGTCGGAGGGGAGTAATGTTACCTCTTCAATCACCGGGTTACTGGCGCCGGTGTCATCCTGTCAATAAGCAAAATGATGGTAAAGTGGACAGCAGCAAACAATAAATATGGCAAGAGTTTAAAGGTTTAAGGGTTACCTCTGACTCGGAGCTATCGCTTAATTGCAGCAGCTCCGAAGCAGTGGGTCTGTTTCCCTTTTTGCGAGGGGCGGCTCTCTTGGCGGCTTTCTTCGCCTTCCTGGCCTTCTTGGCCGCCTCATGGTCATACTTGACCCGCCAGAATTTATCATCAGCCTAAGAAATACAGTAATGAGTTCTTAGTAAGATGACAGGTAAAAAAAATGGAAAGGTTAAAGTCAGCGGCTTACCGCTGGGGCTGGATTGGTCTTGCAGAACGGGGCTAGCCCGGTTTTTCCACAGTCTGCCAGGCTCTCGTTTAATAGAGCCTTGGTCTCTTCTTCGGCAACGTCTTCTGGAAGGTCGTTGCGACTGTGCCTCTGCGGGTCATCCTTTCGCCCGGTGTACTCACACATTAAGCCGGGGCAGCGGCTCAATGGGATCACCCGCCATAAGATCCAGACCCGGACCAGGTCTATTCCGTTCAGACCGTTGCCTAGCAGGGCCTTGATCTTATTGATCGTTGGAAGCAGAGGCTGGCGTTCCGCGGCAGTCAGCTTGTCGGATAGCGGATGAGTCGGCTCCAGGCGCGTTGGGCGAAAGCCGGGCAGCGGGCTCTCATCAGCCGGGGACGTGTCTTGGTAGTAGAACCAAATCATGTTCCAGTCCTTGGGGTGACTTGGCGGTTCTGCGTAAGGAAATAGACAGTCCATGCGCCGTTGGATGGAGATGCCGCCTAACTCTAGACTTGGACCGTTTGCGCACTCGGTTTGGCGGTTCAAATAAAACAACTCTCTGAAGAGCAGCAGACTCGGCTCTTCTCCAAGATATACTTCACAAAAAACTTGGAAGTTGCAGATGTTGGATATGGAATTGGGTCCTATATCCTGAGGCCGAAGGTCAAACAAGTTGAGCACGTCCCGGAAGAATTTTGAGCCGGGCGGTGCGAAGCCCCGGCTCATATGGTCTGCAAAGATCACTACCTCCCCGTCCCTCGGCTGAGGTCTTTCTTCGGACGGGTCAGGGGCACGGTAGGACATCACTTCCTTCTTGGGCAGATATCCGGACTTAACAAAGTTGGCCAGGGTCTCTTCGGTGACGTTGGATTTCATCCAGTTGCAAGTGATGGGAGCCTTGGGAGGCATGGTGACGGTTGGTGGTCTATGAGGAAGAGAAAAGTGTCCGGGTTAATTATAAGCCGGGGATTATCATTCAAACTACAGTGACGGCTTATGAAGGGGACTAATGATATATATTGATATGGTGGGTTATCTAAGCTGTCGGGGCTTTCAGGTTAAGTTGGTCATCTACGGCTTACTGCAGTTAAGTCGGAGGATTTTACAGAGCATGGTTCTCTTTAAACCGGACATGTAAGCCGCCGAGATTCAATGGTTGCGTTTTTACTAAGTGTGGTAAACAGGTTTCACATACTACCGTAACTTTTTTGGATCAAAATAGTCGGAGCAGAGAAAATTTTCTAGACCTAAAAAACAGAGGCAGGAGAAGTTCTTGAGGTTGAACACAGTTCTTATGCAGTAAAAAGAGGATTTCTTGCAGATGAAATGAGTTCCGAACGTCTACCGCAGTGGTTTTACGCAAGGATAAAGATCAACCGACTACAGTGGTGACGAGGACTGCCGAGTTTCTGGGCAAAGGTGACGAACACGAAGAACGGGAGGAACCCTACCACAGATCTGTTCTAGCAAGGCAGAGAAGACTCACCGGAGTTGAGGAAGAGCGAAGGTCGCCGCCGTTATCTGGTCCGGGTCAGGGTGATGCAGCGGCCGGGTCGATGAAGATCAGGGGCGCGACGGCGGCGGCGGCGGCAGAAGCTCGGGCAGAGGAACGACAGCGCGAGGAAGAAGAGTGTGAGAAGAGAGTGCCGGGCCGGCCTATTTATAAGGTAAGTCATAAGTGGGCGCGAGATTCAAGGAGACCACGGCGTGGTTATCTCCCCCTCATGGCGCCTCGATTTTCGCAAAGACAGTAAAAGCAGAGATCCGTTGCGGATCTGGCGGAGTAAAAAATGGACTTAATGGAGGATGACGTCACGGCGGATTATCCGGAGTCCGGAGAATGACGTCACTCCGGGTTATGGCCTTCACACGAACGGTAAGCCGGAGATTTTTCTGTCGGCAGAGTTGAAGATTGACACGAGCCGGCTCAAGTCAATCTGGGGCCTAATGTTGAGGATATAGACCTGGGAGTCACCCGCCAGGAGGGCCGGGTTACACTAAGGGTCATTGCCAGAAGCCCGGAGTTAAGTTTCAAGATAATGGGCCAGAGATGGGCTGAGACCCGGCGATGGCTTATTGCCCATAGTTATCATCATTGTTATAGTAGACTTGTAGTGTAAGGCAAGTATTGTTTAGAGTCCGAGCCGGACACTCTTATGAGCCGGCCGGGACTCTAAGGGCCGCTGGGTGCCAACCTCCCTATAGAAAGGGACGACCCGGCAGCGGTTTAGGGGCGACAACAATCTGATCGAGAGCCGGGCATAGCTGTTTAGCTCCCTGGTTATCGAAACCCTGATTAATACCACCTCAACTAGACGTAGGCTTTTACCTTCACCGTAAGGGGCCGAACCAGTATAAACCCTCGTGTTCCTTGTCCCACTTAACCCCTTCAAGCTTCCCAATTGCGATGGCTCCACGACTAAGTCCTAACCCGAGGACATCTGCCGTGACAATTCCACGACAAGTCCGGCGCACTCCTCAACCTTGACGCCTGCTGGGTATGAGGCCGCCGCAGCCACCTGTCACCAATCCATCTTTACTGTTGTACTCCTGCATGTACCTTGCTCGGTCTAGCTGCCGTCGATGCCACCATGACGCCAGACAACGCCATCATCCTGCGCTCGTCCATCATCACACGCCCACCGGCGAGACCCCGCTGCTCCATGCCGCTGAGACCCGCCGTTGTCGACGTGTCAGATACCGCGCCGCTCCTCCTCTTGTCCCCTCCAGCCAACACTTGCTCCAAAACGATGCCCTCAGGAGGGAGAACGACATTGAAACGTCACCATCTCCGATCCAGTAGATTCAGATCTAGGGTTTCCTCCGGAACCTTCCAATCAGGTTGACGTGACCTACAACAACGATGCCTCGAGAAGGAAACGATGTCCGAGACGCCGCCATCGTCCGCCATGACCGTAGTCCGGCGCGATTTTCACCGGAAGCCACGTCGTCCTGGTCTCGCGGTTGGCTGGAACCGAGTGGTGCCCGCCGCCGAACCGGTGACCCCACCGCCGTGCGACGCCCCGGATGGAGATCCCGATCGAGATCAAAGACGACCCCGACCGAAACCCCGCCACCAGCGCCGCCGCACCGTGCCACCTCCTCCTAGCACTACAAAAAAATACACTTCCCTGATGATACGTGTTTGTCACAGTAGGTCGCGTTTTTTGTCATGCATGTACATCCATGACAAATTTATGACAGAATCAAGATAGTCATACCTGTGCTGTCGTAGAAGTGTTCCATGACATTACCAAAATTATCATCACGGAAGTGTCCACTTCCATGACGATAAATCGCGCGTCACAGAAGTGCTTTCGTCAAGGGTGACCGACACGTGGCATCCACCGTAACAGAACGTCGTAAGCTATCGGGTCAGGTTTTGGATCCGATAACAGCCCTGACCAATGGGGATTTTCCACATGTAAAATCATCATTGGCTGGAGGAAACACGTGTCGGCTCACCGTTGGGACAGATGTCATCCGCTCATTGGACCGAAGGCGCCTATGATACGGCGACACGTGGCACGGCCCAACAGAGGCCCATTCCTGTGAAAAGGCCGGCCCGTTTGACTTGGTCAAAAGGTGGCGGGCCGGCCCACGGAAAGCCTGTTAACGGCCTGTTCGCATATAGCCCATTTACAGCCCGCTAACCCAGGGCCCGTTACGCCCTATCCGAATTAGGCCCAGTAGCGTCATCTGGGTCGTCCAATATGATTCAGCCCGTTTTAACTTCCGGCCCATGTGTGGCCCATGACTTCTTTCGGCCCATATGAGGACCTTTGTAACTCTTGGCCCATTAACGGCCCGTGGTGAAACTGGCCCATAATGAACAGTATCACTTTATACCCATTAACGGCCCGTTATTCCATTGGGTCGTTTCCAGCCCAAGTTATCTTTCGGCCTTCTTAGGGCCCATTGATTCTTGGGCTCATTTGTAGCATTCGGTTACATACGGCCCGTTACTGTCATTTTTTGCTTGTGGGCCAAATTCAGCCCGTCGTTACAGTCGGCCCATTTGCGGACCGTTAATACGTTGGGCCGTTTTCATGTCAAAAAAAACCTGTTGGGTTGTTTTCATAGAGTTATCAAATACGGCCTATTAACGGCCCGTTATGGTCCACGAATAGTACGGCCCATGATTGGCGAAATGATGATACGCCCCGTAGAAGGCCCATGGATCCTACGGCCCGTATGAGGCCCATGGATAGTACGGCCCGTAGAAGGCCCATGGATCATACGGCCCGTAGAAGGCCCATGGATCATACGGCCCGTAGAAGGCCCATGGACCCTACGGCCCGTAGAAGGCCCATGGACCCTAAGGCCCGTATAGAAGGCCGATGGATCCTACGGCCGGACGAAGGCCCATGGATCATACGGCCTGCAGGAGGCCCATGGTTACAACAGTCCATGTGTTGCCACGATTATTTTGGCCTAGTTACCAAAAATAGGCTATTGTGGCCACTAGAAAAAAACAGAAAAAGAACTGCAGTGACTACAGGCAAACAACTAAACAAGACAATAAGGAAATAAATAAGCAAGCAATTAACGCTAGCCTATTACCGCTATTACACATATTACATCCACTGGGCATCAAAGTTCGTCACCAGGGCAAATATAGGGAACAAAGCACACATTACATACACTGGCCGTCAAAATTGGCCACCAGTGCAAATAAACGCGGCAGCAAAACAAGAACATAACTGAAACAACTTCAGAAGAGCTCAAGAAACGTTATCCTGGGTATCTACCATGCTGGCAATAAGCTTAGCAAGCTGATTAGCTTTGTCATGTTTGGCGCTAAAATCCTCCAAAGCTTGCTGTTGCACCAGAAAGTATGCATCTGAATGCTCCAGGGACTTCCGCAGTCCTTCCGCTTCTTGTCGCAGCACAGCTGATCGATGTCTTTCAGCTTGTAGTTGAGACTCAAGAAACCGAACTGATTCAGACAGTGAGTTTGAATAGCTTGTGCAAGCGGTAGTGGCCAGTAACTCGAACACTAAACCAAGACAGGACTTTGGGGTTGTCTCGCTGTCTTCAAGATAGTCTTCCTTAGCTGTTTTATCAGCTTTGTTGGAGACCAACAAGGATGTGTCACTATCCTGAACCTTATCTGCATTACTTCCTTTACCATTGCTTAATAAGGCACTCTTCCTCAATATTCTGTCAGCATTCTAAAAGAAGAAACAAGCAGACACATAACAAGTTTAGCATGTACTAGTATATGAAACTCATTTCGGTGAACCAGTTCATTAGTAAAGTGGACAGGATTAAACTACCAAGTCTTCTATTGCCAAGTACTAGTACATAATAAAAGCATCAAACAAACATATATCTATGTCCTATGGTCACTGCATTGTCTTGCCAAATCAAAATAGAGACACGGTTCAAATCATATCAGTTCAAGACAAAGCAGCAGTGAAAGAATACAAAGCGTGGGAAACTACACGGCACAACAAGATTTCAGATGGGTACCACGGGTCTACATGTACAACAACACTATTGGCTCTGTTGTGATGCTAGTAATGTGCATGATATGAAAGTCAACTGTATACACAATTGAAATTGAAATCAACAGAGCTATTGATAAGAGCAAACCTGTTAAAGAAACATGCGTGAACATACCTGCTGGCCATTGGAGTTTCGATTGGATCCTTCAATTTAAAAATAAGTTTGTATGAGTAAATACAGTGATACAAGAGCAAAGCAATCATAGTTAAAAAAGGCGCGCCTAAGCGAGCGCTTAAGCGCGCCTAGGCTTTAGGCGTTGGCAAAACGCATTGCGCATAACTATGCATAATCTGTGCATAACTGTGCATAAGCATGCGCTTTGGTCAGTAAAGCGCAAGGCGGTGGCAAAACGCACAATTAACGCCTAGCGCTTTTTTGAACTATGATAGCAATGGAATCTTAAATTAGAACAGTTGTTCTTCAGGTTTAGGCACTTGTTCTACATGAACAGAGTACAGTAAGACGCAAGAATATAATACTAAAAAAATAGAAAATGAGCTCATAGACCTTACCACATTCTTGGTTCGGGACCAGTACAGAACAAGGCGTTCCCAGTCATCGTCCAGTAAATGTGTCTCAGGAGAACGTAAGGAAATTTGATGAGTTTCTTTGCCGGTGAAGTACGTTTTCTTCAGGTAATTCCGATACTGCCACCAAGCATTCTTGAAGATAGCAGAGGTATTAGCACAGGTTACCTCATCCTGAGTTTCAAATCGGTCCTTCTCTATAGAGAAAAATGGGAAAATTTGTTGTATTATAACCATCATGGAGGTAGGATGTATGGGATGAAGCAAAGTAATTGCCATGAATAACATTACTTACACATAACTCCTGGACAAACACGTGCAACTGGCATTTTCCTTCATCTTCAGTATAATATTTCCAAGATGGGAAGATACGCACATACGATTTAACAACATCAAATGCGATAGATGCTAAACTACGACTAGCTGGTTGTGCTTCCTCCATAGGAATAGGCGTACTAACTGGTGGAGTTGGGGTTCGCCGTGATAGTACTGGCCCTTTGGGCACTGGAGCTTCCTTACTAACTGCTCTTGTTTGGGAGCTCTGTGGTGGAGATGGTGCTGTGTCAACAGGAACTGGGTTACTATCGGCTGGGGTTGGGGTTAGATTGGGTGAAGCTGGTTCTTTGTCCATCGCAGTAGGGGTACAATCTGCGAGAGTTTGGGTTATGTGTGGTAGGGTTGGTTCTTGTGCATGTACAACCGGGGTGCTATCTCCACCAAGAGGTAGCACTGTTTTATTTGAAGACCGTGTTTTTAGTCCGCTAGATACTGGCATAACCAGCTCCAATTCAAATAGCTGATAAACAGGAAACATAGTTGAATGTACAGACATTGTATGAGAGACAGATGCAATAGATAGTGTGGAAAAAAGAGGGGATGAAATAGTTGACATGTATATTGTTTAAGTAAAATGGATAGCATGACATAATTTCACATATATGATGTCTATCTAAACTGGATAGCATAGCATAACATAATTCAAAGATATGATGAATAACTAAACAGGATCGCATGACATAATTCACCTACATGTTATCTAAGTAATCAGGATCGCATCATTTAATTCACATATGTGATTTATATGCTAAACAGAGGGCATTCGATATGATGTCTGAACTAAGAACATGGTGTTGAATATTGTGTATATGATGTCTAAACTATGCAATGCAAGATACCGTATGCATGATATGAGCAGTATAACCGTGCCAAGTTAGAGCATACACCTCAGTGGGGGAATAGGATTGGTCATCTGTCTCTGAATCCATCTCTGAGGAGCTATCGGGACCCAACAAGAGATCTGCTTCGACGGGTAGCACTGTCTGCTCTGAAGGCCTTGTTTTCACTCCAGATTTTTCCATCTCCCACCCAAATGGCTGATTCACAGGAAGAGTAGTTTAATGTACAAACATTGTCGACAAATGGAAATGTAATGAAGAAAAGGATGGGCAAGATATCATTCAAATATATGATGCCTGGTTAAACAGGATGGCATTGCACATTTCACATATATTATGGCTGGCTAAAAGACATGAGACTGCATAATTCCCATATATGATATAGAAACTAAACAGGTGGCATTACAGAACATGTCTAAACTAAGCAGATGACATATATGATGTCAAAAGTAGGCACTGCAAGGCAACATATGCATGATATGACTAACATCATCATGCCAAGGTAGAGCAAACACCTTGGGGGTAAATAGGAGTGGTCAGCAGCGTCTGAATCCGCCTCAGAACAGATATCTTCCTCTGGATTACAATCTGGAGAGGGGTGGGGAGGGTTTGCCATTGAACCCACCATGGAGCGATGTCTGCATGACATTGTATTGTCGCGCAAAACTCTTCTCTTTTTCTCTACATGTTCAGCATGACTGTGTACAATATCTGACATGCATACGGAAAAAATATGGTGAGATTATGTAAGGAGAGCATGCAGAAATTTAGAGTGATGGTAACAACCAGTGGATCGACGTTTTTCCATTGAACCAAAATAGCCCTAATGGATCGACGTGAATGTATAGTGTATAGTAATAAGTGATGCAACAAGTGTACAACCTCTTTGCCGTAGCCGTGTCGACCTCAGCATCATTGGGTTGGTCGCTGAAGCAGTTGAGGCGGAGGTGGCTGTCGGAGTTGTGGAGGGAGATCTAAGGAATCTGTAGATGGCGTCCAGGGCACTGCTCTGTTGTGATGGATCGTTCTGTCGTTGGAGCAGCTCCGGTGAGCCGTAAGACGTCAAGGCTGAAGCAGCACAAGACAGACATCGTCAATCTCAAGTGGGATTCTAATAGCATCTCCAATAGATGATGTAAAATGGATGTAAAATTAACATCACCAAAAACCACCTGACTACAACAGATGAGGTAAAACTTGTTGACTCTGAACTTAACTGTTGAAACTGAAATTTACTGTGGAATCTGAATGCTACTGTCGAAACTGAACGCAATGGTAGCAGAGAGGAACTTGACATGTAGTTTAGGGAGGGCCTGCAGTTCATCTTCAACCTGCACCCCCCTGAGCCGCCAGCCACCACCGGCCGAACAGCCGGCCCCAGCGCCGCCTCGCCGCCCCGAAACAACTCGCCACCGCCGCCCCGGCCAGCCCTCTAGGCCCCCCGCCCCCACCCTGAACCCTAAGATAGATAGTGGGGTACCTCTCCGGCGAGCCCCCGTCCCCGCTGCGGGTGGTTCTTCCTTAACTCCGGCGAGCCCCCCCAACCCCTGAAAATCGACTGACCCAAAAGTCGATTCAGTAGACTGAAGTGTGGCTTAATCAGAGCAGAGCAGCAGCACGAGCGAGGGGGAGAGCAGTGTTGGAAATATGCCCTAGAGGCAATAATAAAATGGTTATTATTGTATTTCCTTGTTCATGATAATTGCTTGTTGTTCATGCTATAATTGTATTAACTGGAAACCGTAATACATGTGTGAATACATAGACCACAACATGTCCCTAGTAAGCCTCTAGTTGACTAGCTTGTTGATCAATAGATGGTTATGGTTTCCTGACCATGGACATTGGATGTAATTGATAACGAGATCACATCATTAGGAGAATGATGTGATGGACAAGACCCAATCCTAAGCATGGCACAAGATCGTGTAGTTCGTTTGCTAGAGCTTTTCTAATGTCAAGTATCATTTCCTTAGACCATGAGATTGTGCAACTCCCGGATACCGTAGGAATGCTTTGGGTGTACCAAACGTCACAACGTAACTGGGTGGCTATAAAGGTGCACTACAGGTATCTCCGAAAGTGTCTGTTGGGTTGGCACGAATCGAGACTGGGATTTGTCACTCCGTATGACGGAGAGGTATCTCTGGGCCCACTCGGTAATGCATCATCATAATGAGCTCAATGTGACTAAGGAGTTAGCCACGGGGTCATGCTTTACGGTACGAGTAAAGTGACTTGCCGGTAACGAGATTGAACAAGGTATTGGGATACCGACGATCGAATCTCGGGCAAGTAACGTACCGATTGACAAAGGGAATTGTATACGGGATTGATTGAATCCTCGACATCGTGGTTCATCCGATGAGATCATCGTGGAACATGTGGGAGCCAACATGGGTATCCAGATCCCGTTGTTGGTTATTGACCGGAGAGTCGTCTCGGTCATGTCTGCATGTCTCCCGAACCCGTAGGGTCTACACACTTAAGGTTCGGTGACGCTAGAGTTGTAGAGATATTAGTATGCGGTTAACCGAAAGTTGTTCGAAGTCCCGGATGAGATCCCGGACGTCACGAGGAGTTCCGGAATGGTCCGGAGGTAAAGATTTATATATGGAATGTCCTATTTTGGCCACCGGAAAATGTTCGGGATTTTTCGGTATTGTACCGGGAAGGTTCTAGAAGGTTCCGAAGTGGGGCCCACCTGCATGGGGGGACCCACATGAACGTGGGTAGTGGGGGCAAGGCCCCACACCCCTGGTGAAGGCGCACCAAGATCTCACCTTAGAAGGAATAAGATCATATCCCGAAGGGATAAGATCAAGATCCCTAAAAAAGGGGGATAACAATCGGTGGGGAAGGGAAATGATGGGATTTCTTTCCCCCGCCTTTGCCAACACCCCAATGGACTTGGAGGGCAAGAAACCAGCCCCCTCCACCCCTATATATAGTGGGGAGGCGCATGGGAGCATCAACCCCAAGCCCTGGCGCCTCCCTCTCCCTCCCGTGACACATCTCCCTCCTCCCGCAGCGCTTGGCGAAGCCCTGTTGGAATCCCGCTACTTCCACCACCACGCCGTCGTGCTGCTGGATCTCCATCAACCTCTCCTCTCCCTTGCTGGATCAAGAAGGAGGAGACGTCGCTGCTCCGTACGTGTGTTGAACGCGGAGGTGCCGTCCGTTCGGCGCTAGGATCATCGGTGATTTGGATCACGACGAGTACGACTCCATCAACCCCGTTCTCTTGAATGCTTCCGCTCGCGATCTACAAGGGTATGTAGATGCACTCCTTCCCTCTCGTTGCTAGTAAACTCCATAGATTGATCTTGGTGATGCGTAGAAAATTTTGAATATCTGCTACGTTCCCCAACAGTGGTATCAGAGCCAGGTTTATGCGTAGATTCTATGCACGAGTAGAACACAAAGTAGTTGTGGGCGACGATTTTTTCAATTTGCTTACCGTTACTAGTCTTATCTTGATTCGGCGGCATTGTGGGATGAAGCGGCCCAGACCAACCTTACACGTACTCTTACATGAGACAGGTTCCACCGACTGACATGCACTTGATGCATAAGGTGGCTAGCGGGTGTCTGTCTCTCCCACTTTAGTCGGATCGGATTCGATGAAAAGGGTCCTTATGAAGGGTAAATAGCAATTGGCATATCACCGTTGTGGCTTTTGCGTAGGTAAGAAACGTTCTTGCTAGAAACCCATAGCAGCCACGTAAAACATGCAACAACAATTAGAGGACGTCTAACTTGTTTTTGCAGGGTATGCTATGTGATGTGATATGGCCAAAAGGATGTGATGAATGATATATGTGATGTATGAGATTGATCATGTTCTTGTAATAGGAATCACGACTTGCATGTCGATGAGTATGACAACCGGCAGGAGCCATAGGAGTTGTCTTAATTTATTGTATGACCTGCGTGTCAATGAAAAACGCCATGTAATTACTTTACTTTATTGCTAACCGTTAGCCATAGTAGTAGAAGTAATAGTTGGCGAGACAACTTCATGAAGACACGATGATGGAGATCATGATGATGGAGATCATGGTGTCATGCCGGTGACGAAGGTGATCATGCCGCGCCTCGAAGATGGAGATCAAAAGGCGCAAGATGATATTGGCCATATCATGTCACTTTATGATTTGCATGTGATGTTTGTCATGTTTACATCTTATTTGCTTAGAACGACGGTAGCATAAATAAGATGATCCCTCACTAAAATTTCAAGAGATGTGTTCCCCCTAATTGTGCACCGTTGCAAAGGTTCGTTGTTTCGAAGCACCACGTGATGATCGGGTGTGATAGATTCTAATGTTCGCATACAACGGGTGTTGACGAGCCTAGCATGTACAGACATGGCCTCGGAACACAAGCAAAACACTTAGGTTGACTTGACGAGCCTAGCATGTACAGACATGGCCTCGGAACACAAGAGACCGAAAGGTCGAACATGAGTCGTATAGTAGATACGATCAACATGGAGATGTTCACCGATGATGACTAGTCCGTCTCACGTGATGATCGGACACGGCCTAGTCGATTCGGATCATGTATCACTTAGATGACTAGAGGGATGTCTATCTAAGTGGGAGTTCATTAAATAATCAGATGAACTTAATTATCATGAACATAGTCAAAAGGTCTTTGCAAATAATGTCATAGCTTATGCTTTAGTTCTACTAAGATATGTTCCTAGAGAAAATTTAGTTGAAAGTTGATAGTAGCAATTATGCGGACTGGGTCCGTAAACTGAGGATTGTCCTCATTACTGCACAGAAGGCTTATGTCCTTAATGCACCGCTCGGTGTGCTGAACCTCGAGCGCGTCTGTAGATGTTACGAAACATCTGACATACACGTTTTGATGACTACGTGATAGTTCAGTGTGTGATGCTAACGGTTTAAAATTGTGGCACCAAAGACGGTTTTGAAACGTCGCAGAACATATGAGATGTTCCAAAGACTGAAATTGGGATTTCAGACTAATGCCCACATCAAGAGGTATGAGACCTCTGACAAGTTTCTTAAGCCTGCAAACTAAGGGAGAGAAGCTCAATCGTTGAGCATGTGCTCAGATTGTCTGAGTACTACAATCACTTGAATCGAGTGAGAGTTAATCTTCTAGATGAGATAGTGATGGTTCTCCATAGTCACTGCCACCAAGCTATTAGAGCTTCGTGATGAACTATAACATATCAGGGATAGACATGATGATCCTTGAGCAACTCGCGATGTTTGACACCGCGAAAGTAGAAATCAAGAAGGAGCATCAATTGTTGATGGTTAGTAAAACCACTAGTTTCTAGAAGGGCAAGGGCAAGAAGGGATACTTCATGAAACGGCAAATCAGTTGCTGCTCTAGTGAAGAAACCCAAGGTTGAACCCAAACCCGAGACTAAGTGCTTCTGAAATGAGGGGAACGGTCACTGAAGCAGAACTACCCTAGATACTTCGTAGATGAGAAGGCTGGCAAGGTCGACAGAAGTATATTGGATATACATTATATTAATGTGTACTTTACTAGTACTCCTAGTAGCACCAGGGTATTAGATACCGGTTCGGTTGCTAAGTGTTAGTAAATCGAAATGAAAGCTGCGGAATAAACGGAGACTAGCTAAAGGTGAGATGACGATATGTGTTGGAAGTGTTTCCAAGGTTGATGTGATCAAGCATCGCATGCTCCCTCTACCATCGAGATTGGGGTTAAACCTGAATAATAATTATTTTGTGTTTGCGTTGAGCATAGACATGATTGGATTATGTTTATCGCAATACGGTTATTCATTAAAGGAGAATAATGGTTACTCTGTCTATTTGAATAATACCTTCAATGGTCTTGCACCTAAAATGAATGGTTTATCGAATCTCGATTGTAGTGATACACATGTTCATGCCAAAAGATATAAGATAGTAATGATAGTACCACATACTTGTGGCACTGCCACTTGAGTCATATTGGTATAAAACGCATGAAGAAGCTCCATGTTGATGGATCTTTGGACTCACTCGTTTTTGAAAAGATTGAGACATGCGAACCATGTCTATTAGTATATATGCATGAAGAAAGTCCATACAGATGGATCATTTGGACTCACTTGATTTTAAATCACTTGAGACATGCAAATCATACCACATGGCCAAGATGACTGAAAGGCCTCGTTTTCAGTAAGATGGAACAAGAGAGCAACTTGTTGGAAGTAATACATTTGATGTGTGCAGTCCAATGAGTGCTGACGCACGCAGTGGATATCGTTATGTTCTTACTTCACAGATGACTTGAGTAGATGCTGAGAATATTTACTTGATGAAACACAAGTCTGAATTATTGAAAGGTTCAAGTAATTTCAGAGTGAAGTTGAAGATCGTCGTGACAAGAGGATAAAATGTCTGTGATATGATCATAGAGATGAATATTTGAGTTACGAGTTTGGCACACAATTAGGAAATTGTGGAAATTGTTTCACGACTAATACCGCCTGGAACACCATATTGTGATGGTGTGTCCGAACATCATAACTGCACCCTATTGGATATGGTGCATACCATGATGTCTCTTATCGAATTACAACTATCGTTTATGGGTTAGGCATTAGAGACAACCGCATTCACTTTAAATAGGGCACCACGCAATTCCGTTGAGACGACACCGTATGAACTATGGTTTAGAGAAACCTAAGCTGTCGTTTCTTAAAAGTTTGGGGCTGCGACGCTTATGTGAAAAAGTTTCAGGCTGATAAGCTCGAACCCAAAGCGGATAAATGCATCTTCATAGAATACCCAAAACAGTTGGGTATACCTCCTATTTCAGATCTGGAAGCAAAAGTGATTGTTTCTAGAAACGGGTCCTTTCTCGAGGAAAAGTTTCTCTCGAAAGAATTGAGTGGGAGGATGGTGGAGACTTGATGAGGTCATTGAACCGTCACTTCAACTAATGTGTAGCAGGGCACAGGAAGTTGTTCCTGTGGCACCTACACCAATTGAAGTGGAAGCTTATGATAGTGATCATGAAACTTCAGATCAAGTCACTACCAAACCTCATAGGACGACAAGGATGCGTACTACTTCAGAGTGGTACGTAATCCTGTCTTGGAAGTCATGTTGCTAGACAACAATGAACCTACGAGCTATGGAGAAGCGATGGTGGGCCCGGATTCCGACGAATGGCTCGAGGCCATAAAATCCGAGAGGATCCATGTATGAAAACAAAGTATAGAGTTTGAAAGAACTACTTGATGGTCGTAAGGCTGTTGGGTACAGATGGATTTTAAAGGGAAGACAGACAATGATGGTAAGTGTCACCATTAAGAAAGCTCGACTTGTCGTTAAGATGTTTTCCGGCAAGTTCAAGGAGTTGACTGCGATGAGACTTTCTCACTCGTAGCGATGCTAAGAGTCTGTTAGAATTATATTAGCAGTTACTGCATATTTATGAAATCTTGCAGATAGGATGTCAAAACATTGTTTCCTCGACGATTTTCTTGAGGAAAGGTTGTATGTGATACAACCAGAAGGTTTTGTCAATCCTGAAAGATGCTAACAAGTATGCAAAGCTCCAGCAATCGTTCTAAGGATTGGAGTAAGCATCTCGGAGTTGGAATGAACGCTTTGATGAGATGATCAAAGATTTTGGGTTTATACAAAGTTCATGAGAAACTTGTATTTCCAAAGAAGTGAGTGGGAGCACTATAGAATTTTTGATGAGTATATGTTGTTAACATATTGTTGATCAGAAATGATGTAAAATTTCTGGAAAGCATCCAGGGTTATTTGAAAAGTGTTTTTAATGGAAAACCTGGATTAAGCTACTTGAACATTGAGCATCAAGATCTATAAGGATAGATCAAAAACGCTTAATAGTACTTTCAAATGAATACATACCGTGACAAGATTTTGAAGGAGTTCAAAATAGATCAGCAAAGAAGGTGTTCTTGGTTGTGTTACAAGGTGTGAGTATTGAGTAAGACTCAAGACCTGACCACGGCAGAAGAAAGAGAAAGGACGAAGGTCGTCCCCTATGCTTTAGACGTAGGCTCTACAATATGCTATGCTGTGTAGCGCACCTGAAGTGTGCCTTGCCATGAGTTAGTCAAGGGGTACAATAGTGATCCAGGAAGGGATCACATGACAGCGGTCGAACTTATCCTTAGTATCTAGTGGACTAAGGAATTTTCTCGATTATGGAGGTGGAAAGGGGGTTCGTCGTAAAGGGTTACGTCGATGCAAACTTTGACACTAATCCGGATGACTCTGAGTAGTGAACCGGATTCGTATAGTAGAGAAGTTATTTGGAATAGCTCCAAGTAGCGCGTCGTAGCTGCATCTACAAGATGACATAGAGATTTGTAAAGCACACACGGATCTGAATGTTGCAGACCCATTGACTAAAACCTCTCTCGTAAGCATAACATGATCAAACCCTAGAACTCATTGAGTGTTAATCACATGGTGATGTGAACTAGATTATTGACTCTAGTAAACTCTTGGGTATTAGTCACATGGCGATGTGAACTTTGAGTGTTAATCACATGGTGATGTCAACTAGATTATTGACTCTAGTGCAAGTGGGAGACTGTTGGAAATATGCCCTAGAGGCAATAATAAAATGGTTATTATTGTATTTCCTTGTTCATGATAATTGCATGTTGTTCATGCTATAATTGTATTAACTGGAAACCGTAATACATGTGTGAATACATAGACCACAACATGTCCCTAGTAAGCCTCTAGTTGACTAGCTCGTTGATCAATAGATGGTTATGGTTTCCTGACCATGGACATTGGATGTCATTGATAACGGGATCACATCATTAGGAGAATGATGTGATGGACAAGACCCAATCCTAAGCATAGCACAAGATCGTGTAGTTCGTTTGCCAGAGCTTTTCTAATGTCAAGTATCATTTCCTTAGACCATGAGATTGCGCAACTCCCGGATACCGTAGGAATGCTTTGGGTGTACCAAACGTCACAACGTAACTGGGTGGCTATAAAGGTGCACTACAGGTATCTCCGAAAGTGTCTGTTGGGTTGGCACGAATCGAGACTGGGATTTGTCACTCCGTATGACGGAGAGGAATCTCTGGGCCCACTCGGTAATGCATCATCATAATGAGCTCAATGTGACTAAGGAGTTAGCCACGGGATCATGCGTTACGGTACGAGTAAAGTGACTTGCCGGTAACGAGATTGAACAAGGTATTGGGATACCGACGATCGAATCTCGGGCAAGTAACGTACCGATTGACAAAGGGAATTGTATACGGGATTGATTGAATCCTCGAAATCGTGGTTCATCCGATGAGATCATCGTGGAACATGTGGGAGCCAACATGGGTATCCAGATCCCGCTGTTGGTTATTGACCGGAGAGTCGTCTCGGTCATGTCTGCATGTCTCCCGAACCCGTAGGGTCTACACACTTAAGGTTCGGTGACGCTAGAGTTGTAGAGATATTAGTATGCGGTTAACCGAAAGTTGTTTGGAGTCCCGGATGAGATCCCGGACGTCACGAGGAGTTCCGGAATGGTCCGGAGGTAAAGATTTATATATGGGAAGTCCTATTTTGGCCACCGGAAAATGTTCGGGATTTTTCGGTATTGTACCGGGAAGGTTCTAGAAGGTTCCGAAGTGGGGCCCACCTGCATGGGGGGACCCACATGAACGTGGGTAGTGGGGGCAAGGCCCCACACCCCTGGTGAAGGCGCACCAAGATCCCACCTTAGAAGGAATAAGATCATATCCCGAAGGGATAAGATCAAGATCCCTAAAAAAGGGGGATAACAATCGGTGGGGAAGGGAAATGATGGGATTTCTTTCCCCCGCCTTTGCCAACACCCCAATGGACTTGGAGGGCAAGAAACCAGCCCCCTCCACCCCTATATATAGTGGGGAGGCGCATGGGAGCATCAACCCCAAGCCCTGGCGCCTCCTTCTCCCTCCCGTGACACATCTCCCTCCTCCCGCAGCGCTTGGCGAAGCCCTGTTGGAATCCCGCTACTTCCACCACCATGCCGTCGTGCTGCTGGATCTCCATCAGCCTCTCCTCCCCCCTTGCTGGATCAAGAAGGAGGAGACGTCGCTGCTCCGTACGTGTGTTGAACGCGGAGGTGCCGTCCGTTCGGCGCTAGGATCATCGGTGATTTGGATCACGACGAGTACGACTCCATCAACCCCGCTCTCTTGAACGCTTCCGCTCACGATCTACAAGGGTATGTAGATGCACTCCTTCCCTCTCGTTGCTAGTAAATGCCATAGATTGATCTTGGTGATGCGTAGAAAATTTTGAATTTCTGCTAAGTACCCCAACAAGCAGCAGCAGCAGCTGGGCGAGCGAGCGATCGAGCGAGAGCCGGAGCAGCAGCAGCAGCGCGAGGGAGCGAGCGAGAGCCGGAGCAGCAGCAGCAGATCAGGCTGGTATGGACGCCGCCGCCGAAGGGGCCTCGCACTAGGGTAGAGCCGCCATGGAGATGTCGTCCGCGGCACCGGCTTCAAGGTAGCCACTCCATGGGGGTGCGGGATGGAGCACCGTCGGCGCCGGGAGGTCGAGTTAAGGAGAAGGTGCGATGCGATGAGTGTACAACCTCTTTGGTGGCGCCGAGTAGGCCTCGGCTTCGTCCGAGGAGTCGGTGAGGATGCTGCGGTTCCGGTGGAGCAGGTTAAGGCAGCGCTGTGGGGATGGAGCAGCCGTGATAGACGAGGCGATCGTCGGAGCAGCTCCTTGGAGGTGGAGGACGGGGCGGCTGAACCGGTGGGACGGTGAGATGGACGACGGATCCTCATCCGGGGAGGTGGACGAGGGACGTCGAGCTGTTGCGGTGGACGACGTCGTCGGGGAAGAGGCTCCGGCTGGGCAGCGGTGACGTGGACGACGGAGGAGGGTGGGGTTTCGCGGCTGGAGCAGAGAGGTTATGGCGACCTGGGATTTCGAATGGCGAAAAGGGAGCGATGGGAGGGGGTGAAGCATGACTGGGACACGCTTGTCCAAAATGTAGGGTGTGTTATAAAAGTACCCTCCACCGATTTGAACTAGCGGCCCTTCCGGCTCAGGGTTAGAAGGGGGATTTCGCGTGTCGGGATTTGGCAGCTGGAGGGAGTTTTCACGCGCGTTGTAATTTCGTGATAGCAAGGCGCGGGTTGTGAAGGCGCCAGTTTTGGGAGCACGATATCTGAATATTTGGGATATAACAAGACGCGGGTTGAATTTTAGGGACGAGCCTAACATGTAGTAATATTGTACTTGTACGTACCAAATCAATTCGCACTTCCCTCAACCAAAAAGAAAACGAAAAAAATAAAACTATTCACACCACACAAAGAGATAGTCTTGCCCCGTTTTACTATACAAATGCTATTGAAAGCTACTCCCTCCTTCCATCTATATAGGGCCTAATGCGTTTTTCGATGCTAACTTTGACCAAATATTAGAGCAATGATATATGACATGCAACTTACACAAAGCACACCATTAAATTCGTCTGTGAAAGGTTCTTTCAATGATATAATTTTCCCATTGTGCATGTCATGTACTATTAATCTTGTCAATAGTCAAAGGCGGTCTTAAAAATCTCATTACGCCCTATATAGATGGAAGGAGGGAGTATGAATCCATGTTATGTCCGATTAAATTTTTTCGCTTGCTGTATAATGCATGTAACCTACTCATACCAACATTTTAGTGCATTCCAAATGTCTATACTACCGCTGCAATTCGAACTAAATTTGAATTTGTTTCTCTATTTCAATAAGAATCTACAATCATGATTGTTGCCAACTTCAACCATCATAGTTTCCTTGCTATCCGCCAGATATAAATCAGACGGCCTATAATGCAGGATGGCAGGCACACCATCATCAACAACTCCGTTTTTTATAAGAGTAGAGATAAAATATATTAAATGTAGTATAACATGTTCATAACCACACCATGTGTATCACCGTTATATATATTCACACATGCGTCTGTTTGAAACACTATGATAAATTCTTCAAATATCTGAATTCGCTTTTTATAATGAAGTATATATGATCTCTATTCGTCTTTTACACCCACACAACCCTCTTATCTTTGTAGCTAGCGCTAACTTTCTCTTGTGCATGCACACGCCCGCATCGCTCTCACCCTCCCTCAACATTCTCTAGCTCCATCGCGCAAATTCGTCTTTTCACTTTAGGTCGTTCACCCACGGTGTGTGTAGGCCCCGTAGCTCCTTCTTTACGGCACACATCGATTGATATGCCTCTCTAGCCAGGTGTGCCTAGCACAAACACAAGCTTCCCCTCTTCTCTTGTCACCGTCCATGCCTCACTCCCACCACTCTTTTCATCGTTCTCGTACTCGCACACTCCTCCCCCTCGATATAGTATGCCTCTCGTACCACCTCCTACATGCATCCCTCTCTCTCTCTATCCTTCTCCTCGTGCCTCATTTGCTTCTAACACACACATGCATGTATACCGATCGATCTCCCAACATATACCTAGATCGACTTTAACTACCCCCCCATCGATCGACGTACCTCACAAGTTATGTCTCTCCTTTCTCTAACAAAGGGCGATTGATCTTCCTATGTAGTTACGTCTGCTTACCACAGCCACATCGTCCCCCCTCATCATTCATGCATGCCTCCTGACCCGTCTCTCACACGCACGTGCACAGACAACAAGCAGCCATCTCCTCTCTTATTGATATTGCGGGCGTGCCCTCCGTTTGTCTAGCAAGCCTATCCCACCATTTGTTAGAAGCAACTCCACTACCACCCCCTCCAACACTCTAGCTCTGTCTCTCTCCCAACCTTATTCCTCTCCTGCACATATGCATGGATGCCGATCGATCTCCCTTAATACATGAGGCAGATCGATCTCCTTAATACATGGGGTAGGCCTCTCTCCTCCTCCACACATATACCAGCCATTGTACCTCTATAGTTAATTGGGCCTCCCTCTTCCCCCACCACACACCGATAGTCGAGCGCTGCAGGTAGGTATCCATGCCACAGAGACAAACTGCACATGTCCCATCTCACGTTCCAGTAGGCCAGCCACTCTATATCTTTGACGTGGGCACACACAAATTCGATGGCACTCTTTATCGACCGCGCGCGCGCACACACACACATCATCCCTCTCTTCGATTCTATGGACACCTCAAGCCGATGATACCTCCACTCTCTTCTCGTGGATCGCCCCCTCTATATATATGTTATATCCAGGACTCTATTTCACACACATTGCATATGTTACATTTTTTGATTGACCCCCCCCCCAAAAAAACTCTCAAGAACCCACACACTATATCTCTCTAGGTTTGTATCTCTCTCACACAACCCCACGTAGGTGGTGTACGTATACAAGAAGAGAATAGGTGCATCGTGCATGTACTCACGCTTCGTGCCCAGCCACACCCGCGCGGGTACATGGTGGAGCTCATTTCTTTACGAAATGGCAGCCCACGTGCTAATTTGAACGCCTGTAGCGGTTGTTTACCTAGGGAGGTCGTGTACCACACGTGCATGAAACAAAGTTCGACTTGACGCGTTGCCGCGTTATTTTAAAATAAAGTTATAGCGCTCAATGGCACGTACACAGAATATAAAACGATTTTTATGGAGAAAAAGGTAGTCCGCTCACTATATACAATGGAGCCTGCCTGCCTGGTTTGTCGCTCTTCAGAGTATCTCACACAAGGTTGTGGTGGCCTCTCTCTCTCTCACCGTTGGTCACTGATCCGGCCGCATCCCGTCCGCCGGGGGAAAGGGAGTGCGGTGGCCTCTCTCTCTCTCTCTCACCGTTGGTCACTGATCCGGCCGCATCCCGTCCGCCGGGGGAAAGGGAGTGCGGTGGCCTCTCTCTCTCTCACCGTTGGTCACTGATCCGGCCGCATCCCGTCCGCCGGGGGAAAGGGAGGAAGTGCATCGTTTCTCCGTTTGACGGCGCCGAGGCAGCACATCCTGATCTGTGGTACACGCCGTTCTCTCTGACCAAGCTCCGGCGTGGCAGGGCCTACGCCACCTGCTCGCAGATTCCACCCGCCGCCGCTCACCTAGTTACATCCCGACGACCTCCAGGTATCCCCTCCGGCCTTGCTCCACTGCCCGTCTTCCCACGTCGCTGCATGTGGATCTTCCATAGTTCTTTGCCCAAAACGTAGCTCGTCCGGCGTACTTTCCATATTGCATTCTCGTCCTCACACTGTTTTAGACAAACACAACCGTGTTGTTATCTTCCCTTAGGATAAGGAATATGCTTCTTTTTTGTCGTCGCATGTGTCATCAACTGTTATTGGCCAGTAATTGTTTCCTTTCTACTCGTTGCTATTGCGACCTTTTGGTGAACTGCACAAATCACTTTTTTCTTAAGAGTGTTTTGTGCAGTTGTACTAAAATGTCACACGGGCAACGTCTCTACATTTCAGTGCGACTGCACAAAGGGAGATTGGTTTTGCTCTATCCTCCTCATCCAACTCCGAGCCTAATCTTCTCCAACTAGTTAGTCTTAAGAGAGACTGCAAAGGTGACCGGCTTCTATTTGTGTGTTTATTGTTTCATCAGCAGTCCTTTATTATCGTAATCACACTTAATATCTTTGGAACAGGGACGCTCAGCTCTATTTTAGTGGAACTGCACAAAATGATCGGAATGTTGCATGCTCCAGACAGCTACTTTTTTCCCAACATGCCTTGTTGATTTAGACAGAGCTGGGGGGACGTTGCTGCCAATGAAAGCATGGATCAATTTTAATTTAACACCTTCTCACAACTCTGTCTTCAGTTGTGATGTAATTATTAGCTCTGATCTGCTAATAATTGACATGCATTAGCAAGGAAATTAGTTTTTTATTGTTTCCGAAAGAGCATCGATGGCAAGACACGCGAAACAAAAGCTGAAAGCTCACACCATTGTACAATTTCATGTCGCTGGAAAATTATTTGTATAGTACGTCAATTATGTAAACAAATGATGGAAGCTTGATAGCATTGCCAGAAGCCTCTTCATCATCTGGGTCCATGTGCCATGCACAAAATTATACTCCTTCGTTCCTAAATATTTATCTTTTTACAAATTTCAAACGGGCATATTTTAGAGTGTAGATTCACTCATTTTGCTTCATATGTGTACTCCCTCCGTTCCTAAATATTCTATTCGTCTTTCTAGAGATTTCAACAAGTGACTACATACGGAGCAAAATGAGTGAATCTACACTCTAAAATATGTCTATATACATCTGTATGTGCCAGTCCATTTGAAATCTCTAAAAAGACAAATATTTGAGTAGTCACTCGTTGAAATCTCTAGAAAGACAAATACTCCGGAGTATATTTAAGAACCGAGGGGGTAGTGCACAACCGCATGAGAGACTCAGCCTGGTCGTTGCGCCGCATTAATAGTGAGTAATGAGCAGTCAAATCATAAGCCCCACCTTTCCCACTGTAAGTTGCTCTGAAGAAGCAACCATCAATACGCTCTTCTTTGAATCCGCTCATACTACTCCATCCGTCACTGTTTATACAGCGCGCTTCAGAAAAAAGAAAAAAAATCTGTGGGACCAAGGCGACTAGCGGTCGGCCTGAAAAATAGCATTGGTAGTTATAGCACGGCGTCTATTACTAGAGGGAATAATGCGTACGCACATGCATGCAGTGCTTCCACCTCGGGTACACACATGCATGCACTTACTCCACTCCGTAGTAGTACAGTACATGGAGAGAAAATTGTGGACTTGATTGCGGTTACCACGCCCTAATTAATTGAGCATTAAACCAAATGCGTCTAAAGTCTCTCTGATGGTGGAAATGCATTGAGAGAAATGCATCATAATGAAGCGCGCCCTGTAAACTGTGACGAGGGGAGGAGTAGTATGAAGGTGCAAAACCAAGTACGCGTATGGCCAGTCGGTCAACGCACCTCCTCTTGGCATATCACTGACATGTGGGACAGGAGTGTGAGCAAACCGATCTCAATTGAGGGCAAAGGGCCAACCCGCCGTTCCTTGAGAGAGACGGGGAGCGAGAACACACAGACGGGCTCGCACGGAGGCCAAGATATATTCGAGCATGGTTGGTTGATCGATATCATTCATTACATGTTGGGCTAGCGTTTTCCGCCCTTCTCCGGAATAAACGTGTACTTTATCAGAGATAAAAAATAAGAGTACAGACGCTCCACCATGCGGTTCTAGTAGTAGTACTACTCGTACTACTGCGCTTGGCTCTTCGCCTCTTTGTGAAGTCGAACAATGATGGTACTCCGCATGTTGGGTACTACAGTGTATGCCTCTGACAATCTGACACCGAATGAACTGATGCATGTCCACCGAGGGTAGGTTGCATTAGTCAAAAGGCGTAAGCGAGCTTCACCTTGTCCTGCAAGCTTCTCCTCGTTCTACGAGTTGACGGGACACACCAAAAAGTAGTGCTAGTCCATACTCCCTCCTTTCCGGTTAATATGGCTTAATCTTTTTTGCGGGTAAATGAGAGAGCTTTATTCATATATAAGCATTCTTAGGACGATCAGCCAAGACACTGGTCACTAGGAAGCGAGGTACCCCGCAAAAAAAGAAGTAGGAAGCGAGGTGTTTCATCAAGCCAGCTCTCGGCCACATTCAAAGTGCAGGAAGCACGGTTCGCACGAAGATGCGCCGCGCGGTTCGCATGAAGATGCGCCGCAAGGTTTGCTGACCTGTTTACTTTGCGCTTGGCTGTTCGCCTATTCGGGAAGTCGAACAATAATAGCACTAGTAGTATAGTGTATGCTTCTGGCAATCTGACACCGAATTAACTGTTGCACGTCCACCGCCTGAGCGAGGGAGAGCTTGCATTATTCAAAAGTTTCTCCTTGTCCTGCGAGCCACCGCACGTAAGCTTCTCCCGTCCTGCAACCTTCTCCTCATTCAGCAAGTTGACGAGACACAGCAAAGTAATGCTAGTCCATACTGCCTCCTCTCCGGTTAATATTGTCTTAATTTCAAACGAGATAAATACACTGTCTGTCACTGTATATTTGTAAAAACACGGTCAGTGGACTTCATCATATGCTCATTGCGCTCAATATATATATTTTTCGGTGTTTATACGGTCACTAGCTCACCCTGATTGAGTGTGTGTGCATGCACGTGTAGGTTGAGCACTTGAACATGACCGTGTGTGTTCCGTCGTGTGCTCGGACATGCATGCATTAGGGCATCGCGCGCGTTTTTGCGTCCATGTGTACGTGTGACTGTTGCATACACATAGGGGGAGTACGTGTAGGGGCCACTAAGGAGCAGTCAAATCACACAGTAAGTTAGTCGGAAGAAGCAACCATCATTTCACTCTTGAATGACACATCCGCAATATAAAATGGTTGATATGGAGAGAAAAAGAAAACCACTATATATACACTAGCAGGAGCCTAAGCTACAAGCCTGCTTGCTTAGGTTGCTCTCTTCACAAGCATAGAACGACGGGCCTGATCCCGCAGCTGGGGGAAGGGAACAATGTTATGCGTAGACGCGGTCGACATCGGCGAGGGAGAAAACCCACAGTCGGTGCGTCCCAATCGGGGTCACCGCGGTATGGGCCGATGCCGCATCCCAACCGCCCTTCTAGCTACAGCCCGACGTCCCAGGTAGTCCATCTTCCTTTTGGAGCCGGCTTGCTCCACTACCGTAGCTCCATCACCATGTCGATCTTTCTCTACTTCTACCGGCTTCTACTTGTGATGAGTTTATGCCTCATGAACTAGTGCCAGTACTATTATTCTAATCACACTTCTTCAATATCTTTGCCATAAGGGATGCTCAGGTCGATTTTAGTGGAACTGCACAAAAGCATCGTATGATCCGAGGGTGCCAACCATCTTTCCTTCGACAGGTTCTACCTGGCCAGGAAATTAAATCATGTTTAGGGTTTAGGGTTTAAGTCGTAGTGACCCCATCAGTAGTTTTTCTTTCGTACACGCTCGCACAACTTTTTTCTTTTGTTGTGAAGTAAATATTGGCTATGATCTGTGAATCATTGAGATGCATCAGCATGCGTGTTAGTTTTCCTTTGTATTTGATGGAATGTTGTAACGGGGAAACCTTGGAATAGGAATGAAAATGGAGTGGAAAGTTTCCGTTTTTCCGGAGAAAAAATGGAAACGGAGAGAAACCAACGCTTCATTTCCTTGGATCGCGCCATCGAGCAAAACCAACGTTTAAATCACGTCTGTCGTGTTCGTGTCTCACCCTCCTCCATGGCTCGACCCCACACGGTCGCTCGGCATGCCACTCACCGCAAACCGAGTATACGAAAACTTTCCCGCCTACTTGTCGATGGATCGCGCCATGGAGTACTAGCACTACTGGAAGAGATTGACGAGTTGGGGGAGGACAGCTAGCTATAGCACAGACTCCCAAGAACTTTGTACATGCATGTTGTAGCCGGCTATTGCGACCTTTGAACGCGGAGCAGCCGCGTGCACCCGGAAGCGGCACGGGCGACGCTCTCTCGGCCGGCGCGCCGCTTCAATGCCGGCGCCAGTGAGAGGTCACGTCCGCTCTGGCCGGGCATGAATGCGGCACTGGCCGTTTCGGGCGGGAAGCACGCGCGGGTGATGAAGAGGGTTCGAGTTGGTCAGGACCGACCGTGGCAGCGGTCCGGACGTGCGCAAACAAGAGATGATGTATGTTAATATTGCTGCGTATATAATTAACAACGTAAATAATGTGCCAGTTGGACAAATATGATTGGAGATGGAGATGGAAATGGAATTTTACGTAAACACCGATATGCATGTCTATGTCTATGTGTGTGTGCGCGACGACTCTCGCGACCTGGAAGCGGGGGCGTGTTTTTGATCGAGTTTTCTTTCTTGGTACGTTAGAAAAATTGTCCGCCAGTTTTCGTTTCTTTTTTCTGGGAACGCGCGTATTCTATTTAAAACCACTGCTATGGAGAGATTTTTTCACTCCATTATAGCCTCTTGTTTGATAGAGTTTCTTGCGTCTCGCTCTCTCACCCTCTCCATATCAAAACAGGATGACAGTGTCCACTCTATCTCTCTCCTCACCGATGGTCACAGATCCGACCGAATCCCGTCCGCTGCAGGAGGTGAGGAGGTGCAGCGTTGACGTTGTCGCCATCGGCTACGGAGGAAGCCGATGTGCACCGTCCTCTCGGAGCCGGCGCTGGAGCGGACGAAGATCCTCCGCGCCCTTGTTCGCTGCCGTCGTGTGGGCAGATCCCGCCCGCCCGCCTAAACGACATCTCGCCCACCTGAGGTATAACTTCTTGTACTGGTCCAGCTCCCCAGGTCGCTGCGTGCGGGTTTTCTTCTATGCGACTACTCCCCAGCTCCCCATGCATAGTAGCTAGGGTTCGTCGGCTGGTCTAACATCACCTACTAGTACTATTATAGAGGAAATGCCACTCGAAAAGTTGTCCTGATTTATGCCTCGGTGGAGGTATACATGTTGTTTCGACAAAAAGTACATGGTGGTTGTGCGGTCATTGTCCATATGGTGGTAGTACTATCACTGGTTAAATGAAGAAATGTTTTTTTTCTCGGGTATCCTGATTTAGTTCCCATCAAGATAATTATGATGCTTCTGTTTGTTGGTGTACTTTTCATTAATTCTTATTGACAATTGAGATGTCGTTGCTAACCCTTTTTTATATTTTTGGAAACAGCGATGCGTGTCTCCATACCCGGGCATGTCTTCCTCAATTTTAGTGGAACTGCACAAAATTGGATGGCCATTGTTGTTCTACCTCACTGTCCTCTGCCACGTGGTTCTTCCTTCCTCGAGCTTGATTACTGAGAAGAAACAGACCACAGTGAGGATTTGTCGAACTTCATAGGTGCCTCACCCAAACTTGATGCCAAATGGATGATGCATCACCACGATGACCTATCGATGCTCATGGCTGCGCCCCATGGTTGCGTCGGCTGGTGAAGCTGATCGATTTTCAATGAAAAACAACATGTCTTCCATCAGTGCTCTTTGCTTGTTACGCACAAAGATGATATCCTTCGTCAGTTCACCTTGGTTGCGTTGGAGACGCAGTCGTCTTTCACATTGGTGCAATTTTATCACACAATTGGCTATGAACCAAATGTTTCCTCGAAGAAGGATCGACGTTGGTACAAAGAGCATAAGTTTTGTATTGATTTCTAAGCCTTCTCACAACTTTGTCTCCAGCTCCCCTGTAATTTTATTTGTCCAGCTATTAACTTTGATTTAAAAAATGGTGTGGACTAAAAACCCGGATGGACGTAGTAGCCCTCCATTTTTATTTACTCCGCATATTAGATTTGACTGAAGTCAAACTTTGTAATACTCTCAAACCTTTCCGATAATTGAAATTAAAATTCTTTATTTGTACACACTCTCACACGTTTCCGATAATTTGGCGCATGTGTGGTTGTTCACTTAAGGGAGGGTAGTGTACCACACGTGAAGGACAGGAAGTGTGACCAGGACGCGTGGGCGTGGATCGTTAGTTCATCGGAAGTAGTACTAGTTTTCTTCATTGTACATTAAATAAAGAGTTTCGTTTCGTACTTACACAATTTAAAACGATTGTTATGGAGAGAATAAGAAAACCACTCCACTATATATTAGTCGTATACACGAGAGTACTATATGGACGCAGCTTCATTGACTTAGTGCACCTGCCTTTGGATTTATGACAGGTGGGCCCAAAATGTGGCTGGCTCACCTGTCATACAGCCAAAAGCAGGTGCAGTGAAGGCACCGGAGCTCAGTCCGTACTACAGTAGTATATATATAAGCGGGAGCCTCAGCGCTTGTTCGCTAAGGTTTGCACTCTCCACACGCTCGCTGCACTACATATATGTTACACGCTGGAGGCTCAGCGTTCATTTGCTAGGGTTTGCTATATTCACAGTCTCTCACCCTCTCTTCACCAGATCTAAACAAGACTGTGTTGGCCTCTTGTCTCTCTCTCCCCCCTCACAGCTGGTGAAGGAGGCGTACGTATCCCGTCGCACCGGGAAGGGGAGGAGGTGGAGCGTTCACTCTATCGCCTTCGGCGAGGGAGGCAATCCACTGCCGGCTGCGCTGTTCTCTTTCACCCAGCGCCTGTGTGGGAGGGCCACCGACCCCTTCTTCCTCACTGTCATACGTAGTGTGGGCAGATCCGGCCTCCCGCCGCACGCCTTGCCACATCCCGATGACCCTAAGGTATAAGTTTCTTTGAAACCGTCGTTGCTCTAGCTGCATGTGGATCTTTTTCGATCTGTAGTCGAATCTAGGTCTTGGTTCAAAGAGGAAAGAAGGGTGCGGTGGGCTGGAGCAAGAATCTAGGACGTGGTTCAATGAGGAAAGGAGGGGCGGAAAGTAGTATAGACTGGCTATCCAGCCGCTTTGTAGGTCGAAAAGGGAAAAAAGGGGGTAACCCAGTACACACATCTGTAAGGAACCGATCTCTTTGTTGAAAAGGGAAAGAAACTGGGGGGTCGGGTAGTTTGTGCAGGACTAGATTTGCTGCCCTCACATAGGAAGAAGATTCAAAGAGAACAAATATGGGACCAGCGCATATATGCTGCTTGGCTACATACTCTGCATCACCCATTTATACGTGTGGACGCGCATGGTGCTGGTATGTCCCATACAACTATTTTGCTGTTGTTAATCTAAGAATGCCGCCGGAAAATTGAAGCAATGCCACTGTTAAAAGTAAATTACATTTTTTAACGAATGTTGTTTCAAGAGAATGTCTCTGTTAATATGAATCAATGCAACCGTTTTAGAAATGCTACTGTCCTACTTTGTTTTCCCTCCAAGATAAGTTAGGTGCTTCTTTCTGTCACCGTTTGTTTCATCCTCCTTTATCGGCAAGTAGTTGTTTCCTTTTTTGCCTCTGTTAAAACAGGGCTATCGATTCAACTTGTTGCTATTGCGACATTTTGCTTCGCTACTCGAAACACTTATGTTTTAAGAGTGTTTTGTGCAGTTCAACTTGAATGTCACACCGGTGACTTTGCTTACTTTTGGTGGAACTGCACAAAAGGAGATCGAGATTCGTATTTACCTTTGTCGGTCTCATGAAAGGTCAGTACAGGCCTTCATCCACATGATTGTGCAGTGTGCTTTGAGATGTTGTGCTACTTGTATTGGTACTGTTTTAAATAAATGTTGAATTGAAGCTATTGTATTGCTGTCTTTTCCCATTAAGTAGTGAACAAAAATGGGACCAACCCAGACATGATGCTTGTTGCTTTGTTACAACAAACTCTGCATCACCCCCTTTATAAGTAGATGGAAGCACATACTGTTGTTGCGCCCACTCTCCCCTGGAACTGTTTATGCTTTTCGTTAATCTAATGCCGCTGGTAAAATTAAGCAATGCCACTCTCATAATTAATTAACTACTGAATCTTAGTTCAAAACTGCAACACTTGTTAGGAATGGTACTATCCTGCTTTGTAGTTCTTTCTACATGTTTAACCAAGGTATTGTTAAGATATTGTCTCTGTTAAAATGAATCAGTTGCATTGTTTTAGGAATGGTACTTTTCTGCTTTGTCGTTCTTTATACATGTTGAAACAAGGCATTGTTAAGATAATGTCTCAGTCAATATGAATGAATCACACTGATGGAGAATTGCTACTCTCCTGCTTTGTTTCCCATTAAGATAAAGTAGATCAGTAGATGCTTTTCTTCTGGGAGTACAAGTCATCAACCGTTATTTCTCAGTAATTGTTTCCCTTATACCTATTGTTGCTTACAGGGATATCAAAATTAAAGCTCGGTTTTATTCCAACTTCGATTTTAGTTGAACTGCACAAAAGGAGCCAATGTGTCCAAGGCAAACTGCTGCATTACTGGGTCCAGTTGGTCGTTCCACTTTGCAGAAAGAAGCAGTCACTGTTTGTGCTACATTACAGAAGGAATGACCGAGAAGCTTTACAGAGTATTATTAGACACCGGTGACATGACTAATCTGCAGAGACCATTGGCAATTTAACAACACGTGGAGTGCCCTGGGCAAAAAGTGCCCAAACAAGTACAAGAAGCTACGACAGGACTCCATGATCATAGGCATTACATATTTTGAATGGGAAAAGCTTGTCAAAGTTTAATCATTGATGTTAGCAAGAAGACGTTAGTTTAATATATTGGAATTGGAAACCTTGTCAAAATTTGCTCATTGATGTTAGCCAGAAGACATGCATTTGATATTTTTGAGTGGGACGCCCTTGTGTGAGCAGCGTCGAGTGTTTTTTCCTATTCATGTGTTCAGTTTAGAAGTAAATAGTTACTCTGCTGAGATATTCTTATGTTAAGAGTTTGTTCTGAATATTGTCTATGTAATGCCAGGCCTTGTGTTTGATTGCAAAGTTGAGCTTGGAATGTTGTGGCATGCGGCATCACGAGCTGTTCACCGTGCCTCCTGAGAATAATGCTTCGTATTGTTTTGCATGTCGAACTAATGCCAGTGATTTGCTTGTTAAGAAGATCATCCTCTTCTGTTGTTTCCGTGCTTAAGAAGTTCATCGTCTGATGTTTCATTCATAGCCTATACGACAAGTCGGGTAGGTTAGACGTGAAACCATATGATCTTCCGACCAACTCATGATATTAGGCCGTGATTGGATCGTCGTTTTCCAACCAAAACCGCTTGTAAAACTGACACTTGTAAATTAAAGCAGATGGTCTCGGGCGAAGGCGCTTGGTTGGTCGATTTCGACTAGTAAAATATCGGAAGTACTTCACACACGATAAAAACGCTGAACGACACTCGGACGATTGCTAATCCAGCTGTTAGCTGTTGTTTCAGCCTTGCCCATGGATGGCATGATACGCACGTCGTGCATGTATCGTCTGGTAATGTCGTCCATATAGCAGTGCTCGTAAAATATACACTGGTCTCTCAAATTACATGCATAACCCGCCGGTTTTACTTACAGACCTCGGGCCCTCGGTTTCATTACGCCTGTATTTTACGCGTTGTTTCCGATGACGAGTAAATTACACTTGTATATTAATACAGGTTTGAAATAAACCAGAGCTCCCAAGCGCGGACTTACCGTTTCATGCCGTCTCAGTTTCTCGAAGGTGCTCATAGGTGTCCGATGATCCTGGCTTCCTGAATAAGCAGCGGGCACTGTATCAGACCATCCGTAGGGCCCGCGAGGCCCTCTCCGTTGTCCTTCGAGTTGTTGCGCTCGCCGTGGCGCCGAGCATTGTTAACATCGTCAACGAACATGAGGATTCAGGAGATGACTTTATTTTGACTGGATGACACTAGGGACCCACTAGGGCCATAGTCGTACGTACGCAAGTGCCTCCTTATTATGTACAACTATATTTTTTTTGCTTTCTCCTGGTTTCCTGACATCACGGTCCCACACCATTGTCAACCTATGTAGTCAATATAAACGAGAGAATTGCACAAGGTGCGGCCGACAGCTGGGACCAAGCAGCTCGAGCAGTATTTGTGTTTTTGAGGCATGAGCACTGCAGAGTTTTTCTTGGCGATGATTTCGTTGTTGTTCAGAGGAGAGCAGGGTATTAACAGGGCGGGTTGTGGCCCGTCTAGCCCAGGCCAGATATCCAGCCCAGATACTAATTTTTTCAAGATGAAAATGGCTAGCCCAGCTATACGTCTTTTTGAGGAATACCCAGGCAAGGTCAACTTGTTATTCTCCGCCCCGCTGGGCTGCAAATCTTTCCTAGGAGGGATGCATTAGGCTTAACCGGAAAATGGGCTTTAAAAAATAATAAATGGGATGCAATTATAAAAACTGGGCAGTAACTATAAAAAAAATGCACCAAACACGAAATTAGTTTATAAAATATTATTTATGGATTTTGAAAATCTTAAATTTGCATTGTTGCGCGCGCAATGTTTCGTTGGATTTTTACGTAATACAAATTTATATTTAATCTGACTAGAAATTTCAGGATAAAAATATTTCGGATCCCATCAAAATGTGGGAAATTTTATTGAATTCTGTCTTCAACGGTTGGTTGAAATTATTAATCGTTGTCCTAGCTAGAAAATGGGTTGTACTTTTAACAAACTCTAGATGGGCTGTTGTAAATTCCATTAGAATTCAAAAATGAACTGTAGATTCTTACAAAACGCAAATGGGCTATATGTTCTCTGCCACACACTTGTGGGCCTACTAAGAGACGCGTCCCCTAAAAAAATAAGTTGACGGGTATGCAAGGCTTTGTCAACTTATTATAGTCAACACGGTTCTAGCAGCAGTGGCCGTTGGATGTCTATCCAACGGATGTCGTGCTTCTTCTTCAATCTCGGATATTCTTAGCTTCGGCCGCCCAAAAAATGATTCCACCCCCTGACATCTGGGGCGCACCGTTTCGGAGGCTGACCTGTGGGCCTACTAAGTTGGAGCGTACCAAGGGCTTTGTCAACTTAGTCAATATAAACGATTCTAGCTTCAGTGACCGTACGATGTCCATCCAACGGCCGTAGTGCTTCTTCAACCTCTGGTCTTCTTGGTCCAGCCGCCCAAAGCAGCGTCGGTCGTGTCGCCTGCTCTTGCCTCCCGTGGCCGGCTGTGCTGCCGCGGAGGCCTCACCGCCCCCATACTACTCCCACCGCTGGCCAGGCCATCCCTCCACTCACCCACACCCCCTGTTATTCTGCGGCGTCGGCAGCCTCACACCGCAGCCGAACCAGTGAACCCTCGTACTCCTCTCCGCGCGGGCTTCCACTGCTGCGTCTTCCCTGGCTCCGCATCGTCCCCTTCCTAGGCCTCGCCGTCGTCCACCGCCCTGGTGCTCTCGGCGCGGCATGCTCAACGTGGTCAACGACCGACTTCCATCGGAAGAGTACTGTACGTGGAGAGGCTGACAGCTGGGTCCACGGCGGCCGCAAGGAAGTGCCTCCTTATTACGCGCAAAATAATTATTCCTCCACCTGACAGCGGGGGCCCACCGGACGGGCCACCAGTATTTTGCGAAAAAATCATTTTCCCGTGACTGCTGGGACCCATCGGACGGGCCACCGTATTTTGCGAAAAAAACGTTCCCCCTGCTGTCAGCTCGGACCCACCGGAAGTGCCTCCTTATTACGCACAAAAAAATGAATACTCCCCCGGCTAGCTGGGACCCACCTTGGTGGGAAGCTGACTTGTGGGCCTACTAAGTTGACGGGGACGAAGGGCTTTGTCAACTTAGTCAATATGAACGATTCTAACTCCAGTGACCGTACGATGTCCATCCAACGGCCGTAGTGCTTCTTCAACCTCTGGTCTTCTTGCTCCAGCCGCCCAAAGCAGCGCCGGTCGTGCCGCATGCTCCTGCCTCCCGTGGCCGGCTGTGCTGCCGCAGAGGCCTCACCGCCCCCTACTATTCCCACCGCTGGCCAGGCCCTGTGGTGACGGCAGCCTCACACCGCAGCCGAACCAGTGAACCCTCGTACTCCTCTCCGCGCGGGCTTCCACTGCCGCGTCTTCCCCGGCTCCGCGTCGTCCCCTTCCTAGGCCTCGCCGTCGTCCACCGCCGTGCTGCTCTCCGCGCAGCGTGGTCAACGTGGTCAAGGAACGACTTCCATCGGAAGAGTACTGTACGTGGAGAGGCTGCCATCTGGGTCCACGGCCACAGCCCAGTTTTTTTGTGATTTGCCAAGTAAGTCGCTTTGTCGGGCCTGTTGGGCTGCAAATCTTTCAAGACGAGGAGAGCTTTCATTCGGCTGGCCGAGAAAATGGCCCATCAGTAATGAGAAATGCGTTGTACATTTTTAAAACACATCAAACCGGCAATTAGTTTCAAATATCTTTTTTTTCATTTCAAGATTTTAAATTACATTAATTTTTATGTGTGGAGAATTTGTTGGATTTTATATTGATATACATTTATTTTTAAAATCAGTTTGAATGTGAGTCGAAATTTCGGGATTAAAAACAGTTCGAACCGCACCGAAATATGCCAAATTTCGTATAATTTTTTAACCGTGGCCACAATATGGGTTGTAATGCTAACAAAAAGAATATGGGCTCCAAAAAAATCCTTAAGAATTAGCAAATGGGCTGTAAATTATTAGAAATAATGGCAGATGGGTTGTATGCTATTTTCCACAGATTTGAGGCTTTCCTAAAAAAAGGTTGACGCACAAGCACTGACTGTTGGATGTCCATCCAACGGCCGTCGTGCTTCTTCAATCTCTGCTCTTCCTGCTCCAGCCGCTCAAACAACCGCCGGCGGGACTGCCTGCTCCCTCCTCCCCGCGGCCGGCTGTGCTGCCGCGCAGGCCTCACCGCCCCACCATACTCCCATCGCTGGCCTAGCCATCCCTCTACTCACCCGCATCTGCTGTTATTCTCCGGCGACGGCAGACGAACCAGTAAACCCTCGTACAGTCGTACTCCCCTCCGCGTGGGAAACAACTGCCGAGTCTTCCCTGCCTCCGTGTCGTCCCCTTCCTAGGCCTCGCCGTCGTCCACCGCCATGGTGCTCTCGGCGCGGCGTGGTCAATGTGGTCAACGACCGACTTCCATCGGAAGAGTACTGTGCGTGGAGACGCTGACAGCTGGGTCCACGGCCGCAGCAAGGAAGTGCCTCCTTATTACGCGCAAAATAATTATTCCTCCACCTGTCGCAAAAAAAACGTTTCCCCCCTGACTGCTGGGACCCACCAGATACACCTTCGCACGCAAGGAAGTGCGTCCGGGCAAAAAAACGATTCGCCCCCCTGACTGCTGGGACCCACCAGCTACATCTTCGCACGCAAGGAAGTGCCTGACAGTTGGGACCCACCTGGTCGAAGCGTACGTAGCGTTGTCATTCTGGTCACGAACGTGTACGTACATATATACTGGTGGATGTAGAGGCACGCACGTGCCGTAGTAGAGGCGCGCACGTAGCCTGTACACGTACGTACAGCAGCCAGGGTGCAAGAAAGAAAATATGGCCATGTATGTGTACATACGGGCGGGGTCTCGAACGCCTACTCGCGCATACGTACGGCGAGGGCTCGTTGACATGGCTGGGTCGGAACGGAGAAACAGCGTCGTCGTCGTGTTCATGGGGAGGCAACGGAATGCGTCGTGTTCATGGGGAGGCAGCGGAATGCGTCGTGTTCATCGGGAGGCAACTGAACGCGTGGGAACCAACCGGCTGGGTCGGAACAGAATGCGTGGTCGTGTTCATCGGGAGGGCTTGGACGAAACAGGCGATGGAAACGAGGCCTGGCGTACCGCACAACGGAGGAAACGGACCTCCTACGTTCAGAACGGGTCCTGCTGATCGGGAGGGGTGTGGCGTACCGCAAAACGGAGGAAACGGACCTCCTACGGTCGAAACGGGGGTCCTGTTGATCGGGAGGGGTGTGGCGTACCGCAAAACGGACGAAACGGACCTCCTACGGTCGAAACGGGGGGTCCTGTTGATCGGGAGGGGTGTGGCGTACCACAAAACGGACGAAACGGACCTCCTATGGTCGAAACGGGGGTCCTGTTCATCGGGAGGGGTGTGGCGTACTGCAAAACGGGACTCCACGGGATACTGTTCATCTCCACCGTCGACCTCCTCCAGCCTCCACGGGCTACCGTCGACCTCCTCCAGCCTCCACGGGCTCCTGTTCATCCAGCCTCCACCGCGCGCTACTCCACCGGCTACTGTTCAACCACCCCTCCACGGGCACCCCTCCACCGTCTACTGTTCATCCAGCCCTCCACACCACGGGGTCCTGTTCAACCACCCCCCACGGGCACCCCTCCGCCATCTACTGTTCATCCAGCCCTCCACACCACGGGGTCCTGTTCAACCACCCCTCCACGGGCACCCCTCCACCGTCTACTGTTCATCCGGCCCTCCACCACACCACGAGGTCCTGTTCATCCAGAGGCAACGCTACCGCTCACTGTTCATCCAAACCCCCCCGCAACGCTCATTGTTCATCCTAGAGGCAGCATCAATCGGCTTCAGTTAGCAGCAGTAGCGAAGGAATCGCTCGATCGGGTTCAGTTAACAGCCATCGATCGATCGCTCGGGTTCAGTAACGCGTAGCCTGCAGTGCAATCGCTCGGGTTCAGTTAGAGCCCAACGCCTCGCTCGGGTTCAGTTAGAGCCAACGCCTCGCACACACGCGCGTACGTGTACGAGAGAAACGCGCATCGCTCGGCCCCCTACCTCCCACCGTAACCGGGAACTCCCCGAAATTTTCCTCGCCCTCGCTTCTACCACGGTTTTTTCCGTCATGGACGGCCCAAAGAATGTCATGCAGCTGCGTCTCCGGCCCGCCCAGGACGAAAAGCCCATTTTCTGTCATGATTTTTTGTCATAGAAGTAGGAGCCCACCACATCTATGATGATACCAGGTTTTGTCACAATTGTCGTCATAGAAGTGTCATATGTATGACAGAAAAAAATTTCGTTCGGCCCAAAATATCACGGATGTGTCTTTTTTTTGGTAGTGTAGCCCAGTCGCCGCCGGATCTAGCCGTCCCCGCCTCCGGGAGACCAGTCGGACGAGGCGCCCCTTGTCTCCGTACAGCCGACCCGCGCCGCCGCCACGAGGAACAGAGGAAGGAGGGAGTGCCCCGCCGCCGCCTGCGCCGCACGGGCTTCGCCCGGCGGGCGCTCTCTGGCGGCGGCGAGGGGAGGAAGACGTTGACGAACGGGAGTCGCCGGCGGCCGGTCTAGATCTTCCGAGACGCGTGCGGTTGGCGCATCGCAGGAGCGGAGTGCCAGGGTTCTACGTACGAAGTCTGAAAATGGGGGAGACTTTGGGGGCGAAGTCTGCTCCGCTGTTAAGGATCCAATTTTGCTGGTTACTGAGTGGGATTGGAAAAGTGACCTGATGAACGTAAGTTGCTTGTGCTGTGCCCTGGTGCTAGAAAGAAAAGCACCTCATGAGAGGCCGGAGACGACAAGGTCGGGGCGAAGGCAGCGAGCCCCACGGCGGCAGCAGCGAGTTGGCTACACAGCGTGTTGGAGACGGCAGCGGAAGCTCGTCGTTGCACAGATGGGAGGGTCAATGGCTGTACCTCGTCTTCTTCGAAGTAGTCGGGGCGTGCCGCGACCACCCTGCAAGCGCCTTCCATGGCATGTGTGCTGCGTGGCAGCCGAGGGCACGGCGGGCGGGTGGACGCGGCGGCTCATTGGGCATGGCGGACTCGAGTGAGAGAAGGAGAATAGCGCGGAGGGGCGAGCCTCGAGCGAAGCTAGTGCTGCTCGCTTTGTGCACGTTACGTGTTTGATGTAATGCCAGAGAGAGTGAGAGGACGAGGAAGAAGAAGACTCAATTTGCCCGCGTGACAGTTCTCTTTTTGCCAACTCAGCTCTATGGGCGGGTCCGGCCAGTTTTTTTTATAGGAAAAGCTAAGCTTTATTAATTACGAGTGCTTGGGCAAATCACCCAAAACACAACCAGCCACTTGTGGCGGTACATCAGACTCCCGATACAAAGTTTCAGAAGATACAAAGCGATATCCTATACTTGCTAATTCATGAGCTACAGTATTTACCTCACGACGATAGGATTTAACCTCACAATGTGCGAACCACATTTTCATTTGGAACTTTAGGTCCTCAATAACTTGAGCATACGGTGATGAATCAGCTCGCCCAAAGTCCATTGCTTCTGCTAGCAACTACAAATCAGATTAAAAAATAACTCGTAGCATCCCCAGGTCAGCCGCCAAGGCAATATCATTCTCCATTGCACCCAGCTCAGCACCGAAGACATTATGGACTGAATCCTTGCGCCCAGCACAAGCATGAACGACCATACCATTGTTGTTCCGTGCAACGACGCCCCAGCCCGCATGCTCAATACCAGAGGTGAAAGGGTCTCCTTATTTTTGCTCTTTGCTGTAAAGCACAAAGAAAATTGAAGCTATGTCGATTACTTGATCTGGAGAGGGTGAAAATGACATGACCAAATGTTTACTGCCTTATTATCTTCTTCTTGATCTGACACTATTTATGTCCAAGCCTGGTAGTATATTTTTTCCAAATGGGCTGTTTACTTGATTTATCTGTTGTTTGATTTGCTCCATCAGCTTTCCTGATGTCCTTCTACATATATATGTTGGTTGTAATATTCTTGAAGAATGCAAGTACTTGATATTCCATTCTGTTCTTGTAGGTGAATGGAACTTGTGTTGTTGGTAGAACTCCGTTGACGACTTCTACCCATGTTGAAGAGCATGTTCTGTGGTATCCAAGAGTAGCTAGCTTTTATATTGGTAGAGCAGTTTATTTGTAGATCCCAATATTTATGATTGTGTGGATCTTGGTGAAGTTTGAAGTTCCTGGGTATGCAAGATTCGATGGTTAAATTGGTTGTGATGTGAATGAGTGTATGGAAACTAGTTGTTGTGATGTGAATGAGTGTATGGAGTTTCACATGTTCTGTTCTGTATAGCGTATTGTAATAAACTTATTTTAGCTGTTATTTGAAGATTTTCATATGCTTTCTCTCATCTATCTGTTTGATAATTGGGACCCATCCGAAAACTGGAGCTGAAAGAAAAAGCTGGAAATAAAAAAAGAAATGACCTCAAAATGTTGTGCGCTAGAAAATAAAAAGGCCAAACTGTAGGGCCAGGCCCATGTAGCTAACTGAAATTAACATAAAATACATATATTAAAAGGGCTTGCCTAAAAAATAATATATGGGCTGAATTACTGGGCCAGGCCCATGTAGCTAGCGAAAATTAACAGAAAAAATATATATTAAAAAGGCTGAATTAATGGGCTAGGCCCATATAGACACCCAATTGAACCGGGTTGATTCTTATCCACTCAGCTTGCCACGCTGGATCCTACGTGGCCTGGGGAGGTTGCTAGTGACCAAAAATTTGGTCGTGGAACCAACAACCTTTTACATATCAGAAAGAAGGTCGTTAATTTCAGTTTACGACCGCCAGCTTTTGACCTTCTGTTTTTGGTCGCAAAAAGGTCGCAAATGAAAAACAATGACCATTCAGCGACCAATAGTGATGGTTGCAAGTTGACATATCTCTACTCCTAATGGACGAGTTGGTTGAATCGTCCCACCAATTTCGTCTGGTTTATTTTCGTCCCACCTTCCATCATCATATCCTCACGTTGATTTTTTCATCCTCCCAATAAAAACTTTCTTAACATTTGCAAACTTTCCTAACCAGACACGTCACAAACGGGCAGGTACTGATATCACGTTACCAAACAATAGAATCCCATTTATGTGGAAATCAATTCAAAATCCTAACTTTCCTAACAAATCAATTCTTATCTTTCCTAATCTCTACTCCTGAAGAGCAATACGTAAGTCGTTCATTTGTTGGTGTCCAACCCTCCTCCCTCGACGCTAAAAATACCACTCACCTTCCGTCGTTGGTTCTCTCCACTTGGTTTTTTCCAAACAAACTAAACGTCTCGCATACAACAAGGGCATACAGTGAGGATCGAGGGCTAGCTAGGTCGATCCGTCCGCCGCGGCCGCTGAGGGAGTCCTGGACTAAGGGGTCCTCGGGCGTCCGGCCTGTTGGCCATGGGCCGGACTGATGGGCTGTGAAGATACGAAGACCGAAGACTGCACCCGTGTCCGGATGGGACTCTCCTTGGCGTGGAAGGCAAGCTTGGCGATCGAATATGTAGATTCCTTTCCTTTGTAACCGACCTTGCGTAACCCTAGATCTTCCCGGTGTCTATATAAACCAGAGGACTTAGTCCGGAGGGAGGATATACTCATTACCATAGTCATACAGGCTAGACTTCTAGGGTTTAGCCATTACGATCTCGTGGTAGATCAACTCTTGTAATACTCATATTCATCAAGATCAATCAAGCAGGAAGTAGGGTATTACCTCCATAGAGAGGGCTCGAACCTGGGTAAACATCGTGTCCCCTGTCTCCTGTTACCATCGACCTTAGACGCACAGTTCGGGACCCCCTACCCGAGATCCGCCGGTTTTGACACCGACATTGGTGCTTTCATTGAGAGTTCAACTGTGCCGTCGACGACAGGATCGATGACTCGCCTCGTCCTTAAAGACAATATCACCGCCGGAGGAGAACTGGCCCCTGGCCATACACTCCGGCTGGGCGGCTTTACCATGACCGCCCATTCGGCCGTTAAGTCGATGATGACCTCTCGGGCCATCGAAAATCCCCTTCGTATCGACTCCAAACACTCCAAGCAGATCGATCCGGTGGAGTTTTTGTCTTTAAACGAGCTCCTTGATCGCATCGCCGCCCTGGGAATCGCCACAGATTACGATCGGATCAGGCTTAAACCCGACCAAAGAGAAATAAAATCTCCACCGGTCACCCACCAGATAGCGGTAGTCGAGGAGCAAGACGGCGACTCTTCCCCTATATTGAAGGCGGACTATGCCCGGATCACCGACCCTGCAGAGCCGGATACCCACCAGCAAAAGGAGGTGACCGGCCTTCCGAACATAGGATCGGACGGCGGGCATAAGCAACCAGAAGATACTCCGGAGCCCGGACTGTTAATTCTGGAAAACCTTCAGACTCCGGATCATCGATCGGGTCAGGGTCCGGATCCAATTCCACCCACCCACCCAGACATAAGCGCTCTCATGAGCATACAACAACAGTCTCAGGAAACGGTCCACCACTTCTGGGCCAGATTCCTCCTTGTCAAGGACAAGGTTAAAGATTGCCGCGACGAGGACGCGATATCAGCGTTCTGCATCAATTGCACGAACGAAGGAATCCTCAACGCCATTAATTGCCGCCGCATACTACACTTCGCTGACTTGGCAACTATCGTACAGAAGTACAGCGCAATGGAAAGCGCCTGGAAAGATCAGGCAGCTTGTTGGGAGCCATCGGTCCCAACTCAACCGCTGGTCCAGGCGAAAAGGGTGCATTCCCATGACACGCCCAGTCCAATAGCCAAGGAATATAAACCCATTATGCGGCACGGAACCGTTCTGGAGGGATGGCTCGATGGCCCATGCAAAATACACACAACACCGGACACCATACCAACCCACAGCCTTAGAGCATGTTGGATACTCCGGCAGGTAGCCAAGAGCGGCGAGGACATCCTTATCAAAAACACCCCAGAGCAACACCCTCCAGAAGACGACGACCCCAGAGTATTGACGGTCTTCGAGACATTCGCTTCAAACAATAAGCGCAAAAGGGCACTCCGCGACCTCGCCGAAGTCTGTCAAATCGCCGCGATAAACCCTTGGAATGACACGGCTATAACCTTTAATGCCGGTGACGAACCAAAATACAGGACAGTCCGAGCACCAGCCGCATTAGTCCTCAGTCCCATCGTGGACGGCTTTCGACTCACCAAGGTCCTCATGGACGGCGGCAGCGGACTAAACCTCATCTATGAGGGTACACTCCACAAGATGGAAATAAACAGAAGCTGCATCGAGCAAAGCAGCACGACCTTCCGAGGAATCATTCCTAGTCGGGAGGCGCGGTGTGCGGGAAAATGACACTTGACGTGGTATTCGGTACGCCGGAGAATTATCGGTCCGAAGAAATCACCTTCCAAGTGGCTCCTTTCAGCAGCGGATACCACGCCCTGTTGGGGCGAGATGCTTTTACACGCTTCCAAGCTATACCTCATTACGAGTACATGAAGCTCAAAATGCCCGGGCCAAACGGCATAATCACTCTTGTCAGTGATCCGGACATAGCACTCCGCGCCGAAAATAAAACCGCATCCCTGGCCCTTGAGGCATTATCTGAAGCCCTCGCGGCCGAAGAATTAACCGCACTGCGCTCCACGGTGGATAGGGACGATGTGATCTTAGACAAACAACCCAAATCCACCTCCTTCAAACCGGCAGAAGAAATAGTCAAATTCCAGGTCCACCCAACGGACCCCAAGAAGACAGCATCTATTGGAGCACAACTAGACCCAACGGTCGACGCCGCACTACGGGATTTCCTTCGCGAAAACTGGGATATATTCGCCTGGCACCCTTCTGATATGTCTGGAATCCCACGCAAGCTGGCCGAACATAGTCTCAATATATTAAAGAGATATAAACTAGTCAAACAAGCACTGCGGCGCTTTTTCGAACCCAAACGACAAGCTATGGGGGAGGAGTTAGCCAAGCTAATTGAGGCCAGATTCATTAGAGAAATAAAACATCCGGACTGGCTGGCAAACTTGGTGATGGTACCAAAGAAGGACAAATCCTGGCGCATGTGCATCGATTTCAAAGACCTCAATAAGGCTTGCCCAGGATCCCTTCCCCCTCCCCTGCATTGATCAAATAATTGATGCTACCGCAGGACACGACTCACTGTGTTTCCTTGATGCATATTCCGGATACCATCAAATCAAAATGAAGGAGTCCGATCAAGCTGCAACAACATTCATTACCCCATATGGGCCATTCTGCTTCAACACCATGCCCTTCGGGCTCAAGAACGCCGGCGCCACATACCAACACATGATTCAAACATGCCTGGAGAAACAGATCGGCAAGATAGTTGAAGCTTATGTGGACGACGTCGTCATCAAGACTAGGCACGTCGAAACACTAATAGACGATTTACGCCTCACATTCGACAACCTCCGCGCGTATAACATTAAGCTCAATCCGGAAAAGTGCGTTTTCGGCGTCCCCGCTGGAAAACTGCTGGGCTTCATCGTTTCCAATAGAGGAATTGAAGCAAATCCAGCCAAAATCCGAGCTCTGTCACAATTGGCTATGCCAACAGACCTTAAACAAGTCCAAAAGCTTGTTGGTTGCGTGGCAGCTCTAAGCCGCTTTATCTCCAGATTGGGAGAAAAGGCGCTGCCACTCTATCGCCTTCTACGGCGAACCGATCACTTCGAGTGGACGGACGCAGCAATAGCTGGACTGGAAGAAATAAAAACCCTTCTAGCGAGCAACCCAATCCTGGCCGCGCCAAATGTCAGTGAACCCATGTTACTATACATATCGGCAACACATCAGGTGGTGAGCGCCGTGCTCGTCGTTGAACGAGAACAGGACGGAAACAAATTCCTGCTTCAGAAGCCAGTATACTACGTATCCACTGTCCTTACACCATGCAAATCCTGATACCCCCATTATCAAAAGATAGCATACGCGGTCTTCATGGCATCTCGAAAGCTACGACACTACTTCCAGGAGTGTTCGATCACGGTGGCTTCCGAAGTACCACTCAACGACATAATAAACAACCGCGATGCCATGGGCCGGATCGCCAAATGGGCCATTGAGCTCCTTCCATTTGATATTACATACAAACCACGTCGAGCTATTAAATCCCAAGTGTTGGCTGACTTCGTCGCCGAATGGACAGAGGCCGAACTCCCTAAAGAGTACGGCACATACTCCATTTGGGTTATGTATATCGATGGCTCCAAAATGCTGGCAGGACTAGGAGCGGGCGTCGTGTTAACGTCTCCTACCGGAGACGTCGTTCAGTACGTACTCCAAATACTATACAAAGATTCCAATAACGCAACCGAATATGAGGCCTTGTTGCATGGTCTCCGGATGGCTGTCTCCATGGGCGTACAACGCCTAGAGGTGCGTGGGGACTCAAACCTGGCAATATCTCAAATAAATGGAGTTTTTGATGCCAAAGACCCAAAGATGACGGCTTATCGTAATGCCATCCTAAAAATGTCGGCTCGGTTCGAGGGGCTCGAGTTCCATCATGTGGCCCGTGAAAGTAATCAAGCGGCGGACGTTCTCGCTTGTATTGGTGCCAAGCGCAACCCCGTCCCACCTAATATATTTCTGGAAAGGCTTTTTAAGCCATCTGTGGTGTGGCAGGGGGAAAGCGGCAACACTAGTCCGGATCCGAGCACAACCCCAGATGCCGAACACACAGATATCATCGGCGGCTCAGCCACCGAAATAACACCGTCGGCCCATCTCATTATGGCAGTCATTGCCCCATGGACCGAACCTTTCCTGGCCTACCTTAATAGGAAAGAACTTCCTGGGGATCAGAATGAGGCCCGCCGCATCGTCCGGCGTTCGAAGGCCTAGAAGGTTCATGACGGAGAGCTCTATAAGAAAAGCGCTACCGGAGTCCTTCAAAGGTGTATCTCCGAGGAGGAGGGGCGGCAGCTCCTGGCTGAGATTCATGCCGGTCTCGGTGGGCACCACGCCGCAGCTCGGGCCCTTGTTAGCAAGGCCTTCCGTACAGGATTCTATTGGCCGACGGCCCGAGCAGATGCACAGGACCTTGTCCAACGTTGCGTCGGATGCCAACTCTTCGCCAACCAAAGCCACATGCCCCCCACTGCCCTACAAACAATCCCCATCACTTGGCCTTTTGCGGTCTAGGGACTGGATATGGTTGGACCCCTTAAAGGAGGAAGCCATAAGAAAAAATATCTGCTCGTCATGGTGGATAAATTCACCAAGTGGATAGAAGCCAAACCAGTTAAAACGGCTGAGTCCGGGCCGGTGATAGAATTCATATCCAGCGTCGTACACCGTTATGGTGTTCCGCACAGCATCATCACCGATAACGGCTCCAACTTCATAGCCGACGAAGTGAGAACCTGGTGTGCTAATCTGGGCATTAAGCTCGATTACGCCTCTGTCTATCATCCACAGACAAATGGTCAAGTCGAAAGAGCCAATGGTCTTATTATGAGCGGCATTAAGCCTAGACTAGTGCGGTCTTTGAAAGAATCAGACAAGCACTGGGTTGAGGAGCTCGACTCCGTACTCTGGGGGCTGCGGACCACGCCCAATCGAACTACCGGATACACACCTTTCTTCATGGTGTACGGCGCAGAGGCAGTGCTACCCTGCGACATTATTCATGACTCACCTCGAGTGCGCATGTACGAAGAGAGGGAGGCCGAGCTCGACCGGCAGGACAGCCTAGATTCCCTGGAGGAGGAGCGTGACGTCGCAAAAGCCCGTTCCGCATTTTATCAACAGCAGGCTCGAAGGTATCAAAGCAGAGAAGTGCGGGCCAAAACTTATAACGTTCGCGAACTCGTTCTACGCCTGCCGGAGAAGAAAAAGGACAAACTCAAGCCCAAATGGAAGGGTCCCTTCATCATCGACGAAGTTCTCACCGGAGGGGCGTACCGTTTGCGTGATGCGTCAGACAACCGACTAGAGACGAACCCCTGGAACGCGGCCAGACTTCGAAGATTCTATGCCTAGCGCCGAACCCTTTGTTCATTTCCTCTCCCCTATTGTTTCCATCATTTTTTCTCTCTTTTCGTTTTTACTCTTTAGCCTTAAAAGCTTTCATGCGGTTAGACCGTACACCCCCGACGCATACATCTTCAAGTATGTGTGTCTATTATACCTGGGGGCTTCTTGGACAGAAGCTTGCTATTATTATCTTCCGAGCATCAAGCTCATCACATATGTGTTTTCTCCCATATGTACCTTTTCTTCGCCATTATATGCATCGATATGACTTAAGTTTTGGCCAAGCTGGGTTGCCTGGCTCCTGTGCTTATGCCCTACGTTCCCGTTAGTTCGGCTAGGGCATAAAGGGAGCGCCTCTGTGATTGTTATTGCCGGGTCATCCGGATGTGTACCTCAGACTGGGTGAAGCCGAAAGCTAGCGTTCTTAAGGGAATATTCGGTCGGTGAACTAAAGGTGTTTTCGAATTCATTCCATCGTGAACCCCCAGAAGCTATACATTGTGATTTCTTCATCACAGTCCGGACATGCACATCGATGCATGCACACCCAGGGAAAGGAACCCTTAACGGAACTATTCTCTCTGGAAGATGTTTCTTACAATTTTAATGTAATATAACATAACTAGCCGGATACAACTTGTCTGTTCAAGCAACTATGACCCCTACGCCTGGTTTTCACGCATACCCCGGTTTATTTTGTCGCTCAGGTATTCGGAAAACACTTCGCACCTTCGGGTCGAGAGGTCGAAGCGAAAAGGTCGGCCATGACAATCGTTGTACAATCCAGCTAGAAGGAAAGTACATAGTCACTTAGGACTTAAATACTTCCTCCTATATGCCCTCCAATAGGCGGTCTAACTTACAATCCTGTTGGGAATATCTAGCGGCCACCTCTACTTGGTCATATACTAAACTAACGGGAATTTCTTCCCCATTTGACCCTAGCGGTCCGACCCGGGCCATGTGATTCGGATCCAGCTTGGTATACCACATTTTTACCATGGCCCAGGCCTCTCGCGCACCCTCTCGGCAGGCCGATATCTTCCATAGTCGGATACGCAGCCGCGCTCCCTTGAACAACTCTACAAGCTTCTCCATAATCCCTGGAGGGGAGGCGGATGGCCATAAGGCCTTGGCTACACTCCGCATTGCCTGCCGAGCTTGCTCGTGCAACTGCGACAGACCTTGCAGAAGATCACTTGATGATCCGGACACCTCCTCCTCGGGACGGCCTGTCAACATACCTGCAATCATAGCTATATCAGCTAATTTTACCTCCAAATTGTTATAAGATAAATTCGGCCACATACTGAATATGCCGCCTCGCAGCTTTTTGTTCTCCTTCACGGAGTCGGCTAGCTGGGCTCGCACATCTTTCAGCTCTTCGCCCAGTTTGGTGTTTGAATCCTGGAGTTTGTTTTTCTCCTCTCTGACTCGGGTCAGAACGCGCTCTCCTGCGGCATGTTGTCTCTTCGCCTCTTTTTCGCTCGTTTGAGCGGCCTTCAGTTCCTCTTCCAGTTGGTCCGATGACCCTGCTATGAGACAAGCAGCAATTTCAATACAGCTGGCGTATCATTTTTTGTTTCTCGATGGAGGGAAATATTACCAGAGGACGCCTTCTTGAACTTTTCCAGTTCGGTGCTAGCAGCAATTAGCTGTGTCCGGCACTGCTCCAGCTCTTGGGCTAGCAGGTTGTTCTTCTCCGTAAGAACTTGGTTATACAATGATCATTAAAACATTTGTCCCAACTGCTTCAAGTCTCGGGGGCTACGGGCACATGGTTATCAAATTCGGACAAGGCAAACTTACCTGCACATCTTTCAATGTTGCTCGGTGGCTCTGTTAAGTCCATCTCGAGCAGCTCGGATGTATGCATCAACCGAGCTGAAGGCACCGAACGCCTCTTCTGAGAAGCGGGGATTTCATAAAACGGCCCTCCGGCGCTGGTGATTCATGGCGCTCTCCACTTCCGAATTGGTGACGGACATATTTTCTGAACCCTCGGCAGAAGGACAGTCCGGCGCTACTCCCATATCGGGCCCCGTCTCTTCGGCTGGGACCGAATCTTGGTTATTAGGAGTACGACTGGTCGGGTCCCCGAACACAGTCCATCGTACCTTTTTCCTGATACAAAATGAACATATGAGTCACAGTTGGACGCGACTGCTAAAAAGAGCATAGTTGCGAACCCATACCTCTTCAAGGGAGGCCCGACCGTATCTCTGTTTGCCTTCCTCTTCGAAGGCCTGCCCGACGCGGGAGCCGCTCTCTCTGGAGATGCCCCTGGGGCAGCACAACGCGCCAAACGCCTCCCCTTCTGAGCACAGGATGGTGCGGTGGGTGAGTAACAATGAGAAAACCCTCTCGGACAAAGTGTCTCCTGATTACTTACATGAGAAGCGGGGAGAAGACCGGGATAGTCGGCGATGATGGCCACCTCTGTGCCGTCATAGCTCGTTTGATAAAACGTCCCATCCTCGAGCACCACAAATATATCCGGATCCTCTTCGTATCCGGGGTCAAGGTCCCGATTGTGGCCCTCGGGCTGCGGGGCGGGGCTGTGAAGCCCCTCGGAAATCTTTCGCCAGTGCTGTTATAAATGGACGGGTTAATATTCATTGAACGAAGCTCAGGGAGTGGAATGAGTAGAGAAGAAGAGTTGGGGGCTTACCCAGCTAGGAGGACTATACATGGAACATCCTTCTCTGTGCGTGATGCGCAGGATCTCCTCTTCCTCACCCTTAAATAGTTCGGCCAGTATTTTGGCTAGGGCGGCAGGGGTGTCCGGACCTTCCCTGCCGCAGCGGGAGGCGTCATCTTCCCCATTGTAGTTCCACATTGGGAGTCCTCTGTATTGGAGTGGCTGGACCCCCCGCACTATGGAGGTCGCCATCACTTCGACTATCGTATATCCGGACTGGGCAAGCGTCCTGATCTTGCTCAGGAGTTGACAGACTTCCACACTATCTTCCTCCTCGAGGCTCCGAGGGCGCCAGCTATGGCGTTTCTTCAGAGGGACACTTGTAAACTTGGGGAGACCCCTCCGGATTGGATCTGGAAGTACGACGTCCTCAGTGTAAAACCATTCAGAGGTCCACTCTTCAGAAGCTTTCTTCAGTGTGCCGGATAGATATCCGGTCTCAGCAATGCGCCATATTTCGGCCCCGCCCACTTCAAATATCGATCCCTCGTGGTTGCGCGGGACAAGACAAAACAACCTTCTCCACAGATCAAAATGGGCCTCACAACCCAGGAATAGTTCGCATAAAGCGACATAACCCGCAATGTGCAGGATGGAGGTTGGGGTAAAATTGTGCAGCTGGAGGCCATAATACTCCAGAAGCCCTCGGAGGAATGGGTGAATTGGAAATCCCACGCCCCTCAGCAGATAGGGGACGAAGCACACTCGTTCCCCCGCAGATGGATTGGGGAAATCCTCCGCCTGGGTTTTGCCGTTGAAGGAAGCCAACCCTGCTCGAACAGGCACCAGATCCGTAGGGGGGAGAAATCCCTGCGTTTGCAACTTCGCCAATTGACTGTGGGACACAGAGCACCTCTCCCACTCGCCTTTCTCTGGGTCGGAACGGGAGGAGGAGCCGGGAATGCTTGCCATATTGGAATGGTCTTTCCTGGCAATCTCTGAGGATTTTCTCCGCGTGGTGCCGAATGGATCTGAGACCCAATCTCTTTAAATAGACGCTCTTTCTTGCATGGCCGGGGTGTTATTTGCAAAAATACCCTGACCGTCCGCATTCGCCCGACACGTGGAAGCTGAAGTCATTGATGCACAGAAGCCGAGGGGTGCGGCATTGAATTAAAAGCCGAATATATTACTTGGAAACCGTCGGAGGAGGAACCCGCCTTGCAATGCCGAAGACAATCTGCGCGCCGAACACCTCGTCATTGAAGCCTGGTTCGGGGGCTACTGAGGGAGTCCTGGACTAAGGGGTCCTCGGGTGTTCGACCTGTTGGCCATGGGCCGGACTGATGGGCTGTGAAAATACGAAGACCGAAGACTGCACCCGTGTCCGGATGGGACTCTCCTTGGCGTGGAAGGCAAGCTTGGCGACCGAATATGTAGATTCCTTTCCTTTGTAACCAACCTTGTGTAACCCTAGATCTTCCCGGTGTCTATATAAACCAGAGGACTTAGTCCGGAGGGAGGATATACTCATTACCATAGTCATACAGGCTAGACTTCTAGGGTTTAGCCATTACGATCTCATGGTAGATCAACTCTTGTAATACTCATATTCATCAAGATCAATCAAGCAGGAAGTAGGGTATTACCTCCATAGAGAGGGCCCGAACCTGGGTAAACATCGTGTCCCCTGTCTCCTGTTACCATCGACCTTAGACGCACAGTTCGGGACCCCCTACCCGAGATCCGCCGGTTTTGACACCGACAGCCGCCGCCACTCTTACGCTCGCACGCCACACCCACCCTCCTGCTCGAGTAAATAGCACTGGCGGTCTAAGAACTTGCACTGCGGGTGCACTTTAGTCACACAACTTGCAAACCGGAAAAACCCGTCACAGAACTTGCATTGCGGGTGCAATCAAGTCACACACGCCAGCTGAACCGCGCCGACGCCCGGTTTTCTCAGTACTTTTGCAGAAAAGTCCTTCTCGATATTATTTGAGGGCCGTATTGCAATCTCGGCAGATTTATAACCGAATCGAACCCTAGTTTCTTGTAGTGGGAGGGCCCATGCTACAAATTAAACTAAACTAGTAAGCACTAAAAATTTTATACAATACATCTGAAAGATTATTAAATGCATAAACTAAAGCCTCAATTTGAAGAAGCACAAGCCCCACATACTAATGGTTTATATCACATGGAGGCAAACCAATATTCCTAACGAAGTTGAGTTTAAATATGTTAGTCTCCCTTTCTGATGGATGTCTTAGTATCATAATAAAATTTATGATAACAAGATTTCAATGTTTAAACCAATGCACAATTTTTCATTTGAAAAACGGGTAGGAAATCTCCTTTGCACTAAATCAAGCCAAGCGAATCTAGATGAGCATGTCAGATAATCAAATCATGCACAAAAGTACAATCAACAACACTTTTGGTTTTTGATGATTCTATTACTGAACCTAACTTGCAAGTCACATTTGCTATATCCTAGAAGTTTCTATGAATATGGATGCCTAGTATATCCTAGAAACCACTATTAAAATATTTGTTGATATATATGATTTAGAAATATCTACCATGTTATTCAATAATATTAAAAGATATATCAACGAACACATAGATATGCAAATATATTTGTATACACTGTATATCTTATGCAATATTAGAAAATTATTTTGAATGATTTCTTAAAAATAAATAGAATTTTTGATAAATCATATAATTTAAAATCTGTAGAAACAAAATTTTCAATGATATACATTACAATTGTGTAAAAATGAATAATATAACTATTATTTGGAAACATTCTTATGTGACTCGGTAATAGAAAATTATAATATGATACACTTGCTTTAAAATAAGTATAAAAGTTTCAGTATGAAAATAATTATTTTACATCGCCACGGACGAAAATGGTTTGGACCAGCTTTGACTACCTTCCATATAAAGGGATCTTAGCCTCGCATGCAATCTGTTTTGTGTGATCAAGTGAACCGCTTCCCCTTGTATCTGTACATACTAATGATGGTTTATATCCCTTATGGTTGTGATGACACCGAGCAAGATTCCGCACCACGCCGCGGGGGAGGAGGAGGAGGCTAGGGAGGGAGGATCCAGATATTTACCTCGGAAGCGGAGGGGGAGGGCCCGAGCTCGCCGGAAGCGGCGGGGAGAGGCCGGGAGAACCGTTGGCGATCGCCGGGAAAGAGGGAAGGAAGAGGGTTCTAGGGTTTTGCTTGCGTTACCAGGCTTGCTTGGCAAGGAGAACGAGGCCTCCTCGTTTTTTTCTTGATGATGGAGCCTCCTCGTCTTGAACACATCGCTCGATGGAAAGCCACAAGCCGGCTCACCTTTTTTTTGAGGGGTCAAGCCCGCTCACTAGCAGATGCCTTTTTTTACTCGAAAAAAAACATAACATTCTTTTTGCGAAAATAATAGCACATACCCAATGGCATCGTTTTTTTGCTATTTAGGAATTTTCTTTAAAAATACAGAAAATATACTTTAAATTGTTTTATTTAAGAACGGTAAAGTTAAACTATAAACGGTAGAAAATTAACGTTATGGAGTAACGCCTGTGCTGTAGGATGCGGATTGTGCGGTCTTGAGATAGAGAAGAATCGTGCAGACGCGGGGAGAGAGCGCGCAACAGGTTTCGGCCAGTTTCTATATGTGTATTCCCTTTAGATGTGAACTAGCATAAATGTCTGTGTGTACCAATGGGATACATCATCGAAACGATTTTATGGCAGCAAAAAAGTTTTCATTGTGATAAGTTTGGTGCCTGAAAGTTCTCCGTTTTAAAAACGTTTAATGCCGATGCACCTGTGATGTTGGACCTTCAATTTGAGCACTTTTAAAAATGACATGTTTGACACTAAAAAATGGCTAAGGCTGGTGTCTTGAAGTCCTCTGTTTTGATCTTTTCATCGTGCTAGTGCTAAGTCCATAGGAATTCCACATCACCTACAAAACACATGAAAACAAATAAAAGTAATAAAAACTAAAATGACTTGATGGGGGTAAGTGTAGTTTGTCTAGGTGGAGCTCAACCTTAATTGGTCTTCACTAAACCGTAGGTATACCAAACGATACAACTGAAACAAATGCAGTGCTTATGAAATCTGAATTTTTTTTAGGATGCGTATAATATCTGACGGAGGATTGTTAGATTTTGTGGGCCTTGACCCATTAAATCTTGTACCTAGGCCTAGTTAAAAAAATATCTCAAAGGCCATTTGAGTTGCATGGCAATTGTGCAAGTTTAGTACAGTATTATGAGTGGAAGAATCACCGACATAAAAAGTGAGCCCGATTGGTTTGAGAAGTCTGTGAGTGAAATTATATCCCTCCTCATAAATAATGTAACTAGTATTTCTAATGAATAAAGTGTTCATGCTTAAAAAGGTATAAAAAGTGAGTCGTTCTACTATTCTTTGTACCATGTAAAAGAGCGCAATCACTTCACATCACACCACCCAATGAGCGCCCGCACATTTCGTGAATTGATTTTTGAGTTCATGCTAATGTCATGTGCCCTGTTGGAAGAACAATTTTGCATGGCAGTGCACTGCCTAGCTTTGGGTGTACATGTTAATACTCGAGCTCATTGTGGACATCGTTTGGTACTTTCAAAGAATTCTTTCAAGACGTTCAATTGAATCTCTTCACTCTCCCCACGCGCCCCCTTTGTGTAGAGGAGATACATAGAAGAGAGACTACACACCACACAACACACCTATAGAGTTTCTTTATGCTGAGTTGCTTCTCCGGCGACCCCTCATCTTGGTGACTGCGTGCACTTCGGCGGCTTGTTCAGACGGCAGTAGTGCGGTCGTTCGCTGGTTTCGAAATCTCGATGTAATTTTTATTGTGTTTAAAATGTTTTGTCCTTCCAGAAATTTTTATAATAGATCTGCTTTTAAAAAAATAACAATAAAAAGAGTGTGCTCTAGCAGGTGAGATGGGCGGCACGTGCTGGGTCGCTGTCCCAGGAAGCAAAGTGGAGAAGTCTTTTGTTAACGTTAACGAAGGACCGAGCTAACGACTACCGACCCGAACGTGCACCTGACCCGACCGACCGAGCACAGACAACACCGGCAGATAGATCTTCTCCGCCACCTTCCTCCTTCCCCCCTGCAACCCAACCCAGCCCGGCCGATCCCCTCTCCCCTCCTCGCCCTATCGCCGTCCGCCAGCATGCCCGCCGTCCCGTGAGCCGCCTCGCCGCCGAAAACCCTAGCGGCGCATTGCTCTCCACCCCGCTCTCCCCCAGCCCCCGCGGATCTGGAGGAGGAGGAGGAGGCGCCGCCGCATGTCTCTCTTCCGCAAGTTCTTCTACCGCAAGCCCCCGGACGGGCTGCTCGAGATCACCGAGCGCGTCTACGGTGCGTCGCTGTTCCCTCTCCCCAGCCACTCCGTCCGCCACTGCGTCGCACGGCATTCCCTCCCTCCCCATTTCCCGTTTCGGCGGCGGCGCCGGCGCATCCGTCGTCGTGGCAGGGTTTCGGATAGATATTAGAACGCCGCGCCAACGTCCTCTTCCTTTCGTTTTGTGTGCGCAGTGTTCGATTCGTGCTTCTCCACCGATGTCTTCGACGACGACAAGTACGGGCAGTACATCGGCGACATCGTCCTGCACCTCCGGAGCCACTTCGCGGACGCCTCCTTCATGGTCTTCAACTTCCGGGAGGAGGAACGGGAGAGCCAGCAGAGCCTGCTGGCCAGCATCCTCTCCATCTACGACATGGTGGTCATGGATTACCCGAGGCAGTACGAGGGCTGCCCGCTCCTCACCATGGAGATGGTCCACCATTTCCTCAGGTCCGGGGAGAGCTGGCTCTCTCTGGGCCAGCACAACGTCCTCATAATGCACTGTGAGCGAGGCGGCTGGAACGTGCTCGCCTTCATGCTGGCGGGCCTGCTGCTGTACCGGAAGCAGTTCATCGGTGAGCAGAGGACGCTGGAGATGGTGTACAGGCAGGCCCCTCGCGAGCTCATCCAGCTGCTCTCGCCGCTAAACCCCATGCCGTCTCAGATAAGATACCTGCATTACATATCTCGGAGGAACGTGAGCGCAGAATGGCCACCAGGTGATCGACCTCTTACCTTAGACTGCGTGATACTAAGGAATACCCCGGGCTGTAATGGGGAGGATGGATGTAGACCGATATTCCGTATCTATGGGCAGGATCCTCTACTTGGTACAGATAACAGCCCCAAGGTGCTTTTTTCAACACCAAAGAGGAGTAAATATGTTCGGCATTACAAGCGGGTGAGTTTTGGACAATCTTCTGTTTTGCAAACTGGCAAATGAATTGCATTCCCTTCACTAGTTTTGCTACTAAACGTGCATGGAGCCATAAACTGAGTATTTGCTTCGCTGTTAACATACCATTCTCATTTATTCTCATCTTACTCAGGCAGACTGTCAATTGATTAAGATCGATATCCACTGCCATATTCAAGGAGATGTTGTCCTTGAATGCATCAGTTTGGATGCTGATCAAGAACGAGAAGAGATGATGTTTAGAGTCATGTTCAACACAGCATTTATCAGATCAAACATTCTCATGCTAAACCGTGATGAAATTGACATAATGTGGGATGCAAAAGATCGATTCCCAAAGGAATTCAGAGCCGAGGTATTTAATCATCATTGCAGTCAACTTATTATTTGTACAGTGTGCAGAAACTGAAGCCTTCTTCGTCCTTTGTTGTTGAAGATTCTTTTTTCAGAAATGGACACTGCAGATCATTTAGATCCCATGGAGATGGCAGGTATAGGGGAGAAGGAGGGCTTACCAATCGAAGCATTTGCAAAGGTTCAAGAGATGTTCAGCATAGTTGACTGGTTAGATCCGAAAGGGGATGCTGCAGTCCAGTTTTTCCAGCGGCTAACCACATATGAAAGTATACAGCTGAGGCAGGGATTGGTGTCTCCAAGCAAGAAAGGTTCGAGCATTAGAAAAGAAATAGGGCATTTGGAGCTTGGTTCACCGACCAAAAATATACAGCTGAGGCAGGGATTGCTGTCTCCAAGCAAGAAAGATTCGAGCATTAGAAAGGAAATAGGGCAATTGAAGCTTGGTTCACCAACCAAAAATGAATCTGACAATGTTCAAAACAAATCAAGCAATGCTGAAAACTCAACAGTCTATATGAACAAAAAGGAATGTGATGGCATACACAAATTAGCCCCGTTGGACCCAGCCAGTATTTATCAAGGAAAATTAGGAAATTCTGTTGTTCCTGGAAACATAAACCCTCAAGTTCATAAGGAAATAACACATGTAGTTGACATCACTACCGAACGATCGTCTTCACCGGAAAAGCCTGACGAGCAATCTAATCCAGTACAGTGCACTTCGCCCTCTATGATTATGTCACAGCGGTTTCCACTTTCTAGGTCAAGTTCTGCCTTTCCTAGCAACTCACCTCCAAGATCACTTTCAGCATGCCCCAGATTTTTTAGCGTACCTTCAGCCCTAGGAATTACAGCTTTGTTGGAAGATCATGCTACATTTGGAGGTTCTGAGAATTGTGGTTCAACCATGATTGCACCTACGATGTCAGATCTTTCAAGCGCCGCAATCAAAGTTCCGTCAAAACCATCATCAGGACAGCATCCAATAACAGGTTTTTCTCAACAAAATTCTTTTGTTGTACACCCATAACCTACTGTTGCCTGCAAATTTAACTTTTGCTGACGTGACAGGGACTCCGGTTGTAACAAAGGGTATGCCGCCGCCGTCGCGATCACCGCCCCCACCCCCTCAGCCATCAGGTCCGGTGTTGTTCGTAGCATCTGATGCTTTTATGCTGTCCGAGGAAGAAGATGACTTACCTAAGCCGTCTCCGAAGCATTCAGGTTTTGCTGAACCATCTTATATTTTAGTTAGTTTTTCCATCTCTAATTAAGCTTCCCCTGTCGCAGCTCCTTCATTGTTGCCCCACCCATCTCCTCCACATGAAGAATCCACATCGCAGTTACCTGGAACTACTACTCTGCCCGCAAATCATCAGCAGTCCTCAAGTAACAATGCACAAGAATCATCACCAACTTCTACTGCTCTTGCCACTATCTCTACTTCATTCAGACCTCCTTCACCGCCTCCACCTCCAGCTTCTCCTGTTAGAATAGTTGGACCTCCTTTGTCTGCACCTAAGTCCTCCCTCAGTAGACCTCCTGCACCCCCTCCACCTCCACCACTTGCTTCTACTTCATCTCCTGTTAGACCTCCTGCACCACCTCCACCTCCACCACTTGCTTCTACTTCATCTCCTGTTCGACCTCCTGCACCACCTCCACCTCCACCACTTGCTTCTACTTCATCAGCTGTTCGACCTCCTGCACCACCTCCACCCCCACCAGTTGCTTCTACTTCATCGGCTGTTCGACCTGCTGCACCACCTCCACCTCCAACTCCCCCACTTGCTTCTACTTCATCTCCTATTCCGCCTGCTGCACCACCTCCACCACCTTCTCCAACATCATCTGCCATTAGATCTTCAGCACCGCTTCCGCCTCCACCTCCAGGAATTACTTCTACACCACCACCACCACCACCCTGCCATTCATCAAAACAATCTCCTCCTGTCCCACCACCACCTCATGCTCCAAGGTTCTCAAAGGATGCCAACCATCCTGGTGCTTCTGGCAATGTTGTACCTCCACCAGCACCTCCTGGTCTTAATGCTAATCTGTTTGGTACGAAGGGGCGTGGACCTGCACCTCCTTCAGGCCCAATGTCTAAGAGCCTTCAATCTGGTCAGACTATGTCCAGAAGGTCCAATCTGAAACCACTACACTGGGTGAAAGTTACAAGAGCGATGAAGGGCAGTCTCTGGGCAGAGGGGCAAAAAGCTGATGAAGCTTCAAAGTATCTCTTTAACATCTTGACTGCACCAAAGAATGGTCATATATATTGTTTTTTTATGCTAATACATCTTTTGCATGACTTGTGCAGAGCCCCAGTGTTTGACATGTCAGAACTAGAAAATCTTTTCTCAACTGCTCTACCAAATTCAAATTCTAAGCGTTCAGATAAGTCAGGGAGTCGTGCATCTGGGGCAAAACCAGAGAAAATTCATCTTGTGAGTTCTAACAAATAATGTATCATTTGTTTTGCACTCAAATTGTTCCAGTCAGTGTGTATATTCCTGATCTTCATTTCTTTCATGCTTATTTCATTCTCGATTCTCTATTAGTCTATTACATATGGTACATATGATCTCTTGTGAGTGTGCTGCAAGTTATACATTATTTTTCTCTTTTTGGTGCCTTTATGCTAGTGGAAACTGAGTGTGCACAATCTATGTTTCATAGTATATATTGCATGAAGATATAATGAACATATGTCAGAAAACCATATCTAGAACTTAAATGAATCCTACATTTTTATTTTTCTTCTTTTCTCACAAACCACTTTATTATGTAAAAAAGAAATGCTAGCATTAAGAACGGTCAAGTCACAAACCAAAAGCTAGCAGTTAAGAGGTAATTAGTATGGTTTGATCCGGAATTCATTAGACCATAAGTGTGCAATCAAAAGGTAGAGATTTATCGATGGCATCCCATCCAATTGGTGCTTTTTATTTTAGTATATAGGTTTCACCACATAATCAGTTCATTTCTTTCTAAGCGCTTATAGCAGATGCATGGTAGACCGTAGAACATATTCAACTGATCAAGGTACTTAGGATCCCAGTTCTTTATGTTAGTTTCCTTCATGGCATGTAGTGACCTTGCTTAGTTTTGCGTATGTCATTACGGGTGTTTGTAGCTACTATATATGCCTTCTTATTTTGCTTCGCGTTACTGTTTGTTTTTTCTAACATCAGCTGTTTGGCAATACAGATTGATCTTCGCCGGGCTAACAATTGTGGAATCATGCTTACAAAAGTCAAAATGCCCCTTCCGGACCTAATGGTAAGCTGATGGCCAACTAACCTTTGGCATGTTCTAATTAAAAAATGGTTTTATATAAATATCTGAGTATTGATGTTGCTAGTCATACAACAATGCCATATGTATTCCTTTGATAGACTTCTTTATATAGTCTATTAGATGATGGTGGGAGAGTTTTTAAGAAATGACGGTGAGAGAGTGGAATAGCGATTACTGATTAATCATTTCTTACTTAACCTGGAAATGCCTATTATTATGGATTTCTCATTGAAGTAACCTGAAATTAATTAAGAAAGGAATGTCATGGTTTCTTTTGGTAGGACATTTACTTTATATCTTCGTTAATTATACCTATCATTTTTTTCCTTTGAGAGCAGAGTGCTATTCTTGCTCTGGATGATACTGTCCTAGACGCTGATCAGGTGGAGAACCTAATTAAGTTCACTCCAACTAAAGAGGAAATAGAACTTCTGAAGGTAATTGTGGTGTTCGGTTTTAGTTCTTTACAAGATTCCTGAAGTTATCAGTTTTCATTACGCATTCTTGTCACCACTACAGGGTTACAAAGGAGATAAGCAAGATCTTGGTGAATGCGAACAGGTGACTTGCTTCCTTTCAGTTCGCTTTACAACTTTGTTACATCTCAAGTGGAACTTGTGGTGTATATACCATGGTTATCAGTATCACAATACGGATCGTAGTATCTTGTGATCTTACGTCCCTACTGCAGCCGATCGATACGTATTACGTAGTGCAGCAGCTATTCGATAATATCGAGTTGGATCATGTTACACGTCATAGAGTCCTTGGCATCACGACGTGAATCAAACCCAAATCCATTGATGCCATTCTAAGTAGCAAAAATCCACTCCACATTGGCACGCAGCAGTGCAGTTGTGTAGCAATTAACCAAGCCATGCTTGCTGGAGGTAGAACTGCGAGAGGAGTATTTAAGTTGCACATTCTTCCACTCGTTTCATGATGTGGGACTAAAATAATGGAGTTTTGTCCTGTGAATGCCAGCAGCCAGTGAAGGACTTGTGGGTGGGTTGTGAAGTTAATGGGCCTAAAGCATTTCTCTTATGACTGTCAAACAATTCTGCTGATTGCTCACATTGGACATTGGCCTAAAATCAACTTAAATTTGGCATTTACATGGCTGCCCTGCTGCTGGTAATAAATCTGTAGAAGAAATGAGTTGGGCTGTAACCTAAATCCATTTGAAGTTTTTTCCAAGTATATAAATTAATTATACAGAACTAAAATATCACATGGTATCGTGATCCTATGTTACGATGCGATACTGCTGCGGAAAAATGACACTACTTATTATCCCAATACTGAGATACAATTTGCTTCTACTGCAGTTCTTCATGGAGCTTATGAAATTACCCCGTGTGGACTCTAAGCTGAGAGTTTTCTTATTCAAGATTCAGTTTCGATCTCAAGTGAGACATCTGATTCCTTTTCTTCTACTAGGAACTGTATTCTTTTGCTTGGCCTTTTTGGTATTGTATTGTTTAACTGTTAGTTCTTCTCAGGTGTCTGACCTTAAGCGGAATCTGAACGTTGTTAACTCATCTGCTGAAGAGGTGGATACTGTTAATTTGAAATTTCATATTGTGTGATTAACATCATGGGTTTCATATTCTTGCTGTGATGTTCATAGATAAGGGGTTCAGTGAAGTTGAAAAGGATTATGCAGACGATTCTTTCTTTGGGAAATGCGTTGAACCAAGGCACTGCTAGAGGTAATACCAATTGTAAAGTGATACTTCTTGTTCAGGAGACATTTAGTAACTGAAGTAATATATATCCTGTGGCACAATTGTTCTTCCTTATTTGAATGCTGTAAATAAATTAAAAGGAGTGACTTCCGAACAAGGATCCATAATTGTTACCTTCACTCTCGACTTACAATCCACAATGAAGCAACATGCTTGACAAGTTGACATTGGTTTATCTGCATGTAAAAGTATGTACTCGATGATTCTCTCAAGATAAGAGTAGTAAATTTTCCTGTAAAAAGGATGACAGTGGTAAGATTTTTATTACTTCATGCTTCATGGTATGCTGAAGACTAATAATAGATTCTGAAGTTTTGGTTTAAGTACCGTATGCAGTCATAACTTTGTGGCGTTTGAATTTTGAACTCAAATGACTGAAGCAGCATTTCATCATGATACGAAGCCTAATTAGTAGTTAGTGCTTCCTCTCAAAGTAGTTTAGGTATGCAATCTGTCATAGTGAGTTGTTGGCTGATATATTCGCTGTGAACTTAACGTTCATTTGTAATTTGCGATACGTAAAGTTCAGCTAGTAATTTAAGTACTCCCTCTGATCCATATTAATTGTCGCTGATTTAGTACAAAGTTGCTAAATCAGCGACAAGTAATATGGTTCGAAGGGAGTACTAGATTTGGATATAATTATATATTTCTTCTGAAGTTTGTACAGTTTGGACTATATGAAAATTCTTTTGCGTCAATAATTTGTTATAGGTATGTAGAATGTACCATCAGGTAAACACATGAGGCAAACCAGTGTGCACTTGATGCCCCTTTTTTATAGATCTGGCTGTATGAATATTAGTAATATAGCACACCATGCACCAAATTGGTAAAAGTTTGTACTGTATATAATGTATATAAAGCATGTATATTCTTGTTTACTTCTAATTGAAAAAGAAAGCATGCACAAATGTGTTTTATACAGGTGAGGTGTCAAATTTTCCTACGCATTTCTGTTAAGATATTGGACACATAGTATATTATTAATCATCCTCCGTGTTTCAGGCTTTCAGTGTGTTGTCATTATTCATAGTTTTCTGTACAGGTCCCAGAGAATTGAAATACAACACTTTGATACGATGGCACATTTTTCATGCTAATCATCTTATATGAACTCTATTAGCTTTTTTATAATTCAATATGCATTGTTTAATTTCTTTTGATTGCTCGTTGCTTTATTTTTTCCTGTCTGCACTACAGTTCGTTTTGTTATTGTAGGTTCTGCTGTTGGATTCAGGTTGGATAGCTTACTCAAATTAAGCGATACCCGTGCACGGAACAATAAGATGACCTTAATGCATTATTTATCCAAGGTATACATCTGTTCATATAGAAAAGTAGATAGTTTCAGTAGATAGTTTCAGTACTAAGTTTTATTCCCTTGCCAGAAAACGTTTTTATGTAGGTGTGGATCATGCAAATACAAAAGTAAAGAATTTTTTCGCGTTCCAGAATATACAAGTTCAAATCATATCTACTAACTGGTATATCATGCATAGGAATCTCAAATTCCCGGGTTAGCCAACAATTTTAATGGATAAACCTTCTTAGTAAAATTCATCATTACCTAGCCTTGGATGCCGTGCATATAAAAATCTTTGCTTCTATAATACCATTGTAATAAGTAACCACATAACGTGGAAAGCTTGCTTAACATGTTGTCCAGTGGATACTGGTATTTTGGTGAGAATTGAGAAGCCTGGAAAGAGCTAATAACTTTACAGGAACCTCGTTTGAAGTTACCTATGCTCATATTTAAGTTATCTTGATGGAACATTTCCCAGTTGTTTTGCTTATTCTGCAATTGATGCAATTAGTTAACTTGAGGTGAATATCTAGTTTCGCGTGTCATACTTAATTTCTCCGGTGTGCTGGGTTGTGTTCATGTATTTTCTCTCTGTTATTTTTCTCACTTTTTCGATGTGGCTTTGAACTAAGTCTTAGCTTTCTGAGGATACTGTCTTATGAGGTTCATACTTTTGAAGTGGATCTAAGCCCTCTCCAACTTGTCATTGTGATATGCTTAAAAATTCGGTTAGGTCCTCTTCGTAGGAAGTCTGAACTGCAGTTGATATGCTTGAATTACTCAATTTGTCATATCGCCGCAGGTGCTTTCGGAGAAACTTCCAGAACTTCTTGACTTTCCTAAAGATTTGGCTAGCTTGGAGTTGGCAGCAAAGGTATTAGATCTGACGTGGTATTCGATGTTTTGGTCACTCTGAATATTGACAATCAATGATACATTGATTGAGTTACTAGAGAACTATTTGGCTGAATGCAGGTACAATTAAAGTCTTTAGCAGAAGAAATGCAGGCCATAAACAAAGGGCTCGAGAAAGTGGAGCAAGAATTAACTATATCTGAAAATGATGGTCCTGTGTCGGAGATCTTTTGCAAGGTAACTATAACAATTGTGTTTTGTTTTTCTTTTCTTTTTGAAATATGCTTTAGTAACCAACGATTGCAACCGTCTGATTGCAATATAGTGTGTGTGTACTGCCAAGGTACTGGCAAGATTTTTTGCTTGAAGTATTACACCATCATGATTCCACGAAACTAAGTACCTTCCTTTTACAGACACTGAAGGGCTTCCTCAGTGGTGCTGAAGCCGAAGTTAGAGCCTTGACTTCACTTTATTCTAATGTGGTATGTGTATCTCTTTAAGCAAGAGTCATTTGTGCTGTAACATGCTGGCATATTGGTGGTAGCCCATGTGACCCATGTTGGTACAGTGCAGTAGTGCTAGAATTAGCTCAATATGAAAAGTTTAGATAAATACTGAAAGTACGTATGTAAGAAGCCAAACTATTTTTCGTATATAAGTTCCACACCAAAAGGGTCTAGATCATGGAATCTGGGTTAGAAAAATATTTGTCCTCGAAGAGATCTCTGAAGACATGAAATGCGATTTAGGTAGCTGCAGGCTGGAATTTGTAAAGTATAGGTTCTTTCCAGGAACATGCAGGAGAGCTGTATGTGAATGCATTAGATAGAAAAAATAATTACACAGAGTTAGGCTCTAGGGGCATGCCCCAAAGAGCCGAACAGAAAACAACAGCCAAAAGTTACAGCTTACAAAGACCCAAAACAACCGAAAAACCCTTGGCTCCAGTTTATGTTGTTGGATTCGCTACAGGATCTAGAACCCTGGTGAGTTTCAGAGAACAGAGAGAACAGAGTGGTTTTTGTGCTGCGCCAACGTTGCAGCGTTTTCTGTTATTTTCACTCGCTATATCAGGTACAGAGAGGAATGACTAAGCCAGCTAACTATCTCCCGATCCACCTGCTGTGATCCGATTATGCTGCGCCATCCCACGGCCTCTTCTCACGGCATCCTGCAGATCGGGAGCACTACTGAAACGTGGGATCGTGTGCACGCAGGCAGCACACCCAGCCTAGCTCCATGTGTCACAGGCGACCATTCATTATTAACAGAAAAACAAAACTACTTCTATGTGGCAACAGAGATTATCTAAGGCTAACATTTCATCCCCTTAATCTCTTTGCCCACTTCCAATCCTTGTCACTTCCAGACGCTGCTGCAGCTCGATGTACTGCACCCTGCCCAGTGCCTTCGTCAGTAGATCAGCTAGCTGGTCCTTGGTGCCCACATGATCAATCTTCACCATTCCAGCTTCCATGCAGTCACAAACATAGTGGAACTTGTTGTCAATGTGTTTGCTGCGGTCGTGGTGAACTGGATTTTTGCTAAGTTCAATTGCTGACTTGTTGTCCACCATTAGTCTGAAGCAGGGCCGGTCCTGAGATTTTGGGGGCCCGGGGCGAAACTAAAATCCGGGGGCCCTTAACTAAAGCATCAAAATAATAGACTATGAAAAAAGTAAAAAACGATACGTGATGCAAACTCATGTTTATGTCATGCTTGAACTACAACTGTAGGAGTATATTATTTTAGGTACCGGAACGACAAAAAACTCTAGAATAGTTCTAAAGAATTTGCATCCAAAATGCATAGTTGGATTCACATTTTTAGTTCTTGGAATGACTATGGCAAGACTAGAGGAGCAAAATCCATGCAGCTGATGTGAAAAATATTCTTTCTTATATTCAAAAATTAAATACCTTCATATTTTTAAACAACAAATCTGTGGTGCTGCGATATTGCAAAGTTACTCCCACCTAGCGAGTTGTGCAAATGATTAAATTAAGAGATAATTACCAGATTGTGCCGTCATTGCTCAGCTCATATATAACCAACCGCCATGAGCAGCATCCAGAACCTGGTTCTTCCCTTGATCTATTTGATGATGAGATCTATACCAGGACCACCACATGAACATCAATATTAAACTGAAGAACTAGAACGATTAACTGTACTCTGTACAAACAAGGGACGATGTCGACCGGCCGGCAATACTCACCTCTACAGACGACACACAACAGCTCCGGTCCGCCGCTGATCTCCGGCGCGCACCCGTCGCTCCGTCCCTTGAGATCTGGGCTTCCTCCTTGAGCAAGCTTTGGTTCATCTGTCATAATCTGGGCGTGAGGAGGAGCAAAGGCGGCGGCTGCTGCGTACATGATGGCGATGCATGCGTGGGTTTCTGGGTGGATCCCGCGAGTAGATGCGTGAGTGACGGCGATGTAAGTCACGCTGCATCACGAGAGCTGCTACTACTTGGGCTATGGGCCAGCCCTAATGATCTTTTTTTTACTGCACCCATGAAATTATAGGCCTAATGCAATACATAATTGGGGGCCCCTCCACAGTGGGGGCCCGGGGCGGCCGCCCCCCCCCTGCCCCCCCTCAGGGCCGGCCCTGGTCTGAAGCTCTCCGGTGGGTCACCTTTCATCTCTGCGAGCAGACGGCTCAGCCACACGCCCTGACATGTAGCTGGACAAGCTGCCACATACTCTGCTTCACAAGAGGAGAGAGCAACAATCTTCTGTTTCTGGGAGCTCCAAGTGATCAGATTTCCACCGAGGAAGAAGACATGGCCTGATGTGCTCTTCCTGTCCCCGATGTCTCCGGCGTGATCTGAGTCACTGAACCCAAGCAAGTGTGCACTGCTGTTGCCGGCCTTGTAGCTGCAACGATAGTCAATGGTGCCCTTGATGTAGCGCAGGATCTGCTTAACAGCAGCCCAATGGTGAGTGCTTGGCTTTTCCATGAAGCGGCTCACGATGCCGACTGCGTGAGCAATACCAGGGCGTGTGTTAACCAGGTACCGAAGGCTTCCAATGACACTGCGTATAGTGTTGCATCCACTGGTTTTCCTCCATGTTCCTTGATCTACTTCAGTCTGCACTCCATAGGAGTGGTGCAGCTGTTGCAGTCACTCATCCCAGCCACCTCCAGGATTTTTCCAGCGTAGCTTTGCTGTTTGAGAGTGATTACTCCATCCCCTTGCGCCACTTCAATGCCCAGATAGTAACTGAGACGACCAAGGTCACTCATCTGAAACAACTGGCTCATCTGCTGCTTGAATTCCTCAATCTCTGTCAGACTTGTTCCTGTGATCACAAGGTCGTCAACATAGACACCCACCAGCAGGAAAGATTTGTTGTCACCGCGTCGGTACACGGCATGTTCCAGAGGACTGCGAGCAAAACCAAGTGAAACCATGGATTCATCAAATTTTGCGTACCACGCCCGTGGAGCCTGACGCAGACCGTACAGTGCCTTCTGCAGTTTTAGAACACTCTGTTCCTTGCCGGCGGTGACAAATCCTGGCGGTTGCGCCACGTAGACCTCCTCACTGAGTTCGCCGTTGAGAAATGCTGATCACGTCCATGTGATGGACTTGCCACCCACAGTGCGCGGCGAGAGCGAGCAGGACGCGCACTGTCTCCATTCTGGCCACGGGCGTGAGCACCTCTTTGAAATCCACCCGCTGTCGTTGGACGTATCCTTTCGCGACCAAGCGGGCTTTGTGCTTGACGATGTTCCCTTCTGGATCGCGCTTCACCCGGTGAACCTACTTGAGGCCGATCACTTTGTGACCTGCAGGGAGATCGGTGAGCTTCCAGGTAGAGTTGTCCTTGATGGACTGCATCTCTGCATCCATGGCGCTCTTCAGGCTGCATCGGACAGTGCCTCGTCCACGCTCCTCGGCTCCTCAGCCGACAGGAGGCATCGCTCGTAAGGGATCATGAAGGCGTTGTCCTCCGTGTCCTCCATGACACGCCTGAGATGTGCCGGGTAGCGGATCTGCCCGGAGTCAACGTCTCGGGTGTTGTCATGCGTGGGTGGCGTGGCCCACTTCATGTCGCGGGTTGCCACGGGCGTGCTCTGCACCGGCGAAGCTGGCCCCATGGCTGGAGTCGAGGGGCCGGCGTCATGCGAGCTTCGAGCATGTGACGTCGTTGGCGTCGCGGGTGGCGTGGCCGCGACAGTGCACGGCGTGCTGGCGAACGCACCTCTCGTGTCAATCTCCGTGGCGCCATGCTCGGTGATGTACTCCACCCAGTCTGGGCGTTGCGTGCTCTTCCGCCCAGAAGAACGCTGGCATGGCCATGCTTTTCAGCATGCACTGCGCCATCTTGATGATGGTCTGGTTGCGGTGTTTGACAAATCCATTTTGCTGGGGTGTGTACGTCGTCGTGGTGTAGTGCTTGACACCGTGGTCGATGGAGAACTCCGCGAACTCGCCGCCGCGATCCGATTGAAACGCTCGGAGCTTGCACTGTCCCTCTGCCTCAGCCACGGCCTTGATCCTCTTGAAGCGGTCGAATGCCTCATCTTTGGATTGCAGAAGCTCTAACCACATGAAACGGCTATGATCATCAACCACGAGGATGAAATACTTGTTGCTTGTCGGCGTCGCCGGCGAGATGGGGCCGCAGAGGTCGATGTGCACAAGCTTGAGCCCCTTTTTCGCGCGGTACTCGGTGGCTTGCGGGAACGGTGATCAGTGTTGCTTCCCAAGTGCACAGCCGTCACAGTATTCCTCCACACGATCGATGTCAGGCATGCCTTTGACCATGCCCTTTGTGGACATGGCACGGAGAGCCCGAAAGTGGAGGTGACCCAGGTGCGCGTGCCTGCGCCAGGTGATGTCATCGCCCTTGGCAAGCAGGCAGGTGGGCGTGTCGATCGTCAGTACACGATCGATGTCAGGCATGCCTTTGACCATGCCCTTTGTGGACATGGCACGGAGAGCCCGAAAGTGGAGGTGACCCAGGTGCGCGTGCCAGCGCTAGGTGATGTCGTCGCCCTTGGCAAGCAGGTAGGTGGGCGTGTCGATCGTCAGTACACGATCGATGTCAGGCATGCCTTTGACCATGCCCTTTGTGGACATGGCACGGAGAGCCCGAAAGTGGAGGTGACCCAGGTGCGCGTGCCAGCGCCAGGTGATGTCGTCGCCCTTGGCAAGCAGGTAGGTGGGCGTGTCGATCGTCAGTACACCGGTGTACAGGCGCGTCGCCGTGCGCTTGACGCGGGCCAGAGCGTGCCGCGCCGGGTCTCTGATCGTCGTCATCCCGTCCTGGACATCGACCGCACAACCGCTCTCGTCGAGCTGGCCAACAGAGATTATGTTGCTTCATAGGCTCGGGATGTAGAACACCTCTGTAAGTGCTCGCTGGTCACCACTCTGACAGCGGAACATGACGGAGCCGCGCCTGCGTATCGCCACGGCCGACCCGTCCCCGAACCTGATAGTGTAGTGCACGGACTCGTCCAGAGTTGCGAACACGTGCTGCTCGCCGATCATGTGGCTGCTTGCCCTTGTGTCAAAGTACCAAACGATGTTAGGTGACGACACGGGGACAAGTTTCTCTTCGTTCAGGAAGACTGCCTGCGGACGTGAGTGGTGGTGACGCCGGTGACCATGTCCATGAGCAGACACTTGTCGTGCTCGTCGCCCGCGCGCACGAGGTTGGCCTGCTCTTGCTTGCCCGCCTGTTCTTGTTCCCGTAGCCAGGTCTTGCACTCCTTTTTCCAGTTCCCTGTTATGCCACAGTGATGACACTTTCCTTTCTTTTTCTTGCTGCCGGAGCTAGCGGACCTGCCCGCGCCTGTGCTCTCTGGCGCGCCTTTGCCTCCGCCCTGTGATTTAGGCTTAGCAGGCGACTTGTTCTTGCCGCCGCCCTTGCCGGATGACGAGCCACCGCCGCCGCCTTGCCGCTCTCGGGCAAGCCACTTGTGGGTGAGCAGAAGACGCCCGGTGGACTGTGTGTCGTCGTCAAGGTCATAGTGGTCTTTGCACACAGACATGCGTCCGGTCAACTCCTTGATCGACATCGTCTTGAGATCGATCAGAGACTCGATGGCCATTGACATCTGATGGTACCTCCGCGGCACGACGTGGAGGAACTTTTGGACGGCCTTGCGCTCCGTCACGGGGTTGCCGTACAGCTACAGGTCGGCGACGGTTCCGGTAAGTAGCAGCGTGAAATCCTCGAACTCGCGGCGGTGCACTTGCGCCTTGGCCTCACGAGCCCTCTCGCTCCGCATGCAGAGCGTTTTGATGGTTTCCCAGGCGGTTTTGGCCGTGTCCTTGGCTGCCAAAACCCGGAGCATCTCCAGCGGCACCCCCGTGAGAATGATCTGAAGAGCACGCCGATTGTCACGTTCATCTGCGGTGCCGTCTGTCACAGCGGACCAGCCACCCGCGCCATGCCACTTGACCTGCATCAGGAGTGCCCACTCCATGTAATTGGTACGAGTGAGCACCATGGTCGATGACGAGCCCTCGCTCTCGCACCACCCTCTTGACGACGCGTATCTTGCCGCTGCCGCCGCCCGTCAGACGCGCCATGGACGCTGGCGTCTTCGGCGGCGACTTCGTGGCGCTCTTGTTCTTCTCCGACTCATCGCCCGACATGGACGCCGCGGATCAAACACTATCGGCCATTGAGGATGGATCGAACACCAAGCTCTGATACCAATTGTTGTTGTCGGATTCGCTACAGGATCTAGAACCCTGGCGAGTCTCAGAGAACGAGAGAATAGAGTGGTTCCCGGGAGGAAGCCCATTCCCGTAGAGGTTTTGGCCCTGCCGCTGATGTCGTGGACCGGCCTCTCTCCAGCGTGATGATCTTGCCGGTGAGAGTCTTCACAAAGATCTGCATCTTGTGGTCTTGACGAAGATCTGCATGCCACCCGAGGAGGGGCATGGTCTTGGACATGCAGGCAAGCTGCCCTTGCCACCCGTTGGCGGGACTGCCGCGGCCCCCTCTAGATGGATCCGTCGGACCCTGGTTTCCACGGGGCCGACAGAAGCGCATAAACATTTTCAAATATTCTTTTGTTTCCCCTTCCTTATGTGCCATATGAACAAAATAATAGGCTATCAAAGGCTCTTTATCTCTGAAGTTTTCATGTCAATTCTACCATCCATTCCTGAAACTGAGCATTAAGAATTGGTTTGATTTCCTTGATCTTGGCAATCCTCATACTCCATGAGATTACAGTCAGTGATAACGCAGCCAAGCAGAAGATGATCGATGTCTTCATTGCTAGATTGGCAGAAGATGCAAGAAGTTTTATACGGAATGCCATGTTTAGTGAGTCTGCCCGTTAAACAGTATGGAGTTAAGGTTGAAAATTAGACTTAAGAGGTTGTTGAGGAACCAAAGCTGGACCTTCTCCTCATCAAGATAGGTGAACAAAGTTATTTTGTAAGCCTCAACACGTGAAAATTCGAAATGTTGGGAAGAAACAAATTCAATATTAATGAATAAATATATAAGTAATCAGTGGTTAGAAGTAATGTAAAACAAAGAAGACTTACAAATACTCGAAGTTAGTACAAAGTTGAGACACTTATTTTGGGACGGAGGCAGTACATATTATTGTGTTGCTTCCAGTACGTTCTTGTAATATTTTTTGCACATGTGTTTAAAGTTCTGTCCTCTATTTATATTTCTGTTTAAATGCTGAATTTCTTGAATGCCATTTATTTTGTTTTATGTTGCCTATTTTATCTCAATCTTATAAGATTTTGTGGCTTTTATCAACTCAATTTATGACTCTCTTGGTCATCGGTAATCTGCAAAACACTTTTATTTTTAATGTTCTATATGGATTATTCACTATCAACACATTTGAACCTTGAAATTATATGTTCTCTTTGTACGTATATGAAAACATTCTTCGGGTTTTAATGATTGCACTATTTATATATCTCAAACCATTCAATTTTTCTGTGCTTCATGATATGTAATAATTCTAAATATTTCTGATAGTTATTGCTTCAGCTCTTTTAAGGCATGTCAGAATTTTTCCTAGTTACCGTAGGAACTGAGCAGTTTCCTTTGAAAATTTAACGAAATTCATGTGTTCCAAATATGCCCTTGTTTTTTTCGTTGTTACTTGAATTATTTTCATTTGCCAAATTTGATCAAATTATTTCCTTCTACAATATGTGGCATATTTTTTGTTTGTTTGAACTGATATTGAGGCTGTAATTTTTTGTAAAGACGGAACTTCGTCAACTGATCAGTATTAATTAGACTGGGGTCTCAGTTAAAAAATGTTGGGTTGGACAGGATTGCATTCTGGTGCTACAAGGGAGCAGTGACGAATTGTAATCCTTTTCTGTAGAAGATGAATGGCAATTTTGGCATCCAGTCATTTGTGCAATTGATCTACTTTCATTTATAATTAATTTAAGTGCAATTCTGAACCTTGCAGGGCAGGAATGCAGATGCATTAGCACTTTATTTTGGAGAAGATCCAGCACGTTGTCCATTTGAGCAAGGTGAAGCTAGCATGATATTTGAGTTCCCTGTAGCTCTTCTTGAAATTAGTTTAGATTAGTTACAACTTTGAGAGAAAGTACTGATACAACCTTTTTTTTACTCTTTAACAAATCCTTCCAAAATCTCCATGTTTTGCAGTGGTCACAACGCTCCACAACTTTGTGAAACTGTTCACGCGTTCGCATGAAGAGAACTGCAAGCAGTTGGACCTTGAAAAGAAGAAGGCTCAGAAGGAAGCAGAACCAGAAAAGGCTAAGGGGGAATCAGAAAATGAGAAAGATGAGCTCAGTCATCCAATCAAAGAGCTAGACATCTCACTTCAATCACAACCACAAACTGCCAGTGCCAAATGATGACCTCTTTTACCAGAAGAACCTGGTGCTTTCTCTATGGCAGATGCACACTGGATATGTATGTTGCCCTGGGCATTAGTTACCAGGGATGCCAGTAAACCTGCAGCAACAAGAAGGCCATCGAATACACCGGTAAACATCCTAGCCTTTTGCAAACACATGTTATTTGCGCAAGCTGAAGGATGACTGTTTAATTTTCAACAAGTAATAAGCGCACTTCACTTTGGATACATCATTTTCGTTTTCACCAGCTCATTCAAAAGTTCTATGCCTGCAGTTATACTTGTAACAGAGGGATTCCCGGAGAAAGTCATCCCTGGGGACAAAGCTGTATAGTTCTAACATAATAATAGTTCGTTTGGAGCAAAATGTAGAATTAAGTTATATGTAACTAGTGTTGAGCAAAATGTAAAATAAATTTTTGGTCAATAAAAATGGGTTCTTCCCTGTGGTGACAATAGAAAGGGCTGTCTTCTCTGTGGGACAATAGAAATGGTTGTTTATACAAGCTTAGGCGGTAGAACTTGTATATCATTTCTTCAGTCTGTTTGACCTGTCCCTTGTAGTATAACGTTTTGAAATTCGCGCTTGGTCGTCCCTATCATACGGCTGATCGTGGCAATTCATCCACTAGTCGTCCGTTTGTAGCGGACATCCAACGACATGTACACAGGCTATATAAAGTTTCAGTTTTGCTAAGTCTCAGACTGAGACTTCATTATGTCTCAGTCGACGCTATCTTCCTTTAATATTGCATGGAGATTTGTACAAAAAGTTTATTTTCAATTTTTCTTTTTCTTCTTACATACTATATTACTTTAGTCTTAGTCGACTGAGACTTAGCCACACTCATAAAGTTTATAAACATCTGCTCATCTCTCTTCCCCATCTATAACCCTAACCAGCGTCGCCCATGTCTTGCAAGCAGATCTTACGAGAGCCATGGCCATGTCCTTGCCACCGATTTTGACAGAGAGCCATGGTGAGCAGCACGTCGTTACCCTTGTCCCCGCCGGCCGCCGTTGACCCGGAAAGGCATATGGCGAGCGGTGCATACACATTCCAGATCGCCTCCCACCCTGTTTCTTGCCGCTGTCTCTTAACAACCAAATTGCGAGCATAACGATCCGACGGACCTACGTCGATTAGCGCTTCGTTGTCCTTGCCCCTCAACAACACCTGAGAGCCGTGACCCTCCGACACCGGGCTCGTCCCCATCACCCTATCCTCCCCTATGGCAGCTCCCCCTCCACAGTCCACACCCACCTCTACATCTACATCGGCTCAATCCCCGTCCCTCCGACTTACCTCTCCAATTGCAGCTTTCCTCCTACCCCACCTATGACTCCCACCACCCCCTAGCCGCGTGGTGGAGTCCAAACCGTTTGGAAGCTTCCTGACTCAACTTTTTCTGGAATTTTTTCGGGATTTTTGGAGCTCCGTAAATTTGATTTTAGTCCAAAGATATGTAGAAAGTATTAACGGTACTAAGTTAATATGTTAGTCCAGAAAGAAAAAAGTAATGCCAAAACTATGACAAAATAATATAACATTGCATGAAATAATTAAAAAATTATAGATACATTTGAGATGTATCAATGACAAAACTATATTAGACAGAACCACCATGTGCCGACTCTGATTGCGCCGTCCACACCAATAGCGCAGAACAATGACGCCATCGAAGTTCCCAAGAGAAGGATTGCCTCATGAGGGCGCAGATGACTGCACCCAGCAAACACACGAATCACGGGATCATGACCACCGGCACAACACATGTAGATTTTCACACATGTAAGGCCTCTTTGATTCGTAGGATTCTAAAAACATGGGAACAGAAGAACATATGATTGGAGTACCATGGTCATCTCAATCCTACAAAATTTTGGGTTGTTTAACTGCATCATAGGAAAAACAAAGAATTCTTTCAGGCCTCCTTTGGTTTGGAGGAGTTTTGTAGGAATACTATAGGAAAAAAAATCCTTCAGAGCTGTAGGAATAGAATCATGTTTCTGTGAAGCAATTCTTCCTATCCTTCATGTTTTATAGGAAAATAAATATTAGTCTAGACTCATGGGAAATTTTGAATGATGTGAACCAAAAGGACATCTCTTTTTCTATTCCTACTCATAGGATATGAGACACATGACATCTCATTTTCTACAAGTTTTCTATTCCTATGATATTTCTATATCCGTTGAGCCAAAGAAGGCCTCAAAGAGGTTTGAGTGGATGCTAGAATTTCTAGAAAAAATTCTTATAGGATTAAATCCTATGAACCAAACAACCAACATAGGAAAAAATCCTAAGAATTATAATCTTCTAAAATTCCTATGAAAATTATTTGAATCAAAGGAGCCCGTAGTTGTATTTTACCGATCCGTCGCATGACTTCCACGACCCGACCGCTGCACTAGCAGCCGCCAAGCTATATAGACTGGCCAGGCACAGTGCCCCCAGACCAGACGGCCAGTCTATAGACTATATGACATGAACGGACTTAACCCTGCATCATATCACTGAGGAGCTATGCCTGATCTAGAGTTCCCACAGCAAGCCGGCCAGACCAAACTGTCGTTGAAGAGTAGCGCTAGCGCTAGCAGATCACAAACCAGATGCCAGATCAGGAGGAGAAGGGTTAGGGAAGAAGGGGAGGGGCAGGCTTAGAGAGTTAGCCAGTGATGGTGAGGAGGAATGAGGAAGGAGAGGATCCAGGTTGCTGGCGGTTGGGTGTCTCCAAAGCCGTGAGAGCGCTGTGTCCGCGAATGTAATCGTGTTGCTCATAAATTAGCGGGTTAAGGTGCGGCTATGGAACCTTCTGCTCATATGTTGTGGCATGGTACGGTTCTAGACTTTGTAATCTCTGATGTAACCAGGAAGTATGTTGTGCTAGGTGGTTTTTTTTGATAAACTTGTGCTAGGTGGTTAATGGAATCTATGTTTACCCGATCAAAAAAAAAAAAAGAAGAAGCCGTGAGAGCGACCCAGGTGGCGACTCTCCTTGGGGTTCACTTGGCTTGACCTTGATATTTGCTAGGTAGGCACCACATAGGACTAGCTGGGACCCCCGGGTAGGAAATTAAACTTGACCAGGGCAAAGAGGTTGGTCTTTTAATAGTTCTCCAGCCGTATATTAGGCCGAGCTGCAAGAAGACTGGCTTAAATTACCCTAAGATATTAAAAAAAATGACCTATGCATTATTTGTCATGGCAATACAAAGAACACTAAAAGTATTAAGAAAATACATCTAGTTTCATAGACAACCTAGCGACGACTAAAGCACTAGAGCAAGCCGAAGGCGCACTGCCATCATCACCCCTCCCACAACGGGCCAAGCAAAATTTGTTGTACTAAATATAGTCGGGAAGCCATCATGCTATGCTAAGACCCCACGGGACCAAGGGACTAGAACAACAACCATCGACGATGAAGAGAACCATATTGGAAGGATACAACTTATAGACACACGAACGAACATTGGATCAACGGAGATCCATCAAAGACCAATACCGACTGAATCCCACTCGATCCGCCGAAGACACACATCCACACGCCCTCTAATAACGCTAGATGCACCGCCGGGACAGGGGTTAGGCGGAGAGGACCTTATCCATCTTCAGGGAGCCACCGCCGCCACGCCTTCCTGAGCAGGACACAAACACTAAGAATATTAATTAATCTTTTATCCACAACAAAGCTAGTAGGCAGCTAGCAAAGGAAAGTACTATTGAATAGTAGAATTATGCAACACAATCCAATTATTCTGATTTAGAACATCTAGTAAGGATTAACATACCTTTTTCTCCTCCTCAATCTTAGCCTTGATAACTGAGTATAGGGCAACACCAGAAATAGCAATGCCTGTGCCAATTCCAGTTTGTGTGGTGATCTTGTTGCCTGCCCAGCATTCCAAAACGTATTATGTGACAAGAGTACACCAGTACAAAAGAACAAGAGCCAGACATATGTATCGATCTTTAAGAAACAACAGATTTTAGTGATACCGAAAATGATGATTGAGAAGCCGATGACAAAGACACGTTTCAACACGTTGCCGACGGCATGTGTTAGAGGGGCCACCCGCTGCAATGTGTTTGTTGCAACCTGTATGTCCAGAATTCTTTTAGGACCAATTATAACAGATAAATGAAAGAATGACGAAACTATCATCAGAATGGCACAAGTATAATGCATATCTGGCGATATCATGCTTTATTTCTGTATTTGAAACAACTAAAAGAAGTCCATGTGCACCAGATGCAGGGTCACACTGCCGTTGACATGGCTGAAGTTGATCAATATCATCTTGACGTGAAACTCTATACCTGGTTATAAAGGTGATAGAACAAGCCCGCCAAGAAAATATTGGAAACTAACTTTGTTAATCCAACTTTGGCAATTGCATCTTTAAATCCATGCTGCACTAGTTGAGGTCCTTCAATCTGCAAGTTAACACTGATAAATAAATATATCACAATCAATGGTCTATACATGCAGAATTGGCAGTAAAAGTAGTTTGTGAATAGGAATTTATACCGAAGAATCAGGTTAATCACGCAGTCACAAGCCATGGTGCTGCAGGACAAGCAATTTTTTATTCCATTGCATATTCTCACATTGTTTGTGTTGCAGAAACAATACTCATGTTATAATCAAAATTATAAATGCACTATATGTTCTCTTAACCATGATGCTAGATTGTTCATACAGAATATTTGGGATTATCATGCCGGCACCAATCGCATGGGGCATCATCTAGTTATACATAATTGCATATACAAACTGCATGCAGCCATGTCCACACAGACAAGAACAGGAACTTGTGACATTAGTTGCAGTGTCATATTATCTAAAGTTTAATGATAAATGTAACTTACAATGAGTGCTGGAGGAATGCAGACGATGAGAGCAATTATAGAGATATAGGCATACAGATTGGTGCTATCCATGTCAGTCTGGGACAAATAGAAATAATGAGAAAAGTTGTTAAATACGAATTCTTCAAGAGGAAGGAAAAATGGGTGCAAAACCTTAAAGCAAGACACAAACCATAGCTTTCTTTGAATAAATGCTACGGTAGGTGAATGAGATATTAGAAATCATGGCATTGATGAAACCAGTCCAGTTGAATGAGAGTTCAGTGAGAGATGCGACTGATACACCTGTTCAGTTTAAAATAGTTAATCCTGGTCCACATCTCATAATAAGAATCGTGATTTTTGAGGTGTAATCCTAACATGATTCTACAATCATCGTGTCAACAAAGAAACTATCACCTAGTGCCTACGGTCCTCATCTTAGCAATCTTGCTAGTCACACTTTATGACCTAAGCAACTCCATACATCGTCACACACCAAAACAGAAGGGACAATCTACAACACTTGCACATCAACCACGTGTATAATTATGTGTTCTATAACATCTATTTTCCTCTTGTCCCGAATAAAACAGCATAAAAAATGGGAAGCTAAAACTTCATGTGAATATTAAACCATTATAACAGTGATGATGAAAATATTGTGCAGAAAAAGTCCCAAGTTATATACGGATAGCATCACAAGCAAAAAATGCAATAACCAGAAATTACCTATCACAACTGGAGCCAGGGATAACCACAATGTGAAGGGAACTTGCTGCCCGAGAATAAACTGTGAAGCAGCCGCATTGAAGAACGGCTCGAGAGCTGGATTGTATTTATTTGTTATTAAAATATTACAAATATTTTCCTTAAAAGATTAAAAACATATATAAAAAAGGAAAAACGTCAGCACAACAAACGGAGAACAAAATTAGAATATTGTTGAAGCACCTTTAATGGTGTGGGCAAATGAGACCGATACAGCAGCAAAAGACACAGTGCTCGTTACATGACCGATGGCATGGCAAATTGCAACTGGCAGCAGCAGCTTCAAAAGCGTTGAATTCATCGGCTACAAGAGTACAACAGTATTGGGTTTACTACTTCCTCCAGAAATAATGACATTAATTAACATAAAAAGAACATGGACAAGAAACACTTGATGATTCACAGAAATATAGAAAAAACTCTCAACGAAGAACTAAATTTACATTTTATGCATAGTTCAGTGTGATTCTTAGAAGCCCATGTCATCATTTATAAATTCCTGAAAATTTCAGAAACGTACTCTATAGCACTGTAGTGTAAGAGATCAAGGAGAATGGATCATAAGTTGATTGCAAACAGGTAAAGACACAGAAAAAAAATGTTGCAGTTCGAGTGATTTCTGTAAAAGTTTGAGTTGATTCGGCTGTTTCAATTGTGTATATATCCATTGAAAACCAGCATCGTTTGCCAACCATAAGGATTATGGTACCAATAAAGTATTATAAGTAATTATGTTAAGTACTTCAGAAAATAAACATATAAACGGCTAAAGACATCAATGACCCAATGATTCATGTTTTCAAAATTATATTTTGTGAAACGCTGATCACTAATTGTGACTAAATTAACGAACCATGAGTCAGGGTTGTGGTGAGAAATACCGCACGCTTTAGGAGACCGGTGCTCCAGCTGATAAGGCAGTACAAGACTCCAACCGAAAGATGGGTCACCGACACAAAGCTACGTGAATAGGTAAAAGTCTTAGATGATGAAAAGAACTGATCACAGCATAAAAGAGAATTCGGACACATACTATGGATAGGGGAAGTAATCAAAGATCTTCTTGTTGAGGATGTTAAATATCACATTCAAAAAATACCTACAAATTATATCAAAATAGCAATCATTAGAGATCTGTGGTTTACATTTATACTATGATATATGACCCGCAGGTGAGGTGAGTGAGCATACCACATGAAGAAGAAGAAACCAGTGACAAGAGCCGGGTACCTCTCTAAAAACCCAATGGGCTTTGCTTGCCTGTAAGTGACAAGAATAAGTTGTGTTAGGGTGACACAACAAGTCGTGTTGGGGTAACAAGACTAATCTCAAAGCTCTCATAAAGGTTTGTGTTAAATTCTACACTCTGAGATTTTTAATTTTTGAGAAAACAACAAGTACAACATAGATGCACACTTTGAGATTTGTTAAGAAAAAAAATACTTAATCACAAAATAATACGCTCTCTCACTATTGAAACTAACGAGACTGTGAGTGTACAGGCACAAGCACACAGCTGACAAGCATGACCACACGTGACACACATGCGCATGTAGGTAGGAAACTATTGAAGACTCTACCATCCTAACTTGCCGTGAGCACGTATTATCTACTTAACATGCATGGCTCCCTGTACTTTGAACAAACGTGGAATCCAAGTGGATAGAAATGAATAACCTCAGCTCTTAGGGCCACATACCATTAGTAGTAATGCACACTTTCTCCTATGTTGAGAGCATGCTCGCGAATACTATACATATTTAGACCAACTAAAGTATGCATGTGAAATCACATCCCAAAAAATTCATGAATTTCGGTAGGGCAAAGTATTTTCACTCAGTAAGTCGAGAACATAATAGATATAACATTGTAGCATTGGCATCCAAATAGAACGCTATCAGAGGAAATTAAATTATGAGCATTGGTTAGCTAATTAGTGTTATTACAATATTCAGAGCAAAGCATGATTTAAGTGTAGGGGTCCAACTTCATCTTGTATCCCTTAATTAGAAAGATGGAGTACAATTTGACTAGAATTTTGAAATAATTATTCATTGTTTGGTGTTTCCCTAGCGAACAAGCATCTGAACTGTGTGCCCAGTCAGCTGTCAGTTGTCCTAAGAAGTAGATCGAGCTCTTCAGTTTGGGAAAAATAACAAAATTACTATGGAAGATTTTTTTAAATGAAGTAAAGGCTGTTACAACGGCAGAACTAATGGATAAAATGTGGGATTCACTCCGTAATGCAGTGGGGGCTGCGGGAAGGCAAGAGCCAAGAGACACTAACCCCTGGGAGTCGGATGAGGGGGCGGCCGCGGAAGCCGACGTCCGGAGGAGCTTCCTACTCCCCGGAGAAGACAGGGGCAGGGTGCCGAAGGAGGAAGCGGGGAACAGCGCCGGGCGGAGCTTCCTACCGCAGACAAGGTGGGCGGCGTCCGAGGCGGAGCCGCCTCTGACATGGAGCGATGGGGCTGCGCGGCGGCGTGACCGCTGGTGGCCGGCGACGGCGCCGCCGCAGAGGATGGTCGCGAGCGCCGTCATTTGTGTTTACCGTGAAGACGTTGTGTGGTGGAGGTGCGCGCGCGCGGAGATAGAGCCCGTCAGACGAAAGAGCAACAACAGTCGAACGAACGTCGCGAGGGGAGACAGCAGGCTCGGAGCACACCCCGCCCGTCTGGCCCGACCCGGAAAAGCCCGACCTGACCTGGCCTGGTCTTGTCCATGGGCCGGCCCTGGGCCTAAGTTTTGAGCCCAAAGGCCGGTCCGATGGGCTTGTCTGGCATATTTGCATTTTAGGGAAGAGGCCTGGCCCGATGCCCGGCAGGCTTCTCCTCTGATGGACCGGGCCTAGGCCTGAAATCTAGGCCTGATGGCTGGGGGTTTTCTTCTATGGGTTTTATTAGGCCCGTCCTGGCCTGACTTATAGTGAGGTATAGAGCACACTCGTCAACCAAAAATGATACATTACGACTTTCAAGCCACGGAAGAAGCTTGCAGATTAACTTGCTCCCTCGATTTCAATCCAGTCTGCTAATGTAAAGCCTCGTGATTTAAACTCAACCAACCCTCGATTCCCACCTCAGTCTGTAACAAATCTTTCGTAAGGTTGGTTCTCACCAACCGTGGATCTCCAAGTCACAATGGCCTATACTTTGTTTGAAGGATTTTCTCGCAAAAATCCAATCCATTATTTCTCCGCTATGAGCATTCACAATCAGAGCTCACATGTCCTTCCCGTACCCAACCCATATCTAGGACGGACCGGATGCGTCCGGACGTTACCGCCACGTCAGACCGGTCCACGCTGGCCTATACTATTCCCACCCCTGTCCCCACAAATATCCCACTCGGATCAAACCCTGTTCATACCTTACTCCACTGCTCGTTTCCTCCCCTTCTTCTACCCTCCCCTTCATCATGGTCGCAACGAATCTAGCAGCGAATCCGACTCCATCGACTAGCCGGAGCTCGTCAAGGAGGACTCCAGCTCATCCATGCCGGATGACAAGGAGCACGCACTACGCATTGCCCTCATCTCGCCGATGGATAGGGGCAGGAGCTCCTCCTCCACAGGGTCCCTCGTGGCCCGGAGAGGCAGCTGCAACTCCGCACCTTCCTGGATCAAGTGGTAGGGACGACCGGTGTCGCCCGAACCTCCAGCTCCTACTCCTCCCGGGCGGCGTTGGGTGCTCATGCCCGCACCGCCGAGCCTATGGCCACGACTACTAGAGTCCGAGGTGCATGCATATCGCCGTGAAAGGCAGAGAGCGGCACAGGTGCCTCGAGACGCTCCGGCTATGGATCCTACAGACCCACGACGGAGCCGCTTCCGCCCACTAGCGATGATGAGGAGATCCTCCGCGTCATCATCCGCCACTCCTACACCTTGGTGGAGACAGACGCCCGTCGTCAGCGCTGGAAAAATGCGGTGGTGCACCGCATTAGGCTTGAGGAGTTTGAGTGGCTCATGAGCCAGAAGGCAGTCGTCTGGCTCGCGAGGGAGCACACCCGTGACGTCCGACGTATGGCTGTTGGGGAACGTAGCAGAAATTCAAAATTTTCTACGCATCACCAAGATCAATCTATGGAGTTTACTAGCAATGAGAGGGAAGGAGTGCATCTACATACCCTTGTAGATCGCGAGCGGAAGCGTTCAAGAGAACGGGGTTGATGGAGTCGTACTCGTCGTGATCCAAATCACCGATGATCCTAGCGCCGAACGGACGGCACCTCCGCGTTCAACACACGTACGGGGCAGCGACGTCTCCTCCTTCTTGATCCAGCAAGGGGGGAGGAGAGGTTGATGGAGATCCAGCAGCACGACGGCGTGGTGGTGGAACTAGCGGGATTCCAACAGGGCTTCGCCAAGCGCTGCGGGAGGAGGGAGATGTGTCACGGGAGGGAGAGGGAGGCGCCAGGGCTTAGGTTTTGCTGCCCTCCCTCCCCCCCACTATATATAGGGCCAAGGGAGAGGGGGGGGCGCAGCCTTGGCCCTTCCTCCAAGGAAGGGTGCGGCCAGGGAGGAGTCCTTCCTCCCCAAGGCACCTCGGAGGTGCCTTCCCCCTTTAGGACTCTCCCTTTTTTTCTTATCTCTTGGCGCATGGGCCTCTTGGGGCTGGTGCCCTTGGCCCATATAGGCCAAGGCGCACCCCCTACAGCCCATGTGGCCCCCGGGGCTGGTGGACCCCCTTGGTGGACCCCCGGACCCCTTTCGGCACTCCCGGTACAATACCAATAAAGTGCGAAACTTTTCCGGTGACCAAAATAAGACTTCCCATATATAAATCTTTACCTCCGGACCATTCCGGAACTCCTCGTGACGTCCGGGATCTCATCCGGGACTCCGAACAACTTTCGGGTTACCACATACTAATATCTCTATAACCCTAGCGTCACCGAACCTTAAGTGTGTAGACCCTACGGGTTCGGGAACCATGCAGACATGACCGAGACGTTCTCCGGTCAATAACCAACAGCGGGATCTGGATACCCATGTTGGCTCCTACATGTTCCACGATGATCTCATCGGATGAACCACGATGTCGAGGATTCAATCAATCCCATATACAATTCCCTTTGTCTATCGGTATGTTACTTGCCCGAGATTCGATCGTCGGTATCCCGATACCTTGTTCAATCTCGTTACCGGCAAGTCTCTTTACTCGTTCCGTAACACATCATCCCGTGATCAACTCCTTGGTCACATTGTGCACATTATGATGATGTCCTGCCGAGTGGGCCCAGAGATACCTCTCCGTTTACACGGAGTGACAAATCCCAGTCTCGATTCGTGCCAACCCAACAGACACTTTCGGAGATACCTGTAGTGTACCTTTATAGCCACCCAGTTACGTTGTGACATTTGGTACACCCAAAGCATTCCTACGGTATCCGGGAGTTGCACAATCTCATGGTCTAAGGAACTGATACTTGACATTAGAAAAGCTCTGAGCAAACGAACTACACGATCTTGTGCTAGGCTTAGGATTGGGTCTTGTCCATCACATCATTCTCCTAATGATGTGATCCCGTTATCAACGACATCCAATGTCCATGGTCAGGAAACCGTAACCATCTATTGATCAACGAGCTAGTCAACTAGAGGCTTACTAGGGACATGGCGTTGTCTATGTATCCACACATGTATCTGAGTTTCCTATCAATACAATTCTAGCATGGATAATAAACGATTATCGTGAACAGGGAAATATAATAATAACCAATTTATTATTGCCTCTAGGGCATATTTCCAACAGTCTCCCACTTGCACTAGAGTCAATAATCTAGTCCACATCACCATGTGATTAACACTCACAGGTCACATCACCATGTGACTAACATCCAAAGAGTTTACTAGAGTCAGCAATCTAGTTCACATCACTATGTGATTAACACTCAATGAGTTCTGGTTTGATCATGTTATGCTTGTGAAAGAGGTTATTAGTCAACGGGTCTGAACCTTTCAGATCCGTGTGTGCTTTACGAATATCTATGTCATCTTGTGGATGCTACCACACGCTATTTGGAGCCATTTCAAATAACTGCTCTACTATACGAATCCGGTTTACTACTCAGAGCCATCCGGACTAGTGTCAAAGTTCGCATCGACATAACCCTTTACGACGAACTCCTTTTCACCTCCATAATCGAGAAAATTCCTTAGTCCACTAGGTACTAAGGATAAGTTCGACCGCTGTCATGTGATCCTTTCCCGGATCACTATTGTACCCCCTTGACCAACTCATGGCAAGGCACACTACATGTGCGGTACACAGCATAACATACTATAGAGCCTACGTCTAAAGCATAGGGGACGACCTTCATCCTTTCTCTCTCTTCTGCTGTGGTCAGGTCTTGAGTCTTACTCAATACTCACACCTTGTAACACAGCCAAGAACTCCTTCTTTGCTGATCTGATTTGAACTCTTTCAAAATCATGTCAAGGTGTGCGTTCTTTGAAAGTATCATCAGGCGTCTTGATCTATCTCTATAGATCTTGATGCCCAATATGTAAGCAGCTTTATCCAGGTCTTCCTTTGAAAAACTCCTTTCAAACACCCTTTATGCTTTCCAGAAATTTTACATCATTTCGGATCAACAATATGTCATTCACATATACTTATCAGAAATGTTGTAGCGCTCCCACTCACTTTATTGTAAATACAAGTTTCTAACAAACTTTGTATAAACCCAAAAACTTTGATCACTCCATCAAAGCGTATATTCTGACTCCGAGATGCTTGCTCTAGTCCATGGAAGGATCGCTGGAGCTAGCATACCTTTTAGCATCCTTAGGATCGACAAAACCTTTCTGATTGTATCACATACAACCTTTCCTTACGAAAACTGGTAAGGAAACTTGTTTTTGACATCCATCTGCCAGATTTCATAAATGCAGCTAATGCTAACATGATTCCGACGGACTTAAGCATCGCTACGGATGAGAAAATCTCATCGTAGTCAACTCCTTGAACTTGTGGAAATACTCTTTGCCACAAGTCGAGCTTCATAGACGGTAACATTACCGTCCACGTCCGTCTTCCTCTCAAAGATCCATTTATCTCGGATTTCATGGCTTCTAACCATTTGTCGGAATATGGGCCCACCATCGCTTCTCCATAGCTCGTAGGTTCATTATTGTCCAACAACATGATATCTTAGACAGGATCACATACCACTCTGAAGTAGCACGCATCCTCGTCGTCCTACGAGGTTTGGTAGTGACTTGATCCGAAGTTTCATGATCACTATCATAAGCTTCCACTTCAACTGGTGTAGGTGCCACAGGAACAACTTCCTGTGCCCTGCTACACACTAGTTGAAGTGACGGTTCAATAACCTTATCAAGTCTCCACCATCCTCCCACTCAATTCTTTCGAGAGAAACTTTTCCTCGAGAAAGGACTCGTTTCTAGAAGCAATTACTTTTGCTTCCAGATCTGAAATAGGAGGTATACCCAACTGTTTTGGGTATTCTATGAAGATGCATTTATCCGCTTTGGGTTCGAGCTTATCAGCCTGAAACTTTTTCACATAAGCGTTGCAGCCCCAAACTTCTAAGAAACAACAACTTAGGTTTCTCTAAACGGTGTCGTCTCAACCGAATTGCGTGGTGCCCCTTTTAAAGTGAATGCGGTTATCTCTAATGCCTAACCCATAAACGATAGTGGTAATTCGATAAGAGACATCATGGTATGCACCATATCCAATAGGGTGCAGTTATGATGTTCGGACACACCATCACACTATGGTGTTCCAGGCGGTATTAATTGTGAAACACTTTCCACAATGTCTTAATTGTGTGCCAAACTCGTAACTCAGATACTCATCTCCATGATCATATCACAGACATTTTATCCTCTTGTCACGACGATCTTCAACTTCACTCTGAAATTACTTGAACCTTTCAATAATTCAGACTTGTGTTTCATCAAGTAAATACACTCAGCATCTACTCAAATCATCTGTGAGGTAAGAACATAACGATATCCACTGCATGCCTCAGCACTCATTGGACTGCATACATCAAAATGTATTACTTCCAATAAGTTGCTCTCTTGTTCCATCTTACTGAAAACGAGGCCTTTCAGTCATCTTGCCCATGTGGTATGATTTGCATGTCTCAGGTGATTCAAAATCAAGTGAGTCCAAACGATCCATCTACATGGAGTTTCTTCATGCATATATATACCAATAGACATGGTTCGCATGTCTCAATATTTTCAAAAATGACTGAGTCCAAAGATCCATCTGAGCTTCTTCATGCGTTCTATACCAATATGACTCAAATGGCAGTGCCATAAGTATGTGGAACTATCATTACTATTTTATATCTTTTGGCACGAACATGTGTATCACTACGATCGAGATTCATTTTAGGTGCAAGACCATTGAAGGTATTATTCAAATAAACAGAGTAACCATTATTCTCCTTAAATGAATAACCGTATTGCGATAAACATAATCCACTCATGCTCAACGCAAACACCAAATCTCGATGGTAGAGGGAGCATGCGCTGCTTGATCACATCAACCTTGGAAACACTTCCAACACACATCGTCATCTCACCTTTAGCTAGTCTCCATTTATTCCGCAGCTTTTATTTCGAGTTACTAACACTTAGCAACCGAACCGGTATCTAATACCCTGGTGCTGCTAGGAGTACTAGTAAAGTACACATTCATATAATGTATATCCAATATACTTCTGTCGACCTTGCCTGCCTTCTCACCTACCAAGTATCTAGGGTAGGTCTGCTTCAGTGACCGTTCCCCTCATTACAGAAGCACTTAGTCTCGGGTTTGGGTTCAACCTTGGGATTCTTCACTAGAGCAGCAAATGATTTGCTGTTTCATGAAGTATCCCTTTTTCCCTTGCCCTTCTAGAAACTAGTGGTTTTACTAACCATCAACAATTGATGCTCCTTCTTGATTTCTACTTTCGCGGTGTCAAACATCGCGAATAGCTCAAGGATCATCATAACTATCCCTGATATGTTATAGTTCATCACGAAGCTCTACTAGCTTGGTGGCAGTGACTATGGAGAGCTATCACTATCTCATCTGGGAGATTAACTCCCACTCGATTCAAGCGATTGTGGTACTCAGACAATCTGAGCACATGCTCAACGATTGAGCTTTTCTCCCTTTAGTTTGCAGGCTTAAGAAACTTGTCAGAGGTCTCATACCTCTTGACGTGGGCACTAGTCTGAAATCCCAATTTCAGTTTTCGGAACATCTCATATGTTCTGTGACGTTTCAAAAACGTCTTTAGTGCCACAATTCTAAACCGTTAGCATTACGCACTGAACTATCATGTAGTCATCAAAACGTGTATGTCAGATGTTTCGCAACATCCACAGACGACGCTGAGGTTCAGCACACCGAGCGGTGCATTAAGGACATAAGCCTTCTGTGCAGCAATGAGGACAATCCTTAGTTCACGGACCCAGTCCGCATATGCTACTATCAACTTTCACCTAAATTTTCTCTAGGAACATATCTTAAACAGTAGAACTAAAGCGCAAGCTATGACATAATTTGCAAAGACCTTTTGACTATGTTCATGATAATTAAGTTCATCTGATTATTCAATGAACTCCCACTCAGATAGACATCCCTCTAGTCATCTAAGTGATACATGATCCGAGTCAAACTAGGCCGTGTCCGATCATCACGTGAGACGGACTAGTCATCATCGGTGAACATCTCCATGTTGATCGTATCTACTATACGACTCATGTTCGACCTTTCGGTCTCTTGTGTTCCGAGGCCATGTCTGTACATGCTAGGCTCGTCAAGTCAACCTAAGTGTTTTGCATGTGTTCCGAGGCCATGTCTGTACATGCTAGGCTCGTCAAGTCAACCTAAGTGTTTTGCATGTGTTCCGAGGCCATGTCTGTACATGCTAGGCTCGTCAACACCCGTTGTATTCGAACGTTAGAATCTATCACACCCGATCATCACGTGGTGCTTCGAAACAACGAACCTTCGCAATGGTGCACAGTTAGGGGGAACACGTCTCTTGAAATTTTAGTGAGGGATCATCTTATTTATGCTACCGTCGTTCTAAGCAAATAAGATGTAAACATGACAAACATCACATGCAAATCATAAAGTGACGTGATATGGCCAATATCATCCTGCGCCTTTGATCTCCATCTTCGAGGCGCGGCATGATCACCTTCGTCACCGGCATGACACCATGATCTCCATCATCGTGTCTTCATGAAGTTGTCTCGCCAACTATTACTTCTACTACTATAGCTAACGGTTAGCAATAAAGTAAAGTAATTACATGGCGTTATCATTGACACGCAGGTCATACAATAAATTAAGACAACTCCTATGGCTCCTGCCGGTTGTCATACTCATCGACATGCAAGTCGTGATTCCTATTACAAGAACATGATCAATCTCATACATCACATATATCATTCATCACATCCTTTTGGCCATATCACATCACATAGCATACCCTGCAAAAACAAGTTAGACGTCCTCTAATTGTTGTTGCATGTTTTACGTGGCTGCTATGGGTTTCTAGCAAGAACGTTTCTTACCTACGCAAAAGCCACAACGTGATATGCCAATTTCTATTTACCCTTCATAAGGACCCTTTTCATCGAATCCGATCCGACTAAAGTGGGAGAGACAGACACCCGCTAGCCACCTTATGCAACTAGTGCATGTCAGTCGGTGGAACCTGTCTCACGTAAGAGTACGTGTAAGGTCGGTCTGGGCCGCTTCATCCCACGATGCCGCCGAATCAAGATAATACTAGTAACGGCAAGTAAATTGACAACATCAACGCCCACAACTACTTTGTGTTCTACTCGTGCATAGAAACTACGCATAGACCTAGCTCATGATGCCACTGTTGGGGAACGTAGCAGAAATTCAAAATTTTCTACGCATCACCAAGATCAATCTATGGAGTTTACTAGCAACGAGAGGGAAGGAGTGCATCTACATACCCTTGTAGATCGCGAGCGGAAGCGTTCAAGAGAACGGGGTTGATGGAGTCGTACTCGTCGTGATCCAAATCACCGATGATCCTAGCGCCGAACGGACGGCACCTCCGCGTTCAACACACGTACGGAGCAACGACGTCTCCTCCTTCTTGATCCAGCAAGGGGGGAGGAGAGGTTGATGGAGATCCAGCAGCACGACGGCGTGGTGGTGGAAGTAGCGGGATTCCAACAGGGCTTCGCCAAGCGCTGCGGGAGGAGGGAGATGTGTCACGGGAGGGAGAGGGAGGCGCCAGGGCTTAGGTTTTGCTGCCCTCCCTCCCCCCCACTATATATAGGGCCAAGGGAGAGGGGGGGCGCAGCCTTGGCCCTTCCTCCAAGGAAGGGTGCGGCCAGGGAGGAGTCCTTCCTCCCCAAGGCACCTCGGAGGTGCCTTCCCCCTTTAGGACTCTCCCTTTTTTCTTATCTCTTGGCGCATGGGCCTCTTGGGGCTGGTGCCCTTGGCCCATATAGGCCAAGGCGCACCCCCTACAGCCCATGTGGCCCCCCGGGGCTGGTGGACCCCCTTGGTGGACCCCCGGACCCCTTTCGGCACTCCCGGTACAATACCAATAAAGTGCGAAACTTTTCCGGTGACCAAAATAAGACTTACCATATATAAATCTTTACCTCTGGACCATTCCGGAACTCCTCGTGACGTCCGGGATCTCATCCGGGACTCCGAACAACTTTCGGGTTACCACATACTAATATCTCTATAACCCTAGCGTCACCGAACCTTAAGTGTGTAGACCCTACGGGTTCGGGAACCATGCAGACATGACCGAGACGTTCTCCGGTCAATAACCAACAGCGGGATCTGGATACCCATGTTGGCTCCTACATGTTCCACGATGATCTCATCGGATGAACCACGATGTCGAGGATTCAATCAATCCCGTATACAATTCCCTTTGTCTATCGGTATGTTACTTGCCCGAGATTCGATCGTCGGTATCCCGATACCTTGTTCAATCTCGTTACCGGCAAGTCTCTTTACTCGTTCCGTAACACATCATCCCGTGATCAACTCCTTGGTCACATTGTGCACATTATGATGATGTCCTGCCGAGTGGGCCCAGAGATACCTCTCCGTTTACACGGAGTGACAAATCCCAGTCTCGATTCGTGCCAACCCAACAGACACTTTCGGAGATACCTGTAGTGTACCTTTATAGCCACCCAGTTACGTTGTGACATTTGGTACACCCAAAGCATTCCTACGGTATCCGGGAGTTGCACAATCTCATGGTCTAAGGAACTGATACTTGACATTAGAAAAGCTCTGAGCAAACGAACTACACGATCTTGTGCTAGGCTTAGGATTGGGTCTTGTCCATCACATCATTCTCCTAATGATGTGATCCCGTTATCAACGACATCCAATGTCCATGGTCAGGAAACCGTAACCATCTATTGATCAACGAGCTAGTCAACTAGAGGCTTACTAGGGACATGGCGTTGTCTATGTATCCACACATGTATCTGAGTTTCCTATCAATACAATTCTAGCATGGATAATAAACGATTATCGTGAACAGGGAAATATAATAACCAATTTATTATTGCCTCTAGGGCATATTTCCAACAATGGCCTGGATCATCTCCTCCTCTGATAGCAGAACCATGTTCGACAACGACGACGCTCCGCCCTACGTCGAGGACAACCGCCGCTCCAGAGGCCCCAAGGGGAAGCGGCCGGCGAGGGAGTGGTGAACTTTGGCGGGCCTCATGTGATGCCTGCCACTGATAAAACCTTACATGCATCAAACATTGTTTTGCACTTTCTAAAGATAGTTTACATGTTTTAGAGAAAGCGAGTATGAAGTAGTAGTGGTAGGAATTGCGAAATTTTCCCTAGCAACTGGTTACAATACTAGATTCATAATCATGCATTGCAGTTTTATATGTGAGAGAGGACTATATGCTAACATGCAACAAAGCCCATTGATAACATTTACGTATGATTGAAACCATTGCAAGCATCCGCAAACACAAAGAATTTATTAAGGTAAAACCCAACCATAGCGAACACAATGTTCATTGTTGTTATGGATGAAACCAAACCTTTTGATCACCTCACCAATATAGGTGTTCCAACTGCTAGATGCTTGCTTGGAAATACGACTGAGCTCCCACTAAACTTCTTGTAAACACAGTGTTCATTTCCATTTTGGATGAAATCAAACCCTTTGATCACCTCACCAAAGAGTGTTCTAGCTCCGAGATGCTTGCTTCAACCCATAAATGGATTTATGAAGCTTGCATACCTTAGTTGCATCCTTTGGATCGACAAAACTCTGGGGTTGCATCATATACACGTCCTAGGTTATATTTCCATTAAAAAAGTCGTTTTGACATCCATCTGCCATATCTCATAGTCAAAATTCGCATCTATAGCTAGAATGATCCTAACTGATTTGGGCATTGCTAATGTGAGAAAGTTGATGGGGAACGTTGCATGGAAAATAAAAAAATCCTACGGAACACCTAAGGTCTATTCTATGGAGATGCTAGCAACGAGAGGGTAGTGTGTCTACATACCCTTGTAGATTGAAAGCGTTAACGATCTAATGATAGTGGTTGGTGTAGTCGTACTCGCGTCACGATCAAATCTGATCCAAGCACTGCACAAGCGGCACCTTTGAGATGTGCACACATACGACTCGGTGACGTCTCTGAAGGAAATATGCCCTAGAGGCAATAATAAAGTTATTATTTATTTCCTTATATCATGATAAATGTTTATTATTCATGCTAGAATTGTATTAACCGGAAACATAATACATGTGTGAATACATAGACAAACAGAGTGTCACTAGTATACCTCTACTTGACTAGCTCGTTGATCAAAGATAGTTATGTTTCCTAGCCATAGACATGAGTTGTCATTTGATTAACGGGATCACATCATTAGGAGAATGATGTGATTGACTTGACCCATTCCGTTAGCTTAGCACTCGATCGTTTAGTATGTTGCTATTGCTTTCTTCATGACTTATACATGTTCCTATGACTATGAGATTATGCAACTCCCGTTTACCGGAGGAACACTTTGTGTGCTACCAAATGTCACAACATAACTGGGTGATTATAAAGGTGCTCTACAGGTGTCTCCAAAGGTACTTGTTGGGTTGGCATATTTCGAGATTAGGATTTGTCACTCCGATTGTCGAAGAGGTATCTCTGGGCCCACTCAGTAATACACATCACTATAAGCCTTGCAAGCATTGTGACTAATGAGTTAGTTGCGGGATGATGTATTACGGAACGAGTAAAGAGACTTGCCGGTAACGAGATTGAACTAGGCATCGAGATACCGACGATCGAATCTCGGGCAAGTAACATACCGATGACAAAGGGAACAACGTATGTTGTTATGCGGTCTGACCGATAAAGATCTTCGTAGAATATGTGGGAACCAATATGAGCATCCAGGTTCTGCTATTGGTTATTGACCGGAGAGGTGTCTCGGTCATGTCTATATAGTTCTCGAACCCGTAGGGTCCGCACGCTTAACGTTACGATGACAGTTATATTATGAGTTTATATGTTTTGATGTACCAAAGGTTGTTCGGAGTCCCTGATGTGATCACGGACATGAAGAGGAGTCTCGAAATGGTCGAGACATAAAGATTGATATATTGGAAGCCTATGTTTGGACATCGGAAGTGTTCCGGGTGAAATTGGGATTTTTCCGGAGTACCGGGAGGTTACCGGAACCCCCCGGTAACTTAATGGGCCTTAGTGGGCCTAGGTGGAAGAGAGGAGAGGAGGCCAGGGCAGGGCCGCACGCCCCTCCCCCAAGTCCGAATAGGACAAGGAGAGGGGGGCGGCGCCCCCCTTTCCTTCCTCCCCTCCACCTCTTTCCCCTCTCTCTCCTAGTCCAACATGGAAAAGGGGGGGAGTCCTACTCCCGGTAGGAGTAGGACTCCTCCTGGCGCGCCTCTCCCCTTGGACGGCCGACCCACCTTGCTCCTTTATATACGGGGGCAGGGGGGCACCTCTAGACACACAATTGATCATTGATCTCTTAGCCATGTGCGGTGCCCCCCTCCACCATATTACACCTCGATAATATCGTAGCGGTGCTTAGGCGAAGCCCTGCGTCGGTAGAACATCATCATTGTCACCACGCCGTCGTGCTGACGAAACTCTCCCTCAACACTCGGCTGGATCGGAGTTCGAGGGACGTCATCGAGCTGAACGTGTGCTGAACTCGGAGGTGCCGTGCGTTCGGTACTTGATCGGTCGGATCGTGAAGACGTACGACTACATCAACCGCATTGTGTTAACGCTTCCGCTTTCGGTCTACGAGGGTACGTGGACAACACTCTCCCCTCTCGTTGCTATGCATCACCATGATCTTGCGTGTGCGTAGAACTTTTTTGAAATTACTACGTTCCCCAACAGTGGCATCCGAGCCTGGTTTCATGCGTTGATGTTATATGCACGAGTAGAACACAAGTGAGTTGTGGGCGATATAAGTCATACTGCTTACCAGCATGTCATATTTTGGTTCAGCGGTATTGTGAGATGAAGCGGCCCGGACCGACATTACGCGTACGCTTACGCGAGACTGGTTTCACCGTTGCGAGCACTCGTTGCTTAAAGGTGACTGGCGGGTGTCTGTCTCTCTCACTTTAGTTGAACCGTGTGTGGCTACGCCCGGTCCTTGCGAAGGTTAAAATAGCACCAACTTGACAAACTATCGTTGTGGTTTTGATGCGTAGGTAAGAACGGTTCTTGCTAAGCCCGTAGCAGCCACGTAAAACTTGCAACAACAAAGTAGAGGACATCTAACTTGTTTTTGCAGGGCATGTTGTGATGTGATATGGTCAAGACATGATGCTATATTTTATTGTATGAGATGATCATGTTTTGTAACCGAGTTATCGGCAACTGGCAGGAGCCATATGGTTGTCGCTTTATTGTATGCAATGCAATCGCCATGTAATTGTTTTACTTTATCACTAAGCGGTAGCGATAGTCATAAAAGCAATAGTTGGCGAGACGACAACGATGCTACGATGGAGATCAAGGTGTCGCGCCGGTGACGATGGTGATCATGACGGTGCTTCGGAGATGGAGATCACAAGCACAAGATGATGATGGCCATATCATATCACTTATATTGATTGCATGTGATGTTTATCTTTTATGCATCTTATCTTGCTTTGATTGACGGTAGCATTATAAGATGATCTCTCACTAAAATTTCAAGATAAAAGTGTTCTCCCTGAGTATGCACCGTTGCCAAAGTTCGTCGTGCCCAGACACCACGTGATGATCGGATGTGATAAGCTCTACGTCCATCTACAATGGGTGCAAGCCAGTTTTGCACACGCAGAATACTCAGGTTAAACTTGACGAGCCTAGCATATGCAGATATGGCCTCGGAACACTGAGACCGAAAGGTCGAGCGTGAATCATATAGTAGATATGATCAACATAGTGATGTTCACCATTGAAAACTACTCCATTTCACGTGATGATCGGTTATGGTTTAGTTGATTTGGATCACGTAATCACTTAGATGATTAGAGGGATGTCTATCTAAGTGGGAGTTCTTAAGTAATATGATTAATAGAACTTAAATTTATCATGAACTTGGTACCTGATAGTATCTTGCTTGTCTATGTTAATTGTAGATAGATGGCCCGTGCTGTTGTTCCATTGAATTTTAATACGTTCCTTGAGAAAGCAAAGTTGAAAGATGATGGTAGCAATTACACGGACTGGGTCTGTAACTTGAGGATTATCCTCATTGCTGCACAGAAGAATTATGTCCTGGAAGCACCGCTGGGTGCCAGGCCTGCTGCAAGAGCAACACCAGAAGTTATGAACGTCTGGCAGAGCAAAGCTGATGACTACTCGATAGTTCAGTGTGCCATGCTTTACGGCTTAGAACCGGGTCTTCAATGACGTTTTGAACGTCATGGAGCATATGAGATGTTCCAGGAGTTGAAGTTAATATTTCAAGCAAATGCCCGGATTGAGAGATATGAAGTCTCCAATAAGTTCTACAGCTGCAAGATGGAAGAGAATAGTTCTGTCAGTGAGCATATACTCAAAATGTCTGGGTATAATAATCACTTGATTCAACTGGGAGTTAATCTTCCGGATGAAAGCGTCATTGACAGAATTCTTCAATCACTGCCACCAAGCTACAAGAGCTTCGTGATGAACTATAACATGCAAGGGATGAATAAGACAATTCCCGAGCTCTTCGCAATGCTAAAGGCAGCGGAGGTAGAAATCAAAAAGGAGTATCAAGTGTTGATGGTCAATAAGACCACTAGTTTCAAGAAAAAGGGCAAAGGGAAGAAGAAGGGGAACTTCAAGAAGAACAACAAGCAAGTTGTTGTTCAGGAGAAGAAACCCAAATCTGGACCTAAGCCTGAGACTGAGTGCTTCTACTGCAAGCAGACTGGTCACTGGAAGCGGAACTGCCCCAAGTATTTGGCGGATAAGAAGGATGACAAGGTGAACAAAGGTATATGTGATATACATGTTATTGATGTGTACCTTACCAGAGCTCGCAGTAGCACCTGGGTATTTGATACTGGTTCTGTTGCTAATATTTGTAACTCGAAACAGGGACTATGGATTAAGCGAACACTGGCCAAGGACGAGGTGACGATGCACGTGGGAAACGGTTCCAAAGTCGATGTGATCGCCGTCGGCACGCTACCTCTACATCTACCTTCGGGATTAGTATTAGACCTAAATAATTGTTATTTGGTGCCAGCGTTGAGCATGAACATTATATCTGGATCTTGTTTGATGCGATACGGTTATTCATTTAAATCAGAGAATAATGGTTGTTCTATTTATATGAGTAATATCTTTTATGGTCATGCACCCTTGAAGAATGGTCTATTTTTAATGAATCTCGGTAGTAGTGACACACATATTCATAATGTCGGAACCAAAAGATGCAGAGTTGATAATGATAGTGCAACTTATTTGTGGCACTGCCATTTAGGTCATATCGGTGTAAAGCGCATGAAGAAACTCCATAATGATGGACTTTTGGAATCACTTGATTATGAATCACTTGGTACTTGCGAACCGTGTCTCTTGGGCAAGATGACTAAAACACCGTTCTCCGGAACTATGGAGAGAGCAACTGATTTGTTGGAAATCATACATACAGATGTATGTGGTCCGATGAATATTGAGGCTCGTGGCGGATATCGTTATTTTCTCACCTTCACAGATGATTTGAGCAGATATGGGTATATCTACTTAATGAAACATAAGTCTGAAACATTTGAAAAGTTCAAAGAATTTCAGAGCGAAGTTGAAAATCATCGTAACAAGAAAATAAAGTTTCTACGATCAGATCATGGAGGAGAATATTTGAGTTACGAGTTTGGCCTACATTTGAAACAATGCGGAATAGTTTCGCAACTCACGCCACCCGGAACACCACAGCGTAATGGTGTGTCCGAACATCGTAATCGTACTTTACTAGATATGGTGCGATCTATGATGTCTCTTACTGATTTACCGCTATCGTTTTGGGGTTATGCTTTAGAGACGGCTACATTCAATCTAAATAGGGCACCATCAAAATCCGTTGAGACGACGCCTTATGAACTATGGTTTGGCAAGAAACCAAAGTTGTCGTTTCTTAAAGTTTGGGGTTGCAATGCTTATGTCAAGAAACTTCAACCTGATAAGCTCGAACCTAAATCGGAGAAATGTGTCTTCATAGGATACCCAAAGGAGACTGTTGGGTACACCTTCTATCACAGATCCGAAGGCAAGACATTCGTTGCTAAGAATGGATCCTTTCTAGAGAAGGAGTTTCTCTCGAGAGAAGTGAGTGGGAGGAAAGTAGAACTTGATGAGGTAACTGTACCTGCTCCCTTATTGGAAAGTAGATCATCATAGAAACCAGTTTCTGCGAAACCTACACCAATTAGTGAGGAAGTTAATGATAATGATCATGAAACTTCAGATCAAGTTATTACTGAACCTCGTAGGTCAACCAGATTAAGATCCGCACCAGAGTGGTACGGTAATCCTGTTCTGGAGGTTATGTTATTAGACCATGACGAACCTACGAACTATGAAGAAGCGATGGTGAGCCCAGATTCCGCAAAATGGCTTGAGGCCATGAAATCCGAGATGGGATCCATGTATGAGAACAAAGTATGGACTTTGGTTGACTTGCCCGATGATCGGCAAGCCATTGAAAATAAATGGATCTTCAAGAAGAAGACTGATGCTGACGGTAATGTTACTGTCTATAAAGCTCGACTTGTTGCGAAAGGTTTTAGACAAGTTCAAGGGATTGACTACGATGAGACCTTCTCACCCGTAGCGATGCTCAAGTCTGTCCGAATCATGTTAGCAATTGCTGCATTTTATGATTATGAAATTTGGCAAATGGATGTCAAAACTGCATTCCTAAATGGATTTCTGGAAGAAGAGTTGTATATGATGCAACCGGAAGGTTTTGTTGATCCAAAGGGAGCTAACAAAGTGTGCAAGCTCCAGCGATCCATTTATGGACTGGTGCAAGCCTCTCGGAGTTGGAATAAATGCTTTGATAGTGTGATCAAAGCATTTGGTTTTATACAGACTTTTGGAGAAGCCTGTATTTACAAGAAAGTGAGTGGGAGCTCAGTAGCATTTCTGATATTATATGTGGATGACATATTGCTAATTGGAAATGATATAGAATTTCTGGATAGCATAAAGGGATACTTGAATAAGAGTTTTTCAATGAAAGACCTCGGTGAAGCTGCATATATATTAGGCATCAAGATCTATAGAAATAGATCAAGACGCTTAATTGGACTTTCACAAAGCACATACCTTGACAAAGTTTTGAAGAAGTTCAAAATGGATCAAGCAAAGAAAGGGTTCTTGCCTGTACTACAAGGTGTGAGATTGAGTAAGACTCGATGCCCGACCACTGCAGAAGATAGAGAGAAGATGAAAGATGTTCCCTATGCTTCAGCCATAGGCTCTATCATGTATGCAATGCTGTGTACCAGACCTGATGTGTGCCTTGCTATAAGTTTAGCAGGGAGGTACCAAAGTAATCCAGGAGTGGATCACTGGACAGCGGTCAAGAACATCCTGAAATACCTGAAAAGGACTAAGGATATGTTTCTCGTTTATGGAGGTGACAAAGAGCTCATCGTAAATGGTTACGTTGATGCAAGCTTTGACACTGATCCGGACGATTCTAAATCGCAAACCGGATACGTGTTTACATTGAACGGTGGAGCTGTCAGTTGGTGCAGTTCTAAGCAAAGTGTCGTGGCGGGATCTACGTGTGAAGCGGAGTACATAGCTGCTTCGGAAGCAGCAAATGAAGGAGTCTGGATGAAGGAGTTCATATCCGATCTAGGTGTCATACCTAGTGCATCGGGACCAATGAAAATCTTTTGTGACAATACTGGTGCAATTGCCTTAGCAAAGGAATCCAGATTTCACAAGAGAACCAAGCACATCAAAAGACGCTTCAATTCCATCCGGGATTTAGTCCAGGTGGGAGACATAGAAATTTGCAAGATACATACGGATCTGAATGTTGCAGACCCGTTGACTAAGCCTCTTCCACGAGCAAAACATGATCAGCACCAAGACTCCATAGGTGTAAGAATCATTACTGTGTAATCTAGATTATCGACTCTAGTGCAAGTGGGAGACTGAAGGAAATATGCCCTAGAGGCAATAATAAAGTTATTATTTATTTCCTTATATCATGATAAATGTTTATTATTCATGCTAGAATTGTATTAACCGGAAACATAATACATGTGTGAATACATAGACAAACAGAGTGTCACTAGTATACCTCTACTTGACTAGCTCGTTGATCAAAGATGGTTATGTTTCCTAGCCATAGACATGAGTTGTCATTTGATTAATGGGATCACATCATTAGGAGAATGATGTGATTGACTTGACCCATTCCGTTAGCTTAGCACTCGATCGTTTAGTATGTTGCTATTGCTTTCTTCATGACTTATACATGTTCCTATGACTATGAAATTATGCAACTCCCGTTTACCGGAGGAACACTTTGTGTGCTACCAAACGTCACAACGTAACTGGGTGATTATAAAGGTGCTCTACAGGTGTCTCCAAAGGTACTTGTTGGGTTGGCATATTTCGAGATTAGGATTTGTCACTCCGATTGTCGGAGAGGTATCTCTGGGCCCACTCAGTAATACACATCACTATAAGCCTTGCAAGCATTGTGACTAATGAGTTAGTTGCGGGATGATGTATTACGGAACGAGTAAAGAGACTTGCCGGTAACGAAATTGAACTAGGTATCGAGATACCGACGATCGAATCTCGGGCAAGTAACATACCGATGACAAAGGGAACAATGTATGTTGTTATGCGGTCTGACCGATAAAGATCTTCGTAGAATATGTGGGAACCAATATGAGCATCCAGGTTCCGCTATTGGTTATTGACCGGAGAGGTGTCTCGGTCATGTCTACATAGTTCTCGAACCCGTAGGGTCCACACGCTTAACGTTACGATGACAGTTATATTATGAGTTTATATGTTTTGATGTACCGAAGGTTGTTCGGAGTCCCGGATGTGATCACGGACATGACGAGGAGTCTCGAAATGGTCGAGACATAAAGATTGATATATTGGAAGCCTATGTTTGGACATCGGAAGTGTTCCGGGTGAAATCGGGATTTTTCCGGAGTACCGGGAGGTTACCGGAACCCCTCGGTAACTTAATGGGCCTTAGTGGGCCTAGGTGGAAGAGAGGAGAGGAGGCCAGGGCAGGGCCGCACGCCCCTCCCCCCAGTCCGAATAGGACAAGGAGAGGGGGCAGCGCCCCCCCTTTCCTTCCTCCCCTCCACCTCTTTCCCCTCTCTCTCCTAGTCCAACATGGAAAAGGGGGGAGTCCTACTCCCGGTAGGAGTAGGACTCCTCCTGGCGCGCCTCTCCCCTTGGCCGGCCGAACCCCCCCTTGCTCCTTTATATACGGGGGCAGGGGGGCACCTCTAGACACACAATTGATCATTGATCTCTTAGCCGTGTGCGGTGCCCCCCTCCACCATATTACACCTCGATAATATCGTAGCGGTGCTTAGGCGAAGCCCTGTGTCGGTAGAACATCATCATTGTCACCACGCCGTCGTGCTGACGAAACTCTCCCTCAACACTCGGCTGGATCGGAGTTCGAGGGACGTCATCGAGCTGAACGTGTGCTGAACTCGGAGGTGCCGTGCGTTCGGTACTTGATCGGTCAGATCGTGAAGACGTACGACTACATCAACCGCATTGTGTTAACGCTTCCGCTTTCGGTCTACGAGGGTACGTGGACAACACTCTCCCCTCTCGTTGCTATGCATCACCATGATCTTGCGTGTGCGTAGAATTTTTTTGAAATTACTACGTTCCCCAACAGTCTCCTCCTTCTTGATCCAACAAGCGAGGGGGAAGAGGTAGATGGGATCTAAACCAGCACGACGGCGTGGTGGTGGTGGTGGCAACAGAACTTCGGTAGGGCTTCGCCAAGCGCAACCAGACAAGGAGACAAAGGGAGATGGGAGAGGTGATGGATAGCGATAGATGGGCAGCCCTCCCCATGCACCACCCTTATATTTATATAGGCTAGAGAGGGCAGGTAGGGGCGGCCAAAACCCTCCTAGGGCCGGACACAAGGGAGAAATCCCTTAAAATTTAGAGATAAGATCTAATCTCTAGATTTAAGCCTTTACATTTAGAGATAAGACGTTATCTCTAGATTTAAAAGACATGGGCCTTGGGGGCTGGTGTGGCCAGCCCATGTGGGCCCTTCTTGGGTCGTTGGGCCCCATGGTGGAATCCCTAGTACCTTCTAGAACCTTCCTGGTACTCTACCAAAAATTCTCAAACTTTTTCAGAAACCTAAAAACACTTTCCATATATAGATATTTACCTCCGGACCATTCCCGAGCTCCTCATGATGTTTCGGATCCCATACGAGACTTAGAACAATATTTGGTCTCACCATTACGAATATCCCAATACTAACCTAGCGTCGAATGTTAAGTGTGTGACCCTAAGGGTTCGAGAACATGCATACATGACCGAAACACCTCTCCGATCAATAATCAATAACGGGACTTAGATGCCCATATTGACTCTCACATATTCAACGAAAAACTTTATAGGTTTGAACCATGATGTCAAGGATTCAGTTAATTCCGTATACAATTCCCTTTGTCCGACGATATGTTACTTACCCGAGATTTGATCGTCAGTATCGCCATACCCAGTTCAGTCTCGTTACCGACAAGTCTCTTTACTTGTCCTGTAATACAAGGTCCTGGTGACTAAACACATTAGTCACATGGTTGCAAGCTACTTATGATGTTGTATTACCGAGAGGGGCCAGAGATATCTCTTTGTCACACGGAGTGACAAATCCCAGTCTCGATCCATGCAACCCAACAAATATTTTCCGAGATACCTGTAGAACACCTTTATGATCACCTATTTATGAAGCGATGTTTGATACCCACAACTCATTCTTCCGGTATTAGGGAGTGCCACGATCTCATGGTCTAAGGAACAGATACTTGGCATGAAGAAAGTTGTAGCAATTAAACTAAGTGATACGATCTGATGCCAAGCTTATGATTGGGTCTGTCCATCACATCATTCTCCTAATGATGTGATCCCATTATTAAATGACAACTCGTGTCTATGGGTAGGAAACCTTAACCATCTTTAATCAACGAGCTAGTCTAGTAGAGGCTCACTAGGGGACATGGTGTCTGTTTATGTATCCACACATGTATTTAAGTTTTTTTACCAGTCAAACAGTAGGAAAGGCTCCTACTGCATTTTTGTATTAAAGTCCATTTTGGGGCAGAGTCACATATTTACATGAGTATATGCAGGGAGGGAACACATCCCTCCCCTCCAAGGGCTAGGAGAAGAGTAGATTGTGAGTTTACAAGGAAATTACACTAGCGAGTTCACAAAGGCAGTAATAAACTGCTTTTTCCTATCTGTGGCTCTAAACCGTAGGTTGCTAAAATCAGTCTTGAATCTTTGTTTCCAGGAGGCCATCATGGGGGAGATCCTACGAAAATGGTTGTTGTTTCTTTCCTTCCACAGCCCACATGCAGCCACCATGGAGAGATCCATGAACATGGCCCATTGTGATTATTTTTGACTCTTCGAGCAGCCTCAGCCTGTCTCCATGTGGAGTCCAATTAATGCCCAACATAGCCCAGCACCTCTGGCTAAATGTGTAGTGGAAGAATAGATGTTCCACTATTTCTTCAACGTGATTTTCGCAAAGAAGGCAGTCAAAATTATTCCCAATGTTGTAGTGTCTCCTTTTCAACATGTTGCGAGTGTTGAGTCTGTCCACCAGGAGGAGCGAGCCAAAAACTTTGATTTTAGGGGTGCTGGTAGCTTTCCAAAGCCACACAAAAGCTAGGTGTGCATGAACCTCTCTGAAGTAATAATCATACTATGCCTTAGTGTTGAACTCCCGCTTTCCCCAAATGTATCTCCACTCGTCGTGAGTCGGTCCTGATATATCTGTATCAAGGGTCTCCAACTGCATTGCTTTGACCTCATCGTGGGCTTGTGTCGACATGGGTAGATAAAAGATCGAGTGAAGATTGGTGGTCATCAAGAAATCTTTGACCGATATGTCTTCCCGCGTGGTGAAAGAGTACACTCGGGGGAAGATCTCAGCGAAAAAATTTGGACTTCCAGTAATCTTTCCAGAACAAGGTTGTATCACCCGCCCTTATGTGAACTGTGGTGACTCCTCTTGTCGGGTGGTTGGTGCGACATATGCCAAGGGATGGCTTATCATTGTGGGAGCCAATAGAACGTCGCCGGTGCCCGGAAACGGGATGAGGCGAAGACATGCACGCCGGCGAATCTTAACCAGGTTCGGGGCTCTCCGAGGAGATAACACCCCTAGTCCTGCTCTGCGGGGTCTCCGCATGATCACTAGATCGATAAAGGGTAGCTACAATCGCTCCTAGAGCTGTTGAGATCAAGGGAGAAGAAGAACAAGGCTAGCTCTTGCTTCTCTCTATCTATGGTGTGTGTGCTATGCGTGGGTGCGAACCTAGAAGCGAACCCTTTGCATGGGTGCTCCGGGGGGTTTATATAGGCCTACCCCCGGGGGTACAATGGTAATCCGACTGGGGAACTGGTCCCAGCCGTCAGTGTCTACGCTCGCCGGCTGCTAGGTCCCGCCGGCTGGTGGGTCCCGCCAGCTGCCGGCTACTTGGTCGACAGGCCGGTCCCACCGCCTAGGGTCTTGTCGGCGGCTGCTTACTGTAGCCGCGCCTCTGATGATGAGGGCTTTGTCGAGGTGAGCGTGGCTACAGTGGGCCGCCTCGGGGGCTATCACTGTAGCCTCACCTTGTCTTGTCTCCTTAATGGGGCTCCTGCTTCGAGGAAGGGAGTAGCCGGCTTCTGGAGGCCGGCTATACTCTTGGCCGACTAGGAAAAGCCGGGCCGCCTTCACGCCTCTCTCTGGCTGAAGGGGCCCGCAGTCCTTGGGCCGTACAGGAGTGGGTCGTGGATGACGTCGAGGCTAGCGTGGCTACAGTGCCGAGCCGCACGGGAGACGTCCATCCCGTACGGCCTCCTGTAGCCATGCCCGCCTCGGGCTTCGGGGGTCGTGGGCCGCACTGTGGCCACGCCCCGTCACGTCGCCGTTATGTAGGAGTGGTTGTGGTCTTGGCCGGCTCCTAGGAGTCGGCGTCCTTCTTGGCCGGCTTCTTGGAGTCGGCCACCCCGTAGTCGCCCTAGGGAGGAGTCGGTGAGGCTGGGTCGCCTTCCGGGAGTCGGTTTTAGTGGTAGCCGGCCAGGGAAGGCGGCCCAAATGCTTGGAGTGCTTGAAGGCCCAAAGGCCTGCTAAATTTTCTGAAGAGCCAGGGGTAGTCGGTTAGGCTACCCGTGGCCACTTACTCCGACAGTAGTCCCCGAAGCTGATTGGGCTTCGAGGTGGAGTGGGGTTCAAGAAGCTCGATCAGCTTCCTATCGTGACAAGCCGGCAGCTGGGAGCCGGCCTTGGTTAGGCGCGCCGCCTTAGTCGAAATCTTCTGGAGTCGGGGGGCGGGAACCCGCAGGCACGTGCACCGGGCCGCGGGCCGACCTCGGGCCGTCGGCGTGCCACGTGGCCGGAAAGCCTGCCAGCCCACGCGCGTGACGGGACGTCGCCACAGGGAGGGGGCCCGCCACGTCCGCGCCCCGGCCCAGGCGCGGATCCTTTGCATCCCGAAACCGCCCGCACGTTTCATGCGGCAGTTTCGGCTCGCACTTATGCGTAATAAACGCGAGACGTGGGGGGAGTGGGCGCAGTTAATCCCACGTCTCCTCCCCACGTCCGGCCTCTTCGACCTCGTGAGGCTATAAGTAGGGGGAGGCGGAGGGCGGCAGGCCCTCGCATGCTCCTCCTACTTCCACCATCTTCTTCCCTTGCTCGTTCTCGCGACAGCACCTCGCCGCCGCGCTCTTCCTCCGCACGCTCCTCTGCCGCCGCGCTAGCCCTCGCCATGCCTCCTCACGTAGAGCAGCTTGGCGGGGATTGGGACGGCTCCATCGTCCATGACGACCACATCGACTTCCTCCGCGACACCCGGCGTCTGCCCAGCGCGGACAAAGTGGAGGTCCGCCTCGCACCGGAGAAGGAAATCAGGCTGGCGCCGCGGGAGGGCGAGCGGGTGGTCTTCCGCTCGCACTTCCTGCGCGGCTTCGGCCTGCCAGTGAGCGCCTTCTTCCGCTCCTGGCTGGAATTCTATCAGCTCCAGCCGCACCACCTCACCCCCAACACGGTGGTGCTGCTGTCGGCCTTCGTCACCCTGTGCGAGGGCTATCTCGGCGTCCTCCCCACCCTCGAGCTCTGGGGGGAGTTCTTCCAGTCGAAGCTGGCCCCACGGTGGGCTCCAGCTCGTCGGCCCGAGACGCGGAGGCGGCCAGCGCTACCTCGGGGTGGACGCCAGGTGGAGGGACGGCCGTGGTGAACGTCGCTGCACAAGACGTCCGGACCCGGCTCCAGAGCCAAGCCGCGGCGCTGAGGCAGTTCACCGACGAATTCCTCGCAATGCGGGCAGCCATCCGGGTTAGTATTCCCATCTTGTTCTTTCTTGATCTTGATTTCTCTCGTGGGGGCGCGCCAGCGCACCCACTGGGTGTAGTCCCCGAGTTCCGAGTCGGCTGCTGAGCAGGCGGCTTGGAACTTCTTGGAGATTTTGTCTTTGCTGCTTTTGTTCTCACTTCGGTCTTCTGTCCGTCTTGCAGGACTATCACAACCTCCGAGCGGCCGCCTTCAACTCCCAGGCTCGGGAGCTGACTCAGAAGACCGCTGATCTTACTGAGAGCTGAGGTATGTGACTTGATCTTTATCTCATGTGGGGGCGCGTCAGCGCACCCACTGGGTGTAGTCCCCGAGATTCGGGCCGACTGCTGAGCAGTCGGCTCGGATCTTCCTTGATGATTTCTTATTGTTCTTCTTCTTCTTCTATCTCTGCAGCGGCCAACGCCAGCCTGAGGGCGCAGCTGGGGGAGTCCCAGACTGCCCTTCGTGTCAAGGACGCGGAGCTCGCCGCCTTGGTGCAGGAGCGCGACCGCCTGGTCAAGAAGCTGGCCGACCAGGAGGAAGGCCACAAGGCGGCGCTGAAGGCTGCGCAGGATCGCGAAGCCACCCTCCAGGCCGAGTTCGAGACGGAGGCGGCCGGCTGGGCAGAGGCCAGGCAGACGCTGGTCTCCGGCTATGGCCAGATCGAGGATCTGGTTGACGGTAAGTCGTCTACCCCTTCGTCCTTTCTTGCCATCTGCCACTTTGACTTGTTTTTCTGATTTTGGTGTTCTTCTTTTCTTTTCTTCTTTGCGCAGAGTACTTCCCTGGCTATTCAACTACCGCCAACCAGGCCATCGAAGCCCGTCGCCAGGCGAAAAGGCAAGCCGGCTTCGAGATCTCGCCGACCGCCGGCCGCTCGCTGGAGGAACAGCTCCTGGCGATCCAGGCTCGCATCCAGCCGGCTCACCGGCTGCTCCGCCGGCTTCAGCGCGCGGGGTCGCAGGTCTTGGCCGCCCTCTGGCCCGACCAAGTGGTCCCTCGCACCCCCAGTCGGACCGCCGACTGGCTGGAGGTGGCGGTCGGCCGCTTCGAGGCTTGGAAGGCGTCAGCGGTTCGCTCCGGCGCCAGGCGGGCGCTGGAGTTCGTCAAGGCCTGGTATCCCGGCCTGAACCTGGACCAGCTGGCTACCTGGCGGCAGCAAGCCGACACGGAGCTGGAGCCGGCGAGGCCGGCCATTATTCGGCGGGCTTCAGCGATCGCCGACTACACCGACACCAACGTCTTCGCCCCCGAGGTGGACGACAATGGAGTCGCCCAGCCGGAAGATTGGTTCGGGCTGGACCCGGCGTACGGCGAGGACTCGGCGGAGGAGATCGACCCCAGCGACGAGGGCGAAGAGGAGGAGGAGGAAGGTGAAGACGCCGAGCCGGCTGGCGGAGTAGCCGGCCAGCCTGACCGCGCCTCCAGCACTACGTCGCGTGCGAGTGCGTCTCCTGCCGCAGGAGGTGGTCCAGCCGGGACCAGCTAGGCGGCCACTCCTTCAGCCGGCGAGGCCGCCTTCCCCGACCAGCTCGGCCTTCATGTCGCGCCTTAGTCTTCTTTCTTTTGTTTTCCTGTCTTGTTACTTTTGAACAATGTTTGGTTAAGTCTGCACAATTCCACCCACTGGGTGTATTCAAACTCAAGTCTGTTGCCGGCCTGTGGGCGGCTTTATGTATATAAGTTATGCAATCGGTCTTTCCTTGTACTTCCGCTTTTTGTCCTTCTGCTTTTTTCCTTTGCCGCCCTCCCTTGGTTGCCGCCTCCCCAGTCAAACAGTTGCTCTGCAATCTGTAGCCGGGGAGTGCCTGGCCGATTGGGGAGGGGGAAGTACTTTTAGCTCTGCCGGACTTAAGCTAAGTTTTTTAGGAAGCCGGCCAGCCGGCTGCTTTGACAGCCGGCAGGCATATTTGGAGGCCGTCTCTTTGCTATATAGGTTAGTTATTCCTTAGCCGTTTTTCGTGTGGGCGTCCTTTCTGTCTTCTCTCTTGCTAGTCGGACAGTCAGTTCTTTGAGCTGCGACTTTCAACAAGAGAGGACTTGGGAGCCGGCGCACTACTTTGCTGACTTCGGGAAGAACTTTTGAATATAGCTCAAGGCGGCCAGTCCCCGGGCCGACTAGTCGGACCCGGTGCCGGACAAGAATACGAAATGTAATAATACATTCATGGATATGACACTCGTCATTCATAGATAAATAAAAGGCAGTCCCCGAGTACTGTTCGGGGGGCCTGTTGGTTTGTACTTAATACAAAAGGGGTAGCGTGATACATACTGCTTTTCAGCTGTAAAATCGTCTTAGGAGGTTTGCGTTCCATGGTCGCTCCGACTCCTTGCCGGAGTCGTCTCTCTTGCGTGCTCTTGGTTTTTGCGCGTCGATCAAGTAGTAGGAGTCGTTGCCGAGTGCCTTGCTGACGACAAAAGGGCCTTCCCAAGGGGCCGAGAGCTTGTGCTGGCCGGCTGTTCGCTGGATCAGCCGGAGCACAAGGTCGCCCTCTTGGAAGGATCTTGGCTTGACCTTGCGGTTGTAGTAGCGGCGCAGGCCTTGCTGGTAGATGGCGGACCGGCTGAGGGCTAACAGCCGGCCTTCTTCCAGTAGGTCGACGCCGTCTTCTCTTGCTTCTTTGGCTTCCTCCTCTGTGTACATAGTGATCCGAGGCGAGTCGAATTCGATGTCTGTTGGGATGATAGCCTCGGCACCGTACACAAGGAAGAATGGAGTGAAGCCGGTTGACTTGTTGGGTGTAGTGCGCAGACTCCAGAGGACAGCTGGCAGCTCTTCGAGCCAGCAGCCGGCCGATCGCTCCAGTGGTACAACCAGTCGGGGCTTGATGCCGGAGAGGATGAGTCCATTTGCTCGCTCGACCTGGCCGTTTGACTGCGGGTGGGCAACGGACGCTAAGTCCAGTCGGATGCCCTGCGTCGTGCAGAAACGTGCCAGTGCGCCTTTGGCGAAGTTCGTGCCGTTGTCGGTGATGATGCTGTGCGGCACGCCGTACCGAGTAGTGATGTCGGTGATGAATGTCACGGCAGTCGGCCCATTCAGCTTCTTAATCGGCTTGGCTTCGATCCACTTTGTGAACTTGTCCACAGCAACGAGTAGATGTGTCATGGCACCGCGGGCTGTCTTGAAAGGGCCCACCATGTCCAGTCCCCAGACGGCAAAAGGCCAGGTGAGGGGAATGGTCTTGAGGGCAGAAGCCGGCAGGTGTTGTTTGGAACTGAAGACTTGACATCCTCTGCAGCTCTTGACTATTTCTTTAGCGTCCTCCAAGGCAGTCGGCCAGAAGAACCCATGGCGGAAAGCCTTGGCCACGAGGGATCTTGAGGCGGCGTGATGGCCGCATTCGCCTTGGTGGATGTCTTTGAAGATTGCCACTCCTTTTTCTGGCTCGACGCAACGCTGGAAGACTCCAATGACGCTGCGCTTCACAAGCTCCCTATTGATTATTGTGTATGCTGCGGCTCGTCGTTGCACTAGTCTTGCTGCGATCTCATCAGCCGGCAGCTCTCTGCTGACTAGGAACTTGAGGATGGGCTGGGCCCATGAGGGAGCTGTGACTTCTTCTGCTGTTAATGTGGCCACCATGACTCGGGTGGGTGGGTTGGGTGTTGCGTTGGAGTCGACCACCGCTTCTTGTGTCGTTGCAGTCCCCGGGCCGACTGCTGCAGTCCCCGGGCCGGGTTCTGAAGTCCCTGGGCCGGGTGCGACTACGTCAGTCCCCGGGGCAGTCGTCGAAGTCCCCGTGCTGCCTGCGGGGTTTTTTGAGCCGGATCCGGCTGTTTCTGGCGCAGGCGGTACGAAGATGGAATCCGACTCTGGAGACGGCTTGATGGACGGCTTGAGGAGGCGCTGGAGGGAGACGCCAGTCGGTATGGCTTGTCGGGTGGAGCCGATCCGTGCTAGGGCATCTGCTTGGTCGTTGTCGGCCCTTGGCACGTGAAGGAACTCGCACCCTTCGAAGTATCCGCTCATCTGCTGGACGAGGAAACGGTAGCTCGCCATGTTCGCGTCCTTGGCGTCCAAGTCGCCAGATGATTGCTGGACCACCAAGTCTGAGTCGCTGTAGCACAGGATCCGGCGTATGCCGAGTTCTTTGGCTAGCCGGAGCCCGTGTACGAGCGCCTCGTACTCAGCCACGTTGTTGGAGGCGGCGAAGTGGATCTGCAGCGTGTACTTGAGCTTGTCGCCCTTGGGAGAGGTGAGGACGATGCCGGCTCCCAAGCCGGTGCGCATCTTGGACCCGTCAAAGTGCATCCGCCAATGGGTAGAGTCGGGAGCCGGCGGTAAGTACTGGGTCTCGGCCTAGTCGACGAGGAAGTCGGCCAATGCTTGCGACTTGATGGCGGTGCGGGGTTGATAGAAAATCGTGTAAGGCGCCAAGGCAATGGCCCATTTGGCCACCCGGCCGGATGCATCCCGGCTGCCTATGATCTCGGCGAGCGGGGCAGTGCACACGACCGTGATGGGGTGCTCTTGGAAGTAGGGCTTCAATTTCTTGGCAGCGAAGTACACCCCATAGCACATCTTCTAGTAGTGCGGGTAGTTTTGCTTTGGGCTGGACAGTACTTCGCTGAGATAGTAGACCGGCCTCTGGACCAGCTGGGCTCGGCCTTCCGCCGGGCGCTGGACCACAACAACAGTGCTGACGACTCGACTTGTCGCGGCGATGTAGAGGAGCATGGGCTCCTTCTCAGTCGGCGCAGCCAGGACAGGCGGCGTGGTCAACATTTTCTTCAACTCGTGGAAGGCTTGGTCGGCTTGATCATTCCACTCAAAGTGAGTGGACTTCTTCATGAGTCGGTACAGGGGGAGAGCCTTCTCTCCTAGTCGGCTGATAAAACGGTTCAGGGAGGCTAAGCAGCCAGTGAATTTCTGCACATCTCGCAGCTTGGTGGGAATCTCCATCCTCTCGATGGCCTTGATCTTGACAGGGTTGCACTCAATGCCGCGTTCAGAGACCAGGAAGCCTAGCAGCTGGCCGGCTGGCACTCCGAACACGCACTTCTCGGGGTTGAGCTTGATCTGGAATCGGCGCAAGTTGGCAAATGTTTCCTTCAGGTCTTCCAGCAAGGTACCGCGCTTCTCTGTCTTCACCACAATGTCGTCTACGTAGACGTGGGCATTTCTGCCGAGTTGTTTCAAGAGACATTTCTGCATGCAACGCTGAAAAGTGGCACCGGCATTTCTCAAGCCGAATGTCATTGTCAGGTAGCAGAAAGCTCCAAAGGGTGTGATGAAGGCAGTCTTCAGGCGGTCAGCCGGGTCCAACTTGATCTGATGATACCCAGAGTATGCATCCAAAAAACTTAACAGCTCGCATCCGGCTGTGGAGTCTATCACTTGGTCAATCCGTGGCAAAGCAAACGGATCCTTTGGGCAGGCCTTGTTCAGACTTGTGTAGTCTATACACATGCGCCACTTGTTATTATTCTTCAGAACCAGAACTGGATTGGCAAGCCATTCTGGAAAGAACACTTCCATGATGAAGCCGGCTGCAAGGAGCCGGGCTATCTCTTCTCCCACGATTCTTCGCTTCTCTTCTGATAGTCGGCGAAGGGGTTGCTTGACCGGCTTCGCATCAGCTCGGACATGTAATTTGTGCTCAGCGAAATCCTTCGGGACACCCGGCATGTCCTTTGGGGACCATGCAAAGATGTCTCGATTCTCACGGAGGAAGTCGACGAGCTCGCCTTCCTATTTACTGTCCAAGTTCGCCCCAATCACGGCGAACCTCTCCGGGTGCTTCGGGTCTAGAGGTATCTTCTTTGTCTCTTTGGCAGGCTGGAAGGAGCCCTGCGCATCACAGTCCTTGGGGTTGGGGGACAAGGCCGGCTGCTTGCCGGCCATGGCCACAACCCGTTCCAACATCTTCTTTTCTTCTGCCACCACGAGGGACTCGGCCAGCCGGCTGCTGGCCATGGCACACTCGATGGACTTCTTGTAGTCGCCGGCTACCGTGATGATCCCCTTCGAGCTCGGCATCTTCATCTTCAGGTAGGCATAGTGGGGCACAGCCATGAACTTGGCCAAAGCAGGTCGGCCCAGTAGTGCATGATAGGGGCTCTCCAAATCCACCACCTCGAACCATATTGCTTCCCGGCGAAAGTGATCTTTGTCTCCGAAGAGAGCATCCAATTTGATCTTGCCGATTGGAGAGAAAGATAGGCCAGGTACGATACCATGGAAGACGGTGCGGCTCGGCATGAGCTGCTTTGCCTTGACGTTCAGCTTGTCCATGGTATCGCGGTACAGTATGTTGATACTGCTTCCGCCGTCTATCAGGACGCGGGAAAATCTGGCAGCTCGCCTCTCCGTCGCAAGGGTGACGTCCAAGACCATAGCATAGGAGCCAGGTGAGGGCATCACCTCTGGGTGGTCGGCCTGGCTCCAGCTGATGGGCTTTTCCGACCAGTGCATGAACTCGGCGGTGCTAGAGGCGACTGCGTTTACTTCTGGGTGCTGCCGGCGTCGGTTGCGCTTGTCGTCGGCTTGACTGGTGAAGACGACGTAGGCATCGTGCGCTTCGGGGAACTCGTCTTGGATGGCGCCGACTGCCGGCCGGGCCGCCGGCTGCTGGGGAGCTGGAGGCGGCGGGCCGGGAGGCGGAGGCGGCACCATCCCTTCGCCCTTGGTGATGCGGGTGAGCCAGTGGCATTTCCGTGTTGTATGGTTGGACGGCTTTGCGCCGCTGTGGAACTTGCAGGGAGCATCGAGTGCTTGTTCGTAGGAGAAAGACGGCTGCCAGGGCGGCTGGCCACCCTTCTTCTTGGGAGCGGGCCGCTCTTCGGGCTGCTCGTCTTCAATTGTGGCCACCTGCCGACTAGAGGAAGTCGGCATGGGGCCCTTGCGCTTGTGGTCATTCTGGTAGGGGCGCCGGTTAGGGTCGCCAGCCGGCGTCTTGGGAGCCGGAGTAATTACTTTCCCCGAGGCATCAACTCGGAGCTCGGTCTTCATGGAGGAGTCGGCAGTGGCGTACTTGTCAGCGATGACTAGTAGCTCGTCGAGGGTAGCCGGCTCATCGCAGAGGAGTCGGTGCTTGAGGAGGGTGCCCTCTCGGCACCCGGCAGTGAAGTACTCGATGGCCTGGACCTCGTGCACTCCCTCGCAGGAGTTGCGGAGCTCGGCCCATCGCGTGAGGTAGTCGCGGGTCGACTCGTTGGGCCCCTGGACGTAGAGGGAGAGCTGGCGTGGCTTGGGAGGCCGCTTGTAGGTGCTGGTGAAATTGTGGACGAAAACTTCGGTGAAGTCCAGCCAGCTGTTGATGCTGTAGGGCTTGAGGCTGTTGAGCCATGTGCGCGCCGTGCCCTGCAGCATCAGGGGGACGTACTTTACGGCAACGCGCCGATTGCTGTTGGCGATGCTGACGGCTGTGGAGTAGTCGATGAGCCAATCTTCCGGCTTCACCGAGCCGTTGTACTTGGGCGTGTCTCTGGGAAGCGAGAACCCTTTGGGGAAGGGCTCGTCGCGGATGCGGGGGCCAAAGCATGGCGGGCCGACATCGTCTTCTTCTTCTAACGCCAAGGATCGAGCAAGGCGGTCGATCCTGTGGCGGGCGTCGTTCTCGCCGACTCCTTCTCGGCGGCCGAGTCGGTCGCCAAGAGTCGGATGGGTGACAGGCGGTCGAGTGAGGCGTCTTTCTCTTCGAGGCGGGGGAGGAGGCAGGTTTCCCTGGTGCTCTACAGCTCGAGGGCGGCCATCCGCGTCGCGCTCGATGGTAATGCGAGTCCGGCTGCGGCTGGCAGCCGGCTCCTTGTCTTTCTTCTGGCGCGCGCCGCTCGCAGTCGGCGAGCGGGACGTCGCGGCGTGCTCCCGGCGCGGGGGATGGCCATCAGCTCGGGCGCCGGCTTCGTGCCGTTCTGCAGCCGCGTCGATCAGCTGCTGGATCCGCCTTGTCATGTAAGGGAGCTCATCAGCTCCCAGCCCATTGAGCTCCTCTGCAGCCGCCTGAGCGGCTCGCAGGTTCTCGAGCGGGGTGGCGTAGATGGGGCGATCTGCGCCCAGCATGCTGGCAACGGCTGCGCCGCGCTTCTGGACGAAGCCGGCTCAGCTCGGGCCGCTAGGCAGCGGCGTCCCGAAGGCGGCGCGGTTGACTTCGCGCTGGTGGGCCTCGGTGAGGCGTCTTATCGAGGCTATCTTCTTGCCCTCCGCGATGAGGGCAAGGCGACGTGCCTCCAGGGTCTCGGCGTCGGCGTCGGCCAGGATGGGGGCGGAGAGGTCGTGCATCGCCGCTTGCTGAGCGTCGCGGGCATTCTCGCCCGAGTTGGAGACGTGGCTGACGACCAGCACTTCGGTGACAGCGCTGCTGCCGCTGTCAGCTCGAGGGAGGGGGTCGTCGAAGACCACCACGTCAGAGGGGTAGGCGTCGAGCGACGCGGTGTCGGAGTCGATGAGCATTGGGTCGGTGGAGCCGACCGACTCCATGTCCGCAGCAGGCTCGCTGGAGACGTGAAGTTGGTCGAGGAGGCTGACGAGGCGGCTCTCGGGGTAGTCGGTGCCTGCGTCGGACGCAGGCTCGTCGGAGATGCGAGTTTTGCCGAGCAGATCGGCGAGGCGGCTCGCTGCGCAGGTGTCGTTGATGCCTTGCAGCGTGTCGAGGCAAACGCCATCGGGCGCAGCAGGCTGGCTGCGCTCGCGGGGAAGGAAGAGGGTTCCCGTCCAGAACAGGTCTCCGGACGACGGTGCACCTGGCCCCAAGGTGGGCGCCAAATGTCGGGTGGTTGGTGCGACATATGCCAAGGGATGGCTTATCATTGTGGGAGCCAATAGAACGTCGCCGGTGCCCGGAAACGGGATGAGGCGAAGACATGCACGCCGGCGAATCTTAACCAGGTTCGGGGCTCTCCGAGGAGATAACACCCCTAGTCCTGCTCTGCGGGGTCTCCGCATGGTCACTAGATCGATAAAGGGTAGCTACAATCGCTCCTAGAGCTGTTGAGATCAAGGGAGAAGAAGAACAAGGCTAGCTCTTGCTTCTCTCTATCTATGGTGTGTGTGCTATGCGTGGGTGCGAACCTAGAAGCGAACCCTTTGCATGGGTGCTCCGGGGGGTTTATATAGGCCTACCCCCGGGGGTACAATGGTAATCCGACTGGGGAACTAGTCCCAGCCGTCAGTGTCTACGCTCGCCGGCTGCTAGGTCCCGCCGGCTGGTGGGTCCCGCCAGCTGCCGGCTACTTGGTCGACAGGCCGGTCCCACCGCCTAGGGTCTTGTCGGCGGCTGCTTACTGTAGCCGCGCCTCTGATGATGAGGGCTTTGTCGAGGTGAGCGTGGCTACAGTGGGCCGCCTCAGGGGCTATCACTGTAGCCTCACCTTGTCTTGTCTCCTTAATGGGGCTCCTGCTTCGAGGAAGGGAGTAGCCGGCTTCTGGAGGCCGGCTATACTCTTGGCCGACTAGGAAAAGCCGGGCCGCCTTCACGCCTCTCTCTGGCTGAAGGGGCCCGCAGTCCTTGGGCCGTACAGGAGTGGGTCGTGGATGACGTCGAGGCTAGCATGGCTACAGTGCCGAGCCGCACGGGAGACGTCCATCCCGTACGGCCTCCTGTAGCCATGCCCGCCTCGGGCTTCGGGGGTCGTGGGCCGCACTGTGGCCATGCCCCGTCACGTCGCCATTATGTAGGAGTGGTTGTGGTCTTGGTCGGCTCCTAGGAGTCGGCGTCCTTCTTGGCCGGCTTCTTGGAGTCGGCCACCCCGTAGTCGCCCTAGGGAGGAGTCGGTGAGGCTGGGTCGCCTTCCGGGAGTCGGTTTTAGTGGTAGCCGGCCAGGGAAGGCGGCCCAAATGCTTGGAGTGCTTGAAGGCCTGCTAAATTTTCCGAAGAGCCAGGGGTAGTCGGTTAGACTACCCGTGGCCACTTACTCCGACACCTCTGAAAATCGGGCTGAGCTGCATCACATCGTGCCACCAAAAAGAGCCACATAAATCAGCTGCGTGTGGGACCAAGTTGTTGTAATGGTGGTCTAGATCAGTTTCACCCAGGGTATATCATGGCGGTTATAGAACTTGTGCAGGAATTTTAGCAGCATGGCGTCATTTTGGACTCGTAGGTTCAGCACTCCGAGTCCACCGTGTTTTTTGGGGCGACAAATCATGTCCCAAGCTGCCAGAGAGTTACATTTGACACCCATTTCAGTTTTCTTGCGCCACAAGCATTGACGTCTGATTTTGTCCAGTTGTTCCACTATCTTGGGAGGTAATCCGATTGTCCCCATAGAAAAGATAGCCATCGAAGTGATGAGTGAGTTAGCCAGGGCTAGCTTTCCGGCATACGACGCCAGCAACATTGCAGCTGTGATCTTTCGTTCCGCTCTGCATACCAGTGGGGTGAGGTCTTGCACCGATGGCCTAGTGGTGCCAAGCGGCAACCCTAGGTATGTAAATGGCATGGTCACCGTGCTGCATCCAAAGATGGAGGCAATCCTTTGAGTTAGTTTTGGTCCTGTATTGATGGGTACTGATACGTCTCCAACGTATCTATAATTTATGAAGTATTCATGCCATGTTTACAATAGGTTTACATGATTTTGGTATGATTTGATTAGAACTAACCCGTACTGACGCTGTTTCAGCAGAACTACCGTGGTGTTGTTTTTGTGCAGAAATAAAAGTTCTCGAAATGCGATGAAAATCAACGGAGAATTTTTCTGGAAAATATAAAAAAATACTGGAACGAAGAGTTACTGGAGGGGAGGCCCGTGGGCCCCACAAGGGTGGAGGGCGCGCCCACCCCCTAGGGCACGCCCCTGTGCCTCGTGGACTTCCCGTGGGGCCCCCTGACTTGTTTTCGATGCCAATGTAGCGACGAGACCTCAAATGGCCTGTGCTGTTGTGCACCAGTGTCATCCCTGGATCAGTAATGCTGACACGCACAGTACAAATGGAGGATTTATAACAGAGTAGCAATCACACACTTATTACATCGAATATCTCCGAAGAGATTAAGTATGATAAACATGGCTTAAGGCCATCTAATAACGATAACAGCGGAAGACTTGGAAATTAAATGAGTCCATCAACTCCAGCGGCATCACTGAGTATAAGACCACGACCTAAGGCACCATACTCGTCATCTGAAAAGTCTGCAACATGAAACGTTGCAGCCCGAAAACGGGTCAGCACATAGAATATGCTGGCAAAGCAACACATAGAGAATATGAACAATGATAATGCTATACTACATGCATATATGGCTGGTGGAAAGGCTCTATGGTTACAGTTTTTGCGAAACGCCAATTTTATCCTACTGCAAAGGAATAAATTTTATTTAACTATCATGGTGGTTGAAACATTGAGAAGGTACCTCCAACTCAATCCCAATTAAGTATCATCTTTAACCCAACAAAATTAATTATAAGTATCACGGTGATGAGATTCAAATGATAATCCAGGTACTAGATACTCAAGTTGTCCATAACCGGGGACACGGCTAATCATGATCAGTTTGTACACTCTGCAGAGGTTTGTGCACTTTTCCCCACAAGACTCGATCGCCTCCGCTTGATTCTCGCACTGCATGATGTTTGAGAAACGGATGACCGAGACACAGTCTTTCAGAAACAGTCACTCTCTACTCTGGATGGACCGGTACACCTACTTTCCCCTACATCTGCTAGTCCACCTCTTCAAGAGATCCTGTAACCTACTCAGCTATGCTAGAGCCCATAATAGCTTGCGGCTGCACACGGAAGTTTCTAGGATGAATAATCTTATGATCCCTTTGAGCCTGGGTGGCGGACCTTATACAAACAGACAACACTGGGTTCTCCAGGTGCCTCAATCCACCCAGATGTGAGTTTTAGTTGCCACCTTAAGTTGAACCATTATTAAACATCTCACATCTGTCGTGAATATCTCTCAAACCCAATCCACGTCTACGAGCATAGCATGGCAATAAGAATAGCAACGTAGAAGTAACTCCCAAGGGTTTGATAGTAAAACAGGTAATAGGTACTACCTCAACTACTTCCCAATACCCACAGTTTAATTAGATCCTAATCATGCAATGTGTTTGAGGAATAGATCTAATGCAATAAAACTGGGTATGAAAGGGGTATGATCAAAGTGTTACTTGCCTTGCTGATGATCCGCAAAACCTAGCGAGTCGAAGTAACAAGCGGCACACTCCGGGTACTCTATCGCAAACAAACAAGCATTCAATCAGTACTCATCTAATGCACAGGTAAAACTCGAATGAAAGATCCAACCAGAAAGTTCAACTTAAGAACTCCGGTTTGCAAAAAGAATCAACTCGAAAGAAGCAACGAAAGTCAAACGGCGAAAGAAAGAAACTTCGTTTGCTAATCTGGATCTAGGTCAAATTTTACTATAGCAAAAACTTGTTTGAGTAGATTAAACGGAAAGAGAATTTCGAGACGAAACTCTAGGCGCTTGAATCGCCTGATTCCGATAAACGAGCGAAAAGTTAAATAGATTCGAAAATTCGATCGGAAATCGAATCTGAGAAAATAACGAGAAAATCCGACGAAAAAGAAAAACGGACGAACGGTTAAATAACGGATGTTCGTTAACAGAGAAAAACCGACGAACGCGTTCGTTAAAACGAACGGTTCGGTGAACGCTCGTGAAATAAGAAAACCGAAAAAAACCGATCTAGGGTTTTTTTTAAAAACAAAAGGTTTTTTTTACAGAAAACCGGTCAACGTTGAAGACGGCCGGCGGCAGTACCTCGACGGGGCTCGCTCCGGCGAGGGGTGCGGGGCTCGGGGGGGCTCCGGCGGCTCGGGGCTCCGGCTCGGGGGCGGCGGCTCCGGCAGCGAGGGGGCGGGGCTCCGGCGACTCCCGGCGGCGGCGGCTAGATGTGGCGGCGGCGGCGTGCTCCTCCGGCGGCGGTGATGAGAGAAACGGAGAGGGGGGGGGTATATAAGGAGGGGGGGCTAGGGCGGCTTGGGGAAGGGGTCGGGCGAGGGGAGGCGTGCGGCGGCCGGAGTCGGTCATGGCGGCGCCGAGCTCCCATGCGGGAAGAGGAGAACCCGCGGGCGGGCCGTCGGCTGGGCTCGGCCCAGTCGGCGCGGGCGCGTTTTTTTATTTAAATAAGTTCCGTGGAAAATATTGCGTAGAAAAATAAATAAAAATCAAAAAAATATGAAATAAATTTTCCCTGTCTAGTTAGAAAATCTAGAATAGGGTGAACATTTTTAAAACCAAAAATAAATATTTCGAAAACATGCATATTTTTAAATGCAATAAAAATTGCAAATAAAATCCAAATAAATTCCAAATAATGATTTTAACATTTTTCCTCCAGTATTTCAATGTTTTGGAGAAGTCATATTTTCTCCTCTCATTTATTTAAAAATGAAATATTTTTCCGGAGAGAAATAATTAAAAATCCCAATCCTCGTTTGAAAAATCAAATAGGAAAATTCGAGAAAATCCCCAACTCTCTCCGAGGGTCCTTGAGTTGCTTAGGATTTAGCGAGGATTTGTCAAAATGCAACAAAACATGATATGCAAAAGATGATCTATGTATAACATTCCAAATTGAAAATTTGGGATGTTACAAACCTACCCCCCTTAAGATGAATCTCGCCCTCGAGATTCGGGTTGGCTAGAAAACAGGTGGGAGTGGTTTTTCCGTAGATCTTCCTCTCGCTCCCAGGTGGCTTCATCCTCCGTGTGGTGACTCCACTGGACTTTGCAAAACTTGATAACCTTGCTGCGGGTAACTCGGCTGGCATACTCGAGAATCTTAACTGGCTTCTCCTCATAGGTCAAATCACTTTCCAACTGAATCGATTCCAGTGGCACAGTATCTCTCAGTGGTATCTCAGCCATCTCTGCGTGGCACTTCTTCAACTGCGAAACATGAAATACATCATGAACTTCAGACAATCCTTCAGGCAATTCCAGCTTATAGGCAACTTCTCCCATACGTTCCAACACTCTGTATGGTCCGATAAAACGAGGCGCTAACTTTCCCTTAACTCCAAAGCGCTTTACTCCTCGAAGTGGCGATACTCGAAGATACACTCTGTCTCCAACTTCGTGAATGGTCTCCTTGCGTTTAGAATCAGCATAACTCTTCTGCCTGGACTGGGCTACCTTGAGCCTATCGCGAATCAACTTTACTTTCTGTTCAGACTCCTTAATCAAATCTGGTCCAAACAACTGAGGATCTCCAACTTCGTCCCATAACAACGGTGTTCTACACCTCCTTCCGTACAAAGCTTCAAAAGGGGCCATCTTCAAACTGGTTTGGTAACTGTTGTTATATGAAAACTCTGCATATGGCAAATTGTCGTCCCAACTTGATCCATAATCTAGCGCACATGCTCTCAACATGCCTTCCAAAATCTGGTTGACTCTCTCTGTCTGTCCATCTGTCTGTGGGTGAAATGCTGTACTAAATTCCAGCCTGGTTCCCAATGTTTCATGTAGCTGCTTCCAAAACTTCGAGGTAAATTGGGTTCCTTTGTCTGATACAATGGTCCTCGGAACTCCATGCAAACATACTATCCTGGTCATGTATATCTTCGCCAACTTAGCACTGGTGTAAGTGGTCTTTACTGGAATGAAATGAGCCACTTTCGTCAAACGGTCGACTACAACCCATATCGAGTCATAGCCTGAACGAGTCCTGGGTAATCCTGTGATAAAATCCATGCCTATTTTATCCCACTTCCATTCGGGTATCGGCAATGGCTGTAGCAATCCTGCTGGCTTCTGATGCTCTGCCTTCACTCTCTGACATACATCACAAACTGCTACAAACTCCGCAATATCCTTCTTCATTCCGGTCCACCAGAAAGTATTCTTCAAATCCAAATACATCTTGGTATTCCCTGGGTGAATCGAGTACGGTGAATCATGGGCTTCCTGCAAAATCAACTTCCTGATCTCCGGATCTTTTGGCACATATACGCGGTCCTCAAACCATAAGGTATCGTGCTCGTCCTCACGAAATCCCTTGGCTTTTCCTTTGCTCATCTTCTCCTTTATCTCTTCAATCTCCTTGTCTGTCTTTTGAGCTTCTCTGATCTTTTCCATCAAGGTAGACTGAATCTCCAATGTCTCTAAATAGCCTCTAGGGACTATCTCCAAACATAGCTCGCGTAGGTCCTCGGCTAACTTCTGAGGTAACTCTCCTGTCATGAGGGTGTTGACATGACTCTTGCGGCTCAACGCGTCTGCTACTACGTTAGCCTTTCCGGGGTGATAATGCAATCTCATATCATAGTCTTTGATGAGCTCCAACCATCTCCTCTGTCTGAGATTTAACTCCTTCTGCGTGAAAATGTACTTCAAACTCTTGTGATCCGTGTACACTTCACAATGGTTTCCAATGAGAAAATGTCTCCACGTCTTCAATGCATGCACCACGGCTGCTAATTCCAAATCATGCGTAGCATAATTCTTCTCATGGGGTTTAAGTTGTCGTGAAGCATACGAAACAACTCTTCCTTCCTGCATAAGCACTGCTCCAAGTCCTCGACGAGAAGCGTCGCAATAAACTTCATAGTCCTTGCGTTGATCTGGCAGAATCAACACTGGTGATGTAACCAATCGTTTCTTCAACTCCTGGAAACTAGCTTCACATTCCTCAGTCCAATTGAATTTGGTGTCCTTCTTCAATAGCTCAGTCATGGGCTTAGCAATCCTTGAGAAATTCTCGATAAATCTCCGGTAGTATCCTGCGAGTCCAAGAAAACTCCGGATTTCTCCAACTGTCATGGGCGATTCCCAACTTGTCACTGTGTCAACCTTGGCAGGGTCTACTGCTATTCCTTCTCCAGAAATAACATGTACAAGGAATCCAACTTCCTTCAACCAAAATTCACATTTGCTGAACTTGGCATATAACTGATGTTCTTTGAGCTTCTCCAGTACCAATCGTAAATGCTCCTCATGCTCTTCTTCATCCTTGGAAAAGATTAAAATATCATCAATGAACACCACGACGAACTTATCCAAAAACTCCATAAACACTTTGTTCATCAGGTTCATGAAATAGGCCGGCGCGTTAGTCAGTCCAAATGACATAACGGTATACTCATACAATCCATATCTGGTGGTAAATGCCATCTTAGGTATATCCTGCTCTCGAATCTTTAACTGATGGTATCCCGATCGCAGATCGATCTTGGAAAATACTTTAGCTCCTTGCAGGCGGTCAAACAAATCATTGATCATCGGCAGTGGGTACTTGTTTTTGATGGTCACTTCATTCAATCCTCGGTAATCAACAACCATCCTTAGTGATCCATCTTTCTTCTCTACTAGAAGTACTGGTGATCCCCAAGGTGACGAACTTGGGCGAATATAGCCTTTATCCAGTAACTCCTTGATCTGTTTCTTAATTTCCTCCAAATCCTTTGCGGGCATCCTGTACGGTCTCTTAGATATTGGCCCTGTGCCTGGCAAAAGTTCAATCAAAACTCAATGTCTCTATCTGGTGGCATGCCTGGCAACTCTTTTGGAAATACATCCGGATAATCCTTCACCACTGGTACTTGCTCCTGTACAACTCCTGATAAGGAATTCACTTGAGTCCTTTTCGGCATATGCCTGGATACATACTTGATCCTTTTTCCTTCCGGGGTGGTAAGCAAAATAGTCTTGCTGGCACAGTCGATGTTTCCTCCATACAACGATAGCCAATCCATTCCCAAAATCACATCCAAACCTTGCGATACCAAAACAATGAGGTCTGTGGGGGAAAACATGCCTTCCAATGGCCAACGGTATCTGAAAACATCCTTGGGTGGCCATATACTCTGCTCCTGGCGAGGTTACTAACATGGGGCTTTTGAGAACTTGGGTGGACATCTTAAACTTGTTTACAAATCCCCTTGATATGTATGAATGCGATGCACCAGTATCAAAAAGAACAATTGCAGTAAATGACTTAACCAAAAACTTACCTATTACTGCATCAGGCTGAGCTTCAATCTCCTCCACGCTCACGTGGTTCACATGTCCTTTGTTGAACGGGTTGGGCTTCTTCCCAGAGCTTCCATTGCCATTTCCATTTTGGGCTTCGGGACAATCAGTTGCATAATGTCCCGTCTTCTGGCACTTGAAACAAGTAATGTGACTTAGATCTCTCTTGGTTGGGGTAGATGGGTTGGTGCGGTTCTGCCCGTTTCCTCCTCCATTCCCATTACCATTCTTGGAGCCATTATGGTTGTGCGAACTACCTCCTCCATGGGTATGCTGAAACTGTCCTCCCGGCTTCGGGGTAAATCGTGGCTTCTACTGGGCTCCAGAATTATACTTCCCTTGTCCATACTTCCTCTTGCGGTTTTCAATCTGCTGTTGCTTTCCTTCAATCATGAGAGCTCTATCTACCAGCTCCTGGTAGTTGTTGAAGGTTGCTACCATCAACTGCATACTCAGCTCATCATTCAATCCTTCCAGAAATTTCTCCTGCTTGGCAGCATCCGTAGCAACGTCATCTGGTGCATAACGTGCTAACTTACTGAAATCCTCCACATACTGGCCTACGGTGCATCCTCCTTGGCGTAGGTTGCGAAACTCACGCTTCTTCATAGCCATAGCTCCTGCTGAAACATGAGCTGTACGGAAAGCTTGCTGAAACTGGTCCCATGTGACAGTGTCAATAGGGTGCGTGGCTGTATAATTCTCCCACCATGATGCTGCGGGTCCATCTAGCTGATGTGCGGCAAAACGCACTCTTTCCGCATCTGTGCATCCTGCAGTGGTCAACTCCCTTCCAACTTTGCGGAGCCAATCATCTGCTACAATCGGCTCGGTGCTACTGGAAAACACCGGCGGGTTTAGCCTTAAGAAACGGGCTAAGTGATCAACAGGTGGTGGTGGCGGTGGGTTGTTGTTGTTGTTGCCTTGGTTCTGCACTAACACTTGCATCAAGGCATTCTGTTGCTGAATCAACTGGGTGATCTCTGGCGGAAAAACAAATCCGGTGTCGCGTCTCGGAGGCATCTGATAGGTTTAGAAAAGATGAGATTTAAGAATAGAATGAGGTCTAGAGAGAAAACACTACCCATATGCTCATGAGACAAATTCAATCAATATCACTCAATCAATCCAAACAAGGCAAAACAATCGATCTAACTAGCGTTACAAAGTGCTTGAACTATACTATTAAATGGGGGAAAACTACTACTGATATGGTGGTCTACTAGAAATTCTGATCCGTTGAAGACTCCATGATGTCTGCTCCAGCTTCATCAATCCATTCCTCTTCACTTGGTTCCGAGTCGGTGTCGTCGATGATGATGTAGTTATCCGGACAAGTGCATTCGTCGACTTCTGCTTTTGGCACTGGATTTCCCACGAATGCTCCAATCTTATTCTCCAGGTCGTCCATCTTCCCAACTAGTGCGTTGATTTCTTCCGAATAATATTCGCGGTTAGCCTTGAGTTCTTCTTGGAGTTCCTTGATCTTCGTGAATGCCTTCTTCAGTTCTTCCTTGTCCGTGCATATCTGGTTCTCCTGGCGTCGAATGTGTTGGTTCTGCTCCTGGATGAAAGCTGCAATTGATCCATCCTTCTTGGTCTTGATCATCTCCCATTGCGCGTCTCGACGTCCACAAATTTGATAAATTGTATCCTTAAGCTCCTGGTGATAGACTTCTCTAATGCGTCCCATGGCGATATGTGCGGCCATGCTCTTCCCTAAACTCCAAGTTGGTGCTTCGAAAACCAATCTTATGGCACTAAACATCCTTCCTGGAATGATAACTTGAATCTTCCAGCTCTCCTCTTCAGGTAAGGTAGCGTTGTAGGTTCTGGTGACGCTTGGTATTCCTATGTTCAAGTACTTGGTGACTTCCTTCAAATGTCGTCCAAATGGCGTGTCTACATCTGGTTGCATGAACTTGCTCCTTGCATTCGCCATTCCTAAAAGAGTAGAAAGTGGAGAGGGGTCAGAAATGAGAAGAGAGAAGTTTTCTAGGGCTTAAGCTTAGTGGTCGTGTCCTATAGTCAGCGTGTGCTCTAATACCAACTTTGTAGCGACCAGACCTCAAATGGCCTGTGCTGCTGTGCACCAGTGTCATCCCTAGATCAGTAATGCTGACACGCACAGTACAAATGGAGGATTTATAACAGAGTAGCAATCACACACTTATTACATCGAATATCTCTGAAGAGATTAAGTATGATAAACATGGCTTAAGGCCATCTAATAACGATAACAGCGGAAGACTTGGAAGATAAATGAGTCCATCAACTCCAGCGGCATCACTGAGTATAAGACCACGACCTAAGGCACCTTACTCGTCGTCTGAAAAGTCTGCAACATGAAACGTTGCAGCCCGAAAACGGGTCAGCACATAGAATATGCTGGCAAAGCAACACATAGAGAATATGAACAATGATAATGCTATACTACATGCATATATGGCTAGTGGAAAGGCTCTATGGTTACAGTTTTTGCGAAAAGCCAATTTTATCCTACTGCAAAGGAATAAATTTTATTTAACTATCATGGTGGTTGAAACATTGAGAAGGTACCTCCAACTCAATCCCAATTAAGTATCATCTTTAACCCAACAAAATTAATTATAAGTATCACGGTGATGAGATTCAAATGATAATCCAGGTACTAGATACTCAAGTTGTCCATAACCGGGGACACGGCTAATCATGATCAGTTTGTACACTCTGCAGAGGTTTGTGCACTTTTCCCCACAAGACTCGATCGCCTCCGCTTGATTCTCGCACTGCATGATGTTTGAGAAACGGATGACCGAGACACAGTCTTTCAGAAACAGTCACTCTCTACTCTGGATGGACCGGTACACCTACTTTCCCCTACATCTGCTAGTCCACCTCTTCAAGAGATCCTGTAACCTACTCAGCTATGCTAGAGCCCATAATAGCTTGCGGCTGCACACGGAAGTTTCTAGCATGAATAATCTTATGATCCCTTTGAGCCTGGGTGGCGGACCTTATACAAACAGACAACACTGGGTTCTCCAGGTGCCTCAATCCACCCAGATGTGAGTTTTAGTTGCCACCTTAAGTTGAACCATTATTAAACATCTCACATCTGTCGTGAATATCTCTCAAACCCAATCCACGTCTACGAGCATAGCATGGCAATAAGAATAGCAACGTAGAAGTAACTCCCAAGGGTTTGATAGTAAAACAGGTAATAGGTACTACCTCAACTACTTCCCAATACCCACAGTTTAATTAGATCCTAATCATGCAATGTGTTTGAGGAATAGATCTAATGCAATAAAACTGGGTATGAACGGGGTATGATCAAAGTGTTACTTGCCTTGCTGATGATCCGCAAAACCTAGCGAGTCGAAGTAACAAGCGGCACACTCCGGGTACTCTATCGCAAACAAACAAGCATTCAATCAGTACTCATCTAATGCATAGGTAAAACTCGAATGAAAGATCCAACCAGAAAGTTCAACTTAAGAACTCCGGTTTGCAAAAAGAATCAACTCGAAAGAAGCAACGAAAGTCAAACGGCGAAAGAAAGAAACTTCGTTTGCTAATCTGGATCTAGGTCAAATTTTACTGTAGCAAAAACTTGTTTGAGTAGATTAAACGGAAAGAGAATTTCGAGACGAAACTCTAGGCGCTTGAATCGCCTGATTCCGATAAACGAGCGAAAAGTTAAACAGATTCGAAAATTCGATCGGAAATCGAATCTGAGAAAATAACGAGAAAATCCGACGAAAAAGAAAAACAGACGAACGGTTAAATAACGGACGTTCGTTAACAGAGAAAAACCGACGAACGCGTTCGTTAAAACGAACGGTTCGGTGAACGCTCGTGAAATAAGAAAACCGAAAAAAAACCGATCTAGGGTTTTTTTTTAAACAAAAGGTTTTTTTTACAGAAAACCGGTCAACGTTGAAGACGGCCGGCGGCAGTACCTCGACGGGGCTCGCTCCGGCGAGGGGTGCGGGGCTCGGGGGGCTCCGGCGGCGAGGGGCTCCGGCTCGGGGGCGGCGGCTCCGGCAGCGAGGGGGCGGGGCTCCGGCGATTCCCGGCGGCGGCGGCGAGGCAAAAAGCGGCGGTGGCGTGCTCCTCCGGCGGCGGTGATGAGAGAAACGGAGAGGGGGGGGGGGTATATAAGGAGGGGGGCTAGGGCGGCTTGGGGAAGGGGTCGGGCGAGGGGAGGCGTGCGGCGGCCGGAGTCGGTCATGGCGGCGGCGAGCTCCCGTGCGGGAAGAGGAGAACCCGCGGGCGGGCCGTCGGCTGGGCTCGGCCCAGTCGGCGCGGGCGCGTTTTTTTTAAATAAGTTCCGCGGAAAATATTTCATAGAAAAATAAAAAAAAATCAGACAAATATGAAATAAATTTTCCCCGTCTAGTTAGAAAATCTAGAATTGGGTGAACATTTTTAAAACCAAAAATAAATATTTTGTAAACATGCATATTTTAAATGCAATAAAAATTGCAAATAAAATCCAAATAAATTCCAAATAATGATTTTAACATTTTTCCTCTAGTATTTCAATGTTTTGGAGAAGTCATATTTTCTCCTCTCGTTTATTTAAAAATGAAATATTTTTCCGGAGAGAAAAATAATTAAAAATCCCAATCCTTGTTTGAAAAATCAAATAGGAAAATTCGAGAAAATCCCCAACTCTCTCCGAGGGTCCTTGAGTTGCTTAGGATTTATCGAGGATTTGTCAAAATGCAACAAAACATGATATGCAAAAGATGATCTATGTATAACATTCCAAATTGAAAATTTGGGATGTTACAGCCAACCTCTCCTATAAATACCCAAACCTCTAGAAAATAACCCAGATGGGAAGTTCCGCCACCACAAGCCTCTGTAGCCACGAGAAATCAATCTAGGCCCTCTCTGGCACCCTGTCGGAGGGGGCCATCATCATCGGAGGCCATGGAGGAGGATCCCAGAGGGGCCATCATCGCCATGAAGGCCATGGACCAGAGGGAGAACCTCTCCCCATCTAGGGGGGAGGCCATGGAGGAGGAAGCACAAGGGGGAGAACCTCTCCTCCTCTCTCTCGGTGGCGCCGGAGTGCCATCGGGAGGGGAATCATCGCCACAGTGATCGTCTTCATCAACATCACCATCATCATCACCATCCTCATCTCTTTTACGCGGTCCACTCTCCCACACCCCGCTGTAATCCCTACTTGAACATGGTGCTTTATGCCACATATTATGATCCAATGATGTGTTGCCATCCTATGATGTTTTGAGTAGATATCCTTTGTCTTTGGGTTGATTGATGATCTAGATTGGTATGAGTTGTATGTCTTATTTTGATGCTGTCCTATTGTGCCCTTCGTGTCACGCAAGCGTGAGGGATTCCCACTGTAGGGTGTTGCAATACGTTCATCATTCGCTTATAGTGGGTTGCTTGAGTGACAGAAGCATAAACCCGAGTAAGGGGGTTGTTGCGTATGGGATAAAGGGGACTTGATATGTTAGTGATATGGTTGGGTTTTACCTTTATGATCTTTAGTTGTTGCGGATGCTTGCTAGAGTTCCAATCATAAGTGCATATGATCCAAGAAGATAAAGTATGTTAGCTTATGCCTCTCCCTCATATGAAATTGCAATGACAACTACCGGTCTTGTTAACGATTGCCTAGGATAATTCCACACACCGACCCATCATTATTCCACACTCGCTATTTATAATATTTAGTAATATATTCTAAATTTATGATAACAGCACCTACTTTTATATTTTAGGTCTCCGATACCATGCAAAGTTATCCTCTTCATACCCACAACGTAGTTTTATTTCTCGTTTCTAGTTGGAAGCAAACGTTTGGTGTACGCAGAGTCGTATCAATGGCAGATAGGACTTGGGAGAATATTGATCTTACCTTTAGCTCCTTGTGGGTTCGACACTCCATACTTATCACTTCCACCTTTGGGAATTGCTACGATGATTCCCTGCACTTGGGGATTATCAGGTACTATTGTGGATTTCTGAAAATTGAGGGAGAGGCCAATCGAATCAGCGTAGTCAGTGAGGATTTTCTTCATTTGAGCAGCCTGCAAGGGGCATGCTGGCATGCTGATTAGGGTGTCGTCCGCATACTGGATCACTGGATAATCCGTGGTACTGCTATCATTGATCGGGTACCGTATCAGCTATTTGCTCACTTCGTCATTGATGACTGCTTGAAGTAGTTCTGCCGCAAGCACAAAGATTAGGGGGACAGAGGGTCTCCCTAACGAACACCGCAATTGCAGGGGAATTGACATCCAGGGACTCCATTGAGTAGAATAGAAGATTTTCCAGAGGAGAAGATACACCTAATCCATTACATCCATTTAGCATCGAAACCCATTTTTTGCATGATTTGAGTCATGGCCTCATGGTCAATAGTATCAAACGCTTTTGCGAAGTCTAGTTTGAGCAAGATAATTTCTTTTTTGGACTTCTGGCACTGATGAATAAACTCAAAGGCCCATGCAAGGCAGTCATGGATGGATCATCCCTTGAGGAATCCGTATTGGTTGCGATGAACTAGTCGAAGGATTACTCGTTGGAGATGATTAGCGAGAATTTTGTTATCAGTTTCAGACAGCAGTTGAGCAGCGTGATGGGTCTATAATCGTTGACTGTCTCTGGAGATTTAGTTTTTGGGATCAGGGTAATATCCGTAGTTCAGACTCTCCATATTGAGCAATCCTTCATGAAATTTAGCACATAACTAGTAGAAGTCCTCTTTAATTATAGGCCAACATGCTTTCAGGAACGCATCACTGAAACCGTCCGGCCCTGGGCTTTGTCTGGTGGCATTTCTTTCACTACTCCATCTATTTCTTCATGGGTGAATGGCACCATGAGCTGAGCAAGTTCAGTGTCTGGGTGGATTAGGGTGCCCAGATCAAAGCACCTCTGATGGCGGTTAGATTTTCCTAGCCTTCTTTAATGAATTGAAGAGAACAGATTCCTTGCCAGTGTGGTCTTCAATAATAGTGCCATCGGTAGTTTCCAGACTGGCTAGGTAGTTCCTTCTATATCTTTCCGTTGTTGCAGCTTGAAAAAAATTGGTGTTCTCATCCCCGGATTGGATCCATCGGATCGTGCAGCATTTCTTCCAGTATTCCTTTTGATATGAGAGGAGATGCAGTAGATGTTTCTTTAGGATGTTCCTAAAATTCATTTCAGGCCGGCTTAGGGGTCTTTTCTCCTCCAAAGTGTCAATTTCTAGGAGCGCTTTATTGGTGTTTTCTATCGCTATCGATAAGCGGGAGATATTTTTGCTCCATCGGTGCAGCGCCTATCGGACAACCCTGGTTTTTTGACAAAGGGTGGATGCATCATTTGATCCTTTACCGTGTTTTATGGGCTTGGCCCAAGCTGTAGCAACTACATCCATGAAGCCAGGATGCGCTATCCAGTAATGTTCAAATCGGAATAGCTTGCTGTTGGGAATTTTCGTTTGAATGACAAAATTGCACGGCACATGATCAGATATAGGACGTCCTAGTGGTTGGACCATTGTATTAGGAAATGATAGCGTCCAATTTATAGGGTGGTGAAAAACCAATGAAGTTGTTCTAGGAGTGGATCTTGTTGCATATTACTCCATGTAAAGGAGCGTCCTTTGATCGGTAGCTCTGTCAGTTCCTGTGCCCTAATGAAATCATTAAAGGTGAACATGTCCACCACATCACCACCCGACTTATTACGATTATCATGAGCATGTATATAGTTAAAATCCCCTAACAGGAGCCAATCTTCAGTGGAAGGGAGATTCAAATCAAATAACCATTTGGTGTAGGTGTCTCAATTAGGACCTTGGCACGGGCCATAGACATTGATTAAACCCCAGGTGTGATTTGACTATTTTGAGGTCAAAGAAATACCCAGAGCAAAGGGTTCTGTTATTGTAACCGTACCATAGAAAATGGAGCTATTCCAAATTGTTACTATTCCTCGAGACGCCCCTTGCGATGGAATATAAGCAAATTGATCAAAATGCTTAGGAAAAATAGAGCGAAGTAACTTCATACCAAAAGTGGGCATTTTCTTCTCTTGTAAGCATATGATAGAGTAACCACGCGCAGTGATTGCATTCGCAAGAGCTAAGTCCTTGTCCGGCGCATTAAGTCCACGCACATTCCAACATAACACGTTCCAAGTTTGCAAAAGAACCATAAGTTTAGCCTAGAGAAAGATAATTAAGCATCAAATGAGGATGACTCCACTGGCTCCAGGGTGAGGGCGTCCTCCGTGAGTTCTTCTTCAGGGACAGCACATAGCTGAACTCCTACATCCTGCATGACTGAGATCGTGGTTTGTGGAGGAATGTTATCTGCATCTACTGGTGCATTTTGAGCTTCATTGATCTTCAGAGCAGAAGGCACCACCCTTGGTTTCACCTTGGATTTGTAGGTGCGACCATCAGTAGGTTGATGAGTTTTAAACCCATCAAATTTGTTGCTCCTGGTGCTACGACGAAGCTGAGAGCAGTCTGTTGGGGCCTGAGCCTTACCTTTGCGTTGAGCAGCAGTGGAGGCAGATCCTGAAGCCTGAGGTGTTGGACCCATAAGAGGAGCTATGCTCTCTGAAGGAGCAAAGTTAGCTGAATCATCAGCATCCTGCACATCAGGTTGTATATGGTCCAGAGAGTTTTCTTCAGAGAAGACCATGTTGGTAGCAGTACTGACAGCAAGTGTTGTTTGAATATCAGGCGTAGGGGAACTAACAGTAGGTGAAACATGCAAAGCAGCAGCAATATCTGTCTCGGAAAGTTGAAGAGGAATCCCAACTGAGTTCTGTGGCTCCTCAATCATAATTGATAAGTTTGCATCATCATCTGTTTTAGTTATCTCTGTAATCATGACCGAGGAAGTAGCACCATTGTCAGGGGGACTGCTGCTGAAATTGCAACCCATTAAGTGATTGTGTGACCTGCACCACAACCTATAAATGATTAGCTCTCATACCAAATCCCCCATTCCAAGGACCAATGGTTGTTAGGAGGGGTTGGAGAGCATTGTAGAGGAAGCTGTTAAGCTGCTGTCGTGGAACTGGATCATTCAGAAGGAGTGTCATAATTTCTTCTCCACGAGCTGACAGACTAAAGTGCATACCCTGTTCATGGAACCCAGCAATGACCGGCAGTTCTTCAGAGTCAGGGGGAATGAGGTCTATTTCCTGTGGGGTGGTACCAGGCAGTGGAACTACGATCAGAGACTCAACTGAACTTTCTTCACCCGAGGAGGTTATTGCATCATTCCAAGCCCGCGCCGCACTGTCAGTGTCGTTGTCTTCTGATACATCTCCAACGTATCTATAATTTTCGATTGTTCCATGCTATTATATTATCTGTTTTGGATGTTTAATGGGCTTTATTATGCGCTTTTATATTATTTTTGGGACTAACCTACTAACCAGAGGCCTAGTGCAAATTGCTGTTTTTTTGCCTATTTCAGTGTTTCGCAGAAAAGGAATATCAAACGGAGTCCAAACGGAATGAAACCTTCGCGAGGATCGTTTTTGGAACAAACGCAATCCAGGAGACTTGGAGTGGATGTCAAGGAAGCAATGAGGCGGCCACGAGGTAGGGAGGCACGCCCCCACCCTCGTGGCTCCACCGACCTACTTCTTTCACCTATATATACTCTTATACCCTGAAAACATCGGGGAGCACCATGAAACACTTTTTCCACCGCCACAACCTTCTGTACCCATGATATCCCATCTTGGGGCCTTTTCCGGCGCTCCACCGGAGGGGGAATCGATCACGGAGGGCTTCTACATCAACACCATAGCCTCTCCGATGATGTGTGAGTAGTTTACCACAGACCTCCGGGTCCATAGTTATTAGCTAGATGGCTTCTTCTCTCTCTTTGGATCTCAATACAAAGTTCTCCTCGATTCTCTTGGAGATCTATTCGATGTAATACTTTTTGCGGTGTGTTTGTCGAGATCCGATGAATTGTGGGTTTATGATCAAGATTATCTATGAACAATATTTGATTCTTCTCTGAATTCTTATATGTATGATTTGATATCTTTGCAAGTCTCTTCGAATTATCAGTTTGGTTTGGCCTACTAGATTGATCTTTCTTGCAATGGGAGAAGTGCTTAGCTTTGGGTTCAATCTTGCGGTGTCCTTTCCCAGTGACAGCAGGGGCAGCAAGGCACATATTGTGTTGTTGCCATCGAGGATAAAAAGATGGGGTTTATACCATATTGCTTGAGTTTATCCCTCTACATCATGTCATCTTGCTTAATGCGTTACTCTGTTCTTATGAACTTAATACTCTAGATGCATGCTGGATAGCGGTCGATGTGTGGAGTAATAGTAGTAGATGCATAATCGTTTCGGTCTACTTGTCACGGACGTGATGCCTATATACATGATCATGCCTAGATATTCTCATAACTATGCACTTTTGTATCAATTGCTCGACAGTAATTTGTTCACCCACTGTAGAATATGCTATCTTGAGAGAAGCCACTAGTGAAACCTATGGCCCCCGGGTCTATTTTCCATCATATAAGTTTTCGATCTATTTTGCAATCTTTACTTTTCAATCTATACCATAAAAATACCAAAAATATTTATCTTATTATCTCTATCAGATCTCACTTTTGCAAGTGGCCGTGAAGGGATTGACAACCCCTTTATCCCGTTGGTTGCAAGGTTATTATTTGTTTGTGCAGGTACGAGGGATTTGCGTGTAGTCTCCTACTGGATGGATACCTTGGTTCTCAAAAACTGAGGGAAATACTTACACTACTTTGCTGCATCACCCTTTCCTCTTCAAGGGAAAACCAACGCATGCTCAAGAGGTAGCATCTTCACGCACCAAGCCATGCTGCACTGTCAGACCCTGGGCCATGAGCCAAGCTTGGTAATTCACCAGGTGTGGCGGGAGTGGTGGTGGGGGTGTGATGTCTGCTAGACTACGTCGGCATTTCCCCAAAGAGGAAGGGATGTTGCAGCACAGCGACGGTAGGTATTTCCCTCAGTGATGAGACCAAGGTTATCGAACCAGTAGGAGAACCAAGCAACACTACGTAAACAACACCTGCACATAAATAACAAATACTCGCAACCCGACATGTTAAAGGGGTTGTCAATCCCTTTCGGGTAACGGTGCCAGAAATTGGCAAACAGATGTGAGAAAGTTGTAATAATTTGATAGATAGATCTCGCGGGAATGTGAGATAAAATAAATTGCAGCAAGGTATTTTTGTATTTTTTAATAGATCTAAAAATAAAAGCAAATAAAATAGATCACAAAGGGAAATATAATGAGAAAGAGACCCGAGCCCCGTAGATTTCACTAGTGGCTTCTCTCGAGAAAAATAGCAAACGGTGGGTAAACGAATTACTGTTGGGCAATTGATAGAACTTCAAATAATCATGACGATATCCAGGCAATGATCATTATATAGGCATCACGTCCAAGATTAGTAGACCGACTTCTGCCTGCATGTACTACTATTACTCCACACATCGACCGCTATCCAGCATGCATCTATTGTATTAAGTTCATGGAGAAACAGAGTAATGCAATAAGAACGATGACAAGATGTAGACAAGATCTATTTATGTAGAAATAGACCCCATCTTGTTATCCTTAATTGCAACGATACATACGTGTCGGTTCCCCTTCTGTCACTTGGATCAAGCATCGTAAGATCGAACCCATCACAAAGCACCTCTTCCCATTGCAAGATAAATAGATCAGGTTGGCAAACAAAACCCAAATATCGGAGTAGAAATACGAGGCTATAAGCAATCATGCATATAAGAGATCAAAGAAGACTCAAATAACTTTCATGGATAAAAAGATAGATCTGATCATAAACTCAAAGTTCATCCGATCCCAACAAACACACTGCAAAAAGAGTTACGTCATATGGATCTCCAAGAGACCATTGTATTGAGAATCAAAAGAGAGAGAGAGGAAGCCATCTAGCTACTAACTCCGGACCCGTAGGTCTACAAAGAACTACCCACACATCATCGGAGAGGCACCAATGGACATGATGAACCCCTCCGTGATGGTGTCTAGATTGGATCTGGTGGTTCTGGAACTTGCGGCAGCTGGAATTGATTTTCATCGACTCCCCTAGGGTTTCGGGAATTTTGGGGTATTTATAGAGTAAAGAGGCGGTTCGGGAGGCACCCGAGGTGGGAACAACCCACCAGGGCGCGCTTGGGCCTCCAGGTGCGCCCTGGTGGGTTGTGCTCCCCTCGGAGGACCCCCCAGGTGCTTCTTCGGCCCATTGGATGTCTTCTGGTCCATAAAAAATCCACAAAAAGTTTCCCTGCGTTTGGACTCCGTTTGGTATTGATTTCCTGTGAGGTAAAAAACATGCAAAAAACAGCAACTTGCACTTGGCACTATGTCAATAGGTTAGTACCAAAAAATGATATAAAATTACTATAAAATGATTGTAAAACATCCAAGAATGATAATATAACAGCATGGAACAATCAAAAATTATAGATACGTTGGAGATGTATCAGCATCCCCAAGCTTAATTCCTGCTTGTCCTCGAGTAGGTAAATGATAAAAACAGAATTTTTGATGTGGAATGCTGCCTAACATGTCATCTCATATTCTTTTCTTTGTAGCATGGACATTTTGACTTTTATATGGTTCAAAGCAATAGTCTAGTTTTGACATGAGGACTTAAATACTAAAGCATACCAACAAGGAACCAAGTCTTTCAAAATATCAACGCTGAAATAAGTTATCCCTAGACCATCATGCTCAATCATTGATCCATTCATGAAACACACTCGCATATTAGCTACACCCAATGCTCAAGTATGATCGTAGTGCCCTCTAGTTGGTGCTTTATAAGAGAAGATGGAGACTCAAATTAAAAATAAAAATTGCATAAAGTAAAAGAAAGGCCCTTCGCGGAGGGAAGTAGGAATTTGTAGAGGTGCCAGAGCTCAAAGCGAAAAACATAGAGATAAAAACATTTTGGGAGGCATGCTTTTCCTGTCAATGAGAACGATCGAGTAGTTCCCAATACTTTCCATGCTAGATATATCATAGGCGGTTCACTACTGTAGGATGTTGCTAACGTGACACTACGATCAGAGACCCTTTGACAAAACTGTGTGCGATGCCATAATCGCAAACAGCGGTGTAAAAAAACCGTCAAAAAAGGTGCAAAACGTTTGCGATGGAGGATGCATCAAACACGGTTCAGATTTTAGTTGCGTGTGCGATGCAGGGCATACGGTTCAGCTCAATTAACTATTTGTGATGAGGAGGAACAAAAGAAGCGGGCAGCCAGATGAAGGTGTGTGCGATGTACAACATACGGTTCACTCAGATGAACTGTTTGTGATTAGGCAACACAAAAGAAACGGTCAGCCAGATCAAAGGTGTGTGCGATATACGACATGCGGTTCACTCGGATGAACTGTTTGCGTTGAGACATGAGAACAGAAAAGGTTCAAATGAACAAGATGTGTGTGATACGAGGCAAACAGGTCTATAATTAGAAACGTGTGCGAAGACCGATAACAACACAGAAGATTACTGCTAACAAGCCGTGTGTGTTGTGATCAAACGATTGCTGGTATACAATTGTGAGTGATTGATGAAAAGATCACCGACGGGTTCCATTGTTTAGTCTGTGTGCGATGTGATTTTCTTTGTCCGCACAATATCTACGCTCTGTCTACAGAGCATCAACATATATACTTAAAAGTACAGCATTGCATAACCAAATTAAGCATACAATTACACAAGTGACTACACACATAACATTTCCACACACCAAAGTAAGCAATTATATGCATACTAAAGTAGGAGAAACGAGGATCTAATCATCTACCTATTGTTGCGATGACGCTTGTCATTGCTCTGCTTCCGGTTGGATCCCTGGCCGTTTTGGGGAAGGAGGCACTTCCTCATGTCAACGATCCTCCTGTACATGTCGTAGCTCGTGTACGCCTCCTTGACCGTGTACACGACATGAGATTTGTTGAGTTTCTCCATCCAGGCCAATTGCAGGCACGCTTGTCCTTGTTGCATGAATCCTTCATGTCTCTATAGTAGGGGTCGATGATGGCCTCGGTGAGGTGAACCAGTGCACTACAAAAAAAAAGACACATCCGTGACATTTTGGGCCGAACGAATTTTTTTTCTATCATACATATGACACTTCTATGACGATAATTGTGACAAAACCCGGTATCATCATAGATGTGGTGGGATCCTACTTCTATGACAAAAAATCATGACAGAAAATGGGCTTTTCGTCCTGGGTGGGCCGGAGACGCAGTTGCATGACATTCTTTGGGCCGTCCATGACAAAAAACCGTGGTACAAGCGAGGGGGAGGAAAATTTCGGGGAGTTCCCGGTTACGGTGGGAGGTCGAGGGCCGAGCGATGCGCGTTTCTCTCGTACACGTACGCGCGTGTGTGCGAGGCGTTGGCTCTAACTGAACCCAAGCAAGGCGTTGGGCTCTAACTGAAGCCGAGCGATTGCACTGGACGCTACGCGTTACTGAACCCGAGCGATCGATCGATGGCTGTTAACTGAACCCGATCGAGCGATTCCTTCGCTACTGCTGCTAACTGAAGCCGATCGATTGGATGAACAGTGAGCGTTGCGGCGGGGGGGGGGGGGGGTTGGATGAACAGTGAGCGGTGGCGTTGCCTCTGGATGAACAGGACCCCGTGGTGTGGAGGGCTGGATGAACAGTAGACGGTGGAGGGGTGCCCGTGGAGGGGTGGTTGAACAGGACCCCGTGGTGTGGAGGGCTGGATGAACAATAGACGGTGGAGGGGTGCCCGTGGAGGGGTAGTTGAACAGTAGCCGGTGGAGTAGCGCGCGGTGGAGGCTGGATGAACAGGAGCCCGTGGAGGCTGGAGGAGGTCGACGGTAGCCCGTGGAGGCTGGAGGAGGTCGACGGTGGAGATGAACAATATCCCGTGGAGTCCCGTTTTGCGGTACGCCACACCCCTCCCGATGAACAGGACCCCCGTTTCGACCGTAGGAGGTCCGTTTCGTCTGTTTTGCGGTACGCCACACCCCTCCCGATCAACAGGACCCCCGTTTCGACGTAGGAGGTCCGTTTCGTCCGTTTTGCGGTACGCCACACCCCTCCCGATCAACAGGACCCCCATTTCGACCGTAGGAGGTCCGTATCCTCCGTTTTGCAGTACGCCACACCCCTCCCGATCAACAGGACCCCGTTCCGAACGTAGGAGGTCCGTTTCCTCCGTTTTGCGGTACGCCAGGCCTTGTTTCCATCGCCTGTTTCGTCCAAGCCCTCCCGATGAACACGACCACACATTCCGTTCCGACCCAGCCGGTTGGCTCCCTTGCGTTCAGTTGCCTCCCGATGAACACGACGCATTCCGTTGCCTCCCCATGAACACGACGCATTCCGTTGCCTCCCCATGAACACGATGCATTCCGTTGCCTCCCCATGAACATGACGCATTCCGTTGCCTCCCCATGAACACGACGACGACGCTATTTCTCCGTTCCGACCCTGCCATGTACACGAGCCCTGGCCGTACGTATGTGCGAGTAGGCGTTCGAGACCCCGCCCGTATGTACACATACGTGGCCATATTTTCTTTCTTGCACCCTGGCCACTATACGTACGTGTACATGCTACGTGCGCGCCTCTACTACAACACACGCGCGCCTCTACATCCACCAGTATGTATGTACGTACACGTTCGCGACCAGAATGACAATGCTACGTACGCTTCGACCAGGTGGGTCCCGACTGTCAGGCACTTCCTTGCGTGCGAAGATGTAGCTGGTGGGTCCTAGCAGTCAGGGGGGAAACGTTTTTTTCGCGAAATACGGTGGCCCGTCCGGTGGGTCCCCGCTGTCAGGTGGAGGAATAATTATTTTTCACGTAATAAGGAGGCACTTCCTTGCCGCGGCCGTGGACCCAGCTGTCAGCCTCTCCACGTACAGTCCACATCCGATGGAAGCCGTTCCTTGACCACGTTGACCACGCCGCGCCGAGAGCACCAGGGCGGTGGACGACGGCGAGGCCTAGGAAGGGGACGACGCGGAGCCGGGGAATACGCGGCAGTGGATGCCCACGCGTAGAGGAGTACGAGGGTTCACTGGTTCGCTGCGGTGTGGGGCTGCCGTCGCCACAGAATAACAGGGGGTGTGGGTGAGTAGAGGGATGGCCTGGCCAGTGGTGGGAGTAGTAGGGGCGGTGAGGCCTCCGCCGCATCGCAGCCGGCCACGGGAGGCAGGAGCACGAGGCACGACCAGCGCTGGTTTGGGCGGCTGGAGCAAGAAGACTAGAGGTTGAAGAAGCACTACGGCCGTTGGATGGACATCGTACGGTCACTTGAGTTAGAATCATTCATATTGACTAAGTTGACAAAGCCCTCCGGCCCCGTCAACTTAGTAGGCCCTCAAGTCAGCCTGCCACTATACTGGGTCCCAGCTAACAGGGGGAGTATTCATTTTTTTGTGCGTAATAAGGAGGCACTTCCTTGCGTGCGAATATGTAGCTGGTGGGTCCGAGCTGTCAGCGGCGGTAACGTTTTTTTCACGAAATACAGAGGCCCTTTTGGTGGGTCCCTGATGTCAGGTGGAGGAAACATTATTTTGCACGTAATAAGGAGGCATTTCCTTGCGTGCGGCCGTGGACCCAGCTGTCGGCCTCTCCACGTACAGTCCACTTCAGATGCATGTCGGTCGTTGACCACGTTGACCAGGCCGCGCCGAGAGCACCAGGGCAGTGGACGACAGCGAGGCCTAGGAAGGGAACGACACGGAGGCAGGGAAGACTCGGCAGTTATTTCCCACGCGGAGGGGAGTACGACTGTATGAGGGTTTGCTGGTTCGTCTGCCATCGTCGGAGAATAACAGCAGGTGTGGGTGAGTAGAGGTATGGCTAGGCCAGCGATGGGAGTACGGTGGGGCGGTGAGGCTTGCGCGGCAGCAGAGCCGGCCGCAGGGAGGAGGGAGCAGGCAGTCCCGCCGGCGCTTGTTTGAGCGGCTGGAGCAGGAAGAGCAGAGATTGAAGAAGCACGACGGCCGTTGGATGGCCATCCAACAGTCACTGCTTGTGCGTCAACCTTTTTTTAGGAAAGCCTCAAATCTGTGGAAAACAGCATACAACCCATCTGCCATTATTTCTAATAATTCACAGCCCATTTGCTAATTATTAAGGTTTTTTTGGAGCCCATATTCTTTTTGTTAGCATTACAACCCATATTGTGGCCACGGTTAAAAAATTATACGAAATTTTGCATATTTCGGTGCGGTCCGAACTGTTTTTAATTCCGAAATTTCGACTCACATTCAAACTGATTTTAAAATAAATGTATACCAATATAAAGTCCAACAAATTCTCCACGCATAAAAATTAATGTAATTTAAAATCTCGAAATGAAAAAAAAGATATTTGAAACTAATTGCCTGTTTGATGTGTTTAAAAAATGTACAACCCATTTCTCATTACTGATGGGCCATTTTCTCGGCCAGCCGAATGAAAGCTCTCCTCGTCTTGAAAGATTTGCAGCCCAACAAGCCTGACAAAGCGACTTACTTGGCAAATCACAAAAAAACTGGGCTGTGGCCATGGACCCAGCTGTCAGCCTCTCCACGTACAGTACTCTTCCGATGGAATGTCGTTGACCACGTTGACCACGTCGCGCCGAGAGCACCAAGGCGGTGGACGACGGCGAGGCCTAGGAAGGGGACGACGCAGAGCCGGGGAAGACGCGGCAGTGGATGCCCACGCGGAGAGGAGTACAAGGGTTCACTGGTTCGGCTGCGGTGTGAGGCTGCCGTCGCCGCAGGGCCTGGCTAGCGGTGGGAGTAGTAGGGGGCGATGAGGCCTCAACGGCAGCACAACCTGCCACTGGAGGCAGGAGCAGGCGGTCTCCCGGGCGCTGGTTTGGGTGGCTGGTGCAAGAAGAGCAGCGATTGAAGAAGCAGCAGGACCGTTCGATGCAAATCCAATGGTTACTGCTGCTAGAATCGTTTATTGACTAAGTTGACAAGCCCTGCGTACGCGTCAAATTAGTAGGCCCACAGATCAGCCTCCCAATCGGTGCGCCCCAGATGTCAGTGGGAGGAATCATTTTTTTCGCGTAATAAGGAGGCAGTTGATTGCGTGCGGCCAGGCCAGCGGAGGGAGTAGGGTGGGCCGGGGAAGCCTGCGCGGCATCACAGCGGGCCACAAGAGGAGGGAGCAGGCAGTCCCGCCGGCGCTAGTTTAGGCGGCTGGAGCAGGAAGATCAGAGATTGAAGAAGCACGTCGGCCGTTGGATGGACATCCAACAGTCACTGCTGCTAGAATCGTGTGTTCACTGACAAAGCCTTGCATAAACATGCCAGCCTCGAAATCTGTGGCGTGTACAGCCCATTTGCTATTATTTTTATAATTTTTACTCATTTTCTAATTCATATGGAATTTATTGCAGCCCGTTTTCCATTTTTAGAATTGCTGGCCATTTTCTGGTCAGTACCAGGGTCAAAAAATCAACTAAATATGTGGGAAAATTTGAAAATTCACAAATTTTTGCTGGGGAACGAAATATTCTTAATCCAAAAATTAATAGCCATACTAAAACAAATTTAAAAATAAATTAGTACTATGTCATGTTAAATCCAATGAAATATGTATAAGATATCAGTGAAGAACAAAAACAAAAAAAGAAACTTATATCCCATTTGCTATAATTTTTTTGGAATTTTCAACCCCTTTTGATATTACTTTTAACAGACATTGACCATAGTCTTAAGCCAGGCCGGAATGCATCCCTCCTCATCTGGAAAGATTTGCAGCCCAGTAATTCGGAGAAAACAAATAGGCCTAGCTTGGGTATTCTTCAAAAAGAAATACTAGGCTACCTATTTTCCCAAAGAACTGGTGCATGAGCATTTAGCTTTATTTATTTATTTATTTACTTATTTATGTTTAGGGGACCATGAGCATGTACCTGGGCCGGATTCATGTGAGAGCCTCCCTTCTAGTTAATTATGGGCTTCTCTATTGGGCCTTCATCAGTGGGCTGCATGTTATCAACAAGTGGAAAATGTGTTCCGTACGAAAAATAGTATGCGCTACGTACGGTACGGGGCACTAAAGGATCGAACCGTGCAACGACTTCCAAAACATTGTGTTTGTCATTCTAACAACACATTTATTCAACCAACAGACGAAATATACTACTGATTGTACATTGAAAACAGCAGCAGCAGCAACCAGGGCTGGGGGTGCAACAGAAGCAGTAAGCAGGCCAGAAGAGTGAAGACGCAGCTCTCTCTTCCAAACCAAACATCAGCCATCATTACAAAAGGGCTACCAGAAAAGAACAAGTGTATGCATCAAACTAAATAAAGATCCTACTACACCAAGTGTGCGCATCTAACTAACTGGCTCAGTTAGATGTTACTATTTATTAAGCTGTGGAGATTGGCTGACGGCTTGAACCAGATGGGTGCTTGACGGGAGAAACTCCAGCCAGCAGGTTGAAGTCTGATACTTGCGACCCTCTCTCCTACTTTGGGCTGCAGAGCGTGGCGGCACATATCAGGGTATGGTGCATGCAGAGACGCATGGTACGCTGTGTACACACAGTTTTGCCTGATGAACGAAACCGCGCTGCCATCATGATCCTTGCCGTCGGTTATCTCCTAGTTAATCGGATAATTCAGTCCGACAAACAGAGAGCGTGTACCAAGGCTACTTACCAACCTCCAGTCAAAAATTCCTGAAGGCCCCGAGAAGCTGGGATCCTGCTCAAAGACCTTGCAGTGACTGTGATTGTATTCCGTGAAACAACACGTCCGGTACGTGCGAACGATCATCAATCTTTCGCCGTCGTCTGATCGAGCCAGGAACCCCCTGCAACTGCCATGCCGCTTTTCTTTGAAAGGTTCTGGGATTAGGAAGGGTAGGGACACCAGGCGGCCTACAACATCATATCAAGTTGGAGTCAAATAAAAAAGGGCTCTTGATTTAGTCAATCTTAAGAACAGCATGTTATGAGCATGAATATTTTTCAGCAAATGTTGACAGTAATATAAGCAAGCCATCATGATATCATAGGAAAGTACTCCCTCTGTCCCATAATATAAGAACGTTTTTCAAGCTATGTAAGCTTGAAACACGTTCTTATATTATGGGACGGAGGGAGTAACATACTGCTGTAACAGCCATTTGTAGCGATGACTGGAGTAGGCCAGCAATACGTCCAGCCATAGAAGGAGTCGACAGCGTAAATGAAGCCCTTGTGTTCAATGGCATCAGAGAACCATGGAGGATGTATGATCCTGCGATGGACGTGCAGATTTATCCACTTACCGCAGTGACCTGTCAGATAGGTGAGACCGCCGTTGAAGAACGCAATTAGCCTGAAGTCTTCATAATTCGCAGATCTTGTGGGCACTTGGCAGATTACAACCTTGAGCAAATCAAACTTGGTATCATGTTGGCTACTGTAAGATTCCGAGTATTCTGGGCCATGGTGCCAAAGCAGTGCAGTGTTAATCGAAGGAAGGGGTATCAATCATCGGGTGTAGACCTCCACGAGCATCCAGCTGCCGCGACCGTCGACGAGCACCATCCAAGACGTGTTCATGCCGACCCAGTACATACCGTTAATGTAGTTGAGGCTGACGGGGATCGGATCGCAGTCAAGGGGGTTGATGCTCGCCACCCTACGATCGTTATGCTGTGTGACATGCCGTTTCTGAAGATCAGGCGGCATCAGCAAGCAAGGAGCTGGCTTAAAAAGCTCCAGCCTGAGGGCTTTGAGTAAACAGTACAGCCCCGACGAGCACGCGGCAAGCGGCATGGTACTGAGATTGTCCACACGCGAAACAATGAGCTTGATTACCTCTGTGGGGAGCGAATTCCAGCCACTCTTTCGGCGGACGCTGCTCGGTTCTGCCATTGTTAGTGCTTGGGTTTCGGACGAGGGGGGGAGGCGCCTTAGCGGGGATGGAAGATTGGACGAGATTATGTGTGGACAAAGATGGAGAAGCGAATATGTGCTGCGGGAAGTGGACAGGTGATGATGACTACAACACGCAGCTTGACTTACGAGACACATACCAGCAGCATAGGGTCATGTCGATGCCAGACAACTTGCTTGAGTGATCACAGTACTGGTACTCCCTGCAGTGCTATGCCCTAACTTGCTTGAGTAGAGTAGTAGAGTAGGACTCTGCTCTACTACTAGCACCGGAGGAGTAGTATATTCTAATCTAAAATAGTTACAAACTTCAATGCCCGAGCGTGGAACGACTACGAACCGTGCTCAAAGACCGTGTCTACGTGGTGTTTGGACATGGGCGACAACCTCAACGCCAATGGTGCTGCTCCCGTTGCACCGTATGTGTTTCTGTCCTTCCTGTTCGAAATCGTGGTAGAATTCATGTTTCTACTCTGTATCCTACTACTATGCTACTCCACATGATTAGTTTCATCTCTGTTATAGCTATCATGATTTATTTTGTGCTTATTCGGATTAAATCTCGTAGTAACTTGCTCATATATTCAACTGGCGCAACGTCCCCTACAGCCACTCCCGTTTCATGGACGGCCTGGTCGATGCCTCCAAGGAGCCCTTCGTCCACTGCTATGAGTGCCCGATGCCGTTTTGTGGCTCGTCGGCGGACATGGTGCATCACCTCACAGATGCGTGCAGCAGTCACTGCTGGCCCTTGGCGGAGAACATCAAGTACGAGATGTGCTACCCGTTCACCATGCCGGAGTCGCTGGAGGATCACCGCGGCCTGCTAGTCTCGGAGGAGGATGACAGCGTCTTCCTCTTGATCGTGGGCACCGGCGAGGCCCGCGCAGGCCGCCGCCCCTTCTCTGTAATGTGCGTCAGGGGCGACACCGCTGACGCTGACACTGACATGAGGCCGATGTACGGGTGCGTGGTCAGTGTTACTACCCCTCCGGGTCGCGTGGGCGGCGACACCGGCCTCATCGAACGGACTTGGACTCTGGGGAGCTGGGACTATCCCGCCAATGTGGACTTGGAAAACCCATGGCATCCTTTACCCGCCGACGCGGTGCACGGGGACTCCAAGGAGGTTCACCTGGACATACGCATTATCAAGTTAAATGTTGATCATTAGTCTTCGCTCAATGTAATCCGCTGTCTAAGCATGTGGAGACTTCCATGCAGGATCTTGCTCTATTGGAGTATCGCGCATGAATAAAAGTGTATCCGTTTATGGTTTAGTCTAGAATCTTCCATGTATGAATTTTTACTACAGTACTGGTGAAAGACTTACGATGAACCATTTCTTACATCTCCTCTGCCCGCTTGCAAGTCATCCTGATTTAATCCCTCCGTCTAGGTGTATAAGGGCATGGTTAATATTACTTAATAGTATAGCCAACTGTTGACTAGAAGAAAGTGCCATGTCATCTGTAGCCAACATGTATAACAATCGATACTCAAAAACTAATTCTTAAAGATCATTTCTTGCAAAGCACAATAAGTGTTATTTCTTCACAAGTTTTGGATGCAGGTTGAACAGTTGAACGCTTTTGTTTGCAAAAGATACCTTTTTATCTATTTCACCCGGATGTTTGTGAGCTCTAGAGATGAAATAATATCCGAAGAAACCTATCGATACCCGTTACACATGAGATGACCCCCACATCCTTTGTCAAAATAAACAACTCCACGATCAATGCATTTCACTCTTCGGTGCAATGCACGGGCACCTTACTACTATAGATTAGTACGACCAAAAATTGAACTAACATTATATATAGTAAGATAAATGCTGATGCATGTCACCTAAAATTATATCATTCAAAACTATGTTCAAATACGAATCGAACGATATAGTTTTTCTTGACATGCACTAACATTTTGTCAGTTAAATCTTCAGTCAAATTCAATGGGGGACTAATAAACCACGACCGATGTAGTACAAGTGTAGAGGGCGGCACTGCACGGGAGTCTCACCTCTCACCCCGCTCGTGGTGCGGCAGTAAAGCCGTCATATCACAAAACCCAACCACTCCCAGTAATAAGTGGCCTGGTAAAATAAACGGACAAGCAACCATCACACCCCTCCGTCTTTTTTGCATTTCATCTCTCTGCATTTACTTTCTCCGGTTCATCTCGCACACTCGATCCCTAGCTACTACTCCTAGGGCCAGTTCTTTTGGCGGCTTCCCCAGCTTTTCCGACAAGACTAGTCACAGTGGAGAGTAACAATAAGGCGCCTCACTCATTTATTTGGGCTTCTAAACTACTACTCCGTCCTGGTTTATTCCTCACCATTGTAATTTGCGCTAAATTTTGACCAAAGATTTAACTGGTTTATTCCTCACCATTGTAATCCCTCCGTCTAGGTGTGTAGGTCATCTTACGAAAACCAAATAATCCCAAAACACTTAGGCGCGGTGCATTAACTTCTACTCCGTACCTCATTTCTTGTTTCTTGACATATCAACCAATAAGAGATAAAGAGTGCGCATGCTTTTAATGACTTGAGATATCAAACACGACATGCAGTGGTTAGTTCATTGCATGCAATACTATTAATTAGCAAATAAACATTAACATTTCTTGTTTTCTCCTCCTCCTTGGTCATGGTGCACAGCCTAAGATGACTTACTCACCTAGACGGATGGAGTAGTGCATGTGACATGCACTAACATTTCATTAGTTAAATTTATGATCAAAATTTGACACAGATTACAATGGGGACCAATAAACCAGGATGGAGGTAGTAGTTATGGGATTACTAATCTAGAAGCCTAAAAGAACTGGCCCCTGGTACTCCTACTAGTAGTAGTACTCAAGTTGGAATTCCAATTGCACGACACAACTTGTTAGGCAAAAAATTCGATACAGGGTGTAGGAAGCGGTTTGGGAATTTGCATGCCTTTCCAACCAGTGAGATACTCCGTACAAAGTATGACCGAGAAATAACCACAGAGAAGGAAGCTAAAAGTAAACAATCAAACGAGCATTTTTGCATTTGTTTTGCATTGAATCGTTTCACAAGCTTGACTAGTGCTGTTTTTCTACTTTTACAAAAACCGCATCGTAATGTTAAAACGTGCATTTGCACGTACATAAGTAATAGTAGTACTCCCTCCGTCTAGGTGTATAAGTCTTCCCTCCTTCCTGGTCACGGTGCACAACCAAAGATGACTTATTGACCTGGACGGAGGGAGTAGCACAGTCTGCAAGCATATATCGAGAGAGACGTGTAGTGCGATAGTATATAGTAAAGTTTGTGCTATATGCACGTACTTGCAAAATGCGTACGAATACACAAGGTTTCCAAACTTTCCCTTTTACATACTTAATTAAGGACGCTAAAAATTCCTGAACGTTCGGGATTTATCATTTGCGTCCCAAAACCAATGAGATCGCCTTACGAAACAAAAATTATACTCCTCCTAAAAGCCACGGTGCTCGCAGGAGCGCTTGCGGCGCGCCACGAGTGCCCTGGTGCGCGGCCGTTTCCTAGCACGCCGACACAACGCCTCTTCCTCAGCCTCGCAACTCGCGAGGTGCTGATTGGCGGCTTGCTGGCGGGCGAGCGCGATCTCACCGGTGTGGTGATCCGGCGCCAACAGGTACTCCTCCTCGCTGGAAGCGTGCACCCGGTCCACATACCGCCAAGCGTAGATGAGGCGCTTGGGCCCGACTGCACTCAGGGCGTCGGCACGGGCGTCCTCTGCCACCCTCACGGAACACCAACGCGTCCTCCTCGACTAGTGGCGGCAATGAATGGAACGGCGACGCGTGACCGTCCGCGCGGTGCAGCGAGGGGCGCCTAGGGCTTGGGAGGGGCGATGCCATGGTGGTCGATGTGAGAGGGAGGGGGAGGAGATAGCGATGAACGTGAACGTGAGGGGGAGGATATAGCGATGTCGTGGGAGGCGCAGTATTTATAGCGAGCAATGGCACACCTACGTAAGATATGGACTGAGCTGCACTGACTTAACTGCAGGTCCAGTTGCATCACTAACATGTGGGCCAGATCCCTGTTGGGCCCATATGTCAGTGACCCAATGCACCTGCAGTTAAGTAACAGCTACGTGGGCATATTTGTTGGAGTAAATTACGGGGGAGCGAAGGGGTGGAAATATTGCTGGTCACAACGGATTGTACGAGCGTGGGGGGAGGAGAGTCATGCATGCAGATTTTTTCACACGGGGTGGAGTGGTGGGACCGCCGGAGGGAGAAGGAGAGTTTGGCAGGCATATTGTTTCCACACATGGAGAGGAAAAGATTTGGAGACGAACGGGCTTCCTGCAGGTATGGGGAACGGTGCATAATAAGTCATCTTGCATGCCGGGCTAGGTATAGTCTCAAGTCATTAAAAACATACACGCCCCACACATGTTCATATTTCAAGGTGCACTAAATTATTGCATGCGATGATTAAGGCTGGCCATAATGGTGGTATCTTAGCTGGTATCATGCACACGGGAATAGCAAACATGCTGATGTGGCAAAGAATTAAAGAAGAGAGGGGGGGTTAGAGTAACTAGTGTTCATGCATGCATTGGTAAACACATTTTTATGTGAAGAACGACAACACTAGTTGAGTACTTTTGCAGACTTCAAAAACTATTCCACCGCCTCTACTATCTTGCTAAGGGTAGGTGAAATTTTTGAATCGAGCCCTTTAAACTAGAAGGGAGGTAGTGGTACTCTAAGGCTGGTCATAGGGGGGAGTAACTTAGACTAGTAACATGCATATGTTACTAGTCTATGTTACTACCTCTATAGTGCATAGTATCATAGATTAGTATCATAGGTGGTCTCATTTATTGCCATGCATGACACATAGTAGTATCACATTTATTATGTTACGGTATCTACCTATGTTACTATAACCATCTCTCTCTTCTTTAATTGCCTACCACATTAGCATGTTTGCGAGTCCCAAGTGCATGATACTACTTATGTTACCCCCACTATGGCCAGCCTAATAGCTAACCTTGTTGTGATGACAAGATAGGACATGGCACGCACCTGGACAGAGGAACTAGTCTGCATTGTGCATTTAAGTTTTGTCTGAAGTCAATGTACCTCTACTTTCACCAGACTTATAGAAAAATGTGTCAACATTCACAATGTCAAATCAATATTTTTACACTCATTATAAAACGTAGTTCTTATACTCATTATAATTAGTATTGTAGATATCGATATTTTTAGTATAAATTTGGTCATGGGATTTCATTGATGCCTGTCAAAGCGTGGAGGAAGCGGAGCTTAGGGCTTGCATTGCCGGTCTCTACATAGGTATTTCTCTTCATAATCCTGTAATTTTAGAGACTGATTGCGCTTTTGTGGTAGCGTCTCTTGCATCGGGGGACTATGACAGGTCTGCTATGCATGACCCGAAGATGAAAGCGTTGAGCATCTCGAAGTTGATCAACAATCTTCAATTGTCAAAGATTAGCCGTTCGACCAATAAGGTGGCACACTTAATCGCTAAGTATAGCTTTGAGAATAGATTAGATGGTATTCTTGTAAATAACGTACCGCCCTGTGTGGTGAATATTGTATCGAATGAGTGTACTGGTGTGGCTGGTTGATTAATATAAGGTGGTGTTCAAAAAAAGTATAAATTTGGTCAAACACTTTGCAAATGGTTGCCAGGAGTAAAAAGGACCAGAGGGAGTATCATGCATGCGGAGTAGGGAAAAAATTACTTGTCTAAAAAAAAGGCAAAAAAAATTGCTCATTTATAGCCGGTCGAAGTCTCAAAGGGCGCGACCGCGCGAGGGAGGCGAAGGTCGTGGGAGGCGCGACGTTTGACGGAATTAAGTGAAGTTACATCCACGCGCCGGCATGGCGTGCGAACAGGCAGAAGCTATACCGTCAGGCCTACGATATGGGTCTAGTAGACATGACATCTAGTGGGTCCCACATAGTTCTCGAGAACTCTTTGGGGGCTTGCAGCCGTTTATCCACCTGGCAAGCCAGCAACCCCACGCCGTTCGCACGCCCTACTCGTCCCCGTCTTCTACCTTACAACAGTTCGCTCCCAGTCGTCCCGTCCTTTCACATTAGTTCGCTCCCAGTTTTTTTTGCGGGGTACAACAGTTCAACTTCTCCTAACCCTCCTCCAAAATCCATGGCCTCCCAAATCTCCATGGTTGCCGCTGAGTACCAGGTTAGGGCCATCACCGGCGATCAGTTCATCGTCATCTACACACGTGGATCTGAGACGGTGCATGGCTTGCTCGCTTCCTACGCATGTTCAACAGTTCAACGGATGAGTGGGTCGCTGGGCTAGATGTTGAATACACCACAGTCCTGGGACGAGAGAAGGATCTAAAGGACGAAGAGAGGAAGAAGCCCGCAGTGATCCAGGTTTGCGTACATAACGTTTGCTTGGTCTACCACATATGCCATGCCGACGTTGAGTGCCAGGATTTTAAGAACTTCCTCAAGGACAAAAGAGTGATATTTGTTACTGTAGGCTTTAAGAACGATAGGGATGTCCTGCGTCGGATAGGTCTCGTTATAGGCCAGCCCTTCGATCTCCAGAAGGCAAGCCTGGTGTCCTCCTCTCAACCTTCATTGCTGACCCTGGCAGCAGCCATGATTGATCCTTCGTACGCTAAACTGAAGAAACCTCATCACGAGTTTCATCATGCATGGGAGTCGAAGACATTAGATGAAGATCACATCCTGTACGCAGCAATGGATGCCTACCTTTGTTTAAATATCTACAAGGGTTGGATGAAGAAGCAGAGCCCAGTGTCCGGTTCAAGCAAAGAAGCGTCGGCGAAGAGGAAGAGGGACGAGGACGAAGTCGAGGACGTGGACTCAGACTCCGAGTAGGTGGCAGTGCCGTCGCTCATGCTGGTTCTACTGCAGTGTCAAGCGGACTAGTTGCTTAGTTTATTTTCAAGGGTGTGTTGTGCTGAGGCCCCAGCAGAACTATGTTTATGTTCTTTCTCGTTATTTGAACTCTTTAGTACGTACAGTAGTACTAGTACTATGTCTTACTACTGTTCTTCTTGCAGTTGGTACTACTGCTCGTATCTTCGTGTTCCTACTGTACTTAATACGTTCGTACTAGTAGTATAATTTGGGTCAGTCGATTTGTGAAAGAAGTTCGATGGAGCGAAGGAAGAAGACGGCATAAGAGGTGGAAGAAGCCCTTCTAGCCATCCATGTTGCATCAAACGGCTCACATGAGTGACTGACCCAAATTGCTCCTTCAGATTGCAGGATCCATGTGGCATTCAAGGTCTCGAAGGTAGATTCCGCGTCCGCACCCGGTTTGCGGGCTCGACGCGCGCGCGACCGGCTTTCGCCGCGACAGCCACCATGCGCGCCTCCTCCGCGCGGGCGGAGACGACAATGACACGCTAGTTCCTCCTCGCCGGCGTGCTGGAGCACGCGCTCGTCCTCCTCTTCGTATGCTGCGTGCATAAACGCGGCTCCACCAGCTGCTCGCGTGCTTGGCAGCGCAGCGGCATCATGAGGAGGGACTGCAGACGACGTGAGCGGGCGAGCCTTCGGCTTCATGGCACAGGGATGGCGGCGACACGGCGGTGATGGGCGAGAAATTGTTGGCCGGAGCAGGCGGGCGCCGGCATGCGCAACGGCGGCGGCGGCATATTGATGAGTGCGCGTGTGGGAGCTTACTTTAGTTTTATATATAAGGTTGGTCGCCCTGGGAATCTGACGACGATCGGTATCTTCACGCCTACAGTCAGACGTCGGAGGAGGACATCACCGAGGAGGAGTCAGACGACGAGGAGTAGTTGAATTATCTTTTTTTATCTATCTATGTTGAGAACTATCCCCTACTCTCTAGTATCTACTTCTCGATCTCAGCACTGTAAACGCTTTTTTAAAGTGCCGCGCATTGCGATTCTGTTGGAGATGCTCTAACATGGCAGATGAGTGCTTTAATGTTGCCCACAAGATGCGCGAGTATTACTAGTAGTATATTTTTCTTGCCATGTTGAGATTTTAAAACCACGAGTGCGAACATGAAGAGGAGCAATGAAGACCAAACACGGGATATTCGGGACATGTTCAAGGATCGTGGCAAGTTAAAGAGGAGCTGCACCGAACCTGTAAAATGAGCTTTGGTAAGTAACACCCTTTCAATTACTTTCGTGTAGCCTCGTGTTCTTCGATGTGTATATGTTGTAGTTTCTGTTTATCTTAAGCGTGGTGTTCTTCGATGTGTAATAAGAAGAGTCTTAATCGTCCTAATGCTTTCGTTTTTAGCTTGATGTAGGAAGTGGGTGTTCTCACCTTGTAGTCTGTTTTTATTTGTTTTCCTTTTGAATTCACTTCTCCGAGTTCTGTTTATCTAGCTTCTACTAAATGGATCTAGGTTGCTCTGAGTATTGATCTAAAAAAGAAGTAACTTCATGTCAGGATGCAGTTCCTGCGAGGAGGGAAGTTTGGTCAACCTCGAGATCATGTTTGCAAAATGAGGCTGGATTACACACAAGGTGCCAGTTCCCTAATGATGTTGGATTAGACACAAGTTGCAAATTCCCAGATGATGCTGGATTACACACAAGCCAGGTGGAGTCTTCAGCTATTCGTGTCCTCGTGGCATTAGTAAAGGCCGAAAGAAAGCGTGCGGCAGCCCTTGAGAATGTAGCTGAGTTCCTGAAGAAGCGAAAAGAGCAATCAGATGCTCTCTTCACCCAAGCCAAAGAAGAGATGGAAGAAGCCAGAAATAAGCTAGCAGAGGCAGAGCAGGCTAGGCGTCTCCTACTATCTAAAACTATTATCAATACAAAATTTCCTTCATAATAGTTAGGTTCAAATGTTTATCCAGTCAGCATGCCTGTTGTGATGTCCGTGGATCTACTTATGTGGCACAAAATGTTTTTTTTCGGGTCATGTAATAACAGCAATTACTTTCCAAACAATAACAGACGAAGCATTGGACATGGTATAGTTCACGCGCAAGCCCGACATTCCAAGTTCAACTTCCACATCAAACTCATGTTCACAGATATCTGCACATTCATACATAATGTCCACAACCATGATTCACTTCAAAGCCAAAAAAATGTGAGGAGAGTTATAAATAAAGAAAATCCTCTACTAGTTCCTGCTACCAGTGCGAGCACAACAAGTCAAGACCATGCGTAAATTAATTATATTTTAGTCATTTTTTGTGTTCTAAAATGCCTGCCGGCTCACGGAAGGACGTGTTGCTGGCACACGCGCGGATTCAATGAAGGCAGGCGGGGCAGTCTTAAGCTGGTTTCACGCGGCGAGGAGGCGTGCTCAGCCGGGCCTGCAGCGAGTGCGGCCCTCTTGGCCGGCGCGCCGGTTCAATGCCTGCGCTATGAGAGGTCGCGTCCGTGTCAGAGCAATCACTCCCTCCAGTCCTTTTTTGTTTGGGTATAACAAAATCTCGTTTTCCATTCACATTTTACAAGTAAAATTCGTGGACAAACTTTGACCCAAAGTACGATGGGGACTAGTAAACCAGAATGGAGGTAGTAGTTTTTTTAATCAAAGAAGGGTTTCCCCTTCCGACTTTCATTACTGAAAACCATCATCTAAATCTAAACCATAGTATTTGCCCTAGAACTACCAGGTTCAACATCTCGCAACATAAACCCATACAACCTCCATCGCAAAAAAACCATACAACCATACGCCAAGGAGGTACGTAGTACTATGAATTCCATTTTCGCTCCATACCAATCGTTCTGAAAACTACTTACTACTTATAACGCGCCATTGAAAATCGGAACTCTTAACCCCGCTAAAAAATGATATTTTAAACGTGGCTACTCGATCTGTGGCAACTGGCGAGCCATCGCGCTCCAAGTTGTTCACCTGTGGTCCCGACCATCAACTCCTACGGATCAAATTATCACGCGAGCTGACTATTCCTACAAAGGTGCTCCACCACGTACCCGGTACCGGCGAATGCAGCAATCGTGCACCTAGGTTTTAGAGTTTATTTGTTAACGTCGCCTTTACGTAACACTCATGTGTGCGAGACCACGAGAGGCCGACTGCGTGCGTGCGCCTCTTCTCTTCGTATATGTACTCCACCGTTTGTCTGGTGTCCAAAAAATTATAATAACTACTAGCAATGTGCCAATGCATTGCCACACGATCAAAGTAGATTAATACATATTCACCGATTTGATAGAAAATAAAGTCTAGTTTTGAAATACGTATATCACTAAAAATATGTTATGTTTCACTCAAAATATATTCCTTTGGCGGTTTTGATGAGATAAGGGAGGAATGTTGTTGATTTCAAGATTCGAGAAGTGGTATATGTCTAATTTCTACTATTACTAGCAAGACGCCCCCGCGTTGCACGGAACATCAAGATCTTGTGGGAGAAATGTGACACCCAAAAATTTTATTTGGCTTTTTCAAACTTTTATTTGATTTGAGGGAGGTTATTTAAAATTTTCTTCTAACGAACTCTCCCTCTCAAAAATTTTCTTTTATGACAAGTACTTTGTTTGGATTCACCCAAGACTTGGTCTTTGGCCTTGGAGGTTTTTCCATCTTATGTTGACTCATCACAAATGTTTTTCATTTGGGAAATTTTTTGATAATCTTTTTAAATAGCCCTATGGCATTTGGAGTGATCTTTTCCCCTTTAAAAATCTCCTCTTGCCATGACCTAAGTGGAAATTCCCTCCCAAAAGCCATTCCCATCTTTGTGTCAAGATATACTTCAAATCCAGCAAGTTGAACTCCCCATGATTTTTTTCTTCCATTTATTTCTTATCAAAAATAATTTCTGCCTTCTACTTTGGCTCTTGGAGATTTACAAAGGAACTACCATTTCTCCTTTGAGTTTTGCCTCCAAACCATTTTCCCTGGCTAGTCCTTAGAGCCCTCAACCAAGATCCATGAAGATCCACTGGTCTCCAGTTCAAATATTTCAAATTGTGCTTGCTGCAAGTTTGGACCATATTTGTCAAATTTGATGAAATTCATTTGTTTTCTCCTCCTAAAAATCTGAGAAAATTCAGGCAGCCTCTGGATGCATCGAGAGGTCACCTCACCAAGTCCCAGCTCCAGAAATTTTTTTCCTCATGCCAAATCATTTCGTCGAACACCTGAAGGGCACTGTTACTGTCAAGTTTAGAAAATTCAGAGGTGCAGTTTCAGTGGCCGATGTCGTTTTCTTCAGAACCCCTTCTCGATCTCGCCAGTAGCCGCGGTGGCGCCTTGCTCCCTGTCCCCTCCTTCTTATCCCTGCGCCGCACGATCGCCTGGAAGCTTGCAGGCGTCGGCGACGAGCTGGTGGAGGTGCGCCACCCCGTGAGCGACGGCAGCAGCGCCCTTTGCGGCTGCCAGAGAGGCGCAGCATTGGACGGCGCCGTCCAGCGCCGCCCAAGCCACCAGAGGCCACCGCGTGGCCATCCACTCACCCGTGCACGCTGCAGTCCGTCGTCGTGAACTGGTAGGCGTGGAGCGCGCTCCCTGCCACCGCCATGCCCGTACGGCTGTTCCGTCGAGGACCGGCGCATTACACCATGCCCGACCGAGGTTTAGCGGAGGAACGGCACCAGTGATCCTCCACGATGATGCCTAGCCTCCTAAACCCCCTGCCCAACCTCTGCCTCGCCGTAATTTCTCGCCGGCGTTATCCCGTTCACGGCCACCCCCTCGGATCGCCTATAAAAGGAGGCCCCGAGCTCAAACTCGAACCCGCACCATCTCTGCACACCACCAGTACCACGCCAAGCCACTGGAAGACCCCCGAGGGAGTCTTCTTCCCCAACTCCGGCCGCCTCGACCCGCTTCAGGATCCGGCTCGATTCACTCCCGTGCGTGCACCCCTACCTCTCAGCTCATACCAGTAGTCTTCTAGTGCATCCACCCTTCTGACCCGCGCATCAATTTGAAGTTTGCAGCACCCACCGGAGAGCTCCACCATCGCCCGAACCACCGACCGCCGGAGATAGTGTCGCCGTCGACGTGGTGCTCACCGACGGTCAAGTCCACCACCCACCAACGCGGAAGAACACCCTGAACCCATAGGTACCCTCCGATCACTCTGCCTCGCCGTGGTTCAACGCTGGCGACCACCGCAGCCTTCGGGCGCCGGCGAGCTCTGTTGAGATTTGAACCTGACGGGTGGGACCCCCCCGTCAGCCTCTCTTCTTTTCCCCTTCGAACCGTTTTCTGAAAGCGCCTTCGGGCAAAATGTGTTTTCTCTTTGGGCTAACGTATTTCCTACCGAACCGTTTTCTATTTTCTCAAACAAGTCCTTGGATCTTTTCTGTTTCATCACAGATTAGTCCTTGGACTAAAACCCTTATATCTTTTAAACAAAAGATGCTTTTTGATTGATTCTTTTTCTGTCAGTCTTACATTTTTGTCTAGTTTTTTATAGTATGTAATTGGAAATTTTTTGGAACAATTTTTATACACTCAACGGTTTTCACGTTAGTATACGGTTTCGTTATACCGTAGGTTCCGGAGGAGGTGACGGAGCCGCGAACTTCGCCGAGCTAGACTCCGACTTCTCCGAACCAGGCAAGCATGTTTGAACCTTTAATATGATGAGTGTTTTGCATGTTTGCTTGAATGGTTTTGTGCATGGCATATGAGCATCGGTGAGTATTACGTTGCATGCAAGGCAACTAACCGTGTGCTTCGAAGTTACTGTGATCTTTGATGAGAGATGACCTGATCATGTGGTGACATGAAAGGTAGTAAGATGGTATTGTTGTAGCATGCCAGTCTTACGTCATCCGATAAACTCCGACGTTAACGTGGACTGAGCCACGTTACCGTTCTTCCCCTTTCGTGCTGCCACATGTTTTCTGCAAAGAATACGGTTTAGTAAGTTGCTAACCTCTTTCCCTGTACACACCAAATAGAGGGGCCGGGATGAGGGTTCCATGGCCCTGGATTAAAGCCAGTCATCCGGTCAGGGGGCATGGGTGTTTCCGGTTGGGACCGAGAGGGGGGCACCCCTTAGAGCGCGCGGTATAAATTTGATCCCATGCTACGCGAGGTTGTAGCCTCCCCGTCTCAAAGTTTTTCTTGAACGTTGCCTAGGGTGATTCCTGGCATCGGAATGTTGAATGGGTGTGTACTGGTTAGATGTGTTTCTCCAAAAACACCGTAAACGGAACTAGTCCCTTGTGACTACTGAAATCCGTTGGCTGTGGTTAAATAGTACAAACTCTGTAGAGTCAAATCCTTCCGAGTCATCGCATCCATGGTCAAGGACCGTGGCCAACTTATCCATATTCATGTCAGTCCCCGTGTCAGTTTCCGTGGCAATCCTCGGTGAACAAGCTTGAGTGGAAAACCCGGTTGAACGTTATTCCTGTGGATGGACTAACCTTTTATTTATCTCGTACATGAATATTTCCTTGAAATGATTTAAATTCATGAGCTACTGAAATATCAAGTTATGAAATATAAGCCCTTTATGCGATGTCGCTCAGACGTCCGACTGTGGCACGTTCGTTATTTACTTTTGATATAAGCCCTTTATGCGATGTCGCTCAGACGTCCGACTGTGGCACGCTCGTTATTTACTTTTGATATAAGCCCTTTATGCGACGTCACTCAGACGTCCGACTGTGGCACGCTCGTTATTTACTTTTGATATAAGCCCTTTATGTGATGTCGCTCAGACGTCCGACTATGGCACGTTCGGTATTTACTTTTGATATAAGCCCTTTACGTGATGTCGCTCAGACGTCTGACTGTGGCACGCACTGTCATTTATATTCCATTATACGCCCTTTATGTGGTGTCGCTTTGACGCCCGACTGTGGCATTGTTATTTTTATTTGTATCCTTTCGAGGAGTCATTCAGACACTCGATTGGCCTTCAGTATTACATTGGGATTTCGGGAGGACTACCGCCCGACTTCCTTTTTATTTCCCATGCATAGCTATTTTATTATCTAAGTGCGCTTTATTAATCTGTTCATATGCATCATGTTTACATTTGTTATATCTTATGTCCAAACTTTCTTGCGAGTACTTTCATAGTACTCACCTGGCTTGTTGATTTGGCCAGATGTTGACGAAGGCGATCTCATGGATGAAGAGTTTGATAGTGAGTCCGACGCCTAGAGGAGTCCCAGTCAGTCCTCTACGATCCTGGATATTGGTCACTTGTATTATATACGCTTCCGCCACCCACAATAAGAATCCTCGAGCCTCACTCCGACGCTCGAAGAGCTGTTAGATTCAGGAGTCATGTCCCCCACTTCGCTGTGACATTTCCACCACCGCTCTTATTACGAGTCAGTAGTTATGCCACCATATCCGCCTTTATGTTTATTATCGGCGTGCTTGTAATAAATTGTTGAGCAGCCTCCGCTCAACCTTGTATTATATTTAGTACTCCTGGATATTGCTGTAATCAAGAAATTGTCTACCAGTAAGAAGGAATTCTTCTCTACTGGTCCGTAAAAGGGATCGGTTTCTCAATAAATGTTTTATTGGAAAACCGGTCGTGACAAGATTGGTACCAGAGCCAGGCTGACTGTAGGAAGCCACTAGGTACGATCGCTAATCGGTTATTAGCGTCTTTAGTGCTTTTTCAGCATTTTGCAAATGTACCTATTTTCTGTTGGTCATCATAAATTTATGATTTGACAACTCAGAATTTTTGCCTACTTTTGTAGATGGCTGGCAGCGATTGCGAGACTCGGGTGTTCACTAATGTGCCCGAGGGGTTTTTCAAACTCCTCGTCTCCATCACCAAGCTCACGATCGGGCCAGCGACTCGTCCGGAGTTCACGCTTTACCAGCTCAAGCTCAGCGACGACGTGTCTATGCACCAGGCCGTGGTGCAATTCAAGGGAGGACGTTCTGCGTCTCGCCACTTCCGTTTTGTGGGAAGGGCCATGCCTACGGAGAGGCATGCCATGCAGATGGCCGCCCGTGAGGCGATAGCTCGCCTTCGGGATATTCTTCCTTCGATGAAGACTCGTCGCTACCGCTACCTCCCATGCCATGTGCCATATACTTGTCACTATGCATTCGCCTGCCATAGGGGAGAGCGAGATGAAGCTATCGAGATGCTTGTTGAGTATCTCAAAGCTCTGGAGGCAGCTTTTGACAACCTCGTGGACGATCTTGTGGCTGCCCGCATGGACTTAGTTCAGGGCTGTTCTGCCAACAGGAGGGAGCTTCTCCACATGGCACCGCCACTGACTTTCGTCTCGTCCTCAGCATCCTATTCACCTGCCATTTTGGCCACCGCTCGCCATCTGCCTACCACTGAGGAGTTCGACCAGGTCATTGCTCCTACTCCAGTCAGAGCTGCACCGCCTGCCGCACCCACACCACCACCTGTCGCACCCGCACCATCTCCTCAGCGCAGTGCTACGCGCCTGGAGCCTATTAGGGAGGAGGTGGAGGTTGAGTCTCCTGCACCGCTGGGTCTTACCCTCGGCAGGGGGAAGGACATCTTCACCATCTCCGACTGAGTGCGCCTAGTAGCCGTGCGATGTGTCTGCATGTATGATATGTTTTATATGTACATAAGTTTGTAGTAGTTGTGTGCGCTTCATCCCGGAGGAGTGTGCTAGCCTAAATAACATGTCAGGAGTGTGTACGCACATCCTGAGTGATGTATCATATGTTTGCGTATCGCGTGTAAGATTTGTACTGAGCAGTCCTTCTCCGTGCGCAATCAAATATTTTCTTGAAAAATCTTGAGGTCTTTTAAATTTTTGCCTTTGCAAGATTTTCCTTGTGCCACACAGTTCTTCTCATGAGTTTTGCAAAATAATACCCCAGAGTGGAAAATGTCTCGTCCGTGGACTCGTTCCATGCCAAATCCACCAGAAGAAGTTTATGGAACACAGACAAGCAACAACTTCACACAGGGGCAGTCTAGTCAACAGGACAGCGAGGCAGCCTTATCTCAAGTATGCCGCCTTTTCGAGCAAAGCCAGCAGCAACACCAAGAAATGATGAATCACGTCATCAATATGGGAAATCACCGTGAGCCATACCAACGACACTCCAAGTTGTCTGAACTACAGAAGACACGCCCTCCAACGTTTTCTCACACTGATAGGCTGCTTGAAGCCGATGATTGGCTTCGAGACATCGAAAGGAAGTTGATTATTGCTCAATGTTCTGATCATGAGAAGGTTCTTTATGTACCTCACTACCTCACTGGAGCAGCTGCCGCATGGTGGGAAAATTTCCTACACATGCACCCCAGTGAACATAACATCACCTGGGAAGAGTTTAAGGAAGGTTTTCATGGGGCGCACATCCCCAGGAGCATTATAAAAATCAAGAAGAGGGAGTTTGATGACCTCAAGCAGAGAGGCATGACAGTGACGGAATACAACAGTCAGTTTACCCAGCTATCTCGTTATGCCTACGATGAGCATATGACTGAGAACAAAAGGATGGAAAAAAATTTGGATGGCCTGGCGCCAGCACTAAAATGCCAACTGGTCGTACACACTTTTCCCGATTTCAAGACTCTGGTCGACAAGGCCATTACGTTGGAGAATGAGCGCCGCAGTCTGGAGGATATTCGTAAGCGAAAAAGGGACAAGACGACTCTTGCTCGCAACAACCGGAGCAAGACTGATGTTCAGAGGAATGAAGCAAGAAAATCCACGACTACTGCTCTAAGGCCAACCAGACAGTTTCATTCAAGGGACAAGGACTTTACATACCGTCCAGGGGTCACTTGCTATGCTTGTGGAGAGGAAGGGCACTATGCCAAACAGTGCCCAAAACCAAGGAACTCGGCCCCCAAGCCGAACAATGGTGGGAATAATCCAGCCCCCAAGCGTAAAAATTTCAATCCCAACAGCAATCACAGGAAGGGTCACCTGAACCATGTGACCAAGGAAGAAGCACAGAATGCCCCAGACATCGTACTCGGTACGTTCCCTGTCAACACAATACCTGCCACGGTTTTGTTTGATTCTGGAGCTTCTCACTCGTTCATTTCGAAGAGTTTTGTTTTGCAACATGATTTTCCGATACTTCCTTTGGAAAAATCTATGATCATCAAGTCCCTCGGGAATAAGCAGATCACTCAGAGTTACTGCCAGGGAGTGATTATTGAGTTTGAAGGACTAAAGTTTCAGGCAAATCTCATCGTGTTCGAAAATAAAGGACTGGATGTTATCCTAGGAATGGACTGGTTAACCACCAACAAGGGATTTATTGACTGCTTCAATCAGATTGTAATTCTCACTCACCATCACGGCAAGACAATAAAAGTTACAGCTCAAGAGAGACCACGGTCACGACAACCAAAGTTGAACAAGGTGGACATTTCAAAATTGAGAAAAGTTCCAGTGGTTTGTGAGTTTCCCGACGTATTTCCTGAAGAACTACCAGGCATGCCACTAGACCGAGAGATAGAGTTCAGCATTGAACTAGCACCTGGCACCACCCCCATCTATAAGAAACCTTGTAGAATGGCACCCTCCGAGCTGGTAGAATTGAAGAAGCAAATCAAAGAATTACTGGACAAAGGATTTATTCGAGCCAGCTCCACACCTTGGGGTTCACCGGTATTATTCGCCAAGAAAAAGGATGGGACACTGAGATTGTGTATAGACTATCGAGCTCTCAACATGGTCACCATCAAAAACAAATATCCGATGCCACGGATAAATGATTTGTTTGACCAGCTCGCACAAGCCAAGGTCTTCTCAAAAATTGATTTAAGATCGGGATATCATCAATTAAAAGTACGGACAGAAGATATCCCTAAGACAACATTCACCTCCAGATACGGGTTATATGAGTTCACAGTAATGCCGTTTGGACTGAGGAACGCCCCCGCATATTTCGTCCACCTCATGAACAAAGTGTTTATGAAATTTATGGACAAATTTGTTGTGGTGTTCATTGACGATATTCTGGTATACTCAAGGACACCAGAAGAACATGCTGAACATCTCAGAATTGTATTGGGAGAATTAAGGAAACATCAATTGTACGCCAAATTTAGCAAGTGTGAATTTTGGCTAAGACAAGTCGGTTTTCTAGGCCATATATTGACCCAAGAAGGCGTGGCCGTAGACCCAGAAAAAGTCAAAGCCATACTTGACTGGAAACCACCAGCCAACGTAACAGATGTACGGAGTTTCCTAGGAATGGCTGGATATTACCGAAGGTTTATTGAAGGATTATCCACTGTGGCAAAACCAATGACACAATTACTCAAGAAAGACAAGAAATTTGTATGGACTGAAGCGTGCGAGAAAAGCTTCCAAGAACTCAAGAAGAAACTAACAACAACACCGGTTTTGGTTTTGCCGGACATACACAAGAGTTTCGAAGTGTATTGTGACGCATCCCGGAAGGGCCTCGGATGCGTATTGATGCAGGACGGCAAAGTTGTCGCGTATGCTTCCAGGAAACTACGGAAGCATGAGAAAAATTATCCTACTCATGACTTGGAGCTAGCAGCAGTCATCCACGCACTCAAAGAGTGGAGGCATTTCCTGCTGGGAAATCGTTGTGAAATATATACGGACCATAAAAGCCTTAAATATATTTTCACACAACCAGAACTCAACTTGCGACAATGACGCTGGTTGGAATTGGTCAAAGACTATGATGTCGGCATTCACTACCATCCAGGGAAAGCAAATGTAGTGGCAGATGCTCTTAGTCGGAACCCCAGCCTGGGCAACGACAGTCCACCGAACTTGAGGCCTGAGTTTCAGCAGGAGTTCGCTAAACTCAACATGGTGATAGTCTCTGAGGGCAACGTATCAAATCTGGAGATACAACCCACCCTAATGGAACAAATTAAGAAGGCTCAGCATGGACATCCCAGCATCGAAGGTATAAAGAGGAAAATGAGCCTTGGCAAGGCTTCAGAGTTCGTCACAGACAATGAGGGAATATTATGGTACGGGGACAGACTTTGCGTACCAAACGTTGAGGACCTCAAACAGCAAATCCTAACCGAAAGCCACACCGCTCCACATTCGATCCACCCTGGAGGAACCAAAATGTACAAAGACATTCAGGAAAGATTTTGGTGGCACGGTATGAAAAGGGATATAGCCACATTCATTGCTTGTTGTGATTCGTGTCAGCGCATTAAAGCTGAGCACCAAAAACCAGCAGGGCTGCAACAGCCAAACAGGATACCTGAGTGGAAATGGGATGAAATTGGAATGGATTTTATCGTCGGACTACCTCGATCACAACGCGGAAATGATGCCATATGGGTCATCACAAATAGGCTAACCAAGGTGGCACATTTCATTCCCGTGAAGACGACCTACTCCACTCAAAGGCTTGCTAAGCTTTATCTCTCCCGTATAGTTTGTTTGCATGGAATCCCAAAGACTATAATATCCGACCGAGGCACTCAATTTGTCTCTAAATTTTGGGATCACTTACAACAAGCTCTAGGCACTCAACTAGCATTCAGTACAGCGTACCACCCCCAGACTGATGGACAAACTGAACGCGTGAACCAAATCCTAGAGGACATGCTGAGAGCCTGTGTGCTCACCTATGGATCCAGTTGGGAAGAAAGTTTGCCGTATGCCAAGTTCGCATACAACAACAGTTACCAAGCCAGCTTACAAATGGCACCTTTTGAAGCATTGTACGGACGGAGATGTCGTACCCCATTAAACTGGTCAGGAACAGGTGACAGTCGTATCTTCGGCCCAGACATGCTCAAGGAAGCCGAGGAGAAAGTTTAACAGATCAGGGACAGACTCAAGACAGCTCAAAGCCGACAAAAGAGCTATTACGATCAAAACATCGTGAGGTCAGCTTTGAACCCGGTGATTACGTATACCTACGAGTGTCTCCTATGAGGGGCCTGCAACGGTTCAAAATTAAAGGGAAGCTAGCCCCGAGATTTATTGGACCCTTCTGTGTAATTGCACAAAGAGGCACAGTAGCCTACCAGCTGGACCTACCCAAAGAGCTGTCAGACGTCCATGACGTGTTCCACGTCTCACAGTTGAGGAAATGTATGAACAACCTGGAAAAGCATGTATCTCATGAGAGCATTGATGTGCAACAAGACCTCACCTACAGAGAGCGACCAGTAAAAATATTGGAAGAGTCTGAAAGGAGAACCCGCCAGAAAACGACTAAATTTTTCAAGGTTCAATGGAGCAATCACACCGAGGATGAAGCAACATGGGAGAGAGAGGATTTTCTGCAGGCAGAGTACCCACATCTATTTGAGGATCAGCTGAAATCTCGGGGACGAGATTTTTCCTAAGGGGGTAGGTGTTGTGACACCCAAAAATTTTATTTGGCTTTTTCAAACTTTTATTTGATTTGAGGGAGGTTATTTAAAATTTTCTTCTAACGAACTCTCCCTCTCAAAAATTTTCTTTTATGACAAGTACTTTGTTTGGATTCACCCAAGACTTGGTCTTTGGCCTTGGAGATTTTTCCATCTTATGTTGACTCATCACAAATGTTTTTCATTTGGGATTTTTTTTGATAATCTTTTTAAATAGCCCTATGGCATTTGGAGTGATCTTTTCCCCTTTCAAAATCTCCTCTTGCCATGACCTAAGTGGAAATTCCCTCCCAAAAGCCATTCCCCATCTTTGTGTCAAGATATACTTCAAATCTAGCAAGTTGAACTCCCCATGATTTTTTTTCTTCCATTTATTTCTTATCAAAAATAATTTCTGCCTTCTACTTTGGCTCTTGGAGATTTACAAAGGAACTACCATTTCTCCTTTGAGTTTTGCCTCCAAACCATTTTCCCTGGCTAGTCCTTAGAGCCCTCAACCAAGATCCATGAAGATCCACTGGTCTCCAGTTCAAATATTTCAAATTGTGCTTGCTGCAAGTTTGGACCATATTTGTCAAATTTGATGAAATTCATTTGTTTTCTCCTCCTAAAAATCTGAGAAAATTCAGGCAGCCTCTGGATGCATCGAGAGGTCACCTCACCAAGTCCCAGCTCCAGAAATTTTTTTCCTCATGCCAAATTATTTCATCGAACACCTGAAGGGCACTGTTACTGTGAAGTTCAGAAAATTCAGAGGTGCAGTTTCAGTGGCCGATGTCGTTTTCTTTAGAACCCCTTCTCGATCTCGCCAGTAGCCGCGGTGGCGCCTTGCTCCCTGTCCCCTCCTTCTTATCCCTGCGCCGCACGATCACCTGGAAGCTTGCGGGCGTCGGCGACAAGCTGGTGGAGGTGCGCCACCCCGTGAGCGACGGCAGCAGCGCCCTTTGCGGCTGCCAGAGAGGCGTAGCATTGGACGGCGCCGTCCAGCGCTGCCCAAGCCACCAGAGGCCACCGCGTGGCCATCCACTCACCCGTGCACGCTGCAGTCCGTCGTCGTGAACTGGTAGGCGCGGAGCGCGCTCACTGCCACCGCCATGCCCATACGGCCGTTCCATCGAGGACCGGCGCATTACACCAAGCTCGACCGAGGTTTAGCGGAGGAACGGCACCAGTGATCCTCCACGATGATGCCTAGCCTCCTAAACCCCCTGCCCAACCTCTGCCTCACCGTAATTTCTCGCCGGCGTTATCCCGTTCACGGCCACCCCCTCAGATCGCCTATAAAAGGAGGCCCCGAGCTCGAACTCGAACCCGCACCATCTCTGCACACCACCAGTACCACGCCAAGCCACTAGAAGAGCCCCGAGGGAGTCTTCTTCCCCAACTCCGGCCGCCTCGACCCGCTTCAGGATCCGGCTCGATTCACTCCCGTGCGTGCACCCCTACCTCTCAGCTCATACCAGTAGTCTTCTAGTGCATCCACCCTTCTGACCCGCGCATCAATTTGAAGTTTGCAGCACCCACCGGAGAGCTCCACCATCGCCCGAACCACCGTCCGCCGGAGATAGTGTCGCCGTCGACGTGGTGCTCACCGACGGTCAAGTCCACCACCCACCGACGCGGAAGAACACCCTGAACCCGTAGGTACCCTCCGATCACTCTGCCTCGCCGTGGTTCAACGCCGGCGACCACCGCAGCCTTCGAGCGCCGGCGAGCTTTGTTGAGATTTGAACCTGACGGGTGGGACCCCCCCCGTCAGCCTCTCTTCTTTTCCCCTTCGAACCGTTTTCTGAAAGCGCCTTTGGGCAAAACGTGTTTTCTCTTTGGGCTAACGTATTTCCTACCGAACCGTTTTCTGTTTTCTCAAACAAGTCCCTGGATCTTTTCTGTTTCATCACAGATTAGTCCTTGGACTAAAACCCTTATATCTTTTAAACAAAATATGCTTTTTGATTGATTCTTTTTCTGTCAGTCTTACATTTTTGTCTAGTTTTTTATAGTATTTATTTGGAAAAATTTTGGAACAATTTTTATACACGCAACGGTTTTCACGTTAGTATACGGTTTCGTTATACCGTAGGTTCCGGAGGAGGTGACGGAGCCGCGAACTTCGCCGAGCTAGACTCCGACTTCTCCGAACCAGGCAAGCATGTTTGAGTGTTTTGCATGTTTGCTTGAATGGTTTTGTGCATAGCATATGAGCATCGGTGAGTATTACGTTGCATGCAAGGCAACTAACCGTGTGCTTCGAAGTTACTGTGATCTTTGATGAGAGATGACCTGATCATGTGGTGACATGAAAGGTAGTAAGATGGTATTGTTGTAGCATGCCAGTCTTACGTCATCCGATAAACTCCGACGTCAACGTGGACTAAGCCACGTTACCGTTCTCCCCCTTTCGTGCTGCCACATGTTTTTTTGCAAAGAATACGGTTTAGTAAGTTGCTAACCTCTTTCCCTGTACACACCAAATAGAGGGGCTGGGATGAGGGTTCCATGGCCCTAGATTAAAGCCAGTCATCCGGTCAGGGGGCATGGGTGTTTCCGGTTGGGACCGAGAGGGGGGCACCCCTTAGAGCGCGCGGTATAAATTTGATCCCATGCTACGCGAGGTTGTAGCCTCCCCGTCTCAAAGTTTTTCTTGAACGTTGCCTAGGGTGATTCCTGGCATCGGAATGTTGAATGGGTGTGTACTGGTTAGATGTGTTTCTCCAAAAACACCGTAAACGGAACTAGTCCCTTGTGACTACTGAAATCCGTTGGCTATGGTTAAATAGTACAAACTCTGCAGAGTCAAATCCTTCCGAGTCATCGCATCCATGGTCAAGGACTGTGGCCAACTTATCCATATTCATGTCAGTCCCCGTGTCAGTTTCCGTGGCAATCCCCGGTGAACAAGCTTGAGTGGAAAACCCGGTTGAACGTTATTCCTGTGGATGGACTAACCTTTTATTTATCTCGTACCTGAATATTTGCTTGAAATGATTTAAATTCATGAGCTACTAAAATATCAAGTTCTGAAATATAAGCCCTTTATGCGATGTCGCTCAGACGTCCGACTGTGGCACGTTCGTTATTTACTTTTGATATAAGCCCTTTATGCGATGTCGCTCAGACGTCCGACTGTGGCACGCTCGTTATTTACTTTTGATATAAGCCCTTTATGCAATGTCGCTCAGACGTCCGACTGTGGCACGCTCGTTATTTACTTTTGATATAAGCCCTTTATGCGACGTCGCTCAGACGTCCGACTGTGGCACGCTCGTTATTTACTTTTGATATAAGCCCTTTATGTGATGTCGCTCAGACGTCCGACTGTGGCACGTTCGTTATTTACTTTTGATATAAGCCCTTTACGTGATGTCGCTCAGACGTCCGACTGTGGCACGCACTGTCATTTATATTCCATTATAAGCCCTTTATGTGGTGTCGCTTTGACGCCCGACTGTGGCATTGTTATTTTTATTTGTATCCTTTCGAGGAGTCATTCAGACACTCGATTGGCCTTCAGTATTACATTGGGATTTCGGGAGGACTACCGCCCGACTTCCTTTTTATTTCCCATGCATAGCTATTTTATTATCTAAGTGCGCTTTATTAATCTGTTCATATGCATCTTGTTTACATTTGTTATATCTTATGTCCAAACTGTCTTGCGAGTACTTTCATAGTACTCACCTGGCTTGTTGATTTGGCCAGATGTTGACGAAGGCGATCTCATGGATGAAGAGTTTGATAGTGAGTCCGACGCCTAGAGGAGTCCCAGTCAGTCCCGTGTGATCCTGGATATTGGTCACTTGTATTATATACGCTTCCGCCACCCACAATAAGAATCCTCGAGCCTCACTCCGACGCTCGAAGAGCTGTTAGATTCAGGAGTCATGTCCCCCACTTCGCTGTGACATTTCCACCACCGCTTTTATTACGAGTCAGTAGTTATGCCACCATATCCGCCTTTATGTTTATTATCGGCGTGCTTGTAATAAATTGTTGAGTAGCCTCCGCTCAACCTTGTATTATATTTAGTACTCCTGCATATTGCTGTAATCAAGAAATTGTCTACCAGTAAGAAGGAATTCTTCTCTACTGGTCCGTAAAAGGGATCGGTTTCTCAATAAATGTTTTAGTGGAAAACCGGTCGTGACAAGAAAAGGATGAACGAGGGAAGGCCTTATCTGCAAATGTGGTGAAGAGTGCGGGTAAATTGCCATATTTTCCTTCCTATCTGTCAGATATAAATCGGACGACCTACATTGCAGGATGGTAGGCCCACCATCATCACCAACTCTATTTTATCCCTACTCTTATAAAAAGCATTGTTGGTGATGATCGTGTGCCTGCCATCCTGCAATATAGGTTGTCCGATCTATATCTGACGGATAGGAAGGAAACTATGGCAATTTTGCAAAAAGATACCCACACCCCTCTCCACATTTGCAAATATGGCCTTCCCTCGTTCATCCTTTTCCCCCACAAGATAAACTACTCATACAAATGCATCTTGATGTTCCGTGCAACGCATGGGCATCTTGCTAGTTGTTGCAAAAAGCCAATGTGTGTGTGAGAGAGAGGGAGAGTGGAGGAGGACGGAGTGCATGTGTGACAAAGACACAAGGAGTGTGTGTGCGATAGGTATCAGCTTAAAATGAGGCGATAGTGTGTGTGTGCACGATCGAGAGGGTGTGTCTCAAGAAGGGAAGAAAAATCTACATAGATACAAGGAGCGGGAGAGAGACATGTATGCGATGGTGGAAGCACGAGTGTGCGGGTGTATAAACCTATCTAGAGGCTAGCTAGTCGATAAATGTTTGTGAGAGAAATACGAGTCAGGGTGCAAAAGCGAGAGTTTTATGTGTGTGAGAGAGAGACGGTAGTCGGGAAGGGGAGTGGAAGCAGGAGTTGTGTGGGTGTGTGTGTCTGTGTGAGAGAGAGAGGAGATGGTAGTCGGGGTTGTCTGATCAGTAAACAAATGAATAATGTCAGTCTGGGATGGAGACGAAAAGGAGACCGCAACAAATGTTGTGTCTATAGGAGAGAGAGAGAGCAATTTTAGTGGTATGAGTCATATGTAGAGACATATAGGGTGTGTGAGAGAATCCCATAGAGAGAAAGACAAAGTGAAAGACGAGTGGAGACTGTGTGTGTGGCGGTGAAAAAGAAAGCTTAGGTACCGAGTGATACCAGAGAACAGTAGAGACATGAGAGATAATGAAAACCGTGTAATGTATAATGATAGGGAGAGTGTGACACTTCTCAAGGGAGACGTCGAGAGACCATGTTTGCGAGGATAGGAGAAACATGAAGTGAACGTGCGGGTGAGCTGGAGAAAAGAGAGTGATAGCTACCTGAAGGAGCATGCATGCGAGAGAGATGGGCGTGAAAGGAGTGAACAAAAAAGGGATTCAAGTATTTGAATTCGAGATGATGATACATGTAATACATATTCGAACCAAAATTGATCTATCAAACATGCATACTCATGTGAATTCACGCACATCTATGTTATTTAATATGTAGATATTACTGATCCATACATTTTAGTAGAACATAATTTGGTTAAATTTTTTCGAATTCAACCTTAAGATTTCGAGATCGTTGTATTTGTAAATCATATTATTGTTGTGCTTTTGAAAGTATATATAAAAAAATGATGTATATAGAATGTAATTCCAATTGAAAATGGATCCCGCCCAAAAAATAGAATACAAACGGGATTCGAATTGAGTTGGCACGGTAAACGTGCACTCTGCAAAATTTGAACAAAGCGGGGAAAGTCGCAGTAACCGCCCTAAACCAAAATCTGCGAGATGGAAATCACTACTGCCTATCCCTGCCACGCAAAGCCTATCTGCTGGATTTCTATAGGTTTCGATAGGGGTAGGTTTGTAATTTCACCCAAACGTGACGTAACCGCCTCTCACCTGGATTCATACACGGTGGGCGCCAAAACACAGTGTGTCCTCGGCCGAAATCGACTCCCTCCCCGATTCATATTCATACACGGTGGGCGCCAAAAACAAACTCTCTTCGGCAAATATTCGGTGTATGCGAGATTACCGTCCTATCCCCAAATGACTAATGTTGCTGTGATGTAGTAGAAATTTGAAACGGGGGCTAAGTTTGTAAATTTCCTCGCATTTGAGACAAGCGCGCTCTGAATACATGGTTCCCCCTTCCTCTCTACCTCCCTTTTCCCCATTCGTACTCCGTGGGCGCCAAAACACCCTCTCCACCCCACCCTCCTCCGTCCGCCGCCGTCCGCCACCACATCCACCGCCGTCCTCCTCCACCATGCCGGAGCTAATACCCCGAAGCCGCCGTCCATTACAAGAGATCGACCTCTCTCAGCCACGTCTTCGGACCGAGATCCTTGCATCCCATCCTCTCGCTTCATCCCCGCCGTCGTCCACCTTGCCGGCGCCGCTCCTACGACCGTCTCGTCCACCGCGCCCCGCCGCCACCGTCTACCCTCCTAGATCTGCTTCCACGCCGCCGACAGCCATCGCTACCGCAGCACCGTCAAATTCTCAGCAGATGCGTACACGGCGCCGCACCAGAGGCGGTACTCTTTCGTATCTGCTCAACTTATTTATTGCAGCAAGAAAATAGAACGACACTGCTTTACTCTGATTTCTTGTCTTGGTTGCGAAGTTGCCTTTGTCCGGTTTGCACCTTCAGATCCGCCATGGCACGCTCAACACTATACTCCCAATGCTTATGGTTTTCCCCTTTTATATTCCACACTAGTTAAATCACAGTAGACTAAATTTCAAAATTGGGTCAGTCGATTTTTCAGAGCTCGCCGGAGTTCGCCGGTGCGATCGAAGGGGCTCGGGTGGTTGTGGGGCCTCGCCGAACGAAGAAAACTCGACGCGGGTGGGGGTTGGGGCGGGGGTGGGGGGTGGGGGTGGCGGAGGAACACAGGCGGTGGGGGCCGGTGGTCCGGCCGGCGGCCCGTGCGGTGTTCTGTATGGGAAGAATCAGAGACGAGGAAGGAGAAGGGTTAGGAGACGTAGGATCTTCATCCAACAGCCTGAAATGGTCGAGAGACAGCTGGGAGTTTCATTCTTAATGCGCTCTCGTTCATCATGTGTGGGCACTGCGCAACCAACATTTTATTATCCAAAATCTGCTTGCTCTTCTTTACCATGTTCCTCTTCCGTTCTTCTTTAATATGTACTCTCTTCGTTCCTAAATACAAGTCTTTGTATAGATTCCACCATGGACTACATATGGAGCAAAATGAGTGAATCTACACTCTAAAATGTATCTGGATACATCTGTATGTGATCCATAGTGGAAATCTCTACCAAGACTTATATTTTGGAACGGAGGGAGTATGATAGTAGTACAGTATGTTCCTTGTACTGAAGATGAGCAGGGACATTTGCAGTGTAGAGGTCTATACGGTCGGTTGTGATGGACACTTTGAGCCTCTTTGATTCGTAGGATCTTGTAAACATAGGAATAGGATTTGTAGTGGCCTGCCCACTTGAATCCTATAAGAATAGCAAGGAAATGCGGGGAGTTGTGTCGCCTTTGAGAGTTACACTGATATTAACAGTACCGCACCTTCACTTGAAGAGAGCTGGTATCCGAAGCCTTTCTAGCCGTACCGGCAATACTAGCACATATATTCCAGCAAGTTCCACTTTGCTGATTTTACTCTGATGCTTAAGGTTTTCCCATTATATCTACACTATGATCTGTGTAGCTGCTTTGTGTCGCACTAGCGGCAGTCCACTCTTGAAGCTAAACATTGCAATGACTTACAAAATTGGCACCAAGGCATTGAGTGCCATTCTGGATGCAATGAAACTCATACGCTCCCCACCTGTTGATTCTTGTTCAGAATATGATCCTAATGACTATTCTAACCTCGAGGAGTCAAAGGCAGATGGCCTGTCATGTTCACCGATCAAGATGCCTGTTCTAATTTAGCAATGTTTTATTGATTGCGGGTATCTTGCATATGTTGTCTTGCATTTCTTCTACTTTGTTGCACCGCCATCTGCTTAGTTTACTCATCATATATGTCGAGATGCCATGCCCATCCATTATAAATACATATTCCATCTGTCATCATACCATGTTTTTCCACTCAAATGCTATTCTTGTGCATCAGACATCAAAAAGGAAGAGGGTGATTGCCGAACCTGAAGGAGCACCAGCAAAGTCCTTGAAAAATGTGGTGGTGCCGGAGAAATCAGACAACACCCCACTTATATTGGCTGTACAACCAGTGACACAAAACGTAGGACCAACTCCAGCAGACTGTACCCATACTTCACTGGCCACACCACTAGCCCCACCACACAGGACCTGCACTCCAGCAAAAGGTATACCGATTTCATTTGCCATAGCACCAGCTGTACCACAGAAAAATCCCACTCCAGCAAAAAAGTACATCAAGTCCACCGGCCGAAGACCTATCCCAACTGCAGAGACGGCCAATTCCTGCAGATTGGAACCCCATTCCATTTATTCCCAGTTTAAAAGACAATGCTTTCAATGTTGTTAGGGACTACGTGCATATATTCCCATCATGGGAAGATTATTGTGAAGACAAACACCATTTTCACATCTTCCTGTCCAACTTACGTGTAAGTGCTATTATTCATGGTTATTATTTTCCTATTTTCTGCTGATTGAACACATCAATGATTTACATTACATTGTTGTAACTAGGCGAGGGTCAATCTGGATAGTCATGACGAGCAAAGCTTGCTTGTGCTTTTCAAGGAAGCATTGCAGCAGTATCGGTGTTACCTGAGGAAATCACACTTTGATGGCAAGTCTATAAACGAATTTCCGGTGAAGTCTCCTGTGCTAAATTTAGAAGACATTGAATGGAAAAACCTTGTTATGCACTGGTCTCGTTCCCAGGATGAGGTACTGTCTATGAAATCACAGGAAAATTTGAACTTCTACTTTTCCGCATGTGCCTTACGGATCTTTTTTGCAGGAAATCTGCTCAAAGAAGAATTCCGGTTTGACAAGAACAACATGATATCGCAAATATGCTGCCCGCTGCTTTGCTCTTGTTAGTACCTGTTGTCCTGTATCACTGTACTTGCATACATACCTGGTTCATTATGTGACAGCAGTATGCATGATAGCTTGCTTATCAATTGTTCGCTCCAAATTATCTGATTTGTATGAATGGTTACATTAGTGTAGAATATATCCAATGCCAATGTTTTTTTAGCTCTGCATTGTTCTTGTAAGTACATGCTGTCCTTTATCAGTGTACTTATAATGACAGGTAGTTGTTCATGTACCATCACTCTGCAGCTTATTTTCCTTTGCCCTCCATTTTCTACACATCAGATCTATATTTACTCTTACCATAAGGTTGGCACTGAAGAAGTTTAGCTATGCATTGCTCTTGGCTGTACCTTTTGCCTTTATCGCTGCACTTACATTTATAGCTACTTGGTTATGTAGCATCACTCTTCATCTTATCTTAAATATTCTCCATTTTTTCGTATATTATCACATCTATATTTACTCTTAACAAAATGTAGAATAAAGGCAATGCTTTTGAAGAAGATTCTGTGGTAAACCTCTTGAATTGCCCCCCATCAGCATGGACAAGGCCTTTATAGAGCCTGTCTTCACCAATAATGTAAGTTTGTCCATCTCAAGCCTTCAAACTTTGTTGTATATATTTGGTTAGGCATGACTGCAACAACTATTTATTTTTGGTGTTTGCATCAAATTGCTTGTTTAAAGTTTATTATGTAGTTCATAAACAAAAGTTTGTCCTTTTTCAATTTAAGTTTTCAGTTGTACAACCAAGTTCCTTCTTCATACCATGTAAATTAAACTATACAGAGCAAGTGATCTTCTTTTGCACTGCATGTATGCTTCTGTTCTTCATCCGTAATCCAGTGGTGTGGTGAACCTACCCACTACAGCACAATGTCATATTCTGCAATGTCTTAACTATGAACAATGCCATATCATTCTACTATTATTTAAACCATCTCTTTATTTGCCAATTTGAAATGGTATAAATTGACAGCACACTAACCATTGATACTTATGAGTTCTTGATCTGTAATCCAGTGGTGTCGTGAAGCTGCCAACTCCTTCACAATGTCATTTCCTGCCATGTCTTACCTGAACAATACCATATTGTGTTAATGCAATTTTAAACTGTGTCACTTTATTCGTCAGTAAGAAATGTGATGAATTGTCAGCACTGATACTTTTATGGGCAAAACCTGTCATCTGTCTGCTTGTTTATCTTTCAGAGTGAGGAAGATATAAGTGTTGAACAAGCGCAGTCTCATCATCTTGCTCAGCAGCTTGCGCTGCAGCTCCCCAGGAGGGCTAACCTTTCTTGAACTCTATTGAAGTGCTGTCGGTTTTGTATATTATTTTGTCAGCGTGTTTATTTGCACTGGTGGCGATCTTTGATGCCCAGTGTATGTAATCTGCTGTCTGCTTGCGCTTTATTATCATAGTGGCGAACTTTGATGCCCAGTGGATGTAATATGTCGTAATTTCTTTATTGTATAGTCTAGGTTTTTTCTTATTCATGATGCTGCAGTTATTTTACAGTATATATATATCCTGTCTTCGCAGTAAACCGGCCAAACCGTAAAATTACGGTACATAATCGGGCCGTCATGCAATCACGATGTAGGTTGGGCCTGAAACGTGACGAACAGCTCACGGGCCGGCAGCAGCCTGAAATGAACCCCGGCCCATGACTGTGCGAATCAAATCACGGGCTTTTAATAGGCCAAAATTGTCTCAGTCCTTGTTTGGCCCAATCAGATATCGGCTGCGAGCAGGCCGGATGCAAACCGGGCCGTAGTGAGGCCCAACTATATGACGGGCTTTTAACAGGCCGAAATTAATATAGGGCCGAAATGTTAAACGGGCCCTTAACAGGCCAAAACTAATATCAGGCCGAATTACTAAGTGGGCCTTTAGCAAGTGGGCCCAAAAGCATAGTGTCCAGTTGACGGGCCAAATCTGATATGGGCCATAATTGAGCCCAAAGCCTCTTAAAGGGTCGGACCTGATCTGGGCCGTAATTTGGCCCAGAACGTGGTAGGCTTTTAATAGGCCGGATCTCATATGGGCCACTATTAGGCCTGGAGCGTGGCAGGCCATTAATGGACCAGATCAAATATGGGCCGGCATTTGGCCCAAAACATGGCAGCCAGTTAATGGGACGGCCTACTAGGGTCCTCAAAATCTTGTGGGCCTATAGCTGGGCCGACCCATTAATGTCAGCGAAATCTCTTGGGCCTTTAGCTGGGCCGGCCCATTATGATCCGCAAGAATCTTGTGGGCCTTTACCTGGGCCGGCCCATTATGGCACACAAAAATCTTGTGGGCCTTTACCTGGGCCGGCCCATTATGGCCCACAAAATCTTGTGGGCCTTTAGCTGGGCCAGCCCATTATGGTCCGCAAAATCTCATGGGCCTTTAGCTGGGCCGGCCCATTATGGTCCGCAAAATCTTGTGGGCCTTCAGTTGGGCCGGCCCATCTAAACTCGATGGGTCGGTCCATGTGTCAACATATCATAGGCGCGTCTCGCCCATTGGATGAGTGACACCCGTGCCAACGCGGACCTGACACGTGTCTCCTCTAGCCAATGATGATTTTACACGTGGAAAATCCCCATTGGTCGGGGCTGTTAACGGGTTATCGGATCCAAAACCCGACCCGATAGCTTAACGGCGTGTCGTTACGGTGGATGCCACGTGTCGGTCACCCTTGAGGAAAGCACTTCTGTGACGCGTGATTTATCGTCATGGAAGCGGACACTTCCGTGATGATAATTTTTTGGTAATGTCATGGAACACTTCTACGACAGCACAGGTATGACTATCTTGATTCTGTAAAAAATTTGTCATGGATGTACATGCATGACAAAAAACGCGACCTACTGTGACAAACACGTATCATCACGGAAGTGTATTTTTTTTGTAGTGGTGAGTCCTTCTGTCGGATTTCAAGTTCCGGAAAAACCCTTGAGGTTCGAACACTGGGGTGCGCACGAAGATCTCTCCCTACCTGATCACGCCCTCAGCCTCACCGCGATCTCAAGGCCTAGCTCAACGAACCCGCAACACAAGAGACACGAGATTTATACTGGTTCGGGCCACCGTTGTGGTGTAATACCCTACTCCAGTGTGGTGTGGTGGATTGCGTCTTGGGCTGATGATGAACAGTACAAGGGAAGAAAAGTCTCCTGAGGAGAGGTGTTCTTGTGCTTGGTGGGCTTGTGTGGGTGAGGGTGATCTGAATCTGTTCTAGCTAAGTTGCCTCCTACTGTGGTGGCTATCCCTATTTATAGAGGCCCTGGTCCTCTCCCCAAATATTGAGCGGGAAGGGAGCCAACAACGGCCAAATTCGAAGGGAGACAACTAGTACAAGTTATCCTGACTAAAGGTGGTCTTCGCCTGCCAAAGGCTCTGGTGGTGACGCCGTCTTGGGCTCCACGGTGACCTCCGTCCTGCTGTCCTGCTGGTCTTGGTCTCCTTGCACCATATGGAAACCTTTGCCTGAGGCCTCGGGACTCCTCGCCTGTGCTTGCCCCTTTAGCACCAAAGAGGAAACGAGGACACTGCATGCTGGCGCCCGCCTGGCTCCGGTCATCATGGCTTGCGTCATAGGAACCTCGCGAGGTGTCCCTTGCCTTGATCTCTCCGCCCCTCGCGAGCCAGCCTGGTGAGGCCGCTCCCGAGGAGGTCTTGTGTCATCCGCCTCGTAAGGCTTGGCCCCTCGCGAGGATCTTGAGTGTTTGCTGGTGGAGATGGGCCGTACAGGGCCGCTGGTGGAGCCACACCATGGGCCGCAGGCAGGCAAGTCTGGGGACCCCCTTTCCCAGGATGCCGACAGTAGCCCCCGGGCCTAAGGCGCGCTCGGACTTGGCTTCGAGGCGAAGCCAAAGGGCAAGTGCGGAGCGCCGCGGGCCCCAACAGCCTGCGGCCTTGGTCGACGCGTGGCGATTGATTGGACGTGGGCGTCTCCGCTTCCCCACGCTGCCTCGGCAATTGCTCGACTTGACGAGTCCTTGCTGCATGCAGAGAAATATCATCATTACCTGTGATCGTGGGGATCGCCGGTTGGCCTTCTCCTGCTATAAATGAGGAGGGGGGCGGAGCCCCTGTTTCTCATCTCTTCCTGTTCGCTTCTCCTTCCTCGCCTCATTGCTAGCAGCGACCCCCATGGCGCCTATTCGAAGGTTCTCGGCTGCAGAGAAAGGGAAAACCCCCCGCGACGAGCCCGGGCCACTTCCGCCAAAGAAGATGCCGAGCCACCGGCGCGACGTGGTCGCGAGGCCAGAGGTGTCGAGGCCTTGGTACGAGCGGCCTCCTCTCGGGTACCCGCTGCCTCTGTACGCCCAAGCTGAGGGCTCCGGAGGAGGAGGTGACGAGCGCCGCCGCTCGAGCCGGGGCCGTGGTTGCCGCGCCGCGGTGACACAGGCCGTCGCCCCAGGAGTCCACGTCGCGGACTCCTCGCGCGAACTTGTGATGTGGGCGGCGATGCCTCCGCGCACCTGGATCCACTTCCCGCAGTTCTTCTCCGCCGAGATGCCGCCGAGGGGCCCCCTGGAGCTCTAGCTGCAACACGCCGACTACGATGCCCCGGCGATTGGGGCGGAGGATGAAACCGTCTCCCCAAGCAAGATCTTCATGACCCGCGGCTGGGGCGAGGTTGCCCCGGTCTGCCGCGCGAAAGGCGCCCTCACCATCCATATCAGGTACGACGGCGCCTCCACGATGTTCTTCAAGGTCTTCGACATGGAAGGCTGCCGCTTGGAGTGCTGCCCCAGAGGGGGTCGTCGGGATGGTGCAGCGGCCAGCGCCGGGCGCGCCGTTGGCTTCTCCATCGGCTCCTCCAGCAGCAGCGGTGACGCTTGGGAGTCCTGCGACTCTCCCGAGCCTTACGAGACCCTGGAGACAAGCGACGACAGCTACGTGCCCCCGAGCTCTCGCCGGGCCCGGAGCAAGGCCGCAGCGTCCAGCCGCCGCCGTCGCTGATCTGGATGGGGTTGGCGACGGCCTCCCGTGGCCACTATTGATGATGGCGTTGGCTACTGATACGTCTCCAACGTATCTATAATTTTTGATATTTCCATGCTATTATATTATCTGTTTTGGATGTTTATGGGCTTTATTAAACACTTTTATATTATTTTCAGGACTAACCTATTAACCCAGAGCCCAGTGCCAGTTTCTGTTTTTCCTTGTTTCAGTGTTTCGCAGAAAAGGAATATCAAACAGAGTCCAAACGGAATGAAACTTTCGGGAGAGTTATTTTTGGAACGGAAGCAATCCAGAAGACTTGGGGTGTACGTAAGGGAAGCAACGAGGAAGGCACGAGGCAGGGGGGCGCGCCCACCCCCTGGGCGCGCCCTCCACCCTCGTGGGCCCCTCGTGGCTCTCCTGACGTATTTCTTCCTCCTATATATACCCATATACCCTACAACCTTCGGGGAACGGAAGAGATCGGGAGTTCCGCCGCCGCAAGCCTCTGTAGCCACCAAAAACCAATCGGGACCCTGTTCCGGCACCCTGCCGGAGGGGGGATCCCTCACCGGTGGCCATCTTCAGCCTCCCGGCGCTCTCCATGACGAGGAGGGAGTAGTTCACCCTCGGGGCTGAGGGTATGTACCAGTAGCTATGTGTTTGATCTCTCTCTCTCTCTCTCTCTCTCTCTCTCTCTCTCTCGTGTTCTTGATTTGGCACGATCTTGATGTATCGCGAGCTTTGCTATTGTAGTTGGATCTTATGATGCTTCTCCCCCTCTACTCTCTTGCAATGGATTGAGTTTTCCTTTTGAAGTTATCTTATCGGATTGAGTCTTTAATGATTTGAGAACACTTGATGTATGTCTTGCGTGGGATAACCGTGGTGACAATGGGTTATTCTATTGATTCACTTGATGTATGTTTTGGTGATCAACTTGCGGGTTCCGCCCATGAACCTATGCATAGGGGTTGGCACATGTTTTCGTCTTGACTCTCCGGTAGAAACTTTGGGGCACTCTTTGAGGTTCTATGTGTTGGTTGAATAGATGAATCTGAGATTGTGTGATGCATATCGTATAATCATACCCACGGATACTTGAGGTGACATTGGAGTATCTAGGTGACATTAGGGTTTTGGTTGATGTGTGTCTTAAGGTGTTATTTTACTACGAACTCTAGGGCTGTTTGTGACACTTATAGGAATAACCCAATGGATTGATCGGAAAGAATAACTTTGAGGTGGTTTCGTACCCTACAATAATCGCTTCGTTTGTTCTCCGCTATTAGTGACTTTGGGGTGACTCTTTGTTGCATGTTGAGGGATAGTTATATTATCCAATTATGTTATTATTGTTGAGAGAACTTGCACTAGTGAAAGTATGAACCCTAGGCCTTGTTTCCTAGCATTGCAATACCGTTTACGCTCACTTTTATCATTAGTTACCTTGCTGTTTTTATATTTTTAGATTACAAAAACCTATATCTACTATCCAAATTGCACTTGTATCACTATCTCTTCGCCGAACTAGTGCATCTATACCATTTACCATTGTATTGGGTGTGTTGGGGACACAAGAGACTCTTTGTTATTTGGTTGCAGGGTTGTTTGAGAGAGACCATCTTCATCCTACGCCTCCCACGGATGATAAACCTTAGGTCATCCACTTGAGGGAAATTTGCTACTGTCCTACAAACCTCTGCACTTGGAGGCCCAACAACGTCTACAAGGAGAAGATTGCGTAGTAGACATCAAGCAGTTTCTGGCGCCGTTGCCGGGGAGGCTAGGTAAGCGGCACTCACACGCCGTCAACTAAGCAATTTCTGGCGCTGTCGCCGGGGAGGTGAGTGCTTGAAGGTATATCTTTAGATCTTGCAATCGAATCTTTTAGTTTCTTGTTTTATCACTAGTTTAGTTTATAAAAGAAAACTAGAAAAAAATGGAATTGAGTTTGTCTCATACGCTTCATCTTTTTAATATTTTTCGTGAGAATGATGGAAAGGAAAATTGTGCTCAAGTACTAGAAGAAGAATTACATAGAATGTTTGGCACTAAATTTTTGAATGATGAGCATGATTGCAATGTTGTTAGTATGAATTCCTTGAATATCCATGATGCTAATGATATGCAAAGCCACAAGCTTGGGGAAGCTATCTTTGATGAAGATGATATTTTTTGTCCCCCAAGCTTTGATGAGAAAATTTACTATGATGAAAGCATGCCTCCTATCTATGATGATTATTGTGATGACACGTATGCTTTAAAGAATAATGATAACCATGAAACTTGTCATCTTTATCTTAATTTTCAATCACATGATAGTTGTTTTGTTGAGCTTCCTCCCACTACTATTCCGAACGAGAAGAATTTTGCTTATGTGGAGAGTAGTAAATTTTCTATGCTTGTAGATCATGAAAAGAATGCTTTGGGTGCTGGTTATATTGTTGAATTCATTCATGATGCTACTGAAAATTATTATGAGGGAGGAATATATGCTTGTAGGAATTGCAATAATATCAAGTTTCCTCTCTATGTGCTTAAAGTTTTGAAGTCATGCTTGTTTTGCCTTCCTATGCTAGTTGTTTTTTGTTCCCATAAGTTGTTTGCTCACAAAATCCCTATGCATAGGAAGTGGGTTAGAATTAAATGTGCTAGTCATATTCTTCATGATGCTCTCTTTATGTTTCAATTCTTATCTTTTATGTGAGCATCATTGAAATCATCATGCCTAGCTAGGGGCGTTAAACGATAGCGCTTGTTGGGAGGCAACCCAATTATATCTTCCTCAAAACAGCCACCATACCTACCTATTATGGCATTTCCATAGCCATTCCGAGATATATTGCCATGCAACTTTCCACCGTTCCATTTATCATGACACGTTCATCATTGTCATATTGCTTTGCATGATCATGTAGTTGACATAGTATTTGTGGCAAAGCCACCATTCATAATTATTTCAACATGTCACTCTTGATTCATTGCATATCCCGGTACACCGCCGGAGGCATTCATACAGAGTCATACTTTGTTCTAGTATCGAGTAGTAATCATTGAGTTGTAAATAAATAGAAGTGTGATGATCATCATTTTCTAGAGCATTGTCCCAAGTGAGGAAAAAAAAGAGAAAGGCCATAAAAAAAGAAGGCCCAAAAAAATGAGAGAAGAAGAGAGAAGGGACAATGTTACTATCCTTTTACCACACTTGTGCTTCAAAGTAGCACCATAATCTTCATGATAGATAGTCTCTTGTTCTGTCACTTTCATATACTAGTGGGAATTTTTCATTATAGAACTTGGCTTGTATATTCCAACAATGGGCTTCCTCAAATGCCCTAGGTCTTCGTGAGCAAGCAAGTTGGATCCACACCTACTTAGTTTGTTTTGTTGAGCTTTCATATATTTATAGCTCTAGTGCATCCGTTGCATGGCAATCCCTACTCCTTGCATTAACATCAATCGATGGGCATCTCCATAGCTCATTGATTAGCCTCTTTGATGTGAGACTTTCTCCCTTTTTTGTCTTCTCCACATAACCCCCATCATTATATTCTATTCCACCCATAGTGATATATCCATGGCTCACGCTCATGTATTGCGTGAAGGTTGAAAAAGTTTAAGATTACTAAAGTATGAAACAATTGCTTGGCTTGTCATCGGGGTTGTGCATGATGAGAGCATTCTTGTGTGACGAAAATGGAGCATAACTAAACTATATGATTTTGTAGGGATGAACTTTCTTTGGCCATGCTATTTTGAGAAGACATAATTGCTTTGTTAGTATGCTTGAAGTATTACTATTTTTATGTCAATATTTAACTTTTGTCTTGAATCTTATGGATCTGAATATTCTTGCCACAATAAAGAAGATTACATTGATAAATATGTTAGGTAGCATTCCACATCAAAAATTCTGTTTTTATCATTTACCTACTCGAGGACGAGCAGGAATTAAGCTTGGGGATGCTGATACGTCTCCAACGTATATATACTTTTTGATTGTTCATAATAGGTAGGTATGGTAGCTATGTGTTTGATCTCTCTCTCTCTCTCTCTCTCTCTCTCGTGTTCTTGATTTGGCACGATCTTGATGTATCGCGAGCTTTGCTATTGTAGTTGGATCTTATGATGCTTCTACCCCTCTACTCTCTTGCAATGGATTGAGTTTTCCTTTTGAAGTTATCTTATCGGATTGAGTCTTTAATGATTTGAGAACACTTGATGTATGTCTTGCGTGGGATAACCGTGGTGACAATGGGTTATTCTATTGATTCACTTGATGTATGTTTTGGTGATCAACTTGCGGGTTCCGCCCATGAACCTATGCATAGGGGTTGGCACATGTTTTCGTCTTGACTCTCCGGTAGAAACTTTGGGGCACTCTTTGAGGTTCTATGTGTTGGTTGAATAGATGAATCTGAGATTGTGTGATGCATATCGTATAATCATACCCACGGATACTTGAGGTGACATTGGAGTATCTAGGTGACATTAGGGTTTTGGTTGATGTGTGTCTTAAGGTGTTATTTTACTACGAACTCTAGGGCTGTTTGTGACACTTATAGGAATAACCCAATGGATTGATCGGAAAGAATAACTTTGAGGTGGTTTCGTACCCTACAATAATCGCTTCGTTTGTTCTCCGCTATTAGTGACTTTGGGGTGACTCTTTGTTGCATGTTGAGGGATAGTTATATTATCCAATTATGTTATTATTGTTGAGAGAACTTGCACTAGTGAAAGTATGAACCCTAGGCCTTGTTTCCTAGCATTGCAATACCGTTTACGCTCACTTTTATCATTAGTTACCTTGCTGTTTTTATATTTTTAGATTACAAAAACCTATATCTACTATCCAAATTGCACTTGTATCACTATCTCTTCGCCGAACTAGTGCACCTATACAATTTACCATTGTGTTGGGTGTGTTGGCGACACAAGAGACTCTTTGTTATTTGGTTGCAGGGTTGTTTGAGAGAGACCATCTTCATCCTACGCCTCCCACGGATTGATAAACCTTAGGTCATCCACTTGAGAGAAATTTGCTACTGTCTTACAAACCTCTGCACTTGGAGGCCCAACAACGTTGAAACACCCACGATGCGGCTATATCTCCCACGTGTCGGGGCACGACTTAGAGGCATAACCGCATTGTAGGTTTCGTCGCAAGAAGGGTCATGTTCACACAATCCCATGTAATGAACAAGAATGGGATAAAGAGGGTTGGCTTACAATCACCACTTCACACAATACATAAATAAATTCATACATCATCCAAAATACACACATAGACTGACTATGGTCAAATCTAGATGAAAAGAAGATAACCCCAAATGCTAGATCCCCGATCGTCCCAACGGGGCTCCACTACTAATCATCCGGAAACGAAACATAGTAACGACCACGTTCCTCGTCGAACTCCCACTTGAGCTCGGTTGCGTCGCCTGCACTGGTACCGTCGGCACCTGCAACTGTTTTGGTATAATCTGTGAGTCACGAGGACTCAGTAATCTCACACCCGTGAGATCAAGACTATTTAAGCTTATAGCAAGGATGGGGTAATGAGGTGGAGCTGCAGCAAGCACTAAGCATATATGGTTGCTAACATACGCAAATAAGAGCGAGAATAGGAGCAACGCAACGGTCGCGAAGCTAGAGGTGATCAAGAAGTGATCCTGAAACTGCTTACGTTCATACATAACCCAAACCATGTTCACTTCCCGGACTCCGCCGAAAAGAGACCATCACGGCTACACACACGGTTGATGTATTTTAAAATTAAGTCAAGTGTCAAGTTCTCTACTGAAGGAAATATGCCCTAGAGGCAATAATAAAGTTATTATTTATTTCCTTATATCATGATAAATATTTATTATTCATGCTAGAATTGTATTAACCGGAAACATAATACTTGTGTGAATACATAGACAAACAGAGTGTCACTAGTATGCCTCTACTTGACTAGCTCGTTGATCAAAGATGATTATGTTTCCTAGCCATAGACATGAGTTGTCATTTGATTAACGGGATCACATCATTAGGAGAATGATGTGATTGACTTGACCCATTCCGTTAGCTTAGCACTCGATCGTTTAGTATGTTGCTATTGCTTTCTTCATGACTTATACATGTTCCTATGACTATGAGATTATGCAACTCCCGTTTACCGGAGGAACACTTTGTGTGCTACCAAACATCACAACGTAACTGGGTGATTATAAAGGTGCTCTACAGGTGCTTCCAAAGGTACTTGTTGGGTTGGCGTATTTCGAGATTAGGATTTGTCACTCCGATTGTCGGAGAGGTATCTCTGGGCCCACTCAGTAATGCACATCACTATAAGCCTTGCAAGCATTGTAACTAATGAGTTAGTTGCAGGATGATGTATTACGGAACGAGTAAAGAGACTTGCCGGTAACGAGATTGAACTAGGTATCGAGATACCGACGATCGAATCTCGGGCAAGTAACATACCGATGATAAAGGGAACAACGTATGTTGTTATGCGGTCTGACCGATAAAGATCTTCGTAGAATATGTGGGAGCCAATATGAGCATCCAGGTTCCGCTATTGGTTATTGACCGGAGAGGTGTCTCGGTCATGTCTACATAGTTCTCGAACCCGTAGGGTCCGCACGCTTAACGTTACGATGACGGTTATATTATGAGTTTATGTGTTTTGATGTACCGAAGGAGTTCGGAGTCCCGGATGAGATCGGGGACATGACGAGGAGTCTCGAAATGGCCGAGACGTAAAGATCGATATATTGGACGACTATATTCGGACATCGGAAAGGTTCCAAGTGATTCGGGTATTTTTCGGAGTATCGGAGAGTTACGGGAATTCGTATTGGGCCTTAATGGGCCATACGGGAAAGGAGAGAAAGGCCCCAAAGGGTGGCCGCACTCCTCCCCATGGACTAGTCCGAATTGGACTAGGGAGGGGGGGGGGGGGGCGCCCCCTTCCTTCTTTCTCCTTCTCCCTTCCCTTTTTCCTACTCCAACAAGGAAAGGAGGAGTCCTACTCCCGGTGGGAGTAGGACTCCCCCCCTTGGCGCGCCCTCCTCCTAGGCCGGCAACCTCCCCCCTTGCTCCTTTATATACGAGGGCAGGGGGGCACCCCATAGACACACAATTGATCATTGATCTCTTAGCCGTGTGCGGTGCCCCCCTCCACCATATTACACCTCGATAATATCGTAGCGGTGCTTAGGCGAAGCCCTGCGTCGGTAGAACATCATCATTGTCACCACACCGTCGTGCTGACGAAACTCTCCCTCAACACTCGGCTGGATCGGAGTTCGAGGGACGTCATCGAGCTGAACGTGTGCTGAACTCGGAGGTGCCGTGGGTTCGGTACTTGATCGGTCGGATCGTGAAGACGTACGACTACATCAACCGCGTTGTGTTAACGCTTCCGCTTTCGGTCTACGAGGGTACGTGGACAACACTCTCCCCTCTCGTTGCTATGCATCACCATGATCTTGCGTGTGCGTAGGAAATTTTTTGAAATTACTACGTTCCCCAACAGTGGCATCCGAGCCTGGTTTTATGTGTTGATGTTATGCACGAGTAGAACACAAGTGAGTTGTGGGCGATATAAGTCATACTGCTTACCAGCATGTCATACTTTGGTTCAGCGGTATTGTGAGATGAAGCGGCCCGGACCAACATTATGCGTACGCTTACGCGAGACCGGTTTCACCGTTGCGAGCACTCGTTGCTTAAAGGTGACTGGCGGGTGTCTGTCTCTCTCACTTTAGTTGAATCGAGTGTGGCTACGCCCGGTCCTTGCGAAGGTTAAAACAGCACCAACTTGACAAACTATCGTTGTGGTTTTGATACGTAGGTAAGAATGGTTCTTGCTAAGCCCGTAGCAGCCGCGTAAAACTTGCAACAACAAAGTAGAGGACGTCTAACTTGTTTTTGCAGGGCATGTTGTGATGTGATATGGTCAAGACATGATGCTATATTTTATTGTATGAGATGATCATGTTTTGTAACCGAGTTATCGGCAACTGGCAGGAGCCATATGGTTGTCGCTTTATTGTATGAAATGCAATCGCCATGTAATTTTTTTACTTTATCACTAAGAGGTAGCGATAGTCGTAAAAGCAATAGTTGGCGAGACGACAACGATGCTACGATGGAGATCAAGGTGTCGTGCCGGTGACGATGGTGATCATGACGGTGCTTCGGAGATGGAGATCACAAGCACAAGATGATGATGGCCATATCATATCACTTATATGGATTGCATGTGATGTTTATCTTTTATGCATCTTATCTTGCTTTGATTGACGGTAGCATTATAAGATGATCTCTCACTAAAATTTCAAGATAAAAGTGTTCTCCCTGAGTATGCACCGTTGCGAAAGTTCTTCGTGCTGAGACACCACGTGATGATCGGGTGTGATAGGCTCTACGTTCAAATACAACGGGTGCAAAACAGTTGCACACGCGGAATACTCAGGTTAAACTTGACGAGCCTAGCATATGCAGATATGGCCTCGGAACACCGAGACCGAAAGGTCGAGCGTGAATCATATAGTAGATATGATCAACATAGTGATGTTCACCATTGAAAACTACTCCATTTCACGTGATGATCGGTTATGGTTTAGTTGATTTGGATCACGTAATCACTTAGATGATTAGAGGGATGTCTATCTAAGTGGGAGTTCTTAAGTAATATGATTAATTGAACTTAAATTTATCATGAACTTAGTCCTGATAGTATTTTGCAAATTATGTTGTAGAACAATAGCTCACGTTGTTGCTTCCCTGTTTTATTTTTGATATGTTCCTAGAGAAAATTATGTTGAAAGATGTTAGTAGCAAAAATGCGGATTGGATCCGTGATCTGAGGATTATCCTCATTGCTGCACAGAAGAATTATGTCCTTGATGCACCGCTAGGTGACAGACCTATTGCAGGAGCAGATGCAGACGTTATGAACGTTTGGCTAGCTCAATATGATGACTACTTGATAGTTTAGTGCACCATGCTTAACGGCTTAGAATCGGGACTTCAAAGACGTTTTGAACGTCATGGACCATATGAGATGTTCCAGGAGTTGAAGTTAATATTTCAAGCAAATACCCGAGTTGAGAGATATGAAGACTCCAACAAGTTCTATAGCTAAAAGATGGAGGAGAATAGCTCAAGCAGTGAGCATGTGCTCAGATTGTTTGGGTACTACAATCGCTTGAATCAAGTGGGAGTTAATCTTCCAGATAAAATAGTGATTGACAGAATTCTCTAGTCACCATCACCAAGTTAGTAGAACTTCGTGATGAACTATAGTATGTAAGGGATGACGAAAGTAATTCCCGAGCTCTTCGCGATGCTGAAATCGACGAAGGTAGAAATCAAGAAAGAGCATCAAGTGTTGATGGTTAACAAGACCACTAGTTTCAAAAAAAGGGCAAAGGGATAGAAGGGGAACTTCAAAAAGAACGGCAAGCAAGTTGCTACTCAAGTGAAGAAGCCCAAGTCTGTACCTAAGCCTGAGACTAAGTTGTTCTACTGCAAAGGGACTGGTCACTGGAAGCGGAACTGCCCCAAGTATTTGGTGGATAAGAAGGATGGCAAAGTGAACAAAGATATATTGGATATACATGTTATTGATGTGTACTTTACTAGTGTTTATAGCAACCCCTCGGTATTTGATACTGGTTCAGTTGCTAAGAGTAGTAACTCGAAGCGGGAGCTGCAGAATAAACAGAGACTAGTAAAAGGCGAGGTGACGATGTGTTGGAAGTAGTTCCAAGATTGATATGATCATCATCGCACAGTCCCTATACTTTCGAGATTAGTGTTGAAACTAAATAAGTGTTATTTGGTGTTTGCGTTGAGCATGAATATGATTTGATCATGTTTGTTGCAATACGTTTATTCATTTAAATTAAAGAATAATTGTTATTCTGTTTACATGAATAAAACCTTCTATGGTCATACACCCAATAAAATGGTTTGTTGGATCTCGATCGTAGTTATACACATATTCATAATAATGAAGCCAAAAGATGCAAAGTTAATAATGATAGTGCAACTTATTTGTGGCACTGCCGTTTAGGTCATATTGGTGTAAAGCGCATGAAGAAACTCCATACTGATGGGATTTTGGAATCACTTGATTATGAATCACTTGATGCTTGCGAACCGTGCCTCATGGGCAAGATGACTAATACGCTGTTCTTCGGAACTATGGAGAGAGCAACAGATTTGTTGGAAATCATACATACAGATGTATGTGGTCCGATGAATATTGAGGCTCGTAGCAGGTATCATTATTTTTTGACCTTCATAGATGATTTGAGCAGATATGGGTATATCTACTTAATGAAACAGAAGTCTGAAACATTTGAAAAGTTCATATAATTTCAGAGTGAAGTGGAAAATCATCGTAACAAGAAAATAAAGTTTCTACGATCTGATCGTGGAGAAGAGTATTTGAGTTACGAGTTTGGCCTTCAGTTGAAAACAATGTGAAATAGTTTCACTACTCACGCCACCTGGAACACCACAGTGTAATGGTGTGTCCGAACATCGTAACCGTACTTTATTAGATATGGTGCGATATATGATGTCTCTTACCGATCTACCACTATCGTTTTGGGGTTATGCATTAGAGACAGCTGCATTCACGTTAAATAGGGTACCATCTAAATCCGTTGAGACGACATCTTATGAACTGTGGTTTGGCAAGAAACCAAAGTTGTCGTTTCTTAAAGTTTGGGGTTGCGATGATTATGTGAAAAAGTTTCATCCTAATAAGCTCAAACCCAAATCGGAGAAATGTGTCTTCATAGGATACCCAAAGGAGACAATTGGGTACACCTTCTATCACAGATCCAAAGGCAAGACATTCGTTGCTAAGAATGGATCCTTTCTAGAGAAGGAGTTTCTCTCGAAAGAAGTGAGTGGGAGGAAAGTAGAACTTGATGAGGTAACTGTACCTGCTCCCTTATTGGAAAGTAGTTCATCACAGAAACCAGTTTCTGCGACACCTACGCCAATTAGTGAGGAAGTTAATGATGATGATCATGAAAATTCAGATCAAGTTATTACTGAACCTCGTAGATCAACCAGAGTAAGATCCGCACCAGAGTGGTATGGTAATCCTGTTCTGGAGGTTATGTTACTAGACCATGACGAACCTACGAACTATGAAGAAGCGATGGTGAGCCCAGATTCCGCGAAATGGCTTGAGGCCATGAAATCTGAGATGGGATCCATGTATTCAAACAAAGTATGGACTTTGATTGACTTGCCCAAATGATCGGCGAGCCATTGAGATTAAATGGATCTTCAAGAGGAAGACGGACGCTGATAGTAGTGTTACTATCTACAAAGCTAGAATTGTCGCAAAAAGGTTTTCGACAAGTTCAAGGTGTTGACTACGATGAGAGTTTCTCACTCGTATCTATGCTTAAGTTTGTCCGAATCATGTTAGCAATTGCCACATTTTATGAAATCTGGCAAATGGATAAACAAAACTGCATTCCTTAATGGATTTACTAAAGAAGAGTTGTATATGATGCAACCAGAAGGTTTTTTCAATCCTAAAGGTGCTAACAAAATATGCAAGCTCCAGCGATCCATCTATGGACTGGTGCAAGCATCTCGGAGTTGGAATATACGCTTTGATAAGTTGATCAAAGGATATAGTTTTATACAGACTTGCGGTGAAGCCTGTATTTACAAGAAAGTGAGTGGGAGCACTACAACATTTCTGATAAGTATATGTGAATGACATATTGTTGATCGGAAATAATGTAGAATTATTCTGCAAAGCATAAAGGAGTGTTTGAAAGGAGTTTTTCAAAGAAAGACCTCGGTGAAGCTGCTTACATATTGAGCATCAAGATCTATAGAGATAGATCAAGACACTTGATAAGTTTTTTCAATGAGTACATACCTTAACAAGTTTTTGAAGTGGTTCAAAATGGAACAGTCAAAGAAAGAGTTTCTTGCCTGTGTTACAAGGTGTGAAATTGAGTAAGACTCAAAGCCCGACCACGGCAGAAGATAGAAAAAGAATGAAAGTCATTCCCTATGCCTCGGCCATAGGTTCTATAAAGTATGCCATGCTGTGTACCAGATCTATTGTATACCATACACTGATTTTGGTAAGGGAGTACAATAGTGATCTAGGAGTAGATCACTGGACAGCGGTCCAAATTATCCTTAGTGGAATAAGGATATGTTTCTCGATTATGGAAGTGACAAAAGGTTCGTCGTAAAGGGTTACGTCGATGCAAGTTTTGATACTAATCTAGATGATTCTAAGTATCGGTCTAGATACATATTGAAAGTGGGAGCAATTAGCTAGAGTAGCTCCGTGCAGAGCATTGTAGACATAGAAATTTGCAAAATACTTACGGATCTGAATGTGACGGACCCGTTGACTAAAATTATCTCACAAGCAAAACATGATCACACCTTAGTACTCTTTGGATGTTAATCACATAGCGATGTGAACTAGATTACTGACTCTAGTAAACCCTTTGGGTGTTGGTCACATGACGATGTGAACTATGGGTGTTAATCACATGGTGATGTGAACTATTGATGTTAAATCACATGGCGATGTGAACTAGATTATTGACTCTAGTGCAAGTGGGAGACTGAAGGAAATATGCCCTAGAGGCAATAATAAAGTTATTATTTATTTCCTTATATCATGATAAATGTGTATTATTCATGCTAGAATTGTATTAACCGGAAACATAATACTTGTGTGAATACATAGACAAACAGAGTGTCACTAGTATGCCTCTACTTGACTAGCTCGTTGATCAAAGATGGTTATGTTTCCTAGCCATAGACATGAGTTGTCATTTGATTAACGGGATCACATCATTAGGAGAATGATGTGATTGACTTGACCCATTCCGTTAGCTTAGCACTCGATCGTTTAGTATGTTGCTATTGCTTTCTTCATGACTTATACATGTTCCTATGACTATGAGATTATGCAACTCCCGTTTACCGGAGGAACACTTTGTGTGCTACCAAACGTCACAACATAACTGGGTGATTATAAAGGTGCTCTACAGGTGCTTACAAAGGTAGTTGTTGGGTTGGCGTATTTCGAGATTAGGATTTGTCATTCCGATTGTCGGAGAGGTATCTCTGGGCCCACTCAGTAATGCACATCACTATAAGCCTTGCAAGCATTGTAACTAATGAGTTAGTTGCGGGATGATGTATTACGGAACGAGTAAAGAGACTTGCCGGTAATGAGATTGAACTAGGTATCGAGATACCGACGATCGAATCTCGGGCAACTAACATACCGATGAGAAAGGGAACAACGTATGTTGTTATGCGGTCTGACCGATAAAGATCTTCGTAGAATATGTGGGAGCCAATATGAGCATCCAGGTTCCGCTATTGGTTATTGACCGGAGAGGTGTCTCGGTCATGTCTACATAGTTCTCGAACCCGTAGGGTCCGCACGCTTAACGTTACGATGATGGTTATATTATGAGTTTATGTGTTTTGATGTACCGAAGGAGTTCGGAGTCCCGGATGAGATCGGGGACATGACGAGGAGTCTCGAAATGGCCGAGACGTAAAGATCGATATATTGGACGACTATATTCGGACATCGGAAAGGTTCCGAGTGATTCGGGTATTTTTCGGAGTACCGGAGAGTTACGGGAATTCGTATTGGGCCTTAATGGGCCATACGGGAAAGGAGAGAAAGGCCCCAAAGGGTGGCCGCACCCCTCCCCATGGACTAGTCCAAATTGGACTAGGGAGGGGGGCGCCCCCTTCCTTCTTTCTCCTTCTCCCTTCCCTTTTTCCTACTCCAACAAGGAAAGGAGGAGTCATACTCCCGGTGGGAGTAGGACTCCCCCCTTGGCGCGCCCTCCTCCTAGGCCGGCCGCCTCCCCCTTGCTCCTTTCTATACGGGGGTAGGGGGGCACCCCATTGACACACAATTGATCATTGATCTCTTAGCCGTGTGCGGTGCCCCCCTCCGCCATATTACACCTCGATAATATCGTAGCGGTGCTTAGGCGAAGCCCTGCGTCGGTAGAACATCATCATTGTCACCACGCCGTCGTGCCGACGAAACTCTCCCTCAACACTCGGCTGGATCGGAGTTCGAGGGACGTCATCGAGCTGAACGTGTGCTGAACTCGGAGGTGCCATGCGTTCGGTACTTGATCGGTCGGATCGTGAAGACGTACGACTACATCAACCGCGTTATGTTAACGCTTCCGCTTTCGGTCTACGAGGGTACGTGGACAACACTCTCCCCTCTCGTTGCTATGCATCACCATGATCTTGCGTGTGCGTAGGAATTTTTTTGAAATTAATACGTTCCCCAACATCTACAACCGGGCAATAACAAATTCCCATCTGCCACATAACCGCGGGCACGGCTTTCGAAAGATAATACCCTGCAGGGGTGTCCCAACTTAGCCCATTATAAGCTCTCACGGTCAACGAAGGATATTCCTTCTCCCGGGAAGACCCGATCAGTCTCGGAATCCCGGTTTACAAGACATTTCGACAATGTTAAAACAAGACCAGCAAAGCCGCCCGATGTGCCGACAAATCCCGATAGGAGCTGCACATATCTCGTTCTCAGGGCAACACCGGATGAGATTAGCTACGAGTAAAACCAGCCCTCAAGTTTCCCCAAGGTGGCCCCACAGGCAGCTCGGTTCGGACCAACACTCGAAGGAGCACTGGCCCGGGGGGGTCTAAAATAAAGATGACCCTCGGGCTCGCGAAAACCCAAGGGAAAAGTATAGGTGGTAGGTGGTCAAATGGTAAAACCAAGGTTGGGCCTTGCTGGAGGATTTTTATTCAAAGTGAATTGTCAAGGGGGTCCCATAAATCACCCAACCGCGTAAGGAACGCAAAATCAAGGAACATAACACCGGTATGACGGAAACTAGGGAGGCAAGAGTGAAACAAAACACCAGGCATAAGGCCGAGCCTTCCACCCTTTAATAAGAGATATTGTGATATCCCAAAATATCCATGTTCCAACATGGAACCCACTTCAACTTCACCTGCAACTAGCAACGCTATAAGAAGGGCTGAGCAAAAGCGGTAACTTAGCCAAACAACGGTTTGCTAGGAAAGGATGGTTAGAGGCTTGACATGGCAATATGGGAGGCATGATATAGCAAGTGGTAGGTAGCGCAGCATAGCAATAGAGCGAACAACTAGCAAGCAAAGATAGAAGTGATTTCGAGGGTATGGTCATCTTGCCTGCAAGGTTCTCAGAGTTGTCGAAAGCTTGATCCTCGTAAGTGTTCTCAACAGGTTCCTCGTGAGTGTACTCGTCTCCTGGCTCTACCCAAATCAAGAACACAAGCAAAGGACCAACAATCAATCACGGGAAATGCACAAGCAACATGATGCAATACATGGCATGATATGCGAGATGTGATATGAAATGCATATACGTGCTGCGGAAGGGAAAAGATGAACAAGGCATCAACTTGGCAAACCAAGTATGCCGCTGGAAAGATGAGATGATTTCGGTCGAAATCGATATAAAGATCACCGGAAACGGATGCACGGTTTGCAAATGGCAAGCAAAACAAGAATGACACAATTCTGCGATTAACAGCATGATGCCACTTAGTATGCAACAAGAAGCTAAGCTACTGCACTCCAACATAACAACAAAGCATATAACTGTGATTTACTCAAGATGCTTGACAAAAGATGAACACTGAGCTATGGCTAGATCATAAAATAACAGGTTCAAACAGGCATGGCAAAAGTGCAAAAGATATCAGCTTCACAGACTTGGTGAAAATACTAACATACCAGAAATAACACCAGGAAGCCATGCTTAGAGCAAGAAAACAGCGTGCTACAGGAATATATCATATTCAATCAAGGCAACGAATAAATCTACTAAATGCATAGAACAAAAGACCCTTACGGATCATGAGCTAAAAAGGCACAGAAGATATGATGGAACCCATGTAAACATGGCAAGTTTCGTTAACAGGTTTCAGACAAAACAAGCATCATGCTGTTAATCGCAGAATTATGAAGGCATCTTTGTGAGCTCGATTCACTCATCACAAGGCAATTCATGACAAAACAAGCATACCAACAGCAATAAGACATGTTCATGAAGCTATCCATGGCAAGATCAAGTTCATAGCATGTATGGATCAACTACAACAACCTTGGCAAAATTGAATAGCAAGTTAACATTCTGCCAGGAACATTTTATAGTAAAAGTAGAGCAAGATTGACATATGCTCGAGCACACCATAATTGCAAACAGGGGCATGGATGGATAGAGCACAACTATATGTACAAAACATCCTTACTGAACATACTCAAAAGAAGCATGGATCTCACTGTAGCCACATGGATACATGGCATCAAAATAACAGCAGGAAAAGACTTGGCAAAATCCCAAGTCCCTGAAAACAGAAACATCACGAAGCCTAGTTTGCATGCTTGTACTAGTCACCACATAGATCACAAAAATACATGGAAAGCACCTCTGTAAAGATGGCATGGCATAGATCAAAACACATGTAGAGCTCATGCTCATAAGATGCACACATCAAATGCAACAAATATAACAAAACATCAAGTTTTGATAAGTAACAGCAGTAAACATCATATATCACTCTTGCAATGACGATTTAGGCATCAAGATGAGCTCAAACAGACATGGCACAATGGAACAAAATGAATAGCATAACCTGACGAACATTTTGATATATCATGCGCATGAAACGGAGCAGTATGCAAGGAGATATGATGTGATGAACGGGGCAACATAATATGATAATCTCAGGACTTGGAGGATTTCGGGGTCAACCTTCTCAGATCTAGGGTTCGCACGCGAACCGAGGCGGGGCCGGAGCTCTCGCCGGAGATGGAGCGCGCGGCGGCCGGAGAAGATATCGGGGAAGGTCGCCGGGGTCGGGGCTGGCCGGATCCGGCGAGGGGGAGGCCGAGGCGCGCAGGCGGCGCGGACGCCGAGGCGGCGCGCGCGGGCGGCGAGTGCGGAGCGGCGCACCGGCGCGGCAGCGAGCTCGGACGGCGCCGGCGGCCAGGCGGAGGAACGGGGCGGCGCGGGTGGTCGGGGAAGCGGGCGCAGGGCGCGGGTTCGGTCGGCGGCGAGATGGGCTCGGGGGGCCCCGCGCGGGCCTAGCGTGCCGGTGGCGGTGGGAGGCGGCGGCGGCCACGTGTCGGCCCCTGATTGGCCGCGGGCGGCGGCGGATCCTGTCCGGCGGCGGAGAGGGAGCGGGGCTAGGGTTTGAACCGTGATCATGGAGGGGAAGATGCATTTATATAGGTAGAGGGAGCTAGGAGACTCCAAATGAGGAGTGGTTTTCGCCCACACGATCGTGATCGAACGACCGAGAGTATGGAGGGGGCTTAGATGGGTTATTGGGCTGTTTTGGAGCGGTGTTGGGCTGCAACACACAAAAGGCCCTGGCGGTTACCCGGTTAACCGTTGGAGCATCAAACGACCTCCAAATGGAACGAAACTTGACAGGTGGTCTACCGGTGGTGTACCAAGGCCACTTGGCAAACCTCGGTCCATTCCGAGAACGTTTGACACCCACTCACGAAAAGAGACAAGAGGGGTGCGCCGGTGCATGTGGGAGTGTCGGATTGCAAAACGGACAACGGGGAAAATGCTCGGATGCATGAGACGAACACGTATGCAAATGAGATGCACATGATGACATGATAAGAGATGCATGACATGAACAAAATGCAAAACGAAAGACAAAACCCGACCACGAAGGGAATCTCATAACACATAGCCGAAAATGGCAAGAGTTGGAGTTACAAATATGGAAAGTCACATCCGGGGTGTTACAACACTCCACCACTACGAGAGGATCTCGTCCCGAGATCTAGGACTGAAAGAACTCCAGATATTCGGAGCGAAGGTGGTCCTCGCGCTCCCAGGTGGCTTCTCGGTCGGAATGGTGTGACCACTTCACTTTCAGGAATTTGATTGACTTGTTGCGAGTCTTGCGCTCACTTTCTTCAAGAATAGCAACGGGGTGCTCATGATAAGACAGATCTTCTTGGAGGTCAATCTCTTCGAAGTTGATGGTACGCTCAGGCGTCTTGAAGCACTTGCAAAGCTGTGACACGTGAAACACATCGTGCACGTTCGCGGAGTTGGAGGGAAGCTCAAGTTCATAGGCGAGGTCGCCTCTTTTGCCAATGATCTTGAAAGGACCCACGGTTCTAGGGGCAAGCTTCCCTTTGATACCGAAGCGACGAGTGCCTTTCATTGGAGAGACGCGGAGGTAGACATGGTCTCCAATCTCGAAAGCCAAGTCACGGTGCTTGCTATCATAGTAACTCTTTTGACGCGATTGCGCAGCTTTGAGATTTGCACGGATGACTTTACACATTTCTTCGGCTTCTGTGATCAAGTCGTTGCCAAGAAGTTGGCGTTCACCAGTCTCTGACCAATTGAGAGGAGTACGGCACTTTCTGCCATAGAGAATTTTGAATGGGGCCTTGCCCGAACTCGCTTGGAAGCTGTTGTTGTAGGAGAACTCGGCATATGGGAGGCAATCTTCCCACTTCATGCCAAAGGAAATGACACAAGCCCTGAGCATATCTTCAAGGATTTGATTGACTCGCTCGACTTGGCCACTAGTTTGAGGATGGAAAGCTGTGCTGAAGCGAATGTTGGTGCCCATGGCCTTCTGGAAGGAGTCCCAGAACTTAGAAGTGAAGATGCTTCCACGATCTGAAGATATCAATTGTGGAATGCCGTGCAAGGAGACAATCCTGGAGGTGTATAGCTCTGCCAACTGAGCTGCTGTGATAGATTCTTTGATAAGAAGAAAATGAGCCACTTTAGTAAGCTTGTCGATGACAACGAAGATAGCATCATTTCCGCGTTTGGACTTGGGAAATCCAGTCACGAAGTCCATTTCGATATGATCAAACTTCCATTCTGGAATAGCAAGAGGTTGGAGGAGACTAGCTGGTCGTTGGTGTTCTGCTTTCACCCTTCGACAGACATCACATTCGTTCACGAATTGAGCGATTTCTCGCTTCATTCGAGTCCACCAATACGACTGCTTGAGGTCATGGTACATCTTCGTACTTCCAGGATGAATGGAAAGAAGAGAATTGTGTGCCTCATTCAGAATGACTTTTCTCAGATCGCCTTTAGGAACCACAATTCGATCCTCGAAGAAAAGAGTATCTTTGTCATCAATGTGGAAGCACTTGTATTTGGAAAGACCCTTGTCAATACCACATTTCACCTTCTTCACCATGGTATCCCGGAGTTGTGCCTCACGAATTTGGTCTTCCAAAGTTGGAGTGACTAGGAGGTTGGCAAGAAAACCTTGAGGAACAACTTGAAGATTGAGTTTGCGGAAAGCTTCACAAAGGTCCGGTTGGAAGGGCTTGAGAATTAAGCTGTTGCAATAAGCCTTCCTGCTCAAAGCATCTGCAATGCCATTGGCCTTGCCTGGAGTATATTCAATACTGGGATTGTACTCTTGAATCATTTCGACCCATCGAGTTTGTCTGAGGTTGAGGTTGGGCTGAGTGAAGATGTACTTGAGACTCTTGTGATCGGTGAATATGTCCACTTTCCTTCCCAACAAGAGATGTCTCCATGTTATTAATGCATGGACAACTGCCGCCAACTCAAGATCGTGAGTGGGGTAGTTCTTTTCGTTGGGCTTCAACTGACGAGAGGTATAGGCCACAACTTTCTTCTCTTGCATTAACACAGCACCGAGACCTTGAAGAGAAGCATCACAGAAAACTTCAAATGGCTTGGATTCATCAAGAGGAGTTAAGACAGGAGTCGTGACGAGTTTCTCTTTGAGAGTGTTGAAAGCAACGTCACACTTAGGACTCCAGACATACTTCACATGCTTCTGGAGGAGGTTGGAAAGAGGCTTTGCAATCTTAGAGAAATTCTCAATGAATCTTCGGCAATAGCTTGCAAGTCCAAGAAAACTGCGAAGCTGCTTGACATTCTGAGGAGGTTCCCAATTCACAACTGCAGACACCTTCTCGGGATTAAAAGTGATGCCCTTGGCAGAGATGATATGACCAAGGTAAAGAACTTCATCAAGCCAAAACTCACATTTGGAAAACTTCGCATAGAATTTATACTCTCTGAGCTTGTCGAGCACCAATCGCAAATGTTTGGCATGATCCTTCTTATTCTTGTAGAAGACCAAGATATCATCGAGATACACCAAGACGAATTCATTGGTGTAGGGGTTGAAGATGAAGTTCATCATTCGAGAGAATGTTGGAGGAGCATTGACAAGGCAGAAAGACATGACAGTATATTCGTAAGAACCAAAGCTTGTTCTGAATGCTGTCTTGGGAATATCTTCTTCACGAATACGAATCTGATGATAACCCATCCGGAGGTGAAGCTTGGAGAATACTTTAGCACCTTTAAGTTGCTCGAAAAGCTCATTGATGTTGGGAAGTGGATACTTGTTCTTTATTGTCTTCTTGTTCAATGGACGGTAATCGACGCAAAGTCAGTCCGTGCCATCCTTCTTCTGGACAAAAAGAACTCCACAACCCCATGGAGATGAACTCGGTCTGATCAGACCCAGATGCTCTTGTTCATCGAGCTGTTTCTTCAATTCCTTCAGCTCTTTTGGCCCAAGCTTGTATGGACGCTTGCAAACGGGTTCTGTACCGGGCTCAAGATCGATAACGAACTCGACTGGCCGGTGAGGAGGCGTTCCCGGAAGCTCTTCTGGAAAGACATCTTGGTACTCACAAACGACTGGAATCTGAGAGATTGCGTCTAGCTCGCCCTTCTCATTGAGAGAGAATAACCGAATGGTCTCATCACGAGCGGCATAGATGATCACATCCTCAGAAGAGTGTGTCAATTGAATTTCCCTGGCAGCACAATCAAGTTGAGCCTTGTGCTTAGAAAGCCAGTCCATGCCGAGAATTAGATCAATATCTAAGTCACGAAGAACAATTGGTTTAGCCAGAAATTTATAGTCGCCCATCTTGATACCGACATTCGGAACCAACATGCTAGAGCTCAAACGCTTAGCCGGAGAAATAACTTGCATAGCTCTAAGTAATTCCTCTGTGTCAAAATTGTGCTTCGATGCAAAAGGATATGACATGAAAGAATGCGATGCACCGGAAGGGAAAGATGAACAAGGCATCAACTTAGCAAACCAAGTATGCCGCTGGAAAGATGAGATGATTTCGGTCGAAATCGATATAAAGATCACCGGAAACGGATGCACGGTTTGCAAATGGCAAGCAAAACAAGAATGACACAATTCTGCGATTAACAGCACGATGCCACATAGTATGCAACAAGAAGGTAAGCTACTGCACTCCAACATAACAACAAAGCATATGACAGTGATGTACTCAAGATGCTTGACAAAAGATGAACAATGAGCTACGGCTAGATCACACAATAATAGGTTCGAACAAGCATGGAAAAAGTGCAAAAGATATCAGCTTCACAGACTTGGTGAAAATACTAACATGCCAGAAATAACATCAGGAAGCCATGTTTAGAGCAAGAAAACAGCATGCTACAGGAATATATCATAGCAAATCAAGGCATGGCATGAATCTACAAAATGCATAGAACAAAAGACCCTTACTGACCATGAGCTAAAAAGTCACAGAAGATATGATGGAATGCATGTAAACCTGGCAAGTTTCGTTAACAGGTTTCAGACTTGGCAAAAAACAGAGCATGACATTTGCAGAATTAGGAAGGCATCTTTGTGAGCTCGATTCACTCATCACAAGGCAAAGCATGACAAAATAAGCATACCAACAGCAAGAAGACATGTTCATGAAGCTATCCATGGCAAGATCAAGTTCATAGCATGTATGGATCAACTACAACAACCTTGGCAAAATTTAATAGCAAGTTAACATTCTGCCAGGAACATTTTATAGCAAAAGTAGAGCAAGATTGAGACATGATAGGGCACTCCATAATTGCAAACAGGGGCATGGAGGATAGAGCACAACTACATGTCCAAAACATCCTTACTGAACATACTCAAAAGAAGCATGGATCTCACTGTAGCCACATGGATACATGGCATAAAAATAACAACAGGAAAAGACTGGGCAAAATCCCAAGTCCCTGAAAACAGAAACATCACGAAGCCTAGTTTGCATGCTTGTGCTAGTCACCACATAGATCACAAAAATACATGGCAAGCACCTCTGTAAAGATGGAATGGCATAGATCAAAACACATGTAGAGCTCATGCTCATAAGATGCACACATCAAATGCAACAAAAATAACAAAACATCAATTTCTGATAAGTAACAGCAGTAAACATCATATATCACTCTTGCAACGACGATTTAGGCATCAAGATGAGCTCAAACAGACATGGCACAATGGAACAAAATGAATAGCATAACCTGATGAACATTTCGATATATCATGCGCATGAAACGGAGCAATATGCAAGGAGATATGATGTGATGAACAGGGCAACATAATATGATAATCTCAGGACTTAGAGGATTTCGGGGTCAACCTTCTCAGATCTAGGGTTCGCACGCGAACCGAGGCGGGGCCGGAGCTCTCGCCGGAGATGGAGCGCGCGGCGGCCGGAGAAGATCTCGGGGAAGGTCGCCGGGGTCGGGGCCGGCCGGATCCGGCGAGGGGGTGGCCGGGGCGCGCGCGGGCGGCGAGGGCGGAGCGGTGCACCGGCGGCCGGGCGGAGGAACGAGGCGGCGCGGGTGGTCGGGGAAGCGGGCGTAGGGCGCGGATTCGGTCGGCGGCGAGATGGGCTCGGGGGGCCCCGCGTGGGCTTGGCGGGCCGGCGGCGGTGGGAGGCGGCGGCGGCCAGGTGTCGCCCCCTGATTAGCTGCGGGCGGCGGCGGATCCTGTCCGGCGCGGACCGGACGCGTCCGGCTGCGGAGAGGGAGCGGGGCTAGGGTTTCAACCGTGATCTTGGTGGGGAAGATGCATTTATATAGGTAGAGGGAGCTTGGAGACTCCAAATGAGGAGCGGTTTTCGCCCAGACGATCGTGATCGAATGACCGAGAGCATGGAGGGGGCTTAGATGGGTTATTGGGCTGTTTTGGAGGGGTGTTGGGCTACAACACACAAAAGGCCTTGGCGGTTACCCGGTTAACCGTTGGAGCATCAAACGACCTCCAAATGGAACGAAACTTGACAGGTGGTCTACCGGTGGTGTACCAAGGCCACTTGGCAAACCTCGGTCCATTCCAAGAATGTTTGCCACCCGCTCACGAAAAGAGACAAGAGGGGTGCACCGGTGCATGTGGGAGTGTCGGATTGCAAAACGGACAACGGGGAAATGCTCGGATGCATGAGACGAACACGTATGCAAATGAGATGCACATGATGACATGATAAGAGATGCATGACATGAACAAAATGCAAAACGAAAGACAAAACCCGACCACGAAGGGAATATCATAACACATAGCCGAAAATGGCAAGAGTTGGAGTTACACATATGGAAAGTCACATCCGGGGTGTTACAAACGTCTACAAGGAGAAGGTTGCGTAGTAGACATCAGCTACGCTGGCGCGTGTAGATAGGGCTCCTAGGAAATCCTCTCTTTTGTTCCCTGCGAGGAATTGAAATGGACCGCGTGGGGTTGTGTAAAGAACCTGTAATGTCCTTTGTTCATATTATCCTTATTATGAAGGTTGGCGAGCGCATGTCGTGTTTCGGCTCAGTCCCCCCTTTCCAACCCCACGGCAGCTTGGTGCTCTACGCCGACAGGCCCCAGTCCCCAGGCAGGCTGCAGCCGTCGCTGGTATGCTAGGTCGCGATGTCGTGGTCAAGGCTAGGGGTGGACTAACGAGCAGCTCGGCTTGTTAAGCTTGTACTCGTTAAGCTCGTGCTCGTTAAGGCTCGGCTCGTTAAGCTCGTTAAGATTAACGAGCAGAAAACCCTGCTCGGCTCGGCTCGTTTGAAGCTCGTTAAGCTCATGAGCGCTCGCAAGCGCTTGTTAATAGATTATAATGTGTTAAGATATATAGGATGAATGTGTAGGTGTGGTTTTCAAGATGAAATATAGCGACTAAAAAAAGAAATGCAACAGTTTGCTGCCTCATATGTCAATTAGATTGAATAGATTGGCTGAGGTGCTACAAAAAGTTTGTCACGTAAGATGAAAATATGTGTTGCATTGTTACTAACGAGATACTCATGAAACTCGTTAGCTCGCTCGTTAAGCTCGTTAAGCTTAACAAGGAGAAATCAATGATTGGCTCTGTTCATTAAGAAGCGAGCTACGAGCATAACGAGCCGAACTATCGAGCATTCATTAAGCTCGCGAGCTACGAGGTTTTGGTCCAGCCCTAGTCAAGGCCAGGAGGTGAGCGGCCCGAGGTCCAGTAAGAGCTCCTGAGGCGCGATGCTCAAGAGGCCCCCCTTGGCGCTCAAGTGACTACCGAGGAGCAGGAAAGGGTAGCGACGTTGCCGCAACAAGGCTGCCGCAGGTGAGGACCCTATGCTGTAGCGCTGGGCCGATCGAGGCGCGAGACTTATCTTGGCACTCCTGAGCTGGCTCCTTGCGTCGCGCCAGACTTGTGCGTTGACCGCTGTAGAGTAGCCAGGTTAGGCCCGTGCGAGCCTCCCCCTCTTCTCCACGCTCTTCCGTGTGCTCTGCGTCCTCAGGTCCCGACCCTCGAGCGAGCTCAGCCGCCACTGGTATGCCAGGTCGCGATGTCGTGGTCAAGGCCGGGGGGTGAGTGCTAGAGAGCCAGTAAGAGCTCCTGAGTCGCGATGCCCAGGAGACCCCCTTTTAATGCGCAAGCGAATCGCATCGGAGAAGAAGGAGGAGCCCGTGGTACCGCCCGCTGTCGCTCTCGGGAGGTTCCTGCAGATCAGCACGAGGGAAAACACAGATTGCCACGATGATTGCCGGTCTACCGCAGGTTGCCCTGCAAGAAGATGAAGGCACCTAGGGCCTGGTGAGGTGACGTGCGCGGGGCATGCCGCGAGCCAGAGCTCGACCACTCAGATTTGTCGGTGCTGCAGGGACGGACCCGAGCACAGGCGCCGTGCCAGAGTGTGTAGCTCCTGTGGTAGGTGACAATCAAGTAGGTGGTAACCATAGATAGGTTATGCATGAAAAGCAAACAGGATTAGGCAAACGCAAGAATGATACATGCCACTGGGCTGGACCCAAGCGGCTTGGGGATGATGCAACCCGAGAGGCGCTACTAGCTAAATAAACTTGGAAAATGTCACCTGGTTCCGTTGTCGAAGGGGTGTTGGGGCAGCTGAAGACGCGTGGTGAAGGGGTTGCTCCTCACGAGCCACCAGGACCCTGAGCCTCGGGAGGCTCTGGGGGTCCAGGCGGTTCCTTGAGGACCGCCTCCATCTCCATCAGGACTGTGTGATGCCTGGCCTCCTGAGCCGCCAGGATGCTCTGCAGGTTGCGCTGGAAGGTGGACACCACTCTCGGCAGGCCAAATAGCATGCGAACGTAGCTGTGAGGTGGGCCCTCGCAGCATCCCACGCGCGAAGGCCAGAAAAGCTCCTGAGATGCGGCCCTGTTGAGCCCTAGGATGTCGACGCAGACGCACAGCCCGCCATCCGCATCTGGATGGGGTGCCACGCTAGGTGAGCGGCGGTCGCTGCGCATGGCTATTGCATCCTGCAGTTCCTGAGTGGTCTTGGCAATGAACTCCTGAGCGTTGGGCGCTCCTCGCCTGGTGTCCTCCCGAGGGAAATGTGCTGCGAAGAACGCCTCCACGTGGTGCCCGAGCGCCTCCCTCGCGAAGTTGGCTAGGTCTGAGGCCCTCCATAAAAGAGCCCCCGAGCCCTGCCCGAGGAGGGCTCCGGGCGCGCCTTCCTATGCAAGGGAGGGAGGCGCCCCAAGCGCGGGCACCGATCCTGACGTGGCTCTACTTGAGGCGCCGCTCCCCTGAGGCTCTGTGCGGAGTAGCTGCTTCTTCTTCTTGGGGACGACCTCAGGAGGGTACTGCGCTGCATTGTTGTCGGGGTCTTCGATTGATGCTGCTTGGAAGGTGCGCTCGAGGGAGCACACCGCATCTCTTTCTTCGCAGGGGACCGTGATGATCCCGCCGCTCCCTGGCATCTTGAGGACGTTGTAGCCGTGGTGTGTCACTGCCATGAACTTGGCCAGGGCCGAATACCCGAGGATGGTGTTGTATGACAGACGGATGTGGGCGACGTCAAAGTCGATGAGCTCGGTGCGGTAGTTGTCGCGCTGTCCGAAGGTGACAGGGAGGCGGACCTGCCCTATCGGGGTGGTGGAGCCGTCGGTTACTCCTGAGAAAGGCTTGGTAGGCTGAAGCTGATCAGATGGCACTTGAAGGCTGTCGAACATCTCAACGGGTAGGATGTTAAGCCCTGCGCGCCGTCGATGAGGGTCTAGGTGACTTGCACGTTGCTGATGACGGGTGAGCAGAGCATCGGGAGGGTGCCAGCGATGGCCGCGCACTTGAGTTGGTCTGCTAAGCTGAAAGTGATTGCACACTAGGACCACCTGAGCGGGCGCGTGGCCTCGAGCCTGGGGAGGACAGCGTTCACCTCGCGAGCAAACTGCTTGAAGATGCGCTGAGAGGCTGGGGCCTGAGCTCCGCCCAAGATGCAGGCGATAGCGCGCGACTCTTGGAAGCCCCCAGCCCCCTCGTCCAGGTGGTAGTCGTCGTTCCTTCTTGGCAGTGGCGGCAGCGGAGGAAGGCCAGCGTTGCCCTGGGGGCGGTCCTCGTGAGGTTGATCCCTCCAGGCGCCCTCACGAGGTTGGTCCTGCCAGCGGTCTTCGCGAGGCCGGTCGCGCCACTCCTGGCGTGGGCCATGATCGTCCCAGCGTCCTCCGCCACGTCCTCCTCCTCGGCCGTAGCCCCGGTCGTTGCGCACGGGGCGTCGACCGAGGCGTCCGTCTCGAATGTCCTTGAGCTCTTGACAGTCATTAGTTGTGGCTGTGGACATTGTCGAAGGCGTAGAATGGACGGCTGCTCTTGGACGACTCGGGAAGGTCATGTCCGCGCTTCGTGTCTGGCTCCACCGCGAGCACGGCTACTCCCTTTCGCTTCACGTCCTTGGCCTTGGCCTTCTTCTCCTCGGGGTCAGCAGCTGGTAGCTCGAGGAGGGAAAGGCGCCCTTCCTCAGCTCTTGCGTACTTGGTCGCCAGGTTGAACAGCTCCAAGGTCGTGCACAACTCCTCATGGATGGCGAGCTCCTCCTTCATCTTGACATCGCGGACGCCGTCAGAAAACGCGGAGATGATGGCCTCGTCCGTCACCTTGGGAATCTTGAGGCGAACGTTGTTGAAGCGCTGGATGTATTTCTGCAGGGTCTCTCCTAGCTACTGCTTGATGCGGCGCAGGTCACCCGCGGCCGGAGGGCGGTCGCGCGTGCCCTGGAAGTTGGCGACGAAGCGGTCGCGCATCTCGTTCCAGGAGGAGATGGAGCCCGGGGGCAGGTTCAGGAGCCACGAGCGAGCGCCATCCTTGAGAGCCATGGGGAACCAGTTCGCCATGACTTTTTCGTCGCCGTTGGCCGCCTCAATGCTCAGCTCGTAGAGCTGCAGGAACTCCGTGGGGTTGGGGGTGCCATCGTAGCGAGGAGGCAGGTCTGGCTTGAACTTGCCCGACCATGCGACACTACGCAGCTCAGGAGTGAAGGTGTGGCAGCCTGCGGTGGCCAACGGGACCCTTTGCTGATGCGGAGCCTGCCCTTGATGCCCGCGCACCGCCGCCGCAGGCGGCACACGGTCTTGTCGCAGTGGTGCTGGGAGCGCGGGAACGTTCTCTTGCGGCCGGGGAACTACTTGGCAGCTTCCTTCTTCTCGCACGGGCGCCCGGCGCGGTGGGTCACGCCCAGGGGCCGCATGCCTTGGCGCCAGGACGCCGTCTTGGTGCAGAGGTGGTGGAGGCGCTCCGTGAGCCACATCGCCCACAGCTGGCGGAGGGCGAGGCAGCGAGAGGGATGGCGCAGGGGAGCCCCCTGTGGTGCTGACGAGCTCGACGATGCGGTCCAGCCAATCCTCGTAGAGGTCGTCAACGGGGCGGTAGCGCAGGAGCTCGCGTGCCATGAGCAGCGTGGCTGGCGCGTCCGTGGGAGCACGACGAGCGTGAGACGACGAGCCGGCTGGGGTCAGCGACGGAGTGGCGGTGCGGCCGTCCTGCCGCACCGAGGGGTGCAACGAGGATGCTTGCTGCTCGTTTCCCGCCGGGCCGGTGGCGGCGTTGGCGGCAGGCGACGGGGAACGACGAGGAGGCCCGCCGACAGGAGCGGTCTAAGCAACGCGAGCGGCGAGGGCGGCCCGACGCTCAGCGCGGGCTCGACGAGCGTCCGCGATGGATGCGACGGAGCAACGGGATGCAGATCGACGGAAGGAAAGCTTCGGCGCACCCCTACCTGGCACGCCAAATGTCGGATTTCGGGTTCCGGCAAAACCCTTGAGGTTCGAACACTGGGGTGCGCACGAAGATCTCTCCCTTCCTGATCACGCCCTCAGCCTCACCGCGATCTCAAGGCCTAGCTCAACGAACCCGCAACATAAGAGACACGAGATTTATACTGGTTCAGGCCACCGTTGTGGTGTAATACCCTACTCCAGTGTGGTGTGGTGGATTGCCTCTTGGGCTGATGATGAACAGTACAAGGGAAGAACAGCCTCCTGAGGAGAGGTGTTCTTGTGCTTGGTGGGCTTGTGTGGGCGAGGGTGATCTGAATCCGTTCTAGCTGAGTTGCCTCCTACTGTGGTGGCTAGCCCTATTTATAGAGGCCCTGGTCCTCTCCCCAAATATTGAGCGGGAAGGGAGCCAACAACGGCCAAATTCGAAGGGAGATAACTAGTACAAGTAATCCTGACTAAAGGTGGTCTTCGTCTGCCAAAGGCTCTGGTGGTGATGCCGTCTTGAGCTCCACGGTGACCTCCGTCCTGTTGTCCTGCTGGTCTCGGTCTCGTTGCACCGATATGGAAACCTTTGCCTGAGGCCTCGGGACTCCTCGCCTGCGCTTGCCCCTTTAGCACCAAAGAGGAAACAAGGACACTGCGTGCGCTGGCGCCCGCCTGGCTCTGGTCGTCATGGCTTGCGTCGAAGGAACCTCGGGAGGTGTCCCTTGCCTTGATCTCTCTGCCCCTCGCGAGCCAGCTTGGTGAGGCCGCTCCCGAGGAGGTTTTGTGTCGTCCGCCTCACGAGTCTTGGCCCCTCGCGAGGGTCTTGAGTGTTTGCTGGTGAAGATGGGCCGTACAGGGCCGCTCGTGGAGCCACACCGTGGGCCGCATGCAGGCTTGTCTTGGGACCCCTGTTCCCAGGACACCGACAGTAGCCCCCGGACCCAAGGCGCGCTCGGACTTGGCTTCGAGGCGAAGACAAAGGGCAACTTCGGAGCGCCGCAGGCCCCAACAGCCAGCGGCCTTGGTCGACGCGTGGCGATTGATTGGACGTGGGCGTCTCCGCTTCCCCACGCTGCCTCGGCAACTGGCCTACTTGACGAGTCCCTACTGCATGTAGAGAAATATCATCATTACCTGTGATCGTGGGGATCGCCGGTTGGCCTTCTCCTGCTATAAATGAGGAGGGGGGCGGAGCCCCCGTTTCTCATCTCCTCCTGTTCGCTTCTCCTTCCTCGCCTCATTGCTAGAAGCGACCCCCATGGCACCTATTCGAAGGTTCTCGGCTGGAGAGAAAGGGAAAACCCCCCGCGACGAGCCCGGGCCACTTCCGCCAAAGAAGAGGCCAAGCCACCGTCGCGACGTGGTCGCGAGGCCAGAGGTGTCGAGGCCTTGGTACGAGCGGCCTCCTCCCGGGTACCCGCTGCCTCTGTACGCCCAAGCTGAGGGATCCGGAGGAGGAGGCGACGAGCGCCACTGCTTGCGCCGGGGCCGTGGTTGCCGCGCCGCGGTGATGCACGCCGTCGCCCTAGGAGTCCACGCCGCGGACTCCTCATGCGAACTCGGGATGTGGGCGGCGATGCCTCCGCGCACCTGGATCCGCTTCCCGTAGTGCTTCTCCGCCGAGATGCCGTCGAGGGCCCCCTAGAGCTCTGGCTGCAACACGCCGACAACGACACCCCGACGACTGGGATGGAGGTCGAAATCGTCTCCCCAGGCAAGATCTTCTTGACCCGCGGCTGGGGCGAGGTTGCCTGGGTCTGCCGCACAGAAGGCGCCCTCGCCATCCACTTCAGGTACGACGGCGCCTCCACGATGTTCTTCAAGGTCTTCGACGCAGAAGGCCACCGCTTGGAGTGCTGCCCCAGAGGGGGTCATCGGGACGGTGCAGCGGCCAGTGCCAGGCGCGTCGTTGGCTTCTCCAGCGACTCTCCCGAGCCTTACGAGACCCCGAAGACGAGCGACGATAGCTACGTGCCCCCGAGCTCTCGCCGGGCCCGGAGCAAGGCCGCAGCATCCGGCCCCGACGTTGCTGATCTGGATGGGGTTGGCGTCGGCCTCCCATGGCCCACTGTTGATGATGGCGTCGGCTATGCTGGCGCGTGTAGATAGGGCTCTTAGGAACTCCTCTCTTTTGTTCCTTGCGAGGAATCGAAACAGACCCCGTGGGGTTGTGTAAAGAACCTGTAATGTCCTTTGTTCATATTATCCTTATTATGAAGGTTGCCGAGCGCATGTCTTGTTTCGGCTCAGTCACCCCTTTCCAACCCCACGACAGCTTGGTGCTCTACGCCGACAGGCCCCAGTCCCCACGGAGGCTGCAGCCGTCGCTGGTATGCCAGGTCGTGATGCCGTGGTCAAGGCCAGGAGGTGAGCGGCCCGAGGTCCAGTAAGAGCTCCTGAGGCGCGATGCTCAAGAGGTCCCCCTTGGCGCTCAAGCGACTACCGAGGAGCAGGAAAGGGTAGCGACGTTGCCGCAACAAGGCTGCCGCAGGTGAGGATCCTATGCTGTAGCGCTGGGCCGATCGAGGCGCGAGACTTATCTTGGCACTCCTGAGCTACCTCCTTGCGTCGCGCCAGACTTGTGTGTCGACCGCTGTAGAGTAGCTAGGTTAGGCCCGTGTGAGCTTCCCCCTTTTCTCCACGCTCTTCCGTGTGCTCTGCGTCCTCAGGTCCTGACCCTCGAGCGAGCTCAGCCGCCACTGGTATGCCAGGTCACGATGCCATGGTCAAGGCCAGGGGGTGAGGGCTGGAGAGCCAGTAAGAGCTCCTGAGTTGTGATGCTCAGGAGCCCCCCTTTTAACGCGCAAGCGAATCGCATGGGAGAAGAAGGAGGAGCCCGTGGTACCGCCCGCTGTCGTTCTCGGGAGGTTCCTGCAGGTCAGCACGAGGGAAAACACAGATTGCCACGACGATTGCCGGTTTGTCGCAGGTTGCCCTACAAGAAGATGAAGGCACTGAGGGCCTGGTGAGGTGATGTGCGCGGGGCGTGCCGCGAGCCAGAGCTCGACCACTCAGATTTGTCGGCGCTGCAGGGACGGACCCGAGCACAGGCGCCGTGCCAGAGTGTGTAGCTCCCGTGGTAGGTGACCATCAAGCAGGTGGTAACCATAGATAGGTTATGCATGAAAAGTGAACAAGATTAGGCAAACGCAAGAATGATACGTGCCACTGGGCTGGACCCAAGCGGCTTGGGGATGATGCAGCCCGAGGGGCGCCCTCAGCAGAGTAAGCTAAAGACATAAAAGGATACATGCCGCAGGGACAGACCCACGCGACCTGGGAATGATGCAGCTCGAGAGGCGCTACCAGCCAAATAAACTTGGAAAATGTCACCTAGTTCCGTTGTCGAAGGGGTGTTGGGGCAGCTGAAGACGCGTGGTGAAGGGGTTGCTCATCACGAGCCACCGGGACCCTGAGCCTCGGGAGGCTCTGAGGGTCCAGGCGGTTCCTTGAGGACCGCCTCCATCTCCGTCAGGACTGTGTGATGCCTGGCCTCCTGAGCCGCCAGGATGCTCTGGAGGTTGCGCTGGAAGGCGGACGCCATGCTCGGCAGGCCAAATGGCATGCGAATGTAGCTGTTAGGTGGGCCCTCGCAGTGTCCCACACGCGAAGGTCAGAAAAGCTCCTGAGATGCGGCCATGTTGAGCCCTGGGATGTCGACGCAGACGCACAACACGCCATCCTCTCCTGGATGGGGTGCCACGCCAGGTGAGCCGCGGTCGCCGCGCAAGGCTCTTGCATCCTCTAGTTCATGAGTGGTCTTGGCAATGAACTCCTGAGCGCTGTGCGCTCCTCGCCCGGTGTCCTCCTGAGGGAAACGTGCTGCAAAGAACGCCTGCACGTGGTGCCCGAGCGCCTCCCTCACGATGTTGGCTAGGTGTGAGGCCCTGCGGAAGAGAGCCCCCGAGCCCTGCCTGAGGAGGGCGCCGGGCATGCCTTCCTACGCAAGGGAGGGAGGCGCCCCAAGCGCGGGCGCCGATCCTGACGTGGCTCCACTTGAGGCGCCACTCCCCTGAGGCTCTGTGCGGAGTAGCTGCTTCTTCTTCTTGGGGACGACCTCAGGAGGGTACTGCACTACATTGTTGTCGGGGTCTTCGATTGATGCTTCTTGGAAGGCGCGCTCGAGGGAGCACACCGCATCACTTTCTTCGCAGGGGACCGTGATGATCCCACCGCTCCCTGGCATCTTGAGGTTGTTGTAGCCGTGGTGTGTCACTGCCATGAACTTGGCCAGGGCCGGATACCCGAGGATGGCGTTGTACGGCAGACGGATGTGGGCGACGTCGAAGTCGATGAGCTCGGTGCGGTAGTTGTCACGTTGTCCGAAGGTGACAGGGAGGCGGACCTGCCCTATCGGGGTGGTGGAACCGTCGGTAACTCCTGAGAAAGGCTTGGTAGGCCGAAGCTGATCGTATAGCACTTGAAGGCTGTCAAACATCTCGATGGATAGGACGTTAAGCCCTGTGCCGCCGTCGATGAGGGTCTTGGTGACTTGCACGTTGCTGATGACGGGTGAGCAGAGCATCGGGAGGGCGCCAGCGGTGGCCGCGCACTTGAGTTGGTCTGCTGAGCTGAAAGTGATTGCGCACTTGGACCACTTGAGCGGGCGCGTGGCCTCGAGCCTGGGGAGGACTGCGTTCACTACAAAAAAAGACACATCCATGACATTTTGGGCCGAACGAAAATCTTTTCTGTCATACTTATGACACTTCTATGACGATAATTGTGACAAAACCCGGTATCATCATAGATGTGGTGGGGTCCTACTTCTATGACAAAAAATCATGACAGAAAATGGGCTTTTCGTCCTGGGCGGGCCGGAGACGCAGCCGCATGACATTCTTTGGGCCGTCCATGATGGAAAAACCGTGGTAGAAGCGAGGGCGCGGAAAATATCGGGGAGTCCCCGGTTACGGTGGGTGGTCGGGGGCCGAGCGATGCACGTTTCTCTCGTACGTACGCGCGTGTGTGCGAGGAGTTAGGCTCCAACTGAACCCGAGCGAGGCGTTGGGCTCTAACTGAACCCGAGTGATTGCACTGCAGGCTACGCGTTACTGAACCCGAGCGTCGATCGATGGCTGTTAACTGAACCCGATCGAGCAATTCCTTCGCTACTGCTGCTAACTGAAGCCGATCGATGCTGCCTCTGGATGAACAGTGAGCGTTGCGGGGGGGGGGGGGGGGTTGGATGAACAGTTCCTGGTGGAGGGCAGGATGAACAGTAGACGGTGGAGGGCAGGATGAACAGTAGCCCGTGGAGGGGTGGTTGAACAGGAGCCCGTGGAGAGGGCTGGTTGAACAGTAGCCGGTGGAGTAGCGCGCGGTGGAGGCTGGATGAACAGGAGCCCGTGGATTAACAGTCGCAGGTGGAGGCTGGAGGAGGTCGACGGTGGATGAACTGTAGCCCGTGGAGGCTAGAGGGGGACGACGGTGGAGATGAACGGTATCCCGTGGAGTCCCGTTTTGCAGTACGCCACACCCCTCCCGATGAACAGGACCCTCGTTTCGACCGTAGCGCTCCAACACAAGTCCGTTTCCTCCGTTTTGCGGTACGCCACACCCCTCCCGATCAACAGGACCCCCGTTTCGACCGTAGGAGGTCCGTTTCCTCCGTTTTGTGGTACGCCAGACCCCTCCCAATGAACATGATCCCGTTTCGAACGTGGCCGGTTGAACACAAGGCCATTTCCTCCGTCCTGCGGTACGCCAGGCCTCGTTTCCATCGGCTGTTCCATCCAAGCCCTCCCGACGAACACGACGACGCATTCCGTTCCGACCCAGCTAGTTGGCTCCCCATGAACACGACGACGACGCTGTTTCTCCGTTCTGACCCAGCCATGTACACGAGCCCTGGCCGTACGTATGCGCGAGTAGGCATTCGAGACCCTGCCCGTATGTACGTACGTGGCCGTATTTTCTTTCTTGCACACTGGCCGTTGTACGTACGTGTACATGCTACGTGCGCGCCTCTACTACGACACGTGCGCGCCTCTACATCGAAAAGTATATACGTACAGGTTCGCGACCAGAATGACAACGCTATGTACGCTTCGACCAGGTGGGTCCCGACTATCAGGCACTTCCTTGCCTGTGAAGATGTAGCTGGTGGGTCCGAGCAGTCAGGGGGGCGAATCGTTTTTTTGCCCGGACGCACTTCCTTGCGTGCGAAGATGTAGCTGGTGGGTCCCAGCAATCAGGGGGAAACATTTTTTTCATGAAATACGGTGGCCCGTCCGGTGGGTCCCTGCTGTCAGGTGGAGGAATAATTATTTTGCACGTAATAAGGAGGCACTTCCTTGCTGCGGCCGTGGACCCAGCTGTTAGCCTCTCCACATACAGTCCACGTCCGATGGAAGCTGTTCCTTGACCACGTTGACCACGCCGCGCCGAAAGCACCAGGGCGGTGGACGACGGCGAGGCCTAGGAAGGGGACGACGCGGAGCCGGGGAAGATGCGGCAGTGGAAGCCCGCGCGGAGAGGAGTACGAGGGTTCACTGGTTCGACTGCGGTGTGAGGCTGCCGTCGCCGCAGAGCCTGGCCTGCGGTGGGAATAGTAGGGGCGGTGAGGCCTCTGCGGCAGCACAGCCGGCCATGGGAGGCAGGAGCATGCGGCATGACCGGCGCTGCTTTCGGCGGCTGGAGCAACAAGACCAGAGGTTGAAGAAGCACTACGGCCGTTGGATGGACATCGTACGGTCACTGGAGCTAGAATCGTTCATATTGACTAAGTTGACAAAGCACTCCGTCCCCGTCAACTTAGTAGGCCCACAGGTCAGCTTCTGAAACGGTGCACCCCAGATGTCAGGGGGAGGAATCATTTTTTGGACGGGTGAAGCTAGAATATCCGAGATTGAAGAAGAAGCACGACATCCATTGGATGGACATCCAACGGCCACTGCTGCTAGAACCGTGTGTTGACTATAAGTTGACAAAGCCTTGCATACGCGTCAACTCTTTTTTTAGGGGACGCGTCAACTTAGTAAGGCCACAAGTGTGTGGCAGAGAACTTATAGCCCATTTGTGATTTGTAAGAATGTGCAGCCAATTTTTGAATTCTAATGGAATTTACTACAGCCCATTTACAGTTTGTTAAAAGTACAACCCATTTCAACCAACCGTTCAAAACAGAATTCAATAAAACTTCCCACATTTTGATGGGATCCGAAATATTTTTATCCCAAAATTTCTAGTCAGATTAAATACAATTTCAATATAAGTTTAGATTACGTAAAAATCCAACGAAACATTGCGCACACAACAATTAATGAAATTAAAATTTTCAGTATCCAAAAATAATATTTTATAAAGTAATTATGTGTTTGGTGCATTTTTTATAGTTACTGCCCAGTTTTTATAATTACATCCCATTTATTATTTCTTAAAGCCCATTTTCTTGTTAAGCCTAATGCATCCCTCCTAGGAAAGATTTGCAGCCCAGCGGGGCGGAGAATAACAACTTGAGCTTGCCTGGGTATTCCTAAAAAAAGTATAGCTGGGCTAGCCATTTTTAGCTTGAAAAAGATTAATATCTGGGCTGGATATCTGGCATGGGCTAGATGGGCCACAGCCCGCCCAGTTAATAGCTGCAGCGATGTTTTCATTGTTGTTCAGAGGAGAAAAATTAATATCTGGGCTAAACATCGCTCAAGAAAAACTCTGCAGTGCTCACACCTCAAAAACAAAAGTAATGCTCGAGCTGCTTGGTCCCAGCTGTGGGCCGCTTCTTGTGTAATTCTCTCGTTTATTGACTACATAGGTGCACAATGGTGTGGGACCGTGATGTCAGGAAACTAGGAGGAAGCAAAAAAAATTATAGTTTTATATACTAATAAGGAGGCACTTGCTGTCATCCTCTCCAAGTAAAGTCATCTCCTCATCCTCATGTCCGTTGACCATGTTGACAATGCGAGACGGCGGCGCCACGGTGAGCGCAACAACTCGAAGGACGACGGAGAGGGCCTCGCGGGCCCTATGGATGGTCTGATACAGTGCCCACTGCTCATTCGGGAAGCCAGGATCATAGGTCCACATGTCCGCGACGGCATTGTCGTTCGCTTGTTCACCGGTGCTCGTTTTGAGGAGACGGAGGTTGCAGCACAGGTCCTCCTGCGCTGGTAGCTCTTCCGCCATTATGGCGTCGAAGTGCGGCCGCACCTGCTCTATGGTGAACACGGCACGAACCGGCTTGGACAGTGGCGCCGGCTCCTGGTCGGAAGCTACGTCCATCGTCCGATTGTCGTCGCTTAGCTCGGCGAGGTAGCTGGCGAGCTAGCATGTCCGGCTGCTGGACCGACCCGCTGCCAAGCATGAGTCTGACTGCCCTGGCCCACCCAAACCGCCTCCCTCGCCCGCGCGCGCTTTCCACCCGAAACGGTCAGCGCCGCCCGCCCCGCTTCCCGGTGCATGCGATTGCTCCGCGTTCATACGACACAAGTGCCATCCGTCCGTCCTTCTGCCGCCCACATTAATGATACGCGATTGTCGAGGCAGCTACTCCGGCGCCACACGTCCGTCCCTCCGCCGCCCACCATTTCTGTATAAACTGCTGCGCCGGCCATAGCCGCAGTCATCCGCATCCGTTCCTATGCTCCTGTCCACACCACTACTGCCCACCATGGCTTCCTCGCGCTCCAGCGCTCTTCGGGATGGGCGGACGATGGACCACAAGGAGATGGCAGCCATTGCTGCCGACTGGCTGGCCGGCAGGCAGCCGGAGGACGACGACGTCCCAATGGAGAACATGGTAGTCGATGATCCGACGCCAACCCCCTCCTCCGCGCCATCCTTGCCGGTGCATTGCACCATGACCATCGGCGAGGCCTGTGCCCAATATATGGACACGGGTGAGGCAGAAGCGTGAGGAGCAGTTCCCGGAGGCGCAGGCCGACGCCGCCTATAACCACCATCTCCTCCAGGAGCACCTGCAGGCGGAGGAGCAGATCACTGTGGAGCGGGCGGAGCAGGAGGCGCTGCTCAACTCGTACCGCTCCGCCCGCGAGGGCCGCCTCGAGCGCTGGCGGTACCGCATGCGGGTGGCGGAGGCTGCGACCGCCTACAAAGAGGGCGATGAAGCGGCCGAGGCGCTGTTTGGCGAGACCAAGGACGAGGCAGAGGACAATGCCGAATCCGACGAGTCCCCGCTCCGCTGGCGTCGATGAGGCCCTGCTCCGCCGAGGCCCCGCGGTGCCAACAACGAGGCAGAGGACACCGCCGGCTCCGTCGAGGCCCCACCCTGCCGGCAACGAGGGGGAGGATTTTCCCCCGCTCCGCCGAGGCGCTGCCCACCGGCAACGAGACAGAGGACATCGCCGACTCCGCCGAGGCCCCGCCCCACTGCCAATGAGGCCGCGCCACACAGAAAACGAGGAAGAGTAGAACACGGTAGGTCGCCGCCGCTCGGGTCCAAGTAAGGCCACTGCTGCTACCCTCCGGTTGCTGGCACTGAGCTGTACATCATGGAGCAATTCTATGATTACAGGCTGATTGAAGAGCGCTCCGTGGTTGAGCAAGCTCATGAGATACAGTCATTTGCTAGAGAACTTGCACTTCAGTTGTATGCTACCGGACAATGTGCGAAGTAAAAAGGAACAGAAGGAGCACAAAGAGTTTGAGCAGCTTTTTAGCGTTCCTGTACACTGCAATCACAGCGATTCACATGTCATAGAGAACATTCAAAACAATCGATGATTATGCATCTCAGCGATTCACATGTCAGAGCCAATATTTACTTCACAACTAAAGAATAAAGAAAAAAATGGATCGACGCTGCTGACAGCAAAGGGCGTCCCATTCGAAAATATCAAACGCATGTCTTCTTGCTAAAATCAATGAGCAAAATTTGACAAGGTTTTCCCATTCCAAAATATCAAATGCCTACGATTGTGGAATGGGCAGGGTTTTCCATCAGTTCAGACATTGACATGGCACCTCGTGCTAAATAAACCAACTGTTATTTTTGTGCAGTTCCACCAAAATCAACCAAATTCGCGCGTTGCTTGTATGATTTCGCCCTTATATGTTGCAACGCCTTGAACTTATCGGCACCTCCTTTCTTGTGGTGGAAATGAATGATTCGATATATTCATGAACATTTTGTGCAGTTCCCATTGAAATCAAGCTGAGCACCCCTGTTTGCACAAATACAAAAAAAGTGATTAGTATAAAGCAAACTATACTATGAATTGACAATTTAAACAGGCACCTACATGGTCCATGTAGAGCACACTTTTACAAAAATTGAACTCACCGGAAAGAATCCTAGAACAACATTGTACTCGCGCATCACAGCAAGAAAATCGAGATTTGTCAGTCCTTCTGAGCTGAAGTTAGTTTGGTCTTGTGGGGGTAATGTAACATCCTTCAACTGCACCTTCCGATGAGAAGATAGATATGGCTTCTTCATCCTGGCATAATCGGAACTAGTCACTTCACGTACTCCATATTCTTCTTCAGAGGAGGATGATCCTGTTGTGCAAAGACAAGAGGATAACTAAATGCTAGCATCCATGTTTGCTCGAAAAAAAGGAAAGGAAATATCTAAAACAACACAGATGAAGCACTTCTCAAGGACAATACCACTTTTTGATGACAGCATCTAAACAGTAGCACAACACCAATAGAGATGACAAAGCTCAATCATATGGGTGAAATCAGTGGGCGAGTACCAACGTTTGTCAGGAGGCTTATTGTGTAGAGCATACAGATGAAGCACTTCTCCAGAACCATTTGTTGCTATCTACTGTGGTGGCCATGCGTACTATATACTCCTCGATTAGATTAATGTTTCCAACATCTTCTTGTGCAGTTCCACTAAAATATATGGTATCTTCAAAGAAGATCCCTGTTTGCACTAGTAGAGATAATTACGTATTACATTAACAGTGGCATCAAATCAGTGGCAAAACAATTGCTTGTTCCAGCCATAGCAATAAATTAAGATGCAAAACTATATCATTACTTGTGTCATCACAGTTCCAGTGCTTCATTACAGCACCAGGAGTTGATTTTTGTTTTTCTTCCGCTTGTTCTCCCCCCTCATCACTTAGTTCAATAACAGACAAGCTTCGCCTTCAATGTAAGATTTGGCATGTCAATTAGGTTGCACAAGTATAGCACTAAACAATGACATTAATTTTCTGATGAAAGTGGCAAAATACAGGCCAACTGTTGTGAAATACCCTTATCTTACCTCAATGGGATATTACGGTGCACATACAGATTGGACGTCTTGTGTCTCCATTTGTGCAGTTCACTAAAATCAAGCAACATTACCGTACAAGTAGCACAACATATGAAAGCACACTGCAGAATCATGTGAAAGAAGGCTAGTACTGACCTGTCATGACACAAAGTTCAAACAACTCACAAGAAGAAGATCTGAACCAAATTTGCCAACACGGATAGGAAGTAAGATCTCCTCTTGTGCAGTTCCACTAAGATCAAGCAATCAAGCAACATTGTCGGTGTGACATTTTGGTTGAACTGCACAAAACACTCTTAAAACAAAAGTGTTTTGTGCAGTGCAACAAAAGGTCACAATGGCAACGAGGTGAAGTAGATAACCCTGTTTACACAGAGGTGCAAAGGAAACACCTAGTGGTCAATAACGGTGGATGACACAGAAGCCAACAAAAAGAAGCATATACCTTATCTAAATGGGAAAGAAAGCAAGACAGTAGCATTTCTCAAACGGTGGCATTGATTAATATTAACAGAGAGATTATATTAACAATAAAATTCGTTAAACATGTAATTTTCTTTTAACTGTGGCATTGCATCAATTTTCCAGCGGCATTATTAGAGGGTATTTGATTACAGGGACATTTTGGTGGAGGGACTAAAAAAACTCCGTGTCGGTCCCATCTAAACCAAACAGGAGGGACTTTTAGGGACTAAAAGTGGACATTTGGGACTAAAGAAACAAGACCCCGAGGGAGTCTTTTTGGGACTTTTTCCAACAGTTGCCCCTGCCATGCATCGCACCTTGTCTCTATTAGTTCACTACTAGGGGTAACATGGTCTTTTAGCATGTCATTTAATAACCTCTAGTCCATGTTTAGTCCCTGGAACCAAGCAGGTAGGGACTAGGGAGTTTTTAACCAAACAGGGCCTTAGATTAACAATAGCTAAAGAGTTGCACGGGACAGTGGACGCACCAGCACCATGTGCATCTACCGATGTACTGGGGTGATGCACAGTCTGTTGCAATAAAGAACAAACAACCAAGGATCATATTTGTGTTGGTCCCAGTTTTGTCATCTTTAGACACCTTTCCCTATGTGAGGGCAGCAAATCTAGTCCTGCTCAAACTCTATAGCCTTGTCCCCCAAAACAAAAGATCAGTTTGTTACAGATTTGCGTACTGCGTTTGTCATTGTTTTCCCTTTTCGACCAACGTAGGCGCTGGATAGCCAGTCTGTACTAGTACTTTTCCCACTTCCTTTCCTCTGTGAACCACGTCCTAGATTTATGCTATACAACTTTCCCCACTACTTTCCCCCATTCCTGTCCTCTTTGAACCACATCTTAGATTCATGCGATACAACTTTCCCCACAACTTTCCCCCTTCCTTTCCTTTTTGAACCACGTCCTAGATTCATGCTATACAACTTTTCCCACTACTTTCCCCCATTCCTTTCCTCTTTGAACCACGTCCTAGATTCATGGTATACAACTTTCCCCACTACTTTCCTCTTTGATCCAACACCTAGATTCGAGTGCAGAAGCAGAAAAAGCCCACATGCAGCTAGAGCAATGCATGTGGAATAAGTAAATTATACCTTAAGGTTCTTGGGGTGTGGTTCGGTGGGCGACCAGACGCCGTTCGACCCACACTATGTACGGTGGCGAAGAAGAAGGGGTCGGAGGCCCTCCCTCGCCGCCGCTAGGTGAAAGTGAACAGCTGCGCCGGTAGTGGATTCCCTCCCTCGCCGATGGCGACAACGTTAAGCCTCCTTCCCTTCCCGGCGGACGGCTCTTTGACCAGCAGTGAGGGGGGAGAGAGAGAGGCCAGCGAAGTCTTGTTTAGTTCTGGAGAGGGTGAGAGAGTGTGAAGAGAGCAACTACAAGCAGACCAGCAGTGAGGGGAGAGAGAGAGGACAACGAAGTCTTGTTTAGATCTGGAGAGGGTGAGAGAGTGTGAAGAGAGCAACTACAAGCGCTGAGGCTCCAGCGTGTATATATATACTGGAGAGAGTGTGAAGAGTGCAAACCAATTATGCTCCAGTGTAGTTATCGAACCCGAGACCTCAAGTTTGATGAGCAAATAGGCTAACCAGCTACACAACCCTCCCGTTATGTTCAACGAGAGGAAAATAACCTTTTATACATTCCTGCATTCGTGTGACAAGCATGCCGTGTTTTTTTGTGTGTGGGAGTCATTGGGATTTAAATCATAATCATGTCATGTGGCTTTGGTGGTAAGACTATCCACAGTGGTGCAGAAATAATGCAGCCTTAGTCACCTTACCTCTCTCCATGTAGTACGTTGGGTCCCACCAGTCAGAGGGTGAAACAAACAAATTAATAAGAAAAATTAAAAGCGCCAGCGATGTATCTTACCTCGCACATCTCGCTACTGCTCGGGAACACTGTCCAATTGATCCCTATGTTCGCTCACGTACTATTTTAAGTGAATCCTTATTATAACATGCACACAATTTTGGGCACTTGTATTCGACCTAAGTCAGTGTGCCACCAGATCTCGTATGACTCCCTCCGTCTAGGTGTAATAAGTCATGTTAGAAGGTGCAGCGAGACCAAGGTGCAAGCAGATTGGAGGAGAATGAGAAACTTGACCGGTCATTCCTCCAATCAAAGCCCTGATTTCTGTCTCTAAATGCAACAATTAATCCAAACAACTAAGAGATGCCTCTTCTCTTCTTGTACATACTCCATTTGTATCTCACTTCCTGTGGCTTCGCACTCGCACGATTTTCCTATTCTATGAACCTGTGTGTGTGTGTGCGTGTGCGTGTGTGTGTTTAACAGCATGTGTGTGTTAGAGAGAGCGACAGATCGACCTACTCCTACAGAGAGATGGTGTGTAGTGTACGATTTTAGCCACGAGAGTCGGCGCATCCTCTCGTTTCCGGGCGTCCGGTAGGGATAGGCGGACAGCTGCCACGCCCGCTCCTCACCAGCCTGGCCCACCCAAAGCCGCTCCATCGCCTGCGCGCGCTTCCCGGCCAAAACGGTCAGCGCCGCTCCAAAGAATCGGTGCCGCATTCATGCCCGGGCAGAGCGGACGCGACCTCTCACTGGCGCCTGCGTTGAAGGGAGAAGCGGATTCAGGAGTGATGGTTGCTTCGTCCGTCCAACTTACTGCTGGGTCTATGTGATTTGACGGCTCATTGGTCATTATTACTGAGGTGGTAGGACTGCGGATGTCCCACGCTTTCGGTGAAAGGAGGTACTACTAGATTACAATTTTCTTCATTCTTACGGCGGAGGAGTGCAAGAGCAGTGAAAACACGCAGGCTCAGTGATTACATGGCCCACCTCACACTATCACCATATTTTCTGGACACCGTGCGACACCTAACTCTTTACATAGTACTACTTGTATAGTACGTACTGTAATTTATCAGCGAGATAGTACAATGCTATGAAGCTTCCAGCTTCTGTTACATGTATCTTGCGTCCAAGGTTGCCCGTTGCAACATTTCATCAAATACAAAGGAGACTAACATGCATGCTATTGCATCTCAATGATTGACAGATCATAGCAAATATGTACTCCCTCCGTTCCAAAATAAGTGTCTCAACTTTATGCTACATACGGAGCAAAATGAGTGAATCTACACTCTAAAATACGTCTATATACATCAGTGTTTGGAGTATGCACTAGTAGTTCATATTGAAATCTACTAAAGGACATATATATTCCAAACAATATAATAATCTCTCTAACCAAGGTAGTAGGGACGACGAGTAAACGGAGGGAGTACTAGTAAAATTTTCTCCTCGTCCTGCGAGCCACCGCGTGCGTGGGCGAGGGAGCGGGTGTAAGGCGTAGTAAGCAAGCTTCACCTCATCCTGCGAGCCACCGCGCCCGTGGGCGGGGGAGACGGCGTACTAAGCAAGCTTCTCCTTGTTCTGCAAGTTGATGGGACACATCAAAAGTACTCCAGTGTATAGAGCCTTGCCTCTAAGGTAGGCCCCACATGGTTTGCCTCTTTTTTAACATAACGCGTCAAGTCGGAATTTGTTTGTTCACCCATGGTAGACAATCCTCCCTCCATCTAGTGGACAACAAGTACACGTGTCAAGTTACCACGTGGGCTGCCTTTTCGTACAGAAATGAGCTCCACCATGTACCCGCGCGGGTGTGGTTGGGAAAGAGACGGGAGTACGTGCGCCGTGCGTGCACCTCTTCTCTTCGTGCACGTCCCCCACCTACGTGGGTGTGTGTGAGAGATACAAACCTAGACAAATGGCTTGTGTGTTCGTGAGTGTTTTTTTCGGGGGGGGGAGGTTGATTTCGTGAATGTATTTGTGGGAATATGTGTCGATGACATCTCAAACAAAATTTTTGCATGCAATGTGTGTGAAATGGAGGCCTATCCATATCATATATAGAGGGTCGGGCGATCCACGAAGAGAGGGAGGGGTCATAGATATCGATAGAGTTGAAGAGAGGATCAAGTGGGTGGGTGCGAGATCGATGAAGAGAGCCATCGAAATTGTGTGTGTGTGTGTGTGCAAGTCAAATATATAGGGCGACTAACCTAGCTACCGGAACGTTAGAGGGCACATGTCAAGTTTGTGTGTGGCAGGGAGACATGACTAGAGCGCTCGATGTATCGGTGTGTGTGTGTGTGTGTGTGTGTGTGTGTGTGTGCGAGGGGGTGGTGGGAGGGGTAGGCAGTGGCCTAAGTATAGAGGTAGAACGACTCGTATATGTGTTGAGAAGGAGAGACCCAGCTATGTCTTGAGGGAGATCGGTCGACATCCATACATAACTGAAGGACGGGAAATAGGATGGGACAGAGAGAGAGGAGAGAGAGAGGGAGGGAGAGGGGTAGAGTGCTGGATGGGTGATGGAGTTGCTTCTCGAAGATGGTGGGAGAGGCCTACTAGACAAACTGAGGGTGGAACTGCAATATTATCAATAAGAGTGGGGATGTGTTTTTGTGTGTGCCTGTGCATGATAGATCTGCCAGGACACATCCATGGATGATGAAGGGGAACCATGTGTTTGGTAAGCAAACCTAACTAGATCGGTAGATCAATTGTTGTTTGTCGGAGGAAGGGAGAGACATAACTAGTGAGGTAGATCGATCGACGGTTGGGAAAAACGAGTTATAAGGACCTAGCTAGCTATATGTATAGCGGGAGATCGGTCGGTGTACGTCCATTTGTTAGAGGCAAATAAGGCCCGACGAGACGGATAGACAGAGAGAATGGAGCTAGGAGGTGGTGTGAGAGGCCCAGCTACTAGCTAGATAGGGGGAGGAGTGTGCGGTTGTGAGATCGATGAAAAGAGGGGCGAGAGTTTACGCGTGAGTGGGACCGTATGAGAGACACGAGGCAAGGAAACATAAAGGAGGAGATTGAAGGTGCGTGTGTATGTTGTAGGCAGACATCGCTGGAGAGGTTTATTGATCGGTGTGTGTCAGAAAGGAGTTGTGGAGACTGTGGGAGAACAACCTAAAGAAGAAGAAAATGAATGTGCGCAATGGATAGAATGCTGAGGGAGGGGGAGGGCGAGGAGGGCGTGTGCATGCACGAGAGAAAGTTAGTGGTAGCTACAAAGGTTAGAGGATTGTGTGGGTGAAGAGACTAACAAACATCATAATTTGATATGAAAGTGGATTCATATATTTGAATAGGAGATCATAGTGTTTTAAACATATGCATGCATGAATATAGCGGTGATACGCGTGTTGTGGTTTTGCACATGTTATACCATAATGTGATAATGCATGGCGTTTTCAACTCATAGCTAAATGTCGAACAATCTAAACCATACTATACATCGAATAATCTCACAATTTATTTGAATTTGTGATAATGTGTGGCATTTGTAGCTTACAACTAAATATCAAACAATCTAAACAATACTATATATCGAACATTCTCGCATTTTATTTGAATTTGTGGTAATGTGTGGTGTTTGTAACTCACATCTAAATACTTGTAGGCGTAGTGGGTGGGGCACCATACATAATGTGATAAACACATTATACATATGAGACATGGTTTAGTTTGTGAAGATATAGCTAGAGCTTGAAATGTACTATGATTTGAAATCAACATAAAGTGGACTCAAAAAATCGAGTTCAAGTTCATATAGTACACATAGTTCATATGTAACTCGAGACTAATCATGTGGCATGCTGTGAAGATAATACACAAACGATGGTTTAACTTGACAATAATGACGATTGTAGATCTTATTAAAACAGAGAAACGAATTCAAACGCTTTGACTTCACAACAATCATTATTGTAGATCTTATTCAAATAGAGAAACGAATTCAAATTTAGTTCATATTGACGCGGTAGTATATACGTTTGGAATGCACTAAAATGTTCATTTGAGTGCTAGGTTGCATGCATTATACACGTAGCGAAATATTTTAATTGAACATAACATGAATTCAAAGTTTTGAATGACATTTGTAGTGCGAATTGATTTGGTACAGTACACGTTAGGCTTGTCCGGAAATTTCAACCCGCGCCTTGTTAGCCCGAAATATTTAAGATATATCTTTGTCTAGTTGTGCTCCGACAACTCCCTCCCTCTCAACCCACGCCTTGCTATTCCAAAATTACAACGCGCGCAAAAACTCCCACCTCCTGTGAAATCCCGACACGCGAAATGCCCGTGATACCCCTGGACCGAAAGAACCGCCTCAAATCGGTGGGGGTACTTTCGTAACTTACCCACATTTCGGACAAGCGCGTCCCTATGCCATGGTTCCCCACTCCCATCCCATCCGCCCACCCATTTGTACACCGAGGCCGGGAAAACCCGCGAAGCCCCACAACCTCCTCCGTCCGCCACCCAGCCGGAGCCTCTTCCCCGACGACGTCGTCCACAGCAACACCTCGACGTCCCTCATCCACCGTACCGGATGAGGATCCGTCGTTGATGTGGTCGTCCCGCCGGTTCAGCCACCCCGTCCTCCACCTCCAAGGAGTTGCCCCGACGTTCCCCTCGTATTTCGCGCCACCTCCATTCCCACACCGTCGTCTTCACCTACACCACCGGAAGAGCATCAGCATCACCGTTTCCTCGGATGAAGCTGCGGCCTAATCGGCGCCACCAAAGAGGTTGTACACTACTCACCACATTTTCTTCTTGATTCGATCTCACGGTGCTGCCGGCGCTCGGTCCCGAGCCGACACGGCGTGGCTCCATCCACCGCGGCGTCGCCGGCCACTTCCTCCATGGCGTCGCTCCCTCGGCGGCGACGTCCACATCAGTAGGAGCTGCTGCTGCTTTAGCTCTCGCTCGCGCTGCTGCTCTACTCTTGCTCTCGGTCCCCTGCCTGGTCTGCTCTTGCTCTTGCTCTTGCTCGCGCTACTGCTCTCGCTCTTGCTCTTGCTTGTGATGCTGCTCCGATTTAGCTACACTTCAGTCGACTGAATCGACTTTTGGGTCAGTAGATTTTCAGGGGGTGGGGGGCTTGTCGGAGTTAAGGAAGAACCAGCCGCAGCGGGGAGGGGGGCTCGCCGGAGAAGTACCCCACTTTCTATCTTAGGGTTCAGGGTGGGGGCGGTGGTCGCCGGCGGTGGTTGGGCGGTGGCATGGGGATCGCCGGAGAAAAAGCTCGGCACGGGGGGGGGGCCTAGAGGGATGACCGGGGCGGCGGCGGACCGGCGGCGGACCGGTGGTGGGGAGTGTTTTCGGGGCGGGCGGGGCGGCTGTTTAGCCGGTGGTGGCTGGCGGCTCAGGGGGTGGAGGTTGCAGATGAACTGCAGGCCCTTGATTTCGTATCCAACGGCTGCAAAATCGACTGACTAGAGATGAAAAAGTCAGTTGACTGACGTGTAGCCTCACCTCTAGTGCGTTCAGTTTCGATAGTAAAATTCAGTTTCGACAGCAAAATTCAGTTTCGACAGTTAAGTTCAGTTTCGACAGTTAAATTCAGTTTCGACAGTTAAGTTCAGAGATGAGCAGCTGATGTATACATCTAGCACTTTGTGGTTATGTATTTTACGTCATCTATTGGAGATGCTATTAGAATTCCACCCAGGTTAACGTTGTCTTTCTTGTCCTGCTTCAGCCTCGGCGCCGTACAACTCACCGGAGCTGCTCCAACGACGAAACCCTCCATCACAGCGGAGTAGTACCTCGGGCTCCATCTCCAGACGCATAAGATCTTCTTCCCCTCCTCCGACAGCCAAGTCAGCCGGAGTATCCTCACCGGCCAACCCAATCACGCTGAGATCGACATGGCTTCGCCAAAGAGGTTGTACACTTCTTGTGGTTTGACTTAATCTCACCATACTTCTTTGCATCCTGTGATCTTCCAATTCTTGTGAACCAAACACCGAGATTGGCAGAAATCCTGTGTTTTTAAATTCTCTATTTTGCACGTGTATTCCTATCCTATTCCTATCTATTTCCTATCCCTGCATTGTTAGAATCCTCAAATTCAAACAAGCCCTTACACAATTACTTCTGTTACAGATATGTGTCAAAGAAAACCTTGTGTGGTTTGTCATGCTCCTGCGGTGCTGTGTTCCACCCCAGGTCAGCTGCTCCAATGACGGAAGGGTTCACCACAGCAGGGATCCGCTCTCCAGACCGTCTTTCACCGCCTCAGATCTTCTTCCCTGCCGCCGGCAGCCACGACAACTACATTACCATCATCAACTGAGCAGATGACCTTGAGGACTACACGGGTCCGCAAGAGAGGTTGCACTCTTCCGTGTCTGCTTACGTTATGCATCGCTTAATATGATGACATGCGACTTTATCGTCGTGTTCACCTATTAGACTCCGAATCAAGTCCAAACTTATGCTAAAACTTGAGTTTTTAAATGGTTGTGGGGTACATATTGGGGCAGCAATCAGTACTATCTGTCTACTATCTGGTTAATCTCGGGTGTCTACTATGAGTTTCATGTTGGGTGCAAACAAACATTAAAGGAGCCATTATCTGTATTTTTTAACTAAAGCTATTATCTGCCTGCTATCATTGGTTTTAGGTCAATCCACAGTTTGCTACCACCACTCTGGATTTGTGCATGCACTCCTTACATAATCTCACTATGTTTTATTCCTATGCATGTCAGTTATTGTACACAATGGAACTGAACATGTAGAGCAAAAGAGACGAGCCTTGCGTGGCAATAAAATTTCATGCAGACGTCGCTCCATGGTGGGCGCAAAGGCAGCCCCCCTCCACCCATTTTGGATCGTAATCAAGAGGAAGATAACAGTTCTGAGGGGGATTCAGAAGCCGAAGACCACTCCTATTTACCCCATGAGGTATTCGCTCTAACTTGGCATGCTGATGTTGGTTATATCATGCATATGGTGCCTTGCATTGCTTACTTTATACATCAAATATGTCAACTACTTAGTTTAGACAGGCTTTGTGTGAATGCCATCTGTTTAGTTTATTCATCGTTTATGTGAATTATGCATTGCCATCTTGTTTAGCCAGACATCATATATGTGAATTTTGCAATGCCATCCTGCTTAGCCAGTCATCTTATATGTGAATTATATCAGGCCATCCTTTTTTCGTTAAGTATTACATTTGTCAACAATGCTAGTACATTCAACTACTCTTCGTGTGCATCAGCCATTTGACACGGTGATGGAAAATTCTGGAATGAAAACAAGGTCTTTGGAGCAGACTATGCTATCTGACGAAGCGCATATCTCGCTGGTTACGGAAAGCTCCTCAGAGGAGGATTCAGAGACAGATGACCAGTCCTATCCCCCCCGAGGTGCATGCTCTAACTTGGCAGGGTTATGTTGCTCATATCATGCGTATGGTATCTTGCATTGCTATGTCATTTACTTAGTTTAGACATGATTTGTGTGAATGCCACCTGTTTAGTGTCTAATTACCATATATGTGAATTATGCAATGCCATCTTTTTGCAAGACGTTATACATGTGAATTATGCTATGCTATCTTGTTGCAAGGCATTATATATGTGAATTATGCAATGCCATGCTGTTTAGCCAAGCGTCATATATGTGAATTATATCATGCCGTCCTTTTTTTGTATTTCTCATTGCTTTTGTCGACAATGTTTGTATATTCAACTGCTCTTCCTGTGCATCAGCCATTTGAATTGGTGATGGAGAAATCTGGAGTGAAAACAATGTCTTCAGAGCAGACAATGCTACCCTATGAAGCAGATATGTTGCTAGTTACAGATAGCTCTTCAGAGGAGGATTCAGAGGTAGATGACCAGTCCTATTATCCCCTAAGGTGTATGCTCAAACTTGGCAGGGTTATATTACTCATATCATGCATATGTTGTATTGCAATGCTTAGTTTTTACATCATATACACGATGTTGAATGCCATCTCCTTAGTTGACACATCATATATGCGATTGCCCTCTGCTCACTTCCTTAGTATATAAATCATATATTTGAATTATATCATGCCATGATGTTTACATAGACAGCATGTATCTGAATTATGGCATGCCAACCCATTTTCTAAAGACATAATATAGTTATATCATCTCATCTTGTTCACATAGTCATCGTATTTTTAATTATGTCATTCTATCCATGAATTATATCATGCCATCATGTTTCCATCGACGTCATGTTTGTGATTTATGGCATGCCAACCACTTTAATAGACACATCGTATAGTTATATCATGTCATCCTGTTTACATAGTCATCATATTTTTAAGTATGTCATTCTATCCTGTCTAGTTAGCCATCATACATGTGAAATAGTGTCATGCTATCCTGTTTAATTAGCCATCATATATTTGAAATTATGTCCTGCTATTCTGTTTGGTTAGACAACATAAATGTGAATTATTTCATGCCCTATTTTCTTCCCTACTATCCATTGCACCTGTGTATCTTACAATGTTTGTACATTCAATTACTTTTCTTGTTTATCAGCCATTTCAATTGGAGGGGGTGATGGCAGTATCTGTGGGAGTAAAAACACGGTCTTCAGAGAAGATCGTGCTACCTGTCGATGGAGATAGAACCACGGTTGTACTTGCCCAAAAACCAGCCCCACCACACATAACCCAGACTCACGCAGATTGTACCCCTACCCAGTTGGACAGAGAACCAGCTACACCCCTTCTAACCCCAACCCCAGTAGATAGTAACCCAGTTCCCGTTGACACAGCACCGTCTCCACCACAGAGCACCCAAACATGAGCAGTTAGTAAGGCAACTGCAGTGCCCAAAGCACGAGGACCACCACTCCGAACCCCAAGTCAACGCTTAAAGCAGAAGAATTGTTCTCAGGTCAGGTTCCATAGCTATGGTTCATACTACTTTGCTCTTGCATCACTGTATTTACTCATACCAACTAATTTCAAATTTGAAGGATGCAATTGAAACTCCAATGGCGCAACAGGTATGTTTTAAACCTGTTTCTTTAATGTGTTTGCTGTTGTAACTTGCTCTATGTTGATTTCAGTTTCAATTGAATAAACAGTTATGTTCTCATGCCATGCACATTACAAGTGTTGTTATTGCTGTGTAGTTTCCCACACTTATATTCTGTCTATGCTGCTTTGTCTTAAATAGATATGATTCGCACTGTATCTATCTTGACTTGGCAACACAAACTAGAATGATATAGACCATACAGTGACCATACTACATAGATATATGTTTGTATCATGATGTTATCCTGTCCACCTTACTACTGAACTGGTTTACCAAAATGAGTTTCATATACTACATTGTAAACCTGTGATGTGTTTGTTTGTTTCTCCTTTAGAACGCTGATAAAATATTGGAGAAGAGTACCCCGTTATGCAATGGTAAAGGAAGTAATGCAGATCAGGTTCAAGATAGTGAGACATCCCTGTTGTTTGCCAAGAAAGCTGATAAAAACTATATTGAAGACACTGAGACAACCCCAAAGTCCTGTCTTGATGTAGTGTTTGAGTTACTGGTACTACTGCTAGCACCAGCTCTTCGTACTCGCTGCATGAATCACTTCGGCTTCTTTAGTCTCAACTTCAAGTTGAAAGACATCGATCAGATGTTATGCGACAGGAAGCCGAAGGACTGAGGAAGTCCCTGCAGAATTCAGATGCATACTTTCTAGTGCAACAGCAAGTGCTGGAGGATTTAAGCGCCAAACAAGAGAAAGTTAATAAGCTTGCTAAGCATCTTGCCAGCATTATGGGTACCCAAGATATTGTTTCTTGAGCTCTTCTGAAGTGGTTTCAGTTCTGGACTTGTTTTGCTGCGGTGTTAATATGCTGCTTTGTTCCCTATATTTGCACTGGTGGCGAACTTTGATGCCCAGTGGATGTAATATGTGTAATAGCCGTGATAGCCTAGCGTAAGTTACTTGCTTATTTATTTCCGTTGTCTTATTTATTTATTTTCTTGTAGTTAGTGCAGTTCTTTTTCCGTGGTTTGCTAGTGGCCGGAATAACCTATTTTAAACTAGGCCACATTAACAATGGGCTACATATTTACTGTAGGCCTCCTACGGGCCGTAGAAACAATGGGCCTTCTAAGGGCCGTAGACACAATGGGCCTTCTACCGGCGTAGACACAATGGGCCTTCTACGAGGCGTAGACACAATGGGCCTTCTACGGGCCATATCATCAATGGGCCTTCTACAGGTCGTATGATCGGTTGGCAAAACATGGGCCAATAACAGACCACATTATGGCTGTAAATGGGCTAGAGTTGAAATCGTCCGTTCATGGGCCGACCATAACGGGCCGTCGTTAATAGGCCGTATTTGATGACGCTATGAAAACGGCCCAACGTATTAACGGGCCACAAACGGGCCGACTGTAACCACGGGCTGTATTTGGCCCATAAGCTGAAAATGACAGTAACGGGCCAAAAGTAAATGAATGCTGGAAATGAGCCCAAGAATAAATGGGCCCTAAGAAAGCCGAAAGATAACATGGGCTGGAAACGGCCCAACGGAATAATGGGCCGTTAATGGGTATAAAGTGATACACTGTTCATTACGGGCCAGTTTTACCACGGGCCGTTAATGGGCCGAGTGTTACTAAGGGCCTCATATGGGCCAAAAGACGTCATGGGCCATACATGGGCCGGAAGTTAAAACGGGCTGGAATTATATTGGGCGGCCCAGATGACGCTACTGGGCCTAATTCGGATAGGCCGTAAACGGGCCCTGGGTTAGCGGGCTGTAAATGGGCTATATGCGAACATGCCGTTAACAGGCTTGCCGTGGGTTGGCCCGCCACATTTTGACCAAGTCAAACGGGCCGGCCTTTTCACAGGAATGGGCCTCTGTTGGGCCGTGCCACGTGTCGACCTATCATAGGCGCCTCCTGTCCAATGAGTGGATGACATATGTCCCAACGGTGAGGCAACACGTGTTTCCTCCGGCCAATGATGATTTTACACGTGGAAAATCCCCATTGGTCCGGGCTGTTAATGGGTTATCGGATCCAAAACCGGACCCGATGGCTTAACGGCATTCCGTTACGGTGGATGCCACATGTCGGTCACCCTTGACGAAAGCACTTCTGTGACGCGCGATTTATCGTCATGGAAGTGGACACTTCCGTGATGATAATTTTGGTAATGTCATGGAACACTTCTACGACAGCACAGGTATGACTATCTTGATTCTGTCATAAATTTGTCATGGATGTACATGCATGAAAGAAAACGTGACCTACTGTGACAAACACGTATCATCACAGAAGTGTCTTTTTTTGTAGTGGTTCACCTCGCGAGCAAACTGCTTGAAGATGCGCTGAGAGGCTGGGGCCTGAGCTCCACCCAAGATGCAGGCGATAGCGCGCGGCTCTTGGAAGCCCCCAGCCCCCTCGTCCTGGTGGTGGTCGTCGTTCCTTCTTGGTGGTGGCGGCAGCAGAGGAAGGCCAGCGTTGTCCTGGGGCGGTCCTCGCGAGGCTGATCCCTCCAGGCGCCCTCACGAGGTTGGTCCTGCCAGCGGTCTTCACGAGGCCGGTCACGCCACTCCTGGCATGGGCCACGATCGTCCCAGCGTCCTCCGCCACGTCCTTCTCCACGGCCGTAGCCCCGGTCGTTGCGCTCGGGCATTGACCGACGCGTCCGTCTCGAATGGCCCTGAGCTCTTGATAGTCATTAGTTGTTGGGGAACGTAGTAATTTCAAAAAATTTCCTACGCACATGCAAGATCATGGTGATGCATAGCAACGAGAGGGGAGAGTGTTGTCCACGTACCCTCGTAGACCGAAAGTGGAAGCGTTAGCACAACGCGATTGATGTAGTCGTACGTCTTCACGATCCGACCGATCAAGTACCGAACGCACGACACCTCCGAGTTCAGCACACGTTCAGCCCGATGACGTCCCTCGAACTCCGATCCAGCCGAGTGTTGAGGGAGAGTTTTGTCAGCACGACGGCGTGGTGATGATGATGATGTTCTACCGTCGCAGCGCTTCGCCTAAGCACCGCTACAGTATTATCAAGGTGGACTATGGTGGAGGGGGGCACCGCACACGGCTAAAAGATCAAACGATCAATTGTTGTGTCTTTGGAGTGCCCCCTGACCCCGTATATAAAAGAGTGGAGGAGGGGAGGGCCGGCCCTCTCTATGGCGCGCCCTAGGGGAGTCCTACTGCCACTGGGAGTAGGATTCCCCCTTTCCTAGTACAACCAGGAGCCCTTCCAGGTAGTAGGAGTAGGAGACAAGGAAGGGGAAGAGGGAAGAGAAGGAAGGAGGGGGCCCCGCCCCTCCCCCTAGTCCAATTCGGACTAGTCATTGGGGGGGGGGCGGCCTCTCTCTCTCACCTAAAGCCCAATAAGGCCCATATACTTTTTCCCCCGTACTCCCGTAACTCCTCGGTACACCGAAAAATACCCGAACCACTCGGAACCTTTCCGATGTCCGAATATAGTCGTCCAATATATCGATCTTTACATCTCGACAATTTTGAGACTCCTCGTCATGTCCCCGATCTCATCCGGGACTCCGAACTACCTTTGGTACATCAAAACTCATAAATTCATAATATAACCGTCATCGAAACTTTAAGCGTGCGAACCCTACGGGTTCGAGAACTATGTAGACATGACCGAGACACGTCCCCGGTCAATAACCAATAGCGAAACCTGGATGCTCATATTGGCTCCCACTTATTCTACGAAGATCTTTAGCGGTCAGACCGCATAACAACATACGTTGTTCCCTTTGTCATCGGTATATTACTTGCCCGAGATTTGATCGTCGGTATCTCAATACCTAGTTCAATCTCGTTACCGGCAAGTCTCTTTACTCGTTCCATAATACATCATCCCGCAACTAACTCATTAGTTACAATGCTTGCAAGGCTTCTAGTGATGTGCATTACCGAGTGGGCCCAGAGATACCTCTCTGACAATCGGAGTGACAAATCCTAATCTCGAAATACGCCAACCCAACAAGTACCTTCGGAGACACCTGTAGAGCACCTTTATAATCACCCAGTTACGTTGTGACGTTTGGTAGCACACGATGTGTTCCTCCGGTAAACGGGAGTTGCATAATCTCATAGTCATACGAACATGTATAAGTCATGAAGAAAGCAATAACAACATATTATACGATCGAGTGCTTAGCTAACGGAATGGGTCAAGTCAAACACATCATTCTCCTAATGATGTGATCTTGTTAATCAAATGACAACTCATGTCTATGGTTACGAAACATAACCATCTTTAATTAACGAGCTAGTCAAGTAGAGGCATACTAGTGACACTCTGTTTGTTTATGTATTCACACATGTATTATGTTTCCGGTTAATACAATTCTAGCATGAATAATAAACATTTATCATGAAATAAGGAAATATATAATAACTTTATTATTGCCTCTAGGGCATATTTCCTTCATTAGTGTTGTGGTTGTGGATGTTGTGGAAGGCGCAGAATGGACGGCTGCTCTTGGACGACTCGGGAAGGTCCCGTCCGCGCTTCGTATCTGGCTCTGCCGCGAGCACGGCTACTCCCTTGCGCTTCACGTCCTTGGCCTTGGCCTTCTTCTCCTCGGGGTCGGCAGCTGGTAGCCCGAGGAGGGAAAGGCGCCCTTCCTCAGCTCTTGCGCACTTGGTCGCCAGGTTGAACAGCTCCAAGGTCGTGCACAACTCCTCATGGATGGCGAGCTCCTCCTTCATCTTGACATCACGGACACCGTCAGAAAACTCGGAGATGATGGCCTCGTCCGTCACCTTGGGGATCTTGAGGCGAACGTTGTTGAAGAACTGGATGTATTTCTGCAGGGTCTCTCCTGGCTGCTGCTTGATGCGGCGCAGGTCACCCGCGGCTGGAGGGCGGTCGCGAGTGCCCTGGAAGTTGGCGACGAAGCGGTCGCGCATCTCGTTCTAGGAGGAGATGGAGCCCGGGGGTAGGTTTAGGAGCCACGAGCGAGTGCCATCCTTGAGAGCCGTGGGGAACCAGTTCGCCATGACTTTTTTGTCGCCGTTGGCCGCCTCAATGCTCAGCTTGTAGAGCTGCAGGAACTCCGCGGGGTCGGGGGTGCCGTCGTAGCGAGGAGGCAGGTCTGGCTTGAACTTGCCCGGCCATGCGATGCTACGCAGCTCAGGAGTGAAGGCGCGGTAGCCTGAGGTGGCCACCGGGACCCTTTGCTGATGCGGAGCCTACCCTTGATGCCCGCGCACCGCCGCCGCAGGCGGCGCACGGTCTTGTCGCAGTGGTGCTGGGAGCGTGGGAACGTTCTCTTGCGGCCGGGGAACTTCTTGGCAGCTTCCTTCTTTTCACGCGGGCGCCTGGCGCGGTGGGTCACGCCCAGGGGCCGCACACCTTGGCGCCAGGATGCCGTCTTGGTGCAGAGGTGGTGGAGGCGCTTCGTGAGCCACGTCGCCCCCAGCTGGCGGAGGGCGAGGCAGCGAGAGAGATGGCGCAGGGGAGCCCCCTGCGGCGCTGACGAGCTCGGCGATGCGGTCTAGCCAATCCTCGTAGAGGTCGTCGACGGGGCGGTAGAGTAGGAGCTCGCGTGCCATGAGCAGCACGGCCTACGCGTCCGTGGGAGCACGACGAGCATGAGACGACAAGCCGGCCAAGGTCAGCGACGGAGTGGCGGTGCGGCCGTCCCGCCACACCGAGGGGTGCAGCGAGGATGCTTGCTGCTCGTTTCCCTCCGGGCTGGTGGCGGCGTTGGCGGCAGGCGACGGGAAACGACGGGGAGGCCCACTAACAGGAGCGGTCTGAGCGACGCGAGCGGCGAGGGCGGCCTGACGCTCAACGCGAGCGGCGAGGGCGGCCTGACGCTCAACGCGGGCTCGACGAGCGTCCGCCATGGATGTGATGGAGCGACGGGACGTGGATCGACGGAAGGAAGGCTTCGGTGCACCCCTACCTGGCGCGCCAAATGTCGGATTTCGGGCTCCGGCAAAACCCTTGAGGTTCGAATATTGGGGTGCGCACGAAGATCTCTCCCTACCTGATCACGCCCTCAGCCTCACCGCGATCTCAAGGCCTAGCTCAACGAACTGCAACACAAGAGACACGAGATTCATACTGGTTTGGCTACCGTTGTGGTGTAATACCGTACTCCAGTGTGGTGTGGTGGATTGCCTCTTGGGCTGATGATGAATATTACAAGGGAAGAACAGCCTCCTGAGGAGAGGTGTTCTTGTGCTTGGTGGGCTTGTGTGGGTGAGGGTGATCTGAAATCCGTTCTAGCTGAGTTGCCTCCTACTATGGTGGCTAGCCCTATTTATTGAGGCCCCGGTGCTCTCCCCAAATATGGAGCGGGAAGGGAGCCAACAACGGCCAAATTCGAAGGGAGACAACTATTACAAGTTATCCTGACTATAGGTGGTCTTCGCCTGCCAAAGGCTCTGGTGGTGACGCCGTCTTGGGCTCCACGGTGATCTCCGTCCTGCTGTCCTGCTGGTCTTGGTCTCGTTGCACCGATATGGAAACCTTTGCCTGAGGCCTCGGGACTCCTCGCCTGCGCTTGCCCCTTTAGCACCAAAGAGGAAACGAGGACACTGAGCGCGCTGGCACCTGCCTGGCGCCCGCCTGGCTCCAGTCGTCATGGCTTGCATCACAGGAACCTCGCGAGGTGTCCCTTGCCTTGATCTCTCCACCCCTCGCGAGCCAGCCTGGTGAGGCCGCTCCCGAGGAGGTCTTGTGTCGTCCACCTCGCGAGGCTTGGCCCGTTGCGAGGGTCTTGAGTGTTTGCTGGTGGAGATGGGCCGCACAGGGCCGTTGTTGGAGCCACGCCGTGGGCCGCAGGCAGGCAAATCTGGGGACCCCCTTCCCAGGACGCCGACACCTTCTCATGCTCCTTGCTGCCCCAAATCTTGTATTGGCCCTGGATGTCGACAAGATTCTGGCAGGCGATGCCTGAACTCTCGAGCTCCTTTACATCGTTGGTGATGTCCACCGTAGCGAACATGTAGTGGGTGCTGTTGACAAACCTGGCGAAACGCTTGCAAGGCCTTGTGGCCAGGCAGTAGTGGTAGACGAGGACGTGGTGGCGCACGCACATCTGGGCGATGGTGACCTTGGGACGAGACCCAGCATGAGCGCGGGTGTACTCGAGGTTGAACCCAACCACCTTGTACTTCTCCTCGGCAAGCAACAACTCCATGATGTGGATGGAGTGCTCAACCCAGACCGGGTCGTTGGTGTACACCACTGAGAGGTCCATGAACCTTCAGTGGGTGTCCACCACGGCACGCATGGTGAACTACTGCTCGTCGTCGGCAGCTGCTCGGAGCGTCATTGGAGCTGCGCAGGATACCCTCTAAGAATTTCTCGTGGTGGGTGTGCTTCTTGCAATGGTGTGGCGCGATCGAAAGGTTGAAGAGACACAAGGGTTAAATGGCCGATGTAATAAATGGGGGCCAGCTGCCCTGTAATCGTCACGTCTTGTCACGGCGTTCATAGCGGAGGATTCCAGTGCACGCTTGACAACACCGCACCGCACGCGTGGGCTCGAAGAGGCGCCAAATGTATTTTCGGTGAGCCTATTCCCGCGCTACCGCGCTGTTTACCGCGCAAGCTTCCCGCCCGGCTAGTGTGGCCACGCGTCGGCTAGAAGAGGGACAAATCGTGGGCGTTTATTGGCAAAAAGCTTTGTAAAAATGAAGTGTATGGAATGACTTTGGTCATAAGTTTACCCGTGGGTGATGAGGTCAAAGTTACACAGAAGGGTGAATATGGACACTCGAGTGCAATAATTAATTCTGCGCTCTACAGTGCACATGGTGGAAGAAACCAATTGTGTGTAATAATGTCGAAGATCGTAGTCCAGTTAGCTATGCAGATCGTGTGCTGTGAGATCGACAAGGTAAACAGATTCGAGAATGGTTAATAAAATCTAAGACCATTGCATATTAAGGTCAAAATAGTGCTAGCAATATACGAGTCTCATACGATGCCATTTCAACGATTGTACCACAAAAGCTCGAAATGTTACAAGGTTCAAATTCCAGAGTTATATGGCTCAAATTCGAAGATTGCAAGGTTCAAACTGATATTAGAAATGAAATTCAGCTCATCAGCTGCAAACGCTCGCGCTAATCCATTGAACATGGATATCAGAGAGGTTCAAACTAATATCACCGCTTCTAAGTCTGGTTTCGAAACCTCACATTTTTTGCAAAGGGATCAGCCACTAAGAAGTCATGTATGGGGTTGACACGATGACTTCCGATTACTCTATCATCTGAAGTTCCAAAATGAAATTCAGCATTTTTGGAGCCTACTCCGTTCTGCCGCAGGCGCCGACGCTGATCAACAAACCATTCATTTTTGCGAAATAAATGTAGGGCAAACCTCATTTCCTTCAGCACCCCTGCTCTGAGAACAAAGAACCTGGAAAATATAATCTCACGTAAGGTCCCTTGGTAGGAGTTCAAAGTAATTTCTGAGAGATGCAGATCTAGGCATTCGACGTGATTGTTATATTGTATCACATAATCCACCACTAGGCCTAATCTTATCTGCAAAAGAAGAAAACGTGTTAGTGCCTACATGCAGTTTTGGACATTACTACAGGCCTATTTGGTTTGTAGGATTTGTAAAATGCACTAACATGACATCTTCGATCTGACATGATTAACATGGGCATTTGATTACATTCTAGAAAAATGTAGCCTTCTTCACAAGAGGTTGGAGTGGATGAAAAGTTCCATAAGAAAACTAGTACAGATGAATCCAAAGGAGAAATGCTTATTGATTGTAACCATATGGATCAAGCAACCAATATGGGGGGGGACATGTATGTACTGAAATCCTCCGAAAGAACCTTCAGAAATCGTAGTACATTGTCATTGTAAACTTGGAAAAAGGTGTCACAAATTGAACTCCCTTATGGTTAACATTTAACAGGAAAGGAACATCACCTCGATATATAGCTTCTCCAGGCACGGAAAGCATCTCAGGAAACTGACAACTTGCTCCAGGTTGGGGCCGATAGATTCTAGTGCCAAGACCTTCACTGTGTGCAGTTTCGGGGTCAAGCTTGTCGGAATCATTTTCTGAATGATAGACGAACAAACATCTTCAAAATTAGAGATAATTTTAATTTGTAGAAGGAGAGGTAGAAGGCGGCTGTTGTACCTGAACAGGTGTGGATCCAATAACAAGTTCGGAGTATTTGTGAGACGAGTATACCACCACTGTCAATTTCAGCGCAGAAATGACATTGATTCTTGTTGAACCTTCTTGACCAACTACAAGTAATCTCTCAAGTGCAGGTGTGTCCTCAATGACCATACCGTTGTACACATCTTGTGATGTCTTCCTGCCGCACCAGCAACACACATAAATAGTCCGGAGAGTCATGGAGGTGATGTGCAAGGTACTCAACCAATTGATCGCCTGAAGACAAAGGTACTCGAGTGTAGTACAACCATAGAGCAGACACTCCATGTCACCGTTTGGGAGGCAGACGGCAAAGAGCTCGAGGTGCTTCAGTCATGGTAGAATAAGAGCGGGCGCGTCATTAAGGGGGGATGGCAGTTCCTGAACTTGGCGACGCGCAACGTGGGTGCGAGGCGGAGTGCGGACGTTGGCAGCGACCGCATATGCCCATCATCAGAAGTGAGCTCCTCGAGCTGATCTAAGGCGGGGGATCGGAACCAGTCGTCAAGCTTGGCTCGGTCCTTGCCGTTGGAACGAAACATGCCCATTCTAAGGCCTTTGGTTGGGCCAAGGTAACTGCCGAGGATCTTGGAGAACACATCCAAGCTTTTGCGATAGCCATGGCAGAGCTCGTGGGTGTCGATGAGGTCGAGAGGGCTGGAGTTCCAGAGGGGGCGCCACCACCGGGAAAGGACGGTTGTCCATGCCCCATATTTGATTGGGAGGAGGGAGATGATGACTCTCAACATATCATCGGGGAGGCTGCTGATGAAGTCTAGGCCTGATGGAGTCGCTTGCAGTTCTAGCTCGCCCCGCCTCTGCTTGTTGGCAGCCCCGTTCTCCACCTCCGGAGTCTCCTTGTCAGCGGCGCTTTCTGATAGAAATGGGAGTACAATGAATATTTAGTTAAAACAGGGCAATAGAAAAGTGTATTGGTAACTAGAAGTTATTAGGAAGGAATATAGTAAGAAAAGGGAATAACAATTTGTTGCTTAAATACTACACAATTCATTGGACATTGCTGGGTAAGTCAACATGCAGATAGTTGAAAAGAAAACTTACTTCGAACAAAGTCTGGATGGATGATTTTGTCGGGGAAGTTAGCAAATATCTCATGACCAGGCCCTTTTATGTGCAGTGCAATTTTAGTGCCAGCTTTCAGTACATAAAACTTAGAAATTTCTTTCCAAAAGCCAGTGCCAAAATATGAGTCACCACGTTCATCAAGTCTTATGGTAGCAACGATTGTAAATCCATGGTTTGTGTGCAGTATGACATCTATGGAGCCTTGATCTATGTGAAGGGAAATTCTGCACTACATAATCTGTTGCATAGCAAGGGATGTGCTACAGAAAATGGTAGGATTGTTAAACAAAATATGGTAACTGCTACCTCTTGAGCATGCGTTGGTTTTCCCTTGAAGAGGAAAGGGTGATGCAGCAAAGTAGCGTAAGTATTTCCCTTAGTTTTTGAGAACCAAGGTATCAATCCAGTAGGAGACTACACGCAAATCGCCTAGTACCTACACCAACAATAAAGAACCTTGCAACCAACGCGATAAAGGGGTTGTCAATCCCTACACGGCCACTTGCAAAAGTGAGATCTGATAAAGATAATAAGATAAATATTTTTGGTATTTTTGTTGTATATATTGGAAAATAAAGATTGCAAAGTAAATAGTAAACTAGAATTGTAGATTGGAAACTTGTATGATATAAAGTAGACCCGGGGGCCATAGGTTTCACTAGTGGCTTCTCTCATGATAGCATGTATTACGGTGGGTGAAAAAATTACTGCCGAGCAATTGATAGAAAAGCGAATAGTTATGAGAATATCTAGGCATGATCATGAACATAGGCATCACGTCCGTGTCAAATAGACCGAAACGATTCTGCATCTACTACTATTACTCCACACATCGACTGCTATCCAGCATGCATCTACAGTATTACGTTCATAAGAACAGAGTGATGCATTAGGCAAGATGACATGATGTAGAGGGATAAACTCAAGCAATATGATATAAACCCCATCTTTTTATCCTCGATGGCAATAATACAATACGTGTCGGTTCCCTTTCTGTCACTGGGATTGAGCACCGCAAGATTGAACGCAAAGCTAAGCACTTCTCCCATTGCAAGAAAGATCAATCTAGTAGGCCAAACTAAACAGATAATTTGAAGAGACTTGCAAAGATATCAAATCATGCATATAAGAATTCAGAGAAGAATCAAATATTGTTCATAGATAATCTTGATCATAAACCCACAATTCATCGGATTTCGGCAAACACACCGCAAAAAGCATTACACTGAATAGATCTCCAAGAAGATCGAGGAGAACTTTGTATTGAGAACCAAAGAGAGAGAAGAAGCCATCTAGCTAATAACTATGGACCCGAAGGTCTGTGGTAAACTACTAACACATCATCGGAGAGGCTATGGTGTTGATGTAGAAGCCCTCCGTGATCGAATCCCCCTCCGGCAGATCGCTGGAAAAGGCCCCAAGATGGGATCTCACGGGTACAAAAGGTTACGGGGGTGGAAAAGTGGTTTCGTGGCTCCCCTGGATGTTTTCAGGGTATAAGAGTACATATAGGCTAAAGAAGTAGGTCGGTGGAGCTACGAGGGGCCCACGAGGGTGGGGGCGTGCCTACCCCCCTGTGCGTGCCCTCCTGCCTCGTGGCTGCCTCGTTGCTTCCTTGACTTCCACTCCAAGTCTCCTGGATTGCGTTTGTTCCAAAAAGGATCCTCGCGAAGGTTTCGTTCCGTTTGGATTCCGTTTGATATTCCTTTTCTGCGAAAACTGAAATAGGCAAAAAAATAGCAATTTGCACTGGGCCTTCGTTAATAGGTTAGTCCCAAAAATAATATAAAAGAACATAATAAAGCCCATTAAACATCCAAAACAGATAATATAATAGCATGGAACAATCAAAAATTATAGATACGTTGGAGACGTATCAAGCATCCCCAAGCTTAATTCCTACTCGTCCTCGAGTAGGTAAATGATAAAACAGAATTTTTGATGTGGAATGCTACCTAACATAATTTTTCAATGTAATTCTCTTTATTGAGGCATGAACTTTTAGGTCCAAAAGATTCTAGACAAAGTTTTAATATTGACATAAAAATAGTCATACTTCAAGCATGCTAACCAAGCAATTATGTCTTATCAAAATAACATAGCCAAAGAAAGCTTATCCCTACAAAATCATATAGTTTGGCCATGCTTCATTTTCGTCACACGAAATGCTCCCATCATGCACAACCCCGATGACAAGCCAAGCAATTGTTTCATAATTAGCCTTTTCAAACTCTTTCAACTTTTCGCAATATATGAGCGCAAGCCATGGACATAGCACTATGGGCATAGCACTATGGGGGTTATGTGAGAAGACAAAAAAGGAGAAAGTCTCACATTGACGCGGCTAATCAACAGGCTATGGAGATGCCCATCAATCGATGTCAATGCGAGGAGTAGGGATTGCCATGCAACGGATGCACTAGAGCTATAAATATATGAAAGCTCGCCAAAAGAAACTAAGTGGGTGTGCATCCAACTTGCTTGCTCACGAAGACCTAGGGCATTTTGAGGAAGCCCATCATTGGAATATACAAGCCAAGTTCTATAATGAAAAATTCCCACTAGTATATGAAAGTAACAAAATAAGAAACTCTCTATCATGAAGATCATGGTGCTATTTTGAAGCACAAGTGTGGAAAAAGGATAGTAACATTGTCCCTTCTCTCTTTTTCTCTCATTTTTTTGTTTGGGCTTCTTTGGCCTCTTATTTATTTATTTTTTATTTTTCGTCCGGAGTCTCATCCCGAATTGTGGGGGAATCATAGTCTCCATCATCCTTACCTCACATGGGACAATGCTCTAATAATGAAAATCATCACACTTCTATTTACTTACAACTCAAGAATTACAACTCGATACTTAGAACAAAATATGACTCTATGTGAATGCCTCCGGCGGTGTACCGGGATATGCAATGAATCAAGAGAGACATGTATGAAAGAATTATGAAGGTGGCTTTGCCACAAATACGATGTCAGTTACATGATCATGCAAAGCAATATGACAATGATGGAGCGTGTCATAATAAACGGAATGGTGGTAAGTTGCATGGCAATATATTTCGGAATGGCTATGGAAATGCCATAATAGGTAGGTATGGTGGCTGCTTTGAGGAAGATATAAGGAGGCTTATGTGTGATAGAGTGTATCGTATCATGGGATTTGGATGCACCGGCGAAGTTTGCACCAACTCTCAAGGTGAGAAAGGGCAATGCACGGTACCGAAGAGGCTAGCAACGATGGAAGGGTGGGAGTGCGTATAATCCATGGACTCAACATTAGTCATAAAGAACTCACATAATTATTGCAAAAATCTACAAGTCATCAAAACTAAGCACTACGCGCATGCTCCTAGAGGGATACATTGGTAGGATAAGACCATCGCTCGTCCCCGACCGCCACTCATAAGGAAAGCAATCAAAGAACACCCCAGGCTTCAAATTTGTTACACAACTGTTACCATACGTGCATGCTACGGGACTTGCAAACCTCAACACAAGTATTTCTCAATTCCAGAATTATGCAACTAGCATGACTCTAACATTACCACCTTTATATCTCAAAACAACTATCAAGTATCAAACTTATCATAGTATTTAATGCACTCTATATGAAAGTTTTTATTATACCCATCTTGGATGCCTATCGTATTAGGACTAATTTTATAGCCAAAGCAAATTACCATGCTGTTCTAAAAGACTCTCAAAATAATATAAGTGAAGCATGAGAGTCCAATAATTTCTATAAAATAAAACCACCACCGTGCTGTAAAAAGGTATAAGTGAAGCACTAGAGCAAAATTATCTAGCTCAAAAGATATAAGTGAAGCGCATAGAGTATTCTAATAAATTCCGATTCATGTGTGTCTCTCCCAAAAGGTGTGTACAGAAAGGATGATTGTGGTAAACTAAAAATCAAAGACTCAAATCATACAAGACGCTCAAGCAAAACACATATCATGTGGTGAATAAAAATATAGCCTCGAGTAAAGTTACCGATAGACGAAGACGAAAGAGGGGATGCCTTCCGGGGCATACCCAAGCTTAGGCTTTTGGTTGTCCTTTAATTTTACCATGGGGTGCCTTGGGCATCCCCAAGCTTATGCTTTTGCCACTCCTTGTTCCAAAATCCATCAAATCTTTACCCAAAAACTTGAAAACTTCACAACACAAAACTCAAATAGAAAATCTCATTAGCTCCGTTAGTATAAGAAAACAAATCACCACCTTAAGGTACTGTAATGAACTCATTCTTTATTTATATTGGTGCTAAACCTACTGTATTCCAACTTCTCTGTGGTTCATACCCCCCGATACTAGCCATAGATTCATCAAAATAAGCAAACAACACACGAAAAACAGAATCTGTCAAAAAACAGAACAGTCTGTAGTAATCTGTATCAAACATATACTTCTAGAACTCCAAAAATTCTGAAATAAATTGGTGGACGTGAGGAATTTGTCTATTAATCATCTTCAAAAATAATCAACCTAAAATAGCTCTCCAGTAAAAAATGGCAGCTAATCTCGTGAGCGCTAAAGTTTCTGTTTTTTACAGCAAGATCTCAAAGACTTCACCCAAGTCTTCCCAATGGTTCTACTTGGCACAAACGCTAATTAAAACATAAAACCACATCTAAACAGAGGCTAGATGAATTATTTATTACTAAATAGAAACAAAAAGGAAGGAACAAAAATAAAATTGGGTTGCCTCCTAGTTTAACACCCCTAGCTAGGCATAAAAACAAGAATAGATCTAGGTATTGTCATCTTTGGTATTTATGTTTTTAGTGGAGTTATGCTCGGATCCGGGAGGTTCCTTACGTTTTCCTTCATGCTCGGAGATCTTTAGATCTAGAGCATCCAACCGCTTATTGCAAAGTGTAATCAATGTATTCATGCGGTTGAGATTCCCACCAACATTTTTAAGAGGTTCAATAGATTTTTTTTCAATTCGCATAATTTCTCTAAGATTTGGGTTCCTTCTTGAGTAGGTGAAGTCCCTTTTGTGGGAGAAGTACTCCTACTATCCCCTCTATAATTTCATAAGCAATACTAGGATCAACTTCAATAAAATTCGCTTTGGCGGCAAAATCAATGAGTTGTCTATGGGATATGGTTAGCCCAACATAAAAATTGCGAAGCAAAATCTTGATATCTCCCTCTATAGTGCAACTACGATAAGATTCTACCATCCTATACCAAGCATCTTTTAAGTTTTCTCCTTGTCTTTGTTTGAAATGAAGGACTTCAAAATCAGGAGAAGAAGGAAGGGAGAAAGAGCTAGCCATGGAAGCGAAATAAACGATCTAACACACGGACACACAAGAGGCAAGCGAAAAGGGACGAACGAAAAGGGCGAATAAAACGGCAAAGGTGAAGTGTGGGAGAGGAAAACGAGAGTCAAATGGCAAATAATGTAATGCGAGGGATAAGAATTTGTGATGGGTACTTGGTATGTCTTGACTTGAGCGTAGATCTCCCCGGAAACGGCACCAGAAATGGCTAGTTGACGGGACATCAAATCATGACTTGACTTGGCACAAATCTCCACGGCAACAGCGCTAGAAATCCTTCTTGCTACCTCTTGAGCATGCATTGGTTTTCCCTTGAAGAGGAAAGGGTGATGCAGCAAAGTAGCGTAAGTATTTCCCTTAGTTTTTGAGAACCAAGGTATCAATCCAGTAGGAGACTACACGCAAATCGCCTAGTACCTGCACAAACAATCAAGAACCTTGCAACCAACGGGATAAAGGGGTTGTCATTCCCTTCACGACCACTTGCAAAAGTGAGATCTGATAAAGATAATAAGATAAATATTTTTGGTATTTTTGTTGTATAAAATTGGAAAATAAAGATTGCAAAGTAAATAGTAAACTAGAATTGTAGATTGGAAACTTATATGATATAAAGTACACCCGGGGGCCATAGATTTCACTAGTGGCTTCTCTCATGATAGCATGTATTACAGTGGGTGAACAAATTACTGCCGAGCAATTGATAGAAAAGTGAATAGTTATGAGAATATCTAGGCATGATCATGAACATAGGCATCACGTCTGTGTCAAGTAGACCGAAACGATTCTACATCTACTACTATTACTCCACACATTGACCGCTATCCAGCATGCATCTAGAGTATTAAGTTCATAAGAACAGAGTAACGCATTAGGCAAGATGACATGATGTAGAGGGATAAACTCAAGCAATATGATATAAACCCCATCTTTTTATCCTCGATGGCAACAATACAATATGTGTCGGTTCCCTTTCTGTCACTGGGATCGAGCACCGCAAGATTGAACCCAAAGCTAAGCACTTCTCCCATTGCAAGAGAGATCAATCTAGTAGGCTAAACTAAACCAATAATTCGAAGAGACTTGCAAAGATATCAAATCATGCATATAAGAATTCAGAGAAGAATAAAATATTGTTCATAGATAACCTTGATCATAAGCCCACAATTCATCGGATCTCGGCAAACACACCGCAAAAAGTATTACATCGAATAGATCTCCAAGAACATCGAGGAGAACATTGTATTGAGAACCAAAGAGAGAGAAGAAGCCATCTAGCTAATAACTATGGACCCGAAGGTCTGTGGTAAACTACTCACACATCATCGGAGAGGCTATGGTGTTGATGTAGAAGCCCTCCATGATCGAATCCCCCTCCGGCAGATTGCCGGAAAAGTCCCCAAGATGGGACCTCACGGGTACAGAAGGTTGCGGCGGTGGAAAAGTGGTTTCGTGGCTCCCCTGGATGTTATCAGGGTATAAGAGTATATATAGGGGAAAGAAGTAGGTCGGTGGAGCTACGAGGGGCCCACGAGGGTGGGGGGCGCGCCTACCCCCTGGGCGCGCCCTCCTGCCTCGTGGCTACCTCGTTGCTTCCTTGACTTCCACTCCAAGTTTCCTGGATTGCGTTTGTTGCAAAAAAGATCCTCGCGAAGGTTTCATTCCGTTTGGATTCTGTTTGATATTCCTTTTCTGCGAAACACTAAAATAGGCAAAAAAAATAGCAATTTGCACTGGGCCTTCGGCTAATAGGCTAGTCCCAAAAATAATATAAAAGAGCATAATAAAGCCCATTAAACATCCAAAACAGATAGGGTAAACATGATAGGCCCATTAATAGGCTAGTCCATTAATAGGCTAGTCCCAAAAATAATATAAAAGAGCATGTAACAATAAAAAATTATAGATACGTTGGAGACGTATTAGTAACATGCAAATATGGGCCCAAATTGAAAGAACTGTACATCAGTTGAAATGGAAGGAGAAAAATCTATAATTAAAAAGATAGGGTAAACATGATGTCATAGAAATATGAGAGTAATGAAAAGAACAATACATCATTGATTTGCCTAATATAGAAAGAAGAGGGGAAAATCCCCTTTGACGTATATGGTGTATGTGGCACCTTTTATCCAAATGTAGAAATATTTAGAATATGTTCAGGAAAGTAGGCCATGCCAACTGATTTAGGGTGAGATTGAACATACCGCGCGCGTCCTCAAGTTATGTGGTACGGTGAGATGGAATCTCAGGCGGAGGTCGCAAAGTCCTGAAGTGTCGGCGCACTGTACATTCTATGAATGAAAGAAAACTCTCAAATCAACTTGACTAAAAATGAATTCACGGTGATTTCCGCCGGGTGTTTAAAGGAGGCAGATGAACTGGGATAAGAGATGAGATAATATCTCATTAAATTAGTTACCTTGTCGTCCATGAGAAAGAACCCTCAGTACGGCAGATTCCCCAACCGAGCGGAGCTGGGTCGACCGCGAGCAGCGTCGAGAAAGTCGATGGAGATAGGCGGTGGCAAGCGGAAGTGGCGAAATGCGGTGGGCTTTGCCGGCAGCCTGGCGGCGGCGGTAGGCGTCGAGCTAAGTGTTTACCGCCGCGATAGGCGGTGCCATGGCATAGACGCGGAGGAGCTTGTGCAGGTGTGAATGGGGAACGTACCGGAGGGGGGTGGCAGGCGGGGTGAGGGTTTTTGTGACGTGGGGATGGTGAGGGTTTTCTTTTTTCTTTTTTGAATTTGGTCGTGAGGGTTTTCTGTCCCACAAAGAATTTTGGGGGCGACGGTTTTCTAGAGAGAACCGTGTGTGATTGACGCAACAGGCAAAATGAAAGTCATTGCACACAGTTCCAATTTTGGGAACCAAGTGTGATTGACGTACTACCTCCGTCCTGGTTTATTGGTCCCCCTTTGTAATTTTTACCAAATTTTGACCAAATATTTAACATACTCAGACATAGATAATAAGCGTACACGTACATAAGCATAGTTCAACCATAAGTACATAGTTCAACCGTCATTAAGCATACTCAACCGTACATAGTTCGATCCATCCCACATCTCATCTCACATGCCGGCACAATCCTGAAGCTTCTCCAGGTACTCGGCGTACGCGCCGTGCACCACCCTATGAGAATACTTCTGCTTGAAGGAGCCAATGGCCCGTCCTCTTGCATGCGCCAGAACACTTAGATACGCGTCATGAAGCTTCTGGTTGCAAAATGGGCATCCATAGCCGCCGTTCCAGGTCCTAATACGCCTGTTATGCATTCCCGCATAAAGCTCCCTCAAGATTTTCCTCTTGTACCTCCTCTGGCCATCTTCATCCTCGCTGTCCACATCGTCAGACAGCACCTATACGAATAGTAAAACAAATTTGCCATCAAATCAATGATTACATGCCATGAAGTAGGATTAGGAATTTATGGCTATTTATTTATACATATCTAGAGATTAAGGTTCGATTTTTAAGCACATTCGTCTATGTACAGACCAATCTTGAAGAAAATAATGGCACAAACATATGTAGGTCATTCAAAAGCAATTGTCAAGTCCTGGCTAGGAATTATTAGCACGAACACTAACCCTAGTCGGATTACTAGCAGAAATCATTTGCACAGATGAAACAACTAATCACTTATCACATGTACCATTCAAACAATCAATACACTACACAGATCTAACGAAACTTACTCCGATTTCATGGATTGGGAGAACATAACCATAGAATTTATGTTCCAAAAAGGGGGAGGCAGGAGTAACCAGAGAAACCCTATGATCTATTTGACACATAAATGGGTATAGATGACTAACCAGCTGTCCGTCGTCGTCGGAGTCGTCCCTGGAGTGATCGTCGGAGTCGGTGTGGAACTCCACCTCCAGCTGTGGAAGCTCGATGCCATCAACGACGTCAGGGTGCAGCGATAACTCGCCGGCGGCGACGGCAACCTCTGTCTCCATGTCCATGCCGTGCTCCGGTGCTTTAGCAGCCCCGGCGTCGCCACTCCCTCCGATGGGGCGCTTCGGTGGCATCCTCATACACTGACGGCTTTGAGGACTGAGAGCGGCGTCGAGGATGCAAGCGGAGAGAGAGGATTGTGTGTGTGTGGCGAGGATGGGGGGTTGATACGTCTGCAACGTATCTATAATTTTTGAATGCTCCATGCTATATTATCTACTGTTTTGGACATTATTGGGCTTTATTATTCACTTTTATATTATTTTTGGGACTAACCTATTAACTGGAGGCCCAGCCCAGAATTGTTGTTTTTTGCCTATTTCAGAGTTTCGCAGAAAAGGAATATCAAACGGAGTCCAAACGGAATGAAACCTTCGGGAACGTGATTTTTAGGAAGAATATGATCCAGGAGACTTGGACCCTATGTCAAGAAACAAAGGAGGAGGCCACGAGGTAGGGGGGCGCGCCCTCCACCCTCGTGGGCCCCCTGTTGCTCCACTGATGTACTCCTTCCTCCTATATATACCTACGTACCCCTAAACGATCAGATACGGAGCCAAAAACCTAATTCCACCGCCGCAACCTTCTGTACCCACGAGATCCCATATTGGGGCCTGTACCGGAGCTCCGCTGGAGGGGGCATCGATCACGGAGGGCTTCTACATCATCACCAAAGCCCCTCCGATGAAGTGTGAGTAGTTTACCTCAGACCTTCGGGTCCATAGTTAGTAGCTAGATGGCTTCTTCTCTCTTTTTCGATCTCAATACAATGTTCTCCCCCTCTCTCGTGGAGATCTATTCGATGTAATCTTCTTTTGCGGTGTGTTTGTTGAGACCGATGAATTGTGGGTTTATGATCAAGTTTATCTATGAACAATATTTGAATCTTCTCTGTATTCGTTTATGTATGATTGGTTATCTTTGCAAGTCTCTTCGAATTATCAGTTTGGTTTGGCCTACTAGATTGATTTTCTTGCAATGGGAGAAGTGCTTAGCTTTGGGTTCAATCTTGCGGTGTCCTTTCCCAGTGACAGTAGGGTCAGCAAGGCACGTATTGTATTGTTGCCATCGAGGATAACAAGATGGGGTTTTTTTTATCATATTGCATGAATTTATCCCTCCACATCATGTCATCTTGCTTAAGGCGTTACTCTGTTTTCATGAACTTAATACTCTTAATGCATGCTGGATAGCGGTCGATGAGTGGAGTAATAGTAGTAGATGCAGGCAGGAGTCGGTCTACTTGTCTCGGACGTGATGCCTATATACATGATCATACCTAGATATTCTCATAACTATGCTCAATTTTGTCAATTGCTCAACAGTAATTCGTTCATCCACCGTAAAATACTTATGCTCTTGAGGGAAGCCACTAGTGAAACCTATGGCCCCCGGGTCTATCTTCATCATATTAATCTTCCAACACTTATTTATTTCCTTTGCTTTTATTTTACTTTGCATCTTTATCACAAAAATACCAAAAATATTATCCTATCATATCTATCAGATCTCACTCTCGTAAGTGACCGTGTAGGGAGTGACAACCCCTTATCGCGTTGGTTGCGAGGATTTATTTGTTTTGTGTAGGTACGAGGGACTCGCACGTAGCCTCCTACTGGATTGATACCTTGGTTCTCAAAAACTGATGGAAATACTTACGCTACTTTGCTGCATCACCCTTTCCTCTTCAAGGGAAAACCATAGCAGTGCTCAAGAGGTAGCAAGAAGGATTTCTGGCGCCGTTGCCGGGGAGGTCTACGCAAAAGGCAACATACCAAGTACCCATCACGAACCCTTATCTCCCGCATTACATTATTTGCCATTTTCCTCTCGTTTTCCTCTCCCCCACTTCACCCTTGCCGTTTTACTCGCCCTCTCTTTTCTGTTTGCCTCTTTTTCGCTCGTTTTTTGTTTGCTCGTGTGTTGGATTGCTTGTTTGTCACGATGGCTCAAGATAATACCAAATTATGTGACTTTACCAATACCAACAATAATGATTTCCTTAGCACTCCGATTGCTCCTCTTACCAATACTAAATCTAGTGAAATCAATGCTGCTTTGTTGAATCTTGTCATGAAAGATCAATTCGCCGGCCTTCCTAGTGAAGATGCCGCTACTCATCTAAATAGCTTCGTTGATTTGTGTGATATGCAAAAGAAGAAAGATGTGGACAATGATATTGTTAAATTGAAGCTATTTCCTTTTTCGCTTAGAGATCGTGCTAAAGCTTGGTTTTCGTCTTTGCCTAAAAATAGTATTGATTCATGGAATAAGTGCAAAGATGCTTTTATCTCTAAGTATTTTCCTCCCGCTAAGATCATCTCTCTTAGAAACAATATTATGAATTTTAAGTAACTTGATCATGAACATGTTGCAAAAGCTTGGGAGAGGATGAAATTAATGATACGTAATTGCCCTACTCATGGTTTGAATTTGTGGATGATTATACAAAACTTTTATGCCGGATTGAATTTTGCTTCTAGAAATCTTTTAGATTCGGCAGCGGGAGGCACTTTTATATAGATCACTTTAGGAGAAGCTACTAAACTCCTAGATAATATTATGGTTAATTATTCTCAATGGCACACTGAAAGATCTACTAATAAAAAAGTGCATGCGATAGAAGAAATTAAGGTTTTGATTGGAAAGATGGATGAACTTATGAAATTATTTGCTACTAAGAGTGTTTCTTCTGATCCTAATGATATGCCTTTGTCTACTTTGATTGAGAATAATAATGAATCTATGGATGTGAATTTTGTTGGTAGGAATAATTTTGGTAACAACGCGTATAGAGGAAACCTTAATCCTAGGCCTTATCCTAGTAATTCCTCTAATAATTATGGTAATTCCAGAAGTAAATATGCCCTAGAGGCAATAATAAAGTATTATTTATTTCCTTATATCATGATGAATGTTTATTATTCATGCTAGAATTGTATTAACCGGAAACATAATACATGTGTGAATACATAGACAAACAGAGTGTCACTAGTATGCCTCTACTTGACTAGCTCGTTAATCAAAGATGGTTATGTTTCCTAGCCATAGACATGAGTTGTCATTTGATTAACGGGATCACCTCATTAGGAGAATGACGTGATTGACTTGACCCATTCCGTTAGCTTAGCACTCGATCGTTTAGTATGTTGCTATTGCTTTCTTCGTGACTTATACATGTTCCTATGACTATGAGATTATGCAACTCCCGTTTACCGGAGGAACACTTCGTGTGCTACCAAACGTCACAACGTAACTGGGTGATTATAAAGGTGCTCTACAGGTGTCTCCGAAGGTACTTGTTGGGTTGGCGTATTTCGAGATTAGGATTTGTCATTTCGATTGTCGGAGAGGTATCTCTGGGCCCACTCGGTAATGCACATCACTATAAGCCTTGCAAGCATTGTAACTAATGAGTTAGTTGCGGGATGATGTATTACGGAACGAGTAAAGAGACTTGCCGGTAACGAGATTGAACTAGGTATTGAGATACCGACGATCGAATCTCGGACAAGTAACATACCGATGACAAAGGGAACAACGTATGTTGTTATGCGGTCTGACCGATAAAGATCTTCGTAGAATATGTGGGAACCAATATGAGCATCCAGGTTCCGCTATTGGTTATTGACCGGAGAGGTGTCTCGGTCATGTCTACATAGTTCTCGAACCCGTAGGGTCCGCACGCTTAAAGTTACGATGACAGTTTTATTATGAGTTTATATGTTTTGATGTACCGAAGGTTGTTCAGAGTTCCTGATATGATCACAGACATGACGAGGAGTCTCGAAATGGTCGAGACATAAAGATTGATATATTGGACGACTATATTCGGACACCGGAAGTGTTCCGGAGAAGTTTCGGATAAAACCGGAGTGCCGGAGGGGTTACCGGAACCCCTCGGGGAAGTATTGGGCCTTAGTGGGCCTGAGGGGAGAGAGAGGGCAGCAGCCCAGGAGGTGGCGCGCCCCCTCCCATGGGGAGTCCGAATTGGACTAGGGGAGGGGTCGCGGCCCCTCTTTCCCTCTCCCTCTCCCTCTCTTTCCTTCCCCCTTCTCTCTTCCTAGTTGGACTAGGAAAGGGGAGTCCTACTCCTACTAGGAGGAGGACTCCCCCCCTCCTTGGCGCGCCCCAAGGGACGGCCGGCCTCCCCCCTTGCTCCTTTATATACGGGGGCAGGGGGGCACCTCTGAACACACAATTGATATACGATATTTTAGCCGTGTGCGGTGCCCCCCTCCACCAGATTACACCTCGATAATATCGTAGCGGTGCTTAGGCGAAGCCTTGCGTCGGTAGAACATCATCATCGTCACCACGTCGTCGTGCTGATGAAACTCTCCCTCAACACTCGGCTGGATCGGAGTTCGAGGGACGTCATCGAGCTGAACGTGTGCTGAATTCGGAGGTGCCATGCGTTCAGTACTTGATCAGTCGGATCGTGAAGACGTACGACTACATCAACCGCGTTGTGTTAACGCTTCCGCTTTCGGTCTACGAGGGTACGTGGACAACACTCTCCCCTCTCGTTGCTATGCATCACCATGATCTTGCGTGTGCGTAGGAAATTTTTCGAAATTACTACGTTCCCCAACAGTGGCATCCGAGCCTGGTTTTATGCGTTGATGCTATGCACGAGTAGAACACAAGTGAGTTGTGGGCGATATAAGTCATACTGCTTACCAGCATGTCATACTTTGGTTCAGCCGTATTGTGAGATGAAGCGGCTCGGACCGACATTACACGTACGCTTACGCGAGACTGGTTTCACCGTTACAAGCACTCGTTGCTTAAAGGTGACTGGCGGGTGTCTGTCTCTCTCACTTTAGTTGAACCGAGTGTGGCTACGCCCGGTCCTTGCGAAGGTTAAAACAACACCAACTTGACAAACTATCGTTGTGGTTTTGATGCGTAGGTAAGAACGGTTCTTGCTAAGCCCGTAGCAGCCACATAAAACTTGCAAACAACAAAGTAGAGGACGTCTAACTTGTTTTTGTAGGGCATGTTGTGATGTGATATGGTCAAGACATGATGCTATATTTTATTGTATGATATGATCATGTTTTGTAACCGAGTTATCGGCAACTGGCAGGAGCCATATGGTTGTCGCTTTATTGTATGCAATGCAATCGCCATGTAATTGTTTTACTTTATCACTAAGCGGTAGTGATAGTCGTAAAAGCAATAAGTTGGCGAGACGACAACGATACTACAATGGAGATCAAGGTGTCGTGCCGGTGACGATGGTGATCATGATGGTGCTTCGGAGATGGAGATCACAAGCACAAGATGATGATGGCCATATCATATCACTTATATTGATTGCATGTGATGTTAATCTTTTATGCATCTTATCTTACTTTGATTGACGGTAGCATTATAAGATGATCTCTCACTAAAATTTCAAGATAAAAGTTTTCTCCCTGAGTATGCACCGTTGCGAAAGTTCTTCGTGCTGAGACACCACGTGATGATCGGGTGTGATAGGCTCTACGTTCAAATACAACGGGTGCAAAACAGTTGCACACGCGGAATACTTAGGTTAAACTTGACGAGCCTAGCATATGCAGATATGGCCTCGGAACACGGAGACCGAAAGGTCGAGCATGAATCATATAGTAGATATGATCAACATAGTGATGTTCACCATTGAAACTGCTCCATCTCACGTGATGATCGGACATGCTTTAGTTGATTTGGATCACGTAATCACTTAGAGGATTAGAGGGATGTCTATCTAAGTGGGAGTTCTTAAGTAATATGATTAATTGAACTTAAATTTATCATGAACTTAGTACCTGATAGTATCTTGCTTGTCTATGTTAATTGCAGATAAATGGCCCGTGTTGTTGTTCCGTTGAATTTTAATGCGTTCCTTGAGAAAGCAAAGTTGAAAGATGATGGTAGCAATTACACGGACTGGGTCCGTAACTTGAGGATTATCCTCATTGCTGCACAGAAGAATTACGTCCTGGAAGCACCGCTAGGTGCCAGGCCTCCTACAAGAGCAACACCAGAAGTTATGAACGTCTGGCAGAGCAAAGCTGATGACTACTTGATAGTTCAGTGTGCCATGCTTTACAGCTTAGAACATGGTCTTGAACGACGTTTCGAACGTCATGGAGCATATGAGATGTTCCAGGAGTTGAAGTTAATATTTCAAGAAAATGCCCGGATTGAGAGATATGAAGTCTCCAATAAGTTCTACAGCTGCAAGATGGAAGAGAATAGTTCTGTCAGTGAGCATATACTCAAAATGTCTGGGTATAATAATCACTTGATTCAACTGGGAGTTAATCTTCCGGATGATAGCGTCATTGACAGAATTCTTCAATCACTGCCACCAAGCTACAAGAGCTTCGTGATGAACTATAACATGCAAGGGATGAATAAGACAATTCCCGAGCTCTTCGCAATGCTAAAGGCAGCGGAGGTAGAAATCAAAAAGGAGCATCAAGTGTTGATGGTCAGTAAAACCACTAGTTTCAAGAAAAAGGGCAAAGGGAAGAAGACGGGGAACTTCAAGAAGAACAGCAAGCAAGTTGCTGTTCAGGAGAAGAAACCCAAGTCTGGACCTAAGCCTGAAATTGGGTGCTTCTACTGCAAGCAGACTGGTCACTGGAAGCGGAACTGCCCCAAGTATTTGGCGGATAAGAAGGATGGCAAGGTTAACAAAGGTATATGTGATATACATGTTATTGATGTGTACCTTACTAATGCTCGCAGTAGCACCTGGGTATTTGATACTGATTCTGTTGCTAATATTTGCAACTCGAATCAGGGGCTACGGATTAAGCGAATATTGGCTAAGGACGAGGTGACGATGCGCGTGGGAAATGGTTCCAAAGTCGATGTGATCGCGGTCGGCACGCTACCTCTACATCTACCTTCGGGATTAGTATTAGACTAGAATAATTGTTATTTGGTGCCAGCGTTAAGCATGGACATTATATCTGGATCTTGTTTGATGCGAGACAGTTATTCATTTAAATCAGAGAATAATGGTTGTTCTATTTATATGAATAACATCTTTTATGGTCATGCACCCTTGAAGAGTGGTCTATTTTTGATGAATCTCGATAGTAGTGACACACATATTCATAATGTCGAAGCCAAAAGATGCAGAGTTGATAATGACAGTGCAACTTATTTGTGGCACTGCCGTTTAGGTCATATAGGTGTAAAGCGCATGAAGAAACTCCATACTGATGGACTTTTGGAATCACTTGATTATGAATCACTTGATACTTGTGAACCGTGCCTCATGGGCAAGATGACTAAAACACCGTTCTTTGGAACTATGGAGAGAGCAACAGATTTATTGGAAATCATACATACAGATGTATGTGGTCCGATGAATATTGAGGCTCGTGGCGGATATCGTTATTTTCTCACCTTCACAGATGATTTGAGCAGATATGGGTATATCTACTTAATGAAACATAAGTCTGAAACATTTGAAAAGTTCAAAGAATTTCAGAGTGAAGTTGAAAATCATCGTAACAAGAAAATAAAATTTCTACGATCTGATCATGGAGGAGAATATTTGAGTTATGAGTTTGGTCTTTATTTGAAACAATGCGGAATAGTTTCGCAACTCACGCCACCCGGAACACCACAGCGTAATGGTGTGTCCGAACGTCGTAATCGTACTTTACTAGATATGGTGCGATCTATGATGTCTCTTACTGATTTACCGCTATCGTTTTGGGGTTATGCTTTAGAGACGGCTGCATTCACTCTAAATAGGGCACCATCAAAATCCGTTGAAACGACACCTTATGAACTATGGTTTGTCAAGAAACCAAAGTTGTCGTATCTTAAAGTTTGGGGTTGCGATGCTTATGTGAAGAAACTTCAACCTGACAAGCTCGAACCTAAATCGGAGAAATGTGTCTTCATAGGATACCCAATGCAGACTGTTGGGTACACCTTCTATCACAGATCCGAAGGCAAGATGTTCGTTGCTAAGAATGGATCCTTTCTAGAGAAGGAGTTTCTCTCGAAAGAAGTGAGTAGGAGGAAAGTAGAACTTGATGAGGTAACTGTACCTGCTCCCTTATTGGAAAGTAGATCATCACAGAAACCAGTTTTTGCGACACCTACACCAATTAGTGGGGAAGTTAATGATAATGATCATGAAACTTCAGATCAAGTTATTACTGAACCTCATAGGTCAACTAGATTAAGATCCGCACCAGACTAGTACGGTAATCCTATTCTGGAGGTTATGTTACTAGACCATGACGAACCTACGAACTATGAAGAAGCGATGGTGAGCCCAGATTCCGCAAAATGGCTTGAGGCCATGAAATCCGAGATGGGATCCATGTATGAGAACAAAGTATGAACTTTGGTTGACTTGCCCGATGATCGGCAAGCCATTGAAAATAAATGGATCTTCAAGAAGAAGACTGACGCTGACGGTAATGTTACTGTCTATAAAGCTCGACTTGTTTCGAAAGGTTTTCGACAAGTTCAAGGGATTGACTACGATGAGACCTTCTCACCTGTAGCGATGCTTAAGTCTGTCCGAATAATGTTAGCAATTGCCGCATTTTATGATTATGAAATTTGGCAAATGGATGTCAAAACTGCATTCCTGAATGGATTTCTGGAAGAAGAGTTGTATATGATTCAACCGGAAGGTTTTGTCGATCCAAAGGGAGCTAACAAAGTGTGCAAGCTCCAGCGATCCATTTATGGACTGGTGCAAGCCTCTCGGAGTTGGAATAAACGCTTTGATAGTGTGATCAAAGCATTTGGTTTTATACAAACTTTTGGAGAAGCCTTTATTTACAAGAAAGTGAGTGGGAGCTCAGTAGCATTTCTGATATTATATGTGGATGACATATTGCTGATTGGAAATGATATAGAATTTCTGGATAGCATAAAGGGATACTTGAATAAGAGTTTTTCAATGAAAGACCTCGGTGAAGCTGCATATATATTAGGCATTAAGATCTATAGAGATAGATCAAGACGCTTAATTGGACTTTCACAAAGCACATACCTTGACAAAGTTTTGAAGAAGTTCAAAATGGATCAAGCAAAGAAAGGATTCTTGCCTATACTACAAGGTGTGAGATTGAGTAAGACTCAATGCCCGACCACTAAGGAAGATAGAGAGACGATGAAAGATGTTCCCTATGCTTCAACCATAGGCTCTATCATGTATGCAATGCTGTGTACCAGACCTGATGTGTGCCTTGCTATAAGTTTAGCAGGGAGGTACCAAAGTAATCCAGGAGTGGATCACTGGACAATGGTCAAGAACATCCTGAAATACCTGAAAAGGACTAAGGATATGTTTCTCGTTTATGGAGGAGACAAAGAGCTCATCGTAAATGGTTACGTTGATGCAAGCTTTGACACTAATCCGGACGATTCTAAATCGCAAACCGGATACGTATTTACATTGAACGGTGGAGCTGTCAGTTGGTGCAGTTCTAAGCAAAGTGTCGTGGCGGGATCTACGTGTGAAGCGAAGTACATAGCTGCTTCGGAAGCAGCAAATGAAGGAGTCTGGATGAAGGAGTTCATATCCGATCTAGGTGTCATACCTAGTGCATCGGGACCAATGAAAATCTTTTGTGACAATACTGGTGCAATTGCCATAGCAAAGGAATCCAAATTTCACAAGAGAACCAAGCACATCAAAAGACGCTTCAATTCCATCCGGGATTTAGTCCAGGTGGGAGACATAGAAATTTGCAAGATACATACGGATCTGAATGTTGCAGACCCGTTGACTAAGCCTCTTCCACGAGCAAAACATAATCAGCACCAAGACTCCATGGGTGTAAGAATCATTACTGTGTAATCTAGATTATTCACTCTACTGCAAGTGGGAGACTGAAGGAAATATGCCCTAGAGGCAATAATAAAGTATTATTTATTTCCTTATATCATGATGAATGTTTATTATTCATGCTAGAATTGTATTAACCGGAAACATAATACATGTGTGAATACATAGACAAACAGAGTGTCACTAGTATGCCTCTACTTGACTAGCTCGTTAATCAAAGATGGTTATGTTTCCTAGCCATAGACATGAGTTGTCATTTGATTAATGGGATCACCTCATTAGGAGAATGACGTGATTGACTTGACCCATTCCGTTAGCTTAGCACTCGATCGTTTAGTATGTTGCTATTGCTTTCTTCATGACTTATACATGTTCCTATGACTATGAGATTATGCAACTCCCGTTTACCGGAGGAACACTTTGTGTGCTACCAAACGTCACAACGTAACTGGGTGATTATAAAGGTGCTCTACAGGTGTCTCCAAAGGTACTTGTTGGGTTGGCGTATTTCAAGATTAGGATTTGTCACTCCGATTGTTGGAGAGGTATCTCTGGGCCCACTCGGTAATGCACATCACTATAAGCCTTGCAAGCATTGTAACTAATGAGTTAGTTGCGGGATGATGTATTACGGAACGAGTAAAGAGACTTGCTAGTAACGAGATTGAACTAGGTATTGAGATACCGACGATCGAATCTCGGACAAGTAACATACCGATGACAAAGGGAACAACGTATGTTGTTATGCGGTCTGACCGATAAAGATCTTCGTAGAATATGTGGGAACCAATATGAGCATCTAGGTTCCGCTATTGGTTATTGACCGGAGAGGTGTCTCGGTCATGTCTACATAGTTCTCGAACCCGTAGGGTCCGCACGCTTAAAGCTACGATGACAGTTTTATTATGAGTTTATATGTTTTGATGTACCAAAGGTTGTTCGGAGTTCCGGATTTGATCACGGACATGACGAGGAGTCTCGAAATGGTCGAGACATAAAGATTGATATATTGGACGACTATATTCGGACACCAGAAGTGTTCCGGAGAAGTTTCGGATAAAACCGGAGTGCCGGAGGGGTTACCGGAACGCCCCGGGGAAGTGTTGGGCCTTAGTGGGCCTGAGGGGAGAGAGAGGGCAGCAGCCCAGGAGGTGGCGCGCCCCCTCCCACGGGGAGTCCGAATTGGACTAGGGGAGGGGGGCGTGGCCCCTCTTTCCCTCTCCCTCTCCCTCTCTTTCCTTCCCCCTTCTCTCTTCCTAGTTGGACTAGGAAAGGGGAGTCCTACTCCTACTAGGAGGAGGACTCCCCCCCCCTCCTTGGCGCGCCCCAAGGGCCGGCCGGCCTCCCCCTTGCTCCTTTATATACGGGGGCAGGGGGGCACCTCTGAACACACAATTGATATACGATATTTTAGCCGTGTGCGGTGCCCCCCTCCACCAGATTACACCTCGATAATATCGTTGCGGAGCTTAGGTGAAGCCCTGCGTCGGTAGAACATCATCATCGTCACCACGCCGTCGTGCTGACGAAAATCCCCCTCAACACTCGGCTGGATCGGAGTTCGAGGGACGTCATCGAGCTGAACGTGTGCTGAACTCGGAGGTGCCGTGCGTTCGGTACTTGATCGGTCGGATCGTGAAGACGTACGACTATATCAACCGCGTTGTGTTAACGCTTCCGCTTTCGGTCTACGAGGGTACATGGACAACACTCTCCCCTCTCGTTCCGATGCATCACCATGATCTTCCATGTGCGTTGGAATTTTTTTGAAATTACTACGTTCCCCAACAATTCCTACAACAACTCTTATGGAAATTTTAATAAGATTCCCTCTGAATTTGAGACTAGTGTTAAAGAGTTTATGAATTCGCAAAAGAATTTCAATGCTTTGCTTGAAGACAAATTGCTTAAAGTTGATGAATTGGCTAGGAACATTGATAGAATTTCTCTTGATGTGGATTCTTTAAAACTTAGATCTATTCCTCCTAAGTATGATATCAATGAGTCTCTCAAAGCCATGAGAATTTCCATTAATGAGTGCAAAGAAAGACTCGCTAGGATGCGTGCTAAGAAAGATTGCTTTATGAAAGCGTGTTCTTCAAATTTATATGAAATAAAGATGAAGATCTAAAAGTTATTGATGTGTCTCCTTTAAATCCTTGTTTTGCAATATGAATCTTGATAATGATGAGACTGAATATGATGCTTTGATGCAATCTTATTGTAGCGACCAGACTTCAAACAGTCTGTGCTGCTGTGCACCAGTGTCATCCCTGGATCAGTAATGCTGACACGCACAGTACAAACGGAGGATTTATAACAGAGTAGCAATCACACACTTATTACATCGAGTATCTCAAGAGAGAAATAATTATGACAAATATGGCTTAAGGCCATCTAATACGATAACAGCGGAAGACTTGGAAGATGAGTGAGTCCATCAACTCCAACGGCATCACTGAGTATAAGACCACGACCTAAGGCACCTTACTCGTCGTCTGAAAAGTCTGCAACAAAAAATGTTGCAGCCCGAAAACGGGTCAGCACATGGAATATGCTGGCAATGTAACACATAGAGAGTAATGAACATAATAATGCTATACTACATGCATATATGGCTGGTAGAAGGCTCTATGGTTACAGTTTTGCGAAAAGCCAATTTTTCCCTGCTGCACAGGAATAAATCTTATTTAACTATCATGGTGGTTGTTAAACATTGAGAATGGTTGACAGCATTGTCAATCTCAATTAAGTATCATCATTAACCCAACAAAATTAATTAAAGTAACATGATGAGATTCACATGATAATCCAAGTACTAGATACTCAAGATGTCCATAATCGGGGACATGGCTAACCATGATTAGTTTATACACTCTGCAGAGGTTTGTGCACTTTTCCCCACAAGACTCGATCGCCTCCGCTTGATTCTCGCACTACATGATGTTTGAGAAACGGATGACCGAGACACAGTCTTTCAGAAGTGTTTGCACCTTACGAATGGGTAGACCGTTACACCTACTTTCCCCTACATCTGCTAGTCTACCACTGTAAGAGTTCACACAACTTAGTCAACTATGCTAGAGCCCATAATAGCTTGTGGCTGCACACGGAAGTTTCTAGCATGAATAATCTCATGATCCCTTTGAACCTGGGTGGCGGTCCAAAAGAAAAACAGGCAATCCTGGAATACCCAGGTACCTCAATCCACCCAGATGTGAGTTTTAGTTGCCACCTTAACGTTAACCATTAATTAACAATCTCACATCTGTCATGGTAACACTCAAACCCAATCCACGTCTACTAGCATAGCATAGCAATATAAGCAAACGTAGAAGTAACTCCCAAAGGTTTGATAATAAACAGGTAATAGGTACTACCTCAACTACTTCCCAATACCCACAATTTAATTAGAGCCTAATCATGCAATGTTTGAGGATTTGTCTAATGCAATAAAACTGGGTAGTAAAAGAAGTATGATCAAAGTGTTACTTGCCTTGCTGATGATCCATGAAACCTAGAGATTCGAAGTAGCAAGCGGCGCACTCCGGGTACTCTATCGCAAACAAACAAGCAAACAATAAGCACTCATTTAATGCACAGTTAAAACTCAAATAAAGATCTAACCAGAAAGTTCAACTTAAAACTCCGGTTTGCAAAAAGAATCGAATCAAACGAAGCAACGAAAGTCAAACGACGAAAGAAACTTGTTTGAATAGGTTAAACGGAAAGAGAATTTCGAGATGAAACTCTAGGCGCTTGAATCGCCTGATTCCGATAAACGAGCGAAAAGATAAACTAAAATGAAAAACAGACCAGAAATCGCGATCTGGGAAAATCGCGGAAAATCCGACGAAAAATAAGACTGACGAACAGTTAAATGAACGGACGTTCGTTAAATGCGACAAACCGAAGAACACGTTCGTTAAAACGAACGGATCGGTGAACGTTCACTAACTAACTAAACCGAAAAAATAAACCGATCTATTTAAAAAATAAATCTAGGGTTTCGAAAAAAATAAATAAACCGAATGGTTTTTTTTAAAAACCGGCACGGCGGCAGCTCGGCTATACCTCCGGCGAGGTATTCCGGCGGGCGGGACGGGGCTCCGGCGGGGTCTTCGGATGCGGCGAGGTGCGGCGGGGCTCGGGCGTCGTCGGGGGCGACGAGGGGGCGACGGGGCGGCGGCGTTCGGGGCATCCCGAGGCGGCGGCTCCGGCGCGGCACCTCCGGGCGGCGTCGGGTGCGGGGCGGGGTCGGGACGGGGTGAGGAGAGGGCGCGGAGCTGGGGTACTTAAAGAGGGGGGTGCCGTGGGGAAGGGGGCGAAGGCGGCGGCGGCGTCGTCCTCGAGTAGGACTCGGGCGGCGGCGGGTCGTTTTTTTTTAAATAATTTCGCCGAACCTAAAAAAAATCGTAGAAAAATAAATAAAAATCCGAAAATGCCAAAACAAATTTTCGTCGTCTAATTAAAATAATTAGAACGAGATGAACATTTTCTTGGCCCAAAAATGTAGTTTTGAAAATGTGCAATTTTTCTAATGCGATTAAAATTGCAAGTAAAATCCGAATAAAATCAAATATTTGATTTTAATATTTTTCCTCCAATATTTCAATTATTTTGGAGAAGTCATATTTTCTCCTCTCATTTATTTTAATACGAAATATTTTTCAGAGAGAAAAATAAATTAAACCAAAAATCCTCGTTTCATTATTTGATAAAAAATCAAATATGAAAACCGCGAAAAATCCCCAACTCTCTCCGAGGGTCCTTGAGTTGCTTAGGATTTTCGAGGATTTTCCAAAATGCAACAAAATATGCTATGCAATGATGATCTAATGTATAACTTTCCAAATTGAAAATTTGGGATGTTACAAACCTACCCCCTTAAGATGAATCTCGCCCTCGAGATTCGGGTTGGCTAGAAAATAGGTGAGAGTGGTCCTTCCGTAGATCTTCCTCTCGCTCCCAGGTGGCTTCGTCCTCGGTATGGTGACTCCACTGAACTTTGCAAAACTTGATAACCTTGCTGCGGGTGACTCGGCTGACATAAGTCACTTTCCAACTGAATCGCTTCCAATGGCACCGTATCTCTCAGTGGTATCTCAGCCATCCCTGCGTGGCACTTCTTCAACTGGGAAACGTGAAATACATCATGAACTCCTGACAATCCTTCAGGCAATTCCAGCTTGTAAGCAACTTCTCCCATACGCTCCAAAATTTTGTATGGTCCTACAAAACGTGGCGCTGACTTTCCTTTAACTCCAAAGCGCTTAACTCCTCGAAGTGGTGATACTCTAAGATAAACTCTGTCTCCGACTTTGTGAACTGTCTCCTTGTGTTTAGAATCCACATAACTCTTCTGCCTGGATTGGGCTACCTTGAGCCTATCGCGAATCAACTTCACTTTCTGTTCAGACTCTTCAATCAAATCTGGTCCAAACAACTGGCGGTCTCCAATTTCGTTCCACAACAAGGGTGTTCTACACCTCCTTCCGTACAAAGCTTCGAAAGGGGCCATCTTCAAACTGGTTTGATAACTGTTGTTTAAGAAAACTCTGCATACGGCAAATTGTCGTCCCAACTAGATCCATAATCTAGCGCACAAGCTCTCAGCATATCTTCCAAAATCTGATTGACTCTCTCGGTTTGTCAGTTTGTCTGTGGTGAAAGGCTGTATTGAACTCTAGCCTGGTACCCAAAGTTTCATGTAACTGATTCCAAAACTTTGAAGTAAACTGGGTTCCTCTACCTGATACAATGGTCCTCGGAACTCCATGCAGACATTCGATCCTAGTCATGTATATCTTTGCCAACTTAGCACTAGTGTAAGTGGTCTTCACTGGGATGAAATGAACTACTTTCGTCAAACGATCGACTACAACCCATATCGAGTCATAGCCTGAACGAGTCCTGGGCAATCCCGTGATAAAATCCATGCCTAGTTTATCCCATTTCCATTCGGGTATCGGCAATGGCTGTAGCAATCCTGCTGGCTTCTGATGCTCTGCCTTCACTCTCTGACATACATCACAAACTGCTACATACTCTGCAATATCCTTCTTCATTCCGGTCCACCAGAAAGTATCCTTCAAATCCAAATACATCTTGGTATTTCCTGGGTGAATCAAATACGGTGAATCATGGGCCTCTTGCAAGAGCAACTTCCTGATCTCCGGATCATTGGGAACATAAACGCGGTCCTCAAACCATAAGGTATCATGCTCATCCTCACGAAAACCCTTGGCTTTTCCTTTACTCATCCTTTTCTTTATCTCGTCAATTTCCTTGTCTGTCTTCTGAGCTTCTCTGATCTTTTCCATCAGGGTAGACTAAATCTCCAATGTTTCTAAATAGCCTCTTGGAACTATCTCCAAACATAGCTCACGAAGATCCTTGGCTAATAATTTCGGTAACTCTCTAGTCATGAGTGTGTTGACATGGCTCTTGCGGCTCAACGCATTTGCTACTACGTTAGCCTTCCCGGGGTGATAAGCAATCTCATATCATAATCCTTAATGAGCTCCAACCATCTCCTTTGCCTAAGATTCAACTCCTTCTGCGTGAAAATGTACTTCAAACTCTTGTGATCCATGTACACCTCATAGTGGTTTCCGATGAGAAAATGTCTCCATGTCTTCAACGCATGTACTACGGCTGCTAACTCCAAATCATGGGTGGCATAATTCTTCTCATGGGGTTTAAGTTGTCGTGAAGCATATGAAACAACTCTTCCCTCTTGCATTAACACTGCTCCAAGTCCTCGACATGAAGCGTCGAAATATACTTCATAATCCTTGCGTTGATCTGGCAGAATCAACACTGGTGATGTAACCAAACGTTTCTTGAACTCTTGGAAACTAGCTTCACATTCCTTAGTCCAATTGAACTTGGTGTCCTTCTTTAACAGCTCTATCATGGGATTAGCAATCCTCGAGAAATTCTCAATGAACCTCCAGTAGTATCATGCAAGTCCAAGAAAACTCCGGATTTCTCCAACTGATGCGGGTGATTCCCAGTTTATTACTGTGTCAACTTTGGTGGGGTCTACTGCTATTCCTTCTCCGGATATAACATGTCCGAGGAATCCAACTTCCTTCAACCAAAACTCACATTTGCTCAACTTGGCGTATAACTGATGTTCTCTGAGCTTCTCAAGTACCAGACGCAAATGCTCCTTATGCTCCTCTTCGTTCTTGGAGTAGACCAAAATGTCATCAATGAACACTACGACGAACTTATCCAGAAACTCCATAAACACTTTGTTCATCAGGTTCATGAAATAGGCAGGTGCGTTAGTCAGACCAAGTGACATAACGGTATACTCATATAGCCCATACCTGGTGGTAAAAGCCGTCTTAGGTATATCCTGCTCTCGAATCTTCAACTGATGGTATCCTGATCGTAGATCGATCATGGAAAATACCTTACCTCCTTGTAATCGGTCAAACAAATCATTGATCATCGGTAGCGGGTACTTATTTTTTATGGTCACTTCATTCAATCCTCGATAATCAACAACCATCCTCAACGATCCATCTTTCTTCTCCACTAGACGTACGGGTGATCCCCAAGGTGACGAACTTGGGTGAATATAGCCTTTATCCAGTAACTCCTTAATCTGCTTCTTAATTTCCTCCAAATCCTTTGCGGGCATCCTGTATGGTCTCTTAGATATCGGCCCTGTGCCTGGCAAAAGTTCAATCAAAAACTCTATGTCTCTATCTGGTGGCATGCCTGGCAATTCTTCTGGAAATACATCCGGGTAATCCTTCACCACTGGTACTTCCTCCTGTACAACTCCTGATAAGGAATTCATCTGAGTCCTCTTCGGCATATGCCGGGATACATACTTAATCCTTCTTCCTTCTGGGGTGGTAGCAAAATCGTCTTACTGGCGCAATAGATGTTTCCCCCATACATCGATAGCCAATCCATACCCAATATTACGTCCAATCCTTGCGACTCCAAAACTATTAGGTCTGAGGGGAAAACATGCCTACCTATGGCCAATGGCATCTGAAAATATCCTTGGCTTTCCATATACTCCGCTCCTGGCGAGGTTACTAACATAGGTGTTCTGAGAACTTTGGTGGGCAGCTTAAACTTATCCACAAATCCCATTCATACATATCAAGGGGATTCAGCCTCAAGAAACGGGCTAAGTGATCAACAGGTGGTGGTGGGTTGTTGTTGTTGTTGTTGTTGTTGCCTTGGCTCTGTACTAATACTTGCATCAGGGCATTCTGCTGCTGAATCAACTGAGTGATCTCCGGTGGGAAAACAAATCCGGTGTCGCGTCTCGGAGGCATCTGATAGGTTTAGAAAAGATGAGAATTTAGAATAGAATGAGTTCTAGAGGGAAAACACTACCCATATGCACATGAGACAAACACAAATAATATCACTCAATCAAACAAGGCATACAATCGATCTAACTGTCGTTACAAAGTGCTCGGACTATACTATATACATGGGGGAAATACTACTACTGATATGGTGGGCTACTAGAAATTTTGATCGGTCGAAGACTCCATGATATCTGCTCCAGCTTCATCAACAAAATCTTCTTCACTGGGGTCCGAGTCGGTGTCGTCGATGATGATGTAGTTATCCGAGCAAGTAGAATCGTCATCTTCTCCTCCTGGTGCTGGGTCTCCCATGAATACTCTGATCTTCTTTATCAGGTCGTCATTCTTCTCCAACAACGTGGCGATCTCCTCCTCATATCCATCGCGCGTAGACTTGAGTTCTTCCTCCAACTCAGTGATCTTGGTCAATGCCTTCTTCAGATCTATCATGTCTGCGCACATCTGGTTCTCCTGGCGACGAATGTGTTGATTTTGCTCCTGGATGAAACCTGCAATTGATCCATCCTTCTTGGTGCTGATCATCTCCCATTGCTCATCTCGGCGTCCACAAATCTGATAAATAGTATCCTTAAGCTCCCTGTGGTAGACTTCTCCAATGCGTCCCATAGAGATGTGGGCTGCCATGCTCTTCCCTAAACTCTAGGTTGGTGCATCAAAGGAAAACTCTATAGGCTCAGTGACTGGCGTAAACGTCCTTCCTGGAACTTGAACTTGAATCTTCCAGCGCTCCTCTTCTGGTAGTGTTGCTTTCTAAGTCCCTGTGAAGCTTGGTATTCCGATGTTCAGGTACTTAGTGACTTCCTTCAAGTGTCGTCCAAAAGGTGTATCTTCATCCGGTTGCATGAACTTGTTCCTTGCATCCGCCATTCCTAAAAGAGTAGAAAGTGGAGAGGAGTCAGAAATGAGAAGAGAGTAGGGTTCTAGGGTTTAAGCTTAGTGGTCGTGTCCTACAGTCAGCGTGTGCTCTGATACCACCTTTGTAGCGACCAGACCTCAAACAGTCTGTGCTGCTGTGCACCAGTGTCATCCCTGGATCAGTAATGCTGACACGCACAATACAAATGGAGGATTTATAACAGAGTAGCAATCACACACTTATTACATCGAGTATCTCAAGAGAGAAATAAGTACGACAAATATGGCTTAAGGCCAGCTAATACGATAACAGCGGAAGACTTGGAAGATGAGTGAGTCCATCAACTCCAACGGCATCACTGAGTATAAGACCACGACCTAAGGCACCTTACTCGTCGTCTGAAAAGTCTGCAACATAAAACGTTGCAGCCCGAAAATGGGCCAGCACATGGAATATGCTGGCAATGTAACACATAGAGAGTAATGAACATAATAATGCTATACTACATGCATATATGGCTGGTAGAAGGCTCTATGGTTACAGTTTTGCGAAAAGCCAATTTTCCCTAATGCAAAGGAATAAATCTTATTTAACTATCATGGTGGTTGTTAAACATTGAGAATGGTTGACAGCATTCTCAATCCCAATTAAGTATCATCATTAACCCAACAAAATTAATTAAAGTAACATGATGAGATTCACATGATAATCCAAGTACTAGATACTCAAGATGTCCATAACCGGGGACACGGCTAACCATGATTAGTTTATACACTCTGCAGAGGTTTGTGCACTTTTCCCCACAAGACTCGATCGCCTCCGCTTGATTCTCGCACTACATGATGTTTGAGAAACGGATGACCGAGACACAGTCATTCCGAAGTGTTTGCACCTTACGAATGGGTAGACCGTTACACCTACTTTCCCCTACATCTGCTAGTCTACCACTGTAAGAGTTCACACAACTTAGTCAACTATGCTAGAGCCCATAATAGCTTGTGGCTGCACACGGAAGTTTCTAGCATGAATAATCTCATGATCCCTTTGAACCTGGGTGGCGGTCCAAAAGAAAAACAGGCAATCCTGGAATACCCAGGTACCTCAATCCACCCAGATGTGAGTTTTCGTTGCCACCTTAAGGTTAACCATTAATTAACAATCTCACATCTGTCATGGTAACACTCAAACCCAATCCACGTCTACTAGCATAGCATAGCAATATAAGCAAACGTAGAAGTAACTCCCAAAGGTTTGATAATAAACAGGTAATAGGTACTACCTCAACTACTTCCCAATACCCACAATTTAATTAGATCCTAATCATGCAATGTTTGAGGATTTGTCTAATGCAATAAAATTGGGTAGTAAAAGAAGTATCATCAAAGTGTTACTTGCCTTGCTGATGATTCGTGAAGCCTAGAGATTCGAAGTAGCAAGCGGCGTACTCCGGGTACTCTATCGCAAACAAACAAGCAAACAATAAGCACTCATCTAATGCACAGGTAAAACTCAAATAAAGATCTAACCAGAAAGTTCAACTTAAGAACTCCGGTTTGCAAAAAGAATCGAATCAAACGAAGCAACGAAAGTCAAACGGCGAAAGAAACAAGCTTCGTTTACTAATCTGGATCTAAGTCAAATTTTACAGTAGCAAAAACTTGTTTGAATAGATTAACGGAAAGATAATTTCGAGACGAAACTCTAGGTGCTTGAATCGCCTGATTCCGATAAACGAGCGAAAAGATAAACTAAAACGAAAAACTGATCAGAAATCGCGATCTGGGAAAATCGCGGAAAATTCGACGAAAAATAAGACTGACGAACAGTTAAATGAATGAATGTTCGTTAACTGCGACAAGCCGACGAACACGTTCGTTAAAACGAACGGATCGGTGAACGTTCACTAACTAACTAAACCGAAAAAAATAAACCGATCTATTTAAGAAAAATCTAGGGTTTCGAAATAAATAAATAAACCGAACGGTTTTTTTTTAAACCGGCACGGCGGTCGCGGCTCGGCTATACCTCCGGCGAGGTATTCCGGCGGGCGGGACGAGGCTCCGGCAGGGTCTTCGGGTGCGGCGAGGTGCGGCGGGGCTCGGGCGTCCTCGGGGTCGGCGAGGGGCGACGAGGGGGCGACGGGGCGGCGGCGTTCGGGGCTTCCCGAGGCGGCGGCGATGGGCGGCTCCGGCGCAGCTCCTCCGGGCGGCGTCGGGTGCGGGGCGGGGTCGGGACGGGGTGAGGAGAGGGCGGCGGGGCTGGGGTACTTAAAGAGGGGGGTGCCGTGGGGAAGGGGGCGAAGGCGGCGGCGGCGTCGTCCTCGAGTAGGACTCGGGCGGCGACGGGTCTCCAGGTCGGGGACGGCTCGGGCGATGGGCTGGGCCGTCGGCTGGTCTTCGGCCCAGTCGGCGCTCGCGCGTTTTTTTTAAATAATTTCGCCGAACCTAAAAAAATCATAGAAAAATAAATAAAAATCAAAAAATGCCAAAACAAAATTTCACCATCTAATTAAAATAATTAGAACGAGATGAACATTTTCTTGGCCCAAAAATGCAGTTTTGAAAACGTGCAATTTTTCTAATGCAATTAAAATTGCAAATAACATCCGAATAAAATCAAATATTTGATTTTAATATTTTTCCTCCAATATTTCAATTATTTTGGAGAAGTCATATTTTCTCCTCTCATTTATTTTAATACGAAATATTTTTCGGAGAGAAAAATAAATTAAACCAAAAATCCTCGTTTCATTATTTGATAAAAAAATCAAATATGAAAACCGCGAAAAATCTCCAACTCTCTCCGAGGGTCCTTGAGTTGCTTAGGAATTTCGAGGATTTGCCAAAATGCAATAAAATATGCTATGCAATGATGATCTAATGTATAACTTTCCAAATTGAAAATTTGGGATGTTACACTTATGAAGAAAAACTTGAGTTGGAAGTTTCTATCCCTAAAAAACTTTATGATGAGTGGGAACCTACTATTAACATTAAGATGAAGGATCATGAGTTCTTCGCTTTATGTGATTTGGGTGCTAGTGTTTCCACTATTCCCAAAACTTTGAGCGATTTGCTAGATTTTCGTGATTTTGATGATTGCTCTCTAAACTTGCACCTTGCGGATTCCACTATTAAGAAACCTATGGGAAGAATTAATGATGTTCTTATTGTTGCAAATAGGAACTATGTGCCCGTAGATTTTATTGTTCTCGATATAGATTGCAATCCTTCATGTCCAATTATTCTTGGTAGACCTTTCCTTGGAACGATTGGTGCAATTATTGATATGAAGGAAGGGAATATTATATTCCAATTTCCATTAAAGAAAGGCATGGAACACTTGCCTAGGAAGAAAATAAAATTACCATATGAATCTATCATGAGAGCCACTTATGGATTGCCTACCAAAGATGGCAATACCTAGATCTATCCTTGCTTTTATGCCTAGCTAGGGGCGTTAAACGATAGCGCTTGTTGGGAGGCAACCCAATTTTATTTTTAGTTTTTTTTGCTTTTTGCTTCTGTTTAGGAATAAATATTTGTTCTAGCCTCTGGTTAGATGTGTTTTTACGTTTTAATTAGTGTTTGTGCCAAGTTAAACCTATAGGATCTTCTTGGATGATAGTTATTTGATCTTGCTGTAATTTCCAGAAACTTTCTGTTCACGAAAATAATTGTTAAAACTCACCAGAACGTGATAAAATACTGATTCCAATTGCTGCTGATCAATAAACAAATTGTCTAGTTCTTCCTATTTTGGCTGATTTTTTGGAGTTCCAGAAGTTTGCGTTAGTTACAGATTACTACAGACTGTTCTGTTTTTGACAGATTTTGTTTTTCATGTGTTGTTTGCTTATTTTGATGAATCTATGGCTAGTAAAATAGCTTATAAACCATAGAGAAGTTGGAATACAGTAGGTTTAACACCAATATAAATAAATAATGAGTTCATTACAGTACATTGAAGTGGGCTTTTGTTTTCTTTCGCTAACGGAACTCACGAGATTTTCTGTTGAGTTTTGTGTTGTGAAGTTTTCAAGTTTTGGGTGAATGATTTTGATGGATTATGGAACAAGGAGTGGCAAGAGCCTAAGCTTGGGGATGCCCATGGCACCCCCAAGATAATCTAAGGACACCAAAAATCCAAAGCTTGGGGATGCCCCGGAAGGCATCCCCTCTTTCGTCTACTTCCATCGGTAACTTTACTTGGAGCTATATTTTTATTCACCACATGATATGTGTTTTGCTTGGAGTGTCTTGTATGATTTGAGTCTTTTCTTTTTAGTTTACCACAATCATCCTTTCCGTACAAACCTTTTGAGAGAGCCATACATGATTTGGAATTTGTTAGAATACTCTATGTGCTTCGCTTATATCTTTTGAGTTATACAGTTTTGCTCTAGTACTTCACTTATATCTTTTAGAGCACGGTGGTGGATTTGTTTTATAGAAACTATTGATCTCTCGTGCTTCACTTAGATTATTTTGAGAGTCTTAAATAGCATGGTAATTGCTTGAATAATCCTAATATGCTTGGTATTCAAGATTAGTAAAAACTTTCTTATGAGTGTGTTGAATACTAAGAAAAGTTTGATGCTTGATAATTGTTTTGAGATATCAAGATGGTGATATTAGAGTCATGTTGGTTGAGTAGTTGTGAATTTGAGAAATACTTGTGTTAAAGTTTGTGATTCCCGTAGCATGCACGTATGGTGAACCGTTATGTGATGAAGTCAGAGCATAATTTATTTATTGATTGTCTTCCTTATGAGTGGCGGTCGGGGACGAGCGATGGTCTTTTCCTACCAATCTATCCCCCTAGGAGCATGCGCGTAATACTTTGCTTTGATAACTTGTAGATTTTTGCAATAAGTATATGAGTTCTTTATGAGTAATGTTGAGTCCATGGACTATACGCACCCTTCTTCCTTCCACCATTGCTAGCCTCTCTAATACCGCACACTTTTCGCCGGTATCATACACCCACCATAAACCTTCCTCAAAACAGCCACCATACCTACCTATCATGGCATTTCCATAGCCATTCCGAGATATATTGCCATGCAACTTTCCACCGTTCCGTTTATTATGACACGCTCCATCATTGTCATATTGCTTTGCATGATCATGTAGTTGACATCGTATTTGTGGCAAAGCCACCGTTCATAATTCTTTCATACATGTCACTCTTGATTCATTGCATATCCCGGTACACCGCCGGAGGCATTCATATAGAGTCATATTTTGTTCTAAGTATCGAGTTGTAATTGTTGAGTTGTAAGAAAATAAAAGTGTGATGATCTTCATTTTTAGAGCATTGTCCCAAGTGAGGAACGGATGATGGAGACTATGATTCCCCCACAAGTCGGGATGAGACTCCGGACGAAAAAAAGAGAGAGAAAAGAGGCCATAAAAAAAGAAAAAAGATAAAAGGCCCAAATAAAAAAAGAGAGAAGGGACAATGTTACTATCCTTTTACCACACTTGTGCTTCAAAGTAGCACCATGATCTTCATGATAGAGAGTTTCTCATTTTGTCACTTTCATATACTAGTGGGAAATTTTCATTATAGAACTTGGCTTGTATATTCCAATGATGGGCTTCCTCAAAATGCCGTAGGTCTTCGTGAGCAAGCGAGTTGGATGCACACCCACTTAGTTTCCTTTGTTGAGCTTTCATATACTTATAGCTCTAGTGCATCCGTTGCATGGCAATCCCTACTCACTCACATTGATATCTATTGATGGGCATCTCCATAGCCCGTTGATACGTCTAGTTGATGTGAGACTATCTTCTCCCTTTTTGTCTTCTTCACAACCACCATTCTATTCCACATATAGTGCTATGTCCATGGCTCACGCTCATGTATTGCGTGAAGATTGAAAAAGTTTGAGAACGTCAAAAGTATGAAACAATTGCTTGGCTTGTCATTGGGGTTGTGCATGATTTAAATACTTTGTGTGGTGAAGATAGAGCATAGCCAGACTATATGATTTTGTAGGGATAACTTTCTTTGGCCATGTTATTTTGAGAAGACATGATTGCTTTGTTAGTATGCTTGAAGTATTATTATTTTTATGGCAATATTAAACTTTTGTCTTGAATCTTTCGGATCTGAATATTCATACCACAATTAAGAAGAATTACATTGAAATTATTCCAAGTAGCACTCCGCATCAAAAATTCTATTTTTATCATTTACCTACTCGAGGATGAGCACGAATTAAGCTTGGGGATGCTTGATACGTCTCCAACGTATCTATAATTTTGATTGCTCCATGCTATATTATCTACTGTTTTGGACATTACTGGGCTTTATTATTCACTTTTATATTATTTTTGGGACTAACCTATTAACCGGAGGCCCAGCCCAGAATTGCTGTTTTTTGCCTATTTCAGAGTTTCGCAGAAAAGGAATATCAAACGGAGTCCAAACGGAATTAAACCTTCGGGAACGTGATTTTTAGGAAGAATATGATCCAGGAGACTTGGACCCTACGTCAACAAAGGAGGAGGCCACGAGGTAGGGGGCGCGCCCTCCACCCTCGTGGGCCCCCTGTTGCTCCACCGACGTACTCCTTCCTCCTATATATACCTACGTACCCCCAAACGATCAGATACGGAGCCAAAAACCTAATTCCACCGCCGCAACCTTCTGTACCCACGAGATCCCATCTTGGGGCCTGTTCCGGAGCTCCGCCGGAGGGGGCATCAATCACGGAGGGCTTCTACGTCATCACCATAGCCCCTCCGATGAAGTGTGAGTAGTTTACCTCAGACCTTTGGGTCCATAGTTAGTAGCTAGATGGCTTCTTCTCTCTTTTTGGATCTCAATACAATGTTCTCCCCCTCTCTCGTGGAGATCTGTTTGATGTAATCTTCTTTTGCGGTGTGTTTGTTGAGACCGATGAATTGTGGGTTTACGATCAAGTTTATCTATGAACAATATTCGAATCTTCTCTGAATTCTTTTATGTATGATTGGTTATGTTTGCAATTCTCTTCAAATTATCAGTTTGGTTTGGCCTACTAGATTGATCTTTCTTGCAATGGGAGAAGTGCTTAGCTTTGGGTTCAATCTTGCGGTGTCCTTTCCCAGTGACAGTAGGGGCAACAAGGCATGTATTGTATTGTTGCCATCGAGGATAACAAGATGGCGTTTTTATCATATTGCATGAATTTATCCCTCTACATCATGTCATCTTGCTTAAGGCGTTACTCTGTTTTCATGAACTTAATACTCTAGATGCATGCTGGATAGCGGTCGATGAGTGGAGTAATAGTAGTAGATGCAGGCAGGAGTCGGTCTACTTGTCTCGCACGTGATGCCTATATACATGATCATACCTAGATATTCTCATAACTATGCTCAGTTCTGTCAATTGCTCAACAGTAATTCGTTCACCCACCGTAATATACTTATGCTCTTCAGAGAAGCCACTAGTGAAACCTATGCCCCCCGGGTCTATCTTCATCATATTAATCTTCCAACACTTATTTATTTCCTTTGCTTTTACTTTGCTTTTATTTTACTTTGCATCTTTATCACAAAAATACCAAAAATATTATCCTATCATATCTATCAGATCTCACTCTCGTAAGTGACCGTGTAGGGATTGACAACCCCTTATCGCGTTGGTTGCGAGGATTTATTTGTTTTGTGTAGGTACGAGGGACTCGCGCGTAGCCTCCTACTGGATTGATACCTTGGTTCTCAAAAACTGAGGGAAATACTTACGCTACTTTGTTGCATCACCCTTTCGTCTTCAAGGGAAAACCAACGTAGTGCTCAAGAGGTAGCAGGGGTACAGCCGCTGGGGCGCACCATTAATATGGAGTAGTGGGAGTTGTGGGAGAGAGGCGGGCGGCGTTCAAACCGATGGCTCGCCTCCTGGTGAGCCCGCGCACCGGACTGCTGGCATGCCTACCAAAGTTTCACACAGCTACTCGCACGCCTCCCGATGACACTGCACAGCGAGAACGCCTCCGTCAATTCACACACCTACACGCATGCCTCCCTGTCTGCCTGCGCAGCGGACTGCTCGCATGCGTCCCGTCAACTCACGCCTGCTCCCACGGCGACACGTATATTGTTTTTCTATTTGGATGATTAATGATGCCGCTTTATTGATTAACCGAAGCATGGCACATATCCATTGTTGGTCTAACACTCACGGTTCGAATAAATAATCCATTTGAGATATTGGTTCCCAATTATTAATAATCTCCCGTCTGTAATTAGATAAAGATTACATCAAAACTGGTGTCAAATTTGACAAAAAAGTACAATGCCACTTTGTATTGGTGTCCATATGACAACACGATAAGTTTCATGAACTTCAAATAAGTTTTGGATGTACTAGAATTTAAAAATCAAGATTCTCAATGTTTGAAATTTTTTGCACGGGGAGTAAACATGCACCCAGTGAGACACATGTGCTTTTGCAATGCATTTAGGTGCACTGTCATGTGTGCATGTAGCTCCAATTTGATTTTTGCACATTATACCCATAGAAAATCAATCAATGAATGTACTAAAACGTCTTAATGATCTCTGTGATTTTTTATAATTAAAACGTCCCTCCTTTGGTAACATATATGTTCACCGCGGGATAATTAATTTAACATGCATCGTAGTTGCGGTGGATTCGCGGTATGCGTGTGGATGTGTGCGTCTGGGGGTGGCGGGTGGCTCGCAATATACTACGAGTTGTGAGCCACCGTGTGGGTTGGCCGTTTTGTTAGGCAGGCTGGTGCCACATTAGAGTCGTGAAACCGTTATTTAAAACATTACACAACCCTTTCATACATACATGTTTTGGCCACATGCAGTCGATGGTTGTCCTACACAACACTCGATACTCGTGTGTGACGCGTTCTGTGGGCCCGCAAGGTCGTCATCCATCACTTTGACGAACAGCCGGCAATGAGGTTAATTTCACCAGCAAGGTAAACTCTTTTTTGTTTGTGTTATGGTGGTATATAGTACGCGTCGAAGAGGTGGGAGGGGACTAGCATATATACTATACATACGCGTCCGTGAACAAGTACACCTCACTTAGTGTCGGGACTTTTTGGTTTCTAAGGCACGTGCCACATCAAAATTGTGAAATTGGCTATTCAAACATCACACAACACCTTTTTGGGCCACATGCATATCCTAGCTATGACACTCACGTGTGACGCTTCCATCTGTGGGCCCACGAGGCCATCGTCGATGCATGCATGCATCACTTTGACCTACATCGGGAGGGGTTAATTAATTTCACCATCGATGAGGATTCCTTTGGGTTGTACATATATTACGGTAGGAGCATATAGTATGCGGTGAAGAGGGGGGAAGGGGACCATCATATGTAGTACGCTTGATGAACCTCGCTCTATGTGGGTGCATGCTTTACGGTTTTTGAGGCATGTGGCACAGGTTATTCAACATATATATGTTTGGCCCACATGCAAAGCGGTGGTGGTTGTCCTCTCGCACCCACTTAAGCGGTTATCAGCGATATCGATGCTTTCCATCTGTGGGCCCGCTTGGTCCATCACTACTTTTTGCCTGACAACAAGAGAGGTTAATTTGACTTAGGAGGGGATTATTATTTTTTCTCTGGGATGACATGCATGATACAGTTTGAGCACACCCACATGCATGTGTACGCACGAATCCCTCCCATCGAGTCGAAGTGGCTAGTACAACGACACATCATGAACCGATCTCGCTCTGTGTGGGGAGCTAGTGTATGCTTTTTGACGCACGCGCCACATCAATGTTGTGTATTCAAACATGCATGCATGCATCACCTCCATACATATGCATGTAGTGGTTGCCTTCGAACGGTACACCCCTCGCATGGTTATCGGCGACAAGCCTATATATTCATGGGCCCGCATGGACATCCATGACCGCCTTGACCAATAACAAGATAGGTTACCATGGCAGATTCTTCATTTGGTTCGTGTTATCGTAGTATAGGTCATGGTGAGATTCAGACCTTAAGTTTGAGCACATATACTATGCACGCATGCATGCATGAATCCCCGTCGTTGTCTTGAAGTGTGGTGTAACATACATATGCATCGTCAACCTAACCCTCACTCGGTGTGGGGATTTCTAGTTCCAAATCATGGTGCCACATCAAAGTTGTTCCATTGTTACTCAAAAACACACCTCTCCATACATATGTTTGGGCCACACGCATGCAGTGGTTGTTTTTGGGGACTAGCTACTTGCGTGATTATTGGCAAGCTACCCATCTCCGGGGTTGCATGGACGGCCATCACTTTGACCAACAACAAGAGAGAGTTTGTACGACCAAGGTGGATTATTCTTGGTCCGTTTTACGATCCATCTTGGTGAGATATGCCTCTCTGGCCCGCCGACTGAAAGTGTGTGTGGGGGGGGGGGGGGGGGTTGCTACTTCGCACTTTGGTAGGTGAACCTCGGTTGGGGGGGGCATGCATTCATAACTTAGGATTCCCTTCGTGGCGACACGAGGGGGGTTGCTAGCTACTTCACACTTTGCTAGGTGAACCTTGGTTGGGGGGAGGGGGCATGCATTCATAGCTTAGGATTCCCTTCATGCTGACACGAGGGGGAGGGGGCTGCTAGCTACTTCACACTTTGCTAGGTGAGTGAACCTCGGTTGGGGGGGCATGCATTCATAGCTTAGGATTCCCTTCGTGCCGACATGAGGGAGGAGGGGGGCTGCTAGCTACTTCGCACTTTTCTAGGTGAACCTCAGTTGGGGGGGAGGGGGCATGCATTCATAGCTTAGGATTCCCTTCGTGCTGACACGAGGGGGGGTGGGGGCAAGCAATACCGTGCGCTTTGCGAGAGAGGTGCCACATCGAAGTTGCATTTGGTATTTGAAAATCAAACCACCCTTTTGATACATAAATTATGCCCACATGCAAGTGTGTTCGTGTTCTGACCCTCTCTCGCGTCATTTTTCGCCAAATTTATGAACATTAGACAAGTCGGATGACGCAACAGACACAGTTCACTCAAACTAACCGTGTGCCACGCCGGTGCCCCTGTCACGCACACATCCGCACAGTACATTGGGCTCCACGAGGCTCCCCCTCTAAAAAATATTTGCCCGCCTCGAGGGTTTTTCTGTTTCATAACACACGGTTGTTATCTCCGGACCGTGTGCGATGTTTCTTGTTCCCAATCCCGCTTGCATCCCTAGAAAATATCTACCCGCCTCGAGGGTTTTTTCTTTTTCATAACACACGGTTGTTATCTCCGGACCGTGTGCGATGTTTCTTGTTCCCAAGCCCGCCTGCATCCCTAGAAAATATCTGCCCGCCTCGAGGGTCTTTCTGTTTCATAACACACGGTTGTTATCTCCGGACCGTGTGTGATGCACTATCATCAAAATTTTCAATAGCCCGACATTTCACTCCCGTGTTTGATTCCCGCGTAGTAAAATTTTCAGTACCCGCGTCATTTCCTCAAACACCCCACGCCCCCCTCCACACACACACACACACACACACACCAAAACCTCCTCGGGCATGCGCGCACACACACACACCCCTCCCTCGCTTGAAACCCTAGCAAGGCCCCCGCCGCCGCTGCTACTGCCGCCGCAAGGCCTCCATTGTCAACATCTGCCGGTTTGCCCGTGCAGCTTACCCACCGATCTCCATACCCAGGCAGCCCTGAGTTTCTTAGATGACGCCTGACAAACGCCCCCTTTCCCACAGATCCCCATCCCCATCCCCATCCCCCACTCCAGAGCATCGCAGCCTAAGCCCAGCTATGCTTCCCGTGGAGCTCTAGGAGAGACTGGCCCAAAAGAGGTGTATAGAGGTCTCTTAACCTGACGTCGCCGAGGAAGCTAACGACCATTACTGACGGCAGGCACTCAAGCAGCGGGCTAGAGTATGCGGGCATGTCTCGGCCGTCGGCTACGACATCGAGATCATCGATAGCGATGGCTCGAGGCGGGCTATGTCACAGGTTGAGTGGCCCACCCCAACCCCTCGGGTTCAACCGCCGTCAATCTCATCGATGGCCCCACCGCTGATCTCCTCTGGCTCGCTGTCAACAATTTGCCATTCTACATCGCCATCGAGCCCCTTTTGTCATTTCTGAAGGACACGTTCTGCGATGCTGGCTTGGGATCCACAGCTTCCAAGTTAGACCTCATCGAAGGCGACCACGAGGAGAGCACCCTCTCCGGCTCTTCCAAGGGGAAAGAGCCCATCTGCTCTACCAAGGGGAAAGCGCCCGTCTGCGACATCAAGGAGGGCATCCTACAGCCGTGCTCTTCCAGGGGGAAGGAGCCCATCTATGACAACATGGAGCGCATCCAGGGTCCATGCTCTTCCCACAGGAACGAGCCCATCTGTGACAAGTGAGGAAACCCATGATTTGTTTTGCCGTGCCTCTTCACAGGGGGAAACCCATGATTTGTTTTGTCGAGTCCCTTTTGTAGTGTAGTGAGAATATGTCCAGTTTTAATTGCTATATCTGGTTGTTTGCAGTATGCCTTGTTTATTTTAGTTGTTCACAATGTGATGCTCTATATGTGCAATTATTTACTGTGTAGTACATTTCATCAATCCAGTTTTAAACATACCGATAGGAATGCATATATTTGCTTGTTGTTAAGCCTGTTATAGCTAGCATATGCCTCTTTTAAAGTTTTTTGATTGTTCGGTTGTTTGTAGTTAGCATATGTCCAGTTTCAAATGCTATCTTTGGTTGTTCGTAGTATGCCTTGTTTATTCCAGTTATTCAGAACATGATGTTCTATATGTGCAAGTATGAACTGTGCAGTTCAATTTCATCAGTACCAGTTTCAACAATACCACTATGAATGACTACATTTGGTTGCTCCATCTTGTAGTTAACACACCTTTCCATTTTTATTTAACAATAACCAGTGTACTTAGACTGACACAATACTAGTTTGAATGACTATGTTTGCTTGTTGTTAAATGTTAGGCATGTTGCAGTTAGCACACCTTTCCACTTGTTTTGCTTTACTAGCATGCTTAAACCTGCACACTGAAGCTATCTTTTGGAGATTATTTTGTTTGCCATGGATAATTTTGGTTGATGTTTAGCCTGTTGTGCTTAACATGCTTCTTGATGTACCTACACAGGACAATTTTGGGAACGACTGCTGTTTTCCATTGAGGTTAGTTTCATCCCATGGCTTATATCTGCTCACTGTTCAGGATATTGGTAGCTGGTACCATATAGGCCGGCGGCTGATAAGGGACTAATCGGTGAATCGGACTTTTATCAGAATATATCTGCAACCCATTTATCGTTAGGTTAACTCGGGCCATATGTAATATATCTGAGGCTGCATAGCAACATGCACTGTACTTAATGTCTAAATATGCAATCCTAGGCTACACAGCAACAAGGAAGAGTGTTACATTAATGTTCTAATGATGTCTAGATATACGTAGAAGAGCAGCAGCAACAACAACAACACATCCCTGTTTGGATACTCAAGTTAGCTAGAGGTTAGAGTTAGTTTCTAGCTCATGACTAACCCTGAACTAACTCCATCCAAAGAGTTGTTTGGATGGCAGGGTTAGATTGACAATAAATGCACTAGGAAACTAGCTCCAATTAGCACCTCTTGGGTTGGATAGTTTTTTTGGGTGGGTTATAGATGCAACTAGGTCAAACTAGCCCTCATGTTTAGATATACTTTAGGGCTATTTGAGCTCAAACTAACTGTAACCCATGGATACAACAGCAGTTAATCAGCCGATAATTTGTAAGAATGCACTAAACTCCTTCCGACCCATAATATAAGATGTTAATTCATCTAATATGTGAGTATATTGGATGTTATAAGATACTCCCTCTGTTCCTAAATATTTGTCTTTTTAGAGATTCCAAATGGACTACCACATACGGATGTATATAGACATATTATAAAAGTGTGTTTTACTACATCATTGTGCAGTTGATGTTTAGCTTCTAATATTAACTTGGTGCTTTTAGGTACATATGTCATTGGTAAAGATCCGCGCTTCGACCGTTTCTGCGTATGGGGCAATTAGATATCGATGAACCAACATCAAGTGAGGAAGATGATAAAGATTGTTAGTAAAATGGGTGCAAAGATGGCAATTAAACTATTTGTTTACACTTTATCCAAGACAACAGCGAACTGCAGGATGGTAAGTAAGAACTCTACAGCCTTCTTTCTACTGCCCATTATGAGTTGTGTTAGATGACAATGTCTGAATCTTTTTTTCCTTTGGAGTGGTTGCCAAAGCAGTTTACTCAAGATTACCTCTCAAACTACATGATTGGTGCGCATGCAAAGGTTAAAGTATTTCTACCAGAACACGGTGATTATCTAGATGTTTTCATGGAGACCGTGAAGGATGGGCGGTCGGCCATCACAAGGGGGTTGACTAGAGTCGTGCGTGCCTTCTGCATGGACGAGGGCACAATATGGGCATTCCGCTTCACCTTGTTCAGCAACCAGAATATATTTTGCCTCTTTCTTTACCGTCTTTAATAGTACAAGTATACAACTATGGTTCATCATTCTTTATTTGGTTCTTATGTAATTCTTGAACATATGTACCTATGAATCAAATAATGCATTGGTTGTTTGAACATGATGGATATGAATAAAGTTGTAGCATACATTCAAATTCAAATTCAAATCCAAATCCGGTACAATTTGAAAATGTATCAATTAAATTACGGTGAAATTATGCTCTCCAGGTTGTTACGGCACACACGGTTGGTAAAACACAAAAATTTGCGATATGCACCATAATCCGAGACGGTTCACAGAGAGGAAACGTGTGCAAGCATGCACACAGTTTCCATTCGCAAAGCGTGTGCGATGTCAGACAATATCACAAACGGTGCAGGCAAACTAAACATTTGTGTTAGTTGCCTTATCGTACACGATTCACAACCATGAACCATTTTTGATGAAGTATGCATCGTAAACGTTGCACCACAGAATAGCGTGTGCGATAGTTGTCGTGTACGATGATGTTACGACGGTCCGATGTTTCGTAATCCTGTCTGACACTCGTACGACGATTAGCTAATCTTCTTAAAAGTGAACCGTTTGTGATGGGCCACGCATCATACATGTTCTATAATAGTGAACTGTTTGTGATGGGCCGCGCATCGTAAACGTAGCACCACAGAATACCGACTGCGATGGCAATGCGAGCAGAAATGAGTAGGAGTACTGTAGGGGCGCTATCCCCGATGGTTTCTGGGTCGTGTGGGAAGGACCCCCCCTATCGCCCACACTCACTTGGCAACGGTTCCAAATGTTGTCGCGGAAAGGGGTTAAAAACCGTTTGTATAGCACCGACGTGCACCAGTGGTTCCCAAACAGAAATTAAAGTTTATTCCATTTTCAACCATCACTGGTGCGCGTCGGTCCTAAACAAACGGTTTTTAACCCCTTTCCATGACGGCATTTGAAACCGTCGCCAAGTGAGTGTGGGCGATAGGGGGGTCCTTCCCACACGACCCATAAACCGTCGGGGGATAGGGAGCCTTGATGCATACAGTCGTCCCTATATAACTGTTTCCAATATCTCGAATATCCCAAACGCTTCATCCTTGCTACTCGTTTATGCTCGCATTGCCATCGCAGTCGGAGTTTTGTGGTTCTGCCTAAAACCAGGCAGATTCCAGGCATGGGAGTTTTCCAGGCAGATTCTAGGCACGGGAGTTTTACGTGCCTGGCACATCACAAACAGTTCATGATTATAAACCGTGTACGATGGGTAGACAATCACACACATTTAGTTTTCCCGCACCATATGTGATAGTGTCTGACATCACACACGCTTTGCAAACGGCAACTGTGTGCATTCTTGCACACGTTTCCTCTTTGTGAACCGTCTCGGATTATGGTGTATATCACAAACGTTTGTGTTTTACCAACCGTGTGTGCCGTAATGACCTGCACAACGTAATTATGCCCTAATTTAATTGCTGCTATTTAAAATTGTACCTAATTTAAACTTGAAAGTAGGCTATAGCTTTATTCATTCCATCAGGTTCAAACAACCAATGCATTATTCGATTCACAGGTACATATGTTTAAGAATTACATAAGCACCAAATAAAGAATGATGTGACAGCGTTCTATACTTGAACTATTACAGATGGTAAAGAAAGAGGTGACAAACATTCCAGTTGCTGAACGAGGTGAAGCGGAATGGTCCTATTCTGCTCTCCTGGATGCAGAAGGCTTGCAGGACTCTAGTCCAACCCCTTGTGATGGCCGGCCGCCAATCATGTAGTTTGAGAGGTAATCTTGAGTAAACTGCTTCAGGATCCACTGCAAAAGAAAACAGATTCAGATATTCTCATCTAACGGGCAGTAAAAAGAAGGCTACAGGGTTCTTACTTACCACCCTGCAGTTCACTGTTGTGTTGCATAAAGTGTAAACAAATAGTTCGATGGACATCTTTTGACCCATTTTAATAACAATCTTTATGAGTTTCCTCACTTGATGCTAGTTCATGAATACTCATTGCCCCATACGCAGAAAGGGTCGAAGTGTGGATCTTTGGCAATGATATATGTACCTAGAAGCTAAACAACAATTGAAAAATGATGTAGTACAACACTCCATCCATCCCATTATATAAGATTTTATTACATGTATATCTAGACATCATCAGAACATTAAGGTAACACTCTTCCTTGTTGCTATGTAGCCTGGGATTGCATATTTAGTCATTCAGTATAATGCATGTTGCTAAACAAGAATTGAAAAACGAAAAGGCATGTTGACTGCAATATCCTTAACAACAACCAAATATCGTAATTCATAGTGGTATTGTTGAAACTGTTATTGATCAAATTGAACTGCACCGCAAATAGTTGCACATATAGAGCATCACATTGTGAAGAACTGAATTAAACAAGTCATAAGGATATCTCTAGGCGATCGTTAAAAAGTTAAAGGACTAAAACCCTTAGTGGATATATATATATACTCCAGCAATTTTTGGCCTTTTCTAGTCGATCCCCTAAACTTATGGTTGTAAACTTCAATTTGATCAAGTTCAAAGCAGGTTCAACCAAAAGTGGCATGCATTCAAACATAAACATAGATAGTTTTGCATAACCGAACATAAACCATAAATTTAAACTAAGCTAAACTACTTTCGGTCGAAGTAGAGGTCGAGACAATCCTTCCTCGTCATGTACGGTGTGCCGCAAGCTGGGTCTGAGCCAGTACCGTCGTCGGGGTCGTTGGGGAAGGCACTCCTCCACTCGTCGACGTCGATCTCCTCGTCCTCGGGGCCCACCTCGACGCCCTCCGCGCCGCCTTCGCCACAAACTTCGACCTCGTCATCAGAGGAGTGCACGATAACCTCGCCGCCCTCCGTGCCGTCGTCCTCGCCGCCTTCGACCTCGTCATTGGAGGAGAGCGCGATAACCTCGCCAACCTCCATGCCGGCAAAGATCGCCCGCTCCGCCTCCATGAGCTCCGGGTGCTGCCGGCGGAGCTCTTACATGTAGGACTCGTCAGCAGCCTCGGCCTCGAGGCGCTCCCGTGTCTCGTGGTCCTCTCGCGCCATAGCCACCCCTGGCTCCGGCGGAACGAGGTGGGTCAGACGTGTGCTGAAGGGGAAATTGAGCCTAGCCGCCGCACCGTGGTAGCGGACCTACCAGCGGTCGTACTCCATGGCCGCGAGCTCGGCCGTGTGGAAGCTACCGAGCCACCGGCGGGTGTGGGTCTCTCGATCTGTAATCTCGGCGACCCACGTCCCCCACCGCCGCTGCCAGACCCCGAGGTAGGACTTTGTCGGCTGTCTAGTCCGAGGGAGGACGGGGAAGTCCTCGAACCGGTGTAGGGGCACGACAGCGAGCGGATCAGGCCCGTTGTGACGCCCCCGATTCAATCGTACACTAATCATACACGCAAACGTGTACGATCAAGATCAGGGACTCACGGGAAGATATCACAACACAACTCTAAAAATAAAAAAAGTCATACAAGCATCATAATACAAGCCAGGGGCCTCGAGGGCTCGAATACAAGTGCTCGATCATAGACGAGTCAGCGGAAGCAACAATATCTGAGTACAGACATAAGTTAGACAAGTTGCCATAAGATGGCTAGCTCAAACTGGGATACAGATCGAAAGAGGCGCAGGCCTCCTGCCTGGGATCCTCCTAAACTACTCCTGGTCGTCGTCAGTGGCCTGCACGTAGTAGTAGGCACCTCCGGTGTAGTAGGAGTCATCATCGACGGTGGCGTCTGGCTCCTAGGCTCCAGCATCTGGTTGCGACAACCAGGTAGAAGGGAAAGGGGGAAAAGAGGGAGAAAAGCAACCGTGAGTACTCATCCAAAGTACTCGCAAGCAAGGATCTACACTACATATGCATGGGTATATGTGTAAAGAGGCAATATCGGTGGACTGAACTGTAGAATGCCAGAATAAGAGGGGGATAGCTAGTCCTGTCGAAGACTACGCTTCAGGCCACCTCCATCTTGCAGCATGTAGAAGAGAGTAGATGGTAAGTTCACCAAGTAGCATCGCATAGCATAAACCTACCCGGCGATCCCCTCCTCGTCGCCCTGTTAGAGAGTGATCACCGGGTTATATCTGGCACTTGGAAGGGTGTGTTTTATTAAGTATCCGGTTCTAGTTGTCATAAGGTGAAGGTACAACTCCAAGTCTTCCTATTACCAAAGATCACGGCTATTCGAATAGATAAACTTCCCTGCAGGGGTGCACCACATAATCCAACACGCTCGATCCCATTTGGTCGGACACACTTTCCTGAGTCATGCCCGGCCTCGGAAGATCAACATGTCGCAGCCCTACCTAGGCACTACAGAGAGGTTAGCACGCCGGTCTAAATCATATGGCGCAGGGGTCTGGACCCATTGCACACCTGCGCGTTGCGTACGTGGCCGGAAGCAGACCTAGCCTCCCTTATACAAGAGTAGGCGTTCCAGTCCAATCCGGCGCGCGCCACTCAATCGCAGACGTCACGAAGGCTTCGGCTGATACCACGACGTCGAGTGCCCATAACTGTTCCTGCGTAGTTGGTTAGTGCGTATAGGCCAGTGGCCAGACTCAGATCAAATACCAAGATCTCGTTAAGCGTGTTAATTGAAGTATCCGCGAACGCCGATCAGGGCCAGGCCCACCTCTCTCCTAGGTGGTCTCAACCTGCCCTGTCGCTCCACCACAAAGTAACAGTCAGGGGTCGTCGGGAACCCAGGCCCACCTCTACCGGGATGGAGCCGCCTGCCCCTTCAGCCCCCGTCTTCGAACAGTATCATAAGTAATGTAACAGTATAAAGTATATAGCATATGCCCGTGATCACCTCCTGAAGTGATCACGGCCCAGTAGTATAGCATGGCAGACGGACAAGAGTGTAGGGCCACTGATGGAATACTAGCATCCTATACTAAGCATTTAGGATTGCTGGTAAGGGTAACAACTGTAGCAACAATGATAGGCTATGCAGCAGAATAGGATTAACCGAAAGCTGTAACATGCTACACTACTCTAATGCAAGCAGTAGAGAGAAGAATAGGCGATATCTGGTGATCAAGGGGGGGCTTGCCTGGTTGCTCTGGCAAGTAGGGGTCGTCAACAACATAGTCGATCGGGGCAGCAGCAGCATCGGTCTCGTAGTCTACCGGAGAGAAGAGGGGGAAGAAACAGTAAATACAATGCAAACATAAGCATGACGATGCATGACATGACAATGAGCGGTGCTAGGTGTGCCCAAACGCGGTAGTAGGTGCTACCGGTGAAGGGGGGGAAACATCCGGGAAAGTATCCCCGGTGTTTCGCGTTTTCGGACAGATTAACCGAAGGTGAAATGTTGTAGGTTTGATATGCTAGGGATGTGTGGCAGATGAACGGGCTGCGTATCCGGATTCGTCTCGTCGATCTGAGCAACATTCATGTACAATGTATTTTCATCCGAGTCACGGATTATTTTATATGATATTCCAAAGTTTTATTGTTATTCTTAAATTATTTTAATTCGATTTAAGTAGTAAAACCTATGTGTACACAACAGAGGCCAGCCACAGCCTATGACTTGTGGGGCCAGGGGACCTAGTTGACCAAGTCAACTGTTGACTGGTCAATGGTGTGAATAGTGCGTGTGGGACCCACATGTCATTGTCACATTTAAACTAAGCAGATAGTTAGGATTAAACAGTAAGGTTTGATTAAGTTAATTAATTAATTAACTAATTAATCTTAATATACTATTTATTATTTATTTATTTATTATTATTTTATTTTTGTTCTGGGGCATGGGGCCCCAAGGTCAGCGACTCAGGGGGGCCAACGGGCATCGAGCGCAGCCCGATCTGGCGCAATGGGCGCCCGTCCGCGGCCTCAGGCGCGGCCAGGGGAGGGGGGAAGCAAGGCATGGCCCGGGCATGACCAGCGGCCACAGCCGGGGCTCCGGCGCGGCAGAGGCAGCCCCAGGAGGAGGGCCGCGGCCAAGTGCAGCGGAAGGGGGGCGCTCTTGCGGGGGAGCAGGGAAGAAGATGGAGCCGAGGGCGCCGGCGACGGGGCGAGCGGCGAGTGGTCTGCGCGAAGGCGAGGGACAGCAGAGCGGCGGAGGCGGCCACGGTGGGCACGCGCGGGGCGGGGCGTGTGCGAGGCGAGGCCATGGTTCAGTGAGGCGAGAGGGGAGAGGAGGTCGGGCCTCACCGCGCGCGTAGGGAAGTGGCAGTGGGGCGCGAGGAGGAGGACGGGGATGAGGCGACGACGGAGAGGACGACGGGGAGGCGGTCGGGGAGGTCCGGCGAGGTGTGGGGCTCCGGGCGGCGGCGTCGCGGCCGACGGCGACGGCGAGGTGGTCCTCCTGGTGGCGCGATGCGGCGTCAAGCCCGCTCCTGATTGGATCGGGGGAGAGGGAGTGTGGGGGCGCGAGTGGGGGAAAGCGGGAGCGAGTGGGGATGGGCGTTAGGGTTTCGGGGGGGTTAATGGGTGCGTGGGGGTTGGGCCAGTCTGGGACGGTGGGCTGGCTGGCTGGGCCGTTTGGCCCAGTTGGCCAGGGGGTCTCCCTCATTTGTTTGTTTTGTTTTGTTTTTCTTTCTCTTTTTATTTATATTTCTTTTCCGTTTTTGCTCATTTTAAATATATAGGCCTTATATAAAAACATGGTTTCTACATGACAAATAGTTAGGGAATATTTTCAACACATCGAACATTTTAGTTTTGACTTTTGAAAACTTTAATTGTTTTAACTTTAATTCAAATTTTGAATTTGAATCCGTTTCAAACTAACGCGAGATTATCAGCGGTAACCGAGGTGACGTGGCATCATTAACGCGGACTGTAGCCTAATTATTCGGGCATCACACCCGTGGAGGACGACAGGGACACCTCGGCGGCCACCTCGCTGGCGTCGGGCGAAAAGGCCGCGATAAACCTCTTTTCGGCCATTGGCTCCTCGAGCTCCCCGGCACACGGGCAAAGGTTGAGGATGGAGGCGCCGGCGATGGCGGCGACCTAGCAATGGTTTCGAGGGGTTGTGTGTGTCTATGTGAGCAGAGGTTTTGGGGTGTGTGTGGAGGGGGGCAAGGTTGTGTTTGAGGAAATACTGCGGCAACTGAAAATTTTACTAGGCGGGAGTAACAAGGCGGGGCTACTGAAAAATTGGATCAAGGGCGAGCAGACATTTTTGAGATTGCGAGGGATGCAGAGGTGGGAGTAAGATGCCGGGGCTACTGAAAATTTGAATCAAGGGACTGAAGCAGAGCGGGAGTAATAGACATCGCACATGGTCCGCACATACTAATCGTGTGCTATCAAAGATTAAAACCTTCCAGGCGGTAGATATTTTCGAGATTGCGAGGGATGCAGAGGCGGGAGTTTTTGGGGAGTGAGCTAGTGTGCTTGACACGCTGGCTGTGGGCTGTAGCCGACGCACCTTCTCGTGTAAGCCATAGGCGTACTATACACCGACGGTGCTCAAAGATATTTTGTACTACATCTCACACGGTTGGTGATAATAAACTGTGTGGGATCTACTTGATTTCAATTACAAAATGGGGATCAAAACGGCAATGGATGTTGTTTGAATTGCTAGACCTTTTATCTGCAGTGAACATGCAACTATATGTGTGTCGTAAAAGAATTGGAATTATTCAGGGTTCGTTTGGACATTTTATACAATAAACTGGTTTTCTAGCCATTTCACGTGCACAATTCAAAATTAAACTACATGCACATGCTTCGGTGCATACAAATTGGTTGAAAAATCAAATCCGTGTCCTTCAGTGCATGCTTAGGTCCCATGCAAGAAATGGGAATGAATTTTTCGGTGTTCGTTTGGCCTTTTTTATACATTAACTGGGTTTTCTAGGCATTTTATGTGCATAATTCAAATTTGAACTACAAGCACATGCTCCAATGCACCAAAGTTGGTTGAAAAATCACATGTGTGTCGTTGGGTAAATTTCTAGGTCCCATGCAAGAGATGGGAATGAATTTCAAACACCAGGGCACTGTTGATTGCCGGCAAAACATTGAGATACCTGGTTTTTAAATTCTAGTAAATACAAAACTCGTCTGAAATTCATGAAACTTGGCATGCTATCATGGAGCGGCATCAACATGCCGTGGTGAAAATTTTGTCCCAGTTGGGGCAGGTTTGGGTATAAGCTTCTCACAAACCAGAGCTTCTCACTACAAGCATGATGGTTTCGATAGGGAACGTACCACCTTTGGGGACTGGACGATATCCGTTGCCTCTTATTGCTTTCAAAAAATTTCTAGTGTCAACATAGAACAACAGGAGTGTTGTGTTTATTCTTGGAATTTTTGGGGTTCGTTTGGCCTTTTTATATATTAACTGGGTTTTTTGGCATTTATGTGCATAATTCAAATTTGAACCACAAGCACATGCTCCAATGCACTAAAGTTGGTTGCAAAATCACATGCGTGTCCTTGGGTGAATTTCTAGGTCCCATGCAAGAGATTGGAATGAAATTCAAACACCAGGGCACTGTTGATTGCCGGCAAAATGTTGAGATACCTGGTTTTTTAATTCTAGTAAATCTAAAACTTGTCTGAAATTCATGAAACTTGGCATGCTATCATGGAGCGGCATCAACATGCCGTGGTAAAAAATTTGTCCCATTTGGGGCAGGTTCGGGTATAAGCGTCTCACAAACCAGAGCTTCTCACAACAAGCATGATGGTTTCGATAGGGAACGTACGTCCCACCTTTGGGGACGAAACGATATCCATTGCCTCTTATTGCTTTCAATTTTTTTCTCGTGTCAAGATAGAACAACAGGAGTGTTGTGTCAATTTTTGTGATTTTTCGGGGTTCGTTTGGACATTTTTATGCATTAACTGGATTTTCAATGCATTTTTGTGCATAATTCAAATTTGAACTACATGCACATGCTCCAGTGCATATAAATTGGTTGAAAAATCAAATCTGTGTCCTTGGGTTCATGCTTAGGTCCCATGCAAGAAATGGGAATGAATTTCAAACACCAGGGCACCGTTGATTGCCGACACAACATTGAGATGCCTGGTTTTTAAATTCTAGTAAATCCGAAACTCGTCTGAAATTCATGAAACTTGGCATGCTATCATGGAGCGGCATAAACATGCCATGGTAAAAATTGTCCCATTTGGGGCAAGTTTGGGTATATGCTTCTCACAAACCAGAGCTTCTCACAACAAGCCTGATGGTTTCGGTAGCGAACGTACGTCCCACCTTTGGGGACAAAACGATATACATTGCCTCTTATTGCCTTCAAAAAATTTCTCGTGTCAACATAGAACAACAGGAGTGTTGTGTCAATTTTTGGGATTTTTCGGGGTTAGTTTGGACATTGTAATGCATTAACTGAGTTTTTCTAGGCATTTTATGTGCATAATTCAAATTTGAACTACATGCACATGCTCCAGTGCATATAAATTGGTGGAAAAATCACATGTGTGTCCTTGGGTGCATGCTTAGGTCCCATGCAAGAGACGGGAATGAATTTCAAACACCAGGGCACTGTTGATTGCCGGCAAAACATTGAGATGCCTGGTTTTTAAATTCTAGTAAATCCAAAACTCGTCTGAAATTCATGAAACTTGGCATGCTATCATGGAGCGGCATCAACATGCTATGGTAAAAAATTTGTCCCATTTGGGCAGGTTCGGGTATAAGCTTCTCACAAACCAGAGCTTCTCACAACAAGCATGATGGTTTCGATAGGGAACGTCCCACCTTTGGGGACGAAATGATATCCATTGCCTATTATTGCTTTCAAAAAATTTCTTGTGTCAACATAGAACAAGAGGAGTGCTGTGTGAATCTTTGTGATTTTTGGGGTTCGTTCGGACATTTTTATGCATTAACTGGATTTTCTAGGCATTTTATGTGCATAATTCAAATTTGAACTACAGGCACATGCTCCAATGCACTAAAGTTGGTTGAAAAATCAAATCTATATCCTTGGGTGAATTTCTAGGTCCCATGCAAGAGATGAGAATGAAATTCAAACACCAGGGCACTGTTGATTGCCGAGAAAACGTTGAGATGCTTGGTTTTTAAATTCTAGTAAATCCAAAACTCATCTGAAATTCATGAAACTTGGCATGCTATCATGGAGCGGCATCAACATGCCGTGGTAAAAAAATTGTCCCATTCGGGGCAGGTTCAGGTATACGCTTCTCACAAACCAGAGCTTCTCACAACAAGCATGATGGTTTCGGTAGGGAACGTCCCACCTTTGGGTACGAAACGATATCCATTGCCTCTTATTGCTTTCAAATTTTTTCTCATGTCAACATAGAACAACATGAGTGTTGTGTCAATTTTTGGGATATTTCGGGGTTCGTTTGGATATTTTATGCATTAACTGAGTTTTCAATGCATTTATGTGCATAATTCAAATTTGAACTACATGCACATGCTCCAGTGCATATAAATTGGTTGAAAAATCAAATGTGTGTCCATGGGTGCATGCTTAGGTCCCATGCAAGAAATGGGAATGAATTTAAAACACCAGGGCATCGTTGATTGCCGGCAAAACATTGAGATGCCTGGTTTTTAAATTCTAGTAAATCCAAAACTCGTCTGAAATTCGTGAAACTTGGCATGCTATCATGGAATGGCACCCGACATGCTCTGGTATTTTCCGTGTCCATTTTGAGAGAAGGCGCACTCGAATAATGACAGCCAACAAAGGCATTTTGAAAAAATAGCTGCCACTTTAATATCTCAAAAGTTTGTAGAATTCAAACCGTGTGCGTTCTGTTAACCATTCACGTGACACCACCTTTCTTGGTTTTAATGGTTGTAGGAGGTGCCGTGCGGACAGCTGTTTGACCTTGACTAAACGGGAGGTGTGCGAGCGCAGTCCGGTGCGCAGGCTGACCGAGAGGCGTGCAAGCTGTCCTCCAATGCGCAGGCTCACCGGGAACCGTGCGAGTTGTATGTTGCGCAGGCTCACTGGGAAGCGAGCCCTTTGACTTCCATGGCCGCCCGCCTTCCTCTCCATTAATGGCGCCCGAGCCGCTGTTTAATACGGGCGGCCTTACTGTTCACCTCCGATTCCCCTCCCTCCCATAGACCTCCACCAACGCCATGGCGCATAACGATAATCTACCACTAGTCTTCAAGTTTGGTGAAGTCGACTCTGAGCTGGAGGAGATAGAAAATAAGGAGGAATGGGGCCTCATGGACATGTCCCAGAATGAGCTGGCCGCGGCGGTTCCTGCCCCACTCCCGTCCTAGCTCCCATCCCCGCGCCCGCGCCAGCGACCATCCCCGTAGCATTGACGGGCTGGTCGCCGAGCACTATCGCAGAGCTGGAAGCCGCGGGCGTCTGCGAGGTCTCCACGGACCCGCGCGAGCTCGTGTACATGCCAGCGCCAGCGCCCATTCCCATGCCCGTGCGCGCCCCTCCACCCACCGTGGTGCCGACCCCCATGCGTTTGGCTGCACCTGCCACGCCCGTGCCCGTGCGCGCGCCCCCCTCCGCGGCACGGGATGCTGCCATCGACTGCTACCTCTCAGCGGCGCCGGTTGCCGTCCTCCCGCGCCCCGCCCGTCGATTGCGCGACGATATGATGTTTGATTTACAAGTGAAGAACATTTTGTGCTTCCTTGAAGACTTCAACAACGGCGTCCCGGAGGACGACAATGACAACGACGGCACGGCACGCCGCCTCCGGCGCAGCCGGAAATAGTTTTTTTGGGGTTTAATATTGTATCTCGAATTCTCGATCATATGAATATAAATTCGCAGTGTGACTGAATGAAAGATATGGTTTGAATGAACTTGCATTTTTCTCTCTTAGTGTACAGACTTATCAAACGATTTTCTTTTGAAAAAAACGTCAATGGTTTTTAAATATAAAACACTCATCGCAAACGTTTTAGTTAGAACACCCGGATGCAAACCGACAGCTTCCCCAAGAAGCCAAGGGAAAATGTGCCGAGCAGGATTTCTGCATCCCTTCAACGCAAACGGTTGTTTTGCATGACCCGTGTGCAACCACGTACAAACAATTTGGTAAGATTTGCATATCTGTCATTTTGGGTATGTTGCCATTTGTCAATCTGGAAAGATTGACATTTGTTTATCTAGTAACATTGCCGTTGTCAACCTTGTAACACTGCGATTTGTCAAAATATGCAGCTAAAAATCACTAGCACTATCTAATTTTTGCAACTAAAATCATTAGCACTATTCATATGGACACCACTAGCAGGTGTGAGTTGATGGACGCATATGCAAGTGTACCATTAATTACATACAACAAGTCATCAGCCCACAACGACAACGAGGATACATGTTGGATTATAGATCATTTCCAACAAAACATTCTAGTAAAGTTTTTCTCACACAACAAATAACAAAGCGATGAAATGAACTTGATCTCAACCACTCGTCGGCATTGGAAACACTTGCTTTGAACCAGAAGTGATTCTCTGGGAAGGGCCAGCTACTGTCAATCTCGAGACCAACGCAGGACTGATCATCCAGGCTGAAGCGGCCTATGTCAGGACCCATATTAGGATGGTAGGGAAGCATAGCAATGTCTAAGGTATAGATACAGTTGCTTCTCATAAATGGTAGTAACGTTGTGTCAACAGAAGCTGGATCGCCTTCCACCATCATTGGATAGTTTTGTCCAAGGAAGAGCGAGTTTCCTCCAAGACTTTCAGTACTGAACCAGGGAGAAGGTGTTGGCGGTAGTACAGGCTTCCCTCGTCCTCGCGCCAGTCAGCAGGGTCACGGCGAAGAAGATAGGGGAGATCAAACCGCTCCTGGACCCTTGGGTTCCTTGTAATGATGTTATTAGTTGAGTCGAGAATGGTCTTGAACGAACCTGCCATGCTAGCCGAGGTGATGACGTCGCACCGATCAATGAGTTCCTCCACCACGTCATCGTTCAGATCGGGGCAAGGATAACGGGGTCGTTTCCGGCCTGTTCCCTCCATGGAGAAGATGATCGAACAATGGCAGAAGGAAGGGTGAAGTCAAATGGAGGGAGGAAGAGCATGCGACAGCCGTCCCGAATCGAGAGGGAAAGGCGAAGTGGCGGTGGACGGTTGCCACGGTACACGAAGAGGCGCCTGGGGGAGCGAACGGTTGCCACATAGGTCACACACTGACGACAAGGGCCGAGTGAACCGCATGCATATATCGCACACACCTTGATCTGGCTGACCGTTTCTTTTGTGTTGCCTAATCACAAACAGTTCATCCGAGTGAACCGTATGCTGTATATCGCACACACCTTCATCTGGATGCTCGTTTCTTTTGTGTTGCCTAATCACAAACAGTTCATCCGAGTAAACCGTATGTGTGTATCGCACACGCCTTCATCTGGCTGCCCGTTTCTTTTGTTCCTCCTCATCGCAAACAGTTAATTGAACTGAACCGTATGCCCTTCATCGCACGCGCAACTAAAACCTGAACCGTGTGCATCCATCATCGCAAACCTTTTATACATTTCTGACAGTTTTCATACAGCACCGTTTGCGATTATTGCATCACACACAGTTTCTCGAAGGGTCTCTGATCGTAGTGTCGCGTTAGCAGCATCCTGCAGTAGTGCATACTTTCACTTTCCATGGCTAGCCGCATCCACGGGTGCCTTCCATACCATCACTTTCCAAGGAATTTATTATTTGACAACATAAAGTAAATTCATTTTTCATTTTGGGACTGTGCATCCCTAATACCTTTGTCTTACTCTCATGCAATGACAAGTGAATAAACACTCATCGTGAGAATACCATATCTAGCATGGAAATATATTAGCCACCCCCTACCGGTTCTTGAGCGGTACGAGCACACAAAAGAGAAGTTTATTTTGAAAACTAGATATGGCACATGCAAATTTGCTTAGAACGGTAAAAGAATATCGCATATAGGTAGGTATGGTGGACTCATGTGGCAAAACTGGTTTAAAGGATTTTGGATGCACAAGTAGTGATCATACTTAGTGCAAAATGAAGGCTAGCAAAAGATTGAGAAACGACCAACCAAGAAACGAATAATTTCATAAGCGAGCACTGAGCATAATTAACACCGAATAATGCACCACAAGTAGGATGTAATTTCATTGCACAACTATTGACTTTCGTGCTTGCATAGGGAATCAGAAACCTTAACACCAATATTCTTACTAAAGCATAATTACTCATCAACATGACTCACATATCACATCATCATATCTCAAAACTATTACAAGGAATCAAGTTTATTTTGTCCAATGATCTTCATGAAAGTTTTTATTATATCCTTCTTGGATATCTATCACTTTGGAACTAATTTTCATGTGTTGCTTTTGATAAGCTCAAACAAATATAAGTGAAGATCATGAGCATAATATTTTGTTCTCTCAAATTAATTTAAGTGAAGAAAGAGAGAATTTCTTAAAACAATTACTAACTCTCAAATAAATCTATGTGAAGCAAGAGAACACTTCTTCAAAAATACTAAAGCACACCATGCTAAAAAAGATATAAGTGAAGCACTAGAGCAATTCCATAGCTCATAAAGATTTAAGTGAAGCATAGAGAGCAATTCTAACAAGTCAAGGCATAATTTTGGCTCTCTCAAACAAGTGTGTCAGCAAGGATTCATGACTTAAAACAAAAGGGAAAACAAGCAAAGACTCATATCATACAAGATGCTCCAAGCAAAACTCATAGTATGTGACGAATAAAAATATAACTTCGAGTAAAATACCGATGGTCGATAGAAGAAAGAGGGGATGCCACTTGGGGCATACCCAAGCTTAGTTGCTTGCTTCTCTTTGGATAATAGCTTGGGATGCCATGGGCATCCCCAAGCTTAGGCTCTTCTTACTCCTTATTCCTTCATCCATCGTAACATCACCCAAAACTTGAAAACTTCAATCACACAAAACTCAACAAAACCTTTGTGAGATCTGTTAGTATAAGAAAGCAAATCACTACTATAGGTACTGTTGCAACCCATTCATGTTTTATTCTTGCATTATATCGACTGTATTCCAACTTTTCTATGGCTAAAACTCTTCAAACAAAACCATAGGATCATCAAAACAAGCACACAACGCAAAGAAAATAGAATATGTCAAAAACAGAGCAGTCTGTAGCAATCTGGATATTTCGAGTACTTCTGTAACTCCAAAAAATCTGAAAAATTTGGACAACCTGAGAAATTTGTATATCAATCTATTGTAAAAAATTAAGAATTTTTCATCGCTTTTGTGATTTTTAAAAATTGTAACTCTGGATGCAAAAGTTTCTGTTTTTCAGCAAGATCAAACAACTATCACCAAGAAGATCCTAAAGGCTTTGCTTGGCACAAACACTAACTAAAACTCCAAAACACAATCATAACAATAGCATAATTGTGCAAACACTCAAGAACATAAAGCAAAAGACAAAAATAAATTTTATTCATTGGGTTGCCTCCCAACAAGCGCTATCGTTTCACGCCCCTAGCTAGGCATAAAGCAAGGATCTAAGTGTTGTCATCTTTGTTTCTAGATCCATAAGATGCCCTCATGATTGATTCATATGGTGGACTAATTATTGTTCTAGGGAAGTGTTCCATAACCTTCCTTAGTGGAAATTGGAACTTAATATTGCCTTCTTTCATATCAATCACGACACTAATAGTGCGTAAAAACGGTCTACCAAGAATAATTGGACAATGCGGATTGCAATCAATATCAAGAACAATAAAATATATGGGCACATAATTCCTATTTGCAAGAATAAGAACATCATTAATTCTTCCCATAGGCTTTTTAATAGTAGAATCCGCCAAGTGCAAATTTAAAGAACATTCTTCAATATCGGTAAGACCAAGCACATCACATAAAGATTTCGGAATTGTAGAAACACTAGAACCCAAGTCACATAAAGCAAAACACTCATAATTTTTAATCTTGACTTTGATAGTAGGTTCCCACTCATCATGTAATTTTCTAGGAATTGAAACTTCTAATCCAACTTTTCTTCTAAAGCTTTCATCATAGCATCAACAATATGTTTAGTAAAAGGTTTATTTTGTTCATAGGCATGGGGTGAATTTATCATGGATTGCAACAAAGAAATACAATCAATCAAAGAGCAACTATAAAATTAAAGTCTTCGTAATCCAAAAGAGTGGGCACATCACTAGATAAAGTTTTGACCTCTTCAAACCAACTTTTATCAATTTTTTCAACAAGAGTTTCACCCTCCGAATTATCGGGACGCCTTCTAGATAAAGTTGACTCTTCTCCAGTCCCTTTTTCATCAATCTTAATTTTACTAAACAAGGAATCAATAGAAGAAACACCAATCATTTTAAGATCTTCATTACTTTTATGAAAGCAATCACTAGAAAACACTTTTTCTCAAAATTCTCTTCTAGCTCTAAGCATAGCGGTTCTTTTCTTACTTTCATCCATAGAAACATAAAGAGCTTTAATTGATTCCTCAACCTTAGGCACAAAAAATTTCATCTTGAGAAATTCAATCAACACTTCTAGACAAATCATCAATCTTATTCAACTTTTCTTCCATTGTAGTGTTGAAAACTTATTGAGTGTTGATAAATTCTTTAATTTATTGTCAAGATCAGAGGTGTTCCTATTATTATTATAAGAAGGATTTACATAGGAATTACTAGGAAAGGCCTAGGATCAAAATTACCTCTATAAGCATTGTTATTGAAATTGTTTCACGAGATGAAATTCACATCTATGGCATCATTATTTTGCTCAATCAAAGTAAACAAAGTAATATCATTGAAATCAATAGGAGCACTTTTACTAGCAACCAATTTCATAAGAGCATCAACTTTTTCACTCAAAGAAGAAATTTCTTCAACCGAATTATTTTTTTACTAGTAGGAGCTCTTTCGGTATGCCATTGTGAATAATTTGCCATGATGTTATCAAGCAATTTGGTGGCTTCACCCAAAGTAATTTCCATAAAAGTACCACCCGCGGTGGAATCTAAAAGATTACAAGAAACAAAATTGAACCCCGCATAAAAATTTTGTATGATCATCCAAAGATTTAACCCATGAGTTGGGCAATTCCTTAGCATCATTTTCATCCTTTCCCAAGATTGTGCAACATGCTCATGCTCAAGTTGCTTGAAATTCATGATCTGGGTTCTAAGGGAAATAATTTTTATGGGCGGAAAATACTTAGTGATAAAAGCATCTATGCACTTATTCCAAGAATCGATACTATTGCGAGGCAAAGAAGAAAACCAATTTTTGCATGATCTTGCAAAGAAAACAGAAATAATTTCATCTTCACAACATCATTGTCCACATCTTTTTTCTTTTGAATATCGCATAATTTCACGAATGTGTTAAGATAGGACGCGACATCCTCATTACGAGTGCCGGAAAATTGATCTTTCATAACAAGATTCAGCAAAGCAGTATTAATATCACAAGATTCCGCACTAGTGGCGGGAGCAATCGGAGTGCCAATAAAATCATTGTTGTTGGTATTTGAGAAATCACACAACTTGGTGTTCTCTTGAGTCATTGTGACTACGCAACAAGATTGCACTCAAAAACAGATCCGGCAAGAAAACGGCGAACGAAAAAGAGGGCAAATAAAACGGCAAATTTTTGTGAAGTGGGGGAGACGAAAACGAGAGGCAAATGGCAAATAATGTAAATTGCAAGGAGATGAGATTTGTGATTAGGATCCTGGTAGATGTTGATGATCTCTCCCCGGCAACGACGCTAGAAATTCCTTTTGATGTCTGCTAGACTACGTCGGTATTTCCCCAAAGAGGAAGGGATGATGCAGCACAGCGACGGTAGGTATTTCCCTCAGTGATGATACCAAGGTTATCGAACTAGTAGGAGAACCAAGCAACACTATGTAACCAACACATGCACACAAATAACAAATGCTCGCAACCCGACGTGTTAAAGGGGTTGTCAATCCCTTTCGGGTAACGGTGCCAGAAATTGGCAAAAGGACGTGAGAAAGTTGTAATAATTTGATAGATAGATCTTGCGGGAACGCGAGATAAAATAAATTGCAGCAGGGTATTTTGTATTTTTGGTTTAATAGATATGAAAATAAAAGCAAATAAAATAGATCGCAAAGGCAAATATAATGAGAAAGAGACCCGGGGGCAGTAGATTTCACTAGTGGTTTATCTCGAGAAAAATAGCAAACGGTGGGTAAACGAATTACTGTTGGGTAACTGATAGAACTTCAAATAATCATGACGATATCCAGGCAGTGATCATTATATAGGCATCACGTCCAAGATAGTAGACCGACTTCAGCCTGCATCTACTACTATTACTCCACACATCGACCTCTATCCAACATGCATCTAGTGTATTAAGTTCATGGAGAAATAGAGTAATGCAATAAGAACAATGACATGATGTAGACAAGATATATTTATGTAGAAATAGACCCCATCTTGTTATCCTTAATAGCAGCGATACATACGTGTCTGTTCCCCTTCTGTCACTGGGATCAAGCACCGTAAGATCGAACCCATCACAAAGCACCTCTTCCCATTACAACATAAATATATCAAGTTGGCCAAACAAAACCCAAATATCAAAGAAGAAATACGAGGCTATAAGTAATCATGCATATAAGAGATCAAAGAAGACTCAAATAACTTTCATGGATAAAAAGATAGATCTGATCATAAACTAAAAGTTCATCCGATCCCAACAAACACACCGCAAAAAGAGTTACATCATATGGATCTCCAAGAGACCATTATATTGAGAATCAAGAGAGAGAGAGGAAGCCATCTAGATACTAACTACGAACCTGTAGGTCTACAAAGAACTACTCACGCATCATCGGAGAGGCACCAATGGACATGATGAACCCCTCCATGATGGTGTCCAGATTGGATCTGGTGGTTCTGGAACTTGCGGCGGCTGGAATTGATTTTCGTCCACTTCCCTAGGGTTTCTGGAATTTTGGGGTATTTATGGAGTAAAGAGGCGGTTCGGGAGGCACCCAAGGTGGGCACAACCCACCAGGCGCGCCTGGGGTTGTGCTCTCCTCGGAGCATCCCCAGGTGCTTCTTCGGCCCACTGGATGTGATCTGCTCCATAAAAAATCCACAAAAAGTTTCGCTGTGTTTGGAATCCGTTTGGTATTGATTTCCAGCGATGTAAAAAACATGCAAAAACAGCAACTAGCACTTGGCACTATGTCAATAGGTTAGTACCAAAAAATGATATAAAATGACTATAAAATGATTATAAAACATCCAAGAATGATAATATAACAGCATGGAACAATAAAAAATTATAGATACATTGGAGACGTATCAGGGTGGTGCCAGCCAAGCACCCCAACCTGCATCTACCTGAACCTCCTCTTCACCATCTGCTTGTTGGTCATTCCGATTCCAATTGTGAGGCGCCGCATTTTGCACTAACCAATTGTGCACTTGCTGCTGGTAGACTTGCTCTGCAGTGAGGTCTGGACCAAACTGCGGGTGTGGATTACCATCTGGTGGCGTCGGTTCTTCTCCAGTGGGGGGAACTTCCAACAGCAAGGCATTCCATTCATTGCTATGGAAGATTTTCACCTGCACGGTCCAGCAATCACAAGCACCACCAAGTTGCCAAACAACAAAACTTTTTGGGATCAATCTCATATGAATGACATGGGCTCGGATCAAAGTGTACCATCTGTCCTGTCTGGGATTGTACCATGAAACCAGAGAGCCAAAACCACCTAGAGATTTGTTGATGTAGTACTCAGTTTGATAATCATATGGAAACCCAAAGTACAACAGCCAAAGTTCAGGCCCATAGGTGGTGGAGCGACGGTTCAGAGCAGCATTATGTGGCACAAACGTAATGAGCAGATCCTCATCCTCAAGTTCTAAAGGAGTATTGACATCAGTATCTCTCATGAACAGATCCACAAACCCAAACAGACCAATGTCAAACAGATGGTCACTAGACTCTATGGTGAAAAGTTGGGATTGTACCACGAAACGAGAGAGCCAAAACCACCTAGAGATTTGTTGACGTAGTACTCAGTTTGATAATCATATGGAAACCCAAAGTACATCAGCCAAAGTTCAGGCCCATAGGTGGTGGAGCGACGGTTCAGAGCAACATTATGTGGCACAAACGTATGAGCAGATCCTCATCCTCAAGTTCTAAAGGAGTATTGACAGCAGTATCTCTCATGAACACATCCACATGTATTTAAGTTATCGGTCAATACAATTTTGGCATGTATAATAAACATTTACCATGAACTAGGAAATATGATAATAACGTATTTATTATTTCCTATAGGGCATATTTTCAACAGTATCCCACTTGCACTAGAGTCAATAATCTAGTTTACATTATAATGAATCTAACACCCATAGAGTTCTGGCGTTGATCATGTTTTGCTCGTGGAAGAGGTTTAGCCAACGGGTCTGCAACATTCAGATCCATATGTACTTTGCAAATCTCTATATCTCCTTCCTCGACGTAATCACGGATGGAGTTGAAGCGGCGTTCGATATGTTTGGTCTTCTTGTGAAACCTGGGCTCCTTGGCAATGGCAATGGTGCTAGTGTTGTCACAATAGGTTGTCATGGGATCCAATGCACTAGGAACCACTCCTAGATCGGACATGAACTCCTTCATCTAGAATCCTTCTAGATCCGCTTCTAAAGTAGCTATCTATTCCGCTTCACATGTGATGATGCTACCACGCTCTTCTTGGAGCTACTCCAACTGACTGCTCCACCGTTCAAAACAAATACATATCCGGTTTGCGACTTTGAGTCATCCAGATCAGTGTCAAAGCTAGCATCGGCGTAACCCTTTACAACGAGCTCTTTATCACCTCCAATAAATAAGAAACATTTACTTTAGGTACTTAAGGATATTTTTAACCGTTGTCCAGTGTTCCACTCCTGGATCACTCTGGTACCTACCAGCCATACTTATGGCAAGGCACACATCAGGTCTAGTGCACAAAATGGCATACATGATAGAGCCTATGGTTGAGGCATAGGGGACGACCTTCATGTTTTCTCTATCTTTTTCCATAACTTGGCATTGAGTCTTACTCAACTTCACACCTTGCAACACACGCAAGAACCCCTTCTTCGACTAGTCCATTTTGAACTTCTTCAAAATCTTGTCAAGGTATGTACTCTGTGAAAGTCATATTAGGTGTCTTGATCTATCTTTATAGATCTTGATGCCCAATATGTAAACAGCTCCACCGAGGCCTTTCATTGAAAAACTCTTGTTCGAATAACCCTTTATGCTTTTCAGAAATTCTATATCATTTCCAATCAATAATATGTCATCCACATACATTACTAGAAATGCTACAGAGGTCCCACTCACTTTCTTGTAAATACAAACTTCTCCATAAGCTTGGATAAATCCAAAAGCTTTGATCACCTCATCAAAACAAATATTCCAACTCCGAGATGCTTGCACCAGTCCATAAATGGATCACTGGAGCTAGCATACCTTATTAGCATCCTCGGGATTGACAAAACCTTCGGGTTGCATCACATACGTATCTTCCTTAAGGAACCCATTAAGGAACATAGTTTTGACTCCATTTGCCAGATTTCATAATCGAAAAATGCAGCAATTGCTAACATAACCCTAACAGACTTCAGCGTCGCTACGGGTGAGAAAGTCTCATTGTAGTCAACCCCTTGAACTTGTCGAAACCCTTTGTGACAAGTTGAGCTTTAGAGACAGTGATATTAATTACCATCAACGCATGTCTTATTCTTAAAGATCCATTGTTTTCTCAATGGCCTTACGATCATCAGGTAAGTCCACCAAAGTCCATACACTAATGCAGGAAGGTTCTAAGATGACACATGTATAGGAGAACAATCGACCAAACTACGTGCAATGCATGAATCGCAAATGGTATGGTAATAAAATCATCACCAATATAAATGGACTATGTGCGATAGTTGATCCATCAAGCATGATTCAGAAAAGAGTTGCATGTGTGAAACGGGGCATATAGTTGATCCATACAAACTATTTGCGATGAGCCAAAACAACAGAAACTGTCAGCCAGATCAAGGTGTGTGCGATAGACGGCATACAGGTCACTCGGATAAACTCTTTGCGATGATCCAAAATAACACTAACGATTCAACTTAACAAGATGTGTGTGATACCCGACTAACAGGTCAGTAATCAGAATTGTGTGGGAGGACCGATAATAACATAGACGATTCCTTCTAACAAGTTGTGTGTGTTGAGGGCAAACGCTTGTTGCTATGCAATTTTCAACGATTATTGAAATCATCACCGACGGGTTTCATAGTTTAATCCGTGTGTGATGTGATTTGCTCAGTCTGCACAACATCTATGCTCTATCTACAGAAGTACAACATATATACTTATAAGAACATGATTGCATAACCAAATTAAACATCCAATTACGTAAGTGACTACACATAACATTTGCACACACCTCAATAAAAATTACATGAATACTAAGCTAGGATAAATGGTCATCTAATCATCTACTTCTTATGACGCTTGCCGCCACTGCTCTGCTGGCTCGATCCCTCGCCTGGGGCAGAACAAAGGCACTTCCTCATGTCAACGATCCACCTATACATTTTGTATCTTGTGTACGCGTCCTTGGCCCCGTACTTGACATGTTCTTCATCCAATCTCTGCACCCAGGCCTTGTGCCAGGCAGCCTTGTTCTTGTCGCACTCATCCTTCACATCTTTGTGGTAGGGCTCGATGCTGGACATGACGAGATCAACCAGCGAGTCCTTATGCTTAATGTTGCCGCGGGCCCTATACTAGCCTTGGATGTCGACAAGCTTCTAGCACGCCGAACCCGAAATCTTGAGCACCTTTAGATTGTTGATGGTGTCCACCGTAGCGAACCTATGGTCAGGACTATTGATAAACTTGGTGGAACACCCGCAAGGCCTTGTGGACAGGGGAGTAGTGGTAGAAGAGGACGTGATGGCGCACGCATGACTAGGCAATGACAACCTTCTCATCATAACCGGCACGAGGTCAAAGCCGACCACTTGGTACTTGTCCTCCGCAAGCAATTACTCCATAGTGTTGATGGAGCTCCCCACCCAGACTGGCTCATTGGTGTACACCACCGAGAGGTCCGCCTCCCTCATGTGGGGGTCCACTACGTGATGGACGGTGACCTGTTGCTCGTCGTCGTCAGCCGCTAGGAGCGCCATTCGAGCCTCTAGCTATATATCGTTTCTGTATGTGTCGTCGTGAGAGTGCTTATTATGTTATGGGGTGTGAGAGGTTAAGGTAAATGGCCGCGGGAATAAATGGGGAGCAGACGGCCTAGAATCTTGGCACGTCTGCATGTCAGTTTTTGCAGTGCGTAACTGCACCGTGGTGCCATGCCCAGCATAACCGCATGCATATGGCACCCCGAATGTACATGATCGTGCGCTGGCCCCAACCACTAGCAGCGCATGCAGAGGGACACGAGAAAAGCGTGTCGCGGCTGCCTCAACCACAAGCAAGCACACGGATAGAGTAGTTGAACACGCAGGGAATGGCCGTCTACAAGCCGGCCGGTGGTTGCGAGCTGGCGGCATCTAGGGAAATGACGTCGTCTTTCACATCACACCATGGGCAAAAAAATGTTCACGACGTTGTGTAGAAAACGACCGTTCGCTAGGTAAGTAAATCGCAAATATTTTATTATTATTAACTGTATGTGTATGATTAATTATTTCGTCCTCCTCTTGCACATCTTGTCACCGCGTTGCCGCCGGAGGATTCGAGTGCAAGCTTGAGCACTACACGGGCGCTTCGTTTGGCCACACGTCGGCTCATAGAGGCGCCAATGAATCGTCATTAGCCCGTTTTTCCTGCAACTGCGCAGGTTCCCGCGCACAATCGCGCAAGCTTCCTGCAAGGCTCAGTGAAATCCCCAAACCCCAATGCTCACCGGCCTGCTATATACACCCTCACAGCCGGCGACTTCGCATCGCATTTTTTCCTCCGTCCCCCTAGGTTATCTTGTCTGCTTCTCCAACAATAGCCAATGGCACTAGTCTGTCATCGCCCCTCAACCACTCCGCCGTCATAGGACATCACCAGCTGGGAGGTTGCACCGTGGCGACAGCTGATACGTCTCCAACGTATCTACAATTTATTAAGTATTCATGCCATTTTACAAAAAGGTCATATGGTTCTGGTGCACTTTTATATGATTTGTGTGGACTAACCTATTAACCTAGTTCCCAATGCCAGTTGTTGTTTTCTGCGTGTTTTTGATTTTTGAGAAAATCCATACCAAACGAAGTCCAAATGCCACCAAAATTTACGATGAGTTTTTATGGACAAGAAGAGACCCACAAAGCTTCGTAGAAGGACCAGACGAGGTCCTGGGGAGCCACAAACCTCGGTCGTGCGCCCCCTAGGGTGCACCACCTGAGCTTGTGGTACCCTTGGGAACCCCGTGGTGTGAACCCAACACTGAAAAATCCTATAAATCCATAGACCCACGAAAGTAAACCTAGATGAGTTTTTCCACCATCGTAAGCCTCTGTTCCAGAGCTCCATTCTAGCACCCTGCCGGAGGGGGGAAGTCATCACCGGAGGCCATCTTCATCATCCCCGCTGCTTCCATGATGAGGCGGGAGTAGTTCACCCCCGGGGCTGAGGGTATGTACCAGTAGGTGTTTAATCTCTCTCTCTCTCTCTCGTGATCTTGACAGGGCATGATCTTGATGTACCATGAGCTTTGTTAATATAGTTGGATCATATGGTGTTCTTCCCTCTCTATCTTTTTTGTGATGAATTGAGTCTTTCCCTCTGAGGTTTCATTATTATCGGATTGAATATTTTGGACTTGAGATCACTTGACGTATGTCTTGCATGTGGATACCTGTGGTGACCATGGGGTATTCTATTGAGTCACTTTATGTATGTTTTGGTAATAACCTTGTGGATTCCCGAGGTGACATTGGGGTAATCTAGGCACATAGGTTGATACACGTTTTTGTTCTACTTTCTCCGATAGAAACTTTGGGGTAATCTTTGAAGTTCTTTATGTTGGACTGAATATTATGAATCTGAAATTGTTTGATGCATATCAAATAATTAGCTCACGGATACTTGTGGTGACATTGGAGTATCTAGGTGATATTAGAGTTGATTGATGCGAGATCATATGGTGTTATTGTAGTAGAATTTCTAGGCCTGTTTGTGACACTTATAGGGATGGCTCAATAGATTGATCGAAAAGATAACTTTGAGGTGATTCGCTACCTACAACAATTTCATCTTATGTTCTCCGCTATTGATAAGAACATTGGAGTTATTCTTTGTCGCACATTGAGGGATTGTTATATGATTCAATTATGTTTGGACTGTTGAGAGATTGCACTAGTGAAAGTATGAACCCCAAGCCTTGTTTCTAAGCATTGATATAACGTTTCGCTTGATGTTTGCTACTCCCTCTGTCCCAAAATATAAGAACGTTTTTAACACTACACTAATGTAAAAAACGTTCTTATATTATGGGACGGAGGGTGTACTTGTTACCTTGTTGTTTTTAATTATTAAGATTACAAAAAACCTATTTGTACCATCCGTTTTACACATGTATCACCATCTCTTCACCGAACTAGTGGACCTATACAAATGACAATTGTACTGGGTGTGTTGGGGACACAAGAGACTCTTTGTATTTTGATTGCAGGGTTGTTTGAGACAGACCATCTTCGAACTGCACCTACCACGGATTGATAAACCTTAGGTCATCCACTTGAGGAAAATTTGATGTTGTCCTACAGAACTCTGCACTTGGAGGCCCAACCGAGTCTACAAGAATAAAGTTGCATAGTAGACATCAAGCTATTTCTGGCATTGTTGTCGGGGAGGTGGGTGCTTGAAGGTACATATTTAGATCTTGCAATTGAATATTTTTGTTTCTTGTTTATTCACTAGTTTGGTTTATAAAAGAAAAATACAAAAAAATGAACGTGAAGTTGTACCAAATTGTTTGTCTTTATAAAGTCTTTCTTGAAAATGATGGATCAAAAAGTGTGCCGTAGTATTAGAAGAAGAAATCGATAAAATGTATGGCATAAAATTTTGAATGATAAGCATGATTGCAATGATATTAGTATGAATTCTTTGAATATCCATGAAGCTAATGATATGCAAAGCCATAAGATTGGGGATGCTATGTTTGATGGAGATGATCTTTTTAGTCCCCTACTTTTGATGAGCAAATTTACTATGATGATTGCATGCCTTCTATTTATGATGATTACAATGATGAAAGTGGGTTTGGAAGAGTGTCAACTTTATGTGATCATGATCCCACTATTTTGGAGGGTATTGAATCTTATTGTAATAATTATGAAAGTGGATTTGGAGAGGTCATGACTTTATTTAATGACGATTCCACTATTTTGGAAGAGGTTTCAATTGATTATGAAAACAAAATGTCTATCTATGATGATTATGGTAATGACATGTATGCTATAAAAAGTAATGATAACCATGAAACTTTTCATCATGATTTTAATGTTCAATTGATTTATGTCAATCAAATATCACATGATAGTTATGTTGTTGTGTTTGCACACACTATTATGAATTAGAATAAATTTTCTTATGTGGAGAGTAATAACATTTCTATGCTTGTGGATAATGAAAAGAATGCTTCGTGTGATAGTTATATTGTTGAATTTGTTCATGATGCTACTAAAAATTATTATGAGAGATGAACATATGCTTATATATATTTCAATAACATCAAGTTTCCTCTCTTGATGTTGAAAGTTTTGAAGTCATGTTGTTTTTCCTTCCTATGCTAGTTGATTCTTGCTAAAATAAATTGCTTGCTTACAAAATTCATATGCATACACTACAGGAATCTGCTACTTTGCCGTCTGCCACGGCGGACGGCAAAGGCAAGGGTGGCGGACGGCAAAGAGCTTTGCCGTCTGCCGCGGACGGCAAAAGGCTCCGGCAAAGTAGGCTACGGTAACGAGCTTCTTTGCCGTCTGCTTTCTGAAGCGGGCGGCAAAGGGGCCTTTGCCATCAGCGGCGGACGGCAAAGAAAGCCGACGGCAATAAATTCGCTGTTAGTCCGTTAGGCGTCTAACGGCAGCCTTTGCCGTCCGCGGCTGACGGCAAAGAGCTTCAAGCCTTTGCCGTCTGCCACTGTAGGCAAACTGACCAAATGGGTCAGCTGCCAGGAAGCACAGGTGGTTGCCACGTGGCTTATTTGCCGTCCGCGGCGGACGGCAAAGAGCCCTTTGCCGTCGGTGGCAGACGGCAAAGAGCCTGTACAGCGCTGTTTTTAATTTAATTCATTCAATTTGACAGCAATTCATAGATATACAGAGATATACACAGCAATTCACATATATAGACAACAAGCATATCCAGCACACAAGTTTCATCATATATACATACATAACCAACACATATATAGTTCCATCCTTACATATTACAAAAGTTTCACATTATTCATCCTACACCGTTGTCCATCCATCCATATAACAAGTTCCAACCATGCAAGTTCATTGATACAAAATAAAAGCACAAATGGAAAAGAAGCACTCCATCCATGCAAGCTTCCGTGAATTAAATCAAATCTGCAAAATGATAAACAAGATGTTAGAAAAAGAAGAAGAAAATGAAGAAGAAGAAGAAGACTAGAAGAATACTAGAAGAAGACTAGAATAATAATAATAATAATAATAATAATAATAATAATAATAAGAAGACTATAATTAAGCTTATTATATAAACTTGGTCATTTTGTGCTAACATAAGTAATTTTGGAGTTAACCTATAGGAAACTAAGCATATTAGAGATAACTTAGCATATTAGAGCCAACTTAGGTAAAATGGAGCCAACCTAGCTAATTATGCCATCTTTGAGTGAACTAAGCATATTAGAGCTAACTTATAGCTAACTTATGTCATTTTGGAAGAAGAAGAAGAAGACTATAAGCTTATTATGTAAACTTGGTCATTTTGTGCTAACATAAGTAATTTTGGAGCTAACCTATAGGAAACTAAGCATAGTAGAGATAACTTAGCATATTAGAGCTAACATATGTAACTAAGCATATTAGAGCTAACATAGGTAACTAAGCATATTAGAGCAAACTATATATAGATCATTTTGGAGATCTGACATACCTGACATAGTTCAGTTCTCATTGTTCTTCTCCTTCTCCTTCCTCAGCTTGATGCGCCAAGAGCGGCGAGGCGGTGGAGGCGGTGGAGGCAGTGGGATGTAGTCTTCTACCACAATTGGCGTGGTCATGTCGCCCAGCTGTGGGATCGCCGGCGCCACCACCATCGCTAGGTCATCCTCAGCCACCACCATCTCTTGCCCATGGTGCGCCACCACCATCTCCTGCCCTTGGTCGGCCACCACCATCGCTAGGAGGTCATCCTTAGCCTGATGCCCACTCTGCTCCTCTTCTTCCCCACTCTGCTCCTCTTCTTCCCCACTCCAGTCCGGATCATCCTCCTTGCTGTCTTTGCTGCAGCCCGAATCGCTACTGCTTTTGCTACAGCCAGAATCGCTGCTGCTTTGGCTGTAGCCAGTGTCGCTGCTGCTGCTCCCATTGCCTGTCCAAATGCAACAATTAATGACCGTTAACAATCAATGCAAGACAAAGCCACATGTAGAGGAATAAGAAGAGGCAGAACGTACCGGCATCATCGTCGTCAGCGTAGCGCATGCGACACATAGTCGCGTTGAACACCTTCACGATGAGCATGTTGGCGTCGTCGTCGTGCCTGAAGAGAAGGAAGTACCCCAGCCGCAGGTCATAGGCACGGTAGAACTTCTCCCAGCCATGACACAGGTACATGTGGCCCTCCTTGATCACCAAGTCCACGTCCCACAGCCTGCGAACCCCGCTGCCGGCCTGTCGCAGCTTCACATTATTTGGCGGATCTTCACCCAGCATGTTCATAAGTGTCAGGCAGCCTCTGCAGTTTGGGACAAGGAGTGATGTAGCAAACAACAGAGTTATCATAATGAGATGGGTGAAGGGGAGATCTCTCCGTCTATATACCTGCCTCTTGGAGGAAGTCCCAAGTATGATACTGAAGAACTCGAAAGCATCCAACTCGTACTTCGGTGTGGCAGAGCGGAGACAGCGGTGACGGCCTCCCCCCATCTCTAATAAGCAGCAGAAGAGACCAATTAGTATCTAGCTAGAAGCATATCTATAAACATAGAGCCAAGTTTCTAGACATGAAAGAAAACTGAGAAAAAAAAAAGCAATGCACTTGTGCTCAACAACATCAACAACACTTAGTTAATTTGGTAGGTTAGTTGGCAATGGCAATTGGCACCCTTCAAAACTAGGGATTTCTTTAGACATGAAAGAAAACTGAAAATGTTGAAAAAAAGAGCATAGTAATCTAAAAATAGGGGGAAAATACACTTCTTCCTTCTCCTCTTTATCTTCTTTTTTTTTCATCTTTCTTCTTTCTTCTTAACCAAAACTAAACCTAAAGTTTTTGTTTCTTCTTCTTCTTAACCAAAAATAGGGGGAAAATACACTTCTTCTTTCTCCTCTTTATCTTCTTCTTTTTTTCATCTTTCTTCTTTCTTCTTAACCAAAAAAGAGCACTAATATTTACTTCACTGAAAGATTTTTCACTTTGAAGGGAAATAGTTTTTGTTCCATCATCTATTAATAATATAACAATAATAATTCATTATATGGCAATGAGTTGAGAAATCTGGCACTACATTATTTAAACAACACAGAATAAAGCATAATGTACTAACTAATGCTATCTATGCTCTGATGTACAATGTACTAACACAGAATATAGAATAAAGCAATGACTACTAGTGAGAATTGAGATTATACACAATTATAGTAGAGAAATGCTATCTATGCTCTGATGTACAACATGACACATCTGACTTAGCCAAGCAAGCAGACATAAATCTGTTATTTAAATTAATCAAGCCATCAAGCAAATCTTCAGCTTGCCATCTCCTATATCGAAGTTCCAACCAAATTCTCTCCATATTATGTTTACTCTAGCTGTACAACAAAAAAGGAACAGTAAACTGCATAAATAAAGGAACAAAAGCCCATAAAGATTATAGGGACCAGCATAACTATCTCCGGTTTATTATCAGCAGAGGAGTTTGAATATGAATAAGCAACACGACCGGTGAACAAAAGGAACAAGGCATTTGCAACTGCAAATATTAATATACTGATAAGATACATATATTCCAAAGCAAGCTGGGGTGCAAGGAGCATCGCAGTCTTAGAAGTTTAGCAAAAGGAAACGGGTACTAATATGAAACAAAAAATGGGTTGCAAGACTGAAAACTAATATTGCACTCCAAAATGCGCGTCTCCAAGGATCCAAATCATCAAAATTAAAATTCTACTCCCTCCATTGGGCATAAATAATTTTTTCCATAAGGTTGCTAATTTTTTGTACATAGCATCATGGGCAGAGAAGAATTGTGGAAATAAAACATCAGCAACAACACAGAACAATTAACAACTCTTGTCACTTTCGTGAACCACTAGTGAGAATTGAGATTATACACAATTATAGTAGAGAAGATGCTATCTATGCTCTAAACCTAAACTAAAGTAAACCTAAACTAAACCAAACCTAAAATAAACCTAAACTAAACATAAAATACAGAAACAAAAACAGAAAAAAAACAAGAGATCTCACCGGGTGGAGGAGGGGGCACCGGAGGGGTGGGGCGGCCGCGGTGGTGGAGGAGAGGGGCGCCGGGGCGGCCGGGTGGAGGAGGGGGCGCCGGAGTGGCGGGGAGGCCACGGTGGTGGAGCAGAGGGGCGTCGGGGCCGCCGGGTGGAGGAGGGAGCGCCGGAGCGGCAGGGTGGCTGTGGTGGTGGAGCAGAGGGGCACCGGGGCCGCTGGGGTGGAGGAGGGGACGCCGGAGTGGCGGGGAGGCCACGGTGGTGGAGCAGAGGGGCGCCGGGGCCGCCGGGTGGAGGAGGGAGCGCCGGAGCGGCGGGGCGGCTACGGTGGTGGAGCAGAGGGGCGCCGGGGCCGCTGGGGTGGAGGAGGGGGTGCTGCGGCGACGTGGGTGGCGTGGGGCGGCGGCGGCTCGGGCACGGGCGGCGTGGCGCGACGACGGGGATGGCGCGGGGCGGGGAAGGGGGTCACCGGGGCTGCTGGGGCGGGGAAGGGGGTCACCGGGGCTGCTGGGGCGGCGCGGCGACGGGGGTGGCGCGGGGCGGCGGCGGCACGGGGGCGGGATGGTGCGGGGCGGCGGCGGCTCGGGCGCGGGCGGAGAGAGAGAGGGACAGATGTGGGGCACAGGCGGGCGTCGATGTTGATTTTAGTTAGGGCACGGTTCTTTGCCTTCCGCCAGCAGACGGCAAAGATCCTAGCTAACGGGCGTTAACTTGGCCACTTTCTTTGCCGTCTGCTAGCGGACGGCAAAGAGGGGGGCCGTTAGGTTTTTTTCTAAACAGCTCGTTAGTGGGGCCCACCTCTCTTTTTGCCGTCCGCCAGCCGACGGCAAAGATTCTTTGCCGTCCGCTAGCAGACGGCAAAGAATTGGCTGATGGCAAAGACGTTCTTTGCCATCAGCCAGTTCTTTGCCGTCCGTTTTTCGCAAACTGACGGGAAAGAGCTTCTTTGCCGTCCGCTAGCGGACGGCAAAGAATAGGCAGACGGCAAATAAGCAAATTCCAGTAGTATATAGGAAGTGGGTTAGGCTTAAATGTGTTTGTGATACGTCTCCAACGTATCTATAATTTTTTATTGTTCCATGCTATTATATTATCCATCTAGGATGTTTTATATGCATTTAGATGCTATTTTATATGATTTTTGCGACTAACGTATTAACCTAGAGCCCAGTGCCAGTTTCTGTTTTTTCCTTGTTTTTGAGTATCGCGGAAAAGGAAAACCAAACGGAGTCCAATTGACTGGAAAATTCACGGAGATTATTTTTGGACCAGAAGAAGCCCACGGAGTATCGGAGATGGACCAAAAGAGTCCTGAGGCACCCACGAGGGTGGGGGCGTGCCCTACCCCCCTGGGCGCGCCCCCTTCCTCGTTGCCGCCTCGGGGACCCCCCTTTCTAGTTCCCGATGCCAAAAATCCCTATAAATATAGAAACCCCCGAAAAGAAACCTAGATCAGGAGTTCCGCCGCCGCAAGCCTCTGTAGCCACCAAAAACCAATCGGGACCCTGTTCCGGCACCCTGTCGGAGGGGGGATCCATCACCGGTGCCCATCTTTATCATCCCGGCGCTCTCCATGACGAGGAGGGAGTAGTTCACCCTCAGGGCTGAGGGTATGTACCAGTAGCTATGTGTTTGATCTCTCTCTCGTGTTCTTGATTCGGCACGATCTTGATGTATCGTGAGCTTTGCTATTATAGTGTAATCTTATGATGTTTCTCCCCCTCTATCTCTTGTAATGGATTAAGTTTTCCCTTTGAAGTTATCTTATCGGATTGAGTCTTTAAGGATTTGAAAACACTTGATGTATGTCTTGCGTGGGATACCCGTGGTGACAATGGGGTATTCTATTGATTCACTTGATGTATGTTATGGCGATCAACTTGCGGGTTCCGTGACCTTGGGAATCTATGCATACGGGTTGGCACACGTTTTTGTCTTGACTCTCTGGTAGAAACTTTGGGGCACTCTTTGATGTTCTTTGTGTTGGCTGAATAGATGAATCTGAGATTGTGTGATGCATATTTTATAATCATACCCCCGGATACTTAAGGTGACGTTGGAGTATCTAGGTGACATTAGGTTTTTGGTTGATTTGTATCTTAAGGTGTTATTCTAGTACAAACTCTAGGATAGATCGAATGGAAAGAATAGCTTCGTGTTATTTTACTACGGACTCTTGAATAGATCGATCAGAAAGGATAACTTTGAGGTGGTTTCGTACCCTACAATAATCTCTTCGTTTGTTCTCCGCAATTAGTGACTTTGGAGTGACTCTTTGTTGCATGTTGAGGGATAGTTATATGATCCAATTATGTTATTATTGTTGAGAGAACTTGCACTAGTGAAAGTATGAACCCTAGTCCTTGTTTCCTAGCATTGCAATACCGTTTGTGCTCACTTTTATCATTAGTTACCTTGCTGTTTTTATATTTTCATATTACAAATACCCATATCTACCATCCATATTGTACTTGTATCACCATCTCTTCGCCGAACTAGTGCACCTATACAATTTACCATTGTATTGGGTGTATTGGGGACACAAGAGAATCTTTGTTATTTGGTTGCAGGGTTGTTTGAGAGAGACCATCTTCAACCTACTGCTCCCACAGATTGATAAACCTTAGGTCATCCACTTGAGGGAAATTTGCTACTGTCCTACAAACCTCTGCACTTGGAGGCCCAACAACATCTAGAAGAAAAAGGTTGCGTAGTAGACATCAGTTTGCCATATGTTTCATAATACTCTCATTATGTCTCAATTCTTTACTTTTGTGTGAGCATCATTAAAATCATCATGCCTAACTAAAAAGGCATTAAATAAAAACGCTTGTTGGGAGACAACCCAATATTTATATCTACTATTTTTGTGTGTCAACATGATTAATATACTGTAGTAATCATGTTTTGTATCTTTTTTCAATAATGTGTCAAGTAAAGCCTTTGGGATAGTGTGGATACTTGTTGATTTGATTTTGTGCAAAAACAAAAAAAATTGCGTCCGGTGTATGAATTTTTAGATTTTACTGGAACGTGATCTTGGTCTGAAATTTTTAGACATTATTGATATACAAATTGCCTACAGTGTCCTAGTTTTTAAGAATTGTTGGAGTTACTGAAGTATGGTTTTAGTTCAGATCATTATAGACTGTTATGTTTCTGAGAGATTTTGTTTTTATTGCATAGTTTGCTTCTTTTAGTGTTTCCATAGCTTATATTAGGTGGTATAAATTGTCGAAATGATAAAATACAGTAGGATTTTAGAATAATTATGAATCTTGTCTTGATAGTACCAAAGTGAATGATTTATTCTTTATCATACTAACATATCTCACGAGTTTCGTTAAGTTTTGTGTGATTGAAGTTTCCAAGTTTTGGGTTAGATATCGATATGAGGAGAATAAGGAGTGGCAAGGCCTTAAGTTTGGGTATGTGCAAGGCACCCTAAGGTAATATTCAAGGAAGACTCAAGCGTATAAGCTTGGGGATGCCCCAGATGGCATCCCCTCTTTCGTCTTCAATATTACCGGTAACCTCACTTGGAAATATAGTTTTATTCGTCTTAGGATATGTTTTGCTTGGAGTGTATTTTTGTTTTGTTTCTCGTTTAATAAAATTATTATATCTGAAAGTTTTTACTTGGAGAGAGTTGTCACATAGCCACTTAATCGTCTGACTACTCATTGATCTCCACTTATATCTTTTGGAGTAGTTTGTCATTCACTCTTGTGCTTCACTTATATCCTAAGAGTAAATTGTTGAATCAACTGAATATCATAAATCTGAAATTTTACATGTCTCATATGTTTAGTACTAGTTTCACATTGGGTTTATAAAGTAAAGTCTATTGAAGTTTGACAATCACAATATTGGTCATACAAGCAATTCATGAAAGAGGAGGCTATTGAGCGCCTGCTCCATGGTTGTACTATGCTCGAGTACCTTTGTCTTGGGGAGATCCACGGGTTCAGTAGCCTCCACATAGCCTCGACGAATCTTCGATTGGTTTATTTTTCCTGCTGGTGCCGCAATGATATGGTCATTGAGCATGCGCCTTTCCTTGAGAGATTGGTCGTGGTTTGTCGAGTACGTCCAACAAGAATCAGGGTCATGGACACACCGAAATTACAATCGATATGTATTTTTTCTTTGGATTCATTTGTACTAGTTTTGTAGAATAGCTAGATGTCAGTCGTTTGACTTCCAATTTGGGATTTTGGACTTTGCCGCAGGGAGGAAGGAAGAAGCTCGCAGGAGGGCTACCCCACCATCTATCTTAATGTAGGGGGTGGGAGCGGTGGTGCAAATTCACTAGAGAAGTCGGGGCTAAAGGGATGGCCCGGGGGCAGCAACACGAGGGTGAGCTATGGTTGGGTGGAGGGCGGTGCGGCGATAGGCTGCTTGGGAGCGCCGTCAGCTGTGGGCGGTGGAAGGAGGCAGCTAGGACGGCGACAACACGACAATTCCAAGGGAAGAAGAGGAGAGACTGGAGGTTGAAGAAGATGATCCCACCATCCATTTTCATCCAACAGCCTAAACCAAATCGACTGACCACAAAAAAATTAAGGCGACTGTCGTCTAGCCATGCCCTTTTCAAAGGAAATTTTCCATCCACTCCAATCAGGGTCATTGACGCCCCGACATTGACATGTAAATTACGGGGTGGCATACTAGAATTTTTTTCTCAAGTATACTAGAATATACATAACCTGTTGTAATGCACAGACAATTATGCATTGCGCTAAAAAATATTTTGCCGCGTTGTAGTGCCCACTCTGAGAAGCGACTTGAAAATCATTCATAATGAAGTAAGTTTATCACATGCATATGCAAGAATAACGTTTATGCTACATACAACAAGTCAACAATGCACAACGACAATGGGGATACATTGTAAATACTCCCTCCATAAAGAAATATAAGAGCGTTTAGATCACTAGAGGGTATGCTAAAGTTTTTGTCACACAACCCATACTAGAAATGAAAACAACCTTCACGTCAACCAATCCTCGACATTGGAAACGCTTGCTTTGAACCTGAACCAAGCATGTGGGCAGGGCCAGTTATTGTCAATCATGAGACCAATGCAAGACTGGCCATCCGGGCTAAAGAGGCCTATACCAGGAGCAATACATGCGTTGTAATGGCCAGCATAGGGAGCCATAGCAATGTTGGGGGTATAGATAGAGTTGCTTCTCATAAATGGAAAGGTTATGCCAACAGCAACTGGATCTCCTTTCACCATCATTGGATAGTTTAGTCCAAGGAAGAGCGAGTGTTCTCCAAGACTATCAATATTGAACTAGGGAGAAGGTTGTGGTGCAAGCACCCTAGTATCCATCCCGAATAGCCTACAACAGATGTTGGCATAGGTCCGGAGAGTATGGCCATGGGAGACAATACTAACAAGAAGAGGTGATCCATCAAAATAATTAGCTAGGTACCACTAAGTAGGTAGGTCTTGCCCATCTTCATGCTTGTGATCATCATCATCATCACCAACGTCATCTCCCCCTTGGTTATAAAAGTTTCCAAGTATCGGTGGGGGAATGTTGACATGACCTTGGGAACAAAAGAAGGTTAATTAGTATGGGGATAACTCGCATACACGGTAAATGAAACAATTCTAGTTATAGTAGAAGACAAACATACCGAAACAATAAGGATCCCATGCAAAAATAGTGCCAAAAGTGGTGGGAGCCAACACAAGATGCTCGTATTGAATGCATCACAATACACATGCATGCCCAGAAACTAGTTTTTAAGCAATATCCATTGAGGCCCAGAACTAAGGACGACAACAAGCTTGTAGAAGATAGCAACAACATAATAGTTCCTATAATCCCGAGAGCATGTGGAACTCGACAAATTGCTATCTTCTATAGATGACAGTCATCATGGTCGTATTTGAACATAAATAGAGAATTAGTGCGCTCAACCTCAGGGCGGTCTGAGATTTTTTGAAGTGGAATACGGTGACGAGTGTACATATTCACAAGCTCTCATTCACAGTTGTTCCCAATATAAACAACCCAATCTCCATTTGCGTCTGCCCAAGATTGACGCCGAATTGATGACATCTTAACATCCCATGGATCATTATCAAGCGGCATCAACTTGCACAAGGTGAGCCTTATGTTGTCCTCGGGCCAGCCAACAGGGTCAAAGTGAAGAAGATAAGGGAGGTCAAACCACTCCTGGACTCTTGAGTTATTTGTAATGATCTTATTTGTTGAGTCAAGAATGGCCTTGAACAAACCTACCATGCTAGCCGCGGTGATGATGTTGCACTTATGAATGACTTCCTCCATGATGTCATCTTTCAGATCGGGGCAAGAATAATGGGGTTGGGACCTGCGACTTCCCTCCATCGAGAAGACGAACAATGGAAGAAGGAAGTCAAGGAAAATGGAGGGTGGAAGAGAGTGTGTCAACAGTTCCAAAGTGAGAGGGAAAGGCGAAGAGGCGGTGGAAGGTTGCCATGGTATAGGAAGAGGCGAGTGAGGAGCGGAGGGCGTAGTATTTTACCAAGAGGCAGCGCAAAGAAACCCGACCTACATAGATGTTTGTTCAGAAATTATACAAAAGGACTCGTCGTCTTCTAACTGACATGTTGGAACGGGACCACATGTCAACAAAACATGGTGTGCCATTTTGCTACCTGTTGAGCATGCGTTGGTTTTCCCTTCAAGTGGAAAGGGTGATGCAGCAAAGTAGCGTAAGTATTTCCCTCAGTATTGAGAACCAAGGTATCAATCCAGTAGGAGACAATGCACAAGTTACCTACTGCCTGCACAAACAATCAAGAACCTTGCAACCAACGCGATAAAGGGGTTGTCAATCCCTTCACGGTCACTCGCAAAAGTGAGATCTAATAAAGATAGTAAAGTAAATATTTTTGGTATTTTTGTTGTATAGATTGGAAAGTAAAGATTGCAAAATAGTAAATGAGATGCAATGTAAATAAAAGAGATGCAATATAATAAGAAAGAGATCCGGGGGCCATAGGTTTCACTAGTGGCTTCTCTCAAGATAGCATGTATTACGGTGGGTGAACAAATTACTGCCGAGCAATTGATAGAAAAGTGCATAGTTATGAAGATATCTAAGGAAATGATCATGAACATAGGCATCACGTCCGTGTCAAGTAGATCGAAACGATTCTGCATCTACTACTATTACTCCACACATCGACCGCTATCCAGCATGCATCTAGAGTATTAAGTTCATAAGAACAGAGTAACGCATTAAGCAAGATGACATTACGTAGAGGGATAAACTCAAGCAGTATGATATAAACCCCATCTTTTTATCCTCGATGGTACCAATACAATACGTGCCTTTCTGCCCCTACTCTCACTGGAAAAGGAAACCGCAAGATTGAACCCAAAGCTAAGCACTTCTCCCATTGCAAGAAAGGTCAATCTAGTAGGTCAAACTAAACCGATAATTCGAAGAGACTTGCAAAGATATCAAATCATGCATATAAGAATTCAGAGAAGAACCAAATAATATTCATAGATAATCTTGTTCATAAATCCACAATTCATCGGATCTCGGCAAACACATCGCAAAAGAGTATTACATCGAATAGATCTCCGAGAACATCGAGGAGAATTTTGTATTGAGAATCAAAGAGACAGAAGAAGCCATCTAGCTAATAACTATGGATCCGAAGGTCTGTGGTAAACTACTCACGCTTCATCGGAGAGGCAATGGTGTTGATGTAGAAGCCCTCCGTGATCGATTCCCCCTCCGGCAGATCGCGAGAAAAGGCCCCAAGATGGTATCTGACGGGTACAGAAGGTTGCGGCGGTGGAAAAGTGGTTTCGTGGCTCCCTGCGATGTTTCTAGGGTATAAGAGTATATATAGGCGAAAGAAGTACGCGGTGGAGCTACGAGGGGCCCATGAGGGTGGGGGCGCGCCTACCCCCCTGGGCGCGCCCTCCTACCTCGTGGCCGCCTCGTGGTGTTCCAGACTTCAACTCCAAGTCTTCTAGATTGCTTTCGGTCCAAGAAAGATCATCACGAAGGTTTCATTCCGTTTGGACTCCATTTGGTATTCCTTTTCTGTGAAACTCTAAAATAGGCAAAAAAACAGAAACTAGCACTAGGCCTCTAGTTAATAGGTTAGTCCCAAAATAATATAAAAGAGCATATTAAAGCCCATTAAACATCCAAAACAGATAATATAATAGCATGGAAGAATCAAAAATTATAGATACGTTGGAGACGTATCATGCATCCCCAAGCTTAATTCATGCTCGTCCTCGAGTAGTTAAATGATAAAAAACAGAATTTTTGATGTGGAATGCTACCTATCATAATTATCAATGTAATTTTCTTTATTGTGGCATGAATGTTCAGGTCCGAAAGATTCAAAACAAAAGTTTAATATTGACATAAAAATAATAATACTTCAAGCATACTAATAAAGCAATCATGTCTTCTCAAAATAACATGGCCAAAGAAAGCTATCCCTACAAAATCATATAGTCTGGCTATGCTCTATCTTAATCACACAAAATATTTAAATCATGCACAACCCCGATGACAAGCCAAACAATTGTTTCATGCTTTTGATGTTCTCAAACTTTTTCAATATTCACGCAATACATGAGCGTGAGCCATGGACATAGCACTATAGGTGGAATAGAATGGTGGTTGTGGAGAAGACAAAAAGGAAGAAGATAGTCTCACATCAACTAGGCGTATCAACAGGCTATGGAGATGCCCATCAATAGATATAAATGTGAGTAGGGATTGCCATGCAACGGATGCACTAGAACTATAAGTGTATGAAAGCTCAAAAAGAAACTAAGTGGGTGTGCATCCAACTCGCTTGCTCACGAAGACCTAGGGCATTCTGAGGAAGCCCATCATTGGAATATACAAGCCAAGTTATATAATAAAGATTCCCACTAGTATATGAAAGTGACAACATAAGAGACTCTCTATCATGAAGATCATGGTGCTACTTTGAAGCACAAGTGTGGTAAAAGAATAGTAGCATTGCCCCTTCTCTCTTTTTTCTCCCATTTTTTTATTTGGGCCTTTCTCTTTTTGTATGGCCTCTTTTTTTCGTCCGGAGTCTCATCTCGACTTGTGGGGGAATCATAGTCTCCATCATCCTTTCCTCACTGGGACAATGCTCTAATAATGAAGATCATCACACTTTTATTTACTTACAACTCAAGAATTACAACTCAATACTTAGAACAAAATATGACTCCATGTGAATGCCTCCGGCGGTGTACCGGGATGTGCAATGATTCAAGAGTGACATGTATGAAAAATTATGAATGGTGGCTTTGCCACAAATACGATGTCAACTACATGATCATGCAAAGCAATATGAGAATGATGGAGCGTGTCATAATAAAAGGAACGGTGGGAAGTTGCGTGGCAATATATCTCGGAATGGCTATGGAAATGCCATAAAAGGTAGGTATGGTGGCTGTTTTGAGGAAGGTAAATGGTGGGTTTATGGTACCGGCGAAAGTTGCGGTACTAGAGAGGCTAGCAATAGTGGAAGGGTGAGAGTGCGTATAATCCATGGACTCAACATTAGTCATAAAGAACTCACATACTTATTGCAAAGATCTATTAGTTATCGAAACGAAGTACTACGCGCATGCTCCTAGGGGGGTAGATTTAAAGGAAATATGCCCTAGAGGCAATAATAAAGTTGTTATTTATATTTCCTTATATCATGATAAATGTTTATTATTCATGCTCGAATTGTATTAACCAGAAATTTAGTACATGTGTTAATACATAGACAAACTGAGTGTCACTAGTATGCCTCTACTTGACTAGCTCGTTAATCAAAGATGGTTAAGTTTCCTAGCCATGGACATGAGTTATCATTTGATTAACGGTATCACATCATTAGAGAATGATGTGATTGACTTGACCCATCCATTGGCTTAGCACTATGATCGTTTGGTTTGTTGCTATTGCTTTCTTCATAACTTATACATGTTCCTATGACTATGAGATTATGCAACCCCGAATACCGAAGAAACACTTAGTGTGCTATCAAACATCACAACGTAACTGGGTGATTGTAAAGATGCTCTACAGGTGTCTCTGATGGTGTTTGTTGAGTTGGCATCAACCGAGATTAGGATTTGTCACTCTGATTGCCGGAGAGGTATCTCTGGGCCCACTCGGTAATGCTCATCACTATAAGCCATGCATGCAATGTGACTAATGACTTAGTTACGGGATGATGCATTATGGAACGAGTAAAGAGACTTGCCGGTAACGAGATTGAACTAGGTATTGAGATACCGACGATCGAATCTCGGGCAAGTAACGTATCAATGACAAAGGGAACAACATATGTTATTATGCGGTTTGACCGATAAAGATCTTCGTACAATATGTAGGAACCAATATGAGCATCCAGGTTCCGCTATTGGTTATTGACTGGAGATGAGTCTCGGTCATGTCTACATAGTTCTCAAACCCGTAGGGTCCGCACGCTTAACGTTCGATGACGATCGCTTTTATGAGTTTATGTGTTTTGATGTACCGAAGGTTGTTTGGAGTCCCGGATGTGGTCACGGACATGACGAGGAGTCTCGAAATGGTCGAGACATAAAGATCGACATATAGGAAGGCTATGTTTCAACATCAGAATGGCTCCGGGTGAGTTCGAGCATTTACCGGAGTACCGGGGGGTTACCGGAACCCCCCGGGGAGTCATTGGGCCTTAATGGGCCTTAGTGGGAGAGAGGAGGAGGCGGCCAAGGTGGGGGCGCCCCCCCAAGCCCAATCCAAATTGGGAAGGGGGTCGGCCCCCTTTCCTTCTGTGACGCCCCCGATTTGACCGTACACTAATCATGCACGCAAATGTGTACGATCAAGATCAGGGACTCACGGGCAGATATCACAACACAACTCTACAACATAAATAAGTCATACAAGCATCATAATACAAGCCAGGGGCCTCGAGGGCTCGAATACAAGTGCTCGATCATAGACGAGTCAGCGGAAGCAACAATATCTGAGTACAGACATAAGTTAAACAAGTTTGCCTTAAGAAGGCTAGCACAAACTGGGATACAGATCGAACGAGGCGCAGGCCTCCTGCCTGGGATCCTCCTAACTACTCCTGATCGTCGTCAGCGGGCTGCACGTAGTAGTAGGCACCTCCAGTGTCGTAGGTGTCTTCGTCGACGGTGGCGTCTGGCTCCTGGACTCCAACATCTGGTTGCGACAACTAGATAGAAAGGAAAAGAGGGAGAGAAGCAACCGTGAGTACTCATCCAAAGTACTCGCAAGCAAGGAGCTATACTACATATGCATGGGTATATGTGTAAAGGGGCATATCAGTGGACTGAACTGCAGAATGCCAGAATAAAACGGGGATAGCTAGTCCTGTCGAAGACTACGCTTCTGGCCATCTCCATCTTGCAGCATATAGAAGAGAGTAGATTGACGTCCTCCAAGTAGCATCGCATAGCATAATCCTACCCGGCGATCCCCTCCTCGTCGCCCTGTTAGAGAGCGATCACCGGGTTGTATCTGGCACTTGGAAGGGTGTATTTTATTCAGTATCCGGTTCTAGTTGTCATAAGGTCAAGGTACAACTCCGGGTCGTCCTTTTACCGAGGGACACGGCTATTCGAATAGATAAACTTCCCTGCAGGGGTGCACCACATAACCCAACACGCTCGATCCCATTTGGCCGGACACACTTTCCTGGGTCATGCCCGGCCTCGTAAGATCAACGCGTCGCAGCCCCACCTAAGCACAACAGAGAGGTCAGCACGCCGGTCTAACCCTATGCGCGCAGGGGTCTGGGCCCATCGCCCTATGCACACCTGCACGTTGCGTACGCGGCCGGAAGCAGACCTAGCCTAGTGGTGTTCCAGTCCAATCCGGCGCGCGCCACTCAGTCGCTGACGTCAAGAAGGCTTCGGCTGATACCACGACGCCGGGATACCCATAACTACTCCCGCGTAGATGGCTAGTGCGTATAGACCAAATGGCCAGACTCAGATCAAATACCAAGATCTCGTTAAGCGTGTTAAGTATCCGCGAACGCCGACCAGGGCCAGGCCCACCTCTCACCTAGGCGGTCTCAACCTGCCCTGTCGCTCCGCCACAAAGATCCACTTGCGGGTACTCCTACGAGCCAACCCGACTTTAGTCATCACATGTGTCATGTATATAGTATATAAGTATATACCCGTGATCACCGCCCAGGTGATCACGGCCCGATAGTATAGCATAGCAGACGGACAAGAATGTAGGGCCACTGATGGAAAACTAGCATCCTATACTAAGCATGTAGGATTGCAGGTAAAGGTAACAACAGTAGTAGCAAGGATAGGCTATGCATCAGGATAGGATATCGGAAAGCAGTAACATGCTACTCTACTCTAATGCAAGCAGTATAGAGAAGAATAGGCGATATCTGGTGATCAATGGGGGGGGCTTGCCTGGTTGCTCTGGCAAGTAGGAGGGGTCGTCAACTCCGTAGTCGAGCTGGGCAGCAGCAGTGTCCGTCTCGTAGTCTACCGGAGAGAAGAGGGGGGAGAAACAGTAAATACAATGCAAACATAAACATGACGATGCGTGCCATGACAATGAGCAGTGCGAGGTGTGTCCTAACGCGACAGTAGGTGGTACCGGCGAAGGGGGGGAACATCCGGGAAAGTATTCCCGATGTTTTGCGTTTTTGGACGGATGGACCGGAGGGGAAAAGTTGCGAGTTCGATAGGTTAGGGAGGTGTGGTGGACGAACGGACTGCGTATCCGGATTCGTCTCGTCGTTCTGAGCAACTTTCATGTTGAAAATATTTTAATCCGAGTTACGGATTAAAAGATACGATTTTCTAAAGATTTTATTAATTTCTGGAATTTAATTAATTATTTAATTTAATTCGAAAATGGATTTATGACATCAGCATGATGTCATGCTGACATCAGCAGTCAAATGGGGTTGACTAAGTCAAACTGACATGTGGGTCCAGTGGGACCCACCTGTCATTCTCTGTTTAGTTTAATTAGGGTCTAGCTAAATAATTACTGTTTAATTAATTTAAACAGGATTAATTAACTTAATTAATTTAGTTGATTAATTAATTAATTAAAATTATTTTTATTTTTATTTTATTTTATTTATTTATTTATTAATTTTTATTAATTAATTTATTATTTTTATTATTGTTATTATTATAATTATTATTTATTATTTTTATTGTTTTTTATTATTCTTTTTTTCCTTTTTTTAGTAAACGTTCTGGGGGGTCCACATTTCATAGGCTCTGGGGGAGCCTAGCGGGCGCTGGGCGAATGGGCGCAACGGGTGCCCAGCACCCGTTCGTTCGGGCGCACGCCTCAACCGCCAGAGGGGCAATGGCGACGGCATGGCGCCGGGGCGGCGCGGCGAGGGGGTGGTCGTGACGGCAGCAGGAGGTGGTGCCGGAGTGGGGGCCGCGCAGACGGGCGCCGGGCACGGAGCGCTAGACGCAGCCAGGGGGCGCGGCCACGCGCGGCGCACGGGCACGGACATCTCCGGGCGAGCTACGGCCGGTCGGGGCAGGGGAAGGGGCCACGCCTGGGCGAGAGGAGCGGGACAGCGCCAGCGCGCACTGGGCGCGGCGTGGACGGCGATTGCGGGGCCGTCGAGCGGGGCCATGGGCGTGCGACGAGGCGAGCCTACGCGGGGGAGGGGGGGAAGGGAGAGAGGAGGCTGCGGGAGCGCGAGCTCGCGTGCAGCCACGGGCGCGAGGCAACGGCGCGGGCCGCGCCGCGGGGCGCCACGGAGGAGCGCGCGGCGGGCACTGGTGGGCGCGCGCGGAGCGGCCGAGCCGGGGCAGGGAGAGAGGAGAGGGGAGCGCTAACGGGGGGGGAGTAGGGCTCGTGGCAGCAGGGGTCGAGGGGGATGGCGGGGACGGCGGCGTTGGGGAGCAAGCCGGTGGGGAAGCTCCGGCGAGGCGAGGGCGAGGCCGGCGGGGCGGTCGGCGACGGTGGCCTCCTCTCCATCCCGTTCTGGATCGGGGGAGGGAGGGAGGAGGAGATATTTCGGGGGGGAGTGGGTGCTGGCTGTCGGTGAGTGGGGGGGTGAGGGATAAGGGAGAGGGGGATGGGGGCCGACCTGGGCCGGCCTGGTTGGCCCAAAGGCCAGCTGGGCCGCGGTCCAGCAGGGGGGGCTGTTCTTCTCCTTTTTTTGTTTGTTTCCCCTTTTGTATTTTCTTTTTATTTATTTATTTTCTTTTCTGTTTTAATTCATTTAAAAGCATTTAGGCATTTTATAAAAATATGTTTTCTTTAGCATAATTACCCTTGTAATATTTGGCACCCACCGAACATTTTGTTTCAATTTTTGAAAAACCTTTTCTGTCGGCATTAATTTAAATTTGAATTTTGAAACGGTTTCGGATCATCCCACGGTTAACAACAGTAACCGAGGTGACGTGGCATGATTAGCGGGGAATTACTTTAGCTTGATTCCCCGGGCGTTACAAATCTCCTCCACTACAAGAAATCTCGTCCCGAGATTTAGGAGGTAGAAGGAAACAGTGCGGGGTATTCTTCGCGCAGACGATCCTCTCGTTCCCAAGTGGCTTCATCTTCAGAATGGTGCGACCACTGGACTTTGAGAAACTTGATCGCCTTCTGACGTGTGCGGCGTTGAGCTTGGTCGAGAATGCGGACCGGATGCTCCTTATAGGAGAGGTCTTGCTGCAATTCGAGCACTTCATGATCCACTGCTCGGATTGGATCCTTGAAGCAACGGCGGAGCTGTGACACATGGAACACATCGTGAACCTGAGAAAGGTTCGGCGGTAGCTCCAGTTGGTATGCCACTTTTCCACGCCTTTCGAGAATTCCAATATACCGAGGAGCTAGCTTGCCCTTGATTCCGAAGCGGTGAGCACCCTTCATAGGTGTGACTCGAAGATAAGCCTTTTCGCCAGGTTGATAGACCATGTCTTTATGATGACGGTCATACTGACTCTTCTGACGTGATTGAGCAGTCTTGAGATTCTCACGAATAATGCGGACTTGTTCTTCGGCATCTTGGATAATATCTGGACCAAAGAGTGGACGTTCCCCAGTTTCTGACCAGTTCAGAGGGGTTCGGCACTTTTGTCCATATAACACTTCGAAGGGGGCCATCTTCAGACTAGCCTGATAGCTATTATTATAAGAGAACTCAGCATACGGGAGAGATTCCTCCCATTTCTTGCTGAAGGAAATAACACAAGCTCGAAGCATGTCTTCGAGAACTTGGTTGACGCGTTCAACTTGCCCTTGCGATTGAGGATGAAATGCAGTACTGAATGACAGATGAGTTCCCATAGCTTCTTGGAAACTTGCCCAGAATCTTGAAGTGAATAAGCTACCACGGTCTGAGCTGATAACCAATGGAATACCGTGGAGTGAAACAATCCTGGACATATAGAGCGTTGCCAGCTGGCTAGCAGTGATCGTTTCTTTGACTGCCAGAAAATGTGCAACTTTGGAAAGCCGGTCAATGACGACAAGAATAGCATCATTACCTTTCTATGATTTGGGAAATCCAGTGACGAAGTCCATCTCAACATGGTCCCATTTCCATTCAGGAATAGAGATAGGTTGCAGAGTTCCAGCAGGCCTTTGATGTTCTGCTTTGATAAGACGGCAAACGTCACACTCAGCAACATAACGAGCAATGTCTTGCTTCATATTAGACCACCAGAATCTCTGACGGATGTCTTGGTACATCTTTGTACTACCAGGATGGATACATAGAGGCGTATCATGAGCTTCTTTCATAACTTCCTGTGTCATATCTAGGTTTTTCTCTGCACATGGCACCACTAGGCGGCCCTTGAAGTATAGGGTGCCATCTTCAGCAATGGTGAAGAATGAGGGCTTTCCTTCTGCGAGGTAGCGCTTAATCTTGTGGGCTTCAGAGTCATACTTCTGTAGTCTTTTGATGCTGTCCTTGAGATCTGGTTTAGCAACTAGGGTATTGAGGGAACCCTGGGTAACAACGTGGAGGTTCACCTTGCCAAACTCCTTAGGAGGGGGAGCGAGTGCACCCGGAGGAACAATATGGAGGTTCAGCTTCCTGAATTCTTCAACAAGCGAGGGCTGAACTTTGTGAACCTGGAGGTGGTTGTAGTAAGACTTGCGGCTCAAGGCATCAGCCATTACATTAGCCTTGCCTGGCGTATAGGAAATACCCAAGTCAAAGTCTGCAACAAGCTCCATCCATCTCTGCTGACGGAGGTTCAGATCTGGCTGAGTAAACAGATACTTCAGACTTTGGTGGTCAGTGAAGATCTCGCAACGATTACCGAGAAGGTAATGTCGCCACTGCTTCAGCGCATGAATGACAGCAGCAAGTTCGAGGTCGTGAACTAGGTAGTTCTCTTCGTGAGGGCGCAATTGCCGAGAGGCATAAGCAATCACTTTGCGGTCTTGCATTAGGACACAGCCTAATCCTTGACGGGAAGCGTCGCAGTAAATGACGAAGTCCTTCTTAGTATCAGGTGGGGCTAGAACTGGGGCAGAAGTCAACTTGTCTTTGAGTGCCTGGAAACTTTCCTGACATTTGTCTGTCCATTGGAACTTGACACCCTTATGCAACAGGTTAGTCAGAGGCCTGGCGATCTTAGAGAAGTTCTCGACAAATCGACGGCAATAGCTGGCGAGACCGAGAAAACTTCTGACTTGCTTAACGTTCTTGGGAGGAGTCCAATCAAGAATAGCCTGAACTCGCTCGGGGTTGACGGCAATACCATCCTTAGAGACGACATGCCCAAGATAGGTTACTTCCGGTAGCCAGAATTCACATTTGGAGAACTTGGCATATAGTTGATGCTCTCGTAGCTTTTCCAGCACAAGTCGAAGATGTTCAACATGTTCTTCTTCATTCTTGGAAAATACCAGGATATCATCCAGATAAACCACGACGAACTTGTCGAGGTAATCCATGAATATATAGTTCATTAGACGAGAGAAGGTGGCTGGAGCATTGGTTAAACCGAAAGACATGACGGTGTACTCGTATGAACCATAGCGAGTCACGAAGGCGGTCTTTGGGATATCCTCTTCGCGAACACGGATCTGGTGGTAGCCCAAACTCAAGTCGAGCTTAGAGAACACTGACGAACCCGCTAGTTGATCATACAGATCATTGATCCGAGGAAGGGGGTATTTATTCTGAATGGTAGCTTGGTTTATAGGATGGTAGTCTTGAACTAATCGGTTAGTCCCATCCTTCTTCTTGACAAAGAGAGAAGGTGCTCCCCAAGGAGAGCAACTTGGGCGAATGAATCCTTTGCGAAGAGATTTGTCGATTTCCTCCTTAAGCTCAAGGAGTTCATGCGGCGGCATTTTGTAGGGTCGCTTGGCTATAGGAGTGGTGCCTGGTTTCAAGTCGATGATGAATTCGACAGCTCTAGCAGGGGGAATCCCTGGAAGTTCTTCAGGGAAGACGTCGAGGAATTCACGCACGACGGGAATGTTTTCAATGCCCTCGAGTGGTGCAGCATTCAATGCATTCAATGCATAGAGCCTTGCCTCGGCATTTTGCACCAGATGAGCTTGGTAAGCAACTATTTCATCTGAAGGGTGTAGCAGATGGACGGTTTTAGTGGCGCAAACTATAGAAGCAGTATGCGCTTTCAACCAATCCATACCCAAAATGAGGTCGATGTTAGATTACTTCAGGATAATGGGAGAGGCATAGAATTCCAGCTCTTCGATTTCCACGGGGACATCGATGCCAACCAAGGAGGTTTGACACTGTCCCACGGGGGTTTTGACCAGTACCGAGGTGTTCATCTCCGCACATTTAACGTCGTTCTTGTATGCAAAATCTTCTAACATGAATGAATGCGATGCACCTGTATCAAATAAAACGGATGCTGGTACTGAATTTACGAGGAGTGTACCCATCACAGTAGCAAGCTGGTCTTGAGCTTCGTTGAGATCAACGTGGTTGGCATGAGCACGACCATAAGACTTAGCATTGTTGTTGCGGGGCTGATTGTTACCACGGCCAGTTGCTGGAAGGGCCAGTTGATTCTGGTTCTGGTTGCATTCTCTAGCACGGTGTCCTGGTTGACCACACCTGAAGCACAAGCCATTATTCGGAGTGGGAACAGGAGCTTGGGATGGTGGAGCTGGAAGTCTTGACTGCCTAGATGGTGTTGGAGGCAGATGAGGTGCAGCATAGGTCTGCCTTGGGGCAGATGCATTTGGACGGTACATGCTGTTCGGGATCCATATCTTACGCTTCTGTGAGAGCGGGCCCGAAGATGAGCCCGTGTCACGGTTGCGCCTGTGAGAGCTCTGGTATTCCTGCAGACCAGTTTCGACATTGATGGCCTTGTTCACCAAGGTGGCGAAATCAGCAAAGTCATGCACTAGAAGTGCGAGCTTGATGTCAGCTTGAAGGCCATCACGGAACTTCTCCTGTCTGCGTGCATCAGTTGCAATGTCCTCTTCAGCATAACGAGACAAGTCTAGAAACTCCCGTTGATAAGCTTCAACAGTTTTGTTGCCTTGGGTGAGGTTGCGGAACTCACGCTTCTTCCGGTCCATGACTCCTTGAGGAATGAAGCGGGCACGGAAAGCAGCTTGGAAGTCTGGCCATGTGATGATTGTTCCAGCCGGCAGAGTACGCCTGTGGCTGTCCCACCATTGAGCTGCGGGTCCCTTCAAGAAGAAGGAAGCAAAGGTGACATAGCTGGCAGGGGCTACATCAGCAGACTCCATCTCATAGGTGATGTCACGGAGCCAGTCATCAGCATCCAGAGGCTGAGTTGAGCTGCGGTAGATGGTTGGGTTGAGGCGTATGAAATCTTGAAGAGTCACTTGGGCTGGCTGCTGGTTCATATTGGGGCGAGGAAACTGAGCCATCATATTTTCCATGAATTGGCGGTTCAGTTCAAACTGTTGGATCATACCAGCCATGTACTCAGGTGGTGGTGGGGCATCGCCACCACGACCACGACCACCTGGTATAACCATCCTGCTAATATATAACAGGGGTAGTTCAGCATTGAGAAATATTTGCAAAGACAAGAATCATTCATGATGAAACATGCATAACGAAAGGAGCACGATAGCTACTACATAGTAGTCGGCATAACTTACAAAAGGGGTCATGCATAGAGTTCAGTACATAGAGTTCAGTACATAGACTAAAACATCATAGGCGGCACACAGGCTCGCGGCAAATGCATCTAACACTACAAGCAAGCCTACATCAGTCCCAAGAGGTACTGTGGAGGTAATCGTAGCCCGACAGCTGGTAGTGAGGCAACGGATAGCCCTCCACGTCAGCAGACTGGGGGCCGCGGATACTCAGGTGTAGAGCTCGACGCTCAGGTGGTAGAAGAGGACCAAGTGCGGGAGAGTAGCCTCCCACCTCTGGCCAACCGACACCGTGGGGCATCACGGTCCGGGCTGGGTAGATCGCGGTACGCGGTAGCTGTCCAGATCGGACAAAGGGGTGCAGCAGCGTCAGAGCACGGTAAAGGTGCTGACGGGTGGTGTACATCTCGTGGCGAAGAGCTCGGTTAGCTCGATCGAGCCCATCAGCATGCAGAACCAGGTTCTGATGGTAGAAGGGCTCTCGGGTGACAGTGGAGTAGGCAGCAGTATAGTATCCCTCCGCACCAACATCAGATGCGATAGCAATGTGCCTGAATGGGGAGGTGTCCAACTCCCGATACTCTCCATGAAGACGTGTCAGAGCAGCATAGGCAGCATCGTGGACAGCCATATCGATGGTCACACCAACACCATGTGCGGTGTGCAGCACAGTAGTGGAGTCATACTCCCGCGAGTAGAGGTGGACGATGGCACGGTACTGCTCCTGGTTAAAGTCCTGGTACTCCTCGTAGACGGTGTACTCAGGGTGCCAGCGATAACCCAGATAGGTCATCATCTCAGCTAGCACAGCCGGTGATCCCGAGGCACCAATGGCCGTCGTGTGGCGCACGACCTGCCTCGTGGGTTCCATCTGAAAGCAAAGACGTTTCAAAGGAGATAAATGACTGTGTGAATTGTTCAAAATACTATTCTAAGAAACAACTATGGCTTATCCAACTTTGGGGAGAATGCGGTCACGGGATCCTAGTGTTAGAGTTAGTAAATTCGTTTAACCCGAGTAGAAGAAAGTTCAGAGTCCCAGAGTAAAGGTCCAGGAGTAAAAGATCCTAGTACCACCCAATGGCGACATGGGCCCGTAAGACACACAGCCATGTTAGTAAAAGTTTTTGTAATGTCTAGACTCGACTTCGACCAAGGAGTGTGGAAAGGGGACTCCTACAGGCAGTCGGCTCTGATACCAACTTGTGACGCCCCCGATTTGACCGTACACTAATCATGCACGCAAATGTGTACGATCAAGATCAGGGACTCACGGGCAGATATCACAACACAACTCTACAACATAAATAAGTCATACAAGCATCATAATACAAGCCTGGGGCCTCGAGGGCTCGAATACAAGTGCTCGATCATAGACAAGTCAGCGGAAGCAACAATATCTGAGTACAGACATAAGTTAAACAAGTTTGCCTTAAGAAGGCTAGCACAAACTGGGATACAGATCGAACGAGGCGCAGGCCTCCTGCCTGGGATCCTCCTAACTACTCCTGATCGTCGTCAGCGGGCTGCACGTAGTAGTAGGCACCTCCAGTGTCATAGGTGTCTTCGTCGACGGTGGCGTCTGGCTCCTGGACTCCAACATCTGGTTGCGACAACTAGATAGAAAGGAAAAGAGGGAGAGAAGCAACCGTGAGTACTCATCCAAAGTACTCGCAAGCAAGGAGCTATACTACATATGCATGGGTATATGTGTAAAGGGGCATATCAGTGGACTGAACTGCAGAATGCCAGAATAAAAGGGGGATAGCTAGTCCTGTCGAAGACTACGCTTCTGGCCATCTCCATCTTGCAGCATATAGAAGAGAGTAGATTGACGTCCTCCAAGTAGCATCGCATAGCATAATCCTACCCGGCGATCCCCTCCTCGTCGCCCTGTTAGAGAGCGATCACCGGGTTGTATCTGGCACTTGGAAGGGTGTATTTTATTCAGTATCCGGTTCTAGTTGTCATAAGGTCAAGGTACAACTCCGGGTCGTCCTTTTACCGAGGGACACGGCTATTCGAATAGATAAACTTCCCTGCAGGGGTGCACCACATAACCCAACACGCTCGATCCCATTTGGCCGGACACACTTTCCTGGGTCATGCCCGGCCTCGTAAGATCAATGCGTCGCAGCCCCACATAAGCACAACAGAGAGGTCAGCATGCCGGTCTAACCCTATGCGCGCAGGGGTCTGGGCCCATCGCCCTATGCACACCTGCACGTTGCGTACGCGGCCGGAAGCAGACCTAGCCTAGTGGCGTTCCAGTCCAATCCGGCGCGCGCCACTCAGTCGCTGACGTCAAGAAGGCTTCGGCTGATACCACGACGCCGGGATACCCATAACTACTCCGGCGTAGATGGCTAGTGCGTATAGACCAAATGGCCAGACTCAGATCAAATACCAAGATCTCGTTAAGCGTGTTAAGTATCCGCGAACGCCGACCAGGGCCAGGCCCACCTCTCACCTAGGCGGTCTCAACCTGCCCTGTCGCTCCGCCACAAAGATCCACTTGCGGGTACTCCTACGAGCCGACCCGACTTTAGTCATCACATGTGTCATGTATATAGTATATAAGTATATACCCGTGATCACCGCCCAGGTGATCACGGCCCGATAGTATAGCACAGCAGACGGACAAGAATGTAGGGCCACTGATGGAAAACTAGCATCCTATACTAAGCATGTAGGATTGCAGGTAAAGATAACAACAGTAGTAGCAAGGATAGGCTATGCATCAGGATAGGATATCGGAAAGCAGTAACATGCTACTCTACTCTAATGCAAGCAGTATAGAGAAGAATAGGCGATATCTGGTGATCAAGGGGGGGGCTTGCCTGGTTGCTCTGGCAAGTAGGAGGGGTCGTCAACTCCGTAGTCGAGCTGGGCAGCAGCAGTGTCGGTCTCGTAGTCTACCGGAGAGAAGAGGGGGAAGAAACAGTAAATACAATGCAAACATAAACATGACGATGCGTGACATGACAATGAGCAGTGCGAGGTGTGTCCTAACGCGACAGTAGGTGGTACCGGCGAAGGGGGGGAACATCCGGGAAAGTATTCCCGATGTTTTGCGTTTTCGGACAGATGGACCGGAGGGGAAAAGTTGCGAGTTCGATAGGTTAGGGAGGTGTGCTGGACGAATGGACTGCGTATCCGGACTCGTCTCGTCGTTCTAAGCAACTTTCATGTTGAAAATATTTTAATCCGAGTTACGGATTAAAAGATATGATTTTCTAAAGATTTTATTAATTTCTGGAATTTAATTCATTATTTAATTTAATTCGAAAATGGATTTATGACATCAGCATGATGTCATGCTGACATCAGCAGTCAACTGGGGTTGACTAAGTCAAACTGACATGTGGGTCCAGTGGGACCCACCTGTCATTCTCTGTTTAGTTTAATTAGGGTCTAGCTAAATAATTACTGTTTAATTAATTTAAACAGGATTAATTAACTTAATTAATTTAGTTAATTAATTAATTAAAATTATTTTTATTTTTATTTTCTTTATTGATTTATTTATTAATTTTTATTAATTAATTTATTATTTTTATTATTGTCATTATTATTATTATTTATTATTTTTATTGTTTTTTTATTATACTTTTTTTTCCTTTTTTTAGTAAACGTTCCGGGGGGTCCACATGTCATAGGCTCTGGGGGAGCCTAGCGGGCGCTGGGCCAATGGGCGCAACGGGTGCCCAGCACCCGTTCGTTCGGGCGCACACCTCAACCGCGAGAGGGGCAACGGCGACGGCATGGCGCCGGGGCGGCGCGGCGAGGGGGTGGTCGTGACGGCAGCAGGAGGTGGTGCCGGAGTGGGGGCCGCGCGGACGGGCGTCGGGCACGGAGCGCTAGACGCAGCCAGGGGGCGCGGCCACGCGCGGCGCACGGGCGCGGACATCTCCGGGCGAGCTACGGCCGGTCGGGGCAGGGGAAGGGGCCACGCCTGGGCGAGAGGAGCGGGACAGCGCCAGCGCGCACTGGGCGCGGCGTGGACGGCGATTGCGGGGCCGTCGAGCGGGGCCTTGGGCGTGCGACGAGGCGAGCCTACGCGGGGGGGGGGGGGAGAGGAGGCTGCGGGAGCGCGAGCTCGCGCGCAGGCACGGGCGCGAGGCAACGGCGCGGGCCGCGCGGCGGGGCGCCACGGAGGAGTGCGCGGCGGGCACTGGTGGGCGCGCGCGGAGCGGCCGAGCCGGGGCAGGGAGAGAAGAGAGAGGAGCGCTCAGGGGGGGAAGTAGGGCTCGTGACAGCGGGGGTCGAGGGGGATGGCGGGGACGGCGGCGTTGCGGAGCAGGCCGGTGGGGAAGCTCCGGCGAGGCGAGGGCAAGGCCGGCGGGGCGGTCGGCGATGGTGGCCTCCTCTCGATCCCGTTCAGGATCGGGGGAGGGAGGGAGGAGGAGATATTTCGGGGGGGAGTGGGTGCTGGCTGTCGGTGAGTGGGGGGTGAGGGGATAAGGGAGAGGGGGATGGGGGCCGACCTGGGCCGGCCTGGTTGGCCCAAAGGCCAGATGGGCCGCGGTCCAGCAGGGGGGGCTGTTCTTCTCCTTTTTTTGTTTCCCCTTTTGTATTTTCTTTTTATTTATTTATTTTCTTTTCTGTTCTAATTCATTTAAAAGCATTTAGGCATTTTATAAAAATATGTTTTCTTTAGCATAATTACCCTTGTAATATTTGGCACCCACCGAACATTTTGTTTCAATTTTTGAAAAACCTTTTCTGTCGGCATTAATTTAAATTTGAATTTTGAAACGGTTTTGGATCATCCCACGGTTAACAACAGTAACCGAGGTGACGTGGCATGATTAGCGGGGAATTACTGTAGCTTGATTCCCCGGGCGTTACACCTTCTACCCCTCTTCCTTTTCCTTCTTCTCCTACTCCAACTTGGGAAGGAGGGGGGGAATCCTACTCCCACCGGGAGTAGGACTCCCCCTTGGGCGCGCCATAGAGAGGTCCGGTCCTCCCCTCCTCCACTCCTTTATATACGGGGGAGGGGGCACCCCATAGACACACAAGTTGATTGTTTAGCCGTGTGCGGTGCCCCCCTCCACAAATTTCCACCTCGGTCATATCGTTGTAGTGCTTAGGCGAAGCCCTGCGACGGTAACTTCATCATCACCGTCATCACACCGTCGTGCTGACGAAACATTCTCTCGACCTCAGTGGGATCTAGAGTTCGTGGGATGTCACCGAGCTGAACGTGTGCAAATCGCGGAGGTGCCATACCTTCAGGGCTAGGATCGGTCGGATCGTGAAGATGTACGACTACATCAACCGTGTTGTCATAACGCTTTCGCTTTCAGTCTACGAGGGTACGTGGACAACACTCTCCCCTCTCGTTGCTATGCATCACCTAGATGGATCTTGCGTGTGCATAGAAAAAATTTGAAATTACTGTGTTCCCCAACGGTGGCTGATACGTGTCCGTCGTATCTACTTTTCCAAACACTTTTGCCCTTATTTTGGACTCAAACTTGCATGATTTGAATGGAACTAACCCGGACTGACGATGTTTTCAGCAGACTTTCCATGGTGTTATTTATGTGCAGAAACAAAAGTTCTCGGAATGACCTGAAACTCCACGGAACTTATTTTTGGAAAATATAAAAAATACTGCAAGAAGAATCCACGTCAGGGGGGCCTCCACCTGTCCACGAGGGTGGGGGGCGCGCCTCCCTGCCTCGTGGGCCCCCTGACGCTCCACCGACCTCAACTCCAAATCCATATATTCGTGTTCGGGGAGAAAAAAATCAGAGAGAAGGATTCATCGCGTTTTACGATACGGAGCCGCCGCCAAGCCCTAAAACCTCTCGGGAGGGCTGATCTGGAGTCCGTTCGGGGCTCCGGAGAGGGGAATCCATCGCCGTCGTCATCATCAACCATCTTCCATCACCAATTTCATGATGCTCACCGTCGTGCGTGAGTAATTCCATCATAGGCTTGCTGGACGGTGATGGGTTGGATGAGATTTATCATGTAATCGAGTTAGTTTTGTTAGGGTTTGATCCCTAGTATCCACTATCACTACAGGAATCAGCTATTTTGCCGTCTGCCATGGCGGACGGCAAAGGCATGAACGGCGGACGGCAAAGACCTTTGCCGTAAGCCGCGGACGGCAAAAGGCTCCGGCAAAGTAGGCTACGGTAAAGAGCTACTTTGCCGTCTGCTTCCTGGCGGCTGACGGCAAAGGCCCTTTGCCGTCTGCCGCGGACGGCAAAGAGAGCGGACGACAATAATTGCGCTGCCAGTCCGTTAAGTGGCTAACGGCAGGCCTTTGCCGTCCGCCGCTGACGGCAAACTTTCTAGTGCCTTTGCCGTCCGCCGCTGACGGCAAACTTTCTAGTGTCTTTGTCGTCCGCCGTATGATGTCATCTACACGTCACTACATGGCAGGCCTTTGCCGTTCGCCGCTGACGGCAAAATCGTTTACTCTTTCCCGTCTGCCACTGTAGGCAAACTGACCAAATGGGTCAGCTCCCAGGAAGCACAGTTGGATGCCACGTGTCTTCTTTGCTGTCCGCGGCAGACGGCAAAGAGCCCGTTGCCGTCGGTGGCAGACGGCAATGAGCCTGCATATTGGCTCTTTTTTCTGTTTTTTATTAAATCCAACAATTTTCACAGCAAATATATATGACATATATAGATATATTTCACAAGGCAATTACAGAAAAAACATATAAGATATCCAACACATAAATTCATCATACATGCATAGTTCCATCCAACCATACCAAGTTCCATGCATAGTTCCATCATACATAGCAAGTTCAACATAGAGGCATCCAACCATATATATTACAATAGTTTCATCCAACGATACATGCATAGTTCAACGATACAAAAGAAACAGAGAAAGGGATAAGGAGCACTCCATCTATGCAAGCTTTCGTCAAGTGAATGAAATCTGCAAAATGAAAAATAAGAAAGTTAGAAATAGGTGACTAGAATAAGAAGACTAGAACAAGAAGAGTAGAACAAGAAGAAGACTAGAACAAGAAGAGTAGAACAAGAAGAAGACTAGAACAAGAAGAGTATGTCATTTATGAGCTAACTTACGTGAAATGGATCATATATGAGCTAACTAAGTTGAAATGGGTCGTTTATGAGCTAGCTAAGGTGAAATGGATCATTTATGAGCTAACTTAGTTGAAATGGGTCGTTTATGAGCTAACTAAGGTCAAATGGATCGTTTTTGAGGTAACTAAGGTGAAATGGATCGTTTTTTAGCTAACTTAGGTGAAATGGATCATTTATGAGCTAACTTAGTTGAAATGGATCTTTTTTAGCTAACTTGGGTGAAATGGATCATTTATGAGCTAATTTAGTTGAAATGGATCTTTTTGAGCTAACTTAGGTGAAATGGATCACTTAAGAGCTAATTTAGGTGAAATGGATTGTTTTTGAGCTAACTTGGTGAAATGGATCGTTTATGAGCTAAATTAGTTGAAATGGATCGTTTATGAGATAACCTAGGTAAGATGGGTCATTTTGGAGTTAACCTAGGTGAAATGGGTCATTTTAAAGCTAACGTACGGGGGGTGGGGGCCACCTCTCTCTTTGCCGTCTGCCAGCGGATGGCAAAGATTCTTTGCCGTCTGCTAGCAGACGGCAAAGAGCTCGCAGATGGCAAAGACCTATTTTGTCGTCTTCTTTTAGGTAGCTGATGGCAAAGAGCTTCTTTGCCGTCAGCTAGCAGACGGCAAAGAGCTGGCAGATGGCAAATTAGCTGATTCCAGTAGTGTATTTTTTGAGATTGTTGTTGCTATGACTTTGCTATGCTTAATGCTTGTCACTAGGGCCCGAGTGCCATGATTTTAGATCTGAACCTATTATGTTTTCATGAATATATGTGAGTTCTTGATCCTATCTTGCAATTCTATAGTCACCTACTATGTGTTATGATCCAGCAACCCCGAAGTGAAAATAATCGGGACCACTCCCGGTGATGACCATATTTGAGGAGTTCATGTATTCACTATGTGTTAATGCTTTGGTCCGGTACTCTATTAAAAGGAGGCCTTAATATCCCTTAGTTTCCATTAGGACCCCGCTACCACGGGAGGGTAGGACAAAAGATGTCATGCAAGTTCTTTTCCATAAGCACGTATGACTATATTCGGAATACATGCCTACATTACATTGATGAATTGGAGCTAGTTCTGTGTCACCCTATGTTATGACTGTTACATGATGAACCGCATCCGGCATAATTCTCCATCACCGATCCAATGCCTACGAGCTTTTCACATATTGTTCTTCGCTTATTTACTTTTCCATTGCTATTGTTACAATCACTACAAAACCCAAAAATATTACTTTTGCTATCGTTATCGTTACTTCCATATTACTTTGCTACTAAATACTTTGCTGCAGATACTAAGTTATCCAGGTGTGGTTGAATTGACAACTCAACTGCTAATACTTGAGTATATTCTTTGGCTCCCCTTGTGTCGAATCAATAAATTTGGGTTGAATACTCTACCCTCGAAAACTGTTGCGATCCCCTATACTTGTGGGTTATCAAGGCTATTTTCTGGCGGCGGTGCCGGGGAGCATAGCTCTATTCTTTGAGTCACTTGGGATTTATATCTGCTGGTCACTATGAGGAACTTGAAAGACGAGAAAACAAAAATTTATCCCTCAACTACGAGGGAGGTAAGGAACTGCCATCTAGCTCTGCACTTGATTCACCTTCTGTTTTGAGTAAGCTTGCGACACCTAAACCTGCTTCTGCTATTAATTCTGATATGTCACATGTTATTGATGATGCCACTTCTGCTATGCATGATACTTATGATGAAACTACTTCTATGCTTGATACTACTGTGCCACTTGGTGACTTTCTTGATGAACAACTTGCTAGGGCTAGAGAAAATGAAATTATTGAAACTGATAATTTTGATGATAGTGACGATGAAGGCTCTCCCAATAAATATGAGTTGCCTGTTGTGCCTGAGGGCTATGTTATGGATGAAGAAACTAAAAGAGACTTTCTTGCTTGCAATGATAGAAGTGATCTTAAGAAATTATTAGCTAAGCTGAAACAAAAAAATGTGAATGCTAAAATGAAATATGATCCTGCTTATGCTACTTCACATATCTTTGTTACTGATAAGGATTATGAATTCTCTATTGATCCTGATATAATTACTTTGGTTGAATCTGATCCTTTCTATGGCTATGAATCTGAAACTGTTGTGGCACATCTTACTAAATTAAATGATATAGCTACCCTGTTCACTAATGATGTGAGAACTCACTACTTTTATATCCTTAAAATATTTCCGTTCTCATTAAAGGGTGATGCTAAGATATGGTTTAATTCTCTTGATCCTGGTTGTGTGTGTAGTCCCCAGGATATGATTTATTACTTCTCTGCTAAATATTTCTCTGCTCATAAGAAACAAGCCGCCTTAAGGGATATATATAATTTTGTGCAAATTGAAGAAGAGAGTCTCCCACAAGCTTGGGGGAGGCTTCTCCAATTACTTAATTCTTTGCCTGATCATCCTCTTAAGAAAAATGAAATACTTGATATCTTTTATAATGGACTAACCGATGCTTCCAGAGATTACCTGGATAGTTGTACTGGTTCTGTTTTCAGGGAAAGAACACCGGATGAAGCTGAAATTCTATTGAATAATATGTTGACAAATGAAAATAATTGGACACTTCCTGAGCCAACTCCTGAGCCTATTCCTTAGCCAACTCTGAAGAAGAGAGGTGTTCTATTTCTCAGTCCTGAAGATATGCAAGAGGCAAAGAAATCTATGAAAGAAAAGGGTATTAAAGCTGAAGATGTTAAGAATTTACCTCCTATAGAAGAAATACATGGTCTTGATTTACCGCCTGTTGAAGAAATATATGATCTTAGTTCATCACCTATTGAAGAAACACATGGTCTTGACAACCCGACACAGGTAGTAAAGGTAAATTCTCTCTATAGATTTGATGAAGGTGATATTCCTCGTTATAAGTCTGCTAGACAATGCTTAGATGAGTTTGACAATTTTATTGTTAAACAAGAAAACTTCAATGCTTATTTTTGTAGAGAATTAAAATGTATTTCTTATATGCTTGAACACTTGAGTAATTACATGGCTAATGCTAAAGGTGAACTTAAAGTCATTAGTAAACATGCTTCTATGGTTACCACTCAAGTAGAACAAGTACTTAAAGCTCAAAATGATTTGCTCAATGAATTGAATAGTAAGGATAATGATTATGCTGTTAGAGTGGCTACTAGAACTGGTAAAATGACTCAGGAACCTTTGTATCCTGAAGGCCATCCTAAGAGAATTGAGCAGGATTCTTAGAGAAATAATATTGATGCACCTACTTCTTCTAAAAGGAAGAAAAAGAAAAATGATAGGACTTTGCATGCTTCTAGTGAACCTGTTGTAGACACACCTGAGAATCCAAATGATATTTCTATTTCTGATGCTGAAACACAATCTGGTAATGAACATGAACCTAGTAATAATGTTAATGATGATGTTCATGATGATGCTCAACCTAGCAATGATAATGATGTAGAAATTGAACCTGTTGTTGATCTTGATAACCCACAATCAAAGAATCAACGTTATGATAAGAGAGACTTTGTTGCTAGGAAACACGGTAAAGAAAGGGAGCCATCGATTCAGAAACCCATGCCTTTTCCTCCTAAACCATCGAGGAAAAAGCATGATGAGGATTTTGAGCGCTTTGCTGAAATGATTAGACCTATCTTTTTGCGTATGCGATTAACTGATATGCTCAAAATGAATCCTTATGCTAAGTATATGAAAGAAATTGTTACTAATAAAAGAAAGATACCGGAAATTGAAATTTCCACCATGCTTGCTAATTATACTTTTAAGGGTGGAATACCTAAGAAACTTGGAGATCCAGGAGTACCCTCTATACCATGCTCCATTAAAAGAAACTATGTTAAAACTGCCTTATGTGATCTTGGAGCCGGTGTTAGTGTTATGCCTCTCTCTTTATATCGTAGACTTGATTTCAATAAGTTGACACCTACTAAAATATCTTTGCAAATGGCTGATAAATCAACTACTATACCTGTCGGTATTTGTGAGGATGTGCCTGTTGTAGTTGCAAACGTTACTATTTTAACGGACTTTGTTATTCTTGATATTCCCGAGGACGATAGTATGTCTATTATTCTTGGAAGACCCTTTTTGAATACTGCAGGGGCTGTTATTGATTGCACCAAAGGCAATGTCACTTTTCATGTTAATGGTAATGAGCATACGGTACACTTTCCAAGGAAACAACCTCAAGTCCACAGTATCAATTCTATTGGAAAAATTCCATCAATTATTTTTGGAGGCTTTGAATTTCCTCTTCCTACTGTCAAAAAGAGATATGATATTCTTATTATTGGGGATGTGCATATCCCCGTTGAGGTAACTTAGTGTTATTCGAAATTTCTCCGGTTCCATGCTATTCGGAATGAGTTTGTTAACAAGACTTGATCAACCTTGTTAGTGGATTCCTTTTGATGAGCATGAGACAGATGAAGTTAGAAAGCACAACCTTTTGTACCCTCTCTTTACTTTCTATTATTTAGTTGAAACAAAGCAAAAATAGTATTTTCCTGTCTGTTTTCTGAATTATCCATGCAATATAAAAATACCCCGAAAATAAAAGTTCTCCAAATGCCTTGCCAATTTAATATGATTTTTTGTGGAATATTTGAGAATATCTGGCACTGAGAACACAATAGGGGGAGCAACAACCTGGCCACGAGGGTCCAGGGCGCGCCCACCCCCTGGGCGCGCCCCCTGCCTCGAGGGCCCATGGTGGCTCCCCTCCACATATTCCTACACCCACACACTTCTTCTTCCTCCCAAAAAAATCACCATCCAGCTCAAGCACGAGTTCTAGCTCATTTTGCTGTGATTTTCGATCTCCTTGCTCAAAGCACCTCTCACAAAACTGCTTTAGGGGATTGTTCCTTGGTATGTGACTCCTCCATTGGTCCAATTAGTTTTTGTTCTAGTGTTTTATTCATTGCAAATTTGTGCTGCCTAGGTGACCATGTTCTTGAGCTTGCATGTCAAATTTGTATGGTTCCAAGTAGTTCTAATGCATGATATAGGCTCTAGGCACTTGTAGGAGTAGTTGCTATCGATTTTGTTGAGCTTGGTTCACTTTTATTTGAAGTTACTAAAAATTTCAGAATTTTTCAGAAAATAATGAAGAGATTTTTTAGGGGCTCATCGAGCCGAAGCTCGAAGGAAAAGCAAGGTGAAGAAGTGGACATGCCTAAATATAATTTGCCTCGCACCGCGGAGGTTCGGCCGTGCGAATTGCCTTCCGATGATTTCTTGAGAGCAGCCAGGATTGATGATGATTTTTATGAATTGGCTGAGAATGCAGGCCTCACCGCCTTCCTCCGCGACCAACGCGAACAGTATCTCTTACTCACCAATACTTTTGTGCAATAGATGAATTTTGTAGGGTTTGCAAAATTCCTTTCGAGGGTAGCTTAGAGGAACCACATCGTAAAGATGTGGACGGGTTTATTGATACTATTACTATAGGGGAAACTAGGAAGGTTTCCGATGCAAGAATCACTAGCATACATTTTCCTGTTTTACGCTACTTTGCAATATTTGCTAGTCGTTGCTTAATTGGTCGCGGAAACTGTGGAAACCTTAGTGTTCCTGATATTATTATTTTGTTCCATGGTTTATTCTGTGATAACTCTGTTAGTATGGGCGGTATTATTGCCAAACGGTTAAGTCTGAACCGTACAAAGGGTCCCATCTTTGGAGGTGTTTATGCTTCGCGCCTTGCTGCATATTACAACATACCTATTAGGCACTATGAAAAAGAAGAAAAATTGCTTCCTACTATTCATTTAGATTATAAAAGTATGGTAGCGCATGATTTTATTGTTAAGAATAGGGAAGGGGCGCTTAAATACAAATTGTTCTTTGATAAACATCACCCTGAGACTATTACCTTGCCTGCTCCTTCCTTGTTTGATTTATCTGCAGACCAGTATCTCGTTCCGTTGGCGGCCATCCACGCCTACCGGAACCCTACATCAGCTACAGAGCCAGAGCCGGAACCACAATTTGATCCTCCACGACAGTCTAATTATCAGTGGGATCCGGAGATGATTGCCAACCAGTGGCAATCAGAGTCTTCCTCATCTCAGTACGACCCCAACTACAACTTTGGATATCCGCCAGGCCATCCGTGGCACTAGACCAACTTAGGCCAAAAGCCTAAGCTTGGGGGAGTACGTATTTCTCACCGACATTACATTTATGTTCACACACACTCATTGCTAGATGTCGGTGCTCATACTTTTTCACTGTAATATCCATGCTAGTTTATTTTCCTTTTTATGCTTTCTTCTTGTGTGTTTGATAAATCTTAAGAAAAACCAAAAAAATTAGTAGTAACTTTTAGTTAGTTTACTTTTCTTGTTGTAGTAATAACTATAAAGAAAACCCAAAAAGATTTCCCATTCTTCTTTTGTTTGTTCGGAGCTTTCCCGTGTAAATAGTTTTATTTCTTTTCTTTTCTTTGGGGGTCGATAGGAGAAGACCATGATAAAATTGTTGAAGTGGCTCTTATATGCATGATTGTTGATTTAACCAAGAGCCCATTTTGCCTTGTCTTCTCCTGTTTATTGAATGCTTGCAGATTCCAGCTTAGTCCAATGCACGTGCACTATTATTATTATTCACATCATTCGGTCGTGCAAGTGAAAGGCAATGATGACGATATATGATGGACTGATTGAGATGAGAGAAGCTGGTATGAACTCGACCTCTCTTGTTTTTGTAAATATGATTAGTTCATCATTACTGATTCAGTCTATTATGAATAAACATGTTTGCAATGACAATTAGAGATTATAGTTGCTTATGCCATGCTTGATTAGCTATGAGTTATAATGGTTTACCTTGCGTGCCAACATGCTATTAAAATGGTTGCGATGTGGTATAACGGGGTGGTATCCTCCTTTGAATGATTTAAGTGACTCGACTTGGCACATGTTCACACATGTAGTTGAAACAAATCAACATAGCCTTCACGATATTTATGTTCATGGTGGATTATATCCTACTCATGCTTGCACTCAATGTTTATTAAATTTAATGCATGTTCATGACTGTTGTCGCTCTCTAGTTGGTCGCTTCCCAGTCTTTTGCTAGCCTTCACTTGTACTAAGCGGGAATACTGCTTGTGCATCCAATCCCTTAAACCCCAAAGTTATTCCACATGAGTCCACTATACCTTCATATATGCGGTATCTACCTGCCGTTCCAAGTAAATTTGTATGTGCCAAACTCTAAACCTTCAAATGAAATTCTGTTTTGTATGCTCGAATAGCTCATGTATCAACTAGGGTTGTCCATATCTTCCATGCTAGGCGGGTTATTCTCAAGAGGAGTGGACTCCGCTCCTCACTCACGAGAAAATGGCTGGTCACCGGGATGCCCAGTCCCATGCTTTATGCAAATCAAATCAAATTAATTGCAAACAAAACTCCCCCGGGGCTGTTGCTAGTTGGAGGCACTCGTTGTTTCGAGCAAGCCATGGATTGATGCTTGTTGGTGGAGGGGGAGTATAAACTTTACCATTCTGTTTTGGAACCGCCTATAATGTGTGTAGCATGGAAGATATCGCCATCTCTTGGTTGTCATGTTGACAATGAAAGTATGCCGCTCAAAATATTATTTATCTCTGCTTTCAAAATCGAGCTCTGGCACCTCTACAAATCCCTGCTTCCCTCTGCGAAGGGCCTATCTATTTACTTTTATGTTGAGTCATCATCCTCTTATTAAAAGCACCAGCTGGAGAGCACCGCCGTCATTTGCATCCATTACTATTAGTTTATATTTGGGTATGACTACGACTGGATCTCCTTTACCATGAATTACAATGTTTAGTCAGTCCTTAATCTTTAAAGGTGCTCTGCATTTATGTTTTGCGGTCTCAGAAAGGGCTAGCGAGATACCATCTTGTTATATCATATCATGATTGTTTTGAGAAAGTGTTGTCATCCGAGATTTATTATTATGGCTCGCTTGTTGATTATGCCATTGACATGAGTAAACATGAGACTTAAATGTTATTGTGAATATGGTTAGTTATAATCTTTGCTAAAAACTTGAATGCTGGCATTACATATTTACAACAACAAGAGCAAACAGAGTTTGTAAAAGTTTTTCTTTATCACTTTCAGTTTATCAACTGAATTGCTTGAGGACAAGCAAAGGTTTAAGCTTGGGGGAGTTGATACGTCTCTGTCGTATCTACTTTTCCAAAAACTTTTTCCCTTGTTTTGGACTCTAACTTGCATGATTTGAATGGAACTAACCCGGACTGACGCTGTTTTCAGCAGACTTTCCATGGTGTTATTTATGTGCAGAAACAAAAGTTCTCGGAATGACCTGAAACTCCACGGAACTTATTTTTGGATAATATAAAAAATACTGGAAAAAGAATCCATGTCAGGGGGGCCTCCACCTGTCCATGAGGGTGGGGGCGCGCCTGCCCCCCTGGGCGCGCTCCCTGCCGACCTCAACTCCAACTCCATATATTCGTGTTCGGGGAGAAAAAATCAGAGAGAAGGATTCATCGCGTTTTACGATACGGAGCCGCTGCCAAGCCCTAAAACCTCTCGGGAGGGCTGATCTGGAGTCCGTTCGGGGCTCCGGAGAGGGGAATCCGTCGCCATCGTCATCATCAACCATCCTCCATCACCAATTTCATGATGCTCACTGTCGTGCATGAGTAATTCCATTGTAGGCTTGCTGGACGGTGATGGGTTGGATGAGATTTATCATGTAATCGAGTTAGTCTTGTTAGGGTTTGATCCCTAGTACCCACTATGTTCTGAGATTGATGTTGCTATGACTTTGCTATGCTTAATGCTTGTCACTAGGGCCCGAGTGCCATGATTTCAGATCTGAACCTATTATGTTTTCATGAATATATGTGAGTTGTTGATCCTATCTTGCAAGTCTATAGTCACCTACTATGTGTTATGATCCGGCAACCCCGAAGTGACAATAATCGGGACCACTCCCGGTGATGACCATAGTTTGAGGAGTTCATGTATTCACTATGTGTTAATGCTTTGGTCCGGTACTCTAGTAAAAGGAGGCCTTAATATCCCTTAGTTTCCATTAGGACCCCGCTGCCACGAGAGGGTAGGACAAAAGATGTCATGCAAGTTTTTTCCATAATCACGTATGACTATATTCGGAATACATGCCTACATTACATTGATGAATTGGAGCTAGTTCTGTGTCACCCTATGTTATGATTGTTACATGATGAACCGCATCCGGCATAATTCTCCATCACCGATCCAATGCCTACGAGCTTTTCACATATTGTTCTTCGCTTATTTACTTTTCCGTTGCTACTGTTACAATCACTACAAAACCCAAAAATATTACTTTTGCTATCGTTACCGTTACTTCCATATTACTTTGCTACTAAATACTTTGCTGCAGATACTAAGTTATCCAGGTGTGGTTGAATTGACAACTCAACTGCTAATACTTGAGAATATTCTTTGGCACCCCTTGTGTCGAATCAATAAATTTGGGTTGAATACTCTACCCTCGAAGACTGTTGCGATCCCCTATACTTGTGGGTTATCAGTGGCATCCGAGCCAGGTCTATGCGTAGATGTTATATGCACGAGTAGAACACACAGAGTTGTGGGCAATAATAGTCATACTGCTTACCAGCATGTCATACTTTGATTCAGCTGTATTATTGGATGAAGCGGCTCAGACCGACATTACGTGTGTGCTTACGCGAGACTGGTTCTACCGATGTGCTTCGCACACAGGTGGCTATTGGGTGTCTGTTTCTCCAACTTTAGTTACATCGAGTGTGACTATGCCCGGTCCTTGTTGAAGGTTAAAACAACAAACTTGAAGAAAAATCATTGTGGTTTTTGATGCGTAGGTAAGAACGGTTCTAGCTAAGCCCGTAGCAGCCACGTAAAACTTGCAACAACAAAGTAGAGGATGTCTAACTTGTTTTTGCAGGGCATGTTGTGATGTGATATGGTCAAGACGTGATTATATAAATTGTTGTATGAGATGATCATGTTTTGTAACACAGTTATCGGCAACTGGCAGGAGCCATATGGTTGCCGCTTTATTGTATGAAATGCAATCGTCATGTAATTGCTTTACTTTATCACTAAGCGGTAGCGATAGTCATAGAAGCAATAGTTGGCGAGACGACAACGATGCTTCGATGGAGATCAAGGTGTCAAGCCGGTGACGATGGTGATCATGACGGTGCTTTGGAGATGGAGATCAAAGGCACAAGATGATGATGGCCATATCATACCACTTATATTGATTGCGTGTGATGTTTATCCTTTATGCATCTTATTTGCTTAGTTCGGCGGTAGCATTACGGCTTAGAATCGGGACTTCAAGGTATAAGTGTTCTCCCTGAGTATGCACCATTGCGACAGTTCGTCGTGCCGAGACACCACGTGATGATCGGGTGTCATAAGCTCTACGTTCACATACAACGGGTGCAAGCCAGTTTTGCACATGTAGAATACTCGGGTTAAACTTGACGAGCCTAGCATATGCAGATATGGCCTCGGAACACTGAGACCGAAAGGTCGAGCATGAATCATATAGTAGATATGATCAACATAGTGATGTTCACCATTGAAAACTACTCCATCTCACGTGATGATCGGACATGGTTTAGTTGATATGGATCACGTGATCACTTAAATGATTAGAGGGATGTCTATCTAAGTGGGAGTTCTTAAGTAATATGATTAATTGAACTTTAATTTGTCATGAACTTAGTACCTGATAGTATTTTGCATGTCTATGTTGTTGTAGATAAATGGCCCGTGCTGTTGTTCCGTTGCATTTTAGTGCGTTCCTAGAGAAAGCTAAGTTGAAAGATGATGGTAGCAATTACATGGACTGGGTCCGTAACTTGAGGATTATCCTCATTGCTGCACAGAAGAATTACGTCCTGGAAGCACCGCTAGGTGCCAAACCCGCTGCAGGAGCAACGCCAGATGTTATGAACGTTTGGCACAGCAAAACTGATGACCACTCGATAGTTTAGTGTGCCATGCTTTACGGCTTAGAACCGGGACTTCAACGATGTTTTGAACGTCATGGAGCATATGAGATGTTCTAGGAGTTGAAGTTAATATTTCAAGCAAATGCCCGGATTGAGAGATATGAAGTCTCCAATAAGTTCTATAGCTGCAAAATGGAGGAGAATAGTGTTGTTAGTGAACATATACTCAGAATGTCTGGGTACCACAACCACTTGACTCAACTGGGAGTTAATCTTCAATCACTGCCACCAAGCTACAAGAGCTTCGTGATGAACTATAATATGCAAGGGATGGATAAGACAATTCCCGAGTTCTTTGTAATGCTAAAGGCTGCGGAGGTAGAAATCAAGAAGGAGCATCAAGTGTTGATGGTCAACAAGACCACCAGTTTCAAGAAAAAGGGTAAAGGGAAGAAGGGGAACTTCAAGAAGAACAGCAAGCAAGTTGCTGCTCAAGTGAAGAAGCCCAAGTCTGGACCTAAGCCTGAGACTGAGTCCTTCTACTGCAAAGGGACTGGTCACTGGAAGCAGAACTGCCCCAAGTATTTGGCGGAGAAAAAGGATGGCAAAGTGAAAGGTATATTTGATATACATGTTATTGATGTGTACTTAACTAATGCTCGCAGTAGCGCCTGGGTATTTGATACTGGTTCTGTTGCTAATATTTGCAACTCGAAACAGGGGCTACGGATTAAGCGAAGATTGACTAAGGACGAGGTGATGATGCGCGTGGGAAATGGTTCCAAAGTCGATGTGATCGCCGTCGGCACGCTACCTCTGCATCTACCTTCGGGATTAGTTTTAGACCTAAATAATTTTTATTTGGTGCCAGCGTTGAGCATGAACATTATATCTGGATCTTGTTTGACGCGAGACGGTTATTCATTTAAATCAGAGAATAATGGTTGTTATATTTATATGAGTAATATCTTTTATGGTCATGCACCCTTGATGAGTGGTCTATTTTTACTAAATCTTGATAGTAGTGATACACATGTTCATAGTATTGAAGCCAAAAGATATAAATTTAATAATGATAGTGCAACTTATTTGTGGCACTGCCGTTTAGGTCATATTGGTGTAAAGCGCATGAAGAAACTCCATGCTGATGGACTTTTGGAATCACTTGATTATGAATCACTTGATGCTTGTGAACCATGCCTCATGGCCAAGATGACTAAGACTCTGTTCTCCGGAACAATGGAGCGAGCAACAGACTTGTTGGAAACAATACATACTGATGTATGCGGTCCGATGAGTGTTGATGCTCGCGGCGGGTATCGTTATTTTCTGACCTTCACAGATGATTTGAGCAGATATGGGTATATTTACTTGATGAAACATAAGTATGAAACATTTGAAAAGTTCAAAGAATTTCAGAGTGAAGTGGAAAATCATCGTAACAAGAAAATAAAGTTTCTACGATCTGATCGTGGAGGCGAATATTTGAGTTACGAGTTTGGTCTTCATTTGAAACAATGCGGAATAGTTTCGCAACTCATGCCACCCAGAACACCATAGCGTAATGGTGTGTCCGAACGTCGTAATCGTACTTTATTAGATATGGTGCGATCTATGATGTCTCTTACTGATTTACCGCTATCTTTTTGGGGTTATGCTTTAGAGATGGCTGCATTCAATTTAAATAGGGCACCATCTAAATCCGTTGAGACGACACCTTATGAACTGTGGTTTGGCAAGAAACCCAAGTTGTCGTTTCTTAAAGTTTGGGGCTGCGATGCTTATGTGAAAAAGCTTCAACCTGATAAGCTTGAACCCAAATCAGAGAAATGTGTCTTCATAGGATACCCAAAGGAGACTGTTGGGTACACCTTCTATCACAGATCCGAAGGCAAGATATTCGTTGCTAAGAATGGATCCTTTCTAGATAAGGAGTTTCTCTCGAAAGAAGTGAGTGGGAGGAAAGTAGAACTTGATGAGGTAATTGTACCTTCTCCCGAGTTGGAAAGTAGTACATCACAAAAGTCAGTTCCAGTGATTCCTACACCAACTAGTGAGGAAGCTAATGATGATGATCATGAAACTTCTGATCAAGTTACTACCGAACCTCGTAGGTCAACCAAAGTAAGATCCGCACCAAAGTGGTACAGTAATCCTGTTCTGGAGGTCATGTTACTTGACCATGACGAACCTATGAACTATGAGGAAGCGATGATGATCCCAGATTCCGCAAAATGGCTTGAGGCCATGAAATCTGAGGATCCATGTATGAGAACAAAGTGTGGACTTTGGTTCACTTGCCCGATGATCGGCAAGCCATAGAGAATAAATGGATCTTCAAGAAGAATATTGACGCTGACGTAATGTTACTGTCTACAAAGATCGACTTGTTGCGAAAGGTTTTCGACAAGTTCAAGGAGTTGACTACGATGAGACCTTCTCACCCGTAGCGATGCTTAAGTCCATCCGAATCATGTTAGCAATTATCGCATTTTATGATTATTAAATTTGGCAAATGGATGTCAAAACTGCATTCCTTAATGGATATCTTAAAGAAGAGTTGTATATGATGCAACCAGAAGGTTTTGTCGATCCAAAAGGTGCTAACAAAGTGTGTAAGCCCCAGCAATCAATTTATGGACTGGTGCAAGCATCTCGGAGTTGGAATATACGCTTTGATAGTGTGATCAAAGCATATGGTTTTATACAGACTTTTGGATAAGCCTGTATTTACAAGAAAGTGAGTGGGAGCTCTGTAGAATTTCTGATATTATATGTGGATGACATATTGTTGATCGGAAATGATGCTGAATTTCTGAATAGCATAAAAGAATACTTGAATAAGAATTTTTCAATGGAAGACCTCGGTGAAACTGCTTATATATTGGGCATCAAGATCTATAGAGATAGATCAAGACGCTTAATTGGACTTTCACAAAGCACATACCTTCATAAAGTTTTGAAGACGTTCAAAATAGAACAAGGAAAGAAAGGGTTCTTGCCTGTGTTACAAGGTGTGAAGTTCAGTCAGACTCAATGCCCGACCACTTCAGAAGAGAGAGAGAAAATGAAAGTCATTCCCTATGCTTCAGCCATAGGTTCTATCATGTATGCAATGTTGTGTACCAGACCTGATGTGTGCCTTGCTATCAGTTTAGCAGGGAGGTACCAAAGTAATCCAGGAGTGGATCACTGGACAGCGGTCAAGAACATCCTGAAATACCTGAAAAGGACTAAGGATATGTTTCTCGTTTATGGAGGTGACAAAGAGCTCGTCGTAAATGGTTACGTCGATGCAAGATTTGACACTGATCTGGATGACTCTAAGTCAGAAACCAGATACGTATTTTTATTGAATGGTGGAGCTGTCAGTTGGTGCAGTTCCAAGCAGAGCGTCGTGGCGGGATCTATGTGTGAAGCGAAGTACATAGCTGCTTCGGAAGGAGCAAATGAAGGAGTCTGGATGAAGTAATTCATATCCGATCTAGGTGACATACCTAGTGCATCGGGTCCAATGAAAACATTTTGTGACAATACTGGTGCAATTGCCTTGGCAAATTTCACAAGAGAACTAAGCACATCAAGAGACGCTTCAATTCCATCCACAATCAAGTCAAGGAGGGAGACATAGAGATTTGCAAGATACATACAGATCTGAATGTTGCAGACCCGTTGACTAAGCCTCTCTCACGAGCAAAACATGATCAACACCAAGACTCCATGGGTGTTAGAATCATTACTATGTAATCTAGATTATTGACTCTAGTGCAAGTGGGAGACTGAAGGAAATATGCCCTAGAGGCAATAATAAAGTTGTTATTTATATTTCCTTATATCATGATAAATGTTTATTATTCATGCTAGAATTGTATTAACCGGAAACTCAGTACATGTGTGAATACATAGACAAACTGAGTGTCACTAGTATGCCTCTACTTGACTAGCTCGTTAATCAAAGATGGTTAAGTTTCCTAGCCATGGACATGAGTTATCATTTGATTAACAGGATCACATCATTGGATAATGATGTGATTGACTTGACCCATCCGTTAGCTTAGCACTATGATCGTTTAGTTTCTTTCTATTGCTTTCTTCATAACTTATACATATTCCTATCACTATGAGATTATGCAACTTCCGAATACCGGAGGAACACTTAGTGTGCTATCAAACTCACAACGTAACTGGGTGATTATAAAGATGCTCTACAGGTGTCTTCGATGGCGTTTGTTTAGTTGGCATAGATCCAGATTAGGATTTGTCACTCCGATTTTCGGAGAGGTATCTCTGGGCCCACTCGGTAATGCTCATCACTATAAGCCTTGCAAGCAATGTGACTAATGAGTTAGTTACGGGATGATGCATTACGGAACGATTAAAGAGACTTGCCGGTAACGAGATTGAACTAGGTATTGAGATACCGACGATCGAATCTCGGGCAAGTAAGATATCGATGACAAAAAGAACAACGTATGTTGTTATGCGGTTTGACTGATAAAGATCTTCGTAGAATATGTAGGAAACAATATGAGCATCCAGGTTCCGCTATTCGTTATTGACCGAAGATGAGTCTCGGTCATTTCTACATAGTTCTCGAACCCGTAGGGTCCGCACGCTTAACGTTCGATGACGATCGGTATTATGAGTTTATGTGTTTTGATGTACCGAAGGTTGTTCGGAATCCCGGATGTGATCACGGACATGACAAGGAGTCTCGAAATGGTCGAGACATAAAGATCGATATATTGGAAGGCTATGTTTCGACATCGGAATGGTTCCGGGTGAGTTTGAGCATTTACCGGAGTACCGGGGGTTACCGGAACCCCCCGGGGAGTCTGTGACGCCCCCGATTCGACCGTACACTAATCATACAGGCAAACGTGTATGATCAAGATCAGGGACTCACGGGAATATATAAAAACACAACTCTAGACACAAATGAAAGTCATACAAGCTCCATATTACAAGCCAGGGGCCTCGAGGGCTCGAATACATAGCTTGATACATAAGGGGAGTCAGCGGAAGCAACAATATCTAAGTACAGACATAAGTTAAACAACTTTTGCCTTAAGAAGGCTAGCACAAACATCAACGATCGAAGAGGCAAGGCCTCCTGCCTGGGACCTCCTAACTACTCCTGGTCGTCGGCGGGCTCCATGTAGTAGTAGGCACCCTCGGGGTAGTAGTCGTAGTCAGCGGAGGTGGCATCTGACTCCTGGGGTCCACCATCTGGTTGCAACAACCAGAAAGCAGAAGGAAGGGGGAAAAGGGGGAGCAAAGCAACCGTGAGTACTCATCCAAAGTACTCGCAAGCATCAGATCTATACTAAGTATGCATTGGTATCAAATGGAAGGGCTGTATCTGTGGACTGACCTGCAGAATGCCAGAATAGGGGGGAAAGCCTAGCCTATCAAAGACTAGCATCTTCAAGCAGCTCCAAGCATCTTGCAGCATGTAGAAGAGTAAAGAATAGCTGTTTAATTAACAAGCATGTTGTAACATTAAGGCCCAGAGATCCTTCCTCGACTCCCTGCGAGAAAGCAATCCCGGAGCCAACATATCCATCACATATCAAGTATCCATTTCTAGTTGTATAAGATCAGGATACAAGTCTGAACGTCCATTACCGTGGACACGGTATTCGAATATATGTCTTCCCAGCAGGGGTGCACCACGTTTTCCAACACACTCGATCACTCTGGCCGGACACACCTTTCTGGGGTCAATGCCCGGCCTCGGAAGATCAACACATCGTAGCCCTACCTAGGCTCGGCAGAGAGGTCCCCGCCGGTCTACATCCTAAGCACTCTGGGTCTGAGCCCATCGCCTGTTGCACTCCGGGTCGTTGCGAGCAGGGCGGACCAGGCTCCACCACTACAGGATTGGTTGCGGCCCAGCCGTGCCGCAATGCTGAACTGGACGTCTGACAAAGCTTCGGCTGATACTGCGACGTCGAGGCCCATAACTATTCTCGCGTGGTGGTTAGCGCGTAAAGGCCAAAGGCCAATTCAGAACAAATACCCAAACCTATTAGTGCATTAACAATTAAAGTAGTGACGGCTGTCGGGACAAGTCCGGATCTATCACCCCTCCTGGGTGATACTGCTAAACAGCCAGCCACCACTGTCACATCGCACGGGTGCTCTCCGGGCCCGCCTGGCTTTCACAACGGTCTCCAGTAAAGTCAAGGTAACTGTGTGTCCAGACATCAAGGGGAAACCCTGAGGAATCACCCCAGGTGGATTCCACTCAATGTAATCATCAAGGTGAACGTAAGAGGGACCACCCTCGAGGTTCACACTTGAGGTGTTGAACGACAGAGCTGTATCGGGAATGGTGAAAGAGGAAATCACCCTCGATGACCACGACCGAATAGCTACACTACAGAATTATCATCAGGAGTGCGTTATGAGGGATCACCCTCGGCACTCGATAGTAGCTCTGCAGAGTCCAGCAACAAAAGGGACGTGATGCGATATGATGTGTGGGCCTCTGGTCGTCGATCACGTTGATCGAGTAGTCGATGATGAAGCAGAGGCAACAAGGACAAGGTGGGGGTCACTGATGGATCACTAACTAACCTATACTAAGCAGTTTAGGATAAGCAGGTAAGGTACAATGAGCAGGTTACAAAAGCAGGCTATGCATCATAATAGGAGCAATCAATTACAGTACCAAAATCTAATGCAAGCATGAGAGAATGGAATGAGCGATATCGGGATGATCAAAGGAGGGGCTTGCCTGGAAGCTCTGCTGAAAGGAAAGAAGCGTCGTCGTCGACGTAGTCGATCACAGGGGCATCAGCAGCGGTCTCGGGGTCTAGCGGAGAAAAGAGGGTGAAGAAACAGTAAATACACGCAAACATATGCACAACATGATTACAAGCGGGGCTACAGGTGTCCTAACGCAGTGCTAGGCGTTACTGGCGAAGGGGGAAACATCCGGGAAAGTTTTCCCGGTCCCGGACGTCTGCCAGACAAATGAACCGGAGGGGACAGTTTGCATGTTCGCTATTCTAGGGACGTGTGGCAGATGAACGGACCGCGTATCCGGATTCGCCTCGAAATTCTGAGCAACTTTCATGTAGAAAACTTTTTCATCCGAGCTACGGTTTAATTTCTATTAATTTTCAAAGTTTTATTAATATTCTGAAATTAATTTTAATACGAAAATAAATGCTAAAATGTTAGGCGCACCCAGCACAGTGTACACCAAAGTGTACCCAGTGGCTGACAGGTGGGCCAGGGGGTCCCAGTTGACCAGTCAACGTTTGACTGGTCAGCAGGGGGTGGGGCCCCCTGTCATTGACTCAGCTAACTAATTACAAATTACTTAGCCATTTAATTAAGTTAATTAACTTTTTAGTTAATTAATTAATTAATATATTTTTTCCTAATATTCTTTTTTTATAAATAAAAGGTGCCGGTGGGGCCCCGCTGGCAGTGGCCCATCTGGCCACTGGAGCGGGTGGTTAACGGGGCCGGCGCGGGCGTTGGGGCGCTTGGGCACGCGCCCACGGGAGAGCGCCGGGCTGCGGGGCGCCGGAAGGGTAGCCGCGGCTGCGGGGCGCCGGCCGGAGCGGCGAGGTCGCCGGCAGGGCATAGCGTGGCGGAGGCCACGCGGCCCCAGGCGGCTGCCAGAGACCGGCAGAGGCGGGGCCGAGCGAGCAGCAGGCTCGGCAGGGGGGAGCGGGACTCACGGTGTCGCGCTGGACGCGGGAGAGGCCGCAGCAGGCCGGAATCGAGCGCGAGCGTGAGGTGGTCTCGGGGAGGAGCGGCGCGGGGCGCCTGCTGCGCAAGCGGGCGGCTGCAGCAGCGGGAGGGACTGCCACGCGTGGTTGGGCCGCTCGCGGCGCGGGCGACGCAAGCGCGTGACTGCCGTGAGCACGGGGCGTGCGCAGCACGGCCATACGGACATGAGTGTGCGAAGCTTCGGGCGTGACGGCCGCAGCATCCACGGCGTCAAATCAAAGAGGAGAAGGGGGAAATCGGGAGGGGAGCTCACCGAGGAGCACAAGGAAGGCTCGGCGTGGGTTTAGGAGCAGGAGGGGTGGCGGATCCGATGAGGAACGCTGGCGGCAGCAGGAGGAAGAAGGCCTCGATCCGACGTAGCAGGGGCTTCCCGAGTTGATCTGTTCTGTGTAGTCAAAGTAGAGGTGGCCGGAGTAGTCCCCGGCGTTGGCTCAGCCTGTGGGGATGATGGTGGCCGTGAGAGCGAGCTTGGCCATGGCGATGGTGGCGTTCGGCGTAGGGGATCTAAGGAGGGGAAGCGCTGGAGAGGACGCGATGAGTGGAGTGGATGAGAGCGGACGAGGGAATCGATGGGGCGAGGGGGGTCCTTATCCCCTCCCAGACGACGCCGACGAGGTGGTCGGGGGCGACCCGCCCCTGTAGCGACCCGGTCGCGTGAACAGGGAGAGGGGAGGGATCGCCAGGGTGGGCCGGCTGGGTTGGCCTCTTGCCCGATGGGCCAAAAGCCCAGGGGGTTTTCTCCCTTCCCTTTTTTAATTACTTTTCTGTTTATTGACTTCCCATTTTATTTTCTATTTCATTTAGCTTATTAAAAATATGAGACCCACACCTAAATTATTGTTTTAGTTTAACCCTCTGCCACAAAAAGTTTCACTCATAAATAAAATAGTTTAACATTTTTGAATTTATAAAAGGCATCTATTTAATTGTTTTACCTACTGTTTTATTTATTTGAATGCATTTCAACGTTTTATAGAAGTGTGGTTTCTTCACCAATAATACTCTTAAATTATTTGGAACAGTTTGAACATTTTTGTGTTGACACTAGAACACTTTTATTTTGACTTTGTCCTAAATTTGATTTTCGAACCGATTTCAATCTAAGTGAGATTAGCAATAGTAAAAATGATGACGTGGCATCATTAGCCGAGAATTACCGTAGCTTAATTATCTGGGTGTTACAAATCTCCTTCACTACAAGAAATCTTGTCCCGAGATTTTAGGAGGTAGAAGGAAACAAAACAGGGTATTCATCTTGAAGACGATCCTCGAGTTCCCAAGTGCCTTCATCTTCAGAAGGATTTGACCACTGGAACTTTTTAGAATTTTGAAAGCCCTCTGATGGTGCGACATTCAGTTTGACCGAGAACGCGGGCCGGAGAGATACTTCAGGCTTCGATGTAGCATTTTCAACTCCCACAAAAGGAGAAGCGCTTCACGCATTCAAGGAATAAATCCGTGCTTCAGCATTCCGAACAAGGTGAGCATGGTAGCTCACTATCTCACTTGACGGATGTAGTACATGCACGGTTTTAGTGGCGCAAATGATAGAAGCGGTATGTGTTTTCAACCATTCCATTCCCAGAATGAGGTCTTTATTGGACGACTTCAAAACAATGGGGGAAACATGGAATTCCAGCCCTTCAATTTCAACAGGGACATTGAGGCTAACCATGGTGGTTCGACATTGGCCCGCAGGGGTGTGTACCACTAGTGGATTGTTCAACTCTTCGAACTTAAGGCCATGCATGGATGCAAAATCTTCTGATATGAATGAATGCGATGCTCCTGAATCAAATAAAACAGAGGCTGGTATTGAGTTAACAAGAAGAGTACCCAACACGGTAGCAGGTTGGTCTTGAGCTTCATTCAGATCAATGTGGTTGGCCTGACCACGACCATAAGGCATGGCATTGTTGTTGCGGGGCTGATGCTTACCACGACCAGTTGGAGGAAGTGCAAGCTGGTACTGATTCTGAGAGCAGTCCCTGGCACGGTGACCTGGTTGACCGCACCTGAAGCATAGCCCATCATTGGGACGGGGAGCAGGAGCTCGGGGTAGTGCAGCTTGAAGTCTTGGCTGTCCAGGTGGTGGAGGAGGCAGACGGAGATGCAGTAGGGGACTGTTTTGGTGCAGGGGCAGCTGGTGGATACACGCTGTGAGGGATCCATATCTTACGCTTCTGCGATGACGGGCCCGAAGATGAACCCACATCATGGTTGCGCCTAAGGGATCCGAGGTGTTCCTGCAGACCGGTTTCGACATGAATGGCCTTGTTCACCAAGGTGGCGAAATCAGCAAAGTCATGCACTAGGAGCGCCAGTTTGATATCAGCTTGAAGTCCATCTCGAAACTTTTCCTGTTTACGTGCATCAGTGGCAATGTCATCTTCAGCATAGCGGGACAGGTCAAGGAACTCCCGCTGATAGGCATCCACAGTCTTGTTGCCTTGGGTGAGGCTGCGAAACTCGCGCTTCTTCCTGTCCATCATTCCCTGAGGAATGAAGCAGGCACGGAAAGCATCTTGGAAATCCGGCCAAGTGATGACCGTTCCAGCAGGTAGTGAACGCCTGTGACTGTCCCATCATTGAGCAGCGGGACCCTTCAGATAATATGCCGCAAAGGTGACATAGTTGGCAGGGGCTACACCAGCAGACTCTAGCTCGAAAGTATGTCACGGAGCCAGTCATCAGCATCAAGTGGCTGAGTTGAGCTACGGTAGATGCTTGGGTTGAGATGTGCAAAATCATTCAGTGTCACAGTGGCTGGCTGTTGATTCAGGTTGGGACGAGGAAACTGAGCTATCACTCCTTCCATGAACTGGCGGTTCAGTTCAAACTATTGGATCATACCAGCCATGTACTCAGGCGGTGGTGGGGCATTGCCACCACGACCACGACCAGCGGGTCTAACCATCCTGCTAACATGTAACAGGGGTAGTTCAACATGAAGAACTTTGCAAAGACAAGGAATCATTCACGATGAAACATGCATACTGAAAGAAGTTCGATGGATACAACATAGTAGCCAAACATGACATACAGATCCATACATAAGTTCGGTTACAAGCCATAAGTACGAGTTCAGAAAAGGAAAGGTAGTCTAGACCAACTAGGCAGCGCGCAGGCACGCGATGGAGGGATACAACAACGCGACATAGCGATATGCTACATCAACGTCGGGGAAAACCTCTGAAGTCTGGCAGCTATCGGTGAAAGAAAGCACGACGATGCTCGAGGGAAGGAGGCTGCATGCCGTGGCGGCTCTGGTGTACCAGCTGATCTCCAGGAGGAAGAAGAGGTCCACGAGTAGGGGTATCACCACCAACCTCAGGCCACACAAGACCTGGTGGCATCTCCGTCCTGCGCGGGTAAGTAATGAATGAAGGAAGAACCGATGCGGTGCCTATTGGACGCATCTGCTCCAGAGTGTCGTAGTGGTGTGCATGTGTGGCGTACAGCTCAACATTCAAAGCTCGAACAGTGCGATCCAGAACCTCAATGTATCGAACCATATACTGAGGGTCGTACCGACGGCTCACGTAAGAGGTACACACAGCAGTGTAGCGCCTAGTATCATCCCCAGCTGGTGGGTATGGGAAGTATCTGAACCCAGTCTCCTCCAAGCGTGGATGCTCTCTACGGAGGCTGGTGATAGCAACATAGGCAACCTCCTGTACTGCCATCTCGACAGTCACTCCAATACCCTCAAAGGTATGCAACTCGTGGGTGGAGTTGTTCTACCAATCATAGATATCAACCTTAGCGTGATACATCTCCTGGTTGAACTCGTGGTAGATCTCATACACAGTGTAGTGGGGGTACCAGCGATATCCCAGCAGGGTCAAGAGGTCGACACGAATGGCCGGGAACCTAGGCGTGCCGACCGCCATGGTCTGGCGGACGATCTGCGTTGCGGGATGCATCTGAAATAAGGAAGTTCAAGGATGTCAAATGACGATGTGAGTATTATTCAAAATACAATTCAAAGGAATAGTTGTAGATAATCCAGCTCTTCGGGTGAATGTCATTACGAGATCCTAATGTTGGAGTTAGTAAAATCATTTAACCCGAGTAGAAGAGAGATCAGAATCCCAGAGTAAAGGTCGAGGAGTAAAAGATCCTAATACCACCCAATGGCGACGTGGGCCCGTAAGCCACACAGCCATGTTAGTAAAACAGTTTTTAAAGACTAGACTCAACTTCGGCCAAGGAGTTGGAAAGGGGGATCCTACAGGCAGTCGACTCTAATACCAACTTGTGACGCCCCTGATTCGACCGTACACTAATCATACACGCAAACGTGTACGATCAAGATCAGGGACTCACGGGAAGATATCACAACACAACTCTAGACACAAATGAAAGTCATACAAGCTCCATATTACAAGCCAGGGGCCTCGAGGGCTCGAATACATAGCTCGATACATAAGCGGGTCAGCGGAAGCAACAATATCTAAGTACAGACATAAGTTAAACAAGTTTTGCCTTAAGAAGGCTAGCACAAACATCAACGACCGAAGAGGCAAGGCCTCCTTCCTGGGACCTCCTAACTACTCCTGGTCAACGGCGGGCTCCACATAGTAGTAGGCACCCTCGGAGTAGTAGTCGTAGTCGGCGGGGGTGGCATCTGACTCCTGGGGTCCACCATCTGGTTCCAACAACTAGAAAGCGGAAGGAAGGGGGAAAAGGGGGAGCAAAGCAACCGTGAGTACTCATCCAAAGTACTCACAAGCATCAGATCTATACTAAGTATGCATTGGTATCAAATGGAAGGGTTGTATCTGTGGACTGAACTGCAGAATGCCAGAATAGGGGGGAAGGCCTAGCCTATCGAAGACTAGCATCTTCAAGCAGCTCCAAGCATCTTGCAGCATGTAGAAGAGTAAAGAATAGTAGTTTTAATTAACAAGCACGTTGTAACATTAAGGCCCAGAGATCCTTCCTCGACTCCCTGCGAGAAAGCAATCCCGGAGCCAACATATCCATCACATATCAAGTATCCATTTCTAGTTGTATAAGATCAGGATACAAGTCTGAACGTCCATTACCGTGGACATGGTATTCGAATATATGTCTTCCCTGCAAGGGTGCACCATGTTTTCCAACACGCTCGATCACTCTGGCCGGACACACCTTTCTGGGGTCAATGCCCGGCCTCGGAAAATCAACACGTCGTAGCCCTACCGAGGCTCAGTAGAGAGGTCCCCGCCGGTCTACATCCTAAGCACTCCGGGGTCTGGGCCCATCGCCCGTTGCACTCCGGGTCGTTGCGAGCAGGGCAGACCAGGCTCCACCACTACAGGATGGTGCCGGCCCAGCCGTGCCGCAATGCTGAGCTGGACGTCTGACAAGGCTTCGGCTGATACTGTGACGTCGAGGCTCATAACAATTCTCGCGTGGTGGTTAGTGCATAAAGGCCAAAGGCCAATTCAGAACAAATACCCAAACCTATTAGTGCATTAACAATTAAAGTAGTGACGGCTGTCGGGACAAGTCCGAAGCTATCACCCCTCCTGGGTGATACCGCTAAACAGCCAGCCGCCACCGTCACATCGCACGGGTGCTCTTCGGGCCCGCCTAGATTTCGCAACGGTCTCCGGTAAAGTCAAGGTAACTGTGTGTCCACACATCAAGGGGAAACTCCGAGGAATCACCCCCGGTGGATTCCACTCAATGTAATCATCAAGGTGAACATAAGAGGGACCACCCTCGAGGTTCACACTTGAGGTGTTGAACGACAGAGCTGTATCGGGAATGGTGAAAGAGGAATTCACCCTCGATGACCACGACCGAATAGCTACACTACAGAATTATCATCAGGAGTGCGTTATGAGGGATCACCCTCGGCACTCGATAGTAGCTCTGCAGAGTCAAGCAACAAAAGGGACGTGATGTGATATGAGGTGTCGGGCTCTGGTCGTCGATCACGCTGATCGAGTTGTCGATGATGAAGCAGAGGCAACAAGGACAAGGTGGGGGTCACTGATGGATCACTAACCAACCTATACTAAGCAGTTTAGGATAAGCAGGTAAGGTACAATGAGCAGGTTACAAAAGCAGGCTATGCATCAGTATAGGAGCAATCAATTACAGTAGCAAAATCTAATGCAAGCATGAGAGAATGGAATGGGCGATATCGGGATGATGAAAGGGGGGGCTTGCCTGGAAGCTCCGCTGAAAGGAAAGAAGGGTCGTCGTCGACGTAGTCGATCGCAGGGGCATCAGCAGCGGTCTCGGGGTCTAGCGGAGAGAAGAGGGGGAAGAAACAGTAAATACACGCAAACATATGCACAACATGATTACAAGCAGGGCTAGAGGTGTCCTAACGCAGTGCTAGGCGTTACTGGCGAAGGGGGAACATCCGGGAAAGTTTTCCCGGTCCCGGACGTCTGTCAGACAGATGAACCGGAGGGGAAAGTTTGCATGTTCGCTATGCTAGGGACATGTGGCAGACGAACGGACCGCGGAACCGGATTCTTCTCGAAATTATGAGCAACTTTCATGTAGAAAACTTTTTTCATCCGAGCTACGGTTTAATTTCTATTAATTTTCAAACTTTTATTAATATTCTGAAATTAATTTTAATACGAAAATAAATGCTAAAATGCTAGGCACACCCAGCACAATGTACACCAAAGTGTACCCAGTGGCTGACAGGTGGGCCAGGGGGTCCCAGTTGACCAGTCAACGTTTGACTGGTCAACAGGGGGTGGGGCGGCCTGTCATTGACTCACCTAATTAATTACCAATTACTTAGCCATTTAATTAAGTTAATTAACTTTTTAGTTAATTAATTAATATATTTTTTCTAATATTCTATTTTTATAAAGAAAAGGTGCCGGTGGGGCCCGCTGGCAGTGGCCCATCTGGCCACTGGAGCGGGTGGTTAACGGGGCGGGCGCGGGCGCTGGGGCGCTTGGGCACGCGCCCACGGGAGAGCGCCGGGCTGCGGGGTGCCGGCAGGGTAGCCGCGGCTGCGGGGCACCGGCCGGAGCGGCGAAGGGGCCTGCAGGGCGCGGTGCAGCGGAGGCCACGCGGCCCCAGGTGGCTGCTAGAGACCGGCAGAGGCGGGGCCGAGCGAGCAGCAGGGTCGGCAGGGGGGAGCGGGAGTCACGGCGTCGCCCTGGACGCGGCGAGGCCGCAGCAGGCCGAAGTCGAGCGCGAGCGTGAGGTGGTCGCGGGGAGGAGCGGCGCGGGGCGCCTGCTGCACAGGCGGGCGGCTGCAGCAGCAGGAGGGACGGCCACGCGCGGTCGGGCCGCTCGCGACGCGGGCGACACAAACGCGTGACGGCCGTGAGCACGGGGCGTGCGCAGCACGGCCAGACGGACACGAGTGTGCGAAGCTTTGGGCGTGACGGCCGTAGCATCCATGGCGTCAAATCGAAGTGGAGAAGGTGGAAATCGGGAGGGGAGCTCACCGAGGAGCACAAGGAAGGCTCGGCATGGGTTTAGGAGCAGCAGGGGTGGCGGATCCGACGAGGAACGCCGGCGGTAGCAGGAGGAAGAAGGCCTCGATCCGGCATAGCAGGGGCTTCCCGAGTTGATCTGCTCTGTGTAGTCGAAGTAGAGGTGGCCAGAGTAGTCCCCGACGTTGGCTCAGCCTGTAGGGATGACGGTGGCCGTGAGAGCGAGCTTGGCCATGGCGATGGTGGCATTCGGCGTTGGGGATATAAGGAGGGGAAGCGCTGGAGCGGACGAGGGAATCGATGGGGCAAGGGGGGTCCTTATCCCCTCCCAGACGACGCCGACGAGGTGGTCGGGGCGACCCGCCCCTGTAGCGACCCGGTCGCGTGAACAGGGAGAGGAGAGGGATCGCCAGGGTGGGCCGGCTGGGTTGGCCTCTTGCCCGATGGGCCAAAAGCCCAGGGGGTTTTCTCCCTTCCCTTTTTTTAATTGACTTCCCATTTTATTTTCTATTTCATTTAGCTTATTAAAAATATGAGACCCACACCTAAATTATTGTTTTAGTTTAACCCTCTGCCACAAAAAGTTTCACTCATAAATAAAATAGTTTAACATTTTAGAATTTATAAAAGGCATTTATTTAATTGTTTTACCTACTGTTTTATTTATTTGAATGCATTTAAACGTTTTATAGAAGTGTGGTTTCTTTACCAATAATACTTTTAAATTATTTGGAACAGTTTGAACATTTTTGTGTTGACACTTGAACACTTTTATTTTGACTTTGTCCTAAATTTGATTTTCGAATCAATTTGAATCTAAGTGAGATTAGCAACAGTAAAAATGATGACGTGGCATCATTAGCCGAGAATTACCGTAGCTTAATTATTCGGGCGTTACAGAGTCATTGGGCCTTAATGGGCCTTAGTGGGTGAGAGGAGGAGGGGGCCATGGTGGGGGCACCCCCCCCCCCCCAAGCCCAATCCGAATTGGGAAGGGGGTCGGCCCCCTTTCCTTCTCTCCCTCTCCCTCTTCCTTCTTCTCCTACTCCAACTAGGGAAGGGGGACTCCTACTCCCACCGGGAGTAGGACTCCCCCTTGGGCGCGCCATAGAGAGGGTCGGCCCTCCCCTCCTCCACTCCTTTATATACGGGGGAGGGGGCACCCCATAGGCACACAAGTTGATTGTTCAGCCATGTGCGGTGCCCCCCTCCATAGATTTCCACCTCGATCATATCATTGTAGTGCTTAGGCGAAACCCTGCGACGGTAACTTCATCATCACCGTCATCACGACTTTGTGCTGACGGAACTCTCCCTCGACCTCAGCTGGATCTATAGTTCATGGGACGTCACCGTGCTGAACGTGTGCAGATCGCGAAGGTGTCGTACCTTCGGTGCTAGGATCGGTCGGATCGTGAAGACGTACGACTACATCAACCGTGTTGTCATAACGCTTCCGCTTTCGTTCTACGAGGGTACGTGGACAACACTCTCCCCTCTAGTTGCTATGCATCACCTAGATGGATCTTGCGTGTGCGCAGGAAATTTTTTGAACTACTGCGTTCCCCAACAAGATTGGTAGGAAAACACCATCGTTCGTCCCCGACCGCCACTCATAAGGAAGACAATCAAAAAATAAATCATGCTCTGACTTCATCACATAACGGTTCACCATACATGCATGCTACGGGAATCACAAACTTTAACACAAGTATCTCTCAAATTCACAACTACTCAACTAGCATGACTCTAATATCACCATCTTCATATCTCAAAACAATCCTAAGGAATCAAACTTCTCATAGTATTCAATGCACTTTATATGAAAGTTTTTATTATACCCATCTTGGATGCCCATCATATTAGGACTAATTTTATAGCCAAAGCAAATTACCATGCTGTTCTAAAAGACTCTCCAAATAATATAAGTGAAGCATGAGAGATCAATAATTTCTATAAAATAAAACCACCACCATGCTCTAAAAATATATAAGTGAAGCACTAGAGCAAAATTATCTAGCTCAAAAGATATAAGTGAAGCACATAGAGTATTCTAATAAATTCCGATTCATGTGTGTCTCTCCCAATAGGTGTGTACAGCAAGGATGATTGTGGTAAACTAAAAAGAAAAGACTCAAATCATACAAGACGCTCCAAGCAAAACACATATCATGTGGTGAATAAAAATATAGCCTCAAGTAAAGTTACCGATAGACGAAGACGAAAGAGGGGATGCCTTCCGGGGCATCCCCAAGCTTAGGCTTTTGGTTGTCCTTGAATTTTACCTTGGGGTGCCTTGGTCATCCCCAAGCTTTGGCTCTTGCCACTCCTTATTCCAAAATCCATCAAATCTTTACCCAAAAACTTGAAAACTTCATAACACAAAACTTCAACAGAAAATCTCATGAGCTCCGTTAGTATAAGAAAACAAACCACCACTTTAAGGTATTGTAATGAACTCATTCTTTATTTATATTGGTGTTAAACCTAATGTATTCGAACTTCTCTATGGTTCATACGCCCCGATACTACTCATAGATTCATCAGAATAAGCAAACAACACACGAAAAACAGAATCTGTCAAAAACAAAAGAGTCTGTAGCAATCTAATTTGTTCGAATACTTCTGGAACTCCAAAAATTCTGAAAAATGAGGACAACCTGAATAATTTGTATATTAATCTTCTACAAAAAGAATTGGTATTTTATCACGTTCTGGTGAATTTTAAGAATTATTTTCGTGAGCACAAAGTTTCTGTCTTTTTCAGCAAGATCAAACAACTATCACCTAGAAGACAAACTCAGCGAAATAGAGATATCAAACGGAGTCCAAACTCAGCGATTTTTTTTGGAGATTTTTTCTGCCTAGAAGACAACTTGGGAGCCAAGGAAATGCACGAGGGAAGGCCCGAGGGTCCCACTACCCACATGGGCATGCTAGAGGCCCCTGGCGCGCCCTGATGGGTAGTGGGGCCCATGGAGGTCGTTTTCACTGCCTCTCAGCTCTATAAATACCCAAATATTCCAGAAACCCGAGGGGAGTCTACCAAAAACAATTCCAGCCGCCGCAAGTTCCAGAACCACAAGATCCAATCTAGAGCCCTATTCCGACACCTTGGCGGAGGGGAACATGATTGATACGTCTCCAACGTAGCTATAATTTTTTATTGCTCCATCCCATTGTATTATCTATTTTGGATGTTTTATATGCATTAGTATGCTATTTTATATGATTTTTGGGACTAACCTATTAACCTAGAGCCCAGTGCCAGTTTTTGTTTTTTCCTTGTTTTAGAGTTTCGCAGAAAAGGAATTCCAAACGGAAAAAACTTTCGCGATGATTTTTCTTGGACCAGAAGACACCCAGGAGACTTGGAGTGCAAGTCAGAAGAGACACGAGGCGGCCACAAGGGTGGAGGGCGTGCCCGGGGGGGTAGGGCGCGCCCCCGGACCTTGTGGGACCCTCGTAGACCTCCTGACCTAGATCTTCTTCCTATATATACTCTTATACCCCAAAACATCCGGGGAGTCACGAAACCACTTTTCCACCGTTGCAACCTTCTGTACCCGTGAGATCCCATCTTGGGGCCTTTTTCGGCATCTTGCCGGAGGGGGATTCGATCACTGAGGGTTTCTACATCAACACCATTGCCTCTCCGATGAAGCGTGAGTAGTTTACCTTAGACCTATGGGTCCATAGCTAGTAGCTAGATGGCTTCTTCTCTCTCTTTGATTCTCAATACAAAGTTCTCCTCGATGTTCTTGGAGATCTATTCGATGTAATTGTTGGAAATATGCCCTAGAGGCAATAATAAATGGTTATTATTATATTTCTTTGTTCATGATAATTGTCTATTATTCATGCTATAATTGTATTGTCCGGAAATCGTAATACATGTGTGAATACATAGACCACAAAGTGTCCCTAGTAAGCCTCTAGTTGACTAGCTCGTTGATCAACAGATAGTCATGGTTTCCTGACTATGGACATTGGATTTCATTGATAACGGGATCACATCATTAGGAGAATGATGTGATGGACAAGACCCAATCCTAAGCATAGCATAAAAGATCGTGTAGTTTCGTTTGCTAGAGCTTTTCCAATGTCAAGTATCTTTTCCTTAGACCATGAGATCGTGCAACTCCCGGATACCGTAGGAGTGCTTTGGGTGTGCCAAACGTCACAACGTAACTGGGTGACTATAAAGGTGCACTACGGGTATCTCCGAAAGTGTCTGTTGGGTTGGCACGGATCGAGACTGGGATTTGTCACTCCGTGTGACGGAGAGGTATCTCTGGGCCCACTCGGTAATGCATCATCATAATGAGCTCAATGTGACTAAGGCATTAGTCACGGGATCATGCATTGCGGTACGAGTAAAGAGACTTGCCGGTAACGAGATTGAACAAGGTATTGGGATACCGACGATCGAATCTCGGGCAAGTAACATACCGTTTGACAAAGGGAATTGCATACGGATTGATTGAATCCTCGACACCGTGGTTCATCCGATGAGATCATCGTGGAACATGTGGGAGCCAACATGGGTATCCAGATCCCGCTGTTGGTTATTGACCGGAGAGGCGTCTCGGTCATGTCTGCATGTCTCCCGAACCCGTAGGGTCTACACACTTACGGTCCGGTGACGCTAGGGTTGTAGAGATATATGTATGCGGAAACCCGAAAGTTGTTCGGAGTCCCGGATGAGATCCCGGAGGTCACGAGAGGTTCCGGAATGGTCCGGAGGTGAAGAATTATATATAGGAAGTACAGTTTCGGCCACCGGGAAAGTTTCGGGGGTTACCGGTATTGTACCGGGACCACCGGAAGGGTCCCGGAGGTCCACCGGGTGGGGCCACCTATCCCGGAGGGCCCCGTGCGCTGAAAGTGGAAGGGAACCAGCCCTTAGTGGGCTGGGGCGGCCCCCTTGGGCCTCCCCCCATGCGCCTAGGGTTGGGAACCCTAGGGGGGAGCTTCCCCCTTGCCTTGGGGGGCAAGGCACCCCTTCCCCCCACTTGGCCGCCGCCCCCCTTGGAGATCTGATCTCCCAAGGGCTGCCGCCCCCCCAGGGGTCCTATAAATAGTGGGGGGGAGGGAGGGCAGCAACACACAGCCTTGGGCGCCTCCCTCCTCCCCTGCAACACCTCTCTCTCTCTCTCTCGCAGAAGCTTGGCGAAGCCCTGCCGGAGACCCGCTACATCCAACACCACGCCGTCGTGCTGTTGGATCTCCATCAACCTCTCCTTCCCCCTTGATGGATCAAGAAGGAGGATACGTCGCTGCACCGTACGTGTGTTGAACGCGGAGGTGCCGTCCGTTCGGCACTCGGTCATCGGTGATTTGGATCACGGCGAGTACGACTCCGTCATCCACGTTCATTGGAACGCTTCCGCTCGCGATCTACAAGGGTATGTAGATGCACTCCCTTCCCCTCGTTGCTAGTAGACTCCATAGATGCATCTTGGTGAGCGTAGGAAAATTTTAAAATTATGCTACGATTCCCAACAGTGGCATCATGAGCCAGGTCTATGCGTAGTTACTATGCACGAGTAGAACACAAAGAAGTTGTGGGCGTTGAGTTTGCCAATTCTTCTTGCCGCTACTAGTCTTTTCTTGTTTCGGCGGCATTGTAGGATGAAGCGGCCTGGACCGACCTTACACGTACACTTATGTGAGACAGGTTCCACCGACTGACATGCACTAGATGCATAAGGTGGCTAGCGGGTGTCTGTCTCTCCTACTTTAGTCGGAATGGATTCGATGAAAAGGGTCCTTATGAAGGGTAAATAGAAATTGGCAAATCACGTTGTGGTCATACGTAGGTAAGAAACGTTCTTGCTAGAAACCTACAAACCACATAAAAACTTGCAACAACAATTAGAGGACGTCTAACTTGTTTTTGCAGCAAGTGCTATGTGATGTGATATGGCCAGAAGATGTGATGAATGATATATGTGATGTATGAGATTGATCATATTCTTGTAATAGGAATCACGACTTGCATGTCGATGAGTATGACAACCGGCAGGAGCCATAGGAGTTGTCTTTATTATTTTGTATGACCTACGTGTCATTGAATAACGCCATGTAAATTACTTTACTTTGTTGCTAAACGCGTTAGCCATAGAAGTAGAAGTAACCGTTGGCGTGACGACTTCATGAAGACACAATGATGGAGATCATGATGATGGAGATCATGGTGTCATGCCGGTGACAAAGATGATCATGGTGCCCCGAAGATGGAGATCAAAGGAGCATGATGATATTGGCCATATCATGTCACTATTTGATTGCATGTGATGTTTATCATGTTTTTTGCATCTTATTTGCTTAGAACGACGGTAGCAAGTAAGATGATCCCTTATAATAATTTCAAGAAAGTGTTCACCCTAACTGTGCACCGTTGTGAAGGTTCATTGTTTCGAAGCACCATGTGATGATCGGGTGTGATAGATTCTAACGTTCGAATACAACGGGTGTTGACGAGCCTAGCATGTACAGACATGGCCTCGGAACACACGCAATACACTTAGGTTGACTTGACGAGCCTAGCATGTACAGACATGGCCTCGGAACACGGAGGACCGAAAGGTCGAGCATGAGTCGTAAAGAAGATACGATCAACATGGAGATGTTCACCGATCTTGACTAGTCCGTCTCACGTGATGATCGGACACGGCCTAGTTAAACTCGGATCATGTTTCACTTAGATGACTAGAGGGATGTCTATCTGAGTGGGAGTTCATAATCAGATGAACTTCATTATCATGAACATAGTCAAATAGGTATTTGCAAATTATGTCATAGCTTGCGCTTTAGTTCTACCGGTTAAGATATGTTCCTAGAGAAAATTTAGTTGAAAGTTGGTAGTAGCAATTATGCGGACTGGGTCCGTAAACTGAGGATTGTCCTCATTGCTGCACAGAAGGCTTATGTCCTTAATGCACCGCTCGGTGTGCTGAACCTCAGCGTCGTCTGTAGATGTTACGAAACATCTGACATACACGTTTTGATGACTACGTGATAGTTCAGTGCGGTATAGAATTGTGGCACCAAAGACGTTTTTGAAACGTTGCAGAACATGTGAGATGTTCCGAAGACTGAAATTGGGATTTCAGACTAGTGCCCACGTCAAGAGGTATGAGACCTCTGACAAGTTTCTTAAGCCTGCAAACTTAGGGAGAAAAGCTCAATCGTTGAGCGTGTGCTCAGATTGTCTGAGTGCCACAATCGCTTGAATCGAGTGGGAGTTAATCTCCCAGATGAGATAGTGATAGTTCTCCATAGTCACTGCCACCAAGCTAGTAGAGCTTCGTGATGAACTATAACATATCAAGGATAGTTATGATGATCCTTGAGCTATTCGCGATGTTTGACACCGCGAGAGTAGAAATCAAGAAGGAGCATCAATTGTTGATGGTTAGTAAAACCACTAGTTTAAGAAGGGCAAGGGCAAAAGGGATACTTCATGAAACAGCAAGTCGTTTGCTGCTCTAGTGAAGAATCCCAAGGTTGAACCCAAACCCGAGACTAAGTGCTTCTGTAATGAGAGGAACGGTCACTGAAGCAGTACTACCCTAGATACTTGGTAGATGAGAAGGCAGGCAAGGTCGATAGAAGTATATTGGATATACGTTATATGAATGTGTACTTTACTAGTACTCCTAGCAGCACCAGGGTATTAGATACTGGTTCGGTTGCTAAGTGTTAGTAACTCGAAATAAAAGCTGCGGAATAAATGGAGACTAGCTAAAGGTGAGATGACGATATGTGTTGGAAGTGTTTCCAAGGTTGATATGATCAAGCATCGCATGCTCCCTCTACCATCGAGATTTGGTGTTTGCGTTGAACATGATTGGATTATGTTTACCGCAAAACGGTTATTCATTTAAGGAGAATAATGGTTACTCTGTTTATTTTAATAATACCTTCAATGGTCTTGCACCTAAAATGAATCTCGATCGTAGTGATACACATGTTCATGCCAAAAAGATATAAGATAGTAATGATAGTACCACATACTTGTGGCATTGCAACTTGAGTCATATTGGTGTAGAACGCATGAAGAAGCTCCATGTAGATGGATCTTTGGACTCACTCATTTTTGAAAAGATTGAGACATGCGAACCATGTCTATTGGTATATATGCATGAAGAAACTCCATGCAGATGGATCGTTTGTACTCACTTGATTTTGAATCGCTTGAGACATGAAATCATACCACATGGGCAAGATGACTGAAAGGCCTCGTTTTCAGTAAGATGGAACAAGAGAGCAATTTATTGGAAGTAATACATTTTGATGTATGCAGTCCAATGAATGCTGAGGCATGCAGTGGATATCGTTATGTTCTTACTTCACAGATGATTTGAGTAGATGCTGAGAATATTTACTTGATGAAACACAAGTCTGAATTATTGAAAAGGTTCAAGTAATTTCAGAGTGAAGTTGAAGATCGTCGTGACAAGAGGATAAAATGTCTGTGATATGATCATAGAGATGAGTATCTGAGTTACGAGTTTGGCACACAATTAAGACATTGTGGAAAGTGTTTCACAATTAATACCGCTTGGAACACCATAGTGTGATGGTGTGTCTGGACATCATAGCTGCACCCTATTGGATATGGTGCATACCATGATGTCTCTTATCGAATTACCACTATCGTTTATGGGTTAGGCATTAGAGACAACCGCATTCACTTTAAAAGGGGCACCACGCAATTCCGTTGAGACGACACCGTTTAGAGAAACCTAAGTTGTCGTTTCTTAAAAGTTTGGGGCTGTGAAGCTTATGTGAAAAAGTTTCAGGCTGATAAGCCCGAACCCAAAGCGGACAAATGCATCTTCATAGAATGCCCAAAAACAGTTCGGTATACCTCCTATTTCAGATCTGGAAGCAAAAGTAATTGCTTCTAGAAACGAGTCCTTTCTCGAGGAAAAGTTTCTCTCGAAAGAAATGAGTGGGAGGATGGTGGAGACTTGATAAGGTTATTGAACCGTCGCTTCAACTAGTGTGTAGCAGGGCACAGGAAGTTGTTCCTGTGGCACCTACACCAATTGAAGTGGAAGCTTCTGATAGTGATCATGAAACTTCAGATCAAGTCACTACCAAAACCTCGTAGGACGACGAGGATGCGCACTACTTCAGAGTAATGCGTGATCCTGTCTTGGAAGTCATGTTGCTAGACAACAATGAACCTACGAGCTATGGAGAAGCGATGGTGGGCCCATATTCTGACGAATGGCTCGAGGCCATGAAATCCGAGATAGAATCCATGTATCAGAACAAAGCATGGACTTTGGTGAACTTACCCGATGATCGGCAAGCCATTGAGATAAATGGATCTTTAAGAAGAAGACGGACATGGACGGTAATGTTACCATCTATGAAGCTCGACTTGTGGCAAAGAGTATTTTCACAAGTTCAAGGAGTTGACTACGATGAGTTTTTCTCATCCGTAGCGATGCTTAGGTCCGTCGGAATCATGTTAGCATTAGCTACATTTATGAAATCTGGCAGATGGATGTCAAAACAAGTTTCCTTACCAGTTTTCGTAAGGAAAGGTTGTATGTGATACAATAAGAAAGGTTTTGTCGATCCTAAGGATGCTAAAAGGTATGCTAGCTCCAGCGATCCTTCCATGGATTAGAGCAAGCATCTCAGAGTCAGAATATATGCTTTGATGGAGTGATCAAAGTTTTTGGGTTTATACAAAGTTTGTTAGAAATTTGTATTTACAATAAAGTGAGTGGGAGCGCTACAACATTTCTGATAAGTATATGTGAATGACATATTGTTGATCCGAAATTATGTAAAATTTCTGGAAAGCATAAAGGGTTGTTTGAAAGGAGTTTTTCAAAGGAAGACCTGGATAAAGCTGCTTACATATTGGGCATCAAGATCCATAGAGATAGATCAAGACGCCTGATGATACTTTCAAAAGACAGCACACCTTGACATGTTTTTGAAAGAGTTCAAAATAGATCAGCAAAGAAGGAGTTCTTGGTTGTGTTACAAGGTGTGAGTATTGAGTGAGACTCAAGACCTGACCACAGCGGAAGATAGAGAAAGGACGAAGGTCGTCCCCTATGCTTTAGACATAGGCTCTATAGTATGCTATGCTGTGTACCGCACATGTAGTGTGCCTTGCCATGAGTTGGTCAAGAGGGTACAATGGTGATCCGGGAAAGGATCTCATGACAGCGGTCGAACTTATCCTTAGTCCCTAGTGGATTAAGTAATTTTCTCGATTATGGAGGTGGAAAGGAGTTCGTCGTAAAGGGTTATGTCGATGCGAACTTTGACACTAATCCGGATGACTCTGAGTAGTAAACCGGATTCGTATAGTAGAGCAATTATTTGAAATGGCTCCAAATAGCGCATGGTAGCATCCACAAAGATGACATAGATATTCGTAAAGCACACTGTTCTGAAAGGTTCAGACCCGTTGACTAATAACCTCTCTCACAAGCATAACATGACCAAACCAGAACACATTGAGTGATAATCACATAGTGATGTGAACTAGATTGTTGACTCTAGTAAACTCTTTAGATGTTGGTCACATGGTGATGTGACCAGTGAGTGTTAATCACATGGTGATGTGAACTAGATTATTGACTCTAGTGCAAGTGGGAGACTGTTGGAAATATGCCCTAGAGGCAATAATAAATGGTTATTATTATATTTCTTTGTTCATGATAATTGTCTATTATTCATGCTATAATTGTATTGTCCGGAAATCGTAATACATGTGTGAATACATAGACCACAACGTGTCCCTAGTAAGCCTCTAGTTGACTAGCTCGTTGATCAACTGATAGTCATGGTTTCCTGACTATGGACATTGGATGTCATTGATAACGGGATCACATCATTAGGAGAATGATGTGATGGACAAGACCCAATCCTAAGCATAGCATAAAAGATCGTGTAGTTTCGTTTGCTAGAGCTTTTCCAATGTCAAGTATCTTTTCCTTAGACCATGAGATCGTGCAACTCCCAGATACCGTAGGAGTGCTTTGGGTGTGCCAAATGTCACAACGTAACTGGGTGACTATAAAGGTGCACTACGGGTATCTCCGAAAGTGTCTGTTGGGTTGGCACGGATCGAGACTGGGATTTGTCACTCCGTGTGACGGAGAGGTATCTCTGGGCCCACTCGGTAATGCATCATCATAATGAGCTCAATTTGACTAAGGCGTTAGTCACGGGGTCATGCATTGCGGTACGAGTAAAGAGACTTGCCGGTAACGAGATTGAACAAGGTATTGGGATACCGACGATCGAATCTCGGGCAAGTAACATACCGTTTGACAAAGGGAATTGCATACGGATTGATTGAATCCTCGACACCGTGGTTCATCCGATGAGATCATCGTGGAACATGTGGGAGCCAACATTGGTATCCAGATCCCGCTGTTGGTTATTGACCGGAGAGGCGTCTCGGTCATGTCTGCATGTCTCCCGAACCCGTAGGGTCTACACACTTAAGGTCCGGTGACGCTAGGGTTGTAGAGATATATGTATGCGGAAACCCGAAAGTTGTTCGGAGTCCCGGATGAGATCCCGGACGTCACGAGAGGTTCCGGAATGGTCCGGAGGTGAAGAATTATATATAGGAAGTCCAGTTTCGGCCACCGGGAAAGTTTCGGGGGTTACCGGTATTGTACCGGAACCACCGGAAGGGTCCCGGAGGTCCACCGGGTGGGGCCACCTATCCCGGAGGGCCCCGTGGGCTGAAAGTGGAAGGGAACCAGCCCTTAGTGGGCTGGGGCGCCCCCCTTGGGCCTCCCCCCATGCGCCTAGGGTTGGGAACCCTAGGGGGGAAGCTTCCCCCTTGCCTTGGGGGGCAAGGCACCCCTTCCCCCCCACTTGGCCGCCGCCCCCCTTGGAGATCTGATCTCCCAAGGGCTGGCGCCCCCCCCAGGGGTCCTATAAATAGTGGGGGGCAGGGAGGGCAGCAACACACAGCCTTGGGCGCCTCCCTCCTCCCCTGCAACACCTCTCTCTCTCTCGCAGAAGCTTGGCGAAGCCCTGCTGGAGACCCGCTACATCCAGCACCATGCCGTCGTGCTTTTGGATCTCCATCAACCTCTCCTTCCCCCTTGCTGGATCAAGAAGAAGGAGACGTCGCTGCACCGTACGTGTGTTGAACACGGAGGTGCCGTCCGTTCGGCACTCGGTCATCGGTGATTTGGATCACGGCGAGTACGACTCCGTCATCCACATTCATTGGAACGCTTCCGCTCGTGATCTACAAGGGTATGTAGATGCACTCCCTTCCCCTCGTTGCTAGTAGACTCCATAGATGCATCTTGGTGAGCGTAGGAAAATTTTAAAATTATGCTACGATTCCTAACAGTAATACTCTTTTGCGGTGTGTTTGCCAAGATCCGATGAATTGTGGATTTATGATCAGCTTATCTATGAATATTATTTGAATCTCCTCTGAATTCTTATATGCATGGTTTGATATCTTTGCAAGTATCTTCGAACTATTTATTTGGTTTGGACAACTAGATTGGTTTTTCTTGCAATGGGAGAAGTGCTTAGCTTTGGGTTCAATCTTGCGGTGTCCTTTCCCCGTGACAGCAAGGGCAACAAGGCACGTATTGTATTGTTGCCATCGAGGATAAAAAGATGGGGTTTTCATCATATTGCTTGAGTTAATTCCTCTACATCGTGTCATCTTGCTTAAAGCGTTACTCCATTCTTTATGAACTTAATACTCTAGATGCATGCTGGATAGCGGTCGATGTGTGGAGTAATAGTAGTAGATGCAGAATCGTTTCGGTCTACTTGACACAGACATGATGCCTACATTCATGATCATTGCCTTAGATATCGTCATAACTTTGCGCTTTTCTATCAATTGCTCATTAGTAATTTGTTCACCCACCGTAATAATTTCTATCTTGAGAGAAGCCTCTAGTGAAACCTATGGCCCCCAGGTCTATTTTCCATCATATAAGTTTCCGATCTACAATTCTAGTTTCCTATTTATTTTCTTTGCAATCTTTACTTTCGGTTCCATAAACCAAAAATATTACTTTACCGTTTATCCATCTCTATCAAATCTCACTTTGCGAATAACCGTGAAGGGATTGACAACCACTTTGTCGCGTTGGTTGCAAGTTGGTGTTTGTTTGTGCAGGTATTCGGTGGCTTGTTGCGTTGTCTCCTACTGGATTGATACCTTGGTTCTCAAAACTGTGGGAAATACTTACGCTACTTTGCTGCATCACCCTTTCCTCTTCAAGGGAAAAAACAATGCAAGCTCAAGAGGTGGCAAGAAGGATATATGGCGCTGTTGCTAGGGAGATCTATGCCAAGCCAAGACATACCAAGTACCCATCATAAACTCTCATCTCTCGCATTACATTATTCACCATTCGGCTCTCGTTTTCCTCTCCCCCACTTCTAAAATAAGTTTCGAAAAGATTCATCTTTTCTTTGCCCCTCGTCCGTTCATCTTCTTCGTTTGCTTTTTGTGTGCTCGTGTGTTGGATTGCTTGTTTTGTCACGATGGCTCAAGATAATACCAAATTGTGTGACTTTTCCAACACCAACAACAATGATTTTATTAGTACTCCGATTGCTCCCGATGCTAATGTGGAATCTTGTGAGATTAATACTGCTTTGCTGAATCTTGTTATGAAATATCAATTTTCCGGCCTTCCCAATGAAGATGTCGCATCCCATCTTAATAATTTCATTGATTTGTGCGATATGCAAAAGAAAAAAGATGTGGATAATGATATTGTTAAGTTGAAGCTATTTCCGTTCTCGCTTAGGGATCGCGCTAAAACTTGGTTTTCATCTTTGCCTAAAAATAGTATTGATTCGTGGAATAAGTGTAAAGATGGTTTTATTTCCAAGTACTTTCCTCCCGCTAAGATCATCTCCCTAAGGAACGATATTATGAATTTTAAGCAACTTGATCATGAACATGTTGCACAATCTTGGGAGATGATGAAATTGATGATTAGAAATTGCCCTACTCTCATGGTTTGAATATGTGGATGATTATACAAGAAATTATGTCGGATTGAATTTTGCTTCTAGAAATCTTTTAGCTTCGGCCGCGGGAGGCACTTTTATGGAAATTACTTTAGGAGAAGCTACTAAAATCCTAGATAATATTATGGTTAATTATTCTCAATGGCATATCGAAAGATCTTCCACTAGTAAAGAAGTGCATGCGATTGAAGAAATAAATGTTTTGAGTGGAAAGATGGATGAGCTTATGAAATTGTTTGCTAGTAAGAGTTCTCCTATTGATCCTAATGATATTCCTTTGTCTACTTTGATTGTAAACAATAATGAATCTATGGATGTGAATTTTGTTGGTAGGAACAATTTTGGTAATAACGTGTATAGAGGTAATTTTAATGTCAACATATCTCTTGTTGGACTAATACTTTTATCTAGTGTATTTCAGATGAGTTCAACAAATGGAGTGGCGTGGACAAGAGGATGTGGAACCCCTTCTAGATACTAAGGACAGAAGATTGGCAAAAGCTCAAAACTCTACAGTTTCATTTTAGTGATCCAAGATCACATTGAGTCCATAGGAAAAGCCAATACTATTAAAAGGGGATGAGGTGTTGCTTAATGGCTTGCTTGCTCAAAGTGCTTAGTGTTATGCTCCAAAGCCCTCAACCACTTTCTTATTTCCACATATTTCCTAAACCAAAAGTCAAACTCGGCCCTACCGATTTGATCTATCCGGCGCCACCGAGTTCATTTGACATAGCCACTGCCAGAAACCCTTGTCACTTTGGTCTCACCGATGGGATCCCGATCTCACCAAGATGGGCTTGCAAACTCTCTGGTTCCTGTTGCAATAGTTTCGGTCTCACCGAGACTTGCAAACGGTCTAACCAAGTTTGCTTGACCAACTCTCTGGTTAGCTCATTACCAAAATCGGTCCCACCGAGTTTGTGTAATCGGTCAAACCGAGATGAGGTTTTACCCTAACCCTAGTACATCGGTCCCACCGAGTTGATCATATCGGTCCCACCGAAAAGCCTAACATTCACATTTTGAACTAAATCGGTCTGACCGAGCTTCATGATTCGGTCCCACCGAGTTTGGTGAATTGTGTGTAACGGTCAGATTTTCTATGGAGGCTATATATACCCCTCCACCCTCTCTTCATTCGTGGAGAAAGCCATCAGAACGTGCCTACACTTCCAGCATACATTTTCTGAGAGAGAACCACCTACTCATGTGTTGAGACCAAGATATTCCATTCCAACCACAAGAATCTTGATCTCTAGCCTTCCCCAAGTTGCTTTCCACTCAAATCATCTTTCCACCAAATCCAAATCCATGAGAGAGAGTTGAGTGTTGGGGAGACTATCATTTGAAGCACAAGAGCAAGGAGTTCATCATCAACACACCATCTATTACCTTTTGGAGAGTGGTGTCTCCTAGATTGGTTAGATGTCACTTGGGAGCCTCCGTCAAAGATTGTGGAGTTGAACCAAGGAGTTTGTACGGGAAAGGAGATCGCCTACTTCGTGAAGGTCAACCCTAGTGAGGCAAGTCCTTCGTGGGCGATGGCCATTGTGGGATAGACAAGGTTGCTTCTTCATGGACCCTTCGTGGGTGGATCCCTCCGTGGACTCGCGCAGCCGTTACCCTTCGTGGGTTGAAGTCTCCATCAACGTGGATGTACGATAGCACCACCTATCGGAACCACAGAAAAAATCTTCGTGTCTCCAATTGCGTTTGCATACTCCAATCCCATCCCTTTACATTTTGCAACTTGCATGCTTTACTTTCCGCTGCTCATATACTCTTGCCATGCTTGCTTGAAATGAATTGTGAATGTTTAAACTTGTGCTAAAACTCCACCTTACCTTGAAGAAATTAAAAACTGCTACTTTTCTTCATTGAGGGTCTAATCACCCCCCTCTAGACACCTCTTCTCGATCCTTTCAATTGGTATCAGAGCATTGGTCTCCATTGCTTTGGTTTAATCACCATTGGAGGAAGATGGATGAGTCTACATTGGGGAGTCTTAGACATAGAGTGCTTATACTTGATGGAGAGTTCTTTCATGAGATTAAAATTGCGATGCTTGAGATTTTCAATGAATATCATTTGAACAAGAACATTACTAGCCCTTGTGCACCTCATGTTGATCCTATGCATCCTACCCTTGATGAGTCTATTGACATGATTCGTTATCTTAGAACCATCAATCTTATCACTAGAGGATTACCTAGAAATTTGCTTGGTTGCCTGCCTACTCTAGATTGTGCTTACAACATATGGAGATTTCTTGAGGAACGATTCCCAAACTATTCCTTGCAAAACTTAGACGAAATTCTTCATAAGTCTATTGCCTTGAGTAAAATCAATACTTGTGATCCTAAGTTTGATGATTGCCTATTTGAGCTTCGTGACCTCATGCGTACTAAAGGAGATGTTGGAATCATTAGCAATATCATCTCTGAAGCCATTAGAATTCATAAAGATGATTATTGTGATGATCATTTATCTAATGAATCACTATCTCTAGGAATTGATCCATCACAAGACGATGTTGAACATGGATACTATGATGAGGATGATGATAGTGACTTTGATCTCGATGAGTCTATGAGACACTTTGGTCTTATGGCTAATCTTCGCGGCTACATGGCTGGAGGAAAGGAATTGGTCCTTGATAGTGGATGTACCGATCACATGACCGGAGATAAGGATATGTTTCGTGAGCTTGCTGAAAACGATGGCCCTAGAAAATATGTCAATTTTGGTGATAACTCAAAGGGTAAGGTGGTTGGCCTCGGTAAGGTGGCCATCTCACATGATAGCTCCATACAAAATGTTATGCTTGTTGAATCTCTTGGCTATAATTTACTTTCCGTATCTAGACTAGCTGATTTTGGCTTCAATGTCCTATTCATTGAAGTAGATTGCCAAGTGTTTCATAGAGATAACCACAATATGGTCTTTACTGTTATACGTAGAGGTGATCTTTACATTATTGATTTCACTAAAAAGGCTGAACCTACAACTTGCTTAATTGCTAAATCTTGTAAAGGTTGGTTGTGGCATAGAAGGTTAGGTCATGTGGGCATGCGAAATCTTGATAAGCTTATTAAAGGTGATCATATCCTTGGAGTAAAAGATGTTATATTTGATAAGGATAGATTATGCAGTGCTTGTCAAGCAGGAAAACAAGTTGGAGGAAGTCACCCCGTGAAGAACATCATGACCACGAGAAGACCGCTCGAGCTACTTCATATGGATCTCTTCGGTCCCAATGCCTACAAAAGTCTCGGTGGAAACTCATTTGGTTTAGTCATAGTCGATGATTTTTCAAGATTTACGTGGGTGTTCTTTCTTGATGATAAATCGCAGGTCCAAAAGATCTTCAGGAACTTCGCTAGGAAGGCCCAAAATCAATTTGAAGTGAAGATCAAGAAGGTTCGCAGCAACAACGGAGCGGAGTTCAAGAACGCAAATGTGGATACCTTTCTTGATGAAGAGGGGATTTCACATGAGTTCTCGGCTACGTACACACCTCAGCAAAATGGAGTTGTTGAGAGGAAGAAGCGAACTCTCATTGAGATGGCGAGAACGATGCTTGATGAGTACAAGACGCCAAAACACTTTTGGGCGGAAGCGATTGAGACGGCTTGTCATGCAACAAATCGCTTGTATCTTCACAAGCTACTCGGCAAAATGGCATAGGAGCTTCTCGCCGGTAACAAACCCCAAGTTGGATACTTTCGAGTATTCGGCTCAAATGTTACATTCTTGATAAGCATCGTCGTTCTAAATTTGCTCCTAAATCTCATGAAGGTTTCCTACTTGGTTATGGCTTAAACTCTCACACTTACCGTGTCTACAACAGTTTCACCCGAAAGGTTGAAGAGACGGTGGATGTGAAGTTTGATGAATCTAACGGCTCGCAAGTAGAGCAATTGCCAATTGATGTAGGAGATAAAGACCCTTCGGAAGCAATCCAAGACTTGTCTATTGGCAAGATTCGTCCAACGGAGGTGAAGGAGAGTACCTCGTCCGTCCAAGTGGAAGCTTCTACCTCACGACGAGGTGAACCAAGAGTTGACATGGAAGCATCCACAAGTGGGACACATCGATATGAAGAAAACGAGGAAGTACACCAAGATGAACCTCATCAACCTCCTTCTCCACCACGACAAGAGAACGACAACGTCAACAATGGAGAAAGCCAAGAAGAAGGACATGATGATGAAGAAGATGTTCCACCCCGACCCAAGCGAAAGCTCTCACGAGTTCGAGCAAGAGTCACACGAGACCATCCCATCGAGCAAATCTTCAATGATATCCAAACCGGGAGAATCACTCGCTCTAAAACTCGTTTGGCTAATTTTTGTGAACATTATTCATTCATCTCTAGCATTGAACCTATGAAGGTTGAAGAAGTATTGGAAGATCTGGATTGGATAAATGCCATGCATGAAGAGCTACACAACTTTGAGAGAAACCAAGTGTGGACATTGGTCGAGAAGCCCGACAACAACCACAACATCATCGGTACCAAATGGATGTTTCGCAAAAAGCAAGATGAAGATGGACAAGTTGTTCAAAACAAAGCACGTCTCGTCGCCCAAGGCTACACTCAAGTCGAAGGTATGGACTATGGTGAGACATATGCCCCCGTTGCTAGACTTGAGTCGATCCGCATCTTACTTGCCTATGCTAATCACCATGATATCACCTTGTACCAAATGGACATTAAAAGTGCTTTTCTAAATGGTGAAATTGAGGAGGAAGTTTACGTTAAACAACCTCCTGGCTTTGTCAATCCTAAGAAACCCGACCATGTTTACAAACTTCACAAAGCTCTTTATGGTCTTAGACAAGCTCCTAGAGCATGGTATAAATGCTTGACCAAGTTCCTCATTGAAAAAGGCTTTGAGATTGGGAAGATTGATTCTACTCTTTTTACTAAAAGGGTTAATGGTGAATTATTTGTGTGCCAAATTTATGTTGATGATATCATATTTGGTTTGACTAACCCTCATTTTAGTGAAAAGTTTGGGAAGCTAATGTCAAAGAAGTTTGAGATGTCTATGATGAGTGAACTCAAGTTCTTTATTGGTTTGCAAATCAAGCAAACTAAGGAAGGCACCTTTGTCTCTCAAACAAAGTACACCAAGGACTTATTCAAGAAGTTCAACATGCAAGAAAGCAAAGGTATGAAAACGCCCATGCCTACTAGTGGACATCTTGACTTGACCAAGGATGGCAAATCGGTTGACCAAAAGGTTTACCGTTCTATGATTGGTCCATTGTTATATCTATGTGCCTCCCGTCCTGATATTATGCTAAGTGTGTGCATGTGTGCACGATATCAAGCGGCCCCCAAAGAATGTCATCTTAAGGTTGTGAAAAGGATAGTGAGATACCTAATTCATACACCAAATTTTGGCATTTGGTATCCTAAGAGGTCCTCCTTTGATCTTGTTGGCTACTCCGATTTGGACTATGCCGGTGACAAGGTTGATGGAAAGTCCACTTCGGGTACTTGTCAATTTCTTGGTAGATCTCTTGTGTCTTGGCCTCCAAGAAACAAAACTCGGTATCCTTATCCACCGCTGAAGCGGAATACATTGCCGCCGGTTCATGTTGTGCTCAATTACTTTGGATGACCCAAACTCTTAAGGATTATGGGATCTATGTGAAACATGTTCCATTGCTTTATGACAATGAAAGTGCTATTAAAATTCCTCACAATCCCGTGCAACATTCTCGAACTAAGCATATTGAAGTTCGTCATCATTTCATTCGAGATCATGTTGCTAAAGGTGATATTGATCTTAAACATGTTCGTACCGATAATCAATTGGCGGATATATTCACCAAACCGCTTGATGAGAAAGTATTTTGCCGATTGAGAGGTAAATTGAACATCATTGATGCCTCAAACTTGGAGTAGAAACTCCAATTGGATACATACAAGGCATGAGCCTCTGACTAATCCTTGATATTTCTCTTATGATGAGGATCATATGTCTTGGATATATTTGCACCCTTGCATGCTATCTAACCCTTGTAGGTACTTGGATGAATCTAAATCTATGAGATTGCAAATCACTCACATCTTGAGCAATCTATACATCACCAGTCACTACAACATGGTGGTTGAAGACAAGGAAGCATGAAACCTTTCAATATATCCTTTGACAAAGTCTTTATATCAAATTTCATTTGGTATCAAATTTCATGATTGTCATTTTGGATACACAAGTGCTTTCCTTGCAAGACTAACCCATGTAGGTAGATGAACTCAAACTCCAAGTGGTGCTCCCAATTCTTGATAAGCTACATCAACCTTGAGCATCCTACACAAGTTCAACTACATGATCAAGATCAACACCACCACCCAAGGTATGTCATTCCATCTTAGAGAAGCTTTACCCCCAAGATATGGGTCAAAGCAACTCAACAAGATGCGAATACATCAAAATGCTTAAACGAAAAATGGTAACCCCATTTTGAGCTTAAACGATGAGTATGACCTACGATGAAGTGTTCTCACTTCACTCCTCAGTCAATATACTCTAACATAGGTGACTTTGTGTCGCTGACCAATTCTAGATGAAGTTCTCTAGTGTTTCTCTGTGTTCTTGCATTTGTCTCTTGCATATTTGTTCTCCTTCTTGATTCAAAAAAAACTTCATCTAGATTTCATTTCTTTTCTTTGTTCTGCATTCTCTACATCTAATTCATTGCAAATCTTTCAGTTAATTCCTTGCAAATCTTTGTGAGATCTTATTTGTCTAGTGAGCTGGGATGACAAATGTTCTCTCTGTGTTGAACTCGAACACACCAGGTTTCCTCTCTCGGTCAAACCGAACCATTTTGGTGCCACCGAAGAAAACAACTCGGTGTTACCGATTTCAATGCTGGGAAGACACTTTGCCATTTGCATCCTGCATATTTGTCCCAGCTCCACTCAATGATTCTTGTCCTCTACCAGCATCACATTCTATATGCTGCTTTGCTTTGTGACTCAAGGACCAAACCTATTTTGACTCACACTCCAGAAGATCCCTTCTTGGAAATTGATGTCAAAGGGGGGGAGAGAGCTCACATCAAAGCTTAATCACATCAAAAGGGGGAGAGAAATAATCACATCAAAGGGAGAGAGAGATCCCAGATGCTTGGTACTCAAGAGGAGAGAAGTCGAATGTCTTTAAGAGGGGAAAGACATGTTAGCTTGTGTTATGTTCTTTTTGTGCTCTGATTTGTTTTTGCTTAGATTTTCTTTTCCCTACATTCTCCCATTATCCAATATAAGATTCAGGGGGAGAAAGACATCTAAGGGAAGGAAATCTTTGAATTCATTGCATATCTTTACCTTTGGGGACATGTCTATATCCAATAGAATACCTAGTACTCACTCTCTACATGTCATCCCAATCTTGGTACTCTTCTGGTTTGCAGTTCTCGCTCTATTTAGTAGATGTTTCTGTGTTATCTAACCTTGTTTACTCAGGTTCATCTCTTCCAAAGCCAGCTCAAGACCACAAGGTAAGTATATGCATCACACTCATGTGCATGATGATCTCTTGTTGATGCCTTTTCTACATATTGTTTGCAAGAAGGACTCATGAACATGAAGGTACAATTCCTATATTCACATCATTTTCTCTGATGCATATAGCCAAGATACATGTACTCGTTGCTTGCTCTGTCATCCTTATGCATTCACATGCTCTCCTATTCTATATTTACATGATTGCATACATGTAGGGGGAGCCAATGCATGTTACACGTCCTTCCAAAGCTTTACTTGCTATTCTTTATATATTTATCTAAAGCTTTGATGTATGTTGTCATCAATTACCAAAAAGGGAAGATTGAAAGCACAAGTGCTCCCTGGGTGATTTTGGTAATTAATGTCAACATATCTCTTGTTTGACTAATACTTTTATCTAGTGTATTTCAGATGAGTTCAAAAAATGGAGTGGCGTGGACAAGAGGATGTGGAACCCCTTCTAGATACTAAGGACAGAAGATTGGCAAAAGCTCAAGACTCTACATTTTCATTTTAGTGATCCAAGATCACATTGAGTCCATAGGAAAAGCCAATACTATTAAAAGGGGATGAGGTGTTGCTTAATGGCCTTGCTTGCTCAAAGTGCTTAGTGTTATGCTCCAAAGCCCTCAACCACTTTCTCATTTCCACTTATGTCCCAAACCAAAAGTCAAACTCGGCCCTAGCGATTTGATCTATCCGGCGCCACCGAGTTCATTTGACATAGCCACTGCCAGAAACCCTAGTCACTTCGATCTCACCGATGGGATCCCGGTCTCACTGAGATGGGCTTGCAAACTCTCTGGTTCCTGTTGCAATAATTTCGGTCTCATCGAGACTTGCAATCGGTCTAACCGAGTTTGCTTGACCACCTCTCTGGTTAGCTCATTACCAAAATAGGTCCCACACCGAGGTTGTGTAATTGGTCAAACCGAGATATGGTTTTACCCTAACCCTAGTACATCGGTCCCACCGAGTTGATCATATTGGTCCCACCGAAAAGCCTAACGTTCACATTTTGAACTAAATCGGTGTGACCGAGCTTCATGATTCGGTCCCACCGAGTTTGGTGAATTGTCTGTAACGGTTAGATTTTGTGTGGAGGATATATATACCCCTCCACCCTCTCTTCATTCATGGAGAAAGCCATCCGAACGTGCCTACACTTCCAGCATACATTTTCTGAGAGAGAACCACCTACTCATGTGTTGAGACCAAGATATTCCATTCCAACCACAAGAATCTTGATCTCTAGCCTTCCCCAAGTTGCTTTCCACTCAAATCATCTTTCCACCAAATCCAAAATCCATGAGAGAGAGTTGAGTGTTGGGGAGACTATCATTTGAAGCACAAGAGCAAGGAGTTCATCATCAACACACCATCTATTACCTTTTGGAGAGTGGTGTCTTCTAGATTGGTTAGATGTCACTTGGGAGCCTCCGTCAAAGATTGTGGAGTTGAACCAAGGAGTTTGTACGGGCAAGGAGATCGCCTACTTCGTGAAGATCTACCCTAGTGAGGCAAGTCCTTCGTGGGAGATGGCCATGGTGGGATAGACAAGGTTGCTTCTTCGTGGACCCTTCATGGGTGGAGCCCTCTGTGGACTCGCGCAGCCGTTACCCTTCGTGGGTTGAAGTCTCCATCAACGTGGATGTGCGATAGCACCACCTATCGGAACCACAGAAAAAATCTCCGTGTCTCCAATTGCGTTTGTGTACTCCAATCCCATCCCTTTACATTTTGCAACTTGCATGCTTTACTTTCCGCTGCTCATATACTCTTTCCATGCTTGCTTGTAATGTATTGTGAATGTTTAAACTTGTGCTAAAACTCCACCTTCACTTGAAGAAATTAAAAACTGCTACATTTCTTCGTTGAGGGTCTAATCACCCCCTCTAGACACCTCTTCTCGATCCTTTCACTAGTGTTTCCACGATTCCGAAAACTTTGTGTGATGTGTTAGGTTTCCGTGAATTTGATGATTGTTTCTTAAATTTGCTTCTTGCGGGTTCCACTATTAAGAAACCTATGGGAAGAATTAATGATGTTCTTATTATTGCAAATAGGAATTATGTGCCCGTAGATTTCATTGTTCTTGATATAAATTGCAATACTACATGTCCTATTATTCTTGGTAGACCTTTCCTTAGAACAATTGGTGCAATTATTGATATGAAAGAAGGAAACATTAGATTTCAATTTCCGTAAAGGAAAGGCATGGAACACTTTCCAAGAAAGAAAATTAAATTGCCTTATGAAATCTATTATGAGAGCCACTTATGGATCGCATGCCAAAGATGATAATACTTAGATCTATTCGTGTTTTATGCCTAGCTAAGGGCGTTAAACAATAGTGTTTGTTGGGAGGCAACCCAATTTTATTTTTGGTCTTGCTTTTTTAGGTCCTGTTTTGCTTTGAATAAATTATCTAGCCTCTGGTTAGATGTGGTTTTGTGTTTTAGTTAGTTTTTGTGCCAAGTAAGAACTATGGGATAACCTACGGTGATAGTTGATTTGATCTTGCTGAAAAACAGAAACTTTTGTGCTCATGAAAACAATTCTTATTTTTAGCAGGAACATGATAAAATACTGATTCTTTTTGAAGAAGATTAATAAACAAATTATATAGTATTTCCGATTTTCTCAGGATTTTTGGAGTTACAGAAGTATTCGAAATATTCAGATTACTACAGACTGTTCTGTTTTTGACAGATTCTGTTTTTCGCGTGTTGTTTGCTTATTTTGATGCATCTATGGCTAGTATCGGGGGGTATGAACCATGGAAAAGTTGGAATACAGTAGATATTACACCAATATAAATAAAGAATGAGTTCACAACAGTACCAAAGTGGTGATTTATTTTCTTATACTAACGGAGCTTACGAGATTTTCTGTTGGAGTTTTGTGTTGTGAAGTTTTCAAGTTTTGGGTAAGGATTTGATGGAATATGGAATAAGGAGTGGAAAGAGCCTAAGCTTGGGGATGCCCAAGGAACCCCAAGGTAATATTCAAGGATGTCAAAAATCCTAAGCTTGGGGATGCCCCGGGAAGGCATCCCCTCTTTTGTCTTCGTCTATCGGTAACTTTACTTGGGGCTATATTTTTATTCACCACATGATATGTGTTTTGCTTGGAGCGTCTTGTACGATTTGAGTCTTTGATTTTTAGTTTGCCACAATCATCCTTGTTGTACACATCTTTTGAGAGAGACACACATGAATCGTTATTTATTAGAATACTCTATGTGCTTCACTTATATCTTTTGAGCTAGGCAATTTTGCTCTAGTGCTTCACTTATATCTTTTTAGAGCACGGCGGTGATTTTATTTTATAGAAATTGGTGAACTCTCATACTTCACTTATATTGTTTTGAGACTCTCTAAACAGAATGGTTATTTGCTTTGGTTATAAAATTAGTCCTAATATGATAGGCATCCAAGAGGGATATAATAAAAACTTTCATATAAAGTGCATTGAATACTATGAGAAGTTTGATTCCTTATGATTGTTTTAAGATACAAAGATGGTGATATTAGAGTCATGCTAGTAAGTAGTTGTGAATTTGATAAATACTTGTGTTAATGTTTGTGAGTCCCATAGTATGCACGTATGATGAATTGTTATGTGATGAAGTCGGAGCATGATTTATTTTTTGATTGTCTTCCTTATGAGTGGCGGTCGGGGACGAGCGATGGTCTTTTCCTACCAATCTATCCCCCTAGGAGCATGCGTGTAGTACTTTGTTTCTATATGTGAGTTCTTTATGACTAATGTTGAGTCCATGGATTATACGCACTCTCACCTTTCCGCCATTGCTAGCCTCTCTAGTACCGCGCAACTTTTGCCAGTACCATAAATCCACCACATATCCTTCCTCAAAACAGCCACCATACCTACCTATTATGGCATTTCCATAGTCATTTCGAGATGTATTGCCATGCAATTTTCCACTGTTCCGTCTATTATGACACGCTCCATCGTTGTCATATCGCTTTGCATGATCATGTAGTTGACATCGTATTTGTGGCAAAGCCACCGTTCATTGTATTTTTTATACATGTCGCTCTTGATTCATTGCACATCCCGGTACACCGCCGGAGGCATTCACATAGATTCATATTTTCTTGTAAGTATTGAGTTGGAATTCTTGAGTTGTAATTAAATAAAAGTGTGATGATCTTCATTATTAGAGCATTGTCCCATGTGAGGAAAGGATGATGGAGACTATGATTCCCCCACAAGTCGGGATGAGACTCCGGACGAAAAAAAAGAGGCCAAAAAAATGAGAGAAGGCCCAAATAAAAAAATGAGAGAAAAAGAGAGAAGGGACAATGTTACTATCCTTTTTGCCACACTTGTGCTTCAAACTAGCACCATGATCTTCATGATAGAGAGTCTCTTATGATATTACTTTCATATACTAGTGGGAATTTTTCATTATAGAACTTGGCTTGTATATTCCAATGATGGGCTTCCTCAAATTGCCCTAGGTCTTCGTGAGCAAACGAGTTGGATGCACGCCCACTTAGTTTCTTTTTGAGATTTCATAAACTTATAGCTCTAGTGCATCCGTTGCATGGCAATCCCTACTCACTCACATTGATATCTATTAATGGGCATCTGCATAACCCGTTGATACGCCTAGTTGATGTGAGACTATCTCCTTCTTTTTGTCTTCTCCACAACCACCGTCTATTCCACCTATAGTGCTATGTCCATGGCTCACGCTCATGTATTCCGTGAAAGTTGAAAAAGTTTGAGAATGTCAAAAGTATGAAACAATTGCTTGGCTTGTCATCGGGGTTGTGCATGATTTAAATATGTTGTGTGACGAAGATAGAGCATAGCCAGACTATATGATTTTGTAGGGATAAGCTTTCTTTGGCCATGTTATTTTCAGAAGACATAATTATTTTGTTAGTATGCTTGAAGTATTATTGTTTTTATGTCTATATAAACTTTCGTTTTGAATCTTACAGATCTGAACATTCATGCCACAATAAAGAGAATTACATGGATAAATATGTTAGGTAGCATTCCACGTCAAAAATTCTGTTTTTATCATTTACCTACTCGAGGACGAGCAGGAATTAAGCTTGGGGATGCTTGATACGTCTCCAATGTATCTATAATTTTTGATTGTTCCATGCTATTGTATTATCTGTTTTGGATGTTTTATATGCATTAATATGCTATTTTATATGATTTTTGGGACTAACCTATTAACCTAGAGCCCATTGCCAGTTTTTGTTTTTTTCCTTGTTTTAGAGTTTCACAGAAAAGGAATACCAAATGGAATAAAACTTCCGCGATGATTTTTCTTGGACCAGAAGACACCCATGAGACTTGGAGTGCAAGTCAGAAGAGCCACGAGGTGGGCACAAGGGTGGAGGGCGCGCCCAGGGGGTAGGGCACGCCCCTCGACCTTGTGGACCCCTCATAGACCTCCTGACCTAGATCTTCTTCCTATATATACTCTTATACCCCAAAAACATTCAGGGGAGTCACGAAACCACTTTTCCACCGCCACAACCTTCTGTACCCCTGAGATCCCATCTAGGGGCCTTTTTGTTGGGGATCGTTGCAGAAATTAAAAAATTTCTACGCATCACCAAGATCAATCTATGGAGAGACTAGCAACGAGAGAGAGGGCACACTACTGGAATCAGCTAATTTGCCATCTGCCAGCTCTTTGCCGTCTGCTAGCTGACGGCAAAGAAGCTCTTTGCCATCAGCTACACATAAACAGACGGCAAAGAAAAGGCTGACGGCAAAGAAGCTCTTTGCCATCTGCCAGCTCTTTGCCGTCTGCCAGCGGACGACAAAGAATCTTTGCCGTCCGCTGGCGGACGGCAAAGAGTGTGGTGGCCCCCACCCCCCGCTCGTTTGAAAAAATCCTAACGGCCCACCTCTTTGCCGTCCGCTAGCGGACGGCAAAGAGGCAGAAAGGCGGACGGCAAAGGCTGGCGGACGGCAAAGAGGGCACTTGCCTAACGGCAGGTACCCCCCGCCCGTTACTCACTTCGTCCTCGCCTCGCCCTTCTCCTCCCACCCCGCCGCCGCCGCCGCCGCCCGCCGCGCGCCGCCGCCCCGTCGCCCCCGCCGCCCCGTCGCCCCGCCGCCCCACCGTCCCGTCGCCCCCCCCGCCGCCCCGCGCCCCACCGCCGTCCCGGCCCCCCGCCGCCCCGCGCCCCCCGCCGCCTCCTCCACTGCCCCGCCCCGGCCCCCCGCCCCCCATCCCCCCCGCCGCCCCGGCCCCCCGCCGGCCGGGCCCCCGCCGCCCCTCCTCCTCCACCGCCCCGCCCCGGCCCTCCGTCGCCGGCCCCGCCCCGGCCCTCCCCCACAGTGAGCCCCTCCTCCCTTTTTTTCTGTTTTTTTTGTTTTTTTTGTTTTTTTGTTTTTTTTCTGTTTAAGTTTAGGTTTAATTAGTTTAAATAGTTTAGTTTTAATTAGTTTAGGTTTTTAGTTTAGGTTTAGGTTAAGTAGAAGGGGGAAGAAGAAGAAGAAGAAGAAGAAGAAGAGGAGGAGGAGGAGGAGGAGGAGGAGGAGGAGGAGGAGGAGGAGAAGAAGAAGAAGAAGAAGAAGAAGAGGAGGAGGAGGAGGAGAAAGAAGAAGAAGAAGAAGAAGAAGAAGAAGAAGAAGAAGAAGAAGAAGAAGAAGAAGAAGAAGAAGAAGAAGAAGAAGAAGAAGAAGAAGAAGAAGAAGAGGAGGAGGAGGAGACACCCCGAAGCCCCGACCCCGAAACAGCACCCCGACCCCGACACGGCACCCCGACACCGACACGGCACCCCGACACCTACACGACACCCCGACCCCCGACACGACACCCCCGACACCCCGACCCCGAGAACCCGACCCCGACCCCGACCCCGACACCCCGACCCCGAGCCTGACCCGACACCCCGACCCCGACACCGACACGGCACCCCGACCCCGACCCGGCACCCCGACCCCCCACACCGACACGACACCCCGACCCCCGACACGACACCCCCGACACCCCGACCCCGAGACCCCGACCCCGACCCCGACCCCGACACCCCGACCCCGAGCCTGACCCGACACCCCGACCCCGACACCGACACGGCACCCCGACCCCGACCCGGCACCCCGACCCGAGACCCCGACCCCGACACGGCACCCCGAGACCGACACGACACCCCGACCCCGACACGGCACCCCGAGACCGACACGACACCCCGACCCCCGACACGACACCCCCGACACCCCGACACCCCGACCCCGAGACCCCGACCCCGACCCCGACCTCGACCCCGACCCCGACACCCCGACCCCGAGCCTGACCCGACACCCCGACCCCGACACCGACACGGCACCCCGACCCGACACCCCGACCCCGAGACCCCGACCCCGAAAAGGTGTTCTTTGGCCTTCCAGAAGCCGACGGCGTCATATATTTGTGAATTATTAGTTAGGTCATGTATCTTTCGATTTTGTTATGGAAAACATCATATATAATTGTGTTGATCGGGTAGTTTTAAATGTGCAGTTGTTTCATCGCTGCGAGGTTTGGTGTTCGACGACCTCGCCGTGCGTTTGACGAGCTCTGCCCCTTCGTTCGTGGGTGAGCACAAATGACATGTCCTCCTCCCCCATTAATTATTTGATCTATTTCGATGAAACTTGATAGCTAGATATATGTGTGTCTTGAATCATCGGTATGCGTAACCAATATGTGTCTCCCGTTCGAAAGCGTCATAGTTATAAATATGCATGCATTTGCATATTTATAACCTTGATTCTTTCGAATTGTCCAACGCTATCCATGGACAGCCCGAGTATGTTTAGATTGGGTTCGTTTTCCCATATGCTTTGCTCCGGATCCGACGCATAAATTTCGTCAGTGCCTCCCCTGTTGTTCTCCGGGTACACATCCTCTCCGTTTATTGCAGAGACGTGTATCAGGAGAACAGCGGGGAGGTGCTGCCGAAATTTTGCGTAGGATCCGGGGCATAGCATGGGAAAATGAACCCAATCTAAACATACTCGGGTGGGATTAGGACCTATCATTACCTATTAGAGTGTAGGTTGCATGGACGTAATAAAATTGACAAAGTAGATCAACTGATGAATACATACATGGTGAATTATATATATATATTTGTTGTGTGTCTAGTAGCTCTGAAAGTCAAGATGAGTGATCGTGCGTGGATGTACACCGGTCACACTGGTCAGAACAAATGGAGCACTGAATGGTTCACAAAAACCAAGGGGTTTGTGCGAGCCGCATTTGCAAATGGCCAGAGGAAAACCTGGTGCCCCTGTTTACGGTGTGGCAATTGGGAAAAGAGGACAGAGGCTGAAATGGGCAAACACCTGCAGAAGAGTGGTTTTACGCCCGATTATACGGTGTGGACATTTCATGGTGAGTCTGCCCAACGTGACCGAGCTGAGGTGGATCGTCGTCGCACCGACGAGCATGGTACCGGTATGGAAAACATGGTGCAAGACTTTGATGATGCTCGGGATTCGGACGAGGAGATGGAGGAATCTGCAAAGGCCTTCAATGAAATGTTGGAGTCTTCAAAACGTCCGCTCCATGAGCACACTGAGCTTTGTCAGTTGGATGCCATCTCACAAGTAATGGCTCTGAAGGCTTAGTTCAACTTGGGCAGAGAATGCTACGATGCAATGATGACAGTATTTGGACGCTTTCTACCCAAAGGCCATGTAATGCCTGCAAACCTGTACCAGTCGGACAAAATCCTCCGTGCACTGAAGATGCCCTATGATAAGATACATGCCTGTGAGAAAGGATGTGTCTTGTTTAGGCTTGACTATGCGGACTTGAACTGTTGTCCCATTTGCAAGTCTTCCAGGTATGTTGTGGTAGACAACGGTATGGGTGAGAAGACACAGACCAAAATCCCCGTTAGTGTTCTTCGGTATATGCCAATCGTACCAAGACTTCAACGTCTTTTCATGGTCGAAGAGACGGCCAGACAGATGACATGGCAAACGGGCAAAAGAACAGAACTAGATGCAGATGGGAATCTGATGATTGTACACACATCGGATGGTGTTGCGTGGAAAAAGTTTGATGAATTACATGGTGACAAAGCGGCAGATCCGAGGCATCCTCGAGTCAGCATCAGCACGGATGGGTTCAGTGTGTTTGGTATGACGGCAGCCCAATACAGTTGTTGGCCCATATTTGTCTTTCCACTCAATCTCCCCCCCGGACAGATTATGCAAAGAAAGAACATTTTCCTGACGTTGATAATTCCAGGGCCCAACTATCCGGGGAAAAATATGAATGTGTACATGCAACCGCTTAAGGACGAATTGCAAGAAGCCTGGGATAATGGGTTCAAGACATACGATGCCTATAGAAAACGGAACTTCATAATGCGTGTCTGGTACATGTACTCGACGCATGACTTGCCGGCGTATGCGCTATTCGTTGGCTGGTGTGTGCATGGAAGGTTCCCGTGCCCCACATGCAAGGGAGCTCTTGAGTTTCGTTGGCTTCAGGCCGGTCGCAAGTTTTCTTGCTTCGACATGCATAGAGAGTTCCTGAATCCTCGCCATAAGTTCAGGAAAGACAAGAAGAACTTCATCAGAGGTAAAGTTGTCAAAAACTCTGCACCACATGCATTGACAGGCCAACAGACCCTGGATCAGTTAAACGCTCTCAAGCCAGATCCCGAGCGTCCAGGGTACTTCAAGGGGTATAATTCTAAGCACGCCTGGACTCACAAAACATGCTTATGGGATCTGCCTTACTTCAAAGACCTCCTTTGCCCACACAACATCGACGTGATGCACACTGAGAAGAATATCGCCGAGGCACTTTTTGGTACATTGTTCGGCATAGATGGGAAGTCAAAGGATAATACTAAGGCTAGAGTCGATCTGGAGGCGCTATGTGATAGGCCGTTACAAAACATGAAAGAACCGAAAGGAAAGCAGAACTGGACGAAGCCAAAGGCATGGTTCAATCTTGGAAGGCCGGCTATGAGGGAAATTATCTTGTGGGTGAAAATGCAGTTGATGTTCCCCGATGGGTATGTAGCGAATCGACAGAGGGGAGCCAGTCTTGATAAATTGAAGATATTTGGTCTCAAGAGTCATGATTGGCACATATGGATTGAGCGGGTAATGTCGGTGATGTTGCGTGGCTTCATCCCTGAGGATGAATGGCTAGTACTGGCAGAACTCAGCTATTTCTTCCGTGTTCTTTGTGCGAAAGAACTATCGCCTAGCGTGCTAGAAGAAATGGAAGAGTTGGCGCCGGAGTTGATCTGCAAGTTAGAGAAGATCTTTCCACCGGGCTTCTTTAATCCAATGCAACATTTGATTTTGCATCTCCCGACCGAGGCAAGATTGGGGGGGCCCGTGCAAAATCGTTGGTGCTACCCAACTGAGAGGATGCAGAAGACGCTTCGACAAAAATGTAAAAATAAACGTAGAATTGAAGCATCGATGGCTGAGGCATTCATCACTGAGGAGGCGGCAAACTTCGTGACAGCACACTACGAAGCCAACAATCGTCATTTGCATAATCCGAAGCCTCGGTACAATGCTGACGACCCTAAAAAGGGTGGATCCAACCTCAGCCTATTCAAAGGGAATCTCGCACCAGCCAGTGTTTCAAATCCAGCATCTTTGGATAACGAACAATGGCGGACCATTTCGTTGTATATCTTCAACAACCTGATAGAAGTGCGGCCGTACATCGAGTAAGTTCTCGGTACATAGTTTCGCAACTTCTATTTCCTTTGAACTGCTCTTATTCCTGGATATTTCATACAGTCGATACGTCGCCTTATTCTCGTATGGAGCGGTGATCCAAAAGGATTCTGTCGAAGAGTATGAGCTTCTCGCAAAGCAAGGTGGCGGCTATCCCGGTTTCATCTCTTGGTTCAAACAAACGGTAATTTCTATTAGACTTGTAGGCTAATTTGTACGCGGCTATCCCGGTTTCATTCGCTAATTTGTGCGTAATGCAACAATCCTTTCATATTAAACTTGTAGGCTAATTCAGAGTCTATGGACGCCGAATTGAGACAAGTCGCTAATGGTTTTGACTATAAGGTCCGTTCATTTGACAAATACGACATCAACGGGTATCGCTTTCGTACCTATGGCAAAGAGCTATCTATGGCCGACCGAAAGTCTACAAATTGTTGTGTATCTGCTATCGGCGAAGGAGGTACCGAGTATTATGGGAGAGTTGAAGCAATTTATGAACTTCTATTCTATGGTGAAAACCCACCGAATGTCGTAGTCTTCAAATGTTATTGGTTTCAGCCGAAGGAGACTAGAAGAACTCATGAACATATAGGGCTAGTTGAAATCAACCAAAGCACCCATTTAGATGTTCCTGATGTCTATATTACGGCTCAACAGGCGACCCAAGTATTCTATCTACCGTGGGCCTGCCAAACTAATCCAAATCTGAAAGGTTGGGATGTCGTTTATGAAGTGCCGCCACGTGCTAGACTATCTCCCCCAAAGGAAGAGGATTATGAACCTCACATTAACCTAGACACATATGAAGGAGAATTCTTCCAAGAGACACGTCTTTCCAAAAAGCGTTTCAAGAACCGCTATACTTCACCCCAAAACATTGAAGTAGACAGTGACAGTGAATCCGACATCACCCCAGAGGAGGAACAAGAAGAGCCGGAACAAGAAGAGGTTACTGCTGCGGATGACCTGTCATTGCTTGACCGATTACGTCAAGGTGGCCTTGCACATGTTGATGCCACTGAACCCTATGAGCCCGTCATTGATTATAGTGATGATGATGATTATGCATTTATTGATGATACTGATCGAGATTATTAGTAGTGTCAGGTATTAAATTTTTTAATGTTGTACTTGATGATGATACACTTAAGTGATACACATATTATTATTCATGTCGGTCTTTTTTTTATGTTGTACTAATTTCGTTTACTGTTTGTCATGGCAGGTGTTGAAAGATGGTGGGCGCTGGTCGGGAGCGCGCCAAGGCCCCTTCTTCCTCGGCGTGTGGTCTGAGGTCTTCGATTCCAGACGTACCTCTTCGCCGAGCGTTGCTGGACAGTATGTCCACACCGCCGGGCCCTTCTTCGTCCACCGCGGTGCCCAGCAGGGGACGAGGTAGGAAGAGAGGAGGTGGGGCACGTGGTCGCGGGAGAGGAGGTAGGGTGACTCCTAGGGCGCCTTCCTCGCCGCCACCCCCAGCTGTTTCACCCGAGCACGTGACTGCTAGGGTGGACTCGTCCGAGGAGGAGGCTACACGGACTCCGGTCCACGAGCCTCCGGTCCACGGGTCTTGGGCCCACGAGCCTCGGGTCGACTGGCCTTCGGCCCACGAGAGTTCGGCCCACAAGACCCCGGAGGAGCACACGTCCGGATGGGGTACCTGGCCGGATCAGCTCGAGGAGCCGATTGGCCATGCTGATGATGGCGGGGAGCCGACTGATCTTGAGGAGGAGGGTGGCACCATCTACCAGCGTGGTGCTACACGGCTCCCGTCCGTGCCGGCGACCCGCGAGCAGAGGTGGTTGATCTTCCCTGATGGGGAGAGGTACGTAAGTGCATTTAATATTTTTGTACCTTCTGCATTCACGTTTCTTCAAATAACTAATGCGTTGGCCTTGTCATGCTGCAGGGGTTGGGACCACCATCATAGTGTCCGCCGGCCCAACTCCGTCCTTGGAGTTCTTTGTCGGCAAAACTTCCCGGGGTTTGTCACGTTGCCTGGTGAGGGTCGGCTTCCAGAGCTTGGGTTGAGCTGGGAGCACTACGTGGCTGCCCCGGCCCCGCCGGATGTCATTATCGACGGTGTCGTGTGCGACACGAGGGCAGACATGGTGATCAGGACGTTCTGGGTAATTTCTCCTTTACACATTTCAAAATCTTCAACTAGCTAGTTATTAATTGTACTAATCAATATTGTCTCATTTGATTGCAGACATTCTACAGGTGTGAGGAGGGATACGAGGAGGACTGCGCAAATGTTATCCAGAACGTCTGCAAGCGCCTACTCCAGAACTTACGGCACGAGGCTCGGGTGCAGGCTGTTCGAGACTACTACGCCTTGCGTGGTATCAAGAAGACCAAGCCGGCGTGCCGCAATAAGTTCCTGAGTAAGGAGCAGTACATGAAGGTAATTCTTAAGGCCTTCTACTTAAGTTCCTTCATTTAGTAATTCTTAGCCGTAGCGCTCAAGTTTCTATTTCCTAACTTAGGCGCCTCCGAGATGGTGTGCGGATCGGATGGATTGTTGGTAGGTGTTGGTCGATGAGTGGTGCTCACAAGAATGGCTAGCCCTCCACAACCAGGCCAAGGACAAACGTGCCCAAATGGAAGGTGTGCCACACCATCTAGGCAGCTCCAACTTATATCAGTTCGGGCGCAACTGGGTATGTGGTTTGCTTCATGATTCATGCAATTCATTCATCATGCTAGCTTGAGCCCTTTAATTACTAATTTTCATTGTTTCTCTCTTTCAGGCACGCCACAATAAGGCGGATAAGGTGCGAGAGGTGTACGACCTGTATGCCATGGCCCACACTGGCTCTTACAAGAATGTCAAGGCTTTCTCTCAGTCTGACCTCGATGATGCAAACAACTTCACCAACATCTCCTCCCACAACAAGCTCGTGAGATATAGAGATGAGGGGAAGGCGAGGAAAGGGGAGGACTTTAACCCGAGCCAGGGTCCCATTGATCCAGAGCTGGTGATGATATCTGGTGGCGGGAGGTCCCATGGCTCCATAGCCATTGGAGATGGACTTATCCGTTGTCCTAGCACTCTCCCGGAGATCAAGGCGCGCCAGTCGAGCTCCGCTCCTGAGATAAGGCCTCGTGAACGGCCAGTGCAACTCGCCATCAAGGTTAGTGATACGTACTCAGTTATCTTTCTCCATTACATTGTGTGCGCTTCCATCAATGATTACAAATGGTCATGTGAGTGGTGTTGCAGGCTGCTATACAGACTGAGAGAGATAGAACGGAGAAACTTCTGGCGGAGGCGGCGGAGAGGCAGCGGGAGATGGAGGAGAGGACGAGAAAGATGATGGAGGAGGAGAGGGCACGAAATGACATGCAGGCAAGGGCCATGTACGAGCTCCTTGTGGTAAGTTTCTTCTGCAGATTACTTGCTAGTCTTAACATTTGAGTCTCATTACTAACTAGTATGACTCTGTTCTGAAAACCAAATGTGCAGTCTGTGTGCGAGAAGTCCGGTCAGCCCGCTCCGCCGATGCCAGTGATTGCTCCTGGGAGCACGGTGAGTTTAGTTTGAATGGACATTAGTTGGTAGTCTCAACATTTGAGTGTCGTAATGCTAACGAGACATTGGAAATGATCTTTGTTGCAGCTTAACTCCAGAAACGCATCGCACGATCCTTCTCCAGGTAGCGGCACTAGCCACCCCGCTCCTACACCTCCCTGATCACGGTAAGTTTCTCTAGTGTTTTGCTTAACAAATGCATAAAGACCTAGACTTAGCTTTATTTCCTCCAATATGCTTACCATAATGACCTAGAGTTAGCTTATTTTCCTCCAAAATGACCCATTTTACCTAGGTTAGCTTATAAATGATGCAGTTCATCCAAGTTAGCTCAAAAATGACCCATTTTACCTAGATTAGCTCCTAAATGATCCATTTTACCTACGTTAGCTTTAAAATGGCCCATTTCACCTACGTTAACTCCAAAATGACCCATCTTACCTAGGTTATCTCATAAACGATCCATTTCAACTAATTTAGCTCATAAACGATCCATTTGACCTAAGTGAGCTAAAAAACGATCCATTTCACCTAAATTAGCTCTTAAATGATCCATTTCACCTAAGTTAGCTAAAAAACGATCCATTTCAACTAAATTAGCTAAAAAATGACCCATTTCAACAAAGTTAGCTAAAAACGATCCATTTCAACTAAGTTAGCTCAAAAACGATCCATTTGACCTAAGTGAGCTAAAAAACGATCCATTTCACCTTAGTTACCTCAAAAACGATCCATTTCAACTAAGTTAGCTCAAAAACGATCCATTTCAACTAGGTTAGCTCCAAAATGACCCATTTCACCTTACTTAGCTCAAAAACGATGCCCTTCACCTTAGTTAGCTCATAAACGACCCATTTCAACTAAGTTAGCTCATAAATGATCCATTTCAACTAAGTTAGCTCATAAAAAACCCATTTCAACTTAGTTAGCTCATATATGATCCATTTCACCTAAGTTAGCTCATAAATGACATATACTTCTTATTCTAGTCTTCTTCTTGTTCTAGTCACCTATTTCTAACTTTCTTATTTACCATTTTGCAGATTTCATTCACTTGATGGAAGCTAGCTTGCTATGATGGAGTGCTTGCTTTTCCTTTGATGAAACTTTGCATTGTATCTAGCTTGCTATCTTCATGACACTTTGCATTCTAATATATATATGGATGTAACAATGTGTATGGATGGAACTTCCTTATGTATGAACAATATGTATGGATGAAACTGATGTGATATGTGATATGAAACTTATGTGCTAGATATGTGTTGGATATGTGCTGGATATGAAACTTATATATGTGATATGTGCTGCAAATTGTGGGATTTAATAAAAAACAGAAAAAACAGACAATATGCAGGCTCTTTGCCGTCTGCCACCGACGGCAAAGAGCCTTTGCCGTCTGCCGCGGACGGCAAAGTAGCCACGTGGCAGCCAACTGTGCTTCCTGGGAGCTGACCCATTTGGTCAGTTTGCCTACAGTGGCAGACGGCAAAGACTTTGCCGTCCGTGGCAGACGGCAAAGAGCCTGTACTTTGCCATCAGTGGCAGACGGGAAAGAACCTGCCATCTAGTGACGTGTAGGTGACATCATAAGGCGGACGGCAAAGACCAAAGGCTCTTTGCCGTCTGCGGCGGACGGCAAAGGTCTGCCGTTAGCCACTTAACAGACTGACAGCGCAATTTTTGCCGTCCGCCCTCTTTGCCGTCCGCCGCAGACGGCAAAGAGACTTTGCCGTCCGCCGCCAGGAAGCAGACGGCAAAGCAGCTGTTTACCGTAGCCTTCTTTGCCGGAGCCTTTTGACGTCCGCGGCTGACGGCAAAGGTCTTTGCCGTCCGCCTTTCGAGCCTTTGCCGTCCGCCATGGCAGACGGCAAAGTAGTTGTTTCCTGTAGTGGGAGTGCATCTTCATACCCTTGAAGATCGCGATGCGGAAGCGTTACAAGAACGTGGATGAAGGAGTCGTACTCGTAGCGATTCAGATCGCGGTTGATTCCGATCTAAGCGCCGAACGACGGCGCCTCCGCGTTCAACACACGTACAGCCGGGGGACGTCTCCTCCTTCTTGATCCAGCAAGGGGGGAGGAGAAGTTGAGGGAGAGCTCCGGCAGCATGACGGCGTGGTGGCGGTGGAGCTCGTGGTTCTCCGGCAGAGCTTCGCTAAGCGCTACGGAGGAGGAGAAGGTGTAGGAAGGGGGAGGGCTGCGCCAGGAGAAGGGGGTGCAGTTGCCCTCCCACCCCCTCCCACTATTTATAGGGGGAAGGGGAGAGGGGGCCGGCCCCCTAGATCCCTCTAGAGGGGGGCGGTGGCTCCCGGGGCGGCGGCCCCCTAGGGTTTCCACCTAAGGGGGGAGGCGGCCCCTCAGGGGGGGGGGGCAGCGGCCCCCTTAGGGTTTCCAACTAGGGGGGCGCCCGCCCCCGGGGGGGGGGGCAGCGGCCCCCTAGGGTTTCCAACCCTAGGCGCCTTGAGCCCTTGGGGGCGCACCATCCCACTAAGGGGCTGGTTCACACCCAACTACAGCCCATTAGGTCCTTTGGGGCAAGTGGACCCTCCCGGTGGACCCGCGGAACCCCTTCGGTGGTCCCGGTACAATACCGATAAACCCCGAAACATTTCCGGTGGCTGAAACTGGACTTCCCATATATAAATCTTCACCTCCGGACCATTCCGGATCTCGTCGTGACGTCCAAGATCTCATCCGGGACTCCGAACAACTTTCGGTAACCACATACAATTCCCATTACAACTCTAGCGTCACCGAACCTTAAGTGTGTAGACCCTACGGGTTCGGGAACTATGCAGACATGAACGAGACATCTCTCCGACCAATAACCAACAGCGGGATCTGGATACCCATGTTGGCTCCCACATGTTGCACGATGATCTCACGGATGAACCACAATGTCAAGGATTCAATCAATCTCGTATACGATTCCCTTTGTCTACCGGTATAGCACTTGCCCGAGATTCGATCGTCAGTATACCGATACCTTGTTCAATCTCATTACGGCAAGTCTCTTTACTCATTCCGTAACACATCATCCCATGACCAACCCCTTAGTCACATTGAGCTCACTATGATGATGTCTTACCGAGTGGGCCCAGAGATACCTCTCCGTAGTGTACCTTTATAGCCACCCAGTTACGTTGTCGTTTGGCACACCCAAAGTACCCTTACGGTATCTGGAAGTTGCACAATCTCATGGTCTAAGGAAAAGATACTTGACATTAGAAAAGCTTTAGCAGACGAACTACACGATCTCGTGCTATGCTTAGGATTGGGTCTTGTCCATCACATCATTCTCCTAATAATGTGATCCCGTTATCAATGACATCCAATGTCCATGCTTAGGAAACCGTAACCATCTATTGATCAACGAGCTAGTCAACTAGAGGCTCACTAGGGACATGTTGTGGTCTATGTATTCGCACATGTATTACGATTTCCGATTAACACAATTATAGCATGAACAATAGACAATTATCATGAACAAGGAAATATAATAATAACCATTTTATCATTGCCTCTAGGGCATATTTCCAACAGTCTCCCACTTGCACTAGAGTCAATAATCTAGTTACATTGTGATGAATCGAACACCCATAGAGTTCTGGTGTTGATCATGTTTTGCTCGTGGAAGAGGTTTAGTCAACGGATCTGCGACATTCAGGTCCGTATGCACTTTACAAATCTCTATGTCTCCATCTTGAACATTTTCACGAATGGAGTTGAAGCGACGCTTGATATGCCTGGTCTTCTTGTGAAACCTGGGCTCATTGGCAAGGGCAATAGCTCCAGTGTTGTCACAGAAGAGAGTCATCGGGCCCGACGCATTGGGAATAACTCCTAGGTCGGTAATGAACTCCTTCATCCAGATTGCTTCATGTGCTGCCTCTGAGGTTGCCATGTACTCCGCTTCACATGTAGATCCCGCCATGACGCTTTGCTTGCAACTGCACCAGCTGACTGCCCCACCATTCAAAATATACACGTATTCGGTTTGAGACTTGGAGTCATCCAGATCTGTGTCGAAGCTAGCATCGACGTAACCCTTTACGACGAGCTCTTCGTCACCTCCATAAACGAGAAACATATCCTTAGTCCTTTTCAGGTACTTCAGGATATTCTTGACCGATGTCCAGTGTTCCATGCCGGGATTACTTTGGTACCTTCCTACCAAACTCACGGCAAGGTTTACATCAGGTCTGGTACACAGCATGGCATGCATAATAGACCCTATGGCCGAGGCATAGGGGATGACACTCATCTTTTCTCTATCTTCTGCCATGGTCGGGCATTGAGCCGTGCTCAATCTCACACCTTGCAATACAGGAAGAACCCCTTCTTGAACTGATCCATATTGAACTTCTTCAATATCTTGTCAAGGTACGTGCTTTGTGAAAGACCAATGAGGCGTCTCGATCTATCTCTATAGATCTTGATGCCTAATATGTAAGCAGCTTCTCCAAGGTCCTTCATTGAAAAACACTTATTCAAGTAGGCCTTTATGCTTTCCAAGAGTTCTATATCATTTCCCATCAATAGTATGTCATCCACATATAATATGAGAAATGCTACAGAGCTCCCACTCACTTTCTTGTAAACACAGGCTTCTCCATAAATCTGCGTAAACCCAAACGCTTTGATCATCTCATCAAAACGAATGTTCCAACTCCGAGATGCTTGCACCAGCCCATAGATCGAGCGTTGGAGCTTCCATACCTTGTCAACATTCTTAGGATCGACAAAACCTTCTGGCTGCATCATATACAATTCTTCCTTAAGGAAACCATTAAGGAATGCCGTTTTGACGTCCATTTGCCATATCTCATAATCATAGAATGCGGCAATTGCTAACATGATTCGGACAGACTTCAGCTTTGCTACGGGTGAGAAGGTCTCATCGTAGTCAACCCCTTGAACTTGTCGATAACCCTTAGCGACAAGCCGAGCCTTATAGATGGTTACATTACCATCCGCGTCTGTCTTCTTTTTAAAGATCCATTTATTTTCTATGGCTCGCCGATCATCGGGCAAGTCAGTGAAAGTCCATACTTCGTTTTCATACATGGATCCTATCTCGGATATCATGGCTTCAAGCCATTTGTCGGAATCCAGGCCCGCCATCGCTTCTTCATAGTTCCAAGGTTCACCATTGTCTAACAACATGATTTCCAGGACAGGGTTGCCGTACCACTCTGGTGCGGAACGTGTCCTTGTGGACCTACGAAGTTCAGTAGCAACTTGATCTGAAGTTTCATGATCATCATCATTAACTTCCTCTCTAGTCGGTGCAGGCACCACAGAAACATTTTCTTGAGCTGCGCTACTCTTCGGTTCAACAGGCAATACTTCATCAAGTTCTACTTTCCTCCCACTTACTTCTTTCGAGAGAAACTCTTTCTCTAGAAAGGATCCATTCTTGGCAACAAAGATCTTGCCTTCGGATCTGAGGTAGAAGGTATACCCAATAGTTTCCTTAGGGTATCCTATGAAGACGCATTTTTCCGATTTGGGTTCGAGCTTTTCAGGTTGAAGTTTCTTGACATAAGCATCGCATCCCCAAACTTTCAGAAACGATAGCTTAGGTTTCTTCCCAAACCACAATTCATACGGTGTCGTCTCAACGGATTTCGACGGAGCCCTATTTAAAGTGAATGCGGCAGTCTCTATAGCATAACCCCAAAATGATAGTGGTAGATCGGTAAGAGACATCATAGATCGCACCATATCCAATAGAGTGTGATTACGACGTTCAGACACACCATTACGCTGAGGTGTTCCAGGAGGCGTGAGTTGTCAAACAATTCCACATTTCCTTAAATGCGTGCCAAATTCGTGACTCAAATATTCTCCCCCACGATCTGATCGTAAGAACTTGATTTTCCTGTCACGTTGATTCTCAACCTCACTCTGAAATGCCTTGAACTTTTCAAAGGTCTCAGACTTGTGTTTCATTAAGTAGACATACCCATATCTACTTAAGTCATCCGTGAGGGTGAGAACATAGCGATAACCACCGCGAGCCTCAACGCTCATTGGACTGCACACATCAGTATGTATGATTTCCAATAAGTTGGTTGCTCGCTCCATTGTTCCGGAGAACGGAGTCTTGGTCATTTTGCCCATGAGGCATGGTTCGCATGTGTCAAATGATTGATAATCAAGAGACTCCAAAAGTCCATCTGCATGGAGTTTCTTCATGCGTTTGACACCAATGTGACCAAGGCGGCAGTGCCACAAGTATGTGGGACTATCATTATCAACCTTACATCTTTTGGCATTCACACTATGAATATGTGTAACATCACGTTCGAGATTAAATAAGAATAAACCATTGACCAGCGGGGCATGACCATAAAACATGTCTCTCATATAAATAGAACAACCATTATTCTCATATTTAAATGAGTAGCCATCTCGCATTAAAGGAGATCCAGATACAATGTTCATGCTCAAAGCTGGTACTAAATAACAATTATTGAGGTTTAAAACTAATCCCATAGGTAAATGTAGAGGTAGCGTGCCGACGGCGATCACATCGACCTTGGAACCATTCCCGACGCGCATCGTCACCTCGTCCTTCGCCAGTCTCCACTTATTCTGCAGCTCCTGTTTTGAGTTACAAATATGAGCAACCGCACTGGTATCAAATACCCAGGAGCTACTACGAGCGCTGGTAAGGTACACATCAATAACATGTATATCACATATACCTTTGGTATTGTCGGCCTTCTTATCCGCTAAGTACTTGGGGCAGTTGCGCTTCCAGTGACCGTTTCCCTTGCAATAAAAGCACTCAGTCTCAGGCTTGGGTCCATGCTTTGGCTTCTTCCCGGCAACTGGCTTACCGGGCGCGGCAACTCCCTTGCCGTCCTTCTTGAAGTTCTTCTTACCCTTGCCTTTCTTGAACTTAGTGGTTTTATTCACAATCAACACTTGATGTTCCTTTTTGATATCCACCTCCGCTGATTTCAGCATTGAATATACCTCAGGAATGGTCTTTTCCATCCCCTGCATATTGAAGTTCATCACAAAGCTCTTGTAGCTAGGTGGGAGCGACTGAAGGATTCTGTCAACGACCGCATCATCCGGGAGATTAACTCCCAGCTGAGATAAGCGGTTGTGCAACCCAGACATTTTGAGTATGTGCTCGCTGACAGAACTATTCTCCTCCATCTTACAACTGTAGAACTTGTCAGAGACTTCATATCTCTCGACCCGGGCATGATCTTGGAAAACCATTTTCAGCTCTTGGAACATCTCATATGCTCCGTGCTGCTCAAAACGCTTTTGGAGCCCGGGTTCTAAGCTGTAAAGCATGCCACACTGAACCAGGGAGTAATCATCACTACGCGACTGCCAGGCATTCATAACGTCTTGAGTTGCTGGGAAAACAGGTGCATCACCTAGCGGTGCTTCAAGGACATATGCTTTCCTTGCAGCTATGAGGATAATCCTCAGGTTACGGACCCAGTCCGTGTAGTTGCTACCATCGTCTTTCAGCTTAGATTTCTCTAGGAACGCGTTGAAGTTGAGGGCAACATTAGCGTGGGCCATTTGATCTACAAGACATATTGCAAAGTTTTAGACTATGTTCATCATAATTAAGTTCATCTAATCAAATTATTTAATGAACTCCCACTCAGATAGACATCCCTCTAGTCATCTAAGTGATACATGATCCGAGTCAACTAGGTCGTGTCCGATCATCACGTGAGACGGACTAGTCATCATGGGTGAACATCTTCATGTTGATCATATCTTCTATACGACTCATGTTCGACCTTACGATCTTCCGTGTTCCGAGGCCATGTCTGTACATGCTAGGCTCGTCAAGTCAACCTAAGTGTATTGCGTGTGTAAATCTGGCTTACACCCATTGTATGCGAACGTTAGAACCTATCACACCCGATCATCACGTGGTGCTTCGGAACAACGGACCTTAGCAACGGTGCACAGTTAGGGGGAACACAATTCTTGATATTTTAATGAGGGATCATCTTATTTAAGTTACCGTCGTTCTAAGCAAATAAGATGTAAAACATGATAAACATCACATGCAATCAAATAGTGACATGATATGGCCAATATCATTTTGCTCCTTTTGATCTCCATCTTCGGGGCGCCATGATCATCATCGTCACCGGCATGACACCATGATCTCCATCATCGTGTCTTCATGAAGTTGTCTCGTCAACTATTACTTCTACTACTATGGCTAACGGTTTAGCAATAAAGTAAAGTAATTACATGACGTTTATGTTGACACGCAGGTCATAAATAAGTTAAGACAACTCCTATGGCTCCTGCCGGTTGTTATACTCATCGACATGCAAGTCATGATTCCTATTACAAGAACATGATCAATCTCATACATCATATATATCATTCATCACATCCTTTTGGCCATATCACATCACACGTCATATGATACAAAAACAAGTTAGACGTCTTCTAATTGTTGTTGCAAATTTTTACGTGGCTGCTATAGGTTTCTTAGCAAGAACGTTTCTTACCTACGCCAAAACCACAACGTGATATGCCAATTTCTATTTACCCTTCATAAGGACCCTTTTCATCGAATTCGATCCGACTAAAGTGGGAGAGACAGACACCCGCTAGCCACCTTATGCAACTAGTGCATGTCAGTCGGTGGAACCTGTCTCACGTAAGTGTACGTGTAAGGTCGGTCTGGGCCGCTTCATCCCACGATGCCGCCGAATCAAGATAAGACTAGTAACGGCAAGTAAATTGACAAAATCGACACCCACAACAACTTGTGTTCTACTCATGCATAGAAACTACGCATAGACCTAGCTCATGATGCCATTGTTGGGGATCGTTGCAGAAATTAAAAAATTTCTACGCATCACCAAGATCAATCTATGGAGAGACTAGCAACGAGAGAGAGGGGAGTGCATCTTCATACCCTTGAAGATCACACTGCGGAAGTGTTACAAGAACGCGGATGAAGGAGTCATACTCGTAGCGATTCAGACCGCGGTTGATTCCGATCTAAGCACCGAACGACGGCGCCTCCGCGTTCAACACACGTACAGCCCGGGGACGTCTCCTCCTTCTTGATCCAGCAAGGGGGAGGAGAAGTTGAGGGAGAGCTCCGGCAGCACGACGGCGTGGTGGCGGTGGAGCTCGTGGTTCTCCGGCAGAGCTTCGCTAAGCGCTACGGAGGAGGAGAAGGTGTAGGAATGGGGGAGGGCTGCGCCAGGAGAAGAGGGTGCAGTTGCCCTCCCACCCCCCACTATTTATAGGGGGAAGGGGAGAGGGGGCCGGCCCCCTAGATCCATCTAGAGGGGGGCGGCGGCCCCCGGGGCGGCGGCCCCCTAGGGTTTCCCCCTAAGGGGGGCGGCGGCCCCTCGGGGGGGCAGCGGCCCCTTAGGGTTTCCAACTAGGGGGGGGGGGCGCCCCCGGGGGGCCACTACAAAAAAAAGACACATCCGTGACATTTTGGGTCGAACGAAAAGTTTTTCTGTCAGACATATGACACTTCTATGACGATAATTGTGACAAAACCCGGTATCATCATAGATGTGGTGGGCTCCTACTTCTATGACAAAAAATCATGATAGAAAATGGGCTTTTCGTCCTGGGCGGGCCGGAGACGCAGCTGCATGACATTCTTTGGGCCGTCCATGACGGAAAAAACCGTGGTAGAAGCGAGGGCGAGGAAAATTTCAGGGAGTTCCCGGTTACGGTGGGAGGTCGGGGGCCGAGCGATGCGCGTTTCTCTCGTACACGTACGCGCGCGTGTGCGAGGCGTTGGCTCTAATTGAACCCGAGCGAGGCGTTGGGCTCTAACTGAACCCAAGCGATTGCACTGCAGGCTACGCGTTACTGAACCCGAGCGATCGATCGATGGCTGTTAACTGAACCCGATCGAGCGATTCCTTCGCTACTGCTGCTAACTGAAGCCGATCGATTGGATGAACAGTGAGCGTTGCGGGGGGTGTTGGGAATCGTAGCATAATTTAAAATTTTCCTCCCCTTTATATAGGCCCCCTCCCCCCTTTATATAGGCCCCCTGGGGAGGCGCCGGCCCTGGAGATCAGATCCAAGGGGGGGCGGCGGCCAAGTGGGGGGAAGGGGTGCCTTGCCCCCCAAGGCAAGGGGGAACTCCCCCCCCCTAGGGTTCCCATCCCTAGGTGCATGGGGGGAGGCCCAAGGGGGGCGCCCCAGCCCACTAAGGGCTGGTTCCCTTCCACTTTCAGCCCACGGGGCCCTCCGGGATAGGTGGCCCCACCCGGTGGACCCCCGGGACCCTTCCGGTGGTCCTGGTACAATACCGGTAACCCCCGAAACTTTCCCGGTGGCCGAAACTGGACTTCCTATATATAATTCTTCACCTCCGGACCATTTCGGAACCTCTCGTGTCGTCCGGGATCTCATCCGGGACTCCGAACAACTTTCGGGTTTCCGCATACATATATCTCTATAACCCTAGCGTCACCGAACCTTAAGTGTGTAGACCCTACGGGTTCGGGAGACATGCAGACATGACCGAGATGCCTCTCCGGTCAATAACCAACAGCGGGATCTGGATACCCATGTTGGCTCCCACATGTTCCACGATGATCTCATCGGATGAACCACGGTGTCGAGGATTCAATCAATCCCGTATACAATTCCCTTTGTCAATCGGTATGTTACTTGCCCGAGATTCGATCGTCGGTATCCCAATACCTTGTTCAATCTCGTTACCGGCAAGTCTCTTTACTCGTACCGCAATGCATGATCCCGTGACTAACGCCTTAGTCACATTGAGCTCATTATGATGATGCATTACCGAGTGGGCCCAGAGATACCTCTCCGTCATATGGAGTGACAAATCCCAGTCTCGATCCGTGCCAACCCAACCGACACTTTCGGAGATACCCGTAGTGCACCTTTATAGTCACCCAGTTACGTTGTGACATTTGGCACACCCAAAGCACTCTTACGGTATCCGGGAGTTGCACGATCTCATGGTCTAAGGAAAAGATACTTGACATTGGAAAAGCTCTAGCAAACGAAACTACACGATCTTTTATGCTGTGCTTAGGATTGGGTCTTGTCCATCACATCATTCTCCTAATGATGTGATCCCGTTATCAATGACATCCAATGTCCATAGTCAGGAAACCATGACTATCTGTTGATCAACGAGCTAGTCAACTAGAGGCTTACTAGGGACACTTTGTGGTCTATGTATTCACACATGTATTACGATTTCCGGACAATACAATTATAGCATGAATAATAGACAATTATCATGAACAAAGAAATATAATAATAACCATTTATTATTGCCTCTAGGGCATATTTCCAATAGTCTCCCACTTGCACTAGAGTCAATAATCTAGTTACATTGTGATGAATCGAACACCCATTGCGTCCTGGTGTTGATCATGTTTTGCCCTAGGGAGAGGTTTAGTCAACGGATCTGCTACATTCAGGTCCGTGTGTACTTTACAAATATCTATCTCTCCATTTTGAACACTTTCACGAATGGAGTTGAAGCGACGCTTGATATGCCCGGTCTTCCTGTGAAACCTGGGCTCCTTCGCAAGGGCAATAGCTCCAGTGTTGTCACAGAAGAGAGTCATCGGGCCCGACGCATTGGGAATCACCCCTAGGTCGGTAATGAACTCCTTTATCCAGACTGCTTCCTGTGCTGCCTCCGAGGCTGCCATGTACTCCGCTTCACATGTAGATCCCGCCACGACGCTTTGCTTGCAACTGCACCAGCTTACTGCTCCTCTATTCAATATATACACGTATCCGGTCTGTGACTTCGAGTCATCCAGATCTGTGTCGAAGCTAGCGTCGACGTAACCCTTTACGACGAGCTCTTCGTCACCTCCATAAACGAGAAACATATCCTTAGTCCTCTTCAGGTACTTCAGGATATTCTTGACCGCTGTCCAGTGTTCCTTGCCGGGATTACTTTGGTACCTTCCTACCAAACTTACGGCAAGGTTTACATCAGGTCTGGTACACAGCATGGCATACATAATAGACCCTATGGCCGAGGCATAGGGGATGACACTCATCTCTTCTATATCTTGTGCCATGGTCGGGCATTGAGCCGTGCTCAATTGCACACCTTGCAATACAGGCAAGAACCCCTTCTTGGACTGATCCATATTGAACTTCTTCAATATCTTGTCAAGGTATGTACTCTGTGAAAGACCAATGAGGCGTCTTGATCTATCCCTATAGATCTTGAAGCCTAATATATAAGCAGCTTCTCCAAGGTCCTTCATTGAAAAACACTTATTCAAATAGGCCTTTATACTTTCCAAGAATTCTATATCATTTCCCATCAATAGTATGTCATCCACATATAATATGAGAAATGCTACAGAGCTCCCACTCACTTTCTTGTAAACACAGGCTTCTCCATAAGTCTGTGTAAACCCAAACGCTTTGATCATCTCATCAAAGCGAATGTTCCAACTCCGAGATGCTTGCACCAGCCCATAAATTGAGCGTTGGAGCTTGCATACTTTGTTAGCATTCTTAGGATCGACAAAACCTTCCGGCTGCATCATATACAACTCTTCCTTAACGAAGCCGTTAAGGAATGCCGTTTTGACGTCCGTCTGCCATATCTCATAATCATAGTATGCGGCAATTGCTAACATGATTCGGACGGACTTCAGCTTTGCTACGGGTGAGAAAGTCTCATCGTAGTCAACCCCTTGAACTTGTCGATAACCCTTAGCGACAAGTCGAGCTTTGTAGATGGTCACATTACCATCTGCGTCCGTCTTCTTCTTAAAGATCCATTTGTTTTCTATGGCTCGCCGCTCATCGGGCAAGTCAGTCAAAGTCCATACTTTGTTTTCATACATGGATTCTATCTCGGATTTCATGGCTTCTAGCCATTTGTCGGAATCCGGGCCCGCCATCGCTTCTTCATAGTTCGAAGGTTCACCGTTGTCTAACAACATGATTACCAGGACAGGGTTGCCGTACCACTCTGGTGCGGAACGTGTCCTTGTGGACCTACGAAGTTCAGTAACTTGATCCGAAGCTTCATGATCATCATCATTAACTTCCTCCCCAGTCGGTGTAGGCACCATAGGAACACTTTCCCGCGCTGCGCTACTTTCCGGTTCGGAAGGGGTGACTATCACCTCATCAAGTTCCACTTTCCTCCCACTCAATTCTTTCGAGAGAAACTCCTTCTCCAGAAAGGACCCGTTCTTGGCAACGAAGATCTTGCCTTCGGATCTGAGGTAGAAGGTATACCCAATAGTTTCCTTAGGGTATCCTATGAAGACGCATTTTTCCGATTTGGGTTCGAGCTTTTCAGGTTGAAGTTTCTTGACATAAGCATCGCATCCCCAAACTTTTAGAAACGACAGCTTAGGTTTCTTCCCAAACCATAATTCATACGGTGTCGTCTCAACGGATTTCGATGGAGCCCTATTTAAAGTGAATGCGGCAGTCTCTAAAGCATAACCCCAAAATGAGAGCGGTAAATCGGTAAGAGACATCATAGATCGCACCATATCCAATAGAGTGCGATTACGACGTTCGGACACACCATTTCTCTGAGGTGTTCCAGGCGGCGTGAGTTGTGAAACTAGTCCACATTTCCTTAAGTGTGTACCAAATTCGTGACTTACATATTCTCCACCACGATCTGATCGTAAGAATTTTATTTTTCTGTCACGTTGATTCTCGACTTCACTCTGAAATTCCTTGAACTTTTCAAAGGTTTCAGACTTGTGTTTCATTAGGTAGACATACCCATATCTACTTAAATCATCAGTGAGAGTGAGAACATAACGATATCCACCGCGAGCCTCAACACTCATTGGACCACACACATCGGTATGTATGATTTCCAATAAGTTGGTTGCTCGCTCCATTGTTCCGGAGAACGGAGTCTTGGTCATCTTACCCATGAGGCATGATTCGCACGTGTCAAATGATTCGTAATCAAGAGACTCCAAAAGTCCATCTGCATGGAGCTTCTTCATGCGCTTGACACCAATGTGACCAAGGCGGCAGTGCCACAAGTATGTGGGACTATCGTTATCAACTTTACATCTTTTGGTATTCACACTATGAACATGTGTAACATCACGTTCGAGATTCATCAAAAATAAACCATTGACCAGCGGGGCATGACCATAAAACATATCTCTCAAATAAATAGAACAACCATTATTCTCGGATTTTAATGAGTAGCCATCTCGAATTAAACGAGATCCAGATACAATGTTCATGCTCAAAGCTGGCACTAAATAACAATTATTGAGGTTTAAAACTAATCCCGTAGGGAGATGCAGAGGTAGCGTGCCGACGGCGATCACATCGACCTTGGAACCATTCCCGACGCGCATCGTCACCTCGTCCTTCGCCAGTCTCTGTTTATTCCGTAGTTCCTGTTTTGAGTTACAAATATGAGCAACCGCACCGGTATCAAATACCCAGGAGCTACTACGAGTACTGGTAAGGTACACATCAATTACTAGTATATCACATATACCTTGGGTGTTGCCGGCCTTCTTCTTGTCTGCTAAGTATTTGGGGCAGTTCCGCTTCCAGTGACCACTTCCCTTGCAATAAAAGCACTCAGTCTCGGGCTTGGGTCCATTCTTTGACTTCTTCCCGGTAACTGGCTTACCGGGCGCGGCAACTCCCTTGCCGTAATTCTTGAAGTTCTTCTTACCCTTGCCCTTCTTGAACTTAGTGGTTTTATTCACCATCAACACTTGATGTTCTTTTCTGATCTCTACCTCAGCTGATTTCAGCATTGAATATACCTCGGGAATGGTCTTTTCCATCCCCTGCATATTGTAGTTCATCACAAAGCTCTTGTAGCTTGGTGGAAGCGACTGGAGGATTCTGTCAATGACGGCGTCATCTGGGAGATTAACTCCCAGCTGAGACAAGCGGTTGTGCAACCCAGACATTCTGAGTATGTGCTCACTAACAGAATTGTTCTCCTCCATTTTACAGCTGAAGAACTTGTCGGAGACATCATATCTCTCGACCCGGGCATGAGCTTGAAAAACCAGTTTCAGCTCCTCGAACATCTCATATGCTCCATGTTTCTCAAAACGCTTTTGGAGACCCGGTTCTAAGCTGTAAAGCATGCCGCACTGAACGAGGGAGTAATCATCAGCACGCTGCTGCCAAGCGTTCATAACGTCTTGGTTCTCAGGGATTGGTGCTTCACCTAGCGGTGCTTCTAAGACATAATCTTTCTTGGCTGCTATGAGGATGATCCTCAGGTTCCGGACCCAGTCCGTATAGTTGCTGCCATCATCTTTCAGCTTGGTTTTCTCTAGGAACGCGTTGAAATTGAGGACAACGTAGGCCATTTGATCTACAATACATAGTGTAAAGATTTAGACTAAGTTCATGATAATTAAGTTCATATAATCAAATTATTTAATGAACTCCCACTCAGATAGACATCCCTCTAGTCATCTAAGTGAAACATGATCCAAATTCGACTAGGCCGTGTCCGATCATCACGTGAGACGGACTAGTCAAGATCGGTGAACATCTCCATGTTGATCGTATCTTCTATACGACTCATGCTCGACCTTTCGGTCCTCCGTGTTCCGAGGCCATGTCTGTACATGCTAGGCTCGTCAAGTGAACCTAAGTGTATTGCGTGTGTTCCGAGGCCATGTCTGTACATGCTAGGCTCATCAACATCCGTTGTATTCGAACGTTAGAATCTATCACACCCGATCATCACGTGGTGCTTCGAAACAATGAACCTTTGCAACGGTGCACAGTTAGGGTGAACACTTTCTTGAAATTATTATAAGGGATCATCCTACTTGCTACCGTCGTTTTAAGCAAATAAGATGCAAAAACATGATAAACATCACATGCAATCAAATAGTGACATGATATGGCCAATATCATCATGCTCCTTTGATCTCCATCTTCGGGGCACCATGATCATCTTTGTCACCGGCATGACACCATGATCTCCATCATCATGATCTCCATCATTGTGTCTTCATGAAGTCGTCACGCCAACGATTACTTCTACTTCTATGGCTAACGCGTTTAGCAACAAAGTAAAGTAATTTACATGGCATTATCCAATGACACGCAGGTCATTCAAAATAATAAAGACAACTCCTATGGCTCCTGCCGGTTGTCATACTCATCGACATGCAAGTCGTGATTCCTATTACAAGAATATGATCAATCTCATACATCACATATATCATTCATCACATCTTCTGGCCATATCACATCACATAGCACTTGCTGCAAAAACAAGTTAGGCGTCCTCTAATTGTTGTTGCAAGTTTTTTTTACGTGGTTTGTAGGTTTCTAGCAAGAACGATTTCTTACCTACGTATGACCACAACGTGATTTGCCAATTTCTATTTACCCTTCATAAGGACCCTTTTCATCGAATCTGTTCCGACTAAAGTAGGAGAGACAGACACCCGCTAGCCACCTTATGCAACTAGTGCATGTCAGTCGGTGGAACCTGTCTCACGTAAGCGTACGTGTAAGGTCGGTCCGGGCCGCTTCATCCTACAATGCCGCCGAAACAAGAAACGACTAGTAGCGGCAAGAAGAATTGGCAAACTCAACGCCCACAACTGCTTTGTGTTCTACTCGTTCATAGTAACTACGCATAGGCCTGGCTCATGATGCCACTGTTGGGAATCATAGCATAATTTAAAATTTTCCTACGCTCACCAAGATGCATCTATGGAGTCTACTAGCAACGAGGGGAAAGGAGTGCATCTACATACCCTTGTAGATCGCGAGCGGAAGCGTTCCAATGAACGTGGATGACGGAGTTGTACTCGCCGTGATCCAAATCACCGATGACTGAGTGCCGAACGGACGGCACCTCCGCGTTCAACACACGTACGGTGCAGCGACGTCTCCTTCTTCTTGATCCAGCAAGGGGGAAGGAGAGGTTGATGGAGATCCAACAGCACGACGGCGTGGTGGTGGATGTAGCGGGTCTCGGCAGGGCTTCGCTAAGCTTCTGCGAGAGAGAGAGAGGTGTTGCAAGGGAGGAGGGAGGCGCCCAAGGCTGTTGTGTGCTGCCCTCCCTCCCCCCCTTTATATAGGCCCCCAGGGGGGGCGCCGGCCCTGGAGATCAGATCCAAGGGGGGGGCGGCGGCCAAGTGGGGGGGAAGGGGTGCCTTGCCCCCCAAGGCAAGGGGGAACTCCCCCCCTAGGGTTCCCAAACCTAGGCGCATGGGGGGAGGCCCAAGGGGGGCGCCCCAGCCCACTAAGGGCTGGTTCCCTTCAACTTTCAGCCCACGGGGCCCTCCGGGATAGGTGGCCCCACCCGGTGGACCCCCGGGACCCTTCCGGTGGTCCCGGTACAATACCAGTAACCCCCGAAACTTTCCCGGTGGCCGAAACTGGACTTCCTATATATAATTCTTCACCTCCGGACCATTCCGAAACCTCTCGTGACGTCCGGGATCTCATCCGGGACTCCGAACAACTTTCGGGTTTCCGCATACATATATCTCTACAACCCTAGCGTCACCGAACCTTAAGTGTGTAGACCCTACGGGTTCGGGAGACATGCAGACATGACCGAGACGCCTCTCCGGTCAATAACCAACAGCGGGATCTAGATACCCATGTTGGCTCCCACATGTTCCACGATGATCTCATCGGATGAACCACGGTGTCGAGGATTCAATCAATCCCGTATGCAATTCCCTTTGTCAATCGGTATGTTACTTGCCCGAGATTCGATCGTCGGTATCCCAATACCTTGTTCAATCTCGTTACCGGCAAGTCTCTTTACTCGTACCGCAATGCATGATCCCGTGACTAACGCCTTAGTCACATTGAGCTCATTATGATGATGCATTACCGAGTGGGCCCAGAGATACCTCTCCATCATACGGAGTGACAAATCCCAGTCTCGATCCGTGCCAACCCAACAGACACTTTCGGAGATACCCGTAGTGCACCTTTATAGTCACCCAGTTACGTTGTGACGTTTGGCACACCCAAAGCACTCTTACGGTATCCGGGAGTTGCACGATCTCATGGTCTAAGGAAAAGATACTTGACATTGGAAAAGCTCTAGCAAACGAAACTACACGATCTTTTATGCTGTGCTTAGGATTGGGTCTTGTCCATCACATCATTCTCCTAATGATGTGATCCCGTTATCAATGACATCCAATGTCCATAGTCAGGAAACCATGACTATCTGTTGATCAACGAGCTAGTCAACTAGAGGCTTACTAGGGACACTTTGTGGTCTATGTATTCACACATGTATTACGATTTCCGGACAATAAAATTATAGCATGAATAATAGACAATTATCATGAACAAAGAAATATAATAATAACCATTTATTATTGCCTCTAGGGCATATTTCCAACAGGGGGGGTTGGATGAACAGTGAGCGGTGGCGTTGCCTCTGGATGAACAGGACCCCGTGGTGTGGAGGGCTGGATGAACAGGAGACGGTGGAGGGGTGCCTGTGGAGGGGTGGTTGAAAAGGACCCCGTGGTGTGGAGGGCTGGATGAACAGTAGACGGTGGAGGGGTGGTTGAACAATAGCCGGTGGAGTAGCGCGCGGTGGAGGCTGGATGAACAGGAGCCTGTGGATGCTGGAGGAGGTCGACGGTAGCCCGTGGAGGCTGGAGGAGGTCGACGGTGGAGATGAACAGTATCCCGTGGAGTCCCGTTTTGCGGTACGCCACACCCCTCCCGATGAACAGGACCCCCGTTTCGACCATAGGAGGTACGTTTCGTCCGTTTTGCGGTACGCCACACCCCTCCCGATGAACAGGACCCCTGTTTCGACCGTAGGAGGTCCGTTTCGTCCGTTTTGCGGTACGCCACACCCCTCCCGATCAAAAGGACCCCCGTTTCGACCGTAGGAGGTATGTTTCCTCCGTTTTGCAATACGCCACACCCCTCCCGATCAACAGGACCCCCATTTCGACCATAGGAGGTCCGTTTCCTCCGTTTTGCGGCACGCCACACCCCTCCCGATCAACAGGACCCCCGTTTCGACCGTAGGAGGTCCGTTTCCTCCGTTCTGCGGTACGCCAGGCCTCGTTTCCATCGCCTGTTCCGTCCAAGCCCTCCCGATGAACACGACCACACATTTCGTACCGACCCAGCCGGTTGGCTCCCACGCGTTCCGTTGCCTCCCAATGAACACGACGCATTCCGTTGCCTCCCCATGAACATGACGCATTCCGTTGCCTCCCCATGAACACGACGCATTCCGTTGCCTCCCCATGAACACGACGACGGCCATGTACACGAGCCCTGGTCGTAGGTATGCGCGAGTAGGTGTCCGAGACCCCGCCCGTATGTACACATACGTGGCCGTATTTTCTTTCTTGCACCCTGGCCGCTGTACGTACGTGTACATGCTACGTGTGCGCCTCTACTACGACACGTACGCGCCTCTACTACGACACGTGGGTGCCTCCACATCCACCAGTATATATGTACGTACACGTTCGCGACCAGAATGACAACGCTACGTACGCTTCGACCAGGTGGGTCCCGACTGTCAGGCACTTCCTTGCGTGCGAAGATGTAGCTGGTGGGTCCCAGCAGTCAGGGGAGCGAATCGTTTTGTTTTTTTGCCCGGACGCACTTCCTTGCGTGCGAAGGTGTAGCTGGTGGGTCCCAGCAGTCAGGGGGGAAACATTTTTTTCGCGAAATACGGTGGCCCGTCCAGTGGGTCCCCGCTGTCAGGTGGAGGAATAATTATTTTGCACGTAATAAGAGGCACTTCCTTGCTGCGGCCGTGGACCCAGCTGCCAGCCTCTCCACATACAGTCCACGTCCGATGGAAGCCGTTCCTTGTCCACGTTGACCACGCCACGCCGAGAGCACCAGGGCGGTGGACGACGGCGAGGCCTAGGAAGGGGACAACGCAGAGCCGGGGAAGACGCGGCAGTGGATGCCACGCGTAGAGGAGTACGAGGGTTCACTGGTTCGCTGCGGTGTGAGGCTGTCGTCGCCGCAGAATAACAGGGGGTGTGGGTGAGTAGAGGGATGGCCTGGCCAGCGGTGGGAGTAGTAGGGGCTGTGAGGCCTCCGCCGCATTGCAGCCGGCCACGGGAGGCAGGAGCACGAGGCACGACCGGCGCTGGTTTGGGCGGCTGGAGCAAGAAGACCAGAGGTTGAAGAAGCACTATGGCCGTTGGATGGACATCGTACGGTCACTGGAGCTAGAATCGTGCATATTGACTAAGTTGACAAAGCCCTCCGTCCCTGTCAACTTAGTAGGCCCACAAGTCAGCCTGCCACTATACTGGGTCCCAGCTAACAGGGGGAGTATTCATTTTTTTGTGCGTAATAAGGAGGCACTTCCTTGTGTGCGAAGATATAGCTGGTGGGTCCGAGCTTTCAGCGGTGGTAATGTTTTTTTCGCGAAATACAGAGGCCCTTTCGGTGGGTCCCTGATGTCAGGTGGAGGAATCATTATTTTGCGCATAATAAGGAGGCATTTCCTTGCGTGCGGCCGTGGACCCAGCTGTCGGCCTCTCCACGTACAGTCCACTTCAGATGCATGTCGGTCGTTGACCACGTTGACCAGGCCACGCCGAGAGCACCAGGGCGGTGGACGACGGCGAGGCCTAGGAAGGGAACGACACGGAGGCAGGGAAGACTCAGCAGTTGTTTCCCACGTGGAGGGGAGTACGACTGTACGAGGGTTTACTGGTTCGTCTGCCGTCGCCGGAGAATAACAGCAGGTGTGGGTGAGTAGAGGGATGGCTAGGACAGCGATGGAAGTACGGTGGGGCGGGGAGGCCTGCGCGGCAGCAGAGCCGGCCGCGGGAAGGAGGGAGCAGGCAGTCCCGCCGGCGCTTGAGCGACTGGAGCAGGAAGAGCAGAGATTGAAGAAGCACGACGGCCGTTGGATGGACATCGTACGGTCAATGGAGCTAGAATCGTTCATATTGACTAAGTTGACAACGCCCTCCGTCCCCGTCAACTTAGTAGGCCCACAAGTCAGCCTCCCACCATGGTGGGTCCCAGCTAGCAGGGGGAGTATTCATTTTTCTATGCGTAATAAGGAGGCACTTCCGGTGGGTCCGAGCTGACAGCGGGGGGAACGTTTTTTCGCGAAATACGGTGGTCCGTCCGGTGGGTCCCAGCAGTCAGGGGCAAACGTTTTTTTCGCGAAATACGGTGGCCCGTCCGGTGGGTCCCAGCAGTCAGGGGGGAAATGTTTTTTCCGTGAAATGCTGGTGGCCCGTCCGGTGGGTCCCTGCTGTCAGGTGGAGGAATAATTATTTTGCGTGTAATAAGGAGGCACTTCCTTGCGGCTGCCGTGGACCCAGCTGTCAGCCTCTCCACATACAGTACTCTTCCGATATAAGTCGGTCGTTGACCACATTGACCACGCCGCGCCGAGAGCACCACGGCGGTGGACGACGGCGAGGCCTAGGAAGGGGACGACGTGGAGCCGGGGAAGACGCGGCAGTGGATGCCCACGCGGAGAGGAGTACGAGGGTTCACTGGCTCGGCTGCGGTGTGAGGCTGCCGTCACGGCAGAATAACAGGGGGAGTGGGTGAGTGGAGGGATGGCCTGGCCACCGGTGGGAGTAGTATGGGGACGGTGAGGCCTCCGCGACAGCACAGCCGGCCACGGGAGGCAGGAGCATGCGGCACGACCGGCGCTGCTTTGGGTGGCTGGGGCAAGAAGACCAGAGGTTGAAGAAGCACTACGGCCGTTGGATGGACATCGTTGACCACGCCGCGCCGAGAGCACCAGGGCGGTGGACGACGGCGAGGCCTACGAAGGGAACGACACGGAGCCGGGGAAGACACGGCAGTGGCTGCCCACGCGGTGGAGAGTACGAGGGTTGACTGGTTCGGCTGCCGTCGCCGGAAAATAACAGGAGGTGTGGGTGAGTAGAGGGATAGACAGGCCAGGGATGCGAGTATGATGGGGCCGTGAGGCCTGCCCGGCAGCACTGCCGGCCACGGGAGGCGGGAGCATGCGGTTCCGACGGCGCTGGTTTGGGCGGCTAGGGCAGGAAGATCAGAGACTGAAGAAGCACGATTGCCGTTAGATTGACATCTAACGGTCTGACGCTGGTAGAGTCGATTGTTGACTAAGTTTCTTTTTTGAGAAACCTTGTGTACGCATGAACTTAGTAGGCCCACAAGTCAGCCTCCAAATCTGTGGCAGACAACATAAAGCCCATTTGCTATTTTTTATAATTTGCAGCCCATTTGCTAATTCTTAAGTAATTTATTACAGCCCATTTTCTGCCCAGGACCACGGTCAAAAAGTAGAACCTTATTTTGCATATTTCGGTGGAATTCGAACTGTTGTAATCCCGAAATGATAAACATTTTTTTAAGAACTTATTGATTTGCCTACGGATGTTGTAAGACAAAATATAACTAACGCTGGCGGGCCAGAGGCCAGTAGATACCTGCTGGATCTTTGTGCCCCGTTGTCGTCATGGGCTGGGCCTGTTAAAAACAAAACCAACCCTGGGCAGTCTACAGCCCAGTTGAAACTTGCTCGACCTAAAAAAACAATATACGTGCTCAATAAACGAGAGAATTCTGCAAGTACAGACTGATAACTGGGATGCAGCACGGATATTGTTTTTTTATTGTGATAATAAGTGCATGCACTTGTTTCGAAACAAATGGAGAACTGGGAATTCGAACGGCGGGTGCTTTTGCTACCCATCAAATAAAAATCAGGTGCCTGAAAATTCGTTTCGAAACAAATGATTCAACTTTATATCCACGTCGACCCTCGGCATGATGGTTGGAAGCAAATGCAAGTTCATACCAAAAGATCGTTAACAACAATACCAACTTGCGAACGACAAGGTAGTACAACTACCAATACCAAACTAACTTATAATCTTTTTACTCCTGGCCCTAGTGTTCGTCTGGTAGAAAATCTTGCAGAGAACCAGCTCCTGCTCCTTCTCTTGCTCCAGGTCCCCGAGGTGGTACTGGTGCATCACCCAGTTGGTCCTCTGTTGGTCGAAGTTCTTGTTGGTGTGCAGCACCAAAACCTTTTTTGCTGCCCGTCTGCCGGCTATTAACCATCACCGGCAAGGTATTGCCGGTCTTGTGCCACATCGCGTGCATGCCGAACTCCGACTGTATCTTGCGACGCGTCCACGTGCCCCTTTTGAACGCCCTGGAATTGCGCTGGAAGAAATGCTTCCTTAGGCCACTCAGTGTGATACCTGCAGTATTGTGGAATATAGGTTTTAGTGTACCTAGTTGGCATTTTCATAACATCTTTGGCATGTTGCAGTCACTTGTTTCACTTTTTATTAACTGTCAAATTGTAATTGCTTCACCAGGTCTGCGTCTAAAAAGAAAAATAGAGCTATAAACAAAGGAATATGTTTGTGCAAGTAGACGGCCGATCAGTGTCTTACCTGGAAGTTTCTCGGGTTGGGTGTAGCATATGCCGTGCTCGCTGTCGATGGTTGGTATGAACAAATTGATGAGAGACTAAAATCTCACACTGTCAGCACTCACTTTGGCCTCAAGGTGCTCGATCAGCTCCTGATCCGTGGGATCGAACTTTGACGCCAGCCGGCATCACCGGCCAATCCTTCTTCGACTTGCATCGGTAATTCCAGTTATGTGGTACTCAATGTATGATCAATCGACTGTTTTAAGTGAATGATGAAAGATTTCGACAGATAAGTGGTACTCCAAATCTGAAGTCCAGAATACCCGAACACGCCGCCGGGATTCTTGTGTCACCTCACGCGCAGCGTGTTGTCACGTCAATTCAATGTGTGGACATGATGAATAATTTGACCGACGTATACTAGTACTGCTACTGTACTACTTACTAGTCGTATTTATTGTCACAATTTATACATAGGTTTAAATAACAAGTACGCACTTGAAGCCTAACTGATATATATATGGCTTCTGCACAGCATCTCCATCATCATTATCAGTACATCCTACGCAGGTGAGTTAGGATGCACTTGATCCCAGGAAGGTATCTATCCTTCAAACCAGAGGAGTGCTTCAAACTAACAACAGTACATAATATCCAACAAAAGAGGGTCGTGCTACAGCAGCAGAATACATGGCTCAGTCTAGATATGAGCATCAATCAAGTTGTGCATATTTGCTGTTGGCATGAACCACATCGCCGCATGTCGGGTTTGCAAAAGCCATCCATCGCATGGAAGCTTGATGCCTTTCACACACTGAAGATTATCTAGCAACAAGCTATGTCGACGAATCTCTGGATATGGTGATTCATGAAACCCATGGTATGATGTGTAAACACAGGCCCCCCCTCGCGAATGGAAGTTGCATAGCGCAGTAATCATCGCCGGTGATATGATCGATGATTGGTTGGATGATCGGATAATTGAGCCCGAGGAACAAGGAGTGGTTGCCGAGGCTGTAAACCCACCTCCAGTTGAATACGCCTGGCCCAACGGAGCTGGGATCTTTCTCGAACACGAAGCAGCCATAGCCATCAATGTCACGAACACCCCACGCATTGTACTGCATGTGGTTTGATGTAATGGTTTGGTCAATTTGGTACGTGTGAATGAGCATCAAATGACCGCCGTCAGCTGAACGAGCGATAAACCACCACCCATCGGCTGCTATGATTCCAGGTCCTGGAATCATGAAGGCCAGCGCATTTGCGTCTGCTGCAACAATTCAAATTGGAGACCAAAAGGACAAAAATAAAGAATCATGTTCAGAGTATGTGTGGAATTAAGATTATTATAATAGTGACACATATCATAGACAGAGAATTGCAATGTCGTGGTCATAATCATACCCCAAGTTAAAAAAATAAGCCAATGGCTTTCATATTCTAGTAATATGTCATGGTTCAAACATCATATAACAATGAGAGGAAAACAGCTATGACAGCGCCTACTCATATTCTACCATAGCACTTACTACTACTGTTCTCATATCAACTCTAAGCAATAACATGCGTTGTTATAAAAATCTTGTAAACGAGAGTAACATATAGCAATCATGATGTTATGCTCATAATATGTATTCTAACAATCATTAGATGCCAATTGTTCTCATATCAACTCTAACAATAACATGTGTGGTCATAAAAATCTAGGAAATGAGAGGAACATATAGCAATGATGTGGTTATAGACATGCTATGCATTCCAAATTTGTAACAAATGAAGAGGCAGTTGTATTCATAAGGTAAAGATGAGATGAGATAGAACAATTACACGATGATAGATTCCACCAGTATAGGCAGCCAATCTGTGCGTCGACCGCGTAAACGATGCCACCGTGCACTATAGCATCAGACAGAAATGTTGCCTCAACAGGATTGATGATGAGCCATAACCATGTATGGCAACCGGATTCCAGATAGACTAATCCCATGTTGAACAAGGCAATGAGCTTGTAATCCATGTAGTCTTCTGATGGTGTGGGCACTTCGCATATTACAAGTTTCTGCAAACAGAGGTCGAGCCAAAAGCTTGACGCGTCTCGTGCGTAGTAGGCAGGAGTGTCCGGCGGGCCGCGAGGCTCGATGGCGGCGGTATCCAACGATGGAAGGGTGATCTCTCGCTGGGTGTACATATCCACGAGCCACAACGAACTACCGGTGTGGTGGATGAGGACGATCCAGTTGGCCTTCATGCCCGCCCAGTAGTGGCCGTGCATGAAGGACAGGTGGACGGGTAGTGATAGCATGTCGAGGGGCACCACGGCAACCTCCGTAGGATCGTCAAGTCGGTGTCTGGGCCACCTGCGAGGATCGGGCATCAGCAAGCAGGGTTTCTTGAAAAGAGCCGGCCGGTTGCAGACGAGTAGACGGTACAAAGACACCGAGCATGCGGCCAGACGGACGGTGCTGAGTAGGTCCATACGACTACAGATCTACTCCAAGAGAACATCGGGGAGGGAATTCCAATCGCGGCTCTGCGTGTCAGTCGGTTCTGCCATTGGGGTTTTCGGTGCCTGCGAGCCAGCGGGGAAGTGGATTTGGGCGGGCGAGCGAAGAAGCTTCTCCTCGTGTGGCCGAGCAGTGAGCGGGGGGATATGGTACGCGCGAGCTACCAAGGAAGACGGCGCGGGCGGACGAGCAGTGAGCGGGGGTAAATGGTGTGCGGCCGACGATGGGGAAGAGAGGAGGAAGAAGAAGAGAGGAGGAAGAAGAAGAGAGGAGGAAGAAGAGTAGAAGACGGGGAAGAAAGTGCATTCAATCTCAATTCTACTAGTACTACTACCAGGATATACCGTCCTTCGGAGTGTAAATAGTTACACCGATGACATGTGGGTCTACCACAACATGGCCCATATGTCAGTTAATGGAGGATAGAGGTGCGTAGGCGTATTTGTGGAAGCGTGCTCTACTGGCAAACATCATGGCAGTACTGGGTAAGGCTGATTTAGTAACACCAACACGCTGGTTCAGCTTATTAATTACGTGTCCCATCTGCTGCAGCGTGTATTGTCACTTCACTGCAAAGACTAGTTGAATAGTTCTCTCTGACCGAGATGGGGAATAATGGATCGCGAGGACTTCCTTTCTACAGTATCCCAATGCCTCTACGCTCACTTCACTCATTTTGCTCCGTACCTAGTCACTTGTTGAAATCTGTAGAAAGACAAATACTCCGTATTTGGGAACAGAGGGAGGCTTTTACTCCGTACTATTTGGGAACAGAGGGAGTATCACCATATGGAGGGAACAGAGGAAGCTTGAAATATGAACATGTCAATGGGAGGGAGTAAGCCCCATGCATGCATGCATGCATGCAACATGCAACACTCACACGTACACATGGACGCACGCAACACTCACGCACCCATGCGGCACACAGCACACGACGCAACACACACGCTCACGCTCAAGTGCTCAACCTACTCCCTACGTCCGTGAAAGACTGTACATTTAGAGATTTACACATTGACCAGGGCATAATTAACGCCCAAAAGTAGCAGACTTATGTGTGCATGCGACCATTGAGATAAGAAGATTAAATGAAGACCGTTGCATGTTGTAATTAAGGATAGACATGTAGCCTATACCTACAGCACAAGTTGGTGCATTAGTCAATCAATATCGATTTAGATTAAAGGCTAAATGCATTGGAAGTGTAGATGTACATCATGTACTACACTCTTTGTTTTATAGCCGATGTACACTCTTTGTTGGAAGACCGAGGGAGGACACGTGCATGCACTCACATACACAGCCAGGGCGGTTCGCGCGCAAGGGTTGGACTCGTGTCACGCCTGCATAAAGTTTTGTTTAACTAATTTCTTTGCTCTGCCAACTGACAGGTGGGACCCAGAAACCAGGTGACAATTTAACCAGTCAACAAAGTGCCACGTCGACTATGTGGCCGGTCAGTAGGGTGCAATACGGTGCTCTACGATGAGCTAGTGATCGTATAATCGCCGCAAAACTATATATAGTGACCGTAAAGAGCGTATTGTTACATACGTTGACCGCCATTGTATTTTTCTCGTTTCAAATTAAGCCATATTAATCGGAAAGGACGCAGTATGGACTACTACTACTAGTACTAGTACTGCTTTGATGTGTCCCGTCAACTCGCCAAACGAGGAGAAGCTTGCTTACTACGCCTCTCCCTCGCCCACGCGCGCGGTGGTTCGCAGGACGAGGAGAGGGTTTTGACTATAGCGCCCTCTCCCTCTCCCTCTCCCTCGCCCTCGCCCTCGCGGTGGATGTGCAGCAGTTCAATCGGTGTCAAATTGCCAGAAGCATATTGTACTGTAGTATCATCATTGTTGGACCTTCTGAAGAGGCGAAGAGCCAAGTGCAAGGTTCACACAAGTACGAACTGTTGAACCTCCCGAAGAGGCAAAGAGCCAAGCGCAAGGTTTTATAGGAGTTGTCGTCCTAGTAGGAGTGTACTACAACTATAGCGAACGATGCTACTGTATGATGCCGCCACGTCACGTATATCCAAAGCTGTGCCACCTTTTTTTCTCAAAGAGCGTGTTGGAGCCCGTGCAACAACCACACAAGTTGCACGTACACATAACACATTTACTAGCAATAAATTCTAAAGGACAAATGCCAGTATGCCACACAAGTTCATCTCCAATTCATGTGATAAATTTGTGCACGACTAGTCTACATATATTCACAGTGCTACCATTCACAATTACCGTACTCCACTTACACGTTATAGATGGGCTACATGTCCTCCTCCAGGTTCCAGTCCCAGGTGTTCTTCATGGATGGCATGATCCATAGCGGTGGGCAACGGGAATCATTGTCGCAGCTTTCTAGTCCGGTTGCACACGATGGAGACTCATCCAAGCTGAAGCGGCATAAATCAGGGATAGCGTGTCCCAGCATGTCGTTCATCCGGCGGTGCACACTGAAGACACAACCATGCTTCATGAACGGCAGGCCTTCCGTGTCGTGCACAGAAGGTGGCATCCGCTTCACAATGGGGTAGTTGTCCCCGATGAAAAGCGAGTACTCTCCAAGAGTGTTCCTGGGCGCCCACGTAGCATCACGGGGGTCGAACTCGGCGCCGTTCATCTGGTACACGCGGCATCCCAGATCTGGACACATGGTGATGTACATAGTCAAGGTCCATGCATAATAATGTTGTCCTCAAATATGGCGGTCAGTAATACTGTGCAGCAAATAGTACTACTCCGGTATAGAGGAAGTAAAATAACCGGATTATTATATATAGCCACTCTTGGCTACATGGATGAGATAGTAAGACATGGAAAAACAAAAATGGTGGCAGCTAGTGGGTTCAAGTCTTCAAGGGCCTAGCTAGCTATACGCGTTCTCCAAGGTAAAAAGTACTCCTACTAGTACTACAAAGTATACTACTAGTACAACAATGAAAGAGAAGGCGAGAGGGTTAAAAAATGGAATACTTGGGTAGATGGTGACGGTCCGATCGTGGTAGATTGTGTAACCATGTTGCAAATCAGTGGTACCATGGGTAACGACTGCTAAGATAGTTGATCCCAATATGCCAAAGTCAGCTACAAGGTTCCAGGTTAGACCGAATCACGGATGCAAATGCACATCTAGGATCGGCGATCTTATTTTGATCGGGGGATGACTGGTCCCTGCAAAATAATGGAGTACCGTTAGGGATGAAAATGATGGTTTGTGCATTCCGTTTGTAATCTCCCGTACCGTAGGATGGCAACCAGATGAAACAAGTCCCCTGGCTTGTCACCGCGAAGATGCGGCCTAGATGGTGCACGGCGTCTTCGAACGTGTAGGGGTACAAATCTGCCGCCGCCAACATGCGCCAGCCTCTGCCATTACTGCCTCTTGCATTGATGGCAATCCTTATGTCGAACACCGCGATGAGATAGTAATCGTCGTAGCCGCGTCGCTTTGTCGGCGGGTCCGCAATTGCTATATTCTTCAATCTCATGTAGGCATCATCATACGCATTCAAGCCCAGCCAATCCGGAAGGCCGATCCCAATGGTGGAGAAGGGGTCTACCGGAACGGCCGCATTGCTGTGGATGTTGTGCAAAATGATGGTGGTATCCGGCCGGAGGTATGCAAGCCAATCTTCGTTGGCACCGACCCAGACCTATATATAAGACGGTGGGCAACGGAGAAATTATGGGATGGAAATGGAATAACTAAGTACTACATGATCAAACTCCATTACTGGCCTACTCATCGGACAAAATCCGACTACCTCTCAACGTCGGCAACTCTAGCGGAGTCAACATGCAACCATGGCCAGGGAGCGGTGGACTGTTCGAAGGATTGTCCCATAGAAGAACCTTCTCCTCGAGGATGCATGGAAGACCAACAAGCATGGCCTTTTCCCAAGCCTATTTAAGCAGCGTCTTGAAAAAGTTGGTGCAGGAAGCACCGAGTCTTGCGGCGGTGAGGACGTCGGAGCGGTGTGCGATTTCTCCCAGAGGATCGTCGTCCAAGGTCTCCCAGCCCCGATGAGGAGGAGAACCGCCTGGCGAATCCATGGGAGCAGCGACGAACTGCCTTCTCTTCGGAGGGAGGGGAACTGGCGAGGAGGAGATAAGAGCGTAGTAACCGCAGGGCCTCGTCCCTTCCAACTGTAGATCGTTCCTCAGCGAAGGGGTGAGGCTATTATTTACTACTAGTACTAGCATTATGGAACGTTATGGGATTGCATTATACTGTAAATAATAGCACTAGTAAGAATTTTTGGCACTAGGTAGTAGTTTTTGGCATGGATTAAGAAATTTTGGGTATGTTTTTGCCATTTTTTGTACACGCCAACTAGTGTCAAAAAACGTCTTACATTATGTGACGGAGGAGTACGTACTCGTACTGTAGCAGTACTAGTACTACTTTTCTCAACTAGTAGTGCGATGTACTGTACTTCTAGTCTAGTCTAGTATAGTGCACCAGTTTTGAACTCTTGAATCTCAGGGCCAAGGAGCTACAGTTGGAAGTGGAGGGTACTACTGTTCTCTAGAACCATCGCTGTACTATCAATGCACGGGAAGTACACCTGCGTAGTGGCCTAGTGGGTACTCTCGGTGCTCCATTCAGCAGCTCCTCTCACGTAGCGGGCCTACTCAGCCGCTCCTCTCACGCACACACTAGCAGCCTGTTTATCAGCGACGGTTACTGCGGGGGCAGAACATTTGAGTTATTTGATACAGCGAGACTAGGCTTTTCGCTTCCATTTGTGGAGGTGTAATGGATCTCGTCGAACTTTGTTAGTAGTTCCTTCTTTATGAATGAGATGAAGCAAAGCTTTTGCCTCTGTTTCAAAAAGAAACACGTCAAGAGGAATTTCTTTTATAGTAGAGCCAATAATGGAGTGAAGTCCATGCGTGCAACGCCACAAGCTACAGAGTAGTAGTAGAGCACTTTACGTACAGAGCCATAGTGCACAGTTCCCAATGCCCCGCCAGGCTTTTCCGGCTCCTCAGGCTTAATTGGGAGGCGCTACTTTAAATATGCTACTAGCTGGAAGCTGCAAGCGAGGTGCGGCTAGGGCGAGCACGCGAGCCACGGGATGTTGGGAAGGAAAACCCGTTCACGTGGCTAGGCTGTCCAGTGCACCCAGATTGTGGGGCCGCACGTCCGTTTTGACTTCAAAACTCAAACTACCCGTGTAAAATATTGGCTCACAGCGAAGTGTAGTAGTACTATTTTTTTTAAAGGCCGCCGTGCGTTCGGCCGGGATCGAACCCACAAAATGAGGTATACACTCTCGCGACCACTAGTAGTACTCGTTGGAGTACAACGCAACCTAGAATCGCCTTTTGTCGCTAGTAGTACGTACATTGTTCCTTACAAGAAACCCCTAAGAGCACGGTTAATAGTATAGCCAGCTGCAGCCTATAAGCCAGTGCCATGTCATCTACAGCCCATCTTATAGCCAACATGTACAATAATAGATCAAAAGAGTGTACTACTTTTTTATTATGTGGCCCACTTTTCATTCTCACAAAGTGCCTAGGAGCACGTGCTAGAGCTGGCTCTTCACGAAGAGCCCGCTTACCTTCTCTCTCCTCTTCTCTTTCCTCCAACTAAGCAGAAATATACTAGTTTATTTCTTATACCCCGCTGACTCAGCTCTATTGTACTTGCTCTAATAATGCAAGAAACCACTAAAATGCCAAGAAAATACTGCCACTTGCATACGTGGCAGACTTAAGATAAGACTACCTTATCAACCATTGTACATGCTCTTACCAACAAAAATCCTCGAGTGACCTCCTACTTCCGGCCCGTCCACCTAGTCATCCTCGGCCATGGGACGCAGCTACCGCCGCCGGCAGAAGGCGAGGTCAAAACCGATGGCGGTGTGGAGCCCATGTTGCGGCAGCCCAGATGCCAACTCCGTCCGGCGCTCGCGGCCGCTAGCTAGCCAAGATAGCTCCGTCCAGCTGCTTGTCTGCAAGGTTTGCTAGATAGATTGGCACGGCAGCGCGGCGGCTTGCTCGCGCGCACCGCGCTAAGGCCAGCCATCTGGCTCGAGCGAAGGCCAGCGCGGCAGCTTGCCGTTGGGGAATGTAGTAGTTTCAAAAAAATTCTACGCACACGCAAGATCATGGTGATGCATAGCAACGAGAGGGGAGAGTGTTGTCCAAGTACCCTCATAGACCGAAAGCGGAAGCATTAACACAACGCGGTTGATGTAGTCGTACGTCTTCACGATCCGACCGATCAAGTACCAAACGCACGGCACCTCCGAGTTCAGCACACGTTCAGCTCGATGACGTCCCTCGAACTCCGATCTAGCCGAGTGTTGAGGGAGAGTTTCGTCAGCACGACGGCGTGGTGACAATGATGATGTTCTACCGACGCAGGGCTTCGCCTAAGCACCGCTACGATATTATCGAGGTGTAATATGGTGGAGGGGGGCACCGCACACGGCTAAGAGATCAATGATCAATTGAGTGTCTAGAGGTGTCCCCCTGCCCCGTATATAAAGGAGCAGGGGGGGTTCGGTCGGCCAAGGGGAGAGGCGCGCCAGGAGGTGCCGCCCACCTATCCTTGTCCTATTCGGACTGGGGGGGAGGGGCGTGCGGCCCTGCCCTGGCCTCCTCTCCTCTCTTCCACCTAGGCCCACTAAGGCCCATTAAGTTACCGGGGGGTTCCGGTAACCTCCCGGTACTCCGGAAAAATCCTGATTTCAACCGGAACACTTCCGATGTCCAAACATAGGCTTCCAATATATCAATCTTTATGTCTCGACCATTTCGAGACTCCTTGTCATGTCCGTGATCACATCCGGGACTCCAAACAACCTTCAGTACATCCAAACATATAAACTCATAATATAACTGTCATCGTAACATTAAGCGTGCGGACCCTACGGGTTCGAGAACTATGTAGACATGACCGAGACACCTCTCCTGTCAATAACCAATAGCGGAACCTGGATGCTCATATTGGTTCCCACATATTCTACGAAGATCTTTATCGGTCAGACCGCATAACAACATACGTTGTTCCCTTTGTCATCGGTATGTTACTTGCCCGAGATTCGATCGTCGGTATCTCGATACCTAGTTCAATCTCGTTACCGGCAAGTCTCTTTACTCGTTTCGTAATACATCATCCCGCAACTAACTCATTAGTCACAATGCTTGCAAGGCTTATAGTGATGTGTATTACTGAGTGGGCCCAGAGATATCTCTCCGACAATCGGAGTGACAAATCCTAATCTCGAAATATGCCAACCCAACAAGTACCTTTGGAGACACCTGTAGAGCACCTTTATAATCACCCAATTACGTTGTGACGTTTGGTAGCACACAAAGTGTTCCTCCGGTAAACGGGAGTTGCATAATCTCATAGTCATAGGAACATGTATAAGTCATGAAGAAAGCAATAGCAACATACTAAACGATCGAGTGCTAAGCTAACGGAATGGGTCAAGTCAATCACATCATTCTCCTAATGATGTGATCCCGTTAATCAAATGACAACTCATGTCTATGGCTAGGAAACATAACCATCTTTGATCAACGAGCTAGTCAAGTAGAGGCATACTAGTGACACTCTGTTTGTCTATGTATTCACACATGTATTATGTTTCCGGTTAATACAATTCTAGCATGAATAATAAACATTTATCATGATATAAGGAAATAAATAATAACTTTATTATTGCCTCTAGGGCATATTTCCTTCAGTCTCCCACTTGCACTAGAGTCAATAATCTAGATTACACAGTAATGATTCTTACACCTATGGAGTCTTGGTGCTGATCATGTTTTGCTCGTGGAAGAGGCTTAGTCAACGGGTCTGCAACATTCAGATCCGTATGTATCTTGCAAATTTCTATGTCTCCCACCTGGACTAAATCCCGGATGAAATTGAAGCGTCTTTTGATGTGCTTGGTTCTCTTGTGAAATCTGGATTCCTTTGCTAAGGCAATTGCACCAGTATTGTCACAAAAGATTTCCATTGGTCCCGATGCACTAGGTATGACACCTAGACCGGATATGAACTCCTTCATCCAGACTCCTTCATTTGCTGCTTCCGAAGCAGCTATGTACTCCGCTTCACATGTAGATCCCGCCACGACACTTTGGTTAGAACTGCACCAACTGACAGCTCCACCGTTCAATGTAAACACGTATCCAGTTTGCGATTTAGAATCGTCCGGATCAGTGTCAAAGCTTGCATCAATGTAACCATTTACGATGAGCTCTTTGTCACCTCCATAAACGAGAAACATATCCTTAGTCCTTTTCAGGTATTTCAGGATGTGCTTGACCGCTATCCAATGATCCACTCCTGGATTACTTTGGTACCTCCCTGCTAAACTTATAGCAAGGCACACATCAGGTCTGGTACACAGCATTGCATACATGATAGAGCCTATGGCTGAAGCATAGGGAACATCTTTCATCTTCTCTCTATCTTCTGCAGTGGTCGGGCATTGAGTCTTACTCAATCTCACACCTTGTAGTACAGGCAAGAACCCTTTCTTTGCTTGATCCATTTTGAACTTCAAAACTTTGTCAAGGTATGTGCTTTGTGAAAGTCCAATTAAGCGTCTTGATCTATTTCTATAGATCTTGATGCCTAATATATATGCAGCTTCACCGAGGTCTTTCATTGAAAAACTCTAATTCAAGTATCCCTTTATGCTATCTAGAAATTCTATATCATTTCCAATTAGCAATATGTCATCCACATATAATATCAGAAATGCTACTGAGCTCCCACTCACTTTCTTGTAAATACAGGCTTCTCCAAAAGTCTGTATAAAACCAAATGCTTTGATCACACTATCAAAGCGTTTATTCCAACTCCGAGAGGCTTGCACCTGTCCATAAATGGATCGCTGGAGCTTGCACACTTTGTTAGCTCCCTTTGGATCAACAAAACCTTCCGGTTGCATCATATACAACTCTTCTTCCAGAAATCCATTCAGGAATGCAGTTTTGACATCCATTTGCCAAATTTCATAATCATAAAATGCAGCAATTGCTAACATGATTCGGACAGACTTGATCATCGCTACGGGTGAGAAGGTCTCATCGTAGTCAATCCCTTGAACTTGTCGAAAACCTTTCGCAACAAGTCGAGCTTTATAGACAGTAACATTACCGTCAGCGTCAGTCTTCTTCTTGAAGATCCATTTATTTTCAATGGCTTGCCGATCATCGGGCAAGTCAACCAAAGTCCATACTTTGTTCTCATACATGGATCCCATCTCGGATTTCATGGCCTCAAGCCATTTTGCGGAATCTGGGCTCACCATCGCTTCTTCATAGTTCGTAGGTTCGTCATGGTCTAATAACATAACCTCCAGAACAGGATTACCGTACCACTTGGTGCGGATCTTAATCTGGTTGACCTACGAGGTTTAGTAATAACTTGATCTGAAGTTTCATGATCATTATCATTAACTTCCTCACTAATTGGTGTAGGTTTCGCAGAAACTAGTTTCTGTGATGATCTACTTTCCAATAAGGGAGCAGGTACAGTTACCTCATCAAGTTCTACTTTCCTCCCACTCACTTCTTTCGAGAGAAACTCCTTCTCTAGAAAGGATCCATTCTTAGCAACGAATGTCTTGCCTTTGGATCTGTGATAGAAGGTGTACCCAACAGTTTCCTTTGGGTATCCTATGAAGACACATTTCTCCGATTTAGGTTCGAGCTTATCAGGTTGAAGTTTCTTCACATAAGCATCGCAACCCCAAACTTCAAGAAACGACAACTTTGGTTTCTTGCCAAACCATAGTTCATAAGGCGTCGTCTCAACGGATTTCGATGGTGCCCTATTTAGAGTGAATGCAGCCGTCTCTAAAGCATAACCCCACAACGATAGCGGTAAATCAGTAAGAGACATCATAGATCGCACCATATCTAGTAAAGTACGATTACGACGTTCGGACACAGCATTATGCTGTGGTGTTCCGGGTGGTGTGAGTTGCGAAACTATTCCGCATTGTTTCAAATGTAGGCCAAACTCGTAACTCAAATATTCTCCTCCACGATCTGATCGTAGAAACTTTATTTTCTTGTTACGATGATTTTCAACTTCGCTCTGAAATTCTTTGAACTTTTCAAATGTTTCAGACTTATGTTTCATTAAGTAGATATACCCATATCTGCTCAAATCATCTGTGAAGGTGAGAAAATAACGATATCCGCCACGAGCCTCAATATTCATCGGACCACATACATCTGTATGTATGATTTCCAACAAATCAGTTGCTCTCTCCATAGTTCCGGAGAACGGTGTTTTAGTCATCTTGCCCATGAGACACGGTTCGCAAGTACCAAGTGATTCATAATCAAGTGATTCCAAAAGTCCATCATTATGGAGTTTCTTCATGCGCTTTACACCGATATGATCTAAACGGCAGTGCCACAAATAAGTTGCACTATCATTATCAACTCTGCATCATTTGGCTTCGACATTATGAATATGTGTGTCACTACTACCGAGATTCATTAAAAATAGACCATTCTTCAAGGGTGCATGACCATAAAAGATATTACTCATATAAATAGAACAACCATTATTCTCTGATTTAAATGAATAACCGTCTCGCATCAAAACAAGATCCAGATATAATGTTCATGCTCAACGCTGGCACCAAATAACAATTATTTAGGTCTAATACTAATCCCAAAGGTAGATGTAGAGGTAGCGTGCCGACGGCGATCACATCGACTTTGGAACCGTTTCCCACGCGCATCGTCACCTCGTCCTTGGCCAGTGTTCGCTTAATCCGTAGTCCCTGTTTCGAGTTGCAAATATTAGCAACAGAACCAGTATCAAATACCCAGGTGCTACTGCGAGCTCTGGTAAGGTACACATCAATAACATGTATATCACATATACCTTTGTTCACCTTGCCATCCTTCTTATCCGCCAAATACTTGGGGCAGTTCCGCTTCCAGTGAGCAGTCTGCTTGCAGTAGAAGCACTCAGTCTCAGGCTTAGGTCCAGATTTGGGTTTCTTCTCCTGAACAGCAACTTGCTTGATGTTCTTCTTGAAGTTCCCCTTCTTCTTCCCTTTGCCCTTTTTCTTGAAACTAGTGGTCTTATTGACCATCAACACTTGATGCTCCTTTTTGATTTCTACCTCCGCTGCCTTTAGCATTGCGAAGAGCTCGGGAATTGTCTTATTCATCCCTTGCATGTTATAGTTCATCACGAAGCTCTTGTAGCTTGGTGGCAGTGATTGAAGAATTCTGTCAATGACGCTTTCATCCGGAAGATTAACTCACAGTTGAATCAAGTGATTATTATACCCAGACATATTGAGTATATGCTCACTGACAGAACTATTCTCTTCCATCTTGCAGCTGTAGAACTTATTGGAGACTTCATATCTCTCAATCTGGGCATTTGCTTGAAATATTAACTTCAACTCCTGGAACATCTCATATGCTCCATGACGCTCAAAACGTCGTTGAAGACCCGGTTCTAAGCCGTAAAGCATGGCACACTGAACTATCGAGTAGTCATCAGCTTTGCTCTGCCAGACGTTCATAACTTCTGGTGTTGCTCTTGCAGCAGGCCTGGCACCCAGCGGTGCTTCCAGGACGTAATTCTTCTGTGCAACAATGAGGATAATCCTCAAGTTACGGACCCAGTCCGTGTAATTGCTACCATCATCTTTCAACTTTGCTTTCTCAAGGAACGCATTAAAATTCAACGGAAGAATAGCATGGGCCATCTATCTACAATTAACATAGACAAGCAAGATACTATCAGGTACTAAGTTCATGATAAATTTAAGTTCTATTAATCATATTACTTAAGAACTCCCACTTAGATAGACATCCCTCTAATCATCTAAGTGATTACGTGATCCAAATCAACTAAACCATAATCGATCATCACGTGAAATGGAGTAGTTTTCAATGGTGAACATCACTATGTTGATCATATCTACTATATGATTCATGCTCGACCTTTCGGTCTCAGTGTTCCGAGGCCATATCTGCATATGCTAGGCTCGTCAAGTTTAACCTGAGTATTCTGCGTGTGCAAAACTGGCTTGCACCCGTTGTAGATGGACGTAGAGCTTATCACACCCGATCATCACGTGGTGTCTGGGCACGACGAACTTTCGCAACGGTGCATACTCAGGGAGAACACTTTTATCTTGAAATTTTAGTGAGAGATCATCTTATAATGCTACCGTCAATCAAAGCAAGATAAGATGCATAAAAGATAAACATCACATGCAATCAATATAAGTGATATGATATGGCCATCATCATCTTGTGCTTGTGATCTCCATCTCCGAAGCACCGTCATGATCACCATCGTCACCGGCGCGACACCTTGATCTCCATCGTAGCATCGTTGTCGTCTCGCCAACTATTGTTTTTATGACTATCGCTACCGCTTAGTGATAAAGTAAAACAATTACATGGCGATTGCATTGCATACAATAAAGCGACAACTATATGGCTCCTGCCAGTTGCCGATAACTCGGTTACAAAACATGATCATCTCATACAATAAAATATAGCATCATGTCTTGACCATATCACATCACAACATGCCCTGCAAAAACAAGTTAGACGTCCTCTACTTTGTTGTTGCAAGTTTTACGTGGCTGCTACGGGCTTAGCAAGAACCGTTCTTACCTACGCATCAAAACCACAACGATAGTTTGTCAAGTTGGTGCTGTTTTAACCTTTGCAAGGACCGGGCATAGCCACACTCGGTTCAACTAAAGTGAGAGAGACAGACACCCGCCAGTCACCTTTAAGCAACGAGTGCTCGCAACGGTGAAACCAGTCTCGCGTAAGCGTACGCGTAATGTCGGTCCGGGCCGCTTCATCTCACAATACCGTTGTACCAAAATATGACATGCTGGTAAGCAGTACGACTTATATCGCCCACAACTCACTTGTGTTCTACTCGTGCATATAACATCAACGCATAAAACTAGGCTCGGATGCCACTGTTGGGGAACGTAGTAATTTCAAAAAAATTCTACGCACACGCAAGATCATGGTGATGCATAGCAACGAGAGGGGAGAGTGTTGTCCACGTACCCTCGTAGACCGAAAGCGGAAACGTTAACACAACGCGGTTGTTGTAGTCGTACGTCTTCACGATCCGACCGATCAAGTACCAAACGCACGGCACCTCCGAGTTCAGCACACGTTCAGCTCGATGACGTCCCTCGAACTCCGATCCAGCCGAGTGTTGAGGGAGAGTTTCTTCAGCACGACGGCGTGGTGACAATGATGATGTTCTACCGACGCAGGGCTTCGCCTAAGCACCGCTACGATATTATCGAGGTGTAATATGGTGGAGGGGGGCACCGCACACGGCTAAGAGATCAATGATCAATTGTGTGTCTAGAGGTGCCCCCTGCCCCCGTATATAAAGGAGCAAGGGGGGGTTCGGCCGGCCAAGGGGAGAGGCGCGCCAGGAGGAGTCCTACTCCTACCGGGAGTAGGACTCCCCCCTTTTCCATGTTGGACTAGGAGAGAGAGGGGAAAGAGGTGGAGGAGAGGAAGGAAAGGGGGGGCGCCGCCCCCCTCTCCTTGTCCTATTCGGACTGGGGGGGAGGGGCGTGCGGCCCTGCCCTGGCCTCCTCTCCTCTCTTCCACCTAGGCCCACTAAGGCCCATTAAGTTACCGGGGGGTTCCGGTAACCTCCCGGTACTCCGGAAAAATCCCGATTTCACCCAGAACACTTCCGATGTCCAAACATAGGCTTCGAATATATCAATCTTTATGTCTCGACCATTTCGAGACTCCTCGTCATGTCCATGATCACATCCGGGACTCCGAACAACCTTCGGTATATCAAAACATATAAACTCATAATATAACTGTCATCGTAACGTTAAGCGTGCGGACCCTACGGGTTCGAGAACTATTTAGACATGACCGAGACACCTCTCCGGTCAATAACCAATAGCGCAACCTGGATGCTCATATTGGTTCCCACATATTCTACGAAGATCTTTATCGGTCAGACCGCATAACAACATACGTTGTTCCCTTTGTCATCGGTATGTTACTTGCCCGAGATTCGATCGTCGGTATCTCGATACCTAGTTCAATCTCGTTACCGGCAAGTCTCTTTACTCGTTCCGTAATACATCATCCCATAACTAACTCATTAGTCACAATGCTTGCAAGGCTTATAGTGATGTGTATTACTGAGTGGGCCCAGAGATACCTCTCCGACAATCGGAGTGACAACTCCTAATCCCGAAATATGCCAACCCAACAAGTACGTTTGGAGACACCTGTAGAGCACCTTTATAATCACCCAGTTACGTTGTGACGTTTGGTAGCACACAAAGTGTTCCTCCGGTAAACGGGAGTTGCATAATCTCATAGTCATAGGAACATGTATAAGTCATGAAGAAAGCAATAGCAACATACTAAACGATCGAGTGTTAAGCTAACGGAATGGGTCAAGTCAATCACATCATTCTCCTAATGATGTGATCCCGTTAATCAAATGACAACTCATGTCTATGGTTAGGAAACATAACCATCTTTGATCAACGAGCTAGTCAAGTAGAGGCATACTAGTGACACTCTGTTTGTCTATGTATTCACACATGTATTATGTTTCCGGTTAATACAATTCTAGCATGAATAATAAACATTTATCATGATATAAGGAAATAAATAATAACTTTATTATTGCCTCTAGGGCATATTTCCTTCACTTGCTCGCTCGTGAATCACGCTCGGGCCAGCCTGCCAACCCGTGCGGAGGCCAGCGCGGCGTCCGGCCCGTCCGGCGGAGCGGCGGCCAACTCTCTCATCACCGGCGCCGCCGACAAACACGCATCAGTACTGTTTGAAGTAATGTTCAGGAAAAATAATGATTTGCGGGGGAATAACAGGATAGAAGGTCAGATGTGGGTCCCTCGTGTCAACGGTCAAACAAAATGTGTTGGTTTAAGCTGCCTCGTCAGCACGGATGTGTGGTCCAACCCTGTCATAAATGGGTTTAAACGAACCTAATCGGTAGGAGTACTAGGTAGTTTTTGGCGTGGATTAAGAAATTTTGGGTATGTTTTTGCTATTTTTTGTACAATAGATTCTTCCTAGGGCTGGTTGAAAGTGGTAGTTTTTTGTTAAATACTCTACATATTCTAAGTAGGAGTGAAAGCTAAGCTTTGGAAGCCAATAAGCAAGGCTAGTTACATAGTGCATATGTGTACATGATTGAAAGTAAATATCAACCATGAGTGACTAATATCTTGATGGAAAACTCGAAGCTATGGAATACTAGGAAAAAAATGCATGGTTGGAAATACTAGCAATGTTCATGTCCGTTGCGACGAATCATAATTAGAATAATACTTATTCACAAACTTGGTAAAAAACACTCTAATTTTGATATACATATGTCACTAGAGATATATTATGTTTCAGTTAGAATATATTCCTTGGGCTGTTTTGGTGAGGTCAGGGAGGGATGTGGTTGGTTTTAAGATACTAATTATGGGTTTTTCTGCAAATTGGTAGACAAGTGGGATGTTGGTGAGAAAAGGCAACAACTTACCTCACAATCGTTAGATGTAGATCTAATGGTCAGAAACGACGGATGGCAGACACACCAGCATCACCAACTTAGTCTTGTGTAGGAGTACTAGCAAGATCCATGCATTGCACGGAACATCAAGATGCATTTTTTTATAAAACACTTATTGTGATTGACCCTTGCGGGAGTAATCCCATGTGTAAAAACTAATGATATCTCGAGAAATATGAGATAAGGTGAAGAGGAGTGGGGTGTGGTGGTGGTTGGTGGTCGGACTGAGCGGAGGCATGGGGATTGACGACGCCGGCAGCGACCACCAGGCCACTTTGTTCCAGAGGCTTCCTTTCTTAATTGCTCAACAATGAGGTTTGTTGGAGATAAGGATGAACGAGGGAAGGTCTTGTCTACAAATGTGGAGAGGGGTGCGGGTATCTTTTAGTTTAATTTCCATCCGTCAGATATAGATCGGACGGTCTATATTGCAAGATGGCACACGTACCATCATCACCAACTCGGTTTTTTATAAGAGAAGAAATATAAGTATGGAGATACAAACGTATTATCGATACTTGCTTCTGTAAACTAGCATCTACATTCTATTCAACACCTTGGCATGTGGGGCCTTAGCACAATGACTTCTCGACTGTGTAAAACAAAGATTTTCCCGTCGCCGACAAGGAGGGGGGGACGGCGGCGCGCTTTTTGGCTTGCTCTAGTCCTGGTAGTCATACTAGGTGGTCTAAGCACGTGTAGATTTATTCTTTTTCATGTCTTGTGTTTGCCGTACTGCCACGACTGTTGATGAATAGACGGTAAGTTATTCATGGGGAAACCCTTGTTGAGTGTGTTTGCGAGAGAGAGAAAGAGAGAGAGAGAGAGAGAGAGAGAGAGAGAGAGAGACAGTGTGCGCGTGTGATATGTTAGAGGCTGAGGCAATGATAACAGATTCTTTGTGTCTATGTGTGTGGAGGATAGAGAGAGACATGTACATGGGGCTTTGTGTTGTGTAACGTGGAGACACATATACATAATTAGAGAGTGAGTGTGTGAGATACACATGCGGACATGAGGAGAGATGAGGATCCAGATAAATGGGTGTTTGTGCGTGTCTGTGTGTGTTCGTGCACGCATTTGTGTGTGAGAGGGAGAGAGTGTATGTGGAGTAGAGAGACCACTGATGATGTAAACCTAGTATAAGGAAAGGGGGAATGGTGTGACATGTGTAGTAGCGAGATAGCACGGGTGCGGGTGGGGGAGCAGACTATTTGGAAGAGACATCGAGTGTGTGTGTGCGAGAGGGGTGTGAGAGCGAGAGAAAGAGAGAGCTAGCGACGGAGAGAGAGAGAGAGAGAGAGAGAGAGAGAGAGAGAGAGGAAGAGAGGGGGCGAGAGGGGTCGTTTGTGTCCATAAATGGCGTATAGATAGGGAGACAATGTTGATGTTGTCCGAAATTGGCCTATGAACGGAGACGCAAGGGAAGCGAGTCATCGTGTGTGTGATAGGGACTTCATGAGAGATCTAGAATAGATGGTGTAGAGAACAATGTGCGAAATCGAGAACGATTATACATTAGGGAGCTATGCAAAGAGTCATGACATATATGTATACAGGGAAGGAGCTGGGGCGGGTCCGCATGTGGGAGAGATAGAAAGAGGAGAGTGGTGCACAAGGAGACAAAGTGTGCTTGTTTGCAGTGGGCGTGGTGTGTGAGGTGAGTGCGCGAGAACCACATAACTAGGGAGATAGACGTTTGGGGGCGACGTTTTGTGTGTATGGGAAATATACACTCTACATAGTGCGTGTGCTTGGGTAAGAGAGATAGCGGGAGACCTAGAGAGCGAGGGAAGAGATGTGTGCATGCCCGAGACTCCGAGAGACAAAGTGATAGAGACCTATGTTGGGGTCCGGACTTTACAAGAGAGAAGGGTGTTAATGTGCTCTTGTGTTGGTGTTTGGGGGAGAGAACGACTTCTCTATGTGTGTGTGTGTGTGGTGGTGGGGGTGACTTCAGATAAAGAGTGAGGTGTCTATATCTGAGGGACTTTAGTGTAATTGAGATATTGTGCACTCATGGTTGATCAATTTGTTTCACAGTTTGTACTATGAGGTAACGATACTTTTGAACATGCGTGATATACCTTGATGTACCAGAATTACAAACCTAAGATTGGAATTTTGGAATTCGACTCCATCATTAGCTTTTGTAATTCATTTAAACGGAGGTACATTTTTAAGCCGGGATTTCGTGATTTCAAATTCATATATCAAACCTAGAGATATACACATACGGGCATGTTCAAACTTTATAATCATCCACTTCATTCATACACATACACATTTTTGCTTTTGTCGTCATATTTAGGATAAACACATTTGGAATTTCATTTGAATTGGACCGTATGATGGTATTTGCTTGTAGTAGCTCAATGATCCATATTTGAATTGAATGGACAATCTAAGTTTCGAGTTGGAGACATTGATTTTCAAAACTTGCACATTTTTTTGCGTGCAAAACAAACAAATTGTCGGCCATGATATCATAGTCGGCCGTATGAGAGCAGAATACTTATAATTTTAGGCGCCAAAAGCTTTCAAACTTCCCGCTCACATCGAAATATCACGCGCCCGAAAGTTTAGCCCTGCGATATTCCTGTTTTACCCCTGCCACATGAACGGAAAAGGGATGCTTTGGTAACTCCATTGTTTTCCCCTCTTTGCCCCCAACATTCTTCCCCAGAGCCCCTCCCCTTTCCCTCCCCGACCCCCGCAACCACGGCAAGCCGCCGAATCTAGTCCTCCGCCGCAGCGGTGGACCTCACACCCCGCCGGATCTACCTTCCGCACCTTGGAACCCCCAACTGCCAACTCACCACTTCACCGGAGCCGCTTCAGCGACTGGCTTGTCCACCGCTCCAGATCTCCTTGACCGCCATCATGGTCCACCGCACTGGATCTGCTTAACCGGCGCCCTCGTCCACCACAACGTAGGCCCTTCACTGACTCCCTCGGCTGCCCCTTCGCTGGCCCTTCATACAAGCCCTCGTCCGCCGCAACAGATCCGCCCCACCGAAAGCACTGTACAACGCGCCCGCCGAAGCCTTCATCCACTGCACCGGACCCGCTCCACGGACGCCATATTCAACTCCACCGGCCCTGCTTTGCCGACGCCGCAGCCTCATCAGGTTATTTCGATTTGTACTCCTTCGGTTTTTCTCTTTATCGTGCAACTGTTCACTTACCACAAATGAGCTTTCTTGTATGTCGACAGGCGCCGCAACTGTAGCACCGGAGCCGCTTCAGCGACGGCGACAGCCGGCCCATACTCAACCGCAACACGAGCACCATCGACGATCCTTAGCTATCAAGTATGACAACGATACCCATACGCCGCCGAGAATCAGGTACTATTATCCAACGGCCGACGCCTACGTTCACTTTCCTAGCATAAGCACCGCACCTTTGAATTTCTTCATGGCATCATTCAGTTTTTCATGAGACGTGTTATTCTGCTTGCACCTGTAGGGCCATACTTCTGGCAGTGAACATGTTACATGTGCTAAATTACATACCAGTGCACATATAGTTAATATGCTTTAGTTTTGTTCTGATGCCACCTGTTGGTTCCATCAGACTGCTTAATGTTCTCTATGCTTAATTACACATCAGCAAACTAGCATGTGGTTCCGCTGCTTTTTGTTCGTTTTACCCTACATTTTCTGATGCTAGCTATTACATCACTGCTCCGAGCCTCTATTCATTACTTGTTTGTGTGTTCTGGATCTTCCCAAGTTGCATGACTAATTTGATGCTTCTATTAATTATGGAGCTGCCAACCCCATCAAGCAAAATATTTGTTCTTTTGGGGCTGGCACCTCGAACAAGCATAAAAATAGAGGGAAGCAGATATATTGTCGTGTATGCACACACCCTTCTTTCATTAGTTTAGATGAACCATTGATGATCAATTCGAACCAGTGCATGCGATTAAAATTAATTTTACCTAAATAGATGGTGCAGAATAAACTACAACAACTAGATTTGCAACCACGGGATGCTGACGATATCTTCAAAGAACATTGCAACAGCAGCTAGGCTTCACAACAACATATGGTAAGCCAGTGTGTTTTAGTACATGTGAAATGTAATGCGAGTGGGCTGCTTTCTTGGCTTGTGCCCTCAACGTGTAATCCTACCGAATTACAAATAGTTCAGTTGTCTGCTTTGCTGTATTGCTTGATTTGAATGCTTATTTGTTGTTACGGTATACCTGAGTTGGCCAATATGTCAGCAATGCCTGCTGTACTATCGTAAAGAAATGCATGCCTATTTCATTTGAGTCCTTCACTTTTCCTCTCAACTTCATCACAAGACTGTCTTCGTAGTTTATATGAGGCCACACTGTTAAGTGCTTTCTCAGATTATTTCAACTGCTTAGATGCCTTGGCAACTTAAATATAGCGGTTGTACACTCCCTTTCAACTAGGGATGTCAACTGGGTCCCGTTTAATCCCGATTAAAGTCCACTAGTGGTATGATAGTTCAAAAGATTTTTTATTTTTTGAGGAAAATGAACTAGGGAGGTAGCAAAAACTAACTAGATGGGACTAGCGGATGTCGTTTATTTGCCACTTACATCCCTAGTTTCATCTTACCATTTTAATTTCTTTTCGGCTGATGCTGCTTCGAACCATTTAAATATAGTTTGCCATGCTCGGCAATAATTCGTCCGTCGTTTACCATGTAAGCTTACTGCCTGGATCATACGATAACTATCTCTTACTGATATCCAGCGGAAACCTTTCAGGATGCCGTTCACACTAGGACACAATGTACAAACCCAGAATCTATTTGTGGAAGCAGTGCACCATCCATGTTACCAGATGGTAGCAGTTCAGAGGCAACACCGCTAGAGAGCAGTCTGAGCACAAATATTATAGTGCTTGAGGCTCTACTAGAGGCAGAAAGAGATGGTGTGGCTGCCATGAATGAGGTAATCTTTATCTTGAGGCTAGAAATTACGGAATTAGCGGCACGCATTATGCAAGCAACCCAAGAATTAGAGGAAGTAAGAATGTTGCATTTGAAGACGGAGGAGGTCCTGCTGTTTCTGCTATCTGAAGCCTAAGGTAATCCCGGTTCTTCTTTAGATACCAGTCGAAATTTTCATTAGATTATTGTACTTGCGTGTTGTGTCATGTCTCTGAATGGATTATGTTGCAAGACCCCCTATGTTGTCCATGTGTTGTAATGATCCGAATTTTTTAGGCGAGGTAATCCTCAGTACTTGTATGATTGACATAAGGTGAACTGTTTTTCGTGTGAGCATATTGTATTGGATGAAATAACTATTTGACTCAGAGTGTATCCAACCTACTGAATTCGAAGATCATGGCATTTCTAAATCATAATCATATATAAAGGTGGAATAAATCTTTGTTGTGGTTTTGAAGAAATAAATAACAAAACGTATAATTATCTGTGGATATTCGTAATCGAATACAAATTGGATTTGAATTTAGTTTGCCAGGTCCTAGGGCAAACGTGAATGCTAATTCTCCCAAGTTTTGAACGAAGCGGCTAAACACCCACTATAATTTGTGGGCTGCCCGAAGCAAGTGTTTGCGAGATGGAAATTACTGTCTACCCCTGACACTTGACATCCTTATCGACCGGATTTACACTGCTGTCGATAGGGGTAGACTAGTAACTTCAATCCGACGTGACACGACGGCCTCTGAGCCCATTCAGACACGGTGGGCGCCAAACGTGGGCGGCAAAACACATTTGATTCAAGCTCGTCTGAAAGACATGTGTCTCTTCCTCCATTTCCCCATTCATACACGGTGGGCGGAAAAACAAACTCTCCTCGTCCGAAATCGATGTAGGCTAATATTTTAAATAGGGGCAGATGTGTAACTTCCATCAGACGTGACACAACCGCCCTACCTGTCAGCCCCGTTCATACATCGTGGGCGCCAACCGTGGGCGGCAAAACACCCTCTCCTCGCCCGAAATAGTTACCGGCAAATATTTGGGAGATGCGAGATTACCGTCCTATCCCCAACCGACGCGATGTCCGAAATTTTAAACGGGGGATAAGTTCGTAACTTTCCCCCATTTCAGAGAAGCGCGTCCCAAAGTTTGAGATCCCCCTCCCCTCCATTTCCCCATTCATACACCGTCGGCGGCACGACAACCTCCGCACTGCGGCCAGCCTCCTCCGTCTGCCACCCCATCCTCCACCTTGCCGGAGCCGCTACCCCTACCCCGTCGTCCACTGCAAGAGATGGACGGCTCTCATCCACGACGCTGGACCAGGATCTTTTCATCGCCTCCTCTCGCTTCATCGGCGCCGTCATCCACCTTGCCGTTGCCGCTCCTACGACCGCCTCTCCACGGCAATAGGATATATCCCCTGACCCGGCCGTCTGCCGTCTAAAGTCTTCTTCCCCGCCGCCGACAGCCATCCCACCCGCAGCACCCTCAACGTATCAGCATAGGCCTACACGGCGTCGCAAGAGAGGTGGTACTCTTCCATATGTGCTTAAGTTATTGATCTCACCCGGAAAATAGATCGTAATTTGTTTACTGTACTTTTCTTGTCCGTACCAAATCGTAGTGGCTAGTTGAAAGCAAACATTGGTTGCGAAGTAGCTTTGTCCGGTTTGCACATTCAGATCCGCCATGGCACGGGCACTATACTCGTAAAGCTTATGGTTTCCCCCCTTTATATTCACTACCATCATCGTAGGTGCTTCGTGTCGTGCTAGCACTGCTCCTCAAGACCTCAACCCAAAGCTTACGTGTTGAAATACGAATCTGATATAATGCTCATATCACTAAAACAGAGAACGTTTAATTGGTCACCTAATGTTCCTATATTCGTTTCGAAAAGCATGTGCGCCACCCACTGGTCCAGCTAGTTCCACTTTCCTGATTTTTCTCTTGATGCTTAGGGTTTTCCCCTTTTATCTACTCTACTATGATCTGCGTAGGTGCTTTCTGTCGTACTAGCATTACTCCACCCTTCAAGCTAAACAACACAACACTCGGAATTCGAAAGCTTAGTTGTTCAAATATGATTGTGATATGATACTGATATTAGTTAACCGACACATTTAATTGGTTAGCTAAAGGTCCCACTTGAGTTTCCAAATGTATGTCGCGACATATAGAGAGATAGCATAATTGCATTTCTTTGTCACTTGTTGACCGTACTTTCTTGTCCATACCAAATCTTAGTTGTTATTTCAAAGCAAACATCGGTTGCTAACTACCCTTTGCGTGGTTTGCAGCTTCAGATCTGCCATCCCACTGCCACGGTCAACACTGTACTCATCATGCTTATGTTTTCCCCATTTTATGATGACCACAATCAGCCTACGTGGTTCGTGTCGTAATAGCACGGCTCCACGCATCGAGCTAAACAAGCTTAGTTGTACAAATTCATATCTGATATTATTGCTGATATTAGTAAAACTGAGAGATGTTTAATTGGTTAGCTAAATGTTCCTACTTTAGTTTCGAAATGCATGTGAGCCACATATGGAGAGACCGGAAAGAATAGTATTTCTCAGTGCGCTCTGGTTCATCATGGGTGGCCAACCGACATTGTATTGAAAGACTTGTAATATCTTCAATCTGCTTGCTCTTCTGCTCTTCTTTAAGATGATACTCTTCTCTTGCGGTCAACTGGTCACGTCGAGTTGTTCTCCCTTAGTATATTTTGAATCTGTCGGGTCAGGTCGACTTGTTCTTCTTTACTATATGTTGAAGCTATCATCTGCGAAGTGTCATCACTTCTGGAGCTCTCATATTTTGAGTAGTAGGACACATTATATTAATGCACACAACAAATTACAGCATGCATGGCATCTTTTAAAAGAATCGCAGAGATAGCACAAAGGGGTTTACAGGGAGGCAGTATTGGATTAGAATCACTTCTGCATTACAAAGAAAATCTCACTTGTTTTTATGTTTTCATGCATGTCAGATATTGAACATTATCAAAATGAATATGAGAATGGGCGCGCGAGAGGAATATTGCGGAATGATCCACTGGCTAACAAACTTGGCATGGTGGAGGATGGCCTATCTTATTCACCCATCAAGGTGCTTGTTCTAACTTTGCAAAGTTGTATTGGTCGCACATATTTTGCATCTGACCTCTTGCATTACTTCTACTTTGTTACACCATCTGCTTAGTTTAAGCATCATATATGAGTATATGCCATACCTATCCATTTTCTGTACCTATTCCATGTGTCGTCACACTATGTTTTTCCAGTCAAATGTTGTTCTTTCGTAATAGATGTCCAAAAGGAAGAGGGTGAGTGCAGATCCTCAAGGAGTACAAACTAGGTATTTGGAAAAGGTAGTGATACCTGCTAAATCAGATAGATCAGCAGCCACAGAAAACACAGGCCCAACTATACAACACTTTACCCCTACTCCAGTGGCCAAACCCCTATTAGAACTGCTGGGAGCCCAGCGCCAGGTACTGTCTATGATATCAATTCAAAATTTGAACTCCTAAATTTCTGCTTGTGCCTTACCTTCTCTCTTGTATGAAAACTAATTTCAGATGAATCTCCTTGCTCAAAGGATCATACGATCTCAAAACAATAATGGGCTCTGCATTGCTCTTGTCAGTACCTCTCTCCCTTTTGCCTTGTAACGCTGTACTTAATTAATTGCTATTTGATTATGTATCATCAGTCTGCACCTGAGCTTCATTATCCTCTGTTTCTTCCAATATTATTTGATCTATATTTACTCTTTGCAAAATGTAGAATAATGGCAACGCCTATAAAGAATTTTCTTTGGGGAATTTATTGAATTATCCTTCCATCAACATGGAGAAGGGCTTTTTCTAGCCCGTGTTAACATGTAATGTAAGTTCATCCTTCTCAAGCCTTCAAACTTTGTTCTAGTATAGATTTGGATAGGCATCATTTCCTCCACTGCTGTTTGCTTTGCTGTTTACATCTGATTGGATGTTTGCAACAACTACCAGTTTCAAATTGTAGTTGTAAAAACATGTTCCTTATGCAGAACAGATCCATTTATTTGCTTATATAATTGTGAAACCTGTTACGTGTCTCCTTGTTTCTCTTTCAGACTCGTATCTCTTACGCCTGGCAGAACTTTAGGGAAGATAGTGAGCCAAACCATCTTGAGGACAGCGAGATGACCCCCCCAAGGTCCTGTCTTGATGAAGACAGTGGGTTGAAGTTACTCACCAGCAGGTGTGAGACAACCTCTATGCAGTCGCTGCCTCAATCAGTTCGACTTCTTCAGTCTCAACTTAAAGCGGAAAGGCTTGCTTCAGCTCAGCTCCGACTTGAAGTCAAAGATGCAATGAAGATGTCAGAGGACTGTCGTGCGCACCATCATGCCTTAAATCTAGTGTTGATGCATCTATCGTTGACACAACTGAGGTCTACTCAGCTTCTTCAGCTATTTGGGGGGGGGGGCGACGTGGCCAGGCCTAGTGCCTTCTGAAGTGCTCTCAGTTTTGTATATTCTTTTGTTGGTGCGTTTATTTGCACTGGTGGCGAACTTTGATGCCCAGTGGATGTAATATGTGTGATAGCCGTGATAGCCTAGCATAAGTTGCTTGCTTATTTATTTCCTTGTTGTCTTGTTTATTTGTTTTCTTGTAGTCATTGCAGTTCTTTTTCCGCGGTTTGCTAGTGGCTGCAATAACCTATTTTTTAAAACTAGGCCACAATAACCATGGGCTAATATTTACTGTAGACACTGGGCCTCCTACGGGCCGTAGAAACAGTGGGCCTTCTACGGGCCGTAGAAACAGTGGGCCTTCTACGGGCCGTAGAAACAATGGGCCTTCTACGGGCCGTAGAAACAATGGGCCTTCTATGGGTCGTATCATCAATGGGCCTTATACGGGCAGTATGATCGATTGGCCAAACATGGGCCAATAACAGGCCGCATTATGGCCGTAAACGGGCTAGAGTTGGAATCGTCCGTTCATGGGCCGACCATAATGGGCCATCGTTAATAGGCCGTATTTGATGATGCTATGAAAACGGCCCAACGTATTAACGGACCACAAACGGGCCGACCGTAACCACGGGCTGAATTTGGCCCACAAGCAGAAAATGACAGTAACGGGCCGTAAGTAAACGAATGTTGGAAATGAGCCCAAGAATAAATGGGCTCTGTGAAGGCCGAAAGATAACATGGGCTGGAAACGGCCCAACGGAATAACGGGTCGTTAATGGGTATAAAGTGATACACTGTTCATTACGGGCCAGTTTCATCATGGGCCGTTAATGGGTGTAAAGTGATACAGTGTTCATTACGGGCCAGTTTCACCACGGGTCGTTAATAGGCCAAGAGTTACATAGGGCCTCATATGGGCCGAAAGACGTCATGGGCCATACATGGGCCAGAAGTGAAAACGGGCTGGAATCATATTGGGTGGCCCAGATGACGCTACTGGGCCTAATTCGGATAGGGCATAACGGGCCTTGGGTTAGCGGCCTGTAAATGGGCTATATGCGAACAGGCCGTTAACAGGCTTTACATGGGCCGGCCCGCCACCTTTTGACCAAGTCAAATGAGCCGGCCTTTTCACAGGAATGGGCCTCTGTTGGGCCGTGCCACGTGTCGACGTATCATAGGCACCTTCTGTCCAATGAGTGGATGACATCTGTCCCAACGATGAGCCGACACGTGTTTCCTCCAGCCAATGATGATTTTACACGTGGAAAATCCCCATTGGTCGGGGCTGTTAATGGGTTATCGGATCGAAAACCCGACCCGATAGCTTAACGGCGTTCCGTTACGGTGGATGCCACGTGTCGGTCACCCTTGACGAAAGCACTTCTGTGACGCGGGATTTATCGTCATGGAAGTGGACACTTCCGTGATGATAATTTTGGTAATGTCATGGAACACTTCTATGACAGCACAGGTATGACTATCTTGATTCTATCATAAAATCGTCATGGATGTACATGCATGACAGAAAATGCGACCTACTGTGACAAACACGTATCATCACGGAAGTGTATTTTTTTTGTGGGGGGCAACGGCCCCCTAGGGTTTCCAACCCTAGGCGCCTTGGGCCCTTGGGGGGCGCACCAGCCCACTAAGGGGCTGGTTCCCACCAAACTACAGCCCATTAGGTCCTTCGGGGCAGGTGTACCCCGGTGGACCCCCGGAACCCCTTCGGTGGTCCTGGTACAATACCGATAAACCCCGAAACCTTTCCGGTGACTGAAACTGGACTTCCCATATATAAATCTTCACCTCCGGACCATTCCAGAACTCCTCGTGACGTCCGGGATCTCATTCGGGACTCCGAACAACTTTCGGTAACCACATACAATTCCCATTACAACTCTAGCGTCACCGAACCTTAAGTGTGTAGACCCTACGGGTTCGGGAACTATGCAAACATGACCGAGACATCTCTCCAGCCAATAACCAACAACGAGATCTGGATACCCATGTTGGCTCCCACATGTTCCACGATGATCTCATCGGATGAACCACGATGTCAAGGATTCAATCAATCCCGTATACGATTCCCTTTGTCTACTGGTATAGCACTTGCCTGAGATTCGATCGTCGGTATACCAATACCTTGTTCAATCTCGTTACGGCAAGTCTCTTTACTCGTTCTGTAATACATCATCCCGTGACCAACCCCTTAGTCACACTGAGCTCATTACGATGATGTCTTACCGAGTGGGCCCAGAGATACCTCTCCGTCATACGGAGTGACAAATCCCAGTCTCGATTCGTGCCAACCCAACAGATACTTTCGGGGATACCCATATTGTACCTTTATAGCCACCCAGTTACGTTGTGACGTTTGGCACACCCAAAGTACCCTTACGGTATCCGGGAGTTGCACAATCTCATGGTCTAAGGAAAAGATACTTGACATTAGAAAAGCTTTAGCAGACGAACTACACGATCTTGTGCTATGCTTAGGATTGGGTCTTGTCCATCACATCATTCTCCTAATAATGTGATCCGTTATCAATGACATCCAATGTCCATGGTTAGGAAACCGTAACCATCTATTGATCAACAAGCTAGTCAACTAGAGGCTCACTAGGGACATGTTGTGGTCTATGTATTCACACATGTATTACGATTTCCGATTAACACAATTATAGCATGAACAATAGACAATTATCATGAACAAGGAAATATAATAATAACCATTTTATCATTGCCTCTAGGGCATATTTCCAACACTTTTCCGGCATCTTGCCGGAGGGGGATTCGATCACGGAGGGCTTCTACATCAACACCATTGCCTCTTCGATGAAGCGTGAGTAGTTTACCTCAGACCTACGGGTCCATAGCTAGTAGCTAGATGGCTTCTTCTCTCTCTTTGATTCTCAATACAAAGTTCTCCTCGATGTTCTTGGAGATCTATTCGATGTAATACTCTTTTGCGGTGTGTTTGCCAAGATCCGATGAATTGTGGATTTATGATCAGCTTATCTATGAATATTATTTGAATCTCCTCTGAATTCTTATAAGCATGATTTGATATCTTTGCAAGTCTCTTCGAACTATCGATTTGGATTGGTCAACTAGATTGGTTTTTCTTGCAATGGGAGAAGTGCTTAGCTTTGGGTTCAATCTTGCGGTGTCCTTTCCCAGTGACAGCAGGGGCAGCAAGGCACGTATTGTATTGTTGCCATCGAGGATAAAAAGATGGGTTTTTCATCATATTGCTTGAGTTAATTCCTCTACATCGTGTCATCTTGCTTAAAGCGTTACTCCGTTCTTTATGAACTTAATACTCTAGATGCATGCTGGATAGCGGTCGATGTGTGGAGTAATAGTAGTAGATGCAGGAAGGAGTCGGTCTACTAATCTTGGACGTGATGCCTATATACATGATCATTACCTTGGATATCATCATAATTATTCTCTCTTCTATTAATTGACCAACAGTAATTTGTTTACCCACCGTATGCTATTTTCTCGAGATAAGCCATTAGTGAAATCTACGCCCCGGGGTCTATTTTCTATCATATTGTCTCAGATCTATTATTCCAAAAACCCACAAATACCTTGCTACACTTTGTTTTTGTGTTTTCGCTATATCTATTTATCCAACCTCATACAATTTAATCTATCTCAATACCGAGGAGGGATTGACAACCCTTCTTACGCGTTGGGTTGCAAGTATTTGTTAATTGTGTGCAGGTACTGTTTACATAGTGTTGCTTAGTTCTCCTACTAAATTGATAACCTTGGTTTCATAAATGAGGGAAATACTTACCGTTGCTATGCTGCATCATCCTCTCCTCTTCGGAGAAATACCAACACAGATACAAGCAATCAGATATAGTGTGCCAGGATCTGGTCAGGGCTCAGCGATATATGAAATCTCAAGCGGACAAAAATCATACTGAACGTTCTTTTGCCATGGGGGGCTATGTCTTTTTGAAGTTGCAGCCATATGTTCAGTCATCAATGGTACGCATGGCTAATCATAAGCTTTCATTCAAAAAAAATTGGACCGTATGTTATCACTGAAAAGATTGGAGAACTGGCTTATCGTCTGGATCTCCCAGCATCCAGTCGCATACATCCTATCTTCCATGTTTCACAATTGAAACAATATGTCAAGCCACGACATGAGGTACAGTCTCACCTTCCAGCTCCTAATGCTCTTCTCCAGTTTCTTGTCATGGTTTTGAGTAGGTGTGCGCGTCATTGCAGTCATCGCACCATTCCTTAAGTTCTGAGTGGAACTAAATATGGTACTTCGAAGGACCTGGATTCATTGCATCAACATTTTCCAAGATCTTTGGCTTGGGGTCAAGATGAAACTGATGGAAGGGGGAGTGTGAGGAGCACAACCTCTACATCAGCCACAGTCAAGTCAGGCGTTGGGTCAAGGCCCAGGCCCAGAAGAGAGAAGCGCCAACCCGGTTGGGTTGCAGGCCAGGAGTGGGCTAAGTAAGTCTTGTAATAGTTCCAGTATATAAGGATGATGGAGTTGTATCGAGGAACTTTTTTTTAAAGGAGGATGACCCCCTGCCATTGCATCAGGATGATGCATGCAACCATTTTATTAATTATTCACTAGAACCTTACAAAGTGATACATCAATATGTCTGAAGCCACCATCTTGGCAACAACTATCGCTACTCCGATTAACTTGATGAAGGGGTGCAGACTATCGGGGCCGCATACCCAGACCTCACACCAAAACCAACATCTAAAGCCGGAGGCCCCAACCAAGCTGAACTGTCGGGTCTGGGTCACACACCGGTCTGACTCACTCTCAGCGGGCACCGCATGCCCACATTGCAGAGACCGTCGCCACTGTCTTCCATCGAACCACCTTCAGAGTAGGTACTGACGCATCAACCTTGACAGGCCTACCGTCGACACCATCATGGCGCCAAAAAATGCCACCTCCCTCCGCGCGTCCATCATCACATTCGTAGCCAAGAACTTGTTGCGCTGCATTGCCAAGACTTCATGTCGTCGATGCGTCACATGAAACACCGTCCCATCCGCGTCCTCCATCCAGCAGCTGCTCCGAAATAACGCCCTCATGAGGGAGGGCGATATCGAGAGCGTCGCCATCGCCCGATCCGGGATACCCAGATCTGGAGTTTCCCCGAAGTAATGGGAGTGGGTAGAAGGTGGTTGCAATGGCAATGCCTTCAACGAGGTAACGGCGCGTAGACGCTACCATCGCTTGCCGGATCTCGGTTTTCACCGGCAGCCCCGCCTCCCCAACTCACCGCCGGGACTAGCCATGGGCTCTAGGGATCCGCCACAACCAGCCGGCTGACCACCTCTAGCGGAGGAGGCCACCACCGCCAATCCCGGGGCCAAAGCCCCTGGCTTCCTCGTGCTGCGGGACGAACCCAGGAGCCTGCGTGCCGTCCTCGGAGTCGACGAGACACAACAGGTACTGTAGCCTGGGTCACGGCTCGTCCGAACCCATCTAAGGCTGGTCATAGTGGGAGTAACATAGGTAGTAACATAGATGCCACATAAGCAAAAATGGTGATGTGGAGTATTTAATGAGAAGAGAGGCAAATAGAGTAACATAATATGTTACCATCACATAGCGCTTCCCAATACATAATGAGTCTACAAAGTAATAAATGAAGGCATCTATGTTACCACACCTATGACAATACCCACTATGAAGGTAGTAACATCTCTATTCCTAATGTCTGAGTTGGTGAATAGTATCCATAGTTTATTTTTGCTGGGTTTTTTCGTCCCCTCCTCCACCTCACTGGTTTAGTTTCGTGTCACCTTCTCACACAACGAAAAATATCTGAACGGATCAGAACTTTCCATGTTAGCGCAAATTGTTTAGTAAAGTCTTTATCTGAAAGAATCAGTCACGATCAATCTCTAAAGATCAAATCTAAATTAATTAAGATTACCTTAAATCACTCAATCACATTAATTAGGAAATAAATAATCGATTTCAAAGAAACATGCTTCCCCTAGCGAGCCGCGCTCGTCTCTCTCTCCTCGCGTTAGCAATTCCTCTCCCCAATTACGCTCGTGCCGAGGGTTCCTTGCGCCGCCACCGCATGGAAGTTGATCGACGAGCTCCGCTTCCTGCTGCCTCACCCCTCTGCCTCCCTCTCTCCCTCTCGTAACCTCCTCGCTCTCTCCACCAGATGCGGCCGCCATCCCACGCAACTACACGATTTTTCTGGAACGTCCCCAAGGCGGGATCCGCCGCCGCCAGTCACTTGATCGGGTCAGGGCAAGGAGCCATGGACGCAGCCGCCATCCCATTCCGTCTCGTCCTTCCATCCCACTTCATACGCACGAGAAAGAAAAGGAAACCTCCTCCTCTGGCGTTTTCTGTTTTCTCTTTACCAAATCAAACGTATCCCTTCTTCACTTAGAAAAAATAACGAACGCACCTTCTCAGATTCCCATCCAGGACTAGGTCTGACCCCTGCTCTCTGTGTGCCGCCGCCGGCCGCCGCTCTCCCGGTTGCAAGCTGCTGCCGCGTCATCCTGCACACGCACGCCGGCGCCACCCCGCACGCGCACGCCCTGGCTTCTTCCTGTTTGAATGCCTTAGTATCCTCGACGTTGGCCGCCTCCTCCGGCGCCACCCCGCTCGCGCATGCCCCGACTTGTTTGAATGCCACCGTATCCTCGCCGTTGGCCGCCTCCTCCGGCGCCACACGACGCCATGTCACCACACCGTCTCACCTCTCTGCCACCCCCTGCTGGACCCCGTAACAACCGAAGCCCTGAATTTCATGGATGTAGGTTTCCAAGTCCATGTCTGCATCAGTGCCATCTTCGCCAGGTGTTCGGTGTGCCGCAGGTCAGTCAGTCCTGATAGAGCCCAAGGGAGCAGCCGTTCATCCTTACGCGCTCCACGTTCGTCGGCTCCGGCGCCTACGCCGCGCACCGGACCAGCGACAACAAGGGCACCTGGGAGGACCTCCGCTACTCCATCTCCACCATGCTCAACTTCGGCATCTTCGGCATGCCCATGGTCGGCGCGCCGACATTTGCGGCTTCTACCCGGCCAACTCGCCACCGCTGGAGGAGCTGTGCAGCTGATGGATCGAGCTCGGCGCCTTCTACCCCTTCTCCATGGACCACGCCAACTTAGCTTCCGCAAGGCAGGAGCTCTACCAGAGGCAGTCTGTGGCGAGGTTGGCACGGAACGCGCTCGGCATGCGCTACAGGATGCTCCCGTACCTCTACATGCTCAACTACCAGGCGCACCTCACCAGCGCGCCGGTGCGCGGCCGCTCTTCTTCTCGTTCCCGGACTTCGCGCCGTGCTACGGCGTGCCCAACCAGTTCCTGCTGGGCGCCGACGTCATGGTGCCCCCCATCCTCGAGCAGGGCGCCAGCTCCGTGAACGCCTTGTTCCCACCGGGCATGTGGTACAACCTTTGCGACACGAGCAAGGCGGTGGTGTCCACGGGCTCCGGCGCAGCCGTCAGGCTCCCCGCGCAGCTGAACGAGGGCAACGTGCACGTGCACGAGGGCACGGTCCTGCCGCTGCAGCGCGGCGGCACCATCTCCCGGGACGCGCGCGCGACGGCGTTCACGCTGGTGGTCGCGTTCCCGCTCGGCGCGGACAACACGGACGCGGAGGGCGCTGTGTACATGGACGACGATGAGCAGCCGGCCATGGTGCTCGCCGAGGGGCAGGCGACTTAGGCACGGTTCCACGCGGCCGTGCGCGGCGGCAAGGAAGGTCACGGTGCGGTCGGACGTGGCCATGGGGAGCTACAGCATGAGCAAGGTACTGCTTTGAGGCACACGGCATTGCATGCACGACTGTTGCACGACGCCTCAAATTCAGCCGTCAAATCATAGAATGAAGTGCAGCTCATCCATTTGATTGTAAACAAAAATGCTATGCTTACGGAATTCATTGGTTCGTACTTGAAATTATGTGATCTATCCGGTCCCACCTCAAGCAAAAGATAATGCAAGTGCAGTGCTGTCACATCTCAGAATATACTATATTTCCCGTGTGAATGCATATGCCCAATAAATTTAGCAAAAATTGCTAATTTGTTATTGTATCATTTATTTATTTGTAAAGTTTGTTTACACAATATCATTTTCTTATCCAAACATGGACACTATTTTGGTAAAAATAAGGGTGCAGATAGGTAACAATTTTCAATCACTAGATATTTTGTTAACCTAATATTGTTTTTTGTTCTTCTCACTCAAGAAAAGATGATTCAATGAAGTGTACCTTTAGGTTTCACCAATATATAGCAGAACTTAGATCGAGTCATGGATTCTTTAGGTGCGTGTAGTGACTTGGGAGCTTAGCTAGGCATGCCCCTCACCGACGAAAAAGCAAGAGAGCCTGAGCGCCTTTCACGATCCATGGCTCCACGTACGCCCAAAGTTTTCTAGATTTTATGGAGCAAATTGGTTGATGAGTTGAGAGGATAATTTGTTGTTGTTGGTTTTAGGAGGATGTTGGCAAATTACAACCATTGAGCATTGCAAATAATAACAGGTGGTAGAACTTTGCTAGCCATTGGCAACAAAACAAATCAGATGGGACAACATGCTTTCTACTTCCCATTAGATAAAATATCACAAATTGATCATTTCTTCAGTTTAAGAACTTTTTTTAATGGGTATCCTTCACCTATATCCAGGGAAAAGAAGAGCACGTTGATTGCTTGCTATCTATGATTTCCAACCAGCCTAAGGTGCATAAGTTGGAAATAAATCTTTCTTACGAATATCTGCTAGGTTTTGTCTCTTCTCCATTTTGGCTTTCATCTCAACGCCTTTGATTGATCTTTTTAAACATGAAAAAGGGAAATTTAGACTATATGTTAGAAAAACATATTATGTTTTTTGTACAGAAACCTTTACAATGATCTCAAATATTCATTGAGATGTACGAGTTGTGTGAGCTTGACGTGACAATGAAGGCACAAAGCTGGTTGTGGTGAAGGTCAGCTTGGTCGCAGTATGGATCTGAGCTCAACACGGTTGTGGTTGCTGGGGTACTGCGGTTTGGCCGGCGTAAGAAGGTGGTTGGGGAGCGGGAGGAGGATGTAGGAGAGGAAGAAGACATGCATGGAAGTTGGTTGGCAAAAAAATTATTCTGGCGATCGATTCCATAGTATTCACTAAACAAATTGATAAAGGGCTATGGGGGCAATACGTTAGACATGCCCTTAGATGACCTGATTGATTCATTTACCGTAGAAATTACTGCACGTTCAGTATCATTAGTACCAACATGTTTTTACATTATTTTTCTTACTCAGTCCATGATAGTAGATTCAACACGAGATTAGCTGCCATGGGATAGACAACATCTCATCTTACAATATGGTAAGGTATTTTATCCTTTGATGTCATCGTTTATTGTTTCTAATAGCTACCACTTGTAGATTTATCTTTCATATGCATTCATCGGCCGCACACCGGGTATATATTCTAGACCCTATCCGAGGCATTTACTGAAATTGCAAATATGTGCAACGGAATTCAATGACGCACTTGAAATAAACGAACTCGACTGAAATTCCGATATATCTAGATGGCAATGTTTTTTAGAAGGTTTCTCAAATTTCTCATTGACCATTCAATTGTTTTTCATGCATGAAACAGACAATATCTTGGTAAAGTGTGCTAGAATAGGTTAATTGCAATTAGCACACAACAGGGTGTGGGTGGCCGAGCAACCACCCGATAACCTCTCCTCCACTCCCCATTCTTCAATCTTTTAGGATTCATGCAATTTTGAGTGTTTGCATCTGCATGCTGTTTTGGGTTCTCGGGTTTTTTTAATCTCAATCTTTGGATAGGACCGCAACTTCTTAAGTCTGGGAGCTGTAAAAAAAAGAAGAAGAGCATGCCTAATCCATCCAAATTAAAATAAATATTTCATATGACGCTTTGGAGACACATGACCAATGGAACACTTTACAAACTTACATGCTTAGGCAGGTTCATAGGTTGATAGCAAGGATCATATATGCTGTTTGGTTTAATTTGATACAAAAATCTATTTCTACAATTAGTTGATATTAAGGAATAGTAACTAAAAACTTCTAGAGGTTTACATCTGTGAACTTGTCAAGAAATGGACTGTAAAATGTTTTTTATGTGGAAGCATAAAAATTAGTTCACTATTTTGTTTTTGTAAAACGGATCGTTACTCGCCAATTTGTATAGTTAAATCCATCTATTAAGGATACATCATTGAAAAGTATTATTTTTTTACTTTCATTCACTTCCTTAGTCGGGTGTTGAAATTTTGGGAGATTACAAAGTTCCTGCTCTATTCACACATGGTGGAGGCAACCCAACAATTTGTTACGGGAGCCAACAGAGAAAGGAGTTGAGGAACCCGCATCATGGGAGAGTCATCGAGGGGAATCCGGATAAAGTGAGACACTGCATTGTATATATATGGTCAGAATATAGAATCATGTTGTGCATACAATGCATGGTGAGTATTCTTTGTTGCACATTAAATCTTTCACGTGAAAGCTCGTGCAGGTTGGTTATGAGCTGAAAATGAAATTTATATTGTACTTGTTGAAGTACCGAGCGAAAGAAGCTAAAGACAACATTCCCGACGTTGTACGGGAATATCTCAAGCGTATTAAGTATAATTTAGTTTGTAACAGATAATTATTTGGATCATTGCCTATTTTGTATCACTAGTAGAAAAAGGGTCAAATGTGAAGCACATTAGTGTCGGTTTGATTTTGAGCCGGCACTAATGTGTCCATTAGTGCCGGTTCCAATGGCTAGGCGGGCGGAGATCATTAGTACCGGTTCGTGAGCAACCTTTAGTACCGGTTCGTGTCACGAACCGGTACTAATGAGGCTGCGTCAGGCTGTGGTCAGGCTGGGGCCCCACGGGCACCTTTAGTACCGGTTCGTGCCATGAACCGGTACTATAGTTTCTTAGTAAGCTGTTTTTTACTCCCACCTCGCGAAGAGAGAGGCACTAGGAGCGGTTTATAAGCCCTGAGTGCAGAGACGGTGAAGGAGAGGCGCAATGCTCATCTGTACGTTGCTTCGCTTTATTCCTTGAGGAATAGTGTAGACTGCACGGAGCTATGTGCAGTGCAGTTTGCACTATTCCGAAAGGCTTGAAGCTAATGCCTCTTTTTTATCTTTAATAACTTATTACAACTCCGGACTTCTTGTGTTACGGCAAAAACTGGAGGCACTTCGTGTACAAACCGGACAATCTCTCTTGAAGTATCAGGGTTTCTAACGAGAACTCATCTATTACATGGGCACTTCATTTTTTTAAACTTATTACAACTCCAGACTTTTTTGCGTTCCGTACACACCATTCAACGCGACGTCATCAATTTTCAAAACTTTCTGACATCATTTGCTATTTTTCAGTAATTTACCGATTTGTTTAGAGAGCTAAATGACAGTGAAATTGAAAATCACTACAAAATGAACTCTCAAAATGTCAAAACTTGGCATGGTATCATCATTTCACCCACATAGCATGTGCAAAAGAGTAGAGAGGGTTACGGCAAAAATTGGACGCACTTCGTGTACAAACTGGACAATCTCTTTCGGAGTATCAGGGTTTCGAACGAGAACTCATCTGTTACACTGGCACTTCATTTTTTTTAAACTTATTACAACTCCAGACTTTTTTTGCGTTCCGTACGCACCATTCAAAGCGACGTCATCAATTTTCAAAACTTTCTGACATCATTTGCTATTTTTTAGTCATTTACCGATTTGTTTAGAGAGCTAAATGACCGTGAAATTGAAAATCACTACAAAATGAACTCTAAAAATGTCGAAACTTGGCATGGTATCATCATTTCACCCACATAGCATGTGCAAAAGTGTAGAGAGGGTTACGGCAAAAACTGGACGCACTTCGTGTACAAACTGGACAACCTCTTTCGAAGTATCAGGGTTTCTGACGAGAACTCATCTGTTACATGGGCACTTCATTTTTTAAACTTTTTACAACTCCAGACTTTTTTGCGTTCCGTACACACCATTCAAAGCGACGTCATCAATTTTCAAAACTTTCTGACATCATTTGCTATTTTTTAGTCATTTACCGATTTGTTTAGAGAGCTAAATGACCGTGAAATTGAAAATCACTACAAAATGAACTCTGAAAATGTCGAAACTTGGCATGGTATCATCATTTCACCCACATAGCATGTGCAAAAGAGTAGAGAGGGTTACGGAAAAAACTGGACGCACTTCGTGTACAAACCGGACAATCTCTTTCGAAGTATCACGGTTTCTGACGAGAACTCATCTGTTACATGGGCACTTCATTTTTTTAAACTTATTACAACTCCAGACTTTTTTGCGTTCCGTACACACCATTCAAAGCGATGTCATCAATTTTCAAAACTTTCTGACATCGTTTGCTATTTTTTAGTCATTTACCGATTTGTTTAGAGAGCTAAATGACCGTGAAATTGAAAATCACTACAAAATGAACTCTAAAAATGTCGAAACTTGGCATGGTATCATCATTTCACCCACATAACATGAGCAAAAGAGTAGAGAGGGTTACGGCAAAAACTTGACGCACTTCGTCTACAAACTGGACAATCTCTTTCGGAGTAGCAAGGTTTCGGACAAGAACTCGTCTGTTACACTGGCACTTCATTTTTTAAAAATTATTACAACTCCAGACTTTTTTTGCGTTCCGTATGCATCATTCAAAGCGACGTCATCAATTTTCAAAACTTTCTGACATCATTTGCTATTTTTCAGTCATTTACCGATTTGTTTAGAGAGCTAAATGACCGTGAAATTGAAAATCACTACAAAATGAACTCTGAAAATGTCGAAACTTGGCATGGTATCATCATTTCACCCACATAGCATGTGCAAAAGAGTAGAGAGGGTTACGGCAAAAACTGGACGCACTTCGTGTACAAACTGGACAATCTCTTTCGGAGTATCAGGGTTTCGGACGAGAACTCATCTGTTACACTTGCACTTCATTTTTTTAAACTTATTACAACTCCAGACTTTTTTTGCGTTCCGTACGCACCATTTAAAGCGACCTCATCAATTTTCAAAACTTTCTAACATCATTTGCTATTTTTCAGTCATTTACCGATTTGTTTAGAGAGCTAAATGACCGTGAAATTGAAAATCACTACAAAATGAACTCTGAAAATGTCGAAACTTGGCATGGTATCATCATTTCACCACATAGCATGTGCAAAAGAGTAGAGAGGGTTACAGCAAAAACTGGACGCACTTCGTGTACAAACTGGACAATCTCTTTCGGAGTATCAGGGTTTCACACGAGAACTCATCTGTTACACTAGCACTTCATTTTTGTAAACTTATTACAACTCCAGACTTTTTTTGCGTTCCGTACGCACCATTCAAAGCGGCGTCATCAATTTTCAAAACTTTTTGACATCATTTGCTATTTATTAGTCATTTACCGATTTGTTTAGAGAGCTTAATGACCCTGAAATTAAAAATCACTACAAAATGAACTCTGAAAATGTCGAAACTTATCATGGTATCATCATTCCACCCACATAGCATGTGCAAAAGAGTAGAGAGGGTTACGGCAAAAACTGGATGCACTTCGTGTACAAACTGGACAATCTCTTTCGAAGTATCAGGGTTTTTGACGAGAACTCATCTGTTACATGGGCACTTCATTTTTTTAAACATATTACAACTCCAGACTTTTTTGCGTTCCGTACACACCATTCAAAGCGACGTCATCAATTTTCTGCCATCATTTGCTATTTTTTAGTCATTTACCGATTTGTTTAGAGAGCTAAATGACCGTCAAATTGAAAATCACTACAAAATGAACTCTGAAAATGTCGAAACTTGGCATGGTATCATCATTTCACCCACATAGCATGTGCAAAAGAGTAGAGAGGGTTACGGCAAAAACTGGACGCACTTCGTGTACAAACTGGACAATCTCTTTCGGAGTATCAGGGTTTCGGACAAGAACTCATCTGTTACACTGGCACTTCATTTTTTAAAAATTATTACAACTCCAGACTTTTTTTGCGTTCCGTATGCACCATTGAAAGCGACGTCATCAATTTTCAAAACTTTCTGACATCATTTGCTATTTTTTTGTCATTTACCAATTTGTGTAGAGAGCTAAATGACCGTGAAATTGAAAATCACTAAAAAATGAACTCTGAAAATGTCGAAACTTGGCATGGTATCATCATTTCACCCACATGGCATGTGCAAAAGAGTAGAGAGGGTTACGGCAAAAACTGGACGCACTTCGTGTACAAACTGGACAAACTCTTTCGAAGTATCACGGTTTCTGACGAGAACTCATCTGTTACATGGGCACTTCATTTTTTAAAACTTATTACAACTCCAGACTTTTTTGCGTTCCATACACACCATTCAAAGCGACGTCATCAATTTTCAAAACTTTCTGACATCATTTGCTATTTTTTAGTCATTTACCGATTTGTTTAGAGAGCTAAATGACCGTGAAATTGAAAATCACTACAAAATGAACTCTGAAAATGTCGAAACTTGGCATGGTATCATAATTTCACCCACATAGCATGTGCAAAAGAGTAGAGAGGGTTACGGAAAAAACTGGACGCACTTCGTGTACAAACTGGACAATCTCTTTCGAAGTATCAGGGTTTCTGACGAGAACTCATCTGTTACATGGGCACTTCATTTTTTTAAACTTATTACAACTCCAGACTTTCTTGCGTTCCGTACACACCATTCAAAGCGATGTCATCAATTTTCAATACTTTCTGACATCATTTGCTATTTTTTAGTCATTTACCGATTTGTTTAGAGAGCTAAATGACCGTGAAATTGAAAATCACTACAAAATGAACTCTGAAAATGTCGAAACTTGGCATGGTATCATCATTTCACCCACATAGCATGTGCAAAAGAGTAGAGAGGGTTACGGCAAAAACTGGACGCACTTCGTGTACAAACTGGACAATCTCTTTCGGAGTAGCAGGGTTTCGGACAAGAACTCATCTGTTAAACTGGCAATTCATTTTTTTAAATTATTACAAATCCAGACTTTTTTTGCGTTCCGTATGCATCATTCAAAGCGACGTCATCAATTTTCAAAACTTTCTGACATCATTTGCTATTTTTTAGTCATTTACCAAGTTTTTTAGAGAGCTAAATGACCGTGAAATTGAAAATCACTACAAAATGAACTCTGAAAATGTCGAAACTTGACATGGTATCATCATTTCACCCACATAGCATGTGCAAAAGAGTAGAGAGGGTTACGGCAAAAACTGGACGCACTTCATGTACAAACTGGACAATCTCTTTCGAAGTATCACGGTTTCTGACGAGAACTCATCTGTTTCATGGGCACTTCATTTTTTTAAACTTATTACAACTCCAGACTTTTTTGCATTCCGTACACACCATTCAAAGCGACGTCATCAATTTTCAAAACTTTCTGACATCATTTGCCATTTTTTAGTCATTTACCTTTGTTTAGAGAGCTAAATGACCGTGAAATTGAAAATCACTAAAAAATGAACTCTGAAAATGTCGAAACATGGCATGGTATCATCATTTCACCCACATAGCATGTGCAAAAGAGTAGAGAGGGTTACGGCAAAAACTGGACGCACTTCGTGTACAAACTAGACAACCTCTTTCGGAGTATCAGGGTTTCGGACGAGAACTCATCTGTTACACTGGCACATCATTTTTTTAAACTTATTACAACTCCAGACTTTTTTGCGTTCTGTACGCACCATTCAAAGCGACATCATCAATTTTCAAAACTTTCTGACATCATTTGCTATTTTTTAGTCATTTACCGATTTGTTTAGACAGCTAAATGACCGTGAAATTGAAAATCACTACAAAATGAACTCTGAAAATGTCGAAACTTGGCATGGTATCATCATTTCACCCACATAGCATGTACAAAAGAGTAGAGAGGGTTATGGCAAAAACTGGACGCACTTCGTGTACAGACTGGACAATCTCTTTCGAAATATCAAGGTTTCTGACGAGAAGTCATCTGTTACATGGGCACTTCATTTTTTAAAACTTATTACAACTCCAGACCTTTTTGCGTTCCGTACACACCATTCAAAGCGACGTCATCAATTTTCAAAACTTTCTGACATCATTTGCTATTTTTTAGTCATTTACCGATTTGTTTAGAGAGCTAAATGACCCTGAAATTGAAAATCACTACAAAATGAACTCTGAAAATGTCGAAACTTGGCATGGTATCATCATTTCAACCACATAGCATGTGCAAAAGAGTAGAGAGGGTTACGGCAAAAACTGGACGCACTTCGTGTACAAACTGGACAATCTCTTTCGAAGTATCAGGGTTTCTGACGAGAACTCATCTGTTACATGGGCACTTCATTTTTTTAACTTATTACAACTCCAGACTTTTTTGCGGTTCCGTACACACCATTCAAAGCGACGTCATCAATTTTCTGCCATCATTCACTATTTTTTAGTCATTTACCGATTTATTTAGAGAGCTAAATGACCGTCAAATTGAAAATCACTACAAAATGAACTCTGAAAATGTCGAAACTTGGCATGGTATCATCATTTCACCCACATAGCATGTGCAAAAGAGTAGAGAGGGTTACGGCAAAAACTGGATGCACTTCGTGTACAAACTGGACAATCTCTTTCGAAGTATCAGGGTTTCTGACGAGAACTCATCTGTTACATGGGCACTTCATTTTTTTAAACATATTACAACTCCAGACTTTTTTGCGTTCCGTACACACCATTCAAAGCGACGTCATCAATTTTCTGCCATCATTTGCTATTTTTTAGTCATTTACCGATTTGTTTAGAGAGCTAAATGACCGTCAAATTGAAAATCACTACAAAATGAACTCTGAAAATGTCGAAACTTGGCATGGTATCATCATTTCACCCACATAGCATGTGCAAAAGAGTAGAGAGGGTTACGGCAAAAACTGGACGCACTTCGTGTACAAACTGGACAATCTCTTTCGGAGTATCAGGGTTTCGGACAAGAACTCATCTGTTACACTGGCACTTCATTTTTTAAAAATTATTACAACTCCAGACTTTTTTCCGTTCCGTATGCACCATTGAAAGCGACGTCATCAATTTTCAAAACTTTCTGACATCATTTGCTATTTTTTTGTCATTTACCAATTTGTGTAGAGAGCTAAATGACCGTGAAATTGAAAATCACTAAAAAATGAACTCTGAAAATGTCGAAACTTGGCATGGTATCATCATTTCACCCACATAGCATGTGCAAAAGAGTAGAGAGGGTTACGGCAAAAACTGGACGCACTTCGTGTACAAACTGGACAAACTCTTTCGAAGTATCACGGTTTCTGACGAGAACTCATCTGTTACATGGGCACTTCATTTTTTAAAACTTATTACAACTCCAGACTTTTTTGCGTTCCGTACACACCATTCAAAGCGACGTCATCAATTTTCAAAACTTTCTGACATCATTTGCTATTTTTTAGTCATTTACCGATTTGTTTAGAGAGCTAAATGACCGTGAAATTTAAAATCACTACAAAATGAACTCTGAAAATGTCGAAACTTGGCATGGTATCATAATTTCACCCACATAGCATGTGCAAAAGAGTAGAGAGGGTTACGGAAAAAACTGGACGCACTTCGTGTACAAACTGGACAATCTCTTTCGAAGTATCAGGGTTTCTGACGAGAACTCATCTGTTACATGGGCACTTCATTTTTTTAAACTTATTACAACTCCAGACTTTCTTGCGTTCCGTACACACCATTCAAAGCGATGTCATCAATTTTCAATACTTTCTGACATCATTTGCTATTTTTTAGTCATTTACCGATTTGTTTAGAGAGCTAAATGACCGTGAAATTGAAAATCACTACAAAATGAACTCTGAAAATGTCGAAACTTGGCATGGTATCATCATTTCACCCACATAGCATGTGCAAAAGAGTAGAGAGGGTTACGGCAAAAACTGGACGCACTTCGTGTACAAACTGGACAATCTCTTTCGGAGTAGCATGGTTTCGGACAAGAACTCATCTGTTACACTGGCAATTCATTTTTTTAAATTATTACAAATCCAGACTTTTTTTGCGTTCCGTATGCATCATTCAAAGCGACGTCATCAATTTTCAAAACTTTCTGACATCATTTGCTATTTTTTAGTCATTTACCAAGTTTTTTAGAGAGCTAAATGACCGTGAAATTGAAAATCACTACAAAATGAACTCTGAAAATGTCGAAACTTGACATGGTATCATCATTTCACCCACATAGCATGTGCAAAAGAGTAGAGAGGGTTACGGCAAAAACTGGACGCACTTCATGTACAAACTGGACAATCTCTTTCGAAGTATCACGGTTTCTGACGAGAACTCATCTGTAACATGGGCACTTCATTTTTTTAAACTTATTACAACTCCAGACTTTTTTGCATTCCGTACACACCATTCAAAGCGACGTCATCAATTTTCAAAACTTTCTGACATCATTTGCCATTTTTTAGTCATTTACCTTTGTTTAGAGAGCTAAATGACCGTGAAATTGAAAATCACTAAAAAATGAACTCTGAAAATGTCGAAACATGGCATGGTATCATCATTTCACCCACATAGCATGTGCAAAAGAGTAGAGAGGGTTACGGCAAAAACTGGACGCACTTCGTGTACAAACTAGACAACCTCTTTCGGAGTATCAGGGTTTCGGACGAGAACTCATCTGTTACACTGGCACATCATTTTTTAAAACTTATTACAACTCCAGACTTTTTTTGCGTTCTGTACGCACCATTCAAAGCGACATCATCAATTTTCAAAACTTTCTGACATCATTTGCTATTTTTTAGTCATTTACCGATTTGTTTAGACAGCTAAATGACCGTGAAATTGAAAATCACTACAAAATGAACTCTGAAAATGTCGAAACTTGGCATGGTATCATCATTTCACCCACATAGCATGTACAAAAGAGTAGAGAGGGTTATGGCAAAAACTGGACGCACTTCGTGTACAGACTGGACAATCTCTTTCGAAATATCAAGGTTTCTGACGAGAAGTCATCTGTTACATGGGCACTTCATTTTTTTAAAACTTATTACAACTCCAGACCTTTTTGCGTTCCGTACACACCATTCAAAGCGACGTCATCAATTTTCAAAACTTTCTGACATCATTTGCTATTTTTTAGTCATTTACCGATTTGTTTAGAGAGCTAAATGACCCTGAAATTGAAAATCACTACAAAATGAACTCTGAAAATGTCGAAACTTGGCATGGTATCATCATTTCACCCACATAGCATGTGCAAAAGAGTAGAGAGGGTTACGGCAAAAACTGGACGCACTTCGTGTACAAACTGGACAATCTCTTTCGAAGTATCAGGGTTTCTGACGAGAACTCATCTGTTACATGGGCACTTCATTTTTTTAACTTATTACAACTCCAGACTTTTTTGCGGTTCCGTACACACCATTCAAAGCGACGTCATCAATTTTCTGCCATCATTCACTATTTTTTAGTCATTTACCGATTTATTTAGAGAGCTAAATGACCGTCAAATTGAAAATCACTACAAAATGAACTCTGAAAATGTCGAAACTTGGCATGGTATCATCATTTCACCCACATAGCATGTGCAAAAGAGTAGAGAGGGTTACGGCAAAAACTGGATGCACTTCGTGTACAAACTGGACAAACTCTTTCGAAGTATCACGGTTTCTGACGAGAACTCATCTGTTACATGGGCACTTCATTTTTTAAAACTTATTACAACTCCAGACTTTTTTGCGTTCCGTACACACCATTCAAAGCGACGTCATCAATTTTAAAAACTTTCTGACATCATTTGCTATTTTTTAGTCATTTACCGATTTGTTTAGAGAGCTAAATGACCGTGAAATTGAAAATCACTACAAAATGAACTCTGAAAATGTCGAAACTTGGCATGGTATCATAATTTCACCCACATAGCATGTGCAAAAGAGTAGAGAGGGTTACGGAAAAAACTGGACGCACTTCGTGTACAAACTGGACAATCTCTTTCGAAGTATCAGGGTTTCTGACGAGAACTCATCTGTTACACTGGCACTTCATTTTTTAAAACTTATTACAACTCTAGACTTTTTTGCATTCCGTACACACAATTCAAAGCGACGTCATCAATTTTCAATACTTTCTGACATCATTTGCTATTTTTTAGTCATTTGCCGATTTGTTTAGAGAGCTAAATGACCGTGAAATTGAAAATCACTACAAAATAAACTCTAAAAATGTCGAAATTTGGCATGGTATCATCATTTCACCCACATAGCATGTGCAAAAGAGTAGATAGGGTTACGGAAATAACTGGACGCACTTCGTGTACAAACTGGACAATCTCTTTCGGAGTATCAGGGTTTCGGACGAGAACTCATCTGTTACACCGGCACATCATTTTTTGAAACTTATTACAACTCCAGACTTTTTTTGCGTTCCGTACGCACCATTCAAAGCGACATCATCAATTTTCAAAACTTTCTGACATCATTCACTATTTTTTAGTCATTCATCGATTTGTTTAGAGAGCTGAATGACCGTGAAATTGAAAATCACTACAAAATAAACTCTAAAAATGTCGAAACTTGGCATGGTATCATCATTTCACCCACATAGCATGTGCAAAAGAGTAGAGGGGGTTACAGCAAAAACTGGACGCACTTCGTGTACAAACTGGACAATCTCTTTCGGAGTATCAGGGTTTCGGACGAGAACTCATCTGTTACACAGGCACTTCATTTTTGAAACTTATTACAACTCCAGACTTTTTTGCGTTCCGTACACACCATTCAAAGCGACGTCATCAATCTTCAAAACTTTCTGACAACATTTGCTATTTTTTAGTCATTTACCGATTTGTTTAGAGAGCCAAATGACCGTGAAATTGAAAATCACTACAAAATGAACTCTGAAAATCTCGAAACTTGGCATGGTATCATCATTTCACCCACATAGCATGTGCAAAAGAGTAGAGAGGGTTACGGCAAAACTGGACGCACTTCGTGTACAAACTGGACAATCTCTTTCGGAGTATCAGGGTTTCGGACGAGAACTCATCTGTTACACTGGCACTTCATTTTTTTAAACTTATTACAACTCCAGACTTTTTTTGCGTTCCGTATGCATCATTCAAAGCGACGTCATCAATTTTCAAAACTTTCTGACATCATTTGCTATTTTTTAGTCATTTACCAAGTTTTTTAGAGAGCTAAATGACCGTGAAATTGAAAATCACTACAAAATGAACTCTGAAAATGTCGAAACTTGGCATGGTATCATCATTTCACCCACATAGCATGTGCAAAAGAGTAGAGAGGGTTACGGCAAAAACTGGACGCACTTCGTGTACAAACTGGACAATCTCTTTCGAAGTATCCGGGTTTCTGACGAGAACTCATCCGTTACATGGGCACTTCATTTTTTAAACTTATTACAACTCCAGACTTTTTTTGCGTTCCGTACGCACCATTCAAAGCAACGTCATCAATTTTTCAAAACTTTCTGCCATCATTTGCTATTTTTTAGTCATTTACCGATTTGTTTAGAGAGCTAAATGACCGTGAAATTGAAAATCACTACAAAATGAACTCTGAAAATGTCAAAACTTGGCATTGTATCATCAATTCACCCACATAGCATGTGCAAAAGAGTAGAGAGGGTTACGGCAAAAGCTGGACGCACTTCGTGTACAAACTGGACAATCTCTTTGGAAGTATCAGGGTTTCTAACGAGAACTCATCTGTTACATGGGCACTTCATTTTTTTAAACTTATTACAACTCCAGACTTTTTTGCGTTCCGTACACACCATTGAAAGCGACGTCATCAATTTTCAAAACTTTCTGACATCATTTGCTATTTTTTAGTCATTTACCGATTTGTTTAGAGAGCTAAATGACCGTGAAATTGAAAATCACTACAAAATGAACTCTGAAAATGTCGAAACTTGGCATGGTATTATCATTTCACCCACATAGCATGTGCAAATGAGTAGAGAGGGTTACGGAAAAAACTGGACGCACTTCGTGTACAAACTGGACAATCTCTTTCGAAGTATCAGGGTTTCTGACGAGAACTCATCTGTTACATGGGCACATCATTTTTTTAAACTTATTACAACTCCAGACTTTTTTGTGTTCCGTACACACCATTGAAAGCGACGTCATCAATTTTCAAAACTTTCTGACATCATTTGCTATTTTTTAGTCATTTACCGATTTGTTTAGAGAGCTAAATGACCCTGAAATTGAAAATCACTACAAAATGAACTCTGAAAATGTCGAAACTTGGCATGGTATCATCATTTCCCCCACATAGCATGTGCAAAAGAGTAGAGAGGGTTACGGCAAAAACTGGACGCACTTCGTGTACAAACTGGACAATCTCTTTCGAAGTATCAGGGTTTCTGACGAGAACTCATCTGTTACATGGGCACTTCATTTTTTTTAACTTATTACAACTCCAGACTTTTTTGTGGTTCCGTACACACCATTCAAAGCGACGTCATCAATTTTCTGCCATCATTCACTATTTTTTAGTCATTTACCGATTTATTTAGAGAGCTAAATGACCGTCAAATTGAAAATCACTACAAAATGAACTCTGAAAATGTCGAAACTTGGCATGGTATCATCATTTCACCCACATAGCATGTGCAAAAGAGTAGAGAGGGTTACGGCAAAAACTGGATGCACTTCGTGTACAAACTGGACAAACTCTTTCGAAGTATCACGGTTTCTGACGAGAACTCATCTGTTACATGGGCACTTCATTTTTTAAAACTTATTACAACTCCAGACTTTTTTGCGTTCCGTACACACCATTCAAAGCGACGTCATCAATTTTCAAAACTTTCTGACATCATTTGCTATTTTTTAGTCATTTACCGATTTGTTTAGAGAGCTAAATGACCGTGAAATTGAAAATCACTACAAAATGAACTCTGAAAATGTCGAAACTTGGCATGGTATCATAATTTCACCCACATAGCATGTGCAAAAGAGTAGAGAGGGTTACGGAAAAAACTGGACGCACTTCGTGTACAAACTGGACAATCTCTTTCGAAGTATCAGGGTTTCTGACGAGAACTCATCTGTTACATGGGCACTTCATTTTTTTAAACTTATTACAACTCCAGACTTTCTTGCGTTCAGTACACACTATTCAAAGCGATGTCATCAATTTTCAATACTTTCTGACATCATTTGCTATTTTTTAGTCATTTACCGATTTGTTTAGAGAGCTAAATGACCGTGAAATTGAAAATCACTACAAAATGAACTCTGAAAATGTCGAAACTTGGCATGGTATCATCATTTCACCCACATAGCATGTGCAAAAGAGTAGAGAGGGTTACGGCAAAAACTGGACGCACTTCGTGTACAAACTGGACAATCTCTTTCGGAGTAGCAGGGTCTCGGACAAGAACTCATCTGTTACACTGGCAATTCATTTTTTTAAATTATTACAACTCCAGACTTTTTTTGCGTTCCGTATGCATCATTCAAAGCGACGTCATCAATTTTCAAAACTTTCTGACATCATTTGCTATTTTTTAGTCATTTACCAAGTTTTTTAGAGAGCTAAATGACCGTGAAATTGAAAATCACTACAAAATGAACTCTGAAAATGTCGAAACTTGACATGGTATCATCATTTCACCCACATAGCATGTGCAAAAGAGTAGAGAGGGTTACGGCAAAAACTGGACGCACTTCATGTACAAACTGGACAATCTCTTTCGAAGTATCATGGTTTCTGACGAGAACTCATCTGTTACATGGGCACTTCATTTTTTTAAACTTATTACAACTCCAGACTTTTTTGCATTCCGTACACACCATTCAAAGCGACGTCATCAATTTTCAAAACTTTCTGACATCATTTGCCATTTTTTAGTCATTTACCTTTGTTTAGAGAGCTAAATGACCGTGAAATTGAAAATCACTAAAAAATGACCTCTGAAAATGTCGAAACATGGCATGGTATCATCATTTCACCCACATAGCATGTGCAAAAGAGTAGAGAGGGTTACGGCAAAAACTGGACGCACTTCGTGTACAAACTAGACAACCTCTTTCGGAGTATCAGGGTTTCGGACGAGAACTCATCTGTTACACTGGCACATCATTTTTTAAAACTTATTACAACTCCAGACTTTTTTTGCGTTCTGTACGCACCATTCAAAGCGACATCATCAATTTTCAAAACTTTCTGACATCATTTGCTATTTTTTAGTCATTTACCGATTTGTTTAGACAGCTAAATGACCGTGAAATTGAAAATCACTACAAAATGAACTCTGAAAATGTCGAAACTTGGCATGGTATCATCATTTCACCCACATAGCATGTACAAAAGAGTAGAGAGGGTTATGGCAAAAACTGGACGCACTTCGTGTACAGACTGGACAATCTCTTTCGAAATATCAAGGTTTCTGACGAGAAGTCATCTGTTACATGGGCACTTCATTTTTTAAAACTTATTACAACTCCAGACCTTTTTGCGTTCCGTACACACCATTCAAAGCGACGTCATCAATTTTCAAAACTTTCTGACATCATTTGCTATTTTTTAGTCATTTACCGATTTGTTTAGAGAGCTAAATGACCCTGAAATTGAAAATCACTACAAAATGAACTCTGAAAATGTCGAAACTTGGCATGGTATCATCATTTCACCCACATAGCATGTGCAAAAGAGTAGAGAGGGTTACGGCAAAAACTGGACGCACTTCGTGTACAAACTGGACAATCTCTTTCGAAGTATCAGGGTTTCTGACGAGAACTCATCTGTTACATGGGCACTTCATTTTTTTAACTTATTACAACTCCAGACTTTTTTGCGGTTCCGTACACACCATTCAAAGCGACGTCATCAATTTTCTGCCATCATTCACTATTTTTTAGTCATTTACCGATTTATTTAGAGAGCTAAATGACCGTCAAATTGAAAATCACTACAAAATGAACTCTGAAAATGTCGAAACTTGGCATGGTATCATCATTTCACCCACATAGCATGTGCAAAAGAGTAGAGAGGGTTACGGCAAAAACTGGATGCACTTCGTGTACAAACTGGACAAACTCTTTCGAAGTATCACGGTTTCTGACGAGAACTCATCTGTTACATGGGCACTTCATTTTTTTAAACTTATTACAACTCCAGACTTTTTTGCGTTCCGTACACACCATTCAAAGCGACGTCATCAATTTTCAAAACTTTCTGACATCATTTGCTATTTTTTAGTCATTTACCGATTTGTTTAGAGAGCTAAATGACCGTGAAATTGAAAATCACTACAAAATGAACTCTGAAAATGTCGAAACTTGGCATGGTATCATAATTTCACCCACATAGCATGTGCAAAAGAGTAGAGAGGGTTACGGAAAAAACTGGACGCACTTCGTGTACAAACTGGACAATCTCTTTCGAAGTATCAGGGTTTCTGACGAGAACTCATCTGTTACATGGGCACTTCATTTTTTTAACTTATTACAACTCCAGACTTTTTTGCGGTTCCGTACACACCATTCAAAGCGACGTCATCAATTTTCTGCCATCATTCACTATTTTTTAGTCATTTACCGATTTATTTAGAGAGCTAAATGACCGTCAAATTGAAAATCACTACAAAATGAACTCTGAAAATGTCGAAACTTGGCATGGTATCATCATTTCACCCACATAGCATGTGCAAAAGAGTAGAGAGGGTTACGGCAAAAACTGGATGCACTTCGTGTACAAACTGGACAAACTCTTTCGAAGTATCACGGTTTCTGACGAGAACTCATCTGTTACATGGGCACTTCATTTTTTTAAACTTATTACAACTCCAGACTTTTTTGCGTTCCGTACACACCATTCAAAGCGACGTCATCAATTTTCAAAACTTTCTGACATCATTTGCTATTTTTTAGTCATTTACCGATTTGTTTAGAGAGCTAAATGACCGTGAAATTGAAAATCACTACAAAATGAACTCTGAAAATGTCGAAACTTGGCATGGTATCATAATTTCACCCACATAGCATGTGCAAAAGAGTAGAGAGGGTTACGGAAAAAACTGGACGCACTTCGTGTACAAACTGGACAATCTCTTTCGAAGTATCAGGGTTTCTGACGAGAACTCATCTGTTACATGGGCACTTCATTTTTTTAAACTTATTACAACTCCAGACTTTCTTGCGTTCAGTACACACTATTCAAAGCGATGTCATCAATTTTCAATACTTTCTGACATCATTTGCTATTTTTTAGTCATTTACCGATTTGTTTAGAGAGCTAAATGACCGTGAAATTGAAAATCACTACAAAATGAACTCTGAAAATGTCGAAACTTGGCATGGTATCATCATTTCACCCACATAGCATGTGCAAAAGAGTAGAGAGGGTTACGGCAAAAACTGGACGCACTTCATGTACAAACTGGACAATCTCTTTCGGAGTAGCAGGGTCTCGGACAAGAACTCATCTGTTACACTGGCAATTCATTTTTTTAAATTATTACAACTCCAGACTTTTTTTGCGTTCCGTATGCATCATTCAAAGCGACGTCATCAATTTTCAAAACTTTCTGACATCATTTGCTATTTTTTAGTCATTTACCAAGTTTTTTAGAGAGCTAAATGACCGTGAAATTGAAAATCACTACAAAATGAACTCTGAAAATGTCGAAACTTGACATGGTATCATCATTTCACCCACATAGCATGTGCAAAAGAGTAGAGAGGGTTACGGCAAAAACTGGACGCACTTCATGTACAAACTGGACAATCTCTTTCGAAGTATCATGGTTTCTGACGAGAACTCATCTGTTACATGGGCACTTCATTTTTTTAAACTTATTACAACTCCAGACTTTTTTGCATTCCGTACACACCATTCAAAGCGACGTCATCAATTTTCAAAACTTTCTGACATCATTTGCCATTTTTTAGTCATTTACCTTTGTTTAGAGAGCTAAATGACCGTGAAATTGAAAATCACTAAAAAATGACCTCTGAAAATGTCGAAACATGGCATGGTATCATCATTTCACCCACATAGCATGTGCAAAAGAGTAGAGAGGGTTACGGCAAAAACTGGACGCACTTCGTGTACAAACTAGACAACCTCTTTCGGAGTATCAGGGTTTCGGACGAGAACTCATCTGTTACACTGGCACATCATTTTTTAAAACTTATTACAACTCCAGACTTTTTTTGCGTTCTGTACGCACCATTCAAAGCGACATCATCAATTTTCAAAACTTTCTGACATCATTTGCTATTTTTTAGTCATTTACCGATTTGTTTAGACAGCTAAATGACCGTGAAATTGAAAATCACTACAAAATGAACTCTGAAAATGTCGAAACTTGGCATGGTATCATCATTTCACCCACATAGCATGTACAAAAGAGTAGAGAGGGTTATGGCAAAAACTGGACGCACTTCGTGTACAGACTGGACAATCTCTTTCGAAATATCAAGGTTTCTGACGAGAAGTCATCTGTTACATGGGCACTTCATTTTTTAAAACTTATTACAACTCCAGACCTTTTTGCGTTCCGTACACACCATTCAAAGCGACGTCATCAATTTTCAAAACTTTCTGACATCATTTGCTATTTTTTAGTCATTTACCGATTTGTTTAGAGAGCTAAATGACCCTGAAATTGAAAATCACTACAAAATGAACTCTGAAAATGTCGAAACTTGGCATGGTATCATCATTTCACCCACATAGCATGTGCAAAAGAGTAGAGAGGGTTACGGCAAAAACTGGACGCACTTCGTGTACAAACTGGACAATCTCTTTCGAAGTATCAGGGTTTCTGACGAGAACTCATCTGTTACATGGGCACTTCATTTTTTTTAACTTATTACAACTCCAGACTTTTTTGCGGTTCCGTACACACCATTCAAAGCGACGTCATCAATTTTCTGCCATCATTCACTATTTTTTAGTCATTTACCGATTTATTTAGAGAGCTAAATGACCGTCAAATTGAAAATCACTACAAAATGAACTCTGAAAATGTCGAAACTTGGCATGGTATCATCATTTCACCCACATAGCATGTGCAAAAGAGTAGAGAGGGTTACGGCAAAAACTGGATGCACTTCGTGTACAAACTGGACAATCTCTTTCGAAGTATCAGGGTTTCTGACGAGAACTCATCTGTTACATGGGCACTTCATTTTTTTAAACATATTACAACTCCAGACTTTTTTGCGTTCCGTACACACCATTCAAAGCGACGTCATCAATTTTCTGCCATCATTTGCTATTTTTTAGTCATTTACCGATTTGTTTAGAGAGCTAAATGACCGTCAAATTGAAAATCACTACAAAATGAACTCTGAAAATGTCGAAACTTGGCATGGTATCATCATTTCACCCACATAGCATGTGCAAAAGAGTAGAGAGGGTTACGGCAAAAACTGGACGCACTTCGTGTACAAACTGGACAATCTCTTTCGGAGTATCAGGGTTTCGGACAAGAACTCATCTGTTACACTGGCACTTCATTTTTTAAAAATTATTACAACTCCAGACTTTTTTTGCGTTCCGTATGCACCATTGAAAGCGACGTCATCAATTTTCAAAACTTTCTGACATCATTTGCTATTTTTTTGTCATTTACCAATTTGTGTAGAGAGCTAAATGACCGTGAAATTGAAAATCACTAAAAAATGAACTCTGAAAATGTCGAAACTTGGCATGGTATCATCATTTCACCCAAATAGCATGTGCAAAAGAGTAGAGAGGGTTACGGCAAAAACTGGACGCACTTCGTGTACAAACTGGACAAACTCTTTCGAAGTATCACGGTTTCTGACGAGAACACATCTGTTACATGGGCACTTCATTTTTTAAAACTTATTACAACTCCAGACTTTTTTGCGTTCCGTACACACCATTCAAAGCGACGTCATCAATTTTCAAAACTTTCTGCCATCATTTGCTATTTTTTAGTCATTTACCGATTTGTTTAGAGAGCTAAATGACCGTGAAATTGAAAATCACTACAAAATGAACTCTGAAAATGTCGAAACTTGGCATGGTATCATAATTTCACCCACATAGCATGTGCAAAAGAGTAGAGAGGGTTACGGAAAAAACTGGACGCACTTCGTGTACAAACTGGACAATCTCTTTCGAAGTATCAGGGTTTCTGACGAGAACTCATCTGTTACATGGGCACTTCATTTTTTTAAACTTATTACAACTCCAGACTTTCTTGCGTTCAGTACACACCATTCAAAGCGATGTCATCAATTTTCAATACTTTCTGACATCATTTGCTATTTTTTAGTCATTTACCGATTTGTTTAGAGAGCTAAATGACCTTGAAATTGAAAATCACTACAAAATGAACTCTGGAAATGTCGAAACTTGGCATGGTATCATCATTTCACCCACATAGCATGTGCAAAAGAGTAGAGAGGGTTACGGCAAAAACTGGACGCACTTCGTGTACAAACTGGACAATCTCTTTCGGAGTAGCAGGGTCTCGGACAAGAACTCATCTGTTACACTGGCAATTCATTTTTTTAAATTATTACAACTCCAGACTTTTTTTGCGTTCCGTATGCATCATTCAAAGCGACGTCATCAATTTTCAAAACTTTCTGACATCATTTGCTATTTTTTAGTCATTTACCAAGTTTTTTAGAGAGCTAAATGACCGTGAAATTGAAAATCACTACAAAATGAACTCTGAAAATGTCGAAACTTGACATGGTATCATCATTTCACCCACATAGCATGTGCAAAAGAGTAGAGAGGGTTACGGCAAAAACTGGACGCACTTCATGTACAAACTGGACAATCTCTTTCGAAGTATCACGGTTTCTGACGAGAACTCATCTGTTACATGGGCACTTCATTTTTTTAAACTTATTACAACTCCAGACTTTTTTGCATTCCGTACACACCATTCAAAGCGACATCATCAATTTTCAAAACTTTCTGACATCATTTGCCATTTTTTAGTCATTTACCTTTGTTTAGAGAGCTAAATGACCGTGAAATTGAAAATCACTAAAAAATGAACTCTGAAAATGTCGAAACATGGCATGGTATCATCATTTCACCCACATAGCATGTGCAAAAGAGTAGAGAGGGTTACGGCAAAAACTGGACGCACTTCGTGTACAAACTAGACAACCTCTTTCGGAGTATCAGGGTTTCGGACGAGAACTCATCTGTTACACTGGCACATCATTTTTTAAAACTTATTACAACTCCAGACTTTTTTTGCGTTCTGTACGCACCATTCAAAGCGACATCATCAATTTTCAAAACTTTCTGACATCATTTGCTATTTTTTAGTCATTTACCGATTTGTTTAGACAGCTAAATGACCGTGAAATTGAAAATCACTACAAAATGAACTCTGAAAATGTCGAAATTTGGCATGGTATCATCATTTCACCCACATAGCATGTACAAAAGAGTAGATAGGGTTATGGCAAAAACTGGACGCACTTCGTGTACAGACTGGACAATCTCTTTCGAAATATCAAGGTTTCTGACGAGAAGTCATCTGTTACATGGGCACTTCATTTTTTAAAACTTATTACAACTCCAGACCTTTTTGCGTTCCGTACACACCATTCAAAGCGACGTCATCAATTTTCAAAACTTTCTGACATCATTTGCTATTTTTTAGTCATTTACCGATTTGTTTAGAGAGCTAAATGACCCTGAAATTGAAAATCACTACAAAATGAATTCTGAAAATGTCGAAACTTGGCATGGTATCATCATTTCACCCACATAGCATGTGCAAAAGAGTAGAGAGGGTTACGGCAAAAACTGGACGCACTTCGTGTACAAACTGGACAATCTCTTTCGAAGTATCAGGGTTTCTGACGAGAACTCATCTGTTACATGGGCACTTCATTTTTTTAACTTATTACAACTCCAGACTTTTTTGCGGTTCCGTACACACCATTCAAAGCGACGTCATCAATTTTCTGCCATCATTAACTATTTTTTAGTCATTTACCGATTTATTTAGAGAGCTAAATGACCGTCAAATTGAAAATCACTACAAAATGAACTCTGAAAATGTCGAAACTTGGCATGGTATCATCATTTCACCCAGATAGCATGTGCAAAAGAGTAGAGAGGGTTACGGCAAAACTGGACGCACTTCGTGTACAAACTGGACAATCTCTTTCGGAGTATGAGGGTTTCGGACGAGAACTCATCTGTTACACAGGCACTTCATTTTTTAAACTTATTACAACTCCAGACTTTTTTGCGTTCCGTACACACCATTCAAAGCGACGTCATCAATTTTCAAAACCTTCTGACATCATTTGCTATTTTTAGTCATTTACCGATTTGTTTAGAGAGCTAAATGACCGTGAAATTGAAAATCACTACAAAATGAACTCTAAAAATGTCGAAACTTGGCATGGTATCATCATTTCACCCACATAGCATGTGCAAAAGAGTAGAGAGGGTTACGGCAAAAACTGGACGCACTTCGGGTACAAACTGGACAATCTCTTTCGGAGTATCAGGGTTTCGGATGACTCATCTGTTACACTGGCACTTCATATTTTTAAACCTATTACAACTCCAGACTTTTTTTGCGTTCCGTACGCACCATTCAAAGCGACGTCATCAATTTTCAAAACTTTCTGACATCATTTGCTATTTTTTAGTCATTTACCGATTTGTTTATAGAGCTAAATGACCCTGGAATAGAAAATCACTACAAAATGAACTCTGAAAATGTCGAAACTTGGCATGGTATCATCATTTCACCCACATAGCATGTTCAAAAGAGTAGAGAGGGTTACGGCAAAAACTGGACGCACTTCGTGTACAAACTAGACAATCTCTTTCGAAGTATTAGGGTTTCTGACGAGAACTCATCTGTTACATGGGCACTTCATTTTTTTAAACTTATTACAACTCCAGACTTTTTTGGGTTGCGTACACACCATTGAAAGCGACGTCATCAATTTTCAAAACTTTCTGACACCATTTGCTATTTTTTAGTCATTTACCGATTTGTTTAGAGAGCTGAATGACCGTGAAATTGAAAATCACTACAAAAATGAACTCTGAAAATGTCGAAACTTGGCATGGTATCATCATTTCACCCACATAGCATGTGCAAAAGAGTAGAGAGGGTTACGGCAAAAACTGGACGCACTTCGTGTACAAACTGGACAATCTCTTTCGAAGTATCAGGGTTTCTGACGAGAACTCATCTGTTACATGGGCACTTCATTTTTTTAAACTTATTACAACTCCAGAATTTGTTGTGTTCCGTACACACCATTCAAAGCGACGTCATCAACTTCCAAAACATTCTGACATCATTTGCTATTTTTTAGTCATGTACCGATTTGTTTAGAGAGGTAAATGACCGTGAAATTGAAAATCACTACAAAATGAACTCTGAAAATGTCGAAACTTGGCATGGTATCATCATTTCACCCACATAGCATATGCAAAAGAGTAGAGAGGGTTACAGCAAAAACTGGACGCACTTCGTGTACAAACTGGACAATCTCTTTCGAAGTATCAGGGTTTCGGACAAGAACTCATCTGTTACACTGGCACTTCATTTTTTTAAAATTATTACAACTCCAGACTTTTTTTGCGTTCCGTATGCACCATTCAAAGCGACGCCATCAATTTTCAAAACTTTCTGACATCATTTGCTATTTTTTAGTCATTTACCAGTTTGTTTAGAGAGCTAAATGACCGTGAAATTGAAAATCACTACAAAATGAACTCTGAAAATGTCGAAACTTGACATGGTATCATCATTTCACCCACATAGCATGTGCAAAAGAGTAGAGAGGGTTACGGCAAAAACTGGACGCACTTCGTGTACAAACTGGACAATCTCTTTCGAAGTATCACGGTTTCTGACGAGAACTCATCTGTTACATGGGCACTTCATTTTTTAAAACTTATTACAACTCTAGACTTTTTTGCATTCCGTACACACCATTCAAAGCGACGTCATCAATTTTCAATACTTTCTGACATCATTTGCTATTTTTTAGTCATTTACCGATTTGTTTAGAGAGCTAAATGACCGTGAAATTGAAAATCACTACAAAATAAACTCTGAAAATGTCGAAACTTGGCATGGTATCATCATTTCACCCACATAGCATGTGCAAAAGAGTAGATAGGGTTTCGGAAAAAACTGGACGCACTTCGTGTACAAACTGGACAATCTCTTTCGGAGTATCAGGGTTTCGGACGAGAACTCATCTGTTACACTGGCACATCATTTTTTAAAACTTATTACAACTCCAGACTTTTTTTGCGTTCCGTACGCACCATTCAAAGCGACATCATCAATTTTCAAAACTTTCTGACATCATTCGCTATTTTTTAGTCGTTTATCGATTTGTTTAGAGAGCTAAATGACCGTGAAATTGAAGATCACTACAAAATGAACTCTGAAAATGTCGAAACTTGGCATGGTATCGTCATTTCACCCACATAGCATGTGCAAAAGAGTAGAGGGGTTACGGCAAAAACTGGACGCACTTCGTGTACAAACTGGACAATCTCTTTCGGAGTATAAGGGTTTCGGACGAGAACTTATCTGTTACACTGGCACTTCATTTTCAAAACTTATTACAACTCCAGACTTTTTTGCGTTCCGTACACACCATTCAAAGCGACGTCATCAATTTTCAAAACTTTCTGACATCATTTGCTATTTTTTAGTCATTTACCGATTTGTTTAGACAGCCAAATGACCGTGAAATTGAAAATCACTACAAAATGAACTCTGAAAATGTCGAAACTTGGCATGGTATCATCATTTCACCCACATAGCATGTGCAAAAGAGTAGAGAGGGTTACGGCAGAAACTGGACGCACTTCGTGTACAAACTGGACAATCTCTTTCGGAGTAGCAGGGTTTCGGACAAGAACTCATCTGTTACACTGGCACTTCATTTTTTAAAATTATTACAACTCCAGACTTTTTTTGCGTTCCGTATGCACCATTCAAAGCGACGTCATCAATTTTCAAAACTTTCTGACATCATTTGCCATTTTTTAGTCATTTACCTTTGTTTAGAGAGCTAAATGACCGTGAAATTGAAAATCACTACAAAATGAACTCTGAAAATGTCGAAACTTGACATGGTATCATCATTTCACCCACATAGCATGTGCAAAAGAGTAGAGAGGGTTACGGCAAAAACTGGACGCACTTCATGTACAAACTGGACAATCTCTTTCAAAGTATCACGATTTCTGACGAGAACTCATCTGTTACATGGGCACTTCATTTTTTAAAACTTATTACAACTCTAGACTTTTTTGCATTCCGTACACACAATTCAAAGCGACGTCATCAATTTTCAATACTTTCTGACATCATTTGCTATTTTTTAGTCATTTGCCGATTTGTTTAGAGAGCTAAATGACCGTGAAATTGAAAATCACTACAAAATAAACTCTAAAAATGTCGAAATTTGGCATGGTATCATCATTTCACCCACATAGCATGTGCAAAAGAGTAGATAGGGTTACGGAAATAACTGGACGCACTTCGTGTACAAACTGGACAATCTCTTTCGGAGTATCAGGGTTTCGGACGAGAACTCATCTGTTACACCGGCACATCATTTTTTGAAACTTATTACAACTCCAGACTTTTTTTGCGTTCCGTACGCACCATTCAAAGCGACATCATCAATTTTCAAAACTTTCTGACATCATTCACTATTTTTTAGTCATTCATCGATTTGTTTAGAGAGCTGAATGACCGTGAAATTGAAAATCACTACAAAATAAACTCTAAAAATGTCGAAACTTGGCATGGTATCATCATTTCACCCACATAGCATGTGCAAAAGAGTAGAGGGGGTTACAGCAAAAACTGGACGCACTTCGTGTACAAACTGGACAATCTCTTTCGGAGTATCAGGGTTTCGGACGAGAACTCATCTGTTACACAGGCACTTCATTTTTGAAACTTATTACAACTCCAGACTTTTTTGCGTTCCGTACACACCATTCAAAGCGACGTCATCAATCTTCAAAACTTTCTGACAACATTTGCTATTTTTTAGTCATTTACCGATTTGTTTAGAGAGCCAAATGACCGTGAAATTGAAAATCACTACAAAATGAACTCTGAAAATCTCGAAACTTGGCATGGTATCATCATTTCACCCACATAGCATGTGCAAAAGAGTAGAGAGGGTTACGGCAAAACTGGACGCACTTCGTGTACAAACTGGACAATCTCTTTCGGAGTATCAGGGTTTCGGACGAGAACTCATCTGTTACACTGGCACTTCATTTTTTTAAACTTATTACAACTCCAGACTTTTTTTGCGTTCCGTATGCATCATTCAAAGCGACGTCATCAATTTTCAAAACTTTCTGACATCATTTGCTATTTTTTAGTCATTTACCAAGTTTTTTAGAGAGCTAAATGACCGTGAAATTGAAAATCACTACAAAATGAACTCTGAAAATGTCGAAACTTGGCATGGTATCATCATTTCACCCACATAGCATGTAGCATGTGCAAAAGAGTCGAGAGGGTTACGGCAAAAACTGGACGCACTTCGTGTACAAACTGGAAAATCTCTTTCGAAATATCAGGGTTTCTAACGAGAACTCATCTGTTACATGGGCACTTCATTTTTTCAAACTTATTACAACACCGGACTTTTTTTTGTTCCGTACGCACCATTCAAAGCGACGTCATAAATTTTCAAAACTTTCTGCCATCATTTGCTATTTTTTAGTCATTTACCGATTTATTTAGAGATCTAAATGACCGTGAAATTGAAAATCACTACAAAATGAACACTGAAAATGTCGAAACTTGGCATGGTATCATCATTTCACCCACATAGCATGTGCAAAAGAGTAGAGAGGGTTACGGCAAAAACTGGACGCACTTCGTGTACAAACTGGACAATCTCTTTCGAAGTATCAGGGTTTCTGACGAGAACTCATCTGTTACATGGACACTTCATTTTTTTAACTTATTACAACTCCAGACTTTTTTTCATTCCATACACACCATTCAAAGTGACGTCATCAATTTTCAAAACTTTCTGATATCATTTGCTATTTTTCAGTCATTTACCGATTTGTTTAGAGAGCTAAATGACCGTGAAATTGAAAATCACTACAAAATGAATTCTGAAAATGTCGAAACTTGGCATGGTATCATCATTTCACCCACATAGCATGTGCAAAAGAGTAGATAGGGTTACGGCAAAAATGGACGCACTTCGTGTACAAACTGGACAATCTCTTTCGAAATATCAAGGTTTCTGACGAGAAGTCATCTGTTACATGGGCACTTCATTTTTTTAAACGTATTACAACTCCAGACTTTTTTGCGTTCCGTACACACCATTCAAAGCGACATCATCAATTTTCAAAACTTTCTGACATCATTTGCTATTTTTTAGTCGTTTACCGATTTGTTTAGAGAGCTAAATGACCGTGAAATTGAAAATCACTACAAAATGAACTCTGAAAATGTCGAAACTTGGCATGGTATCATCATTTCACCCACATAGCATGTGCAAAAGAGTAGAGAGGGTTACGGCAAAACTGGACGCACTTCGTGTACAAACTGGACAATCTCTTTCGGAGTATCAGGGTTTCGGACGAGAACTCATCTGTTACACTGGCACTTCATTTTTTTAAACTTATTACAACTCCAGACTTTTTTGCGTTCCGTACGCACCATTCAAAGTGACGTCATCAATTTTCAACACTTTCTGACATCATTTGCTGTTTTTTAGTCATTTACCGATTTGTTTAGAGAGCTAAATGACCGTGAAATTGAAAATCACAACAAAATGAACTCTGAAAATGTCGAAACTTGGCATGGTATCATCATTTCACCCACATAGCATGTAGCATGTGCAAAAGAGTAGAGAGGGTTACGGCAAAAACTGGACGCACTTCGTGTACAAACTGGAAAATCTCTTTCGAAGTATCAGGGTTTCTAACGAGAACTCATCTGTTAAATGGGCACTTCATTTTTTCAAACTTATTACAACACCGGACTTTTTTTGTTCCATACGCACCATTCAAAGCGACGTCATAAATTTTCAAAACTTTCTGCCATCATTTGCTATTTTTTAGTCATTTACCGATTTATTTAGAGAGCTAAATGACCGTGAAATTGAAAATCACTACAAAATGAACTCTGAAAATGTCGAAACTTGGCATGGTATCATCATTTCGCCCACATAGCATGTGCAAAAGATTAGACAGGGTTACGGCAAAAACTGGACGCACTTCGTGTACAAACTGGACAATCTCTTTCGGAGTATCGGGGTTTCGGACGAGAACTCATCTGTTACATGGGCACTTCATTTTTTTAAACTTATTACAGCTCCAGACTTTTTTGCGTTCCGTACACACCATTCAAAGCGACGTCATTAATTTTCAAAACTTTCTGACATCATTTGCTATTTTTTAGTCATTTATCGATTTGTTTAGAGAGCTAAATGACCGTGAAATTGAAAATCACTAAAAAATGGACTCTGAAAATGTCAAAACTTGGCATGGTATCATCATTTCACCCACATAGCATGTGCAAAAGAGTATAGAGGGTTACGGCTAAAACTGGACGCACTTCGTGTACAAACTGGACAATCTCTTTCGGAGTATCAGGGTTTCTGACGAGAACTCATATGTTACACAGGCACTTCATTTTTCTAAACATATTACAACTCCAGACTTTTTTTGCGTTCCGCACGCACCATTCAAAGCGACGTTATCAATTTTCAAAACTTTCTGACATCATTTGCTATTTTTCAGTCATTTACCGATTTGTTAAGAGAGCTAAATGACCGTGAAATCTGAAATCACTACAAAATGAACTCTGAAAATGTCGAAACTTGGCATGGTATCATCATTTCACCAACATAGCAAGTGGAAAAGAGTAGAGAGGGTTACAGCAAAAATTGGACGCACTTCGTGTACAAACTGGACAATCTCTTTCGGAGTATCAGGGTTTCGGACCAGAACTCATATGTTACACACGCACTTCATTTTTCTAAACATATTAAAACTTCGGACTTTTTTTGCGTTCCACACGCACCATTCAAAGCGACGTCATCAATTTTCAAAACTTTCTGACATCATTTGCTATTTTTCAGTCATTTACCGATTTGTTTAGAGAGCTAAATGACCGTGAAATTCAAAATCACTACAAAATGAACTCTGAAAATGTCGAAACTCTGCATGGTATCATCATTTCACCCACATAGCATGTGCAAAAGAGTAGAGAGGGTTACGGCAAAAACTCGACGCACTTCGTGTACAAACTGGACAATCTCTTTCGGAGTATCAGGGTTTCTGACGAGAACTCATCTGTTACACTAGCACTTCATTTTTTTAACTTATTACACCTCCAGACTTTTTTGCGTTCCGTGCGCACCATTCAAAGCGACGTCATCAATTTTCAAAACTTTCTGACATCATTTGCTATTTTTTACTCATTTACCGATTTATTTAGAGAGCTAAATGACCGTGAAATTGAAAATCACTACAAAATGAACTCTGAAAATGTCGAAACTTGGCATGGTATCATCATTTCACCCACATAGCATGTGCAAAAGAGTAGAGAGGGTTACGGCAAAAACTGGACGCACTTCGTGTACAAACTGGACAATCTCATTCGGAGTGTCAGGGTTTCTGACGAGAACTCATCTGTTACATTGGCACTTCATTTTCTTTTAACTTATTACAACTCCAGACCTTTTTTTTTGTTTCGTATGCACCATTCAAAGCGACGTCATCAATTTTCAACACTTTCTGACATCATTTACTATTTTTCAGTCATTTACCGATTTGTTTAGAGAGCTAAATGACCGTGAAATTGAAAATCACTACAAAATTAACTCAGAAAATGTCGAAACTTGGCATGGTATCGTCATTTCACCCACATAGCATGTGCAAAAGAGTAGAAAGGGTTACGCCAAAAACAGGACGCACTTCGTGTATAAACTGGACAATCTCTTTCGAAGTATCAGGGTTTCTGACGAGAACTCATCTGTTACATGGGCACTTCATTTTTTAAACTTATTACAACTCAAGACTTTTTTGCGTTCCGTACACACCATTAAAAGCGACGTCATCAATTTTCAAAACTTTCTGACATCATTTGATATTTTTTAGTCATTTACCGATTTGTTTAGAGAGCTAAATGACCGTGAAATTTAAAATCACTACAAAATGAACTTTGAAAATGTCAAAACTTGGCATGGTATCTCATTTCACCCACATAGCATGTGCAAAAGAGTAGAGAGGGTTACGGCAAAAACTGGACGCACTTCGTGTACAAACTGGATAATGTCTTTCGAAGTATCAGGGTTTCTGACGAGAACTCATCTGTTACACTGGCACTTCATTTTTTAAACTTATTACAACTCCAGACTTTTTTGCGTTCCGTACGCACCATTCAAAGCGACGTCATCAATTTTCAAAACTTTCTGACATCATTTGTTATTTATCAGTCATCTACCGATTTGTTTAGAGAGCTAAATGACCGTGAAATTGAAAATCACTACAAAATGAACTCTGAAAATGTCGAAACTTGGCATGGTATCATCATTTCACACACATAGCATGTGCAAAAGAGTAGAGAGGGTTACGGCAAAAACTGGACGCACTTCGTGTACAAACTGGACAATCTCTTTCGGAGTATCAGGGTTTCGGACGAGAACTCATCTGTTACACTGGCACTTCATTTTTTTAAACTTATTACAACTCCAGACTTTTTTGCGTTCCGTACGCACCATTCAAAGCGACGTCATCAATTTTCAAAACTTTCTGACATCATTTGCTATTTTTCAGTCATTTACCGATTTGTTTAGAGAGCTAAATGACCGTGAAATTCAAAATCACTACAAAATGAACTCTGAAAATGTCGAAACTTGGCATGGTATCATCATTTCACCCACATAGCATGTGCAAAAGAGTAGAGATGGTTATGGCAAAAACTGGACGCACTTCGTGTACAAACTGGACAATCTCTTTCGGAGTATCAGGGTTTCGGACGAGAACTCATCTGTTACACTGGCACTTCATTTTTTTAAACTTATTACAACTCAAGACTTTTTTGCGTTCCGTACGCACCATTCAAAGCGATGTCATCGATTTTCAACACTTTCTGACAGCATTTGCTATTTTTCAGTCATTTACCGATTTGTTTAGAGAGCTAAATGACCGTGAAATTGAAAATCACTACAAAATGAACTCAGAAAATGTCTAAACTTGGCATGGTATCATCATTTCACCCACATAGCATGTGCAAAACAGTTGAGAGGGTTACGGCAAAAACTAGAGGCACTTCGTGTACAAACTGGACAATCTCTTTCGGAGTATCAGGGTTTCGGACGAGAACTCATCTGTTACACTGGCACTTCAGTTTTTTAAACTTATTACAACTCCAGACTTTTTTCCGTTCCGTACGCACCATTCAAAGCGACGTCATCAGTTTTCAACACTTTCTGACAACATTTGCTATTTTTCAGTCATTTACCGATTTGTTTAGAGAGCTAAATGACCGTGAAATTGAAAATCACTACAAAATGAACTCTGAAAATGTCGAAACTTGGCATGGTATCATCATTTCACCCACATAGCATGTGCAAAAGAGTAGAGAGGGTTACGGCAAAAACTGGATGCACTTCGTGTACAAACTGGACAATCTCTTTCGAAGTTTCAGGGTTTCTGACGAGAACTCATCTGTTACATGGGCACATCACTTTTTTAACTTATTACAACTCCAGACTTTTTTGCATTCCGTACACACCATTCAAAGCGACGTCATCAATTTTCAAAACATTCTGACATCATTTGCTATTTTTGAGTCATTTACCGATTTGTTTAGAGAGCTAAATGACCGTGAAATTGAAAATCACTACAAAATGAACTCTGAAAATGTCGAAACTTGGCATGGTATCATCATTTCACCCACATAGCATGTGCAAAAGAGTAGAGAGGGTTACGGCAAAAACTGGACGCACTTCGTGTACAAACTGGACAATCTCTTTCGGAGTATCAGGGTTTCGGACGAGAACTCATCTGTTACACTGGCACTTCATTTTTTTAAACTTATTAAAACTCCTGACTTTTTTGCGTTCCGTACGCACCATTCAAAGCGACGTCATCAATTTTCAACACTTTCTGACATCATTTGCTATTTTCAGTCATTTACCGATTTGTTTAGAGAGCTAAATGACCGTGAAATTGAAAATCACTACAAAATGAACTCAGAAAATGTCGAAACTTGGCATGGTGTCATCATTTCACCCACATAGCATGTGCAAAACAGTTGAGAGGGTTACGGCAAAAACTGGATGCACTTCGTGTACAAACTGGACAATCTGTTTCGAAGTATCAGGGTTTCTGACGAGAACTCATCTGTTACATGGGCACTTCATTTTTTTAAACATATTACAACTCCAGACTTTTTTGCGTTCCGTACACACCATTCAAAGCGACGTCATCAATTTTCTGCCATCATTTGCTATTTTTTAGTCATTTACCGATTTGTTTAGACAGCTAAATGACCGTCAAATTGAAAATCACTACAAAATGAACTCTGAAAATGTCGAAACTTGGCATGGTATCATCATTTCACCCACATAGCATGTAGCATGTGCAAAAGAGTAGAGAGGGTTACGGCAAAAACTGGACGCACTTCGTGTACAAACTGGAAAATCTCTTTCGAAGTATCAGGGTTTCTAACAAGAACTCATCTGTTACATGGGCACTTCATTTTTTCAAACTTATTACAACACCGGACTTTTTTGCGTTCCGTATGCACCATTCAAAGCGACGTCATAAGTTTTCAAAACTTTCTGCCATCATTTGCTATTTTTTAGTCATTTACCGATTTATTTAGAGAGCTAAATGACCGTGAAATTGAAAATCACTACAAAATGAACTCTGAAAATGTCGAAACTTGGCATGGTATCATCATTTCACCCACCTAGCATGTGCAAAAGAGTAGAGAGGGTTACGGCAAAAACTGCACGCACTTCGTGTACAAACTGGACAATCTCTTTCGGAGTATCAGGGTTTCGGACGAGAACTCATCTGTTACACTGGCACTTCATTTTTTAAACTTATTACAACTCCAGACTTTTTTGCGTTCCGTACACACCATTCAAAGCGACGTCATCAATTTTCAGAACTTTCTGACATCATTTGCTATTTTTTAGTCATTTACCGATTTATTTAGAGAGCTAAATGACCGTGAAATTGAAAATCACTACAAAATGAACTCTGAAAATGTCGAAACTTGGCATGGTATCATCATTTCACCCACATAGCATGTGCAAAAGAGTAGACAGGGTTACGGCAAAAACTGGACGCACTTCGTGTACAAACTGGACAATCTCTTTCGGAGTATCGGGGTTTCGGACGAGAACTCATCTGTTACATGGGCACTTCATTTTTTTAAACTTATTACAGCTCCAGACTTTTTTGCGTTCCGTACACACCATTCAAAGCGACGTCATTAATTTTCAAAACTTTCTGACATCATTTGCTATTTTTTTAGTCATTTATCGATTTGTTTAGAGAGCTAAATGACCGTGAAATTGAAAATCACTACAAAATGGACTCTGAAAATGTCAAAACTTGGCATGGTATCATCATTTCACCCATATAGCATGTGCAAAAGAGTAGAGAGGGTTACGGCTAAAACTGGACGCACTTCGTGTACAAACTGGACAATCTCTTTCGGAGTATCAGGGTTTCTGACGAGAACTCATATGTTACACAGGCACTTCATTTTTCTAAACATATTACAACTCCAGACTTTTTTTGCGTTCCGCACGCACCATTCAAAGCGACGTCATCAATTTTCAAAACTTTCTGACATCATTTGCTATTTTTCAGTCATTTACCGATTTGTTTAGAGAGCTAAATGACCGTGAAATCTAAAATCACTACAAAATGAACTCTGAAAATTTCGAAACCTGGCATGGTATCATCATTTCACCAACATAGCAAGTGGAAAAGAGTAGAGAGGGTTACGGCAAAAATTGGACGCACTTCGTGTACAAACTGGACAATCTCTTTCGGAGTATCAGGGTTTCGGACGAGAACTCATATGTTACACAGGCACTTCATTTTTCTAAACATATTAAAACTTCAGACTTTTTTTGCGTTCCACACGCACCATTCAAAGCGACGTCATCAATTTTCAAAACTTTCTGACATCATTTGCTATTTTTCAGTCATTTACCGATTTGTTTAGAGAGCTAAATGACCGTGAAATTCAAAATCACTACAAAATGAACTCTGAAAATGTCGAAACTCTGCATGGTATCATCATTTCACCCACATAGCATGTGCAAAAGAGTAGAGAGGGTTACGGCAAAAACTGGACGCACTTCGTGTACAAACTGGACAATCTCTTTCGGAATATCAGGGTTTCTGACGAGAACTCATCTGTTACTCTGGCACTTCATTTTTTTAAACTTATTACACCTCCAGACTTTTTTGCGTTCCGTGCGCACCATTCAAAGCGACGTCATCAATTTTCAAAAATTTCTGACATCATTTGCTATTTTTTACTCATTTACCGATTTATTTAGAGAGCTAAATGACCGTGAAATTGAAAATCACTACAAAATGAACTCCGAAAATGTCGAAACTTGGCATGGTATCATCATTTCACCCACATAGCATGTGCAAAAGAGTAGAGAGGGTTACGGCAAAAACTGGACGCACTTCGTGTACAAACTGGACAATCTCTTTCGGAGTATCAGGGTTTCGGACGAGAACTCATCTGTTACATTGGCACTTCATTTTTTTAAACTTATTACAACTCCAGACCTTTTTTTCGTTTCGTATGCACCATTCAAAGCGACGTCATCAATTTTCAACACTTTCTGACATCATTTACTATTTTTCAGTCATTTACCGATTTGTTTAGAGAGCTAAATGACCGTGAAATTGAAAATCACTACAAAATGAACTCAGAAAATGTCGAAACTTGGCATGGTATCGTCATTTCACCCACATAGCATGTGCAAAAGAGTAGAGAGGGTTACGGCAAAAACTGGACGCACTTCGTGTATAAACTGGACAATCTCTTTCGAAGTATCAGGGTTTCTGACGAGAACTCATATGTTACATGGGCACTTCATTTTTTTAAACTTATTACAACTCAAGACTTTTTTGCGTTCCGTACACACCATTAAAAGCGACGTCATCAATTTTCAAAACTTTCTGACATCATTTCATATTTTTTTAGTCATTTACCGATTTGTTTAGAGAGCTAAATGACCGTGAAATTGAAAATCACTACAAAATGAACTCTGAAAATGTCAAAACTTGGCATGGTATCTCATTTCACCCACATAGCATGTGCAAAAGAGTAGAGAGGGTTACGGCAAAAACTGGACGCACTTCGTGTACAAACTGGATAATGTCTTTCGAAGTATCAGGGTTTCTGACGAGAACTCATCTGTTACACTGGCACTTCATTTTTTAAACTTATTACAACTGCAGACTTTTTTGCGTTCCGTACGCACCATTCAAAGCGACGTCATCAATTTTCAAAACTTTCTGACATCATTTGCTATTTATCAGTCATCTACCGATTTGTTTAGAGAGCTAAATGACCGTGAAATTGAAAATCACTACAAAATGAACTCTGAAAATGTCGAAACTTGGCATGGTATCATCATTTCACACACATATCATGTGCAAAAGAGTAGAGAGGGTTACGGCAAAAACTGGACGCACTTCGTGTACAAACTGGACAATCTCTTTCGGAGTATCAGGGTTTCGGACGAGAACTCATCTGTTACACTGGCACTTCATTTTTTTAAACTTATTACAACTCCAGACTTTTTTGCGTTCCGTACGCACCATTCAAAGCGACGTCATCAATTTTCAAAACTTTCTGACATCATTTGCTATTTTTCAGTCATTTACCGATTTGTTTAGAGAGCTAAATGACCGTGAAATTCAAAATCACTATAAAATGAACTATGAAAATGTCGAAACTTGGCATGGTATCATCATTTCACCCACATAGCATGTGCAAAAGAGTAGAGATGGTTATGGCAAAAACTGGACGCACTTCGTGTACAAACTGGACAATCTCTTTCGGAGTATCAGGGTTTCGGACGAGAACTCATCTGTTACATGGGCACTTCATTTTTTTAAACTTATTACAACTCAAGACTTTTTTGCGTTCCGTACGCACCATTCAAAGCGACGTCATCGATTTTCAACACTTTCTGACAGCATTTGCTATTTTTCAGTCATTTACCGATTTGTTTAGAGAGCTAAATGACCGTGAAATTGAAAATCACTACAAAATGAACTCAGAAAATGTCTAAACTTGGCATGGTATCATCATTTCACCCACATAGCATGTGCAAAACAGTTGAGAGGGTTACGGCAAAAACTAGAGGCACTTCGTGTACAAACTGGACAATCTCTTTCGGAGTATCAGGGTTTCGGACGAGAACTCATCTGTTACACTGGCACTTCAGTTTTTTAAACTTATTACAACTCCAGACTTTTTTGCGTTCCGTACGCACCATTCAAAGCGACGTCATCAGTTTTCAACACTTTCTGACAACATTTGCTATTTTTCAGTCATTTACCGATTTGTTTAGAGAGCTAAATGACCGTGAAATTGAAAATCACTACAAAATGAACTCTGAAAATGTCGAAACTTGGCATGGTATCATTATTTCACCCACATAGCATGTGCAAAAGAGTCGAGAGGGTTACGGCAAAAACTGGATGCACTTCGTGTACAAACTGGACAATCTCTTTCGAAGTATCAGGGTTTCTGACGAGAACTCATCTGTTACATGGGCACTTCACTTTTTTAACTTATTACAACCCAGTCTTTTTTGCATTCTGTACACACCATTCAAAGCGACGTCATCAATTTTCAAAACATTCTGACATCATTTGCTATTTTTGAGTCATTTACCGATTTGTTTAGAGAGCTAAATGACCGTGAAATTGAAAATCACTACAAAATGAACTCTGAAAATGTCGAAACTTGGCATGGTATCATCATTTCACCCACATAGCATGTGCAAAAGAGTAGAGAGGGTTACGGCAAAAACTGGACGCACTTCGTGTACAAACTGGACAATCTCTTTCGGAGTATCAGGGTTTCGGACGAGAACTCATCTGTTACACTGGCACTTCATTTTTTTAAACTTATTAAAACTCCTGACTTTTTTGCGTTTCGTACGCACCATTCAAAGCGACGTCATCAATTTTCAACACTTTCTGACATCATTTGCTATTTTTCAGTCATTTACCGATTTGTTTAGAGAGGTAAATGACCGTGAAATTGAAAATCACTACAAAATGAACTCTGAAAATGTCGAAACTTGGCATGGTATCATCATTTCACCCACATAGCATGTAGCATGTGCAAAAGAGTAGAGAGGGTTACGGCAAAAACTGGACGCACTTCGTGTACAAACTGGAAAATCTCTTTCGAAGTATCAGGGTTTCTAACGAGAACTCATCTGTTACATGGGCACTTCATTTTTTCAAACTTATTACAACACCGGACTTTTTTGCGTTCCGTACGCACCATTCAAAGCGACGTCATCAATTTTCAACACTTTCTGACAGCATTTGCTATTTTTCAGTCATTTACCGATTTGTTTAGAGAGCTAAATGACCGTGAAATTGAAAATCACTACAAAATGAACTCAGAAAATGTCGAAACTTGGCATGGTATCATCATTTCACCCACATAGCATGTGCAAAACAGTTGAGAGGGTTACGGCAAAAACTGGATGCACTTCGTGTACAAACTGGACAATCTCTTTCGGAGTATCAGGGTTTCGGATGAGAACTCATCTGTTACACCGGCACTTCAGTTTTTTAAACTTATTACACCTCCAGACTTTTTTGCGTTCCGTACGCACCATTCAAAGCGACATCATCAGTTTTCAACACTTTCTGACAGCATTTGCTATTTTTCAGTCATGTACCGATTTGGGGAAAAGAAAAAAACTATATAAAAAACTAATCAGAAATAAATAGAAGAAAATTAAAAAAAGCAGAAAAGAAAAAATATATAAAAAACTACTCAGAAATAAATAGAAGAAAATAAATAAAGGAGAAAAGAAAAAAACTATATAAAAAAATTTCAACACTTTGTGACAGCATTTGCTATGTTTCAGTCATTTACCGATTTGGGAAAAGAAAAAAACTATATAAAAAACTAATCAGAAATAAATAGAAGAAAATAAAAAAGCAGAAAAGAAAAATACTATGTAAAAACTACTCAGAAATAAATAGAAGAAAATAAATAAAGAAGAAACGAAGAAAACTATATAAAAATTATTGGGGCGCTGCCCTGTGGGCCTGCTAGACCACGGGCGTGGAAATTCAGGCCCATAAGGGCCAGCAGGCTCACAGGGCAGCGTGCCATAGTTAGGCCCAGAAGCCTGCTTTACAAGGGAGTTCAAAGTAGCAGCTGCGCCTGGGTTTATAAACCAGTGCGGCTGCCCTTCGCCCGGCGAGGTGGGACTAAACTTTTTACACCGCGGGTGGCAGCGCACCCCTTTTAGTACCGGTTGGTGGCCCAACCCGGTACTAAAGGTGGGTCTTTAGTACCGGTTGGAGCCACCAACCGGTACTAAAGGCCTGCTCTTCCCGCCTCTTGGCCTGGCCAAAATAGGCCTTTAGTACCGGTTGGTGGATCAAACCAGTACTAATGGCCACCGCTATATAAGCACCACTTACGAATATTTTCAGTTCGTTTCAGTTTCTTCTTCGCCCCCGTCGCCGCCCCTGTCGCGCCCCAGCCCGTCCCTGCCGCCGTCGTCGTCGCCGCCCCCGTCGCCGTCGTCGCCGTCGTCGCCGCCCCCGTCGCCGCCCCAGCCGGCCCCCGTCGTCGCGCGACCCGCCGCGCCGTCGTCGTCGTCTCACGCCGTCGCCCCCGGCCCGCCGCCCGTCTTCGCCGTCCCCGTCGCCCCCGGCCCGCCGCCCCGTACGTGTCGCCGTCTCACACCGTCGCCCCCGGCCCGCCGCCCGTACGCCGCCGCCCCGCTCGTACACACACACACACACACATTTTTTACTTATTTTCTGTTTTCTGTTGTTTAGATTAATGCATGCCAAATTTTCTGTTGAATTAATATAACTAGTTTATTTTTAGTAAATGCTTAGTTGAACTAGTTGAATTAATACAACTAGTTTATTTTTAGTAAGAAAATTTAGGTATATGAGATTTGATGATCTAATTAAAATATTACTATATATAGCTACTTTATCTATTTTAGTAAGAAAATTAATATAACTAGTTCATTTTTAGTAAATTCTTAGTTGAATTTGTTGAATTAATAGGACTAGTTTATTTTTAGTAAGAAAATTTAGGTATATGAGATTTGATGATCTAATTAAAATATTACTATATATAGCTACTTTATATATATTTTTTAGTAAGAAAATTAATAGAACTAGTTTATTTTTAGTAAGAAAATTTAGATATATGAGATTTGATGATCTAATTAAAATATTACTATATAGAACTAGCTACTTTATTTTAGTAAAAAAATTAATAGAACAAGTTTATTTTTATTAAATGCCTAGTTGAATTAGTTGAATTAATAGAACTAGTTGAACTAATAGAAGTAGTTGAATTAGTTGAATTAATAGAACTAGTAAGTGTTTAATGTTTCACCTATATGAACATAGAAAATGTCGTCTGACGACGAAAAATATTTCATTAAGTGCGAATTCTGTGAAGACCAGCGCGGCCTGTGCGACAGAAATTTCCTTGTTGATGGTAGGCGCTTCAGCATCAAGCTGGATGAGACCTTCGAAGTGGATACAGTAAGTCACAACGACAAGTCTTTTTTCGTAATTAAGCATGACTTATATATGCTTCATTTGCTTCAACTTATAATTTTAAATTTTCATTATTCTACTAGCGCATCCCCTGCCATGCAAGAATTTTTGTCTTGGATAAGATAGGTTTCAGTGCTATGGAAACTATGGAGGTAAAGAGAGTTTACCTGAAGACCCAGCATGGTTATACTTTCAACGTCAAATTATACAATGCAAACACGTACACCTATTTTGAATGCAAAACTTGGCAAGCACTATGCAAGGCTTATGCATTTGAGCCTGATATGGTTATCACCTTTGATATTCGTCCGGAAGATGATATTGAAGGTAATAGAGACATCTGGGTCGATGTGCAGACACCTCCAATTCTACCATTATGTGAGTTTCTCAACCATATTTATGTCTTTGATATTGTTTATTCAAAAATAGTTGACAACTAATTTCTATTGACAGCTTATTTCCATTCAAGCAAACATGTCCGGCGCTTGGTAGACAGGACCTACTACTGTCCCGGAGCTGAACTAAACTGCGAGGAGATAAGTCATTATGTTTCATGGCTTGAGGATCTTGATGCTGTTAAGAGAAATCATTTTCCTGAATTTGAAAATCTTAGTACTCAAAACGTGCGACCAATAGTGATCGTATTGAACTACGGTCACATGTATTTAGGAAAGATGGTGAGATTTTTACTATTAGTCCTCAGTGCATCTTTTGCATACATTATTTTTCAAGCTAAACTTTCATTGCTAAGTATATTAATTACTATACGATGTTCTTCAACAGGGACTCCCAATGGCAGTTGTGCCTCAGTGGATCGAGACTAAAGGTCGCATGTCAATTGTTAGCTTACGGCCAAGATATCCTACAGTGCACATGAGTGCATTCAGGATTTCTGAAAGCGATGAATGCTTAATAGTGAAAGATTGTAGCAAAATTGTTAACGATCGCAGAGAAGTACTAGGGGGCAGCAATCAGAAGCGCAGCCCACGATTAGGAGACAGGTTCATCTGCATGCTCCAATATGATGAATCAGGAGAGTTATACATGTTCTATGCTATTTTACCTGAGAGAGAGAGCAGCAGGAGTGATTTAGCTAGTTATCATGCTCTTAGTACTTGTTGTCCTCTCATGCGTGTCCGTGTTCTTCGTCCTGAACTTAATCTCAAAGAGTGATTTGCTTTTGTGGTGTTATGAACGCTTATAATATCATGACCATGTTGAACTCGATGATATCTTTGCTAGCTAGTATATACTGTTGTTGGTGATGATATGATGCAAGAGTTTTTATATTAATATGATGATGATGATGATGATGATGAGTTATTATATCATTTATGAAAGAAACCGCATATTAGTTTCAACTGGATGGATCCTAGCTAAGTGATCAAGTATATGCCATATCCATATTACTGAGATCACTAAGTGATCAAGATCCTAGCTAAGTGATCAAGTATATGCCATATCCATATTACTTAGATCACTTAGTGATCTAAGTAATATGGATATGGCATATACTTGATCACTTAGCTAGGATCCACATGCATCCAGTCGAAACTAATCTGCGGTACTTTCACCTAATGATTTAACAACTCATTATAATGTAAAACAATCACTAAATTAAATTGAAAACACAAAACTAAAGGAAAAATAAAAATTAAAACCAAAACACACCCAAACATTTAGTACCAGTTGGTGTTACCAACCGGTACTAATGTCCTACACGCACCCGGGCCTAGCTCGTGCCATGTGGTGGCACGTTAGCGTCGGTTCGTGCCGAACCGGTACTAAAGGGGGGGGGGGGCTTTAGTCTCCACTCTTTAGTGTCGGTTGCAGAACCGGCACTAAAGGCCCTTACGAACCGGCGCTACACTAGTGTATGTACATCGTCAAATTACATTGCAAGTGAAATTGATTTCAATTATTTTTCAATTGTTGTAGATTATTTTTCCTATACATATAAATTTTGATATGCATTATATATTTATTATTTTGATGGTGAACTACGACATACTTACTACTCCCGGTTGAACTATATGCATTATATTTATATACGTGTAATCAGAAAGGGCGATGCTAGGCGCCGGCGCACCGGCCCAACAGTTGGGACGGTCCAGCCCTGGCCGCCCGATGTAGCGATTAATGACCGTCAGATTCAGTCCTCGCTTCATCCTCCTCACGAGTCGTTTTTCCAAAAAAAAATGCAACAGCCCGAGGGCCGCCGACATCACGCCATATCCCCGCGAGAAAACGGTCGAGCTTGAAGCACCACCGCGGCGTTCCTCGTCGCCGGGGGGCGCCCTCGCTGGCCGTCCGCGCTTGCCCGAGATCCGCGCTCGCCATGGATGCAGCTTCGCCGCCGCGCTCGTCAGAGATTTGCGCTCACCATGGATGCAGCTCCGCCGCCCTCGCTTGCCATGGATGCAGCTTCGCCGCCCACGCTCGCCATGGATGGATCCCACGCTCGCCGCCCGCGCACGCCATGGATATAACTCCGCCTTGCTGGTGATTGACTGGTTCTAGCAAATAGAATTGCCTGTTGTAGCATTTTTCGTTGTTTGTCGTAGCAAAATGGAGACACGGTTGCAACAAAAAAGAAACGTCGCCGTTTTCGCTGGTTGTAGCTCGCCGTTGCAGGTAGCAACATTTGCATAATGAACGGATGTAACAAAACCCGTTGCCGGACATAGCAAATACGTATGACGGTTGCAATAAAATGTCGTCGTCACCGTCGCGGGTCGCAGCTCGGCCATGCTGGATGTAGCAAAACATTATGCCGGTTGTAGCAAAAAAAATATGCTAGTTGTAGCAAAACCACAACGCCGGCTGTGTGTTGTAGCAAAACGTGACCCTAGCTATAGCAAAATGCTATGCCGGTTGTAGCAAAATCTATGCCGGTTGAAGCATGTAGCAAAACTGCAGCGTTTTATCATATTCTTCCACCTCCAGCCGTCGCTGGTTGAAGCTTTCTTATTTTCATAGTGTCTAGTTGTAGCTTTCTCTCTCAATGGTTGGAGCTTTTTCCAACAACCGTTGAAGCTTTTCTACCAAAAAGTTGTAGCTATTTTCTTTTTAGCAGCACTTGGTCAAGGCTTTTTGTGTCGTTTCGGTTGAAGCTTTTCACATCGAAGGTTGTAGCATTTCATGTCAACGGTTGTAGCTTTCCGGCGAAGGCGTTGACCGCTTGTAGCTTTCTCTACATCCGATTGAAGCTTTTCATGTAGGGGGGTGAACTTTTTTTTAAACGGATGCAAGATGATGGGGTGCGACAATTCTGCAGAAGCCTCCGGTGTCGTCCATCGCCGCCTGGCTTGGCGGCGGCGAGGCAGAAGCACGAGGCGCGTGGGAGTTGCAACCAACGGGAATGGAATTGGTCAACGGCCTTGCTGCATCCAATGGCGAGCGGGGCTGCAAGTGTGGCGGGGTGAGATCTACATCCATGGCCGGCGGAGATTCGATCTTCCATGGCCGACGGCGAGCTACTCACGCGCTACAGCGATGGAGGCAGGAGATGCGGGCGTCGGCGCTGCGTGCTGCAACGACGGAGGCAGGAGACGAGGATGGGGCAAGGTCCGCGGAGCTGGGAGACGAGGATGGGGTGGGATCTGCGGAAGGTTGAAGAAAAGCAGCGATTTGGATGGCCCACATCCTATGTGTCGCTTGGTGGATGGCTAAGGCGGAACGCGCGTGGACGCGACCAGCGCAAAGTTCGGCCGGCACGCCGTTGCCAAACATTTACCAATCAGAAAATAAAGACCCGTGGCAACGCACGGGCTTTCTACTAGTACACCAATAACATATGTATGTTACTACTCTAAGTTAAGTTACTCTTCACTATGACTGGCCTAAGTCCAGATCGGACCCAACCACTGCCACCGCCGCCCGCTAGCCTTCGCGTCGTTGCCGCCGCAAGCTTGCCGATCCTGGCCGCCGTCGCCACCCCACATCACTGCCTCTGAACGGCCGGAGCGAGCGTCACCCCTACGATCCCGAGCTTTGGCCGAGGAGATCCACCGCCGCCGCGCCACACAGGCTTTTACCGGCGGATGGCCGGCGGGTGCGGCGCACCCGCACGGGAGCGAGTTAATTGTTAGACAAAGGGGAACTTGGCGGTGCCCAGAACTTGGCTAGGAAAAAACGACCGCAAGGCTGGGCTGTAATCGTGACAGAACAGAGGTGTGGGAGGATGGTAGATAGCCTCTGCTAACATTTCGCCATGAAATTGAGCTGTGATCTTCCGATCCGAGTTCATAGTTAGCAAATTAGTTCGTGTTGCTAACAGTGTACGTTGCTGTATGTACAGAGAACCAACTAGAACTATACACATAGGTCGACCAAGTGTGATGACCTGAAAGAGATGCCAACCACCAAAATGCACTCGTAAGACACGAGACGACGATCGAATCGCCGATCACCATGGCGCGGCCGCCAGCTGCAGCAAGGCATGGCCCCTCCTCTTCTCCGCGATCTCCTCCATCTCCATCTCCATATCCTTGAGAGCATCCTTCAGGCTCGCCATCTTCGACTCGAGGGCCCTCACCTTCTCCGCGGCACGAGCACGCTCCAGCTTCACCTCCTCATACCCCTCTGGCGGGTGATCATCCGATGACCGGGCGTCAAGGAGGAAAAGGAGCTCATCAAGGCGCTCGCGTATGAAGCCCACGTCCATTCCCAGCAGCTCGAAGGACTCCAGGGTCTTCTTCCACGCCGCGAGGTCCTCGCAGGAAGAGCAGGAGCTGGGGTAGGACCTGATGCCCTCAGCGATGCTGGCCGTCTCTACTATCACCCCTGCGGCTAGCGTCAGGTTTATGTGCTTCGGCAGACGCCTGTGGAGGAACGCCTTCCGGTCGCCGCAGAGCTTGTAGTACGTCCAAAGCAGGCGATCTTGGACTAGTTTGTGGTCGATGACAGAACTGTCGATGGCCATCTTGAAGGTTCTGAATGTTTTCACGGCGTCGAAATCAGGGTCTGGATCTGGGGATCCGACGCCCCCGTTTGCTGCTGCTTCACTAAAAAGGTCGTTGCTATCATCATCGGATGCTTTGTTGGTGACGACTTTGGTGACTTCTGGATCCTCCCTGGACTTGGCATCTTCATCAGAAGTATCTTCTCCTTTTTCTGCTTCACAAAAGACAACACATGATTAGAAAGATTTCATAACATTGCAATATGAAGATGAATAATACTTTTACTCACCGGGCATGTTGTTTTCCATGGACGTGTCTAAACTCAGGAGACTGAGTGCTCCATCGGTTGTACTGAACTTACTCTCTCTCAGTATGTACACCTGTAAACAACAGTCAATGGTCCAACGTATCACTATCAATATCATGAAGAGGGTAGTGTTACTCGCGGCGCGACGAATGTTGCCCCTCGCCCCTCGCGTCGCCCCCGCGGGCGACCCGGGGGGAAAACCCTAGCCGCCGCCCCTCGAGTCTCCTCCTCCTCTCCCCCTCCTCGCCGCCGTCCATAGCGCCGCCGGGCGAAGCCTGGCCGGCTGGGCGGCGGCGGGGCTTCTCCCCATCCTCTCCGTCTTGGCTGGCGCGGGACAGCGAGATCCAGAGGAACGCCGGGCGAACGTGGGGTCCGGCGGCGCGGCGGGCGGGTCTCCCATCGGCATCGTGCGCGGCGCGGCGGTGGCGACCTGCGTGTCGTGAGGTGGTGGCTGCGTTGGCCTGACTGGTGGTCGCGGGTGCCGCCAAATCCAAATCGGATCCATCTGGATCCTTTCTTCGGACTCCGTCGGCCGCCGCGGGGTGGTGATGATCGTCGCTGGCCACGTCGGATCGTTGGATTCGGCGTCTGGAGATCTACAAGGAGTTCTTCTCGATCCTCCTTTCTGGTGGGTTGAGCCCCATGGCTCTTTCATCTTCGCGGGTTTCGGATCATGGCTTGCCGGATCCGGAGTACACGGAGGTTTGGTGGCATAGGATGGGGACCGGAGGAAACTTTGGTCGGCGTGTTCGGCCCGGCATCGGCGACGTCACTTGACGCCGTTACCCTTCCTGGAGGCGAAGCCGAGGTCCCCCCTATCCACCCCCGAACCCCTCCCGGACGAAAGTCCAAAATTCAGTCTGGATTGGGCGGCGGCGGCGTCCAGCGCGTCGTATCCTCCATGGAGGCGCCGTCTTGGGAGGAACTGCTGTTCGGGGAGAGATGTTGTGGATGGTGGGCTCCGAGTAGCTCCAGCAGTGGCGATGGTGTGGAGGTTGCCAGGTGGTGCGGCGTTGTATCTACCGCGTCATTGACGACGAGTGGTGGCGGCATGGTGCAGCTGCATATCGACGACGGATGCGGCTGGATGGACGAGCGCAGGGTGGTCGAGCTGTCTGGCGCCATGGTGGCGTCGACGGCAGGCCTGGCAAGGTCTGTGCGTCAGTACCTGCTCTGGAGATGGATCGGTGGAAGAAGGCGGCGGCAGCCTCGGTGAGTGCGCCGGACCGGCGTGTGACCCAGTCCCGGTATGTGGCTAGGATGGGGCATCCGGCATTAGATGTTAGGATTTGGTGTGATGTCTGTTTTGTATTAGGCTCGGACATTCGGCACCACTGCATCAAGGGGATAGGAGTAGCGACAGATGTTGCCTAGATGTTGGCTTCAGGCTTACTGATGTACTACTTTGTAAGGTCTTTTGTGCTTAATAATTAATAAAGTGGCCGTATGCATCGTCCAGATGCAGAGGCCGGGGTGCATCCTCCTTTTCTAAAATAAAAAAAACTTGCATACACAAAAAATATGATGGAATAAAACATTGACGAAGCACTCGCCTTAAATCTTGTTGGTTCCACGAGTTGAAAGACCACTGCATCGCCGACCTTAAGATGATGTCGCGTTGCAAATCTATTCCACCCACCACTGAGGCCCTGCTTGCGCGCTAGATAATTTGTATCAAACCGGTGACCATCCTCATCTTCTAATACAATTGTAACATCATGATTTGGAAGATGCTCTCTGCAAAAGCTAACCGGGACACCCTGGGAGGAAGACAAAAGTCAAATGCAAAGGAAGCAAAATACAAAAAGCTAAATTAATCAGTGGCACTCGCTTCTCCGCTCCTCTCTCTAAAAACATGAATGCCATGAATCAGTGGCATGCTCTGAATTTGCAGTTGCGTCTTCTGTAGATATTAATTGCCGTGTAAATTAAAATTCTTACAGGAAAACACAAACTGAGTGTTGCCTATACGGAAACATTACCGGATTCTTGGCATTGGACAAACATTCAAACACCTAATAAACAAGGACTTACCAGCCAAAAAACCCTTACAACATGTGATATCTGCATAAGCTTGACGAAGCTCGGACCTTCTGCTGGCAATTTCTTTTCTACCTCCAAAGCTCTGTCAAAAGCAGTGGCATAGAAGCCCAAAACACTATAGCTTGTTTGAAGATTCATGTGCATAAGTCAGATACACACACTTGACAGCTATTCAACACACACTACTGACGAGAAACAACAAAAGTTGAAATACCTTGCATATTTCTTCTGGCCATCATCATCAGATATCTGGCAAGTCATAAGTTGCTCACAGTTAGTCTATAGCCCAAATAAGAATTTTGACTACACCATCCACATTAGGGAATATAATATACATATTGATCTATTTACTAATAGCATTATATTTTTTTAAAGGGTATGATACATCAACAAGCTATTTCGTATGACCTTACCTTACTAATGTTGTTGCTGCCAACCAATCTTGGCTTCTTCTCTACCTTTCTCTTGGCATATACTGGACCTGCTGACCTCCCTGTCTTCTTCCTCTGAAATTAAAGTAGCCCACCAAAACAGAGCAATGAATCCAAAATATGTTTCTAAAGGTGATTGAATATAACAAATAATCTGAGTTGTGAAATTTTTGGATCAGCCAAAATCAAGTATTGTGAGTTCATTTTTTCCTCTCGGACATGGATCAAAATGTGTATCTTTATGTATTAGACATGATTGCGAACCAACTAAGCCAAAAGTTCCAAGAAACTCTACACATAATAGAACTATTATTGGTAAATAAAAATCTAGAGGCCAGTAAAAGAAAGCCAAAAGAAGCACCTTGAATTCATAATATATTTGTTCGCAATTTATTTATTTATTTGTTCATATCATACACACACACACACACACACACACACACACACACATACAGCGATGGAATAAGGCAGTGTATCTTACTTTATAAGTTTTATTGATAGTTCTCTGGGTTTTGTGTTTATATCGGAGGCCGGGATGCTTTCCAGGCTCACTCTTCACATTCTTGGTTCTCATCATCTGCCATAATGAGGTTACATCAATAATTTACATGATCGTACTTTATGAAAATTATGATCGAGATGGAAATGAAAACGAGGAACTATTGCAATGATGTCAGACATTATGTTTTTCACTAAAATTGATGTTGTGAATGGGTCCATGTGTGGTATAATTGGTGCATATACAAGAGAATTCAAGCAATAAAACACTCACTATCAATGGAACAAAGTCGTCCTCGCTACCATCTGGATCATCGCTGTCATCAACTGCTGTATTCTTCTGAGCAACATCAACAGCGAACTCCTCACCCTACAATTGCCAATTTTTTATTATCGCATCTCGAGAAATTCAAAATGAGTGAAGATAAAAAAATGGAGTGAAGTGCATCCTAGGTCCTCGAACTATTTCAGAGGTGCATCCTAGGACCTACATGACACCTCTGAAATAGTTCAAGGACCTATGTGACACCTCTGAAATAGTTCGAGGACCTAGATGACGCACATTGCACTTTGAGAACCTGGATGATGGTTTTCATAGTTTGAGGACCTATGTGACGCCTCTGAAATAGTTCAAGGACCTATAGGATGCACTTCACACAGAAATGTATATATAATATAGCTTAATAACATGGAGGATGCTATGCGGTCACTGTGTACTTGTACTAGTCGCTGCAGTACTAATGAGCGCTATAAGGAAAAACATAAGCAGTTAATCTTCAGTTTGTCTGACGGTTCCACAAGGTAAGCGTGATCGAAGATTCAGAAGAAAAGAGAGAAGGCAAATGAAATGGTTGACAAAAAAAAGAGCTGGATTGACCTCATAACAATCTCAGTAAATGGGCTTTTCCAATGCTCGATTCATCGACCGACCAACCAACCAACCAACTAACTAACTGATAAAAGCGGCTTCCTATATTTATTCGAGTTGATATATGAGAACATGCGTTTGATACTCTGAATCCTGGAAGAACAGGGGTGCCTGAAATGCAGGAACGTGAGATCAGATGGTTCCATGAAGGTTCTTACCATCTGCTCAGAACCACCACCAACATCATCAGCCGCAGCAGCAGCAGCAGCAATGTGTCTACTGATGCTACTGCCATCGTCAAGCAAAGAGAGCCTTCGATGCGCCAACGACATCTTCTGCCCCATCTTGGTCCTGGCAGAATGGGGGGGATAACCCGCTGGCGTCCCTCCCATAGCCTGGAAATTCGTCACACAACCAATGCAGAGTAATTGTTATGCGCGTATATGAACATCAATCAACCAATCAATCATTTTACTACTTATACTGAATCTCAAATAGTGATCTCGCAGTTAGTACAGGACCAAAACAAAACACATATATAGCTTCAGATAAAGGCTAATGAAATGCTGACACAAAAGGCTACTGAAGTGGCCTCCTAGCAGGCTCCACCTAGACTCTCTGATAAAACTAGAACACATTCAGTAACACATGTCAACAATGTATTGATACATAGATCACGAGTTCCGGTGTCAAATAAGTGGACCGACAAACAAAATACACGAGAAACATTGTTTCCTGCTCATATCACTATCACATTATCAATAATGTCAAATAAGTTCTAGGAAAAAAAGAATGTGCGATATATGTATGACAACATGCAGTCAATATACTCTGAAGCCTGGAAGAACAGAGGTTCCTGAAATGCAGCAATGTGAGATCAGATGGTTCCACAAAGGTTCTCACCATCGGCTCAAAACAATCAGTAATTTTGTCACCAAATGTCATCTAGTGATTTACCAACAATAGAAGATTAAGAAACAACAGAGAAAGGCTAATCAAATGGTGACAAAAAGAAGACTACTGAAGTGGCGTCAGAACATGCATTTGGTACACTGAATACTGGAAGAACAGAGGTTGCTGAAACTGAAATGCAGCAATGTGACCTCAGATGGTTGCAGACAGGTTCTCACCATAGGCTCAAAATCGTCGTCGCCGTCGCCGTCTTCGTTTCTGCTGCTGCTGCCTTCATCAAGCAAAGGGCGCCTTCGATGGACCATCTTCTGCCCCGTCTTGGACTTGGCAGAGTGGGGATCACCCGCTGGCGCCCCTCTCTTGCTCTGCAAATTAGTCAGGCAACCGATCAATAATTCTGTTACTACCAAATTTCATCTAGTGATCCACCCAACGCGAAGCATAATCTCCCGCGGTGAAAAAGCGGATCGAAGGGTGGTGCAGACTTTAAAAAAGCCCTAGCAGCAGCTGGATATATATGCAGCCGGAGAAAACGATGGAGACTTTTTTTTTTCTTCTTTTTCTCAAGAATCAATCACCTCCCTCCCTGTTTCTATTCAAAACCCCCATGGATAAATCAACCAAATTAACAGAAGGAGGTAATCATTGGAAAGACAAAAATAGCATGAAGAAATCCTACCATAAATAAAATAAATAAATGAGTTGAGTGCGGTAGAGAAGCAGATGATGATGGGAGCTGGAGCAGAGGAGGAGGAGGGGGAGGAAGGTGGGGGGCTTTACTTTGGCGGGCTCGTCGATCGCCATGGCTGTGGCTGGCCGGATGCACTTACTTCGGGAGCTCCGATGGGTGGAGTGAGAGTGAGTGTGAGTGTGAGCCAGAGGAGGTGGAAGAAGGGATTATACACGCACTGGTAAATACTAGAGATACGCAGCGTCTTACACGTGTACAGCTCCCAATTATTACCACCGTCTTACTGCTCCTTGGTGTACTATACTTGTCATGTTGTCCAACATGCAAACATTTTTTTTAGCAAACTTAAGTCCTCACATTTTTCTTTCTGAAAAGGAACACCTGAGCCATATTGCGGATAAAAATGATTCGAGCCCTTGCAGGCAACTAGGGTTCCCAGGCCACCCTCCCCTCCTCCTCCTCCATATCCCTAGTGGTCGTCACTAGAGGAGGACAACGGGAAAGGCTGACGGGCGCGGTGAAGGTGGCAGGGAGGCTCAAGTTGATCTGTTTCTCATGTTGATGGCATCGGACGCCTACGCGGCAGCCCTTGGTGGTGAGACGGCTGGCGTGCCCCGCAGGTGCTGGTGGCTGGATCCCTCAGTCCCTTGGGCGGCGAGGTGTCGGCGGGCGGTTGTCGAGGCGAAGGGCCTTCTTCGGCTTTCGCCTCCAAATATGAAGGTACAACCCCCTTCCGCCTCTCTGGATCACCCCTCCTTGTCAATACTGGTGCACAACGGCTTTGGTTGCATGCCCTCTTGCTAGAGAGGTGATGACGGTTCTGGCTCTGAGGGAAACCCCTGAATGGCTGGTTCGAGCATGGCAGTGGCAACACCCAAGGCGCCACTTTCCTTCCTCGAGGAGTTGTTGAAGACGCTTCCGTCCATACTAAATCACTTTCCTGAATGAAAGCCTAAAATCCACTAGCAGAACGCACGTGCGTTGCTACGGGCTATCCGCAATATCTGTAACATCCAGGTTCAACACAAAACCCCCATCCAATGACACACCTTCCCTTTTTTTGTCGGAACCTCTCATTCCCGACTAGTTTCCCGCCGTAGCGGGACATTTCTCGTTTTTTTTGCTGGAGTCACCTCCTTTAAAAGGAGATGACCTCCACCTCATCTTCGTCGTTCATTGCAATAAGGTGAAAATTTTCATGTTTACAATATAATAGACTGGGTTAAACTAACACATACTATTGACACAAAACATCAAATAACTGCAGGGATCATTCTCAAATGTCCATTCAACTTTGCAAATGCAAATTGACATTGGAGGAGAGTGGCAACGTGAACGTATTCCTAGTCACTAATAAGCTCCACCTTCATCCCACAAATGCTAGAAGGGATAATTGACGTTCTTCTCTTCCTCGTCTTTCCCTACATCTTCTACTCCTCGCCTCTTCGCCAGCCCGTTTCATTGGCGCCAACCAGCACCACGTCAACATTATTGTGTTCGTCATCGACGCCTCTTCTTCCCCTTTCTCCTTCTTCGCCAACTTTAGTTCTCGTTCCTACTTATTTCCTAGAATACTCTTTTTTTTTCTCTTATTATTTGGAACACTCTTTCTTTCTCCAACACTATGCACCACTTGGTGGCTTTAGTTCCTTTTCCTTCTTGTTCTTGGAACACTCTTCCTTTTTATTATAGCATGAACCACCTAGCTAGTGTTGTGTTGTGTTGTCCTCACCCGCGAACATTTCGGGAACCGTCAGCGTGTGGATATCCTACAAAGCATAGACTTCATCCATCTTGGTGAATGCTAGGTCGCCCATGTCGCGAGCGCATGGTGGCAGTTGTCCATGTTGGCAAGCAGTGCTCAGTGCTTGGCCATGTAGCTGAGAGCCCGTAGATCGTTCTTGCCCACGAGCCCTTTCAAAATGATTCACCATGATTAACTGCTTGCTTAATTAATTAAGTACACAAAAAATTAACGACCTATCTAATTCTCTGCATGACTAATTAACTGCCAACCAAATCAATTAATTATCTGACTAATTGGAAAAAGTCCCTACTTCTAATTTTCTGTAGGCATAAAGAATTGTCTAACAAATTAATTAATTGCATTAATGACTCCATTTTTAAATTGATTCGGTGCTTAAAAAATTCCTATTCAAATGGACCTAATTTATTTCATACGTAATTAACTATCTAGCTGATTAATTGCATCAATGGTTTGATTTCCAAATTGATTCAGTGCTCGATTTCTAAATTATTTTCGCATGAATGGCTGCTACAAACGACTATGACGACGACTACCAAGTAATGTAGGAAATATTCCCTTAACGAATTTCTTGACATTTAAATGGACACACTTGATTTGAGAAAGTAGGGTCTGGCTCTCTATTTGACCGACAAGAAATATAATATGACCACGTCCACATGGCAGTCTGATCATGATGACCTGCCTCCCGCCACGGTCGTCCTCGATGTCGTGATCCATGCTCTGGCATTCTCGAGCATCGCGCCTGAGTTAGGCCCGGCCATGACATCTTACATGGTGTCATGCACGACATCCCTCCGCAGGAGCGCGCGGATGCGTACGCCCATAGGAAACTTGTGACTGACAATTAATAGTAGAGATAATGATAACAATAAATGCCATAGCGCGGGGGATTAGCAATTTGTTATGAAGGAATATCTTATTTTATTTTGGAAGGTTATCGAGAAAAATCTTATGTTTGTCTTTTAGTGAAGTGATCTCATATATATGGTGCAATTTCTGAATTCTTATTTACTTATTGTTTATGTGATATAATTGAATCCGCACCTATCAAAAGAACCACGAAACAAGATCACCCTTAATAGGATTTTGTTTTTTAATGGGAGGGAGAAAACACAGTCGGAGGGGGTAGTGGGAGGTGGGACGAAGAAAAGCCGTATGAAAATAGACCGTACGAGGCTACCAAGTGCATTAATGACTCGATTTCCAAATTGATTCGATGCAAAAAAAAATTAAATGGACATAATTAATTGCATATGTAATTTACTGTCTAGCTAAATAATTGCATCAATGGTTTGATTTCCAAATTGATTTAGTGCTTGATTTCTAAAATATTTATGCATGAATGGCTGCTCCAAACGACGATGACGACGACTACCTAGTAATGTAGGGCACATTCCCTTAATGAATTTCTTGACATTTAAATGGACACACTTGATTTGAGAATGTAGCTTGTCTGGCTCTTTGTTTGACTGACAAGAAATATAATATGCCGCGTCCACGTGACGATCTGACGACCCGCCTCCCGTCACGGTCGTCCTCGACACCGTGATCCACGCCCTGGCATTCTCGAGCATTGCGCCAGCATTAGGCCCAACCAAGACATCTTCCATAGTGTTGTGCACAACGTCCCTCCCCAGGGGCGCGGATGCGTACGGCCGTATGAAACTGTGATTGTCAAGCATAGCGCGCGGGATTAGTGATTTGTTATAAATTAATATCTTATTTTATTGTGGAAGATTATCGAGAAAAATCTTATGTCTGTCTTTTAGGAAGGTAATCTCACATATATAGTGCAATTTCTGAATTATTAATTACTTATTATTTACATGATTGAATTGAATCACCACCTACGAAAGGAAGCATGAAACAAGATCTCCCCTTAATGGGATTTGGTTTTCAATGGGAGGGAGAAAAACCAGTGGGAGAGGGTGGTGGGAGGTGGGACGAAGTAAAACCGGACGAAAATAAACCGTACTAGGCTACCAACTGCTCCATATGTCTGTCTTTTAGTGAAGTGATCTCATATATATGGTGCAATTTCTGAATTCTTATTTACTTATTGTTTATGTGATATAATTGAATCAGCACCTATCAAAGGAACCACAAAACAAGATCCTCCTTAATAGGATTTGGTTTTTTAATGGGAGGGAGAAAACCCAGTCGGAGGGGTAGTGGGAGGTGGGACGAAGAAAAGCCGTATGAAAATAAATCGTACGAGGCTATCAAGTGCATTAATGACTCGATTTCCAAATTGATTCGATGCAAAAAAAATCTATTTAAATGGACATAATTAATTGCATACGTAATTAACAGTCTAGCTAAATAATTGCATCAATGGTTTGATTTCCAAATTGATTTAGTGCTTGATTTCTAAAATATCTATGCATGAATGGCTGCTACAAACGACGATGACGACGACTACCTAGTAATGTAGGGCACATTCCCTTAACGAAGTTCTTGACATTTAAATGGACACACTTGATTTGAGAATGTAGCTTGTCTGGCTCTTTGTTTGACTGACAAGAAATATAATATGCCGCGTCCACGTGACGGTCTGACGACCCGCCTCCCATCACGGTCGTCCTCGACACCGTGATCCACGCACTGGCATTCTCGAGCATTGCGCCAGCATTAGGCCCAACCAAGACATCTTCCACAGTGTCGTGCACAACGTCCCTCCGCAGGGGCGCAGATGCGTACGGTCATATGGAACTGTGATTGTCAAGCCATATGGAACTGTGATTGTCAAGCGTAGAGCGCCGGATTAGTGATTTGTTATGAATTAATATCTTATTTTATTGTGGAAGATTATCGAGAAAAAACTTACGTCTGTGTTTTAGGAAGGTAATCTCACATATATGGTGCAATTTCTGAATTATTAATTACTTATTATTTACATGATTGAATTGAATCACCACCTACGAAAGGAAGCATTAAACAAGATCTCCCCTTAACGGGATTTGGTTTTCAATGGGAGGGAGAAAAACCAGTGGGCGAGGGTGGTGGGAGGTGGGACGAAGTAAAACCGGACGAAAATAAATCGTACCAGGCTACCAACTGCTCCATATGTCTGTCTTTTAGAATGATCTCATATGTATGGTGCAATTTCTGAATTCTTATTTACTTATTGTTTATGTGATATAATTGAATCAGCACCTATCAAAGGAACCACGAAACAAGATCCCCCTTAATAGGATTTGGTTTTTTAATGGGATGGAGAAAACCCAGTCGGAGGGGGTAGTGGGAGGTGGGACGAAGAAAAGCCGTATGAAAATAAACCGTACGAGGCTACCAAGTGCATTAATGACTCGATTTCCAAATTGATTCGATGCAAAAAAAATTCTATTTAAATGGACATAATTAATTGCATACGTAATTAACTGTCTAGCTAAATAATTGCATCAATGGTTTGATTTCCAAATTGATTTAGTGCTTGATTTCTAAAATATTTATGCATGAATGGCTGCTACAAACGACGATGACAATGACTACCTAGTAATGTAGGGCACATTTCCTTAACGAATTTCTTAACATTTAAATGGACACACTTGATTTGAGAATGTAGCTTGTCTGGCTCTTTGTTTGACTAACAAGAAATATAATATGTCGCATCCACATGACGGTCTAACGACCCGCCTCCCGTCATGGTCGTCCTCGAGACCGTGATCCACGCCCTGGCATTCTCGAGCATTGCGCCAGCATTAGGCCCAACCAAGACATCTTCCACAGTGTCGTGCACAACGTCCCTCCGCAGGGGCGCGGATGCGTACGGCCATTTGAAACTGTGATTGTCAAGCGTAGCGCGTGGGATTAGTGATTTGTTATGAAGTAATATCTTATTTTATTGTGGAAGATTACCGAGAAAAATCTTATGTCTGCCTTTTAGGAAGGTAATCTCACATATATAGTGCAATTTCTGAATTATTATTTACATGATTGAATTGAATCGCCACCTACCAAAGGAAGCATGAAACAAGATCTCCCCTTAACGGGATTTGGTTTTCAATGGGAGGGAGAAGAACCAGTGGGAGAGGGTGGTGGGAGGTGGTACGAAGTAAAACCGGACGAAAATAAACCGTACCAAGCTACCAACTGCTTCATTAGGAGTAGAGATTATGGATTGGTCGGCGACGATGTTGCTAGCCGTCTGGGGAAGGTTGGTTTTGGACGAGTGGTGTCATTGTGTGGAGGTGCCCGGTTGCTTTGAGTTTCAAGCGGTGGTGGTGAGCGATGCTTTTTCTTGTAGGCCAGGCGCTGGTGGTGCTCTCTAGTGTGGTGTGCGATGTAATGTCGTTTGGTCTGTTTCAGCTCCTCCTCGAAAATAGAAAAGGCTAGGATTTCGTCCTGTGTAGTGTCGTTTCGTGTAGGTCTTGGTTCTTGTGTCCTAGTGGTGACGTAATTGAGTCCCTCTGCCCCCAAAGGTGTTCACTCTGGCTCCAGCAAATAGGTGAATGTGTGGTCCCAGGGATCTAGGCGACCAGATCTATTGGATAGTCATCAACCAGACAGGAATTACACAAGGCCAACAAGAAAAAACAGTTGAACGATACAATAAGATGATAGAGCAGCTTATAGCACAACACACAGAGAAATCACAGAAAGAGAGAAAAAAAGAAAGCATGGCTTGAAAATGGTGCTGCCACCACACTCGGGAACCTAAAACAGAAAACATAAGAGAACAGTGGATTAGCCGACTGCCACTAGAAGAACGCATGCACGAAAGCTCCACCGTGCTGAGAAGACGCAACTCGTTCCTACTCAAATGCCGAAGAGGGAGCCTACCCTGCCATCTTGGCTAGAGGACGCCACACCGTCGACTTGAAGATGCACTCACTTGAGAGCTATGAAAGGAGCCGGCCTCGCGACCACACAGAGAGAACACAGCAAATGAATTGCTCGAAGCACAAAGGACACCACGTCGACTATAATAGTGCCACCCTCAGAGACCCAAGTGAAGATGGAAAGTTACTAGGGGCAATCGGAGGTGAAAGAACAATACCGAGGCTGAGCCTAGGCGATAAACAAGTTGAAAACACGACTAGCCTTCGTAGAAAGGGGCCTGGCACCCAGCATCGCGGTTGTGCTACTGCCATCGGGAGGGAGAAACCCTATCCCCTTCGGGCCATGGACGAAAAATACATTGCAGATCCAAAATGACACATGTACAACACCCACTGTCAAAGGACGATCCAAGTATTGCCTTCGCTAACTGGAGTTGGACTTGCCACCAAAAGACGAACGCAAATGAGCACCCTATACATCTAAAGCAACCCTTGGTGGTCGTTTGCAGGCAGAGACAAGGCACAGCCTGTGTCTATCCAAATAAAGAATATGTTGCCTCAGAGCACTTCGCTGCTCAATACCCAGGATGAAGCCTTTGAATTTCATGAGCCAAAGCTGCAGAATATAACGCCACACGAATCTCCAACCTGAGAAATCAACGAGATCGGTGACTTTGCATGCGGATTTCGCACATGGGACGGTGCTGGTTGCGCAATCGCCTCAAAGTCAGCATAGCTAATACACGGAACAATGCAGACGGTTTCGAAAACCAGCCGCAAGCGGTTTAATTAAAGGGGTGTTTGGTTCAGAAGTCCTAAGACTTTTTCTAGTCCCAGGGACTAATCAAAAAAGACTCTCTAGTAGAGTCTTTTTCTAGTCCCTGTAGAAAAAGTCCCTCCCGTTTGGTTCCTAGGGACTTTTTCTAGTCTCTGAGACTAAAAAGTCCCTGAACCAAACACCCCCTAAGCAAACTACCTCCAATGTTGAGATTGCCAGAGGTGTCTCTTTCATCTGTAACCGCCTCAAATGCCTTAATTGTCCTTTTTATTGTTGGATTTTGTTTGGAATGTCGTAATACATTTCTGCAGCATTCACAATACACAATCACAACTTTCTCATAACGCACATGCATGTTCCTCTCATAACTGCACTGTATTATGCAAATTTAATTTTTTTAAAGGAGCGTATATTAATATTGCGGAGATACTAATTACACCCAGCCTCTGCACCAACAAAATGTCACGAACGACATCCAGAATGCAGACAGCCTGAAAGAAAAAAGGAAGAAGAAAAGGAAAAAAAGGCCCCGCCACGGTAATCAACTCCTCGCAGCAGCAACCCAACAAAACTACCGCCAAAGACAACACCCGAAATACAAAAAAGATTCTCCAAAGGCCACGCCTCCAAGGAGGAAAAGAGTGCACAAGCGCCGTCGTCGCCCGATCGAAGATTTTAGGTTTTCACCCTGGAGAAAGTATGAGCTCTCAAAACAATTCCTTCAGCAAGGACATTGCTAGACACAACCAATGAAGGTCAGGCCTTAGGTTTTCACCCTGAAAGTCAACACTCGGCACTTGAGAAGCGCCACCAAACTTGAATTCCACCAATGCTGCCGCCCCCACTTGCCAAGGCTGCTACTGCAAATCATCAAACACCAGGCTCACAGTTACCAAATCCAAATTGGATCATCGGCCCCCATGAAGAAAAATCTTCAGCGCCTCGGAGGTCTCCGCCAACACTGGTCCTCCAATCTCAGCTACCATGACCTTCTCCACCGCAGTATAGACCATGAAAATCGAGATGCCGACATGTCCCATGGTTTCAACAACCAGCGGAGCTTCGTGCCGCACCGCCATGAAGCCACGCATGCGGATATGTGTGTGCGCACGACCGGATTCCATCCTATCCAGATATCCAGGAGCTTCATAAGCCAAACTGAGAAGAGACGAAGCAAGTGTACAATGTGTCTAAGGATGACATATGGTACAAAGTGCAAATAAAGCCCGACGAAGAGACGAAGCATCCCCCAACCTTTCTGAGCACGCTTGATGCTTGCTGACTTTCTATCATCCAATCCACAACAAATCGAATGAAACCGCTTCGGTTTTCTTTTCTTTTGATGAAAACCCTTGTTCCGCTCTCGCTTGCCGCTGAGCCAAAACTGAAAAAAGTAGAAGTATAATAAGAATATCGCCAGAAGCAGCCGCGAAGACCTTGCGAAGATGACGGTCAAAAACAAAGAGTTGATCCCCTCCAATGCAACTGCCATCGGATAGGTGGACAATAGCCAACAGTATCAGCGAACCGCCAAATGAAGAAGCGCCGCCAACATCACCCTGGCACCCACCGACCCCCGCTCCAGCAAACCGTAACAAAACCCATCCCACCGCACATCAAATCCCTCCCCAACGGCCCCCACGTCCCCTCTGTAGACAGCCCCAACTGGTCAACCGAGCGACACGTGCCTCACGACGCCCTCTCAGTCGCCACATCACCTTTGACCAAGAAAGACTTACGGTCCCACTCATGGACAGATCGGGCCCCATGCGTCCACACAGCTGAACAAAACGACCTATAGAACAAGCTAACTCACGCAGTCCAGCTCACATTTGGACGACCGAGAAAAAAATGATGTAAGAAACAAAACAGTGACCTGAATCGCTCGTGGGAGTTTAACGAGCAATGCTACACCTACGAAAGGTTAGGTAAGGAATTGACGTAATTGATGATGTGGAGTACTATCATTGGAGGGGGAGGGGGGCAAAAGAATTAGTTGGAAAGTTAGTAGGTGTCCAGTAGATGTAGTATTATTCAAGTTTAACCCCTACTAGGGTGCTTAGTGATTTAGAATATTAACATGCCCAAACCAAAACTCGTCAATTTTTTGTAACTTCTCTATAGTCTAGCAGTTAGCCAAATTTTGAAATTTTTTGTAACTTCTCTATAGTCTAGCGGTTAGCCAAAAAAATTGTAACTTCTCTATAGTCTAGCGGTTAGCCGAAATTACCCAAACACAAACTTTCTTTTCAGAGGCCAAAATTTGAAATTACACAAACACAAACCTTCAAAAGCCAAATTTCAGCGTAACCCAAACAAGTCAGCAAAGATCCAGTCACAGTGAGGAAAGCAGGGAAAGGGTGGCCCCAGGTCCACCGCAAGCGGGCGAGCATGGCGGCGGTAGGCGGCGACGCGGCGAGCATGGTGGCGGTGGGCCTGGTGTGGGGCGCCACGAACGCGCTGATGCGCCGGGGCGCGCTCGTCTGGGACCGCCGCTCCCGCTCCCTTCCTGCCGGCACCGGCGCCGTCCGGCGGTGGGCCGACCTCCTGCTCACGTGGCAGTACTCGGCGCCGTTCCTCGCCAACCTCTCGGCCTCCGTCGCCTTCTTCCGCCTCCTCGGCGACTCGCCCATCTCCGTCGCCGTGCTAGTCACCAACGCCACCACCTTCGCCGCCACGGCCGTTGCCGCCGCGCTCCTCGGGGAGGCCACCCGCGCCGCGCCCGCCGCGCTCGGCACCGCGCTCATCGTCCTCGGCGTCTGGGTCTGCATCGTCTAGCTCGCTAACCCTCGTCCGTTCCAACTTCCAAGGGTCCTCATCTGTCTTCCGTGTTGTCTGTAGAATTAGCTCGAATTTGGTCTGCTTGTGTAAATCTGTCAGTTCATAATATGTGCCTTTGATGCTGATATTTAGACTGTTTCTCATTTTGGCCTTTAGCAATCTTGCTTATTTCAGGCCTGGATGGATAGGGAACTTGGTAATTGTATCACATGATGTGCTGAACAACCCTGCAGCATCTCTCGGAAAAACTGGGTGGAGCCTATAATGAGTCCTCAGAAGGAGCTTGCTTGGCTCTCAAGGGACCCATTCGGCGTAAAGGCCTCAGGTCCAAAAATGTCCTCGGACATGAAAATGATTATGAATGCAAAGATAAAAAATGTCCTCGGACATGAAAATGATTATGAATGCAAAGATAAAAAATGTCCTCGGACATGAAAATGATTATGAATGCAAAGATAAAAAAATGTCCTCGGACATGAAAATGATTATGAATGCATAGATATCGGGTTTGTTAAACTCGCCTACGAAGCCAAAGACTAAAGATGAAGCAACGACTTGGAGGAGCCGAGTAATGTCCTCAGTTTGAAGATCGGTTTAGGGGCTGCTGATGGTGTCCTACATAGGAAGATACTAACCGCGTCGGCCCTAGGATGGGCTGGGTCGAGGACCCCTAGACGATCAACTAGTGAGCCACTTTCGCCAGGCCCCATGATGTATTCAAGATGGAATCTTCCTAAGACTTGGCGCACGCTCCAAGACACGATGTAATCCTCGGGGTATCTATCTCCCGATGTAACCGACCTTGGTGTAACTCTAGTACCCTCGGTGTCTATATAAGTCGAGGGGTTTAGACTGTAGAGGTAGATTCATTTACACATACGATCTCGAGGTAGATCAGCATGTACTATGTATCTCCCCCACAATCAATACAATACAAGCGGGACGTAGGATTTTACATCTTCGAGAGGGCCCGAACCTGGGTAAACACTATGTCCCTTCTTCGTCATGTTACCATCGTGCCAAGATCACCAGCTCGAGACCTCCTACCCGAGATATGCCGGATTTAGCTCCGTCAACTGGATGTTGCCATCAAGACAACCACGGCTGGAGCTGGCTGCGAGGAATGCTACGACACCATGGCCGAAAGATGTTGGAATCGGCTATGCATGGGGGATGTTACGACCACAACTGGTATATGCTAAAGTCCTCTGTCAGGGAAGTATCACAGGGGGGAAGAAGTCCTTGTTGCCGGCAACCTTCGGGTTAGGCGGCCAAAATCGAGATGATTGCAACGAATGGGTACAAACAAGCTCTTTGTGGAAATTGGTGCACAGGCTCGTGACCTCCCCGAAGCCCCTCAGAATACTTGGCAAGGTTGTCAACATCTCTTTTGATCGGAGCCAAGAAGACAGTTGCGTCATCCGCGTATAGAGAGGTCCTCAACATGGCTACCCTTCCCCTAATTTCATGGAGTAGCCCCTTTCTCGTAGCAACATCAAGAATTCTTTGGAGCGGGTCAATAGCGATGACAAAGAGCAGCGGGGATAGGAGGTCCCTGTTGGGGATCGTAGCAGAATTTTAAAATTTTCTACGCATCACCAAGATCCATCTATGGAGTTTACTAGCAACGAGAGGGAAGGAGTGCATCTACATACCCTTGTAGATCGCGAGCGGAAGCGTTCAAGTGAACGGGGTTGATGGAGCCGTACTCGTCGTGATCCAAATCACCGATAGCCGAGCGCCGAACGGACGGCACCTCCGCGTTCAACACACGTACGGAGCAGCGACGTCTCCTCCTTCTTGATCCAGCAAGGGGGAAGGAGAGGTTGATGGAGATCCAGCAGCACGACGGCGTGGTGGTGGAAGTAGCGGGGATCCCGGCAGGGCTTCGCCAAGCGCAAGCGGGAGGGAGAGGTGTCACGGGAGGGAGGCGCCAGGGGCTGTGGTCCGGCTGGCCTCCCTGTTGGGGAACGTAGTAATTTCAAAATTTTCCTACGCACACGCAAGATCATGGTGATGCATAGCAACGAGAGGGGAGAGTGTTGTCCACGTACCCTCGTAGACCGACAGCGGAAGCGTTATCACAACGCGGTTGATGTAGTCGTACGTCTTCACGATCCGACCGATCAAGTACCGAACGCACGGCACCTCCGAGTTCTACACACGTTCAGCTCGATGACGTCCCTCGAACTCCGATCCAGCCGAGTGTTGAGGGAGAGTTTCGTCAGCACGACGGCGTGGTGACGATGATGATGTTCCACCGACGCAGGGCTTCGCCTAAGCTCCGCAACGGTATTATCGAGGTGTAATATGGTGGAGGGGGGCACCGCACACGGCTAAGAGATCTCAAGGATCAATTGTTATGTCTATGGGGTGCCCCCCTGCCCCCGTATATAAAGGAGCAAGGGGGAGGCAGCCGGCCAAGGGGAGAGGCGCGCCATAGGGGGGAGTCCTACTCCCACCGGGAGTAGGACTCCTCCTTTCCTTGTGGGAGTAGGAGAAGGGAAGGGGGAAGGAGAAAGAAGGAAGGGTGCGCCCCCCTTCCCTAGTCCAATTCGGACCAGACCATGGGGAGGGGTGCGGCCACCTTTTGAGGCCTCTCTCCTTTCCCGTATGGCCCATTAAGGCCCAATACGAATTCCCGTAACTCTCCAGTACTCCGAAAAATACCCGAATCACTCGGAACCTTTCCGAAGTCCGAATATAGTCGTCCAATATATCGATCTTTACGTCTCGACCATTTCGAGACTCCTCGTCATATCCCCGATCTCATCCGGGACTCTGAACTCCTTCGGTACATCAAAACTCAATAAAACTGTCATCGTAACGTTAAGCGTGCGGACCCTACGGGTTCGAGAACTATGTAGACATGACCGAGACACGTCTCCGGTCAATAACCAATAGCGGGACCTGGATGCCCATATTGGCTCCCACATATTCTACGAAGATCTTTATCGGTCAGACCGCATAACAACATACGTTGTTCCCTTTGTCACCGGTATGTTACTTGCCCGAGATTTGATCGTCGGTATCTCGATACCTAGTTCAATCTCGTTACCGGCAAGTCTCTTTACTCGTTCCGTAACACATCAACCCGCAACTAACTCATTAGTCACAATGCTTTCAAGGCTTATAGTGATGTGCATTACCGAGTGGGCCCAGAGATACCTCTCCGACAATTGGAGTGACAAATCCTAATCTCGAAATACGCCAACCCAACAAGTACCTTTGGAGACACCTGTAGAGCACCTTTAAAATCACTCATTTACGTTGTGACGTTTGGTAGCACACAAAGTGTTCCTCCGGTAAACGGGAGTTGCATAATCTAATAGTCATAGGAACATGTATAAGTCATGAAGAAAGCAATAGCAACATACTAAACGATCGAGTGCTAAGCTAACGGAATGGGTCAAGTCAATCACGTCATTCTCCTAATGAGGTGATCTCGTTAATCAAATGACAACTTATGTCTATGGCTAGGAAACATAACCATCTTTGATTAACGAGCTAGTCAAGTAGAGGCATACTAGTGACACTCTTGTTTGTCTATATATTCACACATGTATTATGTTTCCGGTTAATACAATTCTAGCATGAATAATAAACATTTATCATGATACAAGGAAATAAATAATACTTTATTATTGCCTCTAGGGCATATTTCCTTCAGTCTCCCACTTGCACTAGAGTCAATAATCTAGATTACACAGTAATGATTCTTACACCCATGGAGCCTTGGTGCTGATCATGTTTTGCTCGTGGAAGAGGCTTAGTCAACGGGTCTGCAACATTCAGATCCGTATGTATCTTGCAAATTTCTATGTCTCCCACCTAGACTAAATCCCGGATGGAATTGAAGCGTCTTTTGATGTGCTTGGTTCTCTTGTGAAATCTGGATTCCTTTGCCAAGGCAATTGCACCAGTATTGTCACAAAAGATTTTTATAGGACCCGATGCACTAGGTATGACACCTAGATCGGATTTGAACTCCTTCATCCAGACTCCTTCATTTGCTGCTTCTGAAGCAGCTATGTACTCCGCTTCACATGTAGATCCCGCCACGACGCTTTGTTTAGAACTGCACCAACTGACAGCTCCACCGTTCAATGTAAATACGTATCCGGTTTGCGATTTAGAATCGTCCGGATCATTGTCAAAGCTTGCATCAATGTAACCATTTACGATGAGCTCTTTGTCACCTCCATATACGAGAAACATATCCTTAGTCCTTTTCAGGTATTTCAGGATGTTCTTGACCGCTGTCCAGTGATCCACTCCTGTATTACTTTGGTACCTTCCTGCTAGACTTATAGCAAGGCATACATCAGGTCTGGTACACAGCATTGCATACATGATAGAGCCTATGGCTGAAGCATAGGGGACATCTTTCATCTTCTCTCTATCTTCTGCAGTGGTCGGGCATTGAGTCTTACTCAACTTCACACCTTGCAACACAGGCAAGAATCCTTTCTTTGCTTGATCCATTTTGAACTTCTTCAAAACTTTGTCAAGGTATGTGCTTTGTGAAAGTCCAATTAAGCGTCTTGATCTATCTCTATAGATCTTGATGCCCAATATATACGCAGCTTCACTGAGGTCTTTCATTGAAAAACTCTTATTCAAGTATCCCTTTATGCTATCCAGAAATTCTATATCATTTCCAATCAGTAATATGTCATCCACATATAATATCAGAAATGCTACAGAGCTCCCACTCACTTTCTTGTAAATACAGGCTTCTCCAAAAGTCTGTATAAAATCAAATGCTTTGATCACACTATCAAAGCGTTTATTCCAACTCCGAGAGGCTTGCACCAGTCCATAAATGGATCGCTGGAGCTTGCACACTTTGTTAGCTCCCTTTGGATCGACAAAACCTTCTGGTTGCATCATATACAACTCTTCTTCCAGAAATCCATTCAGGAATGCAGTTTTGACATCCATTTGCCAAATTTCATAATCATAAAATGCGGCAATTACTAACATGATTCGGACAGACTTAAGCATCGCTACGGGTGAGAAGGTCTCATCGTAGTCAATCCCTTGAACTTGTCGAAAACCTTTCGCAACAAGTCGAGCTTTATAGACAGTAACATTACCATCAGCGTCAGTCTTCTTCTTGAAGATCCATTTATTTTCAATGGCTTGCCGATCATTGGTCAAGTCAACCAAAGTCCATACATTGTTCTCATACATGGATCCCATCTCAGATTTCATGGCCTCAAGCCATTTTGCGGAATCTGGGCTCACCATCGCTTCTTCATAGTTCGTAGGTTCGTCATGGTCTAGTAACATAACTTCCAGAACAGGATTACCGTACCACTCTGGTGCGGATCTTACTCTCGTTGATCTACGAGGTTCAGTAATAACTTGATCTGAAGTTTCATGATCATCATCATTAACTTCCTCACTAATTGGTGTAGGTGTCTCAGAAACTGGTTTCTGTGATGAACTACTTTCCCATAAGGGAGCAGGTATAGTTACCTCATCAAGTTCTACTTTCCTCCCACTCACTTCTTTCGAGAGAAACTCCTTCTCTAGAAAATTTCCGAATTTAGCAACAAAAGTTTTGCCTTCGGATCTGTGATAGAAGGTATACCCAACAGTTTCCTTTGGGTATCCTATGAAGACACATTTCTCCGATTTGGGTTCGAGCTTATTAGGTTGAAGTTTCTTCACATAAGCATCGCAGCCCCAAACTTTAAGAAACGACAACTTTGGTTTCTTGCCAAACCACAGTTCATAAGGCGTCGTCTCAACGGATTTTGATGGTGCCCTATTTAACGTGAATGCAGCCGTCTCTAAAGCATAACCCCAAAACGATAGCGGTAAATCAGTAAGAGACATCATAGATCGCACCATATCTAGTAAAGTGCGATTACGACGTTCGGACACACCATTACGCTGTGGTGTTCCGGGTGGCGTGAGTTGCGAAACTATTCCGCATTGTTTCAAATGTAGACCAAACTCGTAACTCAAATATTCTCCTCCACGATCTGATCGTAGAAACTTTATTTTCTTGTTACGATGATTTTCAACTTCACTCTGAAATTCTTTGAACTTTTCAAATGTTTCAGACTTATGTTTCATTAAGTAGATATACCCATATCTGCTTAAATCATCTGTGAAGGTGAGAAAATAACGATATCCGCCACGAGCCTCAACATTCATCGGACCACATACATCTATATGTATGATTTCCAACAAGTCTGTTGCTCTCTCCATAGTTCCGGAGAACGGCGTTTTAGTCATCTTGCCCATGAGGCACGGTTCGCAAGCATCAAGTGATTCATAATCAAGTGATTCCAAAATCCCATCAGTATGGAGTTTCTTCATGCGCTTTACACCAATATGACCTAAACGGCAGTGCCACAAATAAGTTGCACTATCATTATTAACTTTGCATCTTTTGGCTTCATTATTATGAATATGTGTATCACTACGATCGAGATCCAACAAACCATTTTCGTTGGTGTGTATGTGTTGGAAATATGCCCTAGAGGCAATAATAAATAGGTTATTATTATATTTCCTTGTTCATGATAATCGTTTATTATCCATGCTAGAATTGTATTGATAGGAAACTCAAATACATGTGTGGATACATAGACAACACCATGTCCCTAGTAAGCCTCTAGTTGACTAGGTCGTTGATCAATAGATGGTTACGGTTTCCTGACCATGGACATTGGATGTCGTTGATAACGGGATCACATCATTAGGAGAATGATGTGATGGACAAGACCCAATCCTAAGCCTAGCACAAGATCGTGTAGTTCGTTTGCTCAGAGCTTTTCTAATGTCAAGTATCATTTCCTTAGACCATGAGATTGTGCAACTCCCGGATACCGTAGGAATGCTTTGGGTGTACCAAACGTCACAACGTAACTGGGTGGCTATAAAGGTGCACTACAGGTATCTCCGAAAGTGTCTGTTGGGTTGGCACGAATCGAGACTGGGATTTGTCACTCCGTGTAAACGGAGAGGTATCTCTGGGCCCACTCGGTAGGACATCATCATAATGTGCACAATGTGACCAAGGAGTTGATCACGGGATGATGTGAGTTACGGAACGAGTAAAGAGACTTGCCGGTAACGAGATTGAACAAGGTATAGGGATACCGACGATCGAATCTCGGGCAAGTAGCATACCGATTGACAAAGGGAATTGTATACGGGATTGATTGAATCCCCGACATCGTGGTTCATCCGATGAGATCATCGTGGAACATGTGGGAGCCAACATGGGTATCCAGATCCCGCTGTTGGTTATTGAGCGGAGAACGTCTCGGTCATGTCTGCATGGTTCCCGAACCCGTAGGGTCTACACGCTTAAGGTTCGATGACGCTAGGGTTATAGGGAAAGTATGTACGTGGTTACCGAATGTTGTTTGGAGTCCCGGATGAGATCCCGGACGTCACGAGGAGTTTCGGAATGGTCCGGAGGTAAAGATTTATATATGGGAAGTCCTGTTTTGGTCACCGGAAAAGTTTCGGGTGTTATCGGTAATGTACCGGGAGGGTCCCGGGGGTCCACCAAGTGGGGCCACCAGCCCCAGAAGGCTGCGTGGGCCAAGTGTGGGAGGGGACCAGCCCCAGGTGGGCTGGTGCGCCCCCCACCAAGGCCCAAGGCGCATGGGAGAGTGGGAGGGGGCAAACCCTAGGTCCAGATGGGCCTTAGGGCCCATCTAGTGGGCCCCCCCCCTCTCCTCCCCTTGGCCGGCCCCCTTGATGGGATCTAGGGCTGGCCGCCAGCCCTTGGGGTGGAAACCCTAGAGGGGGGCGCAGCCCCCTCCCCCCCTATATATAGTTGAGGTTTGGGCTGCCCAAGACACATGAGAACGTCTCTCTTTCGGCGCAGCCCTACCCCTCTCCCTCCTCCTCCTCTCCCGCGGTGCTTGGCGAAGCCCTGCGGAATGCCACGCTCCTCCACCACCACCACGCCGTCGTGCTGCTGCTGGATGGAGTCTTCCCCAACCTCTCCCTCTCACCTTGCTGGATCAAGGCGTGGGAGACGTCACCGGGCTGCACGTGTGTTGAACGCGGAGGCACCGTTCTTCGGTGCTTAGATCGGAATCAACTGCGATATGAATCGCTACGAGTACGACTCCTTCATCCGCGTTCTTGCAACGCTTCCGCATCGCGATCTACAATGGTATGTAGATGCACTCCCCTTCCCCTCGTTGCTAGATTACTCCATAGATTGATCTTGGTGATGCGTAGAAAATTTTGAATTTCTGCTACGTTCCCCAACAGTGGCATCATGAGCTAGGTCTATGCGTAGTTTCTATGCACGAGTAGAACACAAAGAAGTTGTGGGAGTAGATGTTGCCAATTCTTCTTGCCGCTACTAGTCTTATCTTGTTTCGGCGGCATTGTGGGATGAAGCGGCCCGGACCGACCTTACATGTACTCTTACGTGAGACAGGTTCCACCGACTGACATGCACTAGTTGCATAAGGTGGCTAGCGGGTGTCTGTCTCTCCCACTTTAGTCGGAACGGATTCGATGAAAAGGGTCCTTATGAAGGGTAAATAGAAATTGGCATATCACGTTGTGGTTTTACGTAGGTAAGAAACGTTCTTGCTAGAAACCTATACAAGCCACGTAAAAACTTGCAACAACAATTAGAGGACGTCTAACTTGTTTTTGCAGCATGTGCTATGTGATGTGATATGGCCAGAAGATATGATAAATGATATATGTGATGTATGAGATTGATCATATTCTTGTAATAGGGATCACGACTTGCATGTCGATGAGTATGAAAACCGGCAGGAGCCATAGGAGTTGTCTTTATTTTTGTATGACCTGCGTGTCATTGAATAACGCCATGTAAATTACTTTACTTTATTGCTAAGCGCGTTAGCCATAGAAGTAGAAGTAATCGTTGGCGTGACAACTTCATGAAGACACGATGATGGAGATCATGATGATGGAGATCATGGTGTCATGCCGGTGACAAAGATGATCATGGTGCCCCGAAGATGGAGATCAAAGGAGCAAAATGATATTGGCCATATCATGTCACTATTTGATTGCATGTGATGTTTATCATGTTATGCATCTTATTTGCTTAGAACGACGGTAGCTTAAATAAGATGATCCCTCACTAAAATTTCAAGAGACGTGTTCCCCCTAACTGTGCACCGTTGCGAAGGTTCGTTGTTTCGAAGCACCACGTGATGATCGGGTGTGATAGATTCTAACGTTTGAATACAACGGGTGTTGACGAGCCTAGCATGTACAGACATGGCCTCGGAACACATGCGAAACACTTAGGTTGACTTGACGAGCCTAGCATGTACAGACATGGCCTCGGAACACAAGAGACCGAAAGGTCGAACATGAGTCGTATAGCAGATACGATCAACATGGAGATGTTCACCGATAATGACTAGTCCGTCTCACGTGATGATCGGACACGGCCTAGTTTGACTCGGATCATGTATCACTTAGATGACTAGAGGGATGTCTATCTGAGTGGGAGTTCAATAATCAGATGAACTTCATTATCATGAACATAGTCAAAAGGTCTTTGCAAATTATGTCATACGCTTTAGTTCTACTGTTTGAGATATATTCCTAGAGAAAATTTAGTTGAAAGTTGGTAGTAGCAATTATGCGGACTGGGTCCGTAAACTGAGGATTGTCCTCATTGCTGCACAGAAGGCTTATGTCCTTAATGCACCGCTCGGTGTGCTGAACCTCAGCGTCGTCTGTAGATGTTGCGAAACATCTGACATACATGTTTTGATGACTACGTGATAGTTCAATGCGTAATGCTAACAGTTTAGAATTGTGGCACAAGAGACATTTTTTGAAACGTCGCAGAACATATGAGATGTTCCGAAGACTGAAATTGGGATTTCAGACTAGTGCCCACGTCAAGAGGTATGAGACCTCAGACAAGTTTCTTAAGCCTGCAAACTAAGGGAGAAAAGCTCAATCATTGAGCATGTGCTCAGATTGTCTGAGTACTACAATCACTTGAATCGAGTGGGAGTTAATCTCCCAGATGAGATAGTGATGGTTCTCCATAGTCACTGCCACCAAGCTAGTAGAGCTTCGTGATGAACTATAACATGTCAGGGATAGTTATGATGATCCTTGAGCTATTCGCGATGTTTGACACCGCGAAAGTAGAAATCAAGAAGGAGCATCAATTGTTGATGGTTAGTAAAACCACTAGTTTCTAGAAGGGCAAGGGCAAAAGGGATACTTCATGAAACAGCAAATCGTTTGCTGCTCTAGTGAAGAATCCCAAGGTTGAACCCAAACCCGAGACTAAGTGCTTCTGTAATGAGAGGAACGGTCACTGAAGCAGTACTACCCTAGATACTTGGTAAATGAGAAGGCAGGCAAGGTCGACAGAAGTATATTGGATATACATTATATGAATGTGTACTTTACTAGTACTCCTAGCAGCACCAGGGTATTAGATACCGGTTCGGTTGCTAAGTGTTAGTAACTTGAAATAAAAGCTGCGGAATAAACGGAGACTGGCTAAAGGTGAGATGACGATATGTGTTGGAAGTGTTTCCAAGGTTGATGTGATCAAGCATCGCATGCTCCCTCTACCATCGAGATTTGGTGTTTGCGTTGAGCATGATTGGATTATTTTTATCGCAATACGGTTATTCATTTAAGGAGAATAATGGTTACTATGTTTATTTGAATAATACCTTCAATGGTCTTGCACCTAAAATGAATCTCGATCGTAGTGATACACATGTTCGTACCAAAGGATATAAAATAGTAATGATAGTTCCACATACTTGTGGCACTGCCATTTGAGTCATATTGGTATAGAACGCATGAAGAAGCTCTATGTAGATGGATCTTTGGACTCAGTCGTTTCTGAAAAGATTGAGACATGCGAACCATGTCTATTGGTATATATGCATGAAGAAACTCCATGCAGATGGATCGTTTGGACTCACTTGATTTTGAATCACCTGAGACATGCAAATCATACCACATGGACAAGATGACTGAAAGGCCTCGTTTTCAGTAAGATGGAACAAGAGAGCAACTTATTGGAAGTAATACATTTTGATGTATGCAGTCCAATAGAGTGCGATTACGACGTTTGGACACACCATTTCGCTGAGGTGTTCCAGGCGGCGTGAGTTGTGAAACGATTCCACATTTCCTTAGTGCGTACCAAATTCGTGACTTAAATATTCTCCCCCACGATCTAATCGTAAGAACTTTATTTTCCTGTCACGTTGATTCTCAACCTCACTCTGAAATTCCTTGAACTTTTCAAAGGTTTCAGACTTGTGTTTCATTAGGTAGACATACCCATATCTACTTAAGTCATCAGTGAGAGTGAGAACATAACGATATCCTCCGCGAGCCTCAACACTCATTGGACCGCACACATCGGTATGTATGATTTCCAATAATTTGGTTGCTCGCTCCATTGTTCCGGAGAACGGATTCTTGGTCATCTTACCCATGAGGCATGGTTCGCACGTGTCAAATGATTCGTAATCAAGAGACTCCAAAAGTCCATCTGCATGGAGCTTCTTCATGCGTTTGACACCAATGTGACCAACGCGGCAGTGCCACAAGTATGTGGGACTATCGTTATCAACTTTACATCTTTTGGTATTCACACTATGAATATGTGTAACATCACGTTCGAGATTCATTAAGAATAAACCATTGACCTGTTGGAAATATGCCCTAGAGGCAATAATAAATGGTTATTATTATATTTCTTTGTTCATGATAATTGTCTATTTTTCATGCTATAATTGTGTTATCCGGAAATCGTAATACATGTGTGAATACATAGACCACAACGTGTCCCTAGTAAGCCTCTAGTTGACTAGCTCGTTGATCAACAGATAGTCATGGTTTCCTGACTATGGACATTGGATGTCATTGATAACGGGATCACATCATTAGGAGAATGATGTGATGGACAAGACCCAATCCTAAGCATAGCTCAAAGATCGTGTAGTTCGTTTGCTAGAGCTTTTCCAATGTCAAGTATCTTTTCCTTAGACCATGAGATCGTGCAACTCCCGGATACCGTAGGAGTGCTTTGGGTGTGCCAAACGTCACAACGTAACTGGGTGACTATAAAGGTACACTACGGGTACCTCCGAAAGTGTCTGTTGAGTTGGCACGGATCGAGACTGGGATTTGTCACTCCGTATGACGGAGAGGTATCTCTGGGCCCACTCGGTAATGCATCATCATAATGAGCTCAATGTGACTAAGGAGTTAGCCACGGGATCATGCATTACGATACGAGTAAAGAGACTTGCCGGTAACGAGATTGAACAAGGTATTGGGATACCGACGATCGAATCTCGGGCAAGTAACATACCGATTGACAAAGGGAATTGTATACGGGATTGATTGAATCCTCGACATCGTGGTTCATCCGATGAGATCATTGTGGAACATGTGGGAGCGAACATGGGTACCCAGATCCCGCTGTTGGTTATTGACCGGAGAGGCGTCTCGGTCATGTCTACATGTCTCCCGAACCCGTAGGGTCTACACACTTAAGGTTCGGTGACGCTAGGGTTGTAGAGATATTAGTATGCGGAAACCCGAAAGTTGTTCGGAGTCCTGGATGAGATCCCGGACGTCACGAGGAGTACTGGAATGGTCCGGAGGTGAAGAATTATATATAGGAAGTCCAGTTTCGGCCACCGGAAAAGTTTCGGGGGTTATCGGTATTGTACCGGGACCACCGGAAGGGTCCCGGGGGTCCACCGGGTGGGGCCACCTATCCCGGAGGGCCCCATGGGCTGAAGTGGGAAGGGAACCAGCCCTTAGTGGGCTGGGGCGCCCCCCCTTGGGCCTCCCCCTGCGCCTAGGGTTGGAAACCCTAGGGGTGGGGGCGCCCCACTTGGCTTGGGGGGGAAGCCACCCCCCTTCCCCCTTGGCCGCCGCCCCCCCATGTAGATGGGTTCCAGGGCCGGCGCCCCCCCCCCTCCAAGGGGCCTATATATAGTGGGGGGCAGAGAGGGCATCAACACCACAGCCCCTAGCGCCTCCCTCTCCCCCTGCAACACCTCTCCCTATCGCAGAAGCTTGGCGAAGCCCTGCCGAGATCCCGCTACTTCCACCACCACGCCGTCGTGCTGCTGGATCTCCATCAACCTCTCCTTCCCCCTTGCTGGATCAAGAAGGAGGAGACATCTCCGCTCCATACGTGTGTTGAACGCGGAGGTGCCGTCCGTTCGGCACTCGGTCATCGGTGATTTGGATCACGGCGAGTACGACTCCATCAACCCCGTTCATTGGAACGCTTCCGCTCGCGATCTGCAAGGGTATGTAGATGCACTCCTTTCCCCTCATTGCTAGTATACTCCATAGATGGATCTTGGTGATGCGTAGGAAATTTTAAAATTCTGCTACGATCCCCAACAGTGGCATCATGAGCCAGGCCTATGCGTAGTTACTATGCACGAGTAGAACACAAAGCAGTTGTGGGCGTAGATGTTGCCAATTCTTCTTGCCGCTACTAGTCTTATCTTGTTTCGGCGGTATTGTGGGATGAAGCGGCCCGGACCGACCTTACACGTACGCTTACGTGAGACAGGTTCCACCGACTGACATGCACTAGTTGCATAAGGTGGCTAGCGGGTGTCTGTCTCTCCCACTTTAGTTGGAACGGATTCGATGAAAAGGGTCCTTATGAAGGGTAAATAGAAATTGGCATATCACGTTGTGGTTTTACGTAGGTAAGAAACGTTCTTGCTAGAAACCTATACAAGCCACGTAAAAACTTGCAACAACAATTAGAGGACATCTAACTTGTCTATGCAGCATGTGCTATGTGATGTGATATGGCCAGAAGATGTGATGAATGATATATGTGATGTATGAGATTGATCATATTCTTGTAATAGGAATCACGACTTGCATGTCGATGAGTATGACAACCGGCAGGAACCATAGGAGTTGTCTTTATTTTTTTGTATGACCTGCGTGTCATTGAATAACGCCATGTAAATTACTTTACTTTATTGCTAAACGCGTTAGCCATAGAAGTAGAAGTAATCGTTGGCGTGACAACTTCATGAAGACACAATGATGGAGATCATGATGATGGAGATCATGGTGTCATGCCGGTGATGAAGATGATCATGGTGCCCCGAAGATGGAGATCAAAGGAGCAAAATGATATTGGCCATATCATGTCACTATTTGATTGCATGTGATGTTTATCATGTTTTGCATCTTATTTGCTTAGAACGACGGTAGTAAGTAAGATGATCCCTTATAATAATTTCAAGAAAGTGTTCCCCCTAACTGTGCACCGTTGCGAAGGTTCGTTGTTTCTAAGCACCACGTGATGATCGGGTGTGATAGATTCTAACGTTCGCATACAACGGGTGTTGACGAGCCTAGCATGTACAGACATGGCCTCGGAACACACGCAATACACTTAGGTTGACTTGACGAGCCTAGCATGTACAGACATGGCCTCGGAACACGGAGGACCGAAAGGTCGAGCATGAGTCGTATAGATGATACGATCAACATGGAGATGTTCACCGATCTTGACTAGTCCGTCTCACGTGATGATCGGACACGGCCTAGTTAACTCGGATCATGTTTCACTTAGATGACTAGAGGGATGTCTATCTGAGTGGGAGTTCATTGAATAATTTGATTATATGAACTTAATTATCATGAACTTAGTCTAAAATCTTTACAATATGTCTTGTAGATCAAATGGCCCACGTTGTCCTCAACTTCAACGCGTTCCTAGAGAAAACCAAGCTGAAAGATGATGGCAGCAACTATACGGACTGGGTCCGGAACCTGAGGATCATCCTCATAGCTGCCAAGAAAGATTATGTCCTAGAAGCACCGCTAGGTGAAGCACCAATCCCAGAGAACCAAGACGTTATGAACGCTTGGCAATCGCGTGCTGATGATTACTCCCTCGTTCAGTGCGGCATGCTTTACAGCTTAGAACTGGGTCTCCAAAAGCGTTTTGAGAAACATGGAGCATATGAGATGTTCGAAGAGCTGAAAATGGTTTTCCAAGCTCATGCCCGGGTCGAGAGATATGAAGTCTCCGACAAGTTCTTCAGCTGTAAAATGGAGGGAAATAGTTCTGTTAGTGAGCACATACTCAGAATGTCTGGGTTACATAACCGCTTGTCTCAGCTGGGAGTCAATCTCCCGGATGACGCGGTCATTGACAGAATCCCCCAGTCGCTTCCACCAAGCTACAAGAGCTTTGTGATGAACTTCAATATGCAGGGGATGGAAAAGACCATTCCTGGGGTATATTCAATGCTGAAATCAGCGGAGGTGGAGATCAGAAAGGAACATCAAGTGTTGATGGTGAATAAAACCACTAAGTTCAAGAAAGGCAAGGGTAAGAAGCACTTCAAGAAGGACGGCAAGGGAGTTGCCACGCCCGGTAAGCCAGTTGTTGGGAAGAAGTCAAGGAATGGACCCAAGCCTGAGACTGAGTGCTTTTATTGCAAGGGAAGTGGCCACTGGAAGCGGAACTGCCCCAAATACTTAGCGGACAAGAAGGCCGGCAACACCAAAGGTATATGTGATATACATGTAATTGATGTGTACCTTACCAGTACTCGTAGTAGCTCCTGGGTATTTGATACCGGTGCGGTTGCTCATATTTGTAACTCAAAACAGGAACTGCGGAATAAGCGGAGACTGGCGAAGGACGAGGTGACGATGCGCGTCGGGAATGGTTCCAAGGTCGATGTGATCGCCGTCAGCACGCTACCTCTGCATCTACCTACGGGATTAGTTTTAAACCTCAATAATTGTTATTTAGTGCCAGCTTTGAATATGAACATTGTATCTGGATCTCGTTTAATTCGAGATGGCTACTCATTTAAATCCGAGAATAATGGTTGTTCTATTTATATGAGAGATATGTTTTATGGTCATGCCCCGCTGGTCAATGGTTTATTCTTGATGAATCTCGAACGTGATGTTACACATATTCATAGTGTGAATACCAAAAGATGTAAAGTTGATAACGATAGTCCCACATACTTGTGGCACTGCCGCCTTGTCACATTGGTGTCAAGCGCATGAAGAAGCTCCATGCAGATGGACTTTTGGAGTCTCTTGATTACGAATCATTTGACACGTGCGAACCATGCCTCATGGGTAAGATGACCAAGACTCCGTTCTCCGGAACAATGGAGCGAGCAACCAACTTACTGGAAATCATACATACCGATATGTGCGGTCCAATGAGTGTTGAGGCTCGCGGAGGATATCGTTATGTTCTGACTCTCACCGATGACTTAAGTAGATATGGGTATGTCTACCTAATGAAACAAAAGTCTGAAACCTTTGAAAAGTTCAAGGAATTTCAGAGTGAGGTTGAGAATCAACGTGACAGGAAAATAAAGTTCTTACGATCAGATCGTGGTGGAGAATATTTAAGTCATGAATTTGGTACGCACTTAAGGAAATGTGGAATCGTTTCACAACTCACGCCGCCTGGAACACCTCAGCGAAACGGTGTGTCCGAACGTCGTAATCGCACTCTATTGGATATGGTGCGATCTATGATGTCTCTGACCGATCTACCGCTCTCATTTTGGGGCTATGCTTTAGAGACTGCCGCATTCACTTTAAATAGGGCTCCGTCAAAATCCGTTGAGACGACACCGTATGAATTATGGTTTGGGAAGAAACCTAAGCTGTCGTTTCTAAAAGTTTGGGGATGTGATGCTTATGTCAAGAAACTTCAACATGAAAAGCTCGAACCCAAGTCGGAAAAATGCGTCTTCATAGGATACCCCAAGGAAACTATTGGGTATACCTTCTACCTCAGATCCGAAGGCAAGATCTTTGTTGCCAAGAACGGGTCCTTTCTGGAGAAAGAGTTTCTCTCGAAAGAATTGAGTGGGAGGAAAGTGGAACTTGATGAGGTGATAGTCACCCCTTCCGAACCGGAAAGTAGCGCAGCGCGGGAAGATGTTCCTGTGGTGCCTACACCGACTGGGGAGGAAGTTAATGATGATGATCATGAAGCTTCGGATCAAGTTACTGCTGAACTTCGTAGGTCCACAAGGGCACGTTCCGCACCAGAGTGGTACGGCAACCCTGTCCTGGAAATCATGTTGTTAGACAACGGTGAACCTTCGAACTATGAAGAAGCGATGGCGGGCCCGGATTCCGACAAATGGCTAGAAGCCATGAAATCCGAGATAGGATCCATGTATGAAAACGAAGTATGGACTTTGACTGACTTGCCCGATGATCGGCGAGCCATAGAAAATAAATGGATCTTTAAGAAGAAGACAGACCCAGATGGTAATGTGACCATCTATAAGGCTCGACTTGTCGCTAAGGGTTATCGACAATTTCAAGGGGTTGACTACGATGAGACTTTCTCACCCGTAGCGAAGCTGAAGTCCGTGCGAATCATGTTAGCAATTGCCGCATACTATGATTATGAGATATGGCAGATGGACGTCAAAACGGCATTCCTTAATGGCTTCCTTAAGGAAGAATTGTATATGATGCAGCCGGAAGGTTTTGTCGATCCTAAGAATGCTAACAAGGTATGCAAGCTCCAGCACTCCATCTATGGACTGGTGCAAGCATCTCGGAGTTGGAACATTCGTTTTGATGAGATGATCAAAGCGTTTGGGTTTACACAGACTTATGGAGAAGCCTGTGTTTACAAGAAAGTGAGTGGGAGCTCTGTAGCATTTCTCTTATTATATGTGGATGACATACTATTGATGGGAAATGATATAGAATTCTTGGAAAGTATAAAGGCGTACTTGAATAAGTGTTTTTCAATGAAGGACCTTGGAGAAGCTGCTTATATATTAGGCATCAAGATCTATAGAGATAGATCAAGACGCCTCATTGGTCTTTCACAGAGTATGTACCTTGACAAGATATTGAAGAAGTTCAATATGGATCAGTCCAAGAAGGGGTTCTTGCCTGTATTGCAAGGTGTGCAATTGAGCACGACTCAATGCCCGACCACGGCAGAAGATAGAGAAAAGATGAGTGTCATCCCCTATGCCTCGGCCATAGGGTCTATTATGTATGCCATGCTGTGTACCAGACCTGATGTAAACCTTGCCGTAAGTTTGGTAGGAAGGTACCAAAGTAATCCCAGCATGGAACACTGGACAGCGGTCAAGAATATCCTGAAGTACCTGAAGAGGACTAAGGATATGTTTCTCGTTTATGGAGGTGACGAAGAGCTCGTCGTAAAGGGTTACGTCGATGCTAGCTTCGACACAGATCTGGATGACTCGAAGTCACAAACCGGATACGTGTATATTTTGAATGGAGGGGCAGTAAGCTGGTGCAGTTGCAAGCAAAGCGTCGTGGCGGGGTCTACATGTGAAGCGGAGTACATGGCAGCCTCGGAGGCGGCGCAAGAAGCAATCTGGATGAAGGAGTTCATTACTGACCTAGGGGTGATTCCCAATGCGTCGGGCCCGATGACTCTCTTCTGTGACAACACTAGAGCTATTGCCCTTGCCAAGGAGCCCAGGTTTCACAGGAAGACCAGGCATATCAAGCGTCGCTTCAACTCCATTCGTGAAAGTGTTCAAAATGGAGACATAGATATTTGTAAAGTACATACGGACCTGAATGTAGCAGATCCGTTGACTAAACCTCTCCCTAGAGCAAAACATGATCAACACCAGGACGCTATGGGTGTTCGATTCATCACAATGTAACTAGATTATTGACTCTAGTGCAAGTGGGAGACTGTTGGAAATATGCCCTAGAGGCAATAATAAATGGTTATTATTATATTTCTTTGTTCATGATAATTGTCTATTGTTCATGGTATAATTGTGTTATCCGGAAATCGTAATACATGTGTGAATACATAGACCACAACGTGTCCCTAGTAAGCCTCTAGTTGACTAGCTCGTTGATCAACAGATAGTCATGGTTTCCTGACTATGGACATTGGATGTCATTGATAACGGGATCACATCATTTGGAGAATGATGTGATGGACAAGACCCAATCCTAAGCATAGCTCAAAGATCGTGTAGTTCGTTTGCTAGAGCTTTTCCAATGTCAAGTATCTTTTCCTTAGACCATGAGATTGTGCAACTCCCGGATACCGTAGGAGTGCTTTGGGTGTGCCAAACGTCACAACGTAACTGGGTGACTATAAAGGTACACTACAGGTATCTCCGAAAGTGTCTGTTGAGTTGGCACGGATCGAGACCGGGATTTGTCACTCCGTATGACTGAGAGGTATCTCTGGGCCCACTCGGTAATGCATCATCATAATGAGCTCAATGTGACTAAGGAGTTAGCCACGGGATCATGCATTACGGTACGAGTAAAGAGACTTGCCGGTAACGAGATTGAACAAGGTATTGGGATACCGACGATCGAATCTCGCGCAAGTAACATACCGATTGACAAAGGGAATTGTATACGGGATTGATTGAATCCTCGACATCGTGGTTCATCCGATGAGATCATCGTGGAACATGTGGGAGCCAACATGGGTATCCAGATCCCGCTGTTGGTTATTGACCGGAGAGGCGTCTCGGTCATGTCTACATGTCTCCCGAACCCGTAGGGTCTACACACTTAAGGTTCGGTGACGCTAGGGTTGTATAGATATTAGTATGCGGAAACCCGAAAGTTGTTCGGAGTCCCGGATGAGATCCCGGACGTCACGAGGAGTTCCGGAATGGTCCGGAGGTGAAGAATTATATATAGGAAGTCCAGTTTCGGCCACCGGGAAAGTTTCGGGGGTTATCGGTATTGTACCGGGACCACCGGAAGGGTCCCGGGGGTCCACCGGGTGGGGCCACCTATCCCGGAGGGCCCCATGGGCTGAAGTGGGAAGGGTACCAGCCCTTAGTGGGCTGGGGCGCCCCCCTTGGGCCTCCCCCTGCGCCTAGGGTTGGAAACCCTAGGGGTGGGGGCGCCCCACTTGGCTTGGGGGGGAAGCCACCCCCCCTTCTCCCTTGGCCGCCGCCCCCCCCCCCCCCCATGTAGATGGGTTCCAGGGCTGGCGCCCCCCCCCCTCCAGGGGGCCTATATATAGTGGGGGGGAGAGAGGGCAGCAACACCACAGCCCCTGACGCCTCCCTCTCCCCCTGCAACACCTCTCCCTCTCGCAGAAGCTTGGCGAAGCCCTGCCGAGATCCCGCTACTTCCACCACCACGCCGTCGTGCTGCTGGATCTCCATCAACCTCTCCTTCCCCCTTGCTGGATCAAGAAGGAGGAGACGTCGCTGCTCCGTACGTGTGTTGAACGCGGAGGTGCCGTCCGTTCGGCACTCGGTCATCGGTGATTTGGATCACGGCGAGTACGACTCCATCAACCCCGTTCATTGGAACGCTTCCGCTCGCGATCTACAAGGGTATGTAGATGCACTCCTTTCCCCTCGTTGCTAGTATACTCCATAGATGGATCTTGGTGATGCGTAGGAAATTTTAAAATTCTGCTACGATCCCCAACATGACCAGCGGGGCATGACCATAAAACATATCTCTCATATAAATAGAACAACCATTATTCTCGGATTTAAATGAGTAGCCATCTCGAATTAAACGAGATCCTGATACAATGTTCATGCTCAAAGCTGGCACTAAATAACAATTATTGAGGTTTAAAACTAATCCCGTAGGTAAATGTAGAGGCAGCGTGCCGACGGCGATCACATCGACCTTGGAACTATTCCCGACGCGCATCGTCACATCGTCCTTCGCCAGTCTCCTCTTATTTCGGAGCTCCTGCTTTGAGTTACAAATATGAGCAACCACACCGGTATCAAATACCCAGGAGCTACTACGAGTACTGGTAAGGTACACATCAATTACATGTATATCACATATACCTTTGGTGTTGCCGGCCTTCTTGTCCGCTAAGTATTTGGGGCAGTTCCGCTTCCAGTGACCACTTCCCTTGCAATAAAAGCACTCAGTCTCAGGCTTGGGTCCATTCTTTGACTTCTTCCCGGCAACTGGCTTACCGGGCGCGGCAACTCCCTTGCCGTCCTTCTTGAAGTTCTTCTTACCCTTGTCTTTCTTGAACTTAGTGGTTTTATTCACCATCAACACTTGATGTTCCTTTTTGATCTCCACCTCTGCTGATTTCAGCATTGAATATACCTCAGGAATGGTCTTTTCCATCCCCTGCATATTGAAGTTCATCACAAAGCTTTTGTAGCTTGGTGGAAGCGACTGAAGGATTCTGTCAATGACCGCGTCATCCGGGAGATTAACTCCCAGCTGAGACAAGCGGTTGTGTAACCCAGACATTTTGAGTATGTGCTCACTAACAGAACTATTTTCCTCCATTTTACAACTAAAGAACTTGTCGGGGACTTCATATCTCTCGACCCGGGCATGAGCTTGGAAAACCATTTCCAGCTCTTCGAACATCTCATATGCTCCATGTTTCTCAAAACGCTTTTGGAGCCCCGGTTCTAAGCTGTAAAGCATGCCGCACTGAACGAGGGAGTAATCATTAGCACGTGATTGCCAAGCGTTCATAACGTCTTGGTTCTCTGGGATGGGTGCTTCACCTAGCGGTGCTTCTAGGACATAATCTTTCTTGGCAGCTATGAGGATGATCCTCAGGTTCCGGACCCAGTCCGTATAGTTGCTGCCATCATCTTTCAGCTTGGTTTTCTCTAGGAACGCGTTGAAGTTGAGGGCAACGTGGGCCATTTGATCTACAAGACATATTGTAAAGATTTTAGACTAAGTTCATGATAATTAAGTTCATCTAATCAAATTATTCAATGAACTCCCACTCAGATAGACATCCCTCTAGTCATCTAAGTGAAACATGATCCGAGTCAACTAGGCCGTGTCCGATCATCACGTGAGACGGACTAGTCAATATCGGTGAACATCTTCATGTTGATCGTATCTTCTATACGACTCATGCTCGACCTTTCGGTCTTCCGTGTTCCGAGGCCATGTCTGTACATGCTAGGCTCATCAAGTCAACCTAAGTGTATTGTGTGTGTTCCGAGGCCATGTCTGTACATGCTAGGCTCGTCAACACCCGTTGTATGCGAACGTTAGAATCTATCACACCCGATCATCACGTGGTGCTTCGAAACAACGAACCTTCGCAACGGTGCACAGTTAGGGGGAACACTTTCTTGGAATTATTATAAGGGATCATCTTACTTACTACCGTCGTTCTAAGCAAATAAGATGTAAAACATGATAAACATCACATGCAATCAAATAGTGACATGATATGGCCAATATCATTTTGCTCCTCTGATCTCCATCTTCGGGGCGCCATGATCATCTTCGTCACCGGCATGACACCATGATCTCCATCATCGTGTCTTCATGAAGTTGTCACGCCAACAATTACTTCTACTTCTATGGCTAACGTGTTTAGCAATAAAGTAAAGTAATTTACATGGCGTTATTCAATGACACGCAGGTCATACAAAAAATTAAAGACAACTCCTATGGCTCCTGCCGGTTGTCATACTCATCGACATGCAAGTCGTGATTCCTATTACAAGAACATGATCAATCTCATACATCACATATATCTCATTCATCACATCCTTTTGGCCATATCACATCACAAGGCACATGCTGCAAAAACAAGTTAGACGTCCTCTAATTATTGTTGCATGTTTTTACGTGGCTTCTATAGGTTTCTAGCAAGAACGTTTCTTATCTACGTAAAACCACAACGTGATATGCCAATTTCTATTTACCCTTCATAAGGACCCTTTTCATCGAATCCGTTCCGACTAAAGTGGGAGAGACAGACACCTGCTAGCCACCTTATGCAACTAGTGCATGTGGTCGGTGGAACCTGTCTCACGTAAGCGTACGTGTAAGGTCGGTCCGGGCCGCTTCATCCCACAATACCGCCGAAACAAGATAAGACTAGTAGTGGCATGAAAAATTGACAACATCTACGCCCACAACTGCTTTGTGTTCTACTCGTGCATAGTAACTACGCATAGGCCTGGCTCTGATACCACTGTTGGGGATCGTAGCAGAATTTTAAAAAAATTTACGCATCACCTAGATCCATCTATGGAGTTTACTAGCAACGAGAGGGAAGGAGTGCATCTACATACCCTTGTAGATCGCGAGCGGAAGCGTTCAAGTGAACGGGGTTGATGGAGTCGTACGCGTCGTGATCCAAATCACCGATGACCGAGCGCCGAACGGACGGCACCTCCGCGTTCAACACACGTACGGAGCAGCGACGTCTCCTCCTTCTTGATCCAGCAAGGGGGAAGGAGAGGTTGATGGAGATCCAGCAGCACGACGGCGTGGTGGTGGAAGTAGCGGGGATCCCGGCAGGGCTTCGCCAAGCGCAAGCGGGAGGGAGAGGTGTCACGGGAGGGAGAGGGAGGCGCCAGGGGCTGTGGTCCGGCTGCCCTCCCTCCCCCCCCCCACTATTTATAGGGGCCCTGGGGGGGCGCCGGCCCCCTGGAGATCCCATCTGAGGGGGGCGGCGGCCAAGGGGGTGGCTTGCCCCCCAAGCCAAGTGGGGCGCCCCCCACCCCTAGGGTTTCCAACCCTAGGCGCAGGGGAGGCCCAAAGGGGGCGCACAAGCCCACCAGTGGCTGGTTCCCCTCCCCACTTCAGCCCATGGGGCCCTCCGGGACAGGTAGCCCCACCCGGTGGACCCCCGGGACCCTTCCGGTGGTCCCGGTACAATACCGATAACCCCTGAAACTTTCCCGGTGGCCGAAACTGGACTTCCTATATATAATTCTTTACCTTTGGACCATTCCGGAACTCCTCGTGACGTCCGGGATCTCATCCGAGACTCCGAACAACTTTCGGGTTTCCGCATACTAATATCTCTACAACCCTAGCGTCACCGAACCTTAAGTGTGTAGACCCTACGGGTTCGGGAGACATGCAGGCATGACCGAGACGACTCTCCGGTCAATAACCAACAGCGGGATCTGGATACCCATGTTGGCTCCCACATGTTCCACGATGATCTCATCGGATGAACCACGATGTCAAGGATTCAATCAATCCCGTATACAAATCCCTTTGTCAATCGGTACGTTACTTGCCCGAGATTCGATCGTCGGTATCCCAATACCTCGTTCAATCTCGTTACCGGCAAGTCACTTTACTCGTACCGTAATGCATGATCCCGTGACCAGACACTTGGTCACATTGAGCTCATTATGATGATGCATTACCGAGTGGGCCCAGAGATACCTCTCCGTCATACGGAGTGACAAATCCCAGTCTCGATCCGTGCCAACCCAACAGACACTTTCGGAGATACCCGTAGTGCACCTTTATAGTCACCCAGTTACGTTGTGACGTTTGGTACACCCAAAGCACTCCTACGGCATCCGGGAGTTGCACGATCTCATGGTCTAAGGAAATGATACTTGACATTAGAAAAGCTCTAGCAAACGAACTACACGATCTTTTGTGATATGCTTAGGATTGGGTCTTGTCCATCACATCATTCTCCTAATGATGTGATCCCGTTATCAATGACATCCAATGTCCATAGTCAGGAAACCATGACTATCTGTTGATCAACGAGCTAGTCAACTAGAGGCTTACTAGGGACACTTTGTGGTCTATGTATTCACACATGTATTACGATTTCCGGATAACACAATTATAGCATGAACAATAGACAATTATCATGAACAAGGAAATATAATAATGACCATTTTATTATTGCCTCTAGGGCATATTACCAACAGTCCCCTTGCCGAAGGCCCTGCCCATGTTTAATTGGGTCGCCGACAATATCATTGAGGGTGATCCTCGATGAAGTGGAGCTAAGGAGGGTCGCGATCCAGTTCCCAAATTTGTTTGGGAATCCTCGTTGTTGGAGTAGCTCAAGCAAATACTCCCACTTAACGGTGTCAAAGGCCTTGCGGATATCAAGCTTGAAGAGGAGGGAAGGGGTCTTGTTGTTGTGAAGGCGCCAAGCAAGGTTACGGACATACAGGAATTTGTCGTGAATGCTTCTTGTTCTGATGAAAGCGCTTTGGGCGTTGGAGATGAGACTTGTCATGTGGGGCCCAAGCCTTAAGGAGAGAAGCTTGGCAATAATCTTCGCGATCGCGTGGATGAGGCTGATAGGTCTATAATCGGCAATTCCCTCTGCCCCTTCCTTTTTAGACAAAAACGCCACTTTGCGGAATTGAGCCTCTAGAGGTTTGAAGTGTGAAGGGAGTCATAATGAATAATGACCCTCATGAGGTCAGGCTTGATAATGTTCCAACACTTCTTGAAAAGGAGGCCGGTGAAGCCATCTGGCCCTAGGGCCTTGTCACTTGGCATGTCGTTGATCGCTTCAAGGACCTCACTCTCAGTCATCGGGGAGTCGAGGCCATTCAAGTCCAGTGGTCCAAATTTAGCTCCTCCCATTTGAAATCTTTGCGACTTTTGGGGCCTCTCTTCGTGACATTGGAAAAACGATCCATGACCAGTTTCTCTTTGTCTTCGTGCTTGATGACCCACCCATGATCGTTCTTCATTCTATGGATATGGTTTTTTCACCTCCTAGCATTAACTCGGCGGTGGAAGATTTTAGTATTCACGTCCCCCTCTTGGAGGTTGGAAATTCCTGCACGTTGTTTCTTGCGTCATCTTTCTAGCACAACCAAGGCAATGACTCTTCTCTTGAGCCTAGCTCAGAGCTCAAGTTGGAAAAGAACCTATCCTCTTGGGCAATGTCAAAGCAGAGAATCACCAAAAGAGCAGTTTGGTGGTGGATTTTGCCTTTGAGAAAAGGCCCCTACTCCATTCGAAGAGGCGCAGTGCCGCTTTTTGAGCTTGTGTTAAAGGATTTGGTATGGCTCAATGTGATCAACCCTTTCGTTCCACGCCCTTAAAACCACCTCATTGAATCCAGGCATGGATGCCCAAAAGTTTTTGAATTTAAAGACTCGGGGCCTTCTCGGTCCCTTATCATCGGCAAGCAAGAACGGGCAATGGTCGGAGAGGGAGGAGGAGAGTGCATTCAGGACATGGGTATTGAGAGTTGTATCCCTCTTGGCGTTGCAGAAGGAGTCCAGCTTGCAGAAGGTTGGGCTTACCCTCTCGTTGCTCCAAGTGAACCTACGGTTTTGAAGGTGGATTTCTTTGAACTCACAATTCTGAAGTGTTGCCCTGAAACAATTGATCCTGCTGCAGTTAACATTTCTCTTGTTTTTTTCTTTGGCCCAGTAAATTTGGTTGAAATCCCCAGAACCAAGCCAAGCCATCCCTGATGGCGGCTTTTTTTTGTGCGGGTAAAAACTTATATTACTCAAGCATCAACCGTACAATCCTTTATTACATAACTCAATGACTTCTTGGAGGCCAGAGCCCAACCAAACTACGGTTCTACTACCAGTTCTAGCAAATTTAGCTAGGAAATCACTTACACAGTTCTGACCACGATTGATATGAGTAATATGAGTCATACGAAGAGACTTCAAATGCATGATCTCCTGCACCAGCGCCGCATAAACAGACCTGTTCATGCCACTGTCATTCAACATGTTCACCGCTAGTATCGAATCCATCTCAATGCAAATTGGGAGATCCGAACGTTGAATGGCTAGAGATAAACCCTCCATGCATGCACTTATTTCTGCTTCTAAGGCATCTCGACATGAGAAGAGTTCCCTGCAGGATGAATAGATGATATTGCCGCGATCATCACGAAGCACCATACCAGCTCCAGCTTTACCGTCCTCCGTCCATGATCCGTCCGTATTAAGTTTGACCCAACCAACGGGTGGAGGAGACCACTTTGCAGGATGTGTACCATTTGGTATTTCATGCGTACATTTCACAACTGGAGCATAAGATAATACAACTTTACCTTTCACGGGATCACAACCATAGTCTTGGGCCATTGCGATCAAGGAGTCCATGTAACTGCACAAAAAACGTCTGGATGTATCCATCGGTGGTGGGGTCTTATTGTGTGTCACCACATTACGGTTATGCCATATTCTCCAAAAGGTAAACAAAACCATGGTTCGTTGAACATCTCCCAATGGATACAAGACATCCAGTAGCCATTCTACACCAGTGTTAATTACTTCCTTAAGATTCGGCAAGCGCCACACTTCCCTCATACAGTCCCAGAGCTGGACTGCTAGTGGACATCGGCATAGTGCATGGAAACTATCCTCCGGCTCTGTACCACAAACAGGACAAACATCTAAAGTTTCTAGTCCTCTCTTATATTTATTCTGCCAGGTTGGAAGTGAATTTATAGCAACTCTCCAGGCAAAGTTTTTAACCGTTGGTGTAGACATACCTCCCCAAATCAATTTCCAGCAGGCCCGCCTCCCCTCTGGTGCAGAACTAGAGCCTTAGGCAATCTCACGGCATGACTCATCAAATGCCATATCGTACGCAGATTTAACTGTGAAAACACCAAATTTTCCTGGCCCCCAAGCTAGTACATCCGCACCCTGTCTCGGGGATGCTCAAATTTTCAAAATCTCCAAGACATCACATGGCAGAAAGATTGAACGTAAAAGTTGACCATTCCATGATCCATTGGCGTTCAGGAGTTGTGATACATATCTCATACGGCATCTCCCCTGTAAAGAAATTGGCTTGTAAGAAAAAGGCCTCGGTATCCAATTGCACGCCAGATACGGACACTCTGACCCTTGCCGATCCTCCATATCAATCCCTTTTTTAGAAGGTCTAGACCATGAGAAATAGCTGTCCACGTAGAAGAAGCGTTGCCCGTGAAAACAGTATCTTCCAACTTCCCACTTGGATAATAGCGAGCCTTCAACAGTTGAGCACACAGACACTCCGGCTTTGTGATTAGTCTCCATGCTTGGCGGGCCAATAGTGCTTGATTAAAAATACGGAAGTCTCGAAACCCGGCACCCCCTTTACACTTAGGCTGCTGCAGCTTTGGCCAAGCCTTCCAGTGGACCTTCCTCTTGCCTTCTGACGCTCCTCAATAAAAGTTTCTAACCAAGCTAGTTAATTAGATCATCACAAACTGAATAAGGAAGCTTAAAGACCCCCATAATATAAGTGGGCAATGCTTGTGCAACTGATTTTATCAACACTTCCCTACCAGGTTGAGCCAAATGACCATCTCCCCATTGGATTAGCCTTTTCAGAAGTCAGAGCTTGAAGATTTTGAAATTTGCCTTTTGACATACGCCCATCCGGAGTTGGTAGACCCAAGTACTTCTCCTCAAAGCCCGCAATTGGGATAGCTAGGACTTCTCTTACTTCCTCTTGAACGAGTAACGGGCATGTATCCCCAAAAAAATTGAACATTTATTATAGTTTAACAACTGTCCTGTGGCAGACGCATACATATTCAAACATGACTTAACTTCTTGAGCTTGTTCACGAGAGGCTTTGAAGAACAGAAGAGTATCATCCGCAAATAAGAGATGTGAGATACCAGGTGCCCTTCGACAAATTTTAACTTGTGCCGTATCCACCCTGTTCCTCAGTAGTGCAGAGAGACCGTCAGCAACGAACAAAAATAAAATGGGGAGAGAGGATCACCTTGCCGTAGCCCACACGACGGTGCAAATGAATCTAAGAGGGTCCCATTTAATTTAACAAAATATCGCACCGATGTGACACAAGAATCCAGTCAACCAATCGATGTGCAAACCCCAACTTTTGCATCATTTGCCTCAAGAAGCTCCAATCCACCCTATCATATGCTTTAGACAGGTCCAATTTGTAAGCACAACAACTTCTTGTGGGATCTTTTTCCTGCTTAATGTAGTGGATACACTCAAAAGCAATCAAGGCATTATCCGTGATCATCCTTCCTTGAATAAAAGCACTCTGCTCAGGAGAAATAATGTCGTCTAGAAGAGGCCTAAGCCTATTCACAAGACACTTAGAGACCACCTTGTAGATGACATTGCACAAGCTAATAGGGCGGAAATCGGAAACCTTGCAGGGGTTTGCAATTTTCGGAATAAGTACAATGGAGGTTTCATTCACACCTTCTGGCATAATACTTGTCCTAAAAAACTCTCTTACTGCCTTGATAATATTTTCCTTTAGACTGTCCCAATTCCTCTGAAAGAATCTAGCAGGAAATCCATCGGGCCCCGGTGCCTTTAGGGGGCCAATTTGGAAGAGTGCATCTGAAATCTCCTGATCAGAGAAGTCACTACAAAGCTTTGCATTATTCTCAGCTGATATAACAGGATTAAATAAATTCAAGACAGGTGTAGAATCATGGTTTGGATCTGCTGTAAATATAGACTTGAAGTATGCAGAAACCAAGACCCCCATGTCATGAGAATCTGTATGCACATTACCATCATCATCAAATAATTGTCTAATTCTATTTTTCCGAGCTCACCACACTGCCTTGCTCTGGAAAAACCTTGTGTTCCTATCACCTTCCTTGAGCCAAGTAATACGCGATCTCTCGAGCCAAATCATTTCCTCTTTGTACAACAAATCATTGAGTTTATCCGACGCTTCTCTGATTTCCTGTCTGTCTGCATTCATTCTCATAAGTTCTTCTAACCTTGACCGAGACTTATTTATTTCTCTGGATACGTTTCCAAATTTTTTACTACTCCATCTCCTTAATGTAGACATGGTACTCCGAAGGGCAGTACTCACCTGCCCCAGGTCGTCCATCACACCAAAAGCCGACCAGGCTTTGCGAATCACTTCAGGGAGGCTTGCATCCCTCTCCCAAAAAATCTCATACCTCCTTCCTGTGGCCTTGGGAACAAGCTGGTCCGCCTCACCCTTCAGCAACAAAGGAACATGATCGGAACTAGGAGAGGCTAAGTGGTGTACTGTATGAAAAGCATACAGATTCCTCCAGGAGTTTGAAGCCACTGCTCTATCAAGACGGACTCTCACATTCGCCCTACCTGAACGCATATTATCATAAGTATATGGGACTCCAACAAAACCAAGGTCAACCAACTCACAAAACATAAGAGCATCTCTAAAGGCTATCATTTGTTGTTCAGGCCGTGGTGTAATGGAAAAATGCTCAAACCCCCACATGGCTTCATTAAAGTCTCCGATAACTAACCACGGTAAATCTGACACCGCTTTTAGGCCTTGTAATGTATCCCACATAAGATGACGATCCTCAACTCTTGGCTGACCGTAAACTCCAGTCAATCTCCATGGAGTGCCGTTGGGTTCAGTTTTAACAGCAACATCTATGTATCGATCGTCTTTCCCAAGTATTGTAACTTCACAAGATTCATGCCAATATAAGGCTAGCCCACCGCTAATACCAATGCTATCAACTCCTTCAAAGCCTTGTAGACCAAGACGTCGCCTTAACCTTCTCATCCTGCTTACTGTTTGTCTAGTTTCAGAAAGAAAAACAAAATTGGGGGAATGCGACTGCACCAAAGTCGCAAGATCGCGAACTGTCCGAGAGTTCCCCCCTCCCCGGCAGTTCCAACTAAGAGCATTCATTGGGTCGGGCGGCACTCCTCTAGGGAGCCCGCCAAATTAACATTGTTCTGGGAAGCCACGGATCCACTATCTGCTCTCAACTTCTTATTGTTTGCATTATGCTGCGAGGTACTAGCGTTGGACAGATCAGACTGATCTGTCTCTTTTTCCTCCCCAAAGGAATTCTGAAGATGTGTTTCAAACTTTCAATGGATCCTCCAACAGCCACCGGCACTAAGGCCAACCTATTCATCGCACAGGGTGTTGACACCACATCTGCCGTTGTCCGCTTACCAAGAATGTTTAGTTCAGACCTACCATCTTGACTGGATACATTATTTGGAGCAGCAGCCAGGTCATCGACTTCCATCGAACCACCTTCTGTACCCATGTTGAAAAGACTATTATGTCTCCAGCTCTGAAGTTGAATACCATCAGGGTTCTGCGATCTTGTATATACTGCATCCTCTCTGCCAAGTCCGCGGCCCCGAGATGAGCCACCTCTTCCTCTGACTGCACCCCTACCGGATCCTCGCCCAGCCGCTTTACTCTTCCACATCCACAAGAATGAAGTCACCCCACTCAAACTTAGAAACATCATGCTCACCGGTTCCGCACTCCTCAAACCAGTGTCCAAGCAAGCCACCATGATTGCAAAAAATAGGCATCTTTTCATACTTGACCATATACCAGTCCTTCTTGCCTCCACGAGTTATCGAGACAAAACGCTCCAACCTTCTGTTTACATCTAGGTTAGCCCTAACTCTCACAAAAGCTCCAATATAGCCTGCCGGTAATTAGATCTGTACCTCCGTAATCTGCCCCAGTTTACGGCACATACCCTTGATCATTGGTTCATTCAGGTAAAGATCAGGTAAACCAAGAATTCGCGCCCAGACAGCAACCTTATCAAGCACAACCGATCTAGGGTTCGTGTAGCCGTCATACTCTTGGATGATGACTGCTTGATTTCTAAACAGCCAAGGTCCGTTTGTCAATGTCGTATTCCAGTCGCCGAGACATCCGAACTGCACCGTGAACAAATTTGTATCGATCATGCGCCAGCACACATCTCTTGCAGGATTCCATGCTGATCTCATATCCGCATACAGCGCGGAAGGACTAAAACTCTTTGTTGTGTGAACCCTAGCAATCGCAAGCCACTTAGCATGAACCTTCGGTAGATTCTCCTCATCCTCCCAAACGAACTCATCCCCATCATCCTCATGGAGCTCAAGCCTTCCAAGAAGTTCTTCCACCTCCTCTCTATGGGATGATCTCCTTGTAGGGTTGGCTGCCTCTTTATCCATCTGTCCTGACACCTACGATCAGACCCGGCTCCCGCTAGTCCAAAGCCAGGAGGAAGCTTTAGGGCTCCTGCTGGAACAGCTGGAGATAGGGGAAGGGTGGGACGATCGAAGGGATTGATCAATCGGACTCGCAATACTCTGGGGACGAAGTCGCCAGAGGAGAACCAAACCGCAGCTTTGGCTTAGGAGCTCGGCAAAGAAAGCGTCTTTGCACCCCAGGTCATGGCGGAGAGCTTGAAGAGCACATCGGTCCCTCTCACCCGGTCCCTCTCACCCGGACCATGGGGAAGAGGCAGTACATTGTGAAGGTGATGTTGGACACGTCAACAAAATCATCCTAGAGCAGCAACCCCCCTGCCCCACACACACCCAGTACCATTTGTCGGTCTTTGCGCGAAGCTGCACAGCCTCTACCCTCCTAAAAAGTTTGCCGCAAACTGATCGACATTGTCGAGCTTTGTCCCTTGAAGGCATACTACATTACAAGACAAGGAGGCGATCGTGGCATTGACCGTATAGTTGCGATCCGGGCAGTTTAGCCCCCTCACATTCCAACCCAGGAGATTAATCGGTTGTTCTAACATTATGTAACCAAAAGTACCCTGGAGCCTGGCCATTCAACAGAAGCAGTCCTAGCAGCAACAACAATGCCCAGAACATCTCTAGGACATACAGACAGACGGTAACCAACAGGCCTTGGAAAGCATAACAACAACAGCACTTGCCCCTCCAGCGAAGACAGCAGTGGGCACCCAACGATTACATGGCCAGCGGCCAACAGATAGCTTGCTCCCAGGAAGTAGACTATTGCGGAAATGTAAAAGTCCACTCTTGCAACATTGTTTTGATGTTTTCACATACGCATCATGGGCAAACTGAGCCGATATAAGTACCGCAAGAGAAATGATGGTATAGAAACATTTGATTCATACAAATTGAATGATTTAATGGAAGTCCCACACTATGCCAAAACAAGCACACATAACGCATAATCTATAAAGTACAGTAGCCACTGTCATCATGAATTACCTGCCAGAGTTTTCACCTGTGTCATGAGTTGAGTGTGTCCACCTACATACACCGCAATGCAAGATCCAGCAGTTATAGAGCAAAATAGAAGTCCTTTACAGAAGCTCTTAGAAACCAAGCTCGCCAAAAATTAATGTTTCCATCCTTGTTGTTAGACATTTCTACAGAAACAATTTCTTCAGGTTGTACCCGCAAAAGAGCAAAAATGAAAGGAATGTAGAAATAAAAGAACCTAAGTGTTAGTTTCTGTATCGAGGTCGTATACCGAAGATAATCCAGGCAAGCATCCAAGGTCAACGGCATTCCTGTCATGCCTGGACGCTTCCATGATGTGTCAGTATAAGCAAGTGCCCTCTGGCCAAGTAGATCATCGAAATGTACGCTGATCTTGCTTACGTAATCTGGAGCTGGTAGTTGCTCGACTAATCTGGACCTCATAGTGCATAATGGGTAAGCTCCATCTCCACATATTTTCAATCATCGGGGTCCATCTCCTCATCTTGCTCGGATTTATTCGTGTCGCTTCTATCAGATTCCTGCTGTGTGTCTTGGCTAGGATCATCTTCGGGCAACTCACCCTCGTAATCCTCACTTTGAGGTTCATTATTCTTGGTAGGCACGAGTGCCAGGGTGCGAACCATCCAATCAGGGCAGTCTTCTTCACCTCCAAAAAGGAGCGCACCATGCTTATCTTTCACCGGTTGGACAACAGGTGACTTCGCCGTTCTGCAAGAGCACTCCGGTAACGGGTGTGCAAGAAAAGATGCAGGTTTTGACATCGTAGCTGACATTTTGATGCCCTCTATGCGTGCACTGTTATTGAGATGCTGACGTGCAGCCATTGTCCAATTCCGTGGTGGATGATACAGATGATCGCTGACATTTTCAAACAGTGTAGCAACAGTCTTTCTGTTCATATGAAAATAAGGGAATCAGTCATCATGTGCGAAATTACATATCAGTGAACAATCTACATTGGCGAACGATGCTTTTGAACACCACCTAGATATGCTACTAAATTCTCAAGTGGCCTAGCTAGTCTGTACATAGCTTTTGCTTGGCGCAAAACCTAATGTGTAATCTACCTACATCCCGACATTAAGCAATCTAGATTGTCAAAAGAATAAAAGATGTTTTTGAACACCACCTATACATGTACTAAATTCTCAAGTGGCCTAGCCAGTCATATGTACATAGCTTTTGCTTGGCGCAAAATCTAATATCTTATCCACCTACATCCTGACATTAAGCTATCTAGACTGTCAAAAGATGCATTTGAACACCACCTATATATGTACATGGCTTTTGCTTGGAGCAAAATTTAATGGGTTATTCACCTCCTGCATCCTGAAAACTACTTTACGACTGCACATATGCCAGCAATGTTTTTCGAAACAAAAAAGGTTCAATTTTTCTAAAAGAACAATTATTCTTAAGTTATAAGCAAACTGTACGAAGTCAATAGTACTGATAATAATGGTGTTATACCTGTCAGGCCTATAGGTTATACCAGATGGGGTTTGGTATAACCGGTGCCCCATAATCAAACTTGAGTAGTCTGGCCAACCACTCCCGTCATTGTGAAACCCAGGGAAGAATGCATCAGCTTGAACAGAAACAAAATAATCAAGCGCGTCCCAGAGCAATCGGTGAGCTTGCCTCCTAAATTCAATGGGCGATGGATCAGGTTCCGTGTCATTCTCACCAATCCACCCATACCACCCTTCCTTCTCATGGGCATAAAATGGTCTTGCAGGAGGTGGAGGCAGCGGCCTCGGACGAGGCCCTGCTTTTTTCCATTCCTCAATGAGTTCCTTCTCGCTCTTGGGAGGTGGAGGATGCGGCAAATCAGAGGAGAGAGGAGACTCTGGGCCAGCTAAATCAGATAGCTCCCTCTGACTACACAAGGAAGTGCGATCAACTAAGTTGGCATACATAGCTCGTAGAGGAATGAGTATTCTTTGCCCACCAAAAGTTTCCGAACCAGCCAAGTATATTATTGTAGTTGATGGATAACCTAATGCTTGGAGTAGAAGTCCAACCTGTAAGTACAAATAGTTTGCACCATAAGCTTGGAAGTAAGCATCTATTACGAGTTAAACACGGTAATAAGCAAACCATGTTCCCATAATTTCATGGAAGAGAAACAAGGCGCAATCCTAATTGTGTTCTATGAAAAGAACAATGATTCATTGAAGTGTTCTCAAATAATGCCACTTTGAACTGAAGATTAGAAGGCCCCAAAGTATAATGCATGACTACATTTTGTTTCTCTTCTTTTTCTGAATGTGCATGCCATGCCCCTATATATGCTGGCATACCTATATGCATGTGAATAAGGTTTGTAGTATCTCATTTTTCACAGCTGAAGCTCAATTCTTTGAGCTTTACAGTTCCCACGCAAAGGTTTAAACATGAAGTGTATATAAAACCAACCTAAGGTCACCAAGTGTACATAAAACATGGGGAAGACGACCAATAACTAGCAGTATAACTATCTCACTATGTTGATCGCGTTTTGACACCCTAAGATTTCCAATGTCAATCAATGATATGTTTTGCAAGCTACACACGAAAGCTGGAAGCATTATTACATATTTTTATTAAGCAGATGAAACTTTACTCAAGTATGTGCATCACGAACAGTTGAACGCCAGATAAGCAACAAAGTTGACTTTAGCAAACCATTAGAAACAAGCCTCACCTCTTCTGGCATCAGTGGACATGAACCATTTTTCTTTATGGACACTGAATCAACAGTTAGTTGTTCCTTCACAGTTCCTCGTTTGATCATCTGATTCCTTCTATACTGAATCAATTCTGTATGGATGTCCTAGAAAAATCAAGTAACAACCAGTCACATAAATTCTATAGATAGATATTCAACAGAAATCCGTCCAACCTTCACATTAGAATAGAAAGAAACCATTCTAGCTCCACCAACCTGGAAAAGTTCAGCACAACCATGAAAAGCTAGAGTATCTCTTAGCAATCCTGGATGATATGCCAGATAAGGACGACCAGATGCTCGCAACCTATACAAATATACAAGAACTATGAGAGAACAGCAAAAGCAAATCAAAATAGCAGATTCATATTAAACTGGGGAAGTTTAAAGGGTATAATTTTCAATTTTACATATGTATATCACCCAACATCTAGAGTGAGCAACCGAAAACTCCCTAGTGCAACCAAATATTCCAGAATGTAAAAGTAACATCGCATTTTCTTAGTAAATTATAAGCAAGACAACTAGCAAATTGAAGCTTTGTTAAAGGCTTCGAAAGTGCCCCAGCAATACGATGAGAGTTACAGTCAATGTAACCAGACAATATATATTGGCTCAGGCCACTGGCAACTACAGATAATTCAAAATATGAACGGTGAACCATAGCATGTACAAATATTAGAAAGACAGAAAGCATCACCTTCCTACTATTTGGCTACCGAGAGACCGAATTTCTGGACGGAACTTGAGAGCATGGAAAGCTACCCTGCACCTAAGTCTCTGAAGTTCCTCCAAGCTTGCAGGAAGAATTGACTGCGAAATCATCATACTCTAAGTCCACGATGTACCACAAACAAAAAAGAGAAAAAGAGTTAGTGGGACCTGGAGGATACCTGGAGACATTTACCTCCATTAACGATTATCCCAAGGACTTTTGATTTGACAAGTCTGGGCAAGACATCTGTGGTGTAATAGTCTGAAGTGGCTGTATTCTTAGGAGATACTGTCGGGAATTTGATCTTTTTTCTAGCCTCTCTAAGATCCTTTGGCAAACCCCGCACTATTGGCACGTCATCGGAAAGTGCAGCAATGAAGTGCTCTTCATCATAGAGATACGAAAAACTTTTGAAATTTGAACTGCATAGTCAAAACAAGGAAAGAAGTAGAGCATTATTTAGTGGTCAGTATAAGACAGCGTACAGGTAATAGATAAAGCCGCAAGCTGAATATACAAAAAGCAGGAGAAGGTGACCTGATGCCTCTTGCACGAGTTGTCGCTTGTATCTCAGGAATAACAAGAGTGGCATTTAAGAGCCTGGCAACGGCGACAAGATCACAGATCTAACAAACAGAAATATGTCATATTCCTACAGCATAATGACAACACAAATGGCAATTAGCACTAGGAAACTTACTGAAGACTGTATCTTCTCAAAGCCACCGTAAATCTTTGCATAAATAAAACCATTATCCTTAGCTGGAGCTGTAACATGGCGTATCAAACAAATCAGACTATTGATCAAGCGTGAGGGTTTGAATTGGGAGAAATAACTCATAAAGGTATATTTTAACAAAAATACTGAATATACAAATAACACCAGTTTAATAAACCAAACACTTCCTGAAATGTTATAAGCTCTGCAGTAATTACAGATGATGTGACAAACTTCCAAATAAAGCAAAGCAAAAGAGGTATATAAGCATATTTATCCACAGCAGTATGGAGGGGAAAATCATTAATCAGTAAGCAGTCCAAGATCAAGTACATTATACTCCCTCCGTCCGGAAATACTTGTCATCAAAATGGATAAAAGGAGATGTATCTAGGCATATTTTAGTTCTAGATACATCCCTTTTTATCCATTTTGATGACAAGTATTTTCGGACGGAGGGAGTACTAGGGAGTGGTGATTACAATGTTGCCAGAAAACAGGGGAGGGCTGAATCAATCAAAATGAATCCAAGAATAAGATGTAAATAAAAGCATCAAGTATGTGTGCCTATTCAATGTCTCAAAAAGGTAGGTTGCGCTGTTTGCTCTTATAAACAAACTGAATGACTAAGCTAGGGATAGAAGTTACAAACAAATTATAAGTTGAGAGCCAAATTACCAGGGTACAATTGTCTAGGTTTTGCATAAGGGTGTAGGTGATCAAGTGTACTCAATGGACCCCACAACCTACGGGGTCGAGGCTTCTGCCATGATGAAGAAAGAGGAAAGAAGATATTAGCTCCAAAACAACTCTTTCCATAAGATACGATGAATCTAAATATCAGCATCTGAACTGTGAATTCATTTGAAAGTAATACTAATGACTTACCGATCCAAATGGAAGAACATTGTCCACGCTGTACTTACTAATTCCCCCGGCAGAATAATTTGCAAGGAAAAGGTGCACCAGCAGTGACAGCATGGACAAGATGATGCCGACGGCCGTGGCCAGCTTGAATTTGCTTTTGAGGAGCATCTTATTTCATTACTCTCAGCTCCAAATCCTGCTGAACGGATTCAATATCAGCGTTTTGGGCAGGTAAACTACGCCTATCTGAGATGCCCCAAAAGCTACAAGCAGAACCAGAAATGCAAGGCGCATATTTGAGGAGTATGTTCTCTAGTTAATCTTAAGATAAATGTTCATCCGGAGACTGGGGCAGATCTTATCGCATAACCTACATTGAACGATAATTAGTAGGTATCCCTACGATGAAAACCCCTGATCAATCAACACCCGCCGCAGCTCCCCAGACGCGCAACCCCCGTCTCCCGTTCACGCAGCCCGCCCACGCGATCGAACCAGTCGCCTCCCCGCACCGTGAGCGACCCCGCGAAGGGCCGCAAGGATCCATCACGAACGCGGGGCGCCCGCGGCTGGGTGGTCGGGATCCAGATCCCCACGCGCCGCAGGAGTACACAGGTACGTACAATATATACGGAGGGGAACGGGATGCCGTACCTGCCTGCCTGCGGCGGCGCCCCACGGCGGACGGGCGGCGGCGGGAGAGTTAGGGTTAGGCGAAGCAGGAGGGCTCCGATTCGGAGGAGCCACTCGGCGCGGCGACCTGCGGAGTGGAGAGGTGGAGTGAAGTGGGGCGCTCTCCTCTCTCTCTCTCTCTCTCTCTGCCTCCCTCCCCGTCTCTCTCCTCGGCGAGGTGGCGACCTGCGTGCTCTGGTCGGGGTGGAGCACGTGGAGGGTGGGTGGCCTGGTGGGGCCGGTCAGTCAGTGGATCGAACGGCAGCGCCCTGATCTCTCATCCGATTCATCATCCTTCCTTTCTTTTTCCCTTTGCTATATATTCCCAATGATGTTGCCGAAAGCAACAAGTGCTTTTCTTAGGAGATCAAAGAGAGTAACAAGGGAGACAATTTGATTCGCTCGTGTATCGTCTATGTATGGATTGTTGAACTGATGAATTGGTTCTGTGTTATATGATCTACCTGCTTGTATTTGCATGAAAATGAGGTTTTGAATATGAGGGATGTAGTTGTCCGGACGGAATATGAGGACAGGCCAGTGTTGTATACAAACACGTACACGGATATTTAGGGAATCAAATTTGCTCAGTCGGTTTGGAGATGCTCTAAGATATACAAGTACAATATCGATTATAGGGCTCATTGAGTTAGGAGAACTTGATGAGATATAAGTATCAATTTGGGCATAAGCGCTATAATTGCTAATGTGTAATGACTCTATATTGGCTCGGTAGAAGTTTCAACCTTAGTTGTTGTACAACATGTTGGTCGCTCCCATTTAGCCCGTAACGATTGCTTGAATGGTCTTGTGGAAAGGATACCACTTAATTGTTGGCATTCCCTGGCCCGTACATGAGTTTTGCGGGCTTTAATTATAGATTCACACTGTCAAGGTTTAGTGATTTACTTATTATCGAGGAGTCCACCATCAACATTTGCATTAGAGCTCGGGTTACAAACAATGTCCATGTAAATATTGACCGTGTGGGCATGGTGAGCAATCTTCAAATAATCTCTATTACTTAAAAAATACGTATCGTTCCCTTTCCTGCTGGACGAAACGCGTTCTGCTTGCTTTTGTCCGACTCCCTTCCACGTATGCTTCTCTCCCGCACACACGGTTTTTACAGTCTGCCCTACCCGGTTTTCCCTGCCCCCTGTGAATCATGGCGCTCAGACCGTAGGTCCCTTCCCAATCCTTCGATGAACCCCTACCCCTTATCCTCTCGCTCCTGACACCCATCTCTAGGGTTCAGTGCCGCCAACCCCATCCAATTCTTGGTGACGCTGCTCAGGACGCCTATGCGAGCAGGGGATGGATGATGTGGTGTCTATGTTCATCGAGAAGGAGGCGTAGGAGCTAGGGATGCATGACCATCACAGTTGTACTCCGTACTTCAACCTTGGAGGTGCCAGCGGCAGTAAGGCGTTGAGCTGGCTCACAAATCCAATAGCATCGCCCTCTCCCACCACCACAAGGAGAGGGAAGACCAACGCCGGCCGCCCACCAAGCTCGACGACCTTCTCGATGCTGCCCAGGTTTCATCAATCCCCTGTTTTGATTATAATGTTTTTTGTTGGAATCATGATGCACTATCATATTTGAATACACACTTTAACTGGATCACGAGGCAGGCCGGACTAAGAAGTTGACGCACTGCCTGGTTGTTTCTATTTTGTTTTTTATGTGTATGAAATTCTCGGTCCTTGTTGGCTGCAGTGAATTGTTTTTGCTAGTAGAAATTATGTGGGATCAAAGGGAATTAGAACTCCACCGATGGATTAAGAGATCATTTGTTGAGTTGTGTGTTTTATCTACTACCACTTATAAAAGAGTTGGATGAATCCAAACAATCTCGACCATTTAACCACTTGTATCCAACGTCTCACGTCGTTACAATGATGTATCCATCACATCACCATAGTTTGAAAACAATAATAATTACATTAATTGCAATTAATGTTGAAAACATCATTGATTACATTGACTGCAATTAATCTTGGAAACATCATAAAATTCGTTAATTATAATTAATCTTGAAAACAACATTAATTCCCAAATGATCGTTGTAAAAACATTCCCTTGTTCATATTTCTCCCTTCAACTGTATCACATCACGATCAATTCTAATAATAAAATGGGCAACACAATGTGTGTTCCTACACCGTTGAGGATGCAGACCGTATTACTAACTACAAGATTGTCCAACCCCTCCCTCCCCCCCCCCACACACACATTCTGGTAGTAGAGCACGGCCAACCTACCCAAACGGTGGTGTTCCCTCAACATAACCCTGGACAATGAACCCTATACCATGAGCCAATACATTGCCATATTGAGAAGCTGAGACCGAAGGACACAACACATCCTTTTAAGTAAAGAAATGAGGGAGCCACTACATATCTGTGATAACCCACAAGTATAGGGAATCGCAACAGTTTTCGAGGGTAGAGTATTCAACCCAAATTTATTGATTCGACACAAAGGGAGCCAGAGAATATTCTCAAGTATTAGCAGTTCAGTTGTCAATTCAACCACACCTGTCAGACTTAATATCTGTAGCAAAATAGTATGGAAGTAACGGTAACGGTGGCAAAAGTAATAGTAGCAGTTTTGTAGTAATCGTAACAGTGGCACGGAAAAGTAACTAAGCAAAAATCAATATGTGAAAAGCTCGTAGGCAATGGATCAGTGATGGATAATTATGTCGGACGCGATTCCTCATGCAACAGTTATAACATAGGGTGACACAGAACTAGCTCAAGTTCATCAATGTAATGTAGGCATGTATTCCGAATATAGTCATACGTGCTTATGGAAAAGAACTTGCATGACATCTTTTGTCCTACCCTCCCGTGGTAGCGGGGTCCTATTGGAAACTAAGGGATATTAAGGCCTCCTTTTAATAGAGTACCGGACCAAAGCATTAACACTTAGTGAATACATGAACTCCTCAAACTACGGTCATCACCGGGAGTGGTCCCGATTATTGTCACTTCGGGGTTGCCGGATCATAACACATAGTAGGTGACTATTGACTTGCAAGATAGGATCAATAACTCACATATATTCATGAAGAAATAATAGGTTCAGATTTGAAATCATGGCACTCGGGCCCTAGTGACAAGCATTAAGCATAGCAAAGTCATAGCAACATCAATCTTAGAACATAATGGATACTAGGGATCAAACCCTACCAAAGCTAACTCGATTACATGGTAAATCTCATCCAACCCATCACCGTCCAGCAAGCTTACGATGGAATTACTCACGCACGGCGGTGAGCATCATGAAATTGGTGATGGAGGAAGGTTGATGATGACGACGGCGACGGATTCCCCTCTCTGGAGCCCCGAACAGACTCTAGATCAACCCTCCCGAGAGAGATTAGGGTTTGGCAGCGGCTACGTATCGTAAAACACGATGAATCCTTCTCTCTGATTTTTATCTCCCCGAACATGAATATATGGAGTTGGAGTTGAGGTCGGTGGAGCCTCAAGGGGCCCACGAGGCAGGGGCGCGCCCCGGGGGGTGGGCGCACCCTGCACCCTCGTGGACAGGGTGTGGGCCCCCTGGTGCTGATTCTTTTGCCAGTATTTTTTTTAATTCCAAAAATATTTTCCGTGAAGTTTCAGGTCATTCCGAGAATTTTTATTTCTGCACAAAAATAACACCATGGCTCTGCTGAAAACAGTGTCAGTCCGAGTTAGTTCCATTCAAATCATGCAAGTTAGAGTCCAAAATAAGGGCAAAAGTGTTTGGAAAAGTAGATACGTTGGAGACGTATCAACTCCCCCAAGCTTAAACCTTTGCTTGCCCTCAAGCAATTCAGTTGACAAACTGAAAGAGATAAGAAAAACTTTTACAAACTCTGTTTGATCTTGTTGTTGCAAATATGTACAGCCAGCATTCAAGTTTTCAGCAAAGATTATGAACTAACCATATTCACAATAACATTTAGGTCTTATATTTACTCATATCAATGGCATAATCAACTAGCGAGCAATAATAATAAATCTCGGATGACAACACTTTCTCAAAACAATCATAATATGATATAACAAGATGTATCTCGCTAGCCCTTTCTGAGACCGCAAAACATAAATGCAGAGCACCCCTGAAGATCAAGGACTGACTAGACATTGTAATTCATGGTAAAAGAGATCCAGTCACAGTCATACTCAATGTAAATTAATAGCAATGCATGCAAATGACAGCGGTGCTCTCCAGCTAGTGCTTTTTAATAAGAGGGTGATGACTCAACATAAACGTAAATAGATAGGCCCTTCGCAGAGGGAAGCAGGGATTTGCAGAGGTGCCAGAGCTCGAGTTTTGAAACAGAGATAAATAATATTTTGAGTGGTATACTGCTACCTCTTGAGCATTGCGTTGGTTTTCCCTTGAAGAGGAAAGGGTGATGCAGGAAAGTAGCGTAAGTATTTCCCTCAGTTTTTGAGAACCAAGGTATCAATCCAGTAGGAGGCCACGCTCAAGTCCCTCGTACCTACACAAACAAATAAGAACCTTGCAACCAACGCGATAAAGGGGTTGTTAATCCCTTCACGACCACTTGCAAAAGTGAGATCTGATAGAGATGATAAGATAATATTTTTGGTATTTTTATGATAAAGATAAAAAGTAAAGACTGCAAAGTAAACAAAGATAAAAATAGCTTGTTGACGGGAGATTAATATGATGGAAAATAGACCCGGGGGCCATAGGTTTCACTAGTGGCTTCTCTTAAGATAGCATAAGTATTACGGTGGGTAAACAAATTACTGTCGAGCAATTGATAGAATTGAGTATAGTTATGAGAATATCTAGGTATGATCAGGTATATAGGCATCACGTCCGTGACAAGTAGATCGACTCCTGCCTGCATCTACTACTATTACTCCACACATCGACCGCTATCCAGCATGCATCTAGAGTATTAAGTTCATAAGAACGGAGTAACGCTTTAAGCAAGATGACATGATGTGGAGGGATAAACTCATGCAATATGATATAAACCCCATCTTTTTATCCTCGATGGCAACAATACAATACGTGTCGTTTCCCCTACTGTCACTGGGATCGAGCACCGCAAGATTGAACCCAAAGCTAAGCACTTCTCCCATTGCAAGAAAGATCAATCTAGTAGGCCAAACCAAACTGCTAATTCGAAGAGACTTGCAAAGATAACCAATCATACATAAAAGAATTCAGAGAAGATTCAAATATTGTTCATAGATAATCTTGATCATAAACCCACAAATCATCGGATCTCGACAAACACACCGCAAAAGAAGATTACATCAAATAGATCTCCAAGAGAATCGAGGAGAACTTTGTATTGAGATCCAAAGAGAGAGAAGAAGCCATCTAGCTAATAACTATGGACCCGAAGGTCTGAGGTAAACTACTCACACATCATCGGAGAGGCTATGGTGTTGATGTAGAAGCCCTCCGTGATCAATGCCCCCTCCGGCGGAGCGCCGGAAAATGCCCCAGGATGGGATCTCACGGGTACAGAAGGTTGCGGCGGTGGAATTAGGTTTTCGTGGTGCTCCCCGATGGTTTGGGGGTACATAGGTATATATAGGAGGAAGAAGTAGGTCGGTAGAGCCACGAGGGGGCACGAGGGTGGAGGGCGCGCCCCCTGCCTCGTGGCCTTCTCGTTGGTTGCTTGAAGTCCACTCCAAGTCCTCTGGATCACGTTTGTTCCAAAAATCACGCTCCCGAAGGTTTCATTCCGTTTGGACTCCGTTTGATATTCTTTTTCTGCGAAACACTGAAATAGGCAAAAAAACATCAATTTGGGCTGGGCCTCCGGTTAATATGTTAGTCCCAAAAATAATATAAAAGTGTATAAATAAGCCCATTAAACATCCAAAACAGAATATATAATAGCATGGAACAATCAAAAATTATAGATACGTTGGAGACATATCAAGCATCCCCAAGCTTAATTCTTGCTCGTCCTCGAGTAGGTAAATGATAAAAACAAAATTTTTGATGTGGAATGCTTCTTAGCATTCAATGTAATTCTTTTTATTGTGGCATGAATATTTAGATCTGAAAGATTCAAGATAAAAGTTTAATGTTCACATAAAAACAATCATACTTCAAACATGCTAACCAAGCAATTATGTCTTATCAAAATAACATAGTCAAAGAAAGCTTGTCCCTACAAAATCATATAGTTAGGCCATGTTTCAATATCGTCACACAAACGTTCTCATCATGCATAACCCCGATGACAAGCCGAGCAATTGGTTCGTACTTTTTAACGCGCTTCAGCCTTTTCAACCCTTACGCAATACATGAGGGCAAGCCATGGATATAGCACTATGGGTGGAGTAAAGTATAATGATGGGGGTTATGAGAGAAGACAAAAAGGTAGAAGGTCTTACATTGACGCAACTAATCAATAGGCTATGGAGATGCCCATCAATTGGTGTCAATGAGAGGAGTAGGGATTGCCATGCAACGGATGCACTAGAGCTATAAATGTATGAAAGCTCAACAAAAGAAACTAAGTGGGTGTGCATCCAACTTGCTTGCTCACGAAGACCTAGGGCATTTTGAGGAAGCCCATCATTGGAATATACAAGCCAAGTTCTATAATGAAAAATTCCCACTAGTATATGAAAGTGACAATACAGGAGACTCTATGAAGATCACGGTGCTACTTAGAAGCACAAGTGTGGAAAAAGGATAGTAACATTGTCCCTTCTCTCTTTTTCTCTCATTTTTTCTTTCTCTCTTTTTTTGTTGGGCCTTCTCTTTTTTTCTTTGGCCTCTTTTTTTTATTTAGTCCGGAATCTCATCCCGACTTGTGGGGGAATCATAGTCTCCATCATCCTTTCCTCACATGGGACAATGCTCTAATAAGGATGATCATCACACTTTTATTACTTACAACTCAAGAATTACAACTCAATACTTAGAACAAAATATGACTCTATGTGAATGCCTCCGGCGGTGTACCGGGATATGCAATGAATCAAGAGTGACATGTATGAGAAATTATGAATGGTGGCTTTGCCACAAATACGATGTTAACTACATGATCATGCAAAGCAATATGACAATGATGGAGCGTGTCATAATAAACGGAACGGTGGAAAGTTGCATGGCAATATATCCCGGAATGGCTATGGAAATGCCATGATAGGTAGGTATGGTGGCTGTTTTGAGGAAGATATAAGGAGGTTTATGTGTGATAGAGCGTATCATATCACGGGGTTTGGATGCACCGGCGAAGTTTGCACCAACTCTCAAGGTGAGAAAGGGCAATGCACGGTACCGTAGAGGCTAGAAAATTGTGGAAGGTTGAGAGTGCGTATAATCCATGGACTCACATTAGTCATAAAGAACTCATATACTTATTGCAAAAGTTTATTAGCCCTCGAAGCAAAGTACTACTACGCATGCCCCTAGAGGGATAGATTGGTAGGAAAATACCATCGCTCGTCCCTGACCGCCACTCATAAGGAAAGCAATAAAAGAACACCTTATGTGTCAAAATTGTCTCACAACTTTTACCATACGTGCATGCTACGGGACTTGCCAACCTTAACACAAGTATTTCTCAATTTCACAATTACTCAACTAGCACACTCTAATATTACCACCTTTATATCTCAAAACACTTATCAAGTATCAAACTTCTCATGATATTCAATGAACTCAATATGGAAGATTGATTTCACAATTAAAGCAAATTACCATGCTGTTTAAGACTCTCAAAATAATATAAGTGAAGCATGAGAGATCAATAATTTCTATAAAATAAAACCACCACCGTGCTCTAAAAGATATAAGTGAAGCACTAGAGCAAAAACTATACAACTCAAAAGATATAAGTGAAGCACATAGAGTATTCTAATAAATTCCGAATCATGTGTGTCTCTCTCGAAAGGTGTGTACAGCGAGGATGATTGTGAAAACTAAAAAAACAAAGACTCAAATCATACAAGACGCTCCAAGCAAAACACATATCATGTGGTGAATAAAAATATAGCTCCAAGTAAAGTTACCGATAGACGAAGACGAAAGAGGGGATGCCTTCCGGGGCATCCCCAAGCTTAAGCTTTTGGTTGTCCTTGAATTTTACCTTGGGGTGCCTTGGGCATCCCCAAGCTTAGGCTCTTGCCAATCCTTGTTCCATAATCCATCAAATCTTTACCCAAAACTTGAAAACTTCACAACACAAAACTTAACAGAAAATCTCACGAGCTCCGTTAGCGAAAGAAAAAGAAAACACCACTTCAAGGTACTGTAATGAACTCATTCTTTATTTATATTGGTGTTAAACCTACTGTATTCCAACTTCTCTATGGTTTATAAGCTCTTTTACTAGCCATAGATTCATCAAAATAAGCAAACAACACACGAAAAACAGATCTGTCAAAAACAGAATAGTCTGTAGTAATTTGTAACTAACGCAAACTTCTGGAACTCAGAAAAATCTATCAAAATAGGACGACCTATATAATTTATTTATTGATCTACTTCAATTGCAATAAGTATTTTATCACGTTCTGGTGATTTTTAACAATTGTTTTCGTGAACAGAAAGTTTCTGGAATTTTCAGCAAGATCAAATAACTATCATCCAAGAAGATCCTATAGGTTTAACTTGGCACAAGCACTAATTAAAACATAAAAACACATCTAACCAGAGGCTAGATGGAAGATTTATAATTAAACAGAACCAAAAAGCAAAAAACTAAAATAAAATTGGGTTGCCTCCCAACAAGCGCTATCGTTTAATGCCCCTAGCTAGGCATTGAGATTTCAATGATGCTCACAAGAAAGACAAGAATTGAAGCAAAAAGAGAGCATCATAAAACACGTGACAAACACATCTAAGTCTAACATAATTCCTATGCATAGGCATCTTATAGGCAAACGAATTATCAAGGCAAGCAAAAACTAGCATATGCAAAGAAGCGGAAAGAAACAAAAGCAATCTCAACATAACGAGAGGTAATTTAGTAACATGAAAATTTCTGCAACCATATTTTATTCTCTCATAATAATTACATGTAGGATCATAAGAAAATTCAACAATATAGCTATCACAAAACATATGCTTAACACGATCCACATGTATGCAAAGTTGACACTCTTCCAAAATAGTGGGATTAACTTTAACTAAAGTCATGATCTCTCCAAACCCACTTTTATCAAAAACTTCATAAGATTGATCAAAATCCAAATATGTGGGATCTAATGTTGACACTCTTCCAAACCTACTTTCAATACTATTTCAAACATTATTATCAATCTCATATTCATCATGGGGCTTAAATAAATTTTCAAGATCATAAAAAAAATCACCCCAATCATGATCATTACAACAAGTAGTAGACATAGCAAACTTAGCATCCCCAAGCTTAGGGTTTTGCATATCATTAACACAATTGACATTAATAGAATTTATAATAACATCATTGCAATCATGCTTTTCATCGAAGGAACGATCAAGTATGGGTGCAATAGCAACGATCTCATGTTTAACATATGGGACTATAGCAAATTCATCTTTATAAATATTGGCATCATGGCCACAAGAATAGCAAGCATCATGTTCATCAAGGGATATTTCAATCAATCATCGGAATCATAATTATCTATAGATTCATGCATATCATTATTTTCTTCCTCCATAGACTCTTGCAAAATATCAGCCTCTTCTTGGACAGCGGAGGAGTCCTCAATATATGGTTTAACATAGGCATTGGAAGCATAATTATCATAACAATATTTAAGTATGGCAAAATTTTCATATTTGTAAAGAGTAGCATCATACGTTTCAATCAAAGAAGCAATTTCATAAGCACCCTTAAAAGCAACAAATTCTTCAATTTCTTGAACATCATAGTAATTATAAACACCCTTAGCATACGAAGATACGATTCCATTATCACTAAACTCACATTGGTAGGGAAGGTGTTTCTTAATGTTTTCAGAGCAACAAGTAAAATCATAAATTTCACAAAGATTCCAAGCATAACACATCAATCTGTTTATTTGATCCCATAAGAGTCTCCCCTTTTCAGGCAAACGATGATGCACAAAATGAGCATGCTCATCTAAAGATTTCCCATCAACTAAGCTAGTTGGGGTTTCAGCACGAGCGCATAAGGATCGAAGATGATCCAAGTAGAACACTTTAAGAGGATCCATATCAATAGATTTTTAGCAAGCAAAGATGCAGGCAAATACAAGGCACATGGTAACACAAGCAAACAATAGTTCTGGCGAGAAAAAGGCAAACGAAAAAGAAGGCGAATAAAACGGCAAGGGTGAAGTGGGGGAGAGGAAAACAAGAGGCAAATGGCAAATAATGTAATGCGAGGGATAAGAGTTTGTGATGGGTACTTTGTATGCCTTGACTTGCGTATAGACTCCCCGGCAACGGCGCCAGAAATGGCTCATTATCGGGAGATCCAATCTTGACTTGACTTCGTGTAAGCCTCCCCGGCAACGGCGCCAGAAATCCTTCTTGCTACCTCTTGAGCACTGCGTTGGTTTTCCCTTGAAGAGGAAAGGATGATGCAACAAAGTAGCGTAAGTATTTCCCTCAGTTTTTGAGAACCAATGTATCAATCCAGTAGGAGGCCACGCTCAAGTCCCTCGTACCTACACAAACAAATAAGAACCTTGCAACCAACGCGATAAAGGGGTTGTCAATCCCTTCACGACCACTTGCAAAAGTGAGATCTGATAGAGATGATAAGATAATATTTTTGGTATTTTTATGATAAAGATAAAAAGTAAAGATTGCAAAGTAAACAAAGATAAAAATAGCTTGTTGACGGGAGATTAATATGATGGAAAATAGACCCGGGGCCATAGGTTTCACTAGTGGCTTCTCTTAAGATAGCATAAGTATTACGGTGGGTAAACAAATTACTGTCGAGCAATTGATAGAATTGAGCATAGTTATGAGAATATCTAGGTATGATCATGTATATAGGCATCACGTCCGTGACAAGTAGATCGACTCCTGCCTGCATCTACTACTATTACTCCACACATCGACCGCTATCCAGCATTCATCTAGAGTATTAAGTTCATAAGAACGGAGTAACGCTTTAAGCAAGATGACATGATGTGGAGGGATAAACTCATGCAATATGATATAAACCCCATCTTTTTATCCTCGATGGCAACAATACAATACGTGTCGTTTCCCCTACTGTCACTGGGATCGAGCACCGCAAGATTGAACCCAAAGCTAAGCACTTCTCCCATTGCAAGAAAGATCAATCTAGTAGGCCAAACCAAACTAATAATTCGAAGAGACTTGCAAAGATAACCAATCATACATAAAAGAATTCAGAGAAGATTCAAATATTGTTCATAGATAATTTTGATCATAAACCCACAATTCATCGGATCTCGACAAACACACCGCAAAAGAAGATTACATCAAATAGATCTGCAACAGAATCGACGAGAACTTTGTATTGAGATCCAAAGAGAGAGAAGAAGCCATCTAGCTAATAACTATGGACCCGAAGGTTTGAGGTAAACTACTCACACATCATCGGAGAGGCTATGGTGTTGATGTAGAAGCCCTCCGTGATCAATGCCCCCTCCGGCGGAACGCCGGAAAAGGCCCCAAGATGGGATCTCTCGGGTACAGAAGGTTGCGGCGGTGGAATTAGGTTTTTGTGGTGCTCCCCGATGGTTTAGGGGTACGTAGATATATATAGGAGGAAGAAGTAGGTCGGTGGAGCCACGAGGGGCCCACTAGGGTGGAGGGCGCACCCGGGGGGTAGGCGCGCCCCCTGCCTCGTGGCCTTCTCGTTGGTTGATTGACGTCCACTCCAAGTCCTCTAGATCACGTTTGTTCCAAAAGTCACGCTCCCGAAGGTTTCATTCCGTTTGGACTCCGTTTGATATTCTTTTTCTGCGAAACACTGAAATAGGCAAAAAAACAGCAATTTGGGCTGGGCCTCCGGTTAATAGGTTAGTCCCAAAAATAATATAAAAGTGTATAAATAATCCCATTAAACATCCAAAACAGAATATATAATAGCATGGAACAATCAAAAATTATAGATACGTTGGAGACGTATCATATACTTTCATTGTGAACATAACAACCAAGAGATCTCAATATCTTCCATGCTACACACATTATAGGCAGTTCCCAAGCAGAATGGTAAAGTTTATACTCCCCCACCACCAACAAACATCAATCCATGGCTTGTCCGAAACAACGGGTGCCTCCAACTAACAATAATCCTGGGGGAGTTTGCAATTATTTTGATTTGAGCATGGGACTGGGCATCCGGTTACCAGCCATTTTCTCGTGAATGAGGAGCGGAGTCCACTCCTCGTGAGAATAACCCACCTAGCATGGAAGATATAGATAGCCCTAATTGATACATGAGCTATTCGAGCATACAAAACAAAATTTCATTTGAAGATTTAGAGTTTGGCACATACAAATTTACTTGGAACGGCAGGTGAATACCGCATATAGGAAGGTATGGTGGACTCATATGAAATAACTTTGGGGTTTATGGAAGTGGATGCACAAGCAGTATTCCCGCTTAGTACAAGTGAAGGCTAGAATGAGACTGGTGAAAGATCGTTGATGTCGCCTTGAGGGGGGGGGGTGAATAGGCGCTTTAAAATAATTACAGTTTAGGCTTGAACAAATGCGGAATAAACCTAGCGGTTAATTTGACAAGCACAAAACCTACAACAACTAGGCTCACCTATGTGCACCAACAACTTATGCTAAGCAAGATAAACAACTAAGTGATAGCAAGATATATGACAAGAAACAATATGGCTATCACAAAGTAAAGTGCATAAGTAAAGGGTTCGGGTAAGAGATAACCGAGGCACGCGGAGACGACGATGTATCCCGAAGTTCACACCCTTGCGGATGCTAATCTCCGTTTGGAGCGGTGTGGAGGCACAATGCTCCCCAAGAAGCCACTAGGGCCACAGTAATCTCCTCACGCCCTCGCACAATGCAAGATGCTGTGATTCCACTAAGGGACCCTTGAGGGCGGTCACCGAACCCGTACAAATGGCAACCCTTGGGGGCGGTCACCGAACCTGTACACTTTGGCAACCCTTGGGGGCGGTCACCGGTACCCGTCAAATTGCTCGGGGCGATCTCCACAACCTAATTGGAGACCCCGACGCTTGCCCGGAGCTTTACACCACAATGATTGAGCTCCGAACACCACCAACCGTCTAGGGCGCCCAAGCACCCAAGAGGAACAAGCTCAAGGGTACCAAGCACCCAAGAGTAATAAGCTTCTCAACTTGTAACTTCCATGTATCACCGTGGAGAACTCAAACCGATGCACCAAATGCAATGGCAAGGGCACACGGAGTGCCCAAGTCCTTCTCTCTCAAATCCCACCGAAGCAACTAATGCTAGGGAGGAAAATGAGAGGAAGAACAAGAAGGAGAACACCAAGAACTCCAAGATCTAGATCCAATGGGTTCCCCTCACATAGAGGAGAAAGTGATTGGTGGAAATGTGGATCTAGATCTCCTCTCTCTTTTCCCTCAAAAACTAGCAAGAATCCATGGAGCGATTGAGAGTTAGCAAGCTCGAAGAAGGTCAACAATGGGGGAAGAACACGAGCTCAAAGGATAAGGTAGAATGGGGAAGAAGACCCCCTTACATAGTGGGGGGAACAATCCAACCGTTACCCCCAAAACAGCCCCGCAGAGGGCGGTACTACCGCAGGAGGCAGCGGTACTACCGCTCCCCCGGGCGGTACTACCGTGGAGTCTGTAGGGCAGGAGAGTGACAGACCCGAGCGGTACTGCCGTGGTGGTTGGGCGGTACTACCGCTCGTGAGCGGTACTGTCGCCCTACTGCCGCTGCGAAGTACCGCACTATCCGACACGAAAAATGACCCCTCGAGTCGACGTGGTAGGGGCCTGGTACCGTTGCGGTACTACTGCTGAGGACCCACCAGCGGTACTACCGCTGCGGAGCGGTACTGCCGCTTGTGACCCCTAAGCGGTACTACCGCTGGGACCATCCTAAAGCCACTTCCACGAAAACAAGAATACTCCACGGGAAACCAAAACTGCCATAACTTCTGCATATGAGCTCTGAATTGAGCAAACTCAAGCTTGTTGGATACAAGACGACGAGTAGCATCAAAACAGCGAAGAACCGGCATAATCTTCCAACAAAATAGAGGAGTGAAACCTCCAACCGAGAAGAACCGGCATAATCTTCCAACATCGAAAACATCATAGAAGATGCGAGTGAACTCCGTTTTCGATGAACTCGAGCTTGTCATCAAGATGACCATAAGCTCCAAAACTCACAAAGAGAAGAACCAAATAAGAACCAAGAAAGATGATGCAAGAATGCAATGGTTTGAGATCTCTACGAATGATACGATCAAGCTACTCATCGAGAGCCCCCCTTGATAGAACGACAATCAATCCTATAACCCAGTCTCCCAACTACCATCACGAGACCGGTAAAATAAAAGACCTATCAAGGGCAAACCTTTGCCTTGCACATGGTCCACTTGAGCTAGATGATGACGATCTTGACTCCCTCAAGTTGGACCACCTTTCTTGGTTGCGTTGGCTCGATGAAGACTAGTTGATTGCTCCCCCATACTCCACTATGGGTGAGACACTCTTCCGCACATCTTCACAAGTCCATTGTCACCACAATGGACGGCAAGCTTCAAGCATTTGATCTCTTCATGATGCTTCACTTGAACTTGCACACCGCAACATCTTCACAAGTCCATTGTCACCACAATGGACGGCAAGCTTCAAGCATTTGATCTCTTTCATGATGCTTCACTTGAACTTGCACACCGCAACCTAACCCCACAAAGAACTCTCGCAAAGATCATGGGTTAGTACACAAAGCGTAATTGACAATGTTTACCACACCATGGGATCGCTTGATCCCTCTCGGTACATCTTCTACGCTTTGTGAGTTGATCAAGTTGATTCACTCTTGAATTAGTCTTGATCAACCTTGAATCTTTTCAACTCTCTTCTTTTGGATGATGTCTTGAAGATATACATGAATGATCACACAATCTTCTTCTCCAAGACATGCTTGCAATAAGCTCAACTCTCACATGACCAATCTTTGGATAATTCCTTAATAACACCTTGGTCACCACATAAACTCCTTGAAACCAACACATGGACTTCAAGAAATGCATATGGACAAATCCTTCAAATATAACTCATGGCAACCATTAGTCCATAGAGATTGTCATCAATTACCAAAACCAAACATGGGGGCACCGCATGTTCTTTCAACTGGGAAGCGACCAACTAGAGAGCGACAACAGTCATGAACATGCATTAAAATTAATCAACAATGAGTGCAAGCGTGAGTAGGATATAAATCACCATGAACATAAATATCTTGGAGGCTATGTTGATTTTGTTTCAACTACATGCGTGAACATGTGCAAAGTCAAGCCAGTCGAATCGTTCAAAGGAGGATACCACCCTATCATACCACATCACAACCATTTTAATAGCATGTTGGCACGCAAGGTAAATCATTATAAGCTCCTAGCTAATTAAGCATGGCATGAGCAATTATAATCTCTAATTGTCATTGCAAACATGTTTCATTCATAATAGGCTGAATCAGGAATGATGAACTAATCATATTTACAAAAACAAGATAGGTCGAGTTCATACCAGCTTCTCTCATCTCAATCAGTCCATCATATATCGTCATTATTGCCTTTCACTCGCACGACCGAACGATGTGGATAATAATAATAGTGCACGTGCATTGGACTAAGCTGGAATCTGCAAGCTTTTAATACAAGGGAGAAGACAAGGTAATATGGACTCTTGGTTAAGTCAACAATAATGCATATGAGAGCCACTCAACATTTTCATCATGGTCTTCTCCTCTCGACCCCCAAAGAAAAGAAAAGAAATAAAACTATTTACACGGGAAAGCTCCCAACAAGCAAAAGAAGAACGAGAAATCCTTTTGGGTTTTCTTTTTAATTACTACTACTACATGCATGGAAAGTAAACTAGCTAAAAGCTACAACTAATTTTTTTGATTTTTCTTAAGCTTTTTCAAACACACAAGAAAAAGACTTAGAAAAGAAAATTAACTAGCATGATAGTACAATGAAAAAGTATGAGCACCGACAACTGGCATGAGTGTGTGAACATGAATGTAATGTCGGTGAGAAATACATACTCCCCCAAGCTTAGGCTTTTGGCCTAAGTTGGTCTATGCCCACGGCTGGCCTGGCGGATATCCAAAGTCGTAGCTGGGGTCGTATTGAGATGTAGTAGCTACTGCCTGACGAGCTGCAGCTTGGAGGCGAGCTTCCTCCGTCCTCCTCTCGTACTCGTTCGCCTCCTCCCTGGTTATAACATATCTCCTTTTTGCCTGAAAGTCAAAGAAAGTAGGAGCAGGGAGAGCAACATGGACAGTGCGTCGCCTGTCAAAGATTAGTAGGTACTGAAGGAACCGTTCATTCCTCTCAAGAAACTGATGGTGAACCATAGCATTATAATCTAGATAAGCAGGAGGCAACCTCATATCATTTTCACGTATGGGTACATCAAGATAATTAGCTACACGAGTTGCATAAATTCCACCAAACAAATCTCCACTTGTACCGTTAAGATGCAACCTTCGTGCAACAATGGCCCCCAAGTTATATTGTTTATCACCTAATACCGTACTCTTGAGGACACAAAGATCTGGAACACACATGTGACAAGCCTCATCTTTATCGTTTAATGCATCTACCTATAAATAGAGCAAAATAATGTATGGAAGGGAAATGAATGCTCCCTATGGTAGCTTGTGTGATTTCTCTAGATTCCCCCATAGTGATACTAGCAAGAAAATCTTTATATTCAGATTTGCGAGGTTCACTAACATTACCCCACTGCGGGAGTTTACAGGCAATATTAAAATCTTCTAGGTCCATGGTATATGATTTATCATAGAGATCAAATAAAACAATGTGAGAATTGCGCGAAGATGAAAATTTAAACCTCCTCACAAAGGAATCAGTTAGGTAGTGGATTGTAAGCACTTATCTGACACGAAGTTCTCAAGATCAGCATTACGCACATACGCGTCAAATTCTTCCTTGATACCTGCTTGGACCATAAACTCCTCTGACGGCCATTCACAAGGTCGCACTTGAGCTTCCCTCGGTGGTTCATCGTCCGGCTCATGTATCGCGAGCCTTGGCCCTTGCTTCCTTGAGGAACCACCTTGGTACATTTTTCTAAACATTTTTCTTTCTTTGAAAAATTTCTGAAATTTTTAGTGACTCAAAATAAAAGTGAAACAAACTCAACAAGATTGATAGCAACTACTCCCACAAGTGCCTAGAGGCTATATCATGTATTAAAACTACTTTTCACCATATAAATTTGACATGCAAGCTCAAGAACAGGGTCACCTAAGAAGCAAAAAATTGCAATAAATAAAGCACTAGAACAAAAACTAATTGGACCATTGGAGGAGTCACATACCGAAGAACAATCTCCCCAAACAGGTTTGTGAATGGAGCTTTGAGCAAGGAGATCGAAAATGGCAGCAAGATGAGCTAGAACACGGGTTTGAGCTATGGGACGATTTTTTCTGGAGGAAGACGAAGTGAGTGGGTGTTGGAATAAGTGGAGAGGGTCCACGAGGCAGGGGGGCGCGCCCCAGGGGGTGGGTGCGCCCTGCACCCTCGTGGCCAAATGGTGGGTCCCCCTGGTGTGTTCTCAGTGCCAGATATTCTTAAATATTCTACAAAAAATCATATATAATTTTCAGGACATTTGGAGAACTTTTATTTTCAGGTTTTTTTATTGCAAGGATAATTCAGAAAACAGATAGAAAATACTATTTTTGCTTTATTTAATCTAAATAACAGAAAGTAAAAGGAGGGTATAGAGAGTTGTGCTTTCTAACTTCATCCATCTCATGCTCATCAAAAGGAATCCACTAACAAGGTTGATCAAGTCTTGTTAACAAACTCTTTCCGAATAACATGGAACCGGAGAATTTTCGAATAACACTAGGCTACCTCAACGGGGATATGCACGTCCCAAACAATAAGAGTGTCATATTTCTTCTTGATAGTAGGAAGAGGAAATTCAAAACCTCCAATAGTAATCGTTGAAATTTTTCCAATAGAATTGATACTGTGGACTTGAGGTTGTTTCCTCGGAAAGTGTACCGTATGCTCATTACCATTAACATGAAAAGTGACATTGCCTTTGTTGCAATCAATAACAGCCCCTGCAGTATTCAAAAAGGGTCTACCAAGGATAATCGACATACTATCGTCCTCGGGAATATCAAGAATAACAAAGTTCGTTAAAATAGTAACGTTTGCAACCACAACAGACACATCCTCACAAATACCGACAGGTATTGCAGTTGATTTATCGGCCATTTCCAAAGATATTTCAGTAGGCGTCAACTTATTCAAATCAAGTGTACGATATAAATAGAGAGGCATAACACTAACACCGGCTCCAAGATCACATAAAGCAGTTTTAACATAGTTTCTTTTAATGGAGCATGGTATAGTTGGTACTCCGGGATCTCCTAGTTTCTTTGGTATTCCACTTTAAAAGTATAATTGGCAAGCATGGTGGAAATTTCAGCTTCCGGTATCTTTCTTTTATTTGTAACAATATCTTTCATATACTTAGCATAAGGATTCATTTTAGGCATATCAGTCAAACGCATACGCAAAAAGATAGGTCTAATCATTTTAGCAAAGCGCTCAAAATCCTCATCATCCTTTTTCTTGGATGATTTAGGAGGAAAGGGCATGGGTTTCTGAACCCATGGCTCTCTTTCTTTACCGTGCTTCCTAGCAACAAAGTCTCTCTTATCATAACATTGATTCTTTGATTGTGGGTTATCAAGATCAACAGTAGGTTCAATCTCCACATCATTGTTATTGCTAGGTTGAGCATCAACATGAACATCATCATTAACATTATCACTAGGTTCATGTTCATTACCAGATTGTGTTTCAGCATCAGAAATAGAAATATCATTGGGATTCTCAGGTGTGTCAACAACAGGTTCATTAGAGGCATGCAAAGTCCTATCATTTTTCTTTTTCTTCTTCTGAGAAGGACTAGGTGCATTGATAACCCACAAGTATAGGGATCGCAACAGTTTTCGAGGGTAGAGTATTCAACCCAAATTTATTGATTCGCCACAAGGGGAGCCAAAGAATATTCTCAAGTATTAGCAGTTGAGTTGTCAATTTAACCACACCTGGATAACTTAATATCTGTAGCAAAGATTTAGTAGCAAAGTAGTATGATAGTAGCGGTAACGGTGGCAAAAGTAACAGTAGCAGTTTTGTAGTGATTGTAATAGTGGCAACGGAAAAGTAAATAAGTGAAGAACAATATGTGAAAAGCTCGTAGGCATTGGATCGGTGATGGAGAATTATGACGAATGCGATTATTCATGCAACAGTTATAACATAGGGTGACACAGAACTAGCTCCATTTCATCAATGTAATGTAGGCATGTATTCGGAATATAGTCATACGTGCTTATGGAAAAGAACTTGCATGACATCTTTTGTCCTACCCTCCCGTGGCAGCGGGGTCCTATTGGAAACTAAGGGATATTAAGGCCTCCTTTTAATAGAGTACCAGACCAAAGAATTAACACAAAGTGAATACATGAACTCCTCAAACTACGGTCATCACCGAGAGTGGTCCCGATTATTATCACTTCGGGGTTGCCGGATCATAACACATAGTAGGTGACTATAGACTTGCAACATAGGATCAAGAACTCACATATATTCATGAAAACATAATAGGTTCAGATCTGAAATCATGGCACTCGGGCCCTAGTGACAAGCATTAAGCATAGCAAAGTCATAGCAACATCAATCTTAGAACATAATGGATACTAGGGATCAAACCCTAACAAAACTAACTCGATTACATGATAAGTCTCATCCAACCCATCACCGTCCAGCAAGCCTATGATGGAATTACTCACGCACGGCGGTGAGCATCATGAAATTGGTGATGGAGGATGGTTGATGATGATGACGGCGACGGATTCCCTCTCCGGAGCCCCGAACGGACTCCAGATCAGCCCTCCCGAGAGAGATTAGGGCTTGGCGGCGGCTCCGTATCATAAAACGCGATGAATCCTTCTCTCTGATTTTTTTCTCCCTGAACGTGAACATATAGAGTTGGAGTTGAGGTCGGTGGAGCTCCAAGGGGCCCACGTGGCAGGGGGCGCGGCTGCTGCCCCCCCACCCTCGTGGACAGGGTGTGGGCCCCCTGGTCTTGATTCTTTCGCCAGTATGTTTTTTTATTTCCAAAAATAATCTCCGTGAAGTTTCAGGTCATTCTGAGAACTTTTGTTTCTGCACAAAAATAACACCATGGCAATTCTGCTGAAAACAGCGTCAGTCCGGGTTAGTGCCATTCAAATCATGCAAGTTAGAGTCCAAAACAAGGGCAAAAGTGTTTGGAAATGTAGATACGACGGAGACGTATCAACTCCCCCAATCTTAAACCTTTGCTTGTCCTCAAGAATTCAGTTGATAAACTGAAAGTGATAAAGAAAAACTTTTACAAACTCTGTTTGCTCTTGTTGTTGTAAATATGTAAAGCCAGCATTCAAGTTTTCAGCAAAGATTATGAACTAACCATATTCACAGTAACACTTAGGTCTCATGTTTACTCATATCAATGGCATAATCAACCAGCGAGCAATAATAATAAATCTCGAACGACAACACTTTCTCAAAACAATCATAATATGATATAACAAGATGGTATCTCGCTAGCCCTTTCTGAGACCGCAAAACATAAATGCAGAGCAGCTTTAAAGATCGAGGACTGACTAAACATTGTAATTCATGGTAAAAGAGATCCAGTCATAGTCATACTCAATATAAATTAATAGTAATGGATGCAAATGACAGCAGTGCTCTCCAACTGGTGCTTTTTAATAAGAGGGTGATGACTCAACATAAAAGTAAATAGATAGGCCCTTCGCAGAGGGAAGCAGGGATTTGTAGAGGTGCCAGGGCTCGATTTTGAAATAGAGATAAATAATATTTTGAGTGGCATACTTTCATTGTCAACATAACAACCGAGAGATCTCGATATCTTCCATGCTACACACATTATAGGCGGTTCCCAAGCAGAATGGTAAAGTTTATACTCCCCCACCACCAACAAGCATCAATCCATGGCTTGCTCGAAACAACGAGTGCCTCCAACTAGCAACAGCCCTGGGGGAGTTTTGTTTGCAGTTATTTTGATTTGGTTTGCTTAAAGCATGGGACTGGGCATCCCGGTGACCAGCCATTTTCTCGTGAGTGAGGAGCGGAGTCCACCCCTCTTGAGAATAACCCGTCTAGCACGGAAGATACAGACAGCCCTAGTTGATACACGAGCTATTCGAGCATACAAAGCAGAATTTCATTTGAAGGTTTAGAGTTTGGCACATACAAATTTACTTGGAACGGCAGGTAGATACCGCATATAGAAACGTATAGTGGACTCATATGGAATAACTTTGGGGTTTAAGGGATTGGATGCACAAGCAGTATTCCCGCTTAGTACAAGTGAAGGCTAGAAAAAGACTGGGAAGCGACCAACTAGAGAGCGACAACAGTCATGAACATGCATTAAAATTAATAAATATTGAGTGCAAGCATGAGTAGGATATAATCCACCTTGAACATAAATATTGTGAAGGCTATGTTGATTTGTTTCAACTACATGTGTGAACATGTGCCAAGTCAAGTCACTTGAATCATTCAAAGGAGGATACCACCCTACTATACCACATCACAATCATTTTAATAGCATGTTGGCACGCAAGATAAACCATTATAAACTCCTAGCTAATTAAGCATGGCATAAGCAACTATAATATCTAATTGTCATTGCAAACATGTTTATTCATAATAGGCTGAATCAGGAATGATGAACTAATCATATTTACAAAAACAAGAGAGGTCGAGTTCATACCAGCTTCTCTCATCTCAATCAATTCATCATATATCGTCATAATTGCCTTTCACTTGCACGACCGAACGATGTGAATAATAATAGTAGTGCATGTGCATTGGACTAAGCTGGAATCTGGAAGCATTCAATTCAAGGGAGAAGACAAGGTAATATGGGCTCTTGGTTAAATCAACAATAATGTATATAAGAGCCACTTCAACATTTTAATTATGGTCTTCTCGTCTCGACCCCCAAGGAAAAGAAAAGAAATAAAACTATTTACACGGGAAAGCTCCCAACAAGCAAAAGAAGAACAGGAAATCTTTTTGGGTTTTCTTTTTACTTATTACTACTACAAGCAAGAAAGTAAACTAGCTAAAAGCTACAACTAATTTTTTTATTTTTCTTAAGGTTTTTCAAACACACAAGAAGAAAGCATAAAAAGGGAAAATAAACTAGCATGGATAGTACAATGAAAAAGTATGAGCACCGACAACTAGCATGAGTGTGTGAACATGAATGTAATGTCAGTGAGAAATACGTACTCCCCAAGCTTAGGCTTTTGGCCTAAGTTGGTTTATGCCCATGGATCAAAGTTGTAGTTGGGGTCGTACTGAGAAGGAGCCTCGCATTTCCACTGGTTGGCAATCTCCTCTGGATACCACTGGTAAACAGAGTGTCGTGAAGGATCAAATTGTGGTTCCGGCTCTGGCTCTGTAGCTGGTGTGGGGTTTCGGTAGGCATGAATGGCCTCCAGCGGAACAAGGTACTTGCCTGCAGATAAGTCAAACAAAGAAGGAGCAGGCAAAGTAATAGTCTCAGGGTGATTTTTATCAAATATCAGTCTATAGTTAAGCTCCTTTTTCTTGTTCTTAACAATGAAATCATGTGCAACCATACTCTTGTAGTCTAGAAAATCAGGAGGCAACAACTTTTCTTCTTTCTCATAATGCCTAATAGGTATGTTAAAGTATGCAGTGAGGCGCGACGCGAAGATGCCTCCCAAGATGGGGCCCTTAGTACGGTTAAGATTTGACCGCTTTGCAACAATAGCGCCCATACTAAATGTGTCATCACGAAACAGGGCATGGCACAAAAGAACAATATCAGGGGCACTTAGGTTGCCACAGTTTCCTCGACCAATCAAGCATCTACTAGCAAATATTGCAGAGTAACGTAGGACAGGAAAATGTATGCTAGTAATTCTTGCATCGGAAACCTTCCTAGTTTCCCCTACAGCAATTGTATCAATAAACCCCTCCACATCGTTACGATGTGGTTCCTCTACGCTGCCCGAAAAAGGCAACTTGCAAACCTCACAAAATTCAGAGAGGGGCATCTCCTTATACTCATCATACAAATAGAAATCCACCAAAGGTGGTGACCTCCTAGCATGGAAATGAAAATTTTGCACAAAGATATTAGTGAGTAAGAGATACTGTTCACGTTGGTCGCGGAGGAAGTCGGTGAGGCCTGCATTCTCAGCCAACTCATAAAAATCATCATAAATCCCGGCTGCTCTCAAGAAATCATCACAAGGCCATTCACACGGCCGAACCTCCACGGTGCGAGGGAGATTATATTTGGGCCTCTCTTCTTCTTCACTTTGCTTATCTTTCGAGCTTCGGCTCGAAGAGCCCCTCAAAAATCTCTTCATCATTTTCTGAAAATTTCTGAATTTTTTAGTAATTTCAAATAAAAGTGAACCAAACTCAACGAAATTGATAGCAACTACTCCCACAAGTGCCTAGAGACTATATCATGCATTAGAACTACTTGGGACCATATAAATTTGACATGCAAGCTCAAGAACAGGGTCACCTATGCAGCAAAAATTTGCAATGAATAAAGCACTAGAACAAAAACTAATTGGACCATTGGAGGAGTCATATACCAAAGAGCAATCCCCCAAAGCAGATTTGTGAATGGAGTTTTGAGCAAGGAGATCGAAAATGGCAGCAAGATGAGCTAGAACTCGTGCTTGAGCTGATTTTTTTGGGAGGAAGAAGGAGTGTGTGGTAGTTGGAATAAGTGGAGGGGAGCCACCATGGGCCCACGAGACAGGGGGGCGCGCCCACGGGGGGTGGGCGCGCCCTGGACCCTCGTGGCCAAGTGCTTGCTCCCCCTGCTGTGTTCTCAGTGTCAGATATTCTCAAATATTCCAGAAAAAATCATATTTCAATTTCGGGGCATTTGGAGAACTTTTATTTTTGGGGTATTTTTTATTGCACGGATAATTCAGAAAATAGACGGAAAATACTAATTTAGCTTTATTTCAACTAAATAACAGAAAGTAAAAGGAGGGTACAGAGAGTTGTGCTTTCTAACTTCATCCATCTCATGCTCATCAAAAGGAATCCACTGACAAGGTTGATCAAGTCTTGTTAACAAACTCATTCCGAATAACATGGAACCGGAGAAATTTTGAATAACACTAAGTTAGCTCAACGGGGATATGCACGTCCCCAATAATACGAATATCATATTTCTTCTTGACAGTAGGAAGAGGAAATTCAAAACCTCCAATAGTAATAGTTGAAAATTTTCCAATAGAATTGATACTGTGGACTTGAGGTTGTTTCCTCTGAAAGTGTACCGTATGCTCATTACCATTAACATGAAAAGTGACATTGCCTTTGTTGCAATCAATAACAGCCCCTGCAGTATTCAAAAAGGGTCTACCAAGGATAATCGACATACTATCGTCCTCGGGAATATCAAGAATAACAAAGTTCGTTAAAATAGTAACGTTTGCAACCACAACAGGCACATCCTCACAAATACCGACAGGTATGGCAGTTGATTTATCGGCCATTTGCAAAGATATTTCAGTAGGCATCAACTTATTCAAATCAAGTGTACGATATAAATAGAGAGGCATAACACTAACACCGGCTCCAAGATCACATAAAGCAGTTTTAACATAGTTTCTTTTAATGGAGCATGGTATAGTGGGTACTCCTGGATCTCCTAACTTCTTAGGTATTCCACCCTTAAAAGTATAATTAGCAAGCGTGGTGGAAATTTCAGCTTCCGGTATCTTTCTTTTATTTGTAACAATTTCTTTCATATACTTAGCATAAGGATTCATTTTGAGCATATCAGTTAATCGCATACGCAAGAAGATAGGTCTAATCATTTTAGCAAAGCGCTCAAAATCTTCATCATCCTTTTTCTTGGATGGTTTAGGAGGAAAAGGCATGGGTTTCTAAACCCATGGTTCTCTTTCTTTACCATGCTTCCTAGCAACAAAGTCTCCTTATCATAGCGTTGATTCTTTGATTGTGGGCTATAAAGACCAACAGCAGGTTCAATTTCTACATCATTGTTATTACTAGGTTGAGCATCAACATGAACATCATCATTAACATTATCATTAGGTTCATGTTCATTACCAGATTGTGTTTCAGCATCAGAAATAGAAATATCATTGGGATTCTCAGGTGTGTAAACAACAGGTTCACTAGAAGCATGCAAAGTCCTATCATTTTTCTTTTTCTTCTTTTTAGACGGACTAGGTGCATCAACATTATTTCTCTGAGAATCTTGCTCAATTCTCTTAGGGTGGCCCTCAGGATACAAAGGTTCCTGAGTCATTTTACCCCCTCTAGTTGCAACTCTAACAGCAAAGTCATTATTCTTACTATTCAATTCATTGAGCAAATCATTCTGAGCTTTAAGTATTTGTTCTACTTGAGTGGTGACCATAGAAGCATGTTTACTAATGAGTTTAAGTTCACCTTTAACTCTAGACATATAATCACTCAAGTGTTCAATCATATAGGCATTGCGTTTCAATTGTCTACCAAAATAAGCATTGAAATCTTCTTGCTTAGCCATAAAATTATCAAACTCATCTAAGCATTGGCTAGCAAACTTAGTAGGAGGGGTTTTAGCTTTATCATATCTATAGAGAGAATTTACCTTTACTACCTGTGTCGGGTTATCAAGACCATGTATTTCAATAGGTGGTAAATTAAGGCCATGTATTTCTTCAACATGAGGTAAATTCTTAACATCTTCAGCTTTTATACCTTTTTCTTTCATAGATTTCTTTGCCTCTTGCATATCTTCAGGACTGAGAAATAGAATACCCCTTTTCTTTGGAGTTGGCTTAGGAGTTGGTTCAGGAAGTGTCCAATCATTTTCATTGGTCACCATATTATTCAATAGAATTTCAGCTTCATCAACAGTTCTTTCCCTGAAAACACAACCAGCACAACTATCCAGGTGGTCTCTGGAAGCATCGGTTAGTCCATTATAAAAGATATCAAGTATTTCATTTTTCTTGAGAGGATGATCAGGCAAAGCATTAAGTAATTGGAGAAGCCTCCCCCAAGCTTGTGGGAGACTCTTTTCTTCAATTTGCACAAAATTATATATATCCCTTAAAGCAGCTTGTTTCTTATGAGCAGGGAAATATTTAGTAGAGAAGTAATAAATCATATCCTGGGGACTACGCACACAACCAAGATCAAGAGAATTAAACCATGTCTTAGTATCACCTTTTTAATGAGAACGGAAATAACTTAAGGATATAATAGTAGCGAGTTTTCTCATCATTAGTGAATAGGGTGGCTATATCATTTAATTTAGTAAGATGTGCCACAACAGTTTCAGATTCATAGCCATAGAAAGGATCAGATTCAACCAAAGTAATTATCTGAGGATCAACAGAGAAATCATAATCCTTATCAGTAACAAAGATAGGTGAAGTAGCATAAGCAGGATCATATTTCATTCTAGCATTCAGAGATTTTTCTTTCAGCTTAACTAATAATTTCTTAAGATCACTCCTATCATTGCAAGCAAGAAAGTCTCTAGCAGTTTCTTCATCCATAACATAACCCTCAGGCACAACAGGCAATTCATATCTAGGGGGAGAATCTTCATCATCACTTTCATCAATATTATCAGTTTCAATTATTTCATTCTCTCTAGCCCTAGCAAGTTGTTCATCCAGAAATTCACCTAGTGGCACAATATTATCAAGCATAGAAGTAGTTTCATCATAAGTATCATGCATAGCAGAAGTGGCATCATCAATAACATGCGACATATCAGAATTAATAGCAGAAGCAGGTTTAGGTGTTGCAAGCTTACTCAAAACAGAAGGTGAATCAAGTGCGGAGCTAGATGGCAGTTCCTTACCTCTCCTCGTAGTTGAGGGATAAATTTTAGTTTTCTCGTCTTTCAAGTTCCTCATAGTGACCAGCAGATATAAATCCCAAGTGACTCAAAGAATAGAGCTATGCTCCCCGGCAACGGCGCCAGAAAATAGTCTTGACAACCAACAAGTATAGGGGATCGCAACAGTTTTCGAGGGTAGAGTATTCAACCCAAATTTATTGATTCGACACAAGGGGAGCCAAAGAATATTCTCAAGTATTAGCAGTTCAGTTGTCAATTCAACCACACCTGGATAACTTAATATCTGCAGCAAAGTATTTAGTAGCAAAGTAGTATGATAGTAGCGGTAACGGTGGCAAAAGTAACAATAGTAGTTTTGTAGTGATTGTAACAGTGGCAACGGAAAAGTAAATAAGCGAAGAACAATATGTGAAAAGCTCGTAGGCATTGGATCGGTGATGGAGAATTAAGCCGGATGAGATTATTCATGCAACAGTTATAACATAGGGTGACACAGAACTAGCTCCAATTCATCAATGTAATGTAGGCATATATTCCGAATAAAGTCATACATGCTTATGGAAAAGAACTTGCATGACATCTTTTGTCCTACCCTCCCGTGGCAGCGGGGTCCTATTGGAAACTAAGGGATATTAAGGCCTCCTTTTAATAGAGTACCAGACCAAAGCATTAACACATAGTGAATACATGAACTCCTCAAACTACGGTCATCACCGGGAGTGGTCCCGATTATTGTCACTTCGGGGTTGCCGGATCATAACACATAGTAGGTGACTATAGACTTGCAAGATAGGATCAAGAACCCACATATATTCATGAAAACATAATAGGTTCAGATCTGAAATCATGGCACTCGGGCCCTAGTGACAAGCATTAAGCATAGCAAAGTCATAGCAACATCAATCTCAGAACATAATGGATACTAGGGATCAAACCCTAACAAAACTAACTCGATTACATGATAAATCTCATCCAACCCATCACCGTCCAGCAAGCCTACGATGGAATTACTCACGCACGGCGGTGAGCATCATGAAATTGGTGATGGAGGATGGTTGATGATGATGATGGCGAAGGATTCCCCTCTCCGGAGCCCCAAACGGACTCCAGATCAGCCCTCCCGAGAGAGATTAGGGCTTGGCGGTGGCTCCATATCGTAAAACATGATGAATCCTTCTCTCTGAATTTTTTTCTCCCCGAACGTGAATATATAGAGTTGGAGTTGAGGTCGGTGGAGCTCCAGGGGGCCCACGAGGCAGGGGGCGAGCCTAGGGGGCAGGCGCGCCCTCCACCCTCGTGGACAGGGTGTGGCCCCCTGGTCATGATTCTTTCACCAGTATTTTTTATTATTTCCAAAAATAATCTCCGTGAAGTTTCAGGTCATTCCGAGAACTTTTGTTTCTACACAAAAATAACACCATGGCAATTCTGCTGAAAACAGCGTCAGTCCGGGTTAGTTCCATTCAAATCATGCAAGTTGGAGTCCAAAACAAGGGCAAAAGTGTTTGGAAAAGTAGATACGACGGAGACGTATCATGCATCAACATTAGTTCTCTGAGATTCTTGCTCAATTCTCTTAGGGTGGCCCTCAGGATACAAAGGTTCTTGAGTCATTCTACCCCTCTAGTCACAACTCTAATAGCATTATCATTTTGTGCTTTAAGCACTTGTTCTATGTGAGTGGTAACCATAGAAGCATGTTTACTAATGAGTTTAAGTTCACCTTTAACTCTAGACATATAATCACTCACGTGTTCAATCATATAAGCATTTCATTTCAATTGTCTACCAACATAAGCATTGAAGTTTTCTTGTTTAACTATAAAATTATCAAACTCATCTAAGCATTGACTAGCAGACTTATTATGAGGAATATCACCTTCATCAAATATATAGAGAGAATTTACCTTTACTACCTGTGTCGGGTTATCAAGACCATGCATTTCTTCAATAGGTGGTAAATTCTTAACATCTTCAACTTTAATACCCTTTTCTTTCATAGATTTCTTTGCCTCTTGCATATCTTCAGGACTGAGAAATAGAATACCCCTTTTCTTCTGAGTTGGCTTTGGAGTTGGTTCAGGAAGTGTCCAATCATTATCATTACTCAATATATTATTCAACAACAATTCAGCTTGCTCAACAGTTCTTTCCCTGAAAACACAACCAATACAACTATCCAGGTGGTCACTGGAAGCATCGGTTAGTCCATTATAGAAGATATCAATTATTTCATTTTTATTGAGAGGATGATCGGGCAAAGCATTAAGTAATCGGAGAAGCCTCCCCCCAAGCTTGTGGGAGACTCTCTTCTTCAATTTGCACAAAATTATATATTTCCCTTAAGGCAGCTTGTTTCTTATGAGCGGGGAAATATTTAGCAGAGAAGTAATAAATCATATCCTGGGGACTACGCACACAACCAGGAGTAAGAGAACTAAACCATGTTTTAGCATCACCCTTTAATGAGAACGGAAATAACTTAAGGATAAAGTAGTAACGAATTTTTCCTCATTAGTGAATAGGGTGGCTATATCATTCAATTTAGTAAGATGTGCCAGAACAGTTTCAGATTCATAGCCATAAAAAGGATCAGATTCAACCAAAGTAATTAACTGAGGATCGACAGAGAAATCATAATCCTTATCAGAAATACAGATAGGTGAAGTAGCAAAAGCAGGGTCATATTTCATTCTAGCAATCAAAGAATTTTCTTTCAGCTTAACTAACAGTTTCTTAAGATCATATCTATCTTTGCAAGCAAAAAAGTCTCTAGCAGTTTCTTCATCCATATCATAACTGTTGGGGATATAATTACTGGAGTCACCCGCCCAGGAGGGGCCGGGTTACGTCACGACGATCATCACATGAAGCCTAATATCAAGCTTGAGGACGGCAGTTCAGTAATGGGCTTAAGGCCTAGAGGCGGCTTAAGGCCCGTAGTGATAAACCGCCGTTAAGGCATGACTTGTAATGTAGGCGAGAATAGTTAAGAGTCCGAGCCGGACACTGTTTATGAGCTGGCCGGGACTCTGAGAGCCGCTGGGCGTTAACCTCTCTATATAAAGGGACGACCCGGCGGCAGTTCAGGACAAGGAAGATCAGATCGATAGCCAGGCATAGCGGTTTAGCTCCCTGGTCATCGAAACCCTAAGTAATCCAACCTCAACTGGAGTAGGCTTTTACCTTCACCGTAAGGGGCTGAACCAGTATAATCCTCGTGTCCTTTGTCCCGTTTAACCCCTTTAAGCTTCCTAGTTGCGATGGCTCCACGACTAAGTCCTTGCACGAGGACATCTGCCGTGACAATTCCACGATAGTTGGCGCCCACCGTGGGGCCAGCGCGCGGTGGATTTGAGTTCTTGAAGGGCAGCTTCGAAGGGCTCAAGGGATACACTGTGGGCCGGATGACCAAGAGTCGTTGCGGCAAGCTCTACATCGACGACGCAGGCTGGGGCCCCGACGCCGGCTCAATCGAGTACGGGTACCGGGTCCCCTTCGGCGGAATCCACGTTTTCATTGGCAAGATTGGCGAGCCGGGCCCTGAGCCAGACCTCTGCACCGACCTCGTCGAGACAGCTCAGCGTGCGAGACCTGCCCGAACTCTGCCTGCCTTGAAGCGTGCTTTCGTGGGATGCGTCCATGGAGGACTCTCTGAAGGATCTGGATCTGGCGATGAGACGGCCGCCCGCTCTAACGGCGAGTCGTCCACAGATGAGACCAACTCGTTATATCAACTTCAAGATGGCAGGCTCAGGGGTTGTTCCGATGGCGACAATATTCCGGACCCCTTTGAGCCGCCAAGCCGGGTTGGAATATTCATGGCCGGCACACAACCTGTTCAAAACCCAGCCGCTGGGGCAGGAGGCCCTGTGCACTCACCAGCTCAGGTGCTAATGGATCTCACAGATAAGATGACGGCCCTGTTAACTGCCACGGTCGTCCCGGCGGATCAAGCTCAATATGATGCAGAAGTGGCACAACTAAAATTGGACATAGCGCAGGCCAAGGAAGACCTGGCAGCGGAAGGAGTTAGGATGGCTGTAGAGTGGGCGGCTCTGGATGCCCAGGCTCAGTTTATTCAGGCGCAGTCTTTCTGGCTCACGATGGATCAGAACGCATCCAATGAGGCCATGAGAAGGAGGTATCAGAAGGCTCAATCTCAGCTCCCTCCGGTTTATGATCCTCGCAACCACTTCAACACACCCGGTGCAGGGCCTAGCAACCTGCCAGAGATAAATTAGATCATGGCACCCGGGGTGGGATCGCTGGTTCAGCCACCAGTGATGGGGCCTCCCTGTGTGAATACTGCATCGCCTCCATATGTGCCAACTGTTGGAAATATGCCCTAGAGGCAATAATAAAATGGTTATTATTGTATTTCCTTGTTCATGATAATTGTCTGTTGTTCATGCTATAATTGTATTAACTGGAAACCGTAATACATGTGTGAATACATAGACCACAACATGTCCCTAGTAAGCCTCTAGTTGACTAGCTCGTTGATCAATAGATGGTTATGGTTTCCTGACCATGGACATTGGATGTCATTGATAACGGGATCACATCATTAGGAGAATGATGTGATGGACAAGACCCAATCCTAAGCATAGCACAAGATCGTGTAGTTCGTTTGCTAGAGTTTTTCTAATGTCAAGTATCATTTCCTTAGACCATGAGATTGTGCAACTCCCGGATACCATAGGAATGCTTTGGGTGTACCAAACGTCACAACGTAACTGGGTAGCTATAAAGGTGCACTACAGGTATCTCCGAAAGTGTCTGTTGGGTTGGCACGAATCGAGACTGGGATTTGTCACTCCGTATGACGGAGAGGTATCTCTGGGCCCACTCGGTAATGCATCATCATAATGAGCTCAATGTGACCAAGTGTTTGGTCATGGGATCATGCATTACGGTACGAGTAAAGTGACTTGCCGGTAACGAGATTGAACAAGGTATTGGGATACCGACGATCGAATCTCGGGCAAGTAACGTACCGATTGACAAAGGGAATTGTATACGGGATTGATTGAATCCTCGACATCGTGGTTCATCCGATGAGATCATCGTGGAACATGTGGGAGCCAACATGGGTATCCAGATCCCGCTGTTGGTTATTGACCGGAGAGTCGTCTCGGTCATGTCTGCATGTCTCCCGAACCCGTAGGGTCTACACACTTAAGGTTCGGTGACGCTAGGGTTGTAGAGATATTAGTATGCGGAAATCCGAAAGTCGTTCGGAGTCCCGGATGAGATCCTGGACGTCACGAGGAGTTCCGGAATGGTCCGGAGGTAAAGATTTATATATGGGAAGTCCTATTTTGGCCGCCGGAAAATGTTCGGGATTTTTCGGTATTGTACCGGGAAGGTTCTAGAAGGTTCCGAAGTGGGGCCCACCTGCATGGGGGACCCACATGAACGTGGGTAGTGGGGGCAAGGCCCCACACCCCTGGTCAAGGCGCACCAAGATCCCACCTTAGAAGGAATAAGATCATATCCCGAAGGGATAAGATCAAGATCCCTAAAAAGGGGGGATAACAATCGGCGGGGAAGGGAAATGATGGGATTTCTTTCCCCCACCTTTGCCAATGCCCCAATGGACTTGGAGGGCAAGAAACCAGCCCCCTCCACCCCTATATATAGTGGGGAGGCGCATGGGAGCAGCACCCCAAGCCCTGGCGCCTCCCTCTCCCTCCCGTGACACATCTCCCTTCTCCCGCAGCGCTTGGCGAAGCCCTATTGGAATCCCGCTACTTCCGCCACCACGCCGTCGTGCCGCTGGATCTCCATCAACCTCTCCTTCCCCCTTGCTGGATCAAGAAGGAGGAGACGTCTTCCCAACCGTACGTGTGTTGAACGCGGAGGTGCCGTCCGTTCGGCGCTCGGTCATCGGTGATTTGGATCACGAGGAGTACGACTCCATCAACCCCGTTCACTTGAACGCTTCCGCTCGCGATCTACAAGGGTATGTAGATGCACTCTTTTCCCTCTCGTTGCTAGAAGACTCCATAGATTGTTCTTGGTGATGCGTAGAAAAATTTGAATTTCTGCTACGTTCCCCAACAGTGGCATCATGAGCCAGGTCTATGCGTAGATTCTATGCACGAGTAGAACACAAAGTAGTTGTGGGCGATGATTTGTTCAATTTGCTTGCCGTTACTAGTCTTATCTTGATTCGGCGGCATTGTGGGATGAAGCGGTCCGGACCAACCTTACACGTACTCTTACGTGAGACAGGTTCCACCGACTGACATGCACTTGATGCATAAGGGGGCTAGCGGGTGTCTGTCTCTCCCACTTTAGTCGGATCGGATTCGATGAAGAGGGTCCTTATGAAGGGTAAATAGCAATTGGCATATCACCGTTGTGGCTTTTGCGTAAGTAAGAAACGTTCTTGCTAGAAACCCATAGCAGCCACGTAAAACATGCAACAACAATTAGAGGATGTCTAACTTGTTTTTGCAGGGTATGCTATGTGATGTGATATGGCCAAAAGGATGTGATGAATTATATATATGTGATGTATGAGATTGATCATGTTCTTGTAATAGGAATCACGACTTGTATGTCGATGAGTATGACAACCGGCAGGAGCCATAGGAGTTGTCTTAATTTATTGTATGACCTGCGTGTCAATGAAAACCGCCATGTAATTACTTTACTTTATTGCTAACCGTTAGCCATAGTAGTAGAAGTAATAGTTGGCGATACAACTTCATGAAGACACGATGATGGAGATCATGATGATGGAGATCATGGTGTCATGCCGGTGACGAAGGTGATCATGTCGCGCCTCGAAGATGGTGATCAAAGGCGCAAGATGATATTGGCCATATCATGTCACTTTATGATTTGCATGTGATGTTTGTCATGTTTACATCTTATTTGCTTAGAACGACGGTAGCATAAATAAGATGATCCCTCACTAAAATTTCAAGAGATGTGTTCCCCCTAACTATGCACCGTTGCGAAGGTTCGTTGTTTCGAAGCACCACGTGATGATCGGGTGTGATAGATTCTAACGTTCGCATACAACGGGTGTTGAAGAGCCTAGCATGTGCAGACATGGCCTCGGAACACAAGCAAAACACTTAGGTTGACTTGACGAGCTTAGCATGTACAGACATGGCCTTGGAACACAAGAGACCGAAAGGTCGAACATGAGTCGTATAGTAGATACGATTAACATGGAGATGTTCACCGATGATGACTAGTCCGTCTCACGTGATGATCGGACATGGCCTAGTCGATTCGGATCATGTATCACTTAGATGACTAGAGGGATGTCTATCTAAGTGGGAGTTCATTAAATAATCAGATGAACTTAATTATCATGAACATAGTCAAAAGGTCTTTGCAAATAATGTCATAGCTTACGCTTTAGTTCTACTAAGATATGTTCCTAGAGAAAATTTAGTTGAAAGTTGATAGTAGCAATTATGCGGACTGGGTCCGTAAACTAAGGATTGTCCTCATTGCTGCACAGAAGGCTTATGTCCTTAATGCACCGCTCGGTGTGCTGAACCTCGAGCGTCGTCTGTAGATGTTACGAAACATCTGACATACATGTTTTGATGACTACGTGATAGTTCAGTGTGTGATGCTAACGGTTTAAAATTGTGGCACCAAAGACGATTTTGAAACGTCGCAGAACATATGAGATGTTCCAAAGACTGAAATTGGGATTTCAAACTAATGCCCACGTCAAGAGGTATGAGACCTCTGACAAGTTTCTTAAGCCTGCAAACTAAGGGAGAAAAGCTCAATCGTTGAGCATGTGCTCAGATTGTCTGAGTACTACAATCACTTGAATCGAGTGGGAGTTAATCTTCCAGATGAGATAGTGATGGTTCTCCATAGTCACTGCCACCAAGCTATTAGAGCTTCGTGATGAACTATAACATATCAGGGATAGACATGATGATCCTTGAGCAACTCGCGATGTTTGACACCGCGAAAGTAGAAATCAAGAAGGAGCATCAATTGCTGATGGTTAGTAAAACCACTAGTTTCTAGAAGGGCAAGGGCAAGAAGGGATACTTCATGAAACGGCAAATCAGTTGCTGCTCTAGTGAAGAAACCCAAGGTTGAACCCAAACCCGAGACTAAGTGCTTCTGAAATGAGGGGAACGGTCACTGAAGCAGAACTACCCTAGATACTTCGTAGATGAGAAGGCTGGCAAGGTCGACAGAAGTATATTGGATATACATTATATTAATGTGTACTTTACTAGTACTCCTAGTAGCACCAGGGTATTAGATACCGGTTCGGTTGCTAAGTGTTAGTAACTCGAAATAAAAGCTGTGGAATAAACAGAGACTAGCTAAAGGTGAGATGACGATATGTGTTGGAAGTGTTTCCAAGGTTGATGTGATCAAGCATCGCATGCTCCCTCTACCATCGAGATTGGGGTTAAACCTGAATAATTATTATTTGGTGTTTGCGTTGAGCATAGACGTGATTGGATTATGTTTATCGCAATACGGTTATTCATTAAAGGAGAATAATGGTTACTCTGTCTATTTGAATAATACCTAAAATGAATGGTTTATTGAATCTCGATCGTAGTGATACACATGTTCATGCCAAAAGATATAAGATAGTAATGATAGTACCACATACTTGTGGCACTACCACTTGAGTCATATTGGTATAAAACGCATGAAGAAGCTCCATGTTGATGGATCTTTGGACTCACTCGTTTTTTAAAAGATTGAGACATGCGAACCATGTCTATTAGTATATATGCATGAAGAAAGTCCATACAGATGGATCATTTGGACTCACTTGATTTTGAATCACTTGAGACATGCAAATCATACCACATGGGCAAGATGACTGAAAGGCCTCGTTTTCAGTAAGATGGAACAAGAGAGCAACTTGTTGGAAGTAATACATTTGATGTGTGCAGTCCAATGAGTGCTGAGGCACGCAGTGGATATCGTTATGTTCTTACTTCACAGATGATTTGAGTAGATGCTGAGAATATTTACTTGATGAAACACAAGTCTGAATTATTGAAAGGTTCAAGTAATTTCAGAGTGAAGTTGAAGATCGTCGTGACAAGAGGATAAAATGTCTGTGATATGATCATAGAGATGAATATCTGAGTTATGAGTTTGGCACACAATTAAGAAATTGTGGAAATTGTTTCACGACTAATACCGCCTGGAACACCATATTGTGATGGTGTGTCCGAACATCATAATTGCACCCTATTGGATATGGTGCATACCATGATGTCTCTTATCGAATTACAACTATCGTTTATGGGTTAGGCATTAGAGACAACCGCATTCACTTTAAGTAGGGCACCACGCAATTCCGTTGAGACGACACCGTATGAACTATGGTTTAGAGAAACCTAAGCTGTCGTCTCTTAAAAGTTTAGGGCTGCGACGCTTATGTGAAAAAGTTTCAGGCTGATAAGCTCGAACCCAAAGCGGATAAATGCATCTTCATAGAATACCCAAAACAGTTGGGTATACCTCCTATTTCAGATCTGGAAGCAAAAGTGATTGTTTCTAGAAATGGGTCCTTTCCCGAGGAAAATTTTCTCTCGAAAGAATTGAGTGGGAGGATGGTGGAGACTTGATGAGGTCATTGAACCATCACTTCAACTAATGTGTAGCAGGGCACAGGAAGTTGTTCCTGTGGCACCTACACCAATTGAAGTGGAAGCTTATGATAGTGATCATGAAACTTCAGATCAAGTCACTACCAAACCTCATAGGACGACAAGGATGTGTACTACTTCAGAGTGGTACGTAATCCTGTCTTGGAAGTCATGTTGCTAGACAACAATGAACCTACGAGCTATGGAGAAGCAATGGTGGGCCCGGATTCCGACGAATGGCTTGAGGCCATAAAATTCGAGAGGATCCATGTATGAAAACAAAGTATAGACTTTGAAAGAACTACTTGATGGTCGTAAGGCTGTTGGGTACAGATGGATTTTAAAGGGAAGACAGACAATGATGGTAAGTGTCACCATTAAGAAAGCTCGACTTGTCGTTAAGATGTTTTCCGGCAAGTTCAAGGAGTTGACTGCGATGAGACTTTCTCACTCGTAGCTATGCTAAGAGTCTGTTAGAATTATATTAGCAGTTACTGCATTATTTATGAAATCTTGCAGATAGGATTTCAAAACATTGTTTCCTCGACGATTTTCTTGAGGAAAGGTTGTATGTGATACAACCAGAAGGTTTTGTCAATCCTGAAAGATGCTAACAAGTATGCAAAGCTCCAGCAATCCTTCTAAGGATTGGAGTAAGCATCTCGGAGTTGGAATGAATGCTTTGATGAGATGATCAAAGATTTTGGGTTTATACAAAGTTCATGAGAAACTTGTATTTCCAAAGAAGTGAGTGGGAGCACTACAGAATTTTTGATGAGTATATGTTGTTAACATATTGTTGATCAGAAATGATGTAGAATTTCTGGAAAGCATCCAGGGTTATTTGAAAAGTGTGTTTTAATGGAAAACCTGGATTAAGCTACTTGAACATTGAGCATCAAGATCCATAAGGATAGATCAAAAACGCTTACTAGTACTTTCAAATGAATACATACCGTGACAAGATTTTGAAGGAGTTCAAAATAGATCAGCAAAGAAGGAGTTCTTGGCTGTGTTACAAGGTGTGAGTATTGAGTAAGACTCAAGACCTGACCACGGCAGAAGAGAGAGAAAGGACGAAGGTCGTCCCCTATACTTTAGACGTAGGCTCTATAGTATGCTATGCTGTGTACCGCACCTGAAGTGTGCCTTGCCATGAGTTAGTCAAAGGGTACAATAGTGATCCGGGAATGGATCACATGACAGCGGTCAAACTTATCCTTAGTATCTAGTGGACTAAGGAATTTTCTCGACTATGGAGGTGGTAAAACAGTTCGTCGTAAAGGGTTACGTCGATGCAAACTTTGACACTAATCCGGATGACTGTGAGTAGTAAACCGGATTCGTATAGTAGAGCAGTTATTTGGAATAGCTCCAAGTAGCGCATGGTAGCTACATCTACAAGATGACATAGAGATTTGTAAAGCACACACGGATCTGAATGTTGCAGACCCGTTGACTAAAACCTCTCTCGTAAGCATAACATGATCAAACCCTAGAACTCATTGAGTGTTAATCACATGGTGATGTGGACTAGATTATTGACTCTAGTGAACTTTGTGTGTTAATCACATGGTGATGTGAACTAGATTATTGACTCTAGTGCAAGTGGGAGACTGTTGGAAATATGCCCTAGAGGCAATAATAAAATGGTTATTATTGTATTTCCTTGTTCATGATAATTGTCTGTTGTTCATGCTATAATTGTATTAACTGGAAACCGTAATACATGTGTGAATACATAGACCACAACATGTCCCTAGTAAGCCTCTAGTTGACTAGCTCGTTGATCAATAGATGGTTATGGTTTCCTGACCATGGACATTGGATGTCATTGATAACGGGATCACATCATTAGGAGAATGATGTGATGGACAAGACCCAATCCTAAGCATAGCACAAGATCGTGTAGTTCGTTTGCTAGAGCTTTTCTAATGTCAAGTATCATTTCCTTAGACCATGAGATTGTGCAACTCCCGGATACCATAGGAATGCTTTGGGTGTACCAAACGTCACAACGTAACTGGGTAGCTATAAAGGTGCACTACAGGTATCTCCGAAAGTGTCTGTTGGGTTGGCACGAATCGAGACTGGGATTTGTCACTCCGTATGACGGAGAGGTATCTCTGGGCCCACTCGGTAATGCATCATCATAGTGAGCTCAATGTGACGAAGTGTTTGGTCATGGGATCATGCATTACGGTACGAGTAAAGTGACTTGCCGGTAACGAGATTGAACAAGGTATTGGGATACCGACGATCGAATCTCGGGCAAGTAACGTACCGATTGACAAAGGGAATTGTATACGGGATTGATTGAATCCTCGACATCGTGGTTCATCCGATGAGATCATCGTGGAACATGTGGGAGCCAACATGGGTATCCAGATCCCGCTGTTGGTTATTGACCGGAGAGTCGTCTCGGTCATGTCTGCATGTCTCCCGAACCCGTAGGGTCTACACACTTAAGGTTCGGTGACGCTAGGGTTGTAGAGATATTAGTATGCGGAAATCCGAAAGTCGTTCGGAGTCCCGGATGAGATCCCGGACGTCACGAGGAGTTCCGGAATGGTCCGGAGGTAAAGATTTATATATGGGAAGTCCTATTTTGGCCACCGGAAAATGTTCGGGATTTTTCGGTATTGTACCGGGAAGGTTCTAGAAGGTTCCGAAGTGGGGCCCACCTGCATGGGGGGACCCACATGAACGTGGGTAGTGGGGGAAAGGCCCCACACCCCTGGTCAAGGCGCACCAAGATCCCACCTTAGAAGGAATAAGATCATATCCCGAAGGGATAAGATCAAGATCCCTAAAAAGGGGGGATAACAATCGGTGGGGAAGGGAAATGATGGGATTTCTTTCCCCCACCTTTGCCAACGCCCCAATGGACTTGGAGGGCAAGAAACCAGCCCCCTCCACCCCTATATATAGTGGGGAGGCGCATGGGAGCAGCACCCCAAGCCCTGGAGCCTCCCTCTCCCTCCCGTGACACATCTCCCTTCTCCCGCAGCGCTTGGCGAAGCCCTGTTGGAATCCCGCTACTTCCGCCACCACGCCGTCGTGCCACTGGATCTCCATCAACCTCTCCTTCCCCCTTGCTGGATCAAGAAGGAGGAGATGTCTTCCCAACCGTACGTGTGTTGAACGCGGAGGTGCCGTCCGTTCGGCGCTTGGTCATCGGTGATTTGGATCACGAGGAGTACGACTCCATCAACCCCGTTCACTTGAACGCTTCCGCTCGTGATCTACAAGGGTATGTAGATGCACTCTTTTCCCTCTCGTTGCTAGAAGACTCCATAGATTGTTCTTGGTGATGCGTAGAAAAATTTGAATTTCTGCTACGTTCCCCAACACCAACACCACCGGGTCATTATTCTAACCCGTTGGAAAACATGATCGCTGCAGCAGCGCGACTGGCGGCTCTTCCGGTTAAGGGTGACTCCCCAACGGCGGTCGAAACCCGCAGGGTCAGAGAACTTCTTCGGATGGCTTTGGCGCAGCAGGAGGCATATTCATATAGCCGGGACAGGATTCATTCGACCCCTCGGCAGGCAATTCGTCAAAACCGGAGTCCGAGTTGTAGCAGACACATGGCGTCGGCGACCGGCTCAAGCAACGTCCGGCGCCATGACTTTCTTGGGGGGCATGGCCCGGCACATAATGGAGCCTTTAATGTGGTAGATCAAGACAGAGCGCGTCAGGAAGCTGAGCAGGCGGCTCAGATGACGGCTTATCAGCCTTTTCCGGTTTACCCGACGGCTTCTATTGAGGCAGGCATGGCTACAAGAGCCGGAGGCGTCCCTTGCCTGGTGCCGGCTCTCCGTAACGAACGTCTGCCCAAGGATTTCAAAGGACCTAGGAAGGTACCTAATTACACGGCTGATTTACAGCCCGGAGCATGGGTTGAGAGCTACGAGATGGCTATGGAGTTGCTGGAGGTCAGCGAAGCGGCAATGGCAAAATACTTCACCATGATGTTGGATGGGACTGCCCGCACTTGATTGAAGGGACTGCCACCCAATTCCATCGGGTCATGGGCAGAGCTAAAAGCCCGGTTCATCCAAAACTTCAAAGATACATGTAGGCAATCAATGTCAATTGTGGATTTGACTAACTGCAAACAACAAGAAGGCGAGTCTACAACCCATTGGGTACGCCGGGTCAAAGAGATAATACATTCGTCTGATAAGATGGATGCCGGCTCTGCGGTCTTGATGTTGGAGCAAAATTGTCGTTTTGCACCCCTGAAGATGAAGCTTGGGCGGCTCAAGCGCGATTGCAACGATATGGGTACGCTGATGGCGGCTCTGGTCAAGTACGCCGACTCTGATAGTACCAAGGATCCCGCATCTGATGAGGAAAAGACAGGGAAGGGAAAGAAGAATGGCAACGGCAAGGGCCCTCAGCATAACCCGGCGAACCAGGGAAGTAATAAACGTAAGGCTGATGGCAGTATGGAATTTGTGGCCAACACCAATGCGCAAGGTAACAACCACCGACGTAAGGGGAGACCACCTCCCCGATCCGCCGGATCAGGCCCGACGCTTGAGCAATTGTTGAATGAGCCCTGTCCAAGGCACGATTCTAGGGAGAAGCCAGCCACTCATCTATGGAAAGACTGTGCAATCATGAAAGCTTTCAAAAATTCCAACACTTTCAATGGCAACAATGGGCAGGGCGGTGGCTCAGGCGGCGGCGGCTTTCATGGCCCGGGCGGCGGTTGAAATTCCAATTTTCAGAATTTTCAAGGTAATCAAGGGGGGTTCAACCAGCAATCTGGCCAGGGTAATCAGCAGCAGCAGGGGGGATATCAGACCAATCCAAAGCAGCTCAACAGTGGACAGTATCATGTGTTTACTACCAGTTTGTTCAAGCGAGACCAGAAGCTTCATAAAAGGGTTGTGAACGCTGTTGAGCCGGCGGTTCCACATTACTTGCGATGGTCTGAGAAACCTATTGTATGGAGTAGGGAGGATCACCCTCCCCGGGTTGATAATCCGGGTCACCTGGCTTTGGTGGTGGCTCCTTAGGTTGGTGGGTATAAATTCACTAAGGTGCTCATGGACGGGGGCAGCAGCATCAACATCCTCTATTATGAGACCTTCCGTCGTATGGGATTAACCGATACAAACCTCAGCCTGTCCAATACTGTTTTCCACGGCGTGGTGTCTGGTAAGTCGGCGTATCCAGTTGGTAAGATCGAGCTGGAAGTAGCCTTTGGAGATGAGTACAACTCCAGGGCGGAAAAACTGACTTTTGAGGTGGTCAAGATCAGAAGCCCGTACCATGCTCTAATTGGGCGGCCGGCTTACGCCAAGTTCATGGCACGGCCGTGTTATGTATATTTCCAGCTCAAGATGCCGGGTCACAACGGGACCATTACGGTTCATGGCAGCCGAAAAGTAGCTTTGGAGTGCGAGGAAGGTGACGCTACTTACACTGAATCTGTTTATGCGACAGAGGAGTTGAAGTTTTATAAGGATAATGTTGACCCGGCAGATATGACGTCTCTGAAAAAGCCAACCACGGAGCATGAGCCGGTAATGAAATTTAAGTCGGCTGATGAGACTAAGCTTGTTGACTTTGTTCCAGGTGACTCATCTAAGCAGTTCAGCATCAGTGCCAAACTGGATCCTAAATAGGAAGGGGCGCTCATCGAGTTCATCCGTGAGAACCGGGACATCTTTGCATGGAAACCTTCTGACATGCCGGGTGTACCGAGAGAGCTCGCTGAGCACACTCTTAATATTGATCCAAAATTTAAGCCAGTCAGACAATTCCTCCGTCGGTTTAATGAGGAGCGGCGGAAGGCCATTGGTGAGGAAGTAGCTCGGCTCTTGGCGGCCGGGTTTATTGTGGAAGTCTTTCATCCAGAATGGTTAGCTAACCCGGTGCTCGTACTCAAAAAGAACGGCACCTGGCGTATGTGTGTGGATTATACGGATTTAAACAAGGCTTGTCCGGCTAATCCTTTTGCTCTCCCTCGTATTGATCAAATTATTGATGCTACGGCGGGTTGTGAGCGTTTGAGTTTTTTGGATGCGTACTCTGGTTACCATCAGATCAAAATGGCTGTTAAGGACCAAGAGAAGACGGCGTTCATTACTCCTTTTGGAGCTTTCTGTTATGTGTCTATGCCTTTTGGGCTCAAGAGTGCACATGCGACTTACCAGCGTTGCGTGCAGAATTGTCTTCATAATCAGATTGGGCGCAACGTTCATGCCTATGTGGATGATATTGTGGTCAAATCCAGAGAAAAGGAGACCTTGATAGATGATCTGAGAGAGACCTTTGATAATCTCCGGGTCTACAAGATGATGCTGAACCCGGCCAAGTGTGTTTTTGGTGTTCCTGCAGGCAAGCTCTTGGGTTTTCTGGTTTCTCACAGAGGCATTGAAGCTAACCCGGAGAAGATCAAGGCAATCACCTCTCTGGCTAAGCCGGCGTGCATAAATGACGTCCAGCGTCTGGCGGGTCATATCGCTGCTTTGAGTCGATTTATAAGCCGGTTGGGCGAAAAGGCCATACCGCTGTATCAGATGATGAAGAAAACAGATGACTTTGTCCGGAGTGATGCTGCTAATGCTGCTTTTGAGGATTTGAAAAGACAGTTAGCTGAGCCGCCAGTCCTTGCTGCTCCTGTCGATAAGGAGCCCTTATTGTTGTATGTAGCCGCTAACACACGAGCCGTCAGTGTGGCCGTCGTGGTGGAGCGCAAGGAGGCGGGTAAGGAACATCCGGTTCAGCGGCCGGTTTACTACGTCAGCGAAGTACTCATTGAGTCCAAGCAACGGTATCCACATTGGCAGAAGCTTGTTTATGGGGTGTTCATGGCAAGCCGGAAGCTTAAGCATTATTTCCAGGGCCACCCCATCATTGTGGTTAGTTCTGCTCCTTTAGGAGATATCATCCAAAACAGAGAAGCCACCGGAAGAGTTGCTAAGTGGGCCATTGAACTTGGGCCTCATGATTTAAAGTATGTGCCACGCACTGCTATCAAATCTCAAGCATTGGTAGACTTCATCAACGACTGGACAGAACTGCAGATGCCTGAGGAGAGGCCAGATAACACATACTGGACTATTCACTTCGACGGGTCCAGGCAGTTGGAGGGCTCAGGGGCTGGAGTCGTTTTAGCTTCCCCTCGAGGTGACAAATTTCGTTATGTGCTACGGTTGATGTTTCCCTGTACTAACAATGCAGCTGAGTATGAGGCCTTGCTCCATGGTCTTCGGATGGCTAAGGAGATGAGCTTAAGTCGGGTGAGATGCTTTGGTGACTCAGATTTGGTGGCTCAACTGGTATCAGGCAAGTGGGATTCCAAGGACCCCCTCATGGCGGCTTATCGCCGTGAAGTTGATGCCATCGCCGGGCATTTTCAGGGTTATCAAGTGGAGCACATTGACCGCAGAAAGAACGAGGCGGCTGATGCCTTAAGCCGGCTGGGCTCTCAGCGTAAGCCGGTGCCACCTAATACTTTCTTGGATATTCTGCATAACCCTTCTGTCAAGTTGCCTATAGAGGAAGACTTGGCTGTTCCTAACCCAGAAGCACAGTTGGTGGCGGCTCTTCACGTTATCCCAGATTGGACAGTGCCATACTTGGCTTACATGACCCGGGGACTTGCCTGAGGATGAAACTTTGGCTAGACAGATAACCCGGCGGTCTAAGTCAATGATAATTATCAATGGTGAGCTGCATCATCGCAGTGTTACTGGAGCTTTTCAGCGTTGTGTTTCCCCTGAGGAGGGTCAAGAAATTTTATGAGAGGTTCACGAGGGGGATTGTGGCCATCATGCCGGCTCAAAATCCCTTGTGGCGAAGGCTTTTCGTCGTGGTTTTTATTGGCTAACGGCTCATGCTGACGCAGAGGACTTAGTCAGTAAATGTGACGGTTGTCAGAAGTTCTCAAGACGTGCTCACGTGCCGGCTCAAGAGTTGAGAATGATTCCAATCACTTGGCCGTTTGCAGTCTGGGGGCTTGATATGGTTGGGCCTTTCAAAAGGTCCAAGGATAAGAAGACCCACCTCTTGGTGGCGGTGGACAAGTTCACAAAGTGGGTTGAGGCAGAGCCAGTTAGTAAGTGTGACGCAGCCACGGCGGTTCAGTTCATGAAAAAGGTGATATTTCGCTTTGGTTTTCCACACAGCATTATAACTGACAATGGTACCAATCTGTCCAAAGGCGCCATGGAAGAATTTTGCCAACGAGAGCATATTCGGCTTGATGTTTCATCAGTAGCTCACCCCCAATCCAATGGTCAAGCTGAGAGAGCCAATCAGGAAATCTTGAAAGGCATCAAGCCCCGGCTTTTGGTCCCTTTACAACGGACGCCGGGTTGTCGGGTGGAGGAGTTACCTTCTGTGTTATGGAGCATCAATACTACTCCTAACAGGTCTACGGGTTACATGCCTTTCTTCATGGTCTACGGAGCTGAGGCGGTTCTCCCTAGCGACATCCGTCATGACTCGCCTCGAGTGGCGGCTTATGTCGAGGCGGACAATGAGCAAGCGCGTCAAGATGCTCTTGACTTGTTGGACGAACAACGTGACGTAGCAGCAGCTCGCTCGGCGATTTACCAACAAGACCTGCGCCGCTATCACAGCCGCCGGGTTAAGTCCAGGACCTTTCAGGAAGGTGATTTGGTGCTCCGGCTCATCCAGGATCAAATAGATGCACACAAGCTATCCCCACCTTGGGAAGGGCCCTTTGTGGTCAGCAAAAACTTGCACAACGGGTCATACTACCTCATCGATATTCAAGAGCACAAAGATTCACGTAAGTCGGAGGAGGAGACCCGCCGGCCGTGGAATATAGCTCAGCTTCGGCCTTATTACACCTGAGCCACCGGCTCTCGTAATGTATATATTTCTATAGCCATGTATATATTATGATGAATAATAAAGCAGGACCTCTGTCCTTTTTCCCCTCCAAAGGTAAATGTGTCATTATTATTTTCATTATGATATCACATGATCACTTGGAGGCTGATCCGGCTTATGATCGTATTCGAATCTAGCCGTTAAATATATGATCACTTGGGGGCTTCCTGTTCAAACATAGGTCGTATTCGAACCAAAGAGAACATAGCTGTCGATACCCACTTGATTAGCATATTGCCGAGCTCACTGGGGAGTTTCTTGATCATATTTGAATCATAGCTCAACCCCCTTTGGGAACCGACGTGGATCGTATTCGAATCAGTGTCGTTAAACAACTTTCAAGGTCATTTGGGGGCTTCCTGTTCAAACATAGGTCGTATTCGAACCAAAGAGAACATAGCTATCGGTACCCTCTTGATCGGCAACGCCAAAAGCCACTGGGGGCTATATGATCGTATTCGAATCTTAGCTTAACCCCTTTGGGACGGTTCTCTGGTCATATTCGAATCAGAAGCCTCCAAATTTTTGAAGTCTCTTTGTTGCAAACAAGTTCTTTTGATTATATCTAAAGTGTTCAAGGGTGGTTTCTACTCCACCGGCTTAACTTTGGTCAATAAAGTTGATCACACATGATAAGCATCATGTTACGTAGTGGGGTTTTTACTCATTATTCGGATTACATAAACCGGAGGTGTACTTGAAGGATCACAAGTATGCTGTTATGGTTGTCTCAAGGATATAACGGAGAAACAGTTTGTTATGATTCCGGGTTATATGTAAAGTGTATGACTTTCCATGCGGTAAGCCGCCAAGGGACTTGTGATTTGTTTTTCTATGCAGGACAATTAAAGACAGCTCTTTAAACATAAGGAAAACAGAGGATCAAGCATAACCTGGAAGAATATAAAAGGGCAGCTTAAACAATGTTGAGCGCTACACACGTGCGCGATGGCACGACAAAATTAAGTGTTTGTCCTACTCTATTACATGACTCCCCGAGTCCAAAAGGTGAGGCATCGTCTTTTAAGACATAACATGAGCCACCTGCGAGATCAAGGGCGTTGTTGGCCTGAGGTTTCCGGGTCATCCCTCTCCGCTCCTCCGGCTGTTTCCATGACCTGGAAGGTTGATGATTTCCAGTCAATGCCACTCAAGGCTTCAAATTGAGCCTCATCATCAATTAACCCGGCCGGGTCAACTTCAGGGGCGAAGGTATGCTTACGAGTTGGAGGCATCAGGCTGACTCCTTCATAGCGTGGTGTTGGGATTCTCTGATTCTCCGCGTCATAGCCCGGTTGATATTTGGTAAGATGTGACGCCCCCGATTTGACCGTACACTAATCATGCACGCAAATGTGTACGATCAAGATCAGGGACTCACGGGAAGATATCACAACACAACTCTAAAACATAAATAAGTCATACAAGCATCATAATACAAGCCAGGGGCCTCGAGGGCTCGAATACAAGTGCTCGATCACAGACGAGTCAGCGGAAGCAACAATATCTGAGTACAGACATAAGTTAAACAAGTTTGCCTTAAGAAGGCTAGCACAAACTGGGATACAGATCGAACGAGGCGCAGGCCTCCTGCCTGGGATCCTCCTAACTACTCCTGGTCGTCGTCAGCGGGCTGCACGTAGTAGTAGGCTCCTCCAGTGCCGTAGGAGTCGTCGTCGACGGTGGCGTCTGGCTCCTGGACTCCAGCATCTGGTTGCGACAACCAGGTAGAAAGGAAAGGGGGAAAAGAGGGAGAGAAGCAACCGTGAGTACTCATCCAAAGTACTCGCAAGCAAGGAGCTACACTACATATGCAAGGGTATATGTGTAAAGGGGCATATCAGTGGGCTGAACTGCAGAATGCCAGAATAAGAGTGGGATAGCTAATCCCGTCGAAGACTACGCTTCTGGCAGCCTCCATCTTGCAGCATGTAGAAGAGAGTAGATTGAAGTCCTCCAAGTAGCATAGCATAATCCTACCCAGCGATCCCCTCCTCGTCGCCCTGTTAGAGAGCGACCACCGGGTTGTATCTGGCACTTGGAAGGGTGTATTTTATTCAGTATCTGGTTCTAGTTGTCATAAGGTCAAGGTACAACTCCGGGTCGTCCTTTTACCGAGGGACACGGCTATTCGAATAGATAAACTTCCCTGCAGGGGTGCACCACATAACCCAACACGCTCGATCCCATTTGGCCGGACACACTTTTCTGGGTCATGCCCGGCCTCGGAAGATCAACACGTCGCAGCCCTACCTAGGCTCAACAGAGAGGTCAACACGCCGGTCTAAATCCTATGCGCGCAGGGGTCTGGGCCCATCGCCCATTGCACACCTGCACGTTGCGAGGGCGGCCGGAAGCAGACCTAGCCTAGTGGCATTCCAGTCCAATCCGGCGCGCGCCGCTCCGTCGCTGACGTCAAAAAGAGCTTCGTCTGATACCACGACGCCGGGATACCCATAACTACTCCCGCGTAGATGGCTAGTGCGTATAGACCAAATGGCCAGACTCAGATCAAATACCAAGATCTCGTTAAGCGTGTTAAGTATCCGCGAACGTCGACCAGGGCCAGGCCCACCTCTCACCTAGGCGGTCTCAACCTGCCCTGTCGCTCCGCCACAAAGATCCACTTGCGGGTACTCCTGCGAGCCGACCCGACTTTAGTCATCACATGTGTCATGTATATAGTATAAAGTATATACCCGTGATCACCGCCCAGGTGATCACGGCCCGATAGTATAGCACAGCAGACGGACAAGAATGTAGGGCCACTGGTGGAAAACTAGCATCCTATACTAAGCATGTAGGATTGCAGGTAAAGGTAACAACAGTAGTAGCAAGGATAGGCTATGCATCAGGATAGGATATCGGAAAGCAGTAACATGCTACACTACTCTAATGCAAGCAGTATAGAGAAGAATAGGCGATATCTGGTGATCAAGGGGGGGGGGCTTGCCTGGCTGCTCTGGCAAGTAGGAGGGGTCGTCAACTCCGTAGTCGAACTGGGCAGCAGCAGCGTCGGTCTCGTAGTCTACCGGAGAGAAGAGGGGGGAAGAAACAGTAAATACAATGCAAACATAAGCATGACGATGCGTGACATGACAATGAACAGTGCGAGGTGTGTCCTATAGGGGGTTCGTCCCGAGATTTAGGAGGTAGATGGAAATAGTGCAGGATATTCATCACGCAGGCGATCCTCGCGTTCCCAAGTGGCCTCATCCTCAGAATGGTGCGACCACTGGACTTTGAGAAACTTGATCGCCTTCTGACGTGTGCGGCGTTCAGCTTGGTCGAGAATGCGGACCGGATTCTCCTTATAGGAGAGGTCCTGCTGCAATTCGAGCACTTCATGATCCATTGCTCGAATTGGGTCCTTGAAGCAACGGCGGAGCTGTGACACATGGAACACATCGTGAACCTGAGAAAGGTTCGGCGGAAGCTCCAGTTGGTATGCCACTTTTCCACGCCTTTCGAGAATAGTGAATGGGCCAATATATCGAGGAGCTAGTTTGCCCTTGATTCCGAAGCGGTGAGCACCCTTCATTGGTGTGACTCGAAGATAAGCCTTTTCGCCAGGTTGATAGACCATGTCTTTATGATGACGGTCATACTGACTCTTCTGACATGACTGGGCAGTCTTGAGATTCTCATGAATAATGCGGACTTGTTCTTCGGCATGTTGGATAATATCCGGACCGAAGAGTGGACGTTCCCTTGTTTCTGACCAGTTCAGAGGGGTTCGGCACTTTCGTCCATATAACACTTCGAAGGGGGCCATCTTCAGACTAGCTTGATAGTTATTATTATAAGAGAACTCAGCATACGGGAGAGATTCCTCCCATTTCTTGCCGAAGGAAATAACACAAGCTCGAAGCATATCTTCGAGAACTTGGTTGACGTGTTCAACTTGCCCCTGCGACTGAGGATGAAACGCAGTACTGAATGATAGGTGAGTTCCCATAGCTTCTTGGAAACTTGCCCAGAATCTTGAAGTGAATAAGCTGCCACGGTCTGAGCTGATAACCAATGGAATACCGTGGAGTGAAACAATCCTGGACATATAGAGTGTTGCCAGCTGACTAGCAGTGATCGTTTCTTTGACCGCCAGAATGTGCAACTTTGGAAAGCCGGTCAATGACGACAAGAATAGCATCATTACCTTTCTGTGATTTGGGAAATCCAGTGACGAAGTCCATCTCAACATGGTCCCATTTCCATTCAGGAATAGAGATAGGTTGCAGAGTTCCAGCAGGCCTTTGATGTTCTGCTTTGATATGACGGCAAACGTCACACTCAGCAACATAACGAGCAATGTCTTGCTTCATATTAGACCACCAGAATCTCTGACGGATGTCTTGGTACATCTTTGTACTACCAGGATGGATACATAGGGGCGTATCATGAGCTTCTTTCATAACTTCCTGTGTCATATCCAGGTTTTTCTCTGCACATGGCACCACTAGGCGGCCCTTGAAGTATAAAGTGCCATCTTCAGCAATAGTGAAGAATGAGGGCTTTCCTTCTGCGAGGTAGCGCTTAATCTTGTGGGCTTCAGAGTCATACTTCTGTAGCCTTTTGATGCTGTCCACGAGATCTGGTTTAGCAACTAGGGTATTGAGGGAACCCTGGGTAACAACGTGGAGGTTCACCTTGCCAAACTCCTTAGGAGGGGGAGCGAGTGCACCCGGAGGAACAATATGGAGGTTCAGCTTCCTGAATTCTTCAACAAGCAAGGGCTGAACTTTGTGAACCTGGAGGTGGTTGCAGTAAGACTTGCGGCTCAAGGCATCAGCCATTACATTAGCCTTGCCTGGCGTATAGGAAATACCCAAGTCAAAGTCTGCAACAAGCTCCATCCATCTCTGCTGACGGAGGTTCAGGTCTGGCTGAGTAAACAGATACTTCAGACTTTGGTGGTCAGTGAAGATCTCGCAACGATTACCGAGAAGGTAATGTCGCCACTGCTTCAGCGCATGAATGACAGCAGCAAGTTCGAGGTCGTGAACTGGGTAGTTCTCTTCGTGAGGGCGCAATTGCCGAGAGGCATAAGCAATCACTTTGCGGTCTTGCATTAGGACACAGCCTAATCCTTGACGGGAAGCATCGCAGTAAATGACGAAGTCCTTCTTAGTATCAGGTGGAGCTAGAACTGGGGCAGAAGTCAACTTGTCTTTGAGTGCCTGGAAACTTTCTTGACATTTGTCTGTCCATTGGAACTTGACGCCCTTATGCAACAGGTTAGTCAGAGGCCTGGCGATCTTGGAGAAGTTCTCGACGAATCGACGGCAATAGCTGGCGAGACCGAGAAAACTTTTGACTTGCTTAATGTTCTTGGGAGGAGTCAAATCAAGGATAGCCTGGACTCGTTCAGGGTTGACGGCAATACCATCCTTAGAGATGACATGCCCAAGATAGGTTACTTCCGGTAGCCAGAATTCACATTTGGAGAACTTGGCATATAGTTGATGCTCTCGTAGCTTTTCCAGCACAAGTCGAAGATGTTCAGCATGTTCTTCTTCGTTCTTTGAAAATACCAGGATATCATCCAGATAAACCACAACGAACTTGTCGAGGTAATCCATGAATATATAGTTCATCAGACGAGAGAAGGTGGCTGGAGCATTGGTTAAACCGAAAGACATGACGGTGTACTCGTATGAACCATATCGAGTCACGAAGGCGGTCTTTGGGATATCCTCTTCGCGAACATGGATCTGGTGGTAACCCAACCTCAAGTCGAGCTTAGAGAACACTGACGAACCCGCCAGTTGATCATACAGATCATTGATCCGAGGAAGAGGGTATTTATTCTGAATGGTAGCTTGGTTTATAGGATGGTAGTCTTGAACTAATCGGTTTGTCCCATCTTTCTTCTTGACAAAGAGAGAAGGTGCTCCCCAAGGAGAGCAACTTGGGCGAATGAATCCTTTGCGAAGAGATTTGTCGATTTCCTCCTTAAGCTCAAGGAGTTCATGCGGCGGCATTTTGTAGGGTCGCTTGGCTATAGGAGTGGTGCCTGGTTTCAAGTCGATGATGAATTCGACAGCTCTAGCAGGGGGAATCCCTAGAAGTTCTTCAGGAAAGACGTCGAGGAATTCACGCACGACGGGAATGTTTTCAATGCCCTCGAGTGGTGCAGCATTCAATGCATTCAATGCATAGAGCCTTGCCTCGGCATTTTGCACCAGATGGGCTTGGTAAGTAACTATTTCATCTAAAGGGTGTAGCAGATGGACGGTCTTAGTGGTGCAAACGATTGAAGCAGTATGCGCTTTTAACCAATTCATTCCCAGAATGAGATCAATGCTACAGGACTTCAGTACGATGGGAGAGACAAGAAATTCCAGTCCTTCAATTTCAACGGGGACGTCGTTGCAATGGAGGTTCGACATTGGCCCGCAGGGGTGTGTACTAATAGTGAAGCATTCATGTCTTCGCTTCTAATGCCATGCATGAATGCAAAATCTTCTGACATGAATGAATGTGATGCACCTGTATCAAATAAAACGGATGCTAGTACTGAATTTACGAGGAGTGTACCCATCACAGTAGCAGGCTGGTCTTGAGCTTCGTTGAGATCAACGTGGTTGGCATGAGCACGACCATAAGACTTAGCATTGTTGTTGCGGGGCTGGTTGTTACCACGGCCAGTTGCTGGAAGGGCCAGTTGATTCTGGTTCTGGTTGCATTCTCTAGCACGGTGCCCTGGTTGACCACACCTGAAGCACAAGCCATTATTGGGAGTGGGAACAGGGGCTTGGGACGGTGGGGCTGGAAGTCTTGACTGCCTAGATGGTGGTGGAGGCAGACGAGGTGCAGCATAGGTCTGCCTTGGGGCAGATGCATTTGGACGGTATATGCTGTTCGGGATCCATATCTTACGCTTCTGTGAGGGCGGGCCCGTAGATGAGCCCGTGTCACGGTTGCGCCTGTGAGAGCTCTGGTATTCCTGCAGGCCAGTTTCGACATTGATGGCCTTGTTCACCAAGGTGGCGAAATCAGCAAAGTCATGCACTAGAAGTGCGAGCTTGATGTCAGCTTGAAGGCCATCACGGAACTTCTCCTGTCTGCGTGCATCAGTTGCAATGTCCTCTTCAGCATAGCGAGACAAGTCCAGAAACTCCCGTTGATAAGCTTCAACAGTTTTGTTGCCTTGGGTGAGGTTGCGGAACTCACGCTTCTTCCGGTCCATGACTCCCTGAGGAATGAAGCGGGCACGGAAAGCAGCTTGGAAGTCTGGCCAGGTGATGATTGTTCCAGCTGGCAAAGTATGCCTGTGGCTGTCCCACCATTGATCTGCGGGTCCCTTCAGAAAGAAGGAAGCAAAGGTGACATAGCTGGCAGGAGCTACATCGGCAGACTCCATCTCATAGGTGATGTCACGGAGCCAGTCATCAGCATCCAGAGGCTGAGTTGAGCTGCGGTACACAGTTGGATTGAGGTGCATGAAATCCTGCAGAGTTACTGGGGTTGGTTGCTGGTCCATATTGGGGCGAGGAAACTGAGCCATCATATTTTCCATGAATTGGCGGTTCAGTTCGAACTGTTGGATCATACCAGCCATGTACTCAGGTGGTGGTGGGGCATTGCCACCACGACCACGACCACCTGGTCTAACCATCCTGCTAATATATAACAGGGGTAGTTCAGCATTGAGAAAAAATTGCAAAGACAAGAATCATTCATGATGAAACATGCATAATGAAAGGAGCACGATAGCTACTACATAGTAGTCGGCATAACTTACGAAAGGGGTCATGCATAGAGTTCAGTACACAGAGTTCAGTACATAGACTAAAGCAACATAGGCGGCACACAGGCTCGCGGTGAATGCATCTAACACTAACAAGCAAGCCTACATCAGTCCCAAGAGGTACTGTGGAGGTAGGTGTAGCCTGAAAGCTGGTAGTGTCGCGTCGGGAACTCCACGTCAGCAACCTGGGGTCCGCGAATACTCTGGTGCAGAACCTGGCGCTCAGGTGGCAGAAGAGGTCCAAGTGCGGGAGAGTGGCCTCCCACATCTGGCCAGCCGACACCCTGGTGCATCACAGTCCTGGCTGGGTAGATCGCAGAACAGGGCAGCTCCCTAGATCGGACAAAGGGGTGTAACAGCGTCAGAGCACGGTAAAGGTGCTGACGGGTGGTGTACAAATCATGGCGAAGAGCTCGGTTAGCTCGATCCAGCCCATCAGCATGCAGAACCAGGTTTTGATGGTAGAAGGGCTCTCGGGTTACAGTGGAGTAGGCAGCAGTATAGTATCCCTCCGCACCAACATCAGATGCGATAGCAATGTGCCTGAAAGGGGAGGTGTCCAACTCCCGATACTCTCCACGAAGACGTGTCAGAGCAGCATAGGCAGCATCGTTGACAGCCATATCGATGGTCACTCCAACACCATGAGCGGTGTGCATCACAGTAGTGGAGTCATACTCCCGCGAGTAGAGGTGGACGATGGCACGGTACTGCTCCTGGTTAAAGTCCTGGTACTCCTCGTAGACGATGTACTCAGGGTGCCAGCGATAACCCAGATAGGTCATCATCTCAGCTAGCACAGCAGGTGATCCCGAGGCACCAATGGCCGTCGTGTGACGCACGACCTGCCTCGTGGGTTCCATCTGAAAGCAAAGACGTTTCAAAGGAGTCAAATGACAGTGTGTGAATTGTTCAAAATACTATTCTAAGAAACAACTATGGCTTATCCAACTTTGGGGTGAATGCAATCACGGGATTCTAGTGTTAGAGTTGGCAAATTCGTTTAACCCGAGTAGAAGAGAGTTCAGAGTCCTAGAGTAAAGGTCGAGGAGTAAAAGATCCTAGTACCACCCAATGGCGACGTGGGCCCGTAAGATACACAGCCATGTTAGTAAAAGTTTTGTAATGTCTAGACTCGACTTCGGCCAAGGATTGTGGAAAGGGGGGGTTCCTACAGGCAGTCGGCTCTGATACCAACTTGTGACGCCCCCGATTTGACCGTACACTAATCATGCATGCAAATGTGTACGATCAAGATCAGGGACTCACGGGAAGATATCACAACACAACTCTAAAACATAAATAAGTCATACAAGCATCATAATACAAGCCAGGGGCCTCGAGGGCTCGAATACAAGTGCTCGATCACAGACGAGTCAGCGGAAGCAACAATATCTGAGTACAGACATAAGTTAAACAAGTTTGCCTTAAGAAGGCTAGCACAAACTGGGATACAGATCGAACGAGGCGCAGGCCTCCTGCCTAGGATCCTCCTAACTACTCCTGGTCGTCGTCAGCGGGCTGCACGTAGTAGTAGGCTCCTCCAGTGCCGTAGGAGTCGTCGTCGATGGTGGCGTCTGGCTCCTGGACTCCAGCATCTGGTTGCGACAACCAGGTGAAAGGAAAGGGGGAAAAGAGGGAGAGAAGCAACCGTGAGTACTCATCCAAAGTACTCGCAAGCAAGGAGCTACACTACATATGCAAGGGTATATGTGTAAAGGGGCATATCAGTGGGCTGAACTGCAGAATGCCAGAATAAGAGTGGGATAGCTAATCCCGTCGAAGACTACGCTTCTGGAAGCCTCCATCTTGCAGCATGTAGAAGAGAGTAGATTGAAGTCCTCCAAGTAGCATCGCATAGCATAATCCTACCCGGCGATCCCCTCCTCGTCGCCCTGTTAGAGAGCGACCACCGGGTTGTATCTGGCACTTGGAAGGGTGTATTTTATTCAGTATCCGGTTCTAGTTTTCATAAGGTCAAGGTACAACTCCGGGTCGTCCTTTTACCGAGGGACACGGCTATTCGAATAGATAAACTTCCCTGCAGGGGTGCACCACATAACCCAACACGCTCGATCCCATTTGGCTGGACACACTTTTCTGGGTCATGCCCGGCCTCGGAAGATCAACACGTCGCAGCCCCACCTAGGCTCAACAGACAGGTCAACACGCCGGTCTAAATCCTATGCGCGCAGGGGTCTGGGCCCATCGCCCATTGCACACCTGCACGTTGCGAGGGCGGCCGGAAGCAGACCTAGCCTAGTGGCGTTCCAGTCCAATCCGGCGCGCGCCGCTCCGTCGTTGACGTCAAAAAGAGCTTCGGCTGATACCACGACGCCGGGATACCCATAACTACTCCCGCGTAGATGGCTAGTGCGTATAGACCAAATGGCCAGACTCAGATCAAATACCAAGATCTCGTTAAGCGTGTTAAGTATCCGCGAACGTCGACCAGGGCCAGGCCCACCTCTCACCTAGGCGGTCTCAACCTGCCCTGTCGCTCCGCCACAAAGATCCACTTGCGGGTACTCCTGCGAGCCGACCCGACTTTAGTCATCACATGTGTCATGTATATAGTATAAAGTATATACCCGTGATCACCGCCCAGGTGATCACGGCCCGATAGTATAGCACAGCAGACGGACAAGAATGTAGGGCCACTGGTGGAAAACTAGCATCCTATACTAAGCATGTAGGATTGCAGGTAAAGGTAACAACAGTAGTAGCAAGGATAGGCTATGCATCAGGATAGGATATCGGAAAGCAGTAACATGCTACACTACTCTAATGCAAGCAGTATAGAGAAGAATAGGCGATATCTGGTGATCAAGGGGGGGTCTTGCCTGGTTGCTCTGGCAAGTAGGAGGGGTCGTCAACTCCGTAGTCGAACTGGGCAGCAGCAGCGTCGGTCTCGTAGTCTACCGGAGAGAAGAGGGGGGAAGAAATAGTAAATACAATGCAAACATAAGCATGACGATGCGTGACATGACAATGAACAGTGCGAGGTGTGTCCTAACGCGACAGTAGGTGGTACCGGCGAAGGGGGGGAACATCCGGGAAAGTATTCCCGATGTTTTGCGTTTTCGGACAGACAGACCGGAGGGGGAAAGTTGCGAGTTCGATAGGTTAGGGATGTGTGGTGGACGAACGGGCTGCGTATCCGGATTCGTCTCGTCGTTCTGAGCAACTTTCATGTACAAAGTATTTCCATCCGAGTTACGGATTAAAAGATATGATTTTCAAAAGATTTTATTAATTTCTGGAATTTAATTAATTATTTAATATATACATTACCCGAAACAGTGTTGCGATGACATCAGCATGACATCATGCTGACGTCAGCAGTCATCTGACACGTGGGTCCCACATGTCATAGACTGATTAGGGTAATTAGGGTTAACTAATTAATTAAATTAGATTAATCTAAACAGGGTTAATTAACTAATTAATTAATTATTTTTATTTTCTTTATTTATTTATGTATATATTATTATTCTTTTTAATTCCCTTTTTTTACGTTCTGGGCGCGGGGCCCACCTGTCTGTGGCCCATAGGGGGTTCGGGCCCAGGGGCAGTGGCTCAGGGGCGCGGGGCCCCACCTGGCAGTAGCCCAGGGGCCACAGGCAGGCGCGGGCGCGGCGCGGGCGTGGGCGTGGGCGACGGGCGCCCGTAGCCTGCCCGGGGCAGGGCGGGGCCGTGGCCATGGCGGGGGTTGCCGCAGCGGGGCACGAGGGCCACGGCGGGCGGAGGCGGGGCGAGCGGCGAGCGCCGTGCGGGGCGGAGGAAGTGGCCGCGGGGCAAAGTGGCAGAGGCGACGGCGGTCGCGGGCGAGCACAGGATGGAGGGGCGGGGGCGGCGCGGCGGAGCGTGGGGCGGTGCAGGGGGCGAGGTGAGCGCAGGGAGGAGGGGCGCCCGTGCGTGCGGGTGGCCGCGGCGAGTGGAGCGGCAGAGCGAGGCGAGGCTCGGGCGCGCGCGCGGGGCGCGGCCCCGAGCGGCGAGCAGGGAGGGGACGAGCACGGGGCGAGGGAGAGAGAGGAGGGGCGCGGGTCAGTAGGGTTCGGGGCAGCGGTGGTCGGGGTGGTTGATGGGGACGACGGCGACGTGGAGGCAGTCCGGCGCGGAGGAGGCGCCGGCGAGGTCGTGCTCCGGGCGGCGACGGACGAGGGCGAGGCGGCGGCGTCGAGCCCGATCCGATCTGGATCGGGGGAGGGAGGGGGAGAGTGGGGGCGGGCCGGCCGGCTGGGCCTTTGCCCAGTTGGGCTGGCCAGCTGGGCTACAGTTGGCCCAGTGGGGGGGGCTTCTCTTTTCTTTTCTTCTGTTTTCTGTTTTGCATCTCTTTTATTTATTTCTCTTTTCTGTTTTATTTTATTTTAAATTATCTAGGCATTTTATAAAAATGTGTTTGTTACACCATATTTACTTATCCAAAATATGGCACCTCCCGAACATTTTGTTTTAAATTTTGAAAAACTTTTATTGTTGACATTAATTGAATTTAAATTATGAAACGGTTTTGGATCATCGCACGGTTAACAACAGTAACCGGGGTGACGTGGCATGATTAGCGGGGGATTGCTGTAGCTTGATTACCCGGGCGTTACATAAGATATGTGTCATTGCCAATCAAAGTGGCCACGGGGCTTAGGCTCTTCACACAAGCGGCGAAGTCCTTCTGGTCAAAGGGGGTGCCGTCTTCCTTCAAGCTGGGATACCCAAGGGCGATGTCGGCCGGGTCTAGCTCCGGTAGAAACGCCTTGGCCCGGCTCAGAGCGGCTATAGCTCCGGCTCTTGCAGAAGCCCGTCTCAACTCTTGGAAGCATTGAGGAAGTACGGCAAGCCGCCTGAGTACATCCGCCAGGTGCGTGGGAACTTCATTTGACAGAGCCACAACGGCTAAGGCACGTTGTGACCCGGTGTAAAGTTGCTCTACCAAGGTATAAACCGCCTTCAATTTGATCAGCACATTTTGATTAAGATTGGAGCTCCTGGGGCCTGCATTGCAAAGACAGGTAAGCTGATGACAATTGAGATGCTCTTTGGAAAAGATGTAAACTAGCTAAACACTTATAGAGTAGCTTACCAAAGATTGCGGAGACCATCTGAGAAACATGGTGTTTTAAGCCGGATAGCTCGGCGGCTGTTCCAGCAAGAGTGGCCTCTGCTTGTTCGGCCCGGCTGAGCAAAGCCGCCTTTTCATCCGCCCAGGTTTTTCTCTCTACTTCAAATTTCTTCTTCAGTTTCTCTTGAGCAGATACACTGAATTCAAACTTGGAGTTGGCCTTTTGGGTTTCATTTTCTTGAGTCTTCAGGTGGTTCTTTAAATCAGAGATCTTCGATTCAAATTGCTTGACGGCGGGCTGTATAAATTCCGGGTCACAGTTAGGGTGATTATAATGCAACATTAAGTCCCAAGCACTTTGCAAGCAAAGACACTTGGCACTTGGGGGCTAATGTATGCTGAAGAGCTCTATTTACAGTGGCGGTTCATGCAAATAAGTCCCAAGCACTTTGCAAGCAAAGGTACTTGGCACTTGGGGGCTAATGCATATTGCTGTTCAACTACTTGATTAAAACAAGGTAAGGACCGATTCAGATATGCTGATTAAACCGGACCTTGAGTGCTACCAGGTAAGCCGAGTTTCTTGCAGTGATTACTAAGCCGGTATTAAGTCTACAACATATTTTATCATAAGTAATAGACTTGGGGGCTGGCATGGTAAGTATAATTATGAAGTAAGAAAGAGAGTTATACCTCAGATTTTTGCTGTATTTGTTTCACCATGTCAATCTCCAGATCCCGGCTGTAGTGCACTTGATTTACATAGCCAGAGACAATATCTTCAATGCTCATATGAGCATAATCAGTGATGTTCAACTTGGCCCGGCGGCGCTCCAGAAGTTCTTCCTTGGCAGAGCACTTGGCCAGCACGGTAGGTCGTCCCGGTTCGACAAACTCAAACCGGGTGATCTCAACGTCCGGATCATCTGGATGAGCCGGACTGGGGATCTCCGGGTTTTCAGAACCTTCTATAGCTTGTTCAATAGTTGGAGCAGCGGTGGCATCAGGAGATGGTACAACCGGTGACTCATCAGCAGAGACATTAGGAGCAGCCGATCTGAGTTCCGGCTCAGCCAGGACCGGCTCTTCGGCCGGCTTATTTTTCTTCGCCCTCTTGCTGGGCTTCACTTGTACATTGCAATTCAAAGGGTTAGTGCAAAAACATGAGTAAGATAAGCACAAAATCAACTGATCATCATTACCCGGGAGCAATTTTGAAAGCCGGCAAGCTGGACTGCATTGAGTCGCCGGAGGAAGGTGAAGTTCCCTGGTAGTTTGAGTCAGAAGAATTAAGGGTTTGACGAGTGGCGCCCGCCAAAGGATACAAAGAATATAAGTCGGAGATAACCTCAGTCCGGCGCTTCCTTGATGCTTCGGGTAAGCCGGAGGAGAGGTCTGCATCTTTGTTGGTCCGGGTCTGCCTCCGACTCTCATAAATCTGTCGCTTCAAAAGAAATTGAGGATCTTGATAAGCTAAAGGATGTGAGAATCTTACTTTCCGGGTTACTCTTCGGACTTTCCGTCTCGGCAAAGGCTCGGAGTCGGAGGAAATTATAGTTACCTCTTCATTCACTTCATGACTCGTTCCGGTGTCCTCCTGCTGATAATCCGTGTCAATAAGATGGTTAAAAAAGGAGCCTAAAGAGTCAAGAGCTACCTCTGACTCGGAGGTGTCTTCCAGACAAAGCAGGTTCGAGGCGCTAGGTTTATTCCCCTTCTTACGGGGAGCGGCTTTCCTGGCGGCTTTCTTAACTTTTGTGGCTTTCTTGGCAGCTTCGTGGTCATACTTGACCTTCCAGAATTTATCATTAGCCTGTAAAATACAACAAAGGTTAGTGAGTTAAGACAAAATCGTTAAAATGGAAGGAGAAGTATTCAGGTCAATGGTTTACCGCTGGAGCCGGGTTAGCCTTGCAGAAAGGGCTTAAGCCCACTCTCCCGCAATCTGCCAGGCTCTCGTTCAGAAGAGACTTAGTTGTGTCATCAATGACGTCCTCAGGTAAGTCGTCTCGACTGTGCCGAAGAGGATCATCCTTCTGGCCCGTGTAATCACACATCAAGCCGGGGCGGCGGCTTAAAGGAATCACCCGCCAGGCAATCCAGACCCGGACCAGATCAATGCCATTTAGGCCGTTCCCCAGAAGAGCTTTGATTTTGTTGATGGTGGGAGTAAGTGGCTGACGTTCAGCTTGAGATAATTTGTCTGGCAAGGGGTGATTTGACTCCAGACGCAGGGCGCGAAAGCCGGGCAGAGGGTTCTCGTCAGCCGGAGAAGTGTCTTGGCAGTAGAACCATGTTTGATTCCAATCTTTCGGGTGGCTTGGCGGCTCAGCGTAAGGGAAGAGACAATCTCTCCGTCGTTGGATTGAGATTCCACCGAGCTCCAAGCTGGGCCCGTTGGCACATTCATTCTGGCGGTTCAAATAAAATAACTCCCTAAAGAGTAGTAAGCTGGGTTCTTCTCCGAGGTACACCTCACAGAACACTTGGAAGTTGCAGATGTTTGACACGGAATTGGGTCCGATGTCTTGAGGTCGTAGATAAAAAAAGTGCAGGACATCTCTGAAGAATTTTGAGCCGGGAGGAGCAAAGCCCCGATTCATGTGATCAGTAAATATGACAACTTCCCCATCCTTGGGTTGAGGCCTCTCTTCTGACGGGTCAGGAGCACGATAGGACATGACCTCTTTCTTCGGCAGGTAACCCGTTTTCACGAAATCAGCTAAGATGCTGTCAGTGACGTTGGATCTAACCCAGTTGCATGTGATGGGTGCTTTGGGAGCCTTAGGCGGCATTGTGAAAGATGGAAGCCTATGACAAAATAAAATTTTCAGTTCAAATTTAAGCCGGAGGAAAGTTTCAGTTCAGTATTCAAGATGGCGGCTTATGAAAGGGCCTAATGATATATGGCTAATTGTGTCAGGTTATTTAAGCCGCTGTGGATATCATGAGCAATTAAGTTATTTAACTCTATTATGAATGATCCGGAAATTTCACAAAGCATGGCCTCTTTTAAGCCGGCGATATGAGCCGCCATGGCTAACAGATGCAGTTTTTTGCCTAAGTGTTGCACAAACAAGTTTCACAGATTGCAGGGATTATTTTGGATCAAACGATCGTCCAGAAAAGAAAAATTTCTAGACCTAAAAACTGATACAGAGAAGTTCATAAGCTCTAAATGAGGTCTTTTTGCAAGCAAAAGGGATCTGCTAGTATTGAAAATGGGCGTGAAACGACTACCGCCGAAGTTATGCACTATTATTGGATCAAAGGAGGCTGTTGTGGAAGAACTGCGAAGGAATCGCGAGGAACTACGAAGAACACAGAAGAACTTGCGAACCCTAATGCGGATCTAGTAGACGTGACGACGAGGACTTACTAGTGCTGATGAGCAGCGGAGGTGCGCCGCGGTTCTCTGGTCAAGACAGGTTGATGCAGCGGCCTTGGTTGGTGCAGACGGGATGCGCGGCGGCGGCGGCGGAGCTCGGTCTCTGAGGTGTCGAGAGGAGGAAGACGATGGAAAGGGAAGAATAACGAAGACCTGAGGGCCGGGCCTACTTATAAGGGACGGCTAGTGAATGGGCGCGAGAAACGAGGAGGCTGAAGACAGGGTTATCTAGCTGCGGAGACGCCTCGATTTTCGAGACAGTTATTAAGATAAGGATCCGTTGAGATACGTTGGGCAGAACGTGCATTCATGGCGGATGACGTCACGGCGGGTTACAAAGAATCCAGAAGATGACGTCATGGCGGGTTATAGCCTTTGCGCAGACAGAAGCCAGAAGATTTTTTATTAAGGTATTGAAGATTGACATGAACCGGTTCAAATCAATCTGGGGCCTAATGTTGGGGATATAATTACTGGAGTCACCCGCCCAGGAGGGGCCGGGTTACGTCACGACAATCATCACATGAAGCCTAATATCAAGCTTGAGGACGGCGGTTCAGTAATGGGCTTAAGGCATAGAGGCGGCTTAAGGCCCCTAGTGATAAACCGCCGTTAAGGCATGACTTGTAATGTAAGGCGAGAATAGTTAAGAGTCCGAGCCGGACACTGTTTATGAGCCGGCCGGGACTCTGAGAGCCGCTGGGCGTTAACCTCTCTATATAAAGGGACGACCCGGCGGCGGTTCAGGACAAGGAAGATCAGATCGATAGCCAGGCATAGCGGTTTAGCTCCCTGGTCATCGAAACCCTAAGTAATCCAACCTCAACTGGAGTAGGCTTTTACCTTCACCGTAAGGGGCCGAACCAGTATAATCCTCGTGTCCTTTGTCCCGTTTAACCCCTTTAAGCTTTCTAGTTGCGATGGCTCCACGACTAAGTCCTTGCACGAGGACATCTGCCGTGAAAATTCCACGACAATAACCCTCAGGCACATCAGGCAATTCATATCTAGGGGGAGAATCTTCATCATCACTTTCATCAATATTACCAGTTTCAATAACTTCATTCTCTCTGACCCTAGCAAGTTGTTCATCAAGAAATTCACCTAGTGGCACAGTATTATCAAGCATAGAAGTAGTTTCATCATAAGCATCATGCATAGCAGAAGTGGCATCATCAATAACATGCGACATATCAGAATCAATAACAGGTGTAGGTGTCGCAAGTTTACTCAAAACAGAAGGTGAATCAAGTGCAGAGCTAGATGGCAGTTCCTTACCTCCCCTCGTAGTTGAGGGAAAAATCTTAGTTCTTTCGTCTTTCAAGTTCCTCATAGTGATCAACAGATATAAATCCCAAGTGACTCAAAGAATAGAGCTATGCTCCCCGGCAACGGCACCAGAAAATAGTCTTGATAACCCACAAGTATAGGGGATCGCAACAGTTTTCGAGGGTAGAGTATTCAACCCAAATTTATTGACTCGACACAAGAGGAGCCAAAGAATATTCTCAAGTATTAGCAGTTGAGTTGTCAATTCAACCACACCTATAAGACTTAATATCCACAGCAAAGTATTTAGTAGCAAAGTAGTATGGAAGTAACGGTAACGGTGGCAAAAGTAACAGTAGCAGTTTTGTAGTAATCGTAACAGTGGCAACGGAAAAGTAACTAAGCAAAGATCAATATGTGAAAAGCTCGTAGGCAATGGATCAGTGATGGATAATTATGTTGGATGCGATTCCTCATGCAACAGTTATAACATAGGGTGACACAGAACTAGCTCCAGTTCATCAGTGTAATGTAGGCATGTATTCCGAATATAGTCATACGTGCTTATGGAAAAGAACTTGCATGAAATCTTTTGTCCACTCCCGTGGCAGCGGGGTCCTATGGGAAACTAGGGATATTAAGGCCTCCTTTTAATAGAGTACCGTACCAAAGCATTAACACTTAGTGAATACATGAACTCCTCAAACTACGGTCATCACCGGAGTGGTCCGATTATTGTCACTTCGGGGTTGCCGGATCATAACAGATAGTAGGTGACTATTGACTTGCAAGATAGGATCAAGAACTCACATATATTCATGAAAACATAATAGGTTCAGATCTGAAATCATGGCACTCAGGCCCTAGTGACAAGCATTAAGCATAGCAAAGTCATAGCAACATCAATCTTAGAACATAATGGATACTAGGGATCAAACCCTAACAAAACTAACTCGATTACATGGTAAATCTCATCCAACCCATCACCGTCCAGCAAGCCTACGATGGAATTACTCACGCACGGCGGTGAGCATCATGAAATTGGTGATGGAGGAAGGTTGATGATGACGACGGCGACGGATTCCCCTCTCCGGAGCCCCGAACGGACTCCAGATCAGCCATCCCAAGAGAGATTAGGGTTTGGCGGCGGCTCCGTATCGTAAAACGCGATGAATCCTTCTCTCTGATTTTTTTCTCCCCGAACGTGAATATATGGAGTTGGAGTTGAGGTCGGTGGAGCCTCAGGGGCCCACGAGGCAGCGGGCGCGCCCCAGGGGGATGGGCGGGCCCTGCATCCTCGTGGACAGGGTGTGGCCCCCTGGTGCTGATTCTTTTGCCAGTATTTTTTTAATTCCAAAAATATTCTCCGTGAAGTTTCAGGTCATTCCGAGAACTTTTATTTCTGCACAAAAATAACACCATGGCAATTCTGCTGAAAACTACGTCAGTCCGGGTTAGTTCCATTCAAATCATGCAAGTTAGAGTCCAAAACAAGGGCAAAAGTGTTTGGAAAAGTAGATACATTGGAGACGTATCAATCTGCAACCGATGCAAAGTGGCCATGACTTTATGGGCACATGCCATAGATAAGATTTCCAAATGGTAAAACTTTAGACAACATATGTGCATCAAGAGGGGGAAGTCATGAGAACTAGAGACGACGAGATAAAACTTCTCATGATACTATTAAATTCGACGTGTATTGCACATGCGGGATTATTAGCGTGTTGTTGCAAGTGTTTGATATTTTGTGGCTTGGCTTTGCTGATCAAAGTCTAGGGTAGAAGCTTTGGTTAGAGAAAGGTGCTATCTGAAACGAGTCCCACATTCAACAATTCAAATTTGTTAGCGAAATAAATTTTATGTTCTTTAAAATTGTACTTAGGGAGAGCTGGGTCACACGGTCATCTTTTGTTTCAACAAGTAGTCACGCCAATCACATGGCTCATTAACTTTTCTTAACATAACCAGACTACTTAGTTATGCTCCTGAAAATAATAACCGATCAGATGACTCCTTTCTAATTCCGACAAAGAATTAGTTTCGTAGGATTTGTTCATCCAATAGCAAACTAACATGAGCTATATATGCTTGCCAAATTTGTTTGGACACAGGAGTGATATTTCCTTTCTTTGTAGTAGATATATTGTTTGGCCTCTCCTGCAATAGTTGTTAATATATTTTTCGTAACAAGGCCGGAGACTCTTATGCGGATGCACGCAAGAGCGGCGTTGTCCATCGTTTAGAAGGGGAAGCAGAGTGTGGTGAAGGATCGTACATAGCTCCGGTAGCACTTGCTTACTCCCGTAGGAGCTGTTGGGTTTTCCCAAAGAGGAACGGTGAAGCAGAACAACAACAAAGTATTTTCCTCAATTAGAGAACTAAGGTTATCAATCCAGTAGGAGTCTACCAAGTTAGCAACGTTAGCAGCACCTGCGCACAAAAAAGCACAAACTTGCACCCCAACACTTCAAGAGGTTGGTCAGGCCCTTGTCTTGCTAGTTACAAGATAAAGCAAATGATAAAAATAGATAGTAGCAAAAGTAGAACGATATAATAGTGACAATTGTGCAGAAGAATCAAGTGATGGAGAATAGACCCAGGGTGCCATAGGTTCACTAGTGGCATCTCTCTCAGAAACAACAAATGACATGGTAAACAAATTATAGTTGGGCAATTGACCGGATTGCAATACTTATGACTAACAATTTGCTACTGAGTTGCCATATTTTAAGGTGTTGCAATTGAAGAATACAACACTTTTTGGTAAGGATGTTAGAGCATTCATATATCTACTAAACCGAGATGTATTTGCTTGTTGGAGATTTTTTGTACATTTTATACACCGTAACTTTGTAGACAACAATTTGCATGCTGACTATCATGGTCAACTTTCCCCTAAAAAATATCAAGGTCAACTTCTGCTATGCCCCTTTTGCTCAGTGCATGTGTGCGCCACTCAAGAGTAGTTATGTGTTTATGGATTACGGATAAAGATATTTTTTAATTCTAGTTTAGAAAAATTATACGTCTTGCTAATGTTTTGAATCTATACCTGCATGGAGTTCAGAGCTGCATTCTTCGACATTTCTGATATCTGAAAGTAACTCACAACCATTAGTGCGTCTTATAGAAATCCCACTTCTGCCTATCTTCCTACAGACGGAATCACTATATGTCATCAAATGAAAATAATTTGCCCCCGTGGATCCTGATTTTGATGGGAACATAGGACAAATGTTGAATAATATACGCCACAGGAGAAGAGATTTGAACAAACATCAACATTGCCAAAGTTTGGTGAGAGACACGAGTTTGGAAATTCGAACATTTTTATGGATCCATCATTTTATATCACATTTTACTATACTGGACTAGAGAGGGGGGAGGGATAACGTTGTCGATATTGGATATCTTTGTTCCTTGGTCGGTAAGAGAGGTCGACCCTTCGTATTCCTGAACGGCCGAGATTATATAATCGTTAGTACTATTAGACACGTTTTTGTACAGTGGCAAATTATTTTCAGTCGATAATTGGTGGATTGTCTGACCCTGTGACCGAGTGCGGAAACAGCAGTCAGTAGACGACACTGAATCGCCAACAACTGCGTTCATCATGTCGCCGGCGACTTCTTCCGCGGTGGGTACCCTATCCGGCGGCCTCCTCCCCCACGGTGCACATCGCCGGCGACCCTTGCCAACCGCCCGCCTCCTCCCGCCGCGTTGGTCTAGGCTCCAGGTCAACGCGGCCCGTCATCGCCGCCTGGCCACTCCCCCGCGCGCCCAGAGCGCTCCCTCCCCAGGTCAGGAGCCCCTCCCCCCCTCGCTGACACGCAACGTTTTCGCCTCCGTTCGGGTCCTTGATCGAGCTCAGTTGTTTTTCCATCCATCGCTTTTTCAGGGTACCTGCCGGACTCGGAGTTCTACAAGATCGAGGCCATCCTGAGGTCAGTGCGTCAGTATACCAGTGAGCTTCGGGGCCTTCCTGGTTTGTTTGTAGATTTGACTTACCCATGGTGAATCGTGCCGAATTGGTGCAGGCCATGGAGGGTGTCGCATGTCTCGTCGGTGAGTGCGGGCTGCTGTTGCAAGCCGTCTGTGCAGTTCTTTCACGTACACGAGGTGTTCGTTCAAATAGCTCCACGGAAATTCTGCAGGGTTTGCTAGAAATGGGGATCAGAGGTGTGACGGTGTCCGATGTGCGGGGCTATGGGGCGCAGGGCGGGTCGACGGAGCGGTACGAAGGTATTGGCCCGGCCCGCGGTTGTGGCGCCTAAATTGCTGAACTGTATTTCAGTGTTTGTGGTTCGTCGTGTATAGTTTCTGCTTCCATCAGTTGTGATCCTTGTGTTAATGTGTTCCCTAGAGCCAACGTTGCATTGAATTGTGAAAGGAGTGGGTCAGGGATTGTCGTTATAAATGGTTTTCATTAATAATTGACAAATCATCACCACACCCTCTTGAATGTGGTCATGTTAGTTCCCCCCAGTCCCCCATTTGTTAAAGAAGGCTGTAATTTGCTTTGCCTGGTTTTGTTGCTTGTATTGTTCTGTGCTGAGATATCCTTTGTGGTTTGTATGTTTTCTGTTTTAAAGAAGCTGCAGATATCCAGGGACTGGAAGCAACCCCTGATTATTACAAATGTCGCACTTGAGATTACATTAGTTTCTTTTGATGTAGTATATTGTCATGAAATATCTGTAACACAGTTCCTACTTCACATTTGCACCATTTTCTATATTTTCTGTATCAAACATTCGAGCATCCCGATGGTTGGTTATGAGTACAAGCCAATTGCAACAACTAGAATGAGGTTGAATCACACCAGAAACCAGTCGAAGCTTTGAGAAGTTATATTGATGTTTCTCATTAGTACCTTCCTCTCTTACATTTCCGTTCTTGTTTTATTTAGGTCCTTGATGAAGCAACAGCTAAAGATTGAACAAAGTCGTTCTTGCATTTTTCTTACATAAGTTCCCCATAGTCTTATACTCCGTATATGCTTAAGTGATATTGGTATACTGAGCAACTCATATGAAATTAGATTCTGTATATGTAGAAACATACATTGGACTGATTAGTAGTTCAAGTCAACTACTCCCTCTGTCCCATATTGTAGGACGTTTTTTGACACTAGTGTAGTGTCAAAAAACGTCTTATATTATGGGGCGGAGGGAGTATGTCACAAAATATGGATTTATTCTACTTCTGTTTATGTCATGTTTGCTTGTGAAAGTGGATACCCATGAACAAAATATGACCTGAAAAGATAATGGGCAAGCAAGAGAAAGTATTGCAACAACTTTAGGGCGAAATGACTGGGAATTAGAGAAACATCGGGATAAAGACATGGATTCTTCTGAGTAATTTTGGCATTCTTGTCAGTATTGTCATTTTACATGCCTAATTGATCAAGTATATTAATTCTTAGTGCTATTCAGTAACTAGTTTACTTTATGCAGTTCTAAGTTCTTATGCTGATGCTTGCTCATTGTTGGTTTGCAGGGTCAGAATTTTCAGAAGATACATTTATTGCTAAAGTTAAAATGGAAATAGTCGTGTGCAAGGAGCAGGTAATTGCTTGTTTATTTTTTTATTAGTCCTGAAAAAGAAAGTGCACATCTTTCATGGCCTCTGGTTGAGATAGCTGATCATAGCATCGAAATGATACAGATTTTCTCTGTGATACAGATAGTTACCTTATTTCTCTATGTTTCAATTTGATTTGCTGTTCACTTTATATATATTGTATTGTTAAAATATTTGTGCCGTCCATTCTGTGTATCTTTCTGAAGGTTTTGTTTTGCATTATGTTAATGTGTTTTTGCACTGTCTAGGTTGAGCCAGTAATTGACAAAATAATTGAGAAGGCCAGAACTGGAGAAATTGGTGATGGGAAGATATTCTGTAAGTGCATAGTTTTCTTGGCGACTGTTAGAAGTCTGCAATCACGCTGTTGGGTTTAATCTTATTCCCGTACAGTCGTTGCTGTCATTTAGTATTTGCCACTCTGAAATGCTTCTCCAGGAAGCTAACCACAATACCGAACTACTCCCTCCATAACATAATATAAGACGTTTTTTGACATTCTTGTTGTGTCAAAAAACGTCTTATATTAAGTTACAGAGGGAGTATTAGTGAACACTAAACAGAGTATCACGACAACATACATGCCCTCTGAGAAGTGTGTGCTTTAGTCCTGAAGCGTTGTTTCATCACATGCATAGTATCCCAATGCTTTCTACAGCTGGCTTGTGTTCTTAGAAACCTAGGAGTCATGATCTTTAGCAGTACTATCCTTAGACGCACCTCATCATGATCTCTATGCTTAGGCCTCGTCTATCTTTCTGCCCTTTTTCCCAGTGATACCCGTCGCGGATGTTGTAAGGGTACGCACCGGCGAACGCGGAGTGCATGCGGAGAGGATGATCGGCGGTCTGTCAGACAAACTGCCTCCGGTGATCACAATCTCATGAGTAGAGCTTGACTGCTCTTGCTGCCTGTAACTGTAAGCGCATCCCTCAGGCTGGTTGCTTGTGGCCGTGTGTGTCTTGACCTTTGGGGAATAATGTGTATGTAACTTTGCGTGTTGGCACGAATAAATTGGCACCAGCATCCATACGGCGGGTGGTGTTGTTGAATGGGGTGGTTACTGTGGTTCGTGTGCGGAATGCAGTGATTGCAAACTCCCTCTTGGTGAGAAGGTGCTGGATGTAATCTGTGCCAGTTCAATCTAAGTTTCATTTTCTTTCTGGGCGTGGCTATGTCTTAGTCGATCGAGACTTAACCAAGTCTCAGTCAAGTGACATATAACATGAAAAACAATTCACATCTAGATGTTTTTTAGTTATGTCACATCTAAGTTGTCCTCCACATGATTAGAGCTGCAAGATTCGTGCAAAAAGTTTTTTTTCTCAGATGTATGTATCTGTCCTGTGTCTTGCGTTGGTCTTCAGTTATTGCGCGTTGCTCCGTATCTCAGCACGTGCGTCCGGTGTGGGTGTGGCCTTGTGTTTTATGTATGGTCTGTGTTGTGATTCTTTTTTTTCTTTCTCAAGCCTACGCACGATTTATAGAATTGAAAAGAGTGTTAGCTTTGTTACGTATTCTCATCGAGTGTTATCCTCGCATTTCCCCGGTGTCTCTTTTCTCATTCCCATTTCCCTTCTCATTCAGTACAGAGTGACGACCAGCACATGGGCTTGTGGTTTTTCTTTTCCGTCTGTTGAACCCGTGCTGTGCGTCATGTTTTTTTTTCATTTTTCATCCCTGTTTTCTTTCCTTTTTTAATTTTTTGTTTATTCTTTTATCTTTTTATTTATTTTTTGAAATTTGTGAAAAAACATTTCATCAATATTTTTCAAATCACGAATAGTTTTTTGCATTTAGAAACATTATCTAAATTTGTATTTTTTTGCAAATTCTTGTTTGTTATGAACTTTTATGTTTTATTTTTTTGAATTCTAAAAATTCACTTTTATAAATATTTTCATATTTGCAAACTTTTTCAAATACATTTTTATTTCTTTGAGTAGGAATGGATCAATGAATCTTTTCGTTGTAGCCAATGCAGAAAAAAGAAATTGTGGTTAAATGCATGTCCTCTTAGCCCAGTTGCATTGACACACAACTCCCTTGGTTGCATGTCCACCATTGGATACGTAATGTCGTCCCCGCTCCAGACTTGCATGTCTCATCTAAGTTGTGGTCCGTCTGATCTTTTTGTTGTGATTTTTGTGCAAACTTGATACGGTTCACTTTTTCGTGGGTCTTACGTTGTCGCGATGTCCAATTGCCGACCCATTTTTGTTAGGCTCATTTTTTTGTCTGGCCTCTGATATGTTTTTTCTTAGCTATTTTCATGGCCATTTTTTGTCGTTTGGTATTGGTCTGCTTTGTAGAAGCGGAAGATACATGGTGCTTTGTTTGCCGCCTCTTTTTATCACCTCCATTCTTTGGCTGCTTTGCCTCTCCCCATTCTCCTCTCTTCGTTTTCGTCTTATTTTTCACTAGAGTCGACGCTTTTTTTAACCTTTTTTGTGCTTCATTTTTTTTGCTTTAGTTACAATTTTACCCTCAACTTGCAATTGGGATCAACCATTTTTTTCTCCAGGTCCACTATTAACTTGTAACTGGATCCAAAACTTTTTTTCTTTAGCTGCAAGTCGACTCTCGATTCCTAACTTGACTTGATGTTTGATTTGTTATGGCAACAGTCCCCGACTCTTTTTTGCATTAGTTGCAAGTCCACCGTCAACTTGCAGCTGGACCCGATTAGTTGTCTTACCTCAGTTGTAGGTCCACCATTAATTCACCTCTAGGGGGTGACTTTTTGTACCAGTTGCAAGTCAACCGTCGACTAGCAACTGTGCATGACTTGTTTATCCTAGTTATAAGTAAACATTGACATGCAACTGGGCCCGATAGTTTTATTCTGCAGTTGCCATTTCCAAGTCCAGCATCGACTTGCAACTAGGGATTGCCTTTAGTTTGGCACAGTTGCAAGTCCACCATTAACTCGCAACTAGGTCTGACCCTTTTTATCCCAATTGCAAGTGAACCATCGACACGCAACTGGGCCCTTGATTTTTTTTTGCCACGGTTGCAAGTCAACCATAGACTCGCAACCAGATACGTAGCATTTTTGTCTCATCTGCAAGTCCATCTTCGACACATAACTGGGATGCCGACCATCTTTGTCCCAATTGCATCTCCAGCCCTGACATGCAATTGGGGGCCACCTTGTCCTAGTTGCAAGTCCACCCTTGACATGTAATTAGACCCAACCCATTTTTATGCTAGTTGTAAGTCTAACTACATCTCTGACATGCAATTGGCGGTCTTCCTTTTGTTAATCCCAGTTGCAAGTCCACCTTCAAGATGCAACTGGATGCCCCACCAATTCTGTCTCGGTCGTAAGTCTACCCTTGATATGCAATTGGTGCACGATCCATTTTTGTCCTAGTTGCAAGACCACCTTCGACATGCAACTGAGAGGACAACCATTTTTCGTCCCAGTTGCAACTCCACAGTTGACATGCAATTTGGGGGCTCGCCTTTTTCTTGTTCTAGTTGCAAGTCCACCATCGACACGCAAGTGGGCCGAGTCCATTTTGTCCTATTTGCAAGTCCAACTACACCCTTGACATGCAATTGCGTGCCCGCCTTTTTTATCTCAAATGCAAGTTCACCCTCGGTATGCAACTGGGGGCCTGACCATTCCCCCCCCCCCCCCCCCCCCCCTAGTTACAACTTCACCCTCGATATGCAACTAGGGGGGTGGGGAGTCCGACCCTTTTTATCCTAGTTGAAAGTCCACCCTCAACATGCAACTGGTTGCAAGTCCCAGTTGCAACTCCACTGCAGACATGCAATTGGGGCTCGCCTTTTTCTTGTCCCAGTTGCAAGTCCACATTTGTGTGATCAAGAAGTTGGAGCACTTGGAGCACCAAGAAATTATGAGAGGTGATGACTGATGTGTGATCATGCACAATATGATAGTAGAGGGTGAGCGTCCGGATGATATCTACGACCAAGGGTTTCAATTTTAGGGTAAACACATTGTGCCTGAGCATGGAGGAGCACCACGTTTGCACAGTTTAATAAATTTCATCATCAAATGCGTGATTGGAAAATTCACATTCAACTGCAAGATAATTTGGTTGAGTATATGTGGGCTCACGTTGGCAATCAGTAGATGTATTGGATATTTTTTCTTTCAAATGTATTTGAGACAATTAAATTTATTTGGCTTGTAATAAACTATGAGATATTTATTTGGTGGTGAAACAATGATATATTTGTATTTTGTTTGAATTATATGAACTTTGGGCCTTTTTTGATATATCGCAAAAAAAAACTGCAAACAGGTCGTGAGGATGAAAATGTGTCCGCGTGTTGGACGCACTGCCGACCTAAACGCAAAAAGTGGACATGCCGATCCAAATGAATAAAAAACGGACAAAACGCACATCCGTTCGGATCGATGCGGTGGAGTTGCTCTTAGACATTTGATGACGCATAGATGATAAAATGTGTCGCGTGGTTCAGACATTTAGGCACGGGTCACGGTGTTGGAGTTGCCTGTGCAAGCCTGGGAAGCGTGGAACTCGCGCCGCAGTAGGGAGGCGTGGCGTACGAGGCAAGTGGACTTCCAGTTGTACGTGTGTCGTGTCAGGCATGTGCCGGCCGACGGCCGACGGCCGAAGATAAGTTGGTAGGAGTACGCCGGACGCGGCGACGCTGCCACGTAGTCGTGCCATGCCACCTTTGCATTTGGCACAGAGAGCACACGCGTTTGGCGCAAAGGTGGCCAAGCGAGGTTAGGTTATCAGTATCATGCACGATGACCAGCGAAATAAACCTTGCCTCGGAGCAGCGCAGAGAGTTGACGTACCTGAACACGAGGTCAATCAATCAAGCATGGATGATGGACGATGCAGACCCATCACCCGTGCATGAGTGGCTCTGCGCCGATCTACGCGGAGACTCCCCGCACGTGTCAACCCGAAAAAGCTGCATCGCATCGCATCGCAGTCAAGCAAGCAAGCAAGCAGTTCAGAGACGGTAAAACATCCAAGAAACACGTTGATTCTCAAGCGTGCAATCTTCGTTGAACTTCGGACCTCCCTTTCCCCACGAGTCAATCCAAGCTCCGCCGTCCGATCGGTGGATCCGTCGCCATCTCGACGGAGCAGAGGGATAAGGCAGGCAGGCGAGATCCTATACGCGTCGACCCGATTCGTCAGTAATGAGTAGTGGTTAAACTAATCGGGATATCATCTCAGTTTTAACCGGATCTCATGTAAAGCAGCAGTGCGGGCCTAGGGTTGGCTCTCTACTAATTGATTCTCTACTTAGTGTGTGCATATCGATCATTGTAGATTGTAGGATCTTTGCTAATGACGAGAACACGCGTTGAGCGTCACATTATATTTTTAAAATAGTACTGGGACCTTTTTAACCTTTCTATCTGCCACTGTGGATTGACTTTTGACAGTTGACATGGAGAGATGGCCAAAGATATTCTCGGTTTCAGAGTGATTAGACAAGTTTCATATAGTACCAAAACGGCTCTATTACTTGTCAACGAGAGGTTGAGAAATAACTATTCCCTTCGCAAACGTCCTACGTTATGAGATGAAGGGGATATTTTCATTCGTAACCTTCACGATTCATGCAAGTGCAAGAGGATGATAAAACATTGATTTGATGGCCACCAAATGTTGATTGAGAAATAGCTTTCTCTAAATCAAAACACATAGCTACCCCCTTTAAGATATGACAGTTTGATTGTGGGAGTGAATTGGTACTCTCAATGGGAAAATGTGAGGCAAAAGTTTTTCCAGATTTTTGAAAGAATTATTCACAAAGCTACGCATGTAAAGATCTGTTAATAAACACGGCTCTTTGTGGCTTGTGCAAAAGACAACAAACACGTCTTCATTTTACTTCTGGCTGTTGAGTTTTCACTTCAATCAAAATAGGAAATTGTTGCTAGTGGGGCGTGAGAGAGATTGACGTGCCACTTAGCTTCACCTTTTCGTTTTTTCACGTCTCCCTGCCTTTCTTTTTGCAGCTCAACCAAAGTCGCACGCTTGTTCTTCTTGGCAACTACAAATAATGATTAAGCCGGCTTTGCAACGGCATTACACCACTAAAGAAGCAATTTCATATCTTGGGTTCAGTTCAAAAGTCTTTGAATTGACCGAGCTAACTTTTTTGAAAGTGCTCGTCGTTTTAACGGGCAAACGACCTCCTTTTTTTTAACAAGGGCACTAGCTTAGTTTTTTTTTCACTAATTAATAAAAACAACAAATTTCAGCATTTTTAGCTACCTGAAGTCTTTGCAAGTCTTAGTTAGCTAAGATGAACATCATACACAAAACTGTATGTACCATAATGGAACTATAGTAATATCAGTTCCGTTAATGGCACCGTGTACTAATGCTTTTTGCATACACAGTAATCTAGTAATATCAAGAAGATGCCGATGACACCAGGCATCTGCAATGCCACAATATTAAAAACTAGTCAAGACATCGAGGATGTTAAAAAAAGAGCAACGATGATCCAAGCAACACCGACCATCCCTTGACAACATGTGGATTGTGAGAATGGTTCTCCAAAAAGCAAGGTGTCAAGGAAGAGAATAAGGTGCAAGCGTTGTCATTATTAAATCCAACCACTTAGGGTCAGATCATGGGTTTTCAACCTGAAGATTAAGTTCGATCAAAATCCAAACACTGTCTTCAACAATGGACCAATGCAATAACATCGGGATTGATATGCACAACCAATTAATGTCGGACTTAAGGTTTTCAGCACGAAGTTGGAGATCGACACTCGAGGAAGCACCACCAAAATGAAGCCGCATGAGTTACCCCTACCATTTGCTGATCCAACAAAGGCGAATCTAGCGTGCACCGTCTGATGAGAGGGGAGGGCCTCTAACACCGCCAATATCCCACATTTGGGGACACTCAAACAAGCTGCACCTTCATCGCTGATGTAAGCCACTAGTAGATCTGGGGAAGGCCTTGCCCCCAAACGAATTCTTTGCGCGCCACCACTTTCTTAGGCACAATCTGACATCACTAGCTCTGCCACAATACACGTATATTGCTAAAGCACCATACACCGATACGAGATGGTTGGCATGAGCCACGAGATGCTGGGGGATTATGCACTCGAGGTTAGATGAGACCCGCCATGCTGCTGGGAATTGGGATCCACAGACCAAGTGGCCAGTCATCGAACTGTTTCCGCACACTTCCTCCACCACGCCACACCATCGTTGTTGACCCTGCTAGCCGCCGCTGCGATGCATCGTGCCGACACTACAACCGACTACCTCCTCTCCCAGTGCTACTCGACTGCCTCCACCATGAGGAGACCCGTCACACCCCCTTCATCAGCAACCGCGAGACTTCGCCCAACATCTCCTTTGGGGGCAGCGAGGTGAGGGAGGAGAGGAGGAGGAGGGAAGGGGACTGTGATTGAGGGTCCGCGCCAGAGTCGCATGGAAGGGGCGACTTGAGGGACGTGACATATGGCATCTCTCTGGTGATCACAATTTAAGCATGTATTGTATGTACAGTGATATTGGATGATCATGGTTGGATCTTGGCCCAAAAATCTTGAAAACAGAACCATGATTTAAGAAAGTTGAGTGGACATGCAAATAGATGACCACTTATAAAATACACTCATTCCAAAAAAAAGGAACTTAGAAATACAGATACATGTTAATCAGGTTGGCAAGAGTCTGGCATAAACACCAACCGAGATCAAACCGGTGTTACCTGCCCATTTGCAACTAGATCTTTGTGTTAGCTATTAACCATCCTATTACCAATATATGCTCGTCAGTGCATGGACACCTAAGCAAGTTCAATGAATCTGTGAGGTCAGACATTGTTCGGTTGACTTTTGTTAGAACATCAGTTTGGCATGTTAATTATTTTTTTGCCTATGGTCGAGCCGACTTTGAAAAGGATTCTTCGACCTAGACGCGACATTCTAGAAACAAAACAACCCGGTGGCTGTCACCAATACTACAACATATATACTCTAGACTAATCTGCCCCGTTTGTCTTACTCCGTGTCACTAAGTCAAAGCTTTGACCCATGCATGCGTGCATATTGCATTAGCAGCAGCCACCGCGCGCTTTGACAACATATATCATGGCTGACAATGCAACATGTTGAGAACATTTCAATGCTTGATGGCAACATTTGGGAGCTAGCTGCTACAGGTTGAAGTAATATACACATCCAGGCATCCAGCACTACTGGCATCTGTCTCCGAGTTTATCCTTGGTCCAAGTGACGGCTAGTCATAAAGTAACCTAAAACTATTCCTTCATTTTTTACACTGAAATCTACATAACTATTCAGTCATGAGAAATATTGCCGCTGGATTGCTACTACAAGCTGGAGTACTACCAAAGAACATATTTACTGGTCCGTTGAAAAATATGCCCCCTCCCACGCGGCTCCCGGCGGCGCCCGCGCCAGCTACCGCTCCCACCCCGGCGCTGGCGGATGCTGCTCCAGGCCTGGTGCTTGGCACCTGGTTCATGCCCCTGCCACCTCCTCCTGCTGGTGCCCTGCTCCGTTCCCCTGTGCAGCTTGCGCAGCTGGCGCCCCCGATGCGTTCCTCGTCGGACCCAGATCCAGATCCATGTCTGGGTGGTCGGGGTCGGGCCAGCCCCGCTGCCTCCGTGGAGTTCGTCCCGGACTCGCAGCCGGTCGGGGCGTCTCCGTGCCGCGCCCTGGTCGGCTCGGGCCCTGCCTCTTCCGCTGCGCTTTCTATGCGCATTCAAGAGGGAGCCCCTCTTTGCTGCGATGGTGGGGGGCAGATGGCCTCCCCCCGCCCTGCCGCGGGCGCGCCTTCATTGCTGGCTGCTGGCTCTGGTGGCGCGGGGCGCGAGATGGAGGTGACCGGCGACTGGACGCTGGTCACGTCGTGTAAAGGGCCGCGCCAGCCGGACTTGCCTGCTCCGGCATTCAAGCTGCCGCCCATCCCGCGTTGGCTCTTCGGACGCTGCTGCAGGTGCCTGCTCAAGGGCCATAGGGCTTTAGGTTGCCGAGACCCACTTCGCTGCTCCCACTGCCTGCAGAACGGGCATAAATCGCGGGGCTGCCGTAACAGATGGATGCCCCTGAGCTTTCTTGACGGCCCCGTCCTGCCACCACCCCCTCTGCCTCGCCCCGCTGCGACCTCTGCCCAAGCTCCTGCCCGCCCAGGCCGAGGGTGGGAATCCAGGGTGCCGACTGCGCCTGGTGCTGTGCCACCGCCTCATCCACCGCCTCTGTTGCCGTCCGCCCCCTTGGGCATGGCGCTGCGGCCTGGGGATGCCTCGCTCAGGCCGGCCGAAGACTTCGTCGTCGTCCCGGCGACGCCTGAGATGCAGGCGGAGTCGGCCGTCCTCTCCACCAACGCGGCGGTTGCCTGGCTCCAGGGTGACCGTCAAGATGTCTCCTGCCAGCAGGTGGCGGCAGACATCGCCAAGGCCTTGGGGGCTCGCAAGGAGGATGTCGAAGTGGTCAAGCACTACCCGGAGAGATTCCTCATCCGCTTCATGTACCAGCATCACTGCGCTGATGCCGTGTCCCGCGACTTCCTGCCTGGCTCGGGCTATCGCATCTTTGCGCAGCAATGGAGGCTGGAGGCTCATGCTGACAATGAGGACATGCTCCTGCACGTCCGGCTATGCCTAGAGGGGGTGCCCCTGCATGCCTGGAACGAGTATGTGGCGACATTCCTCATCGGCCGTCGCTGCTCTCTGGACTACATCGAGCCCCGCTCCCGTCGCAAGGAGGACACCCGCGACTTGTCGCTCTGGGCTTGTACTGCCGACCCCAGCGCCATCCCTCAGGTGAAATGGCTCACACTGCCTGCCCGCGGGCACCGGCGTCGTGGGCGTCGCGGGCTTCGCCACCGCGTCATCGTCCACCTTGACCTCCTTGAGGACCATTCCAAGGCCGGAGAAGATGATGACAACCCGCCGCCGCCGGACGTCGAGGAGTTCACTTGGTATAGAAAGTTCGTCGACGGCACCTACGTCCCGTCGGACAGGCGCGCTGCTCCGGCCCGTGAAGCTCGACGCAATGACCGGCGGGATGATGAAGACCACGATGGGCGCCGTGGCCGTGATGGTGCCCGGGCTCGTGAAGGCTGGAGCGCCAGGGTGCGTCGTTCCCTTCCCCGCAACACACGTGACCGCCAACGGGAGGCTGGACAAGATCGCTCCAGGGATCGGTCGGGTGGTCGTCGTCGCGCGGCGGAGCTCTCCGCCCTTCCCCTGTCGCTGGTGCCGGCTGCTGTTCAGGATGTGGACGCCGGCTCTGGTCTTCTGCGTGGCTCCGGATCGGGTGGCAGTGCCCTTGATCGTGCCGGCGAGCTCCTGCCCGTTATAGAGGGGGAGCGTGCTGGGAACCGGGGGCGTTCCACCTCTCGGCACGGCTCTCCCCGTGGTGATCGGAGGCGCTCGCTGGAGGCTCTCACTCCGCCGGCGTCCCCGCCCAGCTCCCCAACTTCTGTGCTGCTGTCCAACCCGCGGTCCAAGAGGGTTGGATCGCAGAGTTCTCCGCTGCTGCATGTCAACCCCGTCACGCTGCCTCTCTGCTCGCCTGGGATGCTGCTGGAGCCGCTCCCCTCTCCTGCTAAGCCCCCGGGCTTCGAGGTGTCGCCCATGCCGCCGCTGCGCTGTGATGGTCCGGTGTCGCGAACCCCTTCTCCGGTGCATGTTGGCGTGGCCCCGGTTGGGGAAGGGGCGGTGGCGCCTCTCTTCGTGGAGCGTCAGCCGGGCATCCTCGCCTCGCCTGGTTCATCGCCTCCCAGGCCGCCGGCAGCTCGCAGGAAGACCCTGGCTGGAGTGCGGATTTCCTCCAAGGGTGGCCTTTCCCTTCAGCGCATCAGGCGCTCTAGTGGCCCGGCGGTTGCTCCGGTGGCCAAAGCTACTGAGCGGCTGGTCTCTCGCAGCCTGGGTATTACTAAGGATGGCAAAGATGTGACGGAAGCCACTCTGGACGACTTCACCGCCAAGTTCAAGGAGCAGCTACCCCCAGAGGTGATCGTGGCCATGCGTGACTTCTTCCGCCTCGACGACAAGGCTGTCAATGATGTTGAAGATGCCCTGATCGACCACAGCGGCGAAGGAGCCCTGGAGATTGCCTCGGCTCAGGACGGCGCTGTGCTCCAGGGGAGTGTGGGCCTTGATGCAGTCTGATCTGCTTGTTTGCCCTGGATGTTGCCACGTTCTTATGTTAGCAAGTATGGCTAGTTGGCCCAGAGGGGTCTGTATCTTTCCTTCTATGTTGTGTCTGTACTCTGAACCTCGTTGCCTGCCCATGGGTGGATGTTGTGCCTCGAGTATTCAAATTCAAATGCGCCTGATTTCTTCAAGTTTGCGATGTCTCTTCTCAGACTTAGACTCCTATGGTTCTACTCAACCATGTGTGTTCCTGTGGTCTCCATGTTAAGTCAGCCCATCAACACACTGTGTTGGAATGTTAGGAGATTAAACTGCCCGGCCAGGAGGGCAACTGTTAGTGCTACGATTGCGTCTTCCTCCTGCCAAATTGTGTGTCTGCAAGAGACAAAACTGGAGAACGTGGATGTGTTTACTGCTGCCTTTCTTGGTGGTAACAGGCTGCGGAATTTTGCACAACGTCCGGCTGTGGGGACAATGGGTGGACTGTTGCTTCTATGGGATGACAGCGTTCTCGAGGTCTCCGACATTTCTTTCTCGGCTTATTGCCTTTCGGCTTCGGTCCGAGTCCACGAGAATGAGGTGTGTTTCAAGCTCACTAATGTCTACGGGCCTACTGACTATGCATGCAAGGAGGCTTTCTTTGCTGAGATATGCTCCTACAAGCCACTTCCGGGTTTGGGCTGGCTTGTGATTGGGGACTTCAACCAAATATACCGTGCTAGGGACAAGAACAAGCGAAATTTCAACCGGAGGAGGATTAAGCGCTTTCGTGACACTCTTCAGTCATGTGAGCTCAAGGAGATCCATCTGCAGAATAGGCGGTTCACGTGGAGCAACGAGAGGGAAAACCCAACCCTTTGCAAGCTGGACTCCTTCTTCTGTAATGCGACCTGGGACTTGTCTTTCAACACCCATGTGCTTCACGCCCTTTCGTTGTCCCTTTCCGACCACTGCCCTCTGCTGCTCGCCGACGACAGGGGGCCTAGGCGGCCTCGGTCCTTCAAGTTTGAAAACTTCTGGGTGTCCTTGCCCGGTTTCGATTAGGTGGTCTCGAAGGCTTGGGCCGAGCGGGTGCGACACACTGAGCCGTACCAGATTCTGTATCAAAAGCTCAAGAAAACCGCGTTGCGTCTCTCTGAGTGGAGTAAGAAGCTTTTCTCCAAGGCGAAGGTCCAGTTTCATGCGGCTCAGCTGGTGATCCTTCACCTTGACATTGCGCGGGAGGGGAGATCCCTCTCCCCTGAGGAGCGGGACCTCCGCTCGAGACTGAAGAGAAGGGTTATTAGCCTGTCGGTGCTCTAGAGGGCTCGAAAGAGTCAGTGTGCAAGGGTTGCAAATTTGAAAGATGGTGATGCTAACACCAAATTTTTTCATCGACGCATTAATGCTAGGCGGCGAAAGAACCACATTCATCGGATCAAGCACAGACATGGTTGGGTAACCGAGCACAAAGAAAAAGAGAAGATCATTCACGACCACTTCCATGAGGTGATGGGGAGAAGGGGATCGAGCGGCAAGGACTTTAACTGGGAGGAGCTAGGCATTGAGCCCCATGATTTGCACGGCCTCGATGCCACCATTTCTGAGGAGGAGGTTTGGGAGGCCATCAAGGACATGCCTTCCGATAAAGCGCCTGGCCCTGACGGCTTCACGAGATTGTTCTTTAAGAGGTGTTGGGGGCTCATCAAGCATACGGTCATGAGGGTGGTCCAACGCTTTGACTCCCTTCACATTGACGAGCTCCACTGGCTCAACTCTGCCAACGTTGTTCTCTTGCCCAAGAAGGATGGGGCTGAGGGCATTTCTGACTATAGGCCCATTAGCCTCATTCACTCCATTGCCAAAATCATCGCCAAAATCCTCTCGCTCCGGCTTGCCCCTCTTATGGATGGTCTTGTCTCAAACGCTCAAAGCGCATTCATCAAGCGGCGCGGTATCCATGACAACTTCATGTATGTGAGGAACTTCGCGCGGAGGTTACATAAGTGCAAAACTCCCGCCCTCCTCTTCAAGCTTGACATCAAGAAGGCTTTTGACTCTGTGAAGTGGGGATATTTCCTGGAGCTTCTTCAACGGCTTGGGTTTCCCAACAGATTTCGTGCTTGGGTTGCTGCTCTTCTTTCGACTTCATCCTCCCGCATCCTTCTCAATGGTCTGCCAGGGCCTCCCATCAAGCACGGCAGCGGGTTTCGGCAGGGGGATCCCCTTTCCCCCCTGCTCTTTGTCATTGCGATCGACCCGCTTCAGAAAATCCTTGAGTTGGCAACAAGGAAACGTCTCCTTCGCAAGGTCCGGGGCCGGGGAGCCGAGATGCGGACTTCGCTTTATGCTGATGATGCGGCCGTCTTTGTGGCTCCTTTCAAGCAGGACATTGACAACCTTGCAGCGATCTTGCGAGGCTTTGGCGAGGTTACGGGCCTCTGTTGCAACTTTCAGAAGAGCTCGGTCATGCCAATTAGGTGCGCCCACATTCATCTTGAGCCCATCCTTGGGAACTTACCGGCCACCCGTGCGTCCTTCCCGGTCAAATACTTAGGCCTCCCGCTCTCGGTCTGGCAACTCAAGCGGGTGGATTTCCAGTATCTCGAAGACAAGGCGGCCGGCAAATTGGTTACTTGGGAAGGCCAAAACATCACAACTATGGGGCGCACGGCCCTTGTCAAGTCAGTCCTTTGCTCCCAAGCGGTGTTCTCAATCACGCCGCTCGTCGTGCCTCAAAGCACTCTTCAGAGTCTGAACAAGATTGAACGTGCTGACAAGACTACGGGTGCCAAGTGCAAAGTGAAGTGGGACACGGTTTGTAGGCCGAAGGAGTATGGTGGCCTTGGGGTGCTTAACTCTGAAAAATTTGCGCGTGCCCTTCGCCTTAGGTGGCTTTGGTACGAATGGAAGGAGCCCCACAGATTGTGGGTTGGTTTTGGCAACCCTTGTACGGAGGACGATCTCAGCTTCTTTTATGCCTCCACCACCATTACTCTGGGCAACGGAGCCAAAACGCCTTTCTGGGATTCTCCTTGGCTCCTTGGCCGTAAGCCCAAGGAGATCGCCCCGCACATCTATGAGGCCTCCAGGAGGAAGAATTGGAAGGTCAGGGAGGCTGTTAGAGAGGACGCTTGGATCTTCAAAATCAGCTACAACAACGTCGTTACCGGAGACCACATTCGAGAGTTTTTCACTCTTTGGATGCTTTTGGATGACGTCCATCTTGAGGAGCATCGGGAGGACGACATCACCTGGAAGCATTCCAATGATGGGATGTACTCGGCAACCAGTGCTTATAAAGCGCAGTTTCTTGGCTTAACCTTGTCCCCAATGGATCGCATGGTTTGGAAAGTTTGGGCTCCTCCGAAGATCAAATTCTTTGCTTGGTTGGCTATTCAAGATAGGATCTGGACTGCGGACCGCCTGAAGAGGCGCGGGTGGGCCAACTGCGGTCTGTGCCCTCTTTGCTCTAGGGAGCAGGAAACGGGTGCTCATCTTCTCTTCATGTGTCGCTTCACTATTCGGCTTTGGAGGTCTCTCGCGGCCAAGCTTGGCCTTCATCACATTGACACCTCCGGATGGCATCTTCATGACTCCGTCCTGGATTGGTGGGAAGATGGTACTGGGAGACACGTCCCCAACAGGAGTGCCTTGGCCTCCCTCACCCTCCTCGTCTCCTGGACCATTTGGAATGAACGTAATGCTAGGGTGTTCCGACACAAAGGTGCTCCGCCGCCTATTCTTCTTAACACAATCCTTGAGGAGGCCAAGCTTTGGGTTACAGCTGGTGCAAAGAAACTAGGGCCTATTGTATTTCGTGAGTAGTTCGCATGCCGTGTTTGAGGTGGTCGCTGTAAAACTCTAATCTACTCTCCCTTATTTAATAGATGAGGCAAATCTTTTGCCTCCGTTTCGAAAAAAACATATTTACAGTTATATTTTTTATTTCACAAATTGACGACCAAAATTGTACTGGAGATAGCATCCCTTGTAAAGGTTGTTTCCTAGAAGCATTCATTTGTCAAGTTTTAAGTATGACCCGTCGTTTCGAAAAAGAAAGTATGACCCGTGTATGCAGGAGACCGAACCGTCGAACTTGAACGGTGGCATTTGGCCAAGTATGGCGCAAATGTTCGTCTATAGTGTCTGTCACCTAACGTGCCATTATATATGAGAGAGGTGAAACCAAGATCAAACTCGCCCTATTTCTAAGCCATGTCTTCAGATTCTTAACACGAACACTTGGTTGACCAATTAACATCAGTGCATCTGTCTCATTAGTTTAAGTGATTGATTCTCATGTCAAACGACAGGCTGACTTAAACATTTGGTCGAAGACGTTAGTGGATCCTACCATCCGACATTAGTAAACCACTTATATTTCCCTGGCATCGCAGGACAGAGACTACAGCTAAGGAGTTGATCCATTGCACACGCTGGTCAAAATTTGTAGTAAGAGAGAGGTCGTCAGGAATGGAATTAAGTGGATGATTAAACAATTAAACAGAGGTCTTTTGGCCAAGTCAAAGAGGCTGCGGGTCACATGCTTAATCATTTGGAATATTACATCTCAATTGCTTAGGCAACCTTAACCCACGAGCTGTGCCGAGCAACTAAATTAAATATTGGTGCCTTTAAGGTGGGATCAAGCTGTCACAGATACAGGACAAAAGTTGTTTGCCAACATTTGTTTTTTAGTTAGTATGTAGTTTGGTTGCAGATACATGGGCCATCTGAATTGCTTGGTTCTAATTTTTTTTGTGGGGCTTTGTGGTGCACTTACAGTATCATGGCATATACAATTAACAGAACAGAAAGAAATGAAAATATAATGAATACTTGTTCAGTATTTGTCCATGCTGTTCCCCACTAACAATCCTTCTCACAGACAACCTCGTGGGCGTGGAAGCGTTTTTCCTCCTCCCTTCCTCCTGCGATACCTCACGAGCTAGGGTGGTGGCGACGATCCACCTCCTTCTCGGAGATACCACTGCACCCTTTCCCTCTGCCCCGTAGCTTCGGCGACGGTGAGGGCATGGGCTCCCCACTGTCATCACCGGTGTGGCAATGGCCCTGCCGTCGGGTTGGAATAAATCATCCCAGCCTAGCCCTAGTTCTGATGGTGCTTCCTGGCATCATTGGGAGGCGTGTCAAGGGTGGTGTTCCATAGACCTGGTTTCGGTGGCGCTTTCATGTGGAGGGGATGGCGTGGTTGTGCATCTTGGTTCTTCCACTCTAGTTCCGACAGACGAAGGTTGGCCAATTTCGGCCCCGTTAGGGAGTGTGTGACAGTTGTGTTCCCCGATTCCGTCTGATTGGATCTAGGGCGTCACACATGCCATCTCCAACATTTTCTTCTCCGGGGTGGCGATCTGCTACGCAAATCGCGGTCATTAGCATCTTCTGGTTTACATCGACGACTTACCAGCCGCTGCTTCTACAAGCTCCTGGGTTTCAACAAATTTGTTGTGCTGAGTTGGATGCCCAAAGGCGGCAACAAGCTTTGCTTACGGTGCGTCGGCTGTGGATGTACTAGGAAGAAGACTTCGACACCCCCAATGATTTAGATGTATTTTTCAAATTTTGTAAGGGTTTTCTTGTAAAGGTCAGTGCTACTTAATATATGTTATTTGGTCTTTTTTGTTAAAAAAAAAGAGAAATCATTGTCACAAAATTGTACAAGGGAGTGTATTGGTAACTAGTGAGTACTTCGAATGAGGTTAGCCTGCATGGAGTATGAACACAAGTTACCGCTCTTATCGCTTAAATCACACTACCATGTTAGTTTGGTCCAAGTCTCTTTTACCATGCTCTGTTCTCTTTGACTTGAAATCTCGTCTGGTTTCCCACTAAACTATACGCCAACTGTGAGAAGACGAGTACAGGTTTACGAGGACTCGAGGAGACAAGTAGAGAACCAACCTCTCTACATCACAGACAAAATATCAATGAGTTTAAGCACACATGCACTATATTAGGTACTCAGTGTCGTTTTATTTAAATAGGCGGCTTTGGCGCCGCCATGGATCATTGTTCGAGCTATGAAAAGAACCCTTCATGTTGTCTGCATGGTTGAGAGGATCCGTGGACAGGGTTAAGATAGACAGAACCGAATTTTCAAATCTGGTATATAAATATAAACCTAATTTTTGGATTTGTAGTAAAAATAACAACTTCCAGGTTCCGAAAATTCAAAGTAATTACAAGTGTAGAAAAGGATGTCGATTTCTTTTTTTTTAGATTTTGGCATATGATCATTTAGATCTACTAAAAAAACACAAGTTAGGGCATCTCCATGGCGGACCCGTTAATCTCCCGCAACCGCCCGGACTTTGAAAGGCATCCAACGCCAACCTGTATCGGTCCGCGGGGCGGTCTGGACGTGATTTCTCCCGCAAATTGGAGACAAAAGTGTAGGAGGTTTGCGGGAGTCCGGACACACGAAATGTAGGACTCCGACACCCCCGGCCCACCCACTCCCCCCTCCCGGTCTCATTTCCTTCCACTCCGTCCTTTCCCCCTTGCTTTGCATCCACACCCTCCACCTTCGCCGCTGCCGCTGCTGTTCGTCTCCGGCCGCCACAGAGGCATTGCTGGATGTCCGCAACTAGCACCGCCGCGCCCGCTCGCCGTTCCGACAGAGCTTTCAGCCCTGTAGCCGTTTGTACCCAGGTACACTCTGCCCCCTGTCGACGACCTCCATGGCGGACACCACGCTCGGCAGGTGTTCGGTCAAATGTCATTGAGCTTATTTTCAAATGCTATGTAATTTTTTAGAGTACGAAGGATGGTGAGCTACTCGACCATTGAGGATGAGTTATTGTGCTATGCGTGACTGGCCGTATCCGCGGATTTCATAGGCAGGACCAGAGGGCCACCCTTCTGGGAGCAAGTGCATGAAAAGTTTCACGCAGGAAAGCACATTGCGCCCTACGACGTGTACATCATGCGACCATGCAACGTGAGATCATTGTCATATCGTTGGCATGCTATCCAGGTCAGCGTCATCAAGTTCTACAACTTGGTCAGCCAGCTCGAAGCAAGGTGGCCATCACACGCGGGCATGGAGGAGATGGTAAGTTTTACTTCCTCTTGCTAAACTTGTTGATTGATTCATTCATTCAATATTGGTCTACACATTATATGTAGCCCGCACGCGCTGCTGTGCTGTACCACAGGTCAGAGGGGCGGCCATTTACGTGCGCACACTGCTGGATGAAGCTGAAGGGGAAGTATGTGTGGGAGGACGTGATCCATTCCTAAAAACATGTCGGACATCCGGGATCTAGTCGAATTTGAGACCTTGTTGTACTAGACTTAATTTGCATGCTATGTGTGGATGATTTGTGCCATTTTCTATCCGAATTTTGATGAATATCAACCGGTTTGCATGAATTTTGTCCGGTTAGTTAAAATGCGGTTTGAAATGTATGCGGCTAGCGTTGGATGGCTGCCTCCCGTATCCGTGTCCGCGAACTGGTCCCCTTGTCCGCAGACGGATGTGGGAGGTTTTTTACGGGTTGCCGTTGGAGATGCCCTTACAATACAAATGCGACAGTACTCCCACTAGCTATATCACAAGCTAGATGATACTCTGTGCGTTCTTACGGAAATTGGTTGCAATCTGTTATTTTAATGAGACTCGGTTGTAGGAATTCGAATAAGAATGAAGACCAAAAATATATATGATTTATTGTATGTGACTATTATAGTTGTAAAATATTAATATAAATAGTATTTTCCATGTACGTTAGAAATAAAAATATTGTGGTCGATGAAGTGAGAGGTGTGCATATTGAAAGAAATAGTATGAGTAACATTTATCATACATGTTGAGAGAATAAAAGTAGTGGGGCTGATGATGTGCCATATGTGACGAGGTGACATGTTTGCATGTTGAGGTAAATAAAAGTAGCGTGGATCAATTATTTAAGTAAATAGGATAAGTGCGGTTTACACTTGTATCATCAGCCGACGGTACAAAATTTTGACTGCGAATATCGTTTTAACTATTCATATGGGAAATTTGAAAATTCATATGTGAATATTTGTCTCGAAAGGTACTTCTAGATTCCTATATTTTTTATTTATTTTGTACATGTATTTCAATACTCTCAGTTTCCTACCAATACAAAGGTGAAAGAGAAGTACAAATTAGTGGTTACAACTATATTAGTGGTTACAATTATTTTTCTTTATTCGAATTGTGGCTACACCATATCTAAAATGGTAGTTCTTATGGAACCAAATAAAAATAGTGAACGGTAATTTCCCTAGCTAAAATTGCCGAATCAGTTGAAAAAATAAACTTAGTTCTCTTGACTCAGAATAACAACTACAACATGGCTTCCAAACATGAAAAAGAAACAATTGCCTGTATGCAACCAGTATATTCGAATTTTAAATAATGGCCGAAGTTCCTTTTGTTGTTCAAAGATGCCCCCAGAGCTTCAACTAGGATCAGTTCGACCTTAGCTGAACATCCCTCCTCTTTCGGTAGTATAATTGATCCCACCGATTAAATCAAACAACTCCTGAAAGTACCACTACTTTGCAGGAAGAATATCTCTGGTATACATTCTAGTGATATTATCCCCCCATTTCCGGCCAATGTATCGAGGGATTTACATGTCAGCTCGCAGTAGTAAAAGTAGAACTAGACTTGGTGCAGCCGGTCACACTCTGTCTTTGTGAAGCAACCGCTCTTCCTCCTTCACACTTGCCTCTATCATCAGGCTGCTTTTGTTCCTCCTGTTCTATTGACCTTTTGCATTGTTGTCTGTGTTTTTATCTTAAGAGGAAACACCCAACGACATTTCGCATCTGACATATGTCAAAGAAGCAATTAAAAAAAACAGCAAACTGTCCTCTCGTCTCCAAACCCTAGAGAGGCAATTTCTGGGTGCTTTTGCTCAGCCACATCCCCTCTATCGGTAGGTCGCCGCCCCCTCCCTTCCACTGGATTCATCGTTGTGGGAGTATGCGAAGGCCATAATCTACCGGACAGAGCTACAATTTTCTCCGCTTTGGGACTTTTAGTAGGGACATATATTTTTTAGAGATCAAGAATTTATGTGCCCGTTAAATAGAAATAAATATTTTTAGAGTTACGAAAGGAAGAGATGCATATTTCTATTTAGTGGACTTTTAGTATATTTTTGATGAGTTTTTTTTTTGGCACATGTTATGTTGGTGTATGTGTTAATGTCAAATTTCATGCAAAATGAATATTTGAGGCTCTGGTGCTAAAAACAAGGAATATTTAACTTATTTGAGCTTATAGATATATGAAATTAGTATCATTATATGTTTTCAAACAGTATTTACTGTTATTGATTTAAAAAATACTGTATATATTAATAAATTGGTTTATTATCAAAGGTTTACCTTGGCGAAATGGACGTAGTGTTTTGCATCGTACTTGTGGCCGTGAGGAAAACCAATTTTGCGCTGGCTGTGTTGGGAACGGCTGTGCCGAAGCCGAAGAATGATCTAGAAATAAGAAGGCAAAGCTCACTCTCCGGAGCAGAAGGATGGAGAAGAAGAATTACGTACTACCAGCTGGCTCCGCCGTTGCGTGGGCTGGTCAGCGGTCAAAGGTGGACCGGCGGGGACGGAATCAGACACGCTGTTTTCTTAATCCGCTTGAGTTGTTTAATCTGGCGACAGGCACGCGCGCCCCCCCCCCCCCCCCCCCCCCCTCCACTTTAGGCTTTACCAGTCCAAATCCTTAAGCTCATTGCGGCCTTAACCACAGTCGCCATTAGTCGTCGGCTCTCTCTCGATATTCATCCATCCCTATATAAAACCATCGATCCATCTTCCCTGTCTCACTCTCCTCAAGCTACAGCCTGCCGGTCAATCACTACTACTCATATAGCTAGCCACCACTCGCGTACGTCTTCCTGAAGCTTGATCGATCGAGCTCGACCTCATGGACATGGACAAGGAGTACTACAAGGCCTGCATGGGCATGGAGGCGCTGCCGATGAGCCCGGCCGGTCTGTCGGCGGTGACGACAGAGGTAGCCATGGCGGCGGCGACGGCAAGCGAGGACGAGGGCGACCTGAAGAGGGGCCCGTGGACGGCGGAGGAGGACATGCTCCTCGTCGACTACATCTCCAAGCACGGCGAGGGGCGCTGGAACTCGCTCGCTCGATGCGCAGGTACTTAATCAGTTAATTATGTATGCAACTGAGAGCTAGCTAGCAATCTAGCTAGTGGCAAGATCATGCATATCACATCTGCTTTAATTTAGTTCTTTCTGATCGATCACGTCGCAAGAGATAAGATGAGCTAGCGCTTTCCGTTGCCGTACCTAGCGTGTAGCTAAGCTATGTGCACTGATCACTTGCAGCTCATTATTCGCCTAGGTCCCTCCTCAAGTTCTTTTTCGCTAACCTGGGCTTGGTTTCGGCACGTGTAGGCCTGAGGCGCACTGGGAAGAGCTGCCGGCTCCGGTGGCTGAACTACCTCCGCCCCGACGTCCGGCGCGGCAACATCACGCCGGAGGAGCAGCTGTTGATACTGGACCTGCACTCCCGGTGGGGCAACCGCTGGTCCAAGATCGCGCAGCGCCTCCCGGGGAGGACGGACAACGAGGTCAAGAACTACTGGCGGACCAGGGTGCAGAAGCACGCCAAGCAGCTCCACTGCGACGTCAACAGCGACCGCTTCCGCGACGTCGTCAGGCAAGTCTGGATGCCCCGCCTCCTCGAGCGCATCCAGGCCGAAAGCTCCTCCTCCGCCGCCGCTGCTGCAGGCGTGGGTGTTCCGGCGCTGACAAGGGCGATGAGCTCGCCGGCCGGTGCATCACAGTACCACTGCTTCGATCACGCGAGCAGCGGGGAGCCGAGCCGGAAGGTGGCGGTGACTATGAGCCCTGACACCTCGAGCACGCTCCGGTCTTCTCTGTCACCGGCGGAGACGTCGCACGGAGCCCATTTCCCAGCGTGGGGCGCTGCCACTACCACGGCGAACGTTGATGGCTCGATGATGCAGTGCGCCGGCCCCGAGGCTGGGGCCATAGGCGGCGATCATTACGTCATCCACGGTGACAGCCTCAGCGGGAGCTGGTCGGAGCTCCTCGCCGCCACCGATATCCCGGACTTCGAGTTCGGAAATTTCGACGACAACTTGTGGAGCCTAGAGGACATTTACTGCTGACGATGAACTTAACTAGAGCGCCAAACTGAGCTGAACAAAAATGAAATTTGACAAGAGAGGGTGCATGAAAGGAAATTTGACAGGAAACTAATTCACGTTCATAGAGTGACTAGTTTATTAGGGACTACATATATATAGCATGCAAAAATGTGCATATTAAATATTTTATTTAATTCTTCTACACGGCTAGAAGATTTGGATTGTTTTTGTGCTTATATGTAAAGGTAAATCTTACATGAGAAAACTAAAACAGTAAGCATGCGAATTACTGTGGTTCTGCCAAGTTACCAAGTATTTTATACCCCCATACACTAACAAATATTAAAACCTAGAGAAACCAAATTCAGAAGGGAACTATACGCATGGACGGCATAAATATGATTGTGTGTTTAAAAGTTGCTTCAAATTATTTTTAAATCCATCCCTGCAAACAAATACTCTTTTGTAAACAAATGCAAGATGTTTTGGCAGTTTAAATTAAACTGCCAAAATATCTTACATTTATTTACAAAGGGAGTGTATTTTAAATCCGATTCACCTTTCCCAACCTTGGATTCTAGTTATACTGGCCTCATTTAGTAGATAACACACACAATAGAAATTGCATTCTGAAAAAAGCATGATATTACAATTTAAGGCTAAATGATATGTAATTTTAGGTGGTTGACATTTCAAATAAATTGAACAATTGTGACATAAGGAATATACTTAGGGGAAATTTTGTTTTGCGACTCTAGCTTTTGTCAAATTTCTTTTGCCACAGAATGTCAATTGTGGTGTATGGTCAAAAGGTAAGAGTGCCAAAAGTGAAATGTCAATTTTTATAATGGCATAAAGAAAATTGGCAAAAGCAAGAGTGGCAGAAACAAAATTTTCCCATATACTTAACATGGGTAAAATGATTCTGGACATTGTATATAAACTTGTTAATTTTTCAAGTGAAATCATATAAAAATATCACATTTTAGGAGGCGATATTCAAAAGACTCAAATTCAATACTCTCTCGACCCCCCCCCCCCCCCCCTCCTCTGCACTTCTCCAATAATTACCAAAGAAAATTGCTCCTCTGATCTGTGTTTACCTTCTGTACACCATCCAAAGACATGACATGCAAAAATCTTTGTTTTGAGATCCTGTAGGAAACTTCTGCTCATGACCTCTCAAGTTTACATTTTCCCTATTCGTATGTTTTTACTCATGTGATGCAAAAAGGCCAGAATGAACTGAGATTAGTTAGTATTGACATTTTCGAGATCATATTCAATTGCGCTCACAAGATGTGGAATTTCTGAATGAGGCATGAGTACTATTTTCTCAAGGAATGTTCATCACTTGAGCGGCAAATATCCTCATGTTTTTTTTTTCAAAAAGGGGAAACCTCGGCCTCTGCATCGATGGATGAATGTGACCAATTTTATTGCATAGTTAAGTTCGCACAGAACATAAAAGGAATTCAAGTAGCTAGCATCTTATCCACATAAGCTGACCCAAAGCAACATGAAAGAATATCCAAATGTAGAAATGAGTCCTTTAATGCTTGGAAAAAAAACTTGGCTAGCTTATCCATAGCTAAAGGATTCCTGTGTATATTTCTAGTACACCATCCAATGGCATCTTATGCCGAATTCTTGTGGCTGTTGATCTTGTAGGAACCCATTGTGTTTTGACGACGTTTTCCATTCATGTGATTCAAAGAAGCAAGAATAACAGCTAAAAAAAAGCAAGAATAAGTCAGAATTAGTTAGCCTCTGTACTTTGTTGTGCAAGTGCACAATGCCTTTAGCTTGCTGTGCATCTTGTAGTATGCCTCTCCAATGGCTTCAATGACTTGAGAAGGGAGAAAAGGAAGGAAAAAAAGAGTCAATGGTGTGATAAGGGGTCGGTGAATTGGAGAGATTCCACCACGTACTTCATTGCACACATTAATTTGGAGTTTGGGCCAAGCTAAGGACTTGAGCGAGATGACAAGTCTGGTCTTCGTAATATATGTAAAACACAACTTGGCTTGCTTATCCATAGCTACAGGATGCCTGGATAAGCTCACCTTGGTACGGCTTCCACCTTTCTTTAGGTAAGGAGACCTAGCTAATGGTTTTAAGCGTATATATAATCGCGGTTTCATGAGTGTGGCATGCATGCATGCATCGCACCATGCATGATATCAAAACCAACTAGAACACCAATTGGGATTCTGAGAGTTCTTTAGACTGGTGAATCAATTACTAAAAGAAGTGTGTCGCATGGAAACGCAATTTATATAGTTAAAACCGCATAATTGTGTAGCCTTTGAATTTGGAAATATTACTCCACCTTAGAGCATCTATAACCAGACTCCTCAAACCATCCCTTGTACGCCCGTGGACGCGCCCACAGACAGGAGAGAGAAGGAAAAATGTCCCCAACCGAAGCCCTCATATCATCCCTATATGCTCGAGTTGTCCGCGAATCCTCATATTCATCTCAAATATGGGAAGGATACGAGGGCTCGCGGACGCGCCCGGACATTCCGTCACGTAGGATGCGGCCCCACCATGGACCACCTTTTCTTTTTCTTTACTCATTCTTTTATTTCTCTCTCTTCATCTTCATCAATCACGTGCAAGTGAGCGGACATATGAGAAGAAAAATAAAAAGCATGGCTCCGCAGACGGATAAATAGGGGCTCAAAACAGACACGCCCGGTCAATGACCGGGCGCGTTCGCGAGCAAATGGTTCATATTTGCTATGTCCGGCTGAAGATGCTCTTAGCAATTGGTCTCGCTTATCCTTTTGTTTTTTCATGCCATATTTACTTGAAGTTATTTTTGCTACACACATGACACAGAGCATTTCTTCTAAGAGGTTCCAATGGAACGAAAATTCCATTATCTTAGACACGCAAAAATAGGTACAAATAAACATTGCAAGTAAACTATACTTGCTTGATACTAGTATTTTTCGAATTCAAGTAAGGAGGGCTTTGTCCAGTTGACTGCGTAAAAATCTCCTAATAAACGTGCAATGGGAGTAGCCGCAGCCAGCGAACCGGCCGAGCGCATGAGGTGTCACGTGTAGTAGCTTTGGTCCTTGGTGCCAGCTGGGAGGTCAAAGCTGCGGTCGCCGGTCTCCGGCGACGGTCGCCCGGTCAACCTGGCGTGGCCCCACGTGGTGCGATGACGTCGGAGACCAGATAAGGCAGGCCAGGCCCACTCGTGCGGGTTCCGCAATTAGTTTAGTCCCCCCAGGACCCAAACGACCGGCGCTGATTGGTCAAGCTGGGAAGCCAGGAGAGGATCCTGACCGTGAGATCAATTGCCTTTTTTATTTTCTGATGAGATTGAGATGAATTGCCTTTCGCTTTGCCTGCTGAGTGAAGACCGTCTAAGCTAGAGACTTCAAACTAGTTTGAGCACTGATACTAGTACTCCGTACTTCGCATCAGCAGTGACATGTTCCTCCACTAACTCTCTTTTGGATGCAGCTTATGCATGATTGGTTTGCATTTGTGTGACAGACTGATGCATCGATCAACAGTGCGGTGATCATAGGCATGTCGTGCTCCGTTTTTTTCTTTCTAGAGGATGGTTTTCTTTTTCTTTTTTCTTTTTTTGCGGGTGGATTTTTCTAGGTGATGTCCTGCTCTGTTTTGGTGCGACCTTATCATATCCGGGCGCCTTTTTGGCGGTTGGTTGGATTTCTTGTAAGCTTTGTTTCCCGGTAGCAACCCTTAAAATTGATCATTAAAGCATGCGCGGATTATCTAAGATCAAGCTCGTATGAGCTCGGTGAACAGTAAATCCCTCAAAAATATAAATAAAAATTAGCAAACATTGGCAGATGTTTTGATTGCTTGTAAAGTTTCATCATGGATTAATTCGTGGAAGACATGGCAAGAAAATCGATGCTTCAAAATGTTATTTTCAAAAGAATCTTGTATCCTTTTTTTGCCACGACTTCCACGGATGTCATTCCGTGATGGAACTTTGAAGCATTCAAAACATTTTTCAAAGTTTACCATTTTTAAAGAAATATTTGAGTTTTTAAAAATATTTGGATTGACTATTCGTACCAAGCTCATACGAGCTCGAGCTGAGCACAATACTTTAAGCCTAAAAAAGCCTTCTTCTGAGAAAAAAATCATAGGCAGATGTAGCTCATTGGCAACGGAGACAAATGTTCGTAAATCTAGAAAATACAAGTGTTTAATATATTCCTAGAAATATTGATTACAACTTAGGCACACATGCACACGAATATACCACACTCACAGAGACCCACTCACACTGCCATAAGGCCTACTTAAGATCAGAGTGCTGGAAGTTTCAAATTGACGAAATTGCCACATGTGCATTACTATAAGACATAAATGACATTAGCCTCTGAATGATATTCCGTTTTAGAGAGATAAATAGAATATCATACCTGAAGTCATAGTTTGTAAAACCGGACCGAACTAACGGCCCGACAGGAAAACCATGAGCCGGGCAAGGTTTGTTAGGTGTAGCAATCTTTTACTAAAAAATATATTAAAAAAGGTGCATCAACAAGGAATCAAACACCTAACCTTCAGGCAAGGCATGGTAAAGGCCCAATAACCAGCTAGGCTAATAACACTTTTTGAATTTTTCTTCAATGGTTTACATCAATTTTATGTGTATCCATTTCATGTAAGGTCAAAATAAAAAATACCTTAAATATTACATTTTTTGTCACAAATGAACCGGTGCACTAGCGGTCCGACCAATAATAACCTGAATTGGCAGCCTTACCGGTTTGGGTTTTTAAACTATGCCTGAAGTTTGATCCATGGTAAGCCAAAGGTATGACCACCCTTCGAACCATCCACCTAGTGATTGGTTCTCAGTAGAGATCTGTAACAATTTGTTGGAAAGATCAAACTAGTTGCGGAAAATTGAGATTCATATCGAGATTAAGGCAAAATTCATGCAAGTAAGTGTTACTAGATGTTTTCATTTCGTGGTGATTTATGCGAGGTACTAGGGAAAGTGCTTGGCTACATGTGAACTCATTTTTAAATAAGGGAAATGCTAAAACCTGATGTCAGACTTTAGGCATGGCAAATCGAACGTTTTTCATGACAATTTATATTGGCGCGAGGATGACAAATTTAGTTGGCAAGGACAGCAATTTAGTGGCATAAAATAAATTGAGACAGATTTGCCACGCTCGCCAACTAAACTTGCAATCCTCGGTGAATATAAATTGCTATGAAAAACGTTCGATTTGCCATGCCTAAAAATCTGACGTTCTCTTGATATTCGGATCCTTAAATAATGAAGACCAAATATATTTTTTAAGTTTTCTCAATACAAAAAACTCGTGCATGTATGAAATGGAGAGCAACTTTTCTCGCTGGAAAAAATGGACAGTAACTTGGCACTATTGTACAAAAGGATGACCGCCTGTATCTGTGGAAAAAACATAAGAAGAATGTTCACAAGTTACATAATTTGTACAGTATTTGTTTATTTATTTATTTTGTAAACGTTCATAGTTGCTAACCAATATTGCAAGCAAAACTGTATAAACATTATATGCATTTATGTTCTTTTTCTGCACGCATGATTGTTTTCATGTAATTTTTCTCGCCGAGTTCTCAGCTTTTAATCTCAACGCAAACCAATCGTAGTATGTTCCGAGGGATGGTGTGAACTTTTTATGTTGGTTTGTTGCCAAACAATCCTTTTCACGATGAGGAACTGAATTACAATTTGCACCCAACCTACCAGGAAATATGCATTTCCCCATGCATGTACGCGCGCACGCGGATCGTTTTCACATGGCGACGGTAAGCACTGTGGTACTGTTACGTGCGCGCAAGCTTTCGAGCGCGGTGGAGGCTGCTTTCAGTGTTGTCAACTCGTACACCCCAAGCACTTCAATGAAGTCAGCCCGTACGTCTTGTCTACAACTGCAGGCACACACCATGGGCAAGAACTATAAATTTGACCTGTAGACGAAAAGAATTCATAAAATGAACTGTTGTTGAAATTTTTTCACTCCGCTGACCCTTTTATGTAGCGCCCGACAGCAAGGCGTCACACTACACTGTGCAGCGCCTGATTGACAGGCGCTACATACCTAACCAGCGTCGAACCTCGAATTGCCTGAAAATTCTAAGTTAATGTGCAACGCCTAAGAGCTAGGCGCTACACTATACACTGATGTCCAGTTAATTAAAAGGATTCGTATTTAGCAGCACGAAAGATCTAAACAAGCACACAACACTCATGCATGCAGTATGTTGCTGTAGGAAGGCTGTGGCCACGCATGCACGCACACGGCATGCATGCACGTGATTTGGTGATCCGTCCGTTGCGTGTAGTGCGTTGGTACACGATCTGCTTTGTCCCTCGTGTAGCTGTTAGTGCAGCTACACCGTATAGTATAGCGCCTAACTCTTAGGCGTTGCACATTGACTTAGAAATTTTTAGACAGTCCGAGGTGTGACATAGGGTAGGCGTGTAGCGCCTGTTAGTCAGGCGCTGCACAGTGTAGTGTGGCGCCTAGCTGTCGGGCGTTACACGAAAGAGTCAGCAAAGTGATTTTTTTTTCAAGAACAGTTCACTTTGTGAATTCATTTCGTTTACAGGTTAAATTTATATTTTTTGCCCACACCATGTACGCTGCTGATGTGAGCTTCGCGTAATGCATGGAACTCAGCGTGGGTGGCTGCAGGAAATGCAACGATGTTTCATTGCTTCTTGTTCAGTTTTTGGAGTTTTATTTAATAAAGTCTAATATTTGTAAAGAGAAGTCATTTAAATGGTCACCAACCAAAGGTGCTCCTTTTATAATTTTGGAATGTTGTTGTGCTGAATTTTACAGCCAAATGTTCCTTATAGCAAATTTTACACGAAATCACTAATTAAAGGGTATCCTTTGCAAAGATTACCCTGAACTACTCAGATGATGACAAGTGGCGTAATGCATGTGTGTCATTTGTTGCCATCAGGGATATGAGGTTCAATATATGTTTTTTTCTTTCTACATTTGTTTAAAAAAATGAAATATCTCATGAACCGTGAGTCCGAATTATAAACCGGTACCACTGTTGTATTCCTCGTGTCGAGATTATCGAAAGAGATCCGAGGTTGATTAGTTTTGATGAAATATTTTTGGGGAAAATTTGTGATCCCAACTAAACTAACATGTGCTGCCAACACGAACTAAACAATGCTTCCACCTAGTAGTAACTTGTGCTCCTCAACTTTTGTGCTTCCATCTATTACTAACATTCTTGCTCTCAACTACACTAAGGTATGCTTCCAATATGAATTATTCGTGCTTCCACCCACTAGGAGATCCATGTCCCCGCTAGAAGCACACATGTGCTTCCATCGTAAACTAACACATATTTTCACATAGTACTAACTCATGCTCTCAATGTGAAGGATAAACTGTGCTCCCGCGTGAAGCACATGCTTGTGCTCCATCAAAACCCAAGAAAATAAGTAAATCAAAATACAAACAAAAACAAAACAACAAAAAACAAAAAAAAAGTTCCTATAGGAGAAGTATCCAACGCTCACCACGTGGAGGCTCCAGCAATATAGTTGTGGCTACGCTGAGAGCCGCCCTTCAGACAGGGCGACCCATGTGTGTTGTTTTATTTTTTGTTGATTTGTTTTGTTTCTTTGTGCATCTCAGATTTGCTGGTTATTATTATTTTTGATTTCTCATGTTATTACGGTTATTTCTTTTCATAGGTATTTTTTTTATTTTTTGGACGTTTTTTCTTCTTTCGTTTCATATATTTTCCATCTCCATTTCTCTTTTCTTTTGTAAATCTATTTGTTTATACATATAACTCTTTTTATACAGTAATTTTTTTAAAAAATACATTGAACTTTCGTCAAATGTGAAGAGACTTTTTAAATATATACTGAACATTTTTTAACATGAGATGACCATTTTTTAATTACACAGTGAATGTTTCTTCGAACACGGTGAACATATTTTAAATATACATTGAACATTATTATAAAATACAATTAACATTTTTAAATATATGATGAATATGTTTCTAAGTAAATGTTGAACAATATTTAAATACACTGTGAATTAAATATATATTTATATTTTCTTTAATTTTTAGAATTTACCTTTATGAAATATCCATCTTCCGGTTCTTTTTGAGATAACAGACTAGAAAACCACAGGAAAAAAATGACCAAGTGAGCTCACTAGAGTGGGCCGACCTACAATGATTTACGCCTAGCTTAGCGTAGGCTAATCTACTGTATTTGATGCCAATATAGGCGTCAACTAGGATCTCTCCTCAAAGGCTATATCAATCCTGTTCCGACTTAGCTCGGTCTCGCGAGAGGTATACCTCGCCTCAGGCGATATGAAAAGAACTCTGGCTGAAGGGTGTGAGCATATGGGCCGGCCTATTAGTGTATGTTTGATCGCTTCGCTCGCTAGCATTCGCTGTAGGTTCGCTCGCTATGGGTTTTCTTCATTTTTTATTTTTTCTTGGATTTTTTTTCTTCACCGGTTTTATTGTTTTCCTTTTCTCTTTGTCATAAATTAAGTTCTTCAGTGGGTTTCTTAGTTTTTTCTCTCGGTTTTCAAAGGCTTTTGTTTTCTTCCATTTTTTTTGCTTTTTCATGGTTTTCTTTGCTTCTTTCCTGGCTTGTTGGTTTCTTTGTTTATGCTTCTTTATTTATTTCTCGGTTTTCACTGGGTTTCTGTTTTCCTTCTTTCTTCTATTTTAATCTGTTTTCTTTGCCTTTTTTGTTTTCTTCTCTTTTTTCTCGGTTTTCCTTTTTGTCATTATACTTCATATCTTTCGTTTCTTCCTTCTTTTTCTTTTGTTTTTTGTTTCTTTCATGGTTTTTATCTGATTTTTATTTCTCATATTTCTTCCTTTTTCTTTTCATTATTTCTTAGTCTTCAACTTTTTTTTCTTTATTAGTTTGTATTGTTTTCCATTGTTTTTGCATTTGTTTCTTCAATTTTTATTTATCATTAGTTTTCTTTGGTTTCTTTTTCGTTTTGTTTGTGTGTTTTGGTTTTCAATATACAATTTTGTATATGTCAAAAATATTTTTCTAATATATGTTTCACATTTCCAATACGAGGTTAACATTTTCTAATACATGGTCAATATTTTTTATACAAATTTTCAACATTTTTAAATGCTTGATTAATATATTTCAAATATAAGGTCACATTTTTAACAGATGTTTAGCATTTTTTATAAAACCCTTTTAAAAACTCAAATGTCTTATTAATATTTTTCAAATACAAGATTAGTATTTTCTCATACATGGTCAACATTTTTTCTATGCACATTTAGCATTCTTTCAAATGCTTCATTAACATTTTACAAAAGCAGTATTAATTTTTTAACACATGTTCAACATATTTTCTAAACACATTTAACATTTTTTTAATGCTTGATTAATGTTTTTGAAATACTTGTTCAACAATTTGCGAATACTTGATTAATATTTTTAGATACATGCTTAAAATTGCAATCATTTTTTAATAACCGGTCAACAGTTTTTCTGTACAAATTCAACATTTTCAAAATTCTTGATTAACACTTTTCGAAGTCTTGTTCAACATCTTTTCAAGTGGTTCATTAACATTTTCACATATATGATCAAATTTATTTCATCATTTTTTAATACAAGGTCAACATTTTTTTATACACATTTAATATTTTCTTTGTGCCTGATTAACAATTTTCAAATGCTAGATTAACTTTTTTTTAAAACATGATCAAATTGTTTTATTACATATTTTTTGTACATATTTCGTGTACGTGGTAAACATTTTTGCTATACGCATTTAACATTTTTCAAATGTTTGTTCAACGTTTATTTAATTATTTTATGTAAATTAACTTTTGTAATATATTTATTTATAATATTTGAAATTATAAACAAAAGTAAAAAATGAAAGCAAAAAATGAAAACAAAATACGTGGAAAAACAAAAATAAAACGAGGAGGAGGCCTCCAGCGCACCTAGGCTGGCCCATCTCCAGCAGCTCCTAATGCGAGGGTTCCTTTCGTCTCCTCTAAGCGAGACATTGGGGCGCCCGCTCGGTCTGAGAGCAACCAGTTAACGACCGCTTCTTCGGAAGCCTGGTGCACTTTCAGCCGCCACCACATGTAGTGTTCTGGGCGTTTCCTTTGGGTTTTATTTTAAAAAAAGTTCTGCACTATTTTCGGCTTTTTAGACAGTTTTTTTCTTTGTTTTTTGGCTTTATGGTTTTCCATCGGTCTTTCTTAGCTTTTGGACGAAAAAACAAGTTTTTATTTCTTCTATGAGAGGCACGACCGTGCCTCTCTTATAAATGAAAAAACGCGTTCTTTACTTCCTCGAGAAGCACGGTTATGCTTTCGTGCAATGCCTCTGGGAAACGAAAAAAGGACATGTTTTTTTAGCCATGAGAGGCATGGTTTTGCTTCCGCAAGAGGCATGATTTTGCTTTCGCGGGATGCTTGGGCGTGCCTCTCGAAAACGAAAAAATGCGTTTTTTCTTCTTCTGCGAGAGGCACGATTTTATTTTCGCGAGAATCACGGCCGTGCCTGAAAAATGCGTTTTCTTTTTCATTTCCTTCTGCGAGAGGCACGATTTTGCTTGGGCGAGATGCATGGCCGTGCCTCTCGGAAATGAAAAAAATGCATTTTTTTCTTACACGAGAGGCATGGTTTTGCTTCAACGAGAGGCACCGTTTTGCTTTCACGGCCATGCCTCTCGGGAACGAAAAAACGTGTTTTATTTTTTATTTTCCTTCCACGAGAGGCACAGTTTTGCTTCCGCGAGAGGCATGGTCGGAAACGAAAAAAACGTGTTTTTTTCCTTCCGTGAGAGGCACATTTTGTTTTCGCGAGAGGCACGGCCGTACCTCTCAGAAAGAGAAAAAACAACTTTTTTTCCTTTCGGGAGAAGCACGGTTTTGCTTTCGCGAGAGACACAGTTTTGCTTTCGCGAGAGGCACAACCCTGCCTCTTTCGGAAAGGAAAAAAGTGCTCCTGGTTCGTTTTTTTGTCCGGATTTTTTCATGAAAAAAGGTTTGTCAAAACCTATCAACATGGGTCTAGTTTTGAAGACCTCGACACGAGGAATCCAATGGTGAAAGCGGTTTGAGATTTGTACGCAAGGTTTAAGAGATAAAACGTTTGAATAAACAAATCTATGAAAAAAGGGAAAACTTCCAGGTTGCGACAAGTGGCGCACATGCAGTGCGCTACTTGTCGCATCTTGGGTGGAAGTGATCTTGGAAGGAGTACTCCTCAATTAGTGACTTCGGCTCGGTCTCACCTATGGCGAGAGTCATATGGGTCGGCTCAATACGGGTCCTGGGGTCAGGTTTTTCAAGGAAGTTTTTTAATCAACTTTCTTCTTTTCTTGTTTATTTATAAGTTTGTTTGGGCCATTTTTTCACAATTCACATATTTTTTGTTTGTTTGTCTTTGTGGCTGTTTTGATTGGTTTTTCACATGGTCTCTTCCTATTTGTTGTTGTGCTGATTTATGTGTTTCTTTTATCATTTTCTTCGGTTTTATGAGTTTCTTCATCGGTTTTCTACAAATGAAGATTATTTTTTCCCAATACGTCCCTTTTTGTTTTTATGCACATGTAAATTTCTCTTATGCATATGGAACATTTTTTATACACGCTGAATTTTTTAAAATACATGATGTATATTGTTTTCATTTAAATGTTTTTTAATATTTTGTAAATAGATGCTGAACATTTTCGCACATTGAATATCTCGTAGTGGCATTAATTTTTTTTTAACTACACAAATATTTATATACACTATATGCCATTTTCTAAATGTCACGAACGTATTTTTTGAAACATGTTAAATACATTTTCTTGAATGCCACAAACCAGTTTTTTTGAATTATGAGAATTCATTTACTTTGTATAAATATTTTTAAATATGACTTGTTTTTAATTCCATAACATATTTTAGAAGTTGCAGACATTTTTTACACTGCATAAACATTTCAATACAAATATTTATATTTTATGATATGTTGAAATATAGGTTAAAGTATAAAAAATAAAATTAAAACAAACGAATGATAAGTGAACAAAGCAGCGTCTCACTCATCTGCATGTGTTTGGCCGACCTATTTAGGGTGCGCTACAGCTGACATTGCACTCGGGATTGCTACAAGCGATACATAGCCGCACCCACCCATGAGTTAGTTGCTCCCAACTTTCCAACCAAAAAGAGATCGGATACAACATTGAACAAATAAGACCCATGCAGCATGACCCAAGTTTGTGGAGACACGGTTGTTGGCGCGTCCCGATACTTAATTTCACGCTACTCTATGCTTGCAGCATTGCCACACCATCAATTCCTGCAAGTTACTCACAAGTTAATTTTTGAATTTTGTATTTGCAATATGTGTGTTGGGCGATTGCAACATTCTTATATAGTTCACCCTTCACATTTTTTTAGAAATGACATTGTATTAAATGCAATTCATTTTCCTCTTTTTATAAGCGTTGTATTTTTATTTATTTTTAAGATTACATTTGACTCCCATTAGTTTTAGATATTTTTAGCATCTTTTATGCATTTCTCCAAATAAAGTTCCCATAGCAACGCGCCTGGCATCACCTAGTATTAGTAGAGTGCATGTCATTCTCATTGTTATTCCTATTACTATGCACTAAATGTATTATCATCAATTCACCTATATGAGGGAGATTAAAAGTGCATTTAATCCCTAAATGGCATTTTGGTATGATCTCAATGTGGTTGGCGAGACTAAGAATGATTGCTAAAGTTATCTTAGGTCATTGGTCTCTCGAAGTATGTATATGGAGACCCCCCCCCCCCCCTTAAAATGGGAAAAGGCGCAGTTATCCAAAGACTCAAGAGTTTTGTTTGGTTTCTCTAGAGTCATAAGACAACCGCACAATTAAGAGGGCTCGGGGTGCTTGAATGAAAGTATGGGACCATGCAAAACATATACACCAGCAATCCTACACGTTTCACTGAAATTAGCCCGAAACCCACCTCAATTGTGCCCAATGCAAACCTACCCCATGCCCACGGGGGTCCAATATTAACTCTCTGGACACCCCATGTGCACGGGGTTGATTTGAAAACTCTCTCGACACCCTGTGCGCACGGGGTCTCTATCCCCTGTGTCACAGGGTCTAGGGTTCCCGTCTCTAGTGACCTCGTGTGCATGTGATACTTTAGCTTGTGCACGTGTGGCCTTTAGGGCAACAGTCACAATTGGGGGTGTGTGTGTGTGGGGGGGGGGGGGGGGGTATAAAAGGCACCTTTCTTCCACCTTCCATTCTAACCCTAATGTCTTGGGAAGCTCCCAAAGCTCCAAAGGCTTCAATACTCTCAATCCCTCAACCCAAACTTGTTAATACTTGGGGGATTGAGTGAGAAAAACCTGGTCCACACTTCCACCAAACTAGATTGTGTTCCCCACTCAATTTCTTCATCAACACTCGTTACTCTTGGAGATTGAGCTCCTAGGAAGTAGGAGTAAAGTACCAGAAGCTTCCTTGCTTTTGGTGTGCTCCGTGAAGTTTGTAAAGATGCCATGTTCATTTTCAAAACTATCCTCGAGTGATTTGAGGCTCATTCGTTGGGGGTCACTATAGAAAATCTAAAAATTTGCCGTCAGCCTCAAACAGACGGCAAAGGCTTGAAAACAGACGACAAAAACTTTGCCATTAGCTTGCCCATGACACACAAAGGGGCAAACAATAAATTGGCAAAGAGCTAATTTTCCGTCAACTTTTCGTTGGGCTGACAACAAAGTCTTTGCCGTTAGGTTATTTTCCCGGGCAGACGACAAAGTAGGGTTTATGGACCTCTGTTAGCAGGTGGGCCCCGACACGGCTTTGTCGTCTGTTGACTATGAAGCTGATGACAAAGATTTTCCATTTAACAAAATTGCCGGCTTCCCGGACATGTCCAGCCATTTGCGCCGTTTATGTCCAGCCACCCGTGTGTGTGCTCAGAGGGCAGCCTCTCAAGATCTCCCTCCTGCAGGGAACGTGGCAGTGGGATTTGACTGGGGGATGCCTGGATTCGTCGCCGGAGTGTCGTCGGAGGTGGATGTACCTCCTACTCCCCCATCTTACCATCGAAGCACCCCTCCCCATTGTGGTACGTAGAGGAGGTGGCCATCGAGAGGAACTACACGATGGTGGGAGGTACGTCGAGGAGGGAAGCTGGTTGTACAGGGTGCGATGGCAAGAGAGGTGGTGCGGCAGCGTTGGGAGGGAGGTGGTGCGGCACATGCTTGAAGGGGGAGGTTGTGTGAAGTGGATGGAGGCGCACAGGGAGAAAAAGATAAAGATAGGGGAAGTAGAGGAGTAAGATGGTGGCCGGCGACGGAGGATGCTCGAGCTCGGGCCGGATGTCCATGGCGAGGTCAGGCCAAAGAAAGAAAGGAGCGAGCAAAGGAGAGGGAGGCGGAGGAGGAAGGAGAGAGGGAGATGAGAGAAAGGGGCACACGTGGGGTGGGGTTAGTACGTGGAATGCATGCGTGGTTGATACGTCCATTTTGCATCATGCTTTTATATCGGTATTTATTGCATTATGGGCTGTTATTACACGTTATGTCACAATACTTATGCCTTTTCTCTCTTATTTCACAAGGTTTACATGAAGAGGGAGAATGCCGGCAGCTGGAATTCTGGGCTGGAAAAGGAGCAAATATTAGAGACCTATTTTGCACAACTCCAAAAGTCCTGAAACTTCACGAAGGCACGTTTTGGAATAAATAAAAATACTGGCGAAAGAATCAACCAGAGGGGGCCCACACCCTGGACACGAGGGTGGGGGCGCGCCCCCTGCCTCGTGGCCCCCCTGGCAGGCCTCCGGTGTCCATCTTCTGCTATATGAAGTCTATTACCCTGGAAAAAAAATCATAAGCAAGCTTTCAGGAAGAAACACCGCCGCCACGAGGCGGAACCTTGGCGAAACCAATCTAGGGCTTCGGCGGAGCTGTTCTGCTGGGGAAACTTCCCTCCGGGAGGGGAAATCATCGCCATCGTCATCACCAACGCTCCTCTCATCGGGAGGGGGTCAATCTCCATCAACATCTTCACTAGCACCATCTCCTCTAAAACCCTAGTTCATCTCTTGTATCCAATCTTCGTCCCAAAACCTCAGATTGGTACCTGTGGGTTGCTAGTAGTGTTGATTACTCCTTGTAGTTGATGCTAGTTGGTTTATTTGGTGGAAGATCATATGTTCAGATCCTTTATGCATATTAATATCCCTCTGATTATGAACATGAATATGATTTGTGAGTAGTTACGTTTGTTCCTGAGGACATGGGAGAAGTCTTGCTATAAGTAGTCATGTGAATTTGGTATTCGTTCGATATTTTGATGAGATGTATGTTGTCTCTCCTCTAGTGGTATTATGTGAACGTCGACTACATGACACTTCACCATTGTTTGGGCCTAGAGGAAGGCATTGGGAAGTAATAAGTAGATGATGGGTTGCTAGAGTGAAAGAAGCTTAAACCCTAGTTCATGAGTTGCTTCGTAAGGGGCTGATTTGGATCCATATGTTTCATGCTATGGTTAGGTTTACCTTAATACTTCTTTTGTAGTTGCGGATGCTTGCAATAGGGGTTAATCATAAGTGGGATGTTTGTCCAAGAAAGGGCAGTACCCAAGCACCGGTCCACCCACATACCAATCATCAAAGTAACGAACGCGAATCATATGAGCGTGATGAAAACTAGCTTGACGATAATTCCCATGTGTCCTCGAGAGCGCTTTTCTCTATATAAGAGTTGGTCCAGTCTTGTCCTTTGCTACAAAAAGGATTGGGCCATCTTGCTGCACCTTATTTACTTTCATTACTTATCACCCGTTACAAATTACCTTATCACAAAACTATCTGTCACCGATAATTTCAGTGCTTGCAGAGAATACCTTACTGAAAACCGCTTATCATTTCCTTCTGCTCCTCATTGGGTTCGACACTCTTACTTATCGAAAGGACTACGGTAGATCCCCTATACTTGTGGGTCATCAAGACTCTTTTCTGGCGCCGTTGCCGGGGAGTGAAGCGCCTTTGGTAGGTGGAATTTGGTAAGGAAAAATTTATATAGTGTGCTGAAATTTACTGTCACTAGTTACTATGGAAAGTAATCCTTTGAGGGGCTTGTTCGGGGTATCTTCACCCCGACCAGTAGAGCAAAGAGTTTCTCCTCAACCTACTGAACCTACTGAAAATGTTTACTTTGAAATTCCTTTGGGTATGATCGAGAAACTGCTAGCTAATCCTTTTACAAGAGATGGAACATTACATCCCGATTTGCACCTAACCTATGTGGATGAAGTTTGTGGATTATTTAAGCTTGCAGGTATGCCTGAGGATGTTATCAAGAAGAAGGTCTTCCCTTTATCTTTTAAGGGAAAGGCATTGACATGGTTTAGGCTATGTGATGATATGAGATCATGGAACTACAACCGATTGAAATTGGAATTTCATCAGAAGTTTTATCCTATGCATCTTGTTCATCGTGATCGTAATTATATATATAATTTTTGGCCTCGCGAAGGAGAAAGCATCGCTCAAGCTTGGGGGAGGCTTAAGTCAATGTTATATTCATGCCCCAATCATGAGCTCTCAAGAGAAATTATTATTCAAATTTTATGCTCGGCTTTCTCTCAATAATCGCTCCATGCTCGATACTTCCTGTACTGGTTCTTTTATGATGAAGACTATTGAATTCAAATGGGATTTATTGGAAAGAATTAAACGCAACTCTGAAGATTGGGATCTCGACGAAGGTAAGGAGTCAGGTATAACACCTAAGTTTGATTGTGTTAAATCTTTTATGGATACCGATGTTTTCCGTGAATTTAGCACTAATATGGACTTGACTCTGAGATAGTATCTTCTTTCTGTAATCCTTTGCTACTCATGTTGACCTCCCTAAGGAGAAGTGGTTTAAATATAATCCTCCCATTGAAGTAAAAGTAGTTGCACCTATTAAAGTTGAAGAAAAGACTATCACTTATAATGTTGATCCTATTGTTCCTACTACTTATATTAAGAAACCACCTTTCCCTGTTAGAATAAAGGATCATGCTAAAGCTTCAACTGTGGTTCGTAAGAGTAATACTAGAACACCTACACCCCCTAAGCAAATTAAAGTTGAACCTAGTATTGCTATGGTTAAAGATCTCTTGGCCGATAATATTGATGAGCATGTTATTTACTTCTGTGATGAAGCTGCTAGAATTGCTAGACCTGATACTAAAAATAAACATAGACCTATTGTAGGCATGCCTGTTATTTCTGTTAAAATAGGAGATCATTGCTATCATGGCTTATGTGATATGGGTGCTAGTGCAAGTGTGATACCTCATTCCTTATATAAAGAAATTATGCATGATATTGCACCTGCTGAGTTAGAGGAAATTGATGTTACAATTAAGCTTGCTAATAGAGACACTATTTCACCAGTTGGGATTGTTAGAGATGTTGAAGTCTTGTGTGGGAAAGTTAAATATCCTGCTGATTTTCTTGTTCTTGGTTCCCCACAAGATAACTTTTGTCCCATCATATTTGGTAGACCCTTCTTGAATACTATTAATGCTAGGATAGATTGCAAAAAGGATGTTATTACTATTGGTTTGGGGGATATGTCTCATGAGTTTAATTTTGCTAAATTTCGTAGACAACCCCATGATAAAGAATTGCCTAGTAAAGATGAAATTATTGGTCTTGCTTCTATTGTCGTGCCTCCTAATGATCCTTTAGAACAATATTTGCTCGACCATGAAAATGATATGTTTATGAATGAAAGAAGGGAAATAGATGAAGTATTCTTTAAACAGGGACCTATTTTGAAACACAACTTGCCTATTGAAATCCTAGGGGATCCTCCTCCACCCAAGGGTGATCCCGTGTTTGAGCTTAAACCATTACCTGATACTCTTAAATATGCTTATCTTGATGAAAAGAAGATATATCCGGTTATTATTAGTGCTAACCTTTCAGAGCATGAAGAAAAGAAATTATTGAAAAATCTGAAGAAGCACTGTGCTGCTATTGGATATACTCTTGATGATCTTAAGGGCATTAGTCCCACTCTATGCCAGCATAAAATAAAATTGGAGAAAGACGCTAAACCGGTTGTTGATCACCAACGATGGTTAAATCCTAAGATGAAAGAAGTGGTAAGAAAATAAATACTAAAGCTTCTGGAGGCAGGTATAATTTATCCCGTTGCTGATAGTTAGTGGGTAAGTCCTGTCCATTGTGTCCCTAAGAAGGGAGGTATTACTGTTGTTCCTAATGATAAAGATGAATTGATCCCACAAAGAATTATTTCAGGTTATAGAATGGTAATTGATTCCTGCAAATTAAATAAAGCTACTAAAAAGGATCATTACCCCTTACCTTTTATCGATCAAATGCTAGAAATATTATCCAAACATACGCATTTTTGCTTTCTAGATGGTTATTCTGGTTTCTCTCAAATACCTGTGTCAAAAGAGGATCAAGAAAAAGACCACTTTTACTTGCCCTTTCGGTACCTTTGCTTATAGACGTATGCCTTTTGGTTTATGTAATGCACCTGCTACCTTTCAAAGATGCATGATGGCTATATTCTCTGATTTTTGTGAAAAGATTGTTGAGGTTTTCATGGATGATTTCTCCGCATATGGAACTTCTTTTGATGATTGCTTGAGCAACCTTGATCGAGTTTTGCAGAGATGTGAAGAAACTAACCTTGTCTTGAATTGGGAGAAGTGCCACTTTATGGTTAATGAAGGTATTTTCTTGGGGCACAAAATTTCTGAAAGAGGTATTGAAGTTGATAAAGCTAAAGTTGATGCTATTGAAAAGATCCCGTGTCCCAAGGACATTAAAGGTATAAGAAGTTTCCTTGGTCATGCCGGTTTTTATAGGAGGTTCATTAAGGACTTCTCTAAAATCTCCAGGCCTCTGCCTAATCTCTTACAAAAAGATATTCCTTTTATCTTTGATGATGATTGTGTAGAAGCATTTGAAATACTTAAGAAAGCTTTGATTTCTACACCTATTGTTCAGCCACCTGATTGGAATTTACCCTTTGAAATTATGTGTGATGCTAGTGATTATGCTGTAGGTGTTGTTCTAGGACAAAGAGTTGATAAGAAATTAAATGTTATCCAATATGCTAGTAAAACTCCAGACAATGCCCAGAGAAATTATGCTACTACTGGAAAAGAATTTTTAGCAGTTGTATTTGCTTGTGATAAGTTCAGACCTTATATTGTTGATTCTAAAGTAATTGTTCACACTGATCATGCTGCTATTAAATATCTTATGGAAAAGAAAGATGCTAAACCTAGACTTATTAGATGGGTTCTCTTGCTACAAGAATTTGATTTGCATATTATCGATAGAAAGGGAGCTGAGAACCCCGTTGCAGACAACTTATCTAGGTTAGAGAATGTTCTTGATGACCCACTACCTATTGATGATAGCTTTCCAGATGAACAATTAGCTGTCATAAATGCTTCTCGTACTGCTCCATGGTATGCTGATTATGCTAATTACATTGTTGCCAAATTTATACCACCTAGTTTCACATACCAGCAAAAGAAAAAGTTTTTCTATGATTTAAGACATTACTTTTGGGATGACCCACACCTTTATAAAGAAGGAGTAGATGGTGTTATTAGACGCTGTATACTTGAGCATGAACAGGAACAGATCCTACGCAAGTGTCACTCCGAAGCTTATGGAGGACACCACGCTGGAGATAGAACTGCGCATAAGGTATTACAATCCGGTTTTTATTGGCCTACTCTCTTCAAAGATGCCCGTAAGTTTGTCTTGTCTTGTGATGAATGTCAAAGAATTGGTAATATTAGTAGAGGTAAAGAAATGCCTAGGAATTATTCACTTGTTATTGAACCATTTGATGTTTGGGGCTTTGATTATATGGGACAATTTCCTTCCTCTAATGGGTATACACATATTTTAGTTGCTGTTGATTACGTTACTAAGTGGGTAGAAGCTAGTCCTACTAGTAGTGTTGATCATAACACCTCTATTAAGATGCTTAAAGAAGTTATTTTTTCGAGGTTTGGAGTCCCTAGATATTTAATGACCGATGGTGGTTCACATTTTATTCATGGTGCTTTTCGTAAAATGCTTGCTAAGTATGATGTTAATCATAGAATTGCATCTCCATATCACCCGCAGTCTAGTGGTCAAGTAGAATTGAGTAATACAGAACTCAAATTAATTTTGCAGAAGACTGTTAATAGATCTAGAAAGAATTGGTCCAATAAACTTGATGATGCATTATGGGCCTATAGAATTGCATATAAGAATCCTATGGGTATGTCTCCGTATAAAATGGTTTATGGAAAAGCTTGTCACTTACCTCTCGAACTAGAACATAAGGCATATTGGGACATTAAAGAGCTCAATTATGATTTCAAACTTGCCGGTGAGAAGAGGTTATTTGACATAAGCTCACTTGATGAATGGAGAACCCAGGCCTATGAGGATGCCAAACTATTTAAAGAAAAGGTTAAAAGATGGCACGACAAAAGGATACAAAAGCGTGAGTTTAATGTAGGTGATTATGTATTGCTATTCAACTCTCGTTTAAGATTTTTTGCAGGAAAACTTCTCTCTAAATGGGAAGGTCCTTACGCTATCGAGGAGGTCTATCGTTCCGGTGCCATAAAAATCAACAACTTCGAAGGCACAAAACCAAAGGCGGTGAACGGTCAAAGAATCAAACATTATATCTCAGGTAATCCTATAAATGTTGAAATTAATGTTATTGAAATCGTGACCCCCGAGGAATACATAAGGGACAATTTCCAGAACGCTTCAGACTCCGAAAAGGAATAGGTATGTGGTACGGTAAGTAAACCGACTCCAAAACAGTTCTAATGGCAATTTTTCTCTGTTTTGGAATATTTAAGAAAACAGGAAAATAAGAAGTAGTCCAGGAAGGACACGAGGCGTCCACGAGGGTGGAGGGCGCGCCCTACCCCCCTGGGCGCGCCCCCTGCCTCGTGTGCTCTCTGGACTCCGTTTTCTTGCACGACACTTCTTTTGGTTGGTAAAAATTCATTATATAATCTCCCGAAGGTTTTGACCACCGTACCACGCAAATATCCTCTGTTTTTGTTTCGAGCTGTTTTCTGCCAGAGTTGTCAAGGCCAGGCATCATGTCGCCCCCCCTCCAACAACAAGGGCAATGATGCTTGGCTAATGAAGATAGAGCTGAAGAGAGAAGAACCCGGGGAGATCAACAAGGATGATGGGATCAAGAAGGCCATGAGGACCAAGCTCCGGCAGCAGAAGACGAAGACATCCTCCAACCTCATCACAATCTTCTTACCCCAATGGAGATTGAAGCTTTCAAGATGATTGAGTTAGCTCGCATACAAAATAAGTATCTCACACGTGAAAATATTTTGTTGAAGGAGCATATCACCGCACTCAAGGGCATTATCCGCAAATTGGAGGATCTCCTGCGCTCGATGTGTGACTATCCATCATCACCACCATCTTCTTCATCAGCAAAGGAGAACTGAGTATCGGGTATGGGCACTCCCCTTGGCAACTGCCGAGCTTGGGGGAGGTGCCCCGGTATCATATCACGACCACACTCCTATCTTTACCGTTTTTCTTAGGTCGATCCTTTTGGTAATATCTTGATCTAGTAGAATAAAGTTTTAGTATGATTTAGTTTTGTGTTTTGCTTTATGATCCTTCTATGTAATCGAGTCCGTGAGCTATATAATAAAGATTAGTGTTGAGTCAAGGGCTTGATTATCTTTCTATGATCGTGAGGAATAAAAGGAAAAGAAAAGAGTAAAAAGAAATAAAGAGATCATATTGATCTTATGGAGAGTAATGACTTCACACATAAAGAGTATGATGAATAAAAGTTATTGAGAGTTGACAAACATAGTTTTGGTCATCGTTGCAATTAATAGGAAGTAATAAAGAAAGAGAAGTTTTCACATATAAATACACTATCTTGGACATCTTTTATGATTGTGGGCACTCATTAAAATATGACATGCTAAAGAGTTGATGTTGGACAAGGAAGACAACGTAATGGGTTATGTTTTCTTATATCTGAAATAAAGTATATTGTCATGGATCATCCAACATGTTGAGCTTGCCTTTCCCTCTCATGCTAGCCAAATTCTTTGCACCAAGTAGAGATACTACTTGTGCTTCCAAATATCCTTAGAACCGGTTTTTCCATGAGAGTCCACCATACCTACCTATGGATTGAGTAAGATCCTTCAAGTAAGTTGTCATTGTTGTATGCAATAAAAAATGCTCTCTAAATATGTATGATCTATTAGTGTACAGAAAATAAGCTTTATACGATCTTGTGATATGGAAGCAATAAAAGCGACGGACTGCATAATAAAGGTCCATATCACAAGTGGCAATATAAAGTGATGTTCTTTTGCATTAAGATTTCGTGCATCCAACCATAAAAGCACATGACAACCTCTGCTCCCCTCTGTGAAGGGCCTATCTTTTATTCTTGTCTTATACCTTATACAAGAGTCATGGTGATCTTCACCTCTCCTTTTTATATTTTATCCTTTGGCAAGCACATTGTGTTGGAAAGATCTTGATATATATACCCAATTGGATGTAAGTTATCATGAACTATTATTGTTGACATTACCCTTGAGGTAAAAGGTTGGGAGGCAACACTATAAGCCCCTATCTTTCTCTGTGTCCGATTAAAACTCCATACCCATAAGTATTGCGTGAGTGTTAGCAATTGTGAAAGACTAAATGATAGTTGAGTATGTGGACTTGCTGAAAAGCTCTTATATTGACTCTTTCCGATGTTATGATAAATTGCAATTGCTTCAATGACCGAGATCATAGTTTGTTAGTTCTCAATGAAGCTTCTGATTCATACTTGACATTGTGAATAGATTATTACTTGAGCATAAGAAATCATGTGACAATATATATATATATATATATATATATATATATATATATGTTGCTATTATAAGAATGATCATGATGCCCTCATGTCCGTATTTTATTTTATCGACACCTCTATCTCTAAACATGTGGACATATTTTTCGTTATCGGCTTCCGCTTGAGGACAAGCGAGGTCTAAGCTTGGGGGAGTTGATACGTCCATTTTGCATCATGCTTTTATATCGATATTTATTGCATTATGGGCTGTTATTACACGTTATGTCACAATACTTATGCCTTTTCTCCCTTATTTTACAAGGTTTACATGAAGAGGGAGAATGCCGACAGCTGGAATTCTGGGCTGGAAAAGGAGCAAATATTAGAGACCTATTCTGCACAACTCCAAAAGTCCTGAAACTTCACGGAGGCACGTTTTGGAATAAATAAAAAATACTGGAGAAAGAATCAACCAGAGGGGGCCCACACCCTGGCCACGAGGGTGGGGGTGCGCCCTACCCCTTGGGCGCGCCCCCTGCCTTGTGGGCCCCCTGGCAGGCCTCTGGTGTCCATCTTCTGCTATATGAAGTCTTTTACCCCGGAAAAAAATCATAAGCAAGCTTTCGGGAAGAAACACCGCCGCCACGGGGCGGAACCTTGGCAGCACCAATCTAGGGCTCCGGCGGAGCTGTTCTGCCGGAGAAACTTCCCTCCGGGAGGGGGAAAGCATCACCATCGTCATCACCAACGATCCTCCCATCGGGAGGGGGTCAATCTCCATCAACATCTTCACCAGCACCATCTCCTCTAAAACCCTAGTTCATCTCTTGTATCCAATCTTTGTCCCAAAACCTCAGATTGGTACCTGTGGGTTGCTAGTAGTGTTGATTACTCCTTGTAGTTGATGCTAGTTGGTTTATTTGGTGGAAGATCATATGTTCAGATCCTTTATGAATATTAATATCCCTCTGATTATGAACATGAATATGATTTGTGAGTAGTTACGTTTGTTCCTGAGGACATGGAGAAGTCTTGCTATAAGTAGTCATGTGAATTTGGTATTCGTTCGATATTTTGATGAGATGTATGTTGTCTCTCCTCTAGTGGTGTTATGTGAACGTCGACTACATGACACTTCACCATTGTTTGCGCCTAGAGGAAGGCATTGGGAAGTAATAAGTAGATGATGGGTTGCTAGAGTGATAGAAGCTTAAACCCTAGTTTATGAGTTGCTTCGTAAGGGGCTGATTTGGATCCATATGTTTCATGCTATGGTTAGGTTTACCTTAATACTTCTTTTGTAGTTGCGGATGCTTGTAATGGGGGTTAATCATAAGTGGGATGCTTGTCCAAGAAAGGGCAGTACCCAAGCACCGGTCCACCCACATACCAAATTATCAAAGTAACGAACGCGAATCATATGAGTGTGATGAAAACTAGCTTGACGATAATTCCCATGTGTCCTCGGGAGCGCTTTTCTCTATATAAGAGTTGGTCCGGGCTTGTCCTTTGCTACAAAAAGGATTGGGCCATCTTGCTGCACCTTATTTACTTTCATTACTTGTCACCCGTTACAAATTACCTTATCACAAAACTATCTGTCACCAATAATTTCAGTGCTTGCAGAGAATACCTTACTGAAAACCGCTTATCATTTCCTTCTGCTCCTCGTTGGGTTCGACACTCTTACTTATTGAAAGGACTACGATAGATCCCCTATACTTGTGGGTCATCAGTGGTGGGGGTGGCAGCCCCTGCCACATCACTGATACATGGGAGGGAGTGTCGTGGTTCTAAGACTGACAGTAGAATGGGGGTAGGTATGAGGAGGCAAGATCCAAGCTATGGTGAAGTTGTACACACAAGGTTTACGAGTTCAGGCCCTTCACGGTGGAAGTAATAGCCCTACGTCTCGGTGCCCGGAGGCGGTCGACTGGATTATATGTGTGTGGAGTTACAGGGGGTGCGAACCCTTGTCCCTAAGGAGGGGGTGGCTTATATAGAGTTCGCCAGACCCCTCCCGCCCTCAATTGCACAGGGTTTAAGGTACATAAAGATGGGCGTTTCTGGTAACGCTAGTAATAAAGTGACATAAATTTCCATTAAGTCTACAGAGTAAACGTTTGACCGTTGCCATTCAGAGTGACTTTAGGTCTCTTGTCTGTCGAGTGATTCCTGTTACGGCCGAGTGAACTTGAATCTTCCGAGTGGAATGCTTCTAGTCGAGTGAATGATGATATCCCTTGAATGCTTCTGACTTTAGGGTAATGTCCTGGGGGAGGGTGTCTAGGTCAGTCCTATGACCCTACCCTAGGTACATAGCTTCATCATTAGTCCCCGAATGGTTCAGGGTTCGAGTGAAGGAGTTGAAAATACTTCCGACTCAATTTTTGCGCTTCGGATGCGTCTCGCTGGGATCAATGAACAACATGGTGACTTCAACTTCTTTTTTAGTCGCCTTGATCCATTCTTAGTTCGTCGAGTGAACTTTTACTGCTAAGCTTCGAGTGTTGGTATGGGAAAAAATCTTCAGTCTGACAGGTTGCTCTGCTGCTCGCGGATCTTGCGGGATTCAAATTTCGGGAAGCGTGCGGGGCGGAGGAGGCCGCGGTAATCGGAGAAGATTAGGCAGGGACGCCTCGATATTCGTGCCACCTTTTTCACCACGTACTGCGCACGCAACTGTTGCGGGATTTGACAGGATTGCCTGGGCCCACAGGTCAGCCACTCGGAAATGGTTCCATATAAGGCGTCGCGGCTGGGGTTTTCTGCACAGTGCACCTCATCTCCTCTCTTCCTCCTCTGTTTTCCATCGCATCCACCTCCTCCCTCGGCGCCGCCGCTCTGCCCGAACTCCACCCTCCGCAATGGGGAAGGATAAGACGGTGGCTCTGGAGCGCGCGAAGAAGGCGACGACGAAGGCGAAAGGGAAAAAGACGAGCCGGGGAGGGTCCTCGTCGAGATCCGGCTTACCGCCCGGCTGGATCCAGCGCGATTGGTTTCGGTCGATCGACGATCTGGTCGAGGGGGGACTGATTCCCCACGGATATGGGCGGCTCCCGGAGGACGAGACCGAGCCGCAGCCGCAGGAGGGTGAGTATGTTCTCCTCGCCACCCATGTTGACCGCGGTTTTTCTTTGCCTCCCCATCCTTTCTTCCGAGGCTTCTTGAACTTCTTTGGAGCACAACTTCATCACTTTTCCCCCAACACAATCACGTACCTCGCTGCATTCGTGTCCATGTGTGAGAATTTTCTGGGTTGTCGACCACACTGGGGTCTCTTCAAACACATTTTCACGTGTCGTTCTCAGTCGGTCAAAAAGGCCAATCCGAGTGACAAGAGGACGCATGTGATCCAGATGTGTGGGGGTCTTGGGATCCAAATGAGAGGCAAGAGTACCTTCTTAGCCATGATTCTTCCCGAGTCAGTCAAAGGGTGGCAGTCGACCTGGTTCTACTACAAAGACCAGCCAACTCCAGGCCAGTCGATTGGACTTCCCCCCTTTTCCATGGCTCGAGTCGAAAAGCCCTCTGCCTTGAAAGTGACTCCGGCGGAAAAAGCGGAGGTGAAGGTGTTGGTCGAGCGAGTGGTCCAGCTCGTTCGTGACGGCGTGACTGGCATGGATCTGCTGGAGGTCTTCCTCAGACGACGCATTCAGCCACTTCAAGCTCGTGACCATCCGATGTGGATGTACTCGGGCATTGATGATACTACTCGGATCCACCCAGAGGAGGTCGACGAGGATACAGTGGCGCAGTGGCTAAGGGGCATTACTGGTAACAAGGATAACCCCAGAGGGTCCAGGAGGATCCCTCCACTCAACAACTCGTATGAACCAGATAAGGTCCAACTCTAAATTTCCGAGTGTTTTCTTGATCTATCGTGTAATTGCTTTTTGCCAACCGACTGACAATTGTTCCACTTGTTGTCTTTCAGGCCCTCACTGAGATGTACTCGATGCCCAACGGAGAGCAAGAGCAGGATCCGAAAGGGGAGGCGAGCGGAGACGAGAGCGGCGAGTGGCACTCTGATGGGGGAGAAGATGACGAAAGCAACGACTCTGGCGACGGCGAAGAAGTCGACTCACCCCCTCGCATCGAAAGGCGATCCAAACAAACCCACGACCCGGCAAGTATCCGTGGCAAAGCGACTGCGCAGACTGGACAGACCTCAAAACGCCCTCGGACGTCTTCTCCAGCGCCGACTGAGAAGGCCCCGAAGCAATCAAAAGCTACACCGTCAAAACCGCGGAAGGCGTTGCCCAAGATCAAAGTGACCGTTCCCATTGCTTCCGGGTAATAGTTGGACTTGATTTCTTGGTTTAGCATGAATTGAATTTTGGTCGACTCATTGCGGCAGACATGACCGACTGAATCTTGAGATTTGCAGTGCTGCTACCTCTGAGACTTCTGCTTACAGGAATGAAGACGAGGAAATGGAAGATGCAGTCACCTCTAATCCGGGTACGACTCTCGTAATCCTGTCTTTACTTTCTCGGCCATTTTATTGGTCGACTGAATTTCTGGCGATTCATTCTTTTTGCAGCTCCTCCTAATGTCATTGATCTTCCAGACGACGACGAGGATGTGCCGCTGAGGCCTCTGGGAAGAAGAAACAATAAGACGTCAACTGGCAGAGCGCCTCAGTCGACGTTGGTGACGGAAAGGTAATCCAGGAGGGCGGCGATGCCAATCGGACTTCTGTGACTTTCGCCATACCATTGACGAGTGCCCAGCCCTCAGCGTCGACTGCGCAGACTCCAGCCGATCCATCTTCACTCTTTATTGCACATCACGTCCCAGAGGACCAAGTGGGCCCTACCAAGGAGGCTATACGCCAGGCGGGCATCATGATGGAGCAGATGAAGGTGGTCCGGGAGGCCAGCCAAGCTGCTTACGACGCCAGCTCAGCTCTCCAGAACAATGTCCAGGTTAGTTGATCACCGACTGACTCTTTAGCTTGTCGCTTGTTCTGTTAGGATATGCTACCTGAAAACTTTCCTTGAAGGATCTTTCCATCAGTCTGCGTTTTGCATTTGTATACCCACTAGGTGTTTTGTCATGTCACTGAGTAGTCTTGTATCTTGAGTCGACTAAGTTGTGTCGATTGGATCTTTGAACTAGTGGGGGCACGCTGAGTGCACCCACTGGGTGTAGTCCCCGAGACCATAGTTGACTGCGGGCAGTCGACTGTGGTGTGAGAATCAGAATTTTCTCACTTGGCCTGGACGGACCGTGTCGAGTGGAAACTGAACTAGTGGGGGCACGCTAAGTGCACCCACTGGGTGTAGTCCCCGAGACCGTGGTCGACTGCGGGTAGTCGACTATGGTCTGAGAACAACCCTTTTTTTACACTCGGCCTAGATAGACCATGTCGAGTGGAAACTGGACCAGTGGGGGCACGCTAAGTGCACCCACTGGGTGTAGTCCCCGGGACTACTGTTGGATGTTTGATTCGGGAGTAGTCTTAGAATTTGTTGAATTTATCACTCTATTGCTCTGAAGTAACCAATCTTTTCATCTGTCGACTGACTGTCCTTTGATTACAGAAATCCTGTGAACTTGGAGCTCGTTTTGCTGACCTGGAGCAGAAGCAGATTCAGCTCAATCTCGATCTGGAGCTAGCCAAGACGAACTTGCAGAAGGCCAAGGATGAAGCTGCTGGTAAAATACTTGTCGACTGCTCAGTTGCTGAACTGGGTGTTATTTGCTTTTTCTGAACCAAGTGTTATTTCTTTTAGAAACAATGAACCAGGCTCTGGCGAAGAAGGATCTGGACCTCGCAGCCGCGCAGAAAGCAGCCGAAGAGAAAACTGCACTCGCTGACCAGAAGCTGGCTTCAGTCGACAAACTGGAGGAAGAGAATGCCAAGCTGAAAACTGCTCTTGATGAAGCCAACAAGGAGGCGACTCGTCTGAAGAAGGACAAGAACAATCTGACTGAAAAGATGGAAGGCATTGCTCGCAAGCGGGACGACCTGGAGAACTATCTGGGAGGGCTTGCCAAGAAGCTATTCATCATGCTTGAAGGTGCTTTCCTTTGTCCGACTGACTTGTTGCTGTCGACTTGATATATAACCATTGACTCATCGTTGTATTGTGTGTGCAGAATTTTGCCAGAACTTCGAGGAAGAAACTGGGCGAGTTGAGACAAGCTTGGACCCCATCCTCTCTCCTGTGAAGGACGAAGCTGCCATGAACATGCTCCGACTAGAATCCCGTGTCGCTGGTGTTGTCGACTACCTTGCTCGACTGAAAGTCGCGGTATCGCGAACCGACACCGCACTCTGGCCAATGGCGACGCTCCAAAATGACCTCGAGTCCCTGATGGCTCGACTTAACGAGGTTCCTGGTCGAGTGCAGGAATGGAAGAAGTCTTCTGCTCGATGCGGTGCTGATGTGGCTCTATCCCTGGTTCGTGTCCACTGCAAGGAAGCGCGAGAAGAGAAGCTAGCAGAAATCAAGGTTGCCAATACCAAAAGGCACGACTTCCAATCTTTCATGGAAACATTCATTGCTGCCGCCACTCGGATTGCTGACGGAATCGACCTGGACGAGTTCGTCGAGCCCGCTAGCCCACCTCCTGCGGAGTGAACAAACTTTATGCCTCACCTTAAATTTGCCTCGCGATGCCGAGTGATTTTGTAACCGTTAAACTCCTTCGGGCTTGATGCCCGAGTACTTTAATCCGTGGTCTGGAACCTCATGATTCATCTGAACTTGGTTTATCTCTGAATATGCTTGTGTTTGTCTTCGAGTGGAACTTGTTCTTCACTCGGAATAGTCTTTGTACTTGTGATGCAGCTCTGAGGAGAAGGTCGCAGTCGACCTGCACCTCATCGTCCTTGAGGAGAAGATCGCAGTCGACCTGCACCTCGTCGTCCTTGTGGATCAGGATGGAGCGCACATTGTACTTATGGCGCAGCTTTGAGGAGAAGGCTGTAGTCGACCTGCTGTCGGTGTCAAAACCGGCAGATCTCAGGTAGGGGGTCCCGAACTGTGCGTCTAGGATCGATGGTAACAGGAGACGGGGGACACAATGTTTACCCAGGTTCGGGCCCTCTCTATGGAGGTAATACCCTACTTCCTTCTTGATTGATCTTGATGAATATGAGTGTTACAAGAGTTGATCTACCACGAGATCGTAATGGCTAAACCCTAGAAGTCTAGCCTATGAGTATATGGTAATGAATCTGTCCTATCTGGACTATGCCCTCCGGTTTATATAGACACCGGAGAGATCTAGGGTTACATGGAGTCGGTTACATAGGAGGAAATCTTCATAATCGGTCGCCTAGCTTGCCTTCCACGCCAAGTAGAGTCCAATCCGGACACGGGTATAATCTTCGGCCTTCATGTCTTCATAGCCCATCAGTCCGGCCCAACAGATAACAGGCTGGACGCCTGAGGACCCCTTAGTCCAGGACTCCCTCAGTAGCCCCTGAACCTGGCTTCAATGACGAGGAGTCCGGCACGCAGATTGTCTTCGGCATTGCAAGGCGGGTTCCCTTCTTCCGAACTCCAAGAAAGTCTTCGGATGCAATGATTGTATCCGGACCTGTCACACACTATGCAGGACCGCAGAGAGAATATATATACTTTACACGAGTCCCATCCGCTGACAACTTTCTGCAATGTGACGTTACGTCTGTTCGGTCATAATTTCGAACCGTTTGTCCCATGTTTCAAGACGCGGTTTCTATTGGCACGTCTTGTCGAAGCAGAGATCGTGTCCCCTTATCGCGGGATTCTCATCAATGCGGGCATGGGTAACCCAACCGTGCCGTTTATACGGCCCTTGGGAATAGGCGAATCTCAAGGCGGGTGAGGAGGCGTTTAATATTTGTTGCCTTTATAAGGAGATAAGGATTCCCCTTCCTCTTCTCACGCTTTCTCTTTGTCTCTGCCTTCCCAACCTTGAGCTCCAGTGCCCAAGTTCCAATCTCCTTTCCACCCCAGCAACCATATCCGGATCCGGCGGTCAGGGCAAGTGGATGGTCTCCTACGTCACGGAGGAGGACATTACTGAGCTCCGGGCGGCCGGATATTTGGTGAAAGAGATCGCCCACCGTCTGCCGGCCGAGGGACAGATCGTCCCCACGCCGGAGCCCACAGAGAGGGTGGTATTCATCCCCCATTTCTTCCGCGGGCTAGGGTTTCCCCTTGACCCCTTCGTCCGCAGGCTAATGTATTATTACGGGGTAGATTTCCATGATCTATCGCCGAATTCCTTCCTCAACATTTCGGCGTTTATCGTCGTATGCGAGGCCTTCCTCTGCATCCACCCCCACTTCGGACTGTGGCTCAAAGTCTTCAACGTGAAGCCGAAGGTGGTAGATGGCCAGCACGCGGAGTGCGGAGGGGCAATGGTGAGTAAATTGTCCAATGTCTCTTGGCCCAAAGGCACCTTTGTAGATACGGTAAAGGAATGGCAGAAGCAGTGGTTCTACGTCACAGAACCACGTGGCACCTCCTGGGCCGCAACTGCCGAATTCCGCTCCGACGCTCCTATGCGACTCACCTCCTGGGTCGAGAAGAGTCCGGATTGGTGTATTCCTGACGAGCTGATAGCGCTGCAGACGTGTGTTCAGAGCATGGTAACTAAGAGCGTCAAGCTCGTTGATGTGATCCAGGTGATGTTAGTTCGCCGGATCCTTCCATGCCAGCGCCGAAGCCGGCCGCTGTGGGAGTTCAATCCAAAGAAGCGCCGGACCTTGGTGAGGCTCTTCGAGACTACGCACGAAGGCGCATGGAAATTGCTCTTCAAGGGCAATGAGAAACCACCGGCCACGGATTCGGACCATGGTCACGATTATACACACCCCGACAACAAGGTATGTTATTTCGAACGAGTCCTCAACCTAATTGTTTCGAGGATGATGTCTGAGCTTTTGTTATTGCTCCTTCAGGACTGGACGGAGAGGGCGAAGCGGATCCAGTGTCCGGCTTCGCTGCCCGAAGAACCAGTCATCCCGTGCTTGGCGGAGATGCTAGTACCGGCGCCGTATAAGGCGCCGGAGAAGAAGGCCAAGAAGGCAAAGGGGGCAAAGAGCGGCCTCCGTCGTAAGGGTACTTCGGACGCGGCGTCCGAAGACGACGAAACTCATTCCTCTATCCCTGAGGACAATGACGGGGGAGAGGAGGAAGAAGAAAACAATCCTCCCCCTGAGGAGAGGAAGAAGAAGAGGGTGGCTCCGGTGCATCTGGAGGCGGAGGTGCCTAAAAAGGGGAAGGGCGTTCCGGCTTGCTATGTGTTCGGAAAGCGGAGACGCTGTGTATTGACTGTAAGTAATGGCTTGCTATGTGTTCGGAAAGCGGAGACGCTGTGTATTGACTGTAATGTTGAAATGTATGCAGGAGCCGCGACCGAGGTCGAGGCCCTGAGGAAGGCCCTGGGCGAGGCCGAGGAGAAGGCTGTCCAGCAGCAAGCCGCCCGTAAGAAGCTCGAGGCCCGTGTCAAGGAAATCCAGCAGGAGCTCCAAGATGCAGTGAAAAAATGTGAGGCCTTGGAGAATGATGCGTCGGCTCAGGAGGCCGAACTCACCAAGGCTCGTCAAGGCGTGGAGACCGCACGGAATGAGGCCCAGGCCGTCATCCAGGAGATCCAGGAAGCCAGGAAAATCATGGCGGGTAAGGCTTTTAAGATGCAAAGCAAGTATGCGGAGAGGCAGTACCTTTTACTAACCCGGGTTCGGAGTTCCCCAGGAGCTTTTGCGGATCTACCACGCAGCGTATCGGACGCTGCAGATTTCTACCGAGCCGAAGGAGGAGGTTCTACGGAGAAGTGCAGTATGCGGCGCTAGAGCATCCCGTGTCTTTCACTGATCAGCTGAAGCAGCTAGTGGAGCTGCACCGGGTGGCCAAACTAGCCATGAAGGATTTGACAATCCGGCTATGGCCAGCCGAAGCTATGCCCGGCAGCTACTTCGGACTCATGAGGCGCTTAATGGAAGCCTGTCCGCAGTTGGACGTCGTCAAGCGCTCTGCCTGTATTGAAGGTGCCCGTATGGCCTTTGCTCGCCGCAAGATGTGGTGGGCGAAGATGAACGCTGTTGAAGTTGCCAGCGAGCCGCCGGAGGGCAAGGAGCACCGCACACCCGAGAAATATTTCGCGGATGTCATAGAAGGGTCTCGACTTGTGGCAGCTCAATGTTCGAAGGACATTATTTTCGAATGAATACATTCATGTTGTCCTTTGCCTTGTATTATAAACACAAAGCTTGTTTTGTAATGTAATTTCGTTATGCTTTAAATTGTTTCCTCCTGTGCGGCCGTGTTATATGCAATCTGAGGGTTGGCCAGTCGTCGGCTTCTGCCCTCACGTAATTAGTACGGAGGTGTTCGGGATGGGATCTAAATAATCTTGATCCAATTATATGTTCCTTGAAGGAGATGTTTAGCGCAACAAACAAGGCAATCAGACTATACGGCTTAAACGCCCTCACTTAGCCATAGGAGTTTTATAATTAAGCAAGTGCGTAGCCCCTGGTCCAAGCCAGGGTGCTGTCAGCATCTGATCGGGAAGTGCCGACCCTTCGCGTGACGCGGAAAAAATCTCCAACGATTTTGTAACCCTCAAACAGCTGACCGGCTCTTGTCGTATCGTGACAGTCAGTTTTCGGCTTTCTCTACTGAGGTGCTCATCCGGTCAGGGCCAGGGCACAATCGCAATAGTTCTCCCTTTACTACCCTAGCCGATAGAGCGGAACGTAGGGTAGCAAGCATAGCAGCCGGGCAACCCAACTATTGACCAAAGACATGATTCGGAGCCAAGGCATATAATGCTAAATTCGGGGTGCCGAACTTGTATATAAGAAGGTTCGGACTTTGTTGCCGTGTTATGGGGCGATAAGCAGCCCCTGGCGAATATGAAACGTACAAAAGAGTACCAATGTAGCTGATAAGCAGATCGAAATAAAATGAAGTAAGAAGCGAAAACTGTAGAAACTGGGCCGCAAATCATTTTTTTATAACTGAATGGATACGTCAAGGCGTATCTTATACAATAGTGCAATAAGCACCCGGACTATTTAACATGCTGGGATCAAGAAGGAGCAGCGTGCGGGTCCTGGGCAATAAGTAAAAATACCGTCAAGAAGAACTTATGGAGGTTACCCTACGCACCTATGCTACATGCCCCCCTTGTATGCCAATCCTTCGAAGGGGCTGGTGATCAGGCTCACGGGAAAAGGAACCTGAAACAGAAAGGAAAAAGTGTGTCCGGGGTCGGTCTAGCCGAACTGTAGATCCTTGGTTAGCATGTGCCTCCGTCGATGTCCATGGAATTTCGAGTGCGTAATTATGTACGCGTGGTATGAATGCCACTGCTTCATCGGGACTGGGACAGAGGCCGAATTGCTAGTCGAGCTCTTGACGAGCCTTGCTGTCCTGCTGTAGTGTAGTTCAGAACCTTTTGACGGTGTCCAGGGGCTCGGCAGCCGCACTATGGTGCTGTTTGAGAAGGCCGCTCTGTACCTCTGCTGCTAGGGTGGCGGTGTGCTCCTCTGTTCGGAGGGAGCGTTCCGTGTTGCCATTGACTGTTATGACGCCGCGTGGACCGGGCATCTTGAGCTTGAGATAAGCGTAGTGTGGCACTGCGTTGAATCTAGCAAACGCTGTTCGTCCGAGCAGTGCGTGGTAGCCGCTGCGGAATGGGACGATGTCGAAGATTAACTCCTCGCTTCGGAAATTGTCCGGAGAACCAAAGACCACTTCCAGCGTGATTGAGCCCGTACAGCGGGCCTCGACGCCTGGTATGACTCCTTTGAAGGTAGTCTTTGTTGGTTTGATTCATGAGGGGTCAATGCCCATCTTCCGAACTGTGTTTTGATAGAGCAGGTTGAGGCTGCTACCACCGTCCATTAGGACTCGTGTTAGGTGGAATCCATCGATGATTGGGTCGAGGACCAATGCGGCCGAACCGCCATGACGGATACTGGTTGGGTGGTCTCTACAATCAAAGGTGATCGGAAATGACGACCATGGATTGAACTTGGGGGCGACTGGCTCTATCGCATAGACGTCCCTGAGTGCACGCTTACGCTCCCTTTTGGGGATGTGTGTAGCGTATATCATGTTCACCATTTTGACTTGAGGGGGAAACTTCTTCTGTCCCCCAGTGTTCGGCTGCCGGGGCTCTTCGTCCTCGTCCTCACTTTGTGATCCCTTTTCTTTGTTTTTGGCATTTAACTTGTCAGCCTGCTTGAAAACCCAACAATCCCTGTTGGTATGACTGGCTTGCTTGTCCGGGGTGCCGTGTATCTGGCACGGACGGTCAAGTATGCGGTCTAGGCTGGAAGGTCCTTCATTATTTCTTTTATAGGGCTTCTTCCGTTGGCCGGACTTGGAGCCAGTGAATCCGGCGTTGACTGTTGCGTCATCGGTGTTGTTGTCATTGCTTCGGCGTTTGTGTCTGTTGCGCCAGGGCTTGCCAGTGCTATTCTTGGCCTCCGAGGGGCCTGTCTCGATGGCCGTGTTGTTACTACGGGCCAGCCAATTGTCCTCTCCCGCGCAAAAGCGGGTCATGAGTGCCGTGAGGGCTGCCATTGACTTCGGCTTTTCTTGGCCGAGGTGGCGTGCTAGCCATTCATCCCGGATGTTGTGTTTGAAGGCTGCCAAGGCCTCTACATCCGGACAGTCAACGATCTGGGTCTTTTTGGTTAAGAACCTAGTCCAGAATTTTCTAGCTGATTCTCCAGGTTGTTGAACTATGTGGCCTAGATCATCGGCGTCTGGTGGCCGGACATATGTTCCTTGGAAGTTGTCTAGGAAAGCTTCCTCCAAGTCCTCCCAGCTGCCGATAGAATTTTCAGGCAGGCTATTAAGCCAGTGCCGAGCTAGCCCTTGAGCTTGAGTGGGAGGTATTGAATGGCGTGGAGGTCATCTCCTCGAGCCATGTGAATGTGGAGGATGAAATCCTCGATCCACACTGCGGGATCGGTTGTGTCGTCGTATGATTCGATATCGACGGGCTTGAATCCCTCGGGGAATTCGTGATCCAGTACCTCATCCGTGAAGCAGAGGGGGTGTGCGGCACCTCTGTACCGGGCCGTGTCGCGGCATAGCTCCGATGGAGTCCGTCTGCGGCATTCGGCCCGGGCGTGGTTAGGTTTGTCACGTCTGAATAGGCAGCCATCTTCGTGCCTTGTGGCGCATCCGCGCGATCCGTAGATCGATCTTGTATGTCCTGCTTTATTGTCCAGGGTCTGCCGAAGGTCGTATGTGTGACCCCGAACTCTTTCGTCTTTATTTTTTCGGGGTGGTGAGGTAGGCTACTGTTCGGCCTGAGTTGCTGCTTTACCCCGACCGCGTAGTGGCCGGTCGGCCGCCCTGTCTCGGCCACGCGGTGGTCGTTCCGCATTATGCGAGGGAGATATGTGTTCCGGTGCCTCCTCATTGAATTGAGGTAGCAGTCAGCGTTTCGGGTAGCTTTTGGCTGGGCACTTGAGGCCGTATTCTTCGGCTGCCCGGACGTCGGTCCATCTGTCGACGAGCAGGTCTTGTTCGGCTTGAAGCTGCTCCTGTTTCTTTTTCAAGCTCCTTGCAATGGCTATGAGCTGAAGCTTAAAGCGCTCCTTCTCCAGAGGGTCCTCCGGCACGATGAAGTCTTCATTGCCGAGGCTTGTCTCCTCTTTGGAGGGTGGATGGTAACTATCGTCCTCCGAGTTATCTTCTAAGGCCTATTCATCAGGGTTGTCTTGCGTGTTGTCATAATCCTCCTGTTCAGATGCAGCGCCGATAGGGTCATTGTTTTCGGCGTCACCCGGAGTACTATTTTCTCCGGTGCCAGTGTTGCCATCCTTTGAGCGGCGAGGCTTAGAGCGGCGTTTGGGGCGTCGGCGCTTGGACTGTGTCTTGGAGGGTTTGTTCTTATCCGGCTCTTCTTTGTCGTCGCCAGATCCTTTGGGTGTATCAACCATGTACACGTCGTATGAAGAGGTGGCCGTCCAACGTCCAGTGAATGGCGGGTCTTGGCCTTGCTCATTGTCGGCATCGTCATCCATACCAGTGATGTCTTCGGAGCCATAGTCAAGCACGTCGGTTAAGTCGTCGACAGTGGCTATGAAGTGGGTGGCGGGTGGGAAGCAAAATTCCTCGTCGTCCGCTTCTAGCTCGAACCGAACATAGTTCGGTTGTGAGTCACCCTCCAAGGACACTTTCTTCAAAGAATTTAGTACGTCACCCAAAGGCGAATGCTGGAAGATGTCTGCGGCGCTAAATTCGAAAATTGATAACCGATCCAGCTCGGTGTCCGCAAGCGCACTTGATCCGGAACGTGTAGCCGGAGACGAGTCCGGGGTTCCATTGACGCAAGCATTGCAGGATGTCGAGTCCGTGTGCGGCTCCAACGCCGCGGACTTTATGGCCTCGGAGGGGATGATCTGCTTAGGTACTGGGGCCGTTGCAGCAACATGATCCATCTCCTGGGTGTGCTCCGGTGATAGATTTGAGTCATGTTCATCAGAGAGAAGGGGAGCGATCGCCGCGGTCTCAAATCCATCGAAGATCAAGTCTCCACGGATATCCGTGACGTAGTTCAAGCTTCCAAATCTGACCTGATGGCCAGGGGCGTAGCTATCGACCTGCTCCAGATGGCCAAGTGAGTTGGCCTGCAGTACGAAGCCGCTGAATACAAAAATCTGTCCGGGGAGAAAGGTTTCTCCCCGAATGACGCCATTATCGACGATTGAAGGGTGCATCGAGCCTTATGTCGACGGCACAGTGGAACTCTCAATGAAAGCACCAATGTCGGTGTCAAAACCGGCGGATCTCGGGTAGGGGGTCCCGAACTGTGCGTCTAGGATCGATGGTAACAGGAGACGGGGGACACAATGTTTTCCCAGGTTCGGGCCCTCTCTATGGAGGTAATACCCTACTTCCTGCTTGATTGATCTTGATGAATATGAGTGTTACAAGAGTTGATCTACCACGAGATCGTAATGGCTAAACCCTAGAAGTCTAGCCTATGAGTATATGGTAATGAATCTGTCCTATCCGGACTATGCCCTCCGGTTTATATAGACACCGGAGAGATCTAGGGTTACATGGAGTCGGTTACATAGGAGGAAATCTTCATAATCGGTCACCTAGCTTGCCTTCCACGCCAAGTAGAGTCCAATCTGAACACGGGTATAATCTTCGGCCTTCATGTCTTCATAGCCCATCAGTCCGGACCAACAGATAACAGGTCGGACGCTCGAGGACCCCTTAGTCCAGGACTCCCTCACCTGCACCTCATCGTCCTTGCGGATCGGGATGTGTTTTAAACTTAGGCGACTACTGGACTGCAGCTAAGCCCCCGAATGAGAGGTTTGCTCTCCACTCGGTAGGATTTTTCTAACTTAGGCGAGTACTGGACTGCAGCTAAGCCTCCGAGTGAGAGGTTTGCTCTCCACTCGGTAGGATTTTTCAAACCTAGGCGAGTACTGGACTGCAGCTAAGCCCCCAAGTGAGAGGTTTGCTCTCCACTCAGTAGGATTTTTCAAACTTAGGCGAGTACTGGACTGCAGCTAAGCCCCCGAGTGAGAGGTTTGCTCTCCACTCGGTAGGATTTTTCAAAATTAGGCGAGTACTGGACTTCAGCTAAGCCCCCAAGTGAGAGGGTTGCTCACCACTCGGTAGGATTTTTCAAACTTAGGCGAGTACTGGACTGCAGCTAAGCCCCCGAATGAGAGATTTGCTCACCACTCGGTAGGATTTTTCAAACTTAGGCGAGTACTGGACTGCAGCTAAGCCCCCGAGTGAGAGGTTTGCTCTGCACCCGGTAGGATTTTTCAAACTTAGGCGAGTACTGGACTGCGGCTAAGCCCCCGAGTGAGAGGGTCGCTGACCACTCGGTAGGATTTCTCAAACTTAGGCGAGTACTGGACTGCAGCTAAACCGCCGAGTGAGAGGTTTGCTCTCCACTCGGTAGGATATTTCGAACTTAGGCGAGTACTGGACTGCAGCTAAGCCCCCGAGTGAGAGGGTTGCTGACCACTCGGTGGGATTTTTCAAACTTAGGCGAGTACTGGACTGCAGCTAAGCCCCCGAGTGAGAGGGTTGCTCTTCACTCGGTGGGATTTTTCAAACTTAGGCGAGTACTGGACTGCAGCTAAGCCCCCGAGTCAGAGGGTTGCTCTTCACTCGGTGGGATTTTTCAAACTTAGGCGAGTACTGGACTGCAGCTAAGCCCCCGAGTGAGAGGGTTGCTCACTACTCAGTGGGATTTTTCAAACTTAGGCGAGTACTGGACTGCAGCTAAGCCCCCGAGTGAGAGGCTTGCTCACCACTCGGTGGGATTTTTCAAACTTAGGCGAGTACTGGACTGCAGCTAAGCCACCGAGTGAGAGGCTTGCTCACCACTCGGTGGGATTTTTCAAACTTAGGCTAGTACTGGACTGCAGCTAAGCCCCCGAGTGAGAGGGTTGCTCACCACTCGGTAGGATTTTTTAAACTTAGGCGAAACAGATTCGCAGCTAAGCCCCCGAGTGAGAGGGTTGCTCTTCACTCAGTGGGATTTTTCAAACTTAGGCGAGTACTGGACTGCAGCTAAGCCCCCGAGTGAGAGGCTTGCTCACCACTCGGTGGGTTTTTCAAACTTAGGCGAGTACTGGACTGCAGCTAAGCCCCCGAGTGAGAGGGTTGCTCACCACTTGGTAGGATTTTTTAGACTTAGGCGAAATGGATTCGCAGCTAAGCCACCCACTGGGGGATTTTAAACATATGAATAAGCAACGAGAATCATTTCAGAGGACTGTAAAACTTTGTCTTTGATAAACAAACTAAAAGTTATTTCTTATTACATCTCAACAGACTGAGTGCTTAAGTATAAAAACGGCGGAGCAACTCTGCATTCCAAGCGCGTGGCTCGTCCTTCTTGTGCTCGACGTTGTATCGGTGATACGCTCCGTTGTGGAGCACTTTGGTGATGATGAAGGGGCCTTCCCAAGCAGGAGCGAGCTTGTGTGGTTTCTGCTGATCCACTCGAAGAACCAGGTCTCCCTCTTGAAATGCCCGACCTTTCATGTTTCTAGCGTGGAATCGACGAAGATCTTGCTGATAGATGGTCGACCTGATCAAGGCCAACTCTCTTTCTTCTTCCAGAAGATCAATAGCATCTTGCCGTGCCAGCTCTGCTTCGGCTTCTGAGAAAAGTTCTACTCGGGGTGCATTGTGAAGCAAGTCACTCGGAAGCACAGCCTCAGCTCCGTAGACAAGGAAGAACGGGGTTCGACCAGTCGACCGATTTGGAGTTGTTCTCAATCCCCAGAGTACTGACGGTAGTTCATCAACCCAAGCTCCTGCAGCATGCTTGAGATCACGCATCAGTCGGGGTTTCAGCCCTTTGAGGATCAAACTGTTTGCTCTTTCTGCTTGTCCATTCGACTGTGGGTGGGTGACTGAAGCATAGTCGACCCGAGTGCCTTGGGAAGCACAGAAAGCTCTGAATTCATCTGAATTGAAGTTTGGTCCATTATCCGTGATAATGCTATGTGGGACTCCATATCTGAAAGTTAACTCTCTGATGAAGCTGATAGCGGTACTCGCTTCGAGGTTCTTGATGGGCTTAGCCTCAATCCATTTGGTGAACTTGTCGACTGCTACGAGCACATGAGTGAAACCACTTCTGCCAGTCCTCAAGGGCCCAACCATATCTAATCCCCAAACAACGAATGGCCAGACGAGTGGAATGGTCTTCAAGGCTGATGCGGGTTTGTGGGACATGTTGGAGTAGAACTGACAGCCTTCACATTTGTCTACTATTTCTTTCGCCATCTCATTGGCATGTGGCCAGTAAAATCCGGCTCGGTATGCTTTGGCCACGATGGTCCGAGAGGGCGCATGGTGACCACAGGTCCCTGAGTGAATATCATTGAGTATCGTTCGGCCTTCTTCTAGCGTGATGCATTTCTGGCTGACTCCAGTTACACTTTCTCTGAACAGTTGTCCTCTTATCACAGTAAAGGCTTTGGATCGACGGACGATCTGTCGAGCCTCTTCTTTATCCTCTGGGAGTTCCTTCCTAAGAATGTATGCAATGTATGGCACTGTCCAGTCGGGAGTGACGACCAAAACCTCCATGATCAAGTCGACCACGGCTGGGACTTCGACTTCAGTCGGATCAGTGGCACTCTTAGGCTGTGGGGGCTCTTTAGTGAAAGGATCTTCCTGAACTGAAGGTGTGTGAATATGCTCCAAAAACACATTGCTGGGAACGGTCTCTCTCTTGGAACCTATCTTTGCCAAGTCATCAGCAACTTGATTTTTCAGTCGGGGTATATGGTGGAGCTCTAACCCCTCAAATTTCTTTTCCAGTTTTCTCACTGCATTACAATAACCAGTCATAGCCAGACTTCTGACGTCCCACTCCTTCATTACTTGATTAACCACCAAATCTGAGTCGCCGTAGACCATTAGGCGACGGACGCCGAGTGAAATGGCCATACGCAACCCGTACAGAAGTGCTTCATATTCAGCTTCATTGTTGGAGGAATCAAAATGAATCTGAAGAACATAGCTGAATCTGTATCCTCGGGGGGATACCAATACCACCCCAGCACCAGAGCCATTCAGCATCTTGGATCCATCAAAGAACATGGTCCAATGCTCCGAGTGAATCTGAGTCGGTTGCTGCTGCTCAACGCACTCAGCGAGGAAATCTGCTATTGCTTGGGACTTGATAGCCTTCTTTGCCTCAAACTTGATATCCAAGATAAGGAGTTCAATCGCCCACTTTGCCACTCGACCAGTTGCATCTCTGTTGTTCAGAATTTCTGACAATGGTGCGTCGCTGACAACTGTAATGGAGTGATCAGAGAAATAATGCGCAACCTTCTTCGTGGTCATGTAAATTTCATAGACAAGCTTCTGATAATGTGGATATCTTTGCTTGGATGGAGTCAAGACTTCAGAAATATAGTACACTGGGCGCTGAACTTTATAGGCTTTTCCTTCTTCTTCCCGCTCGACCGTGAGCACTGTACTGACAACTTGTCTAGTGGCTGCAATATAAAGCAGTAAAGGCTCTTTGTTGATTGGGGCAGCAAGCACCGGCTGGGTGGAAAGCAGAGTTTTGAGTTCTACAAATGCTGCGTCAGCTTCAGGAGTCCACTCGAACTTATCAGATTTCTTCATCAGTCGGTAAAGAGGCAATGCCTTTTCACTGAGGCGAGAGATGAATCAACTCAAGGCAGCCAAGCAACCAGTAAGCTTTTGAACATCATGCACACGCACAGGGCGTTTCATCCGGAGTATGGCCCCAACTTTCTCTGGGTTCGCGTCGATCCCTCGTTCAGAAACGAGAAAACCGAGTAACTTTCCTCCTGGAACTCCGAATGTGCATTTCAACGGATTAAGCTTGATATCATATCTTCTCAGGTTGGCAAAGGTTTCAGCGAGGTCAGTCAGCAGGTCGGAACCTTTACGCGACTTGACCACAATGTCATCCATATATGCTTCCACATTCCGACTGATTTGAGTGAGCAGACACTTCTGAATCATCCTCATAAATGTGGCACCAGCGTTCTTGAGACCGAATGGCATGGTGACATAACAAAAGCACCCGAATGGAGTGACGAAAGCTGTTTTTATCTCATCGGGTCCATACAGTCGGATCTGATGATACCCGGAATAGGCGTCCAGAAAAGACAAATGCTCACACCCCGCAGTCGAGTCGATGATTTGGTCGATACGGGGGAGAGGGAAATGATCTTTCGGGCAGGCCCGATTGATATGCTTGAAGTCAATGCACATATGAAGTGAGTCGTCCTTCTTGGGAACCATGACAACATTGGTGAGCCACTCGGAGTGGTAAATCTCTCGAATGAACTCAGCTTCTAGGAGCCGAGCCACTTCTTCGCCAATTGCCTTTCTCTTCTGTACGGCGGACTGTCGAAGATGTTCCTTGACTGGTTTCACTTTCGGGTCGACTCGCAAACGATGCTCGGCTAGTCCCCTGGGTACACCCGGCATGTCAGAAGGTTTCCATGCAAAGATGTCCCAGTTCTCACAGAGGAACTGGATGAGCGCTTCTTCCTATTTGCTGTCGAGTGATGTTGAGATATGAGTAGGAGCAGCATTAGGATCGGTCGGGTGAATATGAATCGGCTTGTTTCACCGGACGACTGAAACGCAGAATCTGTGGCAGGCTTCTTGGCTCGCAATAAATCACTCGGATATGCATTTTTCCGATACTCTTGCATTTCGACTGCTGCCATTTGTGCATCAGCAATTTTAGAACCCTTCTGGAAGCATTCTTCTGCCATCTGCCGATTGCCAGTGACTGTGACTCCTCTGGGACCAGGCATTTTCAACTTGAGATACACGTAACATGGTCGAGCCATGAATCGTGCATACGCCGGCCTCCCCAAAATAGCATGATAAGCACTCTGGAAATCCACTACTTCAAATGTCAACTTTTCCTTACGGTAATTCTTTGAATCACCGAAAACCACGTCAAGGGTTATTTGGCCGAGTGATTCAGCCTTCTTGCCAGGGATGACGCCGTGAAAACTCATGTTGCTCTCACTAAGTTTGGACACCGAAATGCCCATCCCCTTCAAGGTTTCAGCATAAAGGATATTCAGATCGCTACCACCATCTATTAGCACTTTGGTCAATCGAGTGCCTCCAACAACTGGGTCGACCACCAACGCTTGCCTCCCAGGGGTGGCTATGCGAGCAGGGTGATCAGACTAGTTGAATGTGATAGCTGTTTGTGGTATGTTGTCGTTGCCGGAGCAACCATATTCACTTCTCTGTTGATCACTTTCAGTCGACTTTTGCTCTCAACATCAGCAAAAATCACTAGGGTGGAATTGACATTGGGAAAACCATCATCTTCCTCTTTGTCCTCATCCTTGTCTGATTCCTTTTCCTTCTCATTAGGCTGTTTCTCTCGGAATTGCTGGATCAGAACCTGACACTGTCGAGTGGTATGCTTAGGATAAATCAGATTGCCTTCTTGATCCTTCTTGGTGTGAATGTGACATGGAAAATCCAACACATCATTTCCGGCTTGATCTTTCACTTTCTTGGGGGTCCAGGGCCCCTTAGGTTTCCCTTTAAAGTTTCCTTGAATCACTGCCGCAGTTTCACCAGGTCCCGCAGGCTCAGCTTTACGCTTCTGTTTCCGATTGGAATTGCCTCCACCGGTGTCCTGACTGACTGGTTTGCTCTTTCCGCTGCGGAGTCGATCCTCTTCTTCTCCGTTAGCGTACCGAATGGCTATTTCCATCATCCGATCGAGTCAGAGACATATCTCCCATCCGACCGAATTTCAGAACTAGTTCTCGATACTTAACGCCTTCCTTGAAGGCACAAACTGCTTGATGCTAGGACACATTTTCCACTGTGTGATGCAAAGTGGTCCACCTCTGAATGTAATCTCTCAGAGTTTCATTCAGTTTTTGCACGCAATGCTGCAATTCTGTTAACCCTGCTGGCTTCTTGCAAGTACCCTCAAAAGTTCTAACAAACACTCGGGCAAGTTCCTCCCAACTGAATATACTGCCTGGTGCTAACTGAGTCAACCATGCCCTGGCCGAGCCTTCCAACATCAGAGGAAGGTGCTTCATGGCCACTTCATCATTACCGCCACCAATCTGTACAGCCACTCGGTAATCCTCAAGCCAAGTGTCAGGCTTGGACTCACCAGTGAACTTGCTGACTCCAGTCGCCAACCTGAAGTTGGGAGGAATCACCGCAGCCCTGATGGCTCTACTGAAACACTCTGGACCTGAAACATGAACTCTGCTGCCAGTCGGGTGATCTCTGTCAAGGCCCTCTCTGTGTGCCCTGTTCCTGTCAACTAGACCTTGAACGAGAATAGATCTCGCATCAAAGCCTGGCTCCCTTGGGTCGACTGGTATTCTTCGTTCGCCACTGTGAGGGCGTCTGTCATCATTTTGCCGAGGCACATATGATCCACCCCTCGGAGGAGGTGTGGGCACTCGACGACGGTCATCACGGCCGAGTCGGTGATCATACTTCTCGTGGTTCCTGTATTGATCCTACCGGTGCCCACGTCCCTCACGCCGCGGAGGCGATCTTGCGCTGTGGGCCGATTGAACTGTATCTGCTATCACAAATCTGCTATGAATCCTATTCCACGACTGAGACACTGCTGTGTTATGTTCTCCTGCTGCCCGGAGTAAGGCCCGGATATGCATCAAACCTCTGCCAGCCTCCGACTGGGAAGGCTGGATTGACTCTGCGATACGGACTGCAGCTGTGAGATTTTGAATCGGAGTGCGGTATACCTGAGGTTGAGGCGGAAAAAGCTATCGTTGACTGGACTCAGGAATCCGCTGCCGAACACGCTCGTCGAGTGCATGCTGAAGGTTCTCTAGTCGAGTGTGCTCAGCTAAGTTGGCCAGGCGCGCCTCCTCCAAGGCCCGAGCCTCGGGGGTTTCCCCAACGATGGGCGTGTGGAGCGCATCCACGTTGCGGCGGCGAAGCTCTTCCCTCTGCTGCGAAGAAAGGGGTTCGGGGCGGTACTCCTCGTGAATGTGTGACGGATCGCCGCCACCATCGCCGCTGTCGTCGCGGGGGAAGCCAGGAGGACTACGTGGTCCGTCGACCATCAAGACTTCAGTCGCAGGATCGCTGCTATCGCACTCGGATGTGGTCTCGGCGGGGCCAGTCGACAGGTCGAACAGGCCGTAGAGAGTTTCGTCAGGCTCGATTGTCGCGACTTGTGGGGTGGCCGACTAACGGGCCACCGCGTGTTTCACCCACCGCTGAAGCCGCGATCGACCGATCGCTTGCGTCGGCGAACAGCGGGGAGCGAGGACACCACGAGAGCCGACCAGTACTGGGTCGACGGCTGCCGGAGAAGGACGCCGTGAACGCACGCGCGAAAGTGCGTCTCCCCGTGGACAGCGAATGTCTCGACATCGAGGGGAGCTTCCTGAAGCCAGGCGGAGTCCTCAGCAACAAAGACGAGTGCGCCGAGATGGATCTCGCGGCCCTCAGCCAATCCACCGCCGGAAACCATGATGATGGGAATCGGAAAAATCGCAACTTCACCAATCGCTAAAACACCTGCCCCATGGTGGGCGCCAACTGTCGTGGTTCTAAGACTGACAATAGAATGGGGGTAGGTATGAGCAGGCAAGATCCCAGCTATGGTGAAGTTGTACACACAAGGTTTACGAGTTCAGGCCCTTCACGGTGGAAGTAATAGCCCTACGTCTCGGTGCCCGGAGGCGGTCGACTGGATTATATGTGTGTGGAGTTACAGGGGGTGCGGACCCTTGTCCCTGAGGACGGGGGTGGCTTATGTAGAGTTCGCCAGACCCCTCCCGCCCTCAGTTTTACAGGGTTTAAGGTACATAAAGATGGGGCGTTTCTGGTAACGCCAGTAATAAAGTGACATAAATGTCCATTAAGTCTATAGAGTAAACATCCGACCGTTGCCATTCAGAGTGACTTTAGATCTCCTGTCTGTCGAGTGATTCCTGTTACGGTCGAGTGAACTTGAATCTTCCGAGTGGAATGCTTCTAGTCGAGTGGATGATGATATCCCTTGAATGCTTCTGACTTTAGGGTAATGTCCTGGGGGAGGGTGTCTAGGTCGGGCCTATGACCCTACCCTAGGTACATAGCTTCATCAGGGAGGGCCAGGCCAATAGGAAATAAGCAATGACTTTGCCATGTCATCGATCCACATAGTGTGTTTTCTCTTTACCGTCAGCCAAATAAAAACAGACATAAAAGTCTGTCTTTGCAGTCAGACAAATAAAAACAGTCAGGCAAATGACAAAGCATGTCTTTGTCGTCTGCCAAATAAAAATAGACGACAAAGTCTTTCTTTGCTCTCGATCAAATAAAAACAGACGCAAACTCTGTCTTTGCTATCAGCCAAGTCTTTGTCGATAGCCTGACAAAAAGCTGACAACAAAGAGCTGACCAGACGACTAATTTCTTGATTTCTATAGTGGGTGACTTAAGGGAGAATAGAGTGAGCCACTTGGTGGAACTCCGAAGCTATGGTTTCAGCATGCCTCCAATGGATATTATCACTCCCAAAAGAGTGTGAAGTTCGGGATACATTCCGCCCCTTGGACTCACTCGTGGCTATCCCTTTCTCGTGCCTTTATTTTGTTGGCTTGTTGACTTGCTAATTACCTTGCTGCTTAGCTTTGCTTATTACCTTCTTGCTTGCCATATAGGTTCCTCTCACCTAGTTGCATATCTACAAAACCTGCTTTATCTGCTTACCCTAAAATTGACAATTAAGTTAAAATTTGTAGTCGCCTACTCACCCCTCCCCTCTAGTGGACTGATTCGATCCCTTCACTGGTATTACGCTAGTGCCATGGTGCGACACCCACGATGCCAAGGCCTCGAGCTCTGGCAAGCCGTCTTTGATCGGCCTCGACTCCGACGAGGATTCATGTATTTTAGCTCTAAATAAGCTTGTCTTAGCTCTAATTTAGCTCTAACTTAGTGTTTTATAATTTAATTATGGACTATGATGTTTAGTTATGAAATGTTATGTATAATTAAGCACTATGTGGTCTTTAATATAATTTCAGTTTTAGTTTGGTATGGGTTTTTTGCACACGGTTTCGGTTTTGAGGAGTTAAGTTTGAGGATTTGGTTACTTGCACACCCTTTTTAACTTCTCATATATGAGAAGTTAAGAATTTAGGAGTTCAATTTTGACCCTTCCATTAATGATGCGCTTGGTATATGCCAAAATTGCCAATGACTTGAAATCCATTCCCTGTTTGCTAGCTCTTGCTAGAGAGAAACGAACTCAGTTGCAAGCATGCATTGAGGCTAGAGCCGGAGAGCCTTGTAGAGCGAGATACAACAACTTCAACTATTTTGCGAGAAAATTGCATCGATCGTCCTTGGACTTGATGGAACATCCAAAAACATCCTCAAACTTTTGGAACACCAATAAATTACTTATACATGAAAATACGTGACATCTACGGTCATGTGTATAGTCCCAAGTACGGTAGAGCACTAGTATGTTGTCTTGTGGAGTAGCCTTTTGTGAAAAGGCCCCTTGCTTTTCCAGGAATTGACCCGCACCCAGGGTCATTGCCGTCAACATTATGAAGGGCAAAATCCCACCATTTCCCCTATTGGCCTCCCTTCCCTACTATCCTTAATCCCTAACCCTAGCGACTAGCGATGATGGAGATCACTCCGTCCCTAGCGGATATTCTTATTCAGGTGGCGGAACGCGATGCCGGGAAGCTTGCCAGGCTCCGCGAGATCTGTAGCTAGTTTTCAAACTTGGCGATGTTGTACGAGGAGTCGTTGGGGATTCGTTTGCTGCCACAAAGGGGAAGGAGCAAATGATTAAAGATGGATTCATTCTGATCAAGATAATCTACTACGCGATGATGGAGGCAGAGGGGGAGGATCCAGTGTGGAGAGGGCATTGGAAGGGATACATGTCTCGCGTTCTACACCCGTCGGGTATGGAGGAGGGCATCGTGATAGTGGTCATGGCGATGTCGGCACGGGCACTAGGAAATCATGTGGTACTGGACTATAATGAGCGAGTGCCACTGACAAGGAGGAGGCTACAGGCGAGAGACACCCTCGGTCGCTCCATGGACAAGCAGTAGGGGCCACTCCGTCTGGTCGTCGACGCCCAACTCATGTATTCTAATCCCTGATTATTCTCATTTTCATCGATTTCAATTTAAATGTATTGACTGATTCCTCGCAGATTGATTGATGATTTGGTGGAGGCTGCTACTTGCTGGATTGATGAAATCAAAAAGCTTTTGCTTCAGATTTATGTAGTCAGTCTGAACAGATGATGCTAGCCCTATGAAAATGTTGTGTATAGTTAGTTGGATGCCAACCCCTAGAAGAAGTTTATCTAGTTAGTCTGAACAGATGATGCCAGCCTGGCTAGATTCAAGGTTATGTTTAATTAGTTGTTGAACAAGTTATCTTTACTTAGTAATGATCAAGTTATGTTGATGATGTGCTGCCATATGGCTTGTTGTGTTTTGTGTTGCCGAATAAAATGCAAAAATGCTCAATTTAGTTGGTATATGATTCAAGGCTGGAACATGATCATGCATGATCTTGTTCTTGTATGAACATAGGCTTAAACTGTTCATATGTTGTTGCTAAATTTTGTAATGGAAACATTGTGTTAGCGCTGACAAAAAAGCTGACTTAATATTGCAATGGCAACATTGTGTTTGTCTTTTGAAATTTGTATCGAGACTGCATCAGGTTTTGTATTGTCAAATGGAGCAAATTTGTATCAAGTTTGTATTGCTGAATGGATAGACTTTGTATCAAGTTTGAATTGCTGAATGGATCAAATTTGTATAGCTGAATGGATCATTTGTATCAAGTTTGTATCAGGTTCTGTATTGCTGAATGGATCAAATTTGTATATTACTGGATTTGTATGAACTTTGTATATTATTGAATTTTAACAAGTTTTTATATTATTTAATTTTGCTATACGACCCAAAAATAATAGTACAAAAATATTGTGGGTACTCAGACTCAAACCTAGTATCTAAAGTTATTAGCTCTGCCCATGTAAATGATGGAATATTGAGAGAGTTTTCTTTAAGGAGCCCATGTATATAATATATGCATGTCGTGCTTTCCTTTTAAAAAAAGTGACCTCCTATTACCTGCCGGTCATCTCCCTCCTCTGCCAGTCAATGCACCAGACGACACACGGCGACACGGCGGCATGGTAGGCCTTCCCGCCAAACTATTTCCGTGCTCGCTACCTTTTCCACGCTCACTCGCCTTCCTACTCTGTATTGGCTATAAAATTGAGGCGACATTGCCATTAAGGCAAGCATCACAAGTGAGAGGTAGTCGTCGTTCCGTGGTAGCCACCCACCCAGAGCATGGTGCGCACTCTGCCTACCACCTATGCCATGTTTAGCATGCAGCGTCGGCAGTGTGTCCAAGCTATGCCTGCAGCCAGTGCCAACCCCGACTTTGAGGACTCGTCAAGCAACGAGGAAAAAGAGAAGGCGCCATCCATGCCACAACACGCACCCGCCTCTGCGCCTGAGCCGTCACAACCATCGGTGCCTGAGCTACAGGAGTAGGAGGGCCAAAGGACACCATCGCAACCACCATGTCCCAAGCGTTCGTCACCATTGCTCAGGCAAAAGTCATCCTTTGCAAGGCGCATACACAAGCGGGGGAGGCTGTGCGCATGACCTCCATGGCACTAGCGAGCACGCATGAGGCCAGTCGCCTCGCCTACGAGGCTAAGTCCAACCGCCATGGAGCGCTGCAGGCGGGTCGCATCAACACAGTGCTACTTGTGAGCTGCGTTGGGATTTCCCCGAAGAGGAGAGGATGATGTTGAAGGAAATATGCCCTAGAGGCAATAATAAAGTTGTTATTTTATATTTCCTTATATCATGATAAATGTTTATTATTCATGCTAGAATTGTATTAACCGGAAACTTGATACATGCGTGGATACATAGACAAAACACCGTGTCCCTAGTAAGCCTCTACTAGACTAGCTCGTTAATCAAAGATGGTTAAGTTTCCTAGCATAGACATGTGTTGTCGTTTGATGAATGGGATCACATCATTAGGAGAATGATGTGATGGACAAGACCCATCTGTTAGCTTAGCATAATGATCGATAAGTTTTATTGATATTGCTTTCTTCATGTCATATACATATTCCTTTGACTATGAGATTATGCAACTCTCGGATACCGGAGGAATACCTTGTGTGCTATCAAACGTCACAACGTAACTGGGTGATTATAAAGATGCTCTACAGGTATCTTCGAAGGTGTTTGTTGGGTTGACATAGATCGAGATTAGGATTTGTCACTCCGAGTATCGGAGAGGTATCTCTGGGCCCTCTCGGTAATGCACATCATAATAAGCCTTGCAAGCAATGTGACTAATGAGTTAGTTGCGAGATGATGTATTACGGAACGAGTAAAGAGAATTGCCAGTACCGGGATTGAACTAGGTATGAAGATAGCGACGATCGAATCTCGGGCAAGTAACATACCGATGGCAAACGGAATAACGTATGTTGTCATTACGGTACGACCGATAAAGATCTTCATAGAATATGTGGGAACCAATATGAGCATCAAGGTTCCGCTGTTGGTTATTGACCGGAAAAGTGTCTTAGTCATGTCTACATAGTTCTCGAACCCGTAGGGTCCGCACGCTTAACGTCCGATGACGATTTTGTATTATATGAGTTATGTGATTTGGTGACCGAATGTTGTTCAGAGTCATGGATGAGATCACGGACATGACGAGGAGTCTCGAAATGGTCGAGAGGTAAAGATTCATATATAGGACGATGATATTCGGACACCGGAAGTGTTCTGGGGGTACCGGGTACATATCGGGTCACCAGAAGGGGTTCCGGGCATCCCCCCGGCAAGTACATGGGCCTAATGGGCCAAGAAGGGGACAGACCACCCCTAGGGGGCTGGTGCGCCCCATGTAGGCTGAAATAGGGGGGAAGGAAATAGGAGAAGAGAGAAAGGAAGGGGAGGGAGATTCGGCCTCCCCCTTCCTTCTCTCCTCCCTCCTCCTTCCTTCCCCCTCCGAATGAATATGGAAGGGGGGAGGCCGAATTGGGAGGCACCTCCTCCTACTTGGGGCGCCCCCTTGGGTGCCTCTCCTCCCCTCCAACCTATATATATATGAGGGGGGCACCGCTAGAACACACAACATTGATTCCTAGCCGTGTGCGGCGCCCCCCTCCATAGTGTACGCCTCCGGTCATATTGTCGTAGTGATTAGGCGAAGCCCTGCGCGGATCACTTCACCATCACCGTCACCACGCCGTCGTGCTGAAGAAACTCACCCTCGATACTTTGCTGGATCAAGAGTTCGAGGGACGTCATCGAGCTAAACGTGTGCAGAACTCGGAGGTGTTGTACGTTCGGTGCTTGATCGGTCGGAACGAGAAGAAGTTCGACTACATCAACCGCGTTGTCAAACGCTTCCGCTTTCGGTCTACGAGGGTACGTGGACACACTCTCCCCCTCTCGTTGCTATACATCTCCTAGATAGATCTTGCGTGAGCGTAGGATTTTTTTTGAAATTGCATGCTATGTTTCCCAACACTGGCATCCGAGTCAGGTCTATGCGTAGATGATATGCACGAGTAGAACACAAAGAGTTGTGGGCGGTGATCGTCATACTTCTTACCCCCAATGTCTTATTTTGATTCGGCGGTATTGTTGGATGAAGCGGCCTGGACCAACCTTACATGACCACATTCATGAGACCGGTTCCACCGACAGACATGCAACTAGTTTTGCATAAAGGTGGCTGGCGGGTGTCTGTTTCTCCAACTTTAGTTGAATCGAATTTGACTGCGGCCGGTCGTTCTTGAAGGTTAAAACAATAAACTTGATAAATCACCGTTGTGGTTTTGATGCGTAGGTAAGAACGGTAATTGCTAGAAGCCCATAGCAGCCACGTAAAACTTGCAACAACAAAGTAGAGGACGTCTAACTTGTTTTTGCAGGGCATGTTGTGATGTGATATGGTCAAGAGATGATGTGATATATGTTATTGTATGAGATGATCATGTTTTGTAAAAGTTATCGGCAACTGGCAGGAGCCTTACGGTTGTCGCTTTATTGTATAAAATGGAAACGCCATGTAATTCCTTTACTTTATCACTATGCGTTAGCGATAGTTGTAGAAGCAATAGTTGGCGAGACGACCATGACGCTACGATGGAGATCAAGGTGTCAAGCCGGTGACGATGGAGATCATGACGGTGCTTTGGAGATGGAGATCAAAGGCACAAGATGATGATGGCCATATCATGTCACATATTTTGATTGCATGTGATGTTTATCTTTTATGCATCTTATTTTCTTAGTACGGTGGTAGCATTATAAGATGATCCCTTACTAAAATTTCAAGGTATAAGTGTTCTCCCTGAGTATGCACCATTGCGACAGTTCGTCGTGCCGAGACACCACGTGATGATCGGGTGTGATAAGCTCTATGTTCACATACAACGGGTGCAAGACAGTTTTGCACATGCAGAATACTCGGGTTAAACTTGACGAGCCTAGCATGTACAGACATGGCCTCGGAATACTGGAGACCGAAAGGTCGAACGTGAATCATATAGTAGATATGATCAACATAGAGATGTTCACCATTGAAGACTACTCCATCTCACGTGATGATCGGACATGGTTTAGTTGATATGGATCACGTGATCATTTAGATGACTCAAGGGATGTCTATCTAAGTGGGAGTTCTTAAGTAATATGATTAACTGAACTTAATTTATCATGAACTTGGTCCTGATAGTATTAGCATATCTATGTTGTAGATCAATAGCTCGCGTATAGCTCCCCTATTTTATTTTTGATATGTTCCTAGAGAAAACTAAGTTGAAAGATGGTAGTAACAATGATGCGGACTGGGTCTGTGATCTGAGGATTATCCTCATTGCTGCACAGAAGAATTATGTCCTTGATGCACCGCTAGGTGACAGACCTATTGCAGGAGCAGATGTAGACGTTATGAACGTTTGACAAGCTCGGTATGATGACTACTTGATAGTTTAGTGCACCATGCTTTACGGCTTAGAACCGGGACTTCAAAAATGTTTTGAACGCCATGGAGCATATGAGATGTTCCAAGAGCTGAAAATAATATTTCAGACTCATGCCCATGTTAAGAGGTATGAGACCTCTGACAAGTACTTTGCCTACAAGATGGAAGAGAATAGCTCAGCTAGTGAGTATGTGATCAGAATGTCTGGATACTACAATCGCTTGAATCAAGTGGGAGTTAATCTTCCAGAGAAGATAGTGATTGACAGAGTTCTCTAGACTATCACCAAGTTACTAGAACTTCATGATGAACTATAATATGCAAGGGATAAAGAAAATGATTCCCAAGCTCTTCGTGATGCTGAAATCGGCGAAGGTAGAAATCAAGAAATAGCATCAAGTGTTGATGGTTAAACAAGCTAGTTTCAAGAAAAAGGGAAAGGGAAAGAAATGGAAGTTGAAGAAGAATGGCAAGCAAGTTGCCACTCCCGTGAAGAAGCCCAAAGCTAGACCCAAACCTGAAACTGAGTGCTTCTACTGCAAAGGAAATGGTCACTGGAAGCGGAACTACCCCAAAAACTTGGCAGATAAGAAGGATGGCAAAGTGACAAAGGTATATTTGATATACATGTTATTTATGTGTACTTTACTAGTGTTCATAGTAGCCCCTGGGTATTTGATACCGGTTCAGTTGCTACGATTTGTAACTCGAAACAGGAGTTGCAAAATGAACAGATACTAGTTAAGGGCAAGGTGACGATGTGTGTTGGAAGTGATTCCAAGGTTGATAAGATCACCATCGCACACTCCCTTTACCTTCGGGATTAGTGTTAAACCTAAAATAAATGTTATTTGGTGTTTGCGTTGAGCATGAATATGATTGGATCATGTTTATTGCAATATGGTTATTCATTTAAGTCAAAGAATAATTGTTATTCTGTGTACATGAATAAAACCTTCTACAGTCATACACTCAATATAAATGGTTTATTGAATCTCGATCGTAGTGATACACATATTCATAATATTGATGCCAAGAGATGCAAAATTGATAATGATAGTGCAACATATTTGTGGCACTGCCGTTTAGGTCATATTGGTGTAAAGCGCATGAAGAAACTCCATGCGGATGGACTTTTGGAATCATTTGATTATGAATCATTTGATACTTGCGAACCATGCCTCATGGGCAAGATGACTAAAACTCCGTTCTCTGGAACAATGGAGCGAGCTAATGACTTATTGGAAATAATACATGCCGATGTATGCGGTCCGATGAGTGTTGAAGCTCGCGGCGGGTATCGTTATTTTCGGGCCTTCACAGATGATTTGAGCAGATATGGGTATATCTACTTGATGAAACACAAGTCTGAAACATTTGAAAAGTTCAAAGAATTTCAGAGTGAAGTGAAGAATCATCGTAACAAGAAAATAAAGTTTCTATGATCTGATCGCGGAGGCGAATATTTGAGTTACGAGTTTGGCCTTCATTTAAAACAATGTGGAATAGTTTCACAACTCATGCCACCTGGAACACCACAATGTAATGGTGTGTCCGAACGTCATAACCGTACTTTATTAGATATCGTGCGATCTATGATGTCTCTTACCGATTTACCACTATTGTTTTAGGGTTATGCATTAGAGATAGATGCATTCACGTTAAATAGGGCACCATCTAAATTCGTTGAGACGACACCATATGAACTATGGTTTGGCAAGAAACCTAAGTTGTGGTTTCTTAAAGTTTGGGGTTGCGATGCTTATGTGAAAAAGTTTCAGCCTGATAAGCTCGAACCCAAATCAGAGAAGTGTGTCTTCATAGGATACCCAAAAGAAACTATTGGGTACACCTTCTAGCACAGATCCAAAGGCAAGATCTTTGTTGCTAAGAATGGATCCTTTCTAGAGAAGGAGTTTCTCTCGAAAGAAGTGAGTGGGAGGAAAGTAGAACTTGGTGAGGTAATTGTACCTTCTCTCAATTTGGAAAGTTGCTCATCAGAGAAATCCGTTCCCGTAATGCCTACACCAACTAGAGAGGAAGCTAATGATAATGATCGTGAAACTTCAGATCAAGTTACTACCGAACCTCGTAGGTCAACCAGAGCACGTTCCGCACCAGAGTGGTACGGTAATCCTGTCGTGGAAGTCATGTTACTAGACCATGATGAACCTACGAACTATGAGGAAGCGATGATGAGCCCAGATTCTGCAAAATGGCTTGAGGCCATGAAATCTGAGATGGGATCCATGTATGAGAACAAAGTATGGACTTTGGTTGACTTTCCCGATGATCGGCAAGCCATAGAGAATAAATGGATCTTCAAGAAGAAGACTGACGTTGATGGTAATGTTACTGTCTACAAAGCTTGACTTGTTGCGAAAGGTTTTCGATAAGTTCAAGGAGTTGACTACGATGAGACTTTCTCACCCGTAGCGATGCTTAAGTCTGTCCGAATCATATTAGCAATTGTCGCATTTTATGATTATGAAATCTGGCAAATGGATGTCAAAACTGCATTCCTTAATGGATTTGTCGAAGAAGAGTTGTATATGATGCAACCAGAAGGTTTGGTCAATCCTAAAGGTGCTAACAAAGTGTGCAAGCTCCAGCGATCCATTTATGGAATGGTGCAAGCATCTCGGAGTTGGAATATACGCTTTGATAAGGTGATCAAAGCATACGGTTTTATACAGACTTATGGTGAAGCTTGTATTTACAAGAAAGTGAGTGGGAGCTCGGTAGCATTTCTGATATTATATGTGAATTACATATTGTTGATTGGAAATGACATAGAATTTCTGGATAGCATAAAAGGATACTTGAATAAATTTTTTCAATAAAAGACCTCAGTGAAGCTACTTATGTATTAGGCATCAAGATCTATAAAGATAGATCAAGACGCTTGATAAGATTTTTCAATGAGTACATACCTTGACAAGATTTTGAAGGAGTTCAAAATGGATCAGTCAAAGAAGGAGTTCTTGCCTGTATTGTAAGGTGTGAAGTAGAGTAAGACTCAAAGCCCGACCACGACATAAGATAGAGAGAGAATGGAAGTCATTCCCTATGCCTCAGCCATATAGGTTCTATAAAGTATGTCATGTTGTGTACCAAACCTATTGTGTACCTTGCCATGAGTTTGGCAAGGGGGTACAATAGTGATCCACGAGTAGATCACTGGACAGCGGTTAAAATTATCCTTAGAGGACTAAGGAAATATTTCTCGGTTATGGAGGTGATAAAGAGTTCGTCGTAAAGAGTTGCATCGATGCAAGCTTTCACACTGATCTGGATGACTCTGAGTCTCGATCTGGATACATATTGAAAGTGGGAGCAATTAGCTAGAGTACCTCCATGCAGAGCATTATAGACATAGAAATTTGCAAAATACATACGAATCTGAATGTGGCAGACCCGTTGACTAAACTTCCACACACCTTATTACTCTTTGGGTGTTAATCACATGACGATGCGAACTAGATTATTGACTCTAGTAAACCCTTTGGGTGTTGATCACATGGCGATGTGAACTATAGGTGTTAATCACATGGCGATGTGAAATATAGGTGTTATTCACATGGCGATGTGAACTAGATTATTGACTCTAGTGCAAGTGAGAGACTGAAGGAAATATGCCCTAGAGGCAATAATAAAGTTGTTATTTTATATTTCCTTATATCATGATAAATGTTTATTATTCATGCTAGAATTGTATTAACCGGAAACTTGATACATGTGTGGATACATAGACAAAACACTGTGTCCCTAGTAAGCCTCTACTAGACTAGCTCGTTAATCAAAGATGGTTAAGTTTCCTAACCATAGACATGTGTCGTCACTACTAGGGAAATGCTTATACACAGGAGCTCAGTAGTAGTGCTTTTTATAGGAAAGCGCTGCTGCTAAAGAACGGTAGCGCTTGTCAATGAAAGGCGCTGCTATTATTCTTGTAGCAGTAGCGCTTTTGTTATAAAAAAACACTACTACTATAGTTGCCAACGGTTGTAGGTATACTAGTAGCGCATGTAAGTAAAAAGCGCTACTGCTATTGTACATAGCAGTAGCGCTGTTCTCTGACGAGCGCTACTGCTAAATAGCAGTAGCGGTTAGTTCTAACGAGCGCTACTGCTACGCCTTATCCACACCGGTTGCCCCGCGCGCGTCCCTCACTCTCCCTCACACACTCACTCGCCTGTGCCGTCGCCTGCCGTCGCCGCCGACGCCCCCAAGGTATCTGCCTCCCTTCCCTCCCTCCCTCCTCCTCCTCTCGCCGCCCCCCTCTCTCCCTCCTCCCATGGCCCTCCTCTCTCCTCCCTCTCCGCTGGCGGCCCCCTCCGATCCTCCTCCTCCCTCTCCGGCGGCCCCCTCCTCCTCCTCCTCCCTCCTCCTCCTCCTTCCTCCTCCTCCTGGCCTCCTCCCCCTTAATTTCTGTAAAAGGTTTTAGTTTTTGTTAAATGTAGGTTTTTGCTTTTAGTAAATGTAGGTTTTTAGTATATTTTGTTTTTAGAAAATTTGGATAAGTAATTTGAAAAGAATAAGTAAATGTAGGTCTTTTGAATAGAATAGGAAATTTTTAGAAATTTTGAATAAGTAAATTTGAATAGAATAAAATATGAAATTGAAAAAAATAAGTAAATGTAGGTCTTTTGAATAGAATAGGAAATTTTTAGAAATTTAGAATAAGTAAATTTGAATAGAATAAAATATGAAATTGAAAAAAATAAGTAAATGTAGATCTTTTGAATAGAATAGGAATTTTTTTTAGAAATTTTGAATAAGTAAATTTGAATAGAATAATTTAATGTAGCTTATGGAGTTTCACTAAGTCCTAAGATGACGATAATAATGTTTTTGTTTATATTTTGTTTTTGCAGAAATCAAGGAGCCCCTGCATCATCCCTGCCGTCGTCCCCGTCACCGACCCCCTCCGACCTCGATCGAGGTGAGAGCAGCCACCCCATGTTGTTAATTTAATTTAGGTATTTTAGGTGCTTAATCTTAGAATAATGTAGTATGAACCCTAGTTATGATCGAATCATGTTCAAAATGTAGGTTTTTAATTAGGTGTAGTTAATACAATTTAGGTGTTTTAGGTGTCACATTTGTTATTTTTTTTAGTTAAAGCAATTATTCCCGCATCGACGTCGACTCGGCGGAGGAGGCCTGGGCTTGGTGAGGAGCCATGTCCGAGACTTGGCTCCACCGGCTGGTACTGGGAGGTGCTACCTTCCGGGGGGTGCAGCTTGGTGAGGAGCCAGCCCGTTGTTGACCCGAACCTTCTTTGGTGGCGGTCGCGTGGGCCAGTGACGGTGCGAAGGCTTGAGGACCCCGCGGAGGTGGTACGTCACCGTGTCAGCGAGGAGGACGAGCACGTCCGTCGCTACATGGTTGCGTTGGAGGGCAGGTTCTCCAATACCTGGGAGATTCTTCAGGGATCTCACTGGAGCTATGATCCTGTGATGGTTCCTTCTCTTTGGGTGTCCACCGCCCGCGCCGATACCCGTCGTTCGCTACGGTTTTAGCTGTATTAGTGATGTTATATGTATGATACTATTCGAGATCTATTAGTGATAATATTTGATGATGTACGGACGAAAGAGATGATTTAGTTTTGCTTATTAAATGAATGCTAATTTGAATACTAATTTATTTTATGATTTAGATATGTGCTTGCCCATATGATGTAGATATAAACATGTATATGTTGTGTTGCTCAAATAGGATACGTGCTTGCCCAAGTGGCCGGCCATGTTTGCAGGTTACACCTCCTACAGTGGCCTATGTTTTGCCGGAGTGTTGATTAATTTCCGTTCCGGCAAATTTCAGGCGCTCGATATGTCCTTTTTTAGCAAAGGTCATGCGGGATTTTTTCGTGAATTCTGGCATGACTTGTGCTAGAATATGTAGGAAATATCGAGTGGCCTGGATTTTCTAGAAAAATAATTAAACGACATTTCGGGTTGACTTTAAGTCTATCGAGGCTCCATCACCGAAGGTCGAAAAATCAGTGAGGGAGTGTATCCACCATATATGAGAGAGGACGAAGAAGCCCAACTATTGTCGTGGGGGTCGTTTCTCCTTCTTCTCCGGGTGCTAGACCTTTGTTATGCACTAGGGGAAGGAGGAGTAACGACCATCACCGACGGTCGCAAATGTCAGAGAGGAATCAGTGAGTGAGAGTCTCCACCACATATGAGAGGACGAAAAATCCCGACTGTTGTCGTGGGGGTCGCTTCTCCTTCGTTCCCGTGTGCTAGAAATTTTGGTGTAATGCACTCGGGAACGAAAGGAGGAGCTACCATCACCAACGGTCGAATGTATACACCACGAGAGCTGAGAGTTTTCAAGAAAAAGACTCGACAGACCGATAGTCAACCCGTGATGAATAATAATGATCTAATTTAATTTTTTAGTACATATATTGAATTGTACAAGTTTAATCTTTGAATTATGAACGTAGGAAATGTCGTCATCAGACGACGAAAGTCTCCCGGGGGAGTGTAGCTGGTGCAACAACGACCGAGGTCTGTGCGACAGGCCTCACCTGGACGAAGATCGGCGCTTTAGCATTAAGCTCCAGGAGACCTTCGATGTTGAAACAGTATGCAACGACGACAAGTGTTTTTTTCGTAATTAAGAAGGACTTCAACTATTTCAACGTGTAATTTTCATCTTTTACAATTCGAGTAGCTTATCCCATGCCATGCAAGACACTATGTCTTGGAGAGGATGGATTTTGAAGACCATGAAAATTTCGAAACAAAGAAAAATCACCTAAGGACTCATCATGGTATGGATTTTGAAGTAAATCTGTATAATTCTGAGAGCGTAACCCATTTTGGTTGCAAAAATTGGGAAGCACTTTGCAAGATGTATGGTTTTTATGAGGGTATGCTTGTCACCATGGATCTTGGTGATCCTGACATCGACCAAGACAATATGGACATTTGGGTCCTTGTTGATACGCTTCCAATTATACCGCTATGTGAGTTTCTCAAACATAGTTATTAACTAATTTATATTGTTCATTTCAAAAATAGTTGACATCTTCTTTCCATTGACAGCTTATTTTCATTGTTCAAACAATGTGCGGAACATGGTAGACAGAACCTACTACACCGATGGCTCTGAGTTAACTTATCAGGAGAAAAATCATCTGGTCGCATTTTGTACTGATCTTGAGAATTACAATATCTATTATAAAACTCCTCCACATTATGGTCAATACGTGCCACTAGTGCACGTGTTGAACTACGGTAACATCCATGGAGATGCCATGGTAAGATTTTTTACTATTATGATATCCGTGCATCTTTTGCATAAATTCTTTTAAAACCCAACTACATTGCTAACTATGAAGTTATTACTATGTTTTTCAACAGAAAATCCCGATGGATTGTGTGCCTCATCTGATGTATCAGAATGGTCGCCTTGATGTTTTGAACATACGGCCAGGTCATCCTACGAATCTCACCTGTCCATATCGGATTTCTAAAAGAAGTGAAGACATGAAAAATCAAAGAATGGAAAAAATGTATGGACAGTCGTAAGGAGGTACTTGGAAGCAACATTGTGCGAAAGGAAAGAATTGGAGACAGGATAATCCCCATTCTCCATAATGGCGAGTCATGGCCTATCTTGTTTTATGCTATTTTACCTAAGAGAAGGTAGTAGGTCCTAGTTAATAATACTCATGATCATGTGCTAAGAACAACTAAGCAGGATTGGTTAGATGACTATGATGATGATGTGGTATCGAGTAGAAGTTGTATGATCGATGATGATGAGTATGACTTGTTATTATGATACCAATGATGAGTTATTTATTATTATGATCAATGATGCATGATGCTAAGTTGTTATATGAGCATGATGATTTATTATATATATATATATATATCAGTCGATGAAATGAACCTGGATTAGATTCAAGTGGAGCCAACATGTGGTGTACATCGAAAGTACTACTAATCCAAATTAGATCAAGTTTGGATTAGAGTAGTACTTTCGACATGCACCACATGTTGCCTCCACTTGAATCTACTCCACATTCATTTCACCCACTGTTATATATAATAAGTAATCATGGTCATAAAATCATATGATGAAAGTACTGTATATAAAACCACACAACGAAAATAAGCTGTATTTTTAAAAATACAGGAAAAGTCAGCAGCAGCGCTTTTTAGAACAACCGCTACTGCTACTTAGTTAGCTGTAGCGCCTTAGTGGTAGCGTTGGTACCAGCGCTACTACTAGCTATAAAACAAGCACTACTACTAGGGTTTTCCCTAGTAGTGTGTCATTTGATAGCGCTCCCCTTCCAGCGCTACTGCTACTAGTTAGCTGTAGCGCCTTAGTGGTAGCGTTGGTACCAGCGCTACTACTAGCTATAAAACAAGCACTACTACTAGGGTTTTCCCTAGTAGTGTGTCATTTGATGAACGAGATCACATCATTAGGAGAATGATGTGATGGACAAGACCCATCCGTTAGCTAAGCATAATGATCGATAAGTTTTATTGCTATTGCTTTCTTCATGTCATGTACATATTCCTTTGACTATGAGATTATGCAACTCCTAGATACCGGAGGAATACATTGTGTTCTATCAAATGTCACAATGTAATATAACTGGGTGATTATAAAGATGCTCTACGGGTATCTCCGAAGGTGTTTGTTGGGTTGACATAGATCGAGATTAGGATTTGTCACTCCGAGTATCGGAGAGGTATCTTTGGGCCCTCTCGGTAATGCACATCATAAGCCTTGCAAGCAATGTGACTAATGAGTTAGTTGCGGGATGATGTATTACGGAACGAGTAAAGAGACTTGCCCGTAACGAGATTGAACTAGGTATGAAGATACCGACGATCGAATCTCGGGCAAGTAACATACCGATGACAAAGGGAATAACGTATGTTGTCATTAAGGTACGACCAACAAAGATCTTCGTAGAATATGTGGGAACCAATATGAGCATCCAGGTTCTGCTGTTGGTTACTGACCGGAGAAGTGTCTCGGTCATGTCTACATAGTTCTCAAACCCATATGGTCCGCACGCTTAACGTTCGATGACGATTTTGTATTATATGAGTTATGTGATTTGGTGACCGAATGTTGTTCGGGGTCCCGTATGAGATCATCGACATGACGAGGAGTCTTGAAATGGTCGAGAGGTAATGATTCATATATAGGACGATGATATTCGGACAACGGAAGTGTTCTGGGGGTACCGGGTACATATCGGGTCACCGGAAGGGGTTCCTTGCACCCCCCCCCCCCCGACAACTACATGGGCCTAATGGGCCAAGAAGGGGACAGACCAGCCCCTAGGGGGCTGGTGCGCCCCCATGTAGGCCGAAATAGGGGGGAAGGAATGAGGAGAAGAGAGAAAGGAAGGGGAGGGATTCGGCCTCCCCCTTCCTTCTCTCCTCCCTCCTCCTTCCTTCCCCTTCGGATGAATATGGAAGGGGGAGGCTGAATTGGGAGGCACCCAAGTAGGATTCCTCCCACTTGAGGCACCCCCTTGGCTGCCTCTCCTCCCCTCCAACCTATGTATACGAGGGGGGCACCACTAGAACACACAACGTTGATTCCTAGGCGTGTGGGGCACCCCCTCCATAGTTTATGCCTCCGGTCATATTGTCGTAGTGCTTAGGCAAAGCCCTGCGCGGATCACTTCACCATCACCGTCACCACGCCGTCGTGCTGACGAAACTCTCCCTCGACACTTTGCTGGATCAAGAGTTCGAGGGACGTCATCGAGCTAAACGTGTGCAGAACTCGGAGGTGTCGTACGTTCGGTGCTTGATCGGTCGGAACGAGAAGAAATTCGACTACATCAACCGCGTTGTCAAACGCTTCTGCTTTCGGTCTACGAGAGTACTTGGACACACTCTCCCCCTCTCGTTGCTATACATCTCCTAGATAGATCTTGCGTGAGCGTAGGATTTTTTTAAATTACATACTACGTTTCCCAACAGATGTAGTACAATAGAAATAAGTATTTCCCTCAGTTAAGAACCAAAGTTATCAATCCAGTAGAAGAACCATGCAAGACCTCGTGAATAACACATACACACAAAATAACAAATACTTGCACCCAATGCAAACAAGGGTTGTCAATCCCTCAGCGGTTAATTGCAAGGATCAAATCTCGTAGTGATAGATAGATAAACAAAAACACAAAATAAAATAAAAGTAAATAAATTGCAGTAAGGTATTTTTGGATTTTAATACAGGGTTTTTATCATTTATGTCACTAGTTGTGTCCCACTACTCAGTTTTGCCATTAGAAGTTTCAACTACTCAAAAATGCCATCGATCTGTAAGATGCTTGCTCAATAATGCCATTAGGTATCTAAAAAATGTCATCGTTTTGTTAGATGTTTGCTCAAAAATGCCATTAGACATTGTTATTTTCACGTCAAACTTGTTGACCATATTATATGACAAAAATAAGCCTAGACCCACATGTCAGTTCTCTCTATCTCACAATGATAAGTGTGGCCCCACTTGTCAGGAGTAAGCAAGTAGATAATTTTACAGGAAAATAAGAAGTTGTTGGGATCAAGTGGGCCCAACACTTGATTGTAGTGAGATAGAGGGAGAGCTGGCATGTTGGCCCATCGGTATTTATGTTAGTATAACATGGCAAAAGAGATTTGAGATCACAATAATGGTGTCCAGTGGCATTATTGAGCATGTGTCTAACGAAGCGATGGCACTTTTGAGCAGTTGAAAATCCTAGTGGCAAAATTGAGTAGTGGGACACAACTGGTGGCATAAATGATAAAAACCCTTTAATATATGATAAAGATAGACCCGAGGGCCATAGTTTTCACCTAGAGGCTTCTCTCTTGAACATAGCATATGGTGGGTAAACAAATTATTGTAGGGCAATTGATAGAAAAGCGCATAGCTATGATGATATTCAAGGCAATGATCATGTATATAGGCATCACGTCCGAGACAAGTAGACCGACTCCTGCCTGCATCTACTATTATTACTTCACACATCGATCGCTATCCAGCATGCATCTAGAGTATTAAGTTCATAAAGAACGGAGTAACGCCTTAGGCAACATGACATGATGTAGACAAAGTGAACCCAATTAATATGAATAAACCCCATCTTTTTATCCTTAATGTTGATACGTCTCCAACGTATCTATAATTTTTGCTTGTTCCATGCTGTTATATTATCATTCTTGGATGTTTTACAATCATTTTATAGCAACTTTATATCATTTTTTGGGACTAACCTATTCACGTAGTGCCCAGTGTCAATTGTTGTTTTTTGCTTGTTTTTTACTTCACATAATATCAGTACCAAACGGAGTCCAAACACAGCGAAACTTTTTGGAGAATTTTTTTGGACCAGAAGACACAACATGGGCCAAAGAAGTACCAGAGGGGAGGCCTGAGGTGGGCACAACCCACCTGGGTGCGCCCAAGGGGATTGTGCCCCCCTCGGTGGCCTCCCGCACCGCCTCTTTGCCCTATAAATCCTCAAATATTCCAGAAACCCTAGGGGAGTCGACAAAAAACAATTCTAGCCGCCGCAAGTTCCAGAACCACGAGATCCAATCTAGACACCATCACGGAGGGGTTCATCATCCTCATTGGTGCCTCTCCGATGATGCGTGAGTAGTTCATCATAGACCTACGGGTCTGTAGGCAGTAGCTAGATGGCTTCCTCTCTCTCTTCTGATTCTCAATACGATGGTCTCTTGGAGATCTATTTGATGTAACTCTTTTTTGCGGTGTGTTTGTTGGGATCCTATGAACTTTGAGTTTATGATCACATCTATATCCATGAATATTATATTGAGTCTTCTTTTGATCTCTTATATGCATGATTATATGTGTAATCCTCTCACTCCTTTGGCTGACAGGTGGGATCCGGGGAGTGTGCATGGGTTGACGTTAACGATGATGAGGTTGGAGTGTGGTCAATACCTAGAAAAGCTAGGGGCCTCTCCACAAAAAGGCGACACCACATGGTGGCATGGCAGCACTCTAGCGTAACCTGGACTATACACAGGACCGTAGATGTCATGTATTCACATGTATAAGTGTCGTATTGTAGTGTTTCTCAACTTCGAGGATGTTTATGCGTTAGTGAGTTCAGGGCGACGCAAAACAAAGAAACTACAGATCTTTCTTTGACGAGGCGTTTTCCTGTCAATGATGGATTTGACATCTAGTCTGCTCAAGTAGAGATGTCATGGCTGCAACACATCCTTGTGGTGCACCTATGTCCTCGGGCTCCGCCGTTGCCATGATGTTTTTGCTCCAATGCTAGCGCAGAGATTGGGAGGTAGTCCAAGGGCGGAGATATGCTTCGACTGCATTTGGAAGATGGTGGATTGTGTGTTGGGTATGTGGTTTGCGGCTGAAAGATATGGTTTCTTCCTTCGATGTTTTAGTCGAGCGAGGGTGACACGTTTGGAGCTCAATGGGTGATACGTCCATTTTGCATCATGTTTTCTTACTGTTATTTATTGTCTTTTGGATTATTATTTCACTTTATGATGTAATTCTATGTCTTTTCTTTCTTATTTTGCAAGTTCCACATGAAGAGGGAGATTGCTGGCAGCTGGAATTCTGGAGCGGAAAAGACTACAATAGAGATAGCTATTCAACACAACTCCAAATGACCTAAAAATTTACGGAGAATTATTTTGGAATATATAAAAAATATTGGCAGAAGAAATAAAAGGAGGGGGCCACCAGGCAGCGACAAGCTCAGGGGCACGCACTACCCCCCGGGCGCGCCATGTGAGCTTGTGACCCCCCCTGGCAGGCCTCCGGTGTCCATCTTTTGCTATATGAAGACATTTACCCTAGAAAAAAATAAGAAGAAGACTTTTGGACGAAGCACCGTCGTCTCGAGGTGGAACATGGGCAAGAGCACTTTTGCTCTCCGGTGGAGCGATACTGCCGAGGAAATTTCCCTCTAGGAGGGGAAAATCGAAGCCATCGACATCACCAACGATCCTCTCATCGTGGGAGGACAAATCTTCATCAACATCTTCACCAACACCATCTCATCTCAAACCCTAGTTCATCTCTTGTATTCAATCTTTGTCCCAAAACCTCAGATTGGTACCTATGGGTTGCTATTAGTGTTGATTACATATTGTAGTTGATGCTAGTTGGTTTATTTGGTGGAAGATTAAATGTTCAGATCCTCAAGCATATTCAATACCCCTCTGATCTTGAACATGAATATGATTTGTGAGTAGTTACTTTTGTTCTTGAGGACATGGGAGAAGTCTTGTTATATGTAATCATGTGATGTTGGTATTCGTACGATATTTTGATGATATGTATGTTGTTGCTTCCTTTAGTGGTGTCATGTGAACGCCAACTACATGACACTTCATCATACTTGGGCCTAAGGGAAGGCATTTTGGAGTAATAAGTAGATGATGGGTTACTAGAATGACAGAAGGTTAAACCCTAGTGTATGCTTATTTCGTAAGGGGCTGATTTGGATCCATATGTTTCATGCTATGGTTAGATTTATCTTAATTCTTCTTTCGTAGTTGCGGATGCTTGCGAGAGGGGGTAATCATAAGTGGGTTGTTTGTGCAAGTAGGAACAGCACCCAAGCACTGGTCCACCCACATATCAAATTATCAAAGTAGCGAACGTGAATCAACTAAACATGATGACGTGACTAGACGACAATTCCCATGTGTCCTCCAGAGCACTTTGCTTTATATAAGAGAACTTTCCGCCTTGTCAATTTCTATAAAAAGGATTGGGCCACCTTGCTGCAACTTTGCTACTATTTTCACTTGTTACTTGTTATGAATTATCTTGCTACAAAACTATCTATCGTTGTTACTTTCAGCACTTGCAGAGAATACCTTGCTGAAAACCACTTATCATTTCCTTCTGCTCCTCGTTGGGTTTGATACTCTTACTTATCGAAAGGACTACGATTGATCCCCTATACTTGTGGGTCATCAAGACTCTTTTCCGGCGCCGTTGCCGGGGAGTGAAGCGCCTTTGGTAAGGAAACATTTATATTACGTGCTGAAATTTTCTGTCACTTGTCACTATGGAAAATAATCCTTTCAGGGGTTTGTTTGGGGCATCTTCACCTCGACGGAAGCAATAAGAGTTGCCCATGAACCTACTTAAAATATTTATCATGATATTCCTTCGGGTATGTTAGAGAAACTGCTAGTTGATCCTTATGGAGAGGAACGGTACATCCTGATATGCACTTAATCTATGTGGATGAAATTTGTGGATTGTTTAAGCTTGAAGGTTTATCCAAGGATGGAGTTAAGAAGAGGGTATTCCCTTTAACTCTGGAGGGAAAGGCATTGACATGGTATAGTCTATTGGATGATATTGGCACATGGGATTGGAAACGATTGAAATTGGAATTTCACCGAAAGTTCTATCCTATGCCTTTGGTTCATCGTGATCGGAATTATATATATAATGTTTGTCCTCGTGAAGGATAGAGTATCACCCAAGCTTGGGGGAGGCTTAAATATATGATGCACACATGCCCCAATCATGAGCTCTCAAGAGAAATAATTATACAAAACTTTTATGCTCGAATTTTTCATAATGATCGATCAATGTTCGATACTTCTTCTATTGATTCCTTTATGAAGAAAACTACTGAATTCAAATGGGGTCTTCTTGGAAGAATTAAACACAATTCTGAAGATTGGGAATCTGACAAAGGTAGAGAGTCAGGTATGAAACTTGAGTTTGATTGTGTTAAATCTTGCATGGAAACTGATGCTTTTCATAAGTTTAGTACTAAATATGGACTTGACTCTGAGTTAGCAGCTTCCATTTGTGAATCATTTTCTACTCATGTTGATCTCCCTAAGGAGAATTGGTTTAAGTCCCACCCACCTATTGAAGAAATACTTGAGGAACCTGCTATAGTTAAAGATGAAACAATTATCTATAATGTTGATCCACTTGTGCCTATTGCTTATATTGAGAAACCCCCTTTCCCTGTTAGGATTAAGGAACATGCTAAAGCTACAATTATGGTTAATAAAAGTAATATTAGAACACCTAGACCCTCTAAACAAATAAGTGTGGAACCTAATATTGCTATGGTTATGGATCTCTTGGTTGATAATATTGATGGGCATGTTATTTACTTCTGTGATGAGGCTGCTAGAATTGCTAAACCTTCTAGAAATGAACAAGACATGTTAGATAAGAATAATCCAGTAGTTTGGCATGCATGTTGTTTCTGTTAAAATTGGAGATCATTGCTATCATGGTTTATGTGACATGGGTGCTAGTGTGAGTGTTAGTCCATTTACTTTATATCAGGAAATTATGAATGATATCACACCTGCTGAGATTGAGGACATTGATGTTACTATTAAGCTTGCAAATAGAGATATTATCTCACCACTTGGGATCATTAGAGATGTTGAGGTCTTGTGTGGTAAGATCAAATACCCCACTAATTTATTAGTACTTGGTTCACAACAAGATAATTTTTGTCCCATTTTATTTGGCAGGCCTTTCTTCAATACCGTTAATGCTGAAATTGATTGTGCTAAAGAAATGGTTACAGTTAAGTTTGGTGATGTATCTCATGAGTTTAATTTCTCTAAGATTCGTATACAACCACCTGAGTAAGAATTATCTAGTAAAGATGAAATTATTGGTCTTGCTTCTATTGTTCTACCTCCTACTGATCCGTTAGAACAATATTTGCTAGGCCATGAGAATGATATACATATGAGTGAAACAAATGAAATAGATGAGATATTATTTAAACAAGCACCTGTCCTTAAACATAATTTACATGTTGAAACTCTTGGAGATCCTCTTCCACCTAAGAGTGATCCTGTGTTTGAATTAAAGAAATTAACTGATACTCTGAAATATGCTTATTATCTTGATGAAAAGAAGATATATCATGTTATTATCAATGCTAACCTTTCAGAACATGAAGAAAAGAGATTACTTAAAACTCCGAGGAAGCACCATGCTGCTATTGGATATACTCTGGATGATCTTAAGGGCATTAGTCCTACTCTATGTCAGCATAAGATTAATATGGAGCCTGATGCTAAACCCGTCGTTGATCACCAGCGCCGTTTGAATCCTAAGATGAAGGATGTGGAAAGAACTGAAATATTAAAGCTTCTGGAAGCATGTATAATTTGTCCTATAGCTGATAGTAGATGGGTAAGTAGCGAGCGCGAATCAACTAAACATGATGAACGTGACTACAATTTCCATGTGTCCTCGAGAGCGCTTTTCTTTATATAAGAGAACTTTCTGGCTTGTCCTTGCTATGAAAAGGATTGGGCCACCTTGTTGCACCTTTGCTACTATTTTCACTTGTTACTTGTTACGAATGATCTTTCTACAAAACTATCTATCACTATTACTTTCAGCACTTGTAGAGAATACCTTGCTGAAAACAGCTTATCATTTCCTTCTGCGTATCGTTGGGTTCGATACTCTTACTTATCGAAAGGACTATGATTGATCCCCTATACTTGTGGATCATCAATAGGGTGTTCAGGATGTTCTACCGGTCAAATTCTTTCAACGACAATAGTTTCGTATTTGGTAAGCCATTTTGGAGGTATGGAAAGCTGGATATCTACGATGGAGTCGCGCCGAGCTCGGGTGAAGAGGTGATCCGTCATAATTTTTTCTTTCGTGGTTGCTACGTTGGTGTCGGAGATGGGTGACGTGCGTTGCTGTCAAGATCAAGGGTTCTTCGGTTTTGATTCGCTTTTACTTCTTTACTGATGGTCCTTCGTGCAAAGACTAATATTCTGTTGTCTTTTTAATTTTTTCACGTTTCAATGTACACCTGACTTGTAACTTGACTTTTTTTAAGCTTGAACCGTAGATCAATTGTTCTACGTTATATTTTCATTTATATAAGTAAATTTTTTTACAAACATAATACATGCAGAAAAAATCTGCAACTAACCAATGCCAGTTTTCTCTAACATGTGAAAGATATAAATTAGAGACTGCTACTCAAAACAGATGTCTAATCCACTGATCTAGGGCATCTAGATTCTTAGCTTTGGTCATGTGCTTGACCAGCATAAGATCTTGCTTCAACTTGTACTTACAAGACCTGGCACTTGACACCTCATTCTAGAATAATATCCCATTTCTTTGCATCCATATATTCCAACAGCCAAAAATTATGATGTCCATGGCAATGTTCTTTGGAAGAGTTTGGTGCTGGAGCATCACTTCATCATAGAAGGAAATGTCTCTCTTTTTGCTTGGTGAAATTGTAAACCAGCTTTGTTGAGCGAATGTGCAATCCCATAGGAGATGAAGAATACTTTCCTCACAGTTTTCATTACACGGAGCGCAATTATAGGAGGGAATGGTGAAAGATTTCCTTTAAGTAGGCCCCTAGCACTCATTTTGTCATAAAGGGCAAGGCAGAAGAATATTTTGTGTCTAATTGTACTTGCACACTTCCATCACCACTTGAAGATACAGTGAGAGTCAGAGTTGCCCATGATGTGTTTGTATACTTGCCTAGAAGAATATTGAGTCTTGCTCCAAGTGTATGACTAGGAGTCATTCCCATCAGAAAGATTAAGTTGATCGAGTGACTGGTTTAGGGAGTTGAATTGCGAGTGTGATTGAGAGGACAACGGTCTATGAAACCGATCAACAAACTCATGTTCATTACGCATATCCCACCGATATGTTGTTGAGGATAGCATAAGAGTGGAGCTCGAGGTATTGATTTACAAGTGGTTGTCCTTTCCAGCCATCTTCCTAGAAAAGAACTGTCTTCCCTGATCCAATGCATCGAGCAATTTCCTTATGCAGAGGAATAAGTTTTAAAAGTGATCTCCACCAGAAAGACCCTTCAATTTTACAAGTGGGTGGTGCATTTGAGTACTATGTTTCACATAAAAGATTCACCCAGGGAAGATTTTCCTTGTTGAAAAACTTATGAAGATTCTTGAGAAGTAAAGTTGTTCTGATTAACTAAATCCAGTACTCCTAGACCTCCCTAAGTTTTTGGCTTATAGACTAAATCCCAAGCAATCATGGTTGTCCCCATTTCTTCAAAACCAAATTTCCTCCAGAGACAGTGTTTCAGATACTTGTTAATTTGCTGTACTACACCCAAGGTCAAAGCCAAGGAACACATGAAATAGGTTGGTAGAGAGGAGTATACTGATTTGATAAGCTACAATCTGGCATCATAGAAAATTAGGGTTGAGCATCCTGAAATTCTTCTTTCTATTCTTTGCATCATGGCAGTAAAATCTTCAATCTTTAGTTTATGGTTGCTAAGAGGCAATCCCAAGTAAGTGAAGGGGAAAGAGCCTAATTGACATCCCAAAGTGCTCTTAGTGATTTCAAGCTTTGCATCACTCGCATTGATTACAGATTTGTGATAACTCACTTTAAGTCCAGTTTGTCCAATGAAGTGCAGCAAGAGATTTCTGATCTGGTTCACTTGAGTGATATCAGCAGGAAATGCCAGAATTGTATCATCAGCATATTGCACTACTGGAAAATCAGGGCATGAGTTGCTTCTCAGAGGAGCTGACATGATGTTGTTCCTCATAGCTTCATTAAGAATGGATTGGAGAAGATCAGCAGCTAAGAGTAAATAGCAAAGATGAGAGAGGATCACCTTGCCTTACCCCCCTTTTGGAGTGAAAAATCTTCCCTGGCATGCCATTAAGCAAAACAACCAAAGTTCCTAAACCAAAGATGTGTTCTATCAACCCAGTCCATTTCTGGCCAAAGCCTGTAGCCATCATGATATTCAAAATGAGCTCATGTTCAATTAAATCAAAGGCTTTCTCAAAGTCAAGTTTAACAATAATGATTACTTGCTCAATAATGATTACTTGCTTGGACTTTCATTATATTAATGAGACACATACTATCATAAAAAAACTTCACGTGACGATCGATGTAATTTTCTCTTCCTTTGGGAAGTAGTAGAATTCACACCAACAGAATCCAGACGCCCACACGCACGGAGGAGAAGGTATGGTTAGCTGCTAGCCAGTACGCGTGTACTTTTGGCAACCGTGGTGGGCAAACAGTACGCGCACCATACGTGCGTGCATGACATGTCCTGCCATGCACATGTGTGAAATGACGGATGTGTGTGTGCACACACGTACATACACTCACGAGCACGGGCCGAAAACCATGGCAAAGTACACTGTAACTCGGCATGGACGGCCATGGGCCATGGCAGGGGAATCTATCCCGACCCGTCGGCTCGTCCGTCCATCCATCCATCCGGCCATCCATCAGTTGGTAGACGGCACGACCAGATGGATCATGAACCGCAGCGCATGCAGCAAGCTTGCTACGTGGAATAGTGGAAGTGTCACGTCGAGGGTAGCGTGTGCCAGTGGTGTTACATAGTGATAGTGTGCATGTGTGTGTACGCGAACTGTGGGCATTCAAGTGCCAGGTTGGCCTTCAGTGGCCCCATCGCTTGGAAGGACGTAGGAGTCTTTCTTCAAACAAATTAGAGCGTTCAAACAGATTCGGACGTGGGGAGGAAACCGTTCGAGGAAGAAGAAGACCATCCAGCCGTCCATTCCTCATTCAACGGTTTAGATTTTTAACTACTGTGGAATTTTTATTTTTATTTTGAGAACCTGACAAGATAGGCGGTCCCTGAAATTTTGGATACGATATCAGATTACATGATTTGGTGGTGTCACACGAGCGGTTTGACAGCCACATGTGGAGAGACAAAAGCCTGCAGCAGGAAAGCCTGAATTTATATGCAGGTAGTGGCGTAGTGCAATGCAATGATTTCCCCCGGGAAGATTAGAAAAGCCTGCATGTAAATGCAGGTAATGCAATGCAATGCAATGATTTCCCCCGAGAAGATTAGAAAAGCCTGCATGTATATGTTGCGCGCCTGATATGCCCTGATAAACAAGACAAAAGATAACCTGCAGTCTGTCTCTAATGCATACATCCATGGGAACGCACATGCATATGCAAGCTCACACATGATCACCCCAAGAATTAAAAGCTCAATTAGCTAGGTGTGAAAAGCCGTTCCTTTGCACAAGTTGCAAGATCACACACACCCATATTCAAATGAGAGGCGATTGACCGATATGTTCACTTATATTTTGTGTTTGTAGGGACAAATCAGGCCATAAAATATAGTACCACTCACATGGGAATAAAAACTTAATTTACCACAGACTTTTATTCCAATATCATCTCTCATGTCTCATCTAGATTGCTAGACAAAATATGCATGGAGATAGCTCAGGAGGGATAGAAGGGGGGAGAAAGTGTGAGGTTGGAGACACCCGGCGGCACGAGAAACGTAAGGGGAGGGCCTTACAAGGTCAAGAAAAGGCCTTACAAGGTCAAGAACATTAATTCTGGCATGAGAAGTGGCCAGAAAATGATTTAACTAGAGGCATATGGGAGAGTTTAGGGATAATAGAAAGCTCAGTCGGGATAACACCGGCTTATAGGCTACGAGGCAACCTTAGCTTTTGCTTGCCATTGCTCATGGATCGTTTTGGTGGTATTGTCATCCTTTAAAAAGTTCACTACTGCTCTTTGTGGGTGATGATCCTGGACCGAGAACATGCTGGATGCTTCTTCCGTCTTGTTAATCTGAGAAATCAAAATAAAAATAATAAATAGTAACATCAAAACGCTAGGTGCATGGTACATTCTTTCCTTTCTGAAAGTAAAGGTAGCATTAACTCACAGTACTAGTGTTGCTAACGGTCCAAGATCTAGGGTTTTGATCATCTAGTGAATCCTCATCACTGGCCATCTTGGAAACGATCACTGCAGGAATGCAAGCAAATGCACATGTTACAACATGGTCGCTCATGAACTCATCAGTTAAGATCCACTATAAGAAAGATAAGGGTTAAACAGAAGGGGGGAAATACAGAACTAGCAAGGTGCATGATTTAGTGCTAGAGCATCAAGAAGACATAGGGGTTGAAATTTTGAAGAACAAGACATGCATGGCCAAATTTTTATCTGGCAGACAAGAAATAGCTGATACAACATTTATCTTCAGCTTACTATCTTAATCTCTGAGACATACTTCTGTTGTTGTGAAAAGATAGAGGTTAGAACTTGGAAAAACCTGGACGTTGTCAAAGTTATACATAGGCAAGAAATAACTAATAAACTTTCTCTCTTTAAAAACTTACATTTTACATCCAAGACATACGTAGTGGTGAGAAAATACAAGGGATCAAGAGCATCCGCGACCTAGCTTACTACATCCAGTAAAAAAGTGAGGCTTCATCATGAAGAACAACAGCCTTAAGAGGAGGAAAGGAAATGGATAGTGCGTTAGATCTTGCCTGCCGCCGAGTTGGGGATGAAGATCTCTGTAGATTCTTCGGAGATGTAGTAGTACTACTACTAGTGGTAGAGAAGGCTCATCTCCTTGTTGCTCACCTGAGGCCTCGGAACAGATTTATACTGGAAAAACAAAGGGTAGTGGGACATCTTATGGATTGGTATAGAGGGCCTGCCTTGACCTGGAGGTGGGGACATGTGTGGCTCCTTTTAGCTTGGCTTTCAGGAGGGGAATCTCTGTCCTTTTATTTCTTCCTGCTCTCGATCTTTTTGTCTTCATAGTGTTTAGAATATAATTATATTAGTGTACACCCTCCATCCAAATATATAGGGTCTAATATATTTTTTGAGGATGTCTTTGATCACCATTTAGAACAATAAATATGACATGCATGTTACAGAAGTATACCGCCAAATTTGTATGTGAAAGGAGTTTGTAAATTTTTTTATCATATAACCCATATATTACTAATCTTATCAATGGCCAAAGGCAACCTCGAAAAACGTATTAGGCATATATATTTGGATGGAAGAATTAGCATGATTGGATCAGCTTGTTAGCAATATCTGAGCAACCATTATTAATAGAGGTGTTATATCATACAGTATTAGTAATGTTATCAATGGCCAAAGCAACCACAAAAAACATATTTAATTAATAGAGGAATTAATAGCTCAATTCCTCAGAGCTACTAGATTGGTCATGCTCAATTCCTCGGAGCTACTAGATCGGTCATCAGTGACTCCGTTTGGAAATCTTGGGCACCCCGAAGGTGAAATTCTTTGCTTGTTTGTCCATCCAAAATTGCATTTGGACCGCCGATAGATTGCCTAAGCAGGGTTGACCAAATTGCGGATTATGCCCACATTGCAAGTGCGAGGACCACCTTTTCTTCCAATGTTGTTTCACTATAAGGCTTCACGACATGATCAAGGAATGGCTTCAACTTGTTCACATCGACACCACAACATGGCACTTGAAGCTTTCAATCAAGGAGTGGTGGGTCTCTATGTCCGATGCTAACATCCCAAAATAGAAAGGCATGTTCGATGCTAACATCCCAAAATAGAAAGGCCATGGTCTCCCTCACCATACTCACCTCATGAACGTGGAATGAAAGAAATGCCCGGGTCTTCCGGCATAAGACCCCCCCCCCCCCCCCACCCACCCACTCAATGATCTTATTTGCCAACATCAAGAAGGATGCATCACTTTGGGTGGCTGCGGGTTCGAAAAAAGTTGGGTACAATCATACCAGGAGAGTAACGACCTATGTATTTTGGAAGTCCATTTTGTAACACACTCTATTCCTCTCTTAATTAATGAATGGGGGCAAATCTTTTGCCTTTGATTAATTTTTTAATAGAGGTTGGTTTATTTATTTTATATATGTGTAGATTGGTGCTAAAAACATGTTGATTTTTTATTTGTTGGTTGATCATGTGTATGTGTCCATGTTGTACCCTACCTGCAAGTGCTTAATCTTCTAGAGAACCACTATAAGTAATACTCCCTCCGTTTCTAGGTATGAGACCTTTTAGAGATTTCAATATATACTACATACGGATGTATATAGCGAAAATCTGCATCTGAGCATGGGCTCAGCTGCACCCGCTCAGAAAAAAAAAATCAACAAAAATACTAGAAAAAATCAAAAAAATCCAATTTTTTGTGTGGTAGATAATTTGATGCGTGAGGTCCGCTCCAAATTTCAACGTGTTTGGACATCAGATCAGTTCTGGGCAAAAAAGACAAATCAGGTCAAAACAGTTCCTGAACAGTAAACTGTTTTACAGACCCCGATTTTGTCCTTTTTTCCCAGAGCTCCTCAAATGTTCAAATGAGTTGAAATTTGGAGCGGATCTCACACATCAAATTATCTACCACAAAAAAATGGAATTTTTTGAATTTTTCTAGTATTTTTTTTATTTTTGTCCGTGAGCCCGGGTGCAGATTCGCCGCACTCTGTATATAGACGTATTTTAGAGCGTAGATTCACTCATTTTGCTTCATATGTAGTCCATATTGGAATAACTAAAAGGTCTTATATTTAGGAATGGAGGGAGTACAATATTGTGATCTTAGAAAACAAAATAAAGAAAACATGGAAATTTATGCGCATGTAGTTTTGGAGGAAAAAAACCCAACTTAAAACCGTGGACTATTTTACTTGGTCATACTTTGAACCATGACCTATGAAACCATCTAAATTAAAACATAAGCCTTACTAACCCGTTTAAAATTAACCAATAGTGGTATTGTATTTCAGACCATTCAAGAAATTTGAAACAATTTAATATTGTAGGAATGTTACAAGACAATAACCCATAAAAAAGTATGACTATTTATGTCTCGTGCAAACATGGTCGAAAAAAATTGATCGTTTGTGTTTTCGCATGGAACAAATCAGATCATATTGGCAGAGAATTCTCTTACTTTTATCAATTTATAGCATCCCCACACCCATGAATTGTTTGAGAATTTTTTGTAGTACCTCGCAATACAAAACCACCCTCTAAAGGCCTCTAAGGATTGCAGGATTTTGTCGGAATCTTGAATGATTTGAATCCTAAGGATACTTTCCTATGGAAACCCTTTCAATCTTAGGATTGGAATCCTTTCCTATGTCACCCATTCCACAGAATTTCAATATGAGCTCAGACCTCATTTTAAATTTCCTTTGAGAAGTCCAATGCACTTCCACTCTATCCCTCTCTACCCTCTGTCACCAGTCATCTAAAATTCATTTGGTCCTTTCTTGTGCATCATCAAAAGTCACATATTGCGGAGTACACGACATTTCAATTTCAAAAAAATTATACATTTTCAAATTCCTGCAATCCAAAGAAGCCGTAATCCTTCATCCAATAATTCTGGGTGCTTTTGCACTTTGGAGTTTCATCGGAAGTTGGGAAAATAATGTGGACATGGAATATGGGACTGTAATCTATATATCTACGAAAATACAAGATTAAACTATTTACCTCTCCCTAGCAAATTATACATTTATCTCTTTTCATTGTTTTGACATGACAATGTCATTCAAGCCAATTAGTATTGCAGGTTATTAATTTATCTAAGAAAATACAAGATTAAACTATTTATCTGTTCTTGGCAAAATATTTAGTTATGTCTTTTCATTTTTTTCACATGACACAGTTGTCATTTAACTCAGTCAGTACTGCAGGTTATAAACTCTTATCATTCCTCACATTACAATATTTTACATTTGGTGAAAACAAAACGAAAAATGCAAAACAACTATCTAAAACCTGGACATGGTTCGAATTAAAGGTTATAGGAAGTTCCAGGATTAGCATGGATTCTTTAATAGTTGGTGGATGAAATCTGACCAAGTTGAAGCTAAACTTTGGGTTGTCGCTAGCAACCACAAGTTTGTTCATCCGGACGATTGGCTGACTGGTTAAGTCTAGGGTTTAGATCTTTTCTCCGTGGGCGTGCTCCTTTTGTTTTTTAGGGTATTGATCTATTTTTTTCTATGTTATGATTTGTATAGGCGTTTTTCTCCCTTCTATATATGTTATACATATGCAACTCTCATGCATGGTTTGAAAAAAAAATGTCAGACCAGGCATCATTGTTATAGATATGAAAGTAGAGGTATTTCTATAAATTTTCCAAGAGGTTAATGCCACTGACTTTTTTTGTTGAGTTTTTATTATTTATGCCACTAGTTATATCTCACTACTCGGTTTTGCCATTAGAAGTTACAACTGCTCAAAAATGCTATTAGACACCTAAGAAATGCCATCGTTCAGTTAGATGTTTACCAAAAAATGTCATTAGACACATCACTATCAGGTCAAACTCGTTGACCATGTTATGTGACCAAACTACCACTAGATCCACATGTCAGCTTGCTCTATCTCACGGCGATAAGTGTGTGCCTACTTGTCAGGAGTAAGCAAGCGAATAATTTTAGTGGAAAATAAAAACGTTGTTGGGGACCAAGTGAAACCCACATTTTACCGTAGTGAGATAGAGGAAGAACTGACATGTTGGCCCATGGTTATTTTGGTCATATAACATGATAAACGGGCTCTAAGCTGATAATAATGATGTCTAGTAGCATTTTTAAGCATGCGCCAAACGAGCGATGTCATTTTCGAGTAGTTTAAATTCCTAGTGACAAAACTAAGTACCAAGACGCGACTAGTGGCATAAATGGTTAAAACCCAATTTTGTTTGGACATGACTTCTTAAAAATTAAAATTATATGATACTTTCTCCGTCCGAAATTACTTGACGCTCAAATGGATGTATCTAGTGTCTAGATATATTCTTTTAAGCATCAAGTAATTTCATACGGAGAGATTATTTTATTTAAGGGCCAAATCAAAGATGCCATCAAAGTGTGTTTCGCGTCTATCAGGATCCATCATTGAGCCCTGCATCTTCGCGTCAGTGGGCATCATATGGCTCATGACAACTAGCGCCAGAAATGCAGATTCCGAACGTCGAATCGCCATATTTTCCGATCAAACAAAGAAAGTTCCTCTTCGAGTTAATGAAGGCGCAATGCTGCCTCACCGACTCCCATAAAGAACAGTAGCATCGTATAGTGTATTGCTCGAACTGGGAGTGCTTCAAACTAAGAGGCCGGTGCTGCATTTCTCGAACAGAGAGTGCTCGAGAAGATAAAATAGTAAGCATATTGCTCGAACTGAGAGTGCTCCAAACTCTGAGGCCATTTGGTGGCATGCACGTGGAGCAGGAGCGGCAATTTACAGCGAGGGATGGAGGAAGCTACGGGTCGTCTTCGTGCTAAGTTCCCATGCAGATGCAGGACTGCAGGAGCTATAGCTCTTCTATCTAGCTTTCTTTTTTCTTTTCTTTTTTGCGGGTGCTATCTAGCTTTCTTTCTGCTCATGGGGAATGGGAGATCATGGCATGTGGGGCCTCCGGGACACCATTCATGGAGGCAAGAGCGAGACATGTTGCAGGCACACCTCCTGCTTTCACAAGAGCGAGTACTAGTGGCCCCTTCCAATGCTTCGCCTTATAGAGATGCTAAAGCTATCAACTAAGCAAAATTTTGGATGTGCCAAGTTAATTAAAAAGAAAGAGTAGTGTGACAACCCTAGAAAAAACAATGTTAAGTGCGTGTACCTAGATGAAAACACACTTCGAGTCTACATGTAATTAAATGAAGGGAGCTTAGCAACGAAAAGCTAACCACCTATTCATTGAAAAGTTTAGTTGCTAAGACCTTTAATATACTTAGCATCTCATCAACATCTACAACTGTGGATAGTAAATCCGGGCCCTCAAACATCCGCTTGTCCCGGGCATGTCCTTGCGCGGTGATCGGGCTCGCCTCATTTATCTGCTCTCATAACCGCGTCACTCATATCCAAAACCCCAAACACATGCAACACATGCAACACATGCAACGCTACGCACATAAATGCTTACTGAGTTTTTTATGTAGGCTACACTTTGTTATGGTGTGGCCTGTTAGGCCCACGCCAGCACCAATCCATCTTCTATCTACCTCTCCTAGTAAAGAAAACCTTAGTAATTCTGATTCACCCCATCTTTTTCACTTCCCCTCTCTACCAGCGCCACCGTCAGCACCTCCGGACCTCGCCGCCGGAGCAACACGGCCGCCACCACCTCCAGGTCAGCAGGTGAGATCCCCTCCCCTCGCGCCTTCCTCGTCAGCAGACGCCATGAAATATGTGGATTCTGTTTTTTTGTGTATAAGATTGTAGTGTCGAATTAGATTTAGTGGTATAGGATCCAATTACACTTAGTAGAATTTTATTTATTAGTGTAGAAGCCGATTATATATTTATTAGTGTAGATTTTTTTAGTAGTGTCCAAATTGATATGCTTTTTTGTACAATGACGCCACCACGACCGCCATCATGTCAACTATGCAAGTGAAGGTGTGCCACTAGGCTTGCTACTGACGATCTGTTCAGCATCTACTTCTAGCGGTGCTATGTTTCTTCAGTGGTAACAATAAACCTTCTTCTCCAATAGGATGTATATGCCTGCTTTTTCTATTACCACTAGTGTTGTGTGTGTTTTTGTTTTTTGTTACACAGATCGTCCCATGCAATGTGAGAATGAAATTCAATGAGCTGACCGAAGACACCATGGTCTTTGAGACTCCTGAGGGCCCCTACACTTTGGAGGTCGATAAATGACCAAGGATGACCCAGATGGAAGGAAATGGATGGGATTGTTTCCTCGCCCACAATCGTCTCACTAGGGGTAAATTGATTACTTCTCCTTCAGAGGATGAAGACAAAGGGTGGCTATTATCTATATCAACAGTTCAACACGGATGATGATGAGGAGGACCGATTTGACGATGTCGTCTTTGCCCACAGAATGAGGTTGAATGATGATGAGACCTGCAACCTCTTGGACAACCTTCTATCACGTGATGACTACGTCGGGGTGCCATTCGTGACCTGTCCGACAAGGACAAATATTATCGGCCGCCATATCTCTACTCCTTCTCCCTAGCTGGTTCTCCATGAGGAAGTATGGTGTGAAGAAGAGAGGGAGCCATGGAGAAGGTGAGATGGGCATTTCCCGGTTTTAAAGGAGAGGGCTCCAGCGAGAAATGTCCTGCTACGACGGGAAACCAAGCTGGAAGGGAAGAGTTCAGCATGAAAATGGAAGGGTGCGTCATGGGGTAGGTTTTTTTTGTGTGTGGACCGAGTGCGTGGAGATAACACGGTGGATAGTCCGGACAACCAAATTTCTCTCCAACATATGGGCTAGATTTGGGAGAGTCCGGACTGCCCAGAGAGTTGGATTTTGGGAGCCTGTTGGGTGCCTGTTGGATATCTGAACACGCCTGGATGCCTGTTTGATGTCTGAACACGCCTCAACATATGAGAGAGAACTGAGCTTCAACATTGCAGACTACTTTAATCATTTGTTTGATTTATTTATATGCATTGTAGCCCGTAGCAACGAGCACGGGCATTCTACTAGTCATAGTATGTTACTTAGTGTAGTATTTTGTTTAGTGTGGAATCTGCTTAATGTGCTTAGTTGTGTAGAATTTGGTTGATATGCTTAGTGTAGAATCTGATTGATATGCTTAGTGTAGAATCGACCTGATTGATATGCTTACTGTAGAATCTGATGATATACTTAGTGTAGAATCCGATGATATATGTGAATTGAAGTGTATCCTTTTTTAATAATTGCGCATGACATGTTCATTTGTCACAGTGTATGGGTTTTTTTATGTAGAACCCGAATGATATGCTTGCAAGATTATGTGCGAGGCTACTTAATTGACATTGTTGCTATACTTATATATGTTTTTTCTTCAGACATTGCCTAAGAGGCTAGCTCTAAGCTGTGGCATCGAGGCTGATCAGGCTAGATGGAGTACACCATACAGCAAGGGGCTTCGTCTTCACCTATGCATACGTAGCGGACACGGACGGTCTCACTATCTTAAGCATGGTGGGGTGGAAGAACTTCCTCGTTGGCAAGAATTTTCAGGTTAGATAAGCCGTTATAGTCACTACCAGGAACGCCAGACACCATGACTTGATGATGATAATCGTCATCAACATCATTTAAAAGAATATGTGTCCATGGGCCATCGATGGTGGTACTAAGTCTTAAATAAACTAGGTATTAAATATTAGTTCGTGTGTAGTGCATGTCGATAATGACTAATCGCTAGCTAGAACTATTTGTTAGATCGATGATTGTCGGATATCTTCTTTATATAATTGCCTAGTTTGGCCATTGCGCCGCTACCGGTCTATATAATTACCTATGTGATCGAGATGAAAAATGATATATGGTGGTGCAAATAAAAGAAATTAACTGCAAAAACTGATGTTGGCGTGCGTGTTACATGGGACGCCGCTAGGTGAGAAATAATAATGCTAGCATGGGACATGTGGCACGCCACAAGCACTTAAATTACTACTGACGTGGGCACTAACGCAACCACTATTTTTTAACAATGGCGCCATGTTGGTGACGTTGGGCTCGCATGCCAGCAAGGCACTTTTTGCCATGTCATAGCTAGGCTTTTCTGCACTAGTGTGTGCCTCTCCATGTAGGCATCGGCATGCAGCGATGCGGCATCGTCAAAGCTGGAGCTACAGTCGGCCATCACGTCGAAGTCGTTGGAGCACCTTTGGTCCGTCAGCCTCCAGAGAAGGCGGTCATGTTCCTTCGCATGTCGGGCCGCCTTCGCCTTGGCCGCCGCCTACTTGGATGCCTCGCGCTTCGACAACTCGATGGCGAGCCGGAATGCCTTGGTATTCTTGCGGCGGAGCCGCCGTGCATCGGTCTCACCGTCGTGAGGGAATGACGGGTGGGAGGAGTGCGTCCTCGAGATCCATTGGCGCTGACGCGTGCCCGGCGCACGGCCAATGCCTCCCCTGCCACTGCCCGCTCCATCGCTCATGCGGGCTCCCCATGCCTTAGATTCAAGCGTCCTCATCCACGCTGGCACCGGTGCGGGCACGAGGACCCAGGGGTGCATGGTACCCCTTCCAGAGAAGATTGAACCTGCGGTGGTGGGCGGCGTACCTAGACAGGCGCGGAGCAGCTGGAGCTGCGTGGCGGGCAGGAGGGCACGACGACGTCGCCGGCGCTGCGTTGCCCGGAGACGGGCGCTACGGAAGCGGAGCTACCGTTGCCGCCTATATCGAGCCGCGACCGCCTCAAAGCCGCTGTCTCCCATGGTTCGGCCAAACCAAGAGGTGGAGTCATCCAAGGGCTCCCCTTGTCCGTCCCCTCGCCCCCGAGCAAACCCTATGGGGCAGGACCAGTTCGCCCTTGTGGGTCTTGCCCCTAGCGGGCAGCCCACCAGGACCCTTACATAACGTTTTGCAAGCTTTTGGAGCCTTCTAGTGGCTTCAGGGCCTTCTAGTACATTATCGAGCACTTCTGGGAGACTCCCAACATTACAGGGACATTTCGAGGACCTCCAGGAACACTTTTGAACCCCATCCTCTCATTCTATATTGTCTCCTAGCTCGTTTCCATACCGCTAGTCGTTAAGCGTGTGACCCTACATGTTTGCCCATATGCGGATATGTCGGCAACACCGTTCGGTCAATAATTATTAGCGAGGTTTGGACACCCATAATAATTCCCGCATGCCAACGAAGATATTTATCGAGCGAACCTTTTATTATCACATACGATTCTCTTTGCTTCATGATACTTTTCAAAAGTCTAGGCGAGACTTTTACGGTATCCATGTGATCAACACTTCGATCACAATACCTCGTTACTGGTTTGTACGCTTTTCATGTTACATATTCCGATGTCCTTGTGACTAACACCTTAGCCACTATGCTTGGCCAAGTGATGATGGACATTGTAAGACCGAGTGGGCCCAAGTGTATCTCTTCAGCACCTGAGGAGCAAATCCCAGTCTTGACATATCAAATACCACAACGTAATTTATTTTTTAATACCTGAAAGCTTTTATAATCACCCAATTAAGAAGTGATGTCTACGCAAAGTAATCATCCGGTATCCGAGTATATGATATTCTCATGGTCTAAGTACACAAGTAACGTTAACTCTTTATACGAAAATACCCACAACATATTGACAACGTGATTTCGTAGTATTTCATAACTTGAGTTCATCCAACAGCATTGTCACCCTAGCAATGTGTTATCATTATTGTCGTCATCTTCATTACAATAACATTACCATGGTTTAGGAAAATAGAATCATCAACAATACATGAGCTAGTCTAGAAGCCAGACTAGGGATCTGATTGATGTTTATCTTCCCATTCCACATGCAAATAGGGTTTTCTTCGAATCTCACATTCAAGAACCATTGCAATTATAGCACCGAAATATAAACTTAATTATGAACAAGAAAATAGCATAATGATAATTTTATTATTGATTTTAGGGCATATTTTCAAAAGTGATCCCATGGCTTGAGGGAACTAAGTCTCCTACAACCGTATTACTCACTGCTAGATGACACGCCTATCAAAAGGGATAGGGGCCTCTTTGATATATAGGAAAAGTGGATTAAAACATAGGAATAAGAAACATTTCCTATGGGATATTATTCATCCATTTGATTCAAAGGAAGTGTCCATAGGAAAAAGTAGGATTTTTCTCCTTCAGATTGAGTTTCGTAGGTAATAGCAAGGGAATTTTACAATCCACTGAAATCTCTTTTTTACATTCCTATGAACAAAAAATGAGGCAAATACTATAAGTATCATATTAACTCAATGCTAACTTTGCATATGTTTTAACATTAATTTGACCATGCCCCAAGCCCTTTAAATTCTGACACGTAATAACCACGACATCCACCGAAAACAATTGTCAAACGCAATCGCAACACCGAAGAGAGATAGTTGAGCGCCATATAAAAGTAACACATTGCAAGTTTGTAACTGTGCAAGACAAGATTTATTTTAGTTCAAATCATGTTTACATTTTGAACTGGCCGTGTCCATCACAGCCTGCAAACACCACTTCTTTACAGGCCATCAAACATCATAGATACAAGCTGACAATGAAGATGTATGAAAGAAGACTATACAGCTAGACTAACCTGTAATTCTGTTTGACGAGTACATCACTCGTTCGAGGTCAGCTTATTCTTTTTTCCTTGTGCAGGTATGACTGAGTAGTACCAAACATGCCTGGTTGCACTTACAGTGCTGCAGATGGCACAGCAGTCAGTTTTCCACGTACTCGAGTATCGCGCCTGTATGATTGAAGCCACATGATACATGAACAGCACTTGCATTCTTGCCAAGTTCTACCATCATCGGCTCGCAATAGTCGACGTCGTTTCCATGCCCCTGCAAAGCAGAGGCACTGGTCAGCAAAATCAGGTGAAACGAGCAGTTTTACCATGATATGTAGAATCATTGTTAACATGATTTGATGGAAATTGTGCAAGCAGGTACAAAGATGCCAAACATCGGCATCAAGTACTAATAAATTGTTGTAGTGGCAGCAAGCAACTCACTAATTGCCCGCCAGAAGAATGGCCCTCTTCGAAGAAGGTACCGTTGGCACCTCCCCAGCCCCACGTGTAGATATCTTCACCTGAACGTTTTGAGATGTTCTGAGTATCACAGGCAATGTGGCAACAAAAGAGAAAAGACAACCCATAAGATCTTATTTGAAGATAGCATGGCAACTTTTCTCAGGTACTACCTCCTTTCCTAAATATATGACGTCTTGATGGTTTAATTTAAACTGCCAAAACGTCTTATATTTAGAAACAGAGGGTGTATATATCATAAGAATAGAAGAACACCATTCTTTCTTTAGACTGGGTGCAACTGGTTTCGAGTCCTCTTGGGTGTGAATTTGGGTTCTCACTATAAAATAAAATAAAAGTAGGGCCTTCCCCTGCCACTTTCCTTTCCAAGAAAGAAATACTTATGTTGTTCATTCAAATGGACATAGAAAATGGGATGGAAAGTCAGGCAGATGTCATGAAACAATAATAACCCTTTACTATTGCGAGGTTTTGTCTCTCTGAATTGTGTGTACAACTAGTTAAGTCGAGCCATGTGTGTGTACCCTGCATTTTATATTACTGTGACATGATATCCTCAACTCAATACCCAGTGCAAGTATAGTCTAGTAGAACTATCGTTCTATTTTCTGTTGCTATACATACTTGAGAGATACAATTGTCTAGCCAAGGGAACTCCATGAAAATAAGTTGTGTAATGAGACCTAATGATGGACACCCTGTGTCAAGATATAAGTATTTGCTTCATAACATAATTTTCTAGTACTAGTTAGAACTTAGAACCCAGCATACAATAGAAATGATAAAACAATTTGATACCTGAAATTGCAGCTGTGTGCTTCCAACCACAGGATACCTGCAGAAGGTAGACGGTGAAGGTTCGCCAGAAATCAAGAAATATATTTTCCTTTTTGCGAGGGGAGAAATGAATTGTCTTTTCTTTGCAAGGAAAGAAACAAGCAGCCTTTTTTTGCAAGGGAAAAAAACATTGCAGTATAAATAGAAATTGAACCAATGACTAGACATACTGCATACCAACCTTAGATACAGGAAGCTTAAATAATGAACTTCTTACAACTTCTGGGAAGCGAACCATGCCTGTACCTCTGGGAAGCGATACTATGTAAGTCAGCAATCCCAGAGTTTGATGCAAATGAAAACTTCTAGAAGCAGTAGTAGATGGAAGTACCCAAGACCAAGGCAGCCATTTTCATTTGAACCCCAAGAGTACAAATCTCCACGATCTGCAAAATATCACGGGTATCCATGTCACCATTTTCAGATCCTTAGAACAGTTGAATAGAACTGATAGTTGTCACTGATAAATTGTAAAAATATAACACCATCCAAGCCATGTCCCTTGCCACGAGATAGAAATATTTGCTTAGCAATTCAGTAATTATGCTAGTAAAATAAGCATTAAGGATTAAGCTACAAAATTGAAGAGAGTTAAAAGGGCAGACCTCCACAATGACAATCTATAAGAAATTTCATGTAAAATATGCTTCCACTATGAAGTACATAAAGATTTTACAATGTGCAAGTCCACAATTTGTTCAATTTGAACTGCTTGAGTTGATCATTCAAGAAAATAGAGGGACAGTTTGTGGAGACAAAATGGACATGCATGGATGTAAAACTCAAGCTGCATAATCCTTTAAAGTGCATAAGGTGCTATTGAAGAAAACCCCATATATGCCAAGTTTATACTGTACATGTTATGGTTGTGGGTTCACAAGGGAACAGGACATAGGGCATATCTGTGAGGGCATTGGATAGGTTATGTTAGAGATAGAAAGGTTAAGAAAAGACTCTAGTTAAATTAGGAACAGTCCAATTAAACTAGGAAGATAGAGTCACGGTTTGATCTTGAGTGTCTTGTATGAATTGAGAACTGATTTGTGGATCAAAGTTAGTCGCTTTATTTAAGGACTAGCATGTAACAAACTTAATGAAGCAATAAGAGAATAGTTTATCAATCTGTTATCTCCCTCATTTCCACCTTCCCCAACCTATGTTCTACTCCTCAATCCCCTATTCCATGCCATCCGGCCATCTTCATGGCGGTAGTTACCCAGTTTGTTCCATTCCACCACCGCATCTAGGACAAACCATGGCCTGATCAGATATGTTGTCAGTCTGCACGGCTTCACCAAGTGCAATATAGAGATGAAGATATTTTGACCTGAGATCCTAGTCCCCCGAAAAGGATTATGTATCAGTATCAGTGTATAACTATTCCTAAAATTTGTTTTTCTTTATTTGGAGACCAAATCTGAAGGACAGGCCTCGCGCAGTGGTGAAGTACTCCCCACTTGTGCCAAGAGGTCCTGGGTTCGACACGGCCTCCCTGCATTGCACTGTGCAGGGGTAAGGCTTGCCTCGTATGATCATTCCCTAGACCCCACCTGGTGTTGGAGCTTCTGGAACTGGGTCTGTCCTTTATTTGGAGACCGAATCTATTCCTCAAGAAATATATGCAAATGCATATGACCAAAGTTTTTATCTAATTCAATCTACCAAATTACTGCCAGCAACAGAAATAAGTGCTCCTCTTTTGATTTCTGCATGCACAACTGATACCTGTTACGGCGCAAGTATGATAACCTCCACAAGCAACTTCTTCTGAAAATTGTATCTCTTCAACAGCACTTGGTCTAGGTGCATCATTTGATCTTCCAAGTACCTGTAATTTTGGGTTAAATACAGGGAAAATCCCAGGAAGCTAGATTTATGGCCAAGAAAAAATCTCAATAAAAACAGTAAAAAAAAAATGTCCCAAGAGGCCTGATTGGATACCACCTTCTCAGTCTTCTGCCCAAACATGAACACAGTACCTTTTTCTGCAATTTTTACGCAAGGAGCACATAAGATGAAGAAATCATGATCAGGAGTTGACTACTGTACTACTTTAAACAATTTTTCTGTGATCTTACCATCAATGCAAGCTGAGTGCAGCATTCCCGCAGCTATCCTTTTAATCTATCCAATGCAACGACATGAACAATGAGAAGGGGATCATTATTTGATCAGGACACAGTGAAACTTAAAGCAAAATACCTTGATACCATCAAGGTTTTTTATCAACCTTGGAGTATATTCACTGCACAGATGAAGATCAGATTATCAAGAATCCTTCCAGACAAATATAGCTTTAGCATAGTGCAAACAAATCCAAACCATCAAGCATGTTTTACAGTGAAATATCCAACATAATACCACACAGATCTTTTCTCGAGCTCATACTACATCATCTCGGAACTAGGAACTTCGGCAATTAAGTTTGTGACATGTGAATTTGTTATGAGATGAACATTATCTTTCTAAGTACATAAGTGCCAGCTTCTGATAGAGAATTTTGCATTCTTAAGGTTAAGGTGTTACTATGTCCATATTTTCCAAATAAATGACAACATGAGCTATCCCAGAAGTTAGAGTGGTGTGTCCACAATAAGTGCTCTGCAAAAACTTGTGATCTTACTTTGAGGTCATAGCGAATCCCAGGAAGCTAGATTTATGGCCATGTCCAAGTCTACCAGCACCAGCAGCTCCCCAACTCAAGGCTTCACCATCCTCTTAAGAAGAAAATAACAGGGGAATTTCAGAAGCTCAAAAGCAGTAATATTCAAGTTATTACTATAGCACAAATACATAGCACATTCACCTGTAACAACAATTGAGTGCTCTGATCCCAAAGCAGTCATTTTCACTCTAACATCAGCCAAGTAGTCAACCTTTCTTGGGGTAGAGACTACTTTTCCTGCACCTAAACCAAGTAGGAAGGACTCTTTAATTCAGAATTTTAAGCTGATGGCAAATGTTCAGTTTAATAGCAAGATTATTGATGAAAGAAACAACAGACCATCATACCCAGTAAATCTTAACAGAAGCATGAGGATGCTACAGGTGATGATGGAAAGACAGGTAGAACAAACTGGAGCTTAAGTGCTCAAGTATTATGTACAAGTCAATCTTAGACATAGATGTTTCAGATATTTTTTTTTCTTTTGAGGGAAATTGATGTTCCAGATTTTAGTTGGATCAAATGACCCCACACCCATCAGTGTAAAACAAGACACTGTTGATAACGCCAAATTGTTAAACCAGTCCAAACATTCAATCATCACATATAGCATGAAGTGGGGGGTACAACCATGGATGGTGCTAAGAGTGTAAAGAAAGAAGATAATATTATTACTTTTGCCAAGGCCAAGCTGGCCACTCGAATTTTTGCCCCAAACGAAGAGCTCACCATCGGCTGTTGAAAAGAGATAGCACAAAAGCTTATTAATATGAATTGGTTTCGCAAAAATTCTGATGTACATCATAAATAATAAATAAATTTGATTAAAAAAATGAACACTTCCTCCAGTTCTCGAAAAGACACTGGCACGGTGGGCAAACTAGAACTTTGGTCACTATTTTCTATTGTAATGTATTTACAAAGCCCAATAAAAAGTTGTATACGATCAGTAATTTTCAAGACAAATTGTTGCATATGATTTTTAAGTATCTTGTCTGAATAACTTAAGAGACAATGATAATCAAAGTTTGAAAGTTACCAAATGGCAGCTTCTAGGGAACAGGAGGGAGTAGAAGATAACGAGCTCGTAGCATTTACAGTTTGTATAGTAGTCTTAAGTATTAGTGAAATGTTGATTAACTTGTGAAGAAACATGTTGTGTGGTGCACGGCAGTACTCAATCATCAATAAAAAAAAGGGCAGCCTGGTGCATGTAGCTCCCGCTTGCGCAGGGTCCGGGGAAGGGTCCGACCACTTTGGGTCTATTGTACGCAGTCTTTCCCTACATTTCTGTAAGAGGCTGTTCCCAGGACTTGAACCCGTGACCTCATGGTCACAAAGCAGCAACTTTACCACTGCATGTAGCTCCCGCTTGCGCAGGGTCCAGGGAAGGGTCCGACCACTTTGGGTCTATTGTACGCAGCCTTTCCCTACATTTCTGTAAGAGGCTGTTCCCAGGACTTGAACCCGTGACCTCATGGTCACAAGGCAGCAGCTTTACCACTGCGCCAAGGCTCCCCTTCAGTACTCAATCATCAATACTAAATAATAATCTTATATAATTCTACACAACTTATGAAGGTACTACGAGCAATAAGATGTTTCAACGGCATGGATGGACAGTTTAGGTCCAGGTAAAGTGCACAATTCAAGATATCTATCCTTTCTTATGAAAATGAAGCCCAATTAGTGCATATTTCTGTTGCATATTTATAGTTGCCTGTCTCATTTGTTTATATATGGATATATAGTACTGAGCCACAGAGGGTCCACTAATATTTATAATCAGCTTCTACTGCAATATAATGTTGAAGACCTAGAGTATATTGTGTACGCCACACAGAAACAAGGAGCTCAAAATTACTTGATCACTAGCATAATGCCCGTGTGCTGCTACGAAGCCATAAAGAAGATGAGGAGTTAGCCCACCGGCTTAGGAATCACCAAAAAACGTTGGTGTCCGGCAGCCGCTGTGAGGTTCACGATTATAAGAAAGCAAAAATACCATGAGGGGGCATGCGACGGGCGTTGGAGAATCTTAAGCGACCATAGTAGGTCCTTTGAAGATTTAAAGTGAGACAACATTTTGAATGTTGAAACACATGATCTGCATTAGCAAGTTGACTGCACAAGGTCGGCGATCAGGTAAGAGGACAAGGTCTATCATCGGGGTTGGAATTATTATTTGTTTGCTGTCCTATGCTATGATATAGAACTAGAAAAATTGGTTGGGAAGGAAAACTAAAACCAAGAGCATGATTTTCAGGTGGAGTCTCACGTGAAAGTAGTCCGTAGCATATTTATTTATTTGTGCTGGGTCCCACATGTGAATTAAAAGTACATTCCTATATTTACATCTTTTGAAGGTTGCTAGTCCACATATGGGCAGGAGTGTATTTGTTTTATTTGTGAAGGTTGTTGATCCATATGTGAACTCACCACCAACTCCAACCTTTATAAGTAGGATAAAATACTTGGCCATTGCTAGTAAAGGTTGATCAATCAGCCACATTCTCCATACATCTGGGTTTATAAGGCCCATTATCGTTGTCTTAAAAAATCAGCATCTATACTACCAAATCAATATCCTTAGATATATATCATGAACTATGTTTTCATAATGTATTCATTGAGTATTGCATATATTGTATTATTTTTTGTATAAACTTGGTCAAACTTTAACTAGTTCAACTTAAGAAAAGATTAATAGGCCTTACAAACCCGGATGGAGGGCTTTAGGCATATAACATAATTTAAAAGAAAACTTTATTAATGGACAGCTCGCTCAATCTTATTTATTTATCAGAAATGCTAAAAATATGACATCAGATTTTTAAGCATGGCAAATCTGATGTCCGGGAAGGCAAATTATGTTGTCGCGAGCATGGCAATTTCCTTCAGCGAGCATGGCAAGATTTGCCATGCTTAAAAATCCGAGTCAGACTTGTAGAGAAATCCTTATTTATTACTTATTAGGACACTACAACTGGGTGCTCTAGGAGCTCCATCAGGCATCCATGCCCCTGGCCGTCAGATTTTAATACTAACAATAATATAACAGGTGGTCTTGCTGTTTCCAGTGTCCCCTTCTCAATATATACATTAACCTTCTTCTGGTAAAGCAAACCTAGGCACATAACTGCACCTTACTTTTTTCGCTCACCTGTTACTGCACAAGAATGATGGTTGCCAGCTGAAATTTGTACAACTTTCTCGTGAAATCCAGAGACTTCAACAGGGTCCTACATGTAAAAGAAAAACCTGTCACTGGAAGAACACGGATGTGTGGACTAATGACCTACAAGGGTAAATAATAAACAGACAAGAGAACCCCAAAAAAGAACTGTAACATACATAAATTGTATGTCAATAGATGCCATAAATTCATGGATTGGAGATTCAATCTGCTAAATTTCTTAAGCGGGAGGAATCAAACATCTGGTGTAAAACATTATACCGACATCGAAATATTTATATAGCTATTCACTTTCATGCATATCTGTATCTCCTGTACACATAAAAATATTCCATACAGCAGACTGGTTTCGCAAAGAGAATAGAACAAACACTGATTTAATCTGTCTCAGCTAGTACTATTTCTGAAGCGTCTGGCTTTGAATTAATGGCTTTGATTAACAGTGTAGACACAAACATAGGGAGGTATAACGGACAAGAACCAGTACCAGAGTATGAGGCATCGAGGAGCCTATCCCGAGCTGCCCAAAGTCGTTCAGCCCCGTAGCAAATACGCGCCCACCCTCTGAAGAAAACGGCAGGTCAGAATCTCTCGGAATCCTTTACATTGCGATGTCAGGAAAGAAGAAGCAGGTAGGGTGAGGGGAGCGTACCGGTGAGGAAGAGGGTGTGGGCGCCGCCGCAGGCGAGCGAGGTAGGCGGGTCGGCGGGGCGCGTGAGGAAGAAGGGGCACGCCGTGGGGCTCCACCGCGACTCCAGCGCCCCCAGCCCCAGCCGGCCGTGGTCCCCGTTCCCCCACAGCGCCGCCACCCGACGCCGCGCCGGATTGCCCGAATCGGCGCCCACTGCCGCGGTGTCGGACGAGAACCATCGCGGCCGCGGCCACCGCCTCGCCCGCCACATCGCCGTTCCGCGTTGGAGCTCTGGAGTGGTCGCGTCGCTCGCGGTGTCGGATAGTCCACGTCGGCGACCTGATTATCTCCTCGTAGCATACTGTCGTCGGTTCAGGCTTTTACCGGTGAGACGTCCGGTTCATCATTCATTTACGAAAAGAACGAACATTTATTTATTTTTTTAAATCTGACACTCACATCAAATGAATACACATAGTATTGGCTGTAAATCAGTTACTAAGGGCATTTTCAACGCTGACCGCAAACTGTCCCATATGTCCGGACCGCGCGTGTTGTATCATCCAATACGGATCTGTATCGGTCTGATAAGCGGTCTCAACGTGTTAATTTCGACATAGGGAAGACAAAGTGGTGGGCTTTGTGAGAGCCCGGACCCCTACCACACCAGCTCCTGACTACCCTAGCCCACTCAAAAATCTCACTAGCCTCTCCCACGCTTTTCATCAAACGCATGCACCGCTTGCCGCACCACATTCATGCTGGTCCAAAGCATGCAGTGGACGACATTGATGCCCGCCGTTTGACTGGACAGAAGGGCGGCACAGACAGACGTGACCTCTCGTGTGTCGCTGCTTCAATGCATACGTCGTGTCCCGAGAAACCAACTTCGACCATTGCGCCGCGTTGAAGCGGGCTGACCGCCCCTTCGCCTGGCCTGACCGCGGCTATTTAAGGGATGCGCCGGCGATGCACAAAGCTGCACTCCCCCTTCCCGGGGCATCATCCCCTTCCCCTCATCGTGTTGACACCAAATTTTGCGAAGGTCAAAAACTTAATTAAGATGGCTTCAAATGGAGAAGTGATCTACACGGAAAAGTTTCGTATTGTCGACATAAACATCTTTGAAGTTTGGGCCATCGCCATCCGATCTCATTTCAAAGGCCAAAACTATGCTTAAAGTACTAAGTTTTTGTATTCAGAGTATTGTTCGGCCAATTAAGCCTCAAAGATGGCCTCATATGATAAATGTTTCTACATGGATTGTCTTAGTTTCGTCGAAACGGATGATTTTGATATATAAATCGTCTTAATTCGAGATTGTATGCAAAAATTAGAGGCAAAACGTGCAATGTTGCAGAAATCATGGAGATGGGCGGACGCCCAAAACCTCCTGTTGCTACCGGACTGTGCGGTAATTGGGACCAGACTGTCCGATCTAGGTCGAGAAACATGTCAGAACCTTCTGTTGTGACCGGACAGTCTGGTCCGGTCGAGCGGACAATCTGGTCCAAACCGAAATCGTGTATCCCCACAAATATGATGATTGCGGGGGCGATTAGGCCTTCAATATGACCTCGAATCAAAAAACGTTTAACACGAAAGTTGTTTGTCTCGTTGAAACGGTCAAATTTTCTTTTGGGTGCATCTTCATCCGAAATCATTTGTGGCCTGTGAGACCCAAAAACTGAACTGTTATCTCAGACTTGCCTAAAATCTGAGTTTGGTTAATTTTGGAAAAATTTGGACGGGATTTGGAGTCCTTTTCTTGTACGTGAAGTCCAGCTGCCTTATAAATAGATAAGAGGTTATGGCCGATTGAACAACACACAATCGACAAAATCATCTACCACTTTTTACCTTTACTTTTATCCTCTCCCTTGTTTTTCTTCTTCCTCGTTCTTCGTTCGTTCTTCTTGTTGTAGGGCGGCGAACCTCGAGGCCCTGGGGCGATCAGGTCGACCTAGGGCAGCCCATAGCCACCGCGCGACCTGACGGAGTCCCTCCCGGGCGTGTGGGGTTTCGGGTCTACAAAAACGCCCGCCGGATTGCTTGCGTACCGCGCTTCCAGACGGGTCTCCTTGGACGTGAGCTACGGTGCATCACCCCCGGCGTCGAGGGTACACTATGACGTGTTCGTGTGTGAACACACTTTTTGGCGACTCCGTTGGGGACGAAGCTTCGAACGGTGTTCAGCCTGTTCTTGCTACGAAGAGATCGTCATCAAGAAGTTGTGATCTACAAAGGTAATATGAATACCCAATTCCCCTTTGTAGATGCAAGTAATTCATATGTTGTTGTTGGATCGCTTAATGAGCATAATGTATCGGCTAGCCCTAGTTTCATCAATCATGCATCTAATTATGTGCAAGGGCTAATGCAAAATAATGTTCATGCTTCAAATTCTTATGATTTTAGCAACATACAACATATGTATCCTAACTCTCATGCATCGGCAACCCCACACATCCATATGCTGATGAACAACATGATGAGTGATTGCTTGTATCTACGTTGGTATTTCCCCGAAGAGGAGAAGATGATGCAGCGCAGCAACTATAAGTATTTCCCTCAGTTATGAAACCAAGGTTATCACTCCAGTAGGAGAATCAAGCAACACTATGTAAATAGCACCTGCACACAAACCACAAAAACTTGCAACCCAACGCATAAGAGGGGTTGTCAATCCCTCCTCGGTATTGAGATAGATTAAATTGTAAGAGATTGGATAAATAGATCTAGCAAACACACACACAAAAATAAGTATAGAAAAAGTGAAGCAAGGTATTCTCGGATTTTTGGATTAATAGATCTGAAAATAATATGATAGAAAATAGGCCCGGGGTCGTAGATTTCACTAGAGGCTTCCCTTGAGAAAATAGCATACGGTAGGTAAACAAATTACTGTTGGGCAATTGATAGAAGAGCAAATAATTATGACGATATCCAAGGCAATGATCATGTATATAGGCATCACGTCCAAGATTAGTAGATCGACTCCTGCCTGCATCTACTACTATTATACTCCACACATCGACCGCTATCTAGCATGCATCTAGTGTATTAAGTTCATGAAAAAACAGAGTAATGCAATAAGAACAATGACATGATGTAGACAAGATCTATTCATGTAGGAATAGACACATATTTTTATCCTTAATAGCAACGATACATGCGTGTCATGTCTCCTTCTGTCACTGAGATTGAGCACCGCAAAATCGAATCCATCACAAAGCACCTCTTCCCATGGCAAGAAAAATCAATCTAGTTGGCCAAACCAAACCAAAAGTTTTGGAGAAGAAATACGAGGCTATAACAATCATGCATAAAAGAGTTCAACAAAGACTCAAATAATATTCATGGATAGAACTGATCATAAACTCGTAATTCATCGGATCCCAACAAACACACCGCAAAAAGTCATTATATCAAATAGATCTCCAAGAACATCGAGGAGAACATTGTATTGAAGATCAAAAAGAGAGAAGAAGCCATCTAGCTACTACTTATGGACCCGTAGGTCTGTGGTGAACTACTCGCGCATCATCGGAGGGGAAAGGGTGATGATGAAGAACCCCTCCGTGATCGTTGACCCCTCCGGTAGAGTGCCGGAAAAGGCCTCTAGATTGGATCTCATGGTTCTAGAACTTGCAGCAGCTGGAATTGTGTTTCGCCGACTCCCTTAGGGTTTTTGGGATTTAGAGTATCTATAGAGCTAATAGTCGGGGGAGAAGCCTCCCGTGGGCCCCACTACCCACTAGGGCGCTTCTCTGGTGCACTTCTTTAGCTCCCCAAGTGTCTTCTATCCAGAAAAAAAAATCTCCAAAAAGTTTCGTGGCATTTGAACTTCGTTTGGTATTGATATTCTGCAAAGTAAAAAATAAGCAGAAAACAACCACTAGCACTAGGCACTATATATGTTAATAGGTTAGTTCCAAAAAATGATATAAAGTTGGTAGTAAATGAGTATAAAACATCCAAGAATGATACTTTAATAGCATGGAACAATCAAAAATTATAGATACGTTGGAGACATATCAATGGGTTCAGGTAATCAATTTGAAACACCTCATGTAAAAATTTCCAATGGCATACGAGAAAGTGTTTCACCCTTTTATTCATCGGCACCTAATTTGCAATATGTGAATCCAAACATGTCGATGGATGGGAGAATTGGCCATCCTATTGCTAGCTATTCGGCCAGTTACTCTCAACCGTCATATGCTACACGTCATGTTAGTATTTTTTTTTCCGGCACCGTATACAACTGTAGATGCTCATAATTCGGCTTTGCACCTTTATTGTCATAGACGAATAAGTGAAAATTTTGCAGGAGTGCACATGCCATCATCTAATATTGTAGCATATAATGCATCCTCTACGCAATTGCATAATTTTGGCAACATCTCATTCCGAAAGAATTGGAAAGTATTGTGGAGCAATCCCTTACAGAATGACTACATTAAAAAGGGATATAGCCCGTAATAACAAGATTAGTGCTCTTTGCCTTGAAGAGCATGATAAGGGGTTAGTTCATGATTAGAATGCAATAAAAGCTAGAGTTTTACGAGAAGATGAATCTTTGCCAATTAATAAAATTGACGAGCAAAAAAATGGTTTTACAACAATGCATACCCCTTCCCCTAGTACTACATCATACTATAAACCCCTACACAATTGCAAAGTTTTGGCAACACCCGCGTGTCATTGCCGAAAGAACCTAAAAGCATCGGGGGGCAATCATATCCGGAGTGGGCTGAAATTGAGAAAAAGCTTAAAGCCAATTTTGCCGCTCGCAAAAATAAAAAGAATTGGCTCAAATAAAAGAAGCATTGCCAATTGGTAGATGATACGCCTCCAACGTATCTATAATTTTTGATTGTTCCATGCTATTATATTATCATTCTTGGATGTTTTATAATCATTTTATAGTCATTTTATATCATTTTTGTACCAACCTATTGACATAGTGCCAAGTGCCAGTTGCTGTTTTTTGCATGTTTTTTACATCGCAGGAAATCAATATCAAACGGAGTCCAAACACCTGTTGGGGAACGTAGTAATTTCAAAAAAATTCCTACGCACACGCAAGATCATGGTGATGCATAGCAACGAGAGGGGAGAGTGTTGTCCACGTACCCTCGTAGACCGAAAGCGGAAGCGTTATCACAACGCGGTTGATGTAGTCGTACGTCTTCACGATCCGACCGATCAAGTACCGAACGCACGGCACCTCCGAGTTCAGCACACGTTCAGCTCGATGACGTCCCTTGAACTCCGATCCAGCCGAGTGTTGAGGGAGAGTTTCGTCAGCACGACGGCGTGGTGACGATGATGATGTTCTACCGACGCAGGGCTTCGCCTAAGCTCCGCAACGATATTATCGAGGTGTAATTTGGTGGAGGGGGGCACCGCACACGGCTAAGAGATCTCAAGGATCAATTGTTGTGTCTCTGGGGTGCCCCCCTGCCCCCGTATATAAAGGAGCAAGGGGAAGGCAGCCGGCCAAGGGGAGAGGCGCGCCATAGGGGGGAGTCCTACTCCCACCGGGAGTAGGACTCCTCCTTTCCTTGTGGGAGTAGGAGAAGGGAAGGGGGAAGGAGAAAGAAGGAAGGGTGCGCCCCCTTCCCTAGTCCAATTCGGACCAGACCATGGGGAGGGGTGCGGCCACCTTTTGAGGCCTTTCTCTCCTTTCCCGTATGGCCCATTAAGGCCCAATACGAATTCCCGTAACTCTCCGGTACTCCGAAAAATACCCGAATCACTCGGAACCTTTCCGAAGTCCGAATATAGTCGTCCAATATATCGATCTTTACGTCTCGACCATTTCGAGACTCCTCGTCATATCCCCGATCTCATCCGGGACTCCGAACTCCTTCGGTACATCAAAACTCAATAAAACTGTCATCGTAACGTTAAGCGTGCGGACCCTACGGGTTCGAGAACTATGTAGACATGACCGAGACACGTCTCCGGTCAATAACCAATAGCGGGACCTGGATGCCCATATTGGCTCCCACATATTCTACGAAGATCTTTATCGGTCAGACCGCATAACAACATACGTTGTTCCCTTTGTCACCGGTATGTTACTTGCCCGAGATTTGATCGTCGGTATCTCGATACCTAGTTCAATCTCGTTACCGGCAAGTCTCTTTACTCGTTCTGTAACACATCATCCCGCAACTAACTCATTAGTCACAATGCTTGCAAGGCTTATAGTGATGTGCATTACCGAGTGGGCCCAGAGATACCTCTCCGACAATTGGAGTGACAAATCCTAATCTCGAAATACGCCAACCCAACAAGTACCTTTGGAGACACCTGTAGAGCACCTTTATAATCACCCATTTACATTGTGACGTTTGGTAGCACACAAAGTGTTCCTCCGTTAACGGGAGTTGCATAATCTCATAGTCATAGGAACATGTATAAGTCATGAAGAAAGCAATAGCAACATACTAAACGATCGAGTGCTAAGCTAACGGAATGGGTCAAGTCAATCACGTCATTCTCCTAATGAGGTGATCCCGTTAATCAAATGACAACTCATGTCTATGGCTAGGAAACATAACCATCTTTGATTAACGAGCTAGTCAAGTAGAGGCATACTAGTGACACTCTTGTTTGTCTATGTATTCACACATGTATTATGTTTCCGGTTAATACAATTCTAGCATGAATAATAAACATTTATCATGATATAAGGAAATATATAATACTTTATTATTGCCTCTAGGGCATATTTCCTTCAACACCGCGATACTTTTGGAGGATTTTTTATGGACCAGAACACTTCCAATGGGCCAGAGCTGCACCAGGGCGCGCCTAGGGGCCCAGATGCGCCCAGGTGGGTTTTTTCTACTGAAAACGCGCCCAGGTGGGTTGTGCCCACCTCAGTGGCCTCCCGCACCCCCTCTTTACCCTATAAATTCACAAATATTCCGAAAACCACGGGGTGAACCTAGATCAGAAGTTCCGCCGCCGCAAGGCCTCTGTATCCACGAGATCCAATCTAGACCCCATTCCGGCACCATGCCGAAAGGGGGAATCATCACCGGTGGCCATCTTCATCATCCCGGCGGCCACCATGATGAGGAGGGAGTAGTCCACCCTCGGGGCTGAGGGTTTGTACCAGTAGCTATGTGTTTAATCTCTCTCTCTCTCTCTCGTGTTCTTGAGATGTCACGATCTTGATGTATCGCGGGCTTTGTTAATATAGTCGGATCATATGGTGTTTTCCCCTCTCTATCTTGTGATGAATTGAGTTTTCCCTTTGAGATTTCGTTGTTATCGGATTGAATACTTTTATGGATTTGAGAACACTTGATATATGTCTTGCAATTGAATACTCGGGTATCGTATTGATTCACTTGATATGTGTTTTGGCACTCAAGTCGCGGATTCCCGAGGTGACATTGGGGTAATCTATGCATAGGGGTTGATGCACGTTCTTGTCTTTATTTCTCCGGTAGAAATCTTGGGGCACTCTTTGAAGTTCTTTGTGTTGGATTGAGTATTATGAATATGAATTTGCTTTGGTGTTATTTTAGTACGAACTCTAGGATAGATCGAACGGAAAGAATAGCTTTGTGTTATTTTAGTACGAACTCTTGAATAGATCGAACGGAAAGAATAGCTTTGAGGTGGTTTCATACCCTACAAACAATTTATTCTTATGTTCTCCGCTAGATAGGAACTTTGGAGTGATTCTTCATCGCACTTTGAGGGATGGTTATATGATCCAATCATATTAGCATTGTTGAGAGATTGCACTAGCAAAAGTACGGACCCTAGGCCTCATTTTCAAGCATTGCAATACCGTTTTTGTACCCATTTACTATTTGCTACCTTGCTGTTTTTATTTATTCAGATTATAAAAATATATTTATACCATCCATATTACACTTTTATCACCATCTCTTCGCCGAACTAGTGCACCTATATAACTTGCCATTGTATTGGGTGTGTTGGGGACACAAGAGATTTCTTGTATTTGATTGCAGGGTTATTTGAGAGAGACCATCTTCATCCTACGCCTCCCACGGATTGATAAACCTTAGGTCATCCACTTGAGGAAAAATTGCTACTGTCCTACAAAACTCTGCGCTTGGAGGCCCAACACGTGTCTACAAGAATAAAGTTGCGTAGTAGACATCAGTAGAATCAATGAAAAGAAGGATGATTCGGAACATGAAAATGCTTCGGTTGAAAAGGCCGAATCAAGTAGTACATATTCCGAGTCCATCAAATCCAAAGAGGCAAGCATTATTGAGAAAGGGCATGGCAAGCATAGCAAAACGACTATCTTTGATTTTTCTGAAGTTAACGGAACCTACTTCCTGCCCTATGAGTTCCGTGCCACAGAAATTTACAAGCCTCAAGGACAAGAACAAGTAACCAAACAAAGTTCGGTTGACAAGGATCTTCAAAGTAGCGAGACACAGAATCAAGAAAAAGGTGATAAAAAGGCGTTGGGGAGCCATCCAAAGACAGTGCAAGATATTGTTCAAGTCACAACACCATCGTGCTCTCCCAACCTAATTGAAGAGGTATGTTTAGCGAGTAATTTACCTATATTCTGATTTGGTCATAAATTTGTTGTTGATGCATCTATTAGAAAAATCTTCATAAGAAATATTGAGAGACCAATAGAGAATGGTAATTTATTTGTTAGCAATCAGATTGTCACAAGGCATATCGATCAACATGTTGCACCATTCAGAAAGACCGATGGTGAAAAATTATTACAATTAAAGCTTATACATGGTTAATTTTGCTTGTTTCATACTTGGCTTACACTTGGTCTCAACTGAGGCGTGTATGTTCTAACTATTTTTGATTCAAAAAATTAAAGCCAAGGTTAAATTCTTTTGAGAAAACCGATGTGAGTATAATTTCTTATCCAATGACATCGGAAAAAGAATGCGAGAAAAAATTCATAGCCGAATGGAAAGATGCCAAATCCGAACCATTCAGGTGCTTACTGTCAGAGCCGTTCTCACACAAAGATCGGCTAGAAAATAAAAGGTATACCTTCAGTTCAAACATGTGGGATCAAATCTTTGATTTGTTGTTGAGAAATAATTATATTAGAATTCTTGATCACAATGTCGAGCAATCTATCCATGGACTAATGTATTGTAAGTTGCATGATTCGTTCAAGCATAATTTTGAGGATTGCAACATGTATCGTCAAATATTTAAATCATCCATTGAAAAAGGACGATTGAAATTTGTTAAAACACCAAGAGATGACCGGTCTATTCCAATTAGTCCTAATGGTAGAAAGTTTATGCATCGGCTGCTTTAGGCCGATCCATTTAAGGAGAAGGTAAAAACTACAAGTGATGGGATCAGATTTTCAAGTAAACAAGTTGTTGAAGAACACAATAAACATAATCTTGAGGGTGAGAATTTCATCGAAGCTACAATGAAGACACTAAGGACTGGGGGCAACAAGAAAATCCAAAGATCGATGCAAGTCGAGCCAAAGGAGATAAAGGCCGCAATAAGCACAAGAGCAAGAAATCCAAAGTCACTTTTGCACAATTATTAGATAAATATCAAAAGAAGAGTGAAGAGAAAAGTGCTTATCGGTCAAGTAGTTCAAAAGCATCAAGATAACCCCCTAGGCGCAAATCCGAGGATCGGTATTGGCAAAGTGAGAATCTCAATGCAACATATTCATATCCTTACTTTGGGCTGCCAATGCCAATGTCGTGGATACATCCCTATGCTCATGTAAATCCATATCCATCATGGGACAGGTATGATACAAGGGCACATTCTCCGTCTTATTTTAGACCATCTCACCAATATTATGCACCTCCAAGAAGATCAACATTTGAACAATCACACGTCAAAGACCGTTTCAATCATAAGGAATCAGTCCAAAGCTCAAGGAATAAGAAAGAGGTGGTCAAACAAGTTTACCACGTGAAAAGAGATGGTCGTAAGAGTGCTACTTCAGATTTCATCTCAGATGAAAAAGGGCCAATTAAAGTGTTGACATTGGTTACTAAAGGCAATGAGATGAAGCAATCAATTGTTAAGAGTCAAAGTGCCAAATCTAAAGAAAATAAGTTGAGGTTGCACAAGGTAAAACAAGAATTGCCATTGCTTCAAACAAAATCATATTGGCAAAAGAAGAAATTACAAAACTAAGTGCACAAGAGCTGAAGAACAGGAACATGGCATGGGTTCCCAAAGGAAGCATTCAAAACAAGAATGATATGCAAGCTTTCATTGCAAGAAGTGTAGCAAAGGTGAAGAGAATAGTGAATGCTATGAACAACCAAGCCGAAGATTTCAACATCTTCGGTCCACACATTATCCACGTTCTTCAACTATACCATTGATGCTGATGCCATGGAATTCATCCTCAGGTATGATTGGTTGCCCTCCATGGGTTTATTTCGATCCATGTATGCAATATAATTTCCTACATCATGCAAGGGTATTACCACATCATCATACATTCCATTAGCTACACTTTTGTTGCTAATCTAAATGCCCGATACACAATTATCGCCCTAAGAGTAAATATGGCCGATATATACTTATTGTCCTAAAAACATGCAAATGGCCGATGGAGTGTTGACATCGTGCTTACAACAAACTCTGTGCAAGTTATTTTTCGGCACAAAGTTTTGCCGAAAAATAGGGGGGCATGTGTTGACACCCGATTTTTGCATGGTCAAGAACTTAATTAAGATGACCTCAAATGGAGAAGCGATCTACATGAAAAAGTTCCGTCTTGTCGACATGATCATCTTTGAAGTTTGGGCCATTGCCATCCGATATCATCTCTGGGGCTGAAGTTGTGCTCGAAGTACTAGGATTTTGTATGCAGAGTACTATTTGGCCAACTAGGCCTCCAAAACAGACTCATGTGAGAAAAGTTACAACAAGAAAGTTCTTCGTCTCGTCGAAACAGATGATTTTAATATATAAATCGTCTTAATCCGAGATTGTATGCAAAAGCTACAGGCAAACACGTGCAATGTTGCAGAAAACATGGAGATGGCCACACGCCCAAAACCTCCCGATGCTACCGAACTGTCCGGTAATTGGGACCAGACTGTCCGGTCTGGGTCAAGAAACACGTCAGAACCTTCGGTTGTGACCGGACAATCTGGTCTGGTTGAGCGGGTCTGGTCCAAATTGAAATCGTGTATCTCCATGAATATGATGATTGCGGGGGCGATTAGGCCTTCATGATGACCTCGAATCAAAAACGTTCAACACGAAAATTCTTCGTCTTGTTGAAATGGATAAATTTGCTTTTGGGTGCATCTTCATCTGAGATCCTTTGTGGCCCGCGAGACCCAAAAACCGAACTGCTGTCTCAGACTTGCCTAAATCCGAGTTTGGTTAATTTTGGAAAGGTTTGAACGGGATTTGGAGTCCTTTTCTTATACGGGAAGTCCAGCCACCTCCTAAGTAGATGAGAGGTGACAGCCGATTGAACAACACACAATTGATCAAATCAATCTACTACTTTTTCGTGTTCATCTACCTTTTATCCATCTCCTTTGTATCTTCTTCTCGTTCTTCATTCGTTCTTCGTTTGCAGGGCGGCGAACCTCGAGGTCCTAGGGGCGATTAGGTCAACCTAGGGCAGCCCATAGCCGCCGCGCCCCCTGACGGGTTCCCTCCCGAGCGTGTGGGGTTTCGGGTCTACAAAAGCGCCCGCCGGATTGCTTGCGTACCGCACTTCTCGCCGGGTCTCCTTTGACGTGAGTTGTGGTGCATCACCTCCAACGTCGAGGGTACACGGTGACGTGTTCGTGTGCAAACACACTGTCACCGTCTCCGAGCCCAGCGGCGATACCTAAGTCCTGGTTATTCACGCCGGCATGAGGAGGCGGTGGAAGTTCCTCCTCAGGAGAATCTTGGCGCCACCGCCCTCACTCTCCGGGCCCATCAGCATCCACGGCAGCCTCGTCTCCTCAGGGAGGCCGCTCTAACGGACGAAGAATTCGTCCGTTTGATGGAGATCATGACGGAGCGCTCGCTCCATCAGATCGGCCCGGCACCAGCATCGCCGACGCGCGTGAAGGAGGAGCCACCATCCCAAACGCATGTCTGCATGAAGCGGGAGTCGGCATCCTCACTCTGGGGGGTGAAGGACGAATTGGTGTCCCCGCCGCGCAACTGCAGCCTCCACGTCGGAGGTCGCATGAAGGAGGAGCCCGTGTCCCCCAGCGCCTCCGTCGCGTCAAGGACGACCCGGCGTCGCCCTCGCCGCGTAGGTGGTATGCGCACATTGATGGGCCCTCGTCGCCGCCACGCCGCCCGATAAAGGAGCCGCCGCCGATGACCCACAAGTATAGGGGATCAATCGTAGTCCTTTCGATAAGTAAGAGTGTTGAACCCAACGAGGAGCAGAAGGAAATGACAAGTGGTTTTCAACAAGGTATTCTCTGCAAGCACTGGAATTATAAGTAACGAGTAGTTTGATAGCAAGATAATTTGTAACGAGCAAGTAACGGTAACGGTAACAAAAGTGCAGAAAGGTAGCCCAATCCTTTTGAGGCAAAAAACAGGCCAAAACGGTCTCTTATGATAAGCAAAACGTTCTTGAGGGTACGCGGGAATTTCATCTAGTCACTTTCATCATGTTGGTTTGATTCGTGTTCGCTACTTTGATAATTTGATATGTGGGTGGACCGGTGCTTAGGTGCTGTTCTTACTTGAACAAATCTCCTACTTATGATTAACCCACTCGCAAGCATCCGCAACTACGAGAAAAGTATTAATATAAAATCCAACCATAGCATTAAACTTTTGGATCCAAATCAGTCCCTTGCGAAGTAGCGCATAAACTAGGGTTTAAACTTCTGTCACTCTCGCAACACATCATCTAATAACTACTCCATGATGCATTCCCTTAGGCCCTAATAAGGTGAAGTGCCATGTAGTCGACGTTCACATGACACCACTAAGGGAATCACAACATACATATCATCAAAATATTGAACACATATCAAGTTCACATGATTACTTGCAACAAGATTTCTCCCCGTGACCTCAAGAACAAAAGTAACTACTCACAAATGATAATCATGCTCAAGATCATAGGGGTATTAAATAGCGATCTGAACATACAATCTTCCACCAAATAAACCATATAGTAATCAACTACAAGATGTAATCAACACTACTAGTCACCCACAAGCACCAATCTAAGGTTCCGGTACAAAGATTGAACACAAGAGATGAATTAGGGTTTGAGAGGAGATGGTGCTGTTGAAGATGTTGATGGAGGTTGCCCTCCCCAAGATGGGAGAGTTGTTGGTGATGATGATGACGATGATTGGGAGGGAAGTTCCCCCGGTAGAATCGCTCCACTGGAGGGCAAAAGTGCTCCTACCCAAGTTCCGCCTCGACACGGCTGCGCTTCGTCCCGAAAGTCCTCTCCTGATTTTTTTCTAGGTCAAAATGACTTATATACCAGAAGATGGGCACCGGAGGTGGGCCGAGGAGGGCACAACCCACTAGGGCGCTCCTGGGCTCCCTGGCGTGCCCAAGTGGGTTGTGCCCACCTGGTGGGCCCCCTTTGGTAGTTATTTGCTCCAATAATTCTTAGTTATTCCATAAAAAATCCCCGTGAAATTTCAGCTTGTTAGAGTTGTGTAGAATAGGTAGCCTGATGTAGCTTTTTCAGGTCCGGTATTCCAGCTGCCGGTATTCTCCCTCTTTGTCTGAACCTTGCATATTATGAGAGAAAAGACATTAGAATTACTCCAAAAAGCATTATTATGCATAAAAAATTATAAATAACAGTAGCAAAACATGATGCAAAATGGACGTATCACCGCCCGCGATTACGAAGGCGCGTAGCTGCCTCCTCCACTGCCTCGGAGGAGGCGGTCACGACGGTGCCTCGAGTTTGAGGGTCGTAGTATCCGAAGCGGAGCGTGCAGCGAGGCATCAGGCGATGTACGACTGGCACATTGCCAGTCGTCACTCCGTGTTTGCCAAGACTGACATGTCATCGGAATGGCTTCACAATTACCCTAACCTGGCCCCGCGTGGGTGCTCGATCGCTCCTTTACCACCGCGGAGACGGCTGCCGGGCACCGCTGCCGCCTTGACGATGAGGAGTGGTCACTTAGCAACTGCTCCACCAACACCGACACGGGCAAGGCCGTAGCTATGGCTCTGCCGGCACCATCGGCAGTGGCCAAGGCGGCCCTCGGCACCACGCAAATAGGAGGTGGAGCGGCTCCTCCGCGAGCGGCAGACAGCCGTCGGACAAGGCTGTCGCTGCCTTGCGCCGCTGGAAGGACGAAGGCGGCGGCGGCACAGATGGCGACAACAATGCGGCAGGACAGGGCGGCCACGCGTACGAGATGGTCGTCCGGTATAGGGTTTAGATTTTCTTTTATAGCCTTTAGTAAAATGATCAAAATATTATCCGTTTATGTAAAGTATATCTGAACTTTAATGAAATTCACCGTGTTTGCATGAATTTCATCCGATTAGTTTAAATAGTGGTTGAAATGTATACGGGTAACGTCGAATGACCGGCTCTCGCATCAATGTCTGTGGACTAGTCCCCTGTCCACGTATGCATGCCCAAACAAATTTGCGGGTTAGTGTCTGAGATGCCCTAAGCTCCCTTGAATTGAATTACAGGTTCCCGGTGAATCATGGCGTTGGAGTCGTGTGGGACCCCTTCGTCAGCCTATATTGACCCACTTTGAACCGCCTTGAACCAGGCGCGCTGGATCGCCATGTTGCTACCGAACACGCATCCCTTCCACGTGGGCGACGGAAGTAGGGGTAAAAGCTCTACAACGTGTTTGGTTGGGGGGAGTTGGAGGTAGGGAATGGGAGTTTAACGTGAGTGGGACTTAAAATCTGCTGATTGGTTCAGTGACTTGGGAATTAACGAGGGAAGGGGAAGGGGAATTACGAGGGCCAACTTCCAACGATCTTTTCCCTAGGGGACCCTGGTAATTCAACGAAGGAATGGGAGTTGGCGTCTAGAAAAATAGTGCTCCCTAATCTGCAGATAAAACGCTAAAAATAATGTTGCAGATTTGTTCGGCCACCTCCCACGGTGAAAGAAAAAAAGGACGAAATCCTTGCTAAATACTTGCGGCGGCATTTTCTCCAAATAAATCGGTGTGAGCTAACTGCTCCCTGATACTATGCAGATAAAATGGCAAGCACGAGCACAACTCTCGCCAAGCGACGGCACCATATATCCCATCTGATTTTGATTTTTTTGTTGCGGGATATATCCCATCTGATTTTGCTAGTGACAAAGTTTGATTTTTTTCATCTTTCCCTTCACAAACTGATGGAGATCTATTTCCTTTCTACTCATTTTTTATGCCTTCACATGTTACAGATTTGTTTCATCATTTTTGTTTTTCCCTCCTTCTCTTTCTTCATGTGAATTATTCTCACAAATAATTCCCAAACCACACCAAACGTGGGATTGAGACTAATAGTTCACTTCCCAAGTCCAATCCTTCAGCCAACTCCCTCTCATAAATTCCCTTTCCTTTTCCCTTAAACTACCAAACACGCTGCTAGGGAAATCCCATTGTTAGAGTCCAGAACAAAATGAAGCCTCCTCAGGCCATTGGATTTTGGACCGTCCGATTGCGTGTCCAAACGAGATCTGGCCGTTGGATCGCGAGATGGATCGATCCGGGCCGTCGGATCGCGAGATGGATTGATTCGGGCCGTCGGATCGATAGAAACACTGCTACAACACTCCAGTTCATGCCACCGCCTATAATTTCCCTGCCCCACCGAGGGCATTCTTGTCTTTTCACGCTATCCCCGTCGCGCCCCTTCCTTTCTCTCGTGCCCCAGCCGCCGCCGCTCGCCCCATCCCCATCCCCATCGCATCGCCACCCCCACCCCCACCCCTCCTCCCATCCCCTAACCCTAGCTCCTCCCCTACATCGCGCCGCCTGGCCTCCTCCCCTCCCGTCGCGCTAGCGCATCCCCTGCCGCCATCGTCGCTCGCCCCGGTCCCCGTCCTGCAGCGGTGTCCGAGGAGGACTAGCCGCGCCACGGCCGCACATCCCGTCCTGCAGCGGTGGTCCACGGGATCGGCACCGGCACCGGCCTCCTTGCTCCCGCTCGAGTCATGGAGGGACAACCAGCAGCGGCGGCCCAGGAGATCGACGACTAGCCGAGGCGAGTCGCCTTCGATTCTGCAGGAGCCCGACGGCTGTCTCCTCCTCTGCAGCCGCACACGAGCGGCCAGCCCTGGACTAGGTCGCGGCATGAGAAGCGGACGTCCGAGGCATGTCCAAGTGCGCCCCTCTCCCTCCCTGCGCGCGCGTGTGTGTGTGTTTGTGTGGGCCTGATTCCGTTCGTCCGCGCTGGCTTGGCAGCACCACTGCCCGCTCGATACGTCCCCCGCCCCAGCTGCCGACCCCCTCCTCCACGGCGGCGCCTTCGTCCCCGGCGACGCACGACAGCAGCCCACTACAGGTGATATTCGATTTCATGGTGATGTACATGCTTTGCATGCTTAATCCTAGCACTACTTCTGTTTTCTTTTGCACACAAGGGAACTTGCTATTCCTGCGGTCATTGATTAGTAAACAAAGAGGCAAGAGGGAGGGAGCAATGGATAAGAAGGTAACAAAGATAGATGCTCTCGTTGGCAGCGGCTTTCGTGGAGGGTGGCGCGCAGGACACCTTCGCCCCGAAACCATAGCTGTACGTGCGGGTGCGCTGACGTCTCTCTGCTGTGTGGTGGCACAGGACGGTGAAGATAGGGGACAAGAGCTGCTCGCTGCAGCCGCTTGTCGGCGGCCCCAATGGCCTCGTCCCCTGCCAAGGCAAGGATGGATGATTATACTGTTCTCCCTTCCAGTTCATCTCTGCACTCTACTCATTCAAACATGCCTTGCTGTTTCACCTTAGTAACAACAATGGATGGCATTGGTTGATTGGTACAGATGATAAGCCGTGAGATGGCGGTGCCGCCGATGGCCAGCCGCAGGATGAGACCAGGGACAATAGGTCCCTGGTCGACAATAACACCGTGCAGACGCTGTCCAGCAAGGACATCGAGGCGACGAAGCGGTGAGGATTCAATTGAATGTTGTCCACATGTCCTGCTCGAGTAGGATATTTACTTTCCTTTCTCTGTTTTTTAATGAGATCTTGATGTCGTGCGGGTTTTTAATAGGGAGGGTGCCAGCGGTGACGCCATCGTGGAGGCTTTGATAGCAAATGGCTCCACATTTGGAAATAAGACAGTGTTCTCACAGGTTGGCATCCGTTACTTATTGTCTGGTTTGTTTCCTTGCTATTTTGGTGGAACACTGAGGTCTGATTTTGTATGACCGTTTTCGGTTGCAGGAGAAATACAAGCTGAAGGAACAAAACAAATATGCGCCTAAAGTGCTTTTGCGGCGCCCCTCTACCCGAAGGTATCTCATGCCACTCTGTTTGTAGAAGGAAAGATATGTCATATATTTTGTAAGCAAATACTATCAAATTTGTGGTTCTGTGTGAGTGTGATTGTCACACATGCGACCATATGTAGTATCACACATTTCATTTTAATATAAAGATGCATCTTCTGATTAGCTCTTTGCGGTGGATGTCCTGCCCAAAGTAGCGAACCAGTTTCTCTGGAGTATCTTCTTAACTGCAGTTTGAGGATTGTTGTAGTGTATGAATAAAGTAGGACAAGTAAGAAAGAACCGCTGCTTTATTTATAATTTCGCTACAACAACTGATGAAAGCACATCTAGCTCTATGGTGGCAATGTAGTTTGTTGTGGCTAAAATTTACTTAGCCCAACTAACCTTAGGTCAGACCAACTTCGGCGAGTGGTGTATTCCAACATACAAATTCAGTGCATTTGAATCAAGAGATGAAAGTGGTTGGAGGGGGGAAATAAGAAAGACTAAAATGCAATGTTTTTAAACTTATAGCCTATGGAATTTGAGACCTGCTGTTGTTCTTTTTGAATATTCTTGTATCCACTGTTTACTTAAAAAGTGGTGTTCAGAACAAGAAATAAGTTCTGCCCGCATAAAAGTTGCAGTTCAGAATCCATTTGTTAGGTTGGTCGGTGTGGGAATGGGAGGGTTTTAATTTCTTAATAGAACATGTCCCGTTTTCCAACTTTTGGTTTGAAAGATTACCAAGTGAACTGGATTAACGTAGTTATTGGAAAGTTGGCATAATTTTGAAATAATTCTGTTGTAAGTTGTATTTACATAGTGCTTGGCACTTGAAAAAATATTTTCCTTTTTTATTTTGTTCATTACTCTTAATATATACTACTAGAAAGTGTGTAAATTATCTAATTTTTTTGTTCCCTTTTATGCTACCGCATCTGTGAGACATATTTCAAGAAGTACCCAGCTCGAATAGGGTAACTATTTCCGTTTCATTACTTGCTAGAGCCAATCTATTATTTTTTCCTTCTCACCATCATAGTCAATTTCTTGATCTTGCATAGCTGTAGCACTTGGTTACTTAATGCTGTCTTTTCTTGTTCCTCAGGTTTATGTGAGTTGATGCACTCTCCCTCTTGTTGTCTATGGCAAATGTTGGTGCATATTCAGATGTGCTTGCCGTTCATATGGTTGGGGGTTTAGTTGTTGGAGCTGTATCTGAACACTTAGGAGGTAAAATATGCTTTCTTCTATGGTAATGGATATTATTTGGTGTTAAATTAAATTTTCCAATTGAATGATACTGTTTTAACCTTGCTGTTTGTTGACAAATCACCCTGATTTAGCGGGAAGTTGTTATGTGTTGTGGCATGTAATCACTAATTCTCTCACGAGTTACATTACTTGTTTCCATCAAACTGCAATATACATCTCCGAATATGAAAGCTTTAGGCTGACCTGCCATTGCCAGCTCGAGGTGTTTGTTAGTATTTGTGAATGTGCGAAGTAAACCTGATTCTTGTGTGTTGTGCATCGCCATTTACATATCTTATTAATGAAAATCATAGCTGATTATCTCTGTTATATAGGTATTTCCACACAAATTTTATATCCAAATCTTGTCATTCATGTTGTTGCAGGGATTTGCGCGGTGGAGACAGCTATCCATTTGTGCGGTCATTGGATTAGTAAACAGAGAGGGGGGAGGGAGGGAGCAATGGACAAGAAGGCAACAAAGATGAAGATGCTCTCGTCGGCAGCGGCTTTCGTGGAGGGTGGCGTGCAGGACACCTTCGACGACGCCTGCAACATCTGCCTTGAGGCCTTCTGCGACAACGAGCCCTCCGGTAGCGACCTCTCTCTTGCGGATGTAATGGTGATTGGCGATGGAAATCTTTTGATTTGGTGGTAGACGTGTCGGAAGTTGAAGCTGTTCTGGTTCTTGTTTTGAATTGTCACAGGTTAGCTGCAAGCATGATTTCTATCTCCAGTGCATCCTTGAGTGGTGAGGACCATGCTTTCTTGTCTTTGCAATTTCCCCTCAAGTTCTTTGACCACTTGATTAGAAATTTAGAATGATATTGCCTGAAACTATCGTATGAGTACGCATTTTGCTGTTGTTAGTTTGTTCATTGGCCTTGGCTTTATTTAAAAGTGTATGTTTCATGGGCCTTGGCTTTATTTAAGAGATACCTCGCCGGCTCTTTTTTTAAAAGCTAAAGGGACTATCTGATTTGTTCTCTCTGGTCTACTACCACCCCTTATTCTTGGGCTTTGGTCTGCTACATTTGGCCTGATATTCTTCTTTGGTGTCCACATGAGAAAAAAAGGATGCCTATGATCAAATATCAATCACTTATTTTTCTAGGTTGTATAGATTTCTTGAATTGCCTGCAGTATACTTCTTTGTCAACTAATATATGTCTCCCTGACGATTTCAACAAATACCAAGGATATGGTTAGGCGCACATATGCTTGTGTTTATGACGACACCTGCACCAGTCGTTATAGTAGTTGTTGTTGTCCCCCCCCCCCCTCCAAACTCCCTTCTCTGGGTGAGAGATCCCTCTCCTTTCCTTTCTATTTGTTGGGTTTCGCTTTGTGCCATCATTTGATTGGTTGAATGACACAGGAAGAAAGTGAGAACAGAGTGCTTCTCTCCTAAGTTATACTTGTATGTCTAAATTTTTCTCAAATGACATGACACCCAGTGTCCTGCATGATATTTTCACACAAACATGTTAATTGTTTTGCATATATTGGTGAAGTTTAATTCAGCTTCAGAAATGAGGGCATGCGATACATGTTGTGTGCATTTGATTTCAGAATGTTTTTAACCCGCCATGCATGATAATCGTGTGGTAGCTACATGTATGTTAGATTGCTGGACATCTGAAGGAGCTTGAATAGGTATTTCACCATCTTATGCAACACCGTTGCGTATCTACACCTATATCATGTTTATTAACTAAACGTTCTTCCATGTGAAACTCACTAGATCTTTGGTATGTGTTTTCCTCCAATCCTTGCTTAACTGTGTGATGTTGAATCATTTAAAATGGATGTTGAATCCTACATGCTATGCTATGTCATGCTGATTTATAATTTGATTTCCTATTATTGTTGGCAAGCTCTTGCTCGCAGTTCACATTGTATGATTGGTATTTTGTGCATGACATGGTGTGGATTTCCTAGCTTCTTCAAGAATGTCTGCTTGGTTTCTCCTGATTTTGTAAATTCTTTCTTCGGTGACTTCTGTAATTCATGAATGTGTGTCACTCGTCATGTTAGTTTATGCCTTTTGCTCGGGTTTTGGATCTATTAATTGTACTAATTAATAGATTTAACTTACTTAATGTTTAGATAGCATCTTAGGACCTTTGTATGTCTGTGAAACTGTGAGTAGAAACACTTGAAATTTGATGTTTTGCTGGCTACCTATTATTGCAGTTATAGAAGGTCATGACTGACCTGTGAAACACTTGGGCACACCAAAGGTTGGTGATTCGAATCAAAGATTAGTGTATGCTATGTTACGTTGTTTCCCTCATCTGATTATTGTTGCTGCCGGGTTAACATGAATGCTAAGTTATAGGCGTCTTGACTAATTAATAAATGAAACCGAAGAGGATGGGCAGAAAGCAAACTAATTTTATGTACGCCCAACATTGTTTCTTTGGATGCTTATATGAATGGTTTTAAACTTTTAATGGATGAGCTGATGGCATAACTTGGTTCTCCTCTTACAGATAAGCGCATTCATGTTCTGAAGCAATGCCTTCTTGAACGTGTATAGGAAATAAGCTCCGATGCATTTATTTTAGTACTTGGATACTCTTTTGCTTACATGTCTGCCGGGAAGATACAATGTCCTACAAGTTCGAATACAGAGCTACCACTATAAATTCTACTTGGTTGCATCTGACCTAATGTTATTCATTTCCTTCTGCTCCAGACAAGACAAGCAGCAGCGGCGACGCCGGACCAGTCACCCCCGCACCTCCAGTTTTCCTTCAGGGTAACTAACCACGGGCAAATGCTTCTGTCATTTCTTTCGCTTGTGATTCCTCTCGTTGGGACCATGGTTGTTGCCTTTCCCTCTGCCTGTAAAATCGTACTGCAGAGGCATCTAGCACCCACCATGAACATCGGTGTGAGGTCTTGGATCAAGGCTCCCCTGGACCAGCATCGTCTGCTAGCGCACGCGTGCCTGCTTCTGTGCAGATTGACTGATCTAGCCTCCACCTAAATTTCCTGCAATTACGATTCAGCAAGAGATCATAGGTAGTCTAATTTGTTTTCCCAAAACCTAAGTTCAACGATGGAGTTAGATACAGATTATCCATATGCATATTCTGTCCATATTACTGTCCTGAACAGATAGCCTGATTGTTCCACTTAATTTAGGTCACTAATTACATGCAAATAGTACTACACTATACGTCTAATTTTTCTGCAATTGCTTCATTAGATAGCCTGAGTGTTCAAAAAATTGTTCTATACTTTGTCTTTGTCTTCCCTGATTTTAATTAACCCTGTTGAGCTTCTTTATGACGTAGGCTGTGAGCCTTGTGTTGGGAGGATCCCAGGCCGAATGATGCTTGATCTCCTTTTGGAGGAGCTTGTGTTTACCGCAGCCCGTTATAGTCGAAGGGGCTATTTAAGTAACACCATGAGTTCATTTACTGGTGTTCGATCCTCCGATGAGGCAGCGGCGGAAGACTTGCCTTTTTGAAGCCATCAGGACCATCGAAAATGCCACAAGAACAGTGGTCAAAGATCTGAATTATGGACGCTTAAACAAGATGGAACAAGACTTTGGTTATCTAAGGCTCAGGCTCAATGAAGCATTTGACACAATAGACAGGGTTGCCAAAGGATATTTGTATGCTATAAGATACATGCCAGCTTTCTTACATCAGCTTCATAATGTGATAGCACATACTTTTCCTCCTACTCGTGTTGTGGACAAGTCAACAAATGAGGCTCTCAAGAATATTGAGGTGGTAGCTCATAATCTCAGGACAGAAGCAATAGTCTTGAGAACAAGCTATATGTGTTGAGAAGGCAGAGTCAAGCGCGCGTGAACATGTGTAGCTTGCTTTCGGACTAAATCCTTTGTAGTTGTGTGGACCAACTTTTATATACTAAGGGCGTGTTCGGTAGCCCTCCAGTCCTCCACAGCCACCAACTCCTCAACTCCATCGCCAGGATCTTCTCGCCAGCTTCTCCCGAGCGAGCCGGGAGCGAGCGAAACGTTCGGAGACACGGCTTCTCGCTCGTACCATGAGTCAGTCTGAAGCCCATGAAATTGTCCCAATGTGGCCCAATCAACTCGAAATTTGTAGCAGGCTCATAGCCCAATTCGCTGCCGGTTCGTTTCTTCGCGGTGGGATTGGTCGGTCGTGCGAGTCGTGGGATTAGAAGCTCGAACCGGTACGCTCAGGCACACTTCGCGGTGGCAGCCTCGTGTAATTTTGAACAACTCCAACTTCTCATTTTTTCTGGAGCTCGGGTTGGGCAACTCCACGACTCCTTCGATTTTGCACGACGCTCAACTCCAGCTTCTCTCGCCCATAGCCACGTTTTGAAACGTTCGGCTGCACGCCCGACCTGGAGTCTAGGATTTGAGGAGCAGGAGGGCTCCCGAACACGCCCTAAATATGTATAGCCTGCTTTTGGACTGAAGCTGTTGTTTCCTGAACCAATTGCTATGTATTGAATGTGTATATATCGATGCAATGCTTCAAATATAAACTTGATATATTAGATTGATAAATATAACTACATTATGTTATTTTTTATATTTACAATGCCTCAATAATTACTGTATTACCAAACTGGATATGACCGTATCCGGCAGCGGGTGCTGTCGGGTGCGGCAAGACGCACTTCCTACCTAGTGGGTAAAATAGACGAACAAGCTGTGCAATTTCATGTGGATCGAAGGCTGTGTGGAGGGGAGGTTTAGGGGCGGTGGCCGTTCGGCAGCTACGAGGTAGCAGGCTGTGAGCACACGTCATGTGCGCTTCATGCCTGGGCGTTCGCCGGCTTGGACATCATCGACTGGGAGTGGTGGTTTTCTAGCTCCTTCCTTTGCTGATTTTCCCATCTCCCGGTGACTCACCCCATTGATTTAGAACATTTCTAGTAGATCCGGTATACGTCCGTCCCACAAAAATAGTTTACAGGCATCAGTAAAATAATTTTACGGTACTGTGGTCTCTCCGACGGAACAGATCCCACAAACCAGTACCACAAATATTTTGTGGGACGCGTTTACGTGATCTATTCCACGCCGGAGGGCTCGCGGTACCGCAAATTTTGCATGGCTTTGTAAATTCTAGATTTTCAACAATGTGAACCGAATAGAATCATAATATAAATTAAACACATGAATATAAATGGTCTGAAAAGCAATTCACAATACAACAGTGTTCAAATTCGAATAATTATTACAACACCAAATTGTTCAAATCACACACAATACATATGAATAAAAATGGAAATCTATCCCCTATAGAGTTGCCAACGATGCTCAGTAAGAACATGCTGGAGTTGCTTGTGTGAATCACGGTTCTCGATCTTCTGGTAGGTGTCAAGAAATGAAGTAATGTCATCTGCGTCCCTGGCAGGCTTCAAACGGCTACCAACATCGGCATAATTAAACTCCAAGTCCGAATCCCTCTCATCCTCGAGGACCATGATGTGTGAAATTACACAGGCAGTCATGATGTTTCTGAGTAATTTTCTATCCCAGAAACGAACAGGACCTCGAACAATGGCAAACCGAGCTTGCAATACACCAAATGCCCTCTCAATATCCTTTTCGGTGAGCTTCTTGTCCTTTGGAATAAACTTTGTGTTTCTTGGTTTTGGGGTCACTAATAGTCTTCCCAAATGTTGACCATGTAGGGTAAATACCGTCGGCAAGACAGTAACCCATGGTATACTCATGGCCATTGACGTTATAGTTGCTACTGTGAAACATAGTAGAAAACAAAGAAAAAAGTCCTATGATCACCCGGAACAATATGAAGATGCGATAAACGGTTTGGATTAGATCGTTATCAACTTCGAGTTGCAGTGGAAGAAGACGAGTCAGTGTAGATCATACTTGGAGTCCCTCGAACTATAGATGTACGATCCCGCTAGCCGCTCATGAACAATCCCTCGAACTAAAGACCAAAAGCACGACCTCTCTACAGGTTGCAAGCGTACTGTCTTCATGATCCAGGAGCGCTTCGCCGTCCAGAGCTAATCGTTGCTGGAGAATTAGAGGCAAGAGATTAGAACCACACTGTGCTTCTAACTATGAGGATTAGATGATCTAGGTCTAGGTCTAATTGATTAACTATGACCAACTAGAAATAGAGAACTAAAGGAGGCTCCAATACTTGTGTAAAGGAAAAGTGCCAAAGCCTCTAGTATATATAGGTTGGAGGAGAGGGGAGGGGCGCCACAAGGAGGGAAGGAACTCCCCCCTTGCACCGGCCAAGAGCAGGGGAAGTCCCCCTCCAATTCAGCCCCCTTCCCCTTTCCATGGGGAGAAGGGGGCGCCACCCCTTTTGGGCCCAAGTGGCCCACGTAGCCTTCCACCACTTGGCCTTTTAAGGCCCGTTGATATTAAATTAAATATAAAGTCTCCTAACAATTACTAGAGCCTTTTATTATTAATTTAACATCACTGGAAACATTTTCCACCTGTATATTTTTAACGGGAATACTCGGTATTGCCCGATAAACTCTGAAACCCTTCTGGTGACCCCGAAACGCTTCCGGTTGCTCTCGAAACTATTTCGGATATTAACGAAACTATTTCACAAATAAATCCAAGATACTCTTGTCCTACTAACACTCAACAGATCATGATTACCTTAAGATTATGACCCTATAGGTTCGGTAAAACATAGACATGAACGAAAACCCTTTGTTCAATGATCGATAGCGGAACCGTGGACATCCACATAGATCCCTAGAGTACATGACTGACATTCAAGTGAGCCTTTGGTTATCATGTGATATTCCCTTTGCTTTGTGGTACTTTACAATACGCAGAGTGAGATACATCGATATCCTCTTGAGTCATACACATGCTCACTATACCGGCCACCTCGTTATCGATTTTGTTCTTCTTTCTCATTGACATGTTTCGGCATCCCCGTGACATAATCACCTGTGTCTAGAAAGACGATGATGAATGCTGTCACACTGAGAGGGCCCTACGAACATCTCTCCGTTGTCGGAGGAGCAAATTCCACTCTCGAGCTATCTAGTCCCTTGTCAAACTTTCCGATGAACTTGTAAGTTGTCGTTATGATCACCGTGTTACAGATGGCGTTTGAGCAACCCCATGATATGTTTCCATCGTATCTATAAACTTTTGGTTGTTTCATGTCAATATTCTACAACTTTCATATACTTTTGACAACATTTTATATTATTTTCGGACTAACATATTGATCCAGTGCCCAGTGCCAGTTCCTGTTTGTTGCATGTTCTTTGTTTCGCAAAATATCCATATAAAACAAAGTCCAAACGCGTTAAGAATTTACGAAGATTTATTTTGGAATATATGTGATTTTTGAAAAAAAAGAATCAACGCGAGACGATGCCCGAGGGGCCCACAAGCCCAAGGGGCGTGCCCCCTACCCCAGGCGCGCCTTGCAGTCTTGTGGCGCCCCTCTAAGGAGGTTGATGCCCTTCTTTAGCTGCAAGAAGGATAATATCTTGAAGAATATTCCCTCAAAATTTCAGCCCAATCGAATTTACGGATCTCTGGGAATTTAAGAAACGGTGAAGGGCCAGAAAACAGGAACGCGAAACAGAGGGAGAGATCCAATCTCGGGGTACCATGAAGGCCAAGGACCAGAGGGGAAAACCTCCTCCCATCTAGGGGGAGGCCAAGCAAGAAGAAGAAGGGGGGGGGGCTCTCTCCCCCTCTCACCCGGTGGCGCCGGGAACGCCACCGGGGGCAACCATCGTGACGGTGATCTACACCAACAACTTCGCCGCCGTCACCACCAACTCTCTCCCCTCTATGCAGCGGTGTAACACCTCTTCTCCCTGCTATAATCTCTACTTAAAGATGGTGCTTAATGCTATATAATATTATCTAATGATGTATGGCTATCCTATGATGTTTGAGTAGATTCATTTTGTCCTATGGGTTGATTGATGATCGTGATTGGTTGAGTTGTATGTTTTATTTTGGTGATGTCCTATGGTGCCCTCCGTGTCGCGCAAGAGTGAGGGTTTCCCGCTATAGGGTGTTTCAGTACATTCGTGATTCGCTTATGGTGGGTGGCGTGAGTGACGGAAAAACATACCCGACTAAGTAGGTTGTTGCGTATGGGAGTAAAGAGGACTTGATACTTAATGCTATGGTTGGGTTTTACCTTAATGATCTTTGGTAGTTGCGGATGCTTGCTAGAGTTCCAATCATAAGTGCATATGATCCAAGTAAAGAAAGTATGTTAGCTCATGCCTCTCCCTCATATAAAATTGCAATAATGATACCGGTCTAGTTATCGATTGCCTAGGGACAAATAACTTTCTTGTGTTACAAAAAGCTCTCTACTAAACAACCAACTTTTAGAGAAGATTCACATGAAAATATACTATCTTGGACATCTTTTATGATTGTGAGCCCCCATTAAGTATTTTATGCTAAATTGTTGACGTTGGACAAGGAAGACAACGTAATGATTTATGTTTGTTCATATTCACATAGAGGTTATATTGTCATAGATCCTCCAACATGTGGTGCTTGCCCAATATCTTTGCTAGCCAAAAATCCGCACTAAGTAAAAATACTACTTGTGCACCCAAAAACCTTAAACCCAATCTCAAGTTATGAGAGTCCACTATACCTACCTATGGATTGAATAAGATCCTTCAAGTAAGTTGTCATCAGTGCATAAGGCAATAAAAATTGCTTCTAAATATGTATGGTCTTTTAGTGTAAGGGAAAATAGTATGAACTTGTGATGGCAAAGTAATAAAAGTGACAGACTGCATAATAAAGGTTTCTATCACAAGGGGCAATATAATATGACGTTCTTTTGCACTAAGAGCTTGTGCATCCAAAAATAAAGCGCATGACAACCTCTGCTTCCCTCTGCGAAGGGCCTATCTTTTACTTTTACGTATTTGCTTTTTATGCAAGACTAAATCGTGTTCGCCTCTATTCCTTTTTATTTTTCTCTTTTGCAAGCATCATGTGGTGGGGAAATATCTAGGCACATATATCCAATTGGATATGAGTGATCATGAGTTATTATTGTTGACAACACCCTTGAGGTGAACAAGTTGGGAGGCGAAACTATAAGCCCCTATCTTTCTATGTGTCCGGCTAAAACATTTTGCTCCATATATATGTTGTGAGTGTTAGCAATCATAGAAGACTAAATGATGGTTGAGTATGTGGACTTGCCAAAAAGGCTCCGACCCGAGACCCTTCCTGAAAATATGAAGAATTGCAATTGCATTGTTGACTGAGAACTAGTTTGTCTATTTTCAAGAAAGTTTATTCCTTTTACTTTGATGTCGTGATGAATTGTTACTTGCTCATAAGAAGTTTTATGATAAAGGTTATTGCTATTATAATAATGATCATTATGCTACTATGTCCGCATTTTGTTTTATCGACATCTCTCTCTCTAAACATGTGGACATGATTCTCGATATCGGCTTTCGCTTGAGGACAAGCGAGGTCTAAGCTTGGGGGAGTTGATACGTCCATTTTGCATCATGTTTTCTTACTATTATTTATAGTGTTTTTATTCATAATAACACTTTGTGGAGTAATTCTAATGCATTTTCTCTCATAATATGCAAGGTTTACACAGAGGGAGAAAACCGGCAGCTGGAATTCTGGGCCTGAAAAAGCTATGTCAGAGATACCTATTCTGCACATCTCCAAATGAGATGAAATTTTATGGACAATTATTTTGGAATATATAAAAAATATGGGAGAAAAGAAATACTAGAGGGGGCCACCTAGGTGCCCACTAGGCCCCAGGGCACACCCTGGTTGAAGGAAATATGTCCTAGAGGCAATAATAAAGTTGTTATTTATATTTCCTTATACAATGATAAATGTTTATTATTCATGCTAGAATTTTATTAACCGAAAACTTAGTACATGTGTGAATACAAAGACAAACAGAGTGTCACTAGTATGCCTCTACTTGACTAGCTCGTTGAATCAAAGATGGTTAAGTTTCCTAGCCATAGACATGAGTTGTCATTTGATTAAAGGGATCACATCGTTAGAGAATGATGTGATTGACTTGACCCATTCCGTTAGCTTAGCACTTGATCGTTTAGTTTGTTGCTATTGCTTTCTTCATGACTTATACATGTTCCTGTGACTATGAGATATGCAACTCCCGGATACCGGAGGAACACTTAGTGTGCTATCAAACGTCACAACGTAACTGGGTGATTATAAAGATGCTCTACAAGTGTCTCCGATGGTGTTTGTTGAGTTGAAATAGATCGAGATTAGGATTTGTCACTCCGAGTATCGGAGAGGTATCTCTGGGCCCTCTCGGTAATGCACATCACCATAAGCCTTGCAAGTAATGTGACTAATGAGTTACTTAGGGGATGATGCATTACGGAACGAGTAAAGAGACTTGCCGGTAACGAGATTGAACTAGGTATTGAGATACCGACGATCGAATCTCGGGCAAGTAACATACCGATGACAAAGGGAACAACGTATGTTGTTATGCGGTTTGACCGATAAAGATCTTCGTAGAATATGTAGGAACCAATATGAGCATCCAGGTTCCGCTATTGGTTATTGACCGGAGACGAGTCTCAGTCATGTCTACATAGTTCTCGAACCCGTAGGGTCCGCATGCTTAACGTTCGATGACGATCGGTATTATGAGTTTATGTGTTTTGATGTACCGAAGGTAGTTTGGAGTCCCGGATGTGATCATGGACATGATGAGGAGTCCCAAAATGGTCGAGACATAAAGATTGATATATTGGATGACTATATTCGGACACCGGATGAGTTCTGGGGGTAACCGGATAATTATCGGAGTGCCGGGGGGTTATCGGAACCCCCGGGGGAACTAATGGGCCAACATGGGCCTTGTGAGAAAGAGGGGAGGGGGCCTTAGGGCTGGCCGCCCCCCTTGAGGAGTCCGAATTGGACAAGGAGGGGGGGGGGCGGCGCCCCCTCTTTCCCTCCCTCTCTCCCTCTCCTTCCTTCCCCCTCCTAGTAGGACTAGGAAAGGAGGAATCGTACTCCTACTAGGAGGAGGATTCCTCCCCTCCTTGGCATGCCCATAGGGCCAGCCGGCCTCCCCCTTGCTCCTTTATATACGGGGGCAGGGGGCACCCTAGGACACACAAGTTGACAGTTGTCTTAGCCGTGTGCGGTGCCCCCCTCCACAGATATCCACCTCGGTCATATCATTGTAGTGCTTAGGCGAAGCCCTGCGTCGGTAACTTTATCATCACCTTCATCACGCCGTCGTGCTGACGAAACTCTCCCTCGGTCTCAGCTGGATCTAGAGTTCGTGGGACGTCACCGAGCTGAACGTGTGTAGATCGTGGAGGTGCCGTACTTTCGGTGCTAGGATCGGTCGGATCGTGAAGATGTACGACTACATCAACCGCGTTGTCATAACGCTTCCGCTTACGGTCTACGAGGGTAGGTGGACAACACTCTCCCCTCTCATTGCTATGCATCACCTAGATGGATCTTGCGTGTGCGTAGGAATTTTTTTGAAATTACCGCGTTCCCCAACAGTGGCATCCGAGCCAGGTCTATGCGTAGATGTTATGTGCACGAGTAGAACACAAAGAGTTGTGGGCGATAATAGTCATACTGCTTACCAGCATGCCATACTTTGATTCAGCGGTATTGTTGGATGAAGCGGCTGTCGGCGTCCTGGGAACGGGGGTCCCCAGACTTGCCTTCCTGCGGCCCACGGCGTGGCTGAGCCAGCAGGCCGTACGACCCATCTTCATCAACAAGGCACCCAAGACCCTCGCGAGGGTCCAAGCCTCGCGAGGCGGACGACGCAAGACCTCCTCAGGAGTGGCCTAGTCAGGCAGGCTCGTGAGGAGCAGAGATATCAAGGCGGGGCAAACCTCACGAGGCACTCGTGACGTGAGCCATGACGATCGGTACCAGGCGGGCGCCAGCGCGCACAGCGTCCTTGTTTCCTCTTTGGTGCTAAGGAGGCCAACGCAGGCGAGGAGTACCGAGGCATCAGGCAAAGGTTGCTATATCGATGCAACGAGACCAAGACCAGGAGGACGGCAAGGCGGAGGTCATCATGGAGCCCAAGACGGCGTCACCACCAGAGCCTTTCGCAGGCGAAGACCACTTTTGTCAGGATAGCTTGTACTAGCTCTCCCCCTTCAAATTTGCCCGCCATTGTTGGCTCCCTTCCCGCTCATTATTTGGAAAGAGGACCAGGGCCTCTATAAATAGGTCTAGCCACCGCAGTAGTAGGCATCGGATCCAGAGACGCGCACAAGTTGGCAAGCACAAGAACACCTCAACCTCAGGAGGCTGTTCTTCCCTCTGTACTGTTCATCACCAGCCCAAGAGGCAATCCACCACGACCACACTGGAGTAGGGTATTACACCACAATGGTGGCCCGGACCAGTATAAATCTCGTGTCTCTTTGTGTTGCGAGTTTGTCGAGTTCGTCTGCGAGATCTCAGCGAGCTAGGGCGTAGATCGGTAGGAGGGAAAGACTTCGCGCGCACCCCAGTGTTCGAACCTTAAGGGTTTGCCGGAACCCCACATCTGACATTTGGCGCGCCAGGTAGGGGTGCGCCGGAGCTTCTTCTCCGCCGACCAGCTCGCCGACGCTCCACAGCCACGATGTCCGGCGACTCAAGGGCCGGCTCCGACCGCTGGCAGCCTATCCAGCCCGGGCAGCGCCGCCTGCCCATGAAGACCTCGACCCCGCGCTCCAGGCGGCGCGAGCGCCGCAAGACTCCGCCGGGCGCGGGCAGTGCGGCCAGGCGTCGTCCACCCTCACCCCGCGGCAAGTACGGGCCGCTGCAAGAGCAGCGAGCCATGCCGCAGCAACGGCGCTGCACTCACGGCAGGAGCAAGCAAACATGCGGGCAGCGCTCACCGTGGCAAGGGAGCTGCTATGATGTAGGCTGATGGAAAGCGGCCGGGATGCACTGCTGGAGCGTGTTGCCGAGCTGCTGGATGCAGCGGCATCGGGAGCACCACCTTTTTGCTATCGACTTTCTCCTCAGGCCACTGCAGGGCCACGCGGCGAGCCTCACCACAGCCGCGCGCCATCAACTACGCCCGGGGGCTTCGTCAACATCAGCACGGCCAGCGGCGTAGGGGGCTCCGCCGCCCCCATGCCGCCCGCGACAAGCACGGGCGCAAGTGTCGCCCCCCATGGTCCTAGTCGGATGCCACGCTGCCATCCTTAGGACGCCACCCTGGGCCGAGCAACATGGAGCGTGGGGCACCACGGCGAGGTGTTCGGGGTGACGGCCCCGGAGGCCTACGTGCCCCGCATGATGGATCAAGAGTACGCACCGGAGGACGACCCCGGCTCATTCATTGGAGAAGATTGGGGAGAGGGGCGCTAGGAGCCGAAGCTTTCCAAGAACCAACGGAGAACCACGACGATCGCGCCGGCAACGACAACTATAGGGTACCGCTAATCTCTCAGGAACAGGCTTACGCTAACCATGGGCTACAGATGAATCAGGTTGCAGCATCGATCGACGACCCTGGCACGGCAGCACCCCTTCCAACAAGGGGAACACGCTGAGGGCCGCCAGGAGGGAGCCAGGAGCAAGGCCCCTCCCCGCGTCGCGCAACGCCTGGCGACACCCGGAGGTAGGCCCTCTGCCGGGGAGGCCTCGACGACCCTTCCCCCGGCAGAGGACCTGTGGTCGCCGAGGGCACCGCTGGCGTCCTCTTTCCCTCTTTTGTGTCGTCCCGGTGACCGGTCAGCTCAAAGGAGGTCAAGGGTGGCGCAAGACGGGGCCCTCGTCTGTCGATATGAAGCAAGGCCGGTACCTGTGAAGAAGGCCCAGTGCCTGTGAAGCTCGCCACCCGTGACACTCTCACGTAATAATGAGTTGGGGCTGTACACGCCCTGGAGTCTCAGGGGTGCCGGCCTCAGGCCCTGGGGCTCCCTCCCACGCCTAGTGGCAGCACTTAGCTCCGCGCTGGTGAGAAGACTTGAAGACCAGAAGACTAGACTAGGTGCCGAACGCGGCCTTTTGCTTTGGATCTCTCTTTCTGTAGCTTTGCTTTCTGGATCTGGATTTGAGTTGAAACCGAGTTTTTATCGATGCGCGCGGGGGGAGCCTTTTCTCGTTCGAGCAATTTCTTGCCTTCTGGATCTCGTTTTGTCTGGGACTCATGTCCGTCGCCTTCCCCTCACGAGCTCCTCGCGAGCGGGACTGCGCGAAGCACACGCACGCCAAGCGCGCGCTAGCACTGCAACTGGAGCTCACCTCTCGTGGGCCCCCTTCTGACGGGGCGACAAGCTCCGCAGGATTCTCAGAAACTCGATGTCTCGCGACCCAGCTCAAAGCTGGTGCTGACTAAGGTAAACCATGACAGAAAACTCGCACTTGGATTCACGAGTCAGCGAGGACACAAACTCACACCGCATAGGAAAGTAAAACTGCAATTTGCTTACATGAGGGGCTCCCCCTCTCAAAATGCTCTTACAAGTTTTCCAAGGGCCACGCCCGAGTTTTGTGTGCAGGATGAAACGACAGGAGGACATGGGGTCAGCCAGAAATGTCGCTCACTGCATCACCCGCGGACGCGTCACTCGCGTCGTCATCGTCTTCGTCAGCATCATCGCCGCCATCGGCGACACCCCCGTCGCCGTCGTCAACCACGTCACCTTCGTCTGCGGCGACCACCACCGCGTCATCCTCCGAGGTGAAGGCCCTGACCAACGCGTCCACATTGTCCTCAACCCAATGCGCCAGGTCGCCCCGGACAGCCGTGGGTACGGGGGCGATGGCGGCGTCGAAATCAAAGTTGGGGTCAGCATTCAGGAGGTGGTTGAAGACACGGGAGAAAGCGCGCTCAAGCAGGCCACGACTCCTTTCCTCCACAAGCTGGCGAGCTCTGGCAGATCGAGCCTCCAGGCGCGTCACCACCTCGGTGAAGAAGGTCAGGTGGCTGGCATAATCATTCGAGTGAGGTGTCGGCGCCTCCACGTCGCAAATATGGCCCTGGGCGATATTGGCCCTGTTCTGGAGATCCTGAAGCATAGGGGCATGCTCGCGGTCCAGCGTTCATCGTTGGAGCACTTCCTCCGTGTTTCACCGTGCGATGGCCTCAGCATCATCAACCCGCCTCTGAAGGGAACACAGCTCGGCGTGGGCGGAGGCCAAGTTCACTTGCGCTGCAACCAGGGCGGCAGCCATGGCTTCCGCGCGCCTCTCAGCCTCATCCAACCTGGGCCTGAGGGCAGCGGCCCTGTCCGCATCCTCCGTACCCGCGAGCTTCAGCTTCAGGTCGTACCTACCCTCCAGGTCTGCGTGAACCTCGGCCACCCGGCGATTGACCTCCCCCTCGACTCTGGCCTCGCGAGCCCCGACGGCATCTTCCGCTTGAGCAACTTGATGCTCCCTCGTCTCCAGTTGCTCGAGCTCGAGGCTGCGCTCCACGGCTTCCAGGGCCAGCGCCTCGTCACGCTTCCGGACCTCCTCTTCCTCCACGGGCGTCCCCCTCTGCGAGGCAAGAGCGGCCCTACGCGCCTCCACCTGCTGCTCAAGGGACGCGCTCCAGGCCTGGAGCTCCCACGCGCGCTTCTCCGCAGCCTCGCGACGACAGTCAGCCTCGCGAGCCTCTTCCAAGGCTCGTGAGCGGGCTTCATGGGCGATCTTGAGGGACGCCTCGGCCTTCGCATTCTCAAGGTCACGTTGATAGCGGCCGAGGTTGATGGCCATCTTCAGCTTGTGCCGCTCATCCACCAGCCAGAGACCTTCAGCCTCAAGGCGCGAGTCAACACCAGCGAGCTCTTCACCCAATCGACTCATCGCGCCCATCGCCTCCTGGAAGAGCTCGTGACGAACTATGCTCCGCCCGCGCTCGAGCTCGAACGCTTGACCCACCTCGTCCTCCACCTCCGGGGCAGCGGGCGGGGTGCCAAGTGGCGCGCCACCTCCGGGCAGGGGGCTGGGGGCTGACGCCGCACCTGACGTCAGCCATTCCTCGCGAGAAGCCCGAGCCAATCGGGGCACGCTGCATGAAGAGGAGCCGAAGATCGAAGCCAACCAGCTGCTGTCCATGAGCAAAGGAGGGGTCTTGGGCACGCCTGCCAGGCTCCACGCCAGACCGTGGGGGAGGAGTGACCAAGCCGCGGGCTCAGCGCGCCACGAAGGCGGGGATGCTCCCCCAACCGACCCTGCTCCAGGGGCGGTAAGTAGACCGGGAACGCTCAAGGCCGACGGGGGAGTCGAGGAAGGAGGAGGCCATTTCTCAGGAGGCGCAGCCGCCTCGACGGAAGGAGCCCTGAAGAACTGACGTCAGAAGATGGAAAACAGCACACAAGGAGCCACAGCGATACAATACTTACACGTCAACGGCGATGTACTTCCTCCGTTTCAGCGGTCCAAAGATGTTGTTACCACTCGGGGATCCTCTCCTCTTACGGAGCTCCGTGAAATCAACGCAGAGCCGGCCGTATCGCTGGACGTGGCGGCCTGCACGGGGCGAAGAGCTTGGAGAGGCAACTTCAGGGGTGCCCGGATGCGGCAAACAGCCGGGCACCGCCTCACCACCAACTCCCGAGGTTTCCTGGGCCTTAGCCTCGGGAGCCGCACACTGCGTCTCCTCAGCGACCGGCGTTTCAAGAGGGGGGTCGCAAGCTCCCGAGGACGACGCCCCAGGATCACCACTCAGCATGTGCTCCTCAGCACTTGGGCCACCAGCCTCCGTCAGAGCTCGCCCTCCTGCACCCCCACTTGGGGTGAGCTCGGCACTAGCGGCAAGGAAGGGAACCACGACGACGAGGTTCTCGCGGGGCCCCACCAGACCAATCGGCCGCAGCCCACATTCGTCAAAGGAAGGCATGCTCGCTGCAAACTCGTCCTTGTTCTTGCAGCGATACAGCAGGCAATTCTTCCCAGGCATTTCGGCTGGCAAGGGGACACCCGTCAAGACCTTGAGCACTGTCTGCCGCGTCCCGAGAGGGAGCCCAGACTCCTGGAACCTCACGTGGTCCTGACTGTTGAGCAAGGTCCACATTGGGCGAGAGTGGCGCTGAAGCGGAGCAACCCGGCGCTTGACGAACTCCTTCACCACCATAGGCGCGGTCACGCCGCGGTCCTTCAGCAGCCTCAGCCTGGCCCAGACGAGAGCAAGGCAGGGGCTCGAGAGCCTCTGGTGGCCCCAGCCGGAGTTTGGGACAGTGGGCCCCGCCGGAACTTGGAGCACAGGGCTGAGCACGCCGGCGTCAACAAACACCCATCGTGTGTGGAACTCACTCGTGGATGGAGGAAGTTCAAAGTCAATCCCCGCGTCCGCAGTCGCGGCCACGGCCTGGAGGCCCACGCACCCCGAGCTCTGTCGGGGACCGGTCAGATGCAAGGAGAAGAAATGGCGAAGCAGGGCCACGGAAGGAGCGATGCCCACCATGGCCTCGCACAAGAAGGCGAAGACGGCAAGAAGGGTCACAGATTGAGGGTCAAGATGAAGCATGTGGATCTGATAATGCTCGAGCACCGCGTTGAAGAAGGCGGAGAAGGGAGGAATCAAGCCAGCCTAGAGGGCATCAATGAAGATCGGGACCTCAGTGGCTGCCTGATCCATGCGAGTGCGGGACGCGGGCCAAGCCACCGTCTCTTCCCACTCGTTGAAACTGGAGGGAAGCATGGGGCGCACCTTGTCCATGGCCTCGTCATTGAGCACCCGAGGCCGGCCAAGCGCCGGCTCAAGAGACGGAGGCGCAGTTGGCAACGACAGGGGTTTCTTCCCCTCTTCAGCTTGTTTCGGCGCCATGGCGATGAAGCAGGCGGAGCGTAAGCCGGATTGGCAGGGCAGAGCAGGGCCTCGAGGAAGCAGGGAGATTCAAAGAGCCAGGCGTCGGCGAAGGAAGAATAACTGTGTAGGCCGCGGGGGCCGCATAGCTAGGCGGATTCAAAGGCAGCATGGGGAAGCGGAGACGCCCACGTCCAATCAACCGCCATGCGTCAACCGAGGCCGCAGGCTTTTGGGGCGCGCAGTGCTCCGTACTTGACCCTTGGCTTCGCCGCGAAGCCAAGCCCGAGCGCACCTTGGGCCCGGGGGCTACTGTCGGCGTCCTGGGAACGGGGGTCCGCAGACTTGCCTGCCTGCGGCCCACGGCGTGGCTGAGCCAGCAGGCCGTACGACCCATCTTCATCAACAAGGCACCCAAGACCCTCGCGAGGGTCCAAGCCCCGCGAGGCGGATGACGCAAGACCTCCTCAGGAGTGGCCTAGTCAGGCAGGCTCGTGAGGAGCGGAGATATCAAGGCGGGGCAAACCTCACGAGGCACTCGTGACGTGAGCCATGACGATCGGTACCAGGCAGGCGCCAGGCGGGCGCCAGCGCGCACAACATCCTTGTTTCCTCTTTGGTGCTAAGGAGGCCAGCACAGGCGAGGAGTACCGAGGCATCAGGCAAAGGTTGCTATATCGGTGCAACGAGACCAAGACCAGGAGGACGGCAAGGCGGAGGTCATCGTGGAGCCCAAGACAGCGTCACCACCAGAGCCTTTCGCAGGCGAAGACCACTTTTGTCAGGATAGCTTGTACTAGCTGCCCCCCTTCAAATTTGCCCACCGTTGTTGGCTCCCTTCCCGCTCATTATTTGGGAAGAGGACCAGGGCCTCTATAAATAGGTCTAGCCACCGCAGTAGTAGGCATCGGATCCAGAGACGCGCACAAGTTGGCAAGCACAAGAACACCTCAACCTCAGGAGGCTGTTCTTCCCTCTGTACTGTTCATCACCAGCCCAAGAGGCAATCCACCACTACCACACGGGAGTAGGGTATTACACCACAACGGTGGCCCGAACCAGTATAAATCTCATGTCTTTGTGTTACGAGTTCGTCGAGTTCGTCCGCAAGATCTCAGCGAGCTAGGGCGTAGATTGGTAGGAGGGAAAGACTTCACGCGCACCCCAGTGTTCGAACCTTAAGGGTTTGCCAGAACCCCACATCTGACAGCGGCCCGGACCGACATTACGCGTACGCTTACGCGAGACTGGTTCTACCGACGTGCTTTGCACACAGGTGGCTGGCGGGTGTCAGTTTCTCCAACTTTAGTTGAATCCAGTGTGACTATGCCCGGTCCTTGTTGAAGGTTAAAACAACACATTTGACGAAAAATCATTGTGGTTTTGATGCATAGGTAAGAACGGTTCTTGCTAAGCCCGTAGCAGCCACGTAAAACTTGCAACAACAAAGTAGAGGACGTCGAACTTGTTTTTGCAGGGCATGTTGTGATGTGATATGGTCAAGACATGATGATATATAAATTGTTGTATGAGATGATCATGTTTTGTAGCAGAGTTACTGGCAGGAGCCATATGGTTGTCGCTTTATTGTATGAAATGCAATCGCCATGTAATTGCTTTACTTTATCACTAAGCGGTAGCGATAGTCGTAGAAGCAATAGTTGGAGAGACGACAACGATGCTACGATGGAGATCAAGGTGTCGCGCCGGTGACGATGGTGATCATGACGGTGCTTTGGAGATGGAGATCAAAGGTACAAGATGATGATGGCCATATCATATCACTTATATTGATTGCATGTGATATTTATCCTTTATGCATCTTATTTTGCTTAGTTTGGCGGTAGCATTATAAGATGATCTCGCACTAAATGTCAAGGTATAAGTGTTCTCCCTGAGTATGCACCGTTGCGAAAGTTCGTCGTGCCAAGACACCACGTGATGATCGGGTGTGATAAGCTCTACGTTCACATACAACGGGTGCAAGCCAGTTTTGCACACGCAGAATACTTGGGTTAAACTTGACGAGCCTAGCATATGCAGATATGGCCTCGGAACACTGAGACCGAAAGGTCGAGCGTGAATCATATAGTAGATATGATCAACATAGTGATGTTCACCATTAAAACTACTCCATCTCACGTGATGATCGGACATGGTTTAGTTGATTTGGACCACATGATCACTTAGATGATTAGAGGGATGTCTATCTAAGTGGGAGTTCTTAAGTAATATGATTAATTGAACTTTAATTTATCATGAACTTAGTACCTGATAGTATTTTGCATGTCTATGTTGTTGTAGATCAATGGCCTATGCTACTGTTCCTTTGAATTTTAATGCGTTCCTAGAGAAAACTAAGTTGAAAGATGATGGTAGAAACTACACGGACTGGGTCCGTAACTTGAGGATTATCCTCATTGCTGCACAGAAGAATTACGTCCTGGAAGCACCGCTAGGTGCAAGACCTGCTGCAGGAGAAACACCAGACGTTGTGAACGCCTAGCAGAGGAAAGCTGATGACTACTCGATAGTTCAGTGTGCCATGCATTACAGCTTAGAACCGGGACTTCAACGATGTTTTGAAAGTCATGGAGCATATGAGATGTTCTAGGAGTTGAAGTTAATATTTCAAGCAAATGCCCGGATTGAGAGATATGAAGTCTCCAATAAGTTCTATAGCTGCAAAATGGAGGAGAATAGTTCTGTTAGTGAGCATATACTCAAAATGTCTGGGTATCATAATCACTTGACTCAGCTGGGAGTTAATCTTCTGGTTGATAGTGTCATTGACAGAGTTCTTCAATCACTGCCACCAAGCTACAAAAGCTTCGTGATGAACTATAACATGCAAGGGATGGATAAGACGATTCCCTAGCTCTTCGCAATGCTAAAGGCCGCGGAGGTAGAAATCAAGAAGGAGCATCAAGTGTTGATGGTTAACAAGACCACCAGTTTCAAGAAAAAGGGTAAAGGGAAGAAGGGGAACTTCAAAAAGAACGGCAAGCAAGTTGTTGCTCAAGTGAAGAAGCCCAAGTCTGGACCTAAGCCTGAGACTGAGTGCTTCTACTGCAAAGGGACTGGTCACTGGAAGCGGAACTGCCCCAAGTATTTGGCGGATAAGAAGGATGGCAAGGTGAACAAAGGTATATGTGATATACATGTTATTGATCTGTACCTTACTAATGCTCGCAGTAGTACCTGGGTATTTGATACTGGTTCTGTTGCTAATATTTGCAACTCGAAACAGGGACTACGGATTAAGCGAAGATTGGCTAAGGACGAGGTGACGATGCACGTGGGAAATGGTTCCAAAGTCGATGTGATCGCCGTCGGCACGCTACCTCTACATCTACCTTCGGGATTAGTTTTAGACCTGAATAATTGTTATTTCGTGCCAGCGTTAAGCATGAACATTATATCTGGATCTTGTTTGATGTGAGACGGTTATTCATTTAAATCCGAGAATAATGGTTGTTCTATTTATATGAGTAATATCTTTTATGGTCATGCACCCTTGAAGAGTGGTCTATTTTTGTTGAATCTCGATATTAGTGACACACATATTCATAATGTTGAAGCCAAAAGATGCAAAGTTGATAATGATAGTGCAACTTATTTGTGGCACTTCCGTTTGGGTCATATTGGTGTAAAGCGCATGAAGAAACTCCATTCTGATGGACTTTTGGAATCACTTGATTATGAATCACTTGGTACTTGCGAACCATGCCTCATGGGCAAGATGACTAAAACTCCGTTCTGAACAATGGAGCGAGCAACAGATTTATTGGAAATCATACATACTGATGTATGTGGTCCGATGAATATTGAGGCTCGCGGTGGGTATCATTATTTCCTGACCTTCATAGATGATTTGAGCAGATATGGGTATATCTACTTGATGAAACATAAGTCTGAAACATTTGAAAAGTTCAAAGAATTTCAGAGTGAAGTGGAAAATCATCATAACAAGAAAATAAAGTTTCTGCGATCTAATCGTGGAGGAGAATATTTGAGTTACGAGTTTGTTCTTCATTTGAAACAATGCGGAATAGTTTCGCAACTCACGCCACTCGGAACACCACAACGTAATGGTGTGTCCTAACATCGTAACCGCACTTCATTAGATATGGTGCGATCTATGATGTCTCTTACTGAATTACCACTATCGTTTTGGGGTTATTCTTTAGAGACGGCTGCATTCACGTTAAATAGGGCACCATCTAAATCCATTGAGACGACACCTTATGAACCGTGGTTTGGCAAGAAACCCAAGTTGTCGTTTCTTAAAGTTTGGGGCTGCGATGCTTATGTGAAAAAGCTTCAACCTGATAAGCTCGAACCCAAATCGGAGAAATGTGTCTTCATAGGATACCCACAGGAGACTGTTGGGTACACCTTCTATCACAGTTCTGAAGGCAATACATTCGTTGCTAAGAATGGATCCTTTCTAGAGAGGGAGTTTCTCTCGAAAGAAGTGAGTGGGAGGAAAGTAGAACCTGATGAGGTAATTGTACCTTCTCTCAAATTGGAAAGTAGCTCATCATTGAAATCGGTTCCAGTGATGCCTACACCAATCAGCGAGGAAGTTAATGATGATGATCATGAAACTTCAGATCAAGTTACTACCGAACATCGTAGGTCAACCGGAGTATGTTCCGCACCAGAGTGGTACGGTAATCCTGTTCTGTAAGTCATGTTACTAGAACATGACGAACCTACGAACTATGAGGAAGCGATGATGAGCCCAGAATCCGTGAAATGGCTTGAGGCCATGAAATCTGAGATGGGATCCATGTATGAGAAAAAAGTATGGACTTTGATTGACTAGCCCGATGATCGGCGAGCCATTGAGAATAAATGGATCTTCAAGAGGAATATGGACGCTGATAGTAGTGTTACTATCTACAAAGCTTGAATTGTCGCAAAAAGGTTTTCGACAAGTTCAAGGTGTTAGACTATGATTTTCTCACTCGTAGCGATGCTTAAGTCTGTCCGAATCATGTTAGCAATTGCCACATTTTATGAAATATGGAAAATGGATGTCAAAACTACATTCCTTAACGGTTATCTTAAAGAAGAGTTGTATATGATACAACAAGAAGGTTTTGTCAATCCTAAAGGTGCTAACAAAGTGTGCAAGCTCCAGCGATCCATCTATGGACTGGTGCAAGCATCTCGGAGTTGGAATATACACTTTGATGAGTTGATCAAAGCATATAGTTTTATACAGACTTGCGGTGAATCCTGTATTTACAAGAAAGTGAGTGGGAGCACTACATCCTTTCTGATAAGTATATGTGAATGACATATTGTTGATCGGAAATGATGTAGAATTTTCTGGAAAGCATAAAGGAGTGTTTGAAAGGAGTTTTTCAAAGAAAGACCTCGATGAAGCTACTTACATATTGAGCATCAAGATCTATAGAGATAGATCAAGACGCTTGATATATTTTTTCAATGAGTACATACCTTGACGAGATTTTGAAGTAGTTCAAAATGGAATAGTCAAAGAAGGAGTTCTTGCCTGTGTTGCAAGGTGTGAAGTTGAGTAAAGACTCAAAACCCGACCACGGCAGAAAATAGAAAGAGAATGAAAAGTCATTCCCTATGCCTCAGTCATAGGTTCTATAAAAGTATGCTATGCTATGTACCAGACCTATTGTGTACCTCACCATGAGTTTGGCAAGAGGGTACAATAGTGATCCAGGAGTGGATCACTGGACAACGATCAAAATTATCCTTAGTGGAATAAGGATGTGTTTCTCGGTTATGGAGGTGACAAAAAGTTCGTCGTAAAGGGTTAAGTCGATGCAAGTTTTGACACCGATCCGGATTACTCTAAGTCTCAATCTGGATACATATTGAAAGTGGGAACAATTAGCTAGAGTAGCTCCGTGCAGAGCATTGTAGACATAGAAATTTGCAAAATACATATGGATCTGAATGTGGCAGACCCATTGACTAAGCTTCTCTCACAAGCAAAACATGATCACACCTTAGTACTCTTTGGGTGTTAATCACATAAGCGATGTGAACTAGATTATTCACTCTAGTAAAACCCTTTGGGTATTAGTCACATGGCGATGTGAACTAATCACATGATGATGTGGACTATTGGTGTTAAATCACATGGTGATGTGAACTAGATTATTGACTCTAGTGCAAGTGGGAGACTGAAGGAAATATGCCCTAGAGGCAATAATAAAGTTGTTATTTATATTTCCTTATATCATGATAAATGTTTATTATTCATGCTAGAATTGTATTAACTAGAAACTTAGTACATGTGTGAATACTTAGACAAACAAAGTGTCACTAGTATGCCTCTACTTGACTAGCTCGTTGAATCAAAGATGGTTAAGTTTCCTAGCCATAGACATGAGTTGTCATTTGATTAACGGGATCACATCATTAGAGAATGATGTGATTGACTTGACCCATTCCGTTAGCTTAGCACTTGATTGTTTAGTTTGTTGCTATTGCTTTCTTCATGACTTATACATGTTCCTATGACTATGAGATTATGCAACTCCCGAATACCGGAGGAATACTTAGTGTGCTATCAAACGTCACAACGTAACTGGGTGATTATAAAGATGCTCTACAGGTGTCTCCGATGGTGTTTGTTGAGTTGGCATAGATCGAGATTAGGATTTGTCACTCCGAGTATCGGAGAGGTATCTCTGGGCCCTCTCGGTAATGCACATCACTATAAGCCTTTCTGTCAGGACCGGATTTTCGGGGTATCAATTTCCCAAAAATGGTCCTTGTGCTCACCAGCCCCAGGATTACTGTTAGCTGATGAGGCACCAACTTGATACAGAAATTCCTAGCAAAATAAAAAATATGTGGTACAAGACCATTCTGGCCTATGAGTACAACAAATGGTTTCTAGTGGTTGATGGCGGAAGCGGTTTGTGGTTCATCAGTGGCCATGGGACTCCATTTCCCACAGGAACAGCTGACCAGGATAACTCCTATCTTCGCGAGGCTGCTATCATCATTGCGTAGGTTCCGGGGCTGTCGTCGCAACGCTCCTCTCCACGCAAGAAATCTGGCCAAGACAATAGCCAGGGACAAGCCAGTGAGTACTTTGAATGTACTCGGAAACATTATGAACAGAGGTATAATATAACAAATGATGATCATGCTCTGAAATATTCTATGATCACAACGTCAGCCACGAAATAAAAATCCATGATGCACGCAAGCAGGTTGTTCATATGAATATGCAATAAGGGAGCAGAAATAGAATGCACCGATCGGGTGTCTGAAGCGACGCCTCGAAAGGATAATAATATAAAGCATGCCTCAGTTGGGCGTCTGAGCGACACCACATAAAGGGCTTATAAATAATTTAAAATAACCAGCATGCCACAGTTGGGTGTCTGAGCGACACCGCATAAAGGGCTTATAAGTAATTTAAATAACAAGCATGCCATAGTCGGGCGTCTGAGCGACACCACATAAAGGGCTTATAAGTAATTTAAATAACAAGCATGCCACAGTCGGGCGTCTGAGCGACACCACATAAAGGGCATATAAGTAATTTAAATAACAAGCATGCCACAGTCGGGCGTCTGAGCGACACCACATAAAGGGCTTATAAGTAATTTAAATAACAAGCATGCCACAGTCGGGTGTCTGGGCGACACCACATAAAGGGCATATAAGTAATTTAAATAACAAGCATGCCACAGTCGGGCGTCTGAGCGACACCACATAAAGGGCTTATAAGAGAATAATCGCAGTGAGTATCCAGGAGGTAGAACCGTCCCAGGGATACTCAATAATTCAAATAATGTAAATGGTTAGTCCACAATAATAATAATCATAATCCTCATATGTCACAGGTCATAATCAATGTTCTGGTTTAGCAGTTTTTCCTCCGAAGACCGACACTAAGACCGACACTTGACCCATCCCAGACTGTAGTCCTTAACCATGGACACGGCTATTCGAATAGATATAATCTCTGCAGAGGGTGTACTCTTTACCCACGAGTAACGGATTTCTTTAGTCCATCGGGACTAATTCCGTCTACGGTCTTTTAATTGAAAACACACCTAACCGCACACAGCAGCCTAACTTACCGGTGTCTGGAATCACCCACGACACCCGTTAAGCGAAACTCTAAGTGGGGAGGCTACAACCTCGATTAGCATGGGATCACAAAATTTATACCGCGCGCAAACTAGGGGAGCTACCCCTTCGGCTCCAACCGAAAACAACCTTGCCCCCGGACCAGGTGGCATGCCTACCGGGGGCCTCCGGTATCTTCCACCATGGCCTCTCTGTACGGTGTGTGCTAGGAAGGGGTTGACAACTTACTGAACCGTACCCTACCTGTGGCAGGGACAAGTGGTAGTATGAAACAAGTATGGGGGTTACTGGAACAAGACTCGATCTACGGTCGACTCAGGAGGTTTAAGTATTCCCTGCATGGTTAGCATAACAAATATGTTTCAACCAATAGACAAAATCACCACTCATCATACCTCATTATGCCGTACCAGACACAACCGTCTCGACGAAGACTGGAGACAAGCTCGTGTCTACCCAAGACAGAGACTTTCCCGGATTCCTTCCAGTAGGCATGAAAGGCATACAAGGGTGATTACTATCACAAGCATATCAAATTCCAACAGCAAGGAACATTCATTATGCACTCATGAGTATGATCATATCATCACATAAAATAATGAATACTTTGTGTTAAGGTGGTGTTGTAACCGTATCAAACAACACACATAATATTATGCCAGGGTTCAGAATGCTTGCCTTCAAGAGTATGCAAGTGGGGTGCATTTTTTTGAAAGTTGCTTCCTTCTTCAAAAATCCTATTTTGAGAAAATTCAAATTAACACACAGTTTCAAAACAGTACAAAAAAGTTGTTTGGAAAATTTTCAAATAAATATGAAAATAAACTAGACAGAATTTGAGAAACAACATAAAAATAATCAAGTCAATTGGACTTATATTTAAAAAGTTATAGCCAGTCAAAGTTTAGTCAAAATCTGTTTTTAATAGATAAATAAAAGAAACAGAAAAAAAGGTTCGGGGGGGGGGGGGGGAAGCGTACTCTGTGCTTTACGCCTTCACTTATGCCAGTGTGGACCGGCTCTGGGTCACTGACAGTGGGTCCCTTGGGCCCACTGGTCAGGTTTGACCAGTCGCCCGCCTCCTTTCTCCTCTGCCCGAGCGGAGGCGGGGCTCCGGCGATTGCCGTCGACGAACGGCGGCTTCCCGCGGGGTTCCGAGGGCGGGGATGGATCCACTGGTCCAGGGCGGTCCTCCCGGTGGTCGAACGGCTGGCGGGGGCGAAGGGAGTCGCCGGCGGCGAGCTCCGCGGCGGAGGTGGCTTCGGGAGGATTTGGGGGCCTGGGCTACGGTGGCTCCCCGTCGAGGCTGAGGGGCTGGGCGGCTCCGCACGGTCGAGGGGAAGAGGGTGGTGGCACTGGATGGACGGGGGGGGGGGGCTCTGCTTGTGACGAACGGGGCCGGAGGGTGGCGGCGGCCGAATTGGCCGGAGACGAGGGAGAAGGCCTTCCCCCGTCGATGGCTGGCGGTGGTGGCTCTAGAGTGATGGCCTGAGGTGGCCTGGGGGTTCGGAGGAGCTCGGGGGTCCTTTTATAGGCGGCCAAGGTCGGTTCCGCGGCGACCGGGGATAAGCTCGACGGCGAACCGCCGTTCTGTTGTTGCAGGGCGACGTGGCGGCGACGAGCGCTTGCAGACGAGCTTGCGGATGAGCTCGAGCTGTTCCAGGGGCAGCTGGCGCGCGCGTGTGGCTTGGGCGGCGCCGTCCATGGCAGAGGCCTGCTGTGGCCGTCCGCTAGCTGCCACGGCCGACCTGAAGGCGGTGCTGCGGGGCTCCAGGAGGTGGTCGGGTGGCTCTGCGATGAGGGAGGAGTCGGGGCGCGCTGGCAGTGCGAGGGGAGGGACCAGAACGGGTGCGGGGAGGCGGCAGTGGGACGCGGCGACTCGGGCGCACGCATGTGCAAAACGCGCGCTCTGGCCGCGCCCAGAGCACGCACGCTACGTTCTCGTCGAAATGCCAACGTGTGTTAGAGAGCTCGAATGATGCTGGTAGTAAACAGGTCTAAGTTAGTGGTAGGTAGGAGCTTAGTGGACAAGTTTGTTGGGTCAGAGGGTCAAGCTCACAATGCAAACTAAAAATCAAGCCAAATCTCGCTATGCACACAAACTGCTCGATAGAATGTTATGGGCATCTAGGCATCTCTTGGGGTGGCCATAAACTCCAGATCCTAGTCTCTTTAGATGATAGAGAGGGTGGCAATGTTAGTTGGGCAAAACCAGAAACTTGTTAGTGCAAGTTTTTGAGAAAACCAAATCTGGGCAGAAACTGAAGGCTATAATTGCAAGAACCAAAAATACTCCAATGGGTCCACTCTCCTGGACTTAAGGGTTTTGCAGGGTGGACTATAAGCAGGAAAAAGAATCATGGGCAACAGAGCAAACAAAAATAGAGTTGCGGTAGAAAATGCCAAACTGGACCAGAGAGCAAAAGAGGATGATTTGCTCAAATTTTTCAAAGAACACTCATGGGTTTTTGCATAAAGTAGAATTATATGCATCTACTGACATCTCCAAACACTTGGAAGAATTTTTAAAGAAATATTTAAATAGGTTGTAGTGCAAAATTACCAACTGGACCAGATTTGAAAATTTGGTGTAGAGCTCAAAATCTCCAATGACCAAGAGATATTTTTGCATAAAAGTGATGTGGAAATATCACATGACATCCCCAAATTTTGGTTGGAATTTTAAATAAATTTATCAAATGGTTGTAGTGCAAAAGAGGCTCTAAAGCTTATAAAAATCATTTTTAAAAGAATAAAGCTCAGGAAAAACAATTATGCAAATAATTCCAATGATAAAAGAAATGTTTTCTTGAGAGGGTATACAAGTCCAATAATATTTTTGGAAAGTTTTCACTTGGGGTAAAAATTCCACAATATCAAAGAAAAGAGAGGTTCTGAAATCAAAAGATAAATCCAGAAAATAAAAATTTAATTTCCTGGCAAAATTTTAATTGATAATTCATGGTTAAATTTTTGGGGTGTTACAACACTACCCCCCTTAAGAAAAATCTCGTCCTCGAGATTTGCTAAGGGCTGTTTTAAAAAAAAAACTCCTATTAGCTGAAACCAAACAGTTTACTCATAGCACAAACTTAGGGTACGACGCATAAGCTGCAACGCATAAATAAATGCTGGGACAATGAACATAGGAGTGATGTCTACAATGAAAACGGTAAATGGACAGGGTCTTGAGAAAACGTCTCTGGTACTGGGGCACACTCCTCTTCTATCGGGGGAAGCGGGTTGACTAGTCGGTGAATGCGTCTCTCCTGGTCGGGCCTCAGTGGTCTGCCGATGGCGATCTGAGGATTTAAATCAGCGAGGCTGTGGAGATAACTCATTACTCGCTGGGTTAAACGCTCTTGAGCGATGACATACTGTGCAAGGTTGGCCATCACTGGGTCTCTCTCAATTCGTCCACTGGGGAAAGATGCTACTTCTCCGGGTGCTGCACGACTCGGGAAGTAATAATACCCTCGTTCGCTGGCATAGGGCACCGCGAATCGAAGGTGAGCAAGCGCTTCGTACGCAGCAGCTTCTACGGCCATTTGCGGAGTCGGCATAGATTTCCCCACGAAGGAGACTTTCGTTGGGTCTTGGTTTGGGTTTGTGGGAGGGATGTGCACCACTGCCCAATATTTCGAGGTGGATGGGGTGATCCTCGATTTGAGCAACTCGTACTGGGGTGGATGGGTGGCACTCATGGTACTGCAGGTAAAGTCCCACAATATTTTGACAAAACTACCTGGGGTGGCATCTGGAGTTCTCAGATAAATACTGGGGCTCGGCATGGCAAAGGAATGGCTGTGCGAGTTATGCACAAGGTGAGAGATACTTGGCAAGGTCACGAGGTGGCCTTTTATATAGCATCTGGGCGGGGTCATTTATCGTGGTGAAGGGTAACTAGTTTGTCGGTTCTGCTCTTGGGGTCGGGGTCAATGCCACAGATACACATATCTAATAAATGTGACGCATTGCTGTGGGTATCGTCGGGGGTGGTTTTTGGTAGCTACGCCCAGAATAAAAAAACAATCGTACATCAACATACTTATGCATGGCTACTATTTAAAATAGGGGCGCACAAGCAGACAACATTTAATTATGGTGCTACAAGGTCACACGATTACGAGGCGTAGAAAAACATCAGGCTCGGTAGTACTCGAGTGACTTAGTCTACCTCGTTAATATCTAAGCGGGCTTGCCTTGTGGACGTCGAGGCTTCTCCATGGGTTTCACCGTCGGGGTTAGCTGGAGGGGGTTGAGGAACTGCAGGGTCGGGGTAGCGATGATGACCATCGCGGGGGTTGTTGGCCACAATCCCGTTGGAGCGTGTTCCCAAAAGGCGACGAAGCACTTCTGGGGACACCAAAGCATTTTGGTCGATGGCTGGGGCAGTCCTCCAGGACTCGATCGGTTGTCCGAACAACATGACTGGGTTGTCAGCGTCGGGCTCATCTTCTCTTCTTGCCGGGGCTCGGCGAATCAGTTCTCCACGAGCTGCGATCAGATCAAGGGTGATTTGATCGAACAGTTCCTCTAGTGCACTTACATAGCGCACCAGATGCAACAATGCAGGATCTGTCTTGTGATCTCCGTTGGCAACCTGGGGTGGCCTACCATACCCGTCACGGCTGGGGTAGTAGTAGAACGAGCGACAGTTAACTCTGGGCGACAAGTGCCGGAGTTGAACTATAGCCTCTCGAGCAGCTAGTTGGATGGCTTGTGGCTCAAAGGAGGTTGTCCTTCCGATGAACCTGTAGGGGCGTTCTGGCGATAGACCGCTACCGTAGACGTGCACAGTGGCCCAGAATTGACGGCTCTCACCGCTCATGGGCCCTTGGTACACAACATATTCTGGGGGCTCTTCTAATGCAAAGGCACGGCGGGTGAGGTTTGCTAGCACGGTCACAAAACCTCCAAGGTTGGTTGCTGTGGTCTCATTGTGAACATTGGGGCCAGGCATTATAGCTTGGTTTGGGGTAGAGGCTATGCTGTGCTGCGTTGTGGCTAGCGTGCCCTTTTATAGAAAAAGGGGACGGAGTCTTCCTTCGCACGGTTGCGAAAGAGACTATTTAGGTGCCGGTCACTGGCGCGTGATCGACAGGCTAGGCTGATAGGTTGGGCACCGACTGCCAAAAGGTGTCGGGGTCACTGTGTGGCTATCTTACACGAGAAGCTTGGCCGGGGTTACGTTAAGGTCTAGTGGGTTGGCTAACCTAGGTTTATTGACCTGGCTAAGATAGGATTAGCCAATGGTCAGCCTGGCTCAGATACCAAGGTTGTCAGGACCGGATTTTCGGGGTATCAACTTGCCAAAAAATGGTCCTTCTGCTCACCAGCCCCAGGATTATTGTTAGCTGATGAGGCACCAACTTGATACAGAAATTCCTAGCAAAATACAAAATATGTGGTACAATACCATTCTGGCCTATGAGTACAACAAATGGTTTCTAGTGGTTGATGGCGGAAGCGGTTTGTGGTTCATCAGTGGCCATGGGACTCCATTTCCCACAGGAACAGCTGACCAGGATAACTCCTATCTTCGCGAGGTTGCTATCATCATTGCGTAGGTTCCGGGGCTGTCGTCGCAACGCTCCTCTCCATGCAAGAAATCTGGCCAAGACAATAGCCAGGGACAAGCCAGTGAGTACTTTGAATGTACTCGCAAACATTATGAACACAGGTATAATATAACAAATGATGATCATGCTCTGAAATATTCTATGATCACAACGTCAGCCACGAAATAAAAATCCATGATGCACACAAGCAGGTTGTTCATATGAATATGCAATAAGGGAGCAGAAATAGAATGCACCGATCGGGTGTCTGAAGCGACGCCTCGAAAGGATAATAATATAAAGCATGCCTCAGTCGGGCGTCTGAGCGACACCACATAAAGGGCTTATAAATAATTTAAAATAACCAGCGTGCCACAGTCGGGTGTCTGAGCGACACCGCATAAAGGGCTTATAAGTAATTTAAATAACAAGCATGCCACAGTCGGGCGTCTGAGCGACACCACATAAAGGGCTTATAAGTAATTTAAATAACAAGCATGCCACAGTCGGGCGTCTGAGCGACACCACATAAAGGGCATATAAGTAATTTAAATAACAAGCATGCCACAGTCGGGCGTCTGAGCGACACCACATAAAGGGCTTATAAGTAATTTAAATAACAAGCATGCCACAGTCGGGCGTCTGAGCGACACCACATAAAGGGCATATAAGTAATTTAAATAACAAGCATGCCACAGTCGGGCGTCTGAGCGACACCACATAAAGGGCTTATAAGTAATTTAAATAACAAGCATGCCACAGTCGGGTGTCTGGGCGACACCACATAAAGGGCATATAAGTAATTTAAATAACAAGCATGCCACAGTCGGGCGTCTGAGCGACACCACATAAAGGGCTTATAAGAGAATAATCGCAGTGAGTATCCAGGAGGTAGAACCGTCCCAGGGATACTCAATAATTCAAATAATGTAAATGGTTAGTCCACAATAATAATAATCATAATCCTCATATGTCACAGGTCATAATCAATGTTCTGGTTTAGCAGTTTTTCCTCCGAAGACCGACACTAAGACCGACACTTGACCCATCCCAGACTGTAGTCCTTAACCATGGACACGGCTATTCGAATAGATATAATCTCTGCAGAGGGTGTACTCTTTACCCACGAGTAACAGATTTCTTTAGTCCATCGGGACTAATTCCGTCTACGGTCTTTTAATTGAAAACACACCTAACCGCACACAGCAGCCTAACTTACCGGTGTCTGGAATCACCCACGACACCCGTTAAGCGAAACTCTAAGTGGGGAGGCTACAACCTCGATTAGCATGGGATCACAAAATTTATACCGCGCGCAAACTAGGGGAGCTACCCCTTCGGCTCCAACCGAAAACAACCTTGCCCCCGGACCAGGTGGCATGCCTACCGGGGGCCTCCGGTATCTTCCACCATGGCCTCTCTGTACGGTGTGTGCTAGGAAGGGGTTGACAACTTACTGAACCGTACCCTACCTGTGGCAGGGACAAGTGGTAGTATGAAACAAGTATGGGGGTTACTGGAACAAGACTCGATCTACGGTCGACTCAGGAGGTTTAAGTATTCCCTGCATGGTTAGCATAACAAATATGTTTCAACCAATAGACAAAATCACCACTCATCATACCTCATTATGCCGTACCAGACACAACCGTCTCGACGAAGACTGGAGACAAGCTCGTGTCTACCCAAGACAGAGACTTTCCCGGATTCCTTCCAGTAGGCATGAAAGGCATACAAGGGTGATTACTATCACAAGCATATCAAATTCCAACAGCAAGGAACATTCATTATGCACTCATGAGTATGATCATATCATCACATAAAATAATGAATACTTTGTGTTAAGGTGGTGTTGTAACCGTATCAAACAACACACATAATATTATGCCAGGGTTCAGAATGCTTGCCTTCAAGAGTATGCAAGTGGGGTGCATTTTTTTGAAAGTTGCTTCCTTCTTCAAAAATCCTATTTTGAGAAAATTCAAATTAACACACAATTTCAAAACAGTACAAAAAAGTTGTTTGGAAAATTTTCAAATAAATATGAAAATAAACTAGACAGAATTTGAGAAACAACATAAAAATAATCAAGTCAATTGGACTTATATTTAAAAAGTTATAGCCAGTCAAAGTTTAGTCAAAATCTGTTTTTAATAGATAAATAAAAGAAACAGAAAAAAAGGTTCGGGGGGGGGGGGAAGCGTACTCTGTGCTTTACGCCTTCACTTATGCCAGTGTGGACCGGCTCTGGGTCACTGACAGTGGGTCCCTTGGGCCCACTGGTCAGGTTTGACCAGTCGCCCGCCTCCTTTCTCCTCTGCCCGAGCGGAGGCGTGGCTCCGGCGATCGCCGTCGACAAACGGCGGCTTCCCGCGGGGTTCCGAGGGCGGGGATGGATCCGTTGGTCCAGGGCGGTCCTCCCGGTGGTCGAACGGCTGGCGGGGGCGAAGGGAGTCGCCGGCGGCGAGCTCCGCGGCGGAGGTGGCTTCGGGAGGATTTGGGGGCCTGGGCTACGGTGGCTCCCCGTCGAGGCTGAGGGGCTGGGCGGCTCCGCACGGTCGAGGGGAAGAGGGTGGTGGCACTGGATGGACGTTGGGGGGGGGGCTCTGCTTGCGACGAATGGGGCCGGAGGGTGGTGGCAGCCGAATTGGCCGGAGACGAGGGAGAAGGCCTTCCCCCGTCGATGGCTGGCGGTGGTGGCTCTAGAGTGATGGCCTGAGCTGGCCTGGGGGTTCGGAGGAGCTCGGGGGTCCTTTTATAGGCGGCCAAGGTCGGTTCCGCGGCGGCCGGGGATAAGCTCGACGGCGAACCGCCGTTCTGTTGTTGCAGGGCGACGTGGCGGCGACGAGCGCTTGCAGCGAGCTTGCGGATGAGCTCGAGCTGTTCCAGGGGCAGCTGGCGCGCGCGTGTGGCTTGGGCGGCGCCGTCCATGGCAGAGGCCTGCTGTGGCCGTCCGCTAGCTGCCATAGCCGACCTGACGGCGGCGCCGCGGGGCTCCAGGAGGTGGTCGGGTGGCTCTGCGATGAGGGAGGAGTCAGGGCGCGCTGGCAGTGCGAGGGGAGGGACCAGAACGGGTGCGGGGAGGCGGCAGTGGGACGCGGCGACTCGGGCGCACGCACGTGCAAAACACGCGCTCTGGCCGCGGCCAGAGCACGCACGCTACGTGCTCGTCGAAATGCCAACGTGTGTTAGAGAGCTCGAATGATGCTGGTAGTAAACAGGTCTAGGTTAGTGGTAGGTAGGAGCTTAGTGGACAAGTTTGTTGGGTCACAGGGTCAAGCTCACAATGCAAACTAAAAATCATGCCAAATCTCGCTATGCACACAAAGTGCTCGACCGAATGTTATGGGCATCTAGGCATCTCTTGGGGTGGCCATAAACTCTAGATCCTAGTCTCTTTAGATGATAGAGAGGGTGGCAATGTTAGTTGGGCAAAACCAGAAACTTGTCAGTGCAAGTTTTTGAGAAAACCAAATCTGGGCAGAAACTGAAGGCTATAATTGCATGAACCAAAAATACTCCAATGGGTCCACTCTCCTGGACTTAAGGGTTTTGCAGGGTGGACTATAAGCAGGAAAAAGAATCATGGGCAACAGAGCAAACAAAAATAGAGTTGCAGTAGAAACTGCCAAACTGGACCAGAGAGCAAAAGAGGATGATTTGCTCAAATTTTTCAAAGAACACTCATGGGTTTTTGCATAAAGTAGAATTATATGCATCTACTTACATCTCCAAACACTTGGAAGAATTTTTAAAGAAATATTTAAATAGGTTGTAGTGCAAAATTACCAACTGGACCAGATTTGAAAATTTGGTGTAGAGCTCAAAATCTCCAATGACCAAGAGATATTTTTGCATAAAAGTGATGTGGAAATATCACATGACATCCCCAAATTTTGGTTGGAATTTTAAATAAATTTATCAAATGGTTGTAGTGCAAAAGAGGCTCTAAAGCTTATAAAAATCATTTTTAAAAGAATAAAGCTCAGGAAAAACAATTATGCAGATAAATCCACTAATAAAAGAAATGTTTTCTTGAGAGGGTATACAAGTCCAATAATATTTTTGGAAAGTTTTCACTTGGGGTAAAAATTCCACAATATCAAAGAAAAGAGAGGTTCTGAAATCAAAAGATAAATCCAGAATTTTTTTTTAATTTCCTGGCAAAATTTTAATTGATAAATCATGGTTAATTTTTTGGGGTGTTACACTTTCAAGCAATGTGACTAATGAGTTAGTTACGGGATGATGCATTATGGAACGAGTAAAGAGACTTGCCGGTAACAAGATTGAACTAGGTATTGAGATACCGACGATCGAATCTCGGGCAAGTAACATACCGATGACAAATGGAACAACGTATGTTGTTATGCGATTTGAACGATAAAGATCTTCGTAGAATATGTAGGAACCAATATGAGCATCCAGGTTCCGCTATTGGTTATTGACCGGATATGAGTCTCGGTCATCTCTACATAGTTCTCGAACCCGTAGGGTCCGCACGCTTAACGTTCGGTGACGATCGGTATTATGAGTTTATGTGTTTTGTTGTACGGACTGTAGTTCGGAGTCCCGGATGTGATCACGGACATGACGAGGAGTCTCGAAATGGTCAAGACATAAAGATTGATATATTGGATGACTATATTCGGACACCGGATGAGTTCCGGGGGTAACCGGATAATTATCGGAGTGCCGGGGGGTTACGGAACCCCCGGGGGAACTAATGGGCCAACATGGGCCTTGTGAGAAAGAGAGGAGGGGGCCTTAGGGCTGGCCGTGCCCCCCCTTGAGGAGTCCGAATTGGACAAGGAGGGGGGGGGGGGCGCCCCCTCTTTCCCTCCCTCTCTCCCTCTCCTTCCTTCCCCCTCCTAGTAGGACTAGGAAAGGAGGAATCCTACTCCTACTAGGAGGAGGATTCCTCCCCTCCTTGGCGCGCCAATAGGGCCGGCCGGCCTCCCTCTTGCTCCTTTATATACGGGGCAGGGGGGCACCCTAGGACACACAAGTTGACAGTTGTCTTACCCGTGTGCGGTGCCCCCGTCCACAGATTTCCACCTCGGTCATATCATTGTAGTGCTTAGGCGAAGCCCTGCGTCGGTAACTTTATCATCACCATCATCACGCCGTCGTGCTGATGAAACTCTCCCTCGGCCTCAGCTGGATCTAGAGTTCGTGGGACGTCACCGAGCTGAACGTGTGAAGATCGCGGAGGTGCCGTACTTTCGGTGCTAGGATCGGTCGGATCGTGAAGACGTACGACTACATCAACCGCGTTGTCATAACGCTTCTGCTTATGGTCTACGAGGGTATGTGGACAACACTCTCCCCTCTTGTTGCTATGCATCACCTAGATGGATCTTGCGTGTGCATAGATTTTTTTTGATTACTGCGTTCCCCAACACTGGTGTGTAGTGGGCCCCCTGGCCAGCCTCCGGTGCCCATCTTCTGGTATATAAGGTCATTTGACGTAGGAAAAAAAAGAGAGGACTTTCGGGATGGAGCGTCGCCGTCTCCAGGCGGAACTTGGGCAGGAGCACTTTTCCTCTCCGGCGGAGCGATTCTGCTGGGGACACTTTGTTGGGAAACGTTGCATGGAAAACAAAAAAAATCCTACTCACACGCAAGATCTATCCATGGAGATGCATAGCTACGAGAGGGGGAGAACATCTACATACCCTTTTAGATCGCTAAGCGGAATCGTTTGTCAACGCAATTGATGTAGTCGTACACCTTCACGATCCGTTTCGATCAAGCACCGAACACACGACACCTCCGCATTCAACACACGTTCAGCTTGATAACGTCCTCGCCTTTTTGATCCAGCAAGAGGGGCGAAGTAGTAGATGAGTTTCGTTAGCACGATGGCGTGGTGACAGTGGTGGTGAAACTATTTCCATAGGGCTTCGCCAAGCACAACGGATATAGAGCGGAGGATGAACTAGAGGGAGAGGGGGTGCCGACACACGACTTGGTGAATCGTGGTGTCTGGCGCCCCCTCCCCTCCTCTCCTCTCATATATATTGGTGGAGGGGGAGGGGAGGCAGCCTAGGGCGCGCCCCAAGGGGGCCGGCGGCTGCCCTAGGGCACCTGCCAAGGCGTGCCCCCTTCCATACTTGGCACGTGGAGGGAAGGAAAGGGGTGCCGGCGGCCCCTAGGGCTCCCATTCCTTCTTCCTTGCATGGAGAAAGGCAGGAGGGGGCCAGCCCCTCCTCCTTCCTTCCTAGGGCCAGCGACCAGGAGGTGGGGCGTGCCAGGCCCTTTGTGGGCTGGTGTGTTCCCCTCCTTTTGGCCTGTTAGGCCCAACAACTCCCCGTGGCCTTCCGGAATCCCTTCCGATGAGCCGATACTTATCCGGTGTATTCCGGAACCCTTCCGGAGACCAAATACTATCATCCTATATATCAATCTTTACCTCCGGACCATTCCAGAGCTCCTCGTCATGTCCGATCTCATATGGGACTCTAAACAACATTCGGTCACCAACATACATAACTCATATAGTACTATATCGTCAATGAACGTTAAGCGTGCGGACCCTACGAGTTCGAGAATGATGTAGACATGACCGAGACGCTTCTCCGATCAATAACCAATAGAGGGACCTAGATGCCCATATTTCTTCCTACATATTCAACGAAGATCTTTATCGGTCAAACCTTTATGATAGTATACATAGTTCCCTTTGTCGGTCGGTATGTTACTTGCCCGAGATTCGACCGTTGGTATCTCCATACCTAGTTCAATCTCGTTACCGTTAAGTCTCTTTACTCATTCTGTAACACATCATCTTGTAACTAACTCCTTATTAACTTTGCTTGCAAGCTTCTTGTGATGTTGTATTACCGAGAGGGCCCAGAGATATCTTTCCGTCATACGAAATGACAAATCCCAATCTCGATCCATGCCAACTCAATAGACACCTTCAAAGATACCTGTAGATCCACCTTTATGATCACCCAGTTACGAAGTGACGTTTGATACACACAAGGCATTCCTCCGGAGTCCGGGAGTTGCATGATCTCATGGTCGAAGGAACATGTATTTGACATTAAGAAAGCAGTAGCAATAACCGAAGGACCATATGCTATGCTAACGGATGTGTCTTGTCCATCACATCATTCTCCTAATGACGTGATCCCATTATCAAACAACAACTCATGTCTATGGTTAGGAAACCTTAACCATCTTTTGATCAACGAGCTAGTCTAGTAGAGGCTTACTAGGAACTTGGTATTTGTTTATGTATTCACACATGTATTTAAGTTTCCGATCGATACAATTATAGCATGAACAATAAACATTTATCATGATTAAGGAAATATAATAATAATCACTTTATTATTGCCTCTAGGGCATATTTCCAACCGTCTCCCACTTGCACTAGAGTTAATGATCTTGATTACATAGTAATGAATCTAACACCCATGGAGTCTTGGTGCTGATCATGTTTTTCCCGTGGAAGAGATTTAGTCAACGGGTCTGCCACATTCAAATCCGTACGTACTTTGTAAATTTCTATGTCTCCATCCTTGACTTTTTCACGAATGGAGTTGAAGTGTCTCTTGATGTGTTTGGTTCTCTTATGAAACCTTGCCTCCTTGGCTATGGCAATTGCTCCAGTGTTGTTACAAAAGATTGTCATTGGACCCGATGCACTGGGTATTACACCTAGATCGGATATGAACTCCTTCATCCATATTCCTTCATGCGCTAATTCCGAAGTAGCTATGTACTCCGCTTCACATGTAGATCTCGCCACGACGCTCTGCTTAGAACTGCACCAACTGACAGCTCCACCATTCAATATAAAGACGTATCCGGTTTGTGACTTAGAGTCATCCGGATTTGTGTCGAAGCTAGCATCGACGTAACCCTTTACGATGAGCTCTTTGCCACCTCCATAAATGAGAAACATATCGTTGGTCCTTTTTAGGTACTTCAGGATATTCTTGAACGGTGTCCAGTGATCCACTCTTGGATTACTTTGGTACCTCCTTGCCAAACTATGGCAAGGCACACATCAGGTCTGGTACATAGCATGGCATACATTATAGAACCTATGGCTAAGGCATAGGGAATGACTTTCATTCTCTCTCTATCTTCTGCCGTGGTTGGACTTTGAGTATTACTCAATTTCACACTTTGCAACACAGACAAGAACCCTTTCTTTGACTAGTCCATTTTGAACTTCTTCAGAACTTTGTCAAGGTATGTGCTTTGTGAAAGTCCTATTAAGCGTCTCGATCTATCCCTATAGATCTTGATGCCCAATATGCAAGTAGCTTCACCAAGGTCTTTCATTGAAAAATTCTTATTCAAATATCCTTTTATGCTATCCAGAAATTCTATATCATTTCCAGTCAGCAATATGTCATCCACATATAATATCAGAAATGCTACAGAGCTCCCACTCACTTTCTTGTAAATATAGGCTTCACCGTAAGTCTGTATAAAACCAAATGCTTTGACCACCTCATCAAAGCGTATATTCCAACTCTGAGATGCTTGCACCAGTCCATAGATGGATCGCTGGAGCATGCACACTTTGTTATCTTCCTTAGGATCGACAGAACCTTCTGGTTGCATCATATACAACTCTTCTTTAAGTAACCCGTTAAGGAATGCAGTTTTGACGTCCATTTGCTAGATTTCATAATCATAAAATGCGGCAATTGCTAACATGATTCTGACAGACTTAAGCATCGCTACGGGTGAGAAAGTCTCATCGCAGTCAACCCCTTGAACTTGTCGAAAACCTTTTGCGACAAGTCGAGCTTTGTAGACAGTGATATTACCATCAGCGTTTGTCTTCTTCTTGAAGATCCATTTATTCCCAATGGCTTGCCGATCACCGGGCAAGTCCATCAAAGTCCACACTTTGTTCTCATACATGGTTCCTATCTCAGATTTCATGGCCTCAAGCCATTTGTCGGAATCTGGGCTCATCATAGCTTCTTCATACTTCGTAGGTTCGCCGTTGTCTAACAACATGACTTCCAGGACATGATTACCGTACCACTCTGGTGTGGTACATGTTCTGGTCGACCTACGAGGTCCAGTAGTAACTTGATCTGAAGTTTCATGATCATCATTTGCTTCCTCTCTGGTTGGTGTAGGCATCACGATAATGGTTTTCTATGATGTGCTGCTTTCCAATTCAAGAGAAGGTACAACTACCTCATACAGTTCTACTTTCCTCCCACTCACTTCTTTTGAGAGAAACTCCTTCTCTAGAAATGACCCATTCTTAGCAACAAAGATCTTGGCTTCGGATCTGTGGTAGAAGGTATACCCAATAGTTTCTTTAGGGTATCCTATGAAGACACACTTCTCCGCTTTGGGTTCGAGCTTACCAGGCTGAAGCCTTTTGACATAAGCGTCGCATCCCCAAACTTTAAGAAACGACACCTTAGGTTTCTTGCCAAACCATAATTCATATGGTGTCGCCTCAACGGATTTAGACGGCACCCTATTTAACGTGAATGCGGCTATCTCTAATGCATAATTCCAAAATGATAGCGACAAATCAGTAAGAGACATCACTACAAAAAAATACACTTCCGTGATGATACGTGTTTGTCGTAGTAGGTCACGTGTGTCATGCATGTACATCCATGACGATTTTATGACAAAATCAAGATAGTCATACTTGTGCTGTCGTATAAGTGTTCCATGACATTACCAAAATTATCATCACGGAAGTGTCCACTTCCATGACGATAAATGGTGCGTCATGGAAGTGCTTTCGTTAAGGGTAACCGACAAGTGGCATCCACCGTAATGGGTCGCCGTTAAGCTATCGGGTCCGGTTCTGGATCCGATAACCCGCTAACAGCCACGACCAATGCCGATTTTCCACGTGTAAAATTCTAATTGGCCGACGGAACCACGTGTCAGCTCTGCGTTGGCAGAGGTGTCACTCATCCAATGGGCGAGATGCGCCTATGATATGTTGACACATGGACCAGCCCAAAAGTGGCCCATAAAGATTAAATGGCCGGGCCAACTAAAGGCCCACAAGATTGTGCAGACCATACTGGGCCAGCCTAGCTAAAGGCCCACAAGATTTTGCAGACCATAATGGGCCGACCGAGCTAAAGGCCCACAAGATTTTGAAGACACTAGTGGGCCGACCCGTTAACAGGCTGCCATATTTTGGGCCAAATGCCGGCCCATATTTGATCCGGTCCATTAATAGCCTGCCATGTTCTGGGCCTAATAAGGGCCCATATGAGATCTGGCCCATTAATAGCCTACCACTTTCTGGGCCATATTACGGCCCAGATCAGATCCGGCCCTTTAAGAGCCTTTGGGCTAAATTATGGCCCATATCAGATTCAGCCCGTCAACTTGATGCTGTGCTTTTGGGCCCACTTGAGGCCCGGTCAAGATTTCTTTTTGCTAAAGGCCCATTTAGTAATACAGCCTGATATTAGTTTTGGCCTGTTAAAGGCCCGTTTAACATCTCGGCCCTATATTTATTTCGGCCTGTTAAAAGCCCGTCATATAGTTGGGCCTAACTATGGCCTGCTTTGCATCCGGCTTGCTCACAGCCGATAATCTGATTGGGCCAGACAAGGACCGAGACAATTTTGGCCTGTTAACGGCCCGTGATGTGATTGGCACAATCATGGCCCGGGGTCTATTTCGGCCTGCTGTCGGCCCGTGAGCTGTTCGGCACGTTTCAGGCCCAACCTACTTTTCAGCCTACTAAAAGTCCATTGAATTTTCTTGCAAAAATAGGGCTGGCGGTTTACTCGGCCTATTAAAGGCCCGAAACTACTAGTGGGCCAGTTTACATTTAGGCCTGTTAACAGACCAAGATGAATGGACCCATGATGCGGATCATACATAGTGATTTGCACGACGGCCCAATTATGTACCGTAATTTTACAGTTTGACCAGTTTACTACGAAGACAGGATATGTATACAGTAAAATAACTGCAACATCATGAATAAGAAAAAAATCTAGACTATACAATAAAGAAATTACGGCATATTACATCCACCGGGCATCAAAGTTCGCCACTATGATAATAAAGGACAAGTAGACAGCAGATTACAAACATTGGGCGTCAAAGATCACCACGAGTGCAAATAAATACGCCGACAAAATAATATACAAAACCGAAAGAACTCAATAGAGTTTAAGAAAGATTAGCTCTGCTAGGGAGCTGCAGCACAAGCAGCTGAGCAAGCTGATGAGACTGCGCTTGTTTGATGCTTATATCCTCCTCACTCTAAAAGAGAAACAAGCAGATAGATGACAGGTTTTGCACATATAAGTATCAGTGCCGACAATTCATTACATTTTTTATTGACGAATAAAGTGACATAGTTTAAAATAGCATTAACACAATATGGTATTGTTCAGGTTAAGACATGGCAGGAAATGACATTGCGAAGGAGTTGGCAGCTTCACGACACCATTGGATTACAAATCAAGAACTCATAAGTATCAATGGTTAGTGTGCGGTCAATTTATCGCATTTCAGATTGGCAAATAAAGAGACGGTTTAAATAATAGTAGAATGATATGCCATTGTTCATAGTTAAGACATTGCAGAATATGACATTGTGCTGTAGTGGGTAGGTTCACCACACCACTGGATTACGGATCAAGAACAGAAGCATACATGTAGTGCAAAAGAAGATCACTTGCTCTGTATAGTTTAATTTACATGGTATGAAGAAGGAACTTGGTTGTACAACTAAAAATTTAAATTGAGAAGGACAAACTTTTGTTTATGAACTACATAATAAACTTTAATATGCAATTTGATGCAAACACCAAAAATAAACAGCTGTTGCAGTCATGCCTAACCAAATATACACAACAAAGTTTCAAGGCTTGAGAAGGACAAACTTACATTAGTGGTGAAGACAGGCTCTATAAAGCCCTTGTCCATGCACTACAAAAAAAAGACACATCCGTGACATTTTCGGCCGAACGATTTTTTTCTGTCATACTTATGACACATCTATGACGATAATTGTGACAAAACCCGGTATCATAATAGATGTGGTGGGCTCCTACTTCTATGACAAAAAATCATGACAGAAAATGGGCTTTTCGTCCTGGGCGGGCCGGAGACGTAGTTGCATGACATTCTTTGGGCCGTCCATGACGGAAAAAACCATGGTAGAAGCGAGGGCGAGGAAAATATCGGCGAGTTCCCGGTTACGGTGGGTGGTCGGGGGCCGAGCGATGCGCGTTTCTCTCGTACGTACGCGCGTGTGTGCGAGTAGTTGGGCTCTAACTGAACCCGAGTGAGGCGTTGGGCTCTAACTGAACCCGAGCGATTGCACTGTAGGCTACGCGTTACTGAACCCGAGCGATCGATCGATCCCTTGCTGTAACTGAACCCGAGTGATTCCTTCGCTACTGCTGCTAACTGAAGCCGATCGATCCTGCCTCTGGATGAACAGTGAGCGTTGTTGGGGGGGGGGGCTTTGGATGAACAGTTCCCGGTGGGGAGTTGGATGAACAGGACCCTATGGTAGTAGAGGCCGTTGCCGCTGGATGAACAGGACCCCGATCGATCGAGCCGGTTGGGGGGTGGATGAACAGGACCCCGTGGAGGGCTGGATGAACAGGACCCCGTGGAGGGCTGGTTGAACAGTAGCCGGTGGAGGGCTGGATGAACAGTAGCCCGTGGAGGGGTGGTTGAACAGGACCCCGTGGAGAGGGCTGGTTGAATAGTAGCCGGTGGAGGAGCGCGCGGTGGAGGCTAGATGAACAGTCGCAGGTGGAGGCTGGAGGAGGTCGACGAAGGATGAACAGTAGCCCGTGGAGGCAGTCGACGGTGGATGAACAGTAGCCCGTGGAGGCAGTCGATGGTGGAGATGAACAGTATCCCGTGGAGTCCCGTTTTGCGGTACGCCACACCCCTCCCGATGAACAGAACCCCGTTTCGACCGCAGCGCTCCACCACAAGTCCGTTTCCTCCATTTTGCGGTACGCCACACCCCTCCCGATCAACAGGACCCTGTTTCGACCGTAGGAGGTCTGTTTCCTCTGTTTTGCGGTACGCCAGACCCCTCCCGATGAACAGGATCCCGTTTCGACCGTGGCCGGTCGCACACAAGGCCGTTTCCTCCGTTCTGCGGTATGCTAGGCCTCGTTTCCATCGGCTGTTGCGTCCAAGCCGGTTGGCTCCCGATGAACAACATGCGTTCCGTTGCCTCCCGATGAACACGACGCATTCCGTTGCCTCCTCATGAACACGACGATGACGCAATTTCTCTGTTCCGACCCAGCCATGGACACGAGCTTGGCCATATGTATGCGCGAGTAGGCGTTCGAGACCCCGCCCGTATGTACGTAAGTGGCCGAATTTACTTTCTTGCACCCTGGCCGCTGTACTTACGTGTACAAGCTACGTGCGCGCCCCTACTACGACACACGTGCGCGCTCAAGGAGTCCTGGACTAAGGGGTCCTCGGGCGTCCGTCCTGTTACTCATTGGGCCGGACTGATGGGCTATGAAGACATGAAGACCAAAGATTATATCCGTGTCCGGATTGGACTCTACTTGGCGTGGAAGGCAAGCTAGGCGATCGATTATGAAGATTCCCTCTTATGTAACCGACCTCATCTAACCCTAGATCTCTCCGGTGTCTATATAAACCGGAGGGCATAGTCCGGATAGGACAGATTCATTACCATATACTCATAGGCTAGACTTCTAGGGTTTAGCCATTATGATCTCGTGGTAGATCAACTCTTGTAACACTCATATTCATCAAGATCAATCAAGCAGGAAGTAGGGTATTACCTCCATAGAGAGGGCCCGAACCTGGGTAAACATCATGTCCCCCGTCTCCTGTTACCATCGATCCTAGACGCACAGTTCGGGACCCCCTACCCGAGATCCGCCGGTTTTGACACCGACATTGGTGCTTTCATTGAGAGTTCCACTGTGCCGTTGACGAAAGGTTTGATGGCCCCTTGAATCGTCAGTAATGACGTGGTACAGGGAGAAACCTTCCTCCCCGGACAGATCTTTGTATTCGGCGGCTTCGTGCTTCGGGCCAATTCGCTCGGCCATCTGGAGCAGATCGATAGCTACGCCCCTGGCCATCAGGTCAGATTCGTAAGCCTGAACTACGTCGCGGACATCTGTGGAGACTTGATCTTCGATGGATTCGAGACCACGGCAACCGCTCCCCTTCGCCCCGATAAACATGGCTTAAACCTGTCATCAGGCCGCATCCAGGAGATAGCTCCTGTAACAACCCTGGCCTTAGATCCGGAGCAGATCAAGTCGTCCGAAGATGGGAAACTCAACCCCATCACGGGGCTATCAATTCGGCGGTGTTGGAGCCGCATGCAGATTCCACTTCGTACGATACTTGCATCAATGGAACCCCGGACTTGTCTCTGGTATCGAGTTCCGAACCCTGCGAGCCCATGGATACCGAACTCGATCGGCTATCGATCTTCAAGTTTAGCACCGCGGATATCTTCCAACACTCGCCCATGGGCAACCTACTAAAATCACTAAAAAACCTATCCCTGGCAGACGGCTCGTCGCCGAACTATGTTCGGTTCGACCTTGCGACGGATGATGGAGAATTTTGCTTCCCACCCGCCACCCACTTCATAGCCACCGTCGAAAATCCAACCAACACGTCTGACCCCTGCTCTGAAGACATCGACGGTCTAGACGACGATGAGGGGCAAAGCCAGAGCTTACTATTCACTAGACACAGGGCGACAACTTCCTGTTATGACGTGTGTATGGTAGACACACCCAACGACGATCTCGACGATGACAAGGAGGATCCAGTCGAGGATAAGCCTCCTGGTACAAAGTCCAAAGACCGGCGCCCCCGGCGCCACTCTCAGTCACGTCACTCAGGAGAAAACAATACCAGCATCGGAGGTGATAATACTCCGGACAACGAAGACCCTGTTGAGACAGGATCCGAATAGGAGGACCAAGAAAGCGGGCAGGATAGCCCTGATGAACAGACCACATATGGATACTCGGAGGATAGTAATTATCTTTCACTCTCCGAGGAAGAAGAGAGCCTCGGCAACGAGGAATTCACTGTGCCTGAGGAACCTCTAGAACAAGAGCGCTTTAAACGCCGGCTCATAACCACTACAAAGAGCCTAAGGAGGAAGCAGCTGCAGCTTCAACTAAGCCAAGATTTGCTCAACGATAGATGGACGGAGGTCTTGGCCGCCGAGGAATACGGCCTTAGCATCCCAGACAAAAGCCGTCACAACGGTAGGCGGCTCCCTCAACACGACGGCAAACCTTTGGAGCCCACACCACCATCGAATAAGCCGGTAGGCCGACCACAATTCGGTCCGGGCAAAGCAGCAGCCCTAGCAAAGCACCATACCAACCCATCCAGCCGTCCAAACAAGAATAAAGAAGCCCGGGGGAACACTTGCGACATCCAACAAGACCCGGAGGGTAGAACAGGACACACAAAATCAACACACAGATCGTGGAGACATTATCCGGCCAGTAATAACGGTTATCTATTTGGACACAACAGACCCGAGCACGCTCGGTCCGAAAACCATAAGCGGGGTCCGCCGGAGCTGCTTCACGGTGTGGCCCAACATAGAGGAGCCGCACACCCTCTTTGGTTCACCAACGAGGTAATGGAGCATGAATTTCCAGACGGGTTCAAACCCATCAACATCGAATCATACGATGGAACAACAGATCCCGCAGTATGGATTGAGGATTACCTCCTCCATATCCACCTGGCTCACGGAGACGACCTTCATGCCATTAAATACCTACCTCTCAAGCTTAAGGGGCCAGCACGGTACTGGCTAAACAGTTTGCCAGAAAATTCTATTGGCAGCTGGGAAGACTTGGAAGATGCCTTTCGTGACAACTTCCAAGGAACATACGTCCGGCCACCAGATGCCGATGACCTAAGTCGTATTGTCCAACAACCCGGCGAGTCAGCCAGGGAACTCTGGACTAGGTTCCTAGTCAAAAAGAACCAAATCGTCGACTGTCCGGACACGGAAGCCCTCGCGGCCTTCAAACATAGCGTCCGGGATGAATGGCTAGCACGTCACCTGGGCCAGGAAGGACCTAAATCCATGACAGCCCTTACCGCTCTAATGACTCGCTTTTGTGCTGAAGATACCATGGGCATCGGCGGAAGCACAATACGGACAACCCTCCAAGCATTCCAGTAACGCTTTTTTATCCATTTTCTTTATTTTCCTTTATTATAAACAGGTGACCGACAGGACTGCATACACAACGGACTCTGTCGGAGTTCGGATCCGCACACTCACCTAAGGGGTTACTTCAGTTAAGGACTCCCCTCCCAGAGGACGGGCGGCGCAGACGTGTGACAGGAGGTCCAAAACATCTTTTTGCAGACCGCACTCTTTATTTTGAGCCTGTACTATGCCTTTTTTCTCCGTTCCCGACCCCGAGCATGTCAAATAGCCGGGTTGTGGTTTTCTCTTCTTTTTACATATGAATTTATCATTGGCTTATTGCTCCACTCCCAGTAAACTTCATCCGAACTAATCTTCTATACTCTTTTTACATATGAGTACGGCCGCAACGGCGGTGTTACAAAACGCACCTCGGCATAACCTGCCAGGAGCTCGGTATGGGAACAAATGAGTCGCCAATAAAAGTCTGAACAACTCTATAGCGTGCTTCGGCATCGCAAGTTTGGCCTTATATGCATCAGCTCCGAATCATTGTCTTTGGTCAATAGTTGGGTTGCCCGGCTCCTGTGCTTGCTACCCTACGTTCCGCTCTATCAGCTAGGGTAGTAAAGGGAGAAGTACTGCGATTGTGCCCTGGCTTTGACCAGATGAGCACCTCAGTAGAGAAAGCCGAAAACTGACTGTCAAGATGCGGCGAGAGCTGGTCAACCACTTGACGACTTATTCGAATCTTTAGCGATTCTCCGTGTTACACGAAGGATCTTTTTTTAGATCAAAACATGTAAGGCACCGTATTATAATACGCCGCATACATACCAGGGGCTATGTCGTAGCCCCACCATAAAACTCCTATGGCTAAGTGAAAGTGTTAATGCCCTATAGTCCGATTGCCTGGTTCGCCGCATTATCACCTCCTTTATGGACCAAGACGTTGGATAAATAGTGATTCAATGCTTTTCCGAACACCCCCGTATTTCCTACGAGGGGGCTGAAGCCGACGACTGGAAAACTTTCAGATTATACTAAAACGGCCGCACAGGAGGAATTCAAGCTTTTTGCACAAAATATAAATAGACTAACTATAAAGTTGTCTGTTACAACCATTATACGAATTACTCGAACATTATGTCTTTCGAGCATTGACCCTCTACCAAGCGGGCGGCCTCTAAGACGTCTTCAAAATAGTGCCCCGGCTCATAACGGTCCTTGCCCTTGGGTGGACTCCTCGCCGCAACATCGATGGCCTTCATCTTTCCCCAAAATGTTTTGACTCGGGCAAAGGCCATCCGTGCACTCTCAATGCACGCTGACCGCTTCACAGTGTCGATATGTGGCACCGCATCGACAAGCCGCTGCACCAGGCCAAAATAACTACTCGGAATAGGCTCACTTGGCCAGGACCGGATTACGACGTTCTTCATGGCGTCGGCGGACATCCTATGCAGCTCGGCCCACTGGGACATCTGTTCATTCAGCAACAGAGGGCGCTTCGACGCGCCGAATTGCGACCAGAAAAGCATCTCCGTTGCATACCCCTCTTGCGCCTAATAAAACTGCACCGCATCGGAAGAAGTCTTCGGCAAGTCTAAAAATTTGTCCGGAGAACTCCATACTTGGTTAAGCTGAGCATAGTTCGGATCGCCGAACTTAGCCTGTAGCAAAAAGGGCTTGCCAGCCACAATCTCCCCAGCTTGCCGGATCTCCTCACGGGCTGCCCTGGATTCAGACCGCACCTCTCTCACCTCTCGTAAGGCCTTGTCAAGTTCAGCCGTTTTGGCTTCATTTTCCTTCTCCAGAAGTTTACAGCGGCGAGCCGCGTTCTCTAACTCGCGTGCCATGGTAGACATGGCCTCCTTGTCCTGGCGCCGCGTGGCTTGTTCGGCCTTCATTTCAGCCGATGCCTTTTTGGTAGCCGCATTACTAAACCGGGCCTGTTCCTTGGCCCGGGCTAGCTCCGCCCGAAGGGTTTCCACGGCGGCAGCACCATCTGCATTGATGCACATTTTATGTCAAACTCTCTTCAGAGTCATGCTTACATTATAAGCACGTTGGTGTAAGGAACGCTCGAAAATATATACCTTGAGAGTCGTCAAGACGCCTGTTGATCAAGGCAATGTCATCCTCTGCAATATCCAGCTTTCGCTGCCGTTCGGTTACCTCCGAATTTCGGGCAGCGGCAGGAGGGAGACAACCTACATTCCAAATTAAACCAAGGTTAGTACCTGAAAATATCTTTTTGATCCTCCGATCACTTCCTTTGGAAGGCGATCCGAGTCTCAGGGGCTACTGCATACACAACAGCTGCATTCTGTCAATATTGTTCAATTGGCAACATTACATCACAAACCTCAAAACCTCTCAGAAGGCTCGTAAAGGCCTCGTTCAACCCGCTCTTCGCGGATACAACTTTGTCGACCACCGTAACCATTAAGGCACAGTGCTTCTCCGAAACGGACGCTCGTCGCAGCATGTCCGTCAGCGTCTCCGGCACTCCTGGGTCTTCGGACACCGCTGCCGGAGCACGACATTCCTTTGAAGGAATCCGCTTACCCGCCTCCGGCATTGTCTCCGGCTGTAAACCGTACAGCTCGGGGCCATCATTTTTGATCCTGAACCCTGAGTCACAGAGGCACCACCTTCGGGTAACTCTCTCCTCGTTTCCTGCGCGACTTGCCGGTCAAGGGGAGCCCTCCGGGACGACACTTCAGAATCATCCGCCCTGTTGCCCGAGGAGGCCGGAGACGGTGTTTCACTCTCCATCATCTCTGGAAGAATATCTCCCGAGGAGGAAGACGATGAAGCACCAGGCGTTAACCCGCAAGGACGTACTTGTATCGGAGGATTACTTCAGTAACGAGAAGGGAATGAGGTATGATCAAAATACCCCACCGCACTTACGATTTTGCCAGAGGTTTTTCCTCCTCGCAAGGCTCTACATCGACATCGCTTGCTCGGCCCAAGTCGCCCGACGAGGGCGTCTTCCCTTTCTTGGAAGGTTTCCCCTCCCGACCTCCGGAAGTGGCCCTCTTCTTGCCATGAGGGGCCCCCTCTGCACCTTTGCCCCTGGGCAAAGGGGTTTCAGTTTCCCCAAACACATCATCTAATTCATCCTCGGGGCGGGCATCACCTCTGGGCTCCTCGCTCTCGCCCCCCTCTGCGGACACCTGGTATGTTGTCGGAGTCAGCATTCTCTTCAGCAGAGCGGTCGCAGAATCCTCGGGAAGGGGCGCCGGACACCATATTAATACCGCTTTCTTTATCTAGTCCTGCGTAGGGACGGATTGCTCAGTATCTTGTCAAAAGATGTTGGAATAAAAGGTGTTCGGAGATTGAATACTTACCAAAGTGTCCAGATGATTGTAGTCGAGGCCAACATCTTCAGTGGTATCCGGCCATTGCTCTCGCTCCCCGAAATATAATTTCCACATTCTTTCGTGCGTAGTGCCGAAGAAGAGTTGAAGGGTCCGCCACCCTCCTGGATTAAACTCCCACATTCCGATAGGCCGCCGCTGACATGGCAGGATCCGGCGGACTAGCATTACTTGAACAACGTTCACAAGTTCGATGCCTCTCTCGGTAAGGCTTCGGATGCGACTTTGCAGAGTCTGCACCTCATTAACGGATCCCCAGTCCAATCCCTGGTCGATCCATTAAGCGAGCTGAATTGGAGGGCCGGGTCGGAAAGCAGGCGTAGCCACCCACTTGGAGCCCCGCGGCTCGTTGACATAAAACCACTCCTGCTGCCACAGGTCGGAAGACTCGGCGAAAGATCCTTTAAACCAAACCGCGCTGGCAAGCTTGCTTATTGTAACGCTGCCGCACTCTGCCTGCTCCTCCTCCGCCACCCGCGGCCTCATGCCAAAGGTCTTGAGCCACAAACCAAAGTGCGGAGGAAGGCCTCACACGTGACGATGAATGTCGAGATGAGAAGAATGGCGTCCGGGGCCAGCTCGTGGAAATATAGCCCATAGTAGAACATAAGCCCTCGGACGAAGGGGTTAAGCGCGAACCCTAACCCATGAAGGAAGTGCGACACAAATACTACCCTCTCACCGGATTTGGGGGTGGGGATAATCTGCCCCTCGGCAGGGGGCCGATGAAGGATTTCTGGGGTCAGGTACCTCACTATGCGGAGCTTCGCGATATCCTCCTCCGTGACGAAAGAAGCCACCCACCGACCTGAACGGCTGGACCCAGACATGACTGGGGCTAGTGGTGATTGGAACTCGAGGGCTAGAACTCGAGGTGGCTGGGATTGAGGAAGAAGCAAGTGCAGAAGAGAAAGACAAGTCTAGGCCCCTATGTAAAGGCCGAGAATATCGAGCGTCCCCTCCTGGGTCTCGAAACTTACCTATCCTTAAAGAGTTGTACCCAGGGGACGGTTGGGTTACCCATACCAACATTATTGAAAATCCCGTGAATAAGGGGACACGATCTCTGCCTTGACAAGACGTGCCAATGAAACCGCTTCCCGAGACGTGGGGCGACAGGCTACCAACGGTTGAAAATAATAACCGGGCAAGCATGATGCGATGTCATAAATAGTTGTCGACAGATTGGACTCGTGAAGTATTGTATCTTCTGCAATTATATACACAGGTCCAGATACAATCATCACAACCGAAGACTATCTTGGAGTTCGGAAGAAGGGGAACCCGCCTTGCAATGCCGAAGACGATCTGCGCACCGGACTCCTCGTCATTGAAGCCAGGTTCAGGGGCTACTGAGGGAGTCCTGGACTAAGGGGTCCTCAGGCATCCGACCTGTTACTCATTGGGCCGGACTGATGGGCTATGAAGACATGAAGACCGAAGATTATACCCGTGTCCGGATTGGACTCTACTTGGCGTGGAAGGCAAGCTAGGCGATCGATTATGAAGATTCCCTCTTATGTAATCGACCTCATGTAACCCTAGATCTCTCCGGTGTCTATATAAACCGGAGGGCATAGTCCGGATAGGACAGATTCATTACCATATACTCATAGGCTAGACTTCTAGGGTTTGGCCATTACGATCTCGTGGTAGATCAACTCTTGTAACACTCATATTCATCAAGATCAATCAAGCAGGAAGTAGGGTATTACCTCCATAGAGAGGGCCCGAACCTGGGTAAACATCATGTCCACCGTCTCCTGTTACCATCGATCCTAGACGCACAGTTCGGGACCCCCTACCCGAGATCCGCCGGTTTTGACACCGACATTGGTGCTTTCATTGAGAGTTCCACTGTGCCGTCGACGAAAGGTTTGATGGCCCCTTGAATCGTCAGTAATGACGTGTTCCAGGGAGAAACCTTCCTCCCCGGACAGATCTTTGTATTCGGCGGCTTCGTGCTTCGGGCCAACTCGCTCGGCCATCTAGAGCAGATCGATAGCTACGCCCCTGGCCATCAGGTCAGATTCGTAAGCCTGAACTACGTCGCGGACATCCGTGGAGACTTGATCTTCGATTGATTCGAGACCACGGCAACCGCTCCCCTTCGCCCCGATAAACATGGCTTAAACCTATCATCGGGCCGCATCCAGGAGATAGCTCCTGTAACAACCCTGGCCTTAGATCTGGAGCAGATCAAGTCGTCCGAAGATGGCAAACTCAACCCCATCACGGGGGCTATCAATTCGGCGGTGTTGGAGCCGCATGCAGATTCCACTTCGTACGATACTTGCATCAATGGAACCCCGGACTTGTCTCCGGTATCGAGTTCCGAACCCTGCGAGCCCGCGGATACCGAACTCGATCGACTATCGATCTTCAAGTTCAGCACCGCGGATATCTTCCAACACTCGCCCATGGGCAACCTACTAAAATCACTAAAAAACCTATCCCTGGCAGACTGCTCGTCGCCAAACTATGTTCGGTTCGACCTTGCGACGGATGATGGAGAATTTTGCTTCCCACCCGCCACCCACTTCATAGCCACCGTCGAAAATCCAACCAACACGTCTGACCCCTGATCCGAAGACATCGACGGTCTAGACGACGATGAGGGGCAAAGCCAGAGCTTACTATTCACTAGACACGGGGCGACAACTTCCTGTTATGACGTGTGTATGGTAGACACACCCAACGACGATCTCGACGATGACAAGGAGGATCCAGTCGAGGATAAGCCTCCTGGTACAAAGTCCAAAGACCGGCGCCCCCGGCGCCACTCTCAGTCACGTCACTCAGGAGAAAACAATACCAGCATCGGAGGTGATAATACTCCGGACAACGAAGACCCTGTTGAGACAGGATCCGAATAGGAGGACCAAGAAAGCGGGCAGGATAGCCCTGATGAACAGACCACATATGGATACTCGGAGGATAGTAATTATCTTTCACTCTCCGAGGAAGAAGAGAGCCTCGGCAACGAGGAATTCACTGTGCCTGAGGAACCTCTAGAACAAGAGCGCTTTAAACGCCGGCTCATAACCACTACAAAGAGCCTAAGGAGGAAGCAGCTGCAGCTTCAACTAAGCCAAGATTTGCTCAACGATAGATGGACCGAGGTCTTGGCCGCCGAGGAATACGGCCTTAGCATCCCAGACAAAAGCCGTCACAACGGTAGGCGGCTCCCTCAACACGATGGCAAACCTTTGGAGCCCACACCACCATCGAATAAGCCGGTAGGCCGATCACAATTCGGTCCGGGCAAAGCAGCAGCCCTAGCAAAGCACCATACCAACCCATCCGGCCGTCCAAACAAGAATAAAGAAGCCCGGGGGAACACTTGCGACATCCAACAAGACCTGGAGGGTAGAACAGGACACACAAAATCAACACACAGATCGCGGAGACATGCCCCGGCCAATAATAACGGTTATCTATTCGGACACAACAGACCCGAGCATGCTCGGTCCGAAAACCATAAGCGGGGTCCGCCGGAGGTGCTTCACGGTGTGGCCCAACATAGAGGAGCCGCACACCCTCTTTGCTTCACCAACGAGGTAATGGAGCATGAATTTCCAGACGGGTTCAAACCCATCAACATCGAATCATACGATGGAACAACAGATCCCGCAGTATGGATTGAGGATTACCTCCTCCATATCCACCAGGCTCGCGGAGACGACCTTCATGCCATTAAATACCTACCTCTCAAGCTTAAGGGGCCAGCACGGTACTGGCTAAACAGTTTGCCAGAAAATTCTATTGGCAGCTGGGAAGACTTGGAAGATGCCTTTCGTGACAACTTCCAAGGAACATACGTCCGGCCACCAGATGCCGATGACTTAAGTCGTATTTTCCAACAACCCGGCGAGTCAGCCAGGGAACTCTAGACTAGGTTCCTAGTCAAAAAGAACCAAATCGTCGACTGTCTGGACGCGGAAGCCCTCGCGGCCTTCAAACATAGCGTCCGGGATGAATGGCTAGCACGTCACCTGGGCCAGGAAGGACCTAAATCCATGACAGCCCTTACCGCTCTAATGACTCGCTTTTGTGCGGGAGAAGACAACTGGCTCGCTCGCAAAAGCAACAACGCCAGCGACCCGGGCACTTCCGAAATCCGAGACGGCAACGGCAAGCCACGACTAAACGAGCATAACAGTCGCAGCAACAACGAAAGATTGCATGATACAGCGGTCAATGCGGGATTTCACAATCCGAAACCCGCCCAACGGAAGAAGCCATTTAAGGCCAAACAGGACGGACCATCCGCCCTTGACAGGATATTGGACCGACCTTGTCAGATTCACGACCACCCTGATAAACTAGCTAATCATACCAACAGAAACTGTTGGGTCTTCAAGTAGGCAGAAAAGCTTAATGCCAAATTCAAGGGGAGAAGGCCACCAAGCGATAAAGACGACGACAAGGCTCCCCAGCCGAACACCGGGGGCCAGAAGCAGTCTCCTTCCGACGTTCGACCACTACCGGAGCGGAAATAGCAGTTCTGCTTCCGCCACCCACCCACTATGACGACAGGTTTTACACCACGCGTACATCACTACGCGCTCAAGATACCATGGGCATCGGCGGAAGCACAATACGGACAACCCTCCAAGCATTCCAGTAACGCTTTTTTATCCATTTTCTTTATTTTCCTTTATTATAAACAGATGACCGACAGGACTGCATACACAACGGACTCTGTCGGAGTTCGGATCCGCACACTCACCTAAGGGGTTACTTTAGTTAAGGACTCCCCTCCCAGAGGACGGGCGGCGCAGACGTGTGACAGGAGGTCCAAAACATCGTTTTGCAGACCGCACTCTTTATTTTGAGCCTGTACTATGCCTTTTTCCTCCGTTCCCAACCCCGAGCATGTCAAATAGCCGGGTTGTGGTTTTCTCTTCTTTTTACATATGAATTTATCATTGGCTTATTGCTCCACTCCCAGTAAACTTCATCCGAACTAATCTTCTATACTCTTTTTACATATGAGTACGGCCGCAACGGCGGTGTTACAAAACGCACCTCGGCATAACCTGCCAGGAGCTCGGTATGGGAACAAATGAGTCGCCAATAAAAGTCTGAACAACTCTATAGCGTACTTCGGCATCGCAAGTTTGGCCTTATATGCATCAGCTCCGAATCATTGTCTTTGGTCAATAGTTGGGTTGCCCGGCTCCTGTGCTTGCTACCCTACGTTCCGCTCTATCGGCTAGGGTAGTAAAGGGAGAACTACTGCGATTGTGCCCCGGCTTTGACCGGATGAGCACTTCAGTAGAGAAAGCCGAAAACTGACTGTCAAGATGCGACGAGAGCTGGTCAACCACTTGACGACTTATTCGAATCTTTAGCGATTCTCCGTGTTACACGAAGGATCTTTTTTAGATCAAAACATGTAAGGCACCATATTATAATACGCCGCATACATACCAGGGGCTATGTCGTAGCCCCACCATAAAACTCCTATGGCTAAGTGAAAGTGTTAACGCCCTATAGTCCGATTGCCTCGTTCGCCGCATTATCACCTCCTTTATGGACCAAGACGTTGGATAAATAGTGATTCAATGCTTTTCCGAACACCCCCGTATTTCCTACGAGGGGGCTGAAGCCGACGACTGGAAAACTTTCAGATTATACTAAAACGGCCGCACAGGAGGAATTCAAGCTTTTTGCACAAAATATAAATAGACTAACTATAAAGTTGTCTGTTACAACCATTATACGAATTACTCGAACATTATGTCTTTCGAGCATTGACCCTCTACCAAGCGGGCGGCCTTTAAGACGTCTTCAAAATAGTGCTCCGGCTCATAACGGTCCTTGCCCTTGGGTGGACTCCTCGCCGCAACATCGATGGCCTTCATCTTTCCCCAAAATGTTTTGACTCGGGCAAAGGCCATCCGTGCACCCTCAATGCATGCCGACCGCTTCACAGCGTCGATATGTGGCACCGCGTCGACAAGACGCCGCACCAGGCCAAAATAACTACTCGGAATAGGCTCACATGGCCACACCCGGATTACGACGTTCTTCATGGCGTCGCCGGACATCCTATGCAGCTCGGCCCACTAGGACATCTGTTCATTCAGCAACAGAGGGCGCTTCGACACGCCGAATTGCGACCAGAAAAGTCTTCGGCAAGTCTAAAAATTTGTCCGGAGAACTCCATACTTGGTTAAGCTGAGCATAGTTCGGATCGCCGAACTTAGCCTGTAGCAAAAAGGGCTTGCCAACCACAATCTCCCCAGCTTGCCGGATCCCCTCACGGGCTGCCCTGGATTCAGACCGCGCCTCTCTCACCTCTCGTAAGGCCTTGTCAAGTTCAGCCGTTTTGGCTTCATTTTCTTTCTCCAGAAGTTTACAGCGGCCAGCCGCGTTCTCTAACTCGCGTGCCATGGTAGACATGGCCTCCTTGTCCTGGCGCCGCGCGGCTTGTTCGGCCTTCATTTCAGCCGATGCCTCTTTGGCAGCCGCATTACTAAACCGGGCCTGTTCCTTGGCCCGGGCTAGCTCCGCCCGAAGGGTTTCCACGGCGGCAGCACCATCTGCATTGATGCACATTTTATGTCAAACTCTCTTCAGAGTCATGCTTACATTATAAGCACGTTGGTGTAAGGAACACTCGAAAATATAAACCTTGAGAGTCGTAAAGACGCCTGTTGATCAAGGCAATGTCATCCTCTGCAATATCCAGCTTTCGCTGCCGTTCGGTTACCTCCGAATTTCGGGCAGCGGCAGGAGGGAGACAACCTACATTCCAAATTAAACCAAGGTTAGTACCTGAAAATATCTTTTTGATCCTCCGATCACTTCCTTTGGAAGGCAATCCGAGTCTCAGGGGCTACTGCATACACAACAGCTGCATTCTGTCAATATTGTTCAATTGGCAACATTACATCACAAACCTCAAAACCTCTCAGAAGGCTCGTAAAGGCCTCGTTCAACCCGCTCTTCGCGGATACAACTTTGTCGACCACCGTAACCATTAAGGTACAGTGCTTCTCTGAAACGGACGCTCGTCGCAGCATGTCCGTCAGCGTCTCCGGCACTCCTGGGTCTACGGACACCGCTGCCGGAGCACGACATTCCTTTGAAGGAATCCGCTTACGCGCCTCTAGCATTGTCTCCGGCTGTAAACCGTACAGCTCAGGGCCATCATTTTTGATCCCGAACCCTGAGTCACAGAGGCACCACCTTCGGGTAACTCCCTCCTTGTTTCCTGCGCGACTTGCCGGTCAAGGGGAGCCCTCCAGGACGACACTTTAGAATCATCCGCCCTGTTGGGCGAGGAGGCCGGAGACGGCGTTTCACTCTCCATCATCTCTGGAAGAAGATCTCCCGAGGAGGAAGACGATGAAGCACCAGGCGTTAACCCGCAAGGACGTACTTGTATCGGAGGATTACTTCAGTAACGAGAAGGGAATGAGGTATGATCAAAATACCCCACCGCACTTACGGTTTTGCCAGAGGTTTGTCCTCCTCGCAAGGCTCTACATCGACATCGCTTGCTCGGCCCAAGTCGCCCGACGAGGGCGTCTTCCCTTTCTTGGAAGGTTTCCCCTCCCGACCTCCGGAAGCGGCCCTCTTCTTGCCATGAGGGGCCCCCTCTGCACATTTGCCCCTGGGCAAAGGGGTTTCCGTTTCCCCAAACACATCATCTAATTCATCCTCGGGGCGGGCATCACCCCTGGGCTCCTCGCTCTCGCCCCCTCTGCGGACACCTGGTACGGTGTCGGAGTCAGCATTCTCGTCAACAGAGCGGTCGCAGAATCCTCGGGAAGGGGCGCCGGACACCATATTAATACCGCTTTCTTTATCTAGTCCTGCGTAGGGACGGATTGCTCAGTATCTTGTCAAAAGATGTTGGAATAAAAGGTGTTCGGAGATTGAATACTTACCGAAGTGTCCGGATGATTGTAGTCGAGGCCAACATCTTCAGTGGTATCCGGCCATTGCTCTCGCTCCCCGAAATATAATTTCCACATTCTTTCATGCGTAGTGCCGAAGAAGAGCTGAAGGGTCCGCCACCCTCCTGGATTAAACTCCCACATTCGGATAGGCCGCCGCTGACATGGCAGGATCCGGTGGACTAGCATTACTTGAACAACGTTCACATGTTCGATGCCTCTCTCGGTAAGGCTTCGGATGCGACTTTGCAGAGTCTGCACCTCATTAACGGATCCCCAGTCCAATGCCTGGTCGATCCATGAAGCGAGCTGAATTGGAGGGCCGGGTCGGAAAGCAGGCGTAGCCACCCACTTGGAGCCCCGCGGCTCGTTGAAATAAAACCACTCCTGCTGCCATAGGTCGGAAGACTCGGCGAAAGATCCTTCAAACCAAACGGCGCTGGCAAGCTTGCTTATTGTAATGCTGCCGCACTCTGCCTGCTTCTCCTCTGCCACCCGCGGCCTCACGCCAAAGGTCTTGAGCCACAAACCAAAGTGCGGAGGAGTTCGGAGGAAGGCCTCACACATGACGATGAATGTCGAGATGAGAAGAATGGCGTCCGGGGCCAGATCGTGGAAATATAGCCCATAGTAGAACATAAGCCCCCGGACGAAGGGGTTAAGCGCGAACCCTAACCCATGGAGGAAGTGGGACACAAATACTACCCTCTCGCCGGATTTGGGGGTGGGGATAATCTGCCCCTCGGCAGGGGCCCGATGAAGGATTTCTGGGGTCAGGTACCTCACTATGCGGAGCTTTGCGATATCCTCCTCCGTGACGAAAGAAGCCACCCACCGGCCAGAACGGCTGGACCCAGACATGATTGGGGCTAGTGGTGATTGGAACTCGAGGGCTAGAACTCGAGGTGGCTGGGATTGAGGAAGAAGCAAGTGCAGAAGAGAAAGACAAGTCTAGGCCCCTATGTAAAGGCCGAGAATATCGAGCGTCCCCTCCTGGGTCTCGAAACTTACCTATCCTTAAAGAGTTGTACCCAGGGGACGGTTGGGTTACCCATACCAACATTATTGAAAATCCCGTGAATAAGGGGACACGATCTCTGCCTTGACAAGACGTGCCAATGAAACCGCTTCCCGAGACGTGGGGCGACAGGCTACCAACGGTTGAAAATAATAACCGGGCTAGCATGATGCGATGTCATAAACAGTTGTCGACAGATTGGACTCGTGAAGTATTGTATCTTCTGCAATTATATACACAGGTCCGGATACAATCATCACAACCGAAGACTATCTTGGAGTTCGGAAGAAGAGGAACCCGTCTTGCAATGCCGAAGACGATCTGCGCGCCGGACTCCTCATCATTGAAGCCAGGTTCAGGGGCTACTGAGGGAGTCCTGGACTAAGGGGTCCTCTGGCGTCCGGCCTGTTACTCATTGGGCCGGACTGATGGGCTATGAAGACATGAAGACCGAAGATTATACCCGTGTCCGGATTGGACTCTACTTGGCGTGGAAGGCAAGCTAGGCGATCGATTATGAAGATTCCCTCTTATGTAATCGACCTCATGTAACCCTAGATCTCTCCGGTGTCTATATAAACCGGAGGGCATAGTCCGGATAGGACAGATTCATTACCATATACTCATAGGCTAGACTTCTAGGGTTTAGCCATTACGATCTCGTGGTAGATCAACTCTTGTAACACTCATATTCATCAAGATCAATCAAGCAGGAAGTAGGGTATTACCTCCATAGAGAGCGCCCGAACCTGGGTAAACATCGTGTCCCCCATGTCCTGTTACCATCGATCCTAGACGCACAGTTCGGGACCCCCTACCCGAGATCCGCCGGTTTTGACACCGACACGCGCCTCTACTACGACACGTGCCCTTCCTTACACGGCCACGGTTCATCGCTGTAGCCTGCAGACAGACCGATCGTACATATGTACAAGTTCGCGACCAGAATGACAACGCTACGTACGCTTTGACCAGGTGGGTCCCGACTGTCAGGCACTTCCTTCCGTGCAAAGATGTAGCTGGTGGGTCCCAGCAGTCAGGGGGCGAATCATTTTTTTGCCCGTAATATGGACGCACTTCCTTGCGCGTGAAGATATAGCTGGTAGGTCCTAGCAGTCAGGGGGAAATGTTTTTTCGCGAAATATGGTGGCCCGTTCGGTGGGTCCCTGCTGTCAGGTGGAGGAATCATTATTTTTCATGTAATAAGGAGGCACTTCCTTGCTGCGGCCGTGGACCCAGCTGTCAGCCTCTCCACGTACAGTACTCTTCCGATGGAAGTCGTTCGTTGACAACATTGACCACGCCGCGCTGAGAGCACCAGGGTGGTGGACGACGGCGAGGCCTAGGAAGGGGACGACGCAGAGCCGGGGCAGACGCGGCAGTGGATGCCCACACGGAGAAGAGTACGAGGGTTCACTGGTTCGGCTGCGGTGTGAGGCTGCTGTCGCTGCAGGGACTGGCCAGTGGTGGGAGTAGTAGGTGGCGGTGAGGCTTCCGCGGTAGCACAGCCGGCCACGGGAGGCAAGAGCAGGCGACACGACCGGCGCTGCTTTGGGCGGCTGGAGCAAGAAGACCAGAGGTTGAAGAAGCACTACGGCCGTTGGATGGACATCGTACGGTCACTGGACCTAGAATCGTTCATATTGACTAAGTTGACAAAGCCCTCCGTCCCCGTCAACTTAGTAGGTGTTGGAAATATGCCCTAGAGGCATTAATAAATGGTTATTATTGTATTTCCTTGTTCATGATAATTGTCTATTGTTCATGCTATAATTGTATTAACTAGAAACCGTAATACATGTGTGAATACATAGACCACAACATGTCCCTAGTAAGCCTCTAGTTGACTAGCTCGTTGATCAATAGATGGTCATGGTTTCCTGGCCATGGACATTGGATGTCGTTGATAACGGGATCACATCATTGGGAGAATGATGTGATGGACAAGACCCAATCCTAAGCATAGCACAAGATTGTGTAGTTCGTTTGCTAAGAGCTTTTCTAATGTCAAGTATCATTTCCTTAGACCATGAGATTGTGTAACTCCCGGATACCGTAGGAATGCTTTGGGTGTACCAAACGTCACAACGTAACTGGGTGGCTATAAAGGTGCACTACAGGTATCTCCGAAAGTGTCTGTTGGGTTGGCACGAATCGAGACTGGGATTTGTCACTCCGTATGACGGAGAGGTATCTGTGGGCCCACTCGGTAATGCATCATCATAATGAGCTCAATGTGACTAATGAGTTAGCCACGGGATCATGCGTTACGGAACGAGTAAAGAGACTTGCCAGTAACGAGATTGAACGAGGTATTGGGATACCGATGATCGAATCTCGGGCAAGTAACATACCCATAGACAAAGGGAATTGTATACGGGATTGATTGAATCCCCGACATCATGGTTCATCCGATGAGATCATCGTGGAACATGTGGGAGCCAATATGGGTATCCAGATCCCGCTATTGGTTATTGGCCGGAGAGGTGTCTCGGTCATGTCTGCATGGTTCCCGAACCCGTAGGGTCTACACTGTCGGGACCCCGATTCCAAGTCACACCGATCTAGCCTGTAACACCTCATATCACTTTGCGGCCTCACGCACGGTACCCCCACGGGTGTCGCCTTACCATGGCCCGGGACCGTTTGCGCCTTTTGGCTCACGTATATGACAATGTCGCTAGCATCCATATGACAGAGAACCCGGGCCGACATGGCTAGTCGTGAACCCAAAGCGGCACTAACGTATGGGGACAGGCATACCTGAATCAACATCGAACGTGTCGGTCAGCTGCGTGCGAATCCGGGCTGTAGCACTGGGCTAACAGGACTCCGGGAACCCGGGCTGTAGCAGGCTAGGCAGGACTCCGGATGTCACCGCGTGACATTTCCCCGAAGGGACAGACACAGGAACGATATGAAACACATGCCGGCCAGTCAAGTGTTCCGGAGCAGTAGTGCTGGGCTAGCAGGACTCCGGTGAACCGGGCTGTAGCGGACTACTATGGCTCATGGGAGCACAAGACTACATTTCCCCATAGGAGAGGCTACCAAGGATAAACAACTAGGTTGTCGGATCCCACACATACCAAGCATTTCAATCATACACACAATATGCTCGATATGTGCAAATACAACATGGCATCACAACAAGACTCTACGACTCAGAGTATTTATTCATTAGGCTCCGAAGAGCCAGATATTACAAACATGGGTCTCATGACCCAACATTCAGAGCATACAAGTCAAAGCACATGCAGAAGCTTAACATGTCTGAGTACAGACATCTACAAATGAAAAAGGCTGAGAAGCCTGACTATCTACCAGATCCTGCCGAGGGCACAAGATCGTAGCTGAGGTATCAAGCTAAACGTCGAAGTCCACACAGAACTACTAGCGAGACTGGCGTCTCTTTGCAAAACATAAAATAGGAAAACGTGAGTACAAATGTACCCAACAAGACTTACATCAGAACTAGCTACATATGCATCGGTATCAACAAAGGGGGGTGGTGGAGTTTAATTGCAGCAAGCCAGCTTTGACTCGGTGGCTATCCTAACTACGACTGCAAGCAACTCTTTTGAGGTGGCGCACACGAGTCCACCTAATCACCATATCAATACTCCACTATGGATCCGCTCCCGTCTCCCTACGAGAACGCCATCCATAGCACTCACGCTTATCTTGCGCATTTTAGAGTATCCACTTTCACTTGTCTATGAACTGTTATAGGCAACCCAGAAGTCCATTTCCGCGGACACGGCTATTCGAATAGATGATGTTAACCCTGCAGGGGTGTACTTCGTCACACACGCTCTCGCCACTTACCACCATGTACACGTCGTGTACCTCGGCAACCTTCAAGCGGAAGCCTGGCGAGGGAGTCGGCCACAGCCTACCTAAACACTCAAGTCTCTAGTCCAGGTTTATCGCCTATTCAGGTTCCATCTGCAGGGAGTCCGGCCGAGGTTTCCACATACGGCCCCGAACGATGTGTGCAGGGTTCCCGAGACACCAAACGGGCACCCGGTACACCGTGCCACGTGCCTATCGCATCACAGCCCACCCCTCCGGTCAGCGCTGTCCACGGCCTCCAGCATACTACAAACACCAGAAACTACATGCAACTCCTGGACAGAGGACAAGGGTGATTAAGAAGCCGAGAGGGTCCATTGGTTTCGGGCCCAATGCGTGGTAGTAACTGTATCATGGATCACAAACACAGAACTCAGTTCCTGAGGACGGCTTCAATGAGACAACCCACCATGTACTCCTACATGGCCTCTCACCGCTACCTTTACCAAATCGTGTTCACACACTTAGCTCACACACAGTAGGACATGTTCATCACCATTCCAATTCATCCCCGACGAATCAGACCCGACTCAACTCTAAGCAGTAGCAGGCATGACAAACAGGCATGAATGAGTAGGCACATCAGGGCTCAAACAACTCCTACTCATGCTAGTGGGTTTCATCTATTTACTGTGGCAATGACAGGTCATGCAGAGAATAAGGGGTTCAACTATCGCAGCATGTAACAGTTGAATCGTTGTTGTCCTAATGCAGTAAAGAGAGCAGGAACGAGAGCGTGGGATTGTATCGGAATGAACAAGGGGTTATGCTTGCCTGGCACTTCTGAAGATATTATAGTTCTTCATCGGTGTCATCGAACTCATCGTCGGAATCACGGCTATCGAGAGGGGACAATCACCGGCAAACAAGGAAGAACACAATCAATGCAATGCACAATATGATGCATGATCATGACATGGCAATATGACGTGATTTGGCCTAATGCAACTAGCAACAGAAAGGTTTGGGTTGATTTGAACTCAAGGTTCAAATTCAAATTCAAACTATGAATTCAAATAGTGCATTATCATGTTTTCACCTATACAGCAGGTATAACTTAGTTTGACATGCATGAAAATGATACAGATGGATAGATTGCATTTTTCTGATAATTTTTCATATATAACTTATTTCATTCTGAGCTACGGTTGATTTTCTATGAATTTTAGAAGTTTATACTATTTTCTGGAATTTTCTGAATTATTTTAAATCCAGAAAATGAGTTATTGTGTCAGCACTGCGTCACTGTGATGTCAGCTGGTCAACGGCGGCTGGTCCAAGTCAAACTTGACCAGTGGGTCCCGCGTGTCAGTCTCTCAGTGCCTAATTAAGTTTAGGTTTAAACTAAACTAACTTTTAACAGGGGCTGGCCCCACACGTCAGTGGGTCAGGGGGAGTCAAACCCCGGTCAAGCAGGGTCAAACCCGCCGGACTTGGTCCACGGCTCGTCGCCGGTGAAACCTGGGACGACGGAGGGGCTCGGGATTTGCCCACGGTCGACCAAATCGACCGCGGTTTGGTCCTACGCGTAGCTGGGGCTCGCGCGCATCTAGTAGGCCAAGCGGGAGGAGCTGGGGTGGTCTAAGTCGACGGCGGCGAGCACGAATGCGGCGGCCGGAGTTCGGGCGTCGGTGGTTTTGCTGTTGTAGCGTGCTAGTGGGTGAATGGAAGCACTAGCGAGGCGCTACGAGGTGCGGTGAGGGTGTTAGGCACCCGCGCGTGACCAAATGGTCACCGGAGTGATGCTGGCGTCGAGCTCGCGCGGCGGCGTGCTACGGTGAGCAAGGGGGCGGCGTCTACAATGAGCAAACGGAGCAGAGAGGAGGGGGGTTCGACGCAGGGGCTCACAGCGGATCGAGTAGAGGCAACGGCGAGGCCGGGGACGGGCTGGAGCTCGCGAATCCCAGGTGAGGTCGCCGACGGCCAGAGGTTGAAGACGAGGTCGGGAACAACGCTACAGGTCTTCCGGCGGGGCGTGACTCGGTGGGGAGGAAGAGGGATACTAGGCGGAGCACTTGGGCATCTCAGGGCGTCGCTGGGATGGCGGTGTCCGCGGTGGTGGCGAGCGGCGGCGACGGAGGCGTTCGGGCGGGAAGAACAGAGGAGGGGAGAGCGTTCGGGGGAGAGAGAGGGGGAGGCGGGGGCTGCGTGGCGACTCCAGGGTCGTCCAGGCCGCCGAGGGGGCACGCAGGCAAGGTGGAGGTGGCACGGGTGCGTGCCGGCGCACGGTGGCCACACGCCCGGCGTCCTTCTGTCACGAGGAAGACGACAGGGGGGGCTAGCTGGGCTGGGCCGCCACAGTGGTGGGCTGGCCTAGCCACTTGGGCTGCAGGTAAGGCCCAGGTATCTCTCTTATATTTCTGTCTTTAGTTCCTGTCTTCTATTTTCTTTCTCTGTTTTGGATTAGTAAAAATACTAATTCATTCTGTAAAATCCTGAAAATAATTGTGGGCACTTTTGAAAATATTTCCAACAGCCCGCAACTAGTTTCAAAATTATTAGAGCATTTAAAATATTTATAGCCATTAAATGCTCCAATTCAAATACTTATGATTTAATCCAAAAAATCCAGAAATGACCTAGAAATATGTTTATCATTTTTGGCAGAGGTTTTTACCTTTATCAAAAATCATGAACTTTCTAAAGGGCATTTGGGTTCATTGAAAATGTTTTTAAGTTGAACCTAGTTGAGTTCTTTTGGGTGCTAGGGATTGATCACCCCTATTTCAAGTTTAAGCAAAATTTAAACATGATGCATGAGGAACAAGCAAAGTCAGACAAGGGCTGATCTGGGGCTGTGACATACACACTTAAGGTTCGGTTACGCTAGAGTTGTTATGGGAAATAGTATGTGGTTACCGAAGGTTGTTCGGAGTCCCAGATGAGATCCCGGACATGACGAGGAGCTCCAGAATGGTCCGGAGGTGAAGATCGGTATATTGGACGAAGGGTATTGGAGTCCGGAATTGTTCCGGGGGTACGAGGCTATGGCCAGCATGTCCGAAAGGGGTTTCGGAGGCCCCAACAAGCGTTGGGGGGCCTTATGGGCCAAGGGGAAGGGGCAAACCAGCCCACTAAGGGGCTGTGAGCCCCTCCCAACCCCTCTCACGTAACCAGGAGATGTGGGGGCGCCACCCCTAGGGTAGCTGCCCCTCCCGGCTTGGGGGGCAAGTTTCCTAGGGGGTGGGGGCGCCCAAACCCATCTAGGGTTTCCGCTGGCCGCCGCCTCCTCCTCTAGATCCATCTAGAGGGGCCGCCCCCTCTCCCCTTCCCCCTATATATAGTGAGGGGGTGGGAGGGCAGCCACACCCTTCCCTTGGCGCAGCCCTCTCCTCCTCCAACTCCTCCTCCTCCGTAGTGCTTAGCGAAGCTCTGCCACAGAACCACGAGCTCCATTGCCACCACGCCGTCGTGGTGCTGGAGTTCTCCCTCAACTTCTCCTCCCCCCTTGCTGGATCAAGAAAGAGGAGACATCCCCGGGCTGTACGTGTGTTGAACGCGGAGGCGCCGTCCGTTCGGCGCTAGCTCGGATCTTCCGCGATTTGAATCGCCGCGAGTATGACTCCATCAACCGCGTTCTTGTAACGTTTCCGCTTAGCGATCTTCAAGGGTATGAAGATGCACTCCCTCTCTCTCGTTGCTAGCATCTCCTAGATTGATCTTGGTGACACGTAGGAAAATTTTGAATTATTGCTACGTTCCTCAACAGTGGCATCATGAGCTAGGTCTATGCGTAGATTCTATGCACGAGTAGAACACAAAGTAGTTGTGGGCGACGATTTGGTCAATTTGCTTGCCGTTACTAGTCTTATCTTGATTCGGCGGCATTGTGGGATGAAGCGGCCCAGACCGACCTTACACGTACTCTTACGTGAGACAGGTTCCACCGACTGACATGCACTTGATGCATAAGGTGGCTAGCGGGTGTCTGTCTCTCCCGCTTTAGTCAGATCGGATTCGATGAAGAGGGTCCTTATTAAGGATAAATAGCAATTGGCATATCACGGTTGTGGCTTTTGCGTAGGTAAGAAACGTTCTTGCTAGAAACCCGTAGCAGCCACGTAAAACATGCAACAACAATTAGAGGACGTCTAACTTGTTTTTGCAGGGTATGTTATGTGATGTGATATGGCCAAAAGGATGTGATGAATTATATATATGTGATGTATGAGACTGATCATGTTCTTGTAATAGGAATCACGACTTGCATGTCGATGAGTATGACAACCGGCAGGAGCCATAGGAGTTGTCTTAATTTATTGTATGACCTGCGTGTCAATGAAAAACGCCATGTAATTACTTTACTTTATTGCTAACCGTTAGCCATAGTAGTAGAAGTAATAGTTGGCGAGACTACTTCATGAAGACATGATGATGGAGATCATGGTGTCATGCCGGTGACGAAGGTGATCATGCCGCGCCTCGAAGATGGAGATCAAAGGCGCAAGATGATATTGGCCATATCATGTCACTTTATGATTTGCATGTGATGTTTGTCATGTTTACATCTTATTTGCTTAGAACGACGGTAGCATAAATAAGATGATCCCTCACTAAAATTCAAGAGATGTGTTCCCCCTAACTGTGCATCGTTGTGAAGGTTCGTTGTTTCGAAGCACCACGTGATGATCGGGTGTGATAGATTCTAACGTTCGCATACAACGGGTGTAAGCCAGATTTACACATGCGAAACACTTAGGTTGACTTGATGAGCCTAGCATGTACAGACATGGCCTCGGAACACAAGAGACCGAAAGGTAGAACATGAGTTGTATAGTAGATACGATCAACATGGAGATGTTCACCGTTGATGACTAGTCCGTCTCACGTGATGGTCGGACACGGTCTAGTCGATTCGGATCATGTATCACTTAGATGACTAGAGGGATGCCTATCTAAGTGGGAGTTCATTAAATAATCAGATGAACTTAATTATCATGAACATAGTCAAAAGGTGTTTGCAAATTATTTCATAGCTTACGCTTTGGTTCTACTGTTTAAGATATGTTCCTAGAGAAATTTAGTTGAAAGTTGATAGTAGAAATTATGCGGACTGGGTCTGTAAACTGAGGATTATCCTCATTGCTGCGTAGAAGGCTTATGTCCTTAATGCACCGCTCGGTGTGTGAACCTCGAGCGTCGTTTGTGGATGTTGCGAACATCTGACATACACATTTTGATGACTACGTGATAGTTCAGTGCGTAATGCTAACGGTTTAGAATTGAGGCGCCAAAGACGTTTTTGAAATGTCACAGAACATATGAGATGTTCCAAAGACTGAAATTGGGATTTCAGACTAGTGCCCACGTCAAGAGGTATGAGACCCCTGACAAGTTTCTTAAGCCTGCAAACTAAGGGAGAAAAGCTCAATCGTTGAGCATGTGCTCAGATTGTCTGAGTACTACAATCGCTTGAATCGAGTGGGAGTTAATCTTCCAGATGAGATAGTGATGGTTCTCCATAGTCACTGTCACCAAGCTATTAGAGCTTCGTGATGAACTATAACATATCAGGGATAGACATGATGATCCTTGAGCAATTCACGATGTTTGACACCGCAAAAGTAGAAATCAAGTAGGAGCATCAATTGTTGATGGTTAGTAAAACCACTAGTTTCAAGAAGGGCAAGGGAAAGAAGGGATACTGCATGAAACGCAAATCAGTTGCTGCTCTAGTGAAGAAACCCAAGGTTGAACCCAAACCCGAGACTAAGTGCTTCTGTAATGGGGGGAACGGTCACTGAAGCAGAACTACCCTAGATACTTGGTAGATGAGAAGGCTGGCAAGGTCGACAGAAGTATTTTGGATATACGTTATATTAATGTGTACTTTACTAGTACTCCTAGTAGCACCAGGGTAATAAATGCCGGTTCGGTTGCTAAGTGTTAGTAACTCGAAATAAAAGGCTACAGAGACTAGCTAAAGGTGAGATGACGATATGTTGGAAGTGTTTCCAAGGTTGATGTGATCAAACATCGCACGCTCCCTCTACCATCGAGATTGGTGTTAAACCTAAATAATTGTTATTTGGTGTTTGCGTTGAGCATAGACATGATTGGATTATGTTTATCGCAATACGGTAATTCATTTAAGGAGAATAATGGTTACTCTGTTTATTTGAGTAATACCTTCAATGGTCTTGCACCTAAAATGAATGGTTTATTGAATCTCGATCGTAGTGATACACATGTTCATGCCAAAAGATATAAGATAGTAATGATAGTACCACATACTTGTGGCACTGCCATTTGAGTCATATTGGTATAAAATGCATGAAGAAGCTCCATGTTGATGGATCTTTGGACTCACTCATTTTTGAAAAGATTGAGACATGCGAACCATGTCTATTAGTATATATGCATGAAGAAAGTCCATACAGATGGATCGTTTGGACTCACTTGATTTTGAATCACTTGAGACATGCAAATCATACCACATGGGCAAGATGACTGAAAGGCCTCGTTTTCAGTAAGATGGAACAAGAAAGCAACTTGTTGGAAGTAATACATTTTGATGTGTGTAGTCCAATGAGTGCTGAGGCACGCAGTGGATATCGTTATGTTCTTACTTCACAGATAATTTGAGTAGATGCTGAGTATATTTACTTGATAAAACACAAGTCTGAATTATTGAAAGGTTCAAGTAATTTGAGAGTGAAGTTGAAGATCGTCGTGACAAGAGGATAAAATGTCCATGATATGATAATAGAGATGAATATCTGAGTTATGAGTTTGGCACACAATTAAGACATTGTGGAAATTGTTTCACAACTAATACCGCCTGGAACACCATAGTGTGATGGTGTGTCCGAACATCATAACTGCACCCTATTGGATATGGTGCATACCATGATGTCTCTTATCGAATTACCACTATCGTTTATGGGTTAGGCATTAGAGACAACCGCATTCACTTTAAATAGGGCACCACACAATTTCGTTGAGACGACACCGTATGAACTATGGTTTAGAGAAACCTAAGCTGTCATTTCTTAAAAGTTTGGGGCTGTGACGCTTATGTGAAAAAGTTTCAGGCTGATAAGCTCAAACCCAAAGCGGATAAATGCATCTTCATAAAATACCCAAAACAGTTGGGTATACCTCCTATTTCAGATCTGGAAGCAAAAGTGATTGTTTCTAGAAACAGGTCCTTTCTCGAGGAAAAGGTTCTTTCGAAAGAATTGAGTGGGAGGATGGTGGAGACTTGATGAGGTTATTGAACCGTCACTTCAACTAGTGTGTAGCAGGGCACAAGAAGTTGTTCCTGTGGCACCTACACCAATTGAAGTGGAAGCTTATGATAGTGATCATGAAGCTTCGGATCAAGTCACTACCAAACCTCGTAGGACGACAAGGATGCGTACTACTTCAGAGTGGTACGTAATCCTGTCTTGGAAGTCATGTTGATAGACAACAATGAGCCTACGAGCTATGGAGAAGCGATGGTGGGCCCAGATTCTGACGAATGGCTCGAGGCCATAAAATCCGAGAGAGGATCCATGTATAAAAACAAGGTATAGACTTTGGAAGAACTACTTGATGGTCGTAAGGCTGTTGGGTGCAGATGGATTTTAAAAGGAAGACAGACAATGATGGTAAGTGTCACCATTAAGAAAGCTCGACTTGTCGTTAAGATGTTTTCCGACAAGTTCAAGGAGTTGAATGCGATGAGACTTTCTCACTCGTAGCGATGCTTAGAGTCTATTAGAATTATATTAGCAGTTACTGCATTATTTATGAAATCTTGCAGATAGGATGTCAAAAACATTGTTTCCTCGACGATTTTCTTGAGGAAAGTGTTTATGTGATACAACCAGAAGGTTTTGTCAATCCTGAAATATGCTAACAAGTATGCAAAGCTCCAGCAATCCTTCTAAGGACTGGAGTAAGCATCTCGGAGATGGAATGTACGCTTTGATGAGATGATCAAAGATTTTGGGTTTTTACAAAGTTTATGAGAAACTTGTATTTCCAAAGAAGTGAGTGGGAGCACTATAGAATTTTTGATGAGTATATGTTGTTAACATATTGTTGATCAGAAATGATGTAGAATATCTAGAAAGCATACAGGGTTATTTGAAAAGTTTTTTCAATGGAAAACCTGGATTAAGCTACTTGAACATTGAGCATCAAGATCTATAAAGATAGATCAAAAATGCTTAATAGTACTTTCAAATGAATACATACCGTGACAAGATTTTAAAGGAGTTCAAAATAGATCAGCAAAGAAGGAGTTCTTGGCTGTGTTACAAGGTGTGAGTATTGAGTAAAACTCAAGACCTGACCACGGCAGAAGAGAGTGAAAGGACGAAGGTCGTCCCCTATGCTTTAGACGTAGGCTCTATAGTATGCTATGCTGTGTACCGCACCTGAAGTGTGCCTTGCCATGAGTTAGTCAAGGGGTACAATAGTGATCCAGGAATGGATCACATGACAGCGGTCGAACTTATCCTTAGTAACTAGTGGACTAAGGAATTTTCTCGATTATGGAGGTGGTAAAAGAGTTCGTAGTAAAGTGTTGCGTCGATGCAAACTTTGACACTAATCCGGATGACTCTGAGTAGTAAACTGGATTCGTATAGTAGAGCAGTTATTTGGAATAGCTCCAAGTAGCGCGTGGTAGCTGCATCTACAAGATGACATAGAGATTTTTAAAGCACACACGGATCTGAAAGGTTCAGACCCGTTGACTAATAACCTCTCTCACAAGCGAGATATGAACAAACCCCATGGGTGTTGGATTCATTACAATCACATAGTGATGTGAACTAGATTATTGACTCTAGTGCAAGTGGGAGACTGTTGGAAATATGCCCTAGAGGCAATAATAAATGGTTATTATTGTATTTCCTTGTTCATGATAATTGTCTATTGTTCATGCTACAATTGTATTAACTGGAAACCATAATACATGTGTGAATACATAGACCACAACATGTCCCTAGTAAGCCTCTAGTTGACTAGCTCGTTGATCAATAGATGGTCATGGTTTCCTGGCCATGGACATTGGATGTTGTTGATAATGGGATCACATCATTGGGAGAATGATGTGATGGACAAGACCCAATCCTAAGCATAGCACAAGATCGTGTAGTTCGTTTGCTAAGAGCTTTTCTAATGTCAAGTATCATTTCCTTAGACCATGAGATTGTGCAACTCCCGGATACCGTAGGAATGCTTTGGGTGTACCAAACGTCACAACATAATTAGGTGGCTATAAAGGTGCACTACAGGTATCTCCGAAAGTGTCTGTTGGGTTGGCACGAATCGAGACTGGGATTTGTCACTCCGTATGACGGAGAGGTATCTCTGGGCCCACTCGGTAATGCATCATCATAATGGGCTCAATGTGACTAATGAGTTAGCCACGTGATCATGCGTTAGGGAACGAGTAAAGAGACTTGCCGGTAACGAGATTGAACGAGGTATTGGGATACCGACGATCGAATCTCGGGCAAGTAACATACCGATAGACAAAGGGAATTGTATACGAGATTCATTGAATCCCCGACATCGTGGTTCATCCGATGAGATCATCGTGGAACATGTGGGAGCCAATATGGGTATCCAGATCCCGCTATTGGTTATTGGCCGGAGAGGTGTCTCGGTCATGTCTGCATGGTTCCCGAACCCGTAGGGTCTACACACTTAAGGTTCGGTGACGCTAGAGTTGTTATGGGAAATAGTATGTGGTTACCGAAGGTTGTTTGGAGTCCCGGATGAGATCCCGGACGTGACGAGGAGCTTCGGAATGGTTCGAAGGTGAAGATCGGTATATTGGACGAAGGGTATTGGAGTCCGGAATTGTTCCGGGGGTACCAGGCTATGGCCAGCATGTCCGAAAGGGGTTTCGGAGGCCCCGACAAGCGTTGGGGGGCCTTATGGGCCAAGGGGAAGGGGCAAACCAGCCCACTAAGGGGCTGTGCGCCCCTCCCAACCCCTCTCACGTAACCAGGAGAGGTGGGGGCGCCACCCCTAGGGCAGCCGCCCCTCCCGGCTTGGGGGGCAAGTTTCCTAGGGGGTGGGGGCGCCCAAACCCATCTAGGGTTTCCCCTAGCCGCCGCCTCCTCCTCTAGATCCATCTAGAGGGCCCGGCCCCCTCTCCCCTTCCCCCTATATATAGTGAGGGGGTGGGAGGGCAGCCACACCCTTCCCTTGGCGCAGCCCTCTCCTCCTCCAACTCCTCCTCCTCCTCCGTAGTGCTTAGCGAAGCTCTGCCGGAGAACCACGAGCTCCATTGCCACCACGCCGTCGTGCTACTGGAGTTCTCCCTCAACTTCTCCTCCCCCCTTGCTGGATCAAGAAAGAGGAGACGTCCCCGGGCTGTATGTGTGTTGAACTCGGAGACGCTGTCCGTTCGGCGCTAGGTCGGATCTTCCGCGATTTGAATCGCCGCGAGTACGACTCCATCAACCGCGTTCTTGTAACACTTCCACTTAGCGATCTTCAAGGGTATGAAGATGTACTCCCTCTCTCTCGTTGCTAGCATCTCCTAGATTGATCTTGGTGACACGTAGGAAAATTTTGAAATATTGCTACGTTCCCCAACAGAAGGCCCACAAGTCAGCCTCCCATTATGCTGGGTCCCAGCTAGCAGGGGGAGTATTCATTTTTTTGTGCGTAATAAGGAGGCACTTCCTTGCGTGCGAAGATATAACTGGTGGGTCCGAGCTGTCAGCGGCGGGAACATTTTTTTCGCGAAATACAGAGGTCCTTTCGGTGGGTCCCAGATGTCAGGTGGAGGAATCATTATTTTGCGCGTAATAAGGAGGCATTTCCTTGCGTGCGGCCGTGGACCCAGCTGCCAGCCTCTCCATGTACAGTCCACTTCAGATACATGTTGGTCGTTGACCATGTTGACCACGCCGCGCCGAGAGCACCAGGGCGGTGAAGGAAATATGCCCTACAGGCAATAATAAAGTTATTATTTATTTCCTTATATCATGATAAATGTTTATTATTCATGCTAGAATTGTATTAACCGAAAACATAATACTTGTGTGAATACATAGACAAACAGAGTGTCACTAGTATGCCTCTACTTGACTAGCTCGTTGATCAAAGATGGTTATGTTTCCTAGCCATAGACATGAGTTGTCATTTGATTAACGGGATCACCTCATTAGGATAATGACGTGATTGACTTGACCCATTCCGTTAGCTTAGCACTCGATCTTTTAGTATGTTGCTATTGCTTTCTTTATGACTTATACATGTTCCTATGACTATGAAATTATGCAACTCCCGTTTACCAGAGGAACAGTTTGTGTGCTACCAAACATCACAACGTAACTGGGTCATTATAAAGGTGCTCTACAGGTGTCTCCAAAGGTACTTGTTGGGTTGGCGTATTTTGAGATTAGGATTTGTCACTCCGATTGTCGGAGAGGTATCTCTGGGCCCACTCAGTAATACAGGTCACTATAAGCCTTGCAAGCATTGTAACTAATGAGTTAGTTGCGGGATGATGTATTACGGAGCGAGTAAAGAGACTTGCCGGTAACGAGATTGAACTAGGTATCGAGATACCGACGATCGAATCTCAGGAAAGTAACATACCGATGACAAAGTGAACAACGTATGTTGTTATGCGGTCTGACCGATAAAGATCTTCGTAGAATATGTGGGAGCCAATATGAGCATCGAGGTTCCGCTATTGGTTATTGACCAGAGAGGTGTCTCGGTCATGTCTACATAGTTCTCGAACCCGTAGGGTCCGCATGCTTAACGTTACGATGATAGTTATATTATGAGTTTATATGTTTTGATGTACCGAAGGTTGTTCGGAGTCCCGGATGTGATCACGGACATAACGAGGAGTCTCGAAATGGTCGAGACATAAAGATTGATATATTGGAAGCCTATGTTTGGATATCGGAAGTGTTCCGGGTGAAATCGGGATTTTTTCGGAGTACCGGGAGGTTACCGGAACCCCCCGGTAACTTAATGGGCCTTAGTGGGCCTAGGTGGAAGAGAGGAGAGGAGGCCAGAGCAGGGCCGCACGCCCCTCCCCCCCAGTCCGAATAGGACAAGGAGAGGGGGGCGGCGCCCCCCCTTTCCTTCCTCCCCTCCACCTCTTCCCCCTCTCTCTCCTAGGCCAACATGGAAAAGGGGGGGGAGTCCTACTCCCGGTAGGAGTAGGACTCCTCCTGGCGCGCGCCTCCCCCTTGGCTGGCCGAACCCCCCTTGCTCCTTTATATACGGGGGCAGGAGGGCACCTCTAAACACACAATTGATCATTGATCTCTTAGCCGTGTGCGGTGCCCCCCTCCACCTTATTACACCTCGATAATATCGTAGCGGTGCTTAGGCGAAGCCCTGCGTCGGTAGAACATCATCATTGTCACCACGCCGTCGTGCTGACGAAACTCTCCCTCAACACTCGGCTGGGTCGGAGTTCGAGGGAGGTCATCGAGCTGAACGTGTGCTGAACTCGGAGGTGCCGTGCGTTCGGTACTTGATCGGTCGGATCGTGAAGACGTACGACTACATCAACCGCGTTGTGTTAACGCTTCCGCTTTCGGTCTACGAGGGTACGTGGACAACACTCTCCCCTCTCATTGCTATGCATCACCATGATCTTGCGTGTGCGTAGGATTTTTTTTGAAATTACTATGTTCCCCAACAGGCGGTGGACAATGGCGAGGCCTAGGAAGGGAACGAAACGGAGCCAGGGAAGACTCAGCAGTTGTTTCCCACGCGGAGGGGAGTACGAGGGTTTACTGGTTCGTCTGCCGTCGCTGGAGAATAACAGCAGTTGTGGGTGAGTAGAGGGATGGCTAGGCCAACGATGGGAGTACGATGGGGCGGTGAGGCCTACGCGGCAGCACAGCCGGCCGCAGGAGGAGGGAGCACGCAGTCCCGCCGGCGCTTGTTTGAGCGGCTGGAGCAGGAAGAGCAGAGATTGAAGAAGCACGACGGCCGTTGGATGGACATCCAACAGTCACTGCTTGTGCGTCAACCTTTTTTTTTAGGAAAGCCTCAAATCTGTGGAAAATAGCATACAACCCATCTGCCATTATTTCTAATAATTTACAGCCCATTTGCTAATTCTTAAGGTTTTTTTGGAGCCCATATTCTTTTTGTTAGCATTACAGCTCATATTGTGGCCACAGTTAAAAAATTATACGAAATTTGCATATTTCGGTGCGGTCCGAACTGTTTTTAATCCTGAAATTTCGAGTCACATTCAAACTGATTTTAAAAATAAATGAATATCAATATAAAATCCAAGAAATTGTCCATGCATAAAAATCAATGCAATTTAAAATCTCGAAATGAAAAAAAGAAATTTGAAACTAATTGCCGGTTTGATGTGTTTTAAAAATGTACAACCCATTTCTCATTGCTGATAGGCCATTTTCTCGGCCAGCCGAATGAAGCTCTCCTCGTCTTGAAAGATTTGTAGCCCAACAGGCCTGACAAAGCGACTTACTTGACAAATCACAAAAAAACTGGGCTAGCCATTTTCAGAAAGAAAAAAAAACTACTAGGCTGGTCTGTGGTAAACATAAAAGAAAAGGCTGTCTAGACAGGCCAGAGTGCCCCGCACAGCCTAGTTGACACCCTGCTTCCGTCTCAAAAACAAATTAGATAAATGCCACTCCAGTTATGGCGATTCATAAAAATGCCATTGCAATTTCCAAAATTTGAAAAATGCCACTGCAATTTTTGCAAACTTTGAAAAACGCCACTCCAGACTTCGAAAAATGCCACTGGAAATGGCATGAAATGGCATTTTTCAAAGTTTGGAAATTGCAGTGACATTTCTCGGAATCACCAGATTTGGAGTGGCATTTATCAAATTAACCCAAAACAAAAATAACTGGGCGAGCTGCTGGGTCCCTGGTGTCAGCCGCTCGTTGTGCAATTCTCTAGTTTATTGACTACGTTGACAATGGCATGGGACCCAGATGTCAGAAATCCATTAGGAGGAGCTATTTTTTATTAGCTTGAAATAAGGAGGCACTTGCTTGCGTACTGCCATGACTGTGGTGGGTCCCTGCTGTCATCCTCTCCATGTACAATCATCTCCTGATTGTGTACGCATCAACCGGGTAGGCCCACAAGTCAGCCTCTAAACCCGTGGCGGACAAGTACAACCCATTTAAAAAAATAACAGCCCATTCCATACGTTCAAACGGAAAGTTCAACATTCAGAGCAAAGTAACAGGTCTGATCCAGATATAGAGTACTGAACTTCCACGTTGACAACCATCATAGCCAAGTTAACTATCTACTACCACTAATACTCTAGTAGTGTACAAGTACTAACTTACTCTTAGCTAACTAGACGATGCCGGCCGCCATCTGCGGTACACGCTAAACGCCGGCACCGGCGTCCTCCACCTCGCCTCGGACTTGCCAGAGGTGCGATAGGGCACCTTGCTCGCACGTGTTGGCCCTTTCCGTGCCGGCGTGGTCCACCAAAGCTTCGGCCTCTAAGCGGGAAACCCACTTGACGAGCTTGTAGTAAAATTCGGCGTCGCGAACGCGTGCATGCCCGATAGCCTCCAGGGCTATTTGCCGGGTGCCGGCCTCCACGTAGTCGGCCCAGTTGCGAGCGCTCTGCTCGCGACTCAGAGCGTCGGTGCGCTGCTGCTCCATGTCCCGCTGGCGACGCAAATCGACGATACACTGCTCCTCCGCCAGGCGGTCTCGCTCCAACAAATCCTCATACTCCGCATTGCCATCTAAAGACCGATAGAATGCCTCCTCCCTCCTTCTGCCTTCCGGTGAAAAACCGAACACTAGTTCCAGCGGTGACCGCCTCCGGCATCGCCTATCGCGGACGGGCGATGGCATGGCAGACGTGGCGAGAGCAAGGATAAGTGGCGAGCGACGTCGGGCCGGTGGGGGCTTATGAGGATAGGGCGAGTTGGGTGATGGTGCCACCGGAGAAGCCTGGGAAACAGTAATTATAGGCGGAAGGTAGGCGAACCAGCATGTCGCAGGAAACGCGACGGTCATTGCGGTCATCGGAATTCAATGCATAAGCCGACATGGCTTAGCGCGCCAGCTTGCCGTGGAAAACTAGAAAAACTGGAATTATGACTGTGCCGTCCCGTCCCGTCAGTGGTGCGTCCCGTCCGTGCTGGGTCGCACGCCGGCATGACGGTCAAACGAGTGCACTCGAATCATCCAGATGAGGTACTCCCTCCTTGTCAAAAATCATTCCACCACTCATCATCTACCTTGGTTAGTGAGATTTTTTAATTAAGCCCTACAAACCGGAAAGGAGGTAGTACGTCCGCTATTTATTCGTGTAGGATCGAGTAGGTCATTTTTTGAATTGAGCCCTGCAAACCGGAAAGGAGGTAGTACGTGCGTGATCCGCTATTTATCCGTGTAGGATTGAGTAGGTCGGATAGTGTACGTGTAGGATCGAGTAGGTCAGATGGTGTACGTGTACGATCACATTAGCCGATGAACATTCGCTGGGAGATAAGGCATTTGCGAACGTTTTTGCTGGCAGTTTCTTCAGATTCGCATGGCATTTTCTTCAGAGCAGCTTGTCAGTTTCTTCAGAGGTAGGCATTTTTATTCAAAAAACTGCCACTTTGGATCTTGCGTCGCAACTAAAACTGCCAGGAGCGCATTAGTAGGCTAGCTAGTGATCGATCAGTAACTTGTAAACACTAAGCGAGAAGAAATAAGGAACTATTAGTAACTTGTAAACACTAAGAACACAGAAATAAGGATCATTCTGTGCACAGCAGTAAGAGCCGATCCGTTCGAAATGTTCACACGAGACTCACAGGCCTGGCATTGTAATATGTTCACATTAGTAGCCCAAATTCAAAACCAACTAGTACGATTCCCATACATAAGATCAACATGTTAATGCATCTCAATGATTCACAGATCATATACAAATATGTAGCTCCAAAAGCAAAGATCTGGAAAAAACATCTGTTCTTCCTACTAACATGGATGCTTCTCTTGGCCAACATTCAGTACAGAGTGAAAGAAAAATTTGTTTGTGAAGTCTATGATTCCTCTTGCAAACGTAATTAGTTTCACCAACAGTTGGAACCATGAGAATGAACCACATATGATGGAGGAACATCTACTGCAATCTGATTTGGTCTTCTCTCGATCACACGGCAAGACTATTTTCGAAATACAAACTTTAACTTAGGCAAACTGATGCCCATTGTATAATCAGACCAAAGCAATGAAGCACCTAGTTTTGGCCAATAAATAGTACAGTACTACTTTTCTGCAGTCCATGAAGTGACTATCCAATCTTTCCGTGTCTATTTTCAAATGGCACTGCATGCAGTGACTATACTATTCTCTTGTGCAGTTCAACCAAAATTGCGGTAACTTTGTTTGTTTGCCAAGTAGCAACGGGCAGACATCTCTGTCTGCACAAATATCAAGTAGCTAGTAAACATATACCCCACCTTGTATTTTCGGTTTAAACACGTCTCTTCCGCTTAGCATCTGTCATGTTTTGCACTGGACAATTTGATACAGTCATGTTTTGCCCTGGACAATTTCATACTGAATTGACTTGCTGGTTCAGAGCAAAAATATAGCGCCTATTCTTCATCAGACCAAGGATATCCATGTTCGCAGTGATGGAAGAGGTGAAATCGATACAGCCGAAATTGAGCATCCAATCAGTGAATCCTGTCCTGCACCTCCAATGTAGGTCCACCCTGCCAATAAATTCACAGGCAAACCACTAGTATTACTATCTAATGACAGTACAAAAAGAGTAGCAAGATAGTAGCAAACTATGTACCTTCATAATGAACAGCTCATAGTGCCTCCAATTGGATATAAAGGTTTGGGAAAAAACATGCTCCTAATGTTGAACCATTTGGACTTTTTGTGCAGTTCCACTAAAATCGAGCATCCCTGTTTGCATAGATATTGAAAGTGTGATTACTATAAAAGTGGCACTAGTTGAAGCATAGACTCACAAATATAAGCATTCCAGTTTCATAATGGGAAAAGGTAGCAAGACTGTTTCTAACCACCTGTTTGAAGAAATAAATAAGGCAACATCGGCTGATGTCAGGAAGGCATAGATAGTTTTTTCTAAAAAATTGAGCCATTCCTGACCTTTCCTCTTCTTTTAAGCATATTTTGTGCATCTCAACTAAAATAAAATGCCATCACCGCCTTGACAATTCAATGACACTGTACAAAAGGAAATGACTTAACATTACATCATGATGTCAGGTATGTAGTCGACAGGCATTAGAGACAAACATACAGACCTCCTCCGATAACATAATGAACATTAAATTTAACAAAGGTATGACTAGCTTTACCGGGATAATTTGAGTGAACTCTACACCCTCAGTTCCTTAATATAAGATATTTTCGCAGTTCAATTTAAAGTACCCAAATGTCTAGTATTTAGAAAAACAGGTAGTAATTTTCTTGAGCACATATCTGGGAAAGCTTGCCACACTTTATATATGTCCATACGCTAATGCAACACCATTCGAATAGCACAAATATACACTAATCTAGTGGCTAGTGCAACAATAGAGTAGTTATTTTATTACAGGGTACAGTACAATGGTTTTACTGAACAGATTTCCATAAGCTCTAGCACTTGAAGATTTCTATAAGAATTAACAATACAAAATGTAAAGGTAACAAGTTTCAGCATTGGTATACTAGCTGTGCAAGAGAATTAAACCAAATACAAAAGTTTGAAGGTAACTAGCATTATTAACTAATGACAGTATAAAAAAATTGCAAACCATGTACCTTCAAGGTAAATATCATTTCGAACTCGAGGGGACCTAAAAATTGCCATCCCAATCTTGATAATCGATCAAACATAAAAACTTGATCGAACGAATCAAGAGAACAGCCGGAGGAGGGGGTGCCCTCTCTTGACCTTTCCTCTTGACACTGTACAAAAAAAATTGACTTATCTCATGAAAGTGAGGTATGTAATCTATAAGCATTAACAGTGCAAAAATCTAAAGGTAGTAACAAGATTCATCGTTGGTATACTGGCTGTGCAACAGCATTAGAATGCCTTAGCTGAAAAATCTTTAATACATCCACAATCAACAGCTAACCCTGAAATAATCCAGTGACATTAAATGGCATTGCTTAAATTTATCGGTGGCATTAGACTGAGTGCGGCATTAGTTAAATGTGGCATCACTTAGCAGTAGCATTGCTTGACTTGACCGCTAGCGTTATACTAACAACAAAAAAGTGGCAATAAGAGCATGGGAGGTCCATTCGGACAGTGGGCGCACCAGTACGATGTACCTCCACGGACGCATAGAGTGGTGAGGGAGGTATGGTTGCCCAGAGCAACAAATATCCAGGCATCATATGTGGATTACGTCCCATTTTTGTTCTCTTTAGCTACTGATCTTCCCCTTTTCAACCTAGATGTGGGTTCAATGCCTAGTCTCTTGGATAGTATAGTCTCCCTTCCTTTCCTTATTCAACCCAGACATGGATTAGTTTGCATGAAGTAGGGTTTCCTTTAATAGTGCAAGTTAAGGTTTTCGTCTGCGTGACCAGCAGAGCAGAGGATAGCAAATTGGGAAGATGGTGGAGTGGAAAAAGATCCACATGCAGCGACGTGGCAGATGGGGCAATAGAAGAAGGGTATGGTTCGAAAAGAGGTAGCATACCTGAGGGTCAGCGGGAAGTGGCTTCGCTCGTGGTTGTAGTCCTCCGCACACACTACGGCAGCGAGCTTGGGGAAGGAGGCCATCCCGCGCGGGTGCTAGGTCTGAGAGGACGGCCTTGTCGTCAGTGCGTGACCTCGCTCGCCGACTACTAGTGCGTCAACGCTGCACGTCCTTTTCTTCCCCGGCGGATCTATGACCACCGGTGAGGAGGGAGAGAGAGGCCGTCTTTTTTAGATCTGGAGAGAGGGTGATAGTGTGAGAAGCAAGTGGGCAGCCCTTAGCAAGAAAGCGATGAAGCTCCAGCCTATATTTTTTTATACTACTAGTACTAGAGGTGGAGTAGTGGTAGAGTAGTTTATATTTTCTTTGCAAACAGTACCAGTTAGTCGTGCTTCAAAACTGAACGACACGCCATTAAAAAAAAGGTCGATAACTAATGCGGCACCTTAGGCCAGTGCGGCCAGATCGCATTTTGCACGAGAAATTACACACCATGTTTCGTTGACATGTGGTCCCGTTCCCACATGTCAGTGAGATGACAGCGAGTCCTTTTGTACAATTTCCGAACGGACGTCTATGTAGGCCGGGGCGCTTCTTCGTGTACCGTGGCAACCGTCCACCGACTCTTCGCCTTTCCCTCTCGACACACCATGTTTCGTTGACATCTGGTCCCGTTCCCACATGTCAGTGAGATGACGGTGAGTCCTTTTGTACAATTTCCGAACGGACGTCTATGTAGGCCGGGGCGCCTCTTCGTGTACTATGGCAACCGTCCACCGACTCTTCGCCTTTCCCTCTCGATTTGGAACTGCTGTCGCACACTCTTCCTCCCTCCTCCATTTGCCTTCACCCTTCCTTCTGCCATTGTTCGATCGTCTTCTCCATGGAGGGAACAGGCTGGAAACGACCCCGTTATTCTTGCCCCGATCTGAATGATGACGCGGTGGAGGAACTCATTGACCGGTGCGACATCATCACCTCGGCTAGCATGGCAGGTTCGTTCAAGACCATTCTCGACTCAACTAATAACATCATTACAAGGAACCCAAGGGTCCAGGAGCGGTTTGATCTGCCCTATCTTCTTCGTCGTGACCCTGCTGACTGGCGCGCGGACGATGGAGGCCTCGCCTTGTGCAAGTTGATGCCGCTTGAAAATGATACGTGTGATGTTAAGATGCCATCGCTTGAGGGTAAGTCTTGGGCAGGAGCAAATGGAGATTGGGTTGTTTATATTGGGTACAACTTCGAGTGGGAACTTGTGAATGTGTACACTCATCACTGGGTTCCACTTCGAAAAATCTCAGACTGCCCAGAGGTTGAGTACACCGGTATTCTACGTGAGTTCAAATATGATCATGGTGACTGGCGTCTACGGAAGATAGAAATTTGTCGAGTTCCCAACCGCTCTTGGGATTACATGAACTATGAAGCTATTGCTATCTTCGACAAGCTTGCTGCCGTCCTTACTTCCACGCCTCGATGGATATTGCTCAAAAATCAATTTCTGTACACGGATGAGTACTGTGATGCAATTCAATACGAGGGTCTTGTGTTTGTTGCCACCATTCGTGGCACTGTTTTTGCATGGAATCCTAATGCTTTCGGTACGTTTGTCTTCCACCGTAATTATAATTGTTTCATCCACATGCATGCGGGTTAGCTAGTTTCCCTTTACTAATTAACCTTCTTGTGTTTCCAAGGTCCTGTGAACATTCCACCACCTATACTTGGAATTTTTTATAACCAAGGGGGAGATGACGATGCTGATGATCACGAGCATGAGGACGAGCAGGACCCATATACTAAGTGGCGCCTAGCAACTTATTCCGATGGATCACCTCTTCTTGTCTGTATACAGGGCACTTCTGATGTTACTAAGGAGGCAGGTGTTGTCTCGCATGGTGGCACTCTCTGGACCTATTCCAACATCCGTTGTAGGGTATTCGGGATGGATACTACTGTGCTAGCGCCAACACCTTCTCCCTGGTTTAGTATTGATACTCTTGGAGCAAACTCGCTCTTCCTTGGACAAAACTATCCAATGATGGTGAAAGGCGATCCAGCTGTTGTTGACACAACGTTAATACCATTTATGAGAAGCAACTGTATCTATACCTCGGACATTGCTATGCTTCCCTACCATCCCAATATGGGTCCTGACATAGGCCGCTTCAGCCTGGATGATCAGTCCTGCGTTGGTCTCAAGATTGACAGTAGCTAGCCCTTCCCAGAGAATCACTTCTGGTTCAAAGCAAGCGTTTCCAACGCCGACGAGTGGTTGAGCTGAAGTTCATTTCATTGCTTGTTATTTGTTGTGTGATGAAAACTTTAGTATTTATAATGTATCCTCGTTGTCGTTGTGGGTTGATGACCTGTTGTATGTAATAATATGATATGCCTGTGATAAACTTACTAATTTTATGAATGGCTTTCGAGTCGCTTCTCTGAGTGGGTGCTGCGACAAGGCAAAAAATATTTTCCTAATACATAATTGTATGTGCATTGCAACAGGTTATCGGATGAGTCCAATCAATAATAGTACTACTACTATTTGTACTAGCTTCACATGCTTCGCGCGTCGGGCGGGTGTTTTTACTGTAGCTGCGAATCCCATCATCCTAGGTCCTCGGATGAGTCCAGTAGAAATTGCATTCTGATGTTTGGGTTCAAACTTTCAAAACTGCTGCACTATCTCTACGTCTACGTATACGTAATACAACAAGTTTTAAACTTGAGACCAGCCACCCACCCTCACAAAGAACACTTTTTAACCTAGCACAGACTCTAGGAAATTTGGCAACAGTGTGAGGTGGGCCATATGTTAATATGTTCGCTGTACGTAGTAGCACCTCGAATCCTCGATATATAGTTGGGTGGCATGGGCCAGATCAAGCATTCACGTCCAGGAGTATGGCACACGCCACCAGCACGACTTCCATCTGACACCATATTTCTTGGAGTCCGTGCTACATATATCTCTTCAACCTCGTCGTTTCTCTAACTCAGCCATCACGCGGCGGGCGAGGTGGGGGTTTGCCGATAGTCGGTTTCCTCAACTGCGGTCCCACTTGTAAGGCCAACTCCAACGCACGACCCCAAATGGACCTCCGTTTTGCCCGGATTCTGTCTGTTTGGGTAGCGCAATGGGGTCGTGTCCGGGCCATTTCTCGGATGCGGTGGCCATGCGCCCAACGCGCGGACGCATCCCGGCCGCATAGATTTTTCTTTGCAAACACATATCTTTCTTTCATCATTGATTTTTGGTACATGGAAATACATCACCAAAATTTGACTAGAAAAGCAAGACCAAAGAAAACAAGAACCACAAGAATACATTTTAGAAGATATCCAACCTCCATAACTGCTCCTGTAAGTTGGATTAGTGCCTTCTCGATGCATTCATTGTTGATCTGCGGAGGCTTGATCTTGCGTGCTTCTTTCTTCTTCGAGTGTAAATAAGTAGACGTTGCTTCCTCGCATCTAGTCTCATGTCTAGCCTCTATTCTATCAACAAGTGCACTAGTCTCATCTCTAGCCTTTATGCCAGCTAAAAGTGCTAGAACATCTACTAAATTGCGCTCTATCAATATATCGATGTTCTCTTCTTCCCAATACAAAAACTTGCATCCATTCTACACAATAAAATTTTAAGTTAGCACAACTAGTCTAATCTGAGAGCACAATCGAAGCTAAAGTAGCACATACCCCATCGGTTGAGCACTTGATGAACACCCATCCCGGATGTTCCGGTGTTGTAGACACGCGGCGCAAGACCTTCTTTGGGCAGTCGTCGCACGTAATGAGTGGCAACGGTGCGCCGACGAGCTTTTGGGCCAGCACCGAGCCCGGCCGACTGCCATTCATGTATCTGCTGGCGGACCGCCGACGGTGCAGATCCGAGCGGCTAGAGGAAGGTCAGTACCTGCATGCGGCCTTGCGGCCTTGCCGGGGCCTTCCGGCCCGGTGCCCGGCCAGTCCATGGCGTGGCGTGGCCTCCGACAGCCTGGCGAGCTCACGCCCGACCGGATCCGCTCCAAATCTGGCCGCCAGGTGCGCAAATCACGTAGCCGTGGTTGGGTAGCTCCGGGGCGTCTAGGGAAAGGGGGCTGAGCGAGTGCCCGTCTGAGCTGCACGCGCTGGAGTTGTCCTAGCGGCGTGGTGGACCAACCGTGTGGGAGTGCGAAGTGGCTTCGCTCGTGTGGGGGATGGAAGCCAACCAGCGCGTCCGCTAGGTCTGACAGGACGGCCTTGTCGTCAGTGTGTGACCTCTGTGGCAACCGTCCGCTCCCCACAAGCCTCTTCGTTGACATGTGGTCCCGTTCCAACATGTTAGTGAGACAACGGCGAGTCCTTTTGTACAATTTCTGAACGAACGTCTATGTAGGCCGGGGCGCCTCTTCAAGTACCATGGCAACCGTCCACTGACTCTTCGCCTTTCCCTCTCGATTTGGAACTGCTGTCGCACGCTCTTCCTCCCTCCTTCATTTGCCTTCACCCTTCCTTCTGCCATTGTTCGATCGTCTTCTCCATGGAGGGAACAGGCCAGAAACGACCCCGTTATTCTTGCCCCGATCTAAATGATGACGTGGTGGAGGAACTCATTGATCGGTGCGACATCATTACCTCGGCTAGCATGGCAGGTTCGTTCAAGACCATTCTCGACTCAACTAATAACATCATTACAAAGAACCCAAGGGTCTAGGAGCGGGTTGATCTCCCCTATCTTCTTCACCGTGACCCTGCTGACTGGCGCGCGGACGACGGAGGCCTCGCCTTGTGCAAGTTGGTGCCGCTTGATAATGATACATGTGATGTTAAGATGACATCGCTTGAGGGTAAGGCTTGGGCAGGCACAAATGGAGATTGGGTTGTTTATATTGGGTACAACTGCGAGTGGCAACTTGTGAATGTGTACACTCGTCACCGGGTTCCACTTCCAAAAATCTTAGACTGCCCAGAGGTTGAGCACACCGGTTTTCAACATACGTTCAACTACGATCATGGTGACTGTCGTCTACGGAAGATAGCAATTTGTCAAGTTCCCGACCGCTCTTGGGATTTAATGGACTATGGAGTTGTTGCTATCTTCGACAAGCTTGTTGCCTTCCTTCATAGTTCGATTGGATGGATATTGCTCAAAAATCAGTTTCTATACACGGATGTCTACTCTGATGTAATTCAATACGAGGGTCTTGTGTTTGCTGCCACCACTCGTGGCACTATTTTTGCATGGAATCCTTATGCTTTCGGTACGTTTGTCTTCCACTGTAATTATAATTGTTTCATCCACATGCATGCGGGTTAGCTAGTTTCCCTTTACCAATTAACCTTCTTGTGTTTCCAAGTTCCTGTGAACATTCCACCACCTATACTTGAAAATTTTTATAACCAAGGGGGAGATGATGATGATGATCACGAGCATGAGGACCCATATACTCAGTGGCGCCTGGCAACATATTCCGATGGATCACCTCTTCTTGTCTGTATACAGGGCACCGCTGATGTTACTAAGGAAGCAGGTGTTGTCTCCCATGTTCGCACTCTCCGGACCTATTCCAACATCCGTTGCAGGGTATTTGGGATGGATACTACTGTGCTAGCGCCAACACCTTCTCCCTGGTTTAGTATTGATACTCTTGGAGGAAACTCGCTCTTCCTTGGACAAAACTATCCAATCATGGTGAAAGGCGATCCAACTGCCGTTGACACAATGCTACTACCATTTATGAGAAGCAACTGTATCTATACCTCGGATATTGCTATGCTTCCCTACCGTGGCTATCACAATATGGGTCATGAAATAGGCCGCTTCAGCCTGGATGATCAGTCCTGCGTTGGTCTCGAGATTGACAGTAGCTGGCCCTTCCGAGACAAACTCTTCTGGTTCAAAGCAAGCGTTTCCAACGCCGAGGAGTGGTTGAGCTGAAGTTCATTTCATTGCTTGTTATTTGTTGTGTGATGAAAACTTTAGTATTTACTAGAATGTTGTGTTGGAACTAATCTATAATCCAACATCTATCCTTGTTGTCATTGTGTGTTGATGACTTGTTGTATGTAATGAATGGTACATTTGCATATGCATGTCATAAACTCAATTTATAAATGGTTTTTGACTGACTTCTTGGAGTGTTAGTGCCGTAGTGGTTTAGCCAACATCCGTAGTAGTATGAAGTTGCCACATCACATAGAGCCAACCAATAGTTAGTTCTAGTTAGATCAACTAGAGCTAGGTGTCGCACGGAGGCCGAGAAATATGGTGATAGCGTGACTGTGTGAGATGGGCTTGTACGTAGTATGACGTAGGCACAGGGCTTGCCGTGTTTCCTACTCCTCCGGTCTAAATGTGGAGAAGATTTGGTCGAGTTCTTCCTCCTTTTGCCGACACATGGGACATCCAGCATCCAGGTCGTGTCATGCAAGAAAATGGAGTGGTAGTTGAAGCCACGTGATGTGCATCTTGGGTTAAACTGTAAATAGAATCTTACTACTCTTGAGTAACTCTAAAAGCGGCCACCGAAGATCTTTATTGGATTTGTTTTTCATCACCAGCACATCAAGGTGAAAGATGTGCAGGTTTAGTGGGTCCTCTTGCATTTTCACTGACATGTGGGACTGCATGTGAGCAAACAGACGATGGGCTTTGCGCGTCTGCTGGCTGGCTGAGAAGAGAGATAGAGGAGGGCTGAGCACGGACTCCAGGAAATTTTTTCTACGTAACCAGCACCTCGATATAGGCTCGGGTAGCATGGGCCATAACTAGCATTCACGTCTAGCAGTACGGCACACGCGACCCACACGAGTCCCATCCGACACCAATTTTCTTGGAGTCCATGCTACAACCATCTCTTCTCCCTCCTGTTTTCTCAGCCATCGCGCGGTGGGCGGGGTGGGGGTTTGCTGATAGTTGGTTTGCTCAACTGTGGTCCCACTTGTAAGTGAAAATGCAACACAACACGCATCCCCCATTGAGCGGCGTGCCGGACCAACCGTGTGGGGGTGCGACGCGAACACGCCAGGCTTTTCCTTTTGAACTTGTAACTTGTAAAATTTGGTTCTGCTCCATGGCGCGACCGATAGATAGAAATAACGATTTTCCCTAGAGTAATGAGAAGTTTGGTTCTGGCGCGGTTCATGCGTGGAGAACGTACGAAAATGATGAAGTTGATGTGAAAGGTAAGATAATTACTAGTAGTACCATGTACTACTACACGGATTTGACGAAAAGATAAAGATACATACGGATCCATCAACGGCATCCTCACACCCTAGTGCGCTGGGTCACCAACCGACATGTGAGGAGCAGCGGCGTTGGTGGCGAGCTCAACGTGCTTCTGAACAATGCCGTCCAAGGTTGCCCTGCGGGTCAAGAAGGCCAGCGACCTATAGTCCTCCTCTGGCACGTAGTAGTCCTTGTGGACGAGTTGCGCGTATACGTGGGTGATTATGTCGACGGTGTCTTGCTGCGCGAGGCGCTGCGTGGTGAGCGCGACCTCGAGGTGGACATTCTCCAGCGCGACGGCGGGCAGTCGCAGGGCCACAAGTGCGTTGAAGAGTTTGTGACCATAGAGGCCGTTGAGGGTGGCGGGCATCGCAGAGCCTGGGCGCGTGGGCTGGAGGCATACGTCAAGGTCGTCCGCGAGCTTCTTGATGACGGTGAACTTGTCGAGGAAGCCGACGAGGACCTTGTCGAACAAGGAGACGAAGCTGTCGTCCAAGCGGCCTCTCGCCTTGGCAGCCTCAAGCACGACCTGGAGACGTTTTGTAACATCCCAAATTTTCAATTTGGAATGTTATACATTAGATCATCATTGCATAGCATATTTTATTGCATTTTGGCAAATCCTCAAAATCCTAAGCAACTCAAGGACCCTCGGAGAGAGTTGGGGATTTTCCCGGTTTTCATATTTGATTTTTATCAAATAATGAAACGAGGATTTTTGGTTTTAATTATTTTTCACTCCGAAAAATATTTCATATTAAAATATATGAGAGGAGAAAATATGACTTCTCCAAAATAATTGAAATATTGGAGGAAAAATATTAAAATCAAATATTTGATTTTATCGGATTTTTATTTGCAATTTTATTTGCATTAGAAAAATTGCATGTTTTCAAAACTGCATTCTTAGGGCCAAGAAAATGTTCAACTCGTTCTAATTATTTTAATTAGACGGTGAAAATTTATTCTGGCATTTTTAGATTTTTATTTATTTTTTAGGATTTTTTTAGTGTCGGCGGAATTATTAAAAAAAAAGAGATCCCGCGCCCGACTGGGCCGAGGCCCAGCCGAGCCAGGCCGGCCCATGCCCGCGTAGCCGTCTCCCACCTGGAGTCCGCGAGGACGCCGCCGCCGGATGCGAGTCCGACCGGGACTCCTCCCCGAGGTCGTCCCCTCCCCCACCTATATATACCGCCGCCGCCGCCCCGTTCCCCGCCACCCCGACCGGAGCCGCCGCCGCCCTAAGCACCGACCGAGCCGCCGGAGAAGCTCGACGCCGCCGCCGCGGGAAGCCGCCGCCCCGACGCCGAACCCCGCCGCCCGACGCCCCGTCGACCCCGCCGCCTCACCCGCCCCTCGCCACCCTCTCCTGAAGCCCGCCGGAGCCCCGCCCGACCCCGCCTGAATCCCGCCGGACCTAGGTAGCCGCCGCGCCAGTTTTCGCTGGAAAACCGATTCGGTTTATTTTGAAACCCTAGGTTTATTTTTTATAGATCGGTTTATTTTTTTGGTTTAGTTAGTTAGTGAACGTTCGCCGGTCCGTTCGTTTTAATGAACGTGTTCATCGTTTAGTTGCTGTTAACGAACGTCCATTCGATTAACTGTTCGTCAGTTTTCTTTTTCATCGGATTTTCCGCGATTTTTCCCGATCGCGATTTCCGATGTGTTTTTCGTTTTAGTTTAACTTTTCGCTCGTGTATCGGAATCAGGCGATTCAAGTGCCTAGAGTTTCGTCTCGAAATTCTGTTTCCGTTTAACAAACTCAAACAAGTTTTTGCTACTCTAAAATTTGACCTAGATCCAGATTGGTAAACGAAGCCTGTTTCTTTCGCCGTTTGACTTTCGTAGCTTCGTTTGATTTTGATTCCTTTTGCAAACCGGAGTTCTTAAGTTGAACTTGCTGGTTAGATCTTTTATTTGAGTTTTACTTGTGCATTAGTTGAGTGCTTACTGTATGCTTGTTTGTTTGCGATAGAGAACCCGGAGTGCGCCGCTTGCTACTTCGAATCTCTAGGTTTCACGGATCATCAGCAAGGCAAGTAACACTTTGATCATACTTCTTTTACTACCCAATTTTATTGCATTAGATCAACCCTCAAACATTGCATGATTAGGATCTAATTAAATTGTGGGTTCTGGGAAGTAGATGAGGTAGTACCTATTGCCCTGTTTATTATCAAACCCTTGGGAGTTACTTCTACGTTTGCTTATATCGTTATGCTATGCTAGTAGACGTGGATTGGGTTTGAATGTTACCATGACAGATGTGAGATTGTTAATTAATGGTTAAACTTAAGGTGGCAACTAAAACACACATCTGGGTGGATTGAGGTACCTGGGTATTCCAGGATTGCCTGTTTTTCTTTGGACCGCCACCCAGGCTCAAAGGGATCATGAGATTATTAATGCTAGAAACTTCCGTGTGCAGCCACAAGCTATTATGGGCTCTAGCGTAGTTGAGTAGGTCGTGTGAACTCTTACAGTGGTAGACTAGCAGATGTAGGGGATGTAGGTGGTACTGTCTACCCATTCGGAAGGTGCAAACACTTCTGAAAGACTGTGTCTCGGCCATCCGTTTCTCAAACACCATGTGTTGCGAGAAATCTAACGGAGGAGATCGAGTCTTGTAGGGAAAAGTGCACAAACCTCTGCAAAGTGTATAAACTAATCATGGTTAGCCGTGTCCCCGGTTATGGACACCTTGAGTATCTAGTATCTAGATTATCATGTGAATCTCATCATGTTACTTTAATTAATTTTGTTGGGTTTTGATGATGATACTTAATTGGGATTGAGAATGCTGTCAACCATTCTCAATGTTTAACAACCACCATGATAGTTAAATAAAATTTATTCCTTTGCAGTAGGGAAAAATTGGCTTTTCGCAAAACTTTAACCATAGAGCCTTCTACCAGCCATATATGCATGTAGTATAGCATTATTCTGTTCATTACTCTCTATGTGTTACATTGCCGGCATATTCCATGTGCTGACCCATTTTCGGGCTGCAACGTTTCATTTTGCAGACTTTTCAGACGACGAGTAAGGTGCCTTAGGTCGTGGTCTTATACTCAGTGATGCCGTTGGAGTTGATGGACTCACTTATCTTCCAAGTCTTCCGCTGTTATCGTTTTAGATGGCCTTAAGCCATATTTGTCATACTTATTTCTCTCTTGAGATACTCGATGTAATAAGTGTGTGATTGCTACTCTGTTATAAATCCTCCAAGTACTGTGCGTGTCAGCATTACTGATCCAGGGATGACACTGGTGCACGGTAGATCAGACTGTTTGAGGTCTGGTCACTACAAGGTGGTATCAGAGCACACGCTGACTGTAGGACACGACCACTAAGCTTAAACCCTAGAACACTACTCTCTTCTCATTTCTGACTCCTCTCCATTTTCTACTCTTTTAGGAATGGCGGATGTAAGGAACAAGTTCATGCAACCGGATGAAGATACACCTTTTGGACGACACTTGAAGGAAGTCACTAAGTACCTGAACATCGGAATACCAAGCTTCACCGGGACCTACAACGCCACACTACCAGAAGAGGAGCGCTGGAAGATTCAAGTTCAAGTTCCAGGAAGGACGTTTACGCCAGTCACTGAGCCTATAGAGTTTTCCTTTGATGCACCAACCTGGAGTTTAGGGAAGAGCATGGCAGCCCACATCACTATGGGACGCATTGGAGAAGTCTACCACAGGGAGCTTAAGGATACTATTTATCAGATTTGTGGACGCCGAGATGAGTAATGGGAGATGATCAGCACCAAGAAGGATGGATCAATTGCAGCTTTCATCCAGGAGCAAAACCAACACATTCGTCGCTAGGAGAACCAGATGTGCGCAGACATGATAGATCTGAAGAAGGCATTGACCAAGATCACGGAGTTGGAGGAAGAACTCAAGGCTACCCGCGAGGATTATATGGAGGAAATCGTCGCACTGGTGGAGAAGAATGACGACCTGATAAAGAAGATCGGAGTATTCATGGGAGACCCAGCACCAGGAGGAGAAGATGATGATTGCGCTTGCCCGGATAACTACATCATCATCGACGACACCGACTCGGACCCCAGTGAAGATGATTTTGTTGATGAAGCTGGAGCAGATATCATGGAGTCTTCGACCGAACAAAATTTCTAGTAGACCACCATAATCAGTAGTAGTATTCCCCCATGTATATAGTATAGTCCGAGCACTTTGTAACGATAGTTAGATCGATTGTATGCCTTGTTTGAATTGATTGAGTGATATTGATTGTGTTTGTCTCATGAGCATATGGTTAGTGTTTTCTCTCTAGACCTCATTCTATTCTAAATTCTCATCTTTTCTAAACCTATCAGATGCCTCCGAGACGCGACACCGGATTTGTTTTCCCACCGGAGATCACTCAGTTGATTCAGCAGTAGAATGCCCTGATGCAAGTGTTAGTACAGAACCAAGGCAACAACAACAACAACAACCCACCACCACCCCCTGTTGATCACTTAACCCGTTTCTTGAGACTGAATCCGCTGGTGTTTTCCAGCAGCACCGAGCCGATTGTTGCAGATGATTGGCTCCACAAAGTTGGAAGGGAGTTGACCACTGCAGGATGCGTAGATGCGGAGAGAGTGCGTTTTGCCGCACATCAGCTTGATGGACCCGCAGCATCATGGTGGGAGAATTACACAGCCACACACCCTATTGACACTATCACATGGGACCAGTTTCAGCAAGCTTTCCGTACTGCCCATGTTTCAGCAGGAGCTATGGCTATGAAGAAGCGTGAGTTTCGCAACCTACGCCAAGGAGGACGCACCGTAGGCCAGTATGTGGAGGACTTTAGTAAGTCAGCACGTTATGCTCCAGATGACGTTGCTACAGATGCAGCCAAGCAGGAGAAGTTTCTGGAAGGACTGAATGATGAGCTGAGTATGCAGTTGATGGTAGCAACCTTCAACAACTACTAGGAGTTGGTAGATAGAGCTCTCATGATTGAAGGGAAGCAGCAGCAGATTGAAAGCCGCAAGAGGAAGTATGGACAAGGGAAGTACAATTCTGGAGCTCATCAGAAGTCACGTTTTACCCCAAATTTGGGAGGATCTTTTCAGCATACCCATGGAGCAGGAGGTTCGCACAACCATAGTGGACCCAAGAATGGTAATGGGAATGGAGGAAGCAACGGACATAACCGTAATAACCCATCTACCCCAGTTAAGAGAGATCTGAGCCAAGTCACTTGCTACAAGTGCCAGAAGACTGGGCATTATGCTAATGAATGTCCCGAAGCTAAAAATGGAAATGGCAATGGAAGCTCTGGGAATAAGCCGAACCCTTTCAACAAAGGACATGTGAACTATGTTAGCGTGGAGGAGGTTGAAGCTCAGCTATATGCAGTAATAGGTAAGTTTTTGGTTAAGTCATTTACTGCACTCGTTCTTTTTGATACTGTTGCATCGCATTCATACATATCAAGGGGATTTGTGGATAAGTATAAACTGCCAACCCAAGCCCTTAGGTAACCCATGTTAGTAACCTCGCCAGGAGCAGAGTATATGGCTAGTTTATGGTGTGATCGGTTACCATTAAGGATTGGTAACTACGTGTTTCCCTCGGACCTAATAGTACTGGAATGGCAAGGATTGGATGTGATATTAGGCATGGATTGGTTATCAAAGTATGGAGGGAACATTGAGTGCGCCAGTAAGTCGATTTTGCTTACCACCCCAGAAGGAAGAAGGATTAAGTATGTATCCCGGCATGTGCCGAAGAGGACTCAAGTAAATTCCTTATCAGGAGTTGTACAGGAGGAAGTACCAGTGGTGAAGGATTACCCGGATGTATTTCCAGAAGAGTTGCCAGGCATGCCACCGGATAGAGACATTGAGTTTTTGATTGAGCTTTTTCCAGGCACAGGGCCAATATCTAAGAGACCGTACAGAATGCCCGCAAAAGATTTGGAGGAGATTAAGAAGCAGATTAAGGAGTTACTGGATAAAGGCTATATTCGCCCAAGTTCTTCACCTTGGGGATCGCCAGTGCTTCTAGTGGAGAAGAAGGATGGATCGTTAAGGATGGTTGTTGATTATCGAGGACTGAATGAAGTGACCATCAAGAACAAGTACCCACTGCCGATGATCAATGATTTGTTTGACCGATTGCAAGGAGCTAAGCTATTTTCCAAGATCGATCTGCGATCGGGATACCATCAGTTGAAGATTCGAGAGCAGGATATACCTAAGACGGCTTTTACCACCAGGTATGGGCTATATGAGTATACCGTTATGTCATTTGGTCTGACTAACGCCCTTGCCTATTTCATGAACCTGATGAACAAAGTGTTTATGGAGTTTTTGGATAAGTTCGTCGTAGTGTTCATTGATGACATTTTGGTCTACTCAAAGAACGAAGAGGAGCATAAGGAGCATTTGCGTTTGGTACTTGAGAAGCTCAGAGAACATCAGTTATACGCCAAGTTCAACAAATGTGAGTTTTGGCTGAAGGAAGTTGGATTCCTCGCACACGTTATATCCGGAGAAGGAATAGCAGTAGACCCCACCAAAGTTGACACAGTAACAAGCTGGGAATCACCCACGTCAGTTGGAGAAATCCGGAGTTTTCTTGGACTCGCAGGATACTACCGGAGATTCATTGAGAATTTCTCGAAGATTGCAAAACCCATGACGGAGCTGTTGAAGAAAGACACCAGGTTCAATTGGACTGAGGAATGTGAAGCTAGTTTTCAGGAATTGAAGAAACGTTTGGTTACATCACCAGTGTTGATTTTGCCAGATCAGCGCAAGGATTATGAAGTTTACTGCGACGCTTCACGTCGAGGACTTGGAGCAGTGCTGATGCAGGAAGGAAGAGTTGTTTCATATGCCTCGTGACAGCTTAAGCCCCATGAGCTGAATTACGCTACACATGATTTGGAGTTAGCAGCCGTAGTACATGCGCTAAAGACATGGAGACATTTTCTCATCGGAAACCACTGTGAGGTGTACACGGATCACAAGAGTTTGAAATACATCTTCACGCAGAAGGAGTTGAATCTCAGGCAAAGGAGATGATTGGAGCTCATAAAGGATTATGATATGAGATTGCATTACCACCCCGGAAAGGCTAACGTAGTAGCAGACGCGTTGAGCCGCAAGAGCCATGTCAACACACTCATGACCGGAGAGTTACCGAAAGAATTAGCCGAGGATCTTCGCGAGCTATGTTTGGAGATAGTTCCGAGAGGCTATGTAGCAGCATTAGAAATTCAGTCTACTCTGATGGATAAGATCAGGGAAGCTCAGAAGACTGACAAGGAGATTGCCAAGATAAAGGAGAACATGAGCAAAGGAAAGGCCAAGGGATTTCGTGAGGTCGACCACGATACCTTATGGTTTGAGGACCGCGTTTATGTGCCTAACGACCCCGAGATTAGGAAGTTGATTCTGTAAGAGGCCCATGATTCGCCGTATTCGATTCACCCAGGAAATACCAAGATGTATTTGGATTTGAAGGATACTTTCTGGTGGACCGGAATGAAGAAAGATATTGCGGAGTATGTAGCAGTTTGTGATGTATGTCAGAGAGTGAAGGCAGAGCATCAGAAGCCAGCCGGGCTGTTACAGCCATTGCCGATACCCGAATGGAAGTGGGACAAGTTAGGAATGGATTTTATCACTGGATTTCCAAGGACTCGTTCAGGCTATGACTCAATATGGGTTGTAGTCGATCGTTTAACGAAAGTAGCTCATTTCATCCCAGTGAAGACCACTTACACCAGTGCTAAGTTGGCAAAGATATACATGACCAGGATCGTATGTCTGCATGGAGTTCCAAGGACCATTGTGTCAGATAGAGGAACCCAGTTTACTTGAAAGTTTTGGAATCAGTTACATGAAACTTTGGGTACCAGGCTAGAGTTCAGTACAGCCTTTCACCCACAGACAGACGGACAGACCGAGAGAGTCAATCAGATTTTGGAAGATATGCTGAGAGCTTATGCGCTAGATTATGGATCTAGTTGGGACGACAATTTGCCATATGCAGAGTTTTCTTACAACAACAGTTATCAATCCAGTTTGAAGATGGCCCCTTTCGAAGCTTTGTACGGAAGGAGGTGTAGAACACCATTGTTATGGGATGAAGTTGGAGACCGCCAGTTGTTTGGACCAGATTTGATTAAAGAGTCTGAACGGAAGGTGAAGTTGATTCGCGATAGACTCAAGGTAGCCCAATCCAGGCAGAAGAGCTATGCGGACTCTAAACGCAAGGAGACAGTTTACGAATTCGGAGACATAGTTTACCTATGAGTATCACCACTTCGAGGAGTTAAGCACTTTGGAGTTAAGGGAAAGTTAGCGCCACGTTTTGTAGGACCATACAAAGTTTTGGAGCGTATGGGAGAAGTTGCTTACAAGCTGGAATTGCCTGAAGGATTGTCAGGAGTTCATGATGTATTTCACGTTTCCCAGTTGAAGAAGTGCCACGCAGAGATGGCTGAGATACCACTGAGAGATACGGTGCCATTGGAAGCGATTCAGCTGGATAGTGACTTGACCTATGAGGAGAAACTGGTTAAGATTCTTGAGTATGCCAGCCGAGTCACCCGGAGCAAGGTTATCAAGTTTTGCAAAGTTCAGTGGAGTCACCATACCGAGGACGAAGCCACCTGGGAGCGAGAGGAAGATCTACGGAAGGACCACTCTCACCTATTTTCTAGCCAACCCGAATCTCGAGGGCGAGATTCCTCTTAAGGGGGTAGGTTTGTAACATCCCAAATTTTCAATTTGGAATGTTATACATTAGATCATCATTGCATAGCATATTTTATTGCATTTTGGCAAATCCTCGAAATCCTAAGCAACTCAAGGACCCTCGGAGAGAGTTGGGGATTTTCCCGGTTTTCATATTTTATTTTTAACAAATAATGAAACGAGGATTTTTGGTTTTAAATATTTTCACTCCGAAAAATATTTCATATTAAAATATATGAGAGGAGAAAATATGACTTCTCTAAAATAATTGAAATATTGGAGGGAAAATATTAAAATCAAATATTAGATTTTATCGGATTTTTATTTGCAATTTTATTTGCATTAGAAAAATTGCACGTTTTCAAAACTGCATTTTTAGGGCCAAGAAAATGTTCATCTCGTTCTAATTATTTTAATTAGACGGTGAAAATTTATTCTGGCATTTTTAGATTTTTATTTATGTTTTTATGATTTTTTTAGTTTCGGCGGAATTATTAAAAAAAAAAGAGATCCCGCGCCCGACTTGGCCGAGGCCCAGCCGAGCCAGGCCGGCCCATGCCTGCGTCGCCGTCTCCCACCTGGAGTCCGCGAGGACGCCGCCGCCGCCGGATGCGAGTCCGACCGGGACTCCTCCCCGAGGTCGCCCCCTCCCCCAAGCCACCTCCCCCCACCTATATATACCGCCGCCGCCGCCCCGTTCCCCGCCACCCCGACCGGAGCCGCCGCCGCCCGAAGCCCCGACCGAGCCGCCGGAGAAGCTCGACGCCGCCGCCGCGGGAAGCCGCCGCCCCGACGCCGAACCCCGCCGCCCGACGCCCCGTCGACCACGCCGCCTCACCCGCCCCTCGCCGCCCTCTCCCGAAGCCCGTCGGAGCCCCACCCGACCCCGCCGGAATCCCGCCGGACCGAGGTAACCGCCGCGCCGGTTTTCGCCGGAAAACCGATTCGGTTTATTTTGAAACCCTAGGTTTATTTTTTTATAGATCGGTTTATTTTTTTTCGGTTTAGTTAGTTAGTGAACGTTCGCCGGTCCGTTCATTTTAACGAACATGTTCACCGTTTAGTTGCTGTTAACGAACGTCTGTTCGATTAACTGTTCGTCAGTTTTCTTTTTCGTCGGATTTTCCGCGATTTTTCCAGATCGCGATTTCCGATCTGGTTTTCGTTTTAATTTAACTTTTCGCTCGTGTATCGGAATCAGGCGATTCAAGCGCCTAGAGTTTCGTCTCGAAATTCTCTTTCCGTTTAACCAACTCAAACAAGTTTTTGCTACTGTAAAATTTGACCTAGATCCAGATTAGTAAACGAAGCCTGTTTCTTTCGCCGTTTGACTTTCGTTGCTTCGTTTGATTTTGATTCTTTTTGCAAACCGGAGTTCTTAAGTTGAACTTTCTGGTTAGATCTTTTATTTGAGTTTTACTTGTGCATTAGGTGAGTGCTTACTGTATGCTTGTTTGTTTGCGATAAAGAACCCGGAGTGCGCCGCTTGCTACTTCGAATCTCTAGGTTTCACGGATCATCAGCAAGGCAAGTAACACTTTGATCATACTTCTTTTACTACCCAATTTTATTGCATTAGATCAACCCTCAAACATTGCATGATTAGGATCTAATTAAATTGTGGGTTCTGGGAAGTAGATGAGGTAGTACCTATTGCCCATTTTATTATCAAACCCTTAGGAGTTACTTCTACGTTTGCTTATATCGTTATGCTATGCTAGTAGACGTGGATTGGGTTTGAATGTTACCATGACAGATGTGAGATTGCTAATTAATGGTTAAACTTAAGGTGGCAACTAAAACACACATCTGGGTGGATTGAGGTACCTGGGTATTCCAGGATTGCCTGTTTTTCTTTGGACCGCCACCCAGGCTCAAAGGGATCATGAGATTATTCATGCTAGAAACTTCCATGTGCAGCCACAAGCTATTATGGGCTCTAGCATAGTTGAGTAGGTCGTGTGAACTCTTACAGTGGTAGACTAGCAGATGTAGGGGATGTAGGTGGTACTGTCTACCCATTCGTAAGGTGCAAACACTTCTAAAAGACTGTGTCTCGGTCATCCGTTTCTCAAACACCATGTAGTGCGAGAAATCTAACAGAGGAAATCGAGTCTTGTGGGGAAAAGTGCACAAACCTCTGCAGAGTGTATAAACTAATCATGGTAGCCGTGTCCCCGGTTATGGACACCTTGAGTATCTAGTATCTGGATTATCATGTGAATCTCGTCATGTTACTTTAATTAATTTTGTTGGGTTTTGATGATGATACTTAATTGGGATTGAGAATGCTGTCAACCATTCTCAATGTTTAACAACCACCATGATAGTTAAATAAAATTTATTCCTTTGCAGTAGGGAAAAATTGGCTTTTCGCAAAACTGTAACCATAGAGCCTTCTACCAGCCATATATGCATGTAGTATAGCATTATTCTGTTCATTACTCTCTATGTGTTACATTGCCAGCATATTCCATGTCCTGACCCGTTTTCGGGCTGCAACGTTTCATGTTGCAGACTTTTCAGACGACGAGTAAGGTGCCTTAGGTCATGGTCTTATACTCAGTGATGCCGTTGGAGTTGATGGACTCACTTATCTTCCAAGTCTTCCGCTGTTATCGTTTTAGATGGCCTTAAGCCATATTTGTCATACTTATTTCTCCCTTGAGATACTCGATGTAATAAGTGTGTGATTGCTACTCTGTTATAAATCCTCCAAGTACTGTGCGTGTCGGCATTACTGATCCAGGGATGACACTGGTGCATGGTAGATCAGACTGTTTGAGGTCTGGTCGCTACAAGGTGGTATCAGAGCACACGCTGACTATAGGACACGACCACTAAGCTTAAACCCTAGAACACTACTCTCTTCTCATTTCTGACTCCTCTCCATTTTCTACTCTTTTAGGAATGGCGGATGCAAGGAACAAGTTCATGCAACCGGATGAAGATACATCTTTTGGACGACACTTGAAGGAAGTCACTAAGTACCTGAACATCGGAATACCAAGCTTCACCGGGACCTACAACGCCACACTACCAGAAGAGGAGCACTGGAAGATTCAAGTTCAAGTTCCAGGAAGGACGTTTATGCCAGTCACGGAGCCTATAGAGTTTTCCTTTGATGCACCAACCTGGAGTTTAGGGAAGAGCATGGCAGCCCACATCACTATGGGACGCATTGGAGAAGTCTACCACAGGGAGCTTAAGGATACTTTTTATCAGATTTGTGGACGCCGAGATGAGCAATGGGAGATGATCAGCACCAAGAAGGATGGATCAATTGCAGCTTTCATCCAGGAGCAAAACCAACACATTCGTCGCTAGGAGAACCAGATGTGCGCAGACATGATAGATCTGAAGAAGGCATTGACCAAGATAACGGAGTTGGAGGAAGAACTCAAGGCTACACGCGAGGATTATATGGAGGAAATCATCGCACTGGTGGAGAAGAATGACGACCTGATAAAGAAGATCGGAGTATTCATGGGAGACCCAGCACCAGGAGGAAAAGATGATGATTGCGCTTGCCCGGATAACTACATCATCATCGACGACACTGACTCGGACCCCAGTGAAGATGATTTGTTGATGAAGCTGGAGAAGATATCATGGAGTCTTCGACCGAACAAAATTTCTAGTAGACCACCATAATCAGTAGTAGTATTCCCCCATGTATATAGTATAGTCTGAGCACTTTGTAATGATATTTAGATCGATTGTATGCCTTGTTTGAATTGATTGAGTGATATTGATTGTGTTTGTCTCATGAGCATATGGGTAGTGTTTTCTCTCTAGACCTCATTCTATTCTAAATTCTCATCTTTTCTAAACCTATCAGATGCCTCCGAGACGCGACACCGGATTTTTTTCCCACCGGAGATCACTCAGTTGATTCAGCAGTAGAATGCCCTGATGCAAGTGTTAGTACAGAACCAAGGCAACAACAACAACAACAACAACAACCCACCACCACCCCCTGTTGATCACTTAACCCGTTTCTTGAGACTGAATCCGCCGGTGTTTTCCAGCAGCACCGAGCCGATTGTTGCAGATGATTGGCTCCGCAAAGTTGGAAGGGAGTTGACCACTGCAGGATGCACAGATGCGGAGAGAGTGCGTTTTGCCGCACATCAGCTTGATGGACCCGCAGCATCATGGTGGGAGAATTACACAGCCACACACCCTATTGACACTGTCACATGGGACCAGTTTCAGCAAGCTTTCCGTATTGCCCATGTTTCAGCAGGAGCTATGGCTATGAAGAAGCGTGAGTTTCGCAACCTATGCCAAGGAGGACGCACCGTAGGCCAGTATGTGGAGGACTTTAGTAAGTTAGCACGTTATGCTCCAGATGACGTTGCTACAGATGCAGCCAAGCAGGAGAAGTTTCTGGAAGGACTGAATGATGAGCTGAGTATGCAGTTGATGGTAGCAACCTTCAACAACTACCAGGAGTTGGTAGATAGAGCTCTCATGATTGAAGGGAAGCAGCAGCAGATTGAAAGCCGCAAGAGGAAGTATGGACAAGGGAAGTACAATTCTGGAGCTCATCAGAAGTCACGTTTTACCCCAAATTCGGGAGGATCTTTTCAGCATACCCATGGAGCAGGAGGTTCGCACAACCGTAGTGGACCCAAGAATGGTAATGGGAATGGAGGAAGCAACAGACAGAACCGTAATAACCCATCTACCCCAGTTAAGAGAGATCTGAGCCAAGTCACTTGCTACAAGTGCCAGAAGACTGGGCATTATGCTAATGAATGTCCTGAAGCTAAAAATGGAAATGGCAATGGAAGCTCCGGGAAGAAGCCGAACCCTTTCAACAAAGGACATGTGAACCATGTTTGCGTGGAGGAGGTTGAAGCTCAGCCAGATGCAGTAATAGGTAAGTTTTTGGTTAAGTCATTTACTGCACTCGTTCTTTTTGATACTGGTGCATCACATTCATACATATCAGGGGGATTTGTGGATAAGTATAAACTGCCAACCCAAGCCCTTAGGTCACCCATGTTAGTAACCTCGCCAGGAGCAGAGTATATGGCTAGTTTATGGTGTGATCGGTTACCATTAAGGATTGGTAACTACGTGTTTCCCTCGGACCTAATAGTAATGGAATCGCAAGGATTGGATGTGATATTAGGCATGGATTGGTTATCAAAGTATGGAGGGAACATTGAGTGCGCCAGTAAGTCGATTTTGCTTACAACCCTAGAAGGAAGAAGGATTAAGTATGTATCCCGGCATGTGCCGAAGAGGACTCAAGTAAATTCCTTATCAGGAGTTGTACAGGAGGAAGTACCAGTGGTGAAGGATTACCCGGATGTATTTCCAGAAGAGTTGCCAGGCATGTCACCAGATAGAGACATTGAGTTTTTGATTGAGCTTTTGCCAGGCACAGGGCCAATATCTAAGAGACCGTACAGAATGCCCGCAAAAGATTTGGAGGAGATTAAGAAGCAGATTAAGGAGTTACTGGATAAAGGCTATATTCGCCCAAGTTCTTCACCTTGGGGATCGCCAGTGCTTCTAGTGGAGAAGAAGGATGGATCGTTAAGGATGGTTGTTGATTATCAAGGACTGAATGAAGTGACCATCAAGAACAAGTACCCACTGCCGATGATCAATGATTTGTTTGACCGATTGCAAGATCAATCTGCGATCGGGATACCATCAGTTGAAGATTCAAGAGCAGGATATACCTAAGACGGCTTTTACCACCAGGTATGGGCTATATGAGTATACCGTTATGTCATTTGGTCTGACTAACGCCCTTGCCTATTTCATGAACCTGATGAACAAAGTGTTTATGGAGTTTTTGGATAAGTTCATCGTAGTGTTCATTGATGACATTTTGGTCTACTCAAAGAACGAAGAGGAGCATAAGGAGCATTTGCGTTTGGTACTTGAGAAGCTCAGAGAACATCAGTTATACGCCAAGTTAAACAAATGTGAGTTTTGGCTGAAGGAAGTTGGATTCCTCGGACACGTTATATCCGGAGAAGGAATAGCAGTAGACCCCACCAAAGTTGACACAGTAACAAGCTAGGAATCACCCACATTAGTTGGAGAAATCCGGAGTTTTCTTGGACTCGCAGGATACTACCGGAGATTCATTGAGAATTTCTCGAAGATTGCAAAACCCCTGTTGAAGAAAGACACCAGGTTCAATTGGACTGAGGAATGTGAAGCTAGTTTTCAGGAATTGAAGAAACGTTTGGTTACATCACCAGTGTTGATTTTGCCAGATCAGCGCAAGGATTATGAAGTTTACTGCGACGCTTCACGTCGACGACTTGGAGCAGTGCTGATGCAGGAAGGAAGAGTTGTTTCATATGCCTCGCGACAGCTTAAGCCCCATGAGCTGAATTACGCTACACATGATTTGGAGTTAGCAGCCGTAGTACATGCGTTAAAGACATGGAGACATTTTCTCATCGGAAACCACTGTGAGGTGTACACGGATCACAAGAGTTTGAAATACACTTTCACGCAGAAGGAGTTGAATCTCAGGCAAAGGAGATGGTTGGAGCTCATAAAGGATTATGATATGAGATTGCATTATCACCCCGGAAAGGCTAACGTAGTAGCAGACGCGTTGAGCCGCAAGAGCCATGCCAACACACTCATGACCGGAGAGTTACCGAAAGAATTAGCCGAGGATCTTCGCGAGCTATGTTTGGAGATAGTTCCGAGAGGCTATGTAGCAGCATTAGAAATTCAGTCTACTCTGATGGATAAGATCAGGGAAGCTCAGAAGACTGACAAGGAGATTTCCAAGATAAAGGAGAACATGAGCAAAGGAAAGGCCAAGGGATTTCGTGAGGACGACCACGATACCTTATGGTTTGAGGACCGCGTTTATGTGCCTAACGACCCCGAGATTAGGAAGTTGATTCTGCAAGAGGCCCATGATTCGCCGTATTCGATTCACCCAGGAAATACCAAGATGTATTTGGATTTGAAGGATACTTTCTGGTGGACCGGAATGAAGAAAGATATTGCGGAGTATGTAGCAGTTTGTGATGTATGTCAGAGAGTGAAGGCAGAGCATCAGAAGCCAGCCGGGCTGTTACAGCCATTGCCGATACCCGAATGGAAGTGGGACAAGTTAGGAATGGATTTTATCACTGGATTGCCAAGGACTCGTTCAGGCTATGACTCAATATGGGTTGTAGTCGATCGTTTAACGAAAGTAGCTCATTTCATCCCAGTGAAGACCACTTACACCAGTGCTAAGTTGGCAAAGATATACATGACCAGGATCGTATGTCTGCATGGAGTTCCAAGGACCATTGTGTCAGATAGAGGAACCCAGTTTACTTGAAAGTTTTGGAATCAGTTACATGAAACTTTGGGTACCAGGCTAGAGTTCAGTACAGCCTTTCACCCACAGACAGACGGACAGACCGAGAGAGTCAATCAGATTTTGGAAGATATGCTGAGAGCTTATGCGCTAGATTATGGATCTAGTTGGGACGACAATTTGCCATATGCAGAGTTTTCTTACAACAACAGTTATCAATCCAGTTTGAAGATGGCCCCTTTCGAAGCTTTGTACGGAAGGAGGTGTAGAACACCATTGTTATGGGATGAAGTTGGAGACCGCCAGTTGTTTGGACCAGATTTGATTAAAGAGTCTGAACGGAAGGTGAAGTTGATTCGCGATAGACTCAAGGTAGCCCAATCCAGGCAGAAGAGCTATGCGGACTCTAAACGCAAGGAGACAGTTTACGAATTCGGAGACATAGTTTACCTATGAGTATCACCACTTCGAGGAGTTAAGCACTTTGGAGTTAAGGGAAAGTTAGCGCCACGTTTTGTAGGACCATACAAAGTTTTGGAGCGTATGGGAGAAGTTGCTTACAAGCTGGAATTGCCTGAAGGATTGTTAGGAGTTCATGATGTATTTCACGTTTCCCAGTTGAAGAAGTGCCACGCAGAGATGGCTGAGATACCACTGAGAGATACGGTGCCATTGGAAGCGATTCAGCTGGATAGTGACTTGACCTATGAGGAGAAACAAGTTAAGATTCTTGAGTATGCCAGCCGAGTCACCCGCAGCAAGGTTATCAAGTTTTGCAAAGTTCAGTGGAGTCACCATACCGAGGACGAAGCCACCTGGGAGCGAGAGGAAGATCTACGGAAGGACCACTCTCACCTATTTTCTAGCCAACCCGAATCTCGAGGGCGAGATTCCTCTTAAGGGGGTAGGTTTGTAACATCCCAAATTTTCAATTTGGAATGTTATACATTAGATCATCATTGCATAGCATATTTTATTGCATTTTGGCAAATCCTCGAAATCCTAAGCAACTCAAGGACCCTCGGAGAGAGTTGGGGATTTTCCCGGTTTTCATATTTTATTTTTATCAAATAATGAAACGAGGATTTTTGGTTTTAATTATTTTTCACTCCGAAAAATATTTCATATTAAAATATATGAGAGGAGAAAATATGACTTCTCTAAAATAATTGAAATATTGGAGGAAAAATATTAAAATCAAATATTTGATTTTATCGGATTTTTATTTGCAATTTTATTTGCATTAGAAAAATTGCACGTTTTCAAAACTGCATTTTTAGGGCCAAGAAAATGTTCATTTCGTTCTAATTATTTTAATTAGACGGTGAAAATTTATTCTGGCATTTTAGATTTTTATTTATGTTTTTAGGATTTTTTTTTAGTTTCGGCGGAATTATTTAGAAAAAGAGATCCCGCGCCCGACTGGGCCGAGGCCCAGCCGAGCCAGGCCGGCCCATGCCCGCGTCGCCGTCTCCCACCTGGAAACCGCGAGGACGCCGCCGCCGCCGGATGCGAGTCCTACCGGGACTCCTCCCCGAGGTCGCCCCCTCCCCCAAGCCACCTCCCCCACCTATATATACCGCCGCCGCCGCCCCGTTCTCCGCCACCCCGACCGGAGCCGCCGCCGCTCGAAGCCCCGACCGAGCCGCCGGAGAAGCTCGACGCCGCCGCCCCGACGCTGAACCCCGCCGCCCGACGCCCCGTCGACCCCGCCGCCTCACCCGCCCCTCGCCGCCCTCTCCCGAAGCCCGCCGGAGCCCCGCCCGACCCCGCCGGAATCCCGCCGGACCGAGGTAGCCGCCGCGCCAGTTTTCGCCGGAAAACCGATTCGGTTTATTTTGAAACCCTAGGTTTATTTTTTTATAGATCGGTTTATTTTTTTTCGGTTTAGTTAGTTAGTGAACGTTCGCCGGTCCGTTCGTTTTAACGAACGTGTTCACCGTTTAGTTGCTGTTAACGAACGTCTGTTCGATTAACTGTTCGTCAGTTTTCTTTTTCGTCGGATTTTACGTGATTATTCCCGATCGTGATTTCCGATCTGTTTTTCGTTTTAGTTTAACTTTTCGCTCGTGTATCGGAATCAGGCAATTCAAGCGCCTAGAGTTTCGTCTCGAAATTCTCTTTCCGTTTAACCAACTCAAACAAGTTTTTGCTACTGTAAAATTTGACCTAGATCCAGATTAGTAAACGAAGCTTGTTTCTTTCGCCGTTTGACTTTCGTTGCTTCGTTTGATTTTGATTCTTTTTGCAAACCGGAGTTCTTAAGTTGAACTTTCTGGTTAGATTTTTTATTTGAGTTTTACTTGTGCATTAGTTGAGTGCTTACTGTATGCTTGTTTGTTTGCGATAGAGTACCCGGAGTGCGCCGCTTGCTACTTCGAATCTCTAGGTTTCACGGATCATCAGCAAGGCAAGTAAAACTTTGATCATACTTCTTTTACTACCCAATTTTGTTGCATTAGATCAAGCCTCAAACATTGCATGATTAGGATCTAATTAAGTTGTGGGTTCTGGAAAGTAGACAAGCTAGTACCTATTGCCCTATTTCTTATCAAACCCTTGGGAGTTACTTCTACGTTTGCTTATATCGTTATGCTATGCTAGTAGACGTGGATTGGGTTTGAGTGTTACGATGACAGGTGTGAGATTGTTAATAAATGGTTAAACTTAAGGTGGCAACTAAAACACACATCTGGGTGGATTGAGGTACCTGGGTATTCCAGGATTGCCTGTTTTTCTTTGGACCGCCACCCAGGCTCAAAGGGATCATGAGATTATTCATGCTAGAAACTTCCGTGTGCAACCACAAGCTATTATGGGCTCTAGCATAGTTGAGTAGGTCGTGTGAACTCTTACAGTGGTAGACTAGCAGATGTAGGGGATGTAGGTGGTACTGTCTACCCATTCGTAAGGTGCAAACACTTCTGAAAGACTGTGTGTCGGTCATCCGTTTCCCAAACACCATGTAGTGTGAGAAATCTAACGGAGGAGATCGAGTCTTGTGGGGAAAAGTGCACAAACCTCTGCAGAGTGTATAAACTAATCATGGTTAGCCGTGTCCCCGGTTATGGACACCTTGAGTATCTAGTATCTGGATTATCATGTGAATCTCATCATGTTACTTTAATTAAGTTTGTTGGGTTTTGATGATGATACTTAATTGGGATTGAGAATGCTGTCAACCATTCTCAATGTTTAACAACCACCATGATAGTTAAATAAAATTTATTCCTTTGCAGTAGGGAAAAATTGGCTTTTCGCAAAACTGTAATCATAGAGCCTTCTACCAGCCATATATGCATGTAGTATAGCATTATTCTGTTCATTACTCTCTATGTGTTACATTGCCAGCATATTCCATGTGCTGACCCGTTTTCGGGCTGCAATGTTTCATGTTGCAGACATTTCAGACGACGAGTAAGGTGCCTTAGGTCGTGGTCTTATACTCAGTGATGCCGTTGGAGTTGATGGACTCACTTATCTTCCAAGTCTCCCGCTGTCATCATTTTAGATGGCCTTAAGCCTTATTTGTCATACTTATTTCTCTCTTGAGATACTTGATGTAATAAGTGTGTGATTGCTACTCTGTTATAAATCCTCCAAGTACTGTGCGTGTCAGCATTACTGATCCAGGGATGACACTGGTGCACGGTAGATCAGACTGTTTGAGGTCTGGTCGCTACACGTTCCTTGGTGCCGGGCCGCAGGCCGGCGTCATGGACCATCTGGCACAGCCGGATGATGCTCGCGCTCATCGCCTCCATGGATCTAGCTTCTAGTCAACTGATCTTGCGATTGGAGTGATCACTCTTGCCCTTGGTTAGGGTGCGTAGGCGCGTAGGATTTTGTAGATTGGACTGGCAGGGAGCCTTTGGCCAGCCACCTGTTGGGCCCATGTGTCATTCACCCAAATGCTGGTGCAGTATGTCAATGAAGCTGCGTCCCCCTCCATCCCAAAACACTTAGGCATGGTACATTAACTCCCTCCTCGTTTCTTATTTCGTGACATATCAACCAATGAGAGATGTGGGCTGTGCATGCTTTCAATGACTTGAGACTACCAAACATGACATGCAGTGGTTAGTTCATTGCATGTAATCTTATTAATTAGCAAAAATACATTAAGTTCTCTCGCTTTCCCCTTCGTCTTGGTCACGGTGCACAACCTAAGAGCATGGTTAATAGTATAGCCAGCTGCTGGCTATATGATGTTGCCATGTCATATAGAGCAATCACTTGTAGCCACTGATACAATAAGGTTAGCTATAAGGCTGGCTATAAGAGTACTACTTTTTCTCATCTTCTCTCTCTCTTTCTTCACATTTATTGTATATCGGCCTAGGAATCCGCATATAGCCAGGCTCTTGCATGAGAGCCCACTCCTCTTTTTCACTTGCTCTAAGATGACTTAAACACCTACATGGAGGGAGCAGTCTCAAGTCATTGGATGCATACGCACCCCACGTCTCGTATTGGGTGATTTCTTTTTTCATGGCAAAAAATAGGGAACGAGGTGGGTAGTTAATGCACCACGCCTAAAAGTTTTGGGATTACTATTTGTTTTTCGTAACGTGACTAATGCACCAGTACGGAGGGAGTACAATAGTAGTCTTTGATTGCAATCTTTTGCTGGTAGCTTACAAAGCTGAGCGCTCGGTGAGCACAATAGTAGTCTGATTGATGAGACTTCAGATTTGAGCCATCTACTGGAAGGAATAAAACAATACACCATGTATTTATTTACAGAGGGAGTAGTACATTTTTACATGCATTACTAGATGTTGCTAGTCAAATACTAAATCCAGATGGATGTGGTAGTACTACTAAATCCAGATGGTGGTGCTAGTACTAGTAGTAGTACTACCAATGTATTAGCACTATACTACCCGTTGGTCAAATTATTACGTGCTGCTCCTCATAGTGAAGTGACAAGACCCAGTGCCAGAGATGACACCTGAGTATAGGCGCCGTGTTCGGCATACCATAGTTAGCCTCACCGTCTGCAGTCACTATCATCATGGCTGTAGAGCTAGCCTGCTTACAACTAGCCGTGTTCAACATAATTTCCTGTGTGTAGACGCCCGTGCATTGCACGGAACACCAAGATTGGGGGTGGACGGCGCTGGCAGCGGCCATCATGCCAGATTTTTCCATGGCCTTCTAGATGTGGTGGGGAGGAGATAAGGCTGATTGTGAGAGACAAGGAGTTGTTTGTAAATAGGGAACAAGTGCGGGCATCTTTTTGCAAAACTGGAGAAGTTTGGTTTGTATGCGTCAGATCTAGATCCAACGGCTATTGGTGAAAGATGGTAGGCATAACATCATCACCAACTCAGGACCTCTTTGATTCGCTAGATTTTGAAAACGCAGGAATAGGACACGGTAATATTACAAGTTTCAAACTGATATTACAAATGTTAGGAGTAACGTTGCACCTACGAAGAGGGAATCTAGGAAGTTTACGTAAGAACTTTCATTACTTTAGGTGGATGCAGCATTATCGTACAAACTAAAATCCACCGCCCTGACAAGTCACTAATGGGCAAATAAATTTTTGAGTCTCTGGCCACTTGATGTTTCAAAAACAAATTCAACTTCCACGAAGACTTTGTCATTTAGGCTTAGACGCTTGTGGTGATCAGCACGCCATTCATTGTTGCGCCAGAGAACGCCAAACCTCATTACCTTGAGCACACTTGCCTCCAGAACAAAGAACCTGGCCAATTTAATCTCAGATGTGCTGCCTCGGTAGTCGATCAAATCAATTTCTGTAAGATGGAGATCAAGGCATTCGATGAGATTGTTGTAGTGCAGCACATTTTTCACTTTCGGGTCTTTTTTTATCTGCAAAAGAAGAGAACATATTAGAGCAGCTGGCTGTATAAGATTGCCCTGTCATCAAGAGGTACCAATATAATTCGCTCATAAGATAGGGTTGGCTGGCTAGTGATATTTTTCACTCTCTCTCTCTCTCTCTCTCTCTCTTTCTTTCCTCTTATTTACCTAGGAGCACGTGAAGAGCTTGGGCATTTGTTGCCTTCCACTATGTGGCCGATGCCATACTTCTCAAAAGTATGCCACATAATACACATTGATGTAAAATCAAAAGATTTTGGCACCGCTCTCGCGATGTGAGAGAGTTGGGACCGCTGTGCACACAGACCCACATGTATAAAAATAATAATCAAACCAACTACACCAGCCTCTCACTCTCCCAAACAAGTGTTTTTCTATTGCCTCAGTCCTCTCTCTCTCCTACGCAAGTGTTTTTTCATTGCGTGAGTTAATTTGGCACTGGAGCAAAGTAGGTGATCCAGATTGGGGCACCAAGTGAGCAATGGAGGGGCATCGATGCCAAATGCATCACAAGTGAATTTGGCACGTGTTTTGGCCTACATAGTGGAGGGCCGTTATAGCCCACTTTTGTACTACCTCATATTTAGTGTAAAATTTTGACCATAGATTTACCTAAGAAAATGCCAATGCATGTCACCAAAAATTATACCATCTAAAATTATGTTCAAATACGAATCCAACGATATAATTTTTAGTGACATGCATTAACATTTTGTCAGTTAAATCTATGGTCAAATTTTGATACTACAAAATAGGAAGAGTAAACCAGGACGGAGGTAGTACTTGCTCTTAGGGTAACCATAGAGTTACTAGTCTAAGTTACTTTCCACTATGACTAGCCTAGGCTACTATAGTAGTACAACAAAAAAATGATGCAGGTGATCACGTGAGAAAAAAATACTAAAAACATTTCTTTCGGTGCAGCGCGTAGATGCAGTTTTCAACACTACACTTGTCATCGTAATTTGGGAAAATTACAAAACAATTGAGCTACGTTGTGATTACCGTTTACTAATAGGAAAGAAGTTTATCCTCGATGAGTAGCTTCTCCGTGCATGGAAAGCATGTAAGGAATCCAATAACTTGATCCAGATTGGGGCTAATAGATATTATTGCCAAGATCTTCACTGTGCGCATAGACTGGGTCATGCTTGTGAATCATTTTCTGGAAGACGGTCGTAAATACATCAAGAAGAAATTTGAAAATGTGAATTTCAAGAAGACGGAGAAGAAGATGAGTGTTGTACCTGAATGATTACAGATCCAATAAAGAGTTCGGAGAATTTGGCAGACGAGTACACCAACGCTGTCAATTTTGGCGCGTCAGTGACCCTGATTTTTGTTGGACCTTCTAGATCAGATACAAGCAATCTCTCAAGGAAAGGCGCATTCTCAATGACCATAACGTGGAACAGCTGGAGTGATCTCTTCCCAATTGATATCTTGTTGCGGGGCCAGCAAGACACATAAATCCATCAGAGATTCGTCGAGGCAATGTGGAGGCTAATGAACCTGTGGATCTACTCAAGACGAAGGTACGCGAGCGCACTACAGCTGCGGAGTAGGTGCTCCATAGCCTGCTTCGAGATGCCAACGTCGAAGAGGTCGAGCTGCTTGAGTTGAGGGAGAAGAAGGGCGAGCGCGACATTAATCTGGGGAAGATAGCAAGAGCTGAAGCTGGCGTGGCGCAGCGTTGGCGTGAGGCAGAGCGCGGACGGCGGCAGAGAGCGACATCGTCCAGCTTCAAAGCTGAGCTCCTCGAGCTGATCTAGGGCGGGGGATAAGAACCACTCGTTGAACTTGGCTTGGACCTTGCAGTTGGTACTGAACATGCGGATGTCAAGGCTTCTGGTTGGCCCAGGGTGCGGTGAAAGGATCTTGGAGACTGCGGCCATGCGTTTGCAATCCCCATCACAGAGGCAGCTATCGACGGTGAGGTTGAGGGGGACGCGGCGCCAGAGGGGGCGCCACCGCCGGGAGAGCAGGGCGGTCCGCACGGCAGATTTGGTGGGGAGGAGGCCGATGATGACGAGCAACATGTCGTCGGGGAGGCTGCTGATGAAGTCCAGGTTCGCCGGATGCGGTTTTGGCTCGAGCCGCCTCCGCTTGTTGGCTGCCTCGCTGTCCATCTCAACTGGCGGCGATGCCGGTGTACACGTGTGCTGGTGTGTGTTGTGTGCTGGCCTGCTGGGTGTGCGCGAGTGCGTCCTTCTGTGCATGCCGTCGGGCAGTGGTGAATTATGCGCGAATGCGTCCTTCACGCGGAAGAAGTGTGTCCTCAATGCGCCCTCAATTTACTAGCGTGCGGGGTGCTACCCCGAGTGGTTTCAACTTTGTTTACTTCACCGCATTTCAGATGGGCTCTAGTTTACTTATTTTCACCCACTGCCACATGGGCCAGCACACGAAGATAGAGAACACGAGCTGACAAGGCATCATGTGGACTGGTTGACCGGTCAACTAAACAATATACGGAGCTATACACTGACACAGTAAGCGTATAATCCGTCGGTATGGTGAGAGTTCGAGTGAGAGGGGAGGCCCGTGAGAGATAGCAGAGAGAGAAAGAGCTACTCCCTCCGTTCGATAATGTAGTGCCAACATTTTTTTTAAAGTTAAACTTTTGAAACTTTGACCAAGTTTATAAAGAAATTACTTATATCTACAATACCATAGATAAATGATAGTATGAAGTAAGTACATGTTGTGATGAATCTAATGATCATTCCAGATGTAAATGTTTTTCTCCACATATACCTGGTCAAACTTTTCTGAGGTTTGACTTTTCAAAACATCCATATGCTTATGGACGTGAGAGAGTCCCTAACTAGAGAGAGAGAGAGAGTGTGTGTGAAATAGAAAGAGTGAGTGAAAAAAGTGTGTGTGCGTGTGTGAAAGAGACATGGACAACACACGATAAAAGTAGAGAAAAGACGTGCGTGTCTTATGCAAACATATCACACATGCATCTTCAACAACGGAAGCAAGGTGAGGAGATAGTGTGTGGTTGTTTGCAACCGAGAGAGAAAGACCCCTAGCACGTGGCCGACAGGGGTCTGACAAACAAGGGAGAGAGAGGTCGAGAGAGACGTATGGAGAAAATGTAGACATGGGGAGGAGAGAGTGTATGTTTGTCATAGAGAGATCCCCTGGAGATCGTGATGGGACTACATGGGTGGGAGATCGAGTGACAAGGTGTGTGCGCGGTAGAAGATACCCCGAGAGATACCGAGATAGACGTATGGATGGAAGGAGACAATATGTGTGTTCCTGGTGGCTACTGAGAGATAATCATACTTAGGGGGGGAGTGCGTGCGCCTATGACGGAGTGAGGGATTATGGTACTTAGGGGGTGTGTGTCACATAGAGAGAGAACAAGGGCGGAGAGTGTTGGATGGGTCTATATGTAGTGCGAGCAAGACATGTGTATGTGTGAACCAGGAGATAAAAAGTTTGAGAGAGATAGAGGAGCCTCGATAAGGCTGAGTGGTGCGTCAGATAGCTGAGAGGGGGAAAGAGATATTCCATCCGCTCGATAATGCAGTGCATGTAAATTTTTTAGAAGTCGAAATTTGGAAAACTTGATCAGGTTTACACAAATGTTATTTATATCTACAATACCAATGCAAAGATACATCATACGAAACTACATCTCATGATGAATCTAATGGTGTAAGTTTGTTGTTCTAGATGTAAATGTTTTTCTCCACGTACATGGTCAAACTTTGTGATGTTTGACTTTTCAATAAATCTATATGCTATGGACTGAAGAGAGTACCTAAGTCGAGAGAGATCAAGTACGTGTGAAGGAGAATGAGTGAGTGTGGAAAAAGAGTATGTGTGTGAAAGAGAAAGGGACAACAAACGATAAATTAGAGAGAGAGTGTGTGTTTTTTCGTTTGTTATGCAAACGATAAACGCATGCATCTCCGAGATAGAAAAGCGAGGTGAGGAGATACACGAAGATAGCTAGTGCGTGATTGTTTGCAACGGAGAGAGACACCCCTATAGCACATGTCCAATAGAGGTTTGGCCAACAAGGAACAAAGGTCGAGAGGGACTCATGGAGAACATGGAAGCATGGGGAGGGAGAGAGGGTGTGTTTGTGATAGAGAGATCCCCTCGAGATCGTGAGGGGACTATATGGGTGGGAGATCGAGGGAGGTGCGTGCGCGATAGAAAGATGCCCCGAGAGAAATCGAGATAGACCATGCACATGTTTGTGATGGAGACTAAGATTAGCTAGTCATATACATATAGGGGGACTGCGTGTGCCTATATTTGAGTGAGAGACCATCATACTTGGCTAGGCATGAGATTGTGTGTGTGTGCGTGTGAGATGGAGAGAGAACGAGGGAGAGCGATAGAGTTTTAGATGGGTCTACGAGTGCGAGTGAGATATGCATGTGTATGTGTGACCCCGGTAGATGGAGAGTTTGAGAGAGAGGGGCTCCGAGACGACAGAGTGGTGCATGAAAGAGTTACGGGCAACGGGCCAAGGAATTTGTGTGCGTACGATGAGTGCACCCAAGATATTTAGCTTGGACTAGAGAATCATACATAGTGTGCGAGAGAGACCTATAGATGGAGTATATATGCATGCAAACTAGAAAGACCCCCCCCCACACACACAAAGAGAGAGAGAGAGAGAGAGAGAGAGAGAGACCAACAAGGTTTGTGTGTTGGATGCGTGCGACAGAATTGAAGATTGTCTGCGAGAGAGAGGCACACACACACAGAGAGAGAGAGAGAGAGCAGGAGTCCGGGAGAGGGGGAGGTCGCATTTTATGCATCAAAGACTGATATAAACCATGTTTCGATATAAACTTGCATTCAAATATTTAAATTGGAGAACATGTTCTCTGCAGTCCACACATGAACGGAGATATGCGTATATCAAACAAGTTCACTAATTTGACTTTCAACATGTTCATGGAGTACTATAATACTGTACAACATGCTACTCGATTTAGGTGTTCAATTTTGGATTTAGTTCACTATTTTGACCTGGTGAACGAGCTATTTCATTGAATCGAGATATTTCATTTTGGGTTTCATTCCCGTTTTTGAGTGGGTCAACTATTTGTCATATAGTAAATCGCTAGCAACGAGCATGTAAAATCACATTACTCCCGAGCTTCATCTCTCCATGTAAAAAAGAAATGGCAAGCTAATATTTCAAAATTTGATTCAAATCGACTTGGTAAGGTAGACGTGGATGCTCGTTCTCCCAAAATTTGAACGAACCGTTAAACACCCTCTGCTCGGTGGAATTCGCCCGAGCAAATAAATGGGAGACGCGAAATTACCAGCCTATGTGGGACACGCATCAATTGACCCGTTGTACATCGAGGGTAGGTTCGTAACTTCATCCAAGCGTGCCTTCTCCTCGGCCGAAATGACATGTGCCAAATAATTCATAAACCATGGTCGGCAAAACACCCTCTCCTCGCCCGAAATAGCTCGCGCCCACTATATCAAAACACGCTCTCCTCGCTCGAAATCGCTCGCGCCCACTATATTTCAAAACACGCCTTCCTCGCCTGAAATCGCTCGCGCCCACTATATTTCAAAACACGCCCTCCTCGCCCAAAATCGCTCGCACCCACTATTTGGGAGAAGCAAAGTTACTCTACTATCCCCAACCCTCAGTACACAGACCCAAGCCGAGAAGCCTATAGGCAGGGGTAGAGCTGTAACTCCCCCCCACATTTCAGACAAATGCGTCCGTAAGACATGGTTCCCCCTCCCAATTCCCCATTCATACCTCGTGGGCACCAAATCACCTTCTCCCCGAAAGCTCCCTTCCCCTGAGCTGCAAAACCTCAGCCCCTCCTCCATGGCGCCCCCACCGCACCAAATTCACAGCCACCCTCCTCTCTAATCCCGGAGACGCTGTCCATTTGCTGTCGTGCACTGGGCCGTGTGCCTCTTACTCCGTGCTGCCGGAGCTGCCTCAACGACGGCCGCGTGAACTGTACCGGAGCCGATTCACCCCCGCCATTGTTCCCGTCCAGAGCCCCAGCGCTGCTTCCCGTAGCCGTCGACCATCGCGACATCTCTGCTTCCCTGCCGCCGGTAGCCACCGCAACCGCGTCGGCCTCACCGACTCGGCAGTTGGAGCTGCCTACTTCACCGGGCCGCCAGATAGGTTGCACCCTCATCTCAAATCACTTTATTTAGGCGTCAGTTGTTTGAATTTTTATTCTGGGCCAATCGATTCCCAATGGGAAGCAGCACCCCTCGAGCCGGCGGAGCTCCTAGGGTGCCGGTTGGCTGGTGTCTAACGTAAGGGTGCGGGGGCGCAAGTTCGCCGCGAAAGCAGCGCTTAGATGGCTATCTTAGAGTTGCATGGGTTGAAGGTACTGCCGCTGCCGGATCTGGATGACGGCGAGTCTTTGTGGATTGGCCCGGGGGCGGCGCAACCACGGCAGTGCGGTGGGGCGAGGAGCGGGGTTTTGGTCGGGGCCATGGACGGCGGAGGCAGGCTACTCTACCGGTGATCGCTGGATCTTCGGGGAAGATTCCGAACAGTGTCAGCCGGGAGGAACAAGACGGCCATCAAGCCATCCGGCGTAGATCGGACAGTACCAAAATAAAATAAAATCGTGTGACCCCAATTTAGTCTTCGCTCAACAGAGGTGTGACCACTCTCGTACCTTGTTGTTGATCTCTTAGGGTATTTCTTTAGATCAGAGAGATGTGTCGTTCTTAACATTATACGTATTCTGCATCTTCAGCCACACCGTCTTCCGACTCACCGCAGCTGCTCCAACAAGGGAAGCATACACCAGAAGGGAGCTATAGTCCCCACTCAACAGTTCCCTGCATCGAATGCGCGTGCCCGACATGGACAGCCACAACAACTGCAGGGCCATCGATAAGTCAGCACATGATGGTCACTCCTATGGATGGCGGCCAGATAGGTTGTAGTACCCTCATCTTACTTGTGTGCAACATTTATGGCTTTGTTATTCATCTAAGCATGGAAAATAGACTATCACATTTCACAGTATATTCATGCTGATCTCTTACGGGTCTTGTTTAGGAGTTAACACTGTTCCATAGTTCAGCTAAGAGACATTTTCTTTAGGTAATGCTATTCCATAGTTATCATCCATCAGCCAATGCTATCCCACAGGCTGGTGATTATAGTATTATACCACATCTAGTATAACCTATGTTGTTCTCTAATACCTTTGTGTGCCATCTAGTTAATCTCGAGTACAAACGATACATATTCTGTAGCTTTCATCTGTGTTCTCCCTTTAGTTTTTGAGACCTATTGCTGCTAGTCAACCCCAGTCCTACTATTTATGTCGTCCCTACAGGCACTCATTACATAAATCTAACTACTAGTTGTCTTCCATGCATGTCAGATATAATTGCACACACTGATTTATCCACAAGAACCTCACGGAGCAATGTAACGGCCAACAAACTTGACGACAATGATACCCAATATGATGGAACATGTAAAGGCAGTTCTTCACAAGTCTTGCAGAAAGATGATGAATCCTATTCACCACATAAGGTCCTTGCTCTAACTTGGCCCTTGATATGGGTACATCATGCATATAATGTCCTGGAGTGCATCTACTCTGTTGCAATGCCTTGTGCTTCGCCCGCTGATCATGCATGTAAATATGGCATGCTTTCCTATTTTTTAGTACCTATTCCATTAATGATAACATGTTTTCAAATTCAAGTACTGCCATTCTACTCTATCGCAATGCCATCTGCTTAGTTTCGACATCATGCTTCTCAATATCTTATGCATTGTTATTCATCAGTATGTACTTCATCTGTCTACCATACCATGTTCATTTTTTTACATTGAAGTGCTGTTCTAGTGGTATCTTGCAATGCCATCTTAGTTTCCCAATCATACACGCATATGTTGCCTTAGTGTTTTTCTGTAATGTATTCCGCTAGCATACAGTTTTACATTCAAGTAGTGTTTTTTTACACCGTTGTCCTGTCGTATCCCTAGCTCTTACATCATACTCCCTCCGTCCGGATTACATGTCGGAGAAATGATGGATAAAACTGGATGTATCTAGAACTGAAATATGCCTAGACCCATCCATTTATTTCCGGATGGAGGGAATACATGTCAATATGTCATGCCTTTCTATTCTTCAGTACCTATTCCATCTCTGCTGTAGCATGTTTTATAATTGAAGCACCATTCTTCTACATAAGGCATGCAAGGGGAAGACGGCTATGTTAGAATCTGTAGGGTTACAAACCAGGTCTTTGCAAAATATCCAAACGCCAGGAGATAATAAACCAACTCCAGTTTTCATAGATACTGCTCCAGCACAAAGAAACCCAACTCCCACTGATAATAAGCAAATTCCAGTGGCCAAAGAACTAGTCCGCTCCAGTCCAGCAAAAATATGTCAACTCCATTCTAAAAAGCGTGTGCGTATCCTCGCATCATGAAATTTTATAGCATTCTGATCATATTTTCTACATGTTTCTTACCCATCTCTCTTTTAGAAAATAAGCTTAAAGGATAGAAGACTTTCTGTATTGGGATCTTATTCGAGGAAAGTATCTTGCGGGAATTCTCTGTGCTCCAATGCTGATGTAAGTACCTGCTGTATATCACTACATTTTTACATCAGCATGTATTTTGTTAATCGGTGTGAATCCAACCTTTATCTGATCTAATTCAGTTGTTGCAAAATGTTAAAGGCGAAAATGTTGATTTTTGTAAGGAAAACTGCCTAGTAGTTTTGCATACTGAGCTGCATGAGTGTACTATCTCATATCATGCACATTACTGAATTGTAGTGCTACTCTGGTTGCCCATTCATTCATTGTGTCAATGTTGCTTTCGTATCACCTTACCTGGCTGATGATAGATGTGCCATGTTGTGTTAATTTGGTGTAGGCTGGTGTGGTCTGGTTGCCCAAATGTTCGTTGTGTCAATGTTGCTTTCCTATTATCTGACCTGGCCAATGATAGCAATGCTAGTGTGTTAATTTGGTGCAGGCTGCTGCAGATAAGAAGACAAACTCTGAAAACAGCAAGGCAACCCCATTGTTTCTTTCCAATAAATCTAGGCTAGGTAATATGGCAATAACTCATGATTAATCTATCGGTTCCCCTCCTAATTTATGTTATGATGCTGTGGTCGAGACACTCTCCGCTATCAATAATACAAGCCTACCAAAATCGCCATCTGAATCTGTTCAGTTTCCTCTATCTCGAATGCAATGGAAAAATGTATGTTTGTGAACCAATTAATGGTTGAAGCAATGATGGAAATGGTGGAGGAATCAGAGCTGCACATTCGTGCGCAACAACAATTGATCAATGTTTTCAGAGACAATGTAGCAAAGCAGCAAGAACTTGCCCACATGCTTATGGGCGTCATCCGCGCTGAGGTTGCATATTGTGACGTTGTATATCGTTAGGTTCTGTTCATTTATTTGCACTGGCATCAATCTTTGATTGACGAGTGGATGTAATTTCCTATAATATATGCTGGATGTGCAACGTTTTTCCCTGTATGTCGTACCTTTGCTTGATCGGTTTTGGTCCTCTGCATAATTTCTCATCATAATGGGCTCAAATAATCTAATTGGGCCTAAAGTCATGTACGAACTTTAGTGGTCCCATTAAGTTAAAGGGCCGTTACCAGGCCGAAAGTTAATGGTCGGCCCTCTTACCTCCCGGGTCGTTAACAGGCCGATATTGAAGCAGGCAATAGGTGGGCCCATTTGATTTCACGGGCCATTAATAGGCCGTTACTAAGGTCGGGCTACATATGGCCCAACTATACTGTGGGCCTTTAGCAGGCCGGAAGAGACAGCAGGCTCGTACTGGACCATGAAGAGCATGGGCCGCTAAGAGGCTGAAAGTCAGGTCGTACTGTAAATGGCCCAACTGTGTTGTGGGCCTTGAGCAGGCCGAAAGAGAAACCGGGCTGGTATTGGACCATGAAGAGCATGGGCCGTTAAAAGGCCAAAACTCAGGTTCGACTACAAATGGCCCAACTCATTTATGGGTTGTCACCAGGCTGAAAGACACACCGGGCCGGGAATTGGCCCAACACTTAAATGGGTCACTAAAAGGCCAAAACTCAGGTCCGACTACAAATGGCCCAACTCATTTATGGGCCGTCAATAGGCTGAAAGACACATCAGGCCGGAAACTGGCCCAACACTTAAATGGGTCGCTAAAAGGCCGAAAGATGTACATCCTGAAAATTGGCCCATCCGTTGAATGGGCCGTTAACAGGCCGAAATCACATCGGGCCGATATTGAGCACAAATATATAGCGGGCTGTTAACGGGCTCGAACTGACGATGGGCTGCAATGGTGTCAAATCTTTAACGAGCCGTTGATGGGCCGAATTGGCACATTTCGTATGGGCCGTGGGCTTAAATGGACCTGACACAAGTAGGCCTTATATGGGCCGACCTGCTAATTTTTACTGGGCCGGCCTTTTTCACCGGAATGGGCCACTGTTGGGCCGTGCCACGTGTCGACCTATCATAGGCGCCTCCTGTCCAATGAGTGGATAACATTTGTCCCAACGGTGAGCCAACACGTGTTTCCTCCGGCCAATGAGAATTTTACACGTGGAAAATCCTCATTGGTCCAGGCTCTTAATGGGTTATCGGATCCAAAGCCGGACCCGATAGCTTAACGGCGACCCGGTACGGTGGATGCCACGTGTCGGTCGCCCTTGACGAAAGCACTTTCATGACGCGCCATTTATCGTCATGGAAGTGGACACTTCCGTGATGATAATTTTGGTAATGTCATGGAACACTTCTACGACAGCACAAGTATGACTATCTTGATTATGTCATAAAATCATCATGGATGTACATGCATGATAGAAAACGTGACCTACTGTGACAAACACGTATCATCACAGAAGTGTATTTTTTTGTAGTGATGCTGATGGGGGGGGGATTCAAGAAGTTTACCACATAATCTTCTTCATAAGCATTGCCTTTATTCTACATTTCATTAAGAGTAAATATAGATGTGATAATATAAGAAAAATGGAGAATATTTAAGATAAGATGAAGAGTGATGCTACATAACCAAGTAGCTATAAATGTAAGTACAGCGATACAGGCAAAAGGTACAGCCAAGAGGAATGCAGAGCTAAACTTCTTCAGTACCATCGGTGTTATCCAACCTTATGGTAAGAGTAAATATAGATCTGATGTGTAGAAAATGGAGGCAAAGGAAAATAAGCTGCAGAGTGATGGTACATGAACAACTAGCTGTCAATATAAGTACACTGATAAAGGACAACAGGTACTTATAAGAACAATGCAGAGCTAAAAAAATTCATTGGCATTGGATATATTCTACACTAATGTAACCATTCATACAGATAAGATAATTTGGAACGAACAATTGATAAGCAAGCTATCATGCATACTGCTATCACATAATGAACCAGGTATGAATGCAAGTACAGTGATACAGGACAACAGGTACTAACAAGAGCAAAGCAGCGGGTAGCATATTTGCGATATCCTGTCATCCTTTTCAAACCGGAATTCTTCTTCGAGCAGATTTCCTGCAAAAGAGATCCGTAACGCACATGCGAAAAAGTAGAAGTTCAAATTGTCATGTGATATCATAGATAGTACCTTATCCTGGGAACGAGACCAGTGCATAACAAGGTTTTTCCATTCAATGTCTTCTAAATTTAGCACATGAGACTTCACCGGAAATTCGTTTATAGACTTGCCATCAAAGTGTGATTTCCTCAGGTAACACCGATACTGCTGCAATGCTTCCTTGAAAAGCGCAAGCAAGCATTGCTTGTCATGACTATCCAGATTGACCCTCGCCTACTTACAACAATGTAATGTAAATCATTGATGTGTTCAATTAGTAGAAAACAGGAAAATAATCACCATGAATAATAGCGCTTACACGTAAGTGGGACAGGAAGATGTGAAAATGGTGTTTGTCTTCACTATAATCTTCCCATGATGGGAATATATGCACGTAGTCAATAACAACATTGAAAGCATTCTCTTTTAAACTAGGAATAACTGGAATGGGGTTCCAATCTGCAGGAATTGGCCGTCTCTGCAGTTGGGATAGGTCTTCGGGTGGTGGACTTGCTGTAATTTTTGCTGGAGTGGGATTTTTCTGTGGTACGGCTAGTGCTATGGTAACTGAAATCGGCATACCTTTTGCTGGAGTGCAGGTCCTGTGTGGTGGGGCTAGTGGTGTGGCCAATGAAGTATGGGTACAGTCTGCTAGAGTCAGTCCTACGTTTTGTGTCACTAGTTGTAGAGCCAATATAAGTGGGGTGCTGTCTGATTTCTCCGACACCACCATGTTTTTCAAGGACGTTGCTAGTGCTCCTTCAGGTTCGGCAATCACCCTCTTCCTTTTTGATATCTGATGCACAAGAACAACATTTGAGTGGAAAAACATGGTATGATGGCAGATGGAATATGTATTGATAATGGATGGCCATGGCATCTTGACATATATGATGAGTAAACTAAGTAGATGGCGGTGCAACAAAGTAGAAGAAATGCAAGACACCTTATGCACGATACGCGCAATCAATAAAACCTTGCCAAATTAGAACATGCACCTTGATGGGTGAATAGGACAGGCCATCTGCCTTCGACTCCTCAAGGTCAGAATAGTCATTAGGATCATATTCTGAACAAGAATCTGCAGGTGGGGAGCGTATGAGTTTCATTGCATCCAGAATGGCACTCAATGCCTTGGTTCCAATTTTGTTAGTCGTTGTAGTGTTCCAAAATATTCTTCTGACGCGCGCATTCTGAAATCCACTGTGATTATGTACAATATCTGAGAAGCATGAAAACATAAATAGTAGTGAGATTATCTTTGTAATGCAGAGGATATTCTAATATAGGGGCTCCCTGTAAACCCTTGTGTGCTATCATTGGATTCTAATGAGAGAGCCCATGTGTGCTGTAATATGGTGCGTGCATTAATATAATTTGGCACAAGTACACAAAAATAGGCTCCATAAGTAAGGATAGTTGGCAGATGATAGGTTCATAATATACCGTATAGAGAGTTTATTGCCAAACCATGATAACAAGAGCACACATCAACTAGGCAGATCATAGTGCACATAAAAGGGGTACACCATAGCCAGGATATATAAATCAGGAAAGTGGAACTGGCTGGAAAATACAGTGTTGTATTGCCGCTACTAATTGAAAGCCTATCGATCACGTACATGCTAGCTCTATCAGCTGTTGACTGCAGATGTCCCTGCTCCCCTTCCTGACAAGGAACATACTGTACGTACTAAACACAGAATAACAAAAAGAGGAACATGTTAAAGAACAGAAGAGGAAGCATATTCCTGAGGTTCCGCTTCTTTGCATACAATGTTGGTTGCCCACTCATGATGAATCACAGCGCCCAAAGAAATGCAATTCCGTGTTGTCTCTCTATATTTGGCCACATGCATTTGGAAAATCAAGTGGGAGCATTTGCTGACCAATTAAATGTGTGTCTGTTAACTAATATCAGTATCATATCACAATTCGTATTTGAAGAAGTAAGCTTTGGACTTATGATTGTTGTGTTGTTTAGCTTCAAGAGTGGACTGCTGCTAGTGCGACACAAAGCAGCTACACAGATCATAATGTAGATATAACGGGAAAACCGTAAGCATCACAGGTAAAATCAGCAAAGTGGAACTTGCTGGAAAATATAGGCTACTATTGCCGGTACGGCTAGAAAGGCTTCGGATACCAGCTCTCTTCAACTAAAGGTGCGGTACTGTTAATACCAGTGTAACTCTCAAAGGCGACACAACTCCCCGCATTTCCTTGCTAATCTTATAGGATTCAAGTGGGCAGGCCACTACAATTCCTATTCCTATGTTTACAAAATCCTATGAATCAAAGAGGCCCGAAGAGTTGAAAGTGTCCATCACAACCGACCGAATAGACCTCTACAGCAAATGTCCCTTCTCCTCTTCACTACAAGTAACATACTGTACTACTATCATACTCCCTCCGTTCCAAAGTATAAGACTTTGTAGAGATTTCTACTATGGATCACACACTGGTATGCGTCACTCCTAAACAAATGGTTTTTAACCCCTTTCTGAGACGACATTTGGAATCGTCGCCAAGTGAGTGTGGGCGATAGGGGGGTCGTTCCCACACGACCCAGAAACCATCGGGGATAGGGCCCCTATAGTACTCCTACTCGTTTCTGCTCGCATTGCCATCGCAGTCGGTATTCTGTGGTGCTACGTTTACGATGCGCGGCCCATCACAAACGGTTCACTATTATAGAACGTGTATGATGCGCGGCCCATCACAAATGGTTCACCGTTAAGAAGATTAGCTAATCATCGTACGAGTGTCGGACAGGATTACGAAACGTCGGACCGTCGTAACATCGTCGTACACGACAACTATCGCACAAGCTATCCTGTGGTGCAACATTTATGATGCATACTTCATCAGAAACAATTCATGGTTGCGAATCGTGTACGATAAGGCAACTAACACAAACGTTTAGTGTGCCCGCACTGTTTGTGATATTGTCTGGCATCGCACACGCTTTGCAAACGGCAACTGTGTGCATGCTTGCACATGTTTCCTCTCTGTGAACCGTCTCGAATTATGGTGCATATCACAAACGTTTGTGTTTTACCAACCATGTGTGCCGTAACAACCTAGAGAGCGTAATTTCACCGTAATTTAATTGCTGCTTTTCCAAATTGTACTGGATTTGAATTTGAATTTGAATGTATGCTACAGCTTCATTCATATCCATCAGGTTCAAACAACCAATGCATTATTTGATTCATGGGTACATATGTTCAAGAATTACATAAGAACCAAATAAAGAATGATGAACCACAGTTCTATACTTGTACTATTAAAGACGGTAAAGAAAGAGGAGAAATATATTCTGGTTACTGAACAAGGTGAAGCGGAATGCCCATATTGTGCCCTCCTCCATGCAGAAGGCACACACGACTCTATTCCAACCCCTTGTGATGGTCAACCGCCCATTCTTCACGGTCTTCATGAAAACATCTAGATAATCATCATGTTCTGGTAGAAATACTTTAACCTTTGCATGCCCACCAATCATGTAGTTTGAGAGGTAATCTTGAGTAAACTGCCTTGGCAACCACTACAAAGGAAAAAAATTCAGACATTGTCATCTAACACAACTCATTATGGGCAGTAAAAAGAAGGCCGCAGAGTTCTTACTTACCATCCTGCAGCTCGCTGTTGTCTTGGATAAAGTGTAAACAAATAGTTTAATTGCCATCTTTGGACCCATTTTACTAACAATCTTTATCAGCTTCCTCACTTGATGCTGGTTCATCGATATCTCATTGCCCCATACACAGAAAGGGTCGAAGCGCGGATCTTTACCAATGACATATGTACCTAAAAGCACCAAGTTAATATTAGAAGCTAAACATCAATTGCACAATGATGTAGTACAACACTCTTTTATAATATGTCTATATACATCCGTATGTGGTAGTCCATTTGAAATCTCTAAAAAGACAAATATTTAGGAACGTAGGGAGTATCTTATAACATCCAATATACTCACATATTAGATGAATTAACATCTTATATTATGGGCCGGAAGGAGTTTAGTGCCTTATTACAAATTATCGGCTGATTAACTGCTGCTGTATCCATGGGTTACAGTTAGTTTGAGCTAGTTTGGGCTCAAATATCCCTAAAGTATATCTAAACATGAGGGCTAGTTTGAGCTAGTTGCATCTATAACCCACCCAAAAAAACTATCCAACCCAAGAGGTGCTAATTGGAGCTAGTTCTCCTAGTGTATTTATTATCAATCTAACCCTGCCATCCAAACAACTCTCTGGATGGAGTTAGTTCAGGGTTAGTAATGAGCTAGAAACTAACTCTAACCTCTAGCTAAGTTGAGTATCCAAACAGGGTTGTGTTGTTGTTGTTGTTGTTGTTGTTGTTGTTGCTACTGCCGCTCTTCTACGTATATCTAGACATCATTAGAACATTCATGTAACACTCTTCCTTGTTGCTATGTGGCCTAGGATTGCATATTTAGACATTAAGTACAGTGCATGTTGCTATGTAGCCTCAGATATATTACATATGGCCCTAGTTAACCTAACAAAAAATGGGTTGCAGATATATTCAGTTAAAAGTCCGATTCACTGATTAGTCCCTTATCAGCCGCCAGCCTATATGGTACCAGCTACCGATATCCTGAACAGTGAGCAGATATAAGCCATGGGATGAAACTATCCTCGATGGAAAACAACAGTCATTCCCAAAATTGTCCTGTGTAGGTAAATCGAGAAGCATGTTAAGCACAACAGGCTAAACATCAACCAAAATTATACATGGCAGACAAAATAATCTCCAAAATATAGCTTCAGTGTGCAGGTTTAAGCACGCTAGTAAAGCAAAACAAGTGGAAATGTGTGCTAACTGCAACATGCCTAACATTTAACAACAAGCAAACATAGTCATTCAAACTGTTATTGTGCTGGTCTAAGTACACTGGTTATTGTTAAATAAAAATGGAAAGGCGTGTTAACTACAAGATGCAGCAACCAAATGTAGTCATTCCTAGTGGTATTGTTGAAACTGGTACTGATGAAATTGAACTACACAGTTCATACTTGCACATATAGAACATCGCGTTGTGAATAACTGGAATAAACAAGGCATACTAAGAACAACCAAAGATAGCATTTGAAACTAGACATATGCTAACTACAAACAGCCGAACAATGAAAAAACTTTAAAAGAGGCATATGCTAGCTATAACAGGCTTAACAACAAGCAAATATATGCATTCCTATCGGTATGTTTAAAACTGGATTGATGAAATGTACTGCACAGTAAATAATTGCACATATAGAGCATCACATTGTGAACAACTGAAATAAACAAGGCATACTGCAAACAACCAGATATAGTAATGAAAACTGGACATATTCTCACTACACTACAAGGGACTCGACACAACAAATCATGGGTTTCCCCCTATGAAGAGGCACAACAAAACAAATCATGGGTTTCCTCACTTGCCACAGATGGGCTCGTTCCCGTGGGAAGAGCATGGACCCTGGATGCGCTCCATGTTGTCGCAAATGGGCTCCTTCCCCTTGGAAGAGCACGACTGTAGGGTGCCCTCCCTGATGTCGCAGACGGGCGCTTTCCCCTTGGAAGATAAGATGGGCTCTTTCCCCTTGGAAGAGCCGGAGAGGGTGCCCTCCTCGTGGTCGCCGTCGATGAGGTCTGACTTGGAAGCTGTGGATCCCAAGCCAGCATCGCAGAACGTGTCCTTCAGAAATGAGAAAAGGGGCTCGATGGCGATGTAGAATGGAAAATTGTTGACAGCGAGCCAGAGGAGATCAGCGGCGGGGCCATGGATGAAATCGACGGTGTTTGAACCCGAGGGGTTGGGGGTGGGCCACTTAACCTGTGACATAGCCCACTCAGGCCGTTGCTGTCGATGACCTCGATGTCGTAGCCGGCGGCCAAGACACGCCCGCGTACTCTAGCCTACTGCTTGAGTGCCTGCCGCCAGTAATGGTCGTCAGCTTCCTCGGGGACGCCGGGCAAAGAGACCGCTATACACCTCTTTTGGGCCAGTCGCTCCTCGAGCTCAACGGGAAGCGTAGCCGGGCTTAGGCTGCGACGCTTTGAAGTGGGGGATGGGGATGGGGATCTGTGGGAAAGGGGGCGTTTGGCAGGCGTCATCTAAGAAACTCAGGGCGGCCTGGGTATGGAGATCGGTGGGTAAGCTGCACGGGCAAACCGGCAAATGTTGACAATGGAGGCCTTGCGGCGGCGGTGGTGGGGACCTTGCTAGGGTTTCAGGCGAGGGAGGGTGTGTGTGTGTGTGCGCGCGCACGCCCGAGGAGGTTTTGGTGTGTGTGTGTGTGTGGAGGGGGGGGTGTTTGAGGAAATGACGCGGGTACTGAAAATTTTACTATGCGGGAGTCAAACGCGGGATTGAAATGCCGGGCTATTGAAAATTTTGATGATAGTGCATCGCACACGGTCCGGAGATAACAACCGTGTATTATGAAACAAAAAAACCCTCGAGGCGGGCAGATATTTTCTAGGGATGCAGGCGGGATTGGGAACAAGAAATATCGCACACGGTCCGGAGACAACAACCGTGTGTTATGAAACAGAAAAACCCTCGAGGCGGGTAGATATTTTCTAGGGATGCAGGCGGGATTGGGAACAAGAAACATCGCACACGGTTTGGAGGTAACAACCGTGTGTCATGAAACAGAGAAACCCTCGAGGCCGGTAGATATTTTTGAGAGGGGGAGCCTCGTGGAGCCCAATGTACTATGCGGATGTGTGCGTGATAGGTGCACCGGCGTGGCACACGGTTAGTTTGAGTGAACCGTGTCTGTTGCGTCATCCGACTTATCTAATGTTCATAAATTTGGCAAAAAATGACGCGGGAGAGGGTCAGAACACGAACACACTTGCATGTGGACCAAATTTATGTATCAAAAGGGTGGTTTGATTTTCAAATACCAAATGCAACTTTGATGTGGCACCTCTCTCACAAAGCGCACTGTATTGCTTGCCCCCACCCCCTCGTGTCGGCACGAAGGGAATCCTAAGCTATGAGTGCATGCCCCTCCCCCCAACCGAGGTTCACCTAGCAAAGTGCGAAGTAGCTACCAGCCCCCCTCGTCCCTCGTGTCGGCACGAAGGGAATCCTAAGCTATGAGGGCATGTCCCCCAACCGAGGTTCATTCACCTAGCAAAGTGCAAAGTAGCTAGCAGCCCCCCTCCCCCATCCCTCGTGTCGGCACGAAGGGAATCCTAAGCTATGAATGCATGCCCCCCAACCGAGGTTCACCCTAGCAAAGTGCGAGGTAGCTGGCAGCCCCCCTCCCTTGTGTCGGCACGTAGGGAATCCTAAGCTATGAATGCATGCCCCCCAACCGAGGTTCACCCTAACAAAGTGCGAAGTAGCTAGCAGCCACCCCTCCCTCGTGTTGGCACGAAGGGAATCCTAGCTATGAATGCATGCCCCCCCAACCGAGGTTCACCCTAGCAAAGTGCGAAGTAGCTAGCAGCCCCCCTCCCTCGTGTCGGCACGAAGGGAAGCCTAAGCTATGAATGCATGCCCCCCAACCGAGGTTCACCTAGCAAAGTGCGAAGTAGCTAGCAGCCCCCTCCCTCGTGTCAGCACGAAGGGATTCCTAAGCTATGAATGCATGCCCCCAACTGAGGTTCACCTAGCAAAGCGCGAAGTAGCTAGAAGCCACCCTCCCTCGTGTTGGCACGAAGGGAATCCTAAGCTATGAATGCATGCCCTCCCCCCCAACCGAGGTTCACCCTAGCAAAGTGCAAAGTAGCTACCAGCCACCCCTCCCTCGTGTCGGCATGAAGGGAATCCTAAGCTATGAATGCATGCCCCCCCGACCGAGGTTCACCTAGCAAAGTGCGAAGTAGCTAGCAGCCCCCTCGTGTCAGCACGAAGGGAATCCTAAGCTATGAATGCATGCCCCCTCCCCCCAACCAAGGTTCACCTAGCAAAGTGCGAAGTAGCTAGCAGCCCCCACCCCCCTCATGTCGCCACGAAGGGAATCCTAAGCTATGAATGCATGCCCCCCCAACCGAGGTTCACCTAGCAAAGTGCGATGTAGCAACCCCCCCCCCCCACACACACACTTTCAGTCGGCGGGCCAGAGAGGCATATATCTCACCAAGATGGATCGTAAAACGGACCAAGAATAATCCACCTTGGTCGTGCAACCTCTCTCTTATTGTTGGTCAAAGTGATGGCCGTCCATGCGACCCCGGAGATGGGCTAGCTCACAAATAATCATGCAAGTAGCTAGTCCCTGAAGACAACCACTGCATGCGTGTGGCCCAAACATATGTATGGAGTGGTGTGTTTTCGAGTAACAATGGAACAACTTTGATGCGGCACCGTGATTTCGAACTAGAAATCCCTAGACTGAGTGAGGGTTAGGTTGACGATGCATATGTATGTTACACCACACGTCAAGCCAACGACGGGGATTCATGCATGCATGCGTGCATAGTATATGCGCTCAAACTTAATTAGGTCTGAATCTCACCATGACCTATACTACGATAACACGAACCAAATGAAGAATCCGCCATGGTAACCTATCTTGTTGTTGGTCAGGTGATCATGGATGTCCATGCGGGCCCACGAATATATATGCTTGTCGCCGATAACCACGCGAGGAAGTGTACCGTTCGAAGGCAACCACTACATGCATATGTATGGAGGTGATGCGTGTATGCATGTTTGAATACACAGCATTGATGTGGCGCGTGTGTCAAAAATGATACACTAGCTCCCCACACAGAGCGAGATCAGTTCATGATGTGTCGTTGTACTAGCCACTTCGACTCGATGGGAGGGATTCATGCGTACACATGCATGTGTCTGTGTGCTCAAGCTGTATCATGCATGTCATCCCAGAGGAAAAATAATAATCCCCTCCTAAGTCAAATTAACCTCTCTTGTTGTCAGGAAAAAAGTAGTGATGGACCAAGCGGGCCCACAAATGGAAAGCATCGATATCGTTGATAACCGCTTAAGTGGGTGCGAGAGGACAACCACCACCGCTTTGCATGTGGGCCAAACATATATATGTTGAATACCCAAAATGCACAACTTTGATGTGCCACATGCCTCAAAAACTGTGAACCATGCACCCACACAGAGCGAGGTTCATATCAAGCGTACTACATATGATGGTCCCCTTCCCCCCTCTTCACCGCATACTATATGCTCCTGCCGTAATATATGTACAACCCAAAAGAATCCTCATCGATGGTGAAATTGATTAACCTCTCCTGATGTAGGTCAAAGTGATGCATGCATGCATCGATGATGGCCTCGTGGGCCCACAGATGGAATTGTCACACGTGAGTGTCCTAGCTAGGATATGCATGTGGCCCAAAAAGGTGTTGTGTGATGTTTGAATAACCAATTTCACAATTTTGATGTGGCACGTGCCTCGGAAACCAAAAAGTCCCGACACTGAGTGAGGTGTACTTGTTCACGGACGCGTACGTACAGTATATATATGCTAGTCCCCTCCCACCTCTTCGACGTGTACTATATACCACCATAACACAAACAAAAAAGATTCTACCTTGCTGGTCAAATTAACCTCACTGCCGGCTATTCGTCAAAGTGATGGACAACGACCTCACGGGCCCACAGAAAGCGTCACATGCGAGTATCAAGTGTCGTGTAGGACAACCATCGACTGCATGTGGCCAAAACATTTATGTATGAAAGGGTTGTGTAATGTTTTAAATAACGATTTCATGACTCTGATGTGGCACCAGCTTGCCTAACAAAACGGCCAACCCACACGGTGGCTCACAACTCGTAGTGTACTACGAGCCACCCACCAGCCCCAGACGCACACACCCACACACACACACACCGCGAATCTACCGCAACTACGATGCATGTTAAATTGATTATCCCATGATGACATACATGTTAACAAAGGAGGGACGTTTTAATTTCAAAAAAATCATAGAGATCATTAAGTCATTTTAGTACATTGATTGATTGATTTTCTACGGGTATAATGTGCAAAAATCAAATTTGAGCTACATGCACATGTGACAGTGCACCTAAATGGATTGCAAAAACACATGTGTCTCACTGGTTGCATGTTTACTCCCCGTGCAACAAATTTCAAACATTGAGAATCTTGATTTTTAAATTCTAGTACATCCAAAACTTATTTGAAGTTCAAGAAACTTATCGTGTTGTCATATGGACACCAATACAAAGTGGCATTGTACTTTTTTTGGTCAAATTTGAGACCAGTTTTGATGTCATCTTTATCTAATTACAGACGGGAGATTATTAATGACTGGGAACCAATATCCCAAACGGATTATTTGTTTGAACCATGAGCGTTAGATCAACAATGGATACTTGCCATGCTTCGGTTAAGCAATAAAGTGGCAGCATTAATCATCCAAATAGAAAAACAATATACGTGCCGCCGCATGACCCGTGTGGCATGCGAGCAGGCGTGAGTTGACGGGACGCATGCGAGCAGTCCGCCGCGCAGGCAGACGGGGAGGCGTGCGTGCAGGTGTGTGAATTGACGGAGGCGTGCTCGCTGCGCAGTGTCATCGGGAGGCGTGCGAGTAGCTGTGTGAAACTTTGGTAGGCATGCCAGCAGTCCGGTGCGCAGGCTCACCGGGAGGCAAGCCATCGGTTTGACCGCCCACCTCTCTCCCACAACTCCCACTACTCCATATTAATGGTGCGCCCGAGCGGCCGCACCCCCCATCCTCGCTACGCACACACAATCCTCTCTCTCCGCTTGCATGCTCGACGCTGCTCTCAGTCCTCAAAGCTGTCAGTGTATGAGGATGCCGCCGAAGTGCCCCTTTAGAGGGAGTGGCCACGCCGGGGCTGCTAAAGCACCAGAGCACGGCGTGGAGATGGAGAAAGAGGTTGCCGTCACCACCGGCTAGTTATCGCTGCACCCTGACATCATCGGCGGCGTCGAGCTTCCACAGCCGGAGGCGGAGTTCCACACCGACTCCAACGACGACTCCGGTGATGACTCCGACGACCACTCCGGCGACGACTCCGACGACGACGGACAGCAGGTTAGTCATCTATACCCATTTATGTGTTAAATAGATCATAGGGTTTCTCTGGTTACTCCTGCCTCCCCCTTTTTGGAATAGAAATCCTATGGTTATGTTCTCCCAATCCATGAAATCTGAGCAAGTTTCCTTAGATCCGTGTAGTGTATTGATTGTTTGAAAGGTACAGGTGATAAGTGATTAGTTGTTTCATCTGTGCAAATGATTTCTGCTAGTAATCCGACTAGGATTAGTGTTCGTGCTAATAATTCCTAGCCAGGGCTTGACAATTGATTTTGAATGACCTACATATGTTTGTGCCATTATTTTCTTCCAGATTGGTCTGTACATAGACAAGTGTGCTTAAAAATCGAACCATAATCTCTGGATATGTATAAATAAATAGCCATAAATTCATAATCCTACTTCACGGCATGTAATCATTGATTTGATGCCAAATTTGGTTTACTATTTGTATAGGTGCTGTCTGGTGATGTGGATAGCGAGGATGAAGATGGCCAGAGGAGGTACAAGAGGCAAATCCTGAGGGAGCTTTATGCGGGAATGCATAACAGGCGTATTAGGACCTGGAACGGCGGCTAGCGATGCCCATTTTGCAACCACAAGCTTCATGATGCATATCTAAGTGTTCTGGCGCATGCAAGAGGACGGGCCGTTGGCTCCTTCAAGCAAAAGTATTCTCGCAGGGTGGCGCACGGCGCGTACACCGAGTACTTGGAGAAGCTTCAGGATCGTGCCGGCTGCATGTGAGATGAGATGTGGGATGGATCGAACTATGTACGCTTGTGTATGCTTAATGACGGTTGAACTATGTACTTTGGTTGAAGTATGCTTATGTACGTGTACGCTTATTATCTATGTCCGAGTATGTTAAATATTTCGCCAAATTTTGGTAAAAAATACAATGGGGGACCAATAAACCAGGACGGAGGTAGTACGTCAATCACACACGGCTCCCAAAATTGGAACCATGTGCAATGACTTTCATTTTGCGTGCTGCGTCAATCACTCACGGTTCGCTCTAGAAAACCGTCGCCCCCAAAATTCTTTGTGGGATAGAAAACCCTCACCACCCAATTCAAATAATAAAAAAGAAAACCCTCACCATGCATCCCCACATCACAAAAACCCTCACCCCGCCCGCCACCCCTCGGCCCCTCCGGTACGTTCCCCATTCACACCTGCACAAGCTCCTCCGCGTCTATGCCATGGCACCGTCTATCACGGCAGTAAACACTTAGCTCGATGCCTACCGCCGCCGACAGGCTGCCGGCAAAGCCGACCGCATTTCGCCACTTCCGCTTGCCGCCGCCTATCACCATCGACTTTCTCGACGCTGCTCGCGGTCGACCCAACTCTGCTCGGTTGGTGAATCTGCCGTACTGAGGGTTCTTTCTCATGGACGACAAGGTAACTAATTTAACGAGATATTATCTCATCTCTTATCCCAGTTCATCTGCCTCCTTTAATCACCCGGCGGAAATAGCCATGAATTCATTTTTATTCGAGCTGATTTGAGGGTTTTCTTTCATTCATAGAATGTACAGTGCGCCGACACTTCAGGACTTTGCGAGCGACCGCCAGAGATTCCATCTCTCCGTACCAGATAACTTGAGGACGCGCACGGTATGTTCAATCTCACCCTAAATCGGTTGGCATGGCCTACTTTCCTGAACATATTCTAAATATTGCTACATTTGGATAAAAGGTGCCACATGCACCATATACGTCAAAGGGGATTTTCCCCTCTTCTTTCTATATTAGGCAAATTAATGATGTATTGTTCTTTCAATTACTCTCATATTTCCATGATATCATGTTTACCCTATCTGTTTAATTATAGATTTTTGTCCTTCGATTTCAACTGTTGTACAGTTCTTTCAATTTGGGCCCATATTTGCATGTTACCATATTTTCTTTAACAATCCTACCTTTTTCTGCAGAACATCCCTTGCTATGCAACAAATTATGTAGTGCACAATTTTTCCCTTTACATACATCTAGGCTCCACGGATGTCATACTGCACACAAACCATGGATTTACAATCGTTGCTACTGTAAGACTTGATGAACGTGGTGACCCCTATTTTGGCACTGGCTTTTGGAAAGAAATTGCAAAGTTTTATGTACTGAAAGTTGGCACTAAAATTGCACTGCACATAAAAGGGCCTGGTCATGAGATATATGCTAACTTCCCCACAAAATCATCCATCCAGACTTTGTTCGAAGTAAGTTTTCTTTTCAACTATCTGCATGTTGACTTACCCAGCAATGTCAAATGAATTGTGTAGTATTTAAGCAACCAATTGCTATTCCCTTTTCTTACTATATTCCTACCTAATAACTTCTAGTTACCAATACACTTTTCTATTGCCCCGTTTTAACTAAATATTCCCTGTACTCCTATTTATATCAGAAAGCGCTGTTAACAAGGAGACTCCGGAGGTGGAGAACGGGGCTGCCAACAAGCGGAGGCGGGGCGAGCTAGAACCGCAAGCGACTCCAGCAGGCCTAGACTTCATCAGCACCTTCCCCGATGATATGTTGAAAGTCACCATCTCCCTCCTCCCAATCAAATATGGGGTGCAGACAACCCTCCTTTCCCGGCGGTGGCGCCCCTATGGAACTCCAGCCCTCTCGACCTTATCGACACCCACGAGCTCTGCCATGGCTATCGCAAAAGCTTGGATGCTTCTCCAAGATCCTCGGCAGTCACCTTGGCCCAACCAAAGGCCTTAGAATGGGCAAGTTCTGTTCCAACGGCAAGGACCGAGCCAAGCTTGACGATAGGTTCCGATCCCCCGCCCTAGATCAGCTCGAGGAGCTCACTTTTGATGATGGGCATATGCCAAGATCCGCACTCTGCCTCGCGCCCACGTTGCGCGTCGCCAAGTGCAGGAACTCCCATTTCCCGCCCCTTAATGATGCGCCCACTCTTATTCTACCACGACTGAAGCACCCCGAGCTCGTTGCCGTCTGCCTCTCAAAGGGTGACAAATAAAGACACTCCCGTGATGATACGTGTTTGTCACAGTAGGTCACGTTTTCTGTCATGCATGTACATCCATGACAAATTTATGACAGAATCAAGATAGTCATACCTGTGCTGTCGTAGAAGTGTTCCATGACATTACTAAAATTATCATCACGGAAGTGTCCACTTCCATGACGATAAATCGCGCGTCACAGAAGTGCTTTCGTCAAGGGTGACCGACACGTGGCATCCACCGTAACGGAACGCCGTTAAGCTATCGGGTCCGGTTTTGGATCCGATAACCCGTTAACAACCCGGACCAATGGGGATTTTCCACGTGTAAAATCATCATTGGCCGGAGGAAACACGTGTTACCTCACCGTTGGGACAGATGTCATCCACTCATTGCACAGGAGGCGCCTATGATAGGTCGACACGTGGCACGGCCCAACAGTGGCCCATTCCGGTGAAAAAGGCCGGCCCAGTAAAAAATAGCAGGTCGGCCCATATAAGGCCTACTCGTGTCAGGTCCATTTAAGCCCATGGCCCATATGAGATGTGCCAATTCAGCCCGTCAACGACCCGTTAAAGATTTGAAACCATTGCAGCCCATCGTCAGTTCGAGCCCGTCAGCCCGCTATATATTTGGGCTCAATATCGGCCCGATGAGATTTCGGCCTGTTAACGGCCCATTCAGTAGATGGGCCAATTTTCACGATGTACATCTTTCGGCCTTTTAGCGACCCATTTAAATATTGGGCTAATTTCCGGCCCGGTGTGTCTTAGAGCCTGTTGACTGCCCATAAAGCAGTTGGGCCATCTGTAGTCGGACCTGAGTTTCGGCCTTTTAGCGACCCATTTAAGTGTTGGGCCAATTTCCGGCCCGCTGTGTGTTCCAGCCTGGTGACGGCCCATATATCTGTTGGGCCATTTGTAGTCGGACCTGAGTTTTGGCCTTTTAGCGACCCGTTTAAGTGTTGGGCCAATTCCCGGCCCTGTGTGCCTTTCAGCCTGTTAACGGACCATAAATGAGTTGGGCCATTTGTATTCGGACCTGAGTTTTGGCCTTTTAACGGCCCATGCCCTTCATGGTCCAATACCAGCTCGGTTTCTCTTTCGGCCTGCTAAAAGCCCACAACACAGTTGGGCCATTTACAATACGACCTGACTTTCGGCCTCTTAGCGGCCCATGCTCTACATGGTCCAGTACAAGCCCGCTGTCTCTTTCGGCCTGCTAAAGGCCCACAGTATAGTTGGGCCATATGTAGCCCGAACTTAGTAACGGCCTGTTAACGGCCCGTGAAATCAATTGGGCCCACTTGTTGCCCGCTTTGATGTCAGCCTGTTAACGACCCGGGAGTTAAGAGGGCCGACCATTAACTTTTGGCCTGGTAACGGCCCATTAACTTAATGGGCCCACTAAAGTTCGTACATGTCTTTAGGCCAAATTAGATAATTTGAGCCCATTACGACGAGCAATTATGCACAGGACCAAAACCGATCAAGCAAAGGTACGACATACAGGGAAAAACGTTGCACATCCAGCATATATTACAGGAAATTACATCCACTGGGCAATCAAAGATTGATGCCAGTGCAAATAAATGAACAGAACCTAACGATCTAAAAAGTCACAATCTGCAACCTCAGCACGGATGATGCCCATAAGCATGTGGGAAAGTTCTTGCTGCTTTGCTACACTGTCTCTGAAAACATTGATCAGTTGTTGTGTCGCACGACTCTGCACATCTGATTCCTCCACCATTTCCATCATTCCTTCAGCCATTAATTGGTTCACAAACATACATTTTTTCCGTTGCATACGAGACAGAGGATACTGAACCGATTCAGATGGCGATTTTGGCAGGCTTGTATTATTGATACTGGAGAGTGTCTCGACCACTGCATCATAACATAAATTAGGAGGGGAACCAAACAGATTAATCATGAGTTATAGGCATATTACCTGGCCTAGATTTATTGGAAAGAAACAATGCGGTTGCCTTGCTATTTTCAGAGTTTGTCTTCTTATCTTCAGCAGCCTGCACCAAATTAAGACACCAGCATTGCTATCATTGGCCAAGTCAGATAATAGGAAAGCAAGATTGGCACAACAAACGTTTGGGCAACTAGCCAACACCAAATTAACACAATTTGGCACAGCTATCATCAGCCAGGTAAGGTAATACGAAAGTAACATTGACACAATGAATGAATGGGCAAGCAGAGCAGCACTACAATTCAGTAATGTGCATGATATGAGATAGTACACTCATGCAGCTCAGTATGCAAAACTACCAGGCAGTTTTCTTTACAAAAATCAACATTGGCGCCTTTAACATTTTGCTACAACAATTTTTATATCAGATAAAGGTTGGATTCACGCCGATTAAGAAAATACATGCTGATGTAAAAATATAGTGATATACAACAGGTACTTACATCAACATTGGAGCACAGAGAATTCCCGCAAGATATTTTCCTCGAATGCAATCCCAATGAAGAAAATCTTCTATCATTTAACCTTGTTTTCTAAAGGAGAGATGGTTAAGAAACATGTAGAAAATATGATCAGAATGCTATAAAATTTCATGATGCGAGGATACGCACATGCTTCTTAGAATGGATTTGACATTCTTTTGCTGGACTGGAGCGGACTAGTTCTTTGGCCACTTGAATCTGCTTATTATCAGTGGGAGTTGGGTTTCTCTGTGTTGGAGCAGTATCTATGAAAAATGGAGTTGGTTTATTATCTCCTGGCGTTTGGATCTTTTGCAAAGACCTGGTTTGTAACCCTTCAGATTCTAACATAGCCGTCTTCCCCCTGCATGCCTTATATAGAAGAATGGTGCTTCAATTATAAAACATGCTACAACAGAGATGGAATAGGTACTGAAGAATAGAAAGGCATGACATATTGACATGTATTCCCTCCATCCGGAAATAAATGGATGGGTCTAGGCGTATTTCAGTTCTAGATACATCCAGTTTTATCCATTTCTGCGACATGTAATCCGGATGGAGGGAGTATGATGTAAGAGCTAGGGATACGACAGGACAACACAGTAAAAAAAACAGTGAAAACCCACTGCAGAACCAAAGTAATCAAACCCACTGATATGAGATAGTACACTCATGCAGCTCAGGATGCAAAACTACCAGGCAGTTTTCCTTACAAAAATCAACATTGTGGCCTTTAATCATACATTTTGCTACAACTAAATTTAGATCAGATAAAGGTTGGATTCACGCCGATTAACAAAATACATGCTGATGTAAAAATATAGTGATATACAACAGGTACTTACATCTGCATTGGAGTACAGAGAATTCCTGCAAGAATCTTTCCTCACAGACGATACCAGTGCAGAAATTCTTCTATCTGTTAAGCTTATTTTCTAAAAGAGAGCCGGGTAAGAAACATGTAGAAAATATGATCAGCATGCTATAAAATTTCATGATGCAAGGATGCGCACACGCTTCTTAGAATGGAGTTGACATATTTTTGCTGGACTGGAGTGGACTAGTTCTTTGGCCACTGGAATCTGCTTATTATTAGTAGGAGTTGGGTTTCTCTGTGCTGGAGCAGTATCTATAAAAACTGGAGTTGGTTTATTATCTCCTGGCGTTTGGATCTTTTGCAAAGACCTGGTTTGTAACCCTTCAGATTCTAACATAGTCGTCTTCCCCTTGCATGCCTTGTATAGAAGAATGGTGCTTCAATTATAAAACATGCTACAACAGAGAGATGGAATAGGTACTGAAGAATAGAAAGGCATGACATATTGACATGTATTCCCTCCATCCGGAAAAAAAGGATGGGTCTAGGCGTATTCCAGTTCTAGATACATTCATTTTTATCCATTTCGGCAACATGTAATCCGGACGGAGGGAGTATGGTGTAAGAGCTAGGGATACGACAGGACAACGGTGTAAAAAAACACTACTTGAATGTAAAACTGTATGCTAGCGGAATATATTACAGAAAAACACTAAGGCAACATATGCGTGTATGATTGGGAAACTAAGATGGCATTGCAAGATACCACTAGAACAACACTTCAATGTAAAAAAATGAACATGGTATGGTAGACAGATGAAGTATGTACTGATGAATAACAATGCATAAGATATTCAGAAGCATGATGTCCAAATTAAGCAGATGGCATTGCGATAGAGTAGAATGACAATACTTGAATTTGAAAACATGTTATCATGAATGGAATAGGTACTGAAAAACAGGAAGGCATGACATATTTACATGCATGATCAGCATGCTAAGCACATGGCATTGCAACAGAGTACATATACTCCAGGACATTATATGCATGTTGTACCCATATCACGGGCCAAGTTAGAGCAAGGACCTTGTGGGGTGAAGAGGATTCAACATCTTTCTGCAAGTCTTCTTAAGAACTTCCTTTACATGTTCCATCATATTGGGTATCATTGACATCAAGTTTATTGGCCTTTACATTTCTCCGTGAGGTTCTTGTGGATCTATCAGTGTGTGCAATTATATATGACATGCATGCAAGACAACTAGTAGTTAGGTTTATGTAATGAGTGCCTGTAGGAGACGACATAAATAGTAGGACTGGGGTTAACTAGTAGTAACATGTCTCAAAAACTAAAGGGAGAACACAAATGAAAGCTACAGAATATGTATCGTTTGTACTCAAGATTAACTAGATGGCACACAAAAGTATTAAAGAACAACATAGGTAATACTAGAAGTGGTATAATACTATAATCACCAGCCTGTGGGATAGCATTGGCTGATGGATGATAACTATGGAACAGCGTTACCTAAAGAACAAGCTGTGGGACAATCACCAGCCTGTGGGATAATCACTTGTTCTTCATCTGTGTTCTCCCTTTAATTTTTGAGACCTGTTACTACTAGTTAACCCCAGTCCTACTATTTATGTCGTCTCCTACAGGCACTCATTACATAAATCTAACTACTAGTTGTCTTCCATGCATGTTAGATATAATTGCTCCCTTCTGGTGTATGCTTCCCTTGTTGGAGCAGCTGCGGTGAGTCAGAAGACGGTGTGGCTGAAGATGCAGATAACCCATAATGTTAAGAACGACACATCTCTTTGATCTGAAGAAATACACTAAGAGATCAACAGCAAGGTACGAGCGTGGTCACACGTCTGTTACCTGAGACTAAATTGGGGTCAGACGATTTTATTTTATTTTGGTACTGTCCGATCTATGCCGGATGGCTTGATGGCCGTCTTGTGCCTCCCGGCTGACACTGTTAGGAATCTTCCCCGAAGAGACAGCGACCAACGGCAGAGCAGCTTGCCTCCGCCGTCCGTGGCCCCGGCCAAAACCACGCTCCCCGCCCCACCGCACTGCCGTGGTTGCGCCGCCCACGGGTCAATCCACAAAGACTCCCCGTCATCCAGATCCAGCGGCGGCAGTACCTTGAACCCACGCAACGCTAAGATAGCCATCTAAGCGCTGCTACCGCGGCAAACTTGCGGCCCCGCACCCTTACGTTAGAGACCAGCCAACCGACAGCCTAGGAGCTCCGCCGCCTCGAGGGGTGCTGCTTCCCATTGGGAATCGATTGGCCCAGAATAAAAATTCAGACAACTGACGCCTAAATAAAGTGATTTGAGATGAGGGTGCGACCTATCTGGTGGCATGGTGAAGTAGGCAGGTCCAGCTGCCGAGTCGGTGGGGCCGGCGCGGTTGCGGTGGCCACCGGCGGCAGAGAAACAGCGATGTCGCGACGGTCGACGACTTCGGGGAAGCAGCGCCGGGACTCTGGACGGATCTGAAGTTGGAGCCGCTCCGGCGCAGTGAACAACGGCGGGGGTGAATCGGCTCCGGTACGGTTCACGCGGCCGTCGTCGAGGCAGCTCATGCAGCACGGAGTAAGAGGCACACGGCCCTGTGCACGACGACAAATGAACAGCGTCTCCGGCATTAGGGAGGAGGGCGGCAGTGAAATTGGTGCGGTGGGGGGCGCCATGGAGGAGGGGCTGAGGTTTCGCGGCTCGGGAGAAGGGAGCTTCCGGGGAGAAGGTGATTTGGCGCCCACGAGGTATGAATGGGGGGGGGGGATTGGAGGGGAGTGGAACCATGTTTTACAGACGCATTTGTCTGAAATGTGAGGGGAAGTTACAGTTCTACCCCTGCCTTTAGGCTTCTCTGCTTAGGTCTGTGTACTGAGGGTGGGGGATAGTAGAGTAACTTTGCTTCTCCCCAAATAGTGGGCGGGAGCGATTTCGGGCGAGGAGGGCGTGTTTTGAAATATAGTGGGCGCGAGCGATTTCGGGCGAGGAGAGCGTGTTTTGAAAAAGTGGGCGCGAGCTATTTCGGCCGAGGAGAGCGTGTTTTGCCGACCATGGTTTATGAATTATTCGGCACATGTCATTTCGGCTGAGGAGAAGGCGCGCTTGGATGAAGTTACGAACCTACCTTCGATGGACAACGGGCCAATTAATGTGTCTCCCACATAGGACGGTAATTTCGCGTCTCCCATTTATTTGCTCACGCGAATTCCAGCGAGTAGACGATGTTTAACGGTTCGTTCAAAATTGGGGAGAACGAGCATCCACGTCTACCTTACCAAGTCGATTTGAATCAAATTTAGAAATATTAGCTTGCCACTTCTTTTTTAGATGGAGAGATGATGCTCGGGAGTAATGTGTTTTTACATGCTCGTTGCTAGCGATTTACTATATGACAAATAGTTGACCCACTCAAAAACGGGAATCAAACCCAAAATGAAATATCTCGATTCAATGAAATAGCTCGTTAACCAGGTCAAAATAGTGAACTAAATCCAAAATTGAACACCTCAATCGAATAGCATGTTGTACAGTATTATAGTACTCCATGAACATGTTGAAAGTCAAATTAATGAACTTGTTTGATATACGCATATATCCGTTCATGTGTGGATTTCATACAACATGTTCTCCAATTTAAATATTTGAATGCAAGTTTATATTGAAACATGGTTTATATCAGTCTTTGATGCATAAAATGCGACCTCCCCCTCTCCCGGACTCCTGCTCTCTCTCTCTCGCCGACAATCTTCAATTCTGTCGCCGCATCCAACACACAAACCTTGTTGGTCCTCTCTCTTTCTCTCCATCTCTCTCTCTCTCTCTCTCTCTCTCTCTCTCTCTCTCTCTCTTTGTTTGTGTGCGTGGGGGGATCTTTCTAGTTCGCATGCATATATACTCCATCTATAGGTCTCTCTTGCACACTATGTATGATTATCTAGTCCAAGCTAGATATCTTGGGTGCACTCATCGTACGCGCACAAATTCCTTGGCTTGTTGCCCGTAACTCTCTCACGCACCACTCTATCGTCTCGGAGCTCTACCCCCTCTCTCTCAAACTCTCCATCTACCTGGGTCACACATACACATGCATATCTCACTCGCACTCGATAGGCCCATCTAAAACTCTATCTCTCTCCCTCGTTGTCTCTCCATCTCACACGCACACACACACAATCTCATACCTAGCTAGCCAAGTATGATGGTCTCTCACTCAATTGTAGGCACACGCAGTCCCCCCTATATGTATATGACTAGCTAATCTTAGTCTCCATCACAAACATGTGCATGGTCTATCTCGATTTCTCTCGGGGCATCTTTCTATCGCGCACGCACCTCCCTCGATCTCCCACCCATATAGTCCCCTCACAATCTCGAGGGGGTCTCTCTATCACAAACACACCCTCCCGCTCTCCACATGTGTCCATGCTCTCCATGTGTCCCTCTCGACCTTTGTTCCTTGTTGGCCAGACCTCTATTGGACATGTGCTATAGGGGTGTCTCTCTCCGTTGCAAACAATCACACACTAGCTATCTTCGTGTATCTCCTCGCCTCGCTTTTCTATCTCGGAGATGCATGCATGATATGTTCGCCTAAGAAACGAAAAAACACACACTCTCTCTAATTTATCGTTTGTTGTCACTTTCTCTTTCACACACATACTCTTTTTGCACACTTACTCATTCTCCTTCACACGCACTTGATCCCTCTCGACTTAGGCACTCTCCTCGGTCCATAGCATATTGATTTACTGAAAAGTCAAACATCACAAAGTTTGACCATGTACGTGGAGAAAAACAATTACATCTGGAATGGCAAACATATACCATTAGATTCACCATGAGATGTAGTTTCGTATGATGATCTTTGGTATTGAAGATATAAATAACATTTGTGTAAACCTGATCAAAGTTTCCAAAGTTTGACTTCTAAAAAAATTACATGCACAACATTATCGAGCGGATGGAATATCTCTTTCCCCCTCTCAGCTATCTGACGCACCACTCAGCCTTACCAGGGCTCCTCAATCTCTCTCAAACTTTATATCTCCCTGGTTCACACATACACATGTCTCGCTCGCGCTATACATATAGACCCATCCAACACTCTCTGCCCTTGTTCTCTCTCTATGTGACACGCACCCCCCTAATAAGTACCATAATCCCTCACTCCATCATAGGCGCAAGCACTCCCCCCTAAGTATGATTATCTCTTACTAGCCATCAGGAACACACGTATTGTCTCCTTCCATCCATACGTCTATCTCGATATCTCTCGGGTATCTTCTATCGCGCACACACCTTGTCACTCGATCTCCCACCCATGTAGTCCCATCACGATCTCCAGGGGATCTCTCTATGACAAACATACACTCTCTCCTCCCCATGTCTGCATTTTCTCTGTACGTCTCTCTCGACCTCTGTCCCTTGTTTGTCAGACCCCTCTTGGCCATGTGCTAGGGGTCTTGCTCTCTCGGTTGCAAACAACCACACACTATCTCCTCACCTCGCTTCTGTTGTCGAAGATGCATCTGTGATATGTTTGCATAAGACACACACGTTTTTTCTCGACTTTTATCGAGTGTTGTCCATGTCTCTTTCACACATGCACACACACTTTTTTCACTCACTCTTTCTATATCTCTCTCTCTCTCTAGTTAGGGACTCTCTCACGTTTGAAAAGTCAAACCTCAGAAAAGTTTGACCAGGTATATGTGGAGAAAAACATTTGCATCTGGAAAGATCATTAGATTCATCACAACATGTACTTACTTCATACTATCATTTATCTTTGGTATTGTAGATATAAGTAATTTCTTTATAAACTTGGTCAAAGTTTCACAAGTTTGACTTTTAAAAAAATGTTGGAACTACATTACCGAACGGAGGGAGTAGCTCCTTCTCTCTCTCTCTCTGCTATCTCTCACGGGCCTCCCCTCTCACACGAACACTCTATACCGACGGATTATACGCTCACTGTGTCAGCGTATAGCTCTGTATATTGTTTAGTTGACCGGTCAACCAGTCCACATCCTGCCTTGTCAGCTCGTGTTCTGTATCTTCGTGTGCCGACCCATGTGGCAGTGGGTGAAAATAAGTAAACTAGAGGCCCATCTGACACGCGGTGAAGCAAACAAAGTTGAAACCACTTGGGGTAGCACCCCGCACGCTAGTAAATTGAGGGCGCATTGAGGAGACACTTCTTCCGCGTGGAGGACGCACTCGCGCACAATTCACCACTGCGCGGCGGCATGCACAGAAGGACGCATTCACACACACCCAGCACACAACACACACCAGCACACATGTACACCGGCGTCGCCGCCGGTTGAGATGGACGGCGAGGCAGCCAACAAGCGGAGGCGGCTCGAGCCAAAACCGCATCCGGCGAGCCTGGACTTCATCAGCAGCCTCCCCAACGACATGCTGCTTGCTACCTCTTGAGCACTGTGTTGGTTTTCCCTTGAAGAGGAAAGGGTGATGCAGCAAAGTGGCGTAAGTATTTCCCTCAGTTTTTGGGAACCAAGGTATCAATCCAGTAGGAGGCTACGCGCGAGTCCCTCGCACCTACACAAAACAAATAAATCCTCGCAACCAACGCGATAAGGGGTTGTCAATCCTTACACGGTCACTTATGAGAGTGAGATCTGATAGATATGATAGGATAATATTTTTGGTATTTTCATGATAAAGATGCAAAGTAAAATAAAAGCAAAGGAAAGAACTAAGTGTTGGAAGATTAATATGATGAAGATAGACCCGGGGGCCATAGGTGTCACTAGTGGCTTCTCTCAAGAGCATAAGTATTTTACGGTGGGTGAACAAATTCCTGTTGAGCAATTGACAAAATTGAGCATAGCTATGAGAATATCTAGGTATGATCATGTATATAGGCATCACGTCCGAGACAAGTAGACCGACTCCTGCCTGCATCTACTACTATTACTCCACACATCGACCGCTATCCAGCATGCATCTAGAGTATTAAGTTCATAAGAACAGAGTAACGCCTTAAGCAAGATGACATGATGTAGAGGGATAAATTCATGTAATATGATAAAAACCCCATCTTGTTATCCTGGATGGCAACAATAAAATACGTGCCTTGCTGCCCCTACTGTCACTGGGAAAGGACACCACAAGATTGAACCCAAAGCTATGCACTTCTCCCATTGCAAGAAAGATCAATCTAGTAGGCCAAACCAAACTGATAATTTAAAGAGACTTGCAAAGATAACCAATCATACATAAAAGAATTCAGGGAAGATTCAAATATTGTTCATAGATAAACTTGATCATAAACCCACAATTCATCGGTCTCAACAAACACACCGCAAAAGAAGATTACATCAAATAGATCTCCACAAGAGCGGGGGAGAACATTGTATCGAGATCCAAAAAGAGAGAAGAAGCCATCTAGCTAATAACTATGGACCCGAAGGTCTGAGGTAAACTACTCACACTTCATCGGAGAGGCTATGGTGTTGATGTAGAAGCCGTCCATGATGGATGCCCCCTCCGGCGGAGCTCCGGAACAGGCCCCAAGATGGGATCTCGTGGGTACAGAAGCTTGCGGCGCTGGAATTAGGTTTTTGGCTCCGTATCTAATCGTTTGGGGGTACGTAGGTATATATAGGAGGAAGGAGAACGTCGGTGGAGCAACGTGGGGCCCACGAGGGTGGAGGGTGCGCCCAGGGGGGTAGGCGCGCCCCCTACCTCATGGCTTCCTGCTTTGTTTCTTGACATAGGGTCCAAGTCCTCTAGGTCATGTTCGTTCCGAAAATCACGGTCCCAAAGGTTTCATTCCGTTTGGACTCCGTTTGATATTCTTTTTCTGCGGAACTCTGAAATAGGCAAAAACAGCAATTCTGGGCTGGGCCTCCGGTTAATAGGTTAGTCCCAAAAATAATATAAAAGTGAATAATAAAGCCCAATAATGTCCAAAACAGAAGATAATATAGCATGGAGCAATCAAAAATTATAGATACGTTGGAGACGTATCAAGCATCCCCAAGCTTAATTCCTGCTCGTCCTCGAGTAGGTAAATGATAAAAACAGAATTTTTGATGCGGAATGCTACTTGGCATAATTTCAATGTAATTCTTCTTAATTGTGGTATGAATATTCAGATCCGAAAGATTCAAGATAAAAGTTCATATTGACATAAAAATAATAATACTTCAAGCATACTAACTAAGCAATTATGTCCTCTCAAAATAACATGGCCAAAGAAAGTTCATCCCTACAAAATCATATAGTTTAGTCATGCTCCATTTTTGTCACACAAGAATGCTCTCATCATGCACAACCCCATTGACAAGCCAAGCAATTGTTTCATACTTTAGTAATTTCAAACTTTTTCAACCTTCACGCAATACATGAGCGCGAGCCATGGACATAGCACTTTGGGTGGAATAGAATATGATGATGGGGGTTATGTGGAGAAGACAAAAAAAGGAGAAAGTCTCACATCAACGAGGCTAATCAATGAGCTATGGAGATGCCCATCGATTGATGTTAATGCAAGGAGTAGGGATTGCCATGCAACGGATGCACTAGAGCTATAAATATATGAAAGCTCAACAAAAGAAAGTAAGTGGGTGTGCATCCAACTTGCTTGCTCATGAAGACCTAGGGCACTTGAGGAGGCCCATTGTTGGAATATACAAGCCAAGTTCTATAATGAAAAATTCCCACTAGTATATGAAAGTGACAAAACAAGAGACTCTCTATCATGAACATTATGGTGCTACTTTGAAGCACAAGTGTGATAAAAGGATAGTAACATTGTCCCTTCTCTCTTTTTCTCTCATTTTTTTGGGCCTTCTCTTTTTTTATGGCCTTTCTCTCTCTTTTTTTATTCCTCACTTGGGACAATGCTCTAGAAAATGATGATCATCACACTTCTATTTATTTACAACTCAATGATTACAACTCGATACTAGAACAAAGTATGACTCTATATGAATGCCTCCGGTGGTGTACTGGGATATGCAATGAACCAAGAGTGACATGTATGAAAGAATTATGAACGGTGGCTTTGCCACAAATACTATGTCAACTACATGATCATGCAAAGCAATATGACAATGATGAACGTGTCATGATAAACGGAATGGTGGAAAGTTGCATGGCAATATATCTCGGAATGGCTATGGAAATGCCATAATAGGTAGGTATGGTGGCTGTTTTGAGGAAGATATAAGGAGGTTTATGTGTGAAAGAGCGTATCATATCACGGGGTTTGGATGCACCGGCGAAGTTTGCACCAACTCTCAATGTGAGAAAGGGCAATGCACGGTACCGAAGAGGCTAGCAATGATGGAAAGGTGAGAGTGCGTATAATCCATGGACTCAACATTAGTCATAAAGAACTCACATACTTATTGCAAAAATCTACAAGTCATCAAAAACCAAGCACTACGCGCATGCTCCTAGGGGGATAGATTGGTAGGAAAAGACCATCGCTCGTCCCCGACCGCCACTCATAAGGAGGACAATCAAAGAACACCTCATGTTTCAAATTTGTTACATAACGTTTACCATACGTGCATGGAACGGGACTTGCAAACTTCAACACAAGTATTTCTCAAATTCACAACTACTCAACTAGCATGACTTTAATATCACTACCTCCATGTCTCAAAACAATCATCAAGCATCAAACTTCTCTTAGTATTCAACACACTCATAAGAAAGTTTTTACTAATCTTGAATACCTAGCATATTAGGATTTTTAAAGCAAATTACCATGCTATTTAAGACTCTCAAAATAATCTAAGTGAAGCATGAGAGATCAATAGTTTCTATAAAACAAATCCACCACCATGCTCTAAAAGATATAAGTGAAGTACTAAAGCAAAAACTATATAACTCAAAAGATATAAGTGAAGTACATAGAGTATTCTAATAGTTTCCGAGTCATGTGTGTCTCTCTCAAAAGGTGTGTACAGCAAGGATGATTGTGGTAAACTAAAAAGCAAAGACTCAAATCATACAAGACGCTCCAAGCAAAACACATATCATGTGGTGAATAAAAATATAGCTCCAAGTAAAGTTACCGATGGAAGTAGACGAAAGAGGGGATGCCTTCTGGGGAATCCCCAAGCTTTGGCTTTTTGGTGTCCTTAGATTATAGTGGGGGTGCCATGGGAATCCCCAAGCTTAGGCTCTTGCCACTCCTTGTTCCATAATCCATCAAATCTTTCACCCAAAACTTGAAAACTTCACAACACAAAACTCAGCAGAAAATCTCGTGAGCTCCGTTAGCGAAAGAAAACAAAAGACCACTTCAAGGTACTGTAATGAAATCATTGTTTATTTATATTGGTGTGAAACCTACTGTATTCCAACTTCTCTATGGTTTATAAACTATTTTACTAGCCATAGAATCATCAAAATAAGAAAACAACACACGAAAAACAGAATCTGTCAAAAACAGAACAATCTGTAGTAATCTGTAACTAACGCAAACTTATGGAACTCCAAAAAATCATCCAAAATAGGACGACCTAGACAATTTGTTTATTGAACAGCAGCAATTGGAATCAATATTTTATCACGTTCTGGTGCTTTTTAACAATTGTTTTCGTGAACAGAAAGTTTCTGGAATTTTCTGCAAGATCAAATAACTATCATCCAAGAAGATCCTATAGGTTTAACTTGGCACAAACACTAATTAGAACATAAAAACACATCTAACCAGAGGATAGATCAAAGATGTATTCCTAAACAGAAGCAAAAAGCAAAAAAACTAAAAATAAAATTGGGTTGCCTCCCAACAAGCGCTATCGTTTAACGCTCCTAGCTAGGCCTTGATAATTTTCATGATCCTCACATCAAAGACAAGAATTAAAGCACAAAGAGAGCATCATAGAACACGTGATAAACACATCTAAGTCTAACATACTTCCTATGCATAGGCATCTTATAGGCAAACAAATGATCATAGCAAGCAAAAACTAGCATATGCAAGGAAGTGGAAAGAAACAATAGCAATCTCAACATAACGAGAGGTAATTTATTATCATGAAAATTTCTACAACCATATTTTCCTCTCTCATAATAATTACATGTGGGATCGTAAGAAAATTCAACACTATAGCTATCACATAAAATATTTTCAACACGATCCACACGCATGCAAAGTTGACACTCTTCCAAAATAGTGGGATTAACATTAACTAAAGTCATGACCTCTCCAAACCCACTTTTATCAAAAATTTCATAAGAATGAATATTCTCCAAATATGTGGGATCTAAAGTTGACACTCTTCCAAAACGACTTTCAATAATATTGCAAACATTATTATCAATCTCATATTCATCATGGGGTTCAAATGAATTTTCAAGATCATAAGAAGAATCACCCCAATCATGATCATTGCAACAAGTAGTAGACATAGCAAAACTAGCATCCCCAAGCTTAGGTTTTTGCATATTATTAACACAATTGACGTCAAGAGAATTTATAGTAAAATCATTGCAATCATGCTTTTCATCGAAGGAACTATCAAGTATGGGTGCAATAGCAACGATCTCATGTTTAACATAAGGAACTATAGAAAATTCATCTTCATAAATATTGGAATCATGGCCACAAGAATAGCAAGCATCATATTCATCAAGGATATTTCAATCAAATCATTGGAATCATCATTATCTATAGATTCATGCATATCATTATTTTCTTCCAAAGCAACAGTCATTCTCTCAATAAGTTCTTTGACATAGACATTATGAGCATAGTTTTCATTGCAATATTTAAGTATGTCAAAATTTTCAGATTCATAGAGAGTAATATCATACTTTTCAATCAAAGAAGCAACTTCATAAGCACCCTTAAAAGCAACAAATTCTTCAATTTGTTCGATATCATAGTAACTATAAACACCCTTTGCATAAGAAGATAAGATTTCATTATCATTAAACTCACATAGGTAGGGAAGGTGTTTTTTAGGGTTCTTAGAGCAACAAGTAAAATCACAAATTTCACAAAGATTCCAAGCATAACACAACAATTTGTTTATTTGATTCCATAAGAGTTTCCCTTTTTCAGACAAACGGTGACGCACAAAATGAGCATGCTCATCTAAAGATTTCCCATCAACTAGGCTAACTGGGGTTTCAGCACGAGCGCATAAGGATCAAAGATGATGCAAGTAGAACACTTTAAGTGGATCCATATCAATAGATTTTTAGCAAGCAAAGATGCAAGCAAATAGAAGGCACATGGAAACACAAAAAAAGGACATACGGGAAGAAGGCGAAGAAAAGGCGAATAAAACAGCAAGGGTGAAGTGGGGGAGAGGAAAACGAGAGGCAAATGGCAAATAATGTAATGCGGGAGATAAGGGTTTGTGATGGGTACTTGGTATGTTGACTTTTGCGTAGACCTCCCCGACAACGGCGCCAGAAATCCTTCTTGCTACCTCTTGAGCACTGCGTTGGTTTTCCCTTGAAGAGGAAAGGGTGATGCAGCAAAGTAGCATAAGTATTTCCCTCAGTTTTTGAGAACCAAGGTATCAATCCAGTAGGAGGCTATGCGCGAGTCCCTCGCACCTACACAAAACGAATAAATCCTCGCAACCAACGCGATAAGGGGTTGTCAATCCCTACACGGTCACTTACGAGAGTGAGATCTGATAGATATGATAGGATAATATTTTTGGTATTTTTATGATAAAGATGCGAAGTAAAATAAAAGCAAAGTAAAAAGCAAAGGAAATAACTAAGTGTTGGAAGATTAATATGATGAAGATAGACCCGGGGGCCATAGGTTTCACTAGTGGCTTCTCTCAAGAGCATAAGTATTTTACGGTGGGTGAACAAATTACTGTTGAGCAATTGACAGAATTGAGCATAGTTATGAGAATATCTAGGTATGATCATGTATATAGGCATCACGTCCGAGACAAGTAGACCGACTCCTGCCTGCATCTACTACTATTACTCCACACATCGACCGCTATCCAGCATGCATCTAGAGTATTAAGTTCATAAGAACAGAGTAACGCCTTAAGCAAGATGACATGATGTAGAGGGATAAATTCATGCAATATGATACAAAACCCATCTTGTTATCCTCGATGGCAAAAATACAATACGTGCCTTGCTGCCCCTACTGTCACTGGGAAAGGACACCGCAAGATTGAACCCAAAGCTAAGCACTTCTCCCATTGCAAGAAAGATCAATCTAGTAGGCCAAACCAAACTGATAATTCGAAGAGACTTGCAAAGATAACAAATCATACATAAAAGAATTCAGAGAAGATTCAAATATTGTTCATAGATAAACTTGATCATAAACCCACAATTCATCGGTCTCAACAAACATACCGCAAAAGAAGATTACATCAAATAGATCTCCACAAGAGAGGGGGAGAACATTTGATTGAGATCCAAAAAGAGAGAAGAAGCCATCTAGCTAATAACTATGGACCCGAAGGTCTGAGGTAAACTACTCACACTTCATCGGAGAGGCTATGGTGTTGATGTAGAAGCCGTCCGTGATGGATGCCCCCTCCGGCGGAGCTCCGGAACAGGCCCCAAGATGGGATCTCGTGGGTACAGAAGGTTGCGGCGGTGGAATTAGGTTTTTGGCTCCGTATCTGATTGTTTGGGGGTACGTAGGTATATATAGGAGGAAGGAGTACGTCGGTGGAGCAACGTGGGGCCCATGAGGGTGGAGGGCGCGTCCAGGGGGGTTGGCGTGCCCCCCTACCTCATGGCTTCCTGCTTTGTTTCTTGACGTAGGGTCCAAGTCCTCTGGATCATGTTCATTTCGAAAATCACGTTCCCGAAGGTTTCATTCCGTTTGGACTCCGTTTGATATTCTTTTTCTGCGAAACTCTAAAATAGGCAAAAAACAGCAATTCTGGGCTGGGCCTCCGGTTAATAGGTTAGTCCCAAAAATAATATAAAAGTGAATAATAAAGCCCAATAATGTCCAAAACAGAAGATAATATAGCATGGAGCAATCAAAAATTATAGATACGTTGGAGACGTATCACTGCTCGTCATCATCGGCCTCCTCCCCACCAAATCTGCCGTGCGGACCACCCTGCTCTCCCGGCGGTGGCGCTACCTCTGGCGCCTCGTCCCCCTCAACCTCACCGTCGACAGCTGCATCTGCAACGGGGATTGCAAACGCATGGCCGCAGTCTCCAAGATCCTTTCATCGCACCCTGGGCCAGCCAGACGCCTTGACATCCGCATGTCAAGTACCAACTGCAAGGTCCAACCCAAGTTCGAGGAGTGGTTCTTATCCCCCGCCCTAGATCAGCTCGAGGAGCTCAGCTTTGAAGTTGGACGATGTCGCTCTCTGCCGCCGTCCGCGCTTCGCCTCGCGCCAACGCTGCGCCGCGCCAGCTTCAGCTCCTGCTATCTTCCCCAGATTAATGCCGCGCCCGCCCTTCTTCTCCCTCAACTCAAGCAGCTCGACCTCTTCGACGTTGTCATCTCGAAAAAGGCTATGGAGCACCTGCTCCGCAGCTGTACTGTGCTCGAGTACCTTCGTCTTGAGCAGATCCACGGGTTCATTAGCGTCCACATTGCCTCGACGAATCTCCGATGGATTTATGTGTCTTGCTGGCCCCGCAACAAGACATCAATTGGGAAGAGATCACTCCAGCTGTTCCACGTTATGGTCATTGAGAATGCGCCTTTCCTTGAGAGATTGCTTGTATCAGATCTAGAAGGTCCAACAAAAATCAGGGTCATTGACGCGCCGAAATTGACAGTGTTGGTGCACTCGTCTGCCAAATTCTCCGAACTCTTTATTGGATCCGTAATCGTTCATGTACAGCACACATCTTCTTCTCCGTCTTCTTGAAATTCACATTTTTAAATTTCTTCTTGATGTATTTACGACCGTCTTCCAGAAAATGATTCCCACAAGCTTGACCCAGTCTATGCGCACAGTGAAGATCTTGGCAATAAAATCTATCGGCCCCAATCTGGATCAAGTTGTTGGATTCCTTACATGCTTTCCGTGCATGGAGAAGCTACTCATCGAGGTGAAACTTCTTTACTATTAGTAAACGGTAATCACAACGTAGCTCAAATTTTTCGTAATTTTCCCAAATTACGATGACAAGTGTAGTGTTCAAAATTGCATCTACGCACTGCACCGAAAGAAATGTTTTTAGTATTTTTTTCTCACGTGATCACCTGCATCGTTTTTGTTGTTGTACTACTATAGTAGCCTAGGCTAGTCATAGTGGAAAGTAACTTAGACTACTCCAGTAACTCTATGGTTACCCTAAGAGCAAGTACTACCTCCGTCCTCGTTTACTCTTCCTATTTTGTAGTATCAAAATTTGACCATAGATTTAACTGACAAAATGTTAATGCATGTCACTAAGAACTATATCGTTGGATTCGTATTTGAACATAATTTCAAATGGTGTAATTTTTAGTGACATGCATAGGCATTTTCTTACATAAATATATGGTCAAAATTTTATACTAAATAAGAGGTAGTACAAAAGTGGGCTATAACGGCCCTCCACTATGTAGGCCAAAACACGTGCCAAATTCACTTGTGATGCATTCGGCATCGATGCCCCTCCACTGCTCACCTGGTGCCCTAATTTGGATCACCTACTTTGCTCCGGTGCCAAATTAACTCATGCAATGAAAAAACACTTGCGTGGGAGAGAGAGAGGACTGAGGCAATAAGAAAACACTTGTTTGGGAGAGTGAGAGGCTGGTGTAGTTGGTTTGATTGATTTGTTTATACATGTGGGTCTGTGTGCACAGCGGTGCCAACTCTCTCACATCGCGAGAGCGGTGCCAAAATCTTTTGATTTGACATCGATGCGTATTATGGCATCGACCACATAGTGGAAGGCAACAAATGCCCAAGCTCTTCACGTACTCCTAGGTAAATGAGAGGAAAGAGAAAGAGAGAGTGAGAGAGTGAAAAAATATCACTAGCCAGCCAACCCTATCGTATGAGCGAATGATATTGGTACCTCTTGATGACACGACAATCTTATACAGCCAGCTGCTCTAATATGTTATCTTCTTTTGCAGATAAAAAAAGACCCGAAAGTGAAAAATGTGCTGCACTATAACAATCTCATCGAATGCCTTGATCTCCATCTTTCAGAAATTGATTTGATCGACTATCGAGGCAGCACATCTGAGATTAAATTGGCCAGGTTCTTTGTTCTGGAGGCAAGTGTGCTCAAAGTAATGAGGTTTGGCGTTCTCTGGCGCAACAATGAATGGCGTGCTGATCACCGCAAGTGTCTAAGCCTAAATGACAAAGTCCCTGCAGAAGCTGAATTTGTTTTTGAAACATCAAGTGGCCAGAGACTCGAAAACTTATTTGCCCATTAGTGACTTGTCAGGGCGGTGGATTTTAGTTTGTACGATAATGTTGCATCCACCTAAAGTAACGAGAGTTCTTACGTAAACTTCCTAGTAATTCCCTCTTCGTAGGTGCAGCATTACTCCTAACATTTGTAATATCGGTTTGAAACTTGTAATATTGCCATGTCCTATTCCTACGTTTTCAAAATCCCGCGAATCAAACAGGTCCTGAGTTGGTGATGATGTTGTGCCTGCCATCTTTCACCAATAGCCGTCGGATCTAGATCTGACGTATACAAACCAAACTTCTCCAGTTTTGCAAAAAGATGCCCGCACCTGTTCCCTATTTACAAACAACTCCTTGTCTCTCACAATCAGCCTTATCTCCTCCCCACCACATCTAGAAGGCCATGGAAAAATCTGGCGCGATGGCCGCTACCGGCGCTGTCCACCCCTCAATCTTAGTGTTCCGTGCAATGCATGGGCATCTACGCACGGGAAATTATGTCGAACACGGCTAGTTGTAAGCAGGCTAGGTCTACAGCCATGATGATAGTGACTGCAGACGGTGAGGCTAACTATGGTATGCCGAACTCGGCGCCTATACTCAGGTGTCATCTCCGGCGTAGGGTCTTGTCACTTCACTGTGAGGAGCAGCACGTAATAATTTGACCAACGGGTAGTACAGTGCTACTACATTGGTAGTACTACTACTACTACTAGTACTAGCACCACCGTCTGGATTTAGTAGTACTACCACGTCCATCTGGATTTAGTATTTGACTAGCAATATCTAGTAATGCATGTCACAAAAATGTACTACTCCCTCTGTAAATAAATACATGGTGTATTGTTTTATTCTTATCGGCGAGGTAAGTTAATGTCTTTTTGCTACTTAATAGGATTACATGCAATGAACTAACCACCGCATGTGATGTTTGGTAGTCTCAAGTCATTGAAAGCATGCACGGGCATGGAAGGGGACGCAACTTCATTGACTTACTGCACCTGCCTTTGGGTGTATGACACATGGGTCCAACGGGTGGCTGGCCAACCAGTCATACAGCCAAATGCAGGTGTAGTAGAGGGGCGAGGAGTAGATGGCCAACACGCACGTGAATTCAACACAGTCTGCACTTCTCATATAAAGGCTCCCGCCAGTCCAATCTATGAAATCCTACGCACCTACGCACCCAAGGGCAAGAGTGATCAATCCAATCGCAAGATCAGTTGACTAGAAGCTAGACCCATGGAGGCGATGAACGCGAGCATCAGCCGGCTGTGCCAGATGGTCCATGACGCCGGCCTGTGGCCCGGCACCGAGGAACGTCTCCAGGTAGTGCTTGAGGCCGCCAGGGCGAGGGGCCGCTTGGACGACAGATTCGTCTCCTTGTTCGACAAGGTCCTCGTCAACTTCCGCAACAAGTTCACCTTCGTCAAGAAGCTCGCGGACGATATTGACGTACGCCTCCAGCCCACGCGCCCAGGCTCTGCGATGCCAGCCAGCCTCAATGGCCTCTATGGTGACAACCTCTTTGACGCACTAGTGGCCCTGCGACTACCCGCCGTCGCGCCGGAGAATGTCCACCTCAAGGTCGCGCTCGCCGTGCAGCGCCTGGCACAGCAAGACACCATCGACATAATCACCCACGTCTACGTGCAAATCGTCCACAAGGACTACTACATGCAAGAGGAGGACGATAGGACGCTGGCCTTCTTGTACCGCAGGGCAACCTTGGACGGCATTATTTAGAAGCACGTTGAGCTTGCCGCCAACGCCGCTGCTCCTCACACGTCGGTTGGTGACCCGGTGCACTAGAGCGTGAGGATGTCATTGATGGATCCGTATGTATCTTTATCTTTCCGTCAAATCCATGTAGTAGTATATGGTACTACTAGTAATTATCTTACCTTTCGCATCAACTTCATAATTTTCCTACGTACTCCATGCATGAACCGTGCCAGAACCAAACTTCTCATTACTCTAGGGAAAATCGTTATTTCTATCTATCGGTCGCCCCATGGAGCAGAACCAAATTTTACAAGTTACAAGTTCAAAAGGAAAAGCCTGCCGTGTTCATGTCGCACCCCCACACGGTTTGTCCGGCACGCCACTCAAGGGGGAATGTGTGCTGTGTTGCATTTTCACTTACAAGTGGGACCGCAGTTGAGCAAACCGACTATCGGCAAACCCCCACCCCGCCCACCACACGATGGCTGAGAAAACAGGAGGGAGAAGAGATGGCTGTAGCTAGCACGGACTCCAAGAAAATTGGTGTCGGATGGGACTTGTGTGGGTGGCGTGTGTCGTACTGCTAGACATGAATGCTAGTTATGGCCCATGCCACCCCACTATATCGTGGTGCTGGTTACTCCACTATATCGAGTACGTAGAACAAATTTCCTGGAGTCCGTTCTCAGCCCTCCTCTATCTCTCTTCTCAGCCAGCCAGCAGACGCGCGGAGCCCATCGTCTGTTTGCTCATATGCGGTCCCACATGTTAGTGAAAACGCAAGAGGACCCACTGAACCTGCACATCTTTCACCTCGACATGCTGGTGATGAAAAACAAATCCAATAAAGATCTTTGGTGGCCGCTTTTGGAGTTACTCAAGAGTAGTAAGATTCTATTTACAGTTTAACCCAAGATGCACATCACGTGGCTTCAACTACCACTCTATTTTCTTGCATGACACGACCTGGATGCTGGATGCCCCACGTGTCGGCAGAAGGAGGAAGAACTCGACCAAATCTTCGGTTGTGCTCTCGGATTAGACTAGTTGTGCTAACTAAAAAATTTATTGTGTAGAATGGATGCAAGTTTTGGTATTGGGAAGAAGAGTACAACGATATATTGATAGAGCACAATTTAGTAGATGTTCTAGCACTTTTAGCTAAAATAGAGGCTAGAGATGAGACTAGTGCACTTGTTGATAGAATAGAGGCTAGACACGTCTACTTCTTTACACGAAGAGGCGCCCCGGCCTACACGTCCTTTCGGAAATTGTACAAAAGGACTCGCCATCGTTTCACTGACATGTTGGAACGGGACCACATGTCAACAAAACATGGTGTCTAATTTCTCATGCAAAATGCGATCTGGCCGCGTTGGCCTGAGGTGCCGCATTAGTTATCGACCTTTATTTTTTAACATACAATCTGAGTGGATAGCTCCTGTGGTCTTCACACGTGAGCGGATATATAGGTGCGCTAGGTGGGCAGGCGACAACAATCTAAGTGATAAAAGAGTTGATATCAAAGAAGAGTTGATCCAATGCTTGGTTTTGTTTGGATTTTCCAACTATGACCATTGGATAGAGTGGATCAATGGCTTACGTTCAAACTTATTCTCATACTATAGAATGGTATAGGACGTGGAGAGATTTGGTTGATTTTATATGTTCTTCCACTCCGAGGTTTGTAGCTCCTTCTCGGTCGTCGGGAATCTATGTTCTTCCACTCTTTCGTTTAAGACATGAGCTTTGTTCATCCTGTTGCCGACACGCGGGACATCTATATGCCTCCATTTTACAAAATCATACTATATGCCTCCATGACACGCGGGACATCTAGCATCAAGGTGGCGTGTCATGCAAGAAAATTGAGATATGCAGTGCGTAAGTGAGTCGTGCACTTCGATGGCACCTAGTACTACGCAATATTTTTTCTCCTCGATGGCACGTGAATAGTGCACGTAGAGCACATGATGGTAGCCATGGACATGGTCGGCCCTTTTTGAAGAGAGTACTAATAAATAACTTTGATGTGTCCCGTCAACTCGCAGAACGACGAGAAGCTTGCTTACTACGCCTTCTCCCTTGCCAACGCGTGCGCGGTGGCTCGCAGCACGAGGAGAAACTTTTGCTTACAAGCGGTGGACGTGCAGCAGTTCATTTGGTGTCAGATTGCCAGAAGTACTACTGTAGTACCATCATTATTGTTTGACTTCCGGAAGAGGAGAAGAGCCAAGCGCAAGGTCACCTACTAACCTAGTAAAGTACTAGTACTATAGCCAAAGCTGGTCCACCTTTTTAGAGCATGGTTAATAAATATAGGCGGCTCTTGCAGCGGCACATCATTTAGAGCAAGTACTCTCTTCGTAGGAACAAATGAAGTGAAACAAAAGTTGGAGTGGATGCTAGATTGCCAATTAAAACATGATTACATAGGAAAAAAAATCCTATAGCATTCTATCCTATGAATCAGACGACCAATGTAGGAAAATTATGAGGGGGGGTCTCTCCAACAGTGTTCCTGGGATCGCACCTAGCATCACGGTGGTCGAACTTGGAGTCATTCATCTGGTACACGTGGCATCTCAGATCTGGACACAAGGTGACGCGACCTCTCACTTCCTCCGCCATTTGAAGCGGCGCGCCGGTGGAGGGCTAGCATACTCCAATATTAGGTTGGCTCTATATGATGTGGCAACTTCATATACTAACCAGATGCTAGCTATACTACTACGGTACTCAAACTCCAAGAAGTGACTCGAAAACCATTCATAAATTGAGTCTATGACATGCATTTGCAACTGAAATGTACCATTCATTAAATACAGCAAGTCATCAACACACAACGACAACCAGGATACATGTAGGATTATAGATTATTTCCAACAAAACATTCTAGCAAATACTAAAGTTTTCATCACACAACAAATAACAAGCAATGAAATGAACTTCAACTCAACTAATCCTCGGCGTTGGAAAAGCTTGCTTTGAACCATAGTTGCTCTGGGAAGGGCCAGCTATTGTCAATATCAAGAGCAACGCAGGACTGATCATCCAGGCTGAAGCGGCATATATCAGGACCAGGGTAGGGAACAACCGAAATGTCCGAGGTATAGATACAGTTGCTTCTCATAAATGGTAGTAACATTGTGTCAATAGCAGCTGGATCGCCTTTCACCATCATTGGATAGTTTGGTCCAAGGAAGAGCGAGTTTGCTCCAAGACTATCAACACTGAACCAGGGAGAAGGTGTTGGCGCTAGCACACTAGTATCCGTCCTGAATACCATGCAACGGGTGTTGGAATAGGTCAGGAGAGGGCGACCATGGGAGACAACACCTGCTTCCTCAGTAGTAACAGTCTGAGTGCACTGTATACAGACAAGAAGAGGTGATCCATTGGAATTAGTTGCCAGGCGCCACTAAGTATATAAGTTCTGCTCCTCCTCATGCTCGTGATCATCACCATCGTCATCTCCCCCTTGCTTATAAATTTTTTCAAGTATAGGTGGTGGAATGTTCACAGGACCTTGGAAACACAAGAAGAAGGTTAATTAGTAAAGGGAAACTTGCTAACCCGCATGCATGTGGATGAAACAATTATAATTACGGTGGAAGACAAACGTACCGAAATCATAAGGATTCCATGCAAAAACAGTGCCACGAGTGGTGGCAGCAAACACAAGATCCTCGTATTCAATTGCATCACAGTACACATCCGTGTATAGAAACTGATTTTTGAGCAATATCCATCCAGTCACAAGCATGTTGAAGATAGCAACAACTTGATAGTTCTTGTAATTCCAAGAGCGGTTGGGAACTCGACAAATTGCTATCTTCAATAGATGACAGTCACCATGATCGTATTTGAACGTACTTAGATCATCTGTGTGCTCAACCTCAGGGCACTCAGAGATTTTTGGAAGTGGAATCCGCTGACGAGTGTACACATTCACAAGTTTCCACTCGCAATTGTACCCAATATAAACAACCCAATCTCCATTTGCGCCAGCCCAGGACTTACCCTTAAGCGATGGCATCTTGACATCACATGTATCATTATCAAGCGGCATCAACTTGCACAAGGCGAGGCCTCCGTCGTCCGCGCCCATGCGAACAGGCTTATAGCAAAGAAGATAGGGGAGATCAAACTGCTCCTGGACCCTTGGGTTCCTTGTAATGATGTTATTAGTTGAGTCGAGAATGTTCTTGAACGAACCTGCCATGCTAGCCGAGGTGATGATGTCGCACCGATCAATGAGTTCCCCCACCACGTCATCTTTCAGATTGGGGCAAGAATATCGGGGTCGTTTCCGGCTTGTTCCCTCCATGGAGAAGACGATCGAACAATGGCAGAAGGAAGGGTGAAGGCAAATGGAGGAGGGAGGAAGAGCGTGCGACAGCAGTTCCAAATCACGAGGGAAAGGCGAAGAGTCGGTGGACGGTTGCCAGTTTGCCATGGTACACGAAGAGGCGCCCCGGCCTACACGTCCTTTCGGAAGTTGTACAAAAGGACTCGCCGTCGTCTCACTGACATGTTGGAACGAGACCACATGTCAACTAAACATGGTGTGTAATTTCTCGTGCAAAATGTGATCTGGCCGCGTTGGCCCATGGTGCTGCATTATTTCTCGACTTTATTTTTTTAATGGCGCGCTGTTCAGTTTTGAAGCACGACTAACTGGTACTGTTTGCAAAGAAAATATAAACTACTCTACCACTACTCCACCTCTAGTACTAGTAGTATATAGGCTGGAGCTTCAGAGCTTTCTTGCTAAGGGCTGCCCACTTGCTTCTCACACTATCACCCTCTCTCCAGATCTGAAAAAGACGGCCTCTCTGTCCCTCCTCAGCGGTGGTCACAGACAACAACGTCGTCCTCTCAGACCTAGCGCCCGCGCGGGATGGCCTCCATCCCCAAGCTCGCTGCCGTAGTGTGTGCGGAGGACGACAACCATGAGTGAAGCCACTTCCCGCCGACCCTCAGGTATGCTACCTCTTTTTGAACCATACCCTTGTTCTATTGCCCCATCTGCCATGTCGCTGCATGTGGATCTTTTTCCACTCCACCATCTTCCCAATTTGCTATCCTCTGCTCTGCTGGTCACGGAGACGAAAACCTTAATTTTCACTATTAAAGGAAACCCTACTTCATGCAGACTAATCCATGTTTGGGTTGAATAAGGAAAGGAAGGGAGACTGTACTGTCAAAGAGAGTAGGCATCGAACCCGCATCTAGGTTGAAAAGGGGAAAATCAGTAGCTAAGGAACGAGTCTCGTGTCTCTTGGTTGAAGAAGGGTAGAAAGGCATGACAACGCAATAGAGAATGACCAGGTCGATCGGTTTGTTGTCCTCACATAGGAAAAAGGTGGCTAAACATAACAAAAATGGGACGTAATCCACATATGCTGCCTGGATATTTGTTGCTCTGGGAAACCATACCTCCCTCACCACTCTATGCGTCCGTGGAGGTACATCGTACTGGTGCGCCCACTGTCCGAATGGGCCTCCCATGCTCTTAGTGTCACTTTTTTGCTGTTAGTATAATGCCAACAGTCAAGTCAAGCAATGCTACTACTAAAGTGATGCCACATTTAACTAATGCCGCACTCAGTCTAATGCCACCGATAAATTTAAGCAATGCCATTTAATGTCACTGGATTATTTCAGGGTTAGCTGTTGATTGTGGATGTATTAAAGATTTTTCAGCTAAGGCATTCTAATGCTGTTGCACAACCAGTATACCAACGATGAAACTTGTTACTACCTTCAGATTTTTGCACTGTTAATGCTTATAGATTACACACCTCACTTTCATGAGATAAGTTAATTTTTTTCTGCAGTATCACCAAAATGCCAAGGCGCTGATGTCATTTTATTTTGGTTAAACTACGCAAAAAATTATGAAGACAAGAGGAAAGGTCAAGAGTGGGCACCTCCTCCTCCTGCTGTTCTTTTGATTCGTTCGATCAAGTTTTTATGTTTGATCGATTATCAAGATTGGGATAGCAATTTTTAAGGTCCCCCCCCCCCCCGAGTTCGAAATGATATTTACCTTGGAGGTACATGGTTTGCATTTTTTTTATACTGTCATTAGTTAATAATGCTAGTTACCTTCAGACTTTTGTATTTGGTTTAATGCTCATGCACAGCTAGTATACCAATGCTGAAACGTATTACCTTTACATTTTGTATTGTTAATTCTTATAGAAATCTTCCAGTGCTAGTGTTTATTGAAATTTGTTCAGTAAAACCATTGTATTGTACCCTGTAATAAAATAACTACTCTACTGTTGCACTAGCCACTGGATTAGTGTATATTTGTAGTATTCGAAATTTCGAATGGTGTTGCGTTAGCATATGGACATAAATAAAGTGTGGCAAGCTTTCTCAGATATGTGCTCAAGAAAACTACTACCTGTTTTTCTAAATACTAGTAGACGTTTGGGTACTTTAAACTGAACCGCGAAAACGTCTTACATTAAGGAATAGAGGTTGTAGAGTTCACTCAATTTATCCCGGTAAAGCTAGTCACACCTTTGTTAAAATTAATGTTCATTATGTTATCGGAGGAGGTCTGTAAGTTTGTCTCTAATGCCTATCGACTACATACCTGACATCATGATGTAATGTTAAGTCATTTCTTTTTGTACAGTATCACTGAATTGTCAAGGCGGTTGGCATTTTATTGTAGTTGAACTACACAAAATATGCTTAACAGAAGAGGAAAGGTCAGGAATGGTTCACTTTTTCAGAAAAAACTATATATGCCTTCCAGACATCAGCCGCTGTTGCCTTATTTATTCCTTCAAACAGGTGGTTAGAAACAGTCTTGCTACCTTTTCCCATTAAGAAATTGGAATGCTTATATTTGTGAGTCTATGCTTCAACTAGTGCCACATTTATAGTAATCACACTTTCAATATCTATGCAAACAGGGATGCTCGATTTTAGTGGAACTGCACAAAAAGTCCAACTGGTTCAACATTAGGAGCATGTTTTCTTCCAAACCTTTATATCCAATTGGTGGCACTATGAGCTGTTCATTAAGAAGGTACATGGTTTGCTACTATCTTCCTACTCTTTTTGTACTGTCATTAGATAGTAATACTAGTGGTTTGCATGTGAATTTATTGGCAAGGTGGACCTACATTGGAGGTCCAGGACATGATTCAATGATTGGATGCTCAATTTCGGTTGTATCGATTTCACCTCTTCCATCACTGCGAACATGGATATCCTTGGTCTGATGAAGAATAGGCGCTATATTTATGCTCTGAACAAGCAAATCAATTCAGTATGAAATTGTCTAGGGCAAAACATGACTGTATCAAATTGTCCAGTGCAAAACATGACAGATGCTAAGCGGAAGAGACATGTTTAAACCGAAAATACAAGGTGGGGTATATGTTTACTAGCTGCTTGATATTTGTGCAGACAGAGATGTCTGCCCATTGCTATTTGGCCAACACACAAAGTGACCGCAATTTTGGTTGAACTGCACAAGAGAATAGTATAGTCACTGCATGCAGTGCCATTTGAAAATAGACACAGAAAGATTGGATAGTCACTTCATGGACTGCAGAAAAGTAGTATTGTACTATTTATTGGCCAACACTGGGTGCTTCATTGCTTTGGTCTGATTATACAATGGGCATCATTTTGCCTAAGTTAAAGTTTGTATTCCGAAAATAGTCTCGTCGTGTGATCAAGAGAAGACCAAATCATATTGCAGTGGATGTTCCTCCATCATGTGTGGTTCATTCTCATGGTTCCAGCTGTTGGTGAAACCAGTTACGTTTGCAAGAGGAATTGTAGACTTCACAAACAAATTTGTCTTTCAGTTTGTACTGAATGTTGGCCAAGAGAAGCATCCATGTTAGTAGGAAGAACATATGTTTTTCTAGATCTTTGCTTTTGGAGCTACATATTTGTATATGATCTGTGAATCATTGAAATGCATTAACATGTTGATCTTATGTATGGGAATCGTACTAGTTGGTTTTAGTTGTGGCTGATCTTTGCTTTTGGAGCTACATATTTGTATATGATCTGTGAATCATTGAGATGCATTAATGGCTCCTTATATCTGTTCGCTCAGTGTTTACAAGTTACTGATCGATCACTAGCTAGCCTACTAATGCGCTCCTGGCTGCTTTAGTTGCGACGCAAGATCCAAAGTGGCAGTTTTTTGAATAAAAATGCCTACCTCTGAAGAAACTGACAAGCTACTGTGAAGAAAATGCCATGCGCATCTGAAGAAACTGCCAGCGAAAATGTTCGCAAATGCCTTATCTCCCAGCTAAAGTTCATCAACTAATGCCCTTGGCTGCGACTCGTTGCATGCTGCTCCGCGTACTGGCTACGAGCGATTTTGAGTGCCTGCATGCAGGCGGCCGTAATTAAGGTAGCTAACTGATGCGAAAAAAGATGCGCTTTAATTGTTGCGGGCCTTTTAAATTCGTGGAATCATTATTGACAAGGAGGGAGATTATTCGAGTGCACTCGTTTGACAGTCATGCCGGCATGCGACCCAGCACGGACGGGACGGGACAGGACGGCACAATCAGAATTTCAGTTTCTCTAGTTTTCCACGGCAAGCTGGCACGATAAGCCATGCCTGCTTAATTTTGCATTGAATTCCGATGACCGTCGCGCTACCTTCCGCCTATGAGTACTGTTTCCCGGCCTTCTATGGTGGCACCGTGACCCAACTCACCCTATCCTCATAAGCCCCCACCGGCCCAACGTCGCTCGCCACTTATCCTCGCTCTCGCGACGTCCGCCATGCCCCCGCCCATCCACGATAGGCGAGGCAGGAGGCGGTCACCGCCGGAACTAGTGTTCGGTTTTTCACCGGAAGGCAGACGGAGGGAGGAGGCATTCTATCGGTCTTTAGTTGGCAATGCGGAGATTGAGGACTTGTTGGAGCGCGACCGCCTGGCGGAGGAGCAGGAGATGTTGGAGCACGACGGCTTGGCGGAGGAGCAGCGTATCACCGATTTGCGCCGCCAGCGGGTCATGGAGCAGCAGCGCACCGACGCTCTGAGTCACGAGCAGAGCGCCCGCACCTGGGCCGACTACGTGGAGGCCGGCGCCCGGGAAATAGCCCTGGAGGCTGTCGGGCACGCACGCGTCCGCGACGCCGATTTATACTACCAGCTCGTCAAGTGGGTTTCCCGCTTAGAAGCCGAAGCTTCGGTGGACCACGCCGGCATGGAAAGGGCCAACGCGCGCGAGCAACGCGCCCTATCGCACCTCTGGCAAGTCCGAGGCGAGGCGGAGGACGCCGGTGCCGGCGTTTAGTGTGTACCGCAGATGGCGGCCGGCATCATCTAGTTAGCTAAGAGTAAGTTAGTACTTGTACGCTACTAGAGTATTAGTGGGAGTAGATAGTTAACTTGGCTATGATGGTTGTCAACGTGGAAGTTCAGTACTCTATATGTGGATCAGACCTGTTACTTTGCTCTGAATGTTGAACTTTCCGTTTGAACATATGGAATGGGCTGTTATTTTTTTAAATGGGTTGTATTTGTCCTCCACGGGTTTAGAGGCTGACTTGTGGGCCTACCAAGTTGACGCGTACACAATCAGGAGATGATTGTACGTGGAGAGGATGACAGCAGGGACCCGCCAAGGTCATGGCAGTACGCAAGCAAGTGCCTCCTTATTTCAATCCAATAAAAAATGGCTCCTCCTAATGGATTTCTGACATCTAGGTCCCATGCCATTGTCAACGTAGTCAATAAATGAGAGAGTTGCACAACGAGCGGCTGACACCAGGGACCCAGCAGCTCGCCCAGTTATTTTTGTTTTGGGTTAATTTGACAAATGCCACTCCAAATCTGGTGTTTCTAAGAAATGCCACCGCAATTTCCAAACTTTGAAAAATGCCATTTCATGCCATTTCCAGTGGCATTTTTCGAAGTCTGGAGTGGCGTTTTTCAAAGTTTGCAAATTGCAGTGGTGTTTTCCAAAGTTTGCAAAAATTGCAGTGGCATTTTTCAAAGTTTGGAAATTCCAGTGGCATTTTTACGAATGGCCATATTTGTTGTGGCATTTATCTAATTTGTTTTTGAGACGGAAGCAGGGTGTCAACTGGGCTGTGCGGGGCACTCTGGCCTGTCTAGACAACCTTCTCTTTTATGTTTACCACAGACCAACCCAGTAGTTTTTTTCTTTCTGAAAATGGCTAGCCCAGTTTTTTTGTGATTTGCCAAGTAAGTCGCTTTGTCAGGCCTGTTGGGCTGCAAATCTTTCAAGACGAGGAGAGCTTCATTCGGCTGGACGAGAAAATGGCCTATCAGTAATGAGAAATGGGCTGTACATTTTTAAAACACATCAAACCGGCAATTACTTTTAAATTTCTTTTTTTCATTTCAAGATTTTAAATTGCATTAATTTTTATGCGTGGACAATCTGTTGGATATTATATTGATATACATTTATTTTTAAAATCAGTTTGAATGTGACTCGAAATTTCGGGATTAAAAACAGTTCGGACCGCACCAAAATATGCAACATTTCGTATAATTTTTTAACCGTGGCCACAATATGGGCTGTAATGCTAACAAAAATAATATGGACTCCAAAAAACCCTTAAGAATTAGCAAATGGGCTGTAAATTATTAGAAATAATGGCAGATGGGTTGTATGCTATTTTCCACATATTTGAGGCTTTCCTAAAAAAAGGTTGCGCACAAGCAGTGACTGTTGGATGTCCATCCAACGACCGTCGTGCTTCTTCAATGTCTGCTCTTCCTGCTCCAGCCGCTCAAACAAGCGCCGGCGGGACTGCCTGCTCCCTCCTCCCCGCGGCCGGCTGTGCTGCCGCGGAGGCCTCACCGCCCCACCGTACTCCCATCGCTGGCCTAGCCATCCCTCTACTCACTCACACCTGCTGTTATTCTCCGGCGACGGCAGATGAACCAGTGAACCCTCGTATAGTCATACTCCCCTCCGCGTGGGATACAACTGCCAAGTCTTCCCAGCCTCTGTGTCGTTCCCTTCCTAGGCCTCGCCATCGTCCACCACCCTGGTGCTCTCGGCGCGGCCTGGTCAACGTGGTCAACGATCGACATGCATCTGAAGTGGACTGTACATGGAGAGGCTGACAGCTGGGTCCACGGCCGCACACAAGGAAATGCCTCCTTATTACGCGCAAAATAATGATTCCTCCACCTGACATCTGGGACCCACCGAAAGGGCCTCTGTATTTCATGAAAAAAACGTTACCGCCACTGACAGCTCGGACCCACCAGCTATATCTTCGCACCCAAGGAAGTGCGTCCTTATTACGCACAAAAAAATGAATACTCCCCCTACTAGCTGGGACCCAGTATAGTGGCAGGCTGACTTGTGGGCCTAGTAAGTTGACGGGGACGGAGGGCTTTGTCAACTTAGTCAATATGCACGGTTCTAGTTCCAGTGACCGTACGATGTCCATCCAACGGCCGTAGTGCTTCTTCAACCTCTGGCCTTGTTGCTCCAGCCGACCAAAGCAGCGCTGGTTGTGCCGCATGCTCCTGCCTCCCATGGCCGGCTGTGCTGCCGCGAAGGCCTCACCGCCCCCTACTATTCCCACCGCTGGCCAGGACCTGCAGCGACGGCAGCCTCACACCGCAGCCAAACCAGTGAACCCTCGTACTACTCTCCGCGCGGGCTTCCACTGTCGCGTCTTCCCCGGCTCCGCGTCGTCCCCTTCCTAGGCCTCGCCATCGTCCACCGCCCTGGTGCTCTCGGCGCGGCGTGGTCAACATGGTCAAGGAACGACTTCCATCGGAAGACTACTTTACGTGGAGAAGCTGACAGCTGGGTCCACGGCCGTAGCAAGGAAGTGCCTCCTTATTACGCGCAAAATAATTATTCCTCCACCTAACAGCGGGGAACCACCCGACGGGCCATCGTATTTCACGAATTTTTCCCCCTGACTGCTGGGACCCACCAGCTACATCTTCACACGCAAGGAAGTGCGTCCGGGCAAAAAAAACGATTCGCCCCCTGACTGCTGGGACCCACCAGCTACATCTTCGCAGGCTAGGATGTGCCTGACAGTCGGGACCCACCTTGTCAAAGCGTACGTAGCATTGTCATTCTGGTCGCGAACGTGTACGTACATACCGGTCGATGTAGAGGCGCGCACGTGTCGTAGTAGAGACGCGCACGTAGCATGTACACGTACGTATAGCAGCCAGTGTGCAAGAAAGAAAATACGGCCACGTACGTACATACGGGCAGGGTCTCGAACGCCTACTCGCGCATACATATGGCCAGGGCTCGTGTACATGGCTGGGTCAGAACGGACAAACAACGTCGTCATCGTGTTCATGGGGAGCCAACCGGCTGGGTCGGAACGGAATGCGTCGTCGTGTTCATCGGGAGGGCTTGGACGGAACAGCCGATGGAAACGAGGCCTGGCGTACTGCGGAACGGAGGAAACGGCCTTGTGTTCGACCGACCACGTTCGAAACGGGATCCTGTTCATTGGGAGGGGTCTGGCGTACTGCAAAACAGAGGAAACGGACCTCCTACGGTCGAAACGGGGGTCCTGTTGATCGGGAGGGGTGTGGCGTACTGCAAAACGAAGGAAACGGACTTGTGTTGGAGCGCTACGGTCGAAACGGGGGTCCTGTTCATCGGGAGGGGTGTGGCGTACCGCAAAACGGGACTCGACGGGATACTGTTCATCTCCACCGTCGACCCCCTCCAGCCTCCACGGGCTACTGTTCATCCACCGTCGACCTCCTCCAGCCTCCACCTGCGATTGTTCATCCACGGGCTCCTTTTCATCCAGCCTCCACCGCGCGCTACTCCACCGGCTACTGTTCAACCAGCCTTCTCCACGGGCTCCTGTTCAACCACCCCTCCACGGGCTACTGTTCATCCAGCTCTCCACCGTCTACTGTTCATCCTGCCCTCCATGGGGTGATCCTGTTCGTCCTGCCCTCCACGGGGTCCTGTTCATCCAGCCCCAACCGGCTCGAACGATCGGGGTCCTGTTCATCCAGAGGCAACGCCACGGGGTCCTGTTCATCCACCCCCACCGGGAACTGTTCATCCAAAGCCCCCAGCAATGCTCACTGTTCATCCAGAGGCAGCATCGATCGGCTTCAGTTAGCAGCAGTAGCGAAGGAATCGCTCGATCGGGTTCAGTTAACAGCCATCGATCGATCGCTCGGGTTCAGTAACGCGTAGCCTGCAGTGCAATCACTCGGGATCAGTTAGAGCCCAACGCCTCGCTCGGGTTCAGTTAGAGCCCAACGCCTCACACACACGCGTGTACGTACGAGAGAAACGCGCATCGCTCGGCCCCCGACCACCCACCGTAACGGGGACTCCCCGATATTTTCCGCGCCCTCGCTTCTACCATAGTTTTTTCCGTCATGGACGGCCCAAAGAATGTCATGCAGCTGCGTCTCCGGCCCGCCCAGGATGAAAACCCATTTTCTGTCATGAATTTTTGTCATAGAAGTAGGACCCGACCACATCTATGATGATACCGGGTTTTGTCACAATTATTTTCATAGAAGTGTCATAAGTATGACAGAAAAGATTTTCGTTCGGCCCAAAATGTCACGGATGTGTCTGTTTTTTTGTCGTGCAACAAGAATCAATGTCATTTCTGCGCCGAAATTGACAGTGGTGGGCTACTCGTCTGACAAATACTCCGAACTTGTTATTGGATCCACACCCGTTCAGGTACAACAGCCGCCTTCTACCTCTCCTTCTACAAATTAACATTATTTCTAATTTTGAAGATGTTTCTTCGTCTGTCATTCAGAAAATGATTCTGACAAGCTTGACCCCAAAACTGCGCACAGTGAAGGTCTTGGCACTAGAATCTATCGGCCCCGACCTGGAGCAAGTTGTCAGTTTCCTGAGATACTTTTCGTGCCTGGAGAAGCTATATATCGAGGTGATGTTCCTTTCCTATTAAATGTTAACCATAAGGGAGTTCAATTTGTGACACCTTTTTCCAAGTTTACAATGACAATGTAGTATGATTTCTAAAGGTTCTTTTGGAGGATTTCAGTACATACATGTCCACCCCATATTGGTTGCTTGATCCATATGGTTACAATCAATAAGCATTTCTCCTTTGGATTCATCTGTACTAGTTTTATGAGGGAAATTTTCATCCACTCCAACCTCTTGTGAAGAAGGCTACATTTTTCTAGAATGTAATCAAATGCCCATGTTAATCATGTCAGATCAAAGATGGCATGTTAGTGCATTTTACAAATCCTGCAAACCAAATATCTAGGCCTGTAGTAATGTTGAAAACTGTATGTAGGCACTAACACGTTTTCTTCATTTGCGGATAAGATTAGGCCCAGTGGTGGATAATGTGATATAATATAACAATCACGTTGAATGCCTAGATCTACATCTCTCAGAAATTACTTTGAACTCCTACCGAGGGACCTTACCGGAGATTATATTCGCCAAGTACTTTATTCTCAGAGCAAGGGTGCTGAAAGAAATGAGGTTTGCCCTACATTTATTTTGCAAAAAATGAATGGTTTGTTGATCAGCGCCGGCACCTGCGGCAGAATGGAGTAGGCTCCAAAAATGCTGAATTTCATTTTGGAATTTCAGATGACAGAGTAATAAGAACTCATCGTGTCAACCCCATACATGACTTCTTTGTGGCTGACCCCTTTGCAAAAATTGTGAGGTTTCGAAACCAGACTTAGAAGCGGTGATATTAGTTTGAACCTCTCCGATATCCATGTTCAGCAGATCAGCGCGAGCGTTTGCAGACGATGAGCTGAATTTCATTTCTAATATCAGTTTGAACCATGTAATCTTCGAATTTGAGAAATATAACTCTGGAATTTGAACCTTGTAACATTTTGAGCTTTTGTGGTACAATCGTTGAAATGGCATCGTATGAGACTCGTATATTGCTAGCACTATTTTGACCTTAATATGCAATGGTCTTAGATTTTATTAACCATTCTCGAATCAGTTTACCTTGTCGATCTCACATCACATGATCTGTATAGCTAACTCGACTGAGATCTTTGACATTATTGCACACAGCTGGTTTCTTCCACCGTGTGCACTGTAGAGAGCAGAAATAATTATCGCACTCAAGTGTCCATCATCACCCTTCTGTGTAACTTTGACCTCATCACCCAAGGGTAAACTTATGACCGAAGTCATTCCACACACCTTGTTTCTACAAAGCTTTTTGCCAATAAACGCCCACGATTTGTCCCTCTTCTACCCGACGCGTGGCCAAACTAGCCGGGCGGGAAGCTTGCACGGTAAACAGCGCGGTAGCGCGGGAACAGGCTCACCGACGATACATTTGGTGCCTCTTCGAGCCCACACGGGCGGTGCAGTGTTGTCAAGCGTGCACTGGAATCCTCCGCTATGAACGCCGTGACAAGACGTGACGATTACAAGCCGGCCGGTTCCCATTTATTACAGTGGCCATTTAACCTACCCTTGTGTCTCTTCAACCCTTATATCGCTCCCCACCATTGCAAGAAGCAAACCCACCATGAGAAATCCTGCGCGGCTCCAATGGTGCTCCAAGCGGCTGCCGACGACGAGCAGCAGTTCACCATGCGTGCCACGGTGGACACCCACAGAAGGTTCATGGACCTCTCGGTGGTGTACACCAACGACCCGGTCTGGGTGGAGCACTCCATCCACATCATGGAGTTGTTGCTTGCCGCAGAGAAGTACAAGGTGGTCGGGTTCGACCTCGAGTACACCCGCGCTCATGCCGGGTCTCGTCACAAGGTCGCCGTCGCCTAGATGTGTATGCGCCAACACGTCCTCGTCTACCATAATGCCTGGCCACAAGGCCTTGCGAGCGTTTCGCCAGGTTTGTCAACAGCCCCCACTACATGTTCGCTATGGTGGACATCACCAATGATGTAAAGGCGCTCGAGAATTCGAGCATAGCCTACCAGAATCTCGTTGACATCCAGGGCCAATACAAGATCTGGGGCAGCAAGGAGCATGAGAAGGACTCACTGGTTCACCTTGGCGAGGCCATTATCATACCCTACTACAGAGACATGAAGGATTCGTGCAACAAGGACAAGCGTGCCTGGCACTCGGCCTGGATGGAGAAACTCTACGAAGCTCATGTCGTGTACGCGGCCAAGGAGGCGTACATGAGCTACGAGATGTACAGGCGGATCGTTGACATGAGGAAGGGCCTCCTTCCCCAAAACGGCCAGGGATCTAGCCGGAAGCAGAGCAATGGCAAGCATCCTCGTAACAATAAGTAGATGCTTAGATCCTCATTTCTCCTACTTTAGTATGGATGTAATTGCTTTCTTTGGTGTGTGGAAATGTTATGTGTGTAGTCACTTGTGTAATTGTATGCTTAATTTGGTTATGCAATGTTGTCTTTTTAAGTATATATGTTGATGCTCTGTACGTAGATGTTGTGCGGACAAAGAAAATCACATCGCACACGAAATAAACAATGGAACCCGTCGGTGATGTTTTCATCAATCACTCACAATTGTATACCAGCAATCGTTTGCTCACAACACACATGGCTTGTTAGCAGTAATCGTCTGTGCTGTTATCGGTCTTCGCACACGTTTCCGATTACAGACCTGTTTGCCTCGTATCAGACATATCTGGTTCATTTTAACCGTTTCTGTTCTGATGTATCAACGCAAATAGTTCATCCAAGTGAACCGGATGCCGTATATCGCACACACCTTTGATCTGGCTAACTGTTTCTTTTGTGTTGCCTAATCACAAACAGTTCACCCGAGTGAACCGTATGTTGTACATCGCACACACCTTCATCTGGCTGCCCGTTTATTTTGTTCCTCCTCATCGCAAACGGTTAATTGAGCTAAACCGTATGCCCTGCATCGCACACGCAACTAAAATCTGAACCGTGTTTGATGCATCCTCCATCGCAAATGTTTTACACCTTTTTTGACTATTTTTTACACCACCGTTTGCAATTATGGCATCACACATAGTTTCGTCGAAGGGTCTCTGATCGTAGTGTCGCATTAGCAGTATCCTGCAGTAGTGAAATACAGATGTATACAAATACATTTTAGAGTGTAGATTCACTCATTTTGCTCCATATGTAGTCCATGGTGGAATCTATACAAAGACTTGTATTTAGGAACGAAGAGAGTACTTATTAAAGAAGAACAGAAGAGGAACATGCTAAAGAAGAGCAAGCAGATTTTGGATAATAAAATGTTCGTTGCGCAGTGCCCACACATGATGAACCAGAGCGCATTAAGAATGCAACTCCCCGCTGTCTCTCTATATGTGGTGCACGTGCTTTTTGAAAGTAAAGTAGGAACATTAGCTGACCAATTAAATGTTATCTGTTTTAAAAATATCAGCATCATATCAGATTCGTATTTGAGCAACAAGTTTGGAATTATGAGTGGCACGTTGTTTAGCTTGATGGATTGAGGAGCAGTGCTAAGCAGCTACGATGATGGTACTGAATATAAAGGAATGTCTGCATGCAAGTCGCGTGACTTTTGTCATTTGGATCAGTCGACCATTTCAGGCGGTTGGATGAAGATCCTATACGTCTCCTAACCCTTCTTCTTCCTCGTCTCTGATTCTTCCCCTACAGAACACCGCACGGGCCGCCGGCCGAACCACCGGCCCCGACCCCCCGCCCTCCCTTGAACCGCCCCCACCGCCTGTGTTCCTCCGCCACCCCACCCCCACCCCCAGCCCCGCCCCCACCCGCGTTGAGTTTTCTTCGTTCGGTGAGGCTCCACCACCGCCAGGCCACCGCCCCCCACAACCACCGTCCCCGAGCCCCTTCATTCCCTCCGGCGAACTCCGACGAGCTCTCAAAAACCGACTGAACCAATTTTGAAATTTAGTCTACTGTCATTTAACTAGTGTGGAATATAAAAGGGGAAAACCATAAGCATTGCGAGTATAGTGTTGAGCATGCCATGGCGGATCTGAAGGTGCAAACCGGACAAAGGCAACTTCGCAACCAATGTTTGCTTTCAACTAACAAGTAAGTGATGGACAAGAAATCAAAGCAGTGGCAATCTATTTTCTTGTTGCGATAAATAAGTTGAGCAGATACGAAAGAGTACCTCCTCTGGTGCGGTGCCGTGTATGCATCTATTGAGAATTTGACGGTGTTGCGGTAGCGATGGATGTCGGCAGCGTGGAAGCAGATCTAGAAGGGTAGACGGTGCGGCGGGGGAAATATCTTGGCGCGGTGGATGAGACGGTCGTAGGAGCGGTGCCGGCAAGGTGGACGAGGGCGGGGATGAAGCGAGAGGACGGGATGCAAGGATCCCGGTCTGAAGCCGTGGATGAGAGAGGTCGATCTCTTGTAATGGATGACGACGTTGGGGTATCAGCTCCGGCATGGTGGAGGAGGACGGCGGTGGATGGGGTGGCGGACGGAGGAGGCTGGGGTGGAGAGGGTGTTTTGGCGCCCACGGAGTACGAATGGGGAAATGGAGGGAGAGAGGAAGGGGGCAAACCATGTCTTCAGGGCGTGCTTGTCTCAAATGCGAGGAAATTTACAAACTTAGCCCTTGTTTAAAATTTCCTACATCACAACAATATTAGTCGGTTGGGGATAGGACGGTAATCTCGCATACACTGAATATTTGCCGACAGAGATTCTGGCCGACGAGAGTTTGTTTTGGCGCCCACCGTGTATGAATCGGGGAGGGAGGCGATTTCGGCCGAGGAGACACTGTGTTTTGGCGCCCTCCATGTATGAATCCGGGTGAGAGGCGGTTATGTCACGTTTGAGTGAAATTACAAACCTACCCCTATTGAAACCTATAGAAATTGAGCTGATAGGCTTTGCGTGTCAGTGATAGGTAGTAATTTCCATCTCAAAGATTTTGGTTTCGGGCGGTTACTGCGACTTTCCCCGCTTCGTTCAATTTTTTGCAGAGAAAGAGTGCATGTTTACTCTGCCAACTCAATTCGAATCCAGTTTGTATTCTATTATTGTTCGGGTAGGATCCATTTTCGATTGGAATAAAATTCTATATACAACATTTCTTATATATACTTTGAAAAGCACAACAAGTAATTCTGCTCCTTTATATATATAATATGATTTACAAATACAATGATCTCAAAATCATAAGGTTGAATTCAAAAAATTTAAACCAAATTATTTCTACTAAAATGTATGGATCAGTAATATCTACATATTAAATAACATAGATGCGCGTGAATTCATATGAGTATGCATGTTTGATAGATCAATTTTGGTTCGAGTATGAATTACATGTATCATCATCTCGAATTCAAATATTTGAATCCCTTTTATGTTGACATTTTCTATACACGCAACTAAATATTTGAATCTCCTTTCACGCCCATCTCTCTGGCATGCCCCTTCATGTAGCTATCACTCTCTTTCCTCCAGCTCACCCGCACGCTCACTTCATGTTTCTCCTATTTTCGCAAACATGATCTCTCAACATCTCCCTTGAGAAGTGTCAAACTCTCCCTATCATTATACATTACACGGTTTTCATTATCTCTCACGTCTCTACCGTTCTCTGGTATCACTAGGTACCTAAGCTTTCTTTTTCACCGCCACACACACACACACACTCTCACTCGTCTTTCGCTTTGTCTTTCTCTGTATAGGGTTCTCTCACGCACCCTATATCTCTATAGATATGACTCATACCACTAAAATTACTCTCTCCCGCAGACACAACATTTGTTGCGGTCTCCTTTCCGTCTCCATCCCAGTTATAAAACTGACATTATTCATTTGTTTACCGATCAGACAAACTGCCCCCTCTCTCTCACACACACACAACTCCTGCTTCCACTCCCCTTCCCGACTACCGTCTCTCACACACACACAACACTCTCGTTTTCGCACCCCCGACTCGTATTTCTCTCACAAACATAGATTGACTAGCCTCCAGATAGGTTTATACACCCGCACACTCATGCTTCCACTATCTCGAACATGTCTCTCTCACGCTCCTTGTATCTATGTAGATTTTTCGTCCCTTCTTGAGACACGCCCTCTCGATTGTGCACACACACACACACTATCGCCTCGTTTTATGGTGATACCTCTCGCAGACACACTCTTTCTGTCTTTGTCACACACGCACTCCGTCCTCCTCCTCTCCCCCTCCCTCTCTCACACACACCACACACACACACACACACACATGGGATTTTTGCAACAACTAGCAAGATGCCCATGCGTTGCACGGAACATCAAGATGCATTTGTATGAGTAGTTTATCTTGTGGGAGAAAAGTATCTTTTTGCAAAATTGCCATAGTTTCCTTCCTATCCGTCAGATATAAATCGGATAGCCTATATATTCAGGATGGCAGGCGCACCATCATCACCAACTCTGTTTTTTATAAGCTTAGAGATTAGAGATATACCACTTCTCGAATCTTGAAACCAACCACATTCCTCCCTTATCTCATCAAAACCGCCAAAGGAATATATTTTGAGTGAAACATAACGTATTTTCAGTGATATACGTATTTCGAAACTAGACTCTTTTTTCTATCAAATCGGTGAATATGTATTAATCTACTTTGATCGTGTGGCAACGCATTGGCACATTGCTAGTTATTACTACCGTATAATTTTTTGGACACCAGATAAACGGTGGAGTACATATACGAAGAGAAGAGGCGCACGCACGCAGTCGGTCTCTCCTGTCTCGCACACATGAGAGTTACATAGAGGCACCATAAACAAATAAATCCTAAAACCCTAGGTGCACAATTGCTGCATGCGCGGGTACCGAGTACGTGGTGGAGTGCACCTTTGTAGGAATAGTCAGCTCGCGTGATAATCTGATCCGCTAGTCACCACTGATCGAGTAGCCACATTTAAAATATCATTTTTTAGCTGGGTAAGTGTTCTGATTTTCAATGGCGCGTTATAAGTACTAAGTAGTTTTTAGAACGATTGGTATGGAGCGAAAATGGAAATCATAACTACTACCTCCGTCCTGGTTTACTAGTCCCCATCGTATTTTGGGTCAAAGTTTGTCCATGAATTTTACTTGTAAAATGTGAATGGAAACGAGATTTTGTTATACCCAAACAAAAAAGGATTGAAGGGAGTGATTGCTCTGACACGGACTCCCATAGCGCATGCATTGAACCGGCGCGCCGGCCAAGAGGGCCCCACTCGCTCCAGGCCAGGCTGAACACACCTCCTCGCCGCATGCTACCGGCTTCAGACTGCCCCACCTGCCTCCAATGAATCCGCGCATGTGCCGGTGACATGTCCTTCTACGAGCCGGCCGGCCTTTTAGAACACAACGTCAGCTGGCTCCTCTCGTCGGCTCGCTATTTAAACGAGGCCAGACGCCTGGCAAGAACCACACCACACCGCCACTCCCCATATCCTCCTTGCACCATTTTCTCTACACTCTCCATAGCATCCGGTGAGCTGGAAGATGAGTTCTTCGGCATAAAAGCCGGCTGGGTTCCCCGAGAAGCCAGGCAACTCGCTACCCCACCTCCCTCCCTGCCCCAGGCTGTCAGTACCATGGGCGAGGCTGCAGGCGGGCAAGCGGAGGAGCAAGCGCGCCGCCGCTCCAAGCTGGCCCCTGGTGCATCTACTCGATGCTCCAACCCTGCTCGCGGAGGAGTGTCCAGTTGCTACACGCCGGCACACGGGGGCCCACGGCGTCCAGTGCACCGTGGTTGCCCGCGCCATTCGACGCAAACGTTGGCGGAAACGCGGCATGCTGTTGGAGGTGGCCAACACATTTGCGGCCACCGCCGACACTGAGGAATAGTAGACCACGGGAGCCGCCGCTGCTCTGAACCCACGAATGCTACGACCACCGCGTCGCCAGCATAAACACCCGGTGTGTTTCCCGGTTTGGCTCAAAACATTGTGCACCCCAGCCGCGGACGGCATTAGTAATTATACCCGCTTCCAGCAGTTATTCGCGTTTAGTCAAAAAATGACCAAAAAATGACTTGTTGTGCTCCCACTCGCAGTAGGAACTAGAGGTTTTTCTTTATTTATAACTCTGCTCGCATTTTTTGGCTTTGAAGTGAATCATGGTTGTGGACATTATCTATGAATGTGCAGATGTCTATTAACATGAGTTTGATGTGGAAGTTGAACTTGGAATGTTGGGCTTGCGTGTGAACTATACCATGTCCAATGCTTCATCTGTTATTGTTTGGAAAGTAATTGCTGTTATTACATGACCCAAAAAAAATTTATTTTGTGCCACATCAGTAGATGCACGGACATCACAACAGGCATGCTGACTGGATAAACAGTTGAACCAAGCTATTATGAAGGAAAATTTGTATTGACAACAATTTTAGATAGCAGGAGACGCCTAGCCTGCTCTTCCTCTGCTAGCTTCTTTCTGGCTTCTTCCATCTCTTCTTTGGCTTGGGTGAAGAGAGCATCTGATTGCTCTTTTTGCTTCTTCAGGAACTCAGCTACATTCTCATGGGTTGCTGCACGCTTTCTTTCAGCCTTTACGAGAGCCACGAGGACACGAACAGTTGACGACTCCACCTGGCTTGTGTGTAATCCAACATCATCTGGGAATTTGCACCTTGTGTCTAATCCAACATCATTAGGGAACGGGCACCTTCTCTGTAATCCAACCTCATTTTGGAAACATGATCTCGAGGTTGACCATACTTCCCTCCTCGCAGGAACTGCATCCTGACATGAAGTTACGTCCTTTTTAGATCAATACTCAGAGCAACCCATATCCATTTAGTAGAAGCCAGATAAAAAGGACTCGGAGAAGTGAATTCAAAAGGAGAAATATAAAAACATACTCCAAGGTGAGAACAACCACTTCCTACATCAAGCTAAAAATGAAAGCATTAGGACGATTAAGACTCTTCTTATTACACATCGAAGAACACGAGGCTAAGAGAAACAGAAACTACAACATAAACACATCGAAGAACATGAGGCTAAACAAAAGTAGAAAGGGTGTTACTTACCAAAGCTTGTTTTACAGGTTCGGTGCAGCTCCTCTTTAACTTTCCATGCTCCTTGAAGATGTCCCCAATATCCCGTGTTTGGTCTTCATTGCTCCTCTGCATGTTCGCACTCGTGGTTTTAAAATGTCAAGATGGCAAGAAAAATATAGTAATACTCACGCATCTTGTGGGCAACATTAAAGCACTCATCTGCCATGTTAGAGAATCTCCAACAGAAGCGTAACCCGCGGCGCATTAAAAAAGTGTTTACAACCCTGGAATAGCCAGTTTTTGCGGTTCCCGGAGTGCTAGCTCCAGCGGTCGCTGCAAAAAATTGCACGCGCGCCACTCCAGCAGACGCGCTATTTTTTTCTCCTTTCTACTCTGACTCGATACACATTCGACTCCGAGTCGATACTGGCATAAATAGATACAAGCAAGATGCCCGTGCGTTGCACGTAACATCAAGATGCGTTTGTATGAGTAGTTTATCTTGTGAGAGAAAAGGATGAACGAGGGAAGGCCTTATTTGCAAATGTGGAGAGGGGTGTGGGTATCTTTTGCAAAATTGCCATAGTTTCCTTCCTATCCGTCAGATATAAATCGGACGGCCTATATTGCAGGATGGCAGGCACACGAACATCATCAACTCTGTTTTCATAAGAGTAGAGAGTAGTGAGTAGAGACATAGATAGTTCTCAGCATAGTTATAGCATAGATAGATAAAAAATAGATAGTTCAACTACTCCTCGTCGTCCAACTCCTCCTCGGTGATGTCCTCCTCCGACGTCTCAATGTAGGCATCAAGACACAGATCATCGTTGGAGTCCCAGGCGACGCTGCTCCTATCTTGATGTTGAATTGAGCGGCCGCCTTCCGCGTACGCTTGTCCTCGCGATAGGCAGGTCGCTCCGTGCTCCCCTTCTCCCTCTCTGCCCTCCTTTGCGCGTAGAACTCGCGCTCGTTGATGATGTCCTGCGGGAACCGTTGGCGCCACAGTGCCATGGCTTCCTCGTCCATCTCGGCGATGCCGAGATGGTGCTCCCGCCTCTGGTGGTCGCGACGATCCTCGTTGGTGATAAGCCACGGCAGAGGCGCGAGCTCGTGCACCCGCTCCTGTGGCGGCACATTGGGGAAGTTCAATGCTCTATGAGGCCACCGGAGGCGCCACACCGCCGCGTCGTACGCGCGGGCGGCCTCGTTGGCGGTGCTGAAAGTGCTGAGGACGAGGCGCATCCCGCAGAACCGGATCTCGGCGGAGAAGCCGCCGGAGGGGCGCGCGCGGATGCTGCGGTATCCCCAAGTTTCCCGGTGACGTGGCGGCATGGTGACGGGACAGCGCCGAGGCGAGAAAGAGCGGGGAGAGAGCGGTGCGAGCTATAGAGCGGTGGCAAGGCACAGAGCGGTGGGAGGGCATTGGATTTTATAAAGCGCGCCGGACCACGCGCCGGACGCAGCGCGCCAAAACTAGCGCGCGCCTGGCCGCTTTTTCCCGCGCGCGCGCGATCCTTTCCCGACGTCCCTGCTATCTCTACTCTCTGCTCTACTCTTATATTTATTTTATATTTATATTTATCTCTACTCTTATAAAAAACAGAGTTGGTGATGATGGTGTGCCTGCCATCCTGCAATATAGGCCATCCGATTTATATCTGACGGATAGGAAAGAAACTATGGCAATTTTGCAAAAAGATACCCACACCCCTCTCCACATTTGCAAATAAGGCCTTACCTCGTTCCACCTTTTCTCCCACAAGATAAACTACTCATAAAAATGCATATTGATGTTCCGTGCAATGCATGGGCATCTTGCTAGTTCTAAAAAACTTTCCATCATTTGCCATACTACTGGTTGCAGATGAAGAACCTACCCCAAGCACAGTGCGATACAGGAGCGACGCATAATTACGAGGTGATATTCTGTTGGACAATGCAAGCTATAACCAATTACTTTACGGAAACAATAACAACCAAGAAATTTGAAGGGTAGGTATGAACAATATTGGAACTGCACATGTACTACTGTAGCGACCCGACCTCAAACGGTCAAGTCTCTGTGCTTTAGTGTCATCCCTGGATCGGTAATGCTGACACACACAGTACTCGAAGGATTTATAACAGAGGAGCAATCACACACTTATTACATCGAATGTCTCAAAAGAGAACTTATTACAATAAATATGGCTTAAGGCCATCTAATACGATAACAACGGAAGGCTTGGAAGACCAAGTGAGTCCATCAACTCCAACGGCATAGCTGAGCTGCACGGCAACGACCTAACGAACCTTACTCCTCGTCTGAAAAGTCTGCAACATGATACGTTGCAGCCCAAAAACGGGTCAGCACATGGAATATGCTGGCAATATAACACAGTAGAGCAAGAACAGAATAATGCTATCACTACATGCATATTTGGCTGGTGGAAAGCTCTATGGTTATAGTTTTGCGGAATGCCAATTTTTCCCTACAACAAAGGAATACATTTTATTTAACTATCATGGTAGTTGAAACATCATTGAGAAGGTTCCTCCAACTCAATCCCAATTAGAAGTAATTATCAACCCAACAATATTAATTTAGATTGATGAGATACATATGATAATCCAAGTACTAGATACTCAAGACTGTCCATAACCGGGGACACGGCTAACCAAGATTAGATTGTACACTCTGCAGAGGTTTGCGCACTTTACCCCACAAGACTCGATCTCCTCCGTTGGATTTTCTCGCACCACAGGGTGTTTGAGAAACGGATGACCAAGACACAGTCTTTCAGAAACATTAACTCTTTACTCCGGGAAGACCATACCAACCTACATCCCTCTACCTGTTGATCCACCTCTTCAAGAGCTCATGCAACTTACTCAACTATGCTAGAGCCCATAATACCTTGTGGCTGCACACGGAAGTTTCTAGCATGAAATATCTCAGTTCCCTTTGAGCCCGGGTGGCGGACCTTAGGATTATCACACGGGTACTCTGGGATATCCTAGGACAACACTGGATTCTCCAGGTGCCCGACAAGCAATCCACCCAGATGTGTATTAAAGTTGCCACCTTAAGTTGAACCATTAATTAACAATCTCACATTTGTCATGGATTCACTCAGCCAAACCACGTCTACGAGCATAGCATAGCAATATAAGCAATACGTAGAAGTAACTCCCAAGGGTTTGATAATAACAGGGCAATAGGTTCTACCTCATCAACTACTTCCCAATCCACATGTTAATCACATCCTAATCATGCAATGTTTGAGGATTGGAGCTAACGCATAAAAACAGGGTATGAAAAGAGTATGATCAATGTGTTACTTGCCTTGCTGATGATCCGCAAAACCTAGAGACTCGTAGTAGCACGCTTCGCACTCCGGGTGTTCTATCGCAAACAAACAATAGCATACATAAGCAATCAAGCAAAGAAGCACGGGTAAATCTCAAATAAGAAGATCTAACCAGAAAGTTCAACTTAAGAACTCCGGTTTGCAAAAAGAATCAAATCAAACCGAGCAACGAAACTCAAACTGCGAAAGAAACAAGACCCGTTTACTAATCTGAACTAAAGTCAAATTTTACAGTACCAAAATCTTGTTCAAATTGATTAAACAGAAAGAGGGTTTCGAGACAAAGATCATGGCGCTTGAATCGCCTGATTCTGATAAACGAGCGAAAAGATAAACTAAAACGAAAATCGGATCAGAAATCGCGATCAAAAATAATCGCAGAAAATCTGAGAAAAAGTAAAACTGACGAACAGGCTAACGAACGAACGTTCACTGTCTGCGGCTAACGAGTGAACACCATTCGTTAAAACGAATGTACGGACGACGTCCTCTAACTAAACTAAACCGGGGAAAAAATTAAAACCGATCTATTCTAAAAAAACGAAAACTAGGGTTTTCTAAAAAAACCGGATCGGTTTAAAAATAAAACCGAACGATGGCGGCGGCGGCGTATACCTCCGGCGAGGCTCCGGCGATGCGGGGTCCGGCTGCGGCTACGGGTGGCGCGGGTGGTGCGGCGCGGCGACGGCGGGAGGCGGTGGCGGCAAACGGCGACGGCGGGCGGCGCTACGCGGCGGCGGCTTCGGTAGGCGGCGGGGGTCGGGTGGTGGTGGGGGGGGTCGGGGGCGGCGTATATAAGGAGGGGGCGGCTGGCTTGGGGAGGGGGCAAGGTGGCGCGGGGACAGAGTCCCGGTCGGACTCGGCGACGGCGGCGGCGGTTGGGCCGGCCTGGCTCGGTTTGGCTTCGGCCCAGCCGGGCGCTGAAGATTTTTTTTGAATAATTTCGCCAAAACCTAAATAAATCCTAGAAAATAAAATAAAAATCTAAAAATATCAAAACAAATTTTCACCATCTAAATAAAATATTTAGAACGAGATGAACATTTTCTTGGCCCTAAAATGCAACTTTGAAAAACGTGCAATTTTTCTAATTCAAATAAAATAGCAATAAACTCCGAATAAAATCCAATATTTGATTTTAATATTTTTCCTCCAATATTACAATTATTTTGGAGAAGTCATATTATCTCCTCTCATATATTTTAATATGAAATATTTTCGGAGAGAAAAATAATTAAAACCAATAATCCTCGTTGCAATATTTAATAAAACTCAAATATGAAAACAGGGAAATCCCCAACTCTCTCCGAGGGTCCTTGAGTTGCTTAGGATTTCAAGGATCGCGAAACGAAATGCAATAAAATATGATATGTAGGAATGATCTATGTATAACATTCCAAATTGGAAATTTGGGATGTTACAACTACTAAGAGATTCAATACACACATTACCAATCGAGGAGGAGTACGATGGTCGCGGCGGCCTCTATGCACCATGATCGGAAAAGGGAGTCAGTTCATTGTCCACGACGGTGCATGGTGCTTCCACGCTTGGCGTCGGCTTCCGGGAAGCAGATTCGAGACCGTGGAAGATGGTGCCGGGGAAGAGGCTCCGTGTACAACGACGACGGTGGACTGGCTCCAGTGCGGCGTACGACATCGTCGATTAGGCAGATGCGCTGCAGTGGACGAGTGCGCCGATGTACAAAGGGAGGAGCACGATAGCTGCGGTGCCGTGGAGAAATCTATTTTGCGGTGGGGATAGAAAATGGGGAGTATTCACGTGTACTACTCTGGGTGCCAGGGTGGGGTTGGCTGGGTAGGGTGAACCTGAAGTTACCAAAACAAACCCCTACCAAGCATCATCCATAGGCCTGTTCCGAAGGGCATGATGGTAACTTCACACTGCTCGAATCAGGGTCGCTGGAGATTTTCTCGCCGACTTCAAAATTTTGTGACACTGAACTCCCCGTGTGGCGTGTTGGGTGATTGGGCTATGCAACTAGCGAGTAGTACTAGTAGTTAGTAGTACTAGTAACTACTAGTACTTGATACGTCCATTTTGCATCATGCATTTATATTGATATTTATTGCATTATGGGTTGTTATTACACATTATGTCACAATACTTATGCCTATTCTCTCTTATTTTACAAGGTTTACATAAGGAGGGAGAATGCCGGCAACTGGAATTCTGGGCTGGAAAAGGAGCAAATATTAGAGAACTATTCTGCACAACTCCAAAAGTCCTGAAACTCCACGAAAGTTATTTTTGGAAATAATAAAAAATATTGAGCGGAAGAAATGTCAGAGGGGGCCCACACCCTGGCCACGAGGGTGGGGGCACGCCCTACCTCCTGGGCGCGCCCCCCTGCCTCGTCGGCCCCCTGTTGGCCCTCCGGTGCCCATCTTCTGCTATATGAAGTCTTTCGTCCGAAGAAAAATCAGAAGCAAGCTTTCGGCACGAGACTCCGCCGCCACGAGGCGGAACCTTGGCGGAACCAATCTAGGGCTCCGGCGGAGCTGTTCTGCCGGGGACACTTCCCTCCGGGAGGGGGAAATCATCGCCATCGTCATCACCAACGCTCCTCTCATCGGGAGAGGGCCAATCTCCATCAACATCTTCACCAGCACCATCTCCTCTCAAACCCTAGTTCATCTCTTGTATCCAATTCTTGTCTCTAAGTCTGGGATTGGTACGTGTAGGTTGCTAGTAGTGTTGTTTACTCCTTGTAGTTGATGCTAGTTGGTTTATTTGGTGGAAGATCATATGTTCAGATCCTATATGCATATTAATACCCCTCTGATTATGAACATGAATATGCTTTGTGAGTAGTTACGTTTGTTCCTGAGGACATGGGAGAAGTCTTGCTATTAGTAGTCATGTGAATTTGGTATTCGTTCGATATTTTGATGAGATGTATGTTGTCTCTCCTCTAGTGGTGTTATGTGAACGTCGACTACATGAAACTTCACCATTATTTGGGCCTAGAGGAAGGCATTGGGAAGTAATAAGTAGATGATGGGTTGCTAGAGTGACAGAAGCTTAAACCCTAGTTTATGTGTTGCTTCGTAAGGGGCTGATTTGGATCCATATGTTTCATGCTATGGTTAGGTTTACCTTAATACTTCTTTTGTAGTTGCGGATGCTTGCAATAGGGGTTAATCATAAGTGGGATGCTTGTTCAAGTAAGAACATCACCCAAGCACCGGTCCACCCACATATCAAATTATCAAAGTACCGAACGCGAATCATATGAACGTGATGAAAACTAGCTTGACGATAATTCCCATGTGTCCTCGGGAGCGTTTTCCTTCTTATAAGAAATTGTCCAGGCTTGTCCTTTGCTACAAAAAGGATTGGGCCTCCTTGCTGCACTTTATTTACCTTTGTTACTTGTTGCTCGTTACAAATTATATTTTCACAAAACTATCTGTTACCTATTATTTCAGTGCTTGCAGAGAATACCTTGCTGAAAACCGCTTATCATTTCCTTCTCCTCCTCGTTGGGTTCGACACTCTTACTTATCGAAAGGACTACGATAGATCCCCTATACGATAGATCCTCTGAGGGGCTTGTTGGGGGTATCTTCACCCCGACCAGTAGAGCAAAGAGTTGCTCCTCAACCAACTAAACCTATTGAAAATGAAAATGTCTACTTTGAAATTCCTTCGGGTATGATAGAAAAACTGCTAGCTAATCCTTTTGTAGGAGACAGAACAATGCATCCTGATAAGCACCTAATATATGTGGATGAGGTTTGTGGATTATTTAAGCTTGCAGGTATTCCCGATGATGTTTTCAAGAAGAAGGTCTTCCCTTTATCTTTGAAGGGAGACGCATTGACATGGTATAGGCTATGTGATGATATCGGATCATGGAACTACAAACGATTGAAATTGGAATTTCATCAGAAGTTTTATCCTATGCATCTTGTTCATCGTGATCGCAATTATATATATAATTTTTGGCCTCGCAAAGGAGAAAGCATCGCTCAAGCTTGGGGGAGGCTTAAATCAATGTTATATTCATGCCCCAATCATGAGCTCCCAAGAGAAATAATTATTCAAAATTTTTATGCTCGGCTTTCTGATAACAATCGCACCATGCTCAATACTTCTTGTGTTGGCTCTTTACGATGAAGACTATTGAATTCAAATGGGATTTATTGGAAAGAATTAAACGCAACTCTGAAGATTGGGATCTCGACGAAGGTAAGGAGTCAGGTATAACACCTAAGTTTGATTGTGTTAAATCTTTTATGGATACCGATGTTTTCCGTAAATTTAGCACTAAATATGGACTTGACTCTGAGATAGTAGCTTCTTTCTGTGAATCCTTTGCTACTCATGTTGATCTCCCTAAGGAGAAGTGGTTTAAATATCATCCTCCCATAAAAGTAAAAGTAGCTGCACCTATTAAAGTTAAAGAAAAGACTATCACTTATAATGATTCTATTGTTCCTACTGCTTATGTTGAGAAACCACCTTTTCCTGTTAGGATAAAAGATCATGCTAAAGCTTCAACTTTGGTTCGTAAAAGCAATACTAGAACTTATACGCCTCCTGAGCAAGTTAAAGTTGAACCTAATATTGCTATTGTTAAAGATCTCATGGCTGATAATATTGATGGGCATGTTATTTATTTCCGTGATGAGACTGCTAGAATTGCTAAACCTTGTGCTAAAGATAAACATAGACCTGTGGTAGGCATGCCTGTTATTTCTGTTAAAATAGGAGATCATTGTTATCATGGCTTATGTGACATTGGTGCCAGTGCTAGTGCTATACCTCATGACTTATACAAATAAATTCTGCATGATATTGCACCTGCTGAGATAGAAGATATTGATGTTACCATTAAGCTTGCCAATAGAGATACCATATCACCAATTGGAATTGTTAGAGATGTTGAAGTCTTGTGTGGGAAGACCAAATATCCTGCTGATTTTCTTGTTCTTGGTTCCCCACAAGATAGCTTTTGTCCCATTATATTTGGTAGACCCTTCTTGAACACTGTTAATGCTAGGATAGATTGCGAAAAGGATGTTGTTACTATTGGTTTAGGTGATATGTCTCATGAGTTCAACTTCTCTAAATTTCGTAGACAACACCATGAAGAAGAATTGCCTAGTAAAGATGAAATTATTGGCCTTGCTTCTATTGCCGTACCTCCTAGTGATCCTTTAGAACAATATTTGCTAGACCATGAAAATGATATGTTTATGAATGAAAGAAGGGAAATAGATGAAGTATTCTTTAAACAAGAACCTATCCTGAAACACAATTTGCCTGTTGAAATCCTAGGGGATCCCCCTCCACCCATGGGTGATCCCGTGTTTGAGCTTAAACCGTTACCTGATACTCTTAAATATGCATATCTTGATGAGACAAAGATATATCCTGTTATTATTAGTGCTAAACTTTCAGAGCATGAAGAAGAGAGATTATTAAAAACTCTGAAGAAGCACCGCGCTGCCATTGGATATACTCTTGATGATCTTATGGGCATAAGTCCCACTCTATGTCAACACAAAATAAATTTGGAGAAAGACACCAAACCAGTTCGTGATCACCAACGACGGCTGAATCCTAAGATGAAAGAAGGGGTAAGAAAGGAAATACTAAAGCTTCTTGAGGCAGGTATTATTTATCCCGTTGCTGATAGTCAGTAGGTAAGTCCTGTCCATTGTGTCCCTAAGAAGGGAGGTATTACCGTCGTTCCTAATGATAAAGATGAATTGATCCCGCAAAGAATTATTACAGGTTATAGGATGGTAATTGATTTCCGCAAATTAAATAAGGCCACTAAAAAGGATCATTACCCCTTACCTTTTATTGATCAAATGCTAGAAAGATTATCCAAACATACACATTTTTGCTTTCTAGATGGTTACTCTGGTTTCTCTCAAATACCTATGTCAGCTGATGATCAATCAAAGACCACTTTTACCTGCCCTTTCAGTACTTTTGCTTATAGACGTATGCCTTTTGGTTTATGTAATGCACCTGCTACCTTTCAAAGATGCATGATGGCTATATTCTCTGACTTTTGTGAAAAGATATGTGAGGTTTTCATGGATGATTTCTCTGTTTATGGATCCTCTTTTGATGATTTCTTAAGCAACCTTGATCAAGTTTTGCAGAGATGTGAAGAAACTAATCTTGTCTTAAATTGGGAGAAGTGCCACTTTATGGTTAATGAAGGCATTGTCTTGGGGCATAAAACTTCTGAAAGAGGTATTGAAGTAGATAAAGCTAAAGTTTATGCTATTGAAAAGATTCCGTGTCCCAAGGACATCAAAGGTATAAGAAGTTTCTTTGGTCACGCCGGATTTTATAGGAGGTTCATTAAGGACTTCTCAAAAATTTCTCGGCCTCTGACTAATTTATTGCAAAAAGATATACCGTTTGTCTTCGATGATGATTGTGTAGAAGCATTTGAAATACTTAAGAAAGCATTGATCTCTGCACCTATTGTTCAGCCACCTAATTGGAATTTACCTTTCGAAATCATGTGTGATGCTAGTGATTATGTTGTAGGTGCTGTTCTAGGGCAAAGAGTTGATAAGAAATTAAATGTTATCCAATATGCTAGTAAAACTCTAGACAATGCCCAGAGAAATTATGCTACTACTGAAAAGGAATTCTTAGGAGTTGTATTTGCTTGTGATAAGTTCAGACCATATATTGTTGATTCTAAAGTAACTATTCACACGGATCATGCTGCTATTAAATACCTTATGGAACAGAAAGATGCTAAACCTAGACTTATTGGATGGGTTCTCTTGCTACAAGAATTTGATTTGCATATTATTGATAGAAAGGGAGCTGAGAACCCTGTTGCAGACAACTTGTCTAGGTTTGATAATGTTCTTGATGACTCACTACCTATTGATGATAGCTTTCCTGATGAACAATTAAATGTCATAAATGCTTCTCGTACTGCTCCATGGTATGCTGATTATGCTAATTACATTGTTGCTAAATTTGTACCACCTAGTTTCACATACCAGCAAAAGAAAAAGTTTTTCTATGATTTCAGACATTACTTCTGGGATGACCCACATCTTTATAAATAAGGAATAGATGGTGTTATTAGACGTTGTGTGCCTGAGCATGAACAGGAACAGACGCAAGTGTCACTCCGAGGCATATGGAGGACACCACGCTGGAGATAGGACTGCACATAAGGTATTGCAATCCGGTTTTTATTGGCCCACTCTCTTCAAGGATGCTCGTAAGTTTGTCTTGTCTTGTCATGAATGTCAAAGAGTTGGTAATATTAGTAGACGTCAAGAAATGCCTATGAATTATTCACTTGTTATTGAACCATTTGATGTTTGGGGCTTTGATTATATGGGACCGTTTCCTCCTCTAATTGATCCTCTTTTGATGATTGCTTAAGCAACCTTGATAGAGTTTTGCAGAGATGTGAAGAAACTAATCTTGTCTTGAATTGGGAGAAGTGCCACTTTATGGTTAATGAAGGCATTGTCTTGGGGCATAAAACTTCTGAAAGAGGTATTGAAGTAGATAAAGCTAAAGTTTATGCTATTGAAAAGATTCCGTGTCCCAAGGACATCAAAGGTATAAGAAGTTTCTTTGGTCACGCCGGATTTTATAGGAGGTTCATTAAGGACTTCTCAAAAGTTTCTCGGCCTCTGACTAATTTATTGCAAAAAGATATACCGTTTGTCTTCGATGATGATTGTGTAGAAGCATTTGAAATACTTAAGAAAGCATTGATCTCTGCACCTATTGTTCAGCCACCTAATTGGAATTTACCTTTCGAAATCATGTGTGATGCTAGTGATTATGTTGTAGGTGCTGTTCTAGGGCAAAGAGTTGATAAGAAATTAAATGTTATCCAATATGCTAGTAAAACTCTAGACAATGCCCAGAGAAATTATGCTACTACTGAAAAGGAATTCTTAGGAGTTGTATTTGCTTGTGATAAGTTCAGACCATATATTGTTGATTCTAAAGTAACTATTCACACGGATCATGCTGCTATTAAATACCTTATGGAACAGAAAGATGCTAAACCTAGACTTATTGGATGGGTTCTCTTGCTACAAGAATTTGATTTGCATATTATTGATAGAAAGGGAGCTGAGAACCCTGTTGCAGACAACTTGTCTAGGTTTGATAATGTTCTTGATGACTCACTACCTATTGATGATAGCTTTCCTGATGAACAATTAAATGTCATAAATGCTTCTCGTACTGCTCCATGGTATGCTGATTATGCTAATTACATTGTTGCTAAATTTGTACCACCTAGTTTCACATACCAGCAAAAGAAAAAGTTTTTCTATGATTTCAGACATTACTTCTGGGATGACCCACATCTTTATAAATAAGGAATAGATGGTGTTATTAGACGTTGTGTGCCTGAGCATGAACAGGAACAGACGCAAGTGTCACTCCGAGGCATATGGAGGACACCACGCTGGAGATAGGACTGCACATAAGGTATTGCAATCCGGTTTTTATTGGCCCACTCTCTTCAAGGATGCTCGTAAGTTTGTCTTGTCTTGTCATGAATGTCAAAGAGTTGGTAATATTAGTAGACGTCAAGAAATGCCTATGAATTATTCACTTGTTATTGAACCATTTGATGTTTGGGGCTTTGATTATATGGGACCGTTTCCTCCTCTAATTGATCCTCTTTTGATGATTGCTTAAGCAACCTTGATAGAGTTTTGCAGAGATGTGAAGAAACTAATCTTGTCTTGAATTGGGAGAAGTGCCACTTTATGGTTAATGAAGGCATTGTCTTGGGGCATAAAATTTCTGAAAGAGGTATTGAAGTTGATAAAGCTAAAGTTGATGCTATTGAAAAGATGCCGTGTCCCAAGGACATCAAAGGTATAAGAAGTTTCTTTGGTCACGCCGGATTTTATAGGAGGTTCATTAAGGACTTCTCAAAAGTTTCTCGGCCTCTGACTAATTTATTGCAAAAAGATATACCGTTTGTCTTCGATGATGATTGTGTAGAAGCATTTGAAATACTTAAGAAAGGATTGATCTCTGCACCTATTGTTCAGCCACCTAATTGGAATTTACCTTTCGAAACCATCTGTGATGCTAGTGATTATGTTGTAGGTGCTGTTCTAGGGCAAAGAGTTGATAAGAAATTAAATGTTATCCAATATGCTAGTAAAAATCTAGACAATGCCCAGAGAAATTATGCTACTACTGAAAAGGAATTCTTAGCAGTTGTATTTGCTTGTGATAAGTTCAGACCTTATATTGTTGATTCTAAAGTAACTATTCACATGGATCATGCTGCTATTAAAGACCTTATGGAAAAGAAAGATGCTAAACCTAGACTTATTAGATGGTTTCTCTTGCTACAAGAATTTGATTTGCATATTATTGATAGAAAGGGAGCTGAGAACCCCGTTGCAGACAACTTGTCTAGGTTGGATAATATTCTTGATGACCCACTACCTATTGATGATAGCTTTCCTGATGAACAATTAAATGTCATAAATGCTTCTCGTACTGCTCCATGGTATGCTGATTATGCTAATTACATTGTTGCTAAATTTATACCACCTAGTTTCACATACCAGCAAAAGAAAAAGTTTTTCTATGATTTGATACATTACTTCTGGGATGACCCACATCTTTATAAATAAGGAATAGATGGTGTTATTAGACGTTGTGTGCCTGAGCATGAACAGGAACAGACGCAAGTGTCACTCCGAGGCATATGGAGGACACCACGCTGGAGATAGGACTGCACATAAGGTATTGCAATCCGGTTTTTATTGGCCCACTCTCTTCAAGGATGCTCGTAAGTTTGTCTTGTCTTGTCATGAATGTCAAAGAGTTGGTAATATTAGTAGACGTCAAGAAATGCCTATGAATTATTCACTTGTTATTGAACCATTTGATGTTTGGGGCTTTGATTATATGGGACCGTTTCCTCCTCTAATTGATCCTCTTTTGATGATTGCTTAAGCAACCTTGATAGAGTTTTGCAGAGATGTGAAGAAACTAATCTTGTCTTGAATTGGGAGAAGTGCCACTTTATGGTTAATGAAGGCATTGTCTTGGGGCATAAAATTTCTGAAAGAGGTATTGAAGTTGATAAAGCTAAAGTTGATGCTATTGAAAAGATGCCGTGTCCCAAGGACATCAAAGGTATAAGAAGTTTCTTTGGTCACGCCGGATTTTATAGGAGGTTCATTAAGGACTTCTCAAAAGTTTCTCGGCCTCTGACTAATTTATTGCAAAAAGATATACCGTTTGTCTTCGATGATGATTGTGTAGAAGCATTTGAAATACTTAAGAAAGGATTGATCTCTGCACCTATTGTTCAGCCACCTAATTGGAATTTACCTTTCGAAACCATGTGTGATGCTAGTGATTATGTTGTAGGTGCTGTTCTAGGGCAAAGAGTTGATAAGAAATTAAATGTTATCCAATATGCTAGTAAAAATCTAGACAATGCCCAGAGAAATTATGCTACTACTGAAAAGGAATTCTTAGCAGTTGTATTTGCTTGTGATAAGTTCAGACCTTATATTGTTGATTCTAAAGTAACTATTCACATGGATCATGCTGCTATTAAAGACCTTATGGAAAAGAAAGATGCTAAACCTAGACTTATTAGATGGGTTCTCTTGCTACAAGAATTTGATTTGCATATTATTGATAGAAAGGGAGCTGAGAACCCCGTTGCAGACAACTTGTCTAGGTTGGATAATATTCTTGATGACCCACTACCTATTGATGATAGCTTTCCTGATGAACAATTAAATGTCATAAATGCTTCTCGTACTGCTCCATGGTATGCTGATTATGCTAATTACATTGTTGCTAAATTTATACCACCTAGTTTCACATACCAGCAAAAGAAAAAGTTTTTCTATGATTTGATACATTACTTCTGGGATGACCCACATCTTTATAAATAAGGAATAGATGGTGTTATTAGACGTTGTGTGCCTGAGCATGAACAGGAACAGACGCAAGTGTCACTCCGAGGCATATGGAGGACACCACGCTGGAGATAGGACTGCACATAAGGTATTGCAATCCGGTTTTTATTGGCCCACTCTCTTCAAGGATGCTCGTAAGTTTGTCTTGTCTTGTCATGAATGTCAAAGAGTTGGTAATATTAGTAGACGTCAAGAAATGCCTATGAATTATTCACTTGTTATTGAACCATTTGATGTTTGGGGCTTTGATTATATGGGACCGTTTCCTCCTCTAATTGATCCTCTTTTGATGATTGCTTAAGCAACCTTGATAGAGTTTTGCAGAGATGTGAAGAAACTAATCTTGTCTTGAATTGGGAGAAGTGCCACTTTATGGTTAATGAAGGCATTGTCTTGGGGCATAAAATTTCTGAAAGAGGTATTGAAGTTGATAAAGCTAAAGTTGATGCTATTGAAAAGATGCCGTGTCCCAAGGACATCAAAGGTATAAGAAGTTTCTTTGGTCACGCCGGATTTTATAGGAGGTTCATTAAGGACTTCTCAAAAGTTTCTCGGCCTCTGACTAATTTATTGCAAAAAGATATACCGTTTTTCTTCGATGATGATTGTGTAGAAGCATTTGAAATACTTAAGAAAGGATTGATCTCTGCACCTATTGTTCAGCCACCTAATTGGAATTTACCTTTCGAAACCATGTGTGATGCTAGTGATTATGTTGTAGGTGCTGTTCTAGGGCAAAGAGTTGATAAGAAATTAAATGTTATCCAATATGCTAGTAAAACTCTAGACAATGCCCAGAGAAATTATGCTACTACTGAAAAGGAATTCTTAGCAGTTGTATTTGCTTGTGATAAGTTCAGAACTTATATTGTTGATTCTAAAGTAACTATTCACATGGATCATGCTGCTATTAAATACCTTATGGAAAAGAAAGATGCTAAACCTAGACTTATTAGATGGGTTCTCTTGCTACCAGAATTTGATTTGCATATTATTGATAGAAAGGGAGCTGAGAACCCCGTTGCAGACAACTTGTCTAGGTTGGATAATATTCTTGATGACCCACTACCTATTGATGATAGCTTTCCTGATGATCAATTAAATGTCATAAATGCTTCTCGTACTGCTCCATGGTATGCTCATTATGCTAATTACATTGTTGCTAAATTTATACCACCTAGTTTCACATACCAGCAAAAGAAAAAGTTTTTCTATGATTTGAGACATTACTTCTGGGATGACCCACATCTTTATAAAGAAGGAATAGATGGTGTTATTAGACGTTGTGTGCCTGAGCATGAACAGGAACAGATCCTACGCAAGTGTCACTCCGAGGCATATGGAGGACACCACACTGGAGATAGGACTGCACATAAGGTATTGCAATCCGGTTTTTATTGGCCCACTCTCTTCAAGGATGCTTGTAAGTTTGTCTTGTCTTGTGATGAATGTCAAAGAATTGGTAATATTAGTAGACGTCAAGAAATGCCTATGAATTATTCACTTGTTATTGAACCATTTGATGTTTGGGGCTTTGATTATATGGGACCGTTTCCTGCCTCTAATGGATATACACATATTTTAGTTACTGTGGATTACGTTACTAAGTGGGTAGAAGCTATTCCACCTAGTAGTGCTGATCATAACACTTCTATAGAGATGCCTAAAGAAGTTATGTTTCGGAGGTTTGGTGTCCCTAGATATTTAATGACTGATGGTGGTTCACATTTTATTCATGGTGCCTTTCATAAAATGCTTGCTAAGTATGATGTTAATCATAGAATTGCATCTCCTTATCACCCACAGTCTAGTGGTCAAGTAGAATTGAGTAATAGAGAACTCAAATTAATTTTGCAAAAGACTGTTAATAGATCTAGAAAGAATTGGTCTAAGAAACTTGATGATGCATTATGGGCTTATAGAACTGCATATACAAATCCTATGGGTATGTCTCCGTATAAAATGGTTTATGGTAAAGCATGTCACTTACCTCTCGAACTTGAACATAAGGCATATTGGGCCATTAAAGAGCTCAACTATGATTTCAAACTTGCCAGTGAGAAGAGGTTATTTGATATTAGCTCACTTGATGAATGGAGAACCCATGCCTATGAGAATGCCAAGTTGTCTAAAGAAAAAGTTAAAAGATGGCATGAAAAAAGAATACAAAAGCGTGAGTTTAATGTTGGTGATTATGTGTTGCTATACAACTCTCGTTTAAGATTTTTTGCAGGAAAACTTCTCTCTAAATGGGAAGGTCCTTACGTTATCGAGGAGGTCTATCATTCCGGAGCCATAAAAATCAACAACTTCGAAGGCACGAATCCGAAGGTGGTGAACGGTCAAAGAATCAAACATTATATCTCAAGTAATCCTATAAATGTTGAAACCAATGTTATTGAAACCGTAACACCGAAGGAATACATAAGAGACACTTTCCAGAATGTTTCAGACTCCAAAAAGGAATAGGTATGTGGTCTGGTAAGTAAACCGACTCCAAAACAGTTCGAATGGCAATTTTTCCCCGTTTTGGAATATTTAGGAAAATAGAAAAATAAGAAGCAGTCCAGGAAGGACATGAGGCCTCCACAAGGGTGGAGGGCGCGCCCTACCCCTCTGGGCGCGCCCCCCTGCCTCGTGGGCACCTCATGTGCTCTCCGGACTCCGTTTTCTTGCACGATGCGTATTTTGGTTGGTAAAAATTCACTATATAATCTCCCGAAGGTTTTGACTCCCGTATCACGCAATTATCCTCTGTTTGTGTTTCGAGTTGTTGCTGCTACAGATTATAGCAAGATGTCTTCTCAAGAGTCAGTCGGGGAGAGCCGGGTGTCTCATCCGGCATCGAGATCAAGGACAAACAGCAATGCTGACCACTTTGGGCTAGCAACGGAGGAAGAGATGGAGGCTGATTTGAAGAGGATAGATGCCATGGAGGAGGATCAAGAAGTCACTTCTTGCTTGCGAGCTGGATTCACAACGGGGGAAGTACAAAGCTCGGCTATTCCAAACTCGGTTATCCCTTCCAATGTTAGATTTCTTTCTTATGAAAATATGAAGAAGAGTGTCACTTGTTCTCCCGTAGCTATGCAACACCCTTGGGTGCAATGAGCTTTGGCTGTTACAGGAAAGCTTCGAAAGGAAATAATGGACCTCAAGCGGCAAGTCAATAAACTCGAGGAGGAGAATCGTATCCTGAGGGGCATCATCGCCAAGAATATCACATCACCATCCCCGAAAAAGGAGATATAATCACATGGGTATGGGCACTCCCCTTGGCAACTGCCAAGCTTGGGGGAGATGCCCCGGTATCATATCACCATTACACTCCTATCTTTACTGTTTTTCTTAGTTCGATCCTTTTAGTAATATCTTGAGCTAGTAGAATAAAGCTTTAGTATGATCCAGTTTTGAGTTTTGCTTTATGATCCCTTTATGTAATCGAGTCTGTGAGCTATATAATAAAGATTAGTTTTGAGTCAAGGGCTTGATTATCTTGCTATGATCTTGAGTGAATAAAAGAAAAGAGAAAATAATAAAAAGAAACAAAGAGATCATATTGATCTTATGGAGAGTAATGACTTCACATAGAAAGAGTATGATGATTAAAAGTTATTGAGAGTTGACAAACATAGCTTTGGTCATTGTTGCCATTAATAGGAAGTAATAAAGAAAGAGAGGTTCACATATAAATATACTATCTTGGACATCTTTTATGATTGGGAGCACTCATTAAAATATGACATGCTAAAGAGTTGATGTTGGACAAGGAAGACAACATAATGGGTTATGTTTTCTTATATCTGAGATAAAGTATATTGTCATGGATCATCCAACATGTTGAGCTTGCCTTTCCCCCTCATGCTAGCCAAATTCTTTGCACCAAGTAGAGATACTACTTGTGCTTCCAAATACCCTTAAACCTAGTTTTGCCATGAGAGTCCACCATATCTACCTATGGATTGAGTAAGATCCTTCAAGTAAGTTGTCATCGGTGCAAGCAATAAAAATTTCTCTCTAAATATGTATGATTTATTGGTGTGGAGGAAATAAGCTTTATACGATCTTGTGATGTGGAAGAAATAAAAGTGATGGGCTGCATAATAAAGGTCTATATCACAAGTGGCAATATAAAGTGACGTTCTTTCGCATTAAGATTTTGTGCATCCAACCCTGAAAGCGCATGGCAACCTCTGCTTCCCTCTGCGAAGGGCCTATCTTTTACTTTTATCTTCTACCTTATGCAAGAGTCATGGTGATCTTCACCTTTCCGTTTTACATTTTATCCTTTGGCAAGCACAGTGTGTTGGAAAGATCTTGATATATATATCTAATTGGATGTAAGTTAGCATGAATTATTATAGTTGACATTACCCTTGAGGTAAAAGGTTAGGAGGCGAAACTATAAGCCCCTATCTTTCTCTGTGCCTGATTAAAACTCCGTAACCACAAGTATTGCGTGAGTGTTAGCAATTGTGAAAGACTAAATGATAGTTGGGTATGTGGACTTGCTGAAAAGCTCTGACATAGACTCTTTCTGATGTTACGATAAATTGCAATTGCTTCAATGACTGAGATTATAGTTTGTTAGTTCTCAATAAAGTTTCTGATTCATACTTTGCATTGTGAATATATTATTACTTGAGCATAAGAAATCATATGATATTATCCATTTATGTTGCTGTTAGGAGAATAATCATGATGCCCTCATGTCCGTATTTTATTTTATCAACACCTCTACCTCTAAACATGTGGACATATTTATCGTTATCGGCTTCCGCTTGAGGACAAGCGAGGTCTAAGCTTGGGGGAGTTGATACGTCCATTTCGCATCATGCTTTTATATCGATATTTATTGCATTATGGGCTGTTATTACACATTATGTCACAATACTTATGCCTATTCTCTCTTATTTTACAAGGTTTACATAAGGAGGGAGAATGCCGGCAGCTGGAATTCTGGGCTGGAAAAGGAGCAAATATTAGAGACCTATTCTGCACAACTCCAAAAGTCCTGAAACTCCACGAAAGTTATTTTTGGAAATAATAAAATTATTGAGCGAAAGAAATGTCAGAGGGGGCCCACACCCTGGCCACGAGGGTGGGGGCGCGCCCTACCCCCTGGGCGCGCCCCCTGCCTCGTGGGCCCCCTGTTGGCCCTCCGGTGCCCATCTTCTGCTATATGAAGTCTTTCGTCCGAAGAAAAATCAGAAGCAAGCTTTCGGGATGAGACTCCGCCGCCACGAGGCGGAACCTTGGCGGAACCAATCTAGGGCTCCGACGGAGCTGTTCTGCCGGGGACACTTCCCTCCGGGAGGGGGAAATCATCGCCATCGTCATAACCAATGCTCCTCTCATTGGGAGAGGGCCAATCTCCATCAACATCTTCACCAGCACCATCTCCTCTCAAACCCTAGTTCATCTCTTGTATCCAATTCTTGTCTCTAAGTCTGGGATTGGTACCTGTAGGTTGCTAGTAGTGTTGATTACTCCTTGTAGTTGATGCTAGTTGGTTTATTTGGTGGAAGATCATATGTTCAGATCCTATATGCATATTAACGCCCCTCTGATTATGAACATGAATATGCTTTGTTAGTAGTTACGTTTGTTCCTGAGGACATGGGAGAAGTCTTGCTATTAGTAGTCATGTGAATTTGGTATTCGTTCGATATTTTGATGAGATGTATGTTGTCTCTCCTGTAGTGGTGTTATGTGAACATCGACTACATGACACTTCACCATTATTTGGGCCTAGAGGAAGGCATTGGGAAGTAATAAGTAGATGATGGGTTGCTAGAGTGACAGAAGCTTAAACCCTAGTTTATGCGTTGCTTCGTAAGGGGCTGATTTGGATCCATATGTTTCATGCTATGGTTAGGTTTACCTTAATACTTCTTTTGTCGTTGCGGATGCTTGCAATAGGGGTTAATCATAAGTGGGATGCTTGTTCAAGTAAGAACAGCACCCAAGCAACGGTCCACCCACATATCAAATTATCATAGTACCGAACGCGAATCATATGAACGTGATGAAAACTAGCTTGATGATAATTCCCATGTGTCCTCGGGAGCGTTTTCCTTCATATAAGAAATTGTCCAGCCTTGTCCTTTGCTACAAAAGGATTGGGCCACCTTGCTGCACTTTATTTACCTTTGTTACTTGTTGCTTGTTACAAATTATCTTATCACAAAACTATCTGTTACCTATTATTTCAGTGCTTGCAGAGAATACCTTGCTGAAAACCGCTTATCATTTCCTTCTTCTCCTCGTTGGGTTCGACACTCTTACTTATCGAAAGGACTACGATAGATCCCCTATACTTGTGGGTCATCAGTACTCCCTCCATTTTTATTAACTCTGCCTATTAGGTTTGACCAAAGTCAAACTTCCTAAAGTTTGACCAAGTTTATAGAAAATATAAACATTTACAATAAAAAATATGTATAATGTGAAAGTACATTCAATAATAAAGCTAATGGTATTTATTTGTTATTGTATATGTTAATATTTTTTGTTATAAACTTTGTGTGTGTTTACAAAACTTGACTTTGACCAATGCTAATACGCAGACTTAAATAAAAATGGAGGGAGTACACATTTGTTTTCTTAGTTTGTAGTGAATTAATCATTTGTTGTAATCATGAAATAAATATATTAGGCTACTGACTTCAAATGTAATGGTTTATACAATTCAATACTTAGAATCATTGTTGAATTCCAAGATGTATACGAGGTCTTTAGTACTTCACAATATGCTCAAACTCACATAATCCTAGTCAAATGAAAATATAAATGCATTTCATAGTTATTACTTTGTAGGATGCAACAAAACCAACCATAACTCTACATGATCCATTATAAAAGCAACATTTTGTACACATCCCAATGTGTGAATGAAATGTGTAGAGAGAGCTTGCGAAGATGGAGCAGATAGGGTGGGAAAGATTGTATGTATGTGGGTGAGAGAGTAGGAGACAAACCTAACGAGAGAGAGAGAGAGATAGAGAGAGAGATAGAGAGAGAGAGAGGAAGAGAGAGGAAGAAGTTAGGTCTGTGAGAAAGGTGGAGACATGTAATATACGTGAGATGCGTGTGCATCCGGATTTTGTACACGTGGAAGGAGAAGAGACAACTGATTTGATGAGAGAGCTGGAAAAACATGGACGAGAGGGGAAGGATCTCGTGGGTTGAGGGATTGATAATTTTGTGCGGGAGAGAGAGGGATTGGTAATTTTGTGCGGGAGAGAGAGGGGGGAGGAGTAAGTCAACCGTCGTCACATCATCCTGCTTTCAAATGGCCCCGCATTCTCTAGTGCAGTGTGGTCGCCGTCGTCTTCCATCTCCTCGATGCCCTCTTTGAAGATTGAGCTGGTGTGCATGCTGGGGTGCAGAGAAGCACAAGCGAGAGTGGTCACCATATAACCTTAGATGGGGATGAATTGTGTGCTCGGGGGAGGGGGAGTGTGTGTGCAGTGTGTGTCAGATATTGAGAGAAATCATACCTATGGAGAGAATGTGTGTGTATGCGACGGAAAGCTACATGCTAAATAGGGTTTTCATGAAGAGATTGTGCGTGCGAGATAGAGAGCGATGTGCGGGCCTTGAGGTGGGCAGGGGCCGGGTGAGGGTGTCAAAATGTGTGCGTTGATGCATGTGTTACATGCGATCGTGCGAGGGATGAACGAATCGAGAGAGATGGTTGTTATGTTATGGATGCTACTCTCTCTCTCTCTCTCTCTCTCTCGCACACACACAAGTACAAATAGAAGACTGTTCTCTCATGTATACACAACGTATCGGCATCTCTCTATGTCTCACTCATGCATGATCATTTGCACATTCACACATGTCTATGTCTCTATCACACGCACACCGTCTCCACATTGCCCTTCCGCCACAACACACATATGGACACATACACACGCTCTCTCTCAGTCAGACACACAGAATTAGTATTAACAAAAACTAGGGCGCACCTAAAACGTCCAAATCCAAATAAACACGAACTGAAGCTAAATTCAAATATATGGAAATATTGTAGCATGAAGAACTTTTCCAGGAAAAAAAAGTTGAGTAATATTCGGGGATTGTTTTCACACACACAAAAAGGTTCGGTATATGTCCTTCGAGCGCGACACGATGACACACCATTCGATCGACCGCGCGGCTGCGGTGCATGATGGTGTCCTGGACTAGGGGGTACTCGCCATGTCGTCTACCGACCAGCTGGATTGAGCCGAGGACCCCCATGGCGGTTCACTCATGGGCCACTTCGGGCAGCCCATGCCGCATACAAGGGAGATCCCACAAGACTTGGTGCACAAGACGAGGAATCTCCTAAACCCTGGGCCTCTGGTGTGTTATATAAACCAAGGCCACGCTAGTCAATAGACAATCTCGTATTCATTACGACAATCTCGTGGTAGATACATGTACTCTGTACTACACCCACATCGAATATAATCCAGGAGGAGTAGGGTTTTACCTCTTAGAGAGGGCCCGAACCTGGGTAAACACCGTGTCCCTCGTCTCCTGTTACCCATCACTCCAAGACGCCTAGCTTAGACCCCTACTATCAGATACGCCGGATATAGAACCGACATTGGTGCTTTCATTGAGAGCCTGTTAGGCGATCGTCGCGGATCAATGGGGCAATCAGGTGATATTTTTCTAGTTAAATCTGTTCCACATGAATTAATTTCTTTGAGAGTTGTTGTTCTCGGATCGCTATTTTATTTTGCAGGTTTCTCCGATGTCTTTTCCGATCTTAGATCAAATCAAGAGAATTTATGCGCCGGCCACCGCCGAGCATCAAAACGTCCGCGTGGCCGAGGACCGTGTGGAGGCAGCATCCAAACTAGAGCAAGATGAGCTGTCCTCGGGTCATGTTCAATCCCCCGTCTCGAACAACCATAAAGCACGAACTGCCTTGTTTGGGCAGCGAGCATGCAGGGATAATCCTCTACCTTATCTTTTTTATTCAAAAAGCGGTGCTGGCGGCGGCCGGTTGTTACCTTGCACTACAAAAAAAATACACTTCCGTGATGATACGTGTTTGTCACAGTAGGTCGCGTTTTTTGTCATGCATGTACATCCATGACAAATTTATGATAGAATCAAGATAGTCATACCTATGCTGTCGTAGAAGTGTTCCATGACATTACCAAAATTATCATCACGGAAGTGTCCACTTCCATGACGATAAATCGCACGTCACAGAAGTGCTTTCGTCAAGGGTGACCGGCACGTGGCATCCACCATAACGGAACGCCGTTAAGCTATCGAGTCTGGTTTTGGATCCGATAACCCGTTAACAGCCCCGACCAATGGGGATTTTCCACGTGTAAAATCATCATTGGCTAGAGGAAACACGTGTCGGCTCATCGTTGGGATAGATGTCATCCACTCACTGGACAGAAGGCACCTATGATACGTCGACATGTGGCACGGCCCAACAGTGGCCCATTCCTGTGAAAAGGCCGGCCCGTTTGACTTGGTCAAAAGCTGGCGGGCTGGCCCATGGAAAGCCTGTTAACGGCCTGTTCGCATATAGCCCATTTACAGCCCGCTAACCCAAGGCCCGTTACGCCCTATCCGAATTAGGCCCAATAGCGTCATCTGGGCCATCCAATATGATTCCAGCCCATTTTCACTTCTGGCCCACGTATAGCCCATGACGTCTTTCGGCCCATATGAGGCCCTTTGTAACTCTTGGCCCATTAGCGGCCCGTGCTGAAACTGGCCCGTAATGAACAGTGTATTACTTTACACCCATTAACGGCCCGTGGTGAAACTGGCCCGTAATGAACAGTGTATCACTTTATACCCATTAACGGCCCGTTATTCCATTGGGCTGTTTCCAGCCCAAGTTAGCTTTCGGCCTTCTGAAGGCCTATTTATTCTTGGGCTCATTTGCAGCATTTGTTTACTTACGGCCCGTTACTGTCATTTTCTGCTTGTGGGCCAAATTCAGCCCGTCGTTACAGTCGGCCCGCTTGTGGACCGTTAGTCTGTTGGGCCATTTTCATAGCATCACCAAATACGGCCTATTAACGGCCCGTTATGGTCAGCCCATAAAACGTACGATTTCCATTAAAGGCCCGTCTACGGCCCATTAAAGGCCCGTACAAGACCCATAAATGAGTCGGCAGCCCATGGATCCTACGAGACGTAGAAGGCCCATGGATCCTACGAGAGATAGAAGGCCCATGGATCCTACGAGACGTAGAAGGCCCATGGATCCTACGAGACGTAGAAGGCCCATGGATCCTACGAGACGTAGAAGGCCCATGGATCCTACGAGATGTAGAAGGCCCATGGATCCGACGGCCCGTGAAGGGCCATGGTCGGGCGAGTTGGCCCCCGTTTGAACGATATAGAATATTCAAAGAATTATCCTACTCAATACTATCACCTCTAAAAAGCATACACTATACAACAAAGAGATCAAGGCATAGAAAGGTAGAATAATCCTACACTATACAATAAAGAAAGGACAGCCGATTATACCCACTGGGCATTATGGTTCGGCACAGGTGATAATAAAGCATACACAAACAGCAAATTACATACACTGGGCACATACAACTCATACATCATGGACGCGCATCAACTTAACTCCATTTGAACTATAATCTCTTCAGAAAATAGGATTGGGCGGATTCAGATAGCACAAATTCCACTCTGCAAAATCTCCAATTCCTTCATGGTTACCTCAGTGTCTTGGTTCATTTTTTTTTGACTCCTGCATCTAATACCTGCATGTCCAGTCTCAACTTGTTGATTATACGTTGACAATCATGTACACGTTGTCTTGCCACCTCTAGTTGATGCTCGAGAACATCAGCACATTCCAATTCCAATCCATAATCATTCGGTAACGGCCATGCCGCACTGCTCGCAGATCTTTGTGTTGATGTCACTTCATCCTGAAATGTTTCTGTAAGTACACATGACTAGGGCAAAAATATAGTTACAACAGTGAAGCGAACAAGACACTATTTTGTACTACATGGCAAAACAGGACTAACAATAATGTTACACGTCAATTAAAAAAAAATGGTACACGTCATGAAGCATAAGCAGGTGATATTTTAAAAATTATAAAAAAGATAGTCTGTGCAGCCTGCATACAGAAATCCCTCTTAGCTCACCAGAGGAGCATAATGTTGGGGCCCAATCGAAAACACAGACAAGTTACAAATTTAGACAACACGTTGCGTATAAGTAAGCAAGCAGTTGGCCATTCTGTGCCTCAATTAATGTCTTAGGGAGCATAATGAACAGCAGAGGGTTTCATACAAACATACTACAGCAGGCAAAACTATGCAATCATTAGCGTAGTATAAACTAGATTGTGAGCCTCATGCAATAATAGTTGGTTAATAGACTTCAAAGCTTCAGGCACACTTCGGCAGAGTAATTAAATGGTAAGGCCTTTAATTATGTCAACTAATAGTGATACAAGTACCGAACATCAGGCATGATTATTTAGGCATCTTATTAACTGAGGACAAATAAAGCAATTGAAAAGAGAAAATTAACTATGTCTGAAACAAACAAGGAATTGAACTGTTGAGTTGCATACAGTGACTTACGTTAGCAGGTTGAACAGGCTCAGCGTAGCTCCTACTTCTCTTGCAAGGCTCCTTCCTAACATCTTGTACTTGGAAATCCTCAATCTTATCTTCATTGCACCCCCTCTACAAGGTGACACAAACTAGATACTCGTCTCCTTGGATGATAAATATGCATACTTTCCAGTCTGTGAACACAAAAGGATGAGATTATAACAAAAAAACACCACATAATGAAACATGCCGCATCTCTTGCACTTGCACATAATGAAATGAGCATTTACTATGTCTGCACTATGTAAAAACTAGGCATACCTTCGAACTGGATCTCCAGGTACTCTTGGAGAGCCTACCGTAGTGTACAGCCAAACCTTTATGTCACCTATGAGTTAGACAAGGCCCCACTACAGCAGCCCTTAGTGTTTAAATCGTTGACAAGCTCTGTTAGAGTGTTAGGTCAAGAACAGCAAGTAATCAAAGCAAACGGTCCTAGTATGGCTAGCTGATGCAAACAAGCAATTGAACAGATGTGTGAGCAAATCTTACATATCAAGAAAAGAAGCAAAGAAGGAGGCTTAAAGACCATCACTTGACTGAACAGATTTAAGGGGCATTTAAACATCATGTGCAACGTATGAACTAACATAAACATTGCATATTCCAGATTCTACAATGGAATGCACATGTATTAGGTTATGCCATGTATGATGATGCCTAAATGTACAGATAGCAGGCGGGAGTGATTCATCATTGCACGCACAATTGAATTGCAGGTTAAGGGCCAGTTTGATTCCGCCTTTTTAGGGCATATTGTCAAAATAAGCCATAAAAGATGTAAAGAAGTCATTTTTGAGTTATGGGCTTGGGCTTAACTAATTTCGCTTTGGAGGGGGGTGTTTCGGGTAGAACCTCACTAAAAATTGAAGGGAAGGGGAATAGTGAAATGACTCTGTTGTCTGCCTATATTACACTCAAAATGCAACTGCTGACGCCCGTGTCACACCTGACCCTCAAGTAAAAACAAACACGCAAGCATTCATTGCCCTGCCCGCTTGCATCTCCTCTCCCCTTTCCCTCTACCTTGATCCCCTGCCTGCAGCACTAGGGTTCCTCCATCGAGCCGTCGCCACTGGTCCCATCTGGCCTGGTCCTCGACGATGCTATGTCCAGCTAGGCTACATGGTCGGCAGGTAGGAGCAAATCTCCCTGGCTGCTCCTCCCTCTGGCGCCGCCCCTCATTCTCATGGTCTCCAGCAGCTGCTCCACTGTGGTTCGTCCAACGCACTACTCCGGAAGGCGCTGCACAACTACGGCTGATGCCACACTGCGGCAGAAGGCACCTTATTCCCCCTCCCCTCCTCCCAAGCCATGGCCTTGAGGTGCTGTTGAAGGATGAGCTCATCCAACAAGGTGAGGATCTCCTCTGTTTTTTGCCAAATTTTCATTCTGATCCACTATATGATGAATTGCTATGAGCTGCTTCTGCTGCTGCTATATGATGCATTGCTATGAGCTGCTCCTGCTGCTGCTATATGATGAATTGCTATGAGCTGCTGCTGCTGTATGATGAGTTGCTATGAGCTGCTGCTGCTATATGATGAATTGCTATGAGCTGCTGCTGCTATATGATGAGTTGCTACAAGCTGCTCCTGCTGCTGCTATATGATGAATTGCTATGAGCTGCTCCTGCTGCTGCTATATGATGAATTGCTATGAGCTGCTCCTGCTGCTGCTATATGATGAATTGCTATGAGCTGCTGCTGGTATATGATGAATTGCTGACTGCTGCTGCTGTATGATGAGTTGCTATGAGCTGCTGCTGCTATATGATGCTTTCAGGTGGTGCTGCTATACGATAATAACCAGCCACTTGGACCATCGAATTTCAATAAATAATTGTTCTTCATTTAAATGTGGGTCATGCGTTCTTCGTTTAAATTAGGCAATGGGATCTCTATGGAAAACATTGACCAAAGTAGATTGTGCCAAGTAGATGGTATCTTTGTATTTGCATTTTGAGCAAATAGTGATGGTCTGTTTTCCTATCATATTAATTACTGCACTGGGTTCAATTTGTGATGTTTGCAAGTCAAATTAATTTCCATATGGGCAGCAAAATGAAAAAAATATAATGCAATCTAGACTTTCCACTGGTCATACCAAAGATAAGCTGAAAACGCAATGAAAAGAACTGGTTGGCTTATTACATGGAGCTTATATTCACAGGTGCTTATTTTCTTAGGATAACTCATAATAACTGTCCCTAAGAAACTTGGCTAATAGAACTGGCATACAAATAACATGTCACGATGATTGCAATGGAGGAGTGACGTACCATAGCACACTGTATAGGCTCACCGCTGCCTCTCCTTTTTTTGCGATGTTCCATGAAATTGCCACATACATCTTGTAATTTTTCATTGTGTAACCCTATCTGCAAGTTGACACGGCTAATTTCAGACATCTCTACATGATACTACATTGCATATCCCTTGCGCATATTTAAACCAACAATTAACGATTGTGTGCGTACCATAAACTAGCCATGACTCTGTATGCTGGACTAGCAGGCACTCTAAGGGAGCCTAATGTAGTGCACTAGAATTCCTACATGCCACCTACGATTTTGTGTAATGTACTACCCCTATTCCTAAATATATGTCTTTGTAGAGATTCCAGTATGGACCACATACAGATGTATATAGATGCATTTTCGAGTGTAGATTCACTCATTTTGCTCCGTATGTAGCCTATAGTGGAATCTCTAGAAAGACTTATATTTAGGAACGGAGGTACGAGGTAGTATCATGTATGACATCTACATATCTAATTTAGCAGCCAGTAGTAGAAATCATTGTCTGCACAAAGGGATTACTGGTCGAAAGTCCTAGCAAAGCACGCTGGCAGGCACAGAACAATACAAGAGAGAGAGATGTGCTTACAAGATCATAGCAATGCTTCAGTCCAGGATCTTGGTTGGCCAAGCTGTTAGATCCAGAAGAAACATCGTCCTTGTAGTTTTTGCTAGCTGCATAACAGGTAACAGCGACCAGTTAGTATATTTCAAGTACATCGGGCAAGTGATGTTGGACGGGTTTAAAGGTGACAAGTACCTAGGCCGTGGCGGGTGCTTGGCATCTCTCCAGACGGTGGGAATCAGGTTAGAAACGTCGAGGGTGATGATGCTGCGCTGGCTGTCGGGGTCCGGTAAGGAGATCTAGAACCGTCGAGTAGGGTGTTTGTAGAGCGGCTCCGGTAGGGTGGACTACGGTGTGGGCGAAGCGGATCTGTGGCCGTGGACGAGGGCGTACGTGAAGCTACTCCGGTGGTTGGGTTAAGGATGGTGTCGACGACGCGGATCTGCGGCTGTGGACGGGGCGTCAGAAGCTGCTCCGGTGGTTGGGTTAAGGATGGTGTCGACGATGCGGATCTGCGGCCGTGGACGGGACATCAGAAGCTGCTCCGGTGGTTGGGTTAAGGATGGTGTCGACGATGCGGATCTGCGGCCGTGGACGGGGCGTCAGAAGCTGCTCCGATGGTTGGGTTAAGGGTGGTGTCAACGATGCGGATCTGCGGCCATGGACGGGGCGTCAGAAGCTGCTCCGGTAGGTTGGATGAGGGTGCGAGGAAGCGGATCTGAGGCCGTGGACTTGTGAGTTGGCAAAGCGGCCCCGGTAGGGTTGAGAATGGTATAGGCGAAGCTACCCCAGTAGGGTTGACGATGGTGTCGGCGAAGCGGCTCCGGTAGGGTTGAGGAAGGTGTCGGCGAAGCGGCTCTGGTAGGGTTGAGGAAGGTGTCGGCGAAGAGGATCAGAGGCCGTCGACGGGGGCATCGGTGGGGCGGCTCCGGGGGGTGTGGACGAGGCGTCTCCGGTGGGGAGTACGAATGAGCCGCTGCAGATGCGCGGCGGTTGACGAGAGTACCGGTGAAGCAGATCCGGCGCCGTGGACAAGGCCGGCACCGAATGGGCTGTGGTACAGTGGTGGATGAGCAGTCTACTTGTTTCTAGGGGAGGTGGGAGGGGTAGATGCGGCCGCAAAAGCAGATCCGGCGAGGTGGACGCCGCTGGTAGTGAATGGGCTATGGTACGCCGGTGGATGAGCAGTCTAGGGTTTCGAGAGGGAAGGGGAGAAAGGGCGATGAAGTACGGACGGCGTGATGTAAGATGCTCTGGTGCTGTGGAGTTAGTCGTTTTTGCAGGAGGGGGAGAGGAAATGGGGGTGCCGTGTAGTGGGGGAACCGGAAGTTACCAAAGCAGCCCCGATCTATCATGTAGATGAGGGCGGTATTGTAACTGTTGGTCTTCGTCCACCAAGGACAAAAGGGGGATTTCGCATGCTAAAGACTAAGGTGGCGGAAATTTTAGAAGGAGGCGGGAGATTTTGCCGCCCGCGGGATCGTTCGTATCCAGTTTCAACTAATTTTGGACCGTGCTAGCGGGAAGGTCATGCTAGACTGTGTACACGGGGCACGCGTCAGCAGTTAATAACTGGTGTGAAGTCCACCCCAGAAAAAAGACAATAACTCGGGATGATGCGCCGATAACTTGGACATTCACACGGGCGCGGCCAATCGTACGCTTGTAGTGGCGCGTTCACAAAAAAAGGGATCAAACGCTCAGCCTATGTATTTCTCGTGTAAATAGATAATTTAGTGCCATTGGTTATTTACTTTAAACATAATGCATTGACGTGTTAGTGTAGAGGCACACAAAAAGAAATGGATATTGTAGTTAGCTACTTAAAAGTGTTACCTCATATGATTACATAGCCTCCATTTCATAAATTGCGTACCCGTTGAATTCATATATGAATATTACATATATTACTTCAAAATAGAAACTTAAATCATCCAAGACTAATGAATTTGAATGCAAGGGTAACAATGGTGCATATACATGATAGCTACATTGGTTGTTTGAAGAAACATCACTGTAACTTTGGCATGCACAACTAAAAAGGTTTATTTAAATAGAAAAAATGTGATATGTGAGTGTCGAATCTTTATAGCGTTGAATCGATATTGTACCTTTGGCCACGATACAAAGTAGATATTGACTTATGTTCAAGCGATGCACGTCCACGATCGCTAGATAGTGATACGTGAATGAATTGTGCAATCTCGCTCACACGCATACATATCTCATTTCCCTGTGGGCATCGGTATCACACACGCGCACTTCGTCAGGGTTAAATTCGTCTTTCTACCCCGTCCTACAAGTCTCTCACACAGAAACACACACGCTCTCTATGTCTAACACGCCCACCCCTTTAATTCCGCCCACCCACAACCACTAATGTCTCAAAGTATAATAATGTCTCTCACACATATGCTATCTACCTATCCCTTAATATAGCTAGATATATGTCACACAAGCTCCTTCTCCCTACTAGCAAGATGCCCATGCGTTGCACGGAACATCAAGATGCATTTGTATGAGATGTTTATCTTGTGGGAGAAAAGGATGAACGAGGGAATGCCTTATTTGCAAATGCGGAGAGGGGTGTGGGTATCTTTTTGCAAAATTGCCATAGTTTCCTTCTTGTCCGTCGGATATAAATCGAACGGCCTATATTGCAGGATGGCAGGAACACCATCATCACCAACTCTATTTTTTTATAAGAGTAGAGATAGGTGAGTGTCATTGCCCCCCCCCCACACACACCCACACTTCCCAACACCGAAGGAGTAGGGTGACACCTCGATCTTGATACTAATCTATCGACTGGCTTCTCTCTCAAACATACACACACACACTACCCGGCACCGAAGGAGTAGGGTGGCACATCGATCTTGATAATAATCTATCTACTCCTCTTTCAAACACACACACACACACACTCGCTAGTTGTGCCTCTGTTCCTACCGCGCACACTCTCGATACGTCTTTCTCTCCCTCCCCCCAACAATGACAGCAGAAGGGTGACAACTCGATCTGATCATAATCTGTCAATTGGTTTCTCTCTCAAACATTGTGTCTTGGTGCCTCGCTCGGTAGCCCCCTCGATATGTAGACTTCTCGCGCGCGCACAACTGTAGTGACGATGACGCTGAACCCAGTGTGCCTTGTTTTTACCGGCCTCATGTGATAGTTTTCACCCTGTTTTCTGTTAATTAACAAGGCAACCTTTTCTTTGTTACTACTAGTGAATCTGAAATCATTCGGGGCAGACATAAAATATATCACTTCAACCCAATTATCGCAGCAACTATTTTAAAAGAAATTAGCTAGCTGCCCGTGCGTTGCACGGAACATCAAGATGCATTTGTATGAGTAGTTTATCTTGTGAGAGAAAAGGTTGAACGAGGGAAGGCCTTATTTGCGAACGTGGAGAGACGTGTGGGTATATTTTTGCAAAATTGCCATAGTTTCTTTCCTATCCGTTAGATATAAATCCGACAGCCTATATTGCAGGATGGCACGCACACCATCATCACCAACTCTATTTTCTACTCCCTCCGTCCGAAAATACTTGTCATCAAAATGGATAAAAAGAGATGTATCTAAAACTAAAATACGTCTTGATACATTTCCTTTTATCCATTTTGATGACAAGTATTTTCAGACGGAGGGAGTATTTGTCTTTTTAGAGATTTCAACAAGTGACTATGACCGGACCTTACCAACATACTCAAAAAAGTAGTCCATAATTTTGATGTTACCCTCTTTTCTTGGCGGTGCAGTGCCATCTGGATACCTCATAAATAAATCAAGGACAAATCTGACCCCTTCCTGAAAAGACATACGGAGCAAAATGAGTGAATCTACACTCTAAAATATGTCTACATACACATCCGTATGTGGTCGTCCATTTGAAATCTGAAAAAGACAAATATTTAGGAACGAATGGAGTATATATAAGAGTAGACATGGAGATATATCTCCAACATGGTCTACAACAAAAATGTGCTGGGCTGGTTAGCGCCGGATGCTCGCAACGCGATGACATGAGTTCGAATTCTGTCTTTTAACTTTATATTTTTATATTATATATTACTCTACTTATTTAATATATACTTCTTTCGCTACTGTACTGACAGTGGAACCCACAGAGTACTTAGAATACAAGATTAAGGATGGACTTGTTTCTTTTTAACTTTCTGTACGAAGCTGTAGCCACCCTGCAAGTCACGCGTACACTGTACATGCAATTAACTTTTTAGAGAGGGACAATCATACAGGAAATTAACTCAAATGGATTGGATGTCACTCTATTATTTCCAGCATAAAGAGCATCTCCAACGGCAGCCGGCAAATTTCCTCCCGCTTCCTTAAGCGGAGGACGACATCAAACGCCAGCGGCATACATTTTTACAACTCTAACCAACCAGATGAAATTCGTGCAAACACGGACTTATTTCATATAAGCATGAAGGATTTCGTATAAAAAAGCCGGATCTTCATATAAACATGATGGATTTCATTACATTTACATGAACTAAGAGGTGCCAATCCGGCTCTCTTGTATAATTAATACTCCCTCCGTCCGGAAATACTTGTCCTAGAAATGGATGTATCTAGACTTATTTTAGTTCTAAATGGCCGCCCGCGGATCCCTTTGTCTTCCTCATGTCCGTCAGACACTTGTGGGGTCGACGAAGGTCCTCGGAAGAGACAAAGCAGCAAAGAAACCACCTGAATCTGCGGTCGTTGCCTCGGCGGTGGCCTTCATGGGTCCCAAGTGGCGGCGGCCTCTCGTGTTCTACTTCTCCTCGATGATGGCGGCGGACACGGATAAGCTGGCCAAGGACTCGTCGCTCTCCACACACCCGGCTTCTGTCTCTGCCTGCATGGCGCTGCCGCAGGCATGGGAGGCGCGCCCATAGACACGGGAGGCGCGGCCACCGCAGACACTGGTGGCGCGGTACGACGCGACAACAACGGCGCCCGTACCGGCGTGCTAGCCGCCGTGCCGGCATGGAGCAACTCGCCACTCCTCATCGAGCTGAACTGGAGCGGCGAGTTGCTGAACCATGCGCCTGCTTGGGGCGGCAACTGGCTCCGTCGGGCCAAGCGAGGTTGGTGAAGCACCAAGCGGCCTCGCCCGTATCCGGAGGGCTCGGCTGAAGGAAATATGCCCTAGAGGCAATAAAAAAGTATTATATATTTCCTTATATCATGATAAATGTTTATTATTCATGCTAGAATTGTATTAACCGGAAACATAATACATGTGTGAATACATAGACAAACAGAGTGTCACTAGTATGCCTCTACTTGAATAGCTTGATAATCAAAGATGGTTATGTTTCCTAGCCATAGACATGAGTTGTCATTTGATTAACGGGATCACCTCATTAGGAGAATGACGTGATTGACTTGACCCATTCCGTTAGCTTAGCACTCAGTCGTTTAGTATGTTGCTATTGCTTTCTTCATGACTTATACATATTCCTATGACTATGAGATTATGCAACTCCCGTTTACCGGAGGAACACTTTGTGTGCTACCAAACGTCACAACGTAAATGGGTGATTATAAAGGTGCTCTACAGGTGTCTCCAAAGGTACTTGTTGGGTTGGCGTATTTCGAGATTAGGATTTGTCACTCCGATTGTCGGAGAGGTATCTCTAGGCCCACTCGGTAATGCACATCACTATAGGCCTTGCAAGCATTGTGACTAATGAGTTAGTTGCGGGATGATGTATTACGGAACGAGTAAAGAGACTTGTCGGTAACGAGATTGAACTAGGTATCGAGATACCGACGATCGAATCTCGGGCAAGTAACATACCGATGACAAAGGGAACAACATATGTTGTTATGCGGTTTGACCGATAAAGATCTTCGTAGAATATGTGGGAGCCAATATGAGCATCCAGGTTCCGCTATTGGTTATTGACCGGAGAGGTGTCTCGGTCATGTCTACATAGTTCTTGAACCCGTAGGGTCCGCACGCTTAACGTTACGATGACAGTTTTATTATGAGTTTATGTATGTTGATGTACCGAAGGAGTTCGGAGTCCCGGATGAGATCGGGGACATGACAAGGAGTCTCGAAATGGCCGAGACGTAAAGATCGATATATTGGACGACTATATTAGGACTTCGGAAAGGTTCCGAGTGATTCGGGTATTTTTCGGAGTACCGGAGAGTTACGGGAATTCTTATTGGGCCTTAATGGGCCATACGGGAAAGGAGAAAAAGGCCCCAAAGGGTGGCCGCACCCCTCCCCATGGGCTAGTCCGAATTGGACTAGGGAGGGGGGCGCCCCCTTCCTTCTTTCTCCTCCCCCCTTCCCTTCTCCTACTCCCACAAGGAAAGGAGGAGTCCTACTCCCGGTGGGAGTAGGACTCCCCCCTTGTGCGCGCCACCTCCCCTTGGCCGGCCCTCTCCTCCTTGCTCCTTTATATACGGGGGCAGGGGGGCACCCCAAGGACACGACACTTGATATACGATATTTTAGCCGTGTGCGGTGCCCCCCTCCACCATATTACACCTCGATAATACCGTTGCGGAGCATAGGCGAAGCCCTGCGTCGGTGGAACATCATCATCGTCACCACGCCGTCGTGCTGACGAAACTCTCCCTCAACACTCGGCTGGATCGGAGTTCGAGGGACGTCATCGAGCTGAACGTGTGTAGAACTCGGAGGTGCCGTGCGTTCGGTACTTGATCGGTCGGATCGTGAAGACGTACGACTACATCAACCGCGTTGTGATAACGCTTGCGCTGTCGGTCTACGAGGGTACGTGGACAACACTCTCCCCTCTCGTTGCTATGCATCACCATGATCTTGCGTGTGCGTAGGAATTTTTTTGAAATTACTACGTTACCCAATAGTGGTATCAGAGCCTGGTTTTATGCGTTGATGCTATGCACGAGTAGAACACAAGTGAGTTGTGGGCGATATAAGTCATACTGCTTACCAGCATGTCATACTTTGGTTCAGCGGTATTTTGAGATGAAGCGGCCCGGACCGACATTACGCGTACGCTTACGCGAGACTGGTTTCACCGTTGGGAGCACTCGTTGCTTAAAGGTGACCGGCGGGTGTCTGTCTCTCTCACTTTAGTTGAACCAAGTGTGGCTACGCCCGGTCCTTGCGAAGGTTAAAACAGCACCAACTTGACAAACTATCGTTGTGGTTTTGATGCGTAGGTAAGAACGGTTCTTGCTAAGCCCGTAGCAGCCACGTAAAACATGCAACAACAAAGTAGAGGACGTCTAACTTGTTTTTGCAGGGCATGTTGTGATGTGATATGGTCAAGACATGATGTGATATAATTTGTTGTATGAGATGATCATGTTTTGTAACCGAGTTATCGGCAACTGGCAGGAGCCATATGGTTGTCACTTTATTGTATGAAATGCAATCGCCATGTAATAGTTTTACTTTATCACTAAGCGGTAGCGATAGTCGTAAAAGCAATAAGTTGGCGAGAAGACAACGATACTACGATGGAGATCAAGGTGTCGCGCCGGTGATGATGGTGATCATGACGGTGCTTCGGGGATGGAGATCACAAGCACGGTGCTTCGGAGATGGAGATCACAAGCACAAGATGATGATGGCCATATCATATCACTTATATTGATTGCATGTGATGTTAATCCTTTATGCATCTTATCTTGCTTTGATTGACGGTAGCATTATAAGATGATCTCTCACTAAAATTTCAAGATAAAAGTGTTCTCCCTGAGTATGCACCGTTGCGAAAGTTCTTCGTGCTGAGACACCACGTGATGATCGGGTCTGATAGGCTCTACGTGCAAATACAACGGGTGCAAAACAGTTGCACACGCGGAATACTCAGGTTAAACTTGACGAGCCTAGCATATGCAGATATGGCCTCGGAACACAGAGACCGAAAGGTCGAGCGTGAATCATATAGTAGATATGATCAACATAGTGATGTTCACCATTGAAACTACTCCATCTCACATGATGATCGGACATGGTTTAGTTGATTTGGATCACGTAATCACTTAGATGATTAGAGGGATGTCTATCTAAGTGGGAGTTCTTAAGTAATATGATTAATTGAACTTAAATTTATCATGAACTTAGTCCTGATAGTATTTTGCAAATTATGTTGTAGATCAATAGCTCGCGTTGTTGCTTCCCTGTGTTTATTTTTGATATGTTCCTAGAGAAAAATTATGTTGAAAGATGTTAGTAGCAATGATGCGGATTGGATCTGTGATCTGAGGATTATCCTCATTGCTGCGCAGAAAAATTATGTCCTTGATGCACCGCTGGGTGACAGACCTATTGCAGGAGCAGATACAGACGTTATGAACGTTTGGCTAGCTCAATATGATGACTACTTGATGGTTTAGTGCACCATGCTTAACGGCTTAGAATCGGGACTTCAAAGACGTTTTGAACGTCATGGACCATATGAGATGTTCCAGGAGTTGAAGTTAATATTTCAAGCAAATACCCGAGTTGAGAGATATGAAGCCTCCAACAAGTTCTATAGCTAAAAGATGGAGGAGAACCACTCAACTAGTGAGAATGTGCTCAGATTGTCTGGGTACTACAATCGCTTGAATCAAGTGGGAGTTAATCTTCCAGATAAAATAGTGATTGACAGAATTCTCTAGTCACCATCACCAAGTTAGTAGAACTTCGTGATGAACTATAGTATGCAAGGGATGACGAAAGTAATTCCCGAGCTCTTCGTGATGCTGAAATCGACGAAGGTAGAAATCAAGAAAAACATCAAGTGTTGATGGTTGACGAGACCACTAGTTTCAAGAAAAGGGCAAAGGGAAGAAGGGGAACTTCAAGAAGAACGGCAAGCAAGTTGCTGCTCAAGTGAAGAAGCCCAAGTCTGTACCTAAGCCTGAGACTAAGTGCTTCTACTGCAAAGGGACTGGTCACTGGAAGCGGAACTACCCCAAGTATTTGGTGGATAAGAAGGATGGCAAAGTGAACAAAGGTATATTGGATATACATGTTATTGATGTATACTTTACTAGTGTTTATAGAAACCCCTCGGCATTTGATACTGGTTTAGTTGCTAAAGTAGTAACTCGAAACGGGAGTTGCAGAATAAACAGAGACTAGTAAAAGGCGAGGTGACGATGTGTGTTGGAAGTAGTTCCAAGATTGATATGATCATCATCGCACACTCCCTATACTTTCGGAATTAGTGTTGAAACTAAATAAGTGTTATTTGGTGTTTACGTTGAGCATGAATATGATTTGATCATGTTTGTTGCAATACGGTTATTCATTTAAATTAGAGAATAATTGTTGTTCTGTTTACATGAATAAAACCTTCTGTGGTCATACACACCAACGAAAATGGTTTTTTGGATCTCGATCGTAGTGATACACATATTCATAATATTGAAGCCAAAAGATGCAAAGTTAATAATGATAGTGCAACTTATTTGTGGCACTGCCATTTAGGTCATATTGGTGTAAAGCGGATGAAGAAACTCCATACTGATTATGAATCACTTGATGCTTGCGAACCGTGCCTCATGGGCAAGATGACTAAAACGCCGTTCTCCGGAACTATGGAGAGAGCAACAGATTTGTTGGAAATCATACATACAGATGTATGTGGTCCAATGAATATTGAGGTTCGTGCCGGATATCGTTATTTTCTGACCTTCACAGATGATTTGAGCAGATATGGGTATATCTACTTGATGAAACACAAGTCTGAAACATTTGATAAGTTCAAAGAATTTCAGGGTGAAGTGGAGAATCATCGTAACAAGAAAATAAAAGTTTCTACGATATGATCGCAGAGGTAAAATATTTGAGTTACGAGTTTGGCCTTCAATTAAAACAATGTGGAATAGTTTCACAAATTCGTGCCACCTGGAACACCACATCATAATGGTGTGTCCGAACGTCATAACCGTACTTTATTGGATATAGTGCAATCTATGATGTTTCTTACCGATTTACCACTATCGTTTTGGGGTTATGCATTAGAGACAGTTGCATTCACGTTAAATAGGGTACCATCTAAATCCGTTGAGACGACATCTTATGAACTTTGGTTTAGCAAGAAACCAAAGTTGTCGTTTCTTAAAGTTTGGGGTTGCGATGCTTATATGAAAAGGTTTCATCCTGATAAGCTCAAACCCAAATCTGAGAAATGTGTCTTCATAGGATACCCAAAGGAGACAGTTGGGTACACCTTCTATCACAGATCCGAAGGCAAGACATTCGTTGCTAAGAATGGATCCTTTCTAGAGAAGGGTTTTCTCTCGAAAGAAGTGAGCGGGAGGAAAGTAGAACTTGATAAGGTAACTGTACCTGCTCCCTTATTGGAAAGTATTTCATCACAGAAATCTGTTCCTGTGACTCCTACACCAATTAGTGAGGAAGTTAATGATGATGATCATGTAACTTCAGATCAAGTTACTACCAAACCTCGTAGGTAAACCAGAGTGAGATCCGCACTAGAGTGGTACGGTAATCCTGTTCTGGAGGTTATGTTACTAGACCATGACGAACCTACGAACTATGAAGAAGCGATGGTGAGCCCAGATTCCGCAAAATGGCTTGAGGCCATGAAATCTGAGATGAGATCCATGTATGAGAACAAAGTATGGAGTTTGATTGACTTGCCCAATGACAGGCGAGCCATTGAAAATAAATGGATCTTCAAGAAGAAGACTGACGCTGATGGTAATGTTACTATCTATAAAGCTCGACTTAATGCGAAAGGTTTTCGACAAGTTCAAGGAATTGACTACGATGAGACCTTCTCACCCGTAGCGATGCTAAAGTCTGTCCGAATCATGTTAGCAATTGCCACATTTTATGAAATCTGGTAAATGGATAAACAAAACTGCATTCCTTAATGGATTTTAAAGAAGAGTTGTATATGATGCAACCAGAAGGTTTTGTCAATCCTAAAGGTGCTAACAAAATATGCAAGCTCCAGCGATCCATCTGTGGACTGGTGCAAGCATCTCGGAATAGGAATATACGCTTTGATAAGTTGATCAAAGGATATAGTTTTATACAGACTTGCGGTGAAGCCTGTATTTACAAGAAAGTGAGTGGGAGCACTACATCATTTCTGATAAGTATAATTGAATGATATATTGTTGATTGGAAATATTGTAGAATTATTCTGCAAAGCATAAAGGAGTGTTTGAAAGGAGTTTTTCAAAGAAAGACCTCGGTGAAGCTGCTTACATATTGAGCATCAAGATCTATAGAGATAGATCAAGACGCTTGATAAGTTTTTTCAATGAGTACATACCTTAACAAGATTTTGAAGTAGTTCAAAATGGAACAGTCAAAGAAAGAGTTTCTTGCCTGTGTTACAAGGTATGAAATTGAGTAAGACTCGAAGCCCGACCACGGCAGAAGATAGAAAGAGAATGAAAGTCATTCCCTATGCCTTGGCCATAGGTTCTATAACGTATGCCATGCTGTGTACCAAATCTATTGTATACCCTACACTGATATTGGCAAGGGAGTACAATAGTGATCTAGGAGTAGATCACTGGACAGCGGTCAAAATTAACCTTAGTGGAATAAAGGATATGTTTCTCGATTATGGAAGTGACAAAAGGTTCGTCGTAAAGGGTTACGTCGATGCAAGTTTTGACACTAAATCTAGATGACTCTAAGTCTCGGTCTGGATACATATTGAAAGTGGGAGCAATTAGCTAGAGTAGCTCCATGCAGAGCATTCTAGACATCGAAATTTGCAAAATACTTACGGATCTGAATGTGACAGACCCGTTGACTAAAATTATCTCACAATCAAAACATGATCACACCCTAGTACTCTTTGGGTGTTAATCACATAGCGATGTGAACTAGATTATTGACTCTAGTAAACCCTTTGAGTGTTGGTCACATAGAGATGTGAACTATGGGTGTTAATCACATGGTGATGTGAATTATTGATGTTAAATCACATAGCGATGTGAACTAGATTATTGACTCTAGTGCAAGTGGGAGACTGAAGGAAATATGCCCTAGAGGCAATAATAAAGTATTATATATTTCCTTATATCATGATAAATGTTTATTATTCATGCTAGAATTGTATTAACCGGAAACATAATACATGTGTGAATACATAGACAAACAGAGTGTCACTAGTATGCCTCTACTTGACTAGCTCGTTAATCAAAGATGGTTATGTTTCCTAGCCATAGACATGAGTTGTCATTTGATTAACGGGATCACCTCATTAGGAGAATGACGTGATTGACTTGACCCATTCCGTTAGCTTAGCACTCGATCGTTTAGTATGTTGCTATTGCTTTCTTCATGACTTATACATGTTCCTATGACTATGAGATTATGCAACTCCCGTTTACCGGAGGAACACTTTGTGTGCTACCAAACGTCACAACGTAAATGTGTGATTATAAAGGTGCTCTACAGGTGTCTCCAAAGGTACTTGTTGGGTTGGCGTATTTCGAGATTAGGATTTGTCACTCCGATTGTCGGAGAGGTATCTCTGGGCCCACTCGGTAATGCACATCACTATAAGCCTTGCAAGCATTGTGACTAATGAGTTAGTTGCGGGATGATGTATTACGGAACGAGTAAAGAGACTTGCCGGTAACGAGATTGAACTAGGTATCGAGATACCGACGATCGAATCTCGGGCAAGTAACATACCGATGACAAAGGGAACAGCGTATGTTGTTATGCGGTTTGACCGATAAAGATCTTCGTAGAATATGTGGGAGCCAATATGAGCATCCAGGTTCCGCTATTGGTTATTGACCGAAGAGGTATCTCGGTCATGTCTACATAGTTCTCGAACCCGTAGGGTCCGCACGCTTAACGTTACGATGACAGTTTTATTATGAGTTTATGTATGTTGATGTACCGAAGGAGTTCGGAGTCCCGGATGAGATCGGGGACATGACGAGGAGTCTCGAAATGGCCGAGACATAAAGATCAATATATTGGACGACTATATTCGGACTTCGGAAAGGTTCCGAGTGATTCGGGTATTTTTCGGAGTACCGGAGAGTTACGAGAATTCATATTGGGCCTTAATGGGCCATACGGGAAAGGAGAAAAAGGCCCCAAAGGGTGGCCGCACCCCTCCCCATGGGCTAGTCCGAATTGGACTAGGGAGGGGGGCGCCCCCTTCCTTCTTCCTCCTCACCCCTTCCCTTCTCCTACTCCCACAAGGAAAGGAGGAGTCCTACTCCCGGTGGGAGTAGGACTCCCCCCTTGGGCGCGCCACCTCCCCTTGGCCGGCCCTCTTCTCCTTGCTCCTTTATATACGGGGGCAGGGGGGCACCCCAAGGACACGACACTTGATATACGATATTTTAGCCGTGTGCGGTGCCCCCCTCCACCATATTACACCTCGATAATACCGTTGCGGAGCTTAGGCGAAGCCCTGCGTCGATGGAACATCATCATCGTCACCACGCCGTCGTGCTGACGAAACTCTCCCTCAACACTCGGCTGGATCGGAGTTCGAGGGACATCATCGAGCTGAACGTGTGTAGAACTCGGAGGTGCCGTGCGTTTGGTACTTGATCGGTCGGATCGTGAAGACGTACGACTACATCAACCGCGTTGTGATAACGCTTTCGCTGTCGGTCTACGAGGGTACATGGACAACACTCTCCCCTCTCGTTGCTATGCATCACCATGATCTTACGTGTGCGTAGGAAATTTTTTGAAATTACTACGTTACCCAACATCGGCGGGCCACCCAGCCGGGTAATATGCCGGAGAACGGCTCATCGGAAGCCATCGGAAGAGTGGAGAAAATGGTGAAGGAGGAGATGGGGGAGTGGCGGAGGGGTGGGATTCTAGCCCGCTGTCTGTCTGGCCTCGTGTAAATAGAGGGTGGACGGTAGGAGCTTGGCCAGCGTCTGGCCTCGTTTAAACTAACGGCGGACGGGAGGAGCTCGGCCGGTGTTGCGTTTAATTCCGGCCCGCTCATGAACGGACGTGTGGCAGGAGTAGGATTCTTGGTTTGCACGCGGGTTTAACGGAGGGGTCTAATGGAGGCGCCGGGCGTGCAGCGGGCGGCGCAGTACTATTCGATTTTACAGCAGTAATGAGCCGTCAAATCACAAAGGCCCTCGCCTCTCGTGAAACCGACCGAGCTAGACTGCCCCGCCCTCTAGCCTTTTTAAAAAATGTATATACTCCACTTTTGTACAGTAGTAGTATCGATGGATTGCGCCATGGAGCAAAACTTGAAATTAAAAAAAAGGTGGTACATATAGAGAGCGCTCGTCGCCAAATTATGCATATAGTACTATTAAAAAGGCTTGTCACAATAATGGTGTCCAGCACAAGTGCACAACCCACCCCTCAAATAAAACTAAGCACCCTGGAATTCTTTGACGAAACTAAGCACCCTGAAATTCTTTGACAACTAAACTGCTGGCTATATGATGTTGGCCATATATATTGTACGTATATAATGTGAAGAAATGAGTGGTAGTACTATACCAACTAAAATATGAAATGTAAGAAATACTAGTATGTACGTACTGAAGAGTTAAAGTAACAAGAAGAAACATAACATAGTTCTGCTGGGGGCTCAACACAACACACCCCTCAAATTAAATTAAGCACACCTGAAATTAAACTTTGCAACTATTCCGGTAGACACAGCATTAGAACCACCATGAGCAACGACACTGCCACCTTACTTGGAGTCCTCGTCCACGTCCTCGACTTCGTCCGTGTCCCTCTTCCTCTTGGCCGATACTTCTTTGCTTGAACCACACACTTGGCTGTTGCTCTTCATCCAACCCTTGTAGATATTAAAGCAAAGGTAGCCATCCATTGCAGCGTAGTGGATGTGGTCTATATCTAGTACATTCCGCTGCCATGCATGACGATGAAACGTGTATGGAGGTTTCTCGAGTTTACCGTACGAAGGATGAACCATGGCTCCTGCCAGGGTCAGCATTGAAGGCTGACGAGAGGACACCAGCGGATTCTTCTGGAGGTCGAAGGTGTTGCCTACAACGAGGCCTATCCGACGCAGGACTTCTTTGTCGTTACCCAAGTCTACAGTAACGAATTTGACTAGGTTGCTCTTGAGGAAGTCCTTAAAATCCTGGCACTCAACGTCGGCATGGCATATGTGGTAGACCAAGCATAAGTCATGCACGCAAACCTGGATCATGGCGGGCTTCTTCCTCTCTTTGTCCTTTAGATCCTTCTCTCATCCCAGGACTGTGGTGTACTCAACATCTAGCCCAGCGACCCACTCATCATCTGAGTCTTCGAACATGCGTCTGAAGCGAGAAAGGCATCCTTTCACCATCTCGGAAGAACGGGTGTAGATGACGTCAAACTCATCGCCGGTGATGGTTCTAACCTTGTACTCACCGCCGATCGGGGAGCTTTGGGACGCCATGGATTTGGGACGAGGGTTAGGATTAGTGGAACTGCCGTAATGTGAATGGACGGGACGACTAGGAGCGAACCGCCGTAGTATTGAAGGACGTGCGGGGACGAGTAGGAGCGAACTGCCAGCATGCGAACGACAGGGTAGTGGCTTTCCATTCTCCCATGATACGGGCTTCCGAGAGCCCTTGGATCTGAGATCGAATGGTTGCATGGCATGATTCTAGACCTATGGCTGAATATCCTATCCTGGAGGGTTATTCTGCAAATTTTCAGCAACATAGCATGCGACCGTTTGATCTCAGATCCAAGGGATGCCAGCAGCCCGTATCGTGGTCGCGCCTACCACGACCATCGCGTCGCTCGTGCGGTCGCGCCCTTGGAGATTTAACATGGTGCGTTAGGCTATCTGATGTTGGCATGTCATACATAGTCATCACTTAGTCACTCATACTACAACAAGGTTTTGGCTATAAGGTTGGCTATAAGCGTATTTTTTTTACTTCTCTCTATCTCTTTCTTCGTACTCCCTCCGTCCCATAATATAAGAACGTTTTTGACACTAGTGTAGTGCCAAAAATGTTCTTATATTATGGGACACAGGGAGTACTAGTATTTGTTGCATTTTCCAAGGAGTGACCTCTTCCAATGAAATAGTGTTGCTAAGTTTGCTTCATTTAATTAGCTATAGACTCAAAATTGTCTTTTCACCTAGGTACACGCGCTTAGCACCGTTTCTTCCTTGGGTCACCAAACTAGTCTCTCTCTTCTTGATTAACTTGCCACATCAGACTTTATGCCTATGTGGCAAGCTTAAGCACCTGTAGGAGCAAGTAAGTACAATAGTGCGCTTTACATGGCATTTTTAGATATGTGGAGGAAAGAGAGGCAAGGAAAAAGTGGAGAAGTGGGCTCTCATGCAAGAGCCAGCCTCTACTACATGGTGGAGCATTGGGAGAGGCACATGTATGGAGGTGGTCAAGAATCGGGAGACTCACGCTGGTCGTAGCACCGCAGTTAAAATGATAATGGCAAGTCAAATCACGGGGCCCCACCTGTCCAGCAGTAACTTGCTGTCAAATCACACAGCCCTACGTTTGCAACAGCCTACTCCCTCGTCTTCTCGCGTCCCTGTCGAACCGACTAGGCGGAACTGCCACGCCTACCGCGCAGGAAAAGCCCGCGCCGTATACTCCCTCCGTCTAGGTGACCAAGGTGGAGAGGAAAACGAGAGAACTTAATGTTTAGTATTTGCTAAGGCTGGTTGTAATGGTACTAGCCTTAGAAATTTTGATGAGGTGTCATAGAATTAAATGAAGAAAGAGAGAGAGTTGAGTACTATGTGTCATACATGGCAATAAATAAAGTACTACATGATACTAATATATGATACATGGCGCAGGAGTACTAAGTATTATTAATACAGTTTTGCTAGAACTCATCTAGATGAGATATAATTTGGTCCCATTCATCTTTTATAGCCATTGGATGTGATGCCATATAAGATGCGTGTGTGCTGATGTGGGTTGTATTTGTTCTTGTGCAACGAACTGACCACTGCATGTCATGTTTGATAGTCTCAAGTCATTAAAAGCATACAAGCCCCACATCTCTTCTTGGTTGATTCCTCTATTTATGTCAAAAAATAAGAAACAACGTGAGAGTTAATGCACCACGCCTATGTGTTTACTATTTGGTTTTCGTAAGATGACTTAATACTCACCTAGACGGAGGGAGTATTCGATTTGACAGCGGGCGGTGCAGTTCCCGATACGGCTTTAATGTAGACGAGGGAGGGAGTAGCGGCTCCCAATATGTTGAATGGCCAATGCATCCTCCTTCAATTAATGCATGAGGGAAGTAATGGGAGGATGTCCGGGAAAATAGGCTGCACGATGTGAATGCAACGCAGTTTGCCCTCATTGCCCTCATATAAAGGCGCCCCTCCATTCCAATGCATCTACCACATCATACGCACCTAAGCATTTGCCTAAGCACCTACACTAAGCGCAAAAGAGCTCACTCCAGACCCATGGCGGCAATGCGCGTGAGCGGCCAGCGGCTGCGCCAGATGGTCCACGACGCTGGCCTGCGGCATGGCGCCGAGGATCGTCTCCAGACGGTGTTGGAGACCGGCTGGTGGATGGCCGCCGTCGACGCCAACTACGACTCTCAGTTGGATCAGATGATCGTTGCCACCAGCAACAAGTTCACCGTCCTCAAGAAGCTCGCGGACGACATCGCCGTCCTCAAGAAAATCGCGAGATGAAACGTGATGGTCGCCGTAGTTGAACTTCCATGGACAAGCTGTCATGTCTATGGACACATGCACTGCATATCGATCACTGGAAGGAGTAGCAGAGAAAGCTATATATGCGGATAAATAGTTCCTTATAGTCAAGCAGACCCACGCTACTACTCTGTTCCAAAGACATGCACACCATTGAAATAGTCCATCTATATCAATATACACCGAGAGGGAATAATTTTTTTTACAAGAGATGAAATAGTTCATCCATCCATAATGCCCTCCTGCTGGTGCAGCCTTTTCTTCTTCTTCTTCTTCTTCTTCTTCTTCTTCTTCTTCTTCTTCTTCTTCTTCTTCTTCTTCTTCTTCTTCTTCGTCTTCTTCTCATTCTCTGTGGGAGACGGCTTCGCAACAAGCTCTTTGGACCTTGCAGCTATCTCGAAACTCACACGGGCATCGAGGGCAGCATATTTTATCTGCTCGTACGTCAAGGGATAATTCTCCCATCCAGACGACCTTAATGCCACCGTCTTGTCACCCTTCTGAAGATTTGTACGGAGCACAAAATTTGCTACGTCGAATAGGGATGGTGTCTGTTTATCACAATCTTCTACAGGAATTTTGATTCTGGTTTTTAGGTCAGCGATGCTTTTCAAATCAAGGTTGTACGGCTCCAGCTTCTATTTGTCCCCTTCGATGGCTGCCCCACAGAAGTATACGACCTCCCGAGACAAGAAATCATGAAGCTCACCTGGTATGGAGGGCGAGTGTATGATGTGGTACACCAAAACATCACTTCGAGACACAGCTGAAGGACGGCGGCGCGCTGGATCTTCCCAGGGGCACGCTCCGTGTACTCTGCGTCGAGACCGATGACCCTCGTGTCTACCTTTTCGAGGGAGTTGGATACATTGTTGATCCACTGCCGAACAACCCTTGGGTGGACGGTGACTGTGGCAACTATGCGCATCGAGCCTTCGACGAGGACATGTTGGACGCTAAAAACCTGCATCTCGATCTCTTTCGCCATTTGGAACCGCTGGAACGGAGGGCTATGGTTTGGAGAATTAGGATTAGATGGCTAGTCTAACTGAAGTAGTAGATGATTATTTAAAGAGGTTTGTGAATGCAGTGGGGTTTGGATGCAAATGAATACGAAGGGGAGGTGAAGAAGCCGAGGAGAATCGGTTCCCGATGGAGAAGTAAATGGGAGAAGTGGCGTGCAGGCAGTTGATTAGACGGCTAGGTAGACTAAACGAAAAGGCTATGTGGGTAGAATGATGAGTCGTACCTGTTCGTGTATGTGCCCATCCTTCCTGATAGGTGGGACCTATGCAAACAGATAAAAAAATGTGTCGTAGTTTTTTTTGAGCGCGTGAGTGGGAGACACAACATTCTCTGGTTAAGGAATACTCCCTCCGTTTAGGTGAGTATAAGTCACCTTATGAAAATCAGGTTTTCCCAAAACCTTTAGGCGTGGAGCATTAACTTCCTGCTCGATCTCCTCCCAGCCTCGTTAGCCAGCGTTCTCTTCCTCTGCTGCCGCGTTCTACCTTTCCATTTTTCCTCTTCTCAAGTGTGGAACGATCTGCATGCCGTCCTTGATGCACCAGAACGACCACTGCATGCATCGCGGCAGGGCGTTGATTGGGCATGCACGAGAATTTGGTTCTGCTCGCAATATGGATGATACCTGAACGATGAAGTGAACAGGCATGCTAGCACGGGAGACCTATTTCCGCTATACAATACTGGAGTACTCATGTTCCTACTACTAGTAGTAGTAGTACAACTGTGGTACACTTGATGGTCAAAATACTATTCATCCGGTCCTCACAGTGAAGTGACAACACCCTGCGCCTGACACTAGTCCAGGCGGCGTGTTCGGGTTACCAAAGTCAGCCTCACCCTGTGCACTGTGCAGTTTGTCACCGCCGCTGTACAGCACATTGGCGCCTCGCCTCCCTCTCCGCTCCCATAGCACCACTCCATCTCCATCTCCTTCTCCGTCTCCGTCTCCGTCTCCGTCTCCATCTCATTGTGCCCCCGTGTACCGTCGCCTCACTCACCTCCCCCAGTACCACTATTCCCACGCTAGCCGCTCCAGCACCGACATCCTTCTCCCCCGTAAATCAAGCCCCCTTCCAAACTCCACCATGGCCGAATGCGAACCGCGCAGCATCCATATGAGCCGCGATTGGAGCAATCTCCCCAGTGACATCCTCGACCTCTGTTGGTCGTGTATGGATATGTTGAGCGCCCTGCGGCTGGCTGCATGCTCGAGGGACATGCACACGGCCATCGTCGAAGCGAGGCCTAAGCTTTTCAAGACACCCTGCTTGCTGCTATCTGGTCTTGCGAGATTGGCTCACCATGATACGGAGGCGTGCATGATGCCCCTCGACTGCAATCCGATCTCCATTAGCCGAAACTTCTTTGCAGGTATGTAGTGGGTCGCCGTACATCATTTCCCTCGACATCGATCCGATCACCATCGCCCGAAACTTCTTGGCAGGTATGTGCTGGGTCGGTATGAACTCCCACTGGATGGCTGCCTTCAGAGAAGACGATAAAAAGTTGGTGCTCGTGAACTTCCAGACCTCCCATGAGATTATCCTTCCTCCGTTGGATTATATAGAGTATTACCATCGTGGTCCAAGTCATCTAGATTACTATGTCAGTTGGACGGACCTTGTTTTGCAGAAGATTGTAATCTGCCAAGTGCCCACACGACATGCGAATTACGCAGACTTCAAGCTAATTGCCTTGTTCGACCGCGGACTCGCCTATCTTTACGCCGGTGCCTTCTTTAGCTGGAGACAACTCGGCTCGCAGTGGATCATTGTCAAAGCTGATACACACTTCTGTGATGCTATTGAACACAATGGCATCATCTACGCGATCGACAAAGCAGATGGCACCACGTATTGCTGGGACGGCGCGTGTAAGTTGTTTCCGTCTCATGTTAATGATGACGCCATGACACTGTTTGAACTTTTTGTGATGATTGGCATATCCCTGTTTGAGCAGAATTTGAGTAGAACTATGGCAATGTATTAGAGACGCCGTAAATCAGCTATATTTGGAATGAGTTAATTCATGCGATTGTGACCATGTCATTACAGCCAATTTATACCCTGAATAATCAAACGGTTAGGAATATATGGATATTATCCTTATTTTACAGTAATCTATATACTACTACTAAATATGAGCGTGTATCAATGGCCATGTTAGTTTCCTCATTTTCATGATGTAGAAACATGCACCACACTGTTGGTTTCATCTAACCATACATTAGGGAAGTATATGTGCATATGGAGAACTATATATTTGGAAGTAGTGAAATCCTGCAATGCTTACCATGTGTACATACCTATATTCGTCCTTCAGCAATCAATGGCTAGAATAATATCCTCACAAAAATTTTGCCCATAGAACACGAGTATATAACAATGCATGGTCTGTTAGTTACCTTGAAGAATTTGTTTGTGAGGACAGAACATGATTACTCCCTCCGTTCCCAAATATTTGTCTTTCTAGAGATTTTAACAAGTGACTACATACAGAGCAAAATGAGTGAATCTACACTCTAAAATATGTCTACATACATCCGTATGTTGTGTCTATTTGAAATGCCTAGAAAGAAAAATATTTGGGAACGGAGGTAGTACATAACATGCATGACATGGTAGTTTCCTGTGAAGAATCGATTGTGAGATAACATGAGTATAACCATGCATGGCACTTCTATATTTTCGAACCCAGTATACATTTCCCTGTATTTTCCTCCCAGTTCCAACAGGGACATATCAATGCTGTTTCTTGCATTATCCTACTCATACTCTGAACAATGTTGATCTTACATTAACAATGACTGTCCTTTTTGATATGATGTAGTGTCCCTACAGTTACTGCCCTTTGTAATCACACCACCTTTGCCAAAAACAAGGAAGCACAACTGGTTCCTTGCTCGATCAGACGACGGCAAAAGACTGATGATCATTCGGACACATGAGCCGGAAAAGTTATATTGCAAAAACCCCACTGTATACAAGCACCGTGTAATACGTGAGTAGCCGGACAGTGGCTGTTACGTCTATGAGCAGGATACCAGCTTGTTGGGGCCTTTAGGATTTTTTAGTTGGAGGCGGTAAACAACCTTGGTTCACACTCTCTGTTTCTCGGACTCAATTATCCGATTAACCGGGAGATCACCGTTGGCAAGGACCTTGATGGCATAGAGGCTCTGTTTGCTATGGAAAACTGTGTCTACACGGCGAGCCCTAGGAGTTCGGGAGCAAACTCCCCTGATTGTCAACGATACAACCTGCAGCCAAAAGAAGGTGAGAATAACAAAGGCATCCGGATTAACTTTGATCCTTGGATGTCTCAATTACGACAGGCAGTGATGTGGTTCAAGCCTTCAGGTTGATAGGTAATTGGGCTGCTGCATCGAAAGGGTGGAGTACTGGTGTCTCCGGATCAATGGTCGCTGAAGCGGGGCTGCAAATTATGATGGTGTTGGATCATCTCTTCGAATGACTTTGTTGTCTTTGCTGCTGGTTCTGGATGGGTAGTTCTTTCTTTTGTTCTGCATATTCCTTGTCATTTGGTCATCCTCGTCTATGTCACTCTTACTATGTAATATTTGCTTTTGTTTAGAATGTCATTCTCGTCTGGATCACGAGAGGCTGAGCGCTTCAGATGGGTGCGTTTTGGTATTGTGGCAAGACTTCTTATGAACTATCATGTCTTGCTGTTTATGTCAGTAGTAGTCACTAGTCAGTGTTTGAATGTTGTATATATCGTTGTTTCGAACTGTTTATTGTCTCGAACTACTGGTGGGCTAAATGAGGGCATCACCATTCTCCAGTGTTCAGAGTATATCTTCTTTTTTCAAGTTATATAATTTGAGGTCAGTGTCTTTTCGATGGTGTACACTTGTTTGGGCCAGTGAGGTGTCGTTGAATATGGGCCGAGTAGTAACGCAATGCCAAACAGGTCAATTATGACTCTCAGGCCGGGCTCTCAAAAGATCATGAAAAAAAATGTTGGGCTCTCCAAAAAAGAAAGAATAAGGACTCTTAGGCCGACATGTGGGTGCCACCGGTGTTTTCGTGCGCTTGCGCGCCGAGAGCATATTGGCGCTTGCTCGGAATTCATGCTACCTTTTCATCCCCAGTCTCCCACCCCTCCCGCACCTCTGGAATCTCGATTCCTACTCCAGTTCCCCCAAATCCCCCTCCTGTACTCCCTATACTCAAGCGCACTATCATGTCGCCGGTCAACGCGGATCTCCAAGCCGGAGATCCTGAGGTCCGTCCTGCCTTCGGTCGCTGCGTGCTATCGCTCAACAGTGGCATGGCAGCGCTTGATGACCAGTTTGCCGGCAAAGTGCTGATGGTAACCATCAACGGCGACCGGCCACCCGTCTCGCCAGACGACCTTGTCAAAGCTCTTGGCATTGCGCACGGCATCAAAATAAGTGACTTGCTCGTCGAAGTCTGTCCGCCACCGGCTAATTTCTTCGTCAGGTTCCGGACAACTTTCGACTGCAGTCGTGTGTTCGAATCTTCCCGGCATTTGTTCTGCGATGGCGCGCTGGTGAGCTTTGATCGGTGGCACCCAGGATGGGGCTCGGTGCCCTCTGAGCTTGAGTTTTTAACAAAGCTTACCTTCCACGGCATGCCTCGACGTGCTTGGAACAGCGAGTCCATGAACGAGCTTATCAACGACCTTGGAGGTGAGCTCGTAAGTATGTTTGGTCCTCCAGACAGCTGGGCTCTGACGGTTATGGCATGGATGAAGAAGCCGTCCACCATACCGAAGGTGATTGGTGTTGAGATACCGGTGCAGGAACCGAGGTTGTACTATTCGTCGCCACCAAGGCCGCCGCGGACCATGTTAGGGATGTACCTGTATCGAGTGTTCGTGCATGTCGAAGAAGTGGTCAATCCATCAATCGAAGTCCTGCCGCCGCCGCTGGTGCCAGGGTCTGTCGACGACATCCATTACAGGAGTCAACGTCAGACTTTCCCCGTGTTGCTCGGAACGATGGATGGCACAGGGCCTACTCCATCGCGCGGCGGAGGCCACTGCTTCTTTGGGAGAAGAGGCAGGGCTGGCTGCCTGGATGTGCTCTAATTTGAGGTAACAACTGAATCTTGTCAGATACTAGTTAAATCCGAGCTATGGGTGTGAAGCACTGATATGCCAGTACATTTGATTGTGACCTGTTCTAATTTTGTACCTGAACTTTTTTAGAAAGGGCTGTACGTCAACTTAATGTGCTAGCAGAACTTATTGTGTTGTCTGTCTGTTTTCTTTGCACAACATTCAAGATATTTCCCCGTCATTGATAAAGACGATGAACCGTTATGTACAACTTCGTTGGTTTCAACATAGCCCTTCCCGTAGCGATCCACTGCTTCCGTCCTGATTGTGCCACCTGCGTGAAATTTTTGTATGCAAGTTCAGTGTGCTATGATGTTCTATATGATTGTGTCAACTATATAAGTTTTTACTGAGCATCAGCAATGCATATGGCTGAAAGATGTATTTACGAGCATCGACTGATGGGTCTCTCTCTATATATATCTCTCTCTCTCACACACACACACTCACACACACACACGCGCACACGCACAAGTGGGACCCGTTGAATTATTTATTTGCTCGTGACAGCTTTTAATTAGGTTCCACTGTAATCTAACTTTTTTCTTAAGTTATTAATTGAGCTCAGTGACTTCAAAAAGTTGTACAGAAGCCTTGTTTGGGCCTTTCCGGCGTCGCTGAATGTGGGCTGAGTAACCATGTTAGGTTGTACTGTACTACACATGCCTTTTTTTCAACATCACCAATGCAACTGGGCCGACAGTTGTACACAATATCCGGGTCAACTTGTTATTCTCCGCCCCGCTGGGCTGCAAACTTTCCTAGGAGGTATGCATTAGGCTTAACAAGAAAATGGACTTTAAGAAATAATAAATGGGATGTAATTATAATAACTGGACAGTTACTATGCACCAAACATGTAATTAGTTTGAAAAATATATTATTTTTGGAATTTGAAAATTTTAATTTCATTACTTGTTGCGCGCGCAATATTTCGTTGGATTTTAACGTAATACAACTTTATTTTGAAATTATATTTAACCTGACTAGAAATTTCAGATAAAAATATTTCGGATCCCATCAAAATGTGGGATTTTTTTTTGAATTCTGTTTTGAGCGGTTGTTTGAAATTATTAATCGTTGTCCTAGCTGGAAGTTGGGATGTACTTTTAACAAACTGTAAATGGGCTGTAGTAAATTCCATTAGAATTAAAAAATGGGCTGTACATTCTTACAAATCGCAACTGGACTATATGTTCTCTGCCAAATCCGAGCTGTGGGCCTACTAAGTTGACGCGTACCAAGGGCTTTGTCAACTTAGTCAATATAAACGATTCTAGTTGCAGTGATCGTACGATGTCAATCCAACGGACGTAGTGCTTCTTCAGCCTCTAGTCTTCTTGCTCCAGCCGCCCAAAGCAGCGCCGGTCGTGTCGCGTGCTCCTGCCTCCCGTGGCCGGCTTTGATGCCGCGGAGGCCTCACCGCCCCGTACTACTCCCACCGCTGGCCAGGCCATCTCTCTACTCACCTACACGCCCTGTTATTTTGCGGCGACGGCAGCCTCACACCGCAGCCGAACCAGTGAACCCTTGTACTCCTCTCCGCGCAGGCTTCCACTGCTGCGTCTTCCCCGGCTCCGCGTCGTCCCCTTCCTAGGCCTCGCCGTCGTCCAGACCACCGCCCTGGTGCTCTCGGCACGGTGTGGTCAACGTGGTCAACAACCGACTTCCATCGGAAGAGTACTGTACGTGGAGAGGCTAACAGCTGGGTCCAGGCGGCCGCAAGGAAGTGCCTCCTTATTACGCGCAAAATAATTATTCCTCCACCTGACAGCAGGGACCCACCGGACGGGCCACCTTATTTCGCGAAAAAATGTTTCCCCCTGACTGCTGGGACCCACCGAAAAAAAGTTCCCCCCGCTGTCAGCTCGGACCTACCGGAAGTGCCTCCTTATTACACACAAAAAAATGAATACTCCCTCTGCTAGCTGGGACCCACCATGGTGGGAGGCTGACTTGTGGGCCTACTAAGTTGACTGGGACGGGGGCCTTTGTCAACTTTAGTCAATATGAATGATTCTAGCTCCAGTGACCGTACGATGTCCATCCAACGGCCGTAGTGCTTCTTCAACCTCTGGTCTTCTTGCTCCAGCCGCCCAAAGCAGCGCCGGTCGTACCGCATGCTCCTGCCTCCTGTGGCCGGCTGTGCTGCCGCGGAGGCCTCACCGCCCCTACTATTCCCATCGCTGGCCAGGCCCTGCGGCGACGGCAGCCTCACACCACAGCCGAACCAGTGAACCCTCGTACTCCTCTCAGCGCGGGCTTCCACTTCCGCATCTTCCCCGGCTCCCCGTCGTCCCCTTCCTAGGCCTCGCCGTCGTCCACCGCCCTGGTGCTCTCGGCGCGGCGTGGTCAACATGGTCAAGGAACGACTTCCATCGGACGTGGACTGTACGTGGTGAGGCTGACAGCTGGGTCCACGGCTGCAGCAAGGAAGTGCCTCCTTATTACACGGAAAATAATGATTCCTCCACCTGACGGCTGGGACCCACCGGACGGGCCACTGTATTTCGCGAAAAAACCGTTTCCCCCTGACTGCTGGGAACCACCAGCTACATCTTCGCACGCAAGGAAGTGCGTCCGGGCAAAAAAAAACGATTCGCCCCCCCTGACTGCTGGGACCCACCAGCTACATCTTCGCAGGCAAGGAAGTGCCTGACAGTCGAGACCCACCTGGTCGAAGCGTAAGTAGCGTTGTCATTCTGGTCGCGAACGTGTACGTACATATATACTGGTGGATGTAGAGGAGCGCACGTGTCGTAGTAGAGGCGCGTACCTGTCGTAGTAGAGGCGCGCACGTAGCATGTACACGTACGTACAACGGCCAGGGTGCAAGAAAGAAAATACGGCCACGTATGTGTACATACGGGCAGGGTCTCGAACGCCTACTCGCGCATACGTACAGCCAGGGCTCGTGTACATGGCTCGATCGGAACGGAGAAACAACATCGTCGTCGTGTTCATGGGGAGGCAACGGAATGCGTCGTGTTCATCGGGAGGCAACGGAACGTGTGGGAGCCAACCGGCTGGGTCGGAACGGAATGCGTGGTGGTGTTCATCGGGAGGGCTTGGACGGAATAGGCGATGGAAACGAGGCCTGGCATACCGCACAACGGAGGAAACGGACCTCCTACGTTCGGAACGGGGTCCTGTTCAACCACCCCTCCACGGGCACCCCTCCACCGTCTACTGTTCATCCAGCCCTCCACCACACCACGGGGTCCTGTTCATCCAGAGGCAACGCCACCGCTCACTGTACATCCAACCCCCCCCCCCCCCCCCCCCCGCAACTCTCACTGTTCATCCAATCGATCGGCTTCAGTTTGCAGCAGTAGCGAAGGAATCGCTCGATCGGGTACAGTTAACAGCCATCGTTCGATCGCTCGGGTTCAGTAACGCGTAGCCTGCAGTGCAATTGCTCGGGTTCAGTTAGAGCCCAACGCCTCGCTCGGGTTCAGTTAGAGCCAATGCCTCGCACACACGCGCGTACGTGTACGAGAGAAGAGCGCATCGCTCGGCCCCCGACCTCCCACCGTAACTGGGAACTCCCCGAAATTTTCCTTCCCCTCGCTTCTACCACGGTTTTTTCCGTCATGGACGGCCCAAAGAATGTCATGCAGCTGCGTCTCCGGCCCGCCCAGGACGAAAAGCCCATTTTCTGTCATGATTTTTTGTCATAGAAGTAGGAGCCCACCACATCTATGATGATACCGGGTTTTGTCACAATTATCTTCATAGAAGTGTCATATGTATGACAGAAAAAAAATTCGTTCGGCTCAAAATGTCACGGATGTGTCTTTTTTTGTAGTGCTGTGCACAGGAGAATTTTACTAATAAATGAATCCTAGTCTGCAACAATGTTCAATTAGTCTAAGGCTTCTACCTTCAATCTAGGCTAGCACGTGGAGCACTAAAATGCCTCGGAGAGCTGAAGATACATGGACACTCCATCCAAAAATACAAATTGGTTATCACGTCTTTTTTCGGGGATTGATTGGTCTTCGTACAAGCCGACACTGGTTATGGCTTTTTACCTCGGATTTTAACGCCTCATCGTCCGAGCAAAGAACATCAGGTTTTATTTTTCTAATTTCCTGTGCTATACATGTTAAATACACACAGGATATTTTTCTGCTGGTTTGCATGAATTTTTCTGTGTAGATTTCTCTACCAGTTGCAATTCGGTCCATCGAGCACATCAACGTGGTGGTCCGTACAGTTTCCTACCAACCGGCTTCGTCCATAGTTCGGCGGACACCACGTCCGTAGCCCGGTTGCCAGATGAATAGCAGCAACAAATAAGTATGCCGTTCGAACAACAGCAATCCAGTCGAGGTGGCGCGCAGGGCTAGTACTACGGAGCAGTGCACCGAGGCTGACGTGAATTCGGCTTCGCGGCATGTGTCCAGGAAGATTCCTTGTCCTCTTCTTTTACAGTCTAGTAACTAGACGTTTTTATTATTATTTTCGGTTTAAAGTCTAACCGTGGGGCAATTCGTCTAATCTAGCTACCTCTCACGTGAATGCTCTATAACACTTTGGTGCACTTTTTTGCTCCTATGATTATTCGGGTTCAGGTGCAGTTTTTCCATTTATTTGTTTTGTACAATTTCATACATCAAGAAATCCTTTACTTCGGATTTGCCTTGTTTGAGTGCGCAGGCCGGCATCGTTGCCATGCGGAACCCGACGTTTTTAGGCCACTATAAAGCCGCGTCGACACGTTCCCAGAACAAGTTTGGACTGTGCTGTGATGCCGTAATTGCCCTGCATATTTGGACCTGCGTCGACATCTACATGTTGTTACTTTGTCGAGCTGACCTCGCCGTCCAGGCTATATTTCTTTAATTATTTACTCACTTAAATTAATTAAGTGGAAGGTTTGTTTTTGAAATATCATTATTATTTGTTATTACTTTTGGTTGGCACTGTTTATATGTGCGCAGGAGAAATACTTTTGGTTGGCACCTCGATGAGTGACCCTGCGCCGGCATTGCCACACTGTCGTTTCTTTCTGCTGACGTCCACCATGCCGACGAGCTTCGACACGTTGGCTGACATGGGGGCTCCGGCGCCACCCGCCTACCTACTCCTTCACCTCGGTTAGACGGGGGACTTCACCTCGCCGCATCCACCATGCCGCGTCGCTAGTTCATCAAGCCGAGCTCTTTGCTCGGGCACCTCGGGACCAGCCTGGGGGCTGGAATCTTGTCCCGCATCAAGCTCGGACCACGTCATCAATGCCGAACACATTAACCAGCTAAGTCGCTTTCATGCTTAAAGTTTTAAATTTTTAATTTGTGTTCGGTTCGCCCTTGCTCACATACGTTGTTTGTTAAAAACACTTCCTTTACCTAAGTTAACAAGGGGCTCTTAAAATTTGTATGAGCCGTTTTATAGTAAATGTGTTTTCTTCTTGGTCGTTGCAAAGTCTTTTTCTATCACTCCTTTTTCGACGCGAGTCTGTGGTCAATAGCCTGGGAGCCTAATTTCTCTCTCAAAGCCGCTAGAGTTTAGTTTGCTAAACTGGCCTGACGAGAAGTACTCCGCCTTCGGGATAGGAGGTTGAAGCTGTAGGCTGACCCGCTTGAAGTGTTGAGATGGGATGTGTCATGTTAAAGCACGATAGAAGCACATTTTTTTCTAAGACCAATTTTTGGATTGGCACCGAACACTTGATCTAGTTCGGACATCAAGTTTTTACTGCAGTTTTTTGATTCTCCAAGCTTATGACACTTTTAACCTATTTTTGTGTTTCCAGCATAAGTCTCGCAGTACGATGCTGGACACCTTTAAAGCTTCGGCAATATCAATGCGGATTACGACTAGAGCCAAACCCGCCAAAAGCCAAGGTAATCCATGGACTACTCGGCAAAACGTTCTCATATATTGCTTTATATGCATCGGTTTCGAATTGTGTCTTCGGTCAATAGTTGGGTTGCCCGGCTCCTGTGCTTGCCTCCTATGTTCCGCTTTGTTCGGCTAGGTGTGCAAAGGGAGAACCACTGCGATTGTGCTTCTAGCTCACATGGTTAAGCACCTCTATGGAGAAAGCCGAAAACTGACTGTCACAATAAGCGTAAACTGGGCAGCGGTCTGATGACTGTGTTAAACTATAAGATTGATGGAGGTCACCCCGTGTTAAATAACGGGCCATTCACAACATTGGCCGAGGTGTTAACGGCTTGACCTCGGCTGTCGTCGAACACTAACCGGGGGCTAATAATTGGCCTCCCAACTTCAAGCTCCTATGACTAAGTGAAAGTTATAAAGCCCGCATATCTGATTGCCTCGTTTCCGCTAACACAACCATCTTCGGGCACTGAGACGTCGGCTAAGGGTTGTTTTGTTATTGCGGAAACACCCTATGTAGCATCTACAAGGGGGTGGAAGCCGACGATGGGCCACTTTCAACTGATAAACGGTCACAACGGACTCAAAATAAACATATCATCGGTGTTGTATTTAATATACAAGGGCTGCCATCCGTAATCATCATTATAAAGCCATAAATATGCATCAATTTGAGTTAAGATTTTGGCCAAGCTGGGTTGCCTGGCTCCTGTGCTTACCCCTACATTCCCGATTGTTAGGCTAGCGGTAAAGGGAGCACCTCTGTGATTGTTACTACCGGGTCATCCAGGTTAGTACCTTAGACCGGGTGAAGCCGAAAGTTAGCCATCTTAAAGGATATAATTGGTCGGCAACGACGGAAGTGAAAATTTAGTTTCGCTAAAGACCACATAGTTCGGGAACTTTCCACAATCTAAATCCTCAATATTTTGCTCCCACATTGATCGGAGTTGAGGTTTCACGATCATGCTTAGCATGACAACCCAAAGAAAGGAACCGATAGCGGGACTATTTTCTTTGGAAGACATTTCTTATGTTAAACAGTAATATAACGTATATCTCTCTGCGTACCTTTGTTTATAAAACCGTATGGCTGGATTGCCTTGTTTGTCATAAATCTTTGCCCTCATAAAGGCTTTATAAAGTAGGACAAACACTCCTCAGCTACTGGCCGAGGAGGTGGAAGCCGATGGTCGGTCAACAAAGTTTTGTACAATGCGGATCCAAGCATTAATGATGTAAAGTACTTGGATACATAGAATCATTACACATAATTTGTGATTTTACTTCGGATATCGATCCTTAATTCGGCCACCCGTGTCCACATTAAGGCTCGGGGGCTACTGGGCATCGGGCTTCTCATTTACTAATATTAAAGGGGCACAATGATCCCCTGATCTGGTGTTGCCACCCGACCAGTCTCTCGGGAGCTACTGCATTGCCTATTCAATGCAGAGAATTCAAAGGGTTCAGTGTTCGGCTTGACTGAACTATGGGCAAACGCGTCTTCGGACAACAATAGGCACCATTTGAGACATCTTCGGCATCAAGCTAATATATTACGGCGACTTCTCAAAACCCTCTCTCAAGGGTGTGTCCGCCGATCACTATCTATTCTAATGTGCATCTCGGGTTTTAGGACGACACACACCTTGAGGAATACTGGCTATATACATCTCATCAGCAAATAAATTTCACAGCTCGAAAGCAATCCAGCATAAAGCTTGGATGCAAGTGACTAAATCCATATAGGATATTTCCGACATAAAGCTCGGCTGCAAGCGGCTGGCTCCATAGAGAACTTTTCAGCGTTAAGATCGGATAAACTCCTTCAAACATTTTCAAACATGTGGTACTCTGTGCCTCCTTAGTTGCAGTTCGGCGTTGGAGCTCGGCTGCAAAAATACAACTCGGCAACAGTCTGGCAATATAGCTCGGATGTAGTCCGGCGTTGGAGTTCGGCTGCCAGAGGATACCTTAGATGCAGTCCGGCATTGGAGCTCGGACGCAAGAGGACACTGCCGCCTGGGAACAACTTCAAACCCGAGGTGTGGCATAAAAATAACAAGGCATTGATAAAGGCCGAAACTTAAAGGGGCTCCTCGGATACCTGACGTGTAAACTCTTCGGATTCACTTCGGCGATCCTCAAGATCGAAGATGAGAAGATTTGTTGAACCAGTTTTCAAGACCGACGACCGAAGATGAAGAACAGTTGGGAAGAATCGAGGAGCGTCCCCAACTTGAAGACCGGTTCAGGGGGCTACTGACGGTGTCCTGGATCGGGCCGAGGACCCCCATGGCGGTTCACTCTTGGGCCACTTCGGGCAGCCCATGCCGCATACAAGGGAGATCCCACAAGACTTGCCGCACAATACGAGGACTCTCCTAAACTCTAGGCCTCTGGTGTGTTATATAAACCAAGTCCACGCTAGTCAATAGACAATCTCGTATTTATTACTACAATCTCGTGGTAGATACATGTACTCTGTACTACACCCACATCGAATATAATCAAGGAGGAGTAGGGTTTTACCTCTTAGAGAGGGCCCGAACCTGGGTAAACACCGTGTCCCTCATCTCCTGTTACCCATCGCTCCAAGACGCCTAGCTTAGACCCCTACTATGAGATACAGCGGATATAGAACCGACAGTGCACGCTTGCACATGATTTCATATCGTTGTTGTGCTAACTAATATGGTAGTATAAGCGCTGCCTCAGTCTAATGTTTACATGTACTACTACGGTGTTCTTTTAAGTTTGACCAACCCTATATAAAACTAAACTAAGCTCTCATACGCACACTCATCAATATGCCCCGCCGCCGTTGCACATTCCGGCGCCCGCCTGCTCCTGCCGACCATTTCTCGCCATCACCGCCGTGTCCCCGCCAACTCTGTGCCATGAAGCCAAAGGCTCGCCCGCTCACGTCTTCTGCAGTCCCTCCTCGTGATGCCACCGAGCTGCCAAGCACACGAGCAGCTGGTTGAGCCGTGTCTATGCACGTAGCGTACGAAAGAGGAGGATGAGCATGTGCTCTAGCACACCGGCAAGGAGGAGCTAATGTGTCATTGTCGTCTCCGCCCGCACAGAGGAGGCGCGCATGGTGGCTGTCGTGGCGGAAGCTGGTCGCGCCCGCGCCGAGCCCACAAACCAGGTGCGGACGTGAAATCTACCTTCGAGACCTTGAATGCCACATGGATCCTGCAATCTAAAGGAGCAATTTGGGCTAGTCAACTCTTGTGAGCCGTTGGATGCAACATGGACGGCCAGAAGGGCTTCTTCAACCTCCAATATTGATGCACTGTTCATCTTCTCTCTCGGGCATCGAGCCTCCATCCAGCAACACCCCTAACCGCCTGCCGCCACCGCCCGGCCCTCCCTTGAACCACCTACCACTGCCATGCTCCCCCCACCCCTGCCATCCATTTAACCCCGGGCACGATCCATTTTTTCTGGCGAACTGCATTCCACACCCAACACTCATAAGATAGATCATGGGCACCCTGCCACCCTAATATAGATACTGGGGTAGCTTCTCTGCCGTCTTCTTCCTTCGCTCCATCGAACTTCTTTCACAAATCGACTGACCCAAATTATACTACCAGTACGTATTAACTACAGTCGGAACGCGAAGATACTAGCAGTAGTACCAACTACAAGAAGAACAGTAGTAAGTCATACTAGTACTACCGTACGTACTAAAGAGTTCAAATAACGAGAAAGAACATAAACATAGTTCTGCTGGGGCTCAACACAACACACCCCTGAAATAAAACTAAGCAACTAGTCCGCTTGACACTGCAGTAGAACCAGCATGAGCGACAGCACTGCCACCTTACTCGGAGTTCGAGTCCATGTCCTCGACTTCATCCTCGTCCCTCTTCCTCTTCCTCTTCGCCGACGCTTCTTTGCTTGAACCGAACACTAGGCTCTGCTTCTTCATCCAACCCTTGTAGATATTTAAACAAAGGTAGGCATCTGTTGCTACGTACGGGATGTGATCTTCATCTATTGTCTTCGACTCCCATGCATGACGAAATCGTGGTGAGGTTTCTTCAGTTGAGCGTACGAAGGATCAATCATGGCTTCTGCCAGGGTCAGCACTGAAGGCTGAGAGGAGGACACCAGGCTTGCCTCCTGGAGATCGAAGGGCTGGCCTACAACGAGGCCTATCCGACCCAGGACTATCCTGTCATTCGTGAAGTCTACAGTAACAAATTTCACTCTTCAAGGTAAAAAAAACCAAATTTCACTCTTTTGTCCTTGAGGAAGTTCTTAAAATCCTCGCACTCAACGTCGGCATGGCATATGTGGTAGACCAAGCACACGTTATACTACAAAAAAAATACACATCGGTGACATTTTGGGCCGAACGAATTTTTTTTCTGTCATACTTATGACACTTCTATGACGATAGTTGTGACAAAACCCGGTATCATCATAGATGTGGTGGGCTCCTACTTCTATGACAAAAAATCATGACAGAAAATGGGCTTTTCATCCTGGGCGGTCCAGAGACGCTACTGCATGACATTCTTCGGGTGTCCATGACGGAAAAAACCGTGGTAGAAGCGATAGCGAGGAAAATATCGGGGGAGTTCCCGGTTACGATGGGTGGTCAGGGGCCGAGCGATGCGCGTTTCTCTCATACGTACACGCGTGTGTGCGAGGCGTTGGGCTCTAACTGAACCGGAGCGAGGCGTTGGGCTCTAACTGAACCCGAGTGATTGCACTGCAGGCTACGCGTTACTAAACCTGAGCGATCGATCGATGGCTGTTAACTGAACCTAGTCGAGCGATTCCTTCACTACTGCTGCTAACTGAAGCCGATCGATGCTGCCTCTGGATGAGCAGTGAGCATTGCTGGGGGGTTTGGATGAACAGTTCCCGGTGGGGGTGGATGAACAGGACCCCGTAGTGTCGCCTCTAGATGAACAGGACCCCGATCGATCGAGCCGGTTGGGGCTGGATGAACAGGACCCCGTGGAGGGCTGGATGAACAGGACCACCCCGTGGAGGGCTGGATGAACAGTAGACGGTTGAGGGCTGGATGAACAGTAGCATGTGGAGGTGTAGTTGAATAGGAGCCCGTGGAGAGGGCTGGTTGAATAGTAGCCGGTGGAGTAGCGCACGGTGGAGGCTGGATGAACAGGAGCCCGTGGAGGAACAGTCGCAGGTGGAGGCTGGAGGAGGTCGACGGTTGATGAATAGCAGCCCACTGAGGATGGAGGCGGTCGACGGTGGAGATGAACAGTATCCCATGGAGTCCCGTTTTGCGGTACGTCACACCTCTCCCGATGAACAAGACCCCTGTTTCGACCGTAGCACTCCAACACAAGTCAATTTCCTTTGTTTTGCGGTACGCCACACCCTCCCGATGAAAAAGACCCCGTTTCGACCATAGGAGGTCCGTTTCGTCCGTTTTGCGGTACGCCAGACCCCTCCCGATGAACAGGATCCTGTTTTGAACGTGGCCGGTCAAACACAAGGCCGTTTCCTCCGTTCTGCGGTACGCCAGGCCTCATTTCCATCGGTTGTTCCGTCCAAGCCCTCCCGATCAACACGACGACGCATTCCGTTCTGACCCAGCCGGTTGGCTCCCCATGAACACGACGACGACGATGTTTCTCCGTTCCGACCCAGCCATGTACACGAGCCCTGGTCGTACGTATGAGCGAGTAGGCCTTCGTGACCCTGCCCGTATGTACGAACGTGGCCGTATTTTCTTTCTTGCACACTGGCCACCGTACGTACGTGTACATGCTACATGCGCCTCGACTACGACACGTGCATGCTCTACATCGACCCGTATGTACGTGCACGTTCGCGACCAAAATGACAACGCTACGTACGCTTCGACCATGTGGGTCCTGACTGTCACGCTGTCGGAGTAAATGGCCACGGGTAGCCTAACTGACTCCCCCTGGCTCTTCAAAAAATTATCAGGCCATTCGAGCCTTCAAACATCCAGAGCATAGGGCCGCCTTCCCCCGGCCGGCTATCCCCAGGGCCGATTACAAGAAGGCGACCCGGCCTCAGAAACCTTCCCAAAGAAAGCTACGAGATAGCCGACTCCAGGAAGCCGGCCCCAAGAGGACCGACTCCCAGAAGCCGGCCATGAAGAAAGCCGACTCCCAGAAGCCGGCCAAGACTGCACCCACCAAGACCACATCCACATAACGGTGATAAGACGGGGCGTGGCCACAGTACAGCCCACTACCCCCGAATCCCGAAGCATGCATGGCCACAGGGCGCCGTACGGGCCATCCATCTCCCGTCCGGCGCGGCACTGTAGCCATGTTGACCTCGATGTCACCCACGACAGGCGCCAGTACGGCCCATGGGCGGTGGGCCCCTTTAGCCAGAGAGACACTCGAAGGCGGCCCAGCCTCCCCTAGTCGGCCAGGGGCGTGGCCGGCTCCCAATAGCCGGCTACCTCCCTCCCTCGAAACATGTGCCTCATTAAGGAGACAAGACGAGGTAAGGCTACAGTGAGAGCCCGCAAGGCGGCGGTACTGTAGCCACGCTTACCTCGACAAAGCCCTCGTCATCAGAGGCGAGGCAACAGTAACCAGCCGCCGACAAGGCCCCCAAGCGGTGGGGCCGGCCTGTCGGCCAAGAGGCCGGCAGCCGGCAGGACCCACGAGTCGGCGGGCCCCAATGGCCGGCGGAGAAGCCGGCGAGCGCAGACACTGACGGCTGGGACCCGCACCCAGCCGGATTACCATTGTACCCCTGGGGGGTAGGCCTATATAAGCCCCCCAGGACACCCATGCAAAGGGTTGATCTCATAGAGTTTCACACACCACATAGAGAGAAAAGGAGAGTTAGCCTTGCCCTTCTTCTTCCTCTAGCTAAACAGCTCAAGGAGCACTTGTAGCTACTTGTATTGATCTAGTGATCATGCGGAGACCCCGCAGAGCAGGACTAGGGGGTGTTATCTCCACGGAGAGCCCCGAACCTGGGTAAGATCCGCCGCCGTGCATGTCCTCGCCTTATACCGTTTCCAGGCACCGGCGATGTCTTACCGGCTCCCACAATGATAAGCCACCCATTGGCATATGTTGCACCTACCACCCGACATTTGGCGCCCACCATTGGGCCAGGCGCACCGTCGTCCGGAGACCTGTTCTGGACGGGAACCCTTTTCCTCCCCCGCGAGCGTAGCCAGCCTACTACGCCCGATGGCGCTTGCCCTAACGCGCTGTAAGGCGTCGACGACGCCTGCGCGGCGAGCTGCCTCGCCGACCTCCTTGGCGAGACTTGCATCTCCGACGAGCCCGCGTTCGACGCGGGCACGGACTACCCCGAGAGCCGCCTCGCCAGCCTCCTCGACCAGCTTCACGTCTCTAGCGAGCTCACTGTGGACTTGGAGTCGGTCGGCTCCACCGACCCGATGCTTGTCGACTCCGACACGGCATCGCTTGACGCCTACCCCACCGACGTGGTAATCTTTGACGACCCTCTCCCTCGAGCCGACAGTGGTAGCAGCGTTGTCACTGAGGTGCTGGTCATCAGCCACGGCGCCGACTCGGGCGAGAACGCCCACGACGCCCTAGAAGCGGCGATGCATGACTTGTCCGTCCCCATCCCAGCCGACGCCGACGCCGAGACTCTGGAGGCACGCCGCCTCGCCCTCATCGCGGAGGGCCGGAAGATAGCTTCCATGAGACGCCTCACTGAGGTCACCAGCATGAAGTCGACCGCGCCGCCTTTGGTACGCCGCCTTATGGCGGGCCGAGCCGAGCCGGCCTCGTCAAGAAGCACGGCACGGCCATCGCCAGCATGCTGGGGGTAGACTGCCCAGTCTATGCTACACCGCTCGAGAATCTGCGAGCCGCTCAGGCGGCCGCAGAAGAGCTGAACGGGCTAGGGGCTGATGAGCTCCCCTACATGACAAGGCGCATCCAGCAGCTGATCGACGCGGCCGCAGAACGGCATGAGGCCGGCGCCCGCGCTGAGAGTCCTCCCCCACGCCGAGAACACGCCGCGACATCCCGGTCGCCGACTGCGAGCGGCGCCCTCGGAAGGAAAGACAAGGAGCCGGCTGCTAGCCGCAGCCGGACTCGAATCACCATCGAGCGCGACGCAGAAGGCCGCCCCTGAGCGGTGGAGCGCCAAGGCAATCCGCCTCCCCCCCGCCTCGTGGGGAAAGATATCCCACCCCGCCACCTATCACGCATCCATCTCTCGTTGGCCGATTAGGCCACCGCGAAGGAGTCAGCGAGAACGACGCCCGCCACCGGATCGACCGCCTAGCATGATCCCTGGCGCTAGAAGAAGAAGACGATGTCGGCCCGCCTTGCTTTGGCCCCCGCATCCGCGACAAGCCCTTCCCCAAAGGGTTCTCGCTCCCCAGAGACACGCCCAAGTACAACGGCTCTACCGCTGTCAGCATAGCGAACGGCAACAGGCGCGTAGCCGTGAAGCCAGAAGATTGGCTGATCGACTACTCTACCGCTGTCAGCATAGCGAACGGCAACAGGCGCGTAGCCGTGAAGTACGTCCCTCTCATGCTTCAAGGCACGGCACGCAGCTGGCTAAACAGACTCAAGCCCTACAGCGTCAACAGCTGGCTGGACTTCACGGAAGTCTTTGTACGCAACTTCACCAGCACGTACAAGCGGCCTCCCAAGCCCCGCCAGCTCTCCTTCTGCATCGAAGGGCCCAGCGAATCGACTCGCGACTACCTCATGCGGTGGGCCGAGCTCTGCAACTCCTGCGAGGGGGTGCACGATGTTCAAGCCATAGAATACTTCACCGCCGTGTGCCGAGAGGGCGCCCTCCTCAAGCACCGACTCCTCTGCAACGAACCGGCTACCCTCGACGAGCTGCTGGTCATAGCATACAAGTACACCACGGCCGACTCCTTGATGAAGACCGAGCTCCGAATGGACGCTTCTGGGAAGGTGCTCGCTCCGGCTCCCAAGACGCCGGCTGGTGACTCCAACCGGCGCCCCTACCAGAACGACCACAAGCGCAAGGCCCCTATGCCGCCTTCCACCAGTCGGCAGGTAGCCACTGTCGAAGAAGAGCAGCCCGAAGAGCGGCCTGCTCCCAAGAAGAAGGGCGGCAGGCCGGCTTGGCAGCCGGCCTTCTCCTACGAGCAGACTCTCGATGCCCCCTGCAAGTTTCACAGCGGCGCGAAGCCGTCCAACCACACGACCCGGAAGTGCCACTGGCTCACACGGATCTCCAAGGGCGAGGGGCTGGTGCCGCCTCCGCCTCCCGGCCCGCCGGCTGCTCGACCAGCAGTCGGAGCCATTCAGGATGAGTTCCGAGATGAGCATGCCGCCTACGTTGTCTTCACGAGCCAGGTTGAAGACAAGCGCAGCCGGCGCCGACAGCACCAAGAGGTCAACGCGGTCGCCTCCAGCAACCCCGAGTTCATGCATTGGTCTGAAAGGCCTATCAGCTGGAGCCAGGCCGATCACCCAGAGGTGATGCCGTCTCCTGGCTCCTATGCATTGGTGTTGGAAGTCACCCTCGCGACGGAGAGGCGAGCTGCGCAATTCTCCCGCGTGCTGATGGATGGCGGAAGAAGTATCAACATTCTGTACCTCGACACCATGGACAAGTTGAACCTCAAGGCGAAGCAGCTCATGCCAAGCCGGACCGTGTTCCATGGCATCATACCCGGCCTGTCCTGTTCCCCAATCGGCAAGATCAAGATGGATGTTCTCTTCGGAGACAAGGATCACTTTCGCCGAGAAGCGATCTGGTTTGAGGTAGTGGACCTAGAGAGCCCTTACCACGCCTTGCTTGGCCGACCTGCCCTGGCCAAGTTCATGGCTGTGCCCCACTATGCCTACCTCAAGATGAAGATGCCGAGCTCAAAGGGGATCATCACTGTAGCCGGCGACTACAAGAAGTCCATCGAGTGCGCTGCAGCCAGCAGCCGACTGGCCGAGTCCCTCGTGGTTGCAGAAGAGAAGAAGATGCTGGAGCGAGTTGTGGCCATGGCCGGCAAGCAGCCGGCCCTGCCCCCAACCCCAAGGAATATGATGCTCAGGGCTCCTTCCAGCCAGCCAAGGAGACGAAGAAGATACCTCTGGACCCGGAGAACCCGGAGAGGTTTGCTATCATTGGTGCAAACCTGGACAGTAAATAGGAAGGCGAGCTCGTCGACTTCCTCCATGAGAATCGAGACATCTTTGCATGGTCCCCAAAGGACATGCCGGGTGTTCCAAAGGATTTCGCCGAGCACAAGTTACACGTACGAGCGGACGCGAAACCAGTCAAGCAGCCTCTCCGCCGACTATCGGAGGAGAAGAGAAGAATCATAGGAGAAGAGATAGCCCAGCTCCTGGCCGCCGGCTTCATTATGGAAGTGCTTTTCCCAGAGTGGCTTGCCAACCCGGTCTTGGTGTTGAAGAAGAACAACAAATGGCGTATGTGTATAGACTACACTAGCCTCAACAAAGCTTGCCCCAAAGATCCGTTTGCCCTACCACGGATTGATCAATTGATAGACTCCACAATCGGATGCGAGCTGTTGAGTTTCTTGGATGACTACTCAAGATACCACCAGATCAAGTTGGACCCAGCGGACTGCCTGAAGACCGCCTTCATCACACCATTCGGAGCTTTCTGTTACCTGACTATGACGTTCGGCTTGAGGAATGCCGGTGCCACTTTTCAGCGTTGCATGCAGAAATGCCTCCTCAAGCAACTCGGCAGAAATGCCCACGTCTACGTAGACGATATTGTGGTGAAGACGGAGAAGCGCGGCACCCTGCTAGAAGACCTCAAAGAAACATTTGCCAACTTGTGCCGATTCCAGATCAAGCTCAACCCCGAGAAATGCGTGTTCGGAGTACTAGCCGGCCAGCTTCTAGGCTTTCTGGTCTCCGAACGCGGCATTGAGTGCAACCCTGTGAAGATCAAGGCCATTGAGAGAATGGAGATTCCCACCAAGTTGCGAGACGTTCAGAAGTTCACCGCGTGCCTGGCCTCCCTAAACCACTTTATCAGCCAGCTAGGGGAGAAGGCTCTCCCCCTGTACCGACTCATGAAGAAATCCACTCACTTCGAGTGGAATGACCAAGCAGACCAAGCCTTCCATGAGTTGAAGAAGATGCTGACCACTCCACCTGTCCTGGCGGTGCCGACTGAGAAGGAGCCCATGCTCCTCTACATTGCCGCGACTAGCTGAGTGGTCAGTACAGTCATCGTGGTCCAGCGCCCAGAAGAAGGCCGAGCCCAGTTAGTCCAGAGGCCGGTATATTATTTAAGCGAAGTACTGTCCACCTCAAAGCAAAACTACCCGCACTACCAGAAGATGTGCTATGGAGTGTACTTCGCCGCCAAGAAGTTGAAGCCCTACTTTCAAGAGCATCCCATCACGGTCGTATGCACCGCCCCACTTGCCAAGATCATAGGCAGCCGGGATGCATCCGGCTGGGTGGCTAAGTGGGCCATTGCGCGGGCTCCTTACACAATCTTCTACCAGCCCCGTACCGCCATCATGTCCCAAGCATTGGCCGACTTCCTCGTCGACTGGGCCGAGACCCAGTACCTACTGCCGGCTCCCGACTCCACTCATTGGCGGATGCACTTCGACGGGTCCAAGATGCGCACCGGCTTGGGAGCCGGCATCGTCCTCACCTCTCCCAAAGGCGACAAGCTCAGATACACGGTGCAAATCCATTTTGCCACCTCCAACAATGTGGCTGAGTATGAGGCGCTCATACACGGGCTCCGGCTAGCCAAAGAGCTCGGCATACGCCGGATCCTGTGTTATGTCGACTCGGACTTGGTGGTCGAGCAGTCATCTGGCGACTGGGACGCCAAGGATGCAAACATGGCGAGCTATCGATTCCTCGTCCAGCAGATCAGTGGATACTTTGAAGGGTGCGAGTTCCTTCACGTGCCACGGGCCGACAACGACCAAGCAAATGCCCTGACACGGATCGGCTCCACCCGACAGGCTATACCAACCGGTGTCTCTCTCCAGCGCCTCCTCAAACCGTCTATCAAGCCGTCTCTAGAATCGGACTCTATCTTCATACCGCCCGCCCCTGATGCAGCCGGATCCGACTGGAGGAACCTAGCAGGCGGCTCGGGGACTTCGACAAGCGGCCCGGGGACTGCCGTAGTCACACCCGGCTCGGGGACTTCAGAACCAGGCCCGGGGACTGTAGCAGTCAGCCCGGGGACTGCAGCGGCACAAGAGGCGGTGGCCGACTCCAACTCTCGACCACCCAACCCACCCACCCGGGTCACAGTGGCCGTACTAACAATAGAAGAAGTCACAGCTCCATCATGGGCCTAGCCCATCCTCAACTTCCTAGTCAACAGAGAGCCGCCGACTGATGAGATCTCGGCAAGACTAGTGCAACACCGAGCCGGAGCATACGCAATAATAAACAGAGAACTTGTCAAGCGTAGCGTCACTGGAGTCTTCCAGCGCTGCATCGAGCCACAGAAGGGCATCGCAATCCTCAAGGATATCCACCAAGGCGAATGCGGCCACCACGCAGCCTCAAGATCACTTGTCACCAAAGCTTTCCGCCATGGTTTCTTCTGGCCGACTGCTTCCAAGGAATTAGTCAAATGCTGCAAAGGATGCCAAGTCTTCAGTTCCAAGCAACATCTGCCGGCTTCTGCACTCAAAACCATCCCCCTCACCTGGCCCTTTGCCGTTTGGGGGCTGGACATGGTGGGCCCATTCAAGACAGCCCGCGGTGGCATGACACATCTGCTTGTCGCCGTGGAGAAATTTACCAAGTGGATTGAAGCGAAGCCGATCAAGAAGCTGAACGGGCCGACTGCCGTAACATTCATCGCAGACATCACTACTCGGTATGGTGTACCACACAACATCATGACCGACAACGGCACGAATTTTGCCAAGGGAGCACTGGCACGTTTCTGCGCGACACAGGGCATCCGACTGGACTTAGCGTCCGTTGCCCACCCGCAGTCAAACGGCCAGGTCGAGCGAGCAAACGGCCTCATCCTCTCCGGCATCAAGCCCCGACTGGTCGTACCACTGGAGCGTTCGACCGGCTGCTGGCTCAATGAGCTGCCGGCTGTCCTCTGGAGTCTGCGTACTACCCCAAACAAGTCAACCGGCTTCACTCCGTTCTTCCTTGTATATGGTGCCGAGGCTGTCATCCCAACTGACATCGAGTTCGACTCGCGTCGGGTCACCATGTACATGGAGGCGGAGGCCAAGGAAGCACGAGAAGACGGCGTCGACCTGCTGGAAGAAGGCCGGCTGTTAGCACTCACCCGATCCGCCATCTACCAGCAGGGTTTGCGCCGTTACCACAACCGGAAGGTCAAACCAAGATCCTTCCAAGATCCTTCCAAGAGGGCGATCTTGTGCTCCGGCTGATCCAGCGAACAACCGGCCAGCACAAGCTCTCAGCCCCTTGGGAAGGCCCTTTCATCGTCAGCAAGGCACTAGGCAACGACTCCTACTACCTGATCGATGCACAGAAGCCAAGAGCATGCAAGAGGGATGATTCCGGCAAGGAGTCGGAACGACCATGGAACGCCAACCTCTTGAGAAGATTTTACAGTTAAAAGCAGTATGTATCATGCTACCTTTTGTATTAAGTACGAAACAACGGGCCCCCCGAGGTGCACTCGGGGACTGCCCTCCTTTATCTATGAATGACAAGTGTCATACCCATGAATGGATTACTACATTTGATTTTCTATCTAGCACCGGGTTCGACTAGTCGGCCCGGGGACTGGCCGTCTTTACTTATATAAAAAGTTCTACCTGAAGTCAGACAAGTAGTGTGCCAGCACCCGAGCCCTCTCTTGTTGTAAGTCGCAGCTCGAAGAACCAACCGTCCGACTGGCAAGAGCCAAAGGTAGAAATGATGCCCACACGAAAAACGGCTAAGGACTAATGAACTTATATAACGCAAGCCGGCCTCCAACCACGCCTACCGGCTGTCAAAACAGCCGGCTGGCCGGCCTCCCAGTCACTTCGCTACAATCCAACAAAGCTAGAGTACTCGCCCTCCCAACTGGCCAAGCACTTCTCCAGCCACAGACTGCAGAGCAGCTGTCCGGCTGGGAAGGCGTCAACCAAGGGAGGGAGGCAAAGGAAACAGCTGAAGGATGAAAAGCAAAGAACAAGGGAAAGCCAAACGCATGCATGATTATATTTACACATAAGGCCCTCAACAGGCCTGCAGTGAATAAAGTTCGAATACACCCCCAGTGGGTGGAACTATGTAAACTTAACAAAATACTGTTCCAATAGTAATAAAACAGGAAAGTAGAGGCAGCAGATTAGACTAAGGGCGCTGCAGGGGAGCCAGGCTAGTCGCTGGAGACGGCGGCGCCGGCTGGAGGAGTGGCCGGCTGGCGAGTCTCGGCTTGATCATCGCCGGCTGCAGGCGGTGCGCTCGCACGTGCCTTGTTGCTAGAGGCACGGTCAAGCTGAGGCTGACCGGCCGCTCCACCATCTGGCGCGGTGTCTTCACCCTCCTCCTCCTCCTCGCCCTCGTCGCTGGAGTCGATCTCCTCCGCCGAATCCTCGCCATCTCCCGGGTTCAGCCCGAACCACTCCTCCGGCTGGGCAACGCCGTTGTCGTCCACCTCAGGAGCAAAGGCGCTGGTGTCGGTGTAGTCGGCGATCACCGAGGCTCGCTGGATGATAGCCGGCCGCACCGGCTCCAGCTCCGTGTCGGCCTCCTGCCGCCAGGTGGCCAGCTGGTCCAAACTCAGCTCGGGATACCAGGCCTTGACGAACTCCAGCGCCCGTCTGGCGCCTGACCGAGCCGCAGAAGCCTTCCAGGCCTCGAAGCGGCCGGCCGCCACCTCCAGCCAGTCGGCAGTCCGACTAGGAGTGCGGGGAATCACCTCACCGGGCCAGAGGACGGCCAACACCTGCGCCCCAACACACTGAAGCCGGCGGAGCATGCGGTGAGCCAGCTGGAGGCGGGCTTGAATCGCCAAGAGCTGTTCCTCCAGCGACCGGCAAGCGTTCGGCGCCATCTTGGAGCCAGCCTGCCTTTGCGCCTCGCAGTGGGCCTCGACGACCTAGTTGGCGGCAGTAGAGTAGCCAGGGAAGTACTCTGCGCAACAAAGAAATAGAAAGAAGAGAAAAATACCAAGTCAAAAAACGAACCAAGCGGCAAGCGGCAAGCAAGGGACGAGAAGAGGGCGACCTACCGTCAACCAAGTCTTTGATCTGGCCGTAGCCGTTCATCAACGACTGCCTCGCCTCGGCCCAGCTTGCCACCTCTGTCTCATATTAGGCTTGAAGGGCGGCCTCGCTGTCCTACACCGCCTTGTGGCTCTCCTCCTGGTCGGCCAGCTTCTTGGCCAGGCGGTCACGCTCCTGGGCCAAGGCGTCAAACTCGGTTTCCTTAGCGCGAAGGGCGGCCTGAGTCCCACCCAGCTACTCCCTCAGTTTGGCATTGGCCGCTGCAGGCATGGCAGAGAAGAAAGAAGCAATAAGGAAGAAGTTGTCAAGAAAGATCCGACCCGACTGCTCAGCAGTCGGCCCGAATCTCGGGGACTACACCCAGTGGGTGCGCTGACGCGCCCCCACGTGAGATAAAAGATGAAGCACTTACCCCGGCACTCAGATAGATCAGCATTCTTCTGGGTCAGCTCCCGAGCCTGGGAGTTGAAGGCAGCTGCACGGAGGTTGTGGTAGTCCTGCAAGTCAGGCAGAGAAGCGAATGAGAACAAGATAGCAAACAAAGCTCGCTAAGAAGTTCCAAGTCGCCTGCTCAGCAGCCGACTCGGAACTCGGGGACTACACCCAGTGGGTGCGCTGACGCGCCCCCACGGAAGAAACCAAGGTCAAAAAGCAAAAACGGGAAGGCTTACCCGAATGGCCGCTCGCGTCGCAAGGAACTCGTCATTGTATTTCCTCAGCGCCGCGGCCTGGGACTGAAGCCGGTTCCGGACGTCCTGCACCGCCACATTCACCACGGCCGTCCCTCCACCCGACGTCAATCCGAGCTGGCGCTGGCCGCCTCCACGTCCTGGGCCGACGAGCCGGAGCCCGCGGCCTTCTGCGGGTCCGAAGTGGCCTTCCTCGCACGCTGGCGCGATGGTGACTAGACCACCAGGTCCGTCCTCGCAGCCGGCTCGCCCCCAGCCGATTGTGCAGGCGGCACGTTAGGCCGGCTGCCTTGGGCCGCCCGAGTCGGCGAGGACGGTGCCGCCTCCCTCTCAGGGACAACGACGTCGTCCTCCCTCTCCAACCCCGGCAGGTCACCGCCGGCCTCCTCCGGCGGGGGCTCCGGGACCTCGGGTGCCGCGACACGCAGAGGGGTGACAAGCAAGGCCCCCTCCGCTGTTGCCGCGGCCAGAGCCTCCACCTGGGCCTTGGCCGCCGCGTCGGCACGCGCCTTCGCCTCCTCCTCCTCCTGTGCCGCCTTGGCGGCAGCCGCCCTCAGCTCCTCCGCCTCCCGCTCCTCCCGCGCCTCCCGCGCATTTCGCTCTGTCGACGCCTGAAGCTCGGCGCAGGGGTCCACATGGCGGGTGCTCCCGGACCCTCCCGGCGATCCAACCACGGAGGCGGCAGCAACTCGCTCAAGAGAAAGCGGAGCCCTGATTTCTGAGAAAGGATAAGGATTCAGAAATCAACAAGAAAAGAAGAAAGAGTATGCAAAAGAATATACACTTACGCTGACACCGTTTGCGGCTGCTTCACCACCTTGCGGAAGTGGGCTGCCTTCGCGGCCGCCTCATCCCGCCTGGTCGCCGCTGGCCCGCCTTGGGCTTCTTCGGCCGACTGTCGAACAAGCCCGACGCGGCCCGGCGCTTCTGCCCGCCGCCCCGAGCAGGCGGCGCGGCGAAGGAACCCGCGCCATGACCGGTCGCCGGCTGGCGGCGTGGGACGATTTCCGCCTCATCGTCATCCGGCCAGTCGTCGAAGCTGACTCTAAGCCCGGAGCCGCTTGCTTCGCCGCCTCCCGCCTCGGTGTTATCGTCCATGGCGGCCGCCCCCAAGTCGTGGTCCTCCAAGTCATGCTCCTCCCGGTCGGGAAGAAATCGACGATCCGCCCCCAACCCGGCCGCAGGACGAAGGAGAGGGCTCTGCCAAGTGTGCCGACTGGTCAAAGTCGGCCAAGAAAAACTCGTCGACAAAACTAAGAGAAGAAAGGATAAAGGGAGCATACCGTAGGTGGGGGATGTGCACGGGAGTATGGCTCCTTGCCAAACCGCCACTCTGCGGAGAGCTTGCAGTTCGCAAGATAATTCACCATATGAGCCACCTCGTCGTGCGGCATATCCTTGGTGCACATCCGACTCAGATCGAGTTGGCCGCTCATCTGACAGATCAGATGAGGGCGGCTTTGAAGAGGAAGCACCCGGCGCGCGACGAAGGCGGCCAGTAAGTCGGACCCAGTCAGGCCCTCCGACTGGATCATTACCCGGAGTCGGGCGACGGCCGCGGCTCCAGCCGGCGACAGCGTCACGGCCCGATAGGACCACTGGGGCCGCCTCCCAGCCGGCGGGCCGGCTACGTAAGCCGGCAGGTTGACGTAGTCGCCTTGCGGGGCGACATTCCTCACGTAGAAGTACGACTTCTGCCAGCACTTCACCGACTAGATCAGCGTGATGACAGGGAAGGGGTTGTCGGCCGCCGGCCTCCGCATCGCGATGAAGGCGCCGCTCTGAGCCGGCACGCCCTGCATGCGGGTGCCGAGCTTGGTTTGGAAGAACTCCCCCCAGAGCTCGAGGGTGGGGAGAACGCTAAGAAAGCCTTCGCACAGGGTGACGAAGGCGGACAGCAGCACCACCGTGTTCGGAGTGAGGTGGTGCGGCTGGAGTTGATAGAAGTCAAGAAAGGAGCGGAAGAAGGCACTCGCCGGCAAGCCGAGGCCGGGCAGGAAATGGGAGCGGAAGATTACCCGCTCGCCTTCCTCCGGCGCCGGCGTGATCTTCTTCTCCGGTGCAAGACGGACCCGCACCTGGTCCTTGTCGGGCAACCGCCGCGTCTTGCGGAGGAAGTCGATGTGGTCCATATGGACGTTGGAGCCGTCCCAGTCCCCGCCGTACTGCATGGTGGCGAGAAGCTAACGAGGAAGGGTGCAGCGGCGGAGAAAGCACGGCCCTGCGACGGCAAAGCTGCGGGGCGAAGTGAAGATTGGTGGGACGGCGCGGCGGCGAGGCGCTGCTGCGGAGGAAAGCAGGAGGAAGAAGATGGCGGAGAGGAGAGGAGCGTGCGAGCGTCTGCGGCTTCCCTTCCTCCCCCTACTTATAGTCTCGTGCGGCGAAGCCGAGGAGGCGAGGCGTGGGGAGGAACGTGGGATTAACTGCGCCCACTCCCCCACGTCCCGCGATTATTGCGCCCTAACGGCGTACGGAAACCGCGGCCGGAAGACGTGCGGACAGCTCTGGGCCACAGAGAATCCGCGCCTGGGCCTAGGCGTAGGAGTGGTGGGCCCCCGGCCTGCGGCGACATCCCGTCGCGTGCATGGGTTGGCAGGCTTTTTTCAGCCGGAGGATCCCACGTGGTTCGCGGGCGGCGAGCGGCCGACCTGCAGCCCAGCGCACGCGCCAACAGACTCCCGCCTTCCAACTTTAGAAATTTCGCCAAGACGGCGAGCCCAACCAAAGCCGGCTCCCAGCTGCAGGCTCGTCAAGATAACAAGCTGACCAAGCTTCTCGACCTCCTCTCAGCCTCAAAGCCCAACCAGCTTCGGGGACTACTGTCGGAGTAAATGGCCACAGGTAGCCTAACCGACTCCCCCTGGCTCTTCAAAAAATTATCAGGCCATTCGAGCCTTCAAGCATCCAGAGCATAGGGCCGCCTTCCCCCGGCCGGCTATCCCCAGGGCTGATTACCAGAAGGCGACCCGGCCTCAGAAACCTTCCCAAAGAAAGCTACGAGATAGCCGACTCCAGGAAGCCGGCCCCAAGAGGACCGACTCCTAGAAGCCGGCCATGAAGAAAGCCGACTCCCAGAAGCCGGCCAAGACTGCACCCACCAAGACCGCATCCATATAACGGTGATAAGACGGGGCGTGGCCGCAGTACAGCCCACTACCCCCGAATCCCGAAGCATGCATGGCCACAGGGCGCCATATGGGCCAGCCATCTCCCGTCCGGTGCGGAACTGTAGCCATGTTGACCTCGATGTCACCCACGACAGGCGCTAGTACGGCCCGCGGGCGGAGGGCCCCTTTAGGCAGAGAGACACTCGAAGGCGGCCCAGCCTCCCCTAGTCGGCCAGGGGCGTGGGTGGCTCCCAATAGCCGGCTACCTCCCTCCCTCGAAACATGTGCCTCATTAAGGAGACAAGACGAGGTAAGGCTACAGTGAGAGCCCGCAAGGCGGCGGCACTGTAGCCACGCTTACCTTGACAAAGCCCTCGTCATCAGAGGCGAGGCAACAGTAACCAGCCGCCGACAAGGCCCCCAAGCGGTGGGGCCGGCCTGTCGGCCAAGAGGCTGGTAGCCGGCGGGACCCACCAGTCGGCGGGCCCCAATGGCCGGCGGAGAAGCCGGCGAGCGCAGACACTGATGGCTGGGACCCGCGCCCAGCCGGATTACCATTGTACCCCTGGGGGGTAGGCCTATATAAGCCCCCCGGGACACCCATGCAAAGCGTTGATCTCATAGAGTTTCACACATCACATAGAGAGAAAAGGAGAGTTAGCCTTGCCCTTCTTCTTCCTCTAGCTAAACAGCTCAAGGAGCACTTGTAGCTACTTGTATTGATCTAGTGATCATGCGGAGACCCCGCAGACCAGGACTAGGGGTGTTATCTCCACAGAGAGCCCCGAACCTGGGTAAGATCCGCCGCCGTGCATGTCTTCGCCTTATACTGTTTCCAGGCACCGGCGATGTCTTAGTAGGCCCACAAGTCAGCCTGCCACTATACTGGGTCCCAGCTAACAGGGGGAGTATTCATTTTTTTTTTTGCGTAATAAGGAGGCACTTCCTTGCGTGCGAAGATATAGCTGGTGGGTGCGACTTGTCAGAGGTGGGAACATTTTTTCCGTGAAATACAGAAGCCCTTTCGGTGGGTCCCAACTGTCAGGTGGAGGAATCATTATTTTGCGCGTAATAAGGAGGCATTTCCTTGCGTGCGGCCATGGACCCAGCTGTCAGCCTCTCCACGCACAGTCTACTTCCGATGGTGTCGTTCGTTGACCACGTTGACCAATCCACGCTGAGCGCATCCAAGGTGGTGGACGACGGCGAGGCCTAGGAAGGGGACGACGCGGAGTCGGGGAAGATGCGGAGCCGGGGAAGACCGCGCGGAGAGGAGTACGAGGGTTCACTGGTTCGGCTGCGGTGCGAGGCTGCCGTCGCCTTAGAATAACAGGGGGTGTGGGTGAGTAGAGGGATGGCCTGGCCAGCAGTGGGAGTAGTAGGGGCGGTGAGGCCTCCTTGGCATCACAGCCGGCCATGGGAGGCAGGAGCACGCGGCACGACCAGCACTGGTTTGGGCGGCTGGGGCAAGAAGACCAGAGGTTGAAGAAGCACTACGGCCGTTGGATGGACATCGCACGGTCATTGGAGCTAGAATCGTTCATATATTGACTAAGTTGACAAAGGCTCCATCCCTGTCAACTTAGTAGGCCCACAAGTTAGCCTCCCACTACGGTGGGTCCCAGCTGGCAAGGGAGTATTCATTTTTTTGTGCGCAATAAGGAGGAACTTCCTTGCATGGAAAGATATAGTTGGTGGGTCCGACCTGTCAGCGGAGGGAACGTTTTTTCGCGAAATACAGAGGCCCTTCCGGCGGGTCCCAGATGTCAGGTGGAGGAATCATTATTTTCCGCGTAATAAGGAGCCATTTCCTTATGTGCGGCCGTGGATCCAGCTGTCAGCCTCTCCACGTACAGTCCACTTCCGATGGATGTCGTCCGTTGACCACATTGACCACGCCGCGCCGAGAGCACCATGGCGGTGGACGACGGCGAGGCCTACGAAGGGAACGACAAGGAGCCGGGGAAGACACGGCAGTGGCTGCCACGCGGTGGAGAGTATGAGGGTTGACTGGTTCGGCTGCCGTCGCCGGAAAATAACAGGAGGTGTGGGTGAGCAGAGGGATAGACAGGCTACGGATGCGAGTATATGATGGGGCCGTGAGGCCTGCCCGGCAGCACAGCCGGCCACGGGAGGCGGGGGCAGGCGGTTCCGACGGCGCTGGTTTGGGTGGCTGGGGCAGGAAGATAAGAGACTTAACAAGCACGATTGCCGTTAGATTGACATCTAACGGTCTGATGCCGGTAGAGTCAATTGTTGACTAAGTTTATGTTTTGAGAAACCTTGTGTACGCATGAACTTAGTAGGCCCACAAGTCAGCCTCCAAATCTGTGGCAGACAACATAGAGCCCATTTGCTATTTTTAATTTGCAGCCCATTTGCTAATTCTTAAGTAATTTATTACAGCCCATTTTCTGCCCAGGACCACGGTCAAAAAGTTCAACCTTATTTTGCATATTTCGGTGGAGTCCGAACTTTTGTAATCCCGAAATGATAAACATTTTTTAAGAACTTATTGATTTGCCAAAAAAATCGTTTTGTTTTCGTAAGCAAATAAGACGTGGGACAATTGAGTCTGTTTAAGGGAAACCAGTGGTAAAAAATCAACGCTGGGACGGAAAACAACAACAAAAATAAGGATGTAAATAGGAAAAGGGAATTTTATGTATTTTCAACATAATGATACGTGTATATGAACTAGTAAAACTATAGGTAGAGATTAGAAAACGGATGTAGGACATTCGTTTCAAGAGGAAATTAGAACTGGGTTGTGTGTTTGATTCAGTAAAAAAACTGCCTGCGGATGTTGTAAGACAAATTATAACTAACACTGGCGGGCCAGAGGCCACTAGATACCTGCTGGATCTTTGTGCACCGTTGTCTTCATGGGCTGGTCCTGTTAAAAACAAAACCAAGCCTGGGCAGTCTACAGCCCAGTTGAAACTTGCCCGACCTGAAAAAACAATATACGTCCTCAATAAACGAGAGAATTCTGCAAGTACAGGCTGATAACCGGGATGCAGCAGGGATATTGTTTTTTCATCGTGATAATAAGTGCATGCACTTGTTTCGAAAAATTTGGAGAACCGGGAATTCAAACGGCAGGTGCTTATGCTACCCATCAAATAAAATCAGGTGCCTGTAAATTTGTTTCGAAACAAATGATTCAACTTTATATCCACGTCGACCCTCGGCATGATGGTTGGAAGCAAATGCAAAGTTCATAACAAAAGATCGTTAACAACAATACCAACTTGCGGACGACAAGGTATTACAAGTACCAATACCAAACTAACTTATAATCTTTTTACTCCTGGCCCTAGTGTTCGTCTGGTAGAAAATCTTGCAGAGGACCAGCTCCCGCTCCTTCTCTTGCTCCAGGTCCCCGAGGTGGTACTGGTGCATCACCCAGTTGGTCCTCTGCTGGTCGAAGTTCATGTTGGTGTGCAGCACCAGCAGCTTTTTGCTGCCCATCTGCCGCCCGTTGACCATCACCGGCAAGGTGTTGCCGGTGTTGTGCCACATCGCGTGCATGCCGCACTCCGACTGTATCTTGCGACGCGTCCACGTGCCCCTTTTGAACGCCCTAGAATTGCGCTGGAAGAAATGCTTGCTTAGGCCACTCAGTGTGATACCTGCAGTATTGTCGAATGCAGGTTTTAGTGTACGTAGTTGGCATTTTCATAACATCTTTGGCATGTTGCAGTCACTTGTTTCACTTTTTATTAACTGTCAAATTGTAATTGCTTCACCAGGTCTGCATCTAAAAAGAAAAATAGAGCTATAAACAAAGGAATATGCTTGTGCAAGTATACGGCCGATCGGTGTCTTACCTGGAAGATTCTCAGGATGGGTGTAGCATATGCCGTGCTCGCTGTCGATGGTTGGTATGAACAAATCGGTGAGAGGGTGAGATCTTGCGCTGTCTGCACTCACTTTGGCCTCAAGGTGCTCGATCAGCTCCTGATCCGTGGGATCGAACTTGACGCCAACCGGCAGCACCGGCCAATCCTTCTTCGACTGGCATCGGTTAATTCCAGTTATATGGTACTCAATGCATGATCAATCGACTGTTTTAAGTGAATGATGAAAGATTTCGACAGATAAGTGGTACTCCAAATCTGAAGTTCAGAATACCTGAACACGCCGCTGGGATTCTTGTGTCACCTCACGCGCAGCGTGTTGTCACGTCAATTCAATGTGTGGACATGATGAATAATTTGACCGACGTATACTAGTACTGCTACTATACTACTTACTAGTCGTATTTAGTGTCACATTTTAACCAAAGGTTTAACTAACAAGTACGCACTTGAAGCCTAATTGATATATATACTACACATCATCTCCATCATCATTATCAGTACATCCTGCGCAGGTGAGTTAGGATGCACTTGATCCCAGAAAGGTATCTATCCTTCAAACCAGAGGAGTGCTTCAAACTAACAACATTACATAATATCCAACAAAAGAGGGTCGTGCTACACCAGTAGAATACATGGCTCAGTCTAGATATCAGTACGAATCAAGTTGTGCATATTTGCTGTTGGCATGAACCACATCGCCGCATGTCGGGTTTGCAAAAGCCATCCATCGCATGGAAGCTTGATGCCTTTCACACACTGAAGATTATCTGGCAACAAGCTGTGTCGACGAATCTCTGGATATGGTGATTCATGAAACCCATGGTATGATGTGTAAACACGGCCCCCCTGGCGAATGGAAGTTGCATACAACGGTAATCATCGCGAGTGATATGATCGATGATTGGTTGGATGATCGTATAATTGAGCCCGAGGAACATGGAGTGGTTGCCGAGGTTGTAAACCCGCCTCCAGTGGAATACGCCTGGCCCAATGGAGTTGGGATCTTTCTCGAACACGAAGCAGCCATAGCCATCAATGTCACGAACGCCCCAGGCATTGTACTGCATGTGGTTTGATGTAATGGTTTGGTCAATTTGGTACGTGCGAATGAGCATCAAATGACCGCCGTCAGTTGAACGAGCGATAACCCACCACCCATCGGCTGGTATGATTCCAGGTCCTGGAATCATGAAGGCCAGTGCATTTGCGTCTGCTGCAACAATTCAAATTGGAGACCAAAAGGACAAAAATAAACATTCATGTTCAGAGTATGTGTGGAATTAAGATTATTATAACAGTGACACATATCATAGACAGAGAATTGCAATGCCGTGGTCATAATCATACCCCAAGTTAAAAAGCCAATGACTTTCATATTCTAGCAATATGTCATGGTTCAAACATCATGTAACAATGAGAGGAAAACAGCTATGACAGAGCCTACTCACATTCTACCATAGCACTTACTACTACTGTTCTCATATCAACTCTAAGGAATAATATGCGTTATTATAAAAATATTGGAAATGAGAGTAACATATAGCAATCATGATGTTATGCTCATAATATCTATTCTAACAGTCATTAGATGCCAATTGTTCTCATATCAACTCTAACAATAACATGTGTGGTCATAAAAATCTAGGAAATGAGAGGAACATATAGCAATGATGTGGTTATAGACATACTATCTATTCTAAATTTGTAACAATGAACAGGCAGTCGTATTCATAAGGTAAAGATGAGATGAGATAGAACAATTACACGATGATAGATTCCACGAGGATAGGCAGCCAGTCTGTGCGTCGACCGCGTAAACGATGCCATCGTGCACTATAGCATCAGACAGAAATGTTGCCTCAACAGGATTGACGATGAGCCATAACCATGTATGGCGACCGGATTCCAGATAGACTAATCCCATTTCGAACAAGGCAATGAGCTTGTAATCCATGTAGTCTTCTGATGGTGTGGGCACTTCGCAGATTACACTTTCAGCAAACAGAGGTCGAGCCAAAATCTTGACGCGTCTCGTGCATAGTAGGCAGGAGTGTCCGGTGGGCCGGGAGGCTCGATGGCGGCGGAATCCAATGATGGAAGGGTGATGTCTCGCTGGGTGTAGATATCCACGAGACGCTACGGACTACCGGATTGGTGGATGAGGACGATCGAGTTGGCCTTCATGCCCGCCCAGTAGTGGCCGCGCATGAAGGACAGGTGGACGAGTAGTGGTAGCATGTCGAGGGGCACCACGGCAACCTCCGTAGGATCGTCAAGTCGGTGTCTGGGCCACCTGCGAGGATCGGGCATCAGCAAGCAGGGTGTCTTGAAAAGAGCCGGCCGGTTGCAGACGAGTAGATGGTACAAAGACACCGAGCATGCGGCCAGACGGACGATGCTGAGTAGGTCCATACAATTACAGATCTGCTCCAAGAGAACATCGGGGAGGGAATTCCAATTGCGGTTCTGCGTATCAGTCGGTTCTGCCATTGGGGTTTTCGGTGCCTGCGAGCCTGCGGGGAAGTGGATTCGGGCGGGCGAGCAAAGAAGCTTCTCCTCGTGTGGCCGAGCAGTGAGCGCGGGGGGGGGGATATGGTACTCGCGAGCTACCAAGGAAGATAGCGCGGGCGGGCGAGCAGTGAGCCAGGGGAAATGGTGTGCGGCCGACGATGGGGAAGAGAGGAGGAAGAAGAGTGGAAGACGGGGAAGAAAGTGCATTAAATCTCAATTCTACTCCTACCAGGATATACCATCCTTCGGAGTGTAAATAGTTACACCGATGACATGTGGGTCTACCACAAGAGGGCCCATATGTTAGTTAATAGAGGACAGAAGCGTGCTCTACTGGCAAACATGATGGCAGTACTGGGTAAGGCTGATTTAGTAACACCAACACGCTAGTTCAGCTTATTAATTAAGTGTCCCATCTGCTGCAGCGTGTATTGTCACTTCACCGTGAAGACTAGTTGAATAGTTCTCTCTGACCGAGATGGGGAATAATGGATCGCGAAGACTTCCTTTCTACATTATTCCTATGCCTCTACGCTCACTTCACTCATTTTGCTCCGTACGTAGTCACTTGTTGAAATCTCTAGAAAGACAAATACTCCATATTTGGGAACAGAGGGAGGATTTTACTCCGTATTTGGGAACAGAGGGAGGATTTTACTCCGTATTTGGGAACAAAGGGAGTATCACCATATGGTGGGAACAGAGGAAGCTTGAAATATGAACATGTCAATGGGAGGGAGTAAGCCCCATGCATGTATGCATGCAACATGCAACACTCACATGTACACATGGACGCACGCAACACTCACGCACCCATGCGGCACACAGCACACGACGCAACACACATGCTCACGCTCAAGTGCTCAACCTACTCCCTACGTCCGTGAAAGACTATAGATTTAGAGATTTACACATTGACCAGGGCATAATTAACGCCCAAAAGTAGCAGACTTACGTGTGCATGCGACCATTGAGAGAAGAAGATTAAATGAAGGTCGTTGCATGCTGTAATTAAGTATAGACATGTAGCCTATACCTAGAGCACAAGTTGGTGCATTAGTCAATCAATATCGATTTAGATTAAAGGCTAAATGCATTGGAAGTGTAGATGTACTACACTCTTTGTTTTTTAGCTGATTTCTTTGCTCTGCCAACTGACAGGTGGGACCCAGAAACCAGGTGACAATTTAACCAGTCAACAAAGTGCCACGTTGACTATGTGGCCGGTCAGTAGGGTGCAATACGATGCTCTACGATGAGCTAGTGATCGTATAATCACCGCAAAACTATATATAGTGACCGTAAAGAGCGTATTGTTACATACGTTGACCGCCAGTGTATTTTTCTCGTTTCAAATTAAGCCATATTGACCAAAAAGGACGCAGTATGGACTAGTACTAGTACTGCTTTGATGTGTCCCGTCAACTCGCCGAACGAGGAGAAGCTTGCTTACTATGCCTCTCCCTCGCCCACGCGCACGGTAGTTCGCGGGACGGGGAGAGGGTTTTGACTACAGTGCCCTCTCCATCTCCCTCGCCCTCGCCCTCACGGTGGACGTGCAATAGTTCAATTAGAGTCATATTGCAAGAAGCATAATGCACTGTAGTATCATCATTGTTGGACCTTCCGAAGAGGCAAAGAGCCAAGTGCAAGGTTCACACGAGTACGAACTGTCAAACCTCCCGAAGAGGCAAAGAGCCAAGCGCAAGGTTTTATAGGAGTTGTCATGCTAGTAGGAGCGTACTACAACTATAGCGAACGATGCTACTGTATGATGCTGCCACGTCACGTATATCCAAAGTTGTGCCACCTTTTTTTCTCAAAGAGCGTGTTGGAGCCCGTGCAACAACCACACAAGTTGCACATACAAATAACACATTTACTAGTAATAAATTTTAAAGGACAAATGCCAGTATGCCACACAAGTTCATCTCCAATTCATGTGATAAATTTGTGCACGACTAGTCTACATATATTCACAGCGCTACCGTTCACAATTTACCGTACTCCACTTACACGTTATAGATGGGCTACATGTCCTCCTCCAGGTTCCAGTCCTAGGTGTTCCTCATGGATGGCACGATCCATAGCGGTGGGCAACGGGAATCATTGTCGCAGCTTTCTAGTCCGGTTCCACACGATGGAGACTCATCCAAGCTGAAGCGGCATAAATAAGGGATAGCTTGTCCCAGCATGGCATTGATCCGGCGGTGCGCACTGAAGACACAACCAGGCTTCATGAACGGTAGGCCTTCCATGTCGTGCACGGAAGGTGGCATCCGCTTCACAATAGGGTAGCTGTCCCCAATGAAAAGCGAGTACTCTCTAAGAGTGTTCCTCGGCACCCACGTAGCATCACGGGGGTCAAACTCGCCGCCGTTCATCTGGTACAAGTGGCATCTCAGATCTGGACGTACATAGTTAAGGTCCATGCATAATAATGTTGTGCTCAAATATGGCGGTCAGTAATACTATGCAACAAATAGTACTACTCCGGTATAGAGGAAGTAAAATAACCGGCTTATTATATATAGCCACTCTTGGCTACATGGATGAGATAGTAAGACATGGAAAAACAAAAATGGTGGCAGCTAGTGGGTTCAAGTCTTCAAGGGCCTAGCTAGCTATACGCGTCCTCCAAGGTAAAAAGTACTCCTACTAGTACGTAAGTAGAGTACTAGTACAACAATGAAAGAGAAGGCGAGAGGGTTAAAAAATGGAATACCTGGGTAGATGGTGACGGTCCGATAGTGGTAGATTGTGTGACCATGTTGCAGATCAGTGGTACCATGGATAACGACTGCTAAGATAGTTGATCCCAATATGCCAAAGTCTGCTACAAGGTTCCAGGTTAGACCGAATCGCGGATGCAAATGCACATCCAGGATCGGCGATCTTATTTTGTCGCGGGATGACTGGTCCCTGCAAAATAATGGAGTACCGTTAGGGATGCAAATGATGGTTTGTGCATTCCGTTTGTAAACTGCCGTACCGTAGGATGGCAACCAGATGAAACAAGTCCCCTGGCTTGTCACCGCGAAGATGCGGCCTAGATGGCGCATGGCGTCTTCGAACGTGTAGGGGTACAAATCTGCCGCCGCCAACATGCGCCGGCCTCTGCCGTTACTGCCTCTTGCATTGATGGCAATCCTTATGTTATACACCGCGATGAGATAGTAATCATCGTAGCTGCGTCGCTTTTGTCGGTGGGTCCGCAATTTCTATCTTCTTCAATCTCTTGTAGGCATCATCATATGTATTCAAGCCCTGCCAGTCCGGAAGGCCGATCCCAATGGTGGAGAAGGGGTCTACCGGAACGGCCGCACTGCTGTGGATGTTGTGCAAAATGATGGTGGTATCTGGCCAGGGGTATGCAAGCCAATCTTCGTTGGCACCAATCCAGACCTATATATAAGACGATGGGCAGCGGAGAAATTACAGGATGGAAATGGAATAACTAAGTACTACATGATCAAACTCCATTACTGACCTTCTCATCGGACAAAATTTGACTACCTCTCAACATCGGCAACTCTAGCGGAGTTAACGTGCAACCATGGCCAGGGAGCGGTGGACTGTTCGAAGGATTGTCCCATAGAATAACCTTCTCCTCGAGGACGCATGGAAGACCAACAAGCATGGCCTTTTCCAAAGCCTTTTTAAGCACCGTCTTGAAAAAGTTGGTGCAGGAAGCACCGAGTCTTGGGGCGGTGAGGACGTCGGAGCGGCGTGCGATTTCTCCCAGAGGATCGTCGTCCAAGGTCTCCCAGCCCTGACGAGGAGGAGAACCGCCTGGCGAATCCATGGGAGCAGCGACGAACTTCCTTCTCTTCGGGGGGAGGGGAACTGGCGAGGAAGAGACAAGAGCGTAATAACCGCAGGGCCTCGTCCCTTCCAACTGTACATCGTTCCTTAGCGAAGGGGTGAGGCTATTATTTACTACTAGTACTAGCATTATGGGACGTTATGGGATTGCATTATACTGTAAGTAATAGCACTAGTAAGGAATTTTTGGCACTAGCTAGTAGTTTTTGGCGTGGATTAAGAAATTTTTGGTATGTTTTTGCTATTTTTTGTACACGCCAACTAGTGTCAAAAAACGTCTTACATTATGTGACGGAGGAGTAAGTACTCGTACTATAGCAGTACTAGTACTAATTTCTCAACTAGTAGTGCGATGTACTGTACTTCTAGTATAGTGCACCAGTTTTGAACTCTTGAATCTCAGGGCGAAGGAGGTACAGTTGGAAGTGGAGGGTACTACTGTTCTCTAGAACCATCGCTGTACTATCAATGCAGGGAAAGTACACCTGCGTAGTGGCCTAGTGGGTACTCTCGGTGCTCTATTCAGCCGCTCCTCTCTTGTAGCTGGCCTACTCAGCCACTCCTCTCACGCACACACTAGCAACCTGTTTATCAGCGACGGTTACTGCGGGGGCAAAACATTTGAGTTATTTGATACAGCGAGACTAGGCTTTTCGCTTCCATTTGTCGAGGTGTAATGGATCTCGTCGAACTTTGTTAGTAGTTCCTTCTTTATGAATGAGATGAAGCAAAGCTTTTGCCTCCGTTTCAAAAAAACACGTCAAGAGGAATTTCTTTTATAGTACAGCCGATAATGGAGTGAAGTCTATGCATGCAACGCCACAAGCTACAGAGTAGTAGTAGAGCACTTTATGTACAAAGCCATATTGCACAACTCCCAATGCCCCGCCAAACTTTTCCGGCTCCTCGGGCTTAATTGGGAGGCGCTAGTTTAAATATGCTACTAGCTGATGAGGAAGCTGCAAGCGAGGTGCGGCTAGGGCGAGCACGCGAGCCACGAGATGCTGGGAAGGAAAACCCGTTCACGTGGCTAGGCTATCCAGTGCACCCAGATTGTGGTGCCGCACGTCTGTTTGACTTCAAAACTCAAACTACCCATGTAAAATATTGGCTCGCAGCAAAGTTACTATTTTAAAAAAAGGCCGCCGAGCGTTCGGCCGGGATCGAACCCACAAAACGAGGTATACACTCCTGCGACCACTAGTAATACTCGTTGGAGTACAACGCAACCTAGAATCGCCTTTTGTCGCTAGTAGTACATTGTTCCTTACAAGAAACCCCTAATAATGCAAGAAATCACTAATAATGCCAAGAAACTACTACCACTTGCATACGTGGGAGACTTAAGATAAGACTACCTTATCAACCATTGTACATGCTCTTACCAACCAGCCCTACCAAGAAACGACTACTCTACAAAGTGCCGTTATAGGCACGTTTCAACCCATGGCCCTATTTGGATACATTTGTTGTCAGTCTAACCCCGCCATCCAAACACCACTTTGGTTAGAGTTAGTTCAGGGTTAGAATCTAACCTCTGACTTAGAGTATCCAAACAGGGCCCATGTCGCCCATTAGGTCAACGCCTTCTATTCGACCGGGCGTTATGACTTGTGGGACTTACATGTCAGTCTACACAAAAATCCCCGAGTGACCTCCTACCTCCGGCCCGTCCACCTAGTCATCCTCGGCCATGGGACGCAGCTACCGCCACCGGCAGAAGGCGAGGTCAAAACCGCCGGCGGTGCGGAGCCCATCTTGCGGCAGCCCGGATGCCAGCTCCGTCCGGAGCTCGCGGCCGCTAGCTAGCCAAGATAGCTCCGTCCAGCTGCTTGTCTGCAAGGTTTGCTAGCTAGATTGGCACGGCGACACGGCGGCTTGCTCGCGCGCACCGCGCTATGGCCAGCCATCTGGCTCGAGCGAAGGCCAGCACGGGGGCTTGCTCGCTCGTGAGTCACGCTCTGGCCAGCCTGCTAACCCGTGCGGAGGCCAGCGCGGCGTCCGGCCCGTCCGGCGGAGCGGCGGCCAACTCCCTCATCACCGGCGCCACCGACGAACACGCATCAGTACTGTTTGAAGTAATGTTCAGGGAAAGTAATGATTTGAGGGGGAATAACAGGATAGAAGGTCAGATGTGGGTCCCTCGTGTCAACGGTCAAACAAAATGTGTTGGTTTAAGCTGCCTCGTCAGCACGGACGTGTGGGCCAACCCTGTCACAAATGGGTTTAAACTAACCTAATCGGTACTACTAGGTAGTAGTTTTTGGCGTGGATTAAGAAATTTTGGGTATGTTTTTGCTATTTTTTGTACAATAGATTCTTCCTAGGGCTGGTTGAAAGTGGTAGTTTTTTGTTAAATACTCTACATATTGTAAGTAGGAGTGAAAGTTAAGCTTTGGAATCCAGTAAGCAAGGCTAGTTACATAGTGCATATGTGTACATGATTGAAAGTAAATATCAACCATGAGTGACTAATATCTTGATGGAAAACTCGAAACTATGGAATACTAGGGAAAACAATTGCATGGTTGGAAATACTAGCAATGTTCGTGTGCGTTGCAACGAATCATAATTAGAATAATACTTATTCACAAACTAGATACAAAACACTCTAATTTTGATATACATATACCACTAGAGATATATTATGTTTCAATTAGAATATATTCCTTGGGCTGTTTTGGTGAGGTCAGGGAGGGATGTGGTTGGTTTTAAGATACTAATTATGGGTTTTTCTGCAAATTGGTAGACAAATGGGATGTTGGTGAGAAAAGGCAACAACTTACCTCACAGTCGTTAGATGTAGATCTAATGGTCACAAACGACGGATGGCAGACACACCATCATCACCAACTTAGTCTTCTGTAGGAGTACTAGCAAGATCCGTGCATTGCACGGAACATCAAGATGCATTTTTTTATAAAAACACTCGTTGTGATTGACCCATGCGGGAGTAATCCCATGTGTAAAAACTAATGATATCTTGAGAAATAGGAGATAAGGTGAAGAGGAGTGGGGCGTGGTGGTGATTGGTGGTCGGACTGAGCGGAGGCACGGGCATTGACGACGCCGACAGCGGCCACCAGGCCAGTTTGTTCTAGAGGCTTCCTTTCTTAATTGCTGAACAATGAGGTTGTTGGAGATAAGGATGAACGAGGGAAGGCCTTATTTGCAAATGTGGAGAGGGGTGCGGGTATCTTTTAGTTTCATTTCCATCCATCAGATATAGATCGGACGGTCTATATTGCAAGATGGCACGCGTACCATCATCACCAACTCGGTTTTTATAAGAGAAGAAATATAAGTATGGAGATACAAATGTATTATCGATACTTGTTTCCGTAAACTAGCATCTACATTCTATTCAACGCCTCAGCATGTGAGGCCTTAGCACAATGACTTCTCGACTGTGTAAAACAAAGGTTCTCCCGTCGCCGATAAGGAGGCGGTGATGGCGGAACGCTTTTTGGCTTGCTCTAGTCCTAGTAGTCATACTAGGTGGTCTAAGCACGTGTAGATTTATTCTTTTTCACGTCTCGTGTTCGTCGTACCGCCATGACTTTTGATGAATAGCTATAGACGGTAAGTTATTCACGGGGAAACCCTTGTTGAGCGTGTTTGCGAGAGAGAGAGAGAGAGAGAGAGAGAGAGAGAGAGTGCGTGTGTGATATGTCTAGAGACTGAGGCAATGATAACAGATTCTTTGTGTCTATGTGTGTGGAGGATAGAGAGAGACATCTACATGGGGCTTTGTGTTGTGTAACATGGAGACACATATACATAATTAGAGAGTGAGTGTGTGAGATACACATGCGGACATGGGGAGAGATGAGGATTCAGATTAATGGGTGTTTGTGCGTGTCTGTGTGTGTTTGTGCACGCGTTTGTGTGTGAGAGGGAGTGTGTGTATGTTGAGTAGAGAGACCACTAATGATGTAAACCTAGTATAAGGGAATGGGGAATGGTGTGACATGTGTAGTAGCGGGATAGCGTGGGTGCGGGCGGGGGGAGCAGACTATTTGGAAGAGACATCGAGTGTGTATGGGAGGGGGGTGTGAGAGCGAGAGAGAGAGAGAGAGAGAGAGAGAGAGAGAGAGAGAGCTAGCGATAGAGAAAGAGAGAGAGAGAGAGAGAGAGAGAGAGAGAGAGAGAGAGAGAGAGGAAGAGAGGGGGCGTTTGTGTCTATAAATGGCGTATAGATAGGGAGACAATGTTTATGTTGTTTGAAATTGGCCTATGTACAGAGACGCAAGGTAAGCGACTCATCGTGTGTGTGATAGGGACTTCATGAGAGATCTAGAATAGATGGTGTAGAGAACAATGTGTGAGATCGAGAACGATGATACATTAGGGAGCTATGGAAAGAGTCACGACATATATGTATACAGGGAGGAGCTGGGGCGGGTCCGCATGTGGGAGAGATAGAAAGAGGAGAGTGGTGCACAAGGAGACAAAGTGTGCTTGTTTGCAGTGGGGGTGGTGTGTGAGGTGAGTGTGCGAGAACCACATAACTAGGGAGATAGACGTTTGGGGGCGACATTTTGTGTGTATGGGAAAGATACACTCTACATAGTGCGTGTGCTTTGGAAAGAGAGATGCCGGGAGACCTAGCTAGAGAATGGGGGAAGAGATGTGTGCATGCCCAAGAGACAAAGTGATAGAGACCTATATTGGGGTCCGGACTTTAGAAGAGAGAGGGGTGTTAATGTGCTTGTGTGTTGGTGTTTGGGGGAGAGAATGACTTCTCTGTGTCTGTGGGGGGGGTGGACGACGAGGGGGGGGGGTTGGCTTCAGATAAAGAGTGAGGTGTCTATATTTGAGGGACTTTAGCGTAATTGAGATATACATGGTCAATAGTGTGTGCACTCATGGTTGATCAACTTGTTTCACAGTTTGGACTATGAGATAACGATACTTTTGAACATGCGTGATATACCTTGATGTACCAGAATTACAAACCTAAGATTGAAATTTTGGAATTCGACTCCATCATTAGCTTTTGTAATTCATTTAAACAGAGGTACATTTTTTAAGCAGGGATTTTGCGATTTCAAATTCATATATCAAACCTAGAGATATACCCATACGGGCATGTTCAAACTTTATAATCATCCAGTTTATTCATACACATACACATTTTTGCTTTTGTCATCATATTTAGGATAAACACATTTGGAATTTCATTTGAATTCGACCGTATGATGGTATTTGCTTGTAGTAGCTCAATGATCCATATTTGAATCGAATGGACAATCTAAGTTTCGAGTTGGAGACATTGATTTTCAAAACTTGCACTTTTTTTGCGTGCAAAACAAACAAATTCTCGGCCATGATATCATAGTCGGCCGTACAAGAGCAGAATATAATTTCAAGCGCCAAAAGCTTTCAAACTTCCCGCTCACATCGAAATATCTCGCGCCCGAAAGTTTAGCCCTGCGATATTCCTGTTTTACCCCTGCCACATGAACGGAAAAGGGCTACTTTGGTAACTCCATTGTTTTCCCCTGTTTGTCCTCGACATTCTTCCCCTGAGCCCCTACCCTTCCCCTGCCCGACCCCCCCCCACCACGGCAAGCCGCCGAATCTAGTCCTCCGCCGCAGCAGTGGACCTCACACCCCGACGGATCTACCTTCCGCACCTTGGAACCCCCAACTGCCAACTCACCACTTCACCGGAGCCGCTTCAGCGACTGGCAAGTCCACCGCTCCAGATCTCCTTGACCACCATCATGGTCCACCGCACCGGATCTGCTTAACCAGCGCCCTCGTCCACCACAGTGTAGGCCCTTTACTGACTCCCTCGTCCGTCCCTTCGCTGGCCCTTCATACAAGCCCTCGTCCGCCGCAACAGATCCGCCTCACCGAAAGCACTGTACGACGTGTCCACCGAGGCCTTCGTCCACTGCACCGGACCCGCTCCACGGACGCCATATTCAACTCCACCGGCCCTGCTTTACCGACGTTGCAGCCTCATCAGGTTATTTCGTTTGTACTCCTTCGGTTTTTCTCTTTATCGTGCAACTGTTCACTTACCACAAATGAGCTTTCTTGTATGTCGACAGGCGCCGCAACCGTAGCACCAGAGCCGCTTTAGCGACGGCGACAGCCGGACCAAACTCAACCACAACACGAGCACCATCGACGATCCTTAGCTATCAAGTATGCCAACGATACCCATACGCCGCCGAGAATCAACGTACCCGACGCCTACGTTCACTTTCTTAGCATAAGCACCACACCTTTGAATTTCTTCAGGGCGTCATTCAGTTTTTCATGAGACGCGTTATTCTGCTAGCACCTGCAGGGCCATACTTCTGGCAGTGAACATGTTACATGTGCTAAATTACATACCAGTGCACATATAGTTAACATGCTTTAGTTTTGTCATAAGTATTACTATACTTCCTAGATATCACTGCCTACTATTTTACTTCTTGCATGCTATATTTATGATAATGGTGTTGTTCTGATGCCACCTGTTGGTTCCATCAGACTGCTTCATGTTCTCTATGCTTAATTACACATCAGCAAACTAGCATGTGGTTCCGCTGGTTTTTGTTCGTTTTACCCTACATTTTCTGATGCTAGCTATTACATCACTACTCCGAGCCTCTGTTCATTACTTTTTTGTGTGTTCTTGATCTTCTCAAGTTGCATGACTAATTTGATGCTTCTATTAATTATGGAGCTGCCAACCCCATCAAGCAAAATATTTGTTCTTTTGGGGCTGGCACCTCGAACAAGCATAAAAATAGAGGGAAGCAGATATATTGTCGTGTATGCACACACCCTTCTTTCATTAGTTTAGATGAACCATTGATGATCAACTCGAACCAGTGCATGCGATTAAAATTAATTTTACCTAAATAGAGGGTGCAGAATAAACTACAACAAGTAGATTTGCAACCACGGGATGCTGAAGATATCTTCAAAGAACATTGCAACAGCAGCGAGGCTTCACAGCAACATATGGTAAGCCAGTGTGTTTTAGTACATATGAAATGTAATACGTGTGGGCTGCTTTCTTGGCTTGTGCCCTTGTCACATCCCTAACCTTGCTATGCACTTGGACTAGCTTGGTTGTTGCATCATGTCTAAATTTACTTGAAAGTTGAAATGGGGATTGCTCAAACCTCTAGCACCAAAACAATCCAATAGGTTCAACTTAAAAATATTTTCAATGAACCCAAAATGCCCTTCAAAAATGTTCATAATTTATGGAACAAGATGAAAACCTAAACCAAAAATGGTGGACACTTTTCCAGGACATAAATGGGCTTTGAATTAATCCAATATGTATTTGAATTGGAGCTTTAAAATTCTATAAATATTTGTACAGCTCCAAATGTTTTGAAACTTTCTGAGGGTCTCTGAAATAATTCAGTTAGTGCCCATAAGAAGTTCAGAATTTTACAAATGGTTTAGTGTCAAAACTAAATAAAAAACAATTACATAAAATAGAAAACAGGAACCAAAACAAAAAAAGGCAGAACCTCACCTGTAGCTTACCTGGCACCCAGTTGGCCCAACACTGTTGGAGGCCCAGCCCACCTGACGACTTGCCAGTCGTCCTCAACCTCTGCCAGTAGGCAGAGGTGAAGGCGGGCACGGCGCGCGCTGAGGCCGCCACCTCCTCCCTGTCTGCCTCACGCCCCCGTGGCCTTCTCGCGACGCCCAGGAGACGTGGACGAAGCCCCGCACCGATCCCCTCCTCCTCTGGTCCCTATTCCCCTCCCCCCCTGCTCGATCGAATGAGCCCGCCGGCGCCGCTCGTTGCCACCGCGGCCACCAGCCAGCTCTAGCCCCTTGGACGTGTTCCCGAGCTCAGTTTTCTTCCTCTACGTCGTCTGCCCCGAGACACGCGACGCCGGACGCGCTGCAACGCCAACTACGCCGTCGTCCTCGTCCTCTGCATCCGACGGCCGCCGTCGCACGATTCGCCGCCTCCAGAGCGTCCCCGAGCCTGCTGACCGCCCCCTCGAACCCGCTGTGAGCTCCTGCTCCTCCCCCCTTTCTCACCCCCTCCGTTCTCGCGCGTTAGCCGCCGCCCCCGCAAAACCGAGCTCCGGCCATCGCCATGGCCAGCGAGCCCCGCGCTCCCGAGCTCCTCCGCTCGCCCCAGTAGCACCCGCCTGCTAACCATGCTCTCAGGAGCCGAACGCACGCACCAACTCCTTCTCCCATGCACCGCAGCGTCGTCCTCACCGACGCCCGAACTCCGGCCGCCGCGCAAGTCGCCGCTGCCGTCGACTTAGGCCACTGGAGCCGCTGCTGCGTGCACCACTCGACGCGGACGAGCCTCCCCGTCGCGTAGATGCCCTCCGCCGGCCATTTGGTCGCCGTAGGAGGAATCCCGAGCCCCTCCGCCGTCTCTGGCCCTGCCGGCGACGAGCCCCGGGTCAACTCCGGCGAGTTTGACCCGGGTTGGCCCTGTTTGACTTCTCCCTGAGTCACTAACATGTGGGGCCAACCCCTAACTAATTTCTAGTTTAGGATTAAATTAGTGTTAATTAACCCTGTCAATTAGCTGACCAGATGACATGCGGGCCCCACTGTCAGTTTGACCTGGACCGCCCCGTTGACCAGCTGACGTCACAGTGACGCAGTGCTGATGCAGTTAATTATTTTCTGGATTTATTTTTATACAGGAAATTCCAGAAAATGCCCTAAACTTCTAAAATTCATAGAAATTCAACCGTAGCTCAGAATGAAATAATTTATATATGAAAAATGATCAGAAAAATCCAATCTATCCATTTGTACCATTTTCATGCATGTTAGAACAACTTATGGCTGCTGTTTAGGCCAAATCATATAAATGGCATTTAAACCCTCACATATGGAGTTTGAATTTGAACCTAGGGTTCAAACCAACTCCATTTAACATGTTGCTAGCTGCATTAGCTCAATTCACAGCATATTGCCATGTCACATTCATGCATCATATTGTTGCATTGTATTGATTGTGTTTCCTCTCTGTTGCCGGTGTTGTCCCCTCTCAGTAGATGTTGCTTCGATGATGTGATCGTTGACACTGATGAAGACTCAATGATATCTTCAGAAGTGCCAGGCAAGCAAAACCCCCTTGCTCATTCCGATACAATCCCACTCTCTCGCTCCTGCTCTCTTTTACTGCATTACGACAACAACGATTCATCTGTTACTTGCTACGGTAGTTGAACCCCTTATCCTCTGCATGACCTGTCATTGCCATAGTAAATAGATGAAACCCACTAGCATGAGTAGGAGTTGTTTGAGCCCTGATGTGCCTACTCATTCATGCTTGAATGTCATGCTGCTACTGCTTAGAGTTGAGTCGAGTCTGATTCATCGGGGATGAATTGGAATGTGGTGAACATGTCCTACTGTTGAGAGCTAAGTGTGTGAACACGATTTGGTAAAGGTAGCGGTGAGAGGCCATGTAGGAGTACATGGTGGGTTGTCTCATTGCAGCCGTCCTCAGGAACTGAGTTCTGTGTTTGTGATCCATGAACAGTTACTACCATGCATTGGAATGCTTAAGTGCCCCTCTCGACTTATTAATCAACCTGATCTCTGTCCAGGAGTTGCAACTAGTTTCTGGTGTTTGTAGGTAGTGTTAGTAGTCTACCAAGTGGCACCCGGTACAGGTGGGCTTGGGACAGACTAGGCACACGTGGCCTGGTGTACCGAGTGGCACCCGGATGGTGGGCTCGGGAACCCTGCACACATCGTTTGGGGCCGTGAGCGACACCCCGGCCGGATCTCCTTGCGGATGGAACCCGAATAGGCGATAAACCTGGACTAGAGACTTGTGTGGTTAGTCAGGTCGTGGCCGACTCCCTCGCCAGGCTTCCGCTTGAAGGTTGCCGAGGTACACGACGTGTACATGGTGGTAAGTGGCGAGAGCGTGTGTGACGAAGTACACCCCTGCAGGGTTAACATCATCTATTCGAATAGCCGTGTCCGCGGTAAAGGACTTCTGGGTTGCCTATAACAGTTCCTAGACAAGTGAAAGTGGATACTCTAAAATGCGCAAGATAAGCCTGAGTGCTATGGTTGGCGATCTCGTAGGGAGACGGGAGCGGATCCATAGTGGAGTATTGATATGGTGAATATGTGGACTCGTGTGCGCCACCTCAAAAGAGTTGCTTGCAGTCGTAGTTCAGGATAGCCACTAAGTCAAAGCTGGCTTGCTGTAGTTAAACTCCACTACCCCCTTTGTTGATACCGATGCATATGTAGCTAGTTCTGATGTAAGTCTTGCTGGGTACATTTGTACTCACGTTTGCCTATTCTATGTTTTGCAGAGAGACGTCAGTCTCGCCAGTAGTTCCGTGTGGACTTCGACATTTAGCTTCATACCTCAGCTACGATCTTGTGCCCTTGGCAGGATCTAGTAGATAGTCAGGCTTCTCAGCCTTTTTTTCATTTATAGTTGTCTGTACTCAGACATGTTAAGCTTCCGCATGTGTTTGACTTGTATGCTCTGAATGCTGGGTCGAGAGACCCATGTTTGTAATATCTGGCTCTTCGGAGCCTAATGAATAAATACTCTGAGTCGTAGAGTCTTGTTGTGATGCCATGTTGTATTTGCACATATCGAGCATATTGTGTGTATGATTGAAATGCTTGGTATGTGTGGGATCCGACAATCTAGTTGTCTATCCTTAGCAGCCTCTCTTATGGGGAAATGTAGTCTAGTGCCTCCTTGAGCCATAGTAGTCCGCCAAAGCCCGGTTCACCGGAGTCCTGCTAGCCCAGCACTACTGCTCTCGACACTTGACTGGCCGGCATGTGTTTCATATCGTTCCTGTGTCTGTCCCTTCGGGGAAATGTCACGCGGTGACATCCGGAGTCCTGCCTAGCCTGCTACAGCCCGGGTTCCCGGAGTCCTGTTAGCCCAGTGCTATAGCCCGGATTCGCACGCTGCTGACCGACACGTTCGATGTTGATTCATGTATGCCTGTCCCCATACGTTAGTGCCGCTTTGGGTTCACGACTAGCCATGTCGGCCCGGGTTCTCTGTCATATGGATGCTAGCGACATTGTCATATACGCGAGCCAAAAGGCACAAACGGTCCCGGGCCATGGTAACGCGACACCCGTGGGAGTACCGTGCGTGAGGCCGCAAAGTGATATGAGGTGTTACAGGCTAGATCGGTGTGACTTGGAATCGGGGTCCTGATAGCTTTGGTATCAGAGCCTGACTGCATGTAGGATTACCAAGCCAAACTGGTCGAAGTTGAGTCTAGAAATGCTTTAGTTATATAAGGGAATTGATTGTGGAAGGGAACGTAAGGCTCTTTTTACTCCTTTTACCTTATGCCCTCTAATCTGAGTCAACCTCTTCTCTTCTACGGGGATTAAGAACTAGGCTTCTCATCTTTCTATCAGGATCACGTGTTACTAATCCGTAGACTCGTAGGATTGTTGGTCTGAAGCCTCAGTTCAGTTTCTACTACTTCCATGTGTTGACAGTTGATCTCGGAACCTTGATATTTTGATTCTTAGTGGTTATGCCACTATGTTGCAGGATGTCTCAAATCCTTTGAGCATTTACAGCCGTTATGCTGTCCGAGTCATCCCAGGTTTCTAAACAATCTGATGAATTTGCAAATCCTTTCCCTCTGTTTTTGCGTCCCTTTGGGTCAGATTAAGCACACTATCGGCCTGTTGAGGTACTCTATTGCCACGGTATATATGTTGGAGTTATTATTACAACCCTAGGTGTCTTAGAGGATCACCTAGTAATCTAGCCATGTTTTGTGTTCCTAGTGTGATGATTCTGGCCATCATTCTTGAAAGCATCCCGTGATGCCACTTAGTTAGTAGGCATTCTATTCCTGGGTTTCTGAACTCGAGATTCACCCTACTTACTTCATGATGATAGTGTTGCTAGTTCCTTTAGGATATTAGTAACCTTTGTGATAGTCTTCGAGGTCCATGGTATATCGTTCTTCCAAATACCATGAACCATTCTTGGCAGGAGTTCTTTTGAACCAAAAGATCACAACCAGGGCGCTCTTGAGGAGTACCCCATTCATATTGTGACTCTGCCAGTCCTTCCTCCTCTGCATGGATTATCTGGAAGAAATATGTGGAACTTGTTGACATACTAAATCTATGCATCCGCAACTCAGAAAACCACATGTCCCTTTGAGTTGTCTCTCTTTAGTTGTATTCTGACCTCTATCTATCAATTGATAGTCAGGACTAGTTGTACATCCGTGTTATCGATGCGTACTATCCTTGTCGTCTGTCAAGCCGTTCTATTTCAAAATGACTAGGAGAAACAAACTCCAGAACCTCGTCCATATCTAGGATTGGGTCAAAGCAAGTGTATTCCGTAGACCAAAATGCCAATCCAGCTTTTGCTCTGCTCTACCTTGGAGCATTACCATCTTTATGTCAAGAGTGTCATGAGAATTGCACCACATCTTATGAATTCTTGACGCAGTGATACTTCTCGCCATCATTATTCATTCCTCGGTCCCGTGTTGTCACAACCGGAATACCGACAGGTGAACCATGATGTGTGAAATCAATACTCTGAGCAACTCGTTGCTTGGTAGTTTATGGACATTAATATCATTCTTAGCGTGTTGGTTATTGAATCATCATCCTAAGATTGATCGTGCTACCTACTCCTTATTTTTGGTGCACTCTTCAATCAATGAGTTAGGATTTTTGTCAAACCTTGCTTAGTTGATCATATCATCTTGCCCTGAAAAGCAAGATTGTTCTCGAGCTTAGTAACATATCGGTGGTTCGTGATTTGAAGACGGAGGAGGTCCTGCTGCTTCTGCTATTTGAAGCCCAGGGTAATCCCAGTTCTTCTTTAGATAGCAGTTGAAATTGTCATTAGATTATTGTACTTGCATGTTATGTCATGTCTCTGAATGGATTATGTTGTAAGACCCCCTATGTTGTCCATGTGTTGTAATGGTCCGAATTTTTTAGGCGAGGTAATCCTCAGTACTTGTATGATTGACATAAGGTGAACTGTTTTTCGTGTGAGCATATTGTATTGGATGAAATAACTGTTTGACTCAAAGTGTATCCAACCTACTGAATTCAAAGATCATGGCATTTCTAAATCATAATCATATATAAAGGTGGAATAAATCTTTGTTGTGGTTTTGAAGAAATAACTAACAAAACGTAGAATTATCTGTGGATATTCGTAATTGAATAAAAATTGGATTTGGATTTAGTTGCCAGGGCCCAGGGCAAACATGAATGCTAATTCTCCCATGTTTTGAACGAAGCGGCTAAACACCCACTATCATTTGTGGGCTGCCCGAAGCAAGTGTTTGCGAGATGGAAATTAGTGTCTACCCCTGACACTTGACATCCTTATCGACCGGATTTACACTGTTGTCGATAGGGGTAGACTAGTAACTTCAATCAGACGTGACACGACGGCCTCTGAGTCCATTCAGACACGGCGGGCACCAAACGTGGCGGCAAAACACATTTGATTCAAGCTCGTCCGAAAGACATGTGTCTCTCCCTCCATTTCCCCATTCATCCACGGTGGGCGGCAAAACAAACTCTCCTCGTCCGAAATCGATGTAGGCTAATATTTTAAATAGGGGCAGATGTGTAACTTCCCTCAGACGTGACACAACCGCCCTACTTGCCAGCCCCGTTCATACACCGTGGGCGCCAACCGTGGGCGGCAAAACACCCTCTCCTCGCCCGAAATCATTACCGGCAAATATTTGGGAGATGCCAGATTACCGTCCTATCCCCAACCGACGTGATGTCCGAAATTTTAAGTGGGGGATAAGTTCGTAACTTTCCCACATTTTAGACAAGCGCGTCCCAAAGTTTGAGATCCCCCTCCCCCTCCATTTCCCCATTCATACACCGTCGGCGCCATGACAACCTCCCTACTGCAGCCAGCCTCCTCCGGCCGCCACCCCATCCTCCACCATGCCGGAGCCGCTACCCCTACGCCGTCGTCCACTACAAGAGATGGACGTCTCTCATCCACGGCGCCGGACCAGGATCCTTTCATCGTGTCGTCTCGCTTCATCGGCGCCGTCGTCCACCTTGTAGTTGCCGCTCCTACGACCGCCTCGTCTACGGCAACAGGATTTATCCCCCGACCCGGCCGTCTGCCATCTAAAGTCTTCTTCCCCGCCGCCAACAGCCATCGCACCCGCAGCACCCTCAACGTATCAGCAGGGGCCTATATGGCGTCACAAGAGAGGTGGTACTCTTCCGTATGTGCTTAAGTTATTGATCTCACCCGGAAAATAGATCTTAAATTTTTTTACTATACTTTTCTTGTCTGTACCAAATCATAGTCGCTAGTTGAATGCAAACATTGGTTGCGAAGTAGCTTTGTCCGGTTTGCACCTTCAGATCCGCCATGTCACGGTCACTATACTCGTAAAGCTTATGGTTTCCCCCCTTTATATTCAGTACCATCATCGTAGGTGCTTCACTGCTTCGTGTCATGCTAGCACTGCTCCTCAAGACCTCAACCCATCAAGCGAAACAACATGCCACTCATAATTCCAAAGTTTACGTGTAGAAATACGAATCTGATATGATGCTCATATTACTAAAATAGAGAACGTTTAATCGGTCACCTAATGTTCCTATATACGTTTCGAAAAGCATGTGCGCCACCCACTAGTCTAGCTAGTTCCACTTTCCTGATTTTACTCTTGATGCTTAGGGTTTTCCCCTTTTATCTACTCTACTATGATCTGCGTAGGTGCTTTCTGTCGTACTAGCATTACTCCACCCTTCAAGCTAAACAAAACAACACTCAAAATTCCAAAGCTTAGTTGTTCAAATATGATTGTGATATGATACTGATATTAGTTAACATACACATTTAATTGGTTAGCTAAAGGTCCCACTTGAGTTTCCAAATGCATGTCGCGACATATAGAGAGACAGCAGAATTGCATTGCTTTGTCACTTGTTGACTGTACTTCCTTGTCCATACCAAATCTTAGTTGTTATTTCAAAGCAAACATCGGTTGCTAACTACCCTTTGCACGGTTTGCAGCTTCAGATCTGCCATCCCACTGCCATGGTCAACACTATACTCATCATGCTTACGGTTTCCCCATTTTATGATGACCATGATCAGCCTACGTGGTTCGCATCGTAATAGCACTGCTCCACCCATCGAGCTAAACAAGCTTAGTTGTACAAATTCAAATATGATATTATGCTGATATTAGTAAAATTGAGAGATGTTTAATTGGTCAGCTAAATGTTCCTACATTAGTTTCGAAATGCATGTGAGCCACATATGGAGAGACCGGAAGGAATAGTATTTCTTTGTGCGCTCTGGTTCATCATGGGTGGCCAACCGACATTGTATAGAAAGACTTGTAATATCTTCAATCTGCTTTCTCTTCTGCTCTTCTTTAAGATGATCCACTTCTCTTGCGGTCGACTGGTCAGGTCGAGTTATTCTCCCTTAGTTGAATCTGTCAGGTCAGGTCGACTTGTTCTTCTTTACTATATGTTGAAGCTGTCATCTGCGAAGTATCATCACTTCTGGAGCTCTCATATTTTGAGTAGTAGGCCACATTATATTAATGCACACACCAAATTACAGCATGCATAGCACCTCTTAGAAGAATTGCAGAGATAGCACAAAGGGGTTTACAGGGAGGAAGTATTGGATTAGAATCACTTCTGCATTACAAAGATAATCTCACTTGTTTTTATGTTTTCATGCATGTCAGGTATTGAACATTATCAAAATGAATATGAGAATGGGCGCACGAGAGGAATATTGCAGAACAATCCACTGGCTAACAAACTTGGCATGTGGAGGATGGCCTATCTTATTCACCCATCAAGGTGCATGCTCTAACTTGGCAAGGTTGTATTGGTCACACATATTTTGCATCTGACCTCTTGCATTACTTCTAATTTGTTACACCATCTGCTTAGTTTAAGCATCATATATGAGTATATGCCATATCTATCAATTTTCTGTACCTATTCCATGTGTCTTCATACTATGTTTTTCCAGTCAAATGTTGTTCTTTCATAATAGATGTCCAAAAGGAAGAGGGTGAGTGCGGATCCTCAAGGAGTACAAACTAGGTATTTGGAAAAGTAGTGATACCTGTTAAATCAGATAGATCAGCAGCCACAGAAAACACAGGCCCAACTGTACCAGACTTTACCCCTACTCCAGTGGCCAAACCCCTATTAGAACTGCTGAGAGCCCAGCGTCAGGTACTGTCTATGATATCAATTCAAAATTTGAACTCCTAAATTTCTGCATGTGCCTTACCTTCTCTCTTGTATGAAAACTAATTTCAGATGAATCTCCTTGCTCAAAGGATCATAGGATCTCACGACAATACTGGGCTCTGCATTGCTCTTGTCAGTACCTCTTGCCCTTTGTCAGCATACTTACACTCATTGCTGTTTGATTATGTAGCATCACTGTAAATGTTCTCTTCTTTATCCTCCCTTTGCTTGAAATTATAAGATCTATATTTACTCTTAGATAAATGTAGAATTAACACAATGGTTATGAAGTTTTGGATTGCTCATGTAAGTACCTCTTGTCATGTACTCCCTCTGTATCGAATTAATTGTTGATCAATTGGATGTATTTAGAACTTAATAGTGCTAGATACATCCATTTGAGCGACAAGTAATAACGGACGGTGGTGGTATTACTGTACATGCATCACGAGATAGTTGATTGTCTAGCATTACTCTGAATCTTATCTGCCCTGCCCTCCACTTTCTCCAAATTATCATATCTACATTTACTCTTACCAAAATGTTGAATAATGCCAATGCCACTGCACATGTTGATGTCTGCATTCCTCTTGTCAGTATCTTTTGCCGTGTAACGCTGTACTTAATTAATTGCTATTTGATTATGTATCATCAGTCTGCACCTGAGCTTCATTATCCTCTATTTCTTCCAATATTATTTGATCTATATTTACTCTTTGCAAAATGTAGAATAATGGCAACGCTTATAAAGAATTTTCTTTGGGGAGTTTATTGAATTATCCTTCCATCAACATGGAGAAGGGCTTTGTCCAGCCCGTGTTAACATGTAATGTAAATTCATCCTTCTCAAGCCTTCAAACTTTGTTCTAGTATAGATTTGGATAGGCATCATTTCCTCCACTGCTGTTTACATCTGATTGGATGTTTGCAACAACTACCAGTTTTAAATTGTAGTTGTAAAAACATGTTCCTTATGCAGAACAGATCCATTTATTTGCTTATATAATTGTGAAACTTGTTACGTGTCTCCTTGTTTCTCTTTCAGAGTCGTATCTCTTATGCCAGGCCGAACTTTAGGAAAGATAGTGAGCCAAACCATCTTGAGGACAGTGAGATGACCCCAAGGTCCTGTCTTGATGAAGACAGTGAGTTGAAGCTACTCACCAGCAGGTGTGAGACAACCTCTGTGCAGTCGCTGCCTCAATCAGTTCGACTTCTTCAGTCTCAACTTAAAGCGGAAAGGCTTGCTTCAGCTCAACTCCGACTTGAAGTCAAAGATGTAATGAAGATGTCAGGGGACTGCCTTGCGCACTATGGTGCCATACAGCTAGGGATGAAGCATCTATCGTTGACACAACTGAGGTCTCATTAGCTTGTTCGGCTGCTTGCGGCGCCCGACCTTGCCAGGTATAGTGCCTTCTGAAGTGCTCTCCGTTTTGTATATTCTTTCGTCGGCGCGTTTATATGCACTGGTGACGACCTTTGATGCCCAGTGTATGTAATCCGCAGTCATGTTGCGCTTTATTATCACCGGTAGCGAACTTTGATTCCCAGTGGATGTAATATGCCGTAATTTCTTTATTGTATAGTCTAGGTTTATTCTTTGGCCGGTATGTTGTAATTTAGGCCGGAAGGTTCAGTGGATCTCAGTGTTGTCGGTCTTCAGGCTGGCCCGTTAGTCATATGGGCCAAAACGTGGGCCTATAATCATCTTGGGCCATTAGCAGGTCTAAACCTATAGTAGTTTCCCGCCTTTAATAGGCCATGGGCTACATATTTACTATAGTGACACTGGGCCTCCTAAGGGCCGTAGAAACAATGGGCCTTCTACGGGCCGTTAAAACAATGGGCCTTCTACGGGTCGTATCATCAATGGGTCTTATACGGGCCGTATGATCGATTGGCCAAACATGGGCCAAAAACAGACCGCATTATGGCCGTAAATGGGCTAGAGTTGGAGTCGTCCGTTCATGGGCCGACCATAACGGGCCGTCGTTAATAGGCCCTACTTGATGACGCTATGAAAACGGCCCAACGTATTTACGGGCCACAAATGGGCCGACTGTAACCACGGGCTGAATTTGGCCCACAAGCAGAATATGGCAGTAACAGGCCGTAAGTAACCAAATGCTGGAAATGAGCCCAAGAATAAATGGGCCCTGAGAAGGCCGAAAGATAACATGGGCTGCAAACGGCCCAATGGATTAATGGGCTGTTAATGGGTATAAAGTGATACACTGTTCATTACGGGCCAGTTTCACCACGGGCCGTTAATGGGCCAAGAGTTACAAAGGGCCTCATATGGGCCAAAAGACGTCATGGGCCATACATGGGTCGGAACTTAAAATGGGCTGGAATCATATTGGACGGCCCAGATGACGCTACTGGGCCTAATTCGGATAGGTCGTAACGGGCCCTGGGTTAGCGGGCTGTAAATGGGCTATATGCGAACAGGCCGTTAACAGGCTTTCCATGGGCCGGCCCGCCACCTTTTGACCAAGTTAAACGGGTCGGCCTTTTCACAGGAAAGGGCCTCTATTCGGTCGTGCCACGTGTCGACGTATCATAGGCTCCTTCGGTCCAATGAGTGGATGACATCTGTCCCAACGGTGAGCCGACACGTGTTTCCTCCAGCCAATGATGATTTTACACGTGGAAAATCCCCATTGGTCGGGGCTGTTAGCAGGTTATCGGATCCAAAACCAGACCCGATAGCTTAATGGCGTTCCGTTACGGTGGATGCCACGTGTCGGTCACCCTTGACGAAAGCACTTCTGTGATGCGCGATTTATCGTCATGGAAGTGGACACTTCCGTGATGATAATTTTGGTAATGTCATGGAACACTTCTACGACAGCACAGGTATGACTATCTTGATTCTGTCATAAAATTGTCATGGATGTACATCATGACAAAAAACGCGACCTACTGTGACAAACACGTATCATCACGGAAGTGTATTTTTTTGTAGTGTATGTACGCAAACCTGGACCACGGCGGGCTTCTTCTTCTCTGCCTCCTTTAGAAGCTTCTCGCTTTCCAGGACTGTGGTGCACTCAACATCTAGCCCAGCAACCCACTCATACTTTGAACTTTGGAACATGCGTAGAAAGCGAGCAAGGCATGCTTCCACCGTTGCGGAACTACGGGTGTAGATGACGATGAACTCATCACCGGTGATAGTTCTAACCTGGTACTCAGCGGCGATCATGGAGATTTGGGAGGCCATGGATTTTGGAGGTGGGTTAGGAGAAGTTGAACTGGTGTAATGTGAAAGGACGGGACGACTGGGAGTGAACTGTTGTAAGGTAGAAGACGAGGACGAGTAGGGCGTGCGAATGCCGTGGGGTGGTTGGATTGCCCGGTGCAGAAACGGCTGCATGCCCCCAAAGATCTCGAGTACTATGCGGGACCCACTAGATGTCATGTCTACTAGACCCATATCGTAGGCCTGACGGTATAGCTTATGCATGTTCGCACGCCATGTCGGCGTGTGGATGTAACTTCACTTAATTCTGTCAACCGTCGCGCCTCCCACGACCTTCACCTCCCTCGCGCGGTCGCGCCCTTTGAGACTTCGGACGACTATAAATGAGCATGTTTTTTGCCTACTCCGCATGCATGATACTCCCTCGGGTCCTTTTTACTCTGTGTAAGATTTGTGTCAAGTCAAAGTTTGCAATGTTTTTTACCAAATTTATACTAAAAATATCAATATCTACAATACCAAATATATATTTTATGAAACTACGTTTCATAATGAGTATAAAAATATTGATTTGAGATTGTGAATGTTGATACATTTTTCTATAAGTTTGGTCAAAGTAGAGGTAAATTGACTTCAGACAAAACTTATATGCACAATGCAGACTAGTTCCTCCGTCCAGGTGCGTGCCATGTCCTATCTAGTCATCACAACAAGGTTAGCTATTATAGTACTACTACCTCCCTTCTAGTTTAAAGGGCTCGATTCAAAAATTTCACCTGCTCTTACCAAGATAGAGGCGGTGGAATAGTTTTTGTAGTCTGCAAAAGTACTCAATTAATGTTCTCGTTCTTCACAAAAAAAATGTGTTTACCAATGCATTATCGCATTGCATGCATGCATGAACACTAATAAATGACAAAGATTTTTACATGCACTAGCAAGATGCCCGTGCGTTGCATGGAACATCAAGATGCATTTGTATGAGTAGTTTATCTTGTGGGAGAAAAGGATGAACGAGGGAAGGCCTTATCTGCAAATGTGGAGAGGAGTGTGGGTAAATTGTCATAGTTTCCTTCCTATCCGTTAAATATAGATCGAACGACCTATATTGCATGATGGCAGGCACACCATCATCACCAACTCTGCTTTCTATAAGAGTAGAGAGTAGAGATTAGTTAATATTCTCTTTAGGCTACTCATAGTGGAAAGTATCATATACTAGTATCATGTGCATGATACTACTGTATGATACGGGACTACCTTTATAGTGCCATGCATGACACAAAGTAGCATAGTATTTAATATGATACGGTATCTACCTATGTTACTCTAACCCCCCTCTCTTCTTTAATTCTTTACCACCTCAGCATGTCTGCTATTCCCGTGTGCGTGATACCAGCTAGTAAGATACCACATTACCACCACTATGGCCACCCTTAATCATCGCATGCAATAATTTAGTGCACCTTGAAATCTGAACGCCTGCTTGACTCTCCTTTTCCCTCCGGCAGTCCCACCACTCCACTCCGTGTGGAAAAAATCTGCATGCATGACCAATCCGTTGTGACCAGCCCCTTCCCTCCCCCGAAATTTACTCCAACAAATATGCGCACGTAGCTGTTACGTTAATCACGCAACATATCTTACGGGATGCTACTTCAGTTACTTAACTATAGGTGCATTGGGTCACTGACATGTGGGCCCAACAGGCATATGGCCCACATGTCAGTGACGCAACTGCACCTGCGGTTAAGTCACTGAAGCTCAGTCCATATCTTACGTGGGTGTGCCATTGCTTGCTATAAGTACTGCGCCTCCCACGGCATTCGGAAGAACGTCACGTTCATTGCTATCTCCTCCCCCTCCCTCTCACGTCAACCACCATGGCATCAACCCTATGAATCCCTAGGCGTCCCTCGCTACACGGCGCGGACAGTCACGCGTGGCCGTCCCGTTCCTCGCCGCCACTAGTCGAGGAGGACGCGTCGGCGTTCCGCTCCTCGCGGCGCCGTGTTCCTACCTCTTGAGCTTGCGTTGGTTTTTCCCTTGAAGAGGAAAGGGTGATGCAGCAAAGTAGCATAAGTATTTCCCTCAGTTTTGAGAACCAAGGTATCAATCTAGTAGGAGACAACGCAACAAGCCACCAAATACCTGCACGAACAAACACCAACTTGCAACCAACGCGACAAAGGGGTTGTCAATCCCTTCATGGTTATTCGCAAAGTGAGATCTGATAGAGATGGATAAATGGTAAAGTAATATTTTTGGTATTTTTGGTTTATCGAACGAAATATAAAGATTGCAAAATAAGGGAACGATAACGGAAATTAGCAAGTTGATGGGAAACTAATATGTTGTAAAATAGACCGAGGGGCCATAGGTTTCACTACAGGCTTCTCCCAAGATAGAATTTATTACGGTGGCTGAACAAATTACTACCGAGCAATTGATAGAAAAGCGCAAAGTTATGACGATATCTCAGGCAATGATCATGAATATAGGCATCACGTCCATATCAAGTAGACCGACTCCTGCCTACATCTACTACTATTACTCCACACATGGACCGCTATCCAGCATGCATCTAGAGTATTAAGTTCATAAAGAACGGAGTAACGAATTAAGCACGATGACATGATGTAGAGGAATTAACTCAAGCAATATGATGAAAACCCCATATTTTTATCCTCGATGTCAATAATAAAATACGTGCCTTGCTGCCCCTGCTGTCACTGGGGAAGGACACCGCAAGATTAAACCCAAAGCTAAGCACTTCTCCCATTGCAAGAAAAACCAATCTAGTTGGCCAAACCAAATCTATAGTTTGAAGAGACTTGCAAAGATATCAAATCTTGCATATAAGAATTCAGAGGAGATTCAAATAATATTCATAGATAAGCTGATCATAAATCCACAATTCATCGGATCTCGGCAAACACACCGCAAAAGAGTATTACATCGAATAGATCTCCAAGAACATCGAGGAGAACTTTGTATTGAGAATCAAAGAGAGAGAAGAAGCCATCTAGCTACTAGCTATGGACCCGTTGGTCTGAAGTAAAATACTCAGGCTTCATCGGAGAGGCAATGTTGTTGATGTAGAAGCCCTCTGTGATCGAATCCCCCTCCAGCAGGATGCCAGAAAAGGCCCCAAGATGGGATCTCACGGTTACAGAAGGTTGCGGCGGTGGAAAAGTGGTTTCGTGGCTCCCCTGGATGTTTTTGGGGTATAAGAGTATATATAGGAGGAAGATCTAGGTCAGGGGATCTACGAGGGGCCCACAACGTCTGGTCCAATAAAAATCATCGCGAAAGTTTTATTCCGTTTGGTATTCCTTTTCTGCAAAACTCTAAAACAAGGAAAAACAGAAACTGGCACTGGGCTCTAGGTTAATAGGTTAGTCCCAAAAATCATATAAAATAGCATATTAATGCATATAAAACATCCAAAACAAATTATATAATAGCATGGAACAATCAAAAATTATATATACGTTGGAGACGTATCAAGCATCCCCAAGCTTAATTCCAGCTCGTCCTCGAGTAGGTAAATGATAAAAACAGAATTTTTGATGTGGAATGCTACCTAACATATTTATCCATGTAATTCTCTTTATTGTGGCATGAATGTTCAGATCCGTAAGATTCAAAACAAAAGTTTAATATTGACGTAAAAACAATAATACTTCAAGCATACTAACAAAATAATCATGTCTTCTCAAAATAACATGGCTAAAGAAAGCTTATCCCTACAAAATCATATAGTCTGGCTATGCTCCATCTTCATCACACAAAATATTTAAATCATGCACAACCCCGATGACAAGCCAAGCAATTGTTTCATACTTTTGACCTTCTCAAACTTTTTCAATTTCACACAATACATGAGCATGAGACATGGACATAACACTATAGGTGGAATAGACGGTGGTTGTGGAGAAGACAAAAAGAAGGAGATAGTCGCACATAAACTAGGCATATCAACGGGCTATGGAGATTCCCATTAATAGATATCAATGTGAGTGAGTAGGGATTTCCATGCAACAGATGCACTAGAGCTATAAGTTTATAAAAGCTCAAAAGAAGAAACTAAGTGGGTGTGCATCCAACTCGCTTGCTCACGAAGACCTAGGGTAATTTGAGGAAGCCCATCATTGGAATATATAAGCCAAGTTCTATAATGAAAAATTCCCACTAGTATACGAAAGTGATATCATAGCAGACTCTCTATCATGAAGATCATGGTGCTACTTTGAAGCACAAGTGTGGCAAAAAGGATAGTAACATTGTCCCTTCTCTTTTTCTCTCATTTTTTTATTTGGGGCTTCTTTCATTTTTTGGCCTCTTTTTCTTTTCTTTTTTTATTTTTCGTCCGGAGTCTCATCCTGACTTGCGGGGGAATCATAATCTCCATCATCCTTTCCTCACATGGGACAATGCTCTAATAATGAAGATCATCACACTTTTATTTACTTACAACTCAAGAATTACGGCTCGATACTTAGAACAAAATATGACTCTACGTGAATGCCTCCGGCGGTGTACCGGGATGTGCAATGAATCAAGAGCGATATGTATAAAAAATGACGAATGATGGCTTTGCCACAAATACGATGTCAACTACATGATCATGCAAAGGAATATGACAATGATGGAGCGTGTCATAATAGACGGAACGGTGGATAGTTGCATGGCAATATATCTTGGAATGGCTATGGAAATGCCATAATAGGTATGTATGGTGGCTGTTTTGAGGAAGGATATGTGATGGGTTTATGGTACCGGTGAAAGTTGCGCGGTACTAGAGAGGCTAGCAATGGCGAAAAGGTGAAAGTGCGTACAATCCATGGACTCAACATTAGTCATAAAGAACTCACATACTTATTGCAAAAATCTATTAGTCATCGAAACAAAGTACTACGCGCATGCTCCTAGGGGGATAGATTGGTAGGAAAAGACCATCGCTCATCCCCGACCGCCACTCATAAGGAAGACAATCAAAAAATAAATCATGCTCCGACTTCATCACATAACGGTTCACCATACGTGCATGCTACGGGACTCACAAACTTCAACACAAGTATTTCTCAAATTCACAACTACTTACTAGCATGACTCTAATATCACCATCTTCATATCTCAAAACAATCATAAGGAATCAAACTTCTCATAGTATTCAATGCACTTTATATGAAAGTTTTTATTATATCCCTCTTGGATGCCTATCATATTAGGACTAATTTTATAACCAAAGCAAAGTACCATGCTGTTCTAAAGACTCTTAAAATAATATAAGTGAAGTACGAGAGTTCATCAATTTCTATAAAATGAAATCACCGCCATGCTCTAAAAAGATATAAGTGAAGCACTAGAGCAAAATTTTCCTAGCTCAAAAGATATAAGTGAAGCACATAGAGCATTCTAATAAATCACGATTCATGCGTGTCTCTCTCAAAAGGTGTGTACAGCAAGGATGATTGTGGAAAACTAAAAAGGGAAGACTCAAATCATACAAGATGCTCCAAGCAAAATACATATCATGTGGTGAATAAAAATATAGCCTCAAGTAAAGTTACTGATAGACGAAGACGAAAGAGGGGATGCCTTCCCGGGGCATCCCCAAGCTTAGGCTTTTTGACATCCTTGAATATTACCTTGGGGTGCCTTGGGCATCCCCAAGCTTAGGCTCTTGCCACTCCTTATTCCATAGTCCATCAAATCCTTACCCAAAACTTGAAAACTTCACTACACAAAACTCCAATTGAAAATCTCGTAAGCTCCGTTAGTATAAGAAAATAAAGCACCACTTTTGGTACTGTTGTGAACTCATTCTTTATTTATATTGGTGTAATATCTACTGTATTCCAAATTTTCAATGGTTCATACCCCCCGATACTAGCCATAGATGCATCAAAATAAGCAGACAACACGCGAAAATTGTCAAAGCAATAAGTTATTGCATCCGAGAAGGAAGGATGGAAGGCTCGGGCTCTAGCGACTCGGGTGCCTCCGCCGCCCCGCTGGTCGTCTCGCCCGCCGAGCCTCCCTCGCCGTCGGTGTCCCCCTCCGCCGTGGCCTCCGCCACCCCCGCCGATCCCTCCTCCCCGCCGGCCCCTCCCCTCCCGTCCCCTGGACCCCCGGCCGGGTGGTTTGGGCGGACTGGGCGCAGGACGCCGACCGGGCCGCGGGCCGGCCGGTGGAGTGCCGCGGCCGCGTCCCCCCGCCCGCCCCGGCTCGCCCTGCGCCGCCCCGCTCCGCCGACGGCCTTACTCCCGGGCATGGGAGTTCGGCTGCCCGGGCGTGTGCTTGGCCCCCCCGCCGGTTGCCGCGCGCCTCGCCGGTGACCGCAGGGAAAGGCTTGGCCTTTGGGGCTGGGGCTGGCCGCCGCCGCCACCAGCGCTCCCCCGGCTGGGGTGTGGCCGGCCGGGCGGACCTCGGCTCTGCCCTGGCCTCCTGAAAGGGCTCCGGCTGGCCCGCCCCGGTTCGGCCGGTCGCCCCGCCGCCGTCATCGGTCGCCGGCGTCCCTCTGCTTTCCCAACGTGCGCCTTTTCGACCCTTCATTGCCTTCTTCAGCTCTTCGCGGGTCTGCTGCTCCCCGTCCCCCCGCTACCTCGCTGTCCCTCGCCCGCCAGGCCGGCCGTCCACCGCGTCCTCCTCGTCCGGGGCGGCGGCTGGAAGCCTAGCCGGTGGTGCGGGTCATTTCCTGGGCTGGGCCTTGCCGTGTCGGGCCCCGGGTGCCAGCTGGGCCTGCTCCCCACCGCCAGGGTGGCCGGCCCATCGGGGCGGCCTGGGATCTGCGGGCCGGCCCAGCCTCCGGGCGGCGGCCCAGTGGCCTCGGCCCTCGCCCCCGCAGGCTGCCCCGCGGCCTCGGCCCAGATACCCCCCGCTCGGGGTGGAATCTTGCTCCCGAAAGGGTTTCTGCTTCAACCGTCTCTCCCTCCCGCTGCCCGACCCTGCTCCCTCCTCCCCCTGATCCCGCCGCCGCTGGCTCCCCCCTCCCCCCTGCGATGCCGCCGTCCCTCCCCATCACCCGCTCCTGGGGCGACGGCTCGGGGCGCCCCAAGCGGCCCCTGGATGACCCTCGTCCGTCGGGGCGCGCCTCACCGGAGGGCCAGCGGCGCGAAGCCGACCTCCGCCGCCAGCTGGCCAACCGCGATGGCCGCGACGCCCGTCGGTCTCCTGGCCGCGACGCGTGCCGTTCCCCGCCGCGTGACCTGCACCGGTCCCCCTCCCGAGATGCTCGTCGGTCGCCTCCCCGCGACTCTCGGCGCTCGCCGCCCCACCACGACCGTCGCTCGCCAGGCCGCGCGGAGGGCCTCTCCCCGGTGCGGGCCGACAGCCAGCTCTCCCCTCTCAGGATAGCCGTCCCGACCGGCCCCGCTTCCCCTCTCCCGCGCGTCGGCATGGGCGGTCCTCATCGCCCCCTCGGCCCGCGCCCTCCGACGCCGCGGCCACCCGCCGGTACCAGCCCCCCAGGACCCAGCCGAGCCATCCTTCGGGCGATGGTGGCCACGGGACCCGCGGCCACCAAGGTGCCAAGAAGAAGAGGGGTGCCACCCGAACCCCCTCGACCACGGCTCTTGATTCCGCGTCATCGGCCGCGCCCAACTCCGGTGCCCCTCGCGACCCTCCTTCGTGCTTCAACTGCGGTGTTGTCGGCCACTACCAGGTTGAGTGCCCCAACCCACCGATGTGCTACCTCTGCAAGGAGTCGGGCCATCCCGCGGCTCTCTGCCCGGACCGGCCGATGACGGAGGAGCTCATGATGTACGGCCACGGCATCGAGGGCCTCGGATTCTTCCACATCGAGGTGGAGGACGTCCCCCTCCCCCGTTTTCGTCGCTCCTTGCCGTCGTATCCATCGTGGGGGCCGGGGTCGCTTCGCCAGAGATGATCGAGGCGGAGCTTAACCACCTCTACCGTCGCGTCTGGGACTGGCAGGTGACTCCAACCTCGGATAGCTCCTTCACCGTGGTCTTCCCCGACGCTCTCAGCCTGGGCCTCTGCACCCATAGCGATGACATCACCCTCACCCTCAACAAACTCGTCGTCAACATCTTTGAGCCCCTGTTGGACCCCAAGGCGGTTGCGTGCTGGACACTGCTTGGATCCTCATAGCGGGCCTCCCCGACATCGCCCGCTCTGAGAAGGTGATCCGGAGCATGTCCAAGCTCCTGGGCAAGGTGGTGGTGGTGGACGAGCTCTCCCTCCGCAAGGAGGAGGAGGTTCGTGTCAAGGTCAAGTGCTTGGACTGCTCCACCCTCCGTGCCACCGTTCGTGTGTTCTTCAACGACCAGGGATTCGACCTCAAGATCTACCCCGAGCCTCCCAACCACGTCGGCCGCCCTCGACACCTCGCTGATGGCCACTTTGGTGGGGGCGGCGCGGACCCCCGCGACGACTCCCACTACCGCCGTCCGCGCCCCTCCCGCCACGAGGATCCGGAGGACGATGACGAGCGCTCTGGCCACACCCGCTCCCCCTCACGGGACCCCTCTCCACCTCCGGGGTGTGGGGGCGCGGCTGCGGGCCGGTCGCGTGGGTTGACCTTCTCCGCCGAGGCCGCCCCCGCCACGCTTCCTGTCTCCTCTCCCTCCTCTTCGGCCGAGCTCAGCGACATCTCCAGCGTCAGCCTCCTTGTCCTCCCGGCATCTTCGCCGCGCTCGCCGTGCGTCCTTCCCGTGGTGGCCACGGCACCCTTGTCTCCGGCCTCGGCTTCTTTGCTGCCTCCGGCCTCGCCGACGTCGGTGCCTCCCTCCCTCGGATCCCCCCCCCCCGATGGACCCCCCTGGGGCGGATGCGCCGCCGCCTCCTGCCTCCCCCCGGCCCCGGTTGACGACGCGCCGGCCCCGGACCCGCCCTCTCCTCAGGCGGTGTCTGGTGCCCGTATGATCCCTCCGGCGCCTGCTTCCCCGACTCGTCTGCTGCTGGTGGCCTCCGAGGAGGTGGTCACCCCCGTCGCCTCCCACCCGCCTCGGTCGGTGCCCTACGTCCGTCGGGCTCGGGCCTCGTCGACCCCGGTGACGGCTTCCCGCCGCAGCGCCCGGCTCGACGCGGATCGCCCGGCCAGCCTCCCGGCGCCGTCCATCTCCGAGCAGGCTAAGATCCGGGCTGCGGCCCGGAACCTCGAGTCAGGTGCGATCGACATCCCTTCCAGTTCTTCCAGCTGCTCTTTTTCTGCGCTCGAATCCGTTCCGCTCGGCCGCCTTGCCAGGGTGGCCCTAGATTCGTCCGTAGTTTTCAGGGGGGAGGTTGGCCCCCCCCTTGGAGCAGATTGCGGCCACCCAGGCCCTCGAGATCCTTGACGGGAAACTCACTGAGACACGGGCCCGCCTCCTCCGCACCCCGGCACCCCAGCCCTCTGGGACGCCGGTCGAGGAGATCCGTGGCCGCAATCGTTCTCGCACTGCCGCTCTTAGAGCCCACAGTGCTTCCACCGTCCTGGGGTCAAGCAGCCCCTCAATGGCGGTTTAGATGCGCGCCCTTTTCTGGAACATTTGCGGCTTCGGCCATGACGGCCGCCGCCGCCGCCAGCTAGTTTAGTACATCCGGGACGAGCACATCGACATCATCGCCATCCAAGAAACCATGCGCACGGATTTCTGTCTCCCCGAGCTTGACAGCCTTAGCTCCCACCTGTTCGCCTTGCATTTGCTCCCTTCTAGTGGGAACAATGGCCACTCGGGTGGCATCCTCTTAGGTGTTAAGGATGCCACCTTTGAGGTGGGAGGTATGGATCAGGGTGAGTTCTTCATTAGTATGGAGATCTTCGAGCGCGCGCTCAACTTCAAATGGGAGGTCATCATCGTCTACGGACTGGCGGATCACACCCGCTCCCCGACCTTCCTCGCCAAGCTGCAGCAGAAGATCTCCGCTTCCCCCCTACCTGTTGTGGTGGGTGGTGACTTTAACCTCATCCGCTCCTCGGATGAGAAGAACAACGACCGGGTTAATCGCCCCCGGATGCAGATGTTTAACGACTGCATCGCGGAGCTTGGCCTCCGTGAGCTTGAGCGGACGGGGGCCCGGTTCACCTGGACTAACCGCCAGGCGAACCCGACGCAGTTTGTCCTGGACCGCGTCTTAGTTTCCCCGGAATGGGAGCTCAGATGCCCCCTGGCCTCGGTTCAGGCTATTACCAGGATCGGCTCTGCTGATGAGCGCCCCCCCATTCCCCCCCGGTTCTGGTTCAAGCTCTTCTGGCTCAACCAAGCCGGGTTCCGCGCGGCTGTTGCGGCTAAGTGGACCGCCGCGCACGACTCCCCCCACCGCGCCATGTCCGCGGTCGACTCCTGGCAGTTTTGCGCCAAGCTAGCCCGCCAATTTATGAAGGGCTGGGGCGCGAACCTCGGCCATGATATCCGTGACCGCAAGAAGGCCCTCTTGAGTGCCATCCAGGCCCTGGACGCCCGTGCTGACTCGTCCGGGATCTCCCCGGATGAGTGGATGTTGAGATATGATCTCAAGGACCAGCTCTCGGTCATTTACGCCGACGAAGAGGCCTACTGGCGGTTGCACGGCACCCAACGGTGGGTGCTCCAGGGCGACGCCAACACGGCCTACTTCCAGGCGGTTGCCAACGGCCGGCGTTGCCGCAACTCCATTCACTCCCAGTGGGCAGGTGATACTCAGCTTGTTCGACCCTCAGACATCCGCGCCCACGTAGATGGCTTCTATAAAGCCCTTTTCACCCACACCCCTCGGGGTCGGGCTGCGCTGGCCCCCGATACCTGGTCGTGTGCCCAGCTTGTTTCCGCCGAGGCCAATGCCGCTTTAGTGGCACCTTTCTTGGAGGAGGAGGTCCTTGCGGCGATTAAAGGCATGAACCCCTCCTCGGCTCCGGGCTCGGATGGATTGCCAGTATTGTTCTTTAAAACATTCAGGCAAACCATCAAACCGGAGGTCATGGCCCTCTTCGGCGAGTTCTTCTCTGGGACCATGGACCTTGGGCGCCTGAACTATGGGATCATTACCCTCATCCCAAAGGTTCCTGGGGCCTCGGACATCCGCCAGTTCCGCCCGATCACCGTGATTAACGTGATCTTAAGGATCCTGGCCAAAGGGTACGCCAATTGGGTGACCCTTCTTGCGGACTCTTTCACCCACCCCAACCAATCCGCCTTCATCCAAGGCCGATTTATTTTGTATGGGGTGTTGGTCTTTCACGAAGTCCTCCATGAAGTTCGATCCAAGCACCACCGCGCAGTGTTCCTTAAGCTCGACTTTCACAAGGCCTACGACACGGTCCACTGGCCCTTCCTTCGGGAAGTATTGCTTCGGAAGGGCTTCGACGACCGCTGGGTGACACGGGTTATGCAACTCGTCACCTGTGGCCAGACGGCGGTCAACATGAACGGCGAGATCGGGCCTTACTTCCCCACCTTATGTGGGGTTCGCCAGGGTGACCCGTTCTCCTCGTTCCTCTTTAACATGGTTGTCGATACCCTTGCGGTCATCCTTGATAAGGCCAAAGCCTGCGGCCATATCCGGGGCGTTGTCCCCCACCTTGTGGACGGAGGAGGGGTCTCCCTCCTCCAATATGCGGACGACACCATTGTCATGGTGGAGGGCTCCGTGTCCAACATCGCCAACCTGAAGTTCCTCCTCCTGTGTTTCCAACAGATGTCGGGACTCACCATCAACTTCGACAAGAGCGGAGTGATGGTCCTCGGCTACCCCCTGGACGAAGCTTTGTCCATTGCGGACCGGCTTAACTGCCGCCTGGGCACCTTCCCCACCACCTACTTGGGGGTGCCCATTAGTCACTCCAGACTCACCGTCGGGGATCTTCGCCCGACGGTGATTAGGATGCAGCACAGGGTCGAACCCTGGAGGAGACGCTGGCTGTCGAAGGCTGCCAGGGTGATCCTAATCAACTCCTCGCTGGTTAGCCTTCTCTGGTTTCTCATGAGCTTCTACAGCCTGCATGAGACCCTCCATCAGGTGGTGGCCAAATACCAGTCGAGGTTCTTCTGGGCTGGCAAGGGCGACAAGCAGAAGTACCATATGGTGAGCTGGCCCGACATCTGCAAACCCAAAGACCAGGGGGGCCTTGGGATCCTGTCCTCCCGACGCATGAACATTGTCCTCCTGACCCGATGGCTGTGGCGTATTGCCAATGGGGAGGGAGGCCTCTGGCTCTCCATCATCCATAATAAGTACCTCCGTGGCCAACCTCTTGCCTTTTGCCAACGTACGGGTGGTTCCCATTTCTGGCAGTCCGCGATCCAGCTTCTGCCCGTACTACGCATCGGCACATCCATCTCAGTTGGCTTCAAAGCCTCGACCTCTTTTTGGTTCGACCGTTGGCTTGGGGACGCCCCCCTGGCGGCGCGTTTCCCAGAACTTTTTGCCATTGCGACTGACCCTCGGGTCTCTGTCGAGACGGCCCTCATTGACTTAGGGCGTCTCGCCTTCCGGCGCTCCTTTGGCCCCCTCGAGGTGGCCGCCTGGGACTCCCTCCTCCAAGACATCGCACTTATGCCGATGGACGTGGCAGAGGACTGGGATGTCCTGTCCTGGCGCCTCGAGCCCTCTGGACGTTTCTCCACGAAGTCCCTGTACGGCGCCATTGCTCCCTTGACGGCCCCGGAACCTTTTAGCCTGATCTGGGACATCCGTCTCCCGCTGAAGATCAGGATCTTCCTGTGGCAATGGATCCGTGGATGCCTCCCCTCTGGGGTTGAAGTCCTCAAGCGTAATGGCCCGGGTGATGGGATGTGCCCCATTTGTGGCACGATTGAGGATGTGAACCACATCTTTTTCTCGTGCCACTCTGCCCAATTCCTTTGGGCCTGCTTCCGCGAAACGGTTGGCGGACAGTGGTGTAATACCAACTTTCCCGACCTGCTTGCCAAGCTTAACGCCTGCCCTGCTCGCTACCGCCATATTAGATGGTTGTGCGTTGGGGTTCTCGCTTGGACGCTTTGGAACATTCAAAATAAGCTTGTTATTCAGAGGGTGCCCCTCCGTCGTGCGACTGACGCAATCTTCAAATTGTGTGGTTACCTGTAGCTTTGGCGGCCGCTTAGCCGCCCCCAGGACCGAGACATCATCACCGCCCTCCTCTCCGATCTTCGCTCGATGGCGCTCCGCGTGGCTCCCCCGCTGCCGCCTCCTCCACCTGAGCCTGACTAGACTGCCTGGCGGTTATGTGGTTTGTGGCGTGTGTGTTTTGGGTTTAGGGATTGTTGTGCTGTGCCCTCTGCATTGACCCTTTCGTGTACTATTTGTCCATGTGGACGCCATATGTGTGTGCGTGTGTGTGTATTGGACCTTGTTGGATGCTTGTTGTGCGGTTGGCTTTATAATATAAAGCGGGGCGAAAGCCTTTTTCGGAAATCTGTCAAAAACAGAACAGTCTGTAGCAATCTGGATATTTCGAATACTTTTGAAACTCCAAAAATCCTGAGAAATTAGGAAGTCCTAAGAAATTTGTATATTAATCTTCTGCAAAAAGAATCATCTAAAAATCCCGTTCCTATGATTTACTAAAATTATTTTCGTGCGCGCAATAGTTTCTGTTTCTCATCGGGATCAAAACAACTCTCACAGTAAGCTATCCCAAAGGTCTTACTTGGCACAAACACTAATTAAAACACAAAACCACATCTAACCAGAGGCTAGCTGAAATATTTATTCAAGAACAGGAAATAAAAATATTGGGTCGTCTACCAAGTAGCGCTTTTCTTTAAAGCCTTTTAGCTAGGCATTGAGATTTCAATGATGCTCACATGAAATACAAGAATTGAAGCGCAAGGAGAGCATCATAAAACATGTGACAAACACACTTAAGTCTAACATACTTTCTATTCATAGGTATTTTATAAGCAAACAAATTATCAAGGCAAGCAAAAACTAGCATATGCAAGGAAGAAGAAAGAGACGGTAGCAACCTCAACATGAAGAGAGGTAATTTAGTAATATGAAAATTTCTACAACCATATTTTCCCCTCTCATAATAATTACATGTACGATCATAAGCAAATTCAACAATATAGCTATCACATGACATATTCTCAACACGATCCACATGCATACAAAGTTGACACTCTTCCAAAATAGTGGGATTAACATTAACTAAAGTCATGACCTCTCCAAACCCACTTTTATCAAAAAATCATAAGATTTAACATTCTCCAAATGTGTGGATCTAGAGTTGACACTCTTCGAAGCCCACTTTCAATATTATTGCAAACATTATTATCAATCTCATATTCATCATGGGGCTTAAATAAATTTTCAAGATCATAAGAAGAATCACCCCAATCATGATCATTGCAACAAATAGTGGACATAGCAAAACTAGCATCCCCAAGCTCAGGGTTTTGCATATCATTAACACAATTTACATTAATGGAATTTATAATAACATCATTTCAATCATGCTTTTCATTCAAGGCACTATCATGAATCACTTTATAATTTTCTTCTTTCAAGACTTCATCACAATATTCAGATTCACGACTTTCAAGCAAAACCTCATAAAGATAACCTAGTGCACTCAACTCACTAGCAATTGGTTCATAATAATTTGGTCTTTTAAAAAGATTAGCAAGTGCATGAGGATCCATATCAATAGATTTTTATCAAGCCAAGATGCAAGCAAAAAGAAGGCACATGGTAACAAAATATCGAATGGAAGAAGGGCAAAGAAAAGGTGAATCTTTTCAAAAATCATTTTAGAAGTGGGGGCGAGGAAAACAAGAGGCGAATGGCGAATAATGTAATGTGAGGGATGACAGTTTATGGTGGGTACTTGGTATGTCTCGGCTTAGCGTAGATCTCCCCGGCAACGGCGCCAGAAATCCTTCTTGCTACCTCTTGAGCTTGCGTTGGGTTTTTGCTTGAACAGGAAAGGGTGATGCAGCAATGTAGCGGAAGTATTTCCCTCAGTTTTGAGAACCAAGGTATCAATCCAGTAGGAGACAACACAACAAGCCATCGAATACCTGCACAAACAAACACCAACTTGCCAGCAACGCGACAAAGGAGTTGTCAATCCCTTCACGGTTATTCGCAAAGTGAGATCAGATAGAGATGGATAAACGGTAAAGTAATATTTTTGGTATTTTTGGTTTATGGAACGGAAAGTAAAGATTACAAAATATGGGAACGGTAACGGAAATTAGCAAGTTGACGGGAAACTAATATGTTGTGAAATAGAACAGGGGGCCATAGGTTTCACTAGGAGCTTCTCTCAAGATAGAATTTATTACGGTGGCTGAACAAATTACTGCCGAGCAATTGATAGAAAAGCGCAAAGTTATGACAATATCTAAGGCAATGATCATGAATATAGGCATCACGTCCGTATAAAGTAGACCAACTCCTGCCTGCAACTACTACTATTACTCCACACATCGACCGCTATTCAGCATGCATCTAGAGTATTATGTTCATAAAGAACGGAGTAACGCATTAAGCAGGATGACATGATGTAGAGGAATTAACTCAAGCAATATGATGAAAACCCCATCTTTTTATCCTCGATGGAAACAATACAATACGTGCCTTGCGGCCCCTGCTGTCACTGGGGAAGGACACCGCAAGATTGAACCCAAAGCTAAGCACTTCTCCCATTGCAAGAAAAACCAATCTAGTTGGCCAAACCAAATCAATAGTTCAAAGAGACTTGCAAAGATATCAAACCATCCATATAAGAATTCAGAGGAGATTCAAATGATATTCATAGATAAGCTGATCATAAATCCACAATTCGTCGGATCTCGGCAAACACACCGTAAAAGAGTATCACATCGAATAGATCTCCAAGAACATCAAGGAGAACATTGTATTGAGAATCAAAGAGAGAGAAGAAGCCATCTAGCTACTAGCTATGGACCCGTAGGTCTGAAGTAAACTACTCACGCTTCATTAGAGAGGAAATGGTGTTGATGTAGAAGCCCTCCGTGATCGAATCCCCCTCCGGCAGGATGCCGGAAAAGGCCCCAAGATGGGATCTCACGGGTACAGAAGGTTGTGGCGGTGGAAAAGTGGTTTAGTGGCTCCCCTGGATGTTTTGGGGGTATAAGAGTATATATAGGAGGAAGATCTAGGTCAGGGGATCTACGAGGGGCCCACAAGGTCGCGGGGCACGCCCTCCACCCTTGTGGCCGCCTCGTGGCTCTTCTGACTTGCACTCCAAATCTCCTGGGTGTCTTCTTGTCCAAGAAAAATCGTCGCGAAAGTTTTATTCCGTTTGGTATTCCTTTTCTGCGAAACTCTAAAACGAGGAAAAACAGAAACTGGCACTGAGCTCTAGGTTATTAGGTTAGTCCCAAAAATCATATAAAATAGCATATTAATGCATATGAAACATCCAAAACAGATAATATAATAGCATGGAACAATAAAAAATTATAGATACATTGGAGACGTATCACGCGTCGAGGTGGACGCGTTAGTGTTCCTAGTCTCGCCAGCACGCGCGTCAGAGGATGCGTCGGCTCCCCGCTACTAGGAGAACCTCGCGCCGCCCGCCGAGCCCCCCAGAGGAGCTTTGGAAAGAAATTGAGGTCGCCTTGTGGGAGGCTTTGCCTCCGGAAGAGTGCGCCAAAATAGAGGCGGAGAAGAAGGCCAAGGAAGAGTAGCGCGTTGCGAGGCATGATACCTGGCAGGCCTATGTCGCGTCCGAGAAAGTCAGGCAATTGGCTCTTTGGCAGAAGGCTCGTGCGAGGGCCGTGAGGGTGGCATAGGACGCCCGTGCCAAAGCCCTGAGTGTAGTCGGGCCCAAGCGCCTCATCTACGCTTGGCGGTACGTGGACCGGGTGCACGCTTCCAGCGAGGAGGAGTACCTGTTGGCGCCGGATCACCACACCGGTCAGATTGCGCTCGCCCGCCGGCAAGCCGCCAATCAGCACCTCACAAGTTGCGAGGCTGAGGAAGAGGCGTTGTGTCGGCGCGCTGGGAAACAGCCGCGCACCAGGACACTCGTGGCGCGCCGCAAGCGCTCCTGCGAGCATCGTGGCTTTTATTAGGAATAATTTAGTTTCATAAGGCGATCTCAGTAGTTTTGGAACGCAAATGATAAATCCTGAACATTCTGGAATTATTACCGTCCTTAATTAAGTATGTAAAAGTAAAAGTTTGGAAACCCTGTGTATCCGTAAACATTTTGTAAGTATGTGCATATAGCACAAACTTTACTATATATCGCACTACACATCTCTCTCTATATATGCTTGCAGACTGTGCTACTACTATTACTTATGTACGTGCAAATGCACATTTTAACATTACGATGTGGTTTTTGTAAAAGTAGAAAAACAGCACTAGTCAAGCTTGTGAAACGATTCAATGCAAAAGAAATGCAAAAATGCTCGTTTGATTGTTTACTTTTAGCTTCCTTCTCTGTGGTTATTTCTCTATCGTACTTTGTACGAAGTATCTCACTGGTCGGGAAGGCATGCAAATTCCCAAACCGCTTCCTACACCCTGTATAGAATTTTTTTTCCTAACAAGTTGTGTCGTGCAATTGGAATTCCAACTTGAGTACTACTACTAGGAGTACCAGGGGCCAGTTTTTTTAGGCTTCTATATTAGTAATACCATAACTACTACCTCCGTCCTGGTTTATTGGTCCCCATTGTAATCTGTGTCAAATTTTGACCATAAATTTAACTAATGAAATGTTTATGCATGTCACCCAAAATTATATAACTTTTGTTGACATGCACTAACACTTTATGAGTTAAATCTTTGGTCAAAAATTAGCACAAATTACAATGGTGACTAATAAACCAAGACGGAGGTAGTAGTTTAGAAGCCCAAAAATGAGTGAGCTGCCTTATGTTACTCTCCACTGTGACTAGTCTTATGGGAAAAGCTGGGGAAGAGACGGCTTATTTTTTAAACCACCAAAAGAACTGGCCCTAGGAGTAGTAGCTAGGGATACTAGGAGTAGTAGCTAGGGATCGAGTGTGCAAGATGAACCGGACAAAGTAAATGCAGAGAGATGAAATGCAAAAAAGACGGAGGGATGTGATGGTTGCTTGTCCGTTTATTTTACCAGGCCACTTATTACTGGGAGTGGTGGGGTTTTGTGATATGACGGCTTTACTGCCGCGCCATGAGCGGGGTGAGACTCCCGTGCAGCGCCACCCTCTACACTAGTGCTACTACCTCGGTCGTGGTTTATTAGTCCCCCATTGAATTTGACTGAAGATTTAACTGACAAAATGTTAGTGCATGTCAACAAAAACTATATCGTTGGATTTGTATTTGAACATAGTTTTCAATGATATAATTTTTTGTGACATGCATGAGCATTTATTGTACTATATATAATGTTATTTAAACTAGCGGTGTGACCCGCGCATTTGCGCGGCTAGATCTTATTTATTTGTATAAAGACGTCATCTTAGATTTTGACTCACTTTTGGGCACTCTTTTTTTTGACTATCTGTTTTATGGATGTGTTTGGATAAAATTATAAATAATATCATCACACAAAAAAATCTGCAAGGAAAATAAAATTTGCATTTCACATGGAAATAAAAATAATCTATGGTAATGCTAATGTTAGAAAAGTTTGAAAGCACACATTGTTGTCGGTGTATGCATTTATATTTCGTCACCAATATGTAGTTAGAAAACTAAAGCATGGACAATATTCTGATGCTATCTAAATATCTCCTCGAGAATTTTCCATCCAAAATTATATTAGTTTAAACTTCCTTTCATCCACCTACCACATCATTTGTGAAATTAATTACATATTACATTGTTCTATTTGTGTGTCCTTCATGTATCTAAATGCTTTACAAAAAAATCAATTTCCGAAATGCATGTCGTCAATTGGCCATCAACTTAGTGCCTTCATCCTTACATAAGCACCAAAATTTACTAATAATTCTTGTGTAAATTCTGATTTTCACATGTCGTTTGTGTGAAATTGCATTGCTAAGAAAAACTAACTTGATTTGTTATTATACACCTCCAATGATTTGTAATTCCAAGACTTATTATTGTAGCCACAACAACATTTTCCTTCTTTGGCATGGTATGCTCCATCTTACACATATCACACTGCCAGTGGTCTACCGATTCTCTTTACCATATGATGTCCATACCCTTTTTGTGATTTGTACAGCTGCAAATGGACTTGTGTCCCTTCTGAATTTATCACTTCCTGGCCGCTTTCATACATTGGCCTTTTTTTTCCTTTGTTAATTAATAGTGCACATTGTTGCCTTCAAATGATATTCAAAATATGTAAATTGAAACTGGTATCTTCGCAATATTAATATGCTCCCTTTATGAAAAAATCTACATTGAAATTACTTCCCTCCTGTATATACCAATTAAAATTGTGTATATAGTACTCAGATGTATTATGTGATATTAGAGTATATTTTGAACTTTGCTATTTATGGACTATATATGTATTATGTAGGTTGCTACTTTCCTTTTATTTGTATTTCAAAAATCACATATAAAAATATATGCAGTATTCATCTATATAAAAATGAATATTTAATATAGATCATTTTGAATTAGATTATATAGTTTTCAGATGGGATTTCTTTACAAAGCCAAATTACTAACATTAGTTCTCTTTCAAATATTCATTTATAAAATAGCTACATTCTTAAAATCGGACGTTGATTTTTTTTAACTAAATAGAGTCACGTTCTTTACTTTGTACAAATATTTCAGTTTAAATCATGCAAAAATTCAATTTGAAAATTTGTATTTAGTAGTTGGGTGCTGCCAGCACCAATTATGTCAAGTGCTAAGATGACCCATGATGTTAGTGATGCAACGCAGCACTGATTGCTATCTGGTTGGCCGTAAAGCCTTTTTTTTTCTTCCTTTGCCTTTTGTTTTGAACAGTTTGGTTTGCTTTGTGATTTACTGTAGATTCTAATAGGGAAACGTTTGGAGCCCGGGCACCGGCCGAAGCTTCGGCCGGTCCAGTCCACGCGCGCGCGATGCGACCCACTCGCGAGCAGCCACGTGGCGCGATGGACCCAAAACGACTAGTCCTCCTCCCTTTTCTCTTCTTCCTCTCGCGCATCTCTCTCTTTCTCTCTCCCCGCTGCCATGAATCAAGCATCGCCCTGCGCCGCAGGCCTCCAAGGCGCGCCGCCGTTCAGCAGATCTAGCCGCCCTCGCCCAGATCCGCGCGGATCCGCGTGCATCGGAGCTCTCCCTACCTCGCCGGACCCGGGCACACCGGAGCTGCAACCAGCCATGGCAGGACTGCACCCCGCGCCGCAAATTTGCTGGAACCTCGACGTCGCGGCGAGACGACGGATGACCATTTTTTGCTACAACTGTGTTTTGGTTTTGCTACTACCATAGAGTTTTTTTGCTGGAACCGATGGTATTTTTTGCTTCAATCAGAGATGCGCGATAGCTGGGGAGGCTGGCGAGTGCTACGACCGTTGACACGAAAGCTTCAACCCAAGATTAAAAATGCTTCAACCGTATACACAGAAAGCTGTAAGCGTTCAGTGCTATCGAGGAAAGCTACAACCGTCTATATAAAATGCTACAACCTTTGATGAAAAAAGCTTCAACCGAACGATAGAGAAAAGCTTTCACCCAGACGCTGCTCAAAAAGAAAAAAGTTTCAGTCGTTTACAGAAAAGCTTCTACCGTAGAGGAAAAAGCTTCAACCTTTGAGAGAGAAAGCTACAACCAGACTCTGCAGAATCAGAGAAGTTGCAACCGTTGACGTGAAAAGCTTCAACCATAGTTTGAAAAGCTGCAAACGACGGAATAGAGAAGTTTCATCGGACCACTATGAAAAGCTTCAACCGTAGTTTGAAAAGCTTCAACCGCTGAATTGAAAAGCTTCAATGGGTTTTTATAAAAAAGCTTCAACTCGCTTTATAGGACGCTTCAACCCGCGAGCACACAACAAAAAAGTTGCAACCGTTGACGTGAAAAGCTTCAACCATATTTTTGAAAAGCTTCAACCCGGCGACAAAAAGCTGGACTAGCACCTCACCGTTGATGCAATGGCTTCACGGCGGAGCTGCAGCGGCGACGAACTCGAGGGACCGGCGGTGAACTACTGGCGACTTCACGCGGAGCCGCGGCCATCGGCCGTGAGCGGCGTTGCTACAAGCTGGACGGGGCGGCACTCCTTCGTCAGAGTTGCGACCTTTGCCGGCAGGAGCTGCATGTGGCGGAGCTGGCGAGAGCCACGGCGGACCGAGGGCGGGCCACGCGGGCGACGGTGACGCTGGAGAGGAGCCGGCGGCCGGGAGGATGCCCAGGCCCGAGGGCGGCGCTCGCGCTGCCGCGGAAGGAAAGAAGGGGATAGGAGGAAGACAACGGCCCTGGATCGAACGGCTAGAGCTCGCGCATCGGACGGTTGGTGCTGGACCGGCCCAACGGTTGGGCCGGCGCACCGGCGCAGATCAGCGCCCATTCTTATAGACATGCACGCATGAGCTTGGTTCATTTTCGGTCTCGTATCCTATACAAAAACATATACTTTTTTATTCTGGGGAACACGCACATGTAGCACATCGTTGGGCCACGTTTTTTTTTTTTTGCCGGGATAACTGGTGACACGATGGATGGTTAGATCGTGTACGTGTGTGATGCAAATAATTGTTTTCTTTTGACCGAGATGTCTGATGCAAATAATTGTAATTCCTATTGCTTTTGGTAACTTTTTGGTCTTTCAACTCAACCATTGTTATCTAAATCAACGGTGTATATATATTTTTAACCTTTGTCTTAGAAACCGATATATGTTAAACTACTAATATATATTCCCTCCATCTCAAAATAAGTGTCTCAACCTTAGTAAAAATTTGGCACTAAAATTAGTACAAAGTTGGGACACTTATTTTCGGACGGAGGGAGTAGTAAAAGTAATTGTTTGTTGAAAAGATAAAAATACGCTTGAAATCACCCCGAAAGCAGGCCATTCGTTTGCTGAACCATATATACAAATTTACAATGCGGGTTGAAGAGAGAAAATAAATATATGCTCAAGAATATCACATAAAAGTAAAGCATGAGGAAATTCATTTTGTAGACCTTTAATATAGCTGATCATAGTAATTTCATTTTTTTAAATCTATCCGAACATTATATGATCATTGGTTCTTAATCCAATGGATTTTGTAAGAAAAAGTCCAGAACATTGGCCATCAAAGAAATACATAGTTACCTCACAACCGAATGATTTGACACACATGCACAATGCATATCCCATCTAGAAAATTAAAACAAATGCATATACCACTGCAAAGAAAAAACATGCATATATCTCATACCGCTTGCAAAAAAACACGTATATCTCACAAACGGATGCATACATAATATGTAGCCTAGCTGGTATAATCCATGCTGTAGTGGGTACCATGAAAAATCAATTAACAGGAGATAGATTGATCAACGCGCCTTGTTCACATCTAGATACTTGTGTACCGTATGTGTTTATGTTGTACTCGGTCAAAGCACCTCAGTTACCTCTTAACCCGAATTGATCGCGCCGCCACAATCGCCGAATCCTTCCGCGGCCTCGCCGGCTGTGTTTTTGTCCAGCCACATGCGCCTCTTCTATTGTCGTGTAGCTCATAGTGCCGCTGATACAATCATACATATCCTTTAGGTATAGACGTAAGCGTTGATTGATTGCTACTACGCTTTTCTAAATTGCAGTTTGGCCGCTTGCCGGCTCGCCGCCGGCGAGGTCGCACGAAGCATGAGGTATTCATCACTTCGAAAAGCTGGAATCCTAGGTATATATGCATGCACCACCGATCCAGATATTTGCTAATAATTTGTCGTTGTCCTACTCATAATAGGATTACGCACGTACGCCAACTTGCCTATACACGTACGTTGTAGCATGGCTTTTTTATCTCCAGCTTACTCCTTCTAAATTATCTTTTTTTCCTTATCAAACTTTTTTTAAAGAATCTCTTGCCAATCTGAACCGCTCAGTTTACGTCTTCTGTCCACCACGTTGGGCCAATATTTTTTTCTAGAGAATCTCCTGCCAATCTGAACTGCTCAGTTTACGTCTCCTGTCCATCACGTTCGGCCTTGGTTGGAAAACATAGCTATTGGTACGTGACATGCTAATTGTTTGTACGTAACAATATTTGTGTAACGTTTACATCATTAAATCTCAGCCCTTAATATATAACATTAGCGGTCAAGATAATTTAATCTGTGTGGACGAACGTAATGACTTGTTTGCCCCTAGTTTTATGCCCCTAGTTGGGTCACACTCCGCAGGTTTACCCCTAGTTTCCAAAAACACTTGTTCCTGCCCAAACCACTTTGCTCCTCTTATGCTTTTGCCCTTTGACCGTTTGACCATCACTTTGAAAACTTCATAAAAAATGCATATTAACTCAGAAAAATTCAAATAAGATATCAAAATGTTCAGAAAAGCATCACCTATATGTGCATGTCATTTGCATTCATGAAAAAAGTGTTGGCCAGTCCCCATCTCAGTTTTAGCTCATATGGTCTTAGCGCGAACAGTAAACTCTAAAAAAATTCTAAAAATTCTAAAGAAAATTTGGTGGCAAACTTTGACCAATGTTTTGAGTGCTTACCAAGTTTCATAAGGGAATGGCATTCCTGAAAGTCACGGTAAAAAATGAAATTTTGGAGTATTGTTTTTTGTATTTTTGCGACGACTTCCACGAATGTCATTCCCTTATGAAACTTGGCAAGCACTCAAAACATTGGTCAAAGTTTGCCACCATCTTTTTTAGAAATTTTTTAGAGTTTACTGTTGTCGGCGTACAAAAGTAGGGGCTCTCCTTTTTACCCCTTTACTTGTGCACGGGTAGTCAGAGCCGCGCCCGCGGCCACACTAAGTAGGGCAGAGGAGGGAAGCCAAAGGCACAAGACAACCAAAGCAACGCCAAGACACGAGACACAAAGAGCAAGAGGGCGAGGTGGACTCCCCCAGCAAGACCCTTGCCAGGGCGGCCTCCGCAGCCCCGGCAAGAGCCTTGCTGAGGCAACTTGCCCAATGCCAGCAGAGCGCGCCACCCTTGCGCCCAGGGGTTCCAACACCATCAACCACATTAGAACCAAGGCTCGGGGGGCACCTCCATGGTGGCATGCAGATCTTTGTGAAGATCATAAGCACACAAGATCAGATGAGGACCAGAAGATGACGATCCTCGGCAAGATCCTGGCCGAGGAAATCCACAAGACCCCCCGGCAAGATCCTTGCCGAGGATGACCGCGATGCCACGGCAAGACCCTTGCCGAGGACACCTGCGGGGCCACGGCCAGGCCCACATCTGCCAAGACTCCACCGTCGTTCCCATACAGCTGCTAGCCCAACCAGTTGGGCAGGCACCTGCGTGGCGACGCGCGGCCTCCAGGCCAACTCAGCAAGCACCTGCGTGGTGGCATGCAGATCTTCGTGAACACTCTGCCACCGCGCCAGCCCAGCAGCCAGCCAATGTGGCGCTACAACGCCTCATTAGCTCGGACGCGCGTCGGAGCCAGCCGAGGCGGCGACAGCTGGGACGAGCTTCCCCGCCGTCCCCGATAAAGCAAGAAGGGAACGTCGGCAGCGCATTAAATGCGTTTGTCCGACGGTGCCAGAGGATAGACTTAACCACTGTATACCTTTCCACCTCCTGTGCGCCACTGTGGCGACCCCTTTTGTCTATAAAAGGAGGCCCGAGGCATACTGGAGAAGGATTCGGATCTTTTGGACTACGCATGCACCACAGCTAGTCCGAGAGCTCAAGAACACTCAAATATACACCAAAGCAGGACTAGGGTATTACGCACCCTTGCGGCCCAAACCTGGGTAAACGATCTTTGTGCTGACAGCTAGACCCGCTCTTTGCACAACCCCACGCCCGCCAACCATAGAAGGGATCCCAGTGATTCCATAGGTGTCGTTCCCACCGACATCTTTGGCGTGCCAGGTAGAGGGGGCGCAGTTGTGGAAATCTGGTTTGGTTCGAGCAACTGCTTCATCGTGGTTGTCACTCCAAGGAAGAAGACGACCAAACAAGCGGCATCATCGGCGGATGCAGTGAACGCTCGCGCAGCGGCATAAAAGCTAAGTCATGCAAAACTTTGAGTAATTCCTTTTTATATATATGGTTATCGTCCCCGAAGATCTTGCCCTGTGTATGGAAAACCTACACGCAATCGGGCCCTTCCACTATTGGCAACACCCTTGCTCTGTTCCGAGTCTGCTCAACAGTTCGAGCGGCTGCGTCAAGAATGGCAGGGTGGCCTTCTACAATTGGCAACGCTCTCGTCCTGTCTTGAGTCCGCTCGACAGTTCGAGCAGCCGCGATAAGAGCGGTAAGGTGGTTTGCCTGGCAGCAAGCACACCCGGCAGGCCATTGGGGATCCGTCCTCAAGGCGCCGCGACCTGGGTTTACGCGCCGGCAAGCTTGCCCGATTAACGTAGGGTGGACATACAAAGGGAGATCAAACGGGAGAATAACATGCATCATTTCAGGGTACTGCAGAGTTATATTACATCAAATAATCGTTGCGGTTCTAACTTAAGATAAAACTGTATTGGTCTTGAACTCGCAGAGGCGATAAGAAAACGGGGTGCCTAGTCCCGGCGCTGGCCCTCTATCCTCCGAACTTCGTCGATGCGGCTGATGACGGGCTCAATACGCTCCTAGAGTGCCGCGAGGTCCACACCCTCGGGCAAGCTCTCCAGCGCGGCGTCGAAGTCGAGGTTGGGGTTCTAGTACGCCACCTTGGTGAGGACCTTGGTCATGGCACCCTGGCAAAGCCTCCGAGCCTCATCGGCCAGAGAGGCCGCCCGGTTGGAGCGGAACTGCTCCAGGGCTCCGACAACACCCTCGAAGAGTAGGGTCAGCTTAGCGTTGGGACCCACGTTCGGCTCCAGGGCGTACCTCACGTTTGGCATCCCCATGGCAGCCAGCTTCGTGGTGATCCTGCCGGTGATGTCCTCGAGGCGGCTGATCCAGAGGTTTTCGCCCTTCACGTAATCCTCGTGGTTGGCGGCAACGTTCCTCCAAAGCCGCCTCTCCTCCTCCAAGCCCTTGGTCAGGGTCTCCTCCCGGGCTCTGACCTCTGAAAGCGTCCCCTCAAGACCCTCCAGCTTCAGCTTCAGGTCTTTGACGGAGTCGTTGGCCTTGGAGAGCTGCTCAGCCTTGCTGAGGACTGTGGCCTGCACCTCCACCAGAGCACCGTTGAGCGTGTTCTTCTCCTTCGCCAGCTTCAGGGCCTGTTCCTTCAGCCCATCCCGCTCCACCTCCATCTCTTTCACCTTGCCGGCATGGACCAAGGCATGCGCATCGAGCGCCTCCTTATGCCTCTGCTCCAGCTCCTGGGTCTGTTGCACGACAAGCTTCTCGACCTCCTCATCCTTGCCGCGGAGGGTCGCGACGAGCTTCTCCTCACGAGCGGCAAGGTCCTTCTCCTGGGAGTTCAACACGGCCTGGTGCTAGTGCCGAGCGGCCTCGTCCTTGGCGGCATGTTCCCTCGCTACCTCTTGAGCCTTATCGATGTCGGCCTGCTTCTTGACAAGCTCCAGCTTGTGCTCGGCCAGCAGGTCCTGGGCAACCTTCAAGTCCTCATGAGCTTGGCGAAACCAAGCCTGCGTCTCGGCGACGCGCCCCTCGAGGTCCGCCTCCGCCTTGTCCACCGCCGCCATTCTGGACTTGGCCTTGTCCAGGCGGGCACGGTGAAGCACCCGGAGCTTCTGGAAGTTGGCGTTCATGGCCCGAAGGAGCTCCTCCTCCTGGGAACCGCCGCCACCGGCGCTCGGCTCGTCGACAACCTCAAGCCCGGCGTCGACGAGCACCTCGTCGTCGAACACCTCCCCCTTGGTGGGCGCCCTGGTGCTCGCCATCCCTGGGAGGTGGACGAACAGATCATTGCTCACCTTGAGGTACCTGCCGAGCCGGAGGCAGCAAAGGAGGAAGGCTGGTCATCGACCATCCCCTCCTCGGCAGCGGCCTTGCCGGCCTCCTCGGTAGTGGCCTTGTCGGCCTCCTCGTCGGGCCCCTTGGCGGCATCCTTAGCAGCGGTCTTGGCGGCCTCCTCGGTGGCGATCTTGCTGGCCTCGGCCTCGGCATCCCTGGCGACTTCCTCGATGACGGTGTCGATGACCTCTCGGTCCGCCGAGGAAGGGCCTGGACACCAAGAAAGGGAATAAGGCGGAGCCAAGGTCAAGGCCCAAGAAGAAGAAGGAAGGACAGGGACGGGAAGTGAGCAAACTTACCCGCACTGGGCTGGGAAGAAGTGGCGCCCTCCCCGCCAACGTTCGTTGCCGGGGTGGAACCACCGGCACCCAAGTTCGTCTCCTCCTCCTCCTCCATGGGCGTGGGCTCGGTGGTGGATGCCCTTGCCGGGGACGCCCCTCGGGGCGGCTTAGTCTAGGAGGGCGGCATGTTGTGTGTAGCTCTCGGTGGCTCCTCCTGCTGCCGTTCTTCTCCTGCGAAACCCGGCAAGATCAGCATCAAAGATTCACACCCCAAAGTTCATCAATGGAGGAGTGAGTGATGGACTCACGCTGGGGGCTGAAGCGGGGGCTGGGTCGAGGGCTGCTCCGTACCACCAGCGGCGTACTAGAAGTACCCGCCGGGAGCTTGTCGCCCGTCGAGGCCTTGGCTCTCTTCGCCACCCTCTGCGCCAGCGTCTCCGTGTCCCTGTGAAGACAACGCCAGGTCAAGGAAAGATGACATAGGAGTAAAGTCAGGGGATAATGCGGGAATGGGGCAAGATACTTACTCTTCCTCCACTGGCTTCCTCTTCGTCCTTGGGCTGAGAGACCCAAAATCGAAGACGACCTCCGTATCGACATCTGCGGGAGGAGGAGGAGATGGGGTCCGGTGACGCTTGGACGAAGAAGAGGCAGTCGCCTTCTTCTTCGCCACTAGGACGTTCACCGCCTTCTTCGCTGCCGCGGCCCTCGTCTGGCGCACAGACTGCTCCTGGACCTGTTGCCGCTGCACGGTCCTGCCGGGCCAGACCGGCTCGCCGGAGCCAGCCCGGCACAAGACGTGTCTTTTCCCACTGCCGGAGGATCGACGGCCTCGGCCTCTTCCTCGGTCAACTCCTCGTCCACATCTTCAACTAGGGGGGCCTCAGCGTTGGCACCGCTAGCCTCCTCGGCAGACTCTGCCCACTGGGCGAGCTCTTTCTCCTCCGTGGCCGAGTCGGCCTCGTCCTCCTCATGGCCAGCACTTCCGGCCTCCCGGGCGAGCGCCGCCTCCGCCGCCCTGGCGGCAATATAATCCAGCTCCTCTTTGGTGGTGTCCTGAATGAGCAGCGGCTCTTCGCGGACATACTTCTCCGACAGACTGTCGAAGAACTCCTGCACCCGCTCCGCCTCCGGCTCGGCCCAACTTGGGTCCAGGCCATGCGCGTTGAAGTCCGGCATCATGGCGATGATGTCGGTTTGGCAAGAATTGTTGCTCAGCGGGACCACTCCCATCGGCAACCCAAACAGAGGCCCCTTGGCGGTCTTGCCGGCCCTGCCGTCGCTGTTCACGTCAAGCTGAAAAAGCCACTGGCAGAAATGGGCGTGCCCCATCACCGTGAAGTTGTGCTTCAGGCCAGGGCGAAGCCTCATGATGTCAGCCGCGTTCGTGAAGAGCCAAGCCGGCCTCCCCTTGTTGTGAAGTGGGGCGATTCAGCGTCGGATGAAATCCGCCCCAATCATCTCAAGCGTGAGCCCGGCCTTGGCAAGGCGGAGGATCCTAGTGGTGGCGATCGTGAGCTTCTCGTTGTTGACATCGACGTCGCTCCAATCCTTATAGCGGACCGGCGGACTCTGGCGAACTTGGCAGAACTCCTGCAGATCTTTCTCCTCGATCCATAACCACCGGCTCCACCACTCCTCCCACCTCTCCTTCTGGGCGCCCTCCGGATACGTCCCCTTCTCCTGGGTCCGTGAGATCCAGGTGACGCAGCCGGAGATGGCACCCCCCGCCTGAATGCGGGGATAGAAGTAGTGGCGGAAGAGCGCCGTGCTAGGGAGCACGCCGGCGAAGCCCTCGCAGAGGTGAGCAAAGAAAGACATGCACACCACCGCATTTGGCGTGAAATCAAGGAGATGGAAGCCATAGGTGTGCATGACAGCGTTGAAGAAATTGGAAAAAGGGGGGCAAAGCCCGCAAGAGAAGTAGTCAACAAAGAAGGGGTGCCGATTCGGGCCAGCCTTGGCGAAATCGGCAGGGATGATGTGCGTTGCCAGATGGCCCATCGTCTTCCTCCCCCACAAGGTCCTGAAGTAATCCCCGACGTCGGGGGGAAGTAGGCAAGCTGCGTCCGGAGCACCGCCAGCTTGCTCTCCGGCACCCCCTTCTCCCCGACGTCCTTCGCCACTCCCTTGCCTCTGCTGGAGTTGGGTGCCATGGTGACCAGGGAAGAGGTGAGGTTGAGGGCAATGAGGGCGCGGCGGCGGCGAGCGAAAGCAAGAGCTTGAGAAGGAACAAGGGAGGGACGGCAGTTCCGAGATTGGAGAAAGCACAAGGGGTAAATAGGCGTCGCACCTGCAGTTTCTCATTTTTTATGGGGAAGGCGCGGGCCGCTTCATTACCATTTACCGTGATGTGACGCATAAGGGCAGCGACCGCCCCACGCATGACCACCACGTCACGCACGACCCTCCATGATGCGCATTCAACACGGATCGTGGGGAAGCGCAGCGAGCGAAAGAGTTACTGCGGTAAAACTCTTCCCCGCGTGCCCGCGCACCGTTCTAGGCCCGGCCCAACAACACGTTGCGCTTATGTGTGGCCCAGGCCCGGGGGCTCCTGTCGGCGTACAAAAGTAGGTGCTCTCCTTTTTACCCCTGTACTTGTGCACGGGCAGTCAGAGCCGCGCCCGCGGCGTAGGGCAGAGGAGGGAAGCCAAAGACAAAAGACAACCAAAGCAATGCCAAGACCAGAGACTCAAAGAGAAAGAGGGCGAGGTGGACTCCCCCAGCAAGACCCTTGCCGGGGCGGCCTCCGCAGCCCCGGCAAGAGCCTTGCCGGGGCAACTTGCCCAACTCCAGCAGAGCACGCCACCCTTGAGCCCAGGGGTTCCAACACCATCAACCACATTGGAACCAAGGCTCGGGGGGCACCTCCATGGTGGCATGCAGATCTTTGTGAAGATCATAAGCACACAAGATCAGATGAGGACTAGTAGACGACGATCCTCGGCAAGATCCTGGCCGAGGAAATCCACAAGACCCCCCGGCAAGATCCTTGCGGAGGATGACCGCGACGCCACGGCAAGACCCTTGCCGAGGACACCTGCGGGGCCACGGCCAGGCCCACGTCTGCCAAGACTCCACCGCCGTTCCCATACAGCTGCCAGACCAACCAGCGGGGCAGGCACCTGTGTGGCGACGCGCAACCTCCAGGCCAACTCAGCAAGCACCTGCGTGGTGGCATGCAGATCTTGGTGAAGACTTTGCCACCGCGCCAGCCCAGCAGCCAGCCAACGTGGCGCTACAACGCCTCACAGCTCGGACACGCGTCGGAGCCAGGCGAGGCGGCGACAGCTGGGACAAGCTTCCCCGCCCTCCCCGATAAAGCAAGAAGGGCATGTCGGCAGCACATTAAATGCGTTTTTTCGACGGTGCCAGAGGATAGACTTAACCACTCTATACCTTTCCACCTCCTGTGCGCCACTGTGGCGACCCCTTTTGTCTATAAAAGGAGGCCCGAGGTGTAGTGGAGAAGGATTCAGATCTTTTGACTACGCACGCACCACAGCTAGTTCGAGAGCTCAAGAACACTCAAATATACACCAAAGCAGGACTAGGGTATTACACATCCTTGCGGCCCGAACCTGGGTAAACGATCTTTGTGCTGACAGCCAGACCCGCTCTTTGCACAACCCCGCGCCCGCCAACCGTAGAAGGGATCCAAGTGATTCCGTAGGTGTCGTTCCCATCGACAACTATTCACGCTAAGACCATATGAGCTAAAACTGAGATGGGTACTGGCCAACACTTTTTTCATGAATGCAAATGACATGCACATATAGGTGATGCTTTTCTGAACATTTTGATATCTTATTTGAATTTTTCTGAGTTAGTATGAATTTTCTATGAAGTTTTCAAAGTGATGGTCAAACGGCCAAAGGGCAAAAGCATAAGAGGAGAAAAGTGGTTTGGGCAGGAACAAGTGTTTTCGGAAACTAGGGGTAAACCTGCCGAGTGGGACACAACTAAGGGCACCAAATTAATTATCCCTTAAATTTATGGTCGTACTAATATATAGTAAGGCGCCCGTGCGTTGCACGGAACAGTGAAATGCATTGATCGGGGAGTTGTTTATTTTGACAAAGTATGTGGGGGTCATCTCATGTGTATTGAGTATCGATAGGTTTCTTCGGATATTATTTCTTCTCTAGTGCTCACAAACATTCGGGTGAAATAGATAAAAAGTATCTTTTGCAAACAAAAGCGTTCAACTGTTCAACCTGCATCCAAAACTTGTGAAGAAATAACACTTATTGTGGTTTGCAAGAAATTATCTTAAAGAATTAGTTTTTGAGTATCGATTTTGTTTATTTTTTCTGGACCACCATGAATGTACTCCCTCCGTCTAGGTGAATAAGTCATCTTAAGTTGTGCATCATGACCAAGAATGAGGGGAAAATAAGATAACTTAATGTTTATTTGCTAATTAATACCATTGCATGCAAGGAACTAACCACTGCATGTCGTCGTGTTTGGTAGTCTTGAGTCATTGAAAACATGCACGCCCCACATATCTTATTAGTTGATATGTCAAGAAACAAGAAACGAGGTGGGAGTTAATGCACCGCACCTAAGTGTTTTGGGGTTATTTGATTTTCGTAAGGTGACTTAGAGCGAGTAAAATAAGGTGCAGTCAGCAGCCTATAAGAAGTAAAGTAATATTTCTAATGCTTAGTTGGAGGAGAGAGGATAGGAGAGAGAATGTAAGCAGGCTCTCATGCAAGAGCCAACTACAGCACGTGCTCCTAGGCACTGTGTGAGAGTGGAAAGTGGGCCATGTATTAATAAAGTAGCACATACTTATAGCTAATTGTTATACATGTTGGCTATAGATGACATGGCACTTTCTTATAGTCAACAATTGGCTATACTATTAAGTATTAATCATGCTCTTATACACCTAGACGGAGAGATTAAATCAGGATGACTTGGAAGGGGGCAGAGGAGATGTAAGAAATGGTTCATCATAAGTCTTTCGCCAGTACTGTAGTAAAAATTCTCAATTAATCTCATAAATGGCAAGCGAGAACTCTAATGGAGCGAAAGCATACATGGAAGATTCTAGACTAAACCATAAATGGATACACTTTTATTCAAGCACGATACGCTAATAGAGCAAGATCATGCATGGAAGGTGCTATACTATATAAATAAAGAAGTCTGCACATGCTTAGACAGCGGATTACATTGAGCGAAGACTAATGATCAACATTTAACTTGGTAATGCATATGTCCAGGTGAAGCTCCATGGAGTCCCCGTGCACCATCTTGGGGTGAAAATCATACCATGGGTCTTCCATGTCCACATCGCCAGGAACGGAGCAGCTCGGCACAGTCCCAGTCAGCGTGATGGAGGCGGTGTGGGCGCCCACGTACCTCTGAGGGGCAGTAACAGTGAGCACGCACCCGTACACCGGCCTCGTGTCAGCGTCAGCGGCGTTGCCCCTGACGCACACTACAAAGACGGGGCGGTGCCCTGCGAGGGCCTTGTCGGTGCCCACGGCCAAGAGGAAGATGCTGCCGTCCTCCTCCGCGACTAGCAGGCAGCGGTGATCCTCCAGCGACTCCGGCACGGCGAATGGGTAGCACGTCTCATACTTGATGTTCTCCGCCGTGGGCCAGTAGTGATCGACGTACGGTGCCGTGAGGTGATGCACGAGGCTCGCTGGCAAGCCCTCAAACGGCGGCGTGCACTCATAGCGGTAGCAGGGCACGTGCTCCCATCTGGAACTATGCTCCGCCAGCGAGTGTTGGTCGACGTACCTCTCGCAGCCGAAACGCTTGTAGAAGCAGGGCACCTTGGAGGCATCGACCAGGCCGTCCATGAAACGGGAGTGGCTGTAGGGGACGTTGCGCCTGTTGAATATATGAGCAAGTTACTATGAGATTTAATCCAAATAAGCACAAAATAAATCATGATGGCTATAACAGAGAGTAAACTAATCATGTGGACTAGCATAGTAGATGAACAGATCAAATCTAGGACACAGACTAGAAACATGAATTCTACCACAATTTCAAACAGGAAGGACAGAAACACATACGATGCAACGGGAGCAGCACCGTTGGCATTGAGGTTGTCGCCCATGTCATTGAGGAAAAGGCTGCCGAGGTCGGGAAGAAGTCGTCGTCGGTGAAGTCATCGCTGTTAGCTGTCGCGCGAGTGTGCTCCCCAAATTCCAACAGCGCCCGTCTAATGGAGCGCAGGAGGGAATGGCTGTAGGGGACATTGCGGCCGCTGAATGGGGCGCAGGAGTAGCACACGAAGCAGTAGATGGTGCTCCTCCCTAGTCTCTATCTCTACTCTTATAAAAAACCGAGTTGGTGATGATGGTGTGCCTACCATCTTGTAATATAGACCGTCCAATCTATATCTCACGGATAGAAAGCAAACTATGACAATTTTACAAAAGATACCCGCACATCTCTCCACATTTACAGATAAGGCCTTGCCTCGTTCATCCTTATCTCCCACAACCTCATTGCTGAGCAATTAAAAAGGAAGTCTCTGGAACAATCTAGCATGGTGCCTGTTGCCGGCGCCGTCCATCCCCATGCCTTCGCCCAGTCCGACCACCAGTCACCATCACGCCCCACTCCTCCTCACCTTTCTCAAGATATCATTTTTTCGATGAAATTCTCAAGATACCATTTTTCCGATAAAATTCTCGAGATATCATTAGTTTTTACACATGGGATTACTCCTGCATGGGTCAATCACGGGCATCTTGCTACTTTGCATATAATTTCAAACACCACGTAGACACGGTCTTTGACCATTTTACAACTATGTTAGTATCATTGTTAGTGGTTAGCCGGTCCAAGTTATAGCCCCGGGTGTTTTAACCTTTTTTGGTAATGATATCTGGCGATTGTTCGCCACGAGCTAAATCCTGGCGAATCCCACGTAACCGTCAGATTTCCATCTGATGGTGGCGTGTTTTTAAGCCATAGTATTTGACAAAACCGCCACCCTTACACACGTACTGTAACTGCGTCGCGGGCATTTGCAACTGCCATGTCTCCCAGCGAACGTTTGCTGGGGATTGGAGTTAGCACCGATGGTGGTTCGTAGTCGTTCCACGCTCGGGCATTGAAGTTTGTAACAATTTTAGATTAGAATATACTACTCCTCCGGTGCTAGTACTAGAGCAGAGTCCTACTCCACTACTCTATATGCAAACTAGGGCATAGTAGTAGGTACTATAGGGAGTACTAGTACCGTGATCACTCAAGCAAGTTGTCTGGCATCGATATGACCCTATGCTATTGGGATGTGTCTCGTAAGTCAAGCGGGGTGCTGTTATCATCATCACCTGTCCACTTCCCGCAGCACATATTCGCTTCTCCATCTTCGTCCGAACATAATCGTCTAATCTTCCATCCCCGCTAAGGCGCCTCCCCCTCTTCCAAAACCCAAGCTCTAACAATGACAGAACCGAGCAGCGTCCGCCGAAAGAATGGCTAGAATTCGCTCCCCACAGAGGTAATCAAGCTCATTGTTTCGCGTGTGGACAATCTCAGTACCATGCCGCTCGCCGCGTGCTTTTCGGGGCTGTACCGTTTACTCAAATCCCTCAGGCCGGAGCTTTTTAAGCCAGCTCCTTGCTTGCTGATGCCGCCTATTCTTCAGAAATGGCATGTCACGCAGCATAACGATCGTAGGGTGGCGAGCATCAACCCCCTTGACTGCGATCCGATCACCGTCACCCTCAACTACATTAACGGTATGTACTGGGTCGGCATGAACACGTCTTGGATAGTGCTCATTGGCGGTCGTGGCAGCTTGATGCTCGTGGAGGTCTACACCCGGCGATTGACCCCCCTTCCTTCGATTAACACTGCACTGCTTTGGCACCGCGGCCCAGAATACTCAGAATCTTTCCAACATGATACCAAGTTTGATTTGCTCAAGGTTGTAATCTGCCAAGTGCCCACAAGATCTACAAATTATAAAGACTTCAGGCTAATTGCGTTCTTCAACGCCGGTCTCGCCTATTTGACAGGTCACTGCGGTAAGTGGATAAATCTACACGTCCATCGTAGGATCATACGTCCTCCATGGTTCTCTGATGCCATTGAACACAAGGGCTTCATTTATGCTGTCGACTCCTTCTATGGCTGGATGTATTGCTGGCCTACTCCAGTCATCGCTACAAACGGCTGTTACAGCAGTATGTTACTTTCTTATGATATCATGATGGCTTGCTTATATTACTGTCAACATTTACTGAAAAATATTCATGCTCATAACATGTTGTTCTTAAGATTGACTACAGTATGAGCCCTTTTTTATTTGACTCCAACTTGATATGATGTTGTAGGCCACCTGGTGTTCCTACCCTTCCTAATCCCAGAACCTTTCAAAGAAAAGTGGCATGGTTGTTCACACGTATCGGACGTGTTGTTTCACGGAATACAATCATAGTCACTGCAAGGTCTTTGAGCAGGATCCCAGCTTCTCTGGGCCTTCAGGAATTTTTTACTGGAGGCTGGTAAGTAGCCTTGGGACACATTCACTGTTTCTCAGACTGAATTATCCGATTAACCAGGAGATAACTGATGGCAAGGATCATGATGGCAGCACGATTTCGTTCATCAGGCAAAACTGTGTGTACACAACGTACCATGCATATCTCCATGCACCATACCCAGATATGTGCCGCCACGCTCTGCAGCCCAAAGTAGGAGTGAGGGTCGCAAGTCTCAGACTCTGACCTGCTGGCTGGAGTTTCCCCGGTCAGACACCCATCTGGTTCAAGCTGTCAGCCAATCTCCACAGCTTAATAAATAGTAACGTCTAACTGAGCCAGTTAGTTAGATGCGTACACTTGGTGTAGTAGGATCTTTATTTAGTTTGATGCATACATTTGTTCTTTTTTGGTAGCCCCTTTGTAATGATGGCTGATGTTTGGTTTGGAAGAGAGAGTTGCGTCTTTACTCTTCTGGCCTGCTTACTGCTTCTGTCGCACCCCCAGCCCTGGTGGCTGCTGCTGATGTTTTCAAAGTACAATCAGTAGTATATTTCGTCTGTTGGTTGAATAAATATGTTGTTAGAACGACAAACACAATGTTTTGGAAGTCGTTGCACAGTTTGATCTTTAGTGCCCCGTACCGTACGTAGCGCATACTATTTTTGGTACGGAACACATTTTCCACTTGTCGATAACATGCAACCCACTGATGAAGGCCCAATAGAGGAGCCCATAATTAACTAGAAGGGGAGGCTCTCACATGAATCCGGCCCAGATACATTCTCATGGTCCCCTAAAGATAAATAAGCAAATAAATAAAGCTAAATGCTCATGCACCAGTTCTTTAAATTCACGATTTGAAAAGTCAAATTTTAATAGGAGGATATTATTTCCTATGATAGTGTCGTTACATTCAGTCGATATTATTCTTAGGCAAAGATAGCGATCAGTCTTCTTTCTCCCACCATTTTCTTCCTGCAACCAGCGGACCCATGCAAATCGTAGTCAACTTCGTAAATAGTTCCGGTCCATTTTTATTTTTCGATAAGAATGCCCAACCCAGCCCAACACATTGGCGACACCACTTTATCCTCCGCCTTGGTGCGCTCGCCACGGCGCCGCCGTCCGGCCCTATCAACACAGTGAATCGGGAGAGGACTGTAGTTGTGAGTATGACACTACGGACCCACCAGGTCCACTCCCGAACACAAGCAAGCGCCTCTTTTACTACTCAGATGCACCCATCATTTTTTTACTCTAATCCACCCTGCCGATATTTGGGACCCACATCATTGTCAACGTATAGTCAATTAACGACATAATTGCACAACTTTTTTTGAGGATTTGTTCGAAGGAGCAGGCTATAAACTGGGTTGTGCGGTGTCTGTGGCCCGTCTAACAACATAACCAGCCCAACAGTTTTTTCTTTGGGAAAATGGGTAGCCCATTATTTCTTTTTCAAGAATACCCAAGCTAGGCCTATTTGTTTTCTCTGCCTTACTGGGCTGCAAATCTTTCAAGACGAGGAGGGATGCATTCCGGCCTGGCTAAAGAGTATGGTCAGTATATCTTAAAAGTAATATCAAAGGGGTTGCAAATTCCAAAAAAATTATAGCAAATGGGCAATTAGTTTCTTTTTTGTTTTTGTTCTTCACTGATATTTTATATTTCATTGGATTTTAACATGGCATAGTACTAATTTATTTTTAATTTTGTTTTAGTATGGCTACTAATTTTTGGATTAAGAATATTTTGTTCCCCAGCAAAAATAAGTGATATTTTAAAATTTTGCACATTCTTTAGTTCAATTTTTTAACCCTGGCACTGACCAGAAAATGGGCAGCAATTCTAAAAATGGAAAATGGGCTGCAATAAATTCCATATGAATTAGCAAATGAGTAAAAAATATAAAAATAATAGCAAATGGGTTGTACATGCCACAGATTTCGAGGCTGACTTGTTTACGCAAGGCTTTGTCAGTCAACACACGATTCTAGCAGCAGTGACTGTTGGATGTCCATCCAACGGCCGACGTGCTTCTTCAATCTCTGATCTTCCTGCTCCAGCCGCCTAAACCAGCGCCGGTGGGACTGCCTGCTCCCTCCTCTTGTGGCCGGCTATGATGCCGCGCAGGCTTCACCGGCCCACCCTACTCCCTCCGCTGGCCTAGCCATCCCTCTACCCACCCGCACCTCCTGTTATTATCCGGTGATGGCAGCCTCACGCCGCAGTCGAACCAGTCAACCGTCATACTCTCCTCAGCGTGGGCATCCACTGTTGTGTCTTCGCCGGCTCTGGGTCATTCCATTACTGGGCACAGTCGTCCACCGCATTGGTGCTCTAGGCGCGGCGTGCTCAACATTCAACAAACGACAACCATCAGAATAGGGATGTACGTGGAGAGGCTGACAGTAGGGACCCCCATGGTCCATGGCCGCACGCAATCAACTGCCTCCTTATTGCGCAAAAAGAATGATTCCTCCCACTGACATCTGGGGCGCACCAGTTCAGAGGCTGACCTGTGGGCCTACTAAGTTGACGCGTACGCAGGGCTTTGTCAATTTAGTCAACAAACGATTCTAGCATCAGTGACCATTGGATTTTAATCGAACGGTCCGGCTGCTTCTTCAATAGCTGCTCTTCTTGCACCAGCCGCCCAAACCAGCGCCAGTGAGACTGCCTGCTCCTGCCTCTAGTGGCCGGCTATGCTGCCGCGCAGGCCTCACCGCCCCATCCTACTCCTTCCGCTGGCCAGGCCATCCCTCTACTGTCTACTCATCCACAACCCGTGTTATTCTGCGGCGACGGCAGCCTCACACTGCAGCCGAACCAGTCAACCCTCTTACTCCTCTCCATGTGGGCATCCACTGCCGCGTCTTCCCCGGCTCCGCGTCATCCCCTTCCAGGCCTCGCTGTCGTCCACCACCTTGGTGCTCTCGGCGCGGCGTGGTCGACGTGGTTAAGGAACGACTTCCATCGGAAGAGGACTGAACGTGGAGAGGCTGATAGCTAGGTCCATGGCCGCAGCAAGGAAGTGCAACCTCATTACGTGTAAAATAATTATTCCTCCACCTGACAGCGGGGACCCACCGGAAGGGACTCTATATTTTGCAAAAAAATGTTTCCCCTGACAGCTGGGACCTACCAACTACATCTTCGCACGCAAAGAAGTGCCTCCATATTAGGCGAGAAAAAATGAATCCTCCCCCTGGAAGCTCGGACCCACCATCAATAACTTCGCACGCAAGAAAGTGCCTCCTTATCCTCCCTGACAGTCGGGACCAACCTGGTCGAAGCGTACGTAGCGTTGTCATTCTGGTCGCGAACGTGTATGTACATACTAGTCGATCGATCTCTCTACAACGATGAACCGTGGCCAAGCAAGCAGCGACACGTGTAGTAGTAGAGCCCCCGACGTAGCAGTTCAGGCAGTCCAGTCAAAACCGTGTACATGTACATACAGCCAGATGCCACAAAAGACCCCACGTACATACATACGAGCGGGGTCTTGGTTTAATAGGGCTCATGTGCATGGAGAGGCAACGGACGGCAGCAACGGCGTCCTGTTCATCGGAAGCCAACCGGCTGGGTCGAAACGGATAAACCGCGTCATCATGTTCATCAGGAGGCAACGGAATGCGTCGTGTTCATCGGGAGCCAACCGGCTTGGACGGAACAGCCGAAACGAGGCCTGACGTACCGCAGAACAGAGGAAACGGACTTGTGTTCGACTGCCTACGATTAAAACAGGATCCTGTTCACCGGGAGGGGTGTGGAGTACCGCAAAACGTAGGAAACGGTGTTCTCTTGGACCACCTACGGTCGAAACGGGGTCCTGTTGATCAGGAGGGGTGTGGCATACCGCAAAACGGAGGAAACGGACTTGTGTTGGAGCGCTACGGTCGAAACGAGGGTCCTGTTCATCGGGAGGGGTGTCGCGTACCGCAAAACGGGACTCCACGGGTGATACGTCTCCAACGTATCTATAATTTTTTATTGTTCCATGCTATTTCATTATCAATCTTGGATGTTTTATAATCATTTTATAGTCATTTTATATAATTTTTTGGTACTAACCTATTGACATAGTGCCAAGTGCCAGTTGCTGTCTTTTCCATGTTGTTTACATTGCAAGAAATCAATATCAAACGGAGTCCAAATGCCACGAAACTTGCTACCTCTTGAGCACTGTGTTGGTTTTCACTTGAAGAGGAAAGGGTGATGCAGCAAAGTATCGTAAGTATTTCCCTCAGTTTTTGAGAACCAAGGTATCAATCCAGTAGGAGGCCACACGCAAGTGCCTGGTACCTACACAAACAAATAAGAACCTTCCAACCAACGTGATAAAGGGGTTGTCAATCCCTTCACGGCCACTTGCAAAAGTGAGATCTGATAGAGATGATAAGATAATATTTTTGGTATTTTTATGATAAAGATTAAAAGTAAAGATTAAAAATAAACGGCGCCAAAAATAGCTTGTTGACGGGAAATTAATATGATGGAAAATAGACGCGGGGGCCATAGGTTTCACTAGTGGCTTCTCTCAAGATAGCATAAGTATTACGGTGGGTGAGCAAATTACTGTCGAGCAATTGATAGAATTGAGCATAGTTATGAGAATATCTAGGTATGATCATGTATATAGGCATCACGTCCGTGACAAGTAGACCGACTCCTGCCTGCATCTACTACTATTACTCCACACATCGACCGCTATCCAGCATGCATCTAGAGTATTAAGTTCATAAGAACGGAGTAACGCTTTAAGCAAGATGACATGATGTAGAAGGATAAACTCATGCAATATGATATAAACCCCATCTTTTTATCCTCGATGGCAACAATACAATACGTGTCGTTTCCCCTACTGTCACTGGGATCGAGCACTGCAAGATTGAACCCAAAGCTAAGCACTTCTCCCATTGCAAGAAAGATCAATCTAGTAGGCCAAACCAAACTGATAATTCGAAGAGACTTGCAAAGATAACCAATCATACATAAAGAATTCAGTGAAGATTCAAATATTGTTCATAGATAATCTTGATCATAAACCCACAATTCATCGGATCTCGACAAACACACCGGAAAAGAAGATTACATCAAATAGATCTCCAAGAGAATCGAGGAGAACTTTGTATTGAGATCCAAAGAGAGAGAAGAAGCCATCTAGCTAATAACTATGGACCCGAAGGTCTGAGGTGAACTACTCACACATCATCGGAGAGGCTATGGTGTTGATGTAGAAGCCCTCCGTGATCAATGCCCCCTCCGGCGGAGCGCCGGAAAAGGCCCCAAGATGGGATCTCACGGGTACAGAAGGTTGCGGCGGTGGAAATAGGGTTTTGGCTCCTCTGTTGATGGTTTGGGGGTACGTAGGTATATATAGGAGGAAGAAGTAGGTCGGTGGAGCCACGAGGGGCCCACGAGGGTGGATGGTGCGCCCAGGGGGGTAGGCGCGCCCCCTGCCTCGTGGCCTTCTTGTTGATTGCTTGACGTCCACTCTAAGTCCTCTGGATCACGTTTGTTCCGAAAATCACGTTCCCGAAGGTTTCATTCCATTTGGACTCTGTTTGATATTCTTTTTCTGCGAAACATTGAAATAGGCAAAGAAATAGCAATTTGGGCTGGGCCTCCGGTTAATAGGTTAGTCCCAAAAATAATATAAAAGTGTATAATAAAGCCCATTAAACATCCAAAACAAAATATATAATAGCATGGAACAATCCAAAATTATAGATACGTTGGAGACGTATCAAAACTCCACGATGATTTTTTATGGGCCAGAAGGAAGGCAATGGGCCCTGGTTGCACCTGGGGGGGTGCCCCGAGAGGGGCACTACCCACCAGGGCGCGCCAGGAGGCCCAGGAACGCCATGGTGGGTTGTGTCCCCTGGACCGCCTCTTTCCTCTATAAATACCCCAAAAATACCAAAACCCTAGAAGCATCGACGAAATATTCGTCCAGCCACCGCAGAGTCCAGAACCACCAGATCCAATCTAGACACCATCTCGGATGGGGTTCACCACCTCCATGGTGCCTCTCCGATGATGCGTGAGTAGTTCTTTGTAGACCTTCGGGTCCATAGTTAGTAGCTAGATGGATTTCTCTCTCTCACTGAATTCTCAATACAATGGTCCCTTGGAGATCCATATGATGTAACTCTTTTGCGGTGTCTTTGTTGGGATCTGACGAACTTCGAGTATATGATTAGTTATATCTTTTTATATCCATGAAAGTTATTTGAGTTTCTTTGATCTCTTATATGCATGATCTCTTAGAGCCTCGTATTTATTCTCCGATATTTGGGTTTTGTTTGGCCAACTTGATCTATTTATCTTGCAACGGGAAGAGGTGCCCGGTAGTGGGTTCGATCTTGCGGTTATCGATCCCAGTGACAGAAAGGGAACCGACACGTATGTATCGTTGCTACTAAGGATAAAAAGACGAAATCTATATCTACCGCCATATAGATAAATGGATCTTGTCTACATCATGTCATCGTTCTTATTGCATTACTCCGTTTCTTCATGAACTTAATACACTAGATGCATGCTGGATAGCGGTCAATGTGTGGAGTAATAGTAGTAGATGCAGGCAGGAGTGGGTCTACTAATCTTGGACGTGATGCCTATGTAATGATCATTGCCTGGATATCGTCATAATTATTTGAAGTTCTATCAATTTCCCAACAGTAATTTGTTTACCCACCGATTGCTATTTTTCTCGAGAGAAGCCACTAGTGAAACCTATGGCCCCGGGGTCTTATTTCTCTTATATTTGCTTGCGATCTACTTTTCCTTTGCATTTTTATTCAGATCTATTAAACCAAAAATACAAAAATACTTTGCTGCACTTTATTTTATTTGCCATCTATTATTTCAATCTATTACATTTTTCTCCCATCTCCGTGCCAATTTGAGGCGCCGTACCCCGAAAGGGATTGACAGCCCCTTTAACACGTCGGGTTGCGAGTGGTTGTTATTTGTGTGTAGGGTCTGTTTATGTTGTGTTTGCTTGGTTCTCCTACTGGTTCGATAACCTTGGTCTCATATCTGAGGTAAATACCTACCGCCACTGTGCTGCATCATCCCTTCCTCTTTGGGGAAATACCGACGTAGCTTCAAGCGACATAAAAAGGAATTTCTGGCGCCGTTGCCACGAAGGATCTTCAACATAACCAGGTTCCTAATCACAAATCTCATCTCCTCGCAATTTACATTATTTTCCATTTGCCTCTCATTTTCCTCTCCCCCAACTTCACAAAAAATTTCCGTTTTATTTGCCTCTCTTTTTCCGCTTGCCGTTTTTCCGTTGCCATGGCCGATCCTGAAAAGACTAGGGGGACTCTCCCAAGTTTTAATACTTTGGATAGCCCTTCCGTCCTCTCCAAGCTCATAGACAATGATGTTGTGGAAAGATTTACCGGGGTTGTTAAACAGAATCTTGACAATTTTCATGACGATGATCCCGAAATTTTTCGTTATTTACTTGATGAATCTTTGAAAGATTCTTGGGATAGGCTGTTAAGAATTCGAGCTAGCTATGTGCCCCAATATCAGATAGAGATATACTTGAAAATTTTTTATGCTGGTTTGCCTTCTTCCTTTAAGCAAGTCTTGGATTCTATATTTGAAAATGGTTTGCTTGAAGGGGATGCCGTTGATACTTATGAAAAGATGAAAACCATATTTGGGCATCCCAAGGGAGATCTTGTTGAGCCAACTACCCTTCTATGTTTTTATCAAAATGAAACAATCAAAGAGATGAAGGCTAGTTTCGATACGAATTTTCGCAATGTGCTTAGTCTTTCTTCTGCTATCAATGGTCATGTGCTTTCACAAAATAGAAGATTAAATACCATTGATAGAAAATTAGCTATTTGCTTTGAAAAGGACAAACATGACAAAACTTAGATCCTCACCTTATGCCTACACTACAAAAAAAGACACATCCGTGACATTTTGGGCCGAACGAAATTTTTTCTGTCATACATATGACACTTCTATGACGATAATTGTGACAAAACCCGGTATCATCATAGATGTGGTGGGCTCCTACTTCTATGACAAAAAATCATGACAGAAAATGGGCTTTTCGTCCTGGGCGGGCCGGAGACGCAACTGCATGACATTCTTTGGGCCGTCCATGACAGAAAAAACCGTGGTAGAAGCGAGGGCGAGGAAAATTTCGGGGAGTTCCCGGTTACGGTGGGAGGTCGGGGGCCGAGCGATGCGCGTTTCTAACGTACACGTATGCTCGTGTGTGCGAGGCGTTGGCTCTAACTGAACCCGAGCGATTGCATTGCAGGCTACGCGTTACTGAACCCGAGCGATCGATCGATGGCTGTTAACTGAACCCGATCGAGCGATTCCTTCGCTACTGCTGCTAACTGAAGCCGATCGATGCTGCCTCTGTGATGAACAGTGAGCATTGCGGGGGGGGGGGGGGGGGGGGGTTGGATGAACAGTGAGCGGTGGCGTTGCCTCTGGATGAACAGGACCCCGTGGTGTGGTGGAGGGCTGGATGAATAGTAGACGGTGGAGGGGTGCCCGTGGAGGGGTGGTTGAACAGGACCCCGTGGTGTGGAGGGCTGGATGAACAGTAGACGGTGGAGGGGTGCCCGTGGAGGGGTGGTTGAACAGTAACCGGTGGAGTAGCGCGCGATGGAGGATGGATGAACAGGAGCCCGTGGAGGCTGGAGGAGGTCGATGGTAGCCCGTGGAGGCTGGATGAGGTCGACGGTGGAGATGAACAGTATCCCGTGGAGTCCCATTTTGCGATACGCCACACCCCTCCCGATGAACAGGACCCCCTTTTCAACCGTAGGAGGTCCGTTTCATCCGTTTTGCAGTACGCCACACCCCTGCCGATCAACAGGACCCCCGTTTCGACCGTAGGAGGTCCGTTTCGTCCGTTTTGCGGTACGCCACACCCCTCCCGATCAACAGGACCCCCGTTTCGACCGTAGGAGGTCCGTATCCTCCGTTTTTGCGGTACGCCACACCCCTCCCGATCAACAGGACCCCCGTTTCGACCGTAGGAGGTCCGTTTCCTCCGTTTTGCGGTACGCCACACTCCTCCCGATCAACAGGACCCCCGTTTTGACCGTAGGAGGTTTGTTTCCTCCGTTTTGTGATACGCCACACCCCTCCCCATGAACACGACGCATTCCGTTGCCTCCCCATGAACACGACGCATTCCGTTGCCTCCCCATGAACACGACGACGGCGCTGTTTCTCCGTTCCGACCCAGCCATGTACACGAGCCCTGGCCGTACGTATGCGCGAGTAGGCGTTCGAGACCCCGCCCGTATGTACACATACGTGGCCATATTTTCTTTCTTGCACCCTGGCCGCTGTACGTACGTGTACATGCTACGTGCGCGCCTCTACTACGACAGGTGCGTTCCTCTACATCCACCAGTATATATGTACGTACACGTTCGCGACCAGAATGACAACGCTACGTACGCTTCGACCAGGTGGGTCCCGACTATCAGGCACTTCCTTGCCTGCGAAGATGTAGCTAGTGGGTCCCAGGAGTCAGGGGCGAATCGTTTTTTTTGCCCGGACACACTTCCTTGCATGCGAAGATGTAGCTGGTGGGTCCCAGCAGTCAGGGGCAAACGATTTTTTGCGAAATATGGTGGCCTGTCCGGTGGGTCCCCACTGTCAGGTGGAGGAATAATTATTTTGCACGTAATAAGGAGGCACTTCCTTGCTGCGGCCGTGGACCCAGCTATCAGCCTCTCCACGTACAGTCCATGTCCGATGGAAGCCGTTCCTTGACCACGTTGACCACGCCGCGCCGAGAGCACCAGGGCGGTGGACGACGGCGAGGCCTAGGAAGGGGACGACGCGGAGCCGGGGAAGACGCGGCAGTGGATGCCCACACATAGAGGAGTACGAGGGTTCACTCGTTCACTGCGGTGTGAGGCTGCCGTCGCCATAGAATAACAGGGGGTGTGGGTGAGTAGAGGGATGGCCTGGCCAACGGTGGGAGTAGTAGGGGGCGGCAAGGCCTCTGCCGCATCGCAGCCGACCACGGGAGGCAGGAGCACGAGGCACGACCGGCGCTGGTTTGGGCGGCTGGAGCAAGAAGACCAGAGGTTGAAGAAGCACTACGGCCGTTGGATAGACATCGTACGGTCACTGGAGCTAGAATCGTGCATATTGACTAAGTTGACACAACCCTCCGTCCCCGTCAACTTAGTAGGCCCACAAGTCAGCCTGCCACTATACTGTGTCCCCGCTAACAGGGGGAGTATTCATTTTTTTTTGTGTAATAAGGAGGCACTTCCTTGCGTGCGAAGATATAGCTGGTGGGTCCGAGCTGTCAGCGGCGGTAATGTTTTTTCACGAAATACAGAGGCCCTTTCGATGGGTCCCTGATGTTAGGTGGAGGTATTATTATTTTGCGCGTAATAAGGAGGCATTTCCTTGCGTGCGGCCGTGGACCCAGCTGTCGGCCTTTCCCCGTACAGTCCACTTCAGATGCATGTCCATCGTTGACCACGTTGACCAGGGCGCGCCGAGAGCACCAGGGTGGTGGACGACGGCGAGGCCTAGGAAGGGAACGAAACGGACGCAGGGAAGACTCGGCAGTTGTTTCCCACGCGGAGGGGAGTACGACTGTACGAGGGTTTACTGGTTCGTCTGCTGTCGCCGGAGAATAACAGCAGGTGTGGGTGAGTAGAGGGATGGCTAGGCCAGCGATGGGAGTACGATGGGGCGGTGAGGCCTGCGCGGCAGCAGAGCCGGCGGCGGGGAGGAGGGCGTAGGCAGTCCCGCCGGCGCTTGTTTGAGCGGCTGGAGCAGGAAGAGCAGAGATTGAAGAAGCACGACGGCCGTTGGATGGCCATCCAACAGTGCGTCAACCTTTTTTTTTAGGAAAGCCTCAAATCTGTGGAAAATAGCATACATCCCATCTGCCATTATTTCTAATAGTTTACAGCCCATTTGCTAATTATTAAGGTTTTTCTTGGAGCCCATATTCTTTTTGTTAGCATTACAGCCCATACTGTGGCCATGGTTAAAAAATTATACGAAATTTTGCATATTTCGGTGCGGTCCGAACTGTTTTTAATCCCGAAATTTCGACTCACATTCAAACTGATTTTAAAAATAAATGTATATCAATATAAAATCCAACAAATTCTCCATGCATAAAAATTAATGTAATTTAAAATCTCAAAATGAAAAAAAGATATTTGGAACTAATTGCCGGTTTGATGTGTTTTAAAAATGTACAACCCATTTCTCATTACTGATGGGCCATTTTCTCGGCCAGTCGAATGAAAGCTCTCCTCGTCTTGAAAGATTTGCAGCCCAACAGGCCTGACAAAGCGACTTACTTGGCAAATCACAAAAAAACTGGGCTACGGCCGTGGACCCAGCTGTCAGCCTCTCCACATACAGTACTCTTCTGATGGAAGTCGTTCCTTGACCACGTTGACTACGCCGCGCGCAGAGCACCACGGCGGTGGACGACGGCGAGGCCTAGGAAGGGGACGACGCGGAGCCGGGGAAGACGCGGCAGTGGAAGCCCGCACGGAGAGGAGTACGAGGGTTCACTCGTTCGGCTGCGGTGTGAGGCTGCCGTCGCCGCAGGGCCTGGCCAGCGGTGGGAATAGTAGGGGGCGGTGAGGCCTCCGCGGCAGCACAGCCGGCCACGGGAGGCAGGAGCATGCGGCACAATCGGCGCTGCTTTGGGCGGCTGGAGCAAGAAGACCAGAGGTTGAAGAAGCACTACGGCCGTTGGATGGACATCATACGGTCACTGGAGCTAGAATCGTTCATATTGACTAAGTTGACAAAGCCCTTCGTCCCCGTCAACTTAGTAGGCCCACAAGTCAGCCTCCCACAAAGGTGGGTCCCACCTAGCCGGGGGAGTATTCATTTTTTTGTGCGTAATAAGGAGGCACTTCCGGTGGGTCCGAGCTGACAGCGGGGGAACGTTTTTTCGCAAAATACGGTGGCCCGTCAGGTGGGTCCCAGCAGTCAGGGGCAAATGTTTTTTTCGCAAAATACAGTGGCCCGTCCAGTGGGTCCCTGCTGTCAGTTGGAGGAATCATTATTTTCCTCGTAATAAGGAGGCACTTACTTGCTGCGGCCGTGGACCCAGCTGAGACTCTCCACGTACAGTATACTTCCGATGGAAGTCGTTCCTTGACCACGTTGACCTCGCCGCGTTCCGTTGGATGCATGCGTCCATGGGCGTGGTGCGTCCCCACTGTCAGCCTCTCACGTATAGTCATCTTCCGATGACTCTCGGTTGTTGACCACGTTGACCACACCGTGCCGAGCGCACCCAGACTGGAACGACCCGGAGATGGGGAAGACGGGGCAGTGGAGTCATAGATGGAGAGGAGTGCGTAACTTCACTGGTTCGGGTGCGCGGCAGCACAGCTGCGGTGCCGCCCATGGGAGACAGGAGCAAGAACAGAGGTTGAAGAAGGAGCACGGCTGTTGGATTAACATCCAACGGTCCAGCTGCTAGAATCATTTGTTGATTAAGTTGACAAATTCGTGCGTACACATCCGCTTAGTAGGCCCACAAGTCAGTCACCAAATCTGACGGGTCCCAGCTGTCAACGGGATGAATAATTTTTTTCGCAAAACAAGGAGGCACTTCCTTCCATGCAAAGATACAGCTGGTGGGTCCCAGCTGTCAGGTGGAGAAATAATTTTTTTCGCAAAACAAGGAGGTCCCTCCTGTAGCTGGTTCGAATCCAAACCTAGACTATGACTATATATGGTGCTATGCTACTCTACAAGTAATGAAACTGACATATCCAACGTTCGCTTCTCCTCTTCTCTACTTACTCTGCCTAGCATCAGAAGCTCTGGCCGCAGCAACCATGTCCGATGGCTGCTCGTCCACCTGCTCTTCAGCAGGCAACAACCAGATATGCGCCAAGTAGCCACCCGTACCATCGCGTGTGGGTCTCATCACACCCCCGCCGGCACGCGCACCGCAGCCGATTGCTCATCGCAACCCGCTGCCGTTGGTGTGGTGCCACTGCTGCAAATCACGCAGAGTCATCCGTCGCGTCTCAACCAGAATCCACAACCCTGGCTGAGTCTTCTACAAATGCCAGAATCATGGGGTAATAATATGTTTAAGTGTTGTTCTGCTGCTTTCAGTTGCTGATTTTTTTAATAGTTTGGTTGATGATCTTCCAATTTGATTCGTGCAGAAAAGGGAAGTTTCGTGTGATTTGTATTTCTGGGAAGTTGCTGATGTGGGGGAATGCAACTACGCTGATTATTTGGTTAGCCGAGGAATCCCAATACCAGCAGGTTGGGGTGTTGGACAAGTAACTGAAGGAACGGCAGAAGAGGAAGATGCAGAGCAGAAGGTTAAAGATGCAGTTCCCCTGATCATGGCCAAGCAACAGCTGCTAAACGGCCTTGACAGCAACGAGGAGATGAAAGAGCTTGTGAAGATAATGGGCAAAATCGATGTGCTCTGTAGGATGATTGTCTCTTTAGTTGCAGTGTATGTAGCACTCGTGATGTATTTAGTGGCTACGACATGAGCACTTTGCTAACTAGTAATGAATGAAACCTGTGTAGCAGGCTGGGCGTAGTGTTGTGAACATCTAATGATTTCTATTAACAGAAATCAGGGGGTATCCCCTTTTGCTCATATAAATAAATAAATAAATAGCAGAGGCCCTGTCAGGTCAGCTTTGTTCTCATTCGAAGACGTGGAGCAAATTGCAGTCCAACAGCAAACTATGTCATCAAATTCAAGTTTCACAGCCAAATATGAGTACAACTAAACAACAATGTCATCATGTTTTAGTTGTCATACAATCACCAAACACAAATCAGCATACATAACAAGTGATGTTCTCACAGCAAAATACTAAACAACATGTACATCAGCTTTCAGTTGTCATAGCAAACACAATTTCACATAGTAGATAAAAAAAGTCTTCTGACAGGCAAATACGACAAAAGCAATGTAATCATCATCCGCTGCAGCAGCGTCAACATCTTCGCCATGTGTATCAGTCTGAATCGTAATTCCCCGTGGTGTCATCTTCTTCTTCGTCCTCAACGTCCTCGAACGTTGGCTTCTTCTTGATCAACTCTTTTATGTCCACAGCACGACAGGCAATCTTTTCGCCGGCGTCATTGACGTGATGGTTCTCAAAGATATTAGGAACATCTGTGTTATCTTGTACATCAGGAGCAGTGTAAGCATCATCTTGTTGCGCAACTTCATTAAACGAATTCCTCTGCTCAAACCTTTGCAATACTCTCCAGTCATCGCTACGTGCAAATGTGTCTTCCAAGAAAAATATATGTGTTGCTTGATTTGCCAATACAAAAGGCTCGTTGGTCTGGTACGCCGCCTTGACATTGATGGATTTGGAATAATCATCAGCTCTGGGTTTTGCGATCCTGGAAAACAGGTTATACCAACGACAGCACAACAGAACCACACACTGATGATCCTCAAAACTGGAGATATACTGCAACTGAACAATGTTTGTTATGTTAGCATACATTTCAGTTGTCTGTTTGTCATACGTATCCGTGCTCATGATGGCACTGTTTTGTGTCTTCCTGCCTTCGTCTCGTGCAAGGGTGTTGTAGCGCACATCTCCAACAACACAAGATTCATAATGTCTTACCCGCGTATCAGGACCCATTGCTAGTGATTAAAGGGCATCATCAACTGCCTACCCATCCTCCCGCATCTTCTTAACCTATGGTTAGAAAATAGACAAGCTGATCATCTTATGTACTCAATATATTAAAAAAACTGACAGTGCACTTCAAAAGCTTACATGGTTCTTGAACCATTTCGCAAATCCTGCCATAACCAGTTTGTCAATGTTTCTTGGATTTTGTGGCAGTAACTCCTCTTTGTAGATGCTGCACAACATAGTGATCGCGTCAAACATCTAAATATATAAGAGTGTGCTGCAAGTTTAGTAGATTACAATGTATAAGCTTCAGTACTGCACTTACTTGATATAAGGTAGTATCTCAGGACAGTTATTCAACACATACCAAACCATTTTGTCCAAATCTTTAGGTTTGTCCTCTTGTCGACTCTTCCCTGTAACTCGAACAGAATAATCGAAAACATTGAGCCCGGGATTGTCTTCACCCACCTCTTTGCTAAGTTGATCAGCTGTTTCAATGTATTTTGAGCAGAATGTCAACGCTTTTGTAGCAATGTAGGCCTTTGCAATGGAACCCTCGGGTCTAGCTCTGTTCCTAACATAGCCCTTGAAAGTGCCTAGCCGCCTTTCAATAGGGTACATCCAGCCATACTATACTGGACCTCTAAGTAGTGCCTCATCAGGTAGATGAACAGCCAAATGCACCATCACATCAAAGAAGGCTAGAGGATATATCTTCTCAAGGTCGCATAGGATAGTTGGTATCTTGTCTCTAAGACGCTCCAAAGCATCTATCCTGATATTCCTACTGCAGAGTTCCCTGAAGAATTGTCCCAACTCTGCAACTGCTCTGTATAAGTCAGGGCGGCCCAATCCTCTAAGGATAATAGGTAAAACCCTTTGAAGTAGGACGTGGTAGTCATGAGTTTTCAACCCTTGTACATTGTTTCCATCTGCACTGACTCTCCTTTCAGGGTTGGAAGCAAATCCATGTGGGAATCTCACACGTGACAGGACCTCGCAGAATTCTTTTCTTTTTACCTTGTCCAAGACGTACACAGTTGGTGCCATATCCCGTGGTTTACCTTCATCTTGCAGCTGCAAATCCTTTCTGATACCCAGGTGTGTCAAATCAATCCTAGATTTTAAGGTACCTTTCGTCTTGCCTTCAATATTAAGAAGTGTGCCGATAATGCTGTCACATATATTTTTCTCGATGTGCATCACATCAAGATTATGCCGCAGATCCAAATCTTTCCAATACTCCAAGTCCCACAAAGTGGACCTGCGGGTAAACAATAATCTCTCTTCTACCCTGCCACGTTTCCTTTTCCCGCTACCATTACCAGGATGGTTTCCTGGTGTAATATGCCTGACCTTCTCTAATTCCACTTACAACTCATCGGCGGTGAGCCTCTTTGGCGCATCACGGTTTTCATGCTTTGCATTGAACACATGTCTTCGGTATTTTCTAGGATGCGTCTTGTCCTTGGCAAGGAAACAGCGGTGTCCAATGTAACAGATCTTGCTAAGTATTGCGTATGACAGCGGATTCCTGTCACAGCGAACACATGCATTGTAACGATGTGTCGTTCGCCCTGACATAGTGCCCAAAGCCGGATAATCATGGATGCACCAAATTATAATAGCACGCAGAAAGAATTCAGCTGGTGGGCTGCTATATAGGTCTCGAGTGAGAACACCCTTCCATAGCTGTTGAAGTTCCTCCACAAGAGGCTCCATGAACAAATCAAAATCCTTTCCAGGACTTTTTGGACCTGGGATGAGCAAGGCCATCATGTAGTTTGATTCTTGGTGCAGACATTTGGAGGCATGTTGTAAGGGATAACAAGCATTGGCCACATGCTATATGTGGCGCTCTAGTGGCAAAATGGGTTAAATCCATCTGAAGCTAAGCCAAGTCTAATGTGTCTCGGGTCAGCAGCAAACTCTTTGTGTTTATCATTGAAGCTTTTCCACTCACTACCTTGAGATGGATGGCTCATTACATTCTGATCTCTGTACTCCTGGTTCCTAGAATGCCACAGTACATCCTCTCTTGTTTCAGCATCATGAAACAACCTATGCAATCTTGGTATAATTGGAAAATGTCTCAGAACATTATGAGGAATCCTCTTCACAGCATCGCCATCTTTCCATCTTGATGATTTGCATTTCGGGCATTCACTTAAGTTGGCATAATCCTTCCGGAACAGAACACAATTATTCTTACAAACATGGATCATATCATATCCAATTCCAACTGCACGAAGGAAATTCTTCATTTTACTGTAGGTGTGTGGCAGCTCAGACGCATCTGGGAAAGATTTGCGGAAAACAGCCAACATCGCATTGAATGATTTGTTGATCATCCGCTCAGATGTCTTCACCTGAAGAAAGGTGACCATAGCTGAGAATACTGACAGCTTATTTCCTGGGGTGACAGCAACGTTGCATTGTTCCAACATGCGGGCCCACCGTTTTTCTTCTGCAGGTGAAAGTTCACGGAATGCACGAGCATTTCGTAGCATTGTTTCAATGTTGGTCAAACTCACTGGCTCTGCCACCACCACCTCCTCCTCCTCTTCCACCTGAGCATCAGGCAGATCAAGATGGTGATCTGCTGCTTCCACGTAGTCAATAACATTGACGTTCACAACTTCACCATGATGAACCCACCTAGTATATGTCATCGACATCCCATACAAGTGTAGATTATTTTGCACAGTTGACTGGGGTCTTGTAACTGAATTCATACAACTGCTACACGGGCAGAGCACATCTGATTTCAGACCACCGTACTCAGCTCTGATAAAGTTCATGAAGTTCTCAACCCCCTCGACATATGCAGCGATGAATCTTCGAGCAGAAGTTATCCAAGTCCTGTCCATCTGTTAGACATACAAATTAGTTCTTCTACTCGATATTTCAGGAAAAACATATATGCTTTTTTATGAAGTCCAGAAAAAAAATACCTAGGTCGATGTCTAAAGCTATGGCAAGATATTTGCACGAGCAGATCTAAGTAACGAAATATATGTAAAGCTAATTCAGCAAACAGATTTGAGTGCCAAATTATGGCAGGCTGTTTCAGCAGTCAATGAGGCCGAGCACACGGCCATCGAACTATCGAAGGCCATCGCAGCAAGAAAGATCGAGTATAAAACAGTGTAGAGCTATTTCACCTAACAGATTGGCTACTAGACCATGGCAATCTACGTCACAATAAATATATGGCAGGATATTTTAGCAACTAATCGGCCTTGGCATGCCATCTCAGCTAAGCAGATTGAGTGCAGAACAGGGAAAGGAAGCTTCTTAAGCAGAGCATATTGACAGTAAACTACTTCGGCAAACAGTGAGATTAACAGTGTCTATCAGCTAACATTCAGCGCTACACCGACATGAACGGGGCCTCAGTCTAGAATGTGCGTACCATGCGAGAAGCTGACCGCCGTGCGTCTCCACACGAACGTCGCCAGCGGTGGCGGCGCTGACCGCCATGCGCCTCCACAAGAACGTAGCCAGGGTGGCGGCGCGGCTAGAGGACGACAGTCTACAAGAGCGTACTGTGGGAGCGAGAGGATCGCCGAACCGCGGCGCCGACGTATCGGCGCGGCGGGGAGGGCGGCTTTGGCGGAGAGAATGGAGTGGAGGGGGACAGGGGGGAGGGGGTTTGGGGAATATTATTGGCTAGTTGGCCGAAGGGCGGTTGAATCGGATTTGGGGGAATTTTTGGGTGTGGGGGGGGAGGAATTTTGCGCGGTGGGCGGGGGGAGTTTGGCGCATGGTCGGTTTCTCCAAGTGCAGTCCCACGTGTCAGTGAAGAGGCAAGCCGAAGCGCGTTCCGTTTTGCGTGAGCTGTGTGCAGGACCGAACGCGTGTGGGGTGCAATGCGACCGCGACAGGAGTGCTGTGAGTGTACCGCCTTTTTTCCTTTTAAACTAGGTGCTTCGCCCCCTCAAAAAAAATTTGTTGCTTCGCGCGATCCATCGATACTACTACTAGTAATCCGGTAATCCTGACTAAAACGGCGCGGCCGGGTCTTTTCCCGTGCGATATGCTGGGAGGTTGTCTTAGTTGGGTTTTTTAGGACGAGTAATGCTACACCTACGTAATCCCAGTTACGTAATTAATGTAATGTGAAACGTGTGAGTTGTTGATTGTAGATTGGGGGGAGGGAGGGGCCCACCACCATGAAAATCAGGGGAGGAGAGAGAGAGGAAATTTACGTTAACCTTTTCGTAGGTTCCTGTAGATGTAGAAACATGTGAAATGCGTGAATGTGTAGTGGACGTACTATTGGAGTGCCTAAGATAATTTGTGTATGTATAGACCCTGTGTGTTTATTTTTCTTCGGATGTTAGATTTGTCTCGGTTCAATAAAAAGCAGAGTTGGTGATGATGATGTGCCTGTCATCCAGCAATATAGGCCGTCCGATCTATATCTAACGGATAGGAAGGAAACTATGACAATTTACCCGCACTCCTCTCCACATTTGCAGATAAGGCTTTCCCTCGTTCATCCTTTTCTCCCACAAGATCTTGATCTTCCGTTCAACGCACGGGCATCTTGCTAGTACTCCTACAATATGTATATTATTGTGAAAGTTCATGTACACCGGCCGAGATTAATGCAAACACGGCAGATTTTCATTACATTTCGAACTTTTATAGGACAGAAAAATAAAGGAAACCCGACCCTAAACCTATTCTACGGCGGCGACCGACGTCCTCCATCTGCGATCTCTATGTACGGGGGCGGGGTTCAAGACACGTGAAGTGAAGGTGCGGTCTCCGGCGAGGAAGAGTAGAACACGGGATACGGAACGGCCAGTTGGCACACCATGCCATGCCGCCTCCCATGCCCTACTCATCCTCGGAGGAGTCCCCGACCTCGGCGGTGCCAGACGTTGGATGGCGGCAAGTAGGACGCGTGGCTGACGGTGCTCCCGTCGTCGGCCGCCAGCGTGGCCACCGCTTGTGCGGTCGCGTCCGCATCCGGCTACGCCGCTATTGCGTCGCGAGAGGCGACTTTAGTGAGGGCGGTGACCTCGAGCTTCATCCCCGAAGACAAGCTCTCCCGCAGAGCGTTCGCACTTGCAGTCATGGCGGATGTGGTGCCAGGTAGGAGGACGATGCGCTATGGTGTGGAGGTTAGCTGGGCGTTGCCGCTTTAAGTAGCGCATTCCGGTGAGGCCAAGCGTCCGGGTGCATCATTAAGTCGCCGGAGTTGGTTCCTCGGGCACCGAGCCTCTTAACGACGACATACGAACGGACGGCATGAATGCGGGCAGCTGGCGCCGGCTGGGAACGCACCGCGCGACGGCGCGAGGGACGAGGGTTTTGGTGTGCCAGGGTAGTCAGCTGCGGTCGTGGCAACGTTGGAGATTCCCTTTGCTCACATGCAATCCCCGCATGTCATTGAAAAAGCAAGACGACCCGGCATGGTCTCAGGTCCGGAGGATGCAGTTGGCCGCGCTACACCACTCCGCGAACGCGTCGCGGCGCCCCGTGCATCCTCGACGAGCCGGGTGTTGGGGTGTGTTTGGATTGTGGCCAAAGTGCACCTTACCAAAATTTTGGTCATGACCCAAAGATTGGTCTTTGTTTGGATGGTTGCCATTTGTTTGGCATGCCAATGAACTCTAGCCAACTCTAGTTCATTTTTCTTGCCAATGTCGGCTAAATCATGGGAAACCAATACCTCAACCAAAATTTTGGTCATGACCCAAAGATTGGTCTTCGTTTGGATGGTTGCCATTTCTTTGGCATGCCAATGAACTCTAGCCAACTCTAGTTAATTTTTCTTGCCAATGTCGGCCAAATCATGGGCAACCAATACCTCAACCAAAATTTTGGCTACCCAATGCTTTGATGGGGCAACCTTGGGCACAAACCAAACATACCGTTGGTCGTGCCACAGCACTAACGCCACCCTCGGCACACTGAAACCGACCGTGTCTAACGACGATATGAGCGAGTCGCTCAGCGCGGTCGCCGTGTCCAGAGGCGGTGCTGGAGGTGTGCCCCGTTGTTGGGCCCAACGACCCACATGAACGGTTGTCGGCGGCGAGGAGGTCAAGGGCCAGCTCCTCCATTGGACTAGTCTGCGCTACGTCGTCCCGACGGGTGTGCCCCACATGTCGGTTTCCCTATTTTCCCGGCCATATTCGAGCATCAATGCTCCGCGTTGCGCATTAGGCCTTTCACTATGTAGGCCAATCGAGACAAGTTATTGTTTATTTGAGCCGTTCAAGTATAATCATGTGGTGTTTGCTTATTTCTCATTCCTCTCCAACCCTCTTCTCCATCGATCATGTCGCCCTCCAGTCGAGTCCATCCGCCCGCATGCCTCATTTGAACATTCCGCCGAGTATCATTCACATGTACCCACCCTAGTCCTCTTTCAATAGATCTCCGGACCCCGAGATGAAATCGAGAGGGAACGAGTGGGGGCACGTGATACCTAAGGCGGATTCAAAATTTTGTACCGGTGATCATAGCATCCGCAAATCATATATAAAGGGTATTCAATGTTCGTTTCGTTTTTGAACGTACAATATACTCCCCCTATCCTTTCTAGTTTACATATAAGTTTTATGTGTAGTCAAAGTATCTCTACTTTGATCAAAAAGGTATCAACATTCAACAACGCCCAATCAATATTGTTAGATTCGTACGTACTCCTAGATTTGTACTCGAGATGGTTTCCAATTTGACTATTGACAAGATTAATAGTACATGAGATGTATAATGTGAAAATTATATCATTGGAAACTCCTTTCACATACGAACTTGACCGTATGCTTTGTGTAAGTTGCATGTCATATATTATTACTCTAACATTTGGTCAAAGTTAGCCTCGAAAAACGCATTAGACCCTGTATGCTTTGTGTAAGTTGCATGTCATATATTATTACTCTAACATTTGTGTAAGTTGCATGTCATATATTATTACTCTAACATTTGGTCAAAGTAGTATAGTGGAGGTGGATCCTCTAACGTAGGTATCCCTGCCTTACCCTCCCTTTCGGTCACTTACTGGCAGACCCCATGCTTGCTATGCCCCGCATGTCAGTTACTCAATGGGTTCGGCCACGTCAGGGGATCCTCATCCGTAGTATACTCCCTCTGTTTTTATTTACTCCGCATAAAATGAAGGGAGTGGTGGTATAATAAATGACGCGGGCGGGGGAGGGGGAGGGACGTCGGTTCGCTCTCAACTGCGGTCCCACAAGCGAGCGAAAACGCAAGACGAAGCGTGTTCCATTCGGTGAGCGACGTGGAGAGTCCAGCGTGCCGGGCTGCAACGCGAACGCGACAAGAGCGATGTACAGTCAAAACCGATTGACCGGTCGTCACCGGAACCACTATTCACACCAGAACCTTCGCTGCTCGGCCTACGTCAGCCACTGCCCTAAAACCACACAAAATATCCAGCCCATTCCCCCACATTTCGATCCCCTAGCCCGCATCAAGCGTCCCCTAGTTCACCGGAAAGCCATGGTGCGCCACAAGATCACTTACTACAAGATGCTGACGCCACAGCGCCGCGCAGAAATCGCGGCGGCGGTCGGCGCCACAGACCTCCGTTCCCAAGCTCTCTTTGCGGCGGGCCAATCCCCAAGTTCTCTGGAGCCAAGCTACGAGGAGGAGTAAGCCGATCCAATGTTCATGGCGGAGGTCGCGGCGCAGAAGGCCCCCGATGGGTATGAGACGATGGACGTCGACTTCGTGCCAGCGTCCGAGTCCCCCATGGTGCAGGCGGACCAGCGGTTCAACATGGCGATACTAAAGGAGGACCGGGAGGCAGAGGCTCAACTCGACGCGGAGCACACGCATGCCGCTATCATCGAGGCTCTCCTGCAGGCGGAACCGGATGTCGTGGATGTGAACCGGGCGGCGGAGGCTCAACTTGAGGCGGAGCGCGCGGATGCCGCTGCCATCGAGGCCCTCCTGCAGGCGGAACCGGACGTCCTGGAGTTGAACCGGGCGGCAGAGGCTCGACTCGACGCAGAGCGCGTGGATGCCGCTCTCATCGACGCCCTCCTGCAGGCGGAACCGAACGTCCTGGACTTGAACCGGGCGGCGGAGGCTCGACTCGAAGCAGAGCGCGCGGATGCCGCTGCCATCGAGGCCCTCCTGCAGGCGGAACCGGACGTCCTCGACTTGAACCGGGCTGTGCGCTCGTCCGTGCAGAGCACCCACACGCTCCGCTTGAACGAGTAGCTGGAGGCCGAGGACAACCACGGTGCGGAGACACACGTCGGCAGCGACGGCTGGTTCCCGCCGGCAGCCAAAGACGACGAGGCCGTCTCTTTCCACGAGCAGTGATAGTTTTTCTTTATGTTGTTGTTTTTATGGATCTTTTGCTGTGTAAAAACATATATTTGTTATGCAAGTCGCCTGACTTGGGTCAGTCTACCATTTCAGGCGGTTGGATGAATATCCTACGTCTCCTTACCCTTCTTTCCTTCTACCTCACCTCTTCTTCTTCCCCAACAGACCACCGCACGGGTCGTACGGATACTCCCCAACATGCGGTTGGATAAACATACTCTATGAACGAAAATTATGTGTTAGTGATAGGATGGGTGAGTTTGGTTTGTTCACATGCGACAGCACGTGTCAGTGAGGGTGCGTTCCCTTGGTTGGGTTTCTGGCGTGCAGGAGCGACTGAGTGAGGGTGCGGTGCGACCGCGACGTGCAGGAGCGACCGTGTGAGGGTGCGGTGCGACCACGACAGCCGTGCGCAAGTGTACCTCCTTCTCATTTTGAAAACTTTAGGCAAGCTTGGCAAAAATGTGTGGCGAAGTTTGGCAATGCAAGGCCTAGACCCAAACAGGATAAGTACGTACGTACTAGGAGTACTAGTGTTAAAAAAGAAAGGCAGGGTTTTACTTCGCGGGATTTAATCGATACAAATCCTCATTTCACGTGTCAATTAATGCATATTTTTTCTCCAAAGACCAAAGAGCTAACCATCTCACTCCTCATCGCTTGATTAATGCAGCGCCATGCAAACCAACCTTCTCACTTCCGCATGCATGCAGGGGATATTAATGTCCTTGGTTGCTAACCCCATGAATTTTGCCTCCATTAGTGTTAGTGGCCCTTTACAAATTGTAATTTTGATATACTGGCCTTGTGTACAAAAAAATGGAGGTAGTAACTATATTTGACTTCCTTCCCCATTGCGGTGACGTCGACGATATATTTTTTTGGTGGTTTGGCGAAGTGCGTTCGACGGAGAACACCATTGAGGGAGACCACGGTAAGTCATTCTCAAGTGCCGCCTGCAAGCCGAGACAACCGCCTTATTTGCATCCAGGAAGTCCTTTACTAGTACTACTAGGAGTACTAGTGCGGTGAGATGGTTTCTCGAAGAAGACGATGGAGAAGCGGAGTCAGCGAAGAGTGAAATGATGGTTGCTTCGTCCGTGCTTTTGTGATTTGACGCCTCACTGCTTTGTGATATGTGATAGAAGGGACAGGGGAGTAGACTCTGTCCTCTATACTGTACTACATGCGTCCAAGCATGGGAGAAAGAGGAGAGACGTTGCATCTTTCTATTCCTTCAATCAATCAATCAGGGAGCTTCGGTTCCATCTTTTTGGCTTTGGCAACACCGTCCACAATGGTTCCCACGATGCCAAAAGCTATTTTCACATTTGGCTACACATTGTGGATGCCCTTAACCGTACCACTTGGTTTTGCTCCTGTGTGCTATCTATACAAATCTCAATTATATTGATCTAAAAAATTATAGAATCAAGATTTGTAAAAAGGAGGTGATTTTGCCGCGCGGATGGTGGGGGAGGTTTCTTATTTGAGCAATGCTACATCCACGTAATCGTTTACGTAAAGTTACGAACTGATGTGATGTGGGACTATTTGATTGGATTAAAGGAGAGGATTAGGCCCACCCCACCTGAAAATTAGGGGGGCATATATAGATTAGATGGAAAGTATACGTAGCAGCTACGTAGCCCTTTGTAAGTCTAGGATTAGGCTTCTTATTTTCGGAGGACGTTGTCCAGGCGGTTTGCTAACATGCGGTCCCACGTGTCAGTGCTTTACCAAGCCGATCCGCGTCCCACATGAGGCAGAACAACGGCAGAAGCAACACGTGGTTAAGTTGAAGAAGATGAGGGAGAAGCGGATTTAGCAACGAGTGAAATGATGGTTGCTTCGTCCCTCCAACTTAACTGCGGGAAAGGTCCAGCTTGTGATTTGACGCCATTGCTCATTACTACGCCGGCGCCATGACTGGGGTGCTTCACCCCGGCTGCTCTGCACTGTATTTCGGTATGGCACGTGGACCCGGTAGCTTGATGTCCCACATGTCGGCGAAAGGGACTAGAAGATTTATGAAAACGAGCGCTCCACTCTTACGACGGAGGAGTAGACGACACGATGGCCCAGTGAACTGTCACTTGTACTACTGTATGGTACTATAGTTTTGTTGTTTTGCACGATCCATCGATACAAACCCGATTAAACAGGAAAGGGCAGGATTTTTCCCACGCGGTAGATGATATTGGCCATACATTTCAAAGGCAATTTTAATGTATGCAAACTGAATAATTATAAGTAACAATATGATATCTAGTAAAACTAAAAACACATATGATTTATTGTGTTAGAGTGTAGTAGTAGTGCTGTATTGCATAGTTGTTAGATGTAACATGCGAGAACGTGTAGAGATGTAGTTTTGGAGGGCCTACAGAGAGAAAAGCGTAATACGGTCACCGAACTTCAGAATAAGCTGATTACGGTCACTATATACGTTTTGCGGTGATTATACGGTCACTTGCTCACAGTTCAGCATCGGATTGCACTCTGTTGACCGGCCAAATAGTCTGCGTGGCGCCATGTTGACTAGTTAAATTGACCACGTTCCTTGTGGGTCCCACCTGTCAGTTCGCATAGGCAAAAGGTCAGATAAACACAAATTTACGCAGGCGCGACAAGGCTCCAACCCGTGCGCGGGAATCACCTGGTTGTGTATGTGTCTGTCAGGGCCTGATGTGTGCGCATGCACGTGTAGGTTGAGCACTTGAGCGTGAGAGTGTGTGTTGGTCGTGTGGTGTACTGGTGTGTGCATGCATGCGTGCGTGTGTGCGTGTGAGTGTTGCGTGCGTGCATGTGAGTGTTGCGTGGCTGCGTGTGTACGTGTGAGTGTTGCGTGTGTGCGTGGGTGCATGTGTTTGTGTGAGTGTTGCGTGGATGCAGTTCGTGTGCATGCGTGCGTGTGTGTATAATCACCACACCAGCTCCTATGTGTTAAAACAGACGGCTCAGCATACCAATACAAGGCCACCTTGTCCGCTGTGCCCGCGGTCATGACTTCGAACCACCATCCAAATATTTTTTTGTCGTTTGTTTTCATTCTTACTAACAAGATGCCCGTGCGTTGCACGTAACATCAAGATGCATTTGTATGACTTGTTTATGTTGTGAGAGAAAAGGATGAACGAGGGAAGGCCTTATTTGCAAATGTGGAGAGGTGTGTGGGTACCTTTTTGCAAAATTGCCATAGTTTCTTTCCTATCCGTCAGATATAAATCGGACGACCTATATTGCAGGATGGCAGGCACACCATCATCACCAACTCTGTTTTTTATAAGAGTGTATTTTATGTATTTTATAAGAGTGTAGATGTAGAGTAGATACAAGTCGACAGGTGGGCACGATGGTAGTGAGATAATGTGATGCAACACTAGAGGTGCCACGTGGAGCGTTTAACTGGTCAACTAGTCATGTCATGAGCAAATATAGAGTTGTACGGTGAGCCCGTGACTGTATAATAACCACTAAACATAAATGGTGACCGTAATGAGTGGATTCTGAAGTCCAATGTATGTATCGTGCTTTCGCTTCAAATACAATGATCGTCATTGCATATATCCTGAGAGAAAGATGAAACATGCGTGAATTTTCTGGGGGCTTACTTTTAGAGGACCTGGAGATAGTTTTGTGTGCATACGTGAAAGGGGTGTACAGGGGGGTATGCGATGGAGAGAGAGATGCTCTTCGTTTCTCTTTATTATGACTAACTTTGTATATAGTATAAAAATATACAAATTCATAGTGCGGAATAAATATCATTGTGGGCACCATGCAATGCAAATTAGCATTCGTACTCCTCCATATAACTTTGTAATGTTGTATATATGTAGAAACTCTAAAATAATTTTTTGGCCACACTTTATTCAAAAGGAATGTTGTATGCGAAATAAACGTGAAGAGAGGGCTTTTTAGATCAATGGGGTACGTGATGTAACATGTGTGAATGTGTAGTTGATGCATTTGGCGGGGCCTAGAGAGGTATGTGTGTGTATTATGTATTCGAGAGAGGCATGGATAGAGGGGCCGACCGGGGGGGGCGTGGGAGAGATAGCACGAGAAATGAGAGTGGTCTAGAGAGAGAGACGAATATGACGTCACGGCAAGAGATTCTATTCCCTTAAGTGTGTATATGCAAGGGGGAGGGAATAGAGGCACCAGGAGAAATTTTCTGTGTGTGTGATGTTTGTGTTGGTATGTGTGGGTGTGAAAAGATAATGAGACGTGGGGGCAGAGGGTGTGTCACCGCGTGAGGTCCGGTGGGTCGAGGTGAGGCCCTTCGTTCGGTTCCGACCTGCGCCACATTGGTCGGCCCGTGACGCATTTAGGAAGACCCATGGATGACTAGTCGTACAAGACAAAGATAGCAGAATTGTGAAGGACTCTATGTCCACTGACAAAGCCGGCTAGGATTTGTAACCCTAGGTTCTCGGACTAAGGTAACCCCTTTATCTCTGATATTACTATTCATCCAACCTAACTTTAAGGGGCATCATACAGAATGCTCTGCTAGAATCATACTCGTCGATTAGGAAGAGAGGTGTGAGACAATGCGTGAGAGACATGCGTAAAGATAATGTGCGTACATGAGACACGTAGGCAGGTCCATGTATATAGAAAGGGTCGATGAGGATTGTGCGTGTGTATGTTTGCGAGAGGAAGAGTGCTTGTGATAAAGGTTAGTGAAAACAGTTGTAAATGGTTACGAGAGGGAGGGAGGGTTATATCTAGAGCATGTGTGCGAGAAAGACACCTCGGGAGAGAGTGTGTGAGCATGTGTGAGAGACCACCAATGGAGAGTGAAACTACACGTAAAAGACTGCTCTACACATTGATTAAAGATATAAATTGTATCCAAATATTAGGATGGGATCATGATATTTTCAATTCGCGTAAGGAGCGGTCATTGATCCATCAGACATCTAGATTCTATTGAATTTGAGCGTGTCTATGTTATTATTCTGCACAATTGATCCACATAGTTAGTATTTTGAATACCAGACAATGCATCACTTTAGCAATCGAATATAAACGTGAGTATAGTTCATGTTGTGTGTGTAAAGCACATTATACATACAAAAGTTACACAATGGACATTATAAATAGCTACCTATGAACTAGCATACATTTGAATTCAACTTAAGGTGGTTTAAAAAAATCGAATTCAACATGAAGTCCATTCAATTCTTTGAATTTGATATCATGGCATTTGTAAACCATATCTAAATTATGGGGGCACCAATCTTTGCTCTAATTTTGTACATAATAGCATATGTAGTCGTGTACAAAATAGATTCAAAATTAGCTCCTCCATTCCAAAATAATCGTAGTTATAGGATTTTCAAGTGTCAAAATTTCAAAAAGAAGCGGATAATTTAATGAGGTTTTCAAACATACAAGGTCAAATATAACGTTGTCTATTTAGGTCAATCCTCATAGTTCAAGAGTACGCTAAACGTGAATGCTTGTGTTTCAAAAAATTTAACGAAGCGCCAAAAGAGCCTCTACTCGCCCGAAACCGCGTGAGACCAATGTTTAGTAGTACAAGGAAATTACTTTTCTAATAACTCCGACCCGTGGAACCTACCGGCCCGACGTCCAAAGGTCTAAACCGGGGTAGGTTTGTAGCTTCATCTAGACGCCACGCAACCGCATCCGAAAAACATTCATACACAATGGCCGCCTAAGCACACATGCGCGCGGCCGAAATCGCTCCCGCCCACTATTTGGGACACCTGGGATTACCATCCTACCCCCGACCCGCAGTAGGTCCGAAATTTAAGAGGGGGGCAAAGTTTGTACTTTCCCCAAATTTCAAACAAGCGCGGCCCATCTTCTGTTCGAAAAAGCCAAAAACAAGCGCGTCCCAGACCGAAACATGGTTCCCCCCACCCTTCCGATTCCCCATTCGTACTCTGTGGGCGCCAAAACTACCTCTCCACCAGCCGCGAAACCCCGGCGTCCTCCATCCGCCACCCCATCCCACCCATCAACCGCCGCCCTCCTCCATCACGCCGGAGCCGATACCCCGACGTCGTCATCCACCGCAACCTCAACCGCAACGCCGTCCACGCCTAGTAGTTGAAGCCGAGGCCAAGCCGTCCGTACCCGAGCCAGTTCAACCATGCCGTCCTTCGCCTCACCGCTACCGCTCCAACTTCACCACCCTCCACCGCACCGGAGCTGTTCCTGCTACGCCGTCCTTCGCCGCCTCGGATCTGCTTCCCCTCCGCCGACATACGGCCACGGCAACATATCCAACAATTTGGCCATGCTGCACCCTCCAGAACATCGGTTTCCCCGGTAAAAAGAAGAAGATCGGCGCGACATGTGGAGGTGACCACACCGGCAACCGAAAAAGGTACTGCTCTTCCCTTATTCGTGCAAATCTTACGTCTCTACTTGCACGGTATTCATCCCACAGAAGACACTAGTTGACCGCTTCTTCTTGATACTAGATGTTCCTAGTAACTCGCGATGCACAAGGTTTCTCCTCATATACAATTTCACCTTAGCTAGAGGTCCGTCGCCCGCCTGAATTTCAATTTCTGGCCAATTGATTCCCAATTAACGGACGCATTCCCCGGCGTAACAGGCGCTAGTATGCCTATTACGCCGGGGAAGCAGCACCTTGGTGTTTATCTTAGGGGCGTGTGCGGCCTAGAGCTACTGGCGCCCGATCTGGAGGTCGGCCGGGATTAAAGGGATGGCCTGGGGGCGCTGCCAAGCATGGCGGTGGTGTGAGGTCGATGGGAGGGCGGGGCGGCGGAGGCAGGGGTCTGGGTGGTCGCTGGCGGTTCGAGAAAGATCGTCAACAGTGACTGGCAGGAGGTAGACGAAGGCCATCTGCCCGTTCCTTATAGATCGGACGGTTCATTAAAAAAATCGACTGGCCTATTTATTTTCAGTCGACTGTTATCTTAAATATGACCACATGTGGTGGTGTGCTGGAGGAGTACCTGCATTTCCTGTGCTCATATATTACAAAACCATACGGAGTAGAATCTAATTTTGTTTGCCATGCAATGTTGTAGAGCTATCATATGTCTCCTATCATTTATTTTTCAGCCACCTGCTATCTGCTACTTTTACAGTGCAATAGTTCTGCACACACTTCACCCTTACTCTCACTATTGTGTTTTTATGCAAGGGTATTTCAGACTCTGCTGCCATGAGAGAAGCCAAAATGAAAAGAGAGTAGTCGCTCCAGCTTTGTGTGCGGTTAGGCAAGACACGTTACAACGCTATAAAGGGTGCAGTGTCAGCAGATGGAGACGGTAAACGTAGCTCTGGAGTTGAGGACCTCGCTCGCAATGAACCACCATCCCAGGTGCTTGCTTTAACTTCGCGGTGTCATATGTGGTTGCATGTTCCATATGGTGTCTAGCTTGTATTCGAAAGGCCGAAGTCAGTAAGATAAGGAAAGATATTTTTATACATGAACCACCATCCCGTGAGCACCAGAAGACAAATAGCTAGTCAGGGCACTGGCCGAGCCAGTGACAAGCCCAGCAAAGATAGGCATCACCTGGAAGTCAGCTAAAAAGCTGCGATGGTGGCGTAGCAGCCCGCCTCCCACCAGGCTCTCAGGTCCTAGATGATCATGCTCACCACTCCAGCCGGATGTCTAGCTTGTATTGCTTCCAATTTGGTTAAATTGCATCTGCTTAGCTTACACATTATACCTTTGAATATGACATGCCTTTCTGTTTTTGGTACATACTAGTACATCTGTGTATTAACCATGTTCTTACATCAAACTAATGTTCTTGTGTATCCCTCATCAATCACTTATGACGAGGCAGGCAGGCAAGGGGACTACTCCTCATTTAAATGCGTCAGCCTCTCGACATGATTCTCAAGAAACAGAAATGCTAGATGAAGATAGTGAACGTAGCTCTGTAGTTGATTACAGCATTTCCCCTACACTAGCATCGCAGGTGCTTGCTCTAACTTGGCAGCGTGATATGTGGTTGCATGTTGCATATGGTGTCTAGATTGTAATTCTTCCAATCTGGTTAAACTGCATGTGCTAGTTTGCTTAGCTTATACATTATACCTGTTAATGTGACATGCCTTCCTGTATTTAGTACATAGTACATCTATCTATTAAGCATGTCCTTAGTATATGCAGTGCGATATTAGTTGCATCTTTCATATGATTTATAGCATGCGCTGCTTCTAATTTGTTGAAATTCCATTTATGATGGGACGCTTTTAACTTGGCAGAGTCATATTGGTTGCATCTTTCATGTGGTGTCTAGCTTGCATTGCTTCTTATTTGCTGGAATGGTTTCTGCTTAGTTTACACAAACAGTTGTGAACATGCCATGCCGTCCTGCTTTTCGTACATATTCCATCCTGGTATCATGTGTTTGCCTTACATCAAAGTAGTGATTGTCAGTATCATGCATGAATGATTTTTGAAGAGAGAATTTTATTGCTTTTTCTTGTCGGTTTTACTTGACAATTCAAAATCAATAAAGCGGAAGGAAGTTAGCAAGGCAGTGGATAAAGGTGCTCCTTCCGAACGGAGGGCCTCTACAGTTTCTACTCCTCCACACCCCCAAGATGATTTCCAAGACAACACATGCATAGACACTCAACAAAGCTGTGTTTATGATGAGCACGCCTCCCCTAGTGCAGCATCACCGGTGCTCCCTCTAACTTGGCACTGTTATATGTGGTTGCATGTTATGTGTGATGTCTAGCTTGTATTGCTTCTAATTTTGTTGAATTCCATCTGCTTACTTTACACATTATACTTGAATAAGACACGTGTTCCTGTTTCTAGAACATACAATATCTGTCTATCACACCATGTTCTTACATCAAATTACTACTGTTGTGTAACCTGCAACAATCACTTATCATAAGACACGTTTGACTTCGGAGTGTGATATAGGTTACATCTCACATTCTTTTCTAGCTTGTACTACTAATTTGTTGAAATGGCACTTATGACGAGACAGTTTTAACTTGGTAGAGTGATATTCGTTGCATCTTTCATATGGTGTCTAGCTTTCATTGCTTCTAATTTGTTGAAATGGCTTCTCCTTAGTTTACACATCATAAGATGTGAATATGCAATGGCACTAATGACGAGAGACCTCTAACATGGTAGTGTGATGTTGTTTGCATCTTGCATATGATTTATTTCTTGTACCGCTTCACATTTGTTTAAACACCATTTATGATGAGACACTGTTAACTTGGCAGAGCGATATTTGTAGCATCTTTCATATTGTGTCTACCTTCCATTGCATTGCTTCTAATTTGGTGAAATGTCTTCTTCTTAGTTTACACATCATAGTTCTGGTTATCTCTTCCGTCCTATTTTTCATACATATTACATCCTCCTATCATGTGGTTGTCTAACGTCAAAGTTCAGTTCGTCTGCATCACGCATCAATTTGTTCTGAAGAACTAAATTGTTATTCGTTTTTCTTGTCGGCTTGACTTAACATGGCACAGAGAAAGAGGAAGAAACACAGAATGGCAGGGAATGAGAAGCGGATGAATCCTGCAGATTCTGCTGGTACTGATGGTGCAATAGAAGGTCAAAGTCCAACGGAAAATTCTACAAACACGGCATCCCATGCTACACGAGTTGCAAAAAAAGCCAAACAAAAACAAATAGCTGCCACCATAAAAGCAGAGATAGCCCTAGTTCTTGCAACACCTACCACAGTACTACCAGCTGCACGACTTACTCGTGCGTCAACTGAGCTAGCAGCACGTTCCCAAGCTCCCTTGCCACCTGACACTACTTCCCAAGCACTCTTTACACAAGACGAGTTGGCAATATCAGATGAACCTTGTGAGCTTCAACAGCAAGAAGGTAGTTGCTGGAGTCAAGTTACAGTTGCATGCTTCTTTATATGTAGTCTCATAGTTTGATGTACACTAACACTTCCTATGTTCGTTGTTGGACTAGCACCTAGGCACAAGAGGAAACAAACATCAGGGATAATGCTCGATAGGTTAACTAAATCTAGAGGAGGAAGAATGGAGATCCATTTTGAGGCAGGTTTAAAAAGGCCACGTGATGCTACAGAGTCAGCCAAGTTAGTATCAGAGGCAGCGGTTGCCGTTAGGTGTCATGTACGTATCCTCCCAACATGGATTCAGTACAGGAATGACAAAGATGAAACCCAGTTCAACACCTTCCTCGACCATTTATCTGTAAGTATGGTTATGTATGGAAACTAGTAATCGTCTTGCTCTGTCCCATACTTTCTAGGTTGCTAATAATGAGACTCCCATAATTTTCAACAGATGAGGTTCAAGTTGGATAGCCAAGATGATGCAACCAGACAAGCTTGCACCCAAGTTTTCAAGTCTGCTCTGCGACAGTATCGGTATAACTTGAGGAAAACTCACTTTGAAGGCAAGGCTAACAATGAACTTTCCCAAACATCTCCAGTGGAAAATATATCGGATGAAGACTGGAGGGGCCTTGTTAAACACTGGTCTGATCCGAAGTATCAGGTACATTATATATATGTGATCAGATCACATGTTGAAGTCCTATTTACGCATGTGCCACACAAATCTATCTTCTTGTAGGTGAACTGTTCAAAGAACAAGGCCAACCGTACGAAAGTGAAATTCCAACAGACGACAGGATCTCGTAGCTATATTGCACACTGCGAGGCTCTTGTAATTAGCTGCTGTTTCACTCTTTTCGCTGTACCATATTATCAGATCTATATTGACTTGTTCGAAATGTATAAGAAAGCCCGCATGGACCAAAAAGTATCTGAACCAAATGTTGTGGTAATCTTCAAGAACTGTCACACCAGCAAGAAGAAGGGCATGACTACACCAGTCAAAGCCGCTGTTGTAAGTCCTTAATCCTCATGCATTTTAGCTACTACTTACTCTGACTTGTGCCTTGAACTGCATGGTTTGCAGCCAATGTCCATTACTCTTTTCAATTTTATACACAATTGTCTTAGCGTATCATTGCACCTTACAAGGTTTAAAAGAGAGGAGTGATGTTCCTTTGATCTTGACCCGTAATCTAGTTTCGTGCTGGACTTGCCCACACAACGTTACAATTGCCTGTTTATCTGTTCTCAGTTGTTTTGTGATATGAATGATGTCATACTATGCATACCGTATTATAAACTTCGTCTCTTTATCCTTAGCCCTCAATACAATGTGAAGAAATAAACAATACATTAGCGATGGTACATGGTCATATGTTTGGAACCTGGTTTTATTATGTACTTTGCAATAAAATACAACTAATATTTTACATGGGTTCACCAGAATAAGTTCTATATATAGACCAAAGCTATTTTGTTTGGTTTTGCTGCCTCCTTAATATCTTCTTTTCTGGTACTACTAATGTAAAACCTCAACTTTTCAGCAAGCTATGGAAAAAATGGTGGAACCGCCACCTTCTGAAGGTGGCGAGGCAACTATAACCGCAATGTCAGCTCTTGCTGCAGTGGGTCAGTACCTGTCCACTAACAGTGCCAAAAGCACGTTCCTGCGTAATACTGGGTTGGTTGTTAAGGCAATATCATCCAAACTGCCTCATGATCAAGATATGCAAGCTCAAAGCAATGTTGTATCTGCGCTCCAGACACAAGTCCATTCCCTAACAGACACCCTTTCTGAAACAAGGAGAAACATTGCTCAATGTCGTCAAGATATGCATGGTTTTGAAACCAGACTATCAGACATTTGCTATGTTGTTCAGGAGCCTAGGGGAAATGAAGGCGAGGGTTATGGTGCTCCATCGGACAATACATCATGAAAACGTAACAGTCAGGTCAAATGAACTGAGCTTCTGAACTTCTGGTGGTGCATTTATCTGCTAGACTGTTAAGTTTTATGCCAACCTTCCTTTTGTTATATAGTTGTAATTTGTTTTGGTGCGATACAAAATTTATTCTTAACGTGCAGCCACCGGCTGAAGAAAACAGCAAGCCATTTTTGTATAGTGTAGGGTGTTCCCTATATTTGCACTGGTGGCGATCTTTGATGTCGAGTGGATGTAATCTGTGCAATCGCCTTAATAGCCTAGCATTAGTTTCGGCCTTATTTATTTCCTAGTCTTCTTTTTCCCTGGTTTGCTAGTGGCCGCAACTACCATGGGCCATATACGGGCCATAGGATCCATGGGTCTCCTACGGGCCGTCGATAAATGGGCCTGTAATCGGTGGGCCTCGGGCCGTCGGATAAATTGGTCTACATGGGCCGTAATCGGGCGTAATTGGTATCGACCCAGCACGGTAACAGGCCGTTAACAGGCCGTAGGACAGCAAAGGCTTAATTCTGTCACAGGCATAACGGGTCGTTAATGGGCCAGAATATAGGACGGGCTGGAAACTGCGCAACGGGTTAACAGGCCAGAAACGGACCGACTCTTGCCATGGGCCGAATTTGGCCCATTAGGGTAATAGGCCAGTAACGGCCGACTCTTGCCATGGGCCAAATTTGGCCCATTAGGGGAACACGCCAGTAACGGGCCGACTCTTGCCATGGGCCGAATTTGGCCCATTAGGGGAACATGCCAGTAACGGGCCGGAAGTAATCGAGGGCCGAAAAGGAGCCCAAGAACGTATGGGCCGTCAATAGGCCGAAAGCTAACACGGGCTAGAAACGGCCCATGTAAATCACGGGCCGTTAATGGGTATAAAGAAAATTACTGTTCATTATGGGCTAGAGTCACCGTGGGCCTGTAAAGGGCCGAAAGATACGAAGGCCTCATATGGGCCGAAAGATGTCGTGGGCCATACATGGGCCAAAAGTTAAATGGGCTGGTGTTATATTCGACGGCCCACATGACGTTGTTGGGCCGATTTCTTTAGGGCCTAACGGGCCGTGAGTTAACGGGCCGTAAAATGGGCTATTTGTGAAGAGACCGCTCACAGGCTTTTCGTGGGCCAGCCCGTTAACTTTTGACCAAGTCAAACGGGCCAGCTTTGTAAGCTAAATGGGCCAGTGGTGGGCCGTGGCACGTGTCGACATATCAAAGGCGCCTATCTGACCCACTGACGAGCTGACACGTGTTTCGTCCGGCCAATAAGAATTTTACACGTGGAAATTTCCCATTGGTCGGGGCTGTTAACGGGTTATCGGATCCAAAACCCAACCCGATAGCTTAACGGCGTTCCGTTACGGTGGATGCCACGTGTCGATCACCCTTGACGAAAGCACTTCTGTGACGCGCGATTTATCGTCATGGAAGTGAACACTTCCGTGATGATAATTTTGGTAATGTCATGGAACACTTCTACGACAGCACAGGTATGACTATCTTGATTTTGTCATAAATTTGTCATGGATTAGGGTTAGGGTTTAGGGTTTAGGGTTAGGGTTTAGGGTTTATGGATGTACATGCATGACAAAAAACGCGACCTACTGTGACAAACACGTATCATCACGGAAGTGTATTTTTTTTGTAGTGCTAGCTAAGGGCGTAAAACTATAACGCTTGTTGGGAGGCAACCCAATTAATAAAATTTATTTTTGCTTTTTGCTTTCTACTCTTGTGTGTTAGCAAAATTATGCTACTGTTATGATTGTGTTTTTTATGTTTTAATTAGTGTTTGTACCAAGTACAACCAATAGGATCTTCTTGGGTGATAGTTGTTTAATCTTGCTGAAAAAGACAGAAACTTTGTGCTCACGAAAATAATTGTTAAAATTCACCAGAACGTGACAAAATGCTAATTATTTTTGAAGAAGATCAATATACAAATTATCCAGGTTGTCCTAGTTTTTCAGAATTTTTGGAGTTCCAGAAGTATTCAAACAAATCAGATTACTACAAACTGTTCTGTTTTGACAGATTCTGTTTTCTTTGTGTTGTGTGCTTATTTTGATGGCTCTATGGTTTTCTTTGATGAGTTTTTGCCATAGAAAAATTGGAATATATTAAATATAATACAAAAACAAAATATGAATTGGTTTTATACAACACTTATAGTAGTGATTTATTTTTCTTACACTAACGGATCCCACGAAGGTTTTGTTGAGTTTGTGTGATTGAAGTTTTCAAGTTTTGGATTATCTTACGATGGATGAAGGAAGAGTGTAAGAGCCTAAGGTTGGGGCTGCCCCAGCATCCCAAGCTGTTATCCAAGAATGAGCAACCAACTAAGCTTGGGGATGCCCCAGAGTGGCATCCCCGCTTTCTTCCAACAACTATCGGTATTTTACTCGAGGCTATATTTTTATTCATCACATGATATGTGTTTTGCTTGGAGCGTCTTGTAAGATATGTGTCTTTGATTGTTTTATTTTGTATTTTAAGTCATCAATCCTTGCTGGGCAGACCTATTTGAGAGAGCCAAAATTATATCATGACTTGTTAGAATTGCTCTGTGTGCTTCACTTAAATCTTTTATGAGCTAGGACTTGCTCTAGCGCTTCACTTATATCTTTTTGAGCAAGGTGTGCTTTGTTATTTTTGAAGAAATGCTCTCTTGCTTCACTTAGATTATTAGAGAGTTAGTAAAATTTTGAAGAAATTCTCTCTTGCTTCACTTAAATTATTTTGAGAGAAAGAAAATTTACTATGCTCATGATCTTTACTTATATTTTTTTGTGCTTATGAAAAGCAACACATGAAAATTAGTCCAAAGTGATAGATATCCAAGAAGGATAAAGAAAAAGAAAATGTCATGAAGATCATTAGACAAAATAAACTTGATTCTTAGTAATAGTTTTGAGATATGATGATGTGATAGGTGAGTTATGTTGATGAGTAATTGTGCTCTAGTGAGAATATTGGTGTTAAGGTTTGTGATTCCCTATGCATGCACGGAAGTCAATAATCATGCAATCAAAATTATATCCTACTTGTGGTGCATTATTCGGTGTTAATTATGCTTAATGCTTGCTTATGAGATTATTTGTTTCTTGGTTGGTCGCTTCTCAATCTTTTTGCTAGCCTTCATTTTGCACTAAGTATGACCTCCACTTGTGCATCCAAAATCCTTTAAACCAGTTTTGCGGCATTAGTCCACTATATCTACCTATATGCGGTATTCTTTTGCCGTTCTAAGCAAATTTGCATGTGCCATCTCTAATTTTCAAAATTAACTTCCCTTTTGTGTGTTTGTTTCGCTCGCGGAATGCTAACGGGTGGCTAATATTTTCCATGCTGCTAGATGTGTTATTCTCAAGATGAGTGTTTGTTCATTTGTCATTGCACGAGAGTAAGGCAAAGGTTTTAGGGATGCCCAGTCCCGAAATGCAAAAAAATATTTACTTGATGTTGTCAAATAATAAATTCCTTGGAAAGTGTTGGTATAGAGGGCAACCGTGGATACGGCTAGCCATGGAAAGTGAAAAAATGGTGGAAAAAGAAATAAACTTTATTTTCTGTTTGGGAACCACCTATGGCATATCTAGCATGGAAAGTGTTCGAAACTCTGAGTCGTTTTCGTTGGTGGGATGGATATGATATGTCCATTTTGCATCATGCTTTTATATCGATATTTATTGCACTATGGGCTGTTATGACACGTTATGTCACAATACTCATGCCTATTCTCTCTTATTTTACAAGGTTTACATGAAGAGGGAGAATCCCGGCAGCTGGAATTCGGGGCTGGAAAAGGAGCAAATATTAGAGACCTATTCTGCACAGCTCCAAAAGTCCTGAAACTTCACAGAAGTTGTTTTTGGAATTAATAAAAAATACTGGCGGAAGAATCCACTAGAGGGGGCCCACACCCTAGCCATGAGGGTGGGGGCGCGCCCTACCCCCTGGGCGTGCCCCCTGCCTCGTGGGCCCCCTGGCAGGCCTCCGGTGACCATCTTCTACTATATGAAATCTTTTACCCTGGAAAAATCATAAGCAAGTTTTCGGGAAGAAACTCCGCCGCCACAGCGCGGAACCTTGGCGGAACCAATCTAGGGCTCCGGCAGAGCTGTTCTGCCGGGGAAACTTCATCCCGGAGGGGGAAATCATCACCATCGTCATCACCAATGATCCTCTCATCGGGAGGGGGTCAATATCCATCAACATCTTCACGAGCACCATCTCCTCTAAAACCCTAGTCCATCTCTTGTATCCAATCTTTGTCCCAAAGCCTCAGATTGGTACCTGTGGGTTGCTAGTAGTGTTGATTACTCTTGTAGTTGATGCTAGTTGGTTTATTTGGTGGAATATCATATGTTCAGATCCTTTATGCATATTAATACCCCTCTGATTATGAACATGAATATGATTTGTGAGTAGTTACGTTTGTTCCTGAGGACATGGGAGAAGTCTTGCTATAAGTAGTCATGTGAATTTGGTATTCGTTCGATATTTGGATGAGATGTATGTTGTCTTTCCTCTAGTGGTGTTATGTGAACGTCGACTACATAACACTTCACCATTGTTTGGGCCTAGAGGAAGGCATTGGGAAGTAATAAGCAGATGATGGGTTGCTACAGTGACATAAGCTTAAACACTAGTTTATGAGTTGCATTGCTTCGTAAGGGGCTGATTTGGATCCATATGTTTCATGCTATGGTTAGGTTTACCTTAATGCTTCTCTTGTAGTTGCGGATGCTTGCAATAGGGGTTAATCATAAGTGGGATGCTTGTCCTAGAAAGGGCAGCACCCAAGCACCGGTCCACCCACATACCAAATTATCAAAGTAAGGAACGCGAATCATATGAGCGTGATGAAAACTAGCTTGACGATAATTACCATGTGTCCTTGGGAGCGCTTTTCTCTATATGAGAGTTTGTCCAGGCTTGTCCTTTGCTACAAAAAGGATTGGGCCATCTTGCTGCACCTTATTTACTTTCATTACTTGTTACCCATTACAAATTACCTTATCACAAAACTATCTGCTACCGATAATTTCAGTGCTTGCAGAGAATACCTTACTGAAAATTGCTTATCATTTCCTTCTGATCCTCGTTGGGTTCGACACTCTTACTTATCAAAAGGACTACGATAGATCCCCTATACTTGTGGGTCATCAAGAATCTTTTCTGGCGCCGTTGCCAGGGAGTGAAGCGCCTTTGGTAGGTGGAATTTGGTAAGGAAAAATTTATATAGTGTGCTGAATTTACTGTCACTTGTTACTATGGAAAGTAATCCTTTGAGGGGCTTGTTCGGGGTATCTTCACCCCGACCAGTAGAGCAAAGAGTTGCTCCTCAACCTACTAAACCTACTGAAAATGTTTACTTTGAAATTCCTTCGGGTATGATAGAGAAATTGCTAGCTAATCCTTTTACAGGAGATGGAACATTACATCCCGATTAGCACCTAATCTATGTGGATGAAGTTTGTGGATTATTTAAGCTTACAGGTATGCCCGAGGATGTTATCAAGAAGAAGGTCTTACCTTTATCTTTGAAGGGAGAGGCATTGACATGGTTTAGGCTATGTGATGATATGGGATCATGGAACTACAACCGATTGAAATTGGAATTTCATCAGAAGTTTTATCCTATGCATCTTGTTCATTGTGATTGTAATTATATATATAATTTTTGGCCTCTCAAAGGAGAAAGCATTGCTCAAGCTTGGGGGAGGCTTAAGTGAATGGTATATTCATGCCCCAATCATGAGCTCTCAAGAGAAATGATTATTCAAAAATATTATGCTCGGCTTTCTCTTAATAATCGCTCCCTGCTCGATACTTCTCGTACTGGCTGTGTTATGATGAAGACTATTGAATTCAAATGGGATTTATTGGAAATAATTAAACGCAACTCTGAAGATTGGGATCTCGACGAAGGTAAGGAGTGAGGTAGAACACCTAAGTTTGATTGTGTTAAATCTTTTATGGATACCGATGTTTTCTGTGAATTTAGCACTAAATATGGACTTGACTCTGAGATAGTAGCTTCTTTTTGTGAATCTTTTGCTACTCATGTTGATCTCCCTAAGGAGAAGTGGTTTAAATATAATCCTCCCACTGAAGTAAAAGTAGTTGCACCTATTAAAGTTGAAGAAAAGACTATCACTTATAATGATCCTGTCATTCCTACTCCTTATATAGAGAAACCACCTTTCCCTGTTAGAATAAAGGATCATACTAAAGCTTCAACTGTGGTCAACAAAAGTAACATTAAGACACCCAAACCCCCTGAGCAAATTAAAGTTGAACCTAGTGTTGCTATGGTTAAAGATCTCTTGGCTGATAATATTGATGGGCATGTTATTTACTTCTGCAATGAAGCTGCTAGAATTGCAAGACCTGATGCTAAAAATAAACATAGACCTGTTGTAGGCATGCCTGTTATTTCTGTGAAGATAGGAGATCATTGTTATCATGGCTTATGTGATATGGGTGCTAGTGCAAGTGTAATACCTCACTCTTTATACAAATAAATTATGCATGATATTGCACCTGCTGAGATGGAAGAAATTGATGTAACCATTAAGCTTGCCAATAGAGACACTATTTCACCAGTTGGGATTGTTAGAGATGTTGAAGTCTTGTGTGAGAAAGTTAAATATCCTGCTGATTTTCTTGTTCTTGGTTCCCCACAAGATAGTTTTTGTCCCATCATATTTGGTAGACCCTTCTTGAATACTGTTAATGCTAGGATAGACTATGAAAAGGATGTTGTTACTATTGGTTTGGGGGATATGTCTCATGAGTTTAACTTTGCTAAATTTCGTAGACAACCCCGTGATGAGGAATTGCCTAGTAAAGATGAAATTATTGGTCTTGCTTCTATTGCCGTGCCTCCTAGTGATCCTTTAGAATAGTATTTGCTAGACCATGAAAATGATATGTTTATGAATGAAAGAAGGGAAATAGATGAAGTATTCTTTAAATAGGGACCTATTTTGAAACACAACTTGCCTGTTGAAATCCTAGGGGATCCTCCTCCACCCAAGGGTGATCCCATGTTTGAGCTTAAACCATTACCTGATACTCTTAAATATGCTTATCTAGATGAAAAGAAGATATATCCTGTTATTATCAGTGCTAACCTTTCAGAGCATGAAGAAAAGAAATTATTGAAAACTCTGAAGAAGCACCATGCTACTATTGATATACTCTTGATGATCTTAAGGGCATTAGTCCCACTCTATGCCAACACAAAATAAAATTGGAGAAATACGCTAAACCAGTTGTTGATCACCAACGAAGGTTAAATCCTAAGTTGAAAGAAGTGGTAAGGAAAGAAATACTAAAGCTTCTGGAGGCAGGTATAATTTATCCCGTTGCTGATAGTCAGTGGGTAAGTCCTGTCCATTGTGTCCCTAAGAAGGGAGGTATCACTGTTGTTCCTAATGATAAAGATGAATTGATCCCACAAAGAATTGTTACAGGTTATAGAATGGTAATTGATTTCCGCAAATTAAATAAAGCCACTAAAAAGGATCATTACCCTTTACCTTTTATTGATCAAATGCTAGAAAGACTATCCAAACATACACATTTTTTGCTTTCTAGATGGTTATTCTGGTTTTTCTCAAATACCTGTGTCAAAAGAGGATCAAGAAAAGACCACTTTTACTTGCCCTTTCGGTACCTTTGCTTATAGACGTATGCCTTTTGGTTTATGTAATGCACCTGCTACCTTTCAAAGATGCATGATGGCTATATTCTCTGATTTTTGTGAAAAGATTGTTGAGGTTTTCATGGATGATTTCTCAGTATATGGAACTTCTTTCGATGATTGCTTGAGCAACCTTGATCGAGTTTTGCAGAGATGTGAAGAAACTAACCTTGTCTTGAATTGGGAGAAGTGCCACTTTATGGTTAATGAAGGTATTGTCTTGGGGCATAAAATTTCTAAAAGAGGTAATGAAGTTGATAAACCTAAAGTTGATGCCATTGAAAAGATGTCGTGTCCCAAGTACATTAAAGGTATAAGAAGTTTCCTTGGTCATGTCGGTTTTTATAGGAGGTTCATTAAGGACTTCTCTAAAATCTCCAGGCCTCTGACTAATCTCTTACAAAAAGATATTCCTTTTTTCTTTGATGATGATTGTGTAGAAGCATTTGAAATACTTAAGAAAGCCTTGATTTCTGCACCTATTGTTCAGCCACCTGATTGGAATTTACCCTTTGAAATTATGTGTGATGCTAGTGATTATGCTGTAGGTGCTGTTCTAGGACAAAGAGTTGATAAGAAATTAAATGTTATCCAATATGCTAGTAAAACTCTAGACAATGCCCAGAGAAATTATGCTACCACTGAAAAGGAATTTTTAGCAATTGTATTAGCTTGTGATAAGTTCAGACCTTATATTGTTGATTCTAAAGTAACTATTCACACTGATCATGCCGCTATTAAATATTTTATGGAAAAGAAAGATGCTAAACCTAGACTTATTAGATGGGTTCTCTTGCTGCAAGAATTTGATTTGCATATTATTGATAGAAAGGGAGCTGAGAACCCCGTTGCAGACAACTTGTCTAGGTTAGAAAATGTTCTTGATGACCCACTACCTATTGATAATAGCTTTCCTGATGAACAATTAAATGTCATAAATGCTTCTCACGCTCCTCCATGGTATGCTGTTTTTTCTATGATTTGAGACATTACTTTTTGGATGACCCGCATCTTTATAAAGGAGTAGATGGTGTTATTAGACGTTGTATACCTGAGCATGAACAGGAACAGATCCTGCGCAAGTGTCACTCCGAAGCTTATCGAGGACACCACGCTGGAGATAGAACTGCACATAAGGTATTGCAATCCGGTTTTTATTGGCCTACTCTCTTCAAAGATGCCCGTAAGTTTGTCTTATCTTGTGATGAATGTCAAAGAATTGGTAATATTAGAAAACGTCAGGAAATGCCTATGAATTATTCACTCGTTATTGAACCATTTGAATTTTGGGGCTTTGATTATATGGGACCGTTTCCTTCCTCTAATGGGTATACACATATTTTAGTTGCTGTTGATTACGTTACTAAGTGGGAAGAAGCTATTCCAACTAGTAGTGCTGATCATAACACCTCTATTAAGATGCTTAAAGAAGTTATTTTTCCGAGGTTTGGAGTCCCTAGATATCTAATGACTGATGGTGGTTCACATTTTATTCATGGTGCTTTTCATAAAATGCTTGCTAAATATTATGTTAATCGTAGAATTGCATCCCCATATCACCCACAGTCTAGTGGTCAAGTAGAATTGAGTAATAGAGAGCTCAAATTAATTTTGCAAAAGACTGTTAATAGATCTAGAAAGAATTGGTCCAAGAAACTTGATGATGCATTATGGGCCTATAGAACTACATATAAAAATCCTATGAGTATGTCTCCGTATAAAATGGTTTATGGAAAAGCATGTCACTTACCTCTCGAACTAGAACATAAGGCATATTGGGCCATTAAAGAGCTCAATTATGACTTCAAACTTGCCGGTGATAAGAGGCTATTTGACATTAGCTCACTTGATGAATGGAGAACCCAGGCCTATGAGAATGCCAAACTGTTTAAAGAAAAGGTTAAAAGATGGCATGACAAAAGGATACAAAAGCGTGAGTTTAATGTACGTGATCATGTGTTGCTATTCAACTCTCGTTTAAGATTTTTTGTAGGAAAACTTCTCTCCAAATAGGAAGGTCCTTACGTTATCGAGGAGGTCTATCGTTCCGGTGCCATAAAAATCAACAACTTCGAAGGCACAAATCTGAAGGTTGTGGTCAAAGAATCAAACATTATATCTCAGGTAATCATATAAATGTTGAAACTAATGTAATTGAAACCGTAACCCGGGAGGAATACATAAGAGACACTTTTCAGAACGTTTTAGACTCCGAAAAGGAATAGGTTTGTAGTACGGTAAGTAAACCGACTCCAAAACAGTTCTAATGGCAATTTTTCTCCGTTTTGGAATATTTAAGAAAATAGGAAAATAAGAAGTAGTTCGGGAAGTACACAAGGCTTCCACGAGGGTGGAGGGCGCACCCTACCCCCTGGGCGCGGGCCCCTGCCTCGTGGGCACCTCGTGTGCCCTCCGGACTCTGTTTTCTTGCACGATACTCCTTTTGGTCGGTAAAAATTCATTATATAATCTCCCGAAGGTTTTGACCACCGTACCACGCAAATATCCTCTGTTCTTCTTTCGAGCTGTTTTTCTGACAAATCTAGATCACCATGACGTCTCCAAGTGCCCCAAAGGACAAGTTCTTCGAGAAGGTCATCAACCCATACCTCGCGGAAATGCTGCAACACCCTCAAACCATTGAGATGCGTGAGGGGTTGCTGCACATCCGTGATTTTGAGGGACTAAGCAGGACCGGAAGCGTGGAGACAAGGCTCGAGGCAATGGAGCAACAAGTGTTCAAGTGTCAAGAGATGGTGGAGCGTGGACTCGACCCCAATCATATAATGATCACGGAGTTCACCAACAACCACAAGCTAGACACCAAGGACATTGGGGAGGCCATCTTCAAGCTTCATGAGAAAATCGAGCACCTCCAAGCCTAGATCTATGACCTGCAAAACCAAAACTGTGAGTATGAATATAGATTCAATAGGATGAGTTTGGCTGCAGATTTAAGGATCCCGGAGACTCGATCATCCTTCTATGATGGTGAGCATATGCATTGGAAGATGGACGACAAGCCTACATCATCAACAACCCTATCACCACCACTTCCGAGGAAGGAGAAATAATCACATGGGTATGGGCACTCCCCTTGGTGACTTCCAAGCTTGGGGGAGGTGCCCCGGTATCGTATCACCATCACACTCCTATCTTTACCTTTTTCTTAGTTCGATCCTTTTGGTAATATCTTGATCTAGTAGAATAAAGTTTTAGTATGATCTAGTTTTGAGTTTTGCTTTATGATCCTTCTATGTAATCGAGTCCGTGAGCTATATATTATAAAGATTAGTGTTGAGTCAAGGGCTTGATTGTTTTGCTATGATCTTGAGACAATAAAAGAAAAGAGAAAGCATAAAAAGAAATAAAGAGATCATATTGATCTTATGAAGAGTAATGACTTCACATATAAAGAGTATGATGAATAAAAATTGTTGAGAGTTGACAAACATAGTTTTGTTCATCGTTGCAATTAATAGGAAGTAATAAATAAAGAGAGGTTTTCACATATAAATATACTATCTTGGACATCTTTTATATTGTGAGCACTCATTAAAATATGACATGCTAAAGAGTTGATGTTGGACAAGGAAGACAACGTAATGGGTTATGTTTTCTTATATCTGAAAGAAAGTATATTGTCAGGGATCATCCAACATGTTGAGCTTGCCTTTCTCCCTCATGCTAGCCAAATTCTTTGCACCAAGTAGAGACACTACTTGTGTTTCCGAATATTCTTAAACCAAGTTTTGCCACGAGAGTCCACCATATCTACCTATGGATTGAGTAAGATCCTTCAAGTAAGTTGTCATCGTTGCATGCAATAAAAAATGCTCTCTAAATATGTACGATTTATTAGTGTGGAGAAAATAAGCTTTATACGATCTTGTGATGTGGAAGCAATAAAAGAGATAGACTGCATAATAAAGGTCCATATCACAAGTGGCAATATAAAAGTGATGTTCTTTTGCATTAAGATTTCGTGGATCCAACCCTAAAAGCACATGACAACCTCTGCTTCCCTCTGCAAAGGGTCTATCTTTTACTTTTGTCTTTTACCTTATGCAAGAGTCATGGTGATCTTCACCTTTCCTTTTTATATTTTATCCTTTGGCAAGCACCTTGTGTTGGAAAGATCCTGATATATATATCCAATTGGATGTAAGCTAGCATAAGCTATTATTGTTGACATTACCCTTGAGGTAAAAGGTTGGGAGGCAATACTACAAGCCCCTATCTTTCTCTGTGTCCGATTAAAACTCCATACACATAACTATTGCGTGAGTGTTAGCAATTGTGAAAGACTAAATGATAGTTGAGTATTGGACTTGCTGAAAAGCTCTTATATTGACTCTTTCTGATGTTATGATAAATTGCAATTGCTTCAAAGACTGAGATTATAGTTTGTTAGTTCTCAATGAAGTTTCTGATTCATGCTTGACATTGTGAACAGATTATTACTTGAGCATAAGAAATCATATGACAATATATATGTTGCTGTTATAAGAATGATCATGATGCCTTCATGTCCATATTTTATTTTATCGACACCTCTATCTCTAAACATGTGGACATATTTGTCGTTATCGGCTTCCGCTTGAGGACAAGCGAGGTCTAAGCTTGGGGGAGTTGATACGTCCATTTTGCATCATGCTTTTATATCGATATTTATTGCACTATGGGCTGTTATTACACGTTATGTCACAATACTTATGCCTATTCTCTCTTATTTTACAAGGCTTACATGAAGAGGGAGAATGCCGGCAGCTGGAATTCCGGGCTGGAAAAGGAGCAAATATTAGAGACCTATTCTGCACAGCTCCAAAAGTCCTGAAACATCACGGAAGTTATTTTTGGAATTAATAAAAAATACTGGCGAAAGAATCCACTAGAGGGGGCCCACACCCTGGCCACGAGGGTGGGGGGCGCGCCCTACCCCCTGGGCGCCCCTGCCTCGTGGGCCCCCTGGTAGGCCTCCGGTGACCATCTTCTGCTATATGAAGTCTTTTACCCTGGAAAAAATCATAAGCAAGTTTTTGGGAAGAAACTCCGCCGCCACAGGGCGGAACGTTGGCGGAACCAATCTTGGACTCCGGCAGAGCTGTTCTGCCAGGGAAAATTCCCTCCGGGAGGGGGAAATCATCACCATCGTCATCACCAACGATCCTCTCATCGGGAGGGGGTCAATCTCCATCAACATGTTCACGAGCACCATCTCCTCTAAAACCCTTGTTCACCTCTTGTATCCAATCTTCGTCCCAAAGCCTCAGACACTACTGGAATCAGCTTCTTTGTCGTCCGCCAGCAGACGGCAAAATGTTCGGATGAAAGGGTGCCAGCAAAGGCCTTCCTTGTCGTCCGCTTTTCAGAAACGGACGGCAAAGGATTGTGCCCTCTGCCATCTGATGCCAGCAGATGGCAAAGAGAACGAACGGCAGTGCGGTGGCGTGAGAGCCGTTAGGGGGTTAACGGGCTCTTTGCCGTCCGCCAGCGGACGGCAAAGATTCAAATCACTTTGCCGTCCGCTGGCAGACGGCAAAGAGCTCAGCTAGGCAGTACTGCGAAGCTGCCACGTGGCCAGCTATGCCGTCTGCTGGCAGACGGCAAAGTGATTTGAATCTTTGCCGTACGCTGGCGGACGGCAAAGTGACCAAATAGGCAGCCAGTGTTCCCAGGTTTCACAGGAAGCTGCCACGTGTCCTCTTTGCCGTCTGCTAGTAGACGGCAAATAGCCTTGCCATCCGCTAGCAGACAGCAAAGAGGTTATATATCCCCTGTTTTTGTTTGAATCCATTTAATTTCACAGGAATTCACACACAGATATACATTTATATATTTTGTTTACAGGCACACATAGATACACATATATGATGTATCCAACACAGATATACATATACATATCTATCTCCATCCATGACAACAAACATATATACATAATAAACATAGTTCCATCCATATATACATATTACATACCACAATGTTCATCCAACACATTGTTCCATGCATCCATATAACAAGTTCCATATTTTTCATCGATACAAACGAAAAAAGATAAGGGAAACAAGCACTCCATCCATGCAAGCTTCCATATAGTGAATTAAATCTGCAAAATGGAAACAAGAAAGTTAGAAAAGAAGAAGACTAGAATCAGAAGAAGAAGAAGAAAATGAAGAAGAAGTAAGCATACTTAGGTAAAATGGAGCTAACCTAGCTAATTGTGCCATTTTTGAGTGAACTAAGCATATATATTATGCCATTTTCGATATAACTTAGAGCTAACTTCATTTTGGAGAAGAAGAAGAAAACTAGAAGAAGAAGAAGAAGAAGGTCTTCTTCTTCTTCTCTGATTTTTCTTCTTCTTATTTTCTTCCTATTCCTTCCTTTCTTCCTCTTCCTGGATTTTCTTCATCTTATTATGTCATTTGTGGACTAAATAGGCTAAATTATGTCATAAATGGACTAAATAGGCTACATAAGAAGAAAAATGCCATTTTTGAGCTTACCTAGCTAATTATGCCATTTTTTACCTAGCTAACTTCATTTTGGAGAAGAAGAAGAAGAAAACTAGAAGAAGAAGAAGAAGACTAGAAGAAGAAGAAAAAGAACTTCTTCTTTTCTTCTTCTTCTTCTTTTCTTCCTATTCCTTCTTTTCTTCCTCTTCCTTGATTTTCTTCATCTTATTATGTCATTTGTGGACTAAATAGGCTAAATTATGTCATAAATGGACTAAATAGGCTAAATAAGAAGAAAAATGCCATTTGTGAGCTTACCTAGCTAATTATGCCATTTTTGACCTAACTAAGCATATTATGCCATTTTTGATATAACTTAGAGCTAACTTCTTCTTCTTCTAGTCTTCTTCTTCTTCTCCTTCTTCTTCCTCTTCTTTTCTTCCTATTCCTTCTTTCCTTCCTCTTCCTTGAATTTCTTCATCTTATTATGTCATTTGTGGACTAAATAGGCTAAATTATGTCATAAATGGACTAAACACGCTAAATAAGAAGGGAAATACCGTTATCACAGAGGTGTAGGAATGTTCGGGGCTGCGCCAGTGCCAGACGGAGGTGAAGGACCGGTCGGGGTTCCGGCATTGGCAGAAGGAGTGGTCGATGCTTGTCGGGAGCCATGCTGCACCAAGATCATTTGCAATAATGTCTCGTTAGCAAGTTCACAAACTGAAATGTGAATAGTAGTAAGAAACGACCATTCAAATCAAGCTCACCGTGGTCGCCGGAGCAATCTGGGGCATCGGCGGAGGGGCCTGACCGTTTTTCTCGTACATGGTCTACACATTTGGTTCTCACGAGTCAGTCATATTAGATAGTAATGCGAACATTACGTGCATGATTGGGATTATTAATATGCACGAGAAAGGTACCACGATGAGCTCGTATAGGGCCCGGTTAGTGTTGTCGTTCCGGTTCCTCTCCTCCTCCAACAGCTTAACCGTCTTCTCCTGTATCTCCCTCTGCTTCTCCTCCGCCTCCCTTTGTGCCTCCCTTTTTGCCTCCTCCACAAGTGCCTTCGTCTTTAATCTCTCTTTCTCAACAATAGTCTGCAACACACCACTCCTCGTTAGCATCATGTAATCATCGACGGACGCACACACAATGTAATGGAGGAAAGGTGAGAGAGTGCGTATAACTAACCGCCATGGCGATCTCCAGGGGCCATGCACGAGGCGTAATCTCAGGATCAGAGCTACTCAGGCGCTTCTTGATCTGCGGGAGAGTCTTAGGACAACGTATCAGTCCATCACCAATGGCTTGAGAGCCATGGGACCTCCCGCCACCAGATATCATCACCAGCTCTGTATCAAAAGGATCTTGGCTCGGGTTAAAGTCCTCCCCTTTCATCGCCTTCCCCTTGTCTCTGTAACACACAAGCTTGTGGTGGGAGGTCTTGTTGGTGAAGTTCTCTGGATCATCTAGGTCAGACTCCATGAATGGCTTGGCCTTCTTGTACGGGGCCATATGGGCCATGCCATAGAGGTCGAACAGACCTGGCACGGGCTTCTTGTGGTGGTGCACCTGAGAGAGAAGAACAAAATATTAGTTAAGGTCATTCTGGAGAATGATATTGCTATGTAAATAGGTCATTTTGGAGCTAAGAAAGGTTATTATGCCATTTTTGACCAAAGTATTAGTTATGTCATTTTCGAGGAAAATAAGCTAAGTTTAGGTCATTTTCGAGGTAACCAAGATTATCATGCCAATTTTGACCAAAGTATGCTAATTATGTCATTATTGAGCTATCCAAGGTTATTATGTCATTATAGAGCTAACTATAGCATATTAAGTCATTTTATAGAGCTATCTAAGGTTATTATGTCATTTTAGAGCTAAATATGGCATAAATGAACTATCCAAGGTAGTTATGCCATATTTTTAACTAACTAAGCATATTAATTAAGTCATTTTGGAAGGGATTAATGCTAGCATGAAGAATGAATTGCATGAATCATGTAGCAAACCACATACCCAGTTATCCCCGTACTCAAACAGGTTGGAGCTCCCTTGATGGTGTGGCACACTTTCTATTTGGTCGCGCTTATCGTTGGCCTTTTGGTCTTCGACTTTCCATTGGTCAGAGCACCACGCATCCACCAATGCCTCCCAACAGTCCATCTTATCCACACACCATCTCGGGGGCACCTAAGTGAGTCAAGAGAAATTTCAGCGCTACGCCTACGAATCAAATCAAGAAAACTAAGTTTAAGGCCTTAAGAATAGGTAATTACCTGCATGTACTTCTCCTTACTCAGAAACTTGCTGCGACACTTCTGCTTGCCCCTCCTAATACCCTTCGAGGCGTAGTAGTCTCGAACGGCCTGCGTTGGGGATATTACTACTAGGTGTAAACCGGCCGAGATAGCCGGGTTATCCCCATAAAGGATTGTTTATGCTTAAAGCCCATGAAGACAAGGATAAAGCGGATTATTACAGAGACTTGAAGGCCCAAGGCTCAAATGTAGATTAAGGCCTATAGTTATAAACCGCCATGTAATTCATGACTTGTATTATAAGGTATGACGAAGTAGAGACCGAGCCGGTATGTGTATAAACCGGCGTCGGGACTCTGTAAGCCGGCGGGTGTCGACCTGTGTATATAAAGGCACGACCCGGCGGCGGTTCAAGGAGGACAGATAACAACTCGAGACTCAGGCGAAGCATATTTGCTCCCTGATCATCGAGACCCCAGCAATTCCATCACAACTAGACGTAGGCTTTTACCTTCATCGTAAGGGGTCAAACTAGTATAAAACTCTCGTGTCCCTTGTCTAGTTTAACCCCTTGAAGCTAACCCGTTGCGATGGCTCCATGACTAAGTCCTTTCTCTAGGACATCTGCCGTGACAATTCCACGACAGTTGGCGCCCACCGTGGGGCTATCGCGCGATGGTTTCGAGTTCTTGAAGGGAAATTTCGAAGGGCTCAAGGGATACGCTGTGGGCCGGATGACCAAGTGTCGTCGTGGCAAGCTCTACATCGACGACGCAGTCTGGGGTCCCGAGGCCGGCTCAATCGAGTACGGGTACCGGGTCCCCTTTGGAGGAATTCATGTCTTCATCGGCAAGATCGGTGAACCGGGCCCTGAGCCGGACATCTGCACCAACCTCATCGAGACGGCTCAGCGTGCAAGCCCTGCCCGGGTTCAGCCCGCCGTGAAGCGGGCGTTCGTATTCTTCATCAATGGTGCGGAACTTGAACCGCCGACCGATGGCGAGACCGTCGTCCACTCAGATGACGAGTCATCCACCGGGGAGACCGAGTCACTGTACCAACTGCAAGATGGCCAGTTTGGGGGCTATTCCGATGGCGACAGTATTCCGGACCCCTTTGAACCGGCAAACCGGGTTGCGATCTTCATGGCTGGAACTCAGCCCATGTTGCAATCTTCAACCGCGGCAGCAATAATTTCCGGATCGGCAGCTGGGGCGGGAGGCCCCGCGCGCCGGCCGGCCCAAATCCTGTCCGATCTGTTGGACGCCTGGACGGCCTTACTGACCACACAAGTTACCGCCGAGACGCGAGATCAGCATAATGCAGAGGTGGCGAAACTACAGGATCAGATAACTCAAGCTAAGGAGGACTTAGTGGCTGAAGAAACCAGGATGGCTCAGGAGCGGGTCGCTTTAGAGGCACAAGCACAGCAAATTCAGGCGGAAAACTATCGACTCCTGTTGGATCAGAACGCTTCAAATGACGTGTTAAGGAGAAGTCATCATTCACGACTACCACCGGTTTATGAGGCAATGAATCTCTCTGGAAGGCCAGGAGCAGGAACCAGTAATCCGGCAGCGGTGAACCGGATTGAGGCGCCGAGGACCGGAGCACCGGATCAGCCACAGATGACGGATGCCCCTCGAAGGACCCATAACCCGCTGCAGATTGTACCGGCACCGCCGGGTCACTTCTCCACCCCTTTGGATAATATGATCGCGGTTGCATCACGATTAGCTGCTATCCCAATGGAGGGTGAATCCCCAGCGGCGGTTGAGACGCGGCGTGCTAGGGATCTTCTTCAGACGGCTATGATGCAGCAGCAGGCTTATTCATACAGCCGAGAAAAAATTCATTCAACCCCACGCCCGAGCCGGAGTAATAGCAGGCACATTGATGAACCGATTGTGTCAAGTAGTGCGCAAAACCGAGACGCTCCTCGAGGGCCTAATCCGGCGCGTGGTGGGGCACATACTCAGGATGCGGTGGACAACGGAGCACGTCGTGAAGCCGAGTTAGCTGCGCAGGACCGTTAGTCACTCCGGCTCGTCCGGTAGTTTCCGTGGAGCAAGGCCTTACTTTCAGCTCTTGGGGGGTGCCCTGCCTCATCCCGGCTTTGCGCAATGTACGGCTGCCCAAGGATTTCAAGGGCCCCCGTAAGGTGCCTAATTACACCGCTGATTTGCCTCCCGAGTCATGGATCGAGAGTTATGAGATGGCTATGGAGATGTTAGATGTGGATGAAGCGGCCCGCGCGAAATATTTTACTATGATGTTGGATGGAACAGCTCGCACGTGGTTGAAAGGCTTACCAGTTAATTCCATCGAGACATGGGCTGAGTTGAAAGCCCGGTTTATAGCAAACTTCAAAGACACGTGCAAGCAACCTATGTCAATTGTGGACTTAGCCGCCTGCATCCAGGGAGAAGGCAAGTCAACGACCCATTGGGTGCGCCGGGTTTCGGAGATCTTACACTCTTCGGATCGCATCAAAGCCCACTCGGCGATTATAACATTGGAGGGGAATTGTCGTTTTCAGCCTTTAAAGTTGAAGTTGGGACGGCTCAAGCGTCACTGCAATGATATAGGAACACTTATGGCTGCTCTGGTTAAGTATGCTGATTCTGATAGTACCAAGGACCCCGAGTCTGACGATGACAAGCCGGGGAAGGGAAAGAAGAGTGGCAACGCCAAGGGGCAGCAGCATAACCCGACGGGCCACAATAATAATGGTAAGCGCAAAGCAGATCATAATTCAGATTTTGTGGCTAACACCAATACACAGGGTAATGGTCAGCGTCGTAAAGGAAAGCCGCCCCCAAGAAGGGCAGAGCCCAGTCCTAATCCGGAGCGCCTGAATTACCTGTTGAACCAGCCCTGCCCGAAGCATCCCGGAACGCTGGATAAACCAACCACGCACCTCTGGAAAGATTGTTATATCATGCGAGAATTCAAAAATTCAGACCTCTTCCGGAATGATCATGGACCCTCCGGTGGTTCAGGACCCGGGTCCTATGGGCCGGGTTATGGAGGAGGCAACCCCGGTTCAGGATTCCGGCGGACATGGAAATCAAGGAAATCAGAGCAACCAGGGTGGTTATAGCCAACAAGGACCACAGCAGCAACAGTCAGGGTACCAAAGTCACCCAAAGCAGTTGAATGGTGGACAGTACCATGTTTTCACCACCAGCTTATGCAAACGCGATCAGAAGCTTCATAAGCGAGCAGTGAACTCGGTTGAACCGGCAGTGCCTCATTATTTATGGTGGTCTGAGCAGCCTATCGTGTGGAGCCGAGAGGATCACCTGCCCCGGGTTGACAATCCGGGTCATTTGGCGTTGGTGGTTGCGCCTCAAGTTGGAGGTTATAAGTTCACTAAGGTGCTCATGGATGGAGGTAGCAGTATCAACATCTTATATTATGACACCTTCCGTCGTATGGGATTGACAGATAAGAATCTTAAACCGTCGAACACTGTTTTTCATGGTGTGGTGCCCGGCAAATCAGCCTATCCAGTTGGTAAAATAGGTCTGGAGGTCGCTTTTGGAGATGAGTATGACTCAAGATCAGAGACATTGACTTTCGAAGTGGTGAAAATCCAAAGCCCGTATCATGCCCTGTTTGGGCAGCCGGCTTATGCTAAGTTCATGGCACGACCCTGTTATGTTTATCTGCAGCTCAAGATGCCGGGTCATAAAGGGACTATCACAATACATGGAAGCCGCAAGATCGCTTTGGAGTGTGAGGAAGGTGATGCGGCTTATGCTGAGTCGGTTTGTGCAGCAGAAGAGTTGAAGTTTTATAAGGACAACGTTGATCCGGCGGACATGACTTCCTTGAAGAAACCAACCACGGAGCATGATCCGGCCTTGAAGTTTAAATCAGATGATGAGACTAAGATGGTTGATTTTGTGCCCGGCGATTCATCTAAACAGTTCATCATCAGTGCAAATCTGGATCCGAAATAGGAAAGCGCGCTCATCGAGTTCGTTCGTGAGAATCGGGATATCTTTGCATGGAAGCCTTCTGACATGCCAGGTGTACCGAGGGAACTCGCTGAGCACACCCTTGATATTGATCCCAAGTTTAAACCGGTCCGACAATTCCTTCGCCGGTTCAATGAAGAGAGGCGCAAGGCTATTGGTGAGGAGGTAGCCCGGCTCTTGGCGGCAGGGTTCATTGTTGAAGTTTTCCATCCGGAGTGGTTGGCTAATCTGGTGCTGGTGCTTAAGAAAAATGGCACCTGGCGTATGTGTGTGGATTACACGGATCTGAACAAAGCATGTCCGACGGATCCTTTTGCCCTCCCCCGTATCGATCAAATCATTGATGCTACGGCGGGTTGTGAGCGTTTGAGTTCTCTGGATGCTTATTCAGGTTATCATCAGATTAAGATGGCAGTTAAGGACCAAGAGAAGACAACTTTTATAACTCCCTTTGGAGCCTTCTGCTATGTGTCTATGCCCTTTGGGCTCAAGAGTGCCCAGGCAAATTATCAGCGCTGTGTTCAGAATTGTCTTCATAACCAGATTGGGCACAACGTCCATGCTTATGTGGATGATATTGTGGTGAAGTCCAGGAAGGAGGAAACATTAATAGATGATTTAAAGGAGACCTTTGATAACCTCCGGGTTTATAAGATGATGCTCAACCCGGCCAAGTGTGTTTTTGGTGTGCCAGTAGGCAAGCTTCTGGGTTTTCTGGTATCTAACAGGGGCATTGAAGCTAATCCGGAGAAGATCAAGGCTATTACTTCGCTGACTAAACCAAAGTGCATCAACGATGTTCAGCGACGTGCAGGCCGGATTGCAGCATTGAGCCGTTTATAAGTCGTCTCGGGGAGAAGGCCATCCCTTTATATCAAATGCTGAAGAAAACGGACAACTTTGTCTGGAGTGATGCGGCTAATGAAGCGTTTGAGGCTCTTAAGCGGCAGCTTGCCGAACCACCTGTTCTTGCTGCTCCCATGGATAAGGAACCATTGTTGTTATATGTGGCTGCTAATGCTCGAGCTGTCAGCGTGGCTATTGTGGTGGAGCGCAAGGAGGCAGGAAAGGAGTATCCGGTTCAACGACCGGTTTATTATATCAGTGAGGTGCTCATTGAGTCAAAACAGAGATATTCACATTGGCAGAAGCTTGTATATGGGGTTTTTATGGCGAGCCGGAAGCTGAAGCAATACTTCCAGGGCCATCCCATTACTGTGGTCAGTTTGGCTCCGTTGGGAGATATCATCTAGAACAGAGAGGCGACCGGCCGGGTCGCTTAGTGGGCTATTGAGCTTGGGCCTCACGGAGTAAAATATATGCCTCGCACAGCCGTCAGGTCTCAAGCACTCGTGGACTTCATCAATGACTGGACAGAGTTGGAGGTGCCGGAGGATAGACCGGATAACACATACTGGACAATTCATTTCAACGGATCCGGGCAATTGGAGGGCCCGGGGGCTGGAGTGGTTCTTACTTCCCCTCGAGGTGAAATTTTTTGTTATGTTCTCCGCTTGATGTTTCCTTGTACTAATAATGCAGCTGAGTACGAGGCCCTGCTCCATGGTCTTCGGATGGCTAAGGAGATGAATCTGAGCCGGGTTAAATGTTTTGGTGATTCAGACCTAGTGGCTCAACAAGTTTCTGGTACTTGGGATTCCAAGGACCCCCTCATGGCAGCGTATCATCGAGAGGTAGATATTGTTGCAGGTCATTTCAAGGGTTATCAGGTTGATCATGTAGACCGGTGAAAGAATGAAGCGGCGGATGCCTTAAGCCGGTTGGGCTCCCAGCGTAAACCGGTGCCACTCGATGTTTTCCTTGATGTTTTGCATAACCCGTCGGTCAAGCTACCCACGGAGGAGGACTTAGTTATTCCTGATCCGGAGGCTCACTTGGTGGCAGCACTTCATGTCACCCCGGATTGGACGATCCCGTATTTGGCATATATGAACCGGGGTGAATTACCAGAGGATGAAGTTCTGGCCAGACAGATAATCCGGCGTTCTAAGTCCATGACTATTGTCAACGGCGAGCTACATCATTGCAGTATCTCAGGGGCTTTTCAACGTTGTGTTTCTCCTGAAGAAGGTCGTGAAATTTTACGTGAGATTCACGAAGGTGATTGTGGTCATCATGTCGGTTCAAAGTCCTTGGTGGCTAAGGCTTTTTGTCATGGTTTCTATTGGCTGACTGCTCATGCTGATGCTGAGGACTTGGTCAAAAAGTGCGATGGCTGTCAGAAGTTTACACGCCGGACTCATGTTCCGGCTCAGGAGCGGAGGATGATTCCAATTACCTGGCCGTTTGCAACCTGGGGCTTGATATGGTTGGACCCTTTAAGAGATCTAAGGATAAGCAGACCCACCTTTTGGTGGCGGTTGACAAATTTACCAAGTGGTTGGAGGCAGAGTCAGTTAGCAAATGTGATGCAGCCACAGCGGTTCAATTTATGAAGAAGGTGATATTCTGTTTTGGTTATCCACACAGCATTATAACAGACAATGGCACGAATATTTCCAAAGGTGCTATGGAGGAGTTCTGTCAAAGAGAGCACATCCGTCTAGATATCTCTTCGGTGGCCCACCCCAATCTAATGGTCAAGCGGAGAGAGCTAATCAGGAAATCTTGAAGGGGATCAAGCCCCGGCTTATGGTTCCTTTGCAGAGGACACCGGGTTGTTGGGTTGAGGAGCTGCCTTCCGTTTTATGGAGCATTAACACCACCCCCAACAGATCCATGGGTTATACACCCTTCTTCATGGTTTATGGAGCAGAAGCTGTCCTTCCAAGTGATATTCGTCATGACTCACCTCGAGTGGCAGCTTATGTTGAAGCAGATAATGAAAGAGCACGCCAGGATGCGTTGGACCTGTTGGATGAGAAACGGGACATAGCAGCGGCTCGCTCAGCGATTTATCAGCAAGACCTGCGGCGTTATCACAGTCGCCGGATTAAAACCAGAACTTTTCAAGAAGGCGATCTGGTGCTTCGGCTTATCCAAGATCAGACTGATATGCACAAGTTATCCCCGCCTTGGGAAGGGCCCTTTGTGGTCAGCAAGAATCTGAACAACGGATCATATTACCTCATCGATGTTCGAGAGCATAAAGACTCTCGCAAGTCAGAGGAGGAGACGATCCGGCCGTGGACATAGCTCATCTATGGCCGTACTACACCTGAGCCGTAGGCTCCTATCATGTACATATTTTGACGATGTATATATTATGATCAATGCAATAAACCAGAGCCCCGGCTAAAGCGGGGTATCTGTTGTCTTTCTCATATCATGAGTGGTTACACGGAGGATTCTGTTTGTGAAGCAACATCCGATTTGCAGCTATCTATTCAATATAAGTCACTTGGGGGCTTGATCGTATTCGAACCATAGCTACACCTCTTGGCTGGCTCAAAAGCCACGACAGTGAGTCACTTGGGGGCTTGGTCGTATTCAAACCATAGCTACACCTCTTGGCTGGCTCAAAAGCCACGATAGTAAGTCACTTGGGGGCTTGGTCATATTTGAACTATAGCTACACCTCTGGGCTGGCTCAAAAGCCACGACATTAAGTCATTTGGGGGCTTGGTTGAGTTCAACCATAGCTACACCTTTTGGCTGGCGCAATGCCACTACTTAGGGGCCAAAGAGTGTTGTCAAGAACAACTCAAACATAGGCACCCGTTGAGCACAGCTCAAAATGTTGCTTGGGGATTCTTTGCTATCGAAGTGACCAAAGAAATCTACACTTGCAATAGGCTACCCGATGAGCCGTGGCTTGGAAGCCTGGTATATATACCTAAAACCCCGGGTTAACCTGCCTTCATTAAGTAAGTCACTCTGCCCAGGTAAGCCTGGTATGACCCGCCAACTTGACAAGTCAATCGCATATGACCCTGAACTTGTCAATGATAGACCGGCGATTGGTTAAAGACTGAGGACCATCTTAAAAGGCTTTGTAAAACGGTTTAACTCAGTGGCCTGGCAGCCCTTGAAAAGCCTCGACTACAAGTTTTGCTTTATTCTCTGGTTTTTTTTATTGGTCAATTTTGTTTTTCTCCCTTATTAAAGTTTTGAGCTAAACCGACATCCAATGGCCCGGCCTGATTGTAAGTCATCTGTATAAACCGGTGTATTTAACCCGGCCTGGAGTTAACTATAATTTGCCAGGATGATCATCCGGTGTTTATCATAACCCGGCGTCGCTTGTTTTTTACCAGCGTAACATGGTTTGAGTTAGCAATGCTCAATACTTGGGTTGTCACCCTTATTACAAAAATGTTGGTAAACCAACAAGGTGATTAAATATCACAGGTATGATATGTTTCATATTTCATTGTTTAAAGCTATGGTTATGAACCTTGGATATATAAATTGGGCATTATGACCCGTCCAGCGGTAAACCGCCAGGACAGTTTTCACTTTATTTTATCCAGAAACAGGGCTGTATCAAACCGATAAAAATCATGAGCAAATATAGCATGATGGATTAATAATATTGTGTGCAACAAGTATGCACGATGGCATATCAGATCAGTTGTTCAAGCTAGCCTATTACAAGGCGTTTCGACTGCCCAAAAGAATGATTGTTTTTCAAGGATAACAAAAGGAACAAATTAAACCGGGTTCCGGATCATGATTCTGCTTCAGGTTGATGGGAAGGTTGAGAATCCTGTGCCGGTTCATCCTCCTTCTTTCCGCCCAATGGCTGGACGTCAATAGTTGTCCAATCAATCCCTGTTAAGGCTTGAAAGACAGCTTCATCGTGTATCAGATCAGATGGTTCAACATCCGGAGCGTAAGTATACTTACGGATCGGCGGGATCAGATTTTCCACATCATAAGTTGGAGCACTTATACGCTTGCCGCTGGCATCATATACATTCTGATAACTTGACAAGTTAGTATCTTCAGCCAATTTACTTGCCAGTGGTCGCATCTCTCTCGTGATAGCCCGGAGATCATCGTTGCTGAATTCTGAACCATCCTCTTTTTGACTCGGGTAACCGTTACCAATGTCTTCCGGATCAAGGTCAGAGATCCAGGCCTTGGCACGCGTCAGTGCAGTAAGGGCACCGGACCTAGCAGCGGATTTCTTCAATTCCACAATCCGGGCAGGCATCATAGACAATTTTTCCAGTGTTTCCTTGATTAACGACGGTGGCGGGTGGTTATTGGAAGCTGCGCAGATGGCCCGTTGTGCGTCGGTATAAAGCTGCTCTGCCAAAGTATAGACGGCCTTCAATCTTTTGCGCATATCTATGCCAAGATGAGTAACACGGCTACCTGCAAAAGGATCCAATTTATATTAAACCAAAAGTTTTTATAGCTGGTGTTGTGACAGATTGGTGACGAGGTTGTTACCAAAGATGGCAGAGGTCATAGCATCAATCTGCCGCTTCAGGCTGCTCAGCTTTTATGTGGCCGGTTTAAGGGTGTTCTCCGCATCTTCTGCCCGCTTTAACAAGGTGGTCTTTTCAGTTGCCCAATCTGCCCGTTCACCTTTCAAGAATTCCTTCAGCTGCTCCATGGTTGTGAAAGTGATGGTCAGCTCGCTCTTAACTTTGCAAGTTTCGTCCACCTGAGACTTGATGCTTCCTTGGAGAACAGTGATTTGGGAGTCTTGTTTGGACAATTCAGCCTGCAAGCATACAGATAATAAGTTAGCATTACAACATCTAAAGTCTCAAGCACATAACAAGTTATCTCCTTGACACTTGGGGGCTAATGCGGTTTGCTTCTGATCAACTATTCATTTAAAGTCTCAAGCACATAACAAGTTATCTCCTTGACACTTGGGGGCTAATGCGGATTGCTTCTTATCAGCTATTCATTTAAAGTTTCAAGCACATAACAAGTTATCTACTTGATACTTGGGGGCTAATGTGTATTCATTCAGATTCAGATGGATGGTCATCATTATAAGTGGTCAGATTAATAGGATGTACCGGTTTATTCTAAAAGATATAAGCCGGTTCATGAGGGCTACACCAGCTAAATGTAAATATCGATTCAAGACCCGGTTCAAACCAATGTTATGAACTGGCCCTTGGGGGCTACTAGAGTTGATATATTGGACCAGTTTTGACAAAAGGACTATTGGAATATTTATGCAAAGGGAAGGTGACATTTACCTCATACCGCTCCTTCATCAGGCCTATTAAACCGGCTTCAAAGTTGCGGTTTGCATACAGGTCGTTTGAAAAACCAAAGTGTAGCTCTTGAGTGTCACGACCGGTTTTTCAATAAAATATTTATTGAGAGACCAATCCCTTTTACGGACTAGTAGCGAAGAATTCCTTCACACTGGTAGACATTATCTTGGTCACAGAAGAAAAATACCAGGAGTACTGAATATAATACAAGGTTGAGCGGGGACTGCTCAACAATTTATTACATGCACGCCGAATAGACATAACGGCGGATAGGGTGGCATAACTACTAACTCACGATAACAACGGTGGTGGAAATATCACAGCGGAGCGGGTGATATGACTCCTGCAAACTACAGCTCTTCGAGCGTCGGGGTGAAGCTCGAGGACGTTTATTGTGGGTGGCGGAAGCGTTTATAATACAAGTGACCAATATCCAGGATCGCACAGGGCTGACTGGGATTCCTCTAGGCGTCGGACTCACTATCGAATTCTTCATCCAACAGATCGCCTTCGTCAACATCTGGCCAAATCAACAAGCCAGGTGAGTACTATGAAAGTACTCGCAAGACAGTTCGGACATAAGATATAACAAATGTAAACATGAAGCATAAGAACAGAATAACAAGTGCGTCCAGGCATAGAGACAATATTGCATGGGGAAATAACAGAGAAGTCGGGCGGTAGTCCTCCCGAAATCCCAAAATAAATACTGGGTGCCAAATGAGGGTCTGAATGACTCCTCGAGAGGAAACTGCAAGAATAGTAATACCGGTGCCAAACGAGGGTCTGAATGTCTCCTCGAGAGGAAACTGCAAGACTAATAATGCCGCAGTCGGGCGTCAGGGCGACACCACATAAAGGGCTTATAAAAGGAAATAAAAGATAGTGCATGCCACAGTCGGAAGTCTGAGCGACATCACATAAAGGGCTTATATCAAAAGTAAATAATCAATATGCCACAGTCGGACGTCTGAGCGACATCACATAAAGGGCTTCATAACTTAACATCTTATTAGCTCAAGAATTTAAATCATATCCAGAGAATAATCAGGCATGAGATAAATAACAGGGTTAGTCCATCCACAGGAGTAACGTTCAGCTAAGTCTACTACTCATGCTCACTAACCGGAAAGAAGAACAAACCACGAGGACTTGACATAGATATGGATACACTGATCACGATACTTGTCCATGGATACGATGACTCGGAAGGATTTGACTCTGCAGAGTTTGTACTTTAACCACAGCCAACGGATTTCAGTAGTCACGGGGACTAATTCCGTTTACGGTGTTTTGGAAGAAACACATCTAACCAGTACACACCCATTCAACAATCCGAAGCCAGGAATCACCCTCGGCAACGTTCAAGAAAAACCTTGAGACGGGGAGGCTACAACCTCGCGTAGCATGGGATCAAATTTCTATACGCGCGCTCTAAGGGGTGCCCCCCTCTCGGTCCCAACCGGAAACACCCATGCCCCCTGACCGAATGACTGGCTTTAATCCAGGGCCATGGAACCATCATCCCGGCCCCTCTGTTTTGTGTGTACACGGAAAGAGGTTACCAACTTACTAAACCGCATTCTGGCAGAAAACAAGTGGTAGCACGGAAGGGGGAAGAACGATAACGTGACTCCGTCCACGTTAACGTCAGAAATTGTCGGATGACACAAGGCTGGCATGCTACAACAGTACCACCTTGCTGCCCTCCATGTCACCACATGATTAGGCCATCTCTCATCAGAGATCATCGCAACTTTGGAACACGCGGGTAGTTGCCTCACAAGCAACGAGGTACTCACCGATACTCATATGCCACGCACAACCTCTCACGCAAACATGCAAAACACCTATCATATCAAAGGTTCAAACATGCTTGCCTGGTTCGGAGAAGTCGGAGTCTAGCTTGGCGAAGTTCGCGGCTCCGTCACCTCTTCCGGAACCTACGGTATAGCGAAGAAGCATACTAACGTGAAAACCAACACGTGCATAAAAGTTGTTCCAAATTTTTTCCAAATAAATCCCATAAAAACTAGACAAAATTATAAGATTGTCAGAAAAAGAATCACTCAAAACTCACTTTTTGTTAAAAAGTTACAAGGGTTTCTGTCCAGGGACTCATCTGTAATGAAACAGAAAAGTTCTAGGGGTTTAAATGAGAAAACAGAAAACGGTTCGAATAGAAACGCGCAAGCTCAAAGGGAAAGCGCATTTGCCCGAAGGCGCCAACAGAAAACATTTCGAGGGAGAAGAGAATAGAGGCTGACAGGGGGGGTCCACATGTCAGGTTTAAAAAGTTCGTCGGCGCCCGAAGACTGCGGTGGTCGCCGGCGTCGAACCACGGCGAGACAGGGAGATCGGAGTGTACCAAGAGCTTCAGCGTGTCCTTCCGCGTCGGTGGGTGGTGGACTCGACCGACGGAGAGCACCACGTCGACGGCGACACTTTCTCCGGCGGACAGCGGCTCGGGTGATGGTGGAGAACTCCGGTGGGTGCTGCAAACTCCGAATTGAAGCGCGGGTCAGGAGAGTGGATGCATAGGGAAGCTACTGGCAAGAGTTAAAGGGTGGAGGTGCACGCACGGGAGCGAATCGAGCTGGATCCCATGGCGGGTCGCGGCGGCCGGAGTCGGGGAAGAAAGCTCCCTCGGGGCTCTTCGAGTGGCTTGGTGTGGTGTAGGTGGAGTGCAGAGGTAGTGTGGGTTCGAGTTGAAGCTCGGGGCCTCTATTTATAGGCGGATCGAGGGGGCGGCCGTGAACGGGATCGCTCCGGCGAGCAATTACGGCGAGGCAGTGTCTTGGCAGGGAGCTTAAATGGCCAGGCAGCATCAGTGAGATGTACTGGTGTCGTTCCCCCGATAATCCCGGTTGGTCTTGGCGTAATGGCGCCGGTCCACAGTGGGGTGGCCGCACAGGCACGACGGCGGCAGGGAGCGCGCTCCGCGCCCAGCGGTTCACGACGAGGGTGGCAGCGCGCACTGGGGAGTGGAAGGCCACGCGGCGATCTCCGGTGGCTTGGGCGGCGCTGGGTGGCGCCGTCTGCGCTGCGCCTCTCTCTGGCGGCCGCAAAGCCGCCGCTGGCGTCGGTCACGGGGCAGCGCACCTCCTCCAGCTCGTCGCCGACGTCCGCAAGCATCCAGGCGCTCGTGCGGTGCAGAGGACAAGGGGGAGGGGACGGGGAACACGGCGACGCCGAGGCACTGGCGAGATCGACTACGGACACTGAAGAAACGACACCAACACTGAACTGTTCTCTGAATTTGACTGAACCTGATTTTGACAATGCTCTACAGGTGTTCGACAGAATGATTTGGCAAGGAGAAAAAATTTCCTGGAGCTGGGGCTTGGTGAGGTGACCACTCAATGCACCCAGAGGCTGCCTGATTTTTCTCAGAAATTTTGGAGAGGGATTTGAATGAATTTCATCAAATTTGGCAAAACTGCTCCAAACTTGCAGCAAGTATAGTTTGAAAAATTTGAACTGAAGACCAGTGGATCTTCATGGATCTTGGTTGAGGGTTCAAAGGACTAGGAAGGGAAATTGGTTTGGGGGCAAAAATCAAAACAGAAATGGTAGCCCCTTTGTAAATCTCCAAGGGCTAGAAGAGAAGGCAGAAATTGTTTTGATAAGATTTAAATGGAAAAATAATCATATGGGGAGGTTCAACTTGCTGGATTTGATGCAAATCAAGATCCAAAGGTGAGGGAAGGTTTAGGAGAGTGGATTTGCACTAAGGCCATGGCAAGAGAGATTTGTTGAAAGTGGTAAAGGATTATTCCAAAAGCTATAGTGTATTTTCAAAGGAATTTTCAAAAGACATTTTTCCCAAGTGAAAAGCATTTTGGCTTGAGTCCAAAATAAAAAGCAAGAACCTCCAAGACCAAAAACAAGTCTTGGGTGAATCCAAATAAAACTCTTGCCATAAAAAAATATTTTGAAAGGGGTTTTTTTTTGAAGAAAAAATTTTTAAATCACCTCCCTCAAGTCAAGTAAAATTTTTGACAAATCCAAATGAAATTTTGGGTGTCACAACACCTACCCCCTTAGGAAAAATCTCGTCCTCGAGATTTCAGCTGATCCTCGAATAGATATGGATATTCTGCCTGAAGAAAATCTTCCCTTTCCCATGTAGCTTCATCCTCAGTGTGGTTGCTCCACTGAACTCTGAAAAATTTGGTCGTTTTCTGACGGGTCCTCCGTTCAGACACTCCCAGTATCTTTACTGGCCGCTCTCTGTAGGTGAGATCTGGTTGTACATCAATGCCCTCATGAGATACATTCTTCTCCGGGTTACTCACACATTTTCTCAATTGTGAGACGTGGAATACCTCATCGACGTCTGACAGCTCCTTGGGTAAGTCTAGTTTGTAGGCCACTGTGCCTCTTTGTGCCTCTATACAAAATGGTCCGATAAATCTCGGGGCTAGCTTCCCCTTAATTTTGAACCGTTGCAGGCCCCTCATAGGAGACACTCGTAGGTATACGGAATCACCGGGTTCAAAGCTGACCTCACGATGTTTTTGATCGTAGTAGCTCTTTTGTCGGCTCTGTGCTGTCTTGAGTCTGTCCCTGATCTGCTTAACTTTCTCCTCGGCTTCTTTCAGCATGTCTGGGCCGAAGATACGACTGTCACCTATTTCTGACCAATTTAGTGGGGTACGACACCTCCGTCCGTACAATGCTTCAAAGGGTGCCATTTGCAAGCTGGCTTGGTAACTGTTGTTGTAAGCAAATTCGGCATACGGCAAACTCTCTTCCCAACTGGATCCATAGGTGAGCACACACGCTCTCAGCATATCCTCTAGGATTTGGTTTACACGTTCCGTTTGTCCATCAGTCTGAGGGTGGTATGTTGTACTGAAAGCTAATTGCGTGCCCAGAGCTTGTTGTAGGTGATCCCAAAATTTGGAGACAAATTGGGTGCCTCGGTCGGATATTATAGTCTTTGGGACTCCATGCAAACAAACTATACGAGAGAGATAAAGCTTGGCCAGCCTTTGTGTGGAGTAGGTAGTCTTCACGGGAATGAAATGAGCAACCTTGGTTAGTCGGTCTGTGATGACCCATATGGCGTCATTTCCGCGTTGTGATCGGGGTAGTCCGACGATGAAGTCCATTCCTATTTCATCCCATTTCCACTCCGGTATCCCGTTTGGCTGGAGTAGCCCTGCTGGCTTTTGATGCTCGGCCTTGATGCGCTGACTTGAATCGCAACAAGCAATAAATGCGGCTATATCCCTTTTCATACCGTGCCACCAAAATCTTTCCTGAATGTCTTTGTACATTTTGGTTCCTCCAGGGTGGATCGAGTATGGAGCGGTGTGGCTTTCGGTTAGGATTTGTTGCTTGAGTTCCTCAATGTTAGGTACGCAAGTCTGTCTCCGTACCATAATATTCCTTCACTGTCTGTGACGAACTCTGAAGCCTTACCAAGGTTCATTTTCTTCTTTATACCTTCGATGCTGGGATGCCCCTGTTGAGCCTTCTTAATTTGTCTCACTAGGGTGGGTTGTATCTCCAGATTTGATACAGTGCCCTCAGAGACTATCACCATGTTGAGCCTAGCGAACTCTTGCTGAAACTCAGGCCTCAAGTTTTGCGGAAAGACTATCACCATGTTGAGCCTAGCGAACTCTTGCTGAAACTCAGGCCTCAAGTTTTGCGGACCGTCGTTGTCCGGGCTGGGGTTTCGACTAAGGGCATCAGCCACTACATTTGCTTTCCCTGGATGGTAGTGAATGCCGACATCATAGTCCTTGACCAATTCCAACCAGCGTCGTTGGAGTAAATTTAGCTCTGGCTGTGTGAAAATATATTTGAGGCTCTTATGGTCCGTATATATTTCACAGCGATTTCCCAACAGAAAGTGCCTCCACTCCTTGAGTGCATGTATGACTGCGGCTAGCTCCAAGTCATGTGTTGGGTAATTTTCTTCATGTTTTCGCAGCTGCCTGGAGGCATACGCGACAACTTTGCCATCCTGCATTAGTACACATCCGAGGCCTTTTCGGGACGCGTCACAATATACTTCAAAACTCTTGTGTATGTCTGGCACGGTTAATACCGGTGCGGTTGTTAGCTTCTTCCTAAGTTCTTGGAAGCTTCTCTCGCATGCTTCCGTCCACACAAATTTCTTGTCTTTCTTGAGCAACTGTGTTATTGGTTTTGCCACAGTGGAGAATCCTTCAATGAATCTTCTGTAATATCCGGCCATTCCCAGGAAACTCCGCACATCTGTAACGTTGGCGGGTGGCTTCCAGTCATGTATGGCTTTGACTTTTTCTGGGTCTACGGCCACGCCTTCTTGGTTCAATATATGGCCTAGGAAACCAACCTGCCTTAGCGAAAACTCACACTTGCTAAATTTGGCGTTCCACTGATGTTTCCTTAATTCTCCCAAAACAATTCTGAGATGCTCAGCATGCTCTTCTGGTGTCCTTGAGTATACCAGAATATCGTCGATGAACAACACAACAAATTTGTCCATGAATTTCATGAACACTTTGTTCATGAGGTGGACGAAATATGCGGGGGCGTTTGTTAGACCAAAAGGCATCACTGTGAATTCATATAATCCGTATCTGGAGGTGAATGCTGTTTTAGGGATATCCTCTGTCCGTACTTTCAGTTGATGATATCCCGATCTCAAATCAATTTTTGAGAACACCTTGGCTTGTGCGAGCTGGTCAAACAAATCATTTATCCGTGGCATCGGATATTTGTTTTTGATGGTGACCATATTGAGGGCTCGATAGTCTATACACAGTCTCAGTGTCCCATCCTTTTTCTTGGCGAATAAAACTAGCGAACCCCATGGCGAGGAGCTGGCTCGAATAAATCCTTTGTCCAATAATTCCTTTATCTGCTTCTTCAACTCCACCAATTCTGAGGGTGCCATTCTATAAGGTTTCTTATAGATGGGAGCGGTGCCAGGTGCTAGTTCGATGCTGAACTCTATCTCTCGGTCTGGTGGCATGCCTGGTAGTTCTTCAGGAAATACATCAGGGAACTCGCATACCAGTGGAACTTTACTCAGTTCTGAAATGTCCACTTTGTTCAGCTTTGGTTGCCGTGACCGTGGTCTTTCCTGAGCTGTAACCTTTATTGCCTTGCCGTGATGGTGGGTGAGAATCACGGTCCGATTGAAACAGTCAATGAATCCTTTGTTGGTGGTCAACCAGTCCATCCCTAAAATGACATCCAGTCCTTTATTTTCCAACACGATGAGATTTGCTTGGAACTGTAGTCCTTCGAACTCAATGATTACTCCTTGGCAGTAACTCTGAGCGATTTGCTTATTTCCGGGGGACTTGATGATCATAGATTTTTCCAAGGGAAGTATCGGAAAACCATGTTGCAAAACAAAACTCTTCGAAACGAACGAATGGGAAGCTCCAGAATCAAACAAAACCGTGGCGGGTACTGTGTTGACAGGGAACGTACCGAGCACGATGTCTGGGGCATTCTGCGCTTCTTCCCTGGTCACATGGTTCAGGTGACCCTTCTTGTCGTTGTTGTTGGGATTGAAATTGTTGCGCTTGGGGGCTGGATTGTTTCCACCATTGTTCGGCTTGGGGGCCGAGTTCCTCGGTTTTGGGCACTGTTTAGCATAGTGCCCTTCTTCTCCACAAGCATAGCATGTGACCCCTGGATGGTACGTGAACTCCTTGTCCCTGGCATGAAACTGCCTGACGGGCCTTAGATCAGTAGTCGTGGATTTCCTTGCTCCTGTCCTTGGGACCTCAGTCTTGCTTCGGTTGTTGCGAGCGAGAATCGTCTTGTCCCTCTTTCGCTTACGGAGATCTTCCAGACTACGGCGCTCATTCTCCAAGGTAATGGCCTTGTCAACCAGAGTTTTAAAATCCGGGAAAGTGTGTACAATCAGTTGGCATTTTAGTGCCGGTGCCAGGCCGTCCAGGAATTTTTCCATCTTCTTGTTCTCAGTCATATGCTCGTCGTAGGCATAACGGGATAGCTGGGTAAACTGACCATTGTATTCTGTCACTGACATGCCTCTCTGCTTCAGGTCATCAAATTCTCTCTTCTTGATTTTTATGATGCTCCTGGGGATGTGTGCCCCACGGAAGCCTTCCTTGAACTCCTCCCAGGTGATGTTGTGTTCACTTGGGTGCATGTGTAGGAAGTTTTCCCACCATGCTGCAGCTGCTCCAGTAAAGTAGTGTGGTGCATAAAGCACCTTTTCATGATCTGAACAATGAGCAATAATCAGCTTCCTTTCAATGTCGCGAAGCCAATAGTCGGCTTCTAGCGGCCTATCGGTGTGAGCAAACGTTGAAGGGCGAGTTTTCTGTAACTCAGATAACTTGGAATGAGGCTGATAGGGTTCACAGTGGATTCCCATATTGATGACGTGATTCATCATCTCTTGGTGCTGTTGCTGGCTTTGTTCGAAGAGATGGCATACTTGAGACAGGGCTGCTTTGCTGTCTTGTTGACTGGACTGTCCCTGAGTGAAATTGTTGCTAGTCTGTGTCCCATAAACTTCTTCTGGCTGATTGGGCATGGAGCGAGTCCACGGGCGAGACATTTTTCCAGTCTGGGGTATTATTTTGCAAAACCCATGAGAAGAACTGCGTGGCACAAGGAAAATCTTGCAAACGCAACAATTTAAAAGACCTCAAGGTTTTCAAGAAAACATAAACGATTATGCACGGAGAAGAACTGCTTAGCATATATCTTACACGCGAAAAGCAAACACACGATACATCATTCAGGATGTGCGTACACAATCCTGACATGTTATTTGGACTAGCATACTCCTCCGGAAAGCAGCGAACACACTAATACAAACTAGCGTACAGATAAAACACATCATACAAGCAGACAAAATGCGCGGCTACTCGGCGCTCTCAGTCGGAGATGGTGACGCTGTCCTTCCCCTTGCCGAGGGCAAGACTCAGCGGTGCAGGAGATTCAACCTCCACCTCCTCTCTAGCAGGTTCCTGGCGCGTAACACTGCGCTGCGGTGATGGTGCGGGGGTGACAGGCGGCAGAGCGGGTGCGGCAGGCGGTGCAGCTCTGACTGGAGTAGGAGCGATGACTCTGTCGAACTCCTCAGTTGTAGGCAGACGGCGAGCAGTGGCCAAAACGGCCGGTGCATAAGAGGCTGAAGACGAGACGAATGTCAGAGGCGGTGCTGTGAGGAGAAGCTCCTTCCTGCTGGCAGGACCGCCCCGGACTAAGTCCATGCGGGCAGCCACAAGATCGTCCACGAGGTTGTCGAAAGACTCCTCCAGAGCCTTGAGATACTCCACAACCATCTCGATGGCTTCATCTCGTTCTCCCCGATGGCAGGCGAATGCATAGTGACAAGTATATGGCACATGGCATGGGAGGTAGCGGTAGCGGCGAGTCTTCATCATAGGAAGAATATCCCGAAGGCGAGCTATTGCCTCACGGGCAGCCATCTGCATGGCATGCCTCTCCGTAGGCATGGCCCTTCCCACAAAACGGAAGTGGCGAGACGCAGAATGTCCTCCCTTGAATTACACCACGGCTTGGTGCATAGACACGTCGTCGCTGAGCTTGTGCTGGTAAAGCGTGAACTCCGGGCGAGTCGCTGGCCCGATCGCGAGCTTGGTGATGGAGACGAGGAGTTTGACAAACCCCTCGGGCACGTTCGTGAACACTCGAGTCTCGCAGTTGCTGCCAGCCATCTACAAAAGTAGGCAAAAATTCTGAGTAGTCATGTCATAAATTTATGATGACCAACAGAAAATAGCTACAATTGCAAAATGCTGAAAAAGCACAAAAGACGCTAATAACCAGTTAGCGATCGCACCTAGTGGCTTCCTACAGTCAGCCTGGCTCTGGTACCAAGCTTGTCACGACCGGTTTTTCAATAAAATATTTATTGAGAGACCAATCCCTTTTACGGACTAGTAGCAAAGAATTCCTTCACACTGGTAGACATTATCTTGGTCACAAAAGAAAAATACCAGGAGTATTGAATATAATACAAGGTTGAGCGGGGACTGCTCAACAATTTATTACATGCACGCCGAATAGACATAACGGCGGATAGGGTGGCATAACTACTAACTCACGATAACAACGGTGGTGGAAATATCACAGCGGAGCGGGTGATATGACTCCTGCAAACTACAGCTCTTCGAGCGTCGGGGTGAAGCTCGAGGAGGTTTATTGCGGGTGGCGGAAGCGTTTATAATACAAGTGACCAATATCCAGGATCGCACAGGGCTGACTGGGATTCCTGTAGGCGTCGGACTCACTATCGAATTCTTCATCCAAGAGATCGCCTTCGTCAACATCTGGCCAAATCAACAAGCCAGGTGAGTACTATGAAAGTACTCGCAAGATAGTTCGGACATAAGATATAACAAATGTAAACATGAAGCATAAGAACAGAATAACAAGTGCGTTCAGGCATAGAGACAATATTGCATGGGGAAATAACAGAGAAGTCGGGCGGTAGTCTTCCCGAAATCCCAAAATAAATACTGGGTGCCAAACGAGGGTCTGAATGACTCCTCAAGAGGAAACTGCAAGAATAGTAATACCGGTGCCAAACGAGGGTCTGAATGTCTCCTCGAGAGGAAACTGCAAGAATAATAATGCCGCAGTCGGGCGTCAGGGCGACACCACATAAAGGGCTTATAAAAGGAAATAAAAGATAGTGCATGCCACAGTCGGACGTCTGAGCGACATCACATAAAGCGCTTATATCAAAAGTAAATAATCAATATGCCACAGTCGGACGTCTGAGCGATATCACATAAAGGGCTTCATAACTTAACATCTTATTAGCTCAAGAATTTAAATCATATCCAGAGAATAATCAGGCATGAGATAAATACAGGGTTAGTCCATCCACAGGAGTAACGTTCAGCTAAGTCTACTACTCATGCTCACTAACCGGAAAGAAGAACAAACCACGAGGACTTGACATAGATATGGATACACTGGTCACGATACTTGACCATGGATACGATGACTCGGAAGGATTTGACTCTGCAGAGTTTGTACTTTAACCACAGCCAACGGATTTCAGTAGTCACGGGGACTAGTTCCGTTTACGGTGTTTTGGAAGAAACACATCTAACCAGTACACACCCATTCAACAATCCGAAGCCAGGAATCACCCTCGGCAACGTTCAAGAAAAACCTTGAGACGGGGAGGCTACAACCTCGCGTAGCATGGGATCAAATTTCTATACGCGCGCTCTAAGGGGTGCCCCCCTCTCGGTCCCAACCGGAAACACCCATGCCCCCTGACCGAATGACTGGCTTTAATCCAGGGCCATGGAACCATCATCCCGGCCCCTCTGTTTGGTGTGTACACGGAAAGAGGTTACCAACTTACTAAACCGCATTCTGGCAGAAAACAAGTGGTAGCACGGAAGGGGGAAGAACGATAACGTGACTCCGTCCACGTTAACGTCAGAAATTGTCGGATGACACAAGGCTGGCATGCTACAACAGTACCACCTTGCTGCCCTCCATGTCACCACATGATTAGGCCATCTCTCATCAGAGATCATCGCAACTTTGGAACACGCGGGTAGTTGCCTCACAAGCAACGAGGTACTCACCGATACTCATATGCCACGCACAACCTCTCACGCAAACATGCAAAACACCTATCATATCAAAGGTTCAAACATGCTTGCCTGGTTCGGAGAAGTCGGAGTCTAGCTCGGCGAAGTTCGCGGCTCCGTCACCTCTTCCGGAACCTACGGTATAGCGAAGAAGCATACTAACATGAAAACCAACGCGTGCATAAAAGTTGTTCCAAAAAATTTCCAAATAAATCCCATAAAAAACTAGACAAAATTATAAGATTGTCAGAAAAAGAATCACTCAAAAATCACTTTTTATTAAAAAGTTACAAGGGTTTCTGTCCAGGGACTCATCTGTAATGAAACAGAAAAGTTCCAGGGGTTTAACTGAGAAAACAGAAAACGGTTCGAATAGAAACGCGCAAGCTCAAAGGGAAAACGCATTTGCCCGAAGGCGCCAACAGAAAACGTTTCGAGGGAGAAGGGAATAGAGGCTGACAGGGGGGGTCCACATGTCAGGTTTAAAAAGTTCGCCGGCGCCCGAAGACTGCGGTGGTCGCCGGCGTCGAACCACGGCGAGACACGGAGATCGGAGTGTACCAAGAGCTTCAGCGTGTCCTTCCGCGTCGGTGGGTGGTGGACTCGACCGACGGAGAGCACCACGTCGACGGCGACACTTTCTCCGGCGGACGGCGGCTCGGGTGATGGTGGAGAACTCCGGTGGGTGCTGCAAACTCCGAATTGAAGCGCGGGTCAGGAGAGTGGATGCATAGGGAAGCTACTGGCAAGAGTTGAAGGGTGGAGGTGCACGCACGGGAGCGAATCGAGCTGGATCCCGTGGCGGGTCGCGGCGGCCGGAGTCGGGGAAGAAAGCTCCCTCGGGGCTCTTCCAGTGGCTTGGTGTTGTCTAGGTGGAGTGCAGAGGTGGTGTGGGTTCGAGTTGAAGCTCGGGGCCTCTATTTATAGGCGGATCGAGGGGGCGGCCGTGAACGGGATCGCTCTGGCGAGCATTTACGGCGAGGCAGTGTCTTGGCAGGGAGCTTAAGTAGCCAGGCGCATCAGTGAGATGTACTGGTCTCGTTCTCCCGCTAATCCCGGTTGGTCTTGGCGTAATGGTGCCGGTCCACGGTGGGGTGGCCGCACGGGCACGACGGCGGCAGGGAGCGCGCTCCGCGCCCAGCGGTTCACGACGAGGGTGGCAGCGCGCACTGGGGAGTGGAAGGCCACGCGTCGATCTCCGGTGGGTTGGGCGGCGCTGGGTGGCGCCGTCTGCGCTGCGCCTCTCTCTAGCGGCCGCAAAGCCGCCGCTGGCGTCGGTCACGGGGCGGCGCACCTCCTCCAGCTCGTCGCCGACGTCCGCAAGCATCCAGGCGCTCGTGCGGTGCAGAGGACAAGGGGGAGGGGACGGGGAACACGGCGACGCCGAGGCACTGGCGAGATCGACTACGGACACTGAAGAAACGACAGCAACACTAAACTGTTCTCTGAATTTGACTGAACCTGATTTTGACAATGCTCTGCAGGTGTTCGACAGAATGATTTGGCAAGGAGAAAAAATTTCCTGGAGCTGGGGCTTGGTGAGGTGACCACTCAATGCACCCAGAGGCTGCCTGATTTTTCTCAGAAATTTTGGAGAGGGATTTGAATGAATTTCATCAAATTTGGCAAAACTGGTCCAAACTTGCAGCAAGTATAGTTTGAAAAATTTGAACTGAAGACCAGTGGATCTTCATGGATCTTGGTTGAGGGTTCAAAGGACTAGGAAGGGAAATTGGTTTGGGGGCAAAAATCAAAACAGAAATGGTAGCCCCTTTGTAAATCTCCAAGGGCTAGAAGAGAAGGCAGATATTGTTTTGATAAGATTTAAATGGAAAAATAATCATATGGGGAGGTTCAACTTGCTGGATTTGATGCAAATCAAGATCCAAAGATGAGGGAAGGTTTAGGAGAGTGGATTTGCACTAAGGCCATGGCAAGAGAGATTTGTTGAAAGTGGTAAAGGATTATTCCAAAAGCTATAGAGTATTTTCAAAGGAATTTTGAAAAGACATTTTTCCCAAGTGAAAAGCATTTTGGCTTGAGTCCAAAATAAAAAGCAAGAACCTCCAAGACCAAAAACAAGTCTTGGGTGAATCCAAATAAAACTCTTGCCATAAAAAAATATTTTGAAAGGGGGTTTTTTTTGAAGAAAAAAAATTAAAGTCACCTCCCTCAAGTCAAGTAAAAATTTTGAAAAATCCAAATGAAATTTTGGGTGTCACATTGAGCGCTGAGGTTGGAATAGTTGGATAGCTCGGATTTCCATTTCCCTTTATCCATAGCAGAAATTTCTTTGGCGCTATGCTTTGATAAAGCGACAGGACGACCAGGGGAGCTGAAACCAAGGCCAGTTACGACAACATCATCGTCTGTAATTTTGGCAAGGCTTGGCGGTTTATCAGATTCTTTAGCTGGCCTCAGCAGATCAACAATTGGACTAAGGGGATCAGCTGACTGGTTTGGCGGATTATTTTCTACCAGTTCAATAAGTGTATCAGTTGCTTGAGGTTCCGGATTATCAGTAACAGTGTCAGCCTTCGGGTCAATAGCCTCTGGGGTTTTCTCCGGCTCGATAGCCGGCTCATGGTCAGTTGGCTTGTTAAATTTCTTGCTTGGTCTGGCTTTAGCACTGAAAAAGAGAGCAGACACGAAGATCAATATGATAAAATATTACAAGACCAAAGAGTTAAGAGTATGTTATGATTACCCAGGGACGGTTTTCAGAGGAGGAAGTTGTGTCACTGACGACTCGCCGGACGATGAATGGGAAGTTCCCTGATAATTTGAGTCAGACGGATTAAGAGGATATCGGATGTAACCCGCCTTAGGGTAAAGGGTGTCAAGAGTATAAGCAACCTCTTGGCAGCGTTTGTGAACCGGCGAATTTGGTAAACCGGAGGAGGACACCACTTGGCCGCTATGTCGAGTTGTGTGGCGAGCTTCATGCTGATGTGTCTTTAAAAGAAAGTGCGGGTCCACATAAGAAAGAGGGCATGAAAATTTTACTTTCCGAATGGCTCGACGGATTCTTGGTACTGGCAAAGGATCAGAATCAGAAGAAAGAATAGTTACCTCATCAGCATGGCTGGCTTCCGCTTCATCCTGAGAATGATCATTGTCAATAAGGTGTATAAAAAGTGAACAGAGTGAGTCAAGTTCTACCTCTGAATTCGGATCATCTTCAATAATAAGCTCGGATGGTTCAACGTTCCTTCTTTTTGCTGGCTTTTTCGAAGCCTTGATCTTAATCCGAGGATTCTTTATCGGTTTATCTTGTGATTTTCTCTTCTAGAATGGATCATCGGCCTATATAGACAAATAATAAGTCATCAAAGGAAAACTTCAACAAAGGATGGTTAAAGGCATGAATACGAAAGATTATACCTTTGGCGGTTTATTGGCAGCATAGAAAGGACTGAGCCCGGTTTTGCTGCATGCGTCTATTGGTTCATTAAGCATCTTTTTAACAGCTTCAGTTACTTCATCATCAGTCAGCTGGATGTCAATATGGCATTGCGGGTCTTTCAGATCCCCTGTGTATTCACACATTAAACCGGGCCGCCGGCTTAAAGGTAAAATGCTCCATGAAACCCAGCATCGGACAAAATCCACACCTGTCAGCCCATTTGCAATAAACGCTCTGAGCTTGGCTAGTGGAGGGGCATATTTTGCTCGCTCTTGGGCTGTCAACCGTTGAGGAAAGGGATGAGTTTGATTAAGCCGATGTGGACGGTAACCCGGCAAAGGATTTTCATTGACTGGAGCTATGTTGTGGCAGTAGAACCAAGTCTGATTCCAGTCCTTAGGATGACTATGAAGCTTGGCATGAGGGAAGTCAACATCTCTCCTGTTTTGAATTGAAACCCCGCCTAGTTCAGTATTGGGGCCATCCGTAAATTCAGTACGGCGGTTTAAATAAAAGAAGTCCCGGAACAGATCAACAGTAGGCTCCTCCTGCAGGTATACCTCACAGAATACTTGCCAGTCACAAATGTTGGATATGGAGTTTGGACCGATGTCTTGGGGATGGATTTGAAAGGCGGCAAGCACGTCACGGAAGAATTTTGATCCGGTTGGAGTGAAGGCTCGGCTTAGGTGATCAACAAATACAATAACTTCTCCGTCTTGGGGTTCAGGAGGAGATTCTAGGCCGGGGACTCGCCAATGGATAGTGTTCTTACTTGCTAAAGCGCCTGTTGAGACATAACCAGCCAGCTGCGTTTCCGTAACCCGGGAAGGAACCCAATTACAGGAAAAGAATTGTTTGGCCATTTTTGGTGATAAGCTGGAAAAAAGCACAATATCCGGTTTAAAGTTCATGGTTATCATTTATAAACCGGCGCAATGATGGAAGTACAATATCCGGTTTAAAACAGGTTGGTGGTTTAATAGAGGGCTAATGGTATATGATGAGTTATCACAGGTTCAAGGATAAACCGTCCACGATGGTAAAGAGGTTATACATTTGCAACAATTTCTAAGTGTGGTGCAAACAGATTTCACAGATTGGTGATATAAATCTAGATCTGCCACAGTTCTAAAAGAGGAAATAAATCTAACCTAAAGCCGTGACAGTGGAAGAACACATATGCTTGGATGGGATCTTATGCAGGAAAGGGTGCTGTTTGAGGATTAAAAGGGGCGCTAAACTACAGAAGCTCGGCTTTGCTGTCCGATTCAGATCAAAACTATGCGATCTAGGAAAGGAAAGATGAACGGTGAAGAACACCGACGAACAGTGGAAACCCTAATGCAGATCTGACGATCGAGGAGAGGAATACTTACTGGTGCTGCTGAACAGCGGAGGTGCGTCGCAGTTCTCTAGTCAAAATAGGTTGATGCAGTAGCCTGGGTTGGTGTGGACGCGAAGGTCGACGGCGGCGGCGGAGTTCGGGTGCTGAGGCGTCGCGAGGAAGAAGAAGACTTGAAGAGGAAAAGGGAGAGATGGAAAGGGCCCTCGGCCGTATTTATAAGGACGAAAGGATAAGGGTCAAGCGCGAGAATTGAGGAGCTTAACAAATGGACATGTGACAGATTTGTCGCCTCGATTATCGGAGGCTCATTAATGAAGGTGAGGAATATACCATTTAAAATAACAGGTGACGTCATGGCGGTTTATTATGATTCTGGATGATGAAGTCATGGCGGTTTACAAGATTTATGCGAAGATATGGAAGAAGAAATTTTCTCAAGGTTTTGGAGATTGACATGAACCAGTTCAAATCAATCTGGGGCCTAATGTTGGGGATATTACTACTAGGTGTAAACCGGCCGAGATAGTCGGGTTATCCCCATAAAGGATTGTTTATGCTTAAAGCCCATGAAGACAAGGATAAAGCGGATTATTACAGAGACTTGAAGGCCCAAGGCTCAAAGGTAGATTAAGGCCTGTAGTTATAAACCGCCATGTAATTCATCACTTGTATTATAAGGTATGACGAAGTAGAGACCGGGCCGGTATGTGTATAAACCGGCGTTGGGACTCTGTAAGCCGGCGGGCGTCGACCTGTGTATATAAAGGCACGACCCGGCGGCGGTTCAAGGAGGACAGATAACAACTCGAGACTCAGGCAAAGCATATTTGCTCTCTGATCATCGAGACCCCAGCAATTCCATCACAACTAGACGTAGGCTTTTACCTTCATCATAAGGGGCCGAACTAGTATAAAACTCTCGTGTCCCTTGTCCGGTTTAACCCCTTTAAGCTAACCCGTTGCGATGGCTCCACGACTAAGTCCTTTCGCTAGGACATCTGCAGTGACAATTCAACGACAACCTGCACCCGAGCCTCGTGCCTTAAGTTCTGAAGTAGGCGCTTGCACTCGTTTTCGACAACCATAGAAGCGGCCTCCTGCTCTCCCTCTGAAACCCTGTAGAAGGTCTGCAATCAAATAAGGCAACACTGATTAGTACAATCACTAGGTAGTGTTGATTTTTAATTCCCTAAAGGAGAAATTACCCAAAACCGACGGAACACAATGTCGGCCACCGTCTCGCACAAGACACCATCGACCCTCTCCTCCGGT